>NC_012872.2:61166951-64131951 GCF_000003195.3 Sorghum bicolor | reverse complement strand
ATATGCATGGATCAAACCTCAATTTTGCGTCTCTTTGGATTAATTATTAGGTACCTGAAAATGCATTTTGAGACCACATGAGACAAGTTTAAAGCTAGACCGCTCATGCATTGAGAAATGAAATCTGTTGGTGGTTCTTACACAGGAAGATGAGGTTTGAGAGGGTGACGAGAGAGCTGAAGGTTACCAGGCTCTTCTCCACGCTGGTGGAGGAGCTCAAGGCCATCGGTATACACTGCCCGCACGACCAACACTGCCGGCCGGGCACGGACGTCATGGTCCCGGCCGCGCACAGCGACCGCAGCCCGGTGCTGCTCCTCATGGGCGGCGGCATGGGCGCTGGCAAGAGCACCGTGCTCAAGCAAATCATGAAGGAGTGGGTGTCGTTCCCTTTCAAAACCTAATTAATTAACCAAATTCTCTCAGACTCTCCCCTGAGGCTGAGATCCGATGCCATGCCATGCAGGGTGTTCTGGACTGAAGCGGCGGCGAACGCCGTGGTTGTGGAGGCCGACGCGTTCAAGGAGTCGGACGTGATCTACCAAGCCATCAGCTCGCGCGGCCACCACACCGACATGCTGCAGACTGCCGAGCTGGTACGTCGTCGTCCATCGGAGCTGCTGTGTTCTGCCTGTTCGCCGCACCGCGCGATCGAGGTGACTGATTATTACTGCATCATATATATACACGTACAGGTGCACCAGTCGTCGACGGACGCGGCGGCGTCGCTGCTGGTGACGGCGCTGAACGAGGGGCGGGACGTGATCATGGACGGCACCCTGTCGTGGGAGCCGTTCGTGCGGCAGACCATCGCCATGGCGCGGTCCGTGCACCGGCAGCGGTACCGGATGGGGGTCGGCTACAAGGTCGCGGCCGACGGGACGACCACGGAGAAGTACTGGGAGCCCGTGGAGGACGACGACGACGACGGCGGCGAGCAGCAGGGACAGGGAAGAAGGCCCGTCAGCAGGGCGAGGAAGCCGTACCGCATCGAGCTCGTCGGCATCGTCTGCGACGCCTACCTCGCCGTCGTCAGGGGAATCAGGCGAGCTATCATATCTGGGAGAGCCGTGCGGGTGAACTCGCAGCTCAAGTCGCACAAGCGCTTCGCCGGCGCGTTCCGCAAGTACTGCGACCTCGTCGACAACGCCAGGCTCTACAGCACCAATACCGTCGCCGGCGCAAAGGTCCGGCCGCCGGTCCTTTACATGCACACACACACACACACAAGTCGATTTCGATGTTCGAGGCGCTTGATATATAGTGTGTCATGCATGCTTTCTATATATATATATATATATATATATATATTGCGGTGCATTGCAGCTGATCGGGTGGAAGGACAAGGACAGCCGGCTCCTGGTGGACGTGGAGGAGATCGGGCTGCTGGACCGGGTGAGCCGGATCAACGAGGAGGCCAACTGCGTGCACGAGCTGTACCCGGACGGGCACCCCACGGGCGGCGCAGGGTCGGTGTGGGACGACCTGGTGGCGTCGCCGGTGAGGGCGTCCATACAGCGGCACCTCAAGGAGGCCATCTACGACAGCGAGGCGTGCTTCCCGTCGCCGTAGTAGCCGCGCGCCCAACTGATTTGCTGGACTAGCTAGTTGTGTGTAATTAAGCTAGTTATTATATCATCTCTTTTTGTACCCAAGTTTTGAACACTGGAATAAGGAGATGTATACAATATATATACTGATCGTGAACCTTGAAACAATCCTTTTAATGACAGGTTTTGCCTAGTTCCATCGCACTCACTCACCTGAGTACATTTGTACTACGGAAGAACTTCACTTTGGATTTGACCTTTTGACGTGCACCCTGTTTACCTTGGAACTCAATTCAAATTTCAGGACTTGAGATTTTGGTGGGATGTTGCATGCTAGGTGTTTTGGCATATTTAACTTTTGAGTTATTGTTTTTTTTCTAAAAATCTTGTGTATCTTTTTTATTATAATATAAATGGAAAACCATATATTTCCATCCTCTGGAATGTACCCCCTCTGTTCTATACTATAAGTTGACCTTTTTGATACAAAAATATACTATATATTAGATGTATAGCAAAATCGATGTACCAAATGACTTATAATTTAGAAATGTGAGAGTACGTAATAAGTAACTAAACACATTCACCTATCTTCTCATACAATCAACGAAACACAAAAGTCGATCATCAGTTATAAGACACTAATATTGCAGAACATGTGTTTTCCTTGAGTTTATCTGTCAGCTATTTAGCAGTGAATACTTTCTGTTATGACTTTTTAGCCAAGCGAATAAGCTATATATTATTCTTTGCTAAAGTCGATCGGCTACTGAATGACTAGACTTGAAGTTGTTGCAGTAGTATAAGGCTCTGTTTAGTTTCTCACCAAAAAATTTTCCATCCATCCCATCGAATCTTTGGACACATGCACATGCATAGAATATTAAATATAGATAAAAAAATAAACTAATTACACAGTTTGGTTGAAAATCGCGAGACGAATCTTTTAAGACTATTTATTAGTCTATGATTAGCCTTAAGTGCTATAGTAACCCACATGTGCTAATGATAGATTAATTATGCTTAATAGGTTTGTCTTGCAGTTTTCAGACGAGTTATATAATTTGTTGTTTTATTAATGTCTAAAAACCTCTCCCGACATCCTTCCGACATATCCGATGTGACATCCAAAAATTTTTCATCTCCAATCTAAACAGGCCTTAATTTAGCATACTGCTGGATGCACTGGTGACTGGTCTACCTTATGCTTTGGCAGATGCCATAAGAAAAATCATCTCTAGCTGCTGCTCGATTTGATCGACAACGAAACAACATCAACCCATCTGGCCACTTATTTCGACTTGACACCGGAAGCTTGGCCTGCTGCTTCTTGGATCGTTCCCCTCCAGCTCCATCAAGGCGTTTGTTATTGCCACGTCCACCTCACGAGTGGATACCTTCATGTACAAGATACATCAAAATTAGTAACCAAGCGGCGACAGAGAAAAGAACATTCAGAGAAGCAAGTCTTCACTTGGCAACATATATAAATAAAATGCAAGCCGATATAGCTTTCAATTAGGTCGCCGACGATGCAAAAACAGTTTACTTTCGATCCACGCGTGATTACAACCATCAAATCAATTGATTGCGAAAATATATAAAATGCTCAAAAGATAATCACTACTTAAAATGGTTTTGCGAGGTTTCGATACGTATTACTATTCAACAGGAAATGGTGCATTGACTTGTCAAGGAGCTGAACATTTCTTGGGTCAACAAGGTCACATGGGGGTTTGACCTACAGCAAGTTCACATGGGTTTGACCTAGAGCAAACGTACGTTCAATGTCCAATTTCAGGAGAATATTTCACATCTAACGTAGTATACGTTACATCTAGAGTGAGTGATGATCGTCACGAAAAAGAAAAAAAAAACTAGGCGCGTACGTACCTGGCCTTCCACTCCGACGTTCATCCACATGCCTCCGGCGCAGAAGCGCGACCGGATTGCCGTCACCTGCAGCTCCTCCATGGCCTTGAGCCGCTGGAGCACCTTCTCGAACGCATCAACCGCCGTCGAGTGGTCTTGGCTCTCGGCTCGCACCTTCACCACCATGCCCCAGCCGCCGCCGACGACACTACTCGGCCTCGTTCCACCGCCTCCCCTCCAGCGGGTCGCGGTCGCCGCCCTCTGTAGGAGCACCTCGTTCCTGGCGCTGAGCCACTCCTTCCTGGCCCCCAGCTCCCTGATGTAGCCCGCCGCCGCGCCGACGATGTCGTTCTTGCCACCCTGCGTGCATGCGTGCGCACAACAGCCATCGACAGGTTATTTTGCTTGCTCTCAGGCAACAGGCATGCATGTCGCGCCGGCAAAGCTGAGCTGACAAGCCGACGAAAAGCACTCGTGACGACGTTCGTGTGTGTGTGTGTGTGTCGTTGTGATGACTAACTTTTGAAGACGCGCCGAGGGGCAGAAGCGCGTGGAGGTCGGCGAATCCCTGGCTGAGGCGCTCCCGCCGCAGCCGCTCGCGCATGATGTGCCGGAACCGCGAGCTTCGCGGCGCCTGCGACGACGGCCCAACCCCACCGGTGGTCGTCGTCTCGTCCGCGGGCGCCGGGAACGCTGGGGGCACCACGTCGGCGCCCCCCGTGGAGGCCGCGGCGGCGCCATGACCATGAGCGACGACGCGTCTCAGGTAACTGAACATCCTCCGGTGCAAGTTCTGCTCTCCACTGTACCGCCGGCCGCGCGCACTCATCGTCAGGGAGTAGTGCTCCAGCAACGCCGGCACACGCCGCTGCTGGTGGTACGCCTCAAATGCGCTGCCTGGCAAGGACAACGCCGCTGGTGGTGGCGGCGCCGGCGGCGAGAGGACCAGGCCTAGGCTCGCCTGCAGGTAGTAGTCCTCGTCGACGACGGCGGCAGCGGCGGCGTCCAGCTGCTGGTCCGGGCCGAAGTAGAACGGATCCATGGCCGCGCGCTTGCTTGCTTGCTTGCATGGCGTTGTTGTTGGCGCCACGCGCGCCCGCGCTTATATACGTTCCGAGGCCGCACCGCACGAGCACGAATCACGAATGAAACTGACCGGCGATCCAGTGGAAGATTATTCAGCAACAAGTCAAGGTGTCAAACTGGCGTTATTACGCGCGCGGCTTGTTTAATTTGACCGATCGGCGAACGCGATCGACGCGGGCACGTTGAAAGCGTGGGTCGATTGGAGAAGGATCTAATGACCGAATTAACTAGCACTCGAAAGCAGCGTATGCCGCCCCGCGGTATTATTGTAACATGTACGTAAGCTAGTGTGGTTCCGATCCTGCTTTTTATTATTTTTTATAAAAAAAATATGCAAAGTGAATTCCATCCGCGTGTGTTACCGTGCACGGTGAAAGAATGGCTTATTAAGAACTCGCGCGTCGTCGCGTGCAGGTGTCTTTAATTTGTCGCCGAAGCCGTGTCTAGTACTATATATTTGTTGATTTATTTAATTTATCGATCGTTGAGGTAGGTTCCAACTCGCTTTCGCTGGCCCCGTCGCATCCATCCTCACGTACGTACTCACATGGTAATAGCGAGTCAGCGACGTGGCCTGCCTGGTGTGCTCAAAATAACTATTTAGCACCGCATTGCCAACGCGTTCCGTCGAGTGAGTACAGAGAGAGAGAAGACTGAAAACGAGTGATTTGGGCTTCACCACTTCCATTCGGTCCGCAGGCCACACGGACATTGGTCGAAGCCTAAAATCAACTGGACTGAAGTTAGCTTAGCCATACTTCAGCCTGCAAAAGTTCTTTTTTGAAAAAAAAAAAAAAAAAAACAGCCTGCCAAAAAGCGTATACGGTATATTCTCTCTAATCTTAATTATATGTCACTTTGGATCTGTTGTAAATTAGATTTATCTAACTTTTGCTAAATTTATAGAAATATATATTGACATCTACATACCAAACAAATGCACTCTTAAGACATACAGTATTGTGTATATAAAGTTAATCAAAACTATAGATTTGGCGTGGAAATGTTGGCACATTTTCTAAAGTTAATCAAAACTATAGATTTTACTTATAGTTTAGAATAGAGGGTGTAAGTGCCTTTTCTTTTGAACTTTAGGATAGTCCCTCCATTTAGGAATGGTAAGCATATTTTGATTAGAATGTAGTCATACGGAGTAGATTTTGACTCTTAGTTTCCCTTACAGTATGTTATCGATTGCTAAAAGAAAGTTAGCATCTATTGTTACTAGAAAATGCATGGCAAGTGTTGGACGGCGCATAGGCGCTGGCGCCATGGCTTGCAAGACGACTGCGCCTGTATCCTTTGCGACCAGGAGGACGAGACGATGGACCACCTGCTGCTTGGGTGTGTTTTCAGTCGCGAAGTCTGGCAGCTCTGCCTCGCGGCGTTCTTCTTGCATGGTTTAATCGTAGTCCGGGAGTGTTCAGCGATGCTCTGGTGGATGGACTCTAGGAAGGGGCTGCCCAAGGTGCTGCGCCGCGCCTTCGACTCGCTTTTCTTCCTGGTAGGCTGGTTCCTGTGGAAAGAACGGAACGCGAGAACCTTTGGTGAGACACCCCGTTCGCCGGCGTTGCTCCTGCAGGCGATCCTCGACGAGGCCGACCTCTGGATCGCGGCCGGGTTTCGACGCCTTTCGGCCCTGGTGTGCCATCGCTCGCGTTCTTAGCGCGCGCCTGTCGATCCTTGTAGCGCTCTTCCTCTCTGCAATGTAGTCTCTTGGCTTTCTCCAGTAGACGTAGGGCTCTTTTCGGTAATCTTCGGATTACTGTGGGGTGTACGGACTCTCTTTCTGCTTAATGAAATACATGCCTTCGCATGTTCAAAAAAAAAATAGTCATACCGAGTAGATTTTGACTCTTAATTTCTCCTACATAATGTTATCGATTGCTAAAAGAAGTTAATATCATCTTAGTCTCTTAGAGGTGCTTTAGATACAAAACTATTAATATAAGTTTTATGACTAAGCTTGCATATTGTATAATTTAACTGATTGTTGGCCGAATTTGCCCAAGTTTTAGGTTGCTTCGGCTGCAAAAACATGGATTTACAGTTAGACAAATGTGTAAAAACTATGACATAATATTATCTTCCAATCACAATAATGGATGCCTTTTTTGTTTATTTTGAGGAACGCTATTCATACCATGATAACTAATATTGGTTACGAAACTTTGATAGTTTGACTAATTAACTTTATAGAAATGGTATTAAGATTTATATCTCTAAATAATTTTATTTTATTATGAAAGTATACAGCATAACTAATCTACTGATACTATTATGCATTATAAATATTATAACTTTTTTGTTATATATTTAGTTGAATTGAAAAAAAAAATCTTGAGAAGCGAGATGTGCAGGGAGTATTTGTGAATGGCCACACAAACTGAAGCTAGTCGTCGGCAAAATTTTAAGCGGCGGTCATGCCTTGTGGAACGTCAAGGCTTATCAAACATTATTTGAGTGTAAATGCATGCTCCAGCTGAATAAATAATGAATCGAGCTACTTTGGAGTTTTGAACCATTCCCCAAAGAAGCTAAAAGAAAACCGTCTCCTTCAGCTTATCTGCCTTCCCCTAAGTTTTAATCCAAAAGCAACTCGCCACGAGGTGAAAGTCTAACAGCTCGATGTAGTTCCAAAGGGCTTCCCCAAAAGTGGTGACGTTATAAAAAGGGAAGGCAGGCACTTTGTAATTGTCATAGTCTTTTTTTTATAAAGATACTCAAGAGGAAAAGTATCTTTCATCTTATATATCTTAAGAAAAACAAAGGTTGGTACAAAAAATAGACAATAAGATACAAAATGACCTCTAAAGAATAAGAGGACATTAAAGACCAAATTGGTTGTCTTCTTCCTTTGAACCTTTACTGTCTCTCGAAACTTGAAGATTGCACTGACAAGACAACCAAGAAAAAGGACACCTGCAAACACCCTAACTGGACAAGACTTTGAAGATCACAAAAGTCACTCGCCGCTCATAAGCACACCAAATACTAAGATCTGAAGCATATCTGATAGGTTAAACTCTCAATGGCCCTTTGCCGACGTTAGATCAAATGCCGTTGAGGTAGGGAGAGAGAGACATTATTCCAAAGTACCATCATTGCCACTACAACAGATTATTGCTGATGTGGAAATCTAAAGCCAACGTCTAGAGTGGAGTGTTGGGGACAGTCTAAGTTGCAGTTGTTATAGTTAACTGCAAAAGCTTCATATACTTAGAGAAAGACATTTCTTTTGTGAGAGAGAAAAGAGAATGTGATCCTTTGCAAGAAAAGAAAAGAAAAGAGAAGGGAGAGAGAGGGGAATAAAAGTGACCGTTAAAGGAGAAAGGCACTGTAGAGGCCACCAGAAATAAACTTATCTACTTGAGCCATTTTATTTGTACTGAAACCAACATTGCTGGTGCCTGGTGCCCAGCCAGCAGTCACCAGGCCACCTGGCTACCCTGAATTCCACGTCCAGAACTCCAGATGGCCATCGACGGGGTCCAGCTGGCTCAACCCGATTGGGTGCGAGTGGATAGGCCGCGGGTGCAAAAGGATAGCCAATCCCGTGCCTCACCCAATCCTAGCGGCGGCAGACGATTTGCAGCCACAGCGGTTCGTGATAATCTCTTTCGTATTCGCCTTTTTTAAAAAGGAAACGCCGCCAACTGGCGCACGGGAGCCACAGAGCAAAAGCACCACACTCCACTATCCAGCAAAAGAGATCCAGAGGCAGCAGTCATGGCCACCGTCAGCGCCGCCGCGGCGACCACCGTCGTTGCCCGCGCCGCGATCGCCAGGCCCAACGCTCTAGGTACGACACGGCACACGGCCAGTATATATATATTCGTTTTTTCTCGCGTTTCACGCGTTGCATGCTCACGCCGGAGCTCCTCGCTGTCCGCAGGGCTGCCCCAGCTGAGGGCGAGGAGCGAGAGGGTGCGGTGCAGCTACGCCAAGGACGCGGCCGCCGTCAGCGCCAAGGCCGCTGGCGCGTCGCTGCTCGCCGCCGCGGGCGCGGTGACCGCGTCGGCGGGGCCCGCGCTGGCGCTCGTGGACGAGCGGATGTCCACGGAGGGCACCGGGCTCAGCCTTGGGCTCAGCAACAACCTGCTGGGGTGGATCCTCCTGGGGGTCTTCGGCCTCATCTGGTCCCTCTACACCGTCTACACCTCCGACCTCGACGAGGACGAGGAGTCCGGCCTCTCGCTCTAGATCCATCCATCCATCCATCCACCCTCTCCTGCTGTTAAAGGATCTGCATGTAAACATGGTGGTGGCGGCCACCGGTGTAATTTCAGACATGGCTATTTGTATCTAAGCTTCACTTTTGCGAGATGTTAGCAGCTGGATTATAAGTAATAATATTTTGATCCGGCCGTGGAGATTACGCACGCACGTAGCAATAGCAACAGCAAATTTTGCCTTCTTTGATCCGTTCAAGAAAAACAACCGTTTTGAGCCCCGCCAGACAGGTTCTAAATAGCCCCAGACCCAGACCACAGTTCTTCCACTGGTGTAGCAGCATCCGTTGCTACTCCCTCCACCCTTTGCCGGCGAAGCGAGCGGCGATGCCGACCGACTCCACCGTTGTCGACCCTGACCAATCTAAACTGAGTCAGCCTTTCACCAGCGGACCCAGCCCAACCCAGCCCTGCAATCCCGCACCTAGCAACACTGCATCCTGGCTAGGCTCCGGCCAGTGGCAGTGGACACTAACATTACCCATCGGTCCATGCCCACGCCACGCCCATGCCTAATCAAGAGCATGTTAGCTTCAAATCCCTGAATTCGAATATAAAGTCTTGTAAGCTTGCACACTAAAACTCGTTTGCTGTTTATGATCTGTTCTACAACCAAAAAAATCCCATGTTGTATGCAGTGTCTCTTCATATGCATCTGGTGTACAAAATTCGTACCTTCTCTATTAATCAAAAGAATATCTATGTAACCAATACAGAAAAGAACAAATTAGTGAATGCCCACCCTGTAATATACTACTATCTGAAAGTAAATATCAATTTCCCACGTTCAAAGTCAGTCCTCAACGCAACAATATGGCGCCCAATCATCTCAAGAACTCCTTTCAGATGTTGAGAATCGGACAAGATACTGAAGCGTCTACCAGCCATTTGCTTGCTTGCTAACTTGTTCTGCATTCAGCAAGCTATTGACCCTGGAGATTCCACAGAAATGGGTCGCTACATGAACAAAGGGTCAGTTGATATCTTCGACTCAACACTCTGAGCAACCTCTTCATCTTTTGTCCTGTCCAGAGGTGCCCTCAATGTCCTCCATAAGTTCTTCAGTGTTCGCTCCAACAATATTATCACGGCTTGTGGAATCAGAATCAGAATCAGAATCAGAAGTTACAACAATGTTTCCATGATCTTGACTTCCAGACCCACTCTCCAAAGCCTCATCCTGTTGGCTTGTGACTGGGTGAGAGATTAATATAATAGAACTTGATTGGTCTTGGATGCTAGATTCTACTGCAGATTCACCATGATGCTCACGACTTTCAGAAGTCTGCTCTATAAAGTTATCCTCTCCATCAGAGTATGATATCCCAAGTTTCTGTGCATGAGTCAATCCTGGACAAACTCCCTATCAAAAAGGATATGTTAAGGTTGGAGAAAAGAAAAATAAACATAATTTAATCGCATGCACAATCTGAATTTTGTGCATGCATTTAGTGTTAATCTATTAGATGAAGAGGCAAAAACATAGATGGTTCTATTAGCAAGACTAGCATTCAAAATTCAATAAAAAAAAAGAATAAAACCAGGAAAACAGGATGCTCTTGTTCATGTAACAAAATACCAAATACACTGGATCAAGGTAGAAAACTAGCTTCAGATGCCATATACGCCACACTGAGACAGAAAGAAAACTACACCCTCCTTGCTGTATATTCATTGCTTTCTAACTCCAGTTAATTGATAACTGCAACCTGTTGGATGCCATATGCACCATTCTGTGTCTCATGGACCACATCAATAGACTCTTTAAAATAGCTTAGACTTCACACATTGTAATCCACTATTGTTCCATTTTCTGTCAACAAAGGTTACATATGCAGTGACCAAGGAATAAAAAATGTTAATCAGGAACCACATAAGAGTTACCTTGATGTAACCTCCTGTCTTAAACAACACGTTGGACGTTGAATAGAGACTGGAATGGGTTTGAATATCATCTAATTGGGTATAGTTTCCATTTTGATGCTTAGTAGAACTAGCACTAGCACCATATCCATGGTCGGCACCACCATTACAGAATGCTCCAAAATAAGAACAATGTTCATCTACCAAGGCTATCTCAGGAGTAACAGGTAGCAAATGACCCTCTGTACTAAATATGTACCTGCAGAGCCGATGATACACTGTAAGTATGAATAAGTCTGAATAAACACCTGAACTTACTGGATTCTGGTGTCGTACTTACTTATATGGTCCACTTTCAACAATATTGTCAGGGCCAGCAGCTAAATCAAAAAGAAGCCAGAGATATTTGACCTGGTATGTGCTGGTAGTTAGATTTCAGCAATAAAGGATAAATAAAGGAAAATGCCATGTATTTATGCCCTCTGTCCCAAAAAAAGAGTGCATTTCTAGTTTGGGTCTAAGTCAAATTTTCTTAAGTTTGACTAAGTTTATATAAAATAGTATCATTTTTGTCTCCGAATAGGTTTAGTCTGAAAATATATTCCATGATTAATCTAATGGTACTTATTCGGTATCATAAATGTTAGTACCTTTTTGCATAGGTTTGGTCAAACTTGAAACAAACAAGAAGTGTACTCCTTTTGGGATGGAGTAAATTTAGCAGCTTAATTAGCAAGGAATTGCTGGAATTTGAAACAAAATTATTCTGAGCTGGAACTTCTGTCCAGCACTCAAAATGGAAACAAATCAAGGAGTTTGTTTCGTCATAATAGGATACTTATTGAACTTTCGGAAAAGTGCAAAAGTAGGGGTATATTGCAATTACGTAAACTTAGAGATATTTTGTACAAACTGGAGCATAGTAAACCCTTAAATTGACACAATGACACCTGACATCTTTATGCAAAATACTAAGGCTAATATAGCTGATCCCATCTATTTTAAACTAAGGTCTTATAGATCCTGAGTTCCACACTGCATGTCCCACACAATCCCACTGCCAGAAACATTGCAGGCATACCAGCATCATATCATCAAAGGTAAAATTGGCAGCAGCATTTGCTGTAGGGATGCTCACCGTTTCTGCAAGGAAAAAACTCTCCATGTGATCATCCTGCTTGTGGGTTTCCACATCTGCTATGTGGCAGTAGCCACAAGGGCATCTAGCACCATATTGAAGGCTTGCTAATATGTCCCTTCCAACATCAAGGTATCTGCATTAATATAAAGATAAAACATTAAAGCCAGGGCATAGAATATAGGTAGGATACAGCTGAGTGAAGTGAGTATCAAAGTCTGCAAGTTGTGTATGTATAGGCGAAAATCAAATGGATCAGACACCAATAATACTAAAGAAATTACACAAGGAATTTTCAGCTCATGTTAATCAATTGAAACAACAGCCAATGAACTGGCAATGCAAGTGCTGCAACTTAATCACCATGTGCTTAGACTGGACTTGACTTTTGGCATAGCCACATAGCAGACATTGGTCAAGGGTAATCACAATTGCAGGATTATCTTGGGTTGTACGAGCAGGACATAGGTAGAAAATGACAGATTAAAATGTCATCGAATGTTTAGGGCAAATTTGCCCAAGTTTGAATAAACAACCTAAATAAAATCTAAAATTTAGTGAATCTTGCACTGACAGAAACTGTCCTTTTCTTTCTAACAGTAAGGAAGATTGCAACTTAAACAATAAATTTCTTATACAACAAAACCAAATATATCTTCACCTTGTAAAGAAAGACACACCTATGATCTCTGGTAGCCTTGAACAACCAATATGTGCTTTCAATCAACTCTGGCCGTAGCGGGTAGCTCCTTTGTCCATTCTATGAAATGTTGAAAATGGCAATATTAGTGCAAGTATAAATCAGTAACTCTCTTCTGTCCTTCAACTTTGTGCACCCAGCTATCACAGGCCAAAAGGAAAACTTCAATCGATTCATACAATTTTGCTACAATCCTTTTCCTGTAGTAAGGTCTAATATGAGAGTTTGAAGTTCAAGGGTTTAGAGTGCGTACTGCCACAAGGTTAGGTAAAATTTGTTTTTGTTTGGTATAATGAGAGGCAAATGGCAAGCCTTAGATAGGAGATTATGCTAATACCCTTGACTATTATAGCTTAACAGTTTCATTACCTGGACAGTGGATGTAGCAAGATTAAAACCTTCAGGGGTAAAACCATACTTTTTCCAGACGCTGAAGAAGGCAGCATGTGTGCGAATAGCAGGATCAACATCTCCAGCTAAGACCTTAAATCTAAGCAGCATAAGCAATCATCTAAAACATGTGCAACAAAGCCACAACAATTATCAGAAATATATGTAACCAAACCTGAAGCCCTGGCCAGAATGCCTGCAGACTATTGAAGAGTGGCCAAACAGTAGCACCAGAGTTCATATTGACCTCCACGTACCTGTGATGGAATTTTCATTTTTGGTTTTAAACAAGGGCGGGAGCATCACCACAGAGCTAAACAAACCTAGTTGCTTATATGTAGCACCTTTTTTCTGCTACAGATATAAATACTCCCACCTTTTAAAATGTAAGGCACAGTTTGACCAGATGTGGTCATCAAAGACTTACTTGACCATCATTACCTTTCATACTACATTGCCTATGACCATAAATTTATATCATATAAAGTACCTTTAAATGTGAATCCAACAGTACCAGATTTATATTCTATAACCCAACTGCAACGAATAGGAATTAGGATCGTTACCAAGGATCGTGATGGAGATAGTGCATGGCAGCTTTGTAAGCCTCCTGAAATATATACAGGTATTCTTCATCTCCAAACAATAAATACGCCTGTTGAACGTTGGCATACAAAATTAACTGTTAAAATGTTTGATAGTAAATAGTAAAAGAAAAGGAAGAATGAACAAAGCTAGGTGACGAGCATAGTTTTGTCCAAGCTCTAGCAAAGAATATATATCAGGGATAACTTCAATAATCTAATCTGAGACTAGTCGAGAGAGAGTAGATTATGTTTGGGTCCTTAAAATTTGCGTGCTATGCTCAAGTAAGAAACCTGAGAGCTCAAGTAAGAAACCTGAGAATCGTGCATTTATAGCCACAGATTTGTTTAGTGCACACTGTGCTCCCCGGAGTTGTGTTGAATTGTTGGTAACATAAACACAATCTTGGCTATAAATAAATTCTAGGCTCACGCTCATTAACTTCAGAATATCGCACAAGTTTTAAGGACCTGCAGTGTAACTCATTTTATGACATTATCAGTAATTCAGTACAGCATACCTTGAATTCTTTGTAAGGATGTGAAGTTTTTTTTTAAAAAAAATGAAAGTATGATTAAGGCACTGGGATGAACAAATATGAACGCCAAAAATAATAAACATGGTGGTCTTCCTTGCCTTTAGAAGATATTCATAGAATGAATCAATGCTTGTGCCAATTCCTGCATCCTACAACCAGAGAGAAAAATCACGTCATTAACAATAGTTCATGATGATCAATCAACTTAAAATTTAAGCATTGCAGAAAATAAAAACATTTTTAAAAAATATATTGATATACTTATGTGTCATGCAACGACAATTACATTAGTAAAATAGTCATGTAACCAGTCAGGAAGAAAACTCAAACATCTTGGATACATAACAAAATGGTTTCAGTCCATGGGGGTTATCAACTCTGTCTGAAAAGGTGAAGCCTAGTTTGCTAGGTGGAGATTCGTGGCACCTAGCCACCTAGGCACTAGGTGGAGCAAAATCAACTCACACAACACCTAGGCATTTTCTCATAGGGGTCTAGCACTTATCTACTCATAAAACTGGGACAAATGAGAGGTGGAGAATGGCAGACTATGGCCACAGAACTCATGGATGCATGATATTGTCATATTCTTAATTTCAATATGCCTTTTGAACAAGACATTACCCCAGATGCTAGCGCCCGGACGTCCGGCGCCAACAACGCGTCCGGACGCCGAGCCCCCCCACCCGCGCCACAGAAAAAAAAGAAATCTCATCCGCCTCTAATCAACTCACCTCTGCCCCACTCATCCCGTCCGGAAGACCGTTTCTTATCCGCTCCCTCCCAACCAACTTACCCCTGCCCCGCACAGAGGACCGCACTTCGTCCGTTCCTCGCGCAAGGAGCCCATCCTCCGTCCCCACGAGCATGGGATCGCCTCTGCCCCTCGCTTTGTCGGCCCCTAGCAGATCTGCCTGCCGCTAACTCGTCCCTACAACCTATCCCCATACTTGACGCTGCAACACAATATGTATAATAGTGCAACAACACCTGACATACTGCTACAACTAACAAGTTGAAGTAGCTGAAACATCATAAACATCGTATTACAACAAACAAGAATAATTGCTACAACAACATGCAAACAACTGCTACAACATACAGATTGAAGTATTGGATAGAACAGCTGAAACACCATAAATATAGTATTACAACAACAAAAAACGGCTGTTGCAACAACATGTAACAACTAATACAACAGCATAGGTTGAAGCATTAGATGGAGCAACCGAAACACCACAGACATAGTATTACAACAACATCGACCAACTGTTGCAACAAGATGCAACAACTAATACAACAGTGCAGATTAAAGCATTGGATGGAGCGACTAAAACACCATGGACATAGTACTACAACAACACCGAACAAATGTTGTAACAACATAAAACAAACTACTACAACATGCAGACTGAAGCAATTGAAACATCTCAAAACACAAAACTGCAACAACGACTAAAACCTACTGCAACGTCTAGATAGAACCATTGCAACAATGACGAGATCTGAACCCGAGAGCTCGCCGGAACCCTATCCTACTGCAACATCACCTGAAAAACATACTGCAAAAAACCAGAGAACACCATTACAACACGTACGAGCACTGAATCCCAAGAGCTCGCCGAAACCTTGGCCAACACAATATCCCGTAGATCTAGATCCAGAGGAAGAGCAGAAGGAGCAAGAGGTGGAGGAGGAGCAGAGGAGGGCTCAGATCTAGATCCACAAGAGGAGAGAGGGAAAAGGGAGTGAAAGGCTTCGGATCCAAATCCCTCTCCACCTACCTCGTTGGAGCCGCGTCGTTGTCTCCATCTCCAGATGCATGGAGGTCACGAGAGCGAGGGAGAAAGAGCAGGGAGGAAGGGAGTTGCGCCGCTCACTGAAAGCTGCCACCGTCGTGCTCTACTCCGGCGGCATGGATGGCGTGTGGGTCGCAGCGGGGAGGGATCGGAGGGAGAAAAGGAGGGAGGAGCGGCTCGTGCATGGCAGAAAGTGCGGCCGCATGGTCCGAGCGGTGGAAGTGGTAGCGGCTCGCGCATGGCAGAAAGTGCGGCCGCATGGTGCGAGCGGTGGAAGTGGCAGCGAGATGTGAGAGAAGAGTAGAGATGAAAAAATGAGTGGATGAGAAGGCGTGGGAGAGCAACAAAATGAGTGGACAGCAACGTCCGGACGGACGGACGTCTTATAGGTATCATTACCGATTCAAAAAGTACAACAGCCCTAGGCCACAACTAAACTCTAGGCCAACTGTCCAAGCATCACCGCCTGCCTAGCAGCTAGTGCTTTCTTGAAAAGAAATAGCTATTGAGTTGCATGCACCAACCAGTTCAACCCAAAAGCTTAAGCTGATGGGGAGAGGTGGGCAATTCACTTATATTCCAACACTCCCCCTCACGTGGAGGCTCCCTCAGGCCTCAGACGTGGAGTAGGAGCGAGCAGCAATTATTTTATTTAATTGCGCTGACCAGGATTCTAACTCGAGACCTCTGGCTCTGATACCATATTGAGTTGCATGCACCAACCAGTTCAACCCAAAAGCTTAAACTGATGGGGAGAGGTGGGCAATTCACTTATATTCCAACAATAGCAGGTCATCATCTCAACATATTCATCACTGACAGTATGCTGCATGGCTCCAAACATGTAACGAAATACACGGAGCTAAAATATTAACGGGAGAATGCTACCAGTTAATTTAAAACTACCACTGAAAGGACAAAACCAAACCTTCTGTGTCCATTCACCAGTAAAGACATTTATATGGGCACCAACAAGATTGAGTTTTGATCTGCGTGACCATATTCCACGCACTGATTTTTTTGTAACTCGCTCAAAAACTGCAAGAAAGAAGTAGAGGACTTCAAAATTATGGCACAACAGATGAATAATGAGTACCAAAATCACTGTTCAGAGGCCATCTTCTTCTGTTTAAGTATGATACATGACCAATGTAAATGAAGCATGAAATTAACAGACCAAGAACATAACCACTTATCTAAGCTGTACACTGTAGAGGACATTTTATGTTAAGCATGATAACTTATCTTCGGTTATAAAGTTTGCCCATGGTCAATAGTCAAAGGTATGCAGTATTGTGTTCTGATCATCTAATACAGAGTACTCTGACAGATATACACGTGCATTTTTTAAGTCTACACTCACACATTGCCATTGCTATTTGAAAAGTTTGCATAAAATATCCCCTGCATACTAACTGGTCAAAATAAACCACAAAAAAAAGACAGTCCTAGATCCTTGTACATGTAGAAAATGTACGGTAAACCAGTGCTGTCACTAAACCAGTGCACAATTACACATATTAAGACTTACCAGTATTATTAGTCAAGCGACTCAATATGCCAAATTCCAGTGTCAAAGTACCACCACCAGCCGTTGATGTTATCTGGAATAACATAGAGTGTCACCTCTCAGCAGTGAAACTCAAAACTGCTTATGCCCATTTGAGCACAAATAGAAAACTAGGTGACATTGACAGGGTGATGTTTTTTGCGATGAAAAGAAAAAAATGTGAGACAGGTGTCTCAAAACTTCAGTGTTCTTTTAGTTGTTTCAGCACTGGGTATCACTGGGTAGTCTCTCCATTCAGCCTCCTTATAAAATAAACAAGAGCAAGGCAACCTAGAAACTACCTTCCCCAGACTCTATCTTGTGTGGGACCTTTCAGCACTGCGTACAATCTTTATGTTCTTTTAGGTGGTTCCAAAATCAATATTCAGATTCAAGGTTCAAAATCATTAATAGGTATGCAGAACTATTTCTGTTTGCCAAGCTCTACAGCTAGCAATAGGGAGGAAGAAAGAAGCTTGCCTTGCTTTCATTTTCATCGACTCCATACATTAAATTAACAGATCCAAATGGAATACCTGCGAAGACAACACTAGTCAGGAAAGACATAGGAAATTAAGAATATAACATGATGTTAGAAAGGTAAAATGGTATTTTGTGTCAAGTTGACTGTAAAGCAAATGACCGGAACAAAACTGACCTGGCCCAAGCCCAGCCCTTGGCTGCTCTAGGGCCAGACCTGGGCAGAGGAAACCAGGCCCGTGAAAAAATGAGCCAGATTGAAACAATTTCTACAATTATTTTTCTGCTGGAAAATAGCAGTCAGACCATCCAGACCCAGCACAAAAACATCATGCCAACTCTGTCAGGGCCATTAATGGGCACGAATTTTAGGCCCAAAAACTATCAGGCTTTTTTCGGCCTGGCCTGGCCTGCAAACTGTCAGTGTCATGAGGAATTTTCATATGGTAGTTGGATGGAACAGTAGTCTAATTTAGCAAATTACTCCATGTATGATATTGAACAACATTCAGAACAGATTTATGTCCCAGATTGTGTCAGTAAAGAGTACCAAAATGGTTCAGGTACAAGCAGGTTTCAATTGAAATGATGACTTCCATGATTTACATTTTGCAAACCACCTTTCCTAGATAAATCTTGTCTCCAACAATTACATCCATTGAAGCAGTGCAGTAAAAATCAGATTAACTACTGAGAATATGAGACAACCACATATGATATAACTATACCTATATGACATCCAGTTTCAGTCTGCAAACTTGGAAAGACAAGTTAATATGACTATCATGAAGTTCTTTCCATCACTAAGCAATGTTTTTATTTATGTTTTCATTAGAGTAAAGCATCAAATGCAGTTGTGTGTTTGTAATTCCAGTATCGCCAAGTGACAATTCCCGACCAGTGGAAACAATCATTTTACAACAAAGAACATGAAAAAAAATTGGAATCAAATGTCTGATGCAAGATATAAGCCAGTCATTCCAGGAAGATTATAATAATAGAAAAGGTAATGAACCTGTAGGAGTGTCAAATGCGGGCAACAACCTCTGAGCCAAGTCAGCAGCTAAATGAAGTAACTGGTCATCATAAGATTGGATTCTCATACCCTGTCAATGAGAAGCTACAATAATTGGACCACTTGAACTGTACTGGGCTTCAAAAATCTCTTTGCCCAAGAAGCACTCTTAATAAACAAGGATCCAAATAACAAGAAGCAGAAAAATTTCAGTTCACGGTATTTTTTTGGTTTTGACCCCCTATAGCCATTATGCATTTATGCTAATTTTATTGTTTTCACATAATAACTCTGGAATCTTCTCAAGTCTTAGGCATGAATAAAATACGAAGGCTGAAACACTCAAAAATACATTTAGATATCTGTTGGTTTAACCCTGTTAAGTTTTACAGATTTAGAAACATGTCTTATTCATCTATGCACACACAATAGTTGGCATGATACTGTGGGTAAGGTAGCTTGCTAGTATTATGGCTCACTTTTGAGTACCAATGGACCTGCCTACCTTCAACCATTAATACAACCACATTCACAATGGCAATAGATGTTGACATATGACACATCAATATCATCTGAGTGATAGCTCAGTGGTAGAGCCTCCAGTTGAGAGGCTGCCAACCTGAAATTGAACCCAGGTACTCACAGGTTGCATGAGTACTTCCTTACAGGGTCTCAAACTCCTTTGTATTAATTAAGATAAAGCCAGAGCCCAGGGGGATGACTACTTTCCATGGCCACTTTTTTTCCCCAATATCATCTTACATTAGCTTTCGTTTTGCAGTGCAACTTCAGTAATGATTTCATGTCGCAGCAGTACTAAAAAAGAAAAAAAAGTGTAAAGCACCCAGTGAATAGCATTTTTTTTTTTTGACTAGTGAATAGCACCTATCAGGAAGCCAGTTAAAGAGATTACGAGCAAACAAAAAAAGAATGCACGTGATAGAACAGACGTACAGTGGCATAATCACTGGCAATCAGGTGAGCTGATAGCAGACCCCCAAGGATACGTATGTTGGTTTCAAAAACAGAGACGGTTTTATTCTGCATACATAGTAAGGAAACATTATTGTTCGAGCAGCATATACTGCAAACAAAAATGTGGTGTTAATAGGCTGTTAAACGTTGTAGCATTCTGAGTTCTAACCTATACACTTAACATTTAATCAAGCAGTAAAACAGCTACATCGCATAAAACTAAAAATACCAAAACAATAGAATATTGCATAAATAGAATAGCATGATTAGTACTAGTTTCGATACAGAAGAAAGACACATGAAAATTGGATATACCAAGAGAATCTTTCAAATGGGATTCAATGGCACATACTTAAATTTTCTCAATACATACAGAACAATTTTATTTGAGTTTTCCCTCCTTTCCAAATTGTAAGTCATTTTAGCTTTGTCCTAAGTCAAACTTGTTTGGCTTTGACCAAATTTATAAAAAGATGCACAAACATCTTCGACATCAAACTAGATTCATTAGATGCACCATGAAATTTATTTTGATAGTGCATTTATTTGACATTGTAGATGTTGATATTAATTCTCTATAAACTTAGTCGAAGTTAGACAAGTTTGACACTTTGACTTAGTACAAAGCTAAAAGGACTTACAATTGGAACGGACTAGATTAGAAGCTACAGTGATAATATTTCAAGAATACCATTTGATTATTAATGCAGAGCTTCCCAAATGCAAAATTTAACATATACTGCAACAGATATAATCATCATGACTCACCTAAGTTATAAGTCTAAAACTTTCAAGAATGTGCACTGTTACACTATCATATTCTAAATTGCCAAATATGGCTCGTAGAGCAAGCTAATTTAGCAAAAAAATTTCACAAACCCAACAGGATACAAGTTCTTGCATGCAAAGTTATAAACTGTTCAATCAATAGGAGATACTTTTTCTCAAACATCTACAGGAGATACTGAAAATGAGCTGAAGTAGTTTCTATCAGATGAGAGAATTATGGTAGTATTTATTTGGCTAAAAGGACGTAAAGATAGTGTAACCACATTTGCAAAGGTTTTAATACATGCAAATTTGGAAATGAGATTTCAACTCATCGTTGTATTAAATATTTACATCACACATAAGTAGTATTTTCAGTTAGTACCTAACGATCTTGCTGCCAATCAGAGACTAGCAAATGGATGCATAATTGTTAATTAGCATCTATCCATTCACATTAGATGCAAACTCAAGAATTGGTCATCTATCGGCAAAACAAATCCAATACAGTTACTTGATTCTAGTGAATATTCAGTCTGAAATATCTGGTTAGTAAAACCAAATTGACTTAATGGTCCACATGTTTACTTACAATATCAAAGCGGACATTCTTACCAACCCACTCCACAGCAGCACCAAATTTCTCCTTATCACCCAGTAAAGCCAAGGTATCCAAAGAATCGATCTGTCAATGAAGCAAATTTTCATGAATGATGGCAGGTCCATGATGGTGACAGATTGTATGAAATACACACAAATCTCATCTTCTTACAAGAGTGAGCGCGTAACCACCAAGGGAGTCTTCACCTTGGCAACTTAAGGGTCGCAGCTCATCGAGTGGGAAAGCATACTTCATGTACCCATCAAACGCATGATAGAACATATCCTTCACCTACATGAAATATGTTATTTTTAAGCCAGTGTCTAAGCAAATAAATCTTGCCATAAAATAAGGGGTCAAGAACAAGGCTAGCTTGTCCTTGTAGGTATGAGTTAATCAAAGACAATACGAATATGATCAGTTGCCAAATTAACACATGCTATCGCAAAAGAATGATATGGAAGATATATCTATGTGGAAATCAAGTTCCTTGGAGAATCCATCTCGGAGAACTGTACTGGCCGCAGCCGCACCTCATAGTTTGGGTTCATATTTTAGCCCAGCTAACAGGGCAGACCAGTCACTAGGCCCAAGGCCCTAGTCTTTCGCTTAGCAAATGTTAACTCCCAAATATTTCAGCCTGTCCAAACTAATGGCCCCAGTCTCCCAGGCTATAAATCACTCCATCAGCCCATTTAACTGTCTGGCCCAACACCAACTCCCAGTACCAAGGCATACATGCATGGCTCTTGCCTCACTCTTGGCTCGCTCTCACCTCCTCTCTCCTTCCCATTGAGCAGAGGAACGCCACCGGGGTCGGGGATTCCCCAACGCCAATCCTAGCTAGCAAAGGGCTGGCAGGAGTAAATCAACAACCCTGGCAGCACCTATCCTGTTCTCTATCTCAGCCCTCAATGGCTCACCCATGCAGCAGCACTGCCTGCACCATCCATCGCATGCTGGCAGGTCACCTGGTGTGACTCCAGACTCACTCCTTCCAGTGTGACTCCAGACTCACTCCTTCCTGTTAGAGGTAACACAGATTTTGATTAGCCTTGAGGCCCCTAACCCCAGGCGTCTCCTTCATATATATAGAGAAAGACAGATATTGCATTGATTACAAACAGCTCACTAGAGCTTTAATTAGACAGACTAGCTGCCTGGGTACCCGCACAACTCTTGGGCTACCCAAGGCCTTTAATGACAGAAATTTAACTAGCACAGTTATCTAAGAAATGCTTAGGAAGCAGGGCTTATTAACTACATTTCTCCCCCTAAGGCCTGCTTCAATTAATCTTGATCTCCTTGATCCCAATCCTGCTCCTCATCTCTTCCAGCTTGGTTTTGCCCAAAGCTTTAGTCAGTATATCAGCGAGCTGATCTGCAGTGGGAATGAACTCTGTCTTGATGCTACCATCTTCCACACAATCTCTGATGAAATGATGCTTGATTCTAATATGCTTGCTCCTGTCATGGAAAACAGGATTCTTTGCCAAAGCCAGAGCAGACTTATTGTCTACTCTGAGTTCCACCACTTCAACTTTTCTTCCCAACAAATCTGCAAACAGTCTTGACAACCACAAAGCTTGGGTTGCAGCTGTTGTCATCGCCACATATTCAGCCTCACAGCTGGACAGAGCAACAACTCTCTATTTGACAGACTGCCAGCTGACCAGGCTGGTTCCAAGGAAGAACAAACATCCAGTTGTGCTTTTGCTTGAATCAACATCTCCAGCCAAATCTGAATCACTGTAACCCACAAACCTTGCTTTGCCTGTTGATCTGGTGTAGCAAAGCCCATGATCTAGTGTACCAGCCAGGTATCTCAAGATCCTCTTCACAGCCTGAAGATGTTCAGTTGTTGGCTTCTCCAGAAATCTGCTAACATACCCTACAGCAAAAGCCAAATCTGGTCTGGTGTGCACTAGGTATCTCAAACTGCCAACCAGTCTTCTGTACTGAGTTGGATTTACTTCTTTTGCTGTGCTTTCCTTGCTCAATTTCAGCCTTTCTTCCATGGGTGTGGTGGCTGGATTACAACCTGCCATACCACCAAGCTCAAGTATCTTCTTAGCATAATGGGTTTGCTTCAGAGTGATGTTCCCTTCTGATTGTCTCACCTCAACTCCCAGATAGAAGGACAGAAGACCTAAATCACTCATTTCAAAGGTTTGCTTCATCTTTGCCTTGAAAGCTTCAATCTTCTGCTGATTGGCTCCTGTGATGATCAAATCATCAACATAGACTCCAATTACCAGTAAGGAGTCACCTGATCCCTTTCTGTACATAGCAGCTTCATACACATTCTGCTCAAAACCCATCTGCTTGAGAGTGAAGTCAAGCTTGGCATTCCATGCCCGAGGAGCCTGTCTCAGGCCATACAGGGCCTTGTGCAGCCTGTACACTTTCTTCTCTTCTCCTGTTACAGCAAAACCTGGAGGCTGTGTAACATAAACCTCCTCCTGGAGTTCTCCATTCAAAAATGCAGACTTCACATCCATGTGATGTACTGCCCATCCCTCTTGTGCTGCTAAGGCAAGCAAAACACGCACTGATTCCATCCTTGCAACTGGTGCAAAAGCATCTTCATAGTCAACTCCTTCCTGCTGCACAAAACCACGGGCCACAAGTCTTGCCTTGTGCCTAATTACAGCTCCATGTTCATCCTTCTTCAGCTTAAACACCCATTTTAGTGAAATGGGACGGTGACCAGGACGGGGAGAAACAAGTTCCCAAGTCCCATTCCGCTCTACTGATCTCAGCTCCTCCTTCATCGCTGCTTGCCAATCTGGATCATCTTTGGCTTCTTCATAGCTTGTAGGCTCACCAGAATGGGTGAGATTCAGTTCTGCAAACAGCCGCTGCGCTGGCGGAGGGGTTGGCTGATCACCAATAATGTCATGAATCTTCCGATAGCGGAGTTCTTCATCGTCATGGTAGGCATCCACCCTTTCATCATCATCTTCCAGGGGAGTCACATGCTCAACCTGAGGACTTGCTGGAGCTGGTGTAGGTGTTCTGGGTGACGCAGGCGCCTCTGCCTCCGCTGCGGGCTCCTCTGCTTCTGCTGCAGGCTCTCCTGCATCCACCGGAGAGAAACCAGGCGATGCAGGATGTGGCAAAGGAGATAGTGAAGGCGACGCTGAACTTCCTGCTTCAGGGAGTTCCTCCGCCCATGGGAATTCAACAGAAAACTCACTGCCCGCTGCTTCTGGTGTGCCTACTGCTGGTGATGCCCAGTCCCAGCCGCGGCCTTCGTCGAACACCACATCACGGCTGACACGCACACGCTGGGACACTGGATCATAGATACGGTATGCCTTGGCCCCTTCCGCATAGCCGATAAACACGCTAGCCTCTCCGCGGTCATCGAGCTTGCGAAGCTGAGTAAGCCGCCGGGTATAAGCCACACAGCCAAAGACCTTGAGGTGGCCGACTGTTGGTGCCCGACCATGCCACGCTTCATAAGGAGTGACATTCTTCAGCGCCTTCGTCGGGGATCGATTCAGGATGTGTACAGCCGTCATCACAGCCTCCCCCCAAAACCGAGAGGGCATCTGGCGTTGCTTGAGCAGAGCTCGTGCCATGGCCACCACTGTTTGGTTCCTGCGCTCAACAACACCGTTCTGTTGCGGTGAATAAGGGGCACTGAAATGCCGTTTAATACCTTCATCAGCGCAGTATGCAGCAAACTCTGCGACGGTGAATTCACCGCCATTGTCAGTGCGCAGGACCTTCAGCTTGCGCCCGCTTTCCACCTCTGCTGCCACCTTAACCTTCTTGATTGCTTCTGCTGCTGCGTCCATGGATGGCAGCAGCACAGCCCACATAAAGCGGGTGGCGTCATCGACAAGCAGCAAGATATAGCGGTTGCCCGCCGGTGTCGCTGGCGTGACCGGACTGCACAAGTCACCGTGCACCAGCTCAAGCTGATTCTGGGCACGGTATGCTGCTGCAGCCGGAAAGGAACGCCGTCTCTGCTTGGTGGTAACGCAGGTGTCACACACCTGCTCAACATGGTCGACCACCGGCATCCCGCGCGCCATCTCCTCCTTGCTGAGTCGCCGGAGTGCATCGAAGTGCAGATGGCCGAAACGCTCATGCCACTGCCACGCCTCTTCATCCTTGCGTGCCGCGAGACAGACAGGTTGTGCAGCCTCAAGATGCAGAATATACAACCTATTCTTCCCTCTGCGTACCTTGGCGAGCAGACGGCGACTCTTGTCCCAGATGCGAAGCACGCCATCATCAATCTCAACCTTGGACCCTCCTTCATCAAGCTGTCCCAGACTTATGATAGAGTTCTTCAGCGCTGGAATGAAATAGACGCCATGAAGAACCCTCTGCTCACCGGTCTTGGCTTGGAAAACAATAGACCCGACGCCCTTGATCTCAACCTTCGACGCATCCCCGAACCGGACCGTTCCTCGAACGCCAGTGTTCAGATCAGCAAAGAGCTCTTGGCGCCCGGTCATGTGATGCGTCGCGCCGGAGTCCAGGTACCAGCCGCTGTCCACCTCTTATTCGTCCACGCCGAGGTAGGCGCGAGCGCGTGGCTCAGAGAGCTCGACGTGCTGCGCCATGTAGCTGTGCGCCGGCGTGCTCTGTTCCAGGCTGATGAAGCCATGTGCCAGAAACAGAGCACCATCTTCATCGCACTCAGCGTACTGGGCGCGCGCTTCATGCCTTCCTTGGTTCCCACCACGCTGCCCAGCCTGATTTCCGCCGCCACGACCTCCACCACGGTTGCCACCACCGCGGCCAGCACGGTTTCCCCCTCCGCCGCGCTCTGCATCTTCACGGCGTGGCTGGGGACACTCACGTGCCCAGTGGCCTTCCTGGTTGCAGTTGAGGCAGGTGTTGGGGCCAACACGGCCAGCGCCTCTGCCTTCTCCACGTCCGCCACCACGGCCAGCACCTCTGCCTCGTCCGCGTCCACCACCACGGCCGCGTCCGCCGCCACCGCCATGCTTGTTCTTGAAACCAGAACCGCCAGCTTCTTCTGCGCCTTGCTTCTCCTTCTTCAAACGCGCACGCCACTGCTCCTCGGTGTACAGCAGCTTGCCGTTGACGGACACCGGCTCTGTCACAGCTTGCGCTTCACGTTCATCCACCGCCTTGAGCCTTCCTGTCACCTCCTCAAGCGAGAGTGCCTCGAAATCGAGGAACTGCTCGATGGCGACGACAATCTGCGCGTACTTGGCAGGCACCGTGCGCAGAAACTTCTCCACAACACGCTTCTCGTCGATGTCCCTGTCACCATGAAGAACAAGCTGCTGGTGCAGAGTTGACAGCCGCAGGGCAAAATCCTCCACCGACTCGCCAGGCTTGACATCCATGTTCTCCCACTCCCGACGCAGCCGCTGCAACGTCGCTCGGCGGACCCTGTCCACACCGATTCGAGTCGCAGCGATGGCATCCCATGCCTCCTTTGCTGTCGCCTTGTCAAGGAGCGAGAGCCCCAACTCCTTGGGCACAGACGCGACAATCACCTCCAAGGCTCGCCTGTCGTCGCGGTACTGCACTGGGCCTCCTTCGACAGCTTCCCAGAGATCGCGCGCCTGCATCCTGAGCTTCATCGTCTGGCTCCACTCATAGTAATTTGTCTTGTCCAGCATTGGCCATGATGTGCCGCTGCCGGAGTCGCGGTAAACCACCCTGCCTTGCGGTGATTCATAGCGGCCGCCGCCACGACGCCTTCTGTTACGCAGTGGTGACTGCGAACGGCGCCTGTCCCGCGATGGAGTCCTCTGGCTCCTCAAGTCCTCTTCCTCTTCCTCCTCTTCTTCTCCCTTCTCAGCAGCAATTTCGGCCCGCAGCTCCTGCGCCGTCCTTGCTGCCGCCTCTGCAGCAGCCGCCGCCTGCTGTGCTGCCTGGACTGCCAGCGCTGCTGCTTCTTCTGCAGCCTTCAAACGCGCGGCCTTGAGCCTGGCAACACGCTCAGCAGAGGTCGACATGGGTGGAGGAGGTGAGGAGTTGGCATCGTGGCTCTCTGGTGTCTAACCTAGCTCCGATACCAAATGTTAGAGGTAACACAGATTTTGATTAGCCTTGAGGCCCCTAACCCCAGGCGTCTCCTTCATATATATAGAGAAAGACAGATATTGCATTGATTACAAACAGCTCACTAGAGCTTTAATTAGACAGACTAGCTGCCTGGGTACCCGCACAACTCTTGGGCTACCCAAGGCCTTTAATGACAGAAATTTAACTAGCACAGTTATCTAAGAAATGCTTAGGAAGCAGGGCTTATTAACTACACTTCCAGTTTCCCACCCTTGGTCACTCATCATTCCTCCACAAATCCTTCCAGACCTCGGCTCTTACCGTCCTTCACTGGACGCTTGACTATTTGAGTAAATATGACCATCTGCCCCAGGAAGCGATTTGCAAGCAGACCAGCATTTTAATATTGTCAGGTAAGTTTTCACCTGCAGCTATTTGCACATTCAAAAGGATCTAGCGCATTGACTTAGATTAGACAACTAGTGAAGTATAATTAGAAATCTACTTTAAGCATCTTTAATTGGATTACAAAATGAAGAGAAGTGACATTGGCTTCTTATTTTGCTCATGGTCCTGCAACGTAATTGAAGCATACCTCCCTCACCTCCAAAACAAGAAACAGTAGAAACCAGACAAGACGCTGGTTTCTTATTTTGCTCATGAGATTTGAATGAAGAAAATCTTGAAGAACTACTTAGTTCTGTGCGGCCTGCCATATAGTTAAGCATGGAGTTCAATTAGCATCTCAACTGGGAAATTCTCCTTTATTTTTGCTATTTTCCATTACGATGGCCAGCATTGATAGCTTTGTGCCCTTAATTTTCTGCCCTAGTTTTCACCGATCGCTAGACCAACCACAGCCAGCCAACATCAGCTTCAAGATCCACGAAGTAGCTATTCTTTGGTATCCTGGTCTTTATTGCTAAGGCCAGCCACTGTGACACAGACATGGTAACTAGCAGCCTACTCAAATGAGTGTGACATATACAATTGAGACACGCCTACAAGCTTAGCACATGATCAGTAGAACCATTTACCAGAATTGGTAAAACATACCAAGCATGAACAAAAGCAATTGTGCAATAGCAGCATAACAAAACCGCGATCTGATCAACTCGCATCAGACATTAACAGACAATGAATGTAAGCAAGCTAGAAAATTCGCTCAATCATCAACCGAAATTACAAAATCAGCTAGCTACACGCTAAAATCACCACTCAAGCACTAACTTGGGGCGGAGCTACGGAACTAGCAATGTGTAGAAGAGTTAGGAGCGGCGGATCTGAGGGGCCGGCCATACCTCATCGCGGAGCCGGCGCGCCTCGGAGGGCGTGACGCCCTCAGCGACGGCGGCACCGGGGAGAAGAGTGGCGGCAGCGAGGAGGGCGGCGGAGAGACAGAGGAGTGGAAAGCCTCGGTGCCGCCGCCGGATCGGCTGCATCGAGCTCGGACCTCAGGACGGGCGGGCCCGAGGTTGGAAGGAGGAATGTACAGTACTGAGCTAGATAGGATTATATGACACGTTGCCTTCTGGAAATACGGAATCGAGATTTTAAATTTCAACTGACCACATATGCCTAGAAATTATATAAAAAACAGACCTATGATTAAGATTTTTGACCATAGCACATTCGTTTGATTTTATTGTTAAATCTACCAATCTATACAGCAGGCTGCAGCTTAACCGAAAATTCAAATATAATAACATTACGAGAAAAAACAATTTTAGAACTACAAGCTATGATAACATATCCAAAAAAACATGCTTGATTTTAATGACACTTGAAAAGTTACAAGATTTTTGGAGCTCAGCAACTCCAACCCACCTCCTAAATAAGTCTTTATTCTAAATCTAGAATTTGATCAAAAAATCAACTTCAACTCACTTCCTACTTGGGCTTCCATTTTACATGTCCTCTCAAATTATAGTTTCAGCTCGTCATATCTAGAACCCCTATCTAGTAGATCCCACCCAGTTTCCTCTTCCCACCCATAAATCAAGACAAAAATATGTGAGATAAGGACTTGATCTGTTTTTTTCCATTGGAGTTTGGTCTTAATTTGAGCTCCTACTTTTTTTATTATAGCTTGTAAATAAAAATTTAAGGGCTTAATTTAGAGATTTGGACTGGAGTTAATCTAAGTCCTTCATTTTTTTAACTTTCTACTAAGAGCACTACCATTACGCTCCAATATAAGTGAGACTGTCCGAAAAAGTTGAAAACGCGTCTACCGATATAGGATTGAGAGGGCAACTAGAGGGATGATGATTTCAAAAAAATCAAGAAGAAACCTCAATTAGGTGAAATAATAATATACAATAACTAGAAGGTTAATAATCAAAATAACAAAAATATATACGGTGTGTTTGGTTTGTAGCCCCAGGTAGCCTGGATAGCCCAGTGTAGCTAGATCAGCCCGAACTTGCCCCATATAGCCAATATGGGCTTCTTTGGTTATTAGGCTCTCCCTGGCATGATTTTCATTTTCAAGTTTTTGGTTTGATGTAATTTTTCTTGGCTAACCTAGTGTAGCCGAGTTATGCGTGTTTGGTTGTTGGTTTACCTGTTGGGTGGCTTCACCAATAGGGTGAACTGGTAGCCTTACCCCTCCCCCTTTCTTCATTGTAATAAAAAGTCGGACGTCGTCCATCTCGAATCGGTCACCCATTTGTTCACCTCTCGTCAAGCCTCCCATTCACCCCTTCGCGTCCCTCTCGCCGAGCCTCGAGCACTCCATCCCTAGGTTGACGTCTCCACTCGTGCTCGACGATGAGCGACTACCAGCCCGCCACTGACGCCGACATCTGCCGTGGCCTATATCGTTGCCAGGGGGCACTGGTTGCCATGAAGTAGAGGGGAAGAGGAGGGAGAGTGCGGGCGCACACCAGTGCCACGGGGCCTTACCAGGAACTCTGACGACCTCCGCCGCCGGGGATGGAACAACGAGGAGGCGGGAAACGGGGAGCCCCTGAGGTGAAGTGTTGCGAGGCAGCGACCGAGAGCGGCGGCTCGAGAGAGGAAATAAGTGAACAGTAGCCTAAAACCCTAGCCAAGCGATGAAGCTTCCCCTTTTATTCGGCGGCCGACCAAGGCCAAGCGGGCCCACCACAGCGCCCGCATGCAGAGCGGGACGGAGCCTGGCTCCAGAAGAAACACTAACCCCGAGTTTCTTTCTGGGCCTGGCTTCAAATGTACGGGTGGGCTCCTAGAGCCTAGCTATATGGATTGGCCTGCAAACCAAACAACCGAAATCTGGCCCAACCTGGTCAAAAGCCAGCATGGGTCTGTTTGGTTGTCTACATAATTTCTTATCAAGACCATTATAATGCCTCTGTTTGGTTACCTACACAAGCCAATATGTAAGCCAACACTTTCCCTCATACTAAAAGTAATGTAAATCTCATTCTTTTAAGAGCTAGAGAATCTAAATTTTAACTAGATTTACAAAGAAAATATCAACATGTATAATTTTTAATATATTTGCTATAAAAATCAAATACATTCAATTCAATACTTAGTCTAAAAATTACGCTTCATAAATAATATTTGGTTCAATTTGATAGTGGAGATGAGATTTACAGTCTTCTCGGGACGAGGGAGAATCTACCCATGTAACCCATAGCATCCATCTCGCCGTGCCCGTCCCGCTCGCTCCCGAGCCTGGTGTTGCACTGCTGCCGCGAAGTGTGGTTACGAACTTAGGCCTAATTTTGTAAAAAAATTTAGATTTTCTGCCACATCGAATCTTTAGACGCATGCATAAAATATTAAATATAGACAAAAATAAAAACTAATTGTACAGTTTGGTCGAAATTAACGAGGTGAATTTTTTAAATCTAGTTAGTCTATGATTAGATAATATTTATCAAATATAAACAAAAATAGTATTATTCCTATTTTGTAAAAAATTTTAGAACTAAACAAGGCCTTACGGCGCGAGGGCGACGCTATAGTGGTAGTGTCCCCATGAGCGCGGGGACGCAGCGGCGTTACGGCGGGAGGTCCTGCGCCTCGATTCAGGCCCACGGCCACGGCCACGGCCACGGGGATCGTCAGGATCGATTTAGTTTTCCTTTTCTTTTTCTTTATCAGCTTCTCCGCTTCCAGTCTGGAGACACCGTCCCATGGATTTGTCTTCAACGCGTCTGAATGCTGCTCTGGTTACCTTTGCTCTGTCAGGTCTGTAATCTCCAACCCCAATGAGGGACAGCTGGTGCAGTTCCCCAATGTCTTCAGGTGCTCCTTCACCCTCCTACTCTACAGCTGTCAATACAGGAAGATAGAGAGCGGCAGCGACAGGATTTTTGCTCTCATCAGATGTAAGCCAGCCTGCAATTGCAATCCTTTATTTTGTTCACTCTATTGTACTTATTTAGATTCTCATCAGGTTCTTATTGGCCTCACCCAGGTATTTTTTGGTGCCAAATTTGACAAAGAGGAATACATAAATATGGTAACATCTGTAGTACGTGCTCCTAATTGATCACAGAGAACATTTCCCTCCAAAGAGAGCATAAGCGAGGTGTGTTCTATTGTGAGTTTTTCTGATCTGGTTGCACAGTATCAGTCAGTTTAAATTAATGTGTATCGATTTTAGCTTCATTTTCTATCACAGTTCCTCTGTCACCTAACACTATCCACAACTAATTCCATAGCATGGCTGTTAACCTTGTGAGCTGTATCTTAATAGTGTCAAAGTCTTAGTTCACAGTTAGTACAGGCCGGATCCAGTGAGTCTTTAGTGTTACTTTCTTTCTCGATAGCTTGGTACATAGCTATGTAGGTTAATTTCGTATTGCTTCTTACATCATTTACATGAGCTTCACTAATTCTTAGCAACTGAGTACGTTAGTATGAACATAGGTTGTTCTGTTTTTATTTCTAGAACTGAATATATCTTTTACAGAGCACCTGCAGCTGCAAGGAATGTACAACCAGTATGGATAGGATTGTCTCTATATTAGGATACATGTTCAGTTCTTCTGTGTAGGCTAGATTATGATATATGTCTGTTATTATATGGTCTCTCTTATACCATCATTTTATTTCGACCGTTCAAAGTTGTCATGAATGCAAGGCAAAATCATCATGATCATGGTGCAAGAGCAGCCTGTGTTATCTTGCAATGGTATTCATGGAAAAAGTAAACACTAATACACGTGGAACTAAAAGGAAATGCTTATGTGCCCTAAGTACTTGGAACTAAAAAGAGATGATTGTGCAGGCGCAGCATAGCGCGCTTGACGCCCTACGGCCCTAGTTCTACTAGAAAGTGAATTTACTAAACTATCTTTTGATTATATGTCTAAAATTATCATGATTTAGATCATGATAAATTTGTAGAAGTATGGTGCTTTTGGAATCAGAAAAATGTAAAATAAATAGGGAGATAACTGGGGCATGATGACATCATATAAACATATGCCTTATTTCAGGAACAGGACCACAATTGAGGCACCATTAGATCACAAGGTGTATTTATCTAGATAACTGTTTAGATCACTGGCTATGTGTTAGCCTGTTTGCTGATATGAACCTGGGCCATTCATTCCTCTCATTATTTCATCACATACACCAGTGTAAATTTTCATATACCCAATCAAGTACAAACCGTGATATCTTCAAATTTATATCTTGGGGAACTGCAATACATCATTCATTATACCAACTCAATCATCAAGCATGTGGGACAAAACAATCAACCAAACACTGAAGAATAAAACAAATCACACATGGAGACATACATCAGTTTGTAGCAGTGGTACAACACATGCAACTGGTAAAAAGAGAGGATCTTGCCTTCTGCTTTTCTTTGCTTCTTGGTGAACTAACCATGGTATTACTCTTCGAGTTTGATTCTAGTTCCTTCAATGGAGACCACATACCAGCTTCGCCTTTAGTCAGCAAGCTCTGAAATGGTTTCTTAAATCTTGCAGAATGATTTGGTATTCCGAAGTCTCCTAATGGTTCCCTGGGGCTTAACAGTGGGCTACTCTCAGATTCTTCCTCAGCTTTAGCTTTAAATTGCATTACAGCAATGTCGGTTGTGGGGATTTCCATGTGTACTTGGCTATGATGCTCAATAGAATTGGAAAAACCTATATTTTGCGCTCCCTGAAGTAATGGAGTCACTTCACTGGCTTCTCTCCCTGGAGTTGATGTCTGAAGAGAATGTTGTTCCTCAGTAGCCGTATCAACACTTGCTGTGATTTTCACCTGATTGCATTGAGCAGTAAAGGCTGCAGCTGCAGTGCTTTCTGTGACTTCCTTCTGATAGTGATTGGCTTCAAAGGTAAAATATGAAGATCTAGTGTCTATATCTACTTTCTCATGGTTGATATCATCAGTAGAGATTAGGACTACATTCGAGCTATCTCCCACCAACTGCATACACTTTCTAAGAATCTCACCATTCTCAAGTTTCAAAACCTTGTATTTTTCAAGCAGTATCTGCTGAGACTGGTCACCTTGTGGGTTTGTAATAGTTTCTTGTTTATCTCTGGTTCTATATGCCTCCCTGTCAATATCTTCTAGTGATGGAAGAGGAGTTGATGGTATGGCCTTTGGTAGATAGGATAAGTCTCCTCCCTCCTTTGCCACTACGTGTGCATCAAAATGGAGACCTAGACCTTCTACACTATTTACCTTATCTTCTTCTAAAATTTCCTTTATGGACTCTTTATCAAACTCTACTATTCTGGTTACTCCATTGTCTTTTCTTTGTATCTCTTCATTCACAATATGATGATGATCTGACAAAGATGATTGTAAGCCTGTAAATTCCTTTCCATTGACCTCAGCAATACTGACTAAGTTACCATAATATTCTTCAGGTTCCTTCTCTGCTGCAAAATTATTTTTTTTGAAAGGATCTGCTGCAAAATTATCTTCTAGATTCCAAACTGTGATATTTTTCTCAACAATTCCTTCTTCCTTGTGTATTGGTTCTATGCTATTATGCTCCATTATTGTAGTAACAGAACCTGAACTCTGTCTCGAACCAATTACCCTTTCATTTTGTTCATTTCCCAGCTCTGGATCATTTATTGCAACAACTTCATCATTATAGAGATTACCACATAATGTATTTGTTGTGTTATCTTCATCCTGATTTTCCAATCCATGGATATTATTATCATCCTCAAGTACCTCATCACTTCCAATCATAAGCTTTACTGTTGCAGTTTTGCTTATTGCTCTGTTTTCTTCCTTGTCATGTGGTATTTCTATTTGTATTTGCATGTTGTCATTCTTGGATGTCTCTACGTTTGTGCCATCTAATAATTGCACATCTGGTCGACTCTCTCTTTGTCCAGACTTATCTTCTATAACAACTTCCTTGATCTCAGAGTCATCAGCATCAAGATAAGTGCTGACAATTGATTCAGTTGATGATGTAGTTTCTCCTTGCATTGCCACCAATTTATCCTCTACTGTTGGCACCTCAATGTATCCTTGTTCTAAGTTCTCAGTTGTATCTTCACCAGCTAGACTACCACCCATGGGGGAATTGTCATGACTGCTAGTTTCTTCCTGTTCTTCTAGTGAACCTACTAATTTTTCTTGTAACAATGATTTGTAGTTGCCTTGGATAGTTTCTTCATTTGTATCTGTAGTCCCATGCATAAGTGGTACAATTTTTTCATTAGAGATTGAACTATCCTTGTAACTTGTCACATCTTCAGTGGTACTGACAAGAGCAATTATTTCGGAAGAAAATATGGCTGTTTCAGTTGCTTCTTTCCTCAATGGTTCATCACCTGTACCAAATTGCTTGTTTTTGTTAAGAGAATTCAGAGCTGCAGGGGAACTAAAAGCAGTATGGTGCTTAGATTCTAAAGTTTATTCGTTAAAAATAGTTGTTTGTTGAAGATGCATATTAAGGCGGATAGTACCTATATTTGTATTATTTTGGAGTCATTATATTTATCTTGCAATTTTTCTTTCCTTTTTAGGGGGCTATTCTTTGTTTTTATCATTGACCTTATGAATCTCTACATCTAGCTTGTTTTCATTCTTTTAAAGGGACTATTTTTCGTTTGTACCACTGACCTTATGAAATTTCCATGCTTCTTCACTAGTTATGGAATGGGGAGAACTTTTCTGAACTTAAGAAAATGATATGGCAGGGTACCAAGTTAACTAGAAACTGAGTCGGAGAACTGAACTAACCTGTATGTAAGTTACTGCTCTGATCATCTCGTGTTGATGTGTTATACTGAATTGAGCTTTTGTTTTTCTCATCTAAGCCTTTAGTCTTATCTGATGAAATATTTTGATATGAGGCCACCTGCATGTCTTCAGCATTGGTAATGATAGGTTCCTTTGAGGATTTTGACCAGCTGACATCCTCAGTGCCATCGTTCTCATTGTCTAGCATAAACAGGCAGATTAGTGGTGATTCATTATATACTGAATTTTTGTGTAAATTGGTACAATTATCCGTACTTGTCTCACTGTTTGTGCGGTTGGGCCCAGTTGAACTATTTGAAGGTTCAACGGTTTTGCCAGCTCCATTAATGATCTCTTCTGATACTAGAATTTCCAAAAGATAACTAGTGAAACACTGAAACCTCATTGTTAGGTAGCAGATTGTATTCAGCAAAATGCATACCTTGTTGTCCAGTGACGTTGTTATTTCCCATGGTCTCAGTACCCACCACACTTCGCAGCTCAAGTTCTGAAACACTACGAGCAATCACAACAACATATTAGTTAGATCAAGCCCTATCAGATATGATTCTATGGAAGACAAGGGGATGTGCAAGTGAGCAGCACAAACCATGATGGATTGATGGCAGAAACTTCAAGTTCAGTTAGAAAGAACAACAACAAGACATATTGTTGCCTGTGAGCCTCATAGTATTTATAGTGCAGGGGGCTCATTATAAGAAACACATGCTTTGTGGGTCACTATTTCCTCTTAATAATTTTTGAAAAGTTAAGTAAAGCAGTGATCAGATTGTATTATGACTACATCATTCATCGACATGTCTGGATTTGTTTAGAATAGGGTCTACTGAAATTTAGTAGGAAAGCTGAACACTTTTTGTACAAAAGCCACAGAGGCTCTGCTATACATAATAAAAAAGAAAGTCACAAAAGCTTGGTCATATTGGGAGCATGATTTAGCACAATGGCTCTATGCTCTACTTAACTAGGAACATGTTTATTTGCTTGCTGCCCTGTCCCCTATATATTGAGATTAGGGACGTCAATTTTGCATTTCTTGTAACTTTTTCCCCCCACTAACAGATATACATGTTCATTGAAGATGAAGTTACTGAAGTATCAGTATGAGACGTGGGGCTTGCACACGTTTACATATAGCACTTGCAACATATGGTTTTGTTCATGCTAATTATGTGATGAGCTGCTACAAAACTTTGACAGGATGTAACGAGCACATTTCTTTGAACCAATCAAGCTTTCGGCGCATGTTTTTGGTTTAGTTATGCCTGTGGACACATTTGATTCTTCCAGTGTCACGCTCCCTGTCTCAGGGATTTTTTTGGAAGCATTATCATGGCTTTGTTTCGTTGTTTGGCTCTAAAGCTGGAATCCAGTTGAGTTGGAGGGAGACATGTTGTTATGTTTTTGGTGTAATCATGATCTACAACTCCCTTTCTGCTGCTAGCCTGCTCCTTCACGGACTTTTGAAGGCCCATCTGGTGGTGTTCCCCGGAGGCCCGGAAGTTGTTTTCCACCTCAGTCCTCATGCTTCCCTGAGAAAATGTGTACGATTATGATTTCTATCACCAGCTCAATCTGCTAGCGCAGTGGCTGTTCACAGTCGAGAGGTATTGTGAACAATACACGAATGTAACAAGTCCCATCTGGAATGTTGTAATATCTTTTGGTTAAGCTGTTCAGCTCTAAAATAGCTTCTAAAATCTAGAAAAAAATCATTTAGATTTATGATTCCAAAAGTAGTATTTTTTTCTTGTAATTCCCATCATACTTGCTTTATTAAGGAACTTTGTCATGTACGTAATTTAGTATCCAAAATCTAATTTTGAGAAATGTCTGCTTTGCTAAGTAACTTCAGATTTCACTCGAGCACATATGCTTGAAAATTGCATGATAAAATAGTACATTGTCAATCATGATTTAGATGATTTTTCTAGAATCTTGAAATGCATTTCAAGACAAACAAGCTAATCAAAAACTCAAATATAATATTCTAGGAAGAATTTTAGTTTCAAACTATAAAAGCTATGATGCTAGATACAAGAAAAATGTTTCGTGCTTCATTTTTGAGAGAATTATCTATTTGGCATTGAAGAAATCAGTCTTCCTTCTAAGACCTTCTGAAATCGAAGTTATATATATATCTAACACCAAGTTAAAATTTCCTTCCCTACTTGGTACTACTGTTCATTTCCTTCACTAACAGTAGGGCCACCAAAATGACCCATATGTCCGCCTCTATATCAGAACTGTATGGTGTTAAATAAGAAAAAACATAAATGTCATGGTTGTGAAATAAAAAAGAGATTAGTTCTAGTTTCAAAGGTGGTTAATTTCACTATATATATGTACTTTCTAAAAATAATAAAATAATATATAAATAATTTTGTTATTTTTAGAAATAACGATATAATTAAAAAACCATCTTTTGAAACCAGAACTAATCTCTTAGGCCTTGTTTAGTTCCCAAAAAAATTTGCAAAATTTTTCAGATTCCCCGTCACATCAAATCTTTAGACGCATGCATAAAGTATTAAATATAGACAAAAATAAAAAGTAATTGCACATTTTGGTCAGAATTGACGAGATGAATATTTTGAGTCCAGTTAGTACATGATTGGATAATATTTGTCAAATATAAACGAAAGTGTTTCTATTGCTATTTTACAAATTTTTTTTGGAACTAAACAAGGCCTTACTCAAGCTGTTCACCGATCTGCCATCCAACCGTGACGAATGATATATGGAGTGTACAAGGAAGTCGACTGCCTTGATGTTTGTGCAACTAATCTCTTTTACTTCACGCTAAGCCTCGTAGTGTGCATATCAGTGACATCTTTACGAGAACTTAGTACGATTACGACTATGAAGTTGCTTTTCGGTGCATACCTACATGCCGGCAGATCATGCGGCGCACTACCGAATACCGACGCGTGGTAGACCAGGACCACCAACATCTTTGAAGCTCCAATGTGCCTAGTTTTTTTTTTCCTATTCAGTTTTGGCCCCAGCCAGCTTCGTGAATTACTAGATCCATTTGACTACTTTACGAATATTTTTTTCTTTGTTTTATTTAAAACTCTATGGCCTTGTTTAGTTCACCCCAAAAATTAAAATTTTTTCAAGATTTCCCGTCACATCGAATCTTGGTACACATGCATGAAACATTAGATATAAGGGGTGTTTGAGACTACTCTGGTCCACGTTTTTCAGCTCCGCTCCACGTTTTTTAGCCAAACAGTTTCAGCTCTACGCACTCAGTTCGAGAAAAAAAGGTGGAGTTGTGAGAGCACCTAAAGAGGTACACCACAAACTCCAGTTTTTTTTTGAGCTGCTCTATGGTAGAGTTTATGGAGCAGAGTTTGTGGAGCAGTCCCAAACACCCCCATAGATGAAAACAAAAAATAATTGCACGAGATGAATCTTTTGAGCCTAGTTAGTCCATAATTAGATAATATTTATTAAATAAAAACGAAAATACTACTATACCAAAATTCGAAATCTTTTCGGAACTAAACAAGCATATGTCATAATCTACGTTGTGATATATTTCGCGCCCAAGCGGGAACCTACTTGTCAGGGACTGTTTATGTAAGTTTGTTCCTTTGAAGCATAGTGTCCACTTTAATTACATTTGTTCAAAAGCACTAATTTTGTAGTGCCAATGAGTACGTTTTGCCATTCAAGATGGTAGGGGGTTGGACCACGGATGGAATGCACGCGCGCACATGAAGCACGGCACGCGCGCGTGCTTGCATGTGATGTGTGTCATGTGTACGCCCCTCCGATGGCTTGGCTTACGCATTGGCCGTGTATGGATCTGGTAAGAGTACGCACGCCCCACCCGTACCGGCCGGTGTGCCGCCTAGGCGCTAGCTGCTGACCGCACCTTACGGTACGGTTACTGTAAGAGTATCTCCAACCATCGTCACCTAAAATATAAGACCCATTTGTCCTTTGGGTAGCGCTACAGGTAAAAGATTTCATACCTATTTTTAGTCTTCTCCAACAACAAGATCTAAAAGACAACACTCTCTGCAAATGGGTCTCGAGGAGAGAGGATACCCAAATTTGGGTTATGCCTCCCCTGATACCCAATATAGGTTTTCTGTATGGGTACTCTGTTGGAGGCTATAGGTATTGTGTTGGAAACCTATTTTGGGTTTGGGTTCCCAAATGCATATGTTATTGGAGACAGCCTAAGAAAGTACAGCTTGCTGCTAAGGCCATATTTAGTTTTCACCTAAATTTTTCACTTCATCCAATCAAATACTTGAACATATACATAAAATATTAAATATAGATTAAAAAATAATTAATTATACAGTTGGTATGAAAATCACGAGATGAATCTTTTATGTCTAATTAATCCATGATTAGTCACAATTGCTACAATAACACATATGCTAATGATGAATTAATTGTACTTAATAAATTTGTCTCGCGGTTTCTAGATAAGTTATGTAACTAGTTTTTTAATTAGTATCCGAACAATCCTTTTGACATCTCATGAGACATCTTATGTATCACCCAAATTTTTTTCACCCACAAACTAAATAAGGCGCAAGTTGAACTTAGCTTACACCTTCTTCACCAAAGGTGGAGGAAAGGTCCAATAACCAAAGGGAAGAATATAGGAACTGCTATTTTTTAGGTGCTCGATTTTTCTAATCCTCTCAAGCCATGATTCAGAGTTGTTAGATCATCATCATATGGCTACAATGTCATCTTCAACCTTACGACACTCGGCCCCACTTACTGTTGGCATGTCTGAGTCTTTGCCTAGTGCCAAAGCCTTTGCCAAATACAATTAGACCTTTGCCGAGTGCCTGGGGCACTAGGCAAAAGCCCAATCTCCAGTAGTGGTGGCAGCCTCTCAACCATTGCGTCTAATCTCACTGTGCACCCCCTACCACGTTTGGTGACGTCTGGGCATCCTTGTGCCTCCCCCAGTATTCCTCCTTGGTCCAACCGATGTCCTATTTCGCCCGTAGCCAGTGGTAACCCGTCGCCTTGTTGCTCTGCTCCCACGCCTACCTCCTCTACCTAGGCCTTGTTTAGTTTCTAAAATATTTTGCAAAAATTTTCACATTTCCCATCACATCAAATTTTGTGGCACATGCATGGAGCACTAAATATAGATAAACTAAATAACTAATTACACAGTTCATCTGTAATTTACGATACGAATCTTTTAAGCCTAGTTACTTCATAATTGGACAATGTTGTCAAATAAAAAAAAAATGCTACAGTGTCGATTTCCCAAAAAAATTTGGAACTAAACAAGACCCTAGTCAACCTTCTCCTCCAAGCCCCAAAGCCCTTTCTATAGCTACATATCGTGAAAATCAAAATAACTTACCCCTTAATCCACCCAACAAGTATGGATTAAGGTGCATACAAACAAGCCCTTAGCTTTAACTATGAAATATGAATGTAAGGCTAATTACAATCTGATCCGAAATCTGTACATGTGTTGACCCCATGTTTCTTTGCATGAATGCCATCACTGCTATTTTTGGAAAGCTTTAGTTATAGGAGTGTTTGATATATCATCAAGCTATAGCAATTGGCCCTTGCCGCGCAGGCGCAGTAGATAAGATTATCGTTGCAGATCGATTGCGGAGCTCTATGCGTACTGAATCCATCTAAATAGAGCACTGCTGGCCCCACTGGGCCATATTTTAACTACTGCAGTATTAGTTAGTCTGGCAAGCGAATCTAAACACAGATCGATGTCGATGCCACGCACGATGCAGCATGAATGATCAATGATCCATCCCTCTATCCACCGGCCGCATTTTGCAGGTACCAGAGCGCCATCAGGGACGAGACAAAGATCCCATCGCGCGCAACGTTAACCGCTCATGTACAATATGGACGGTCGTGGCCCGGGCGTTCGGTCTGACTAACCGATCTGATCGGTTCTTCAACAATCGGTTAGTTTCAAAACTCAGGATCGAGCAAGTTTAGTAGGACTGAGCTAAGTTCGGTCTTAATTAGTTCAGTTCAGTCTCGATCATGACCAAAGTAACCAAACTAGACAAAACAGGTGCTAAATAGTACTGTAGCTAATTTTAGTAATATTTTTTCTATTTCAAGAGAAAAATAACAATACAACATATGGATTAATCAAAGTGACAAGTGTGATGATTGATATAAATCTTCTAGAATAAATATTATATCACTAATCTAAAGTACACAAAATCTAAATGTTCTGTTAGTTGTTTAGTTCGGTTACTCGAGGCATATAATCGAACTAACCATAAAAAGTTCACCAAAAACTTCGGTCTCGGTATCCATTAGTTTGATTCGGTCTTCAGTCAATTATGCCCAAGGTATGCATGTTTACACCTCTAATTGTCAAAATCTCATCTTTGGATCCTGTGGTAGGTGCCATGAGTCATGTTACCGAAGTAACATGGCTCAACGTTGTGACCTATGGCGCCAAGTTTGGACGCGAGTGTTTGCATGGATACTAACAAGTCATCAACATGGTAAAACCTCGATGCCAGAACATATGGCGCCAAACTCAGTGCCATAGGCTATTTCACTGAGCTCCAGTTCGTATTGCCACAAGCCCACAACCAGTTTCCTGGCTGAGGCTGGCCTCATTTGTTCCTCTTCTCTCTCAAATTCTCCCTCTCCCCAATCCTTCCAATCTTCTTTAAATCAGCACATTCTCGAGATCTCACTAGCATTCTCGTCCGCCACTAGATCTGCATAGTTGTTGTCACTTCTCTCCCCACCTTGCCCCATGTGGATTTGAGAGAGAGAGAAAGAGTTGATGAGGGAAAGAGAGGGAGAGGAAGTGCGAACTTACCAATAGTCTTGTTGACGTTGTGGTTTCACATCATCTTGGCACGGCTACTAATGTGGGTGAGCCCGAAACCTAGCGTCAACCTGCCACCAATGGAGGTGAGCTTGAGACCTGACCCCAACCTGCTGCTTCCTCGCCTATCCAATCCACATGAGTGCAGACTCCTTGCCATGTCAGGCACTACTGCGCGTGCTTGACACTTCCACGTGTTGCTTGAGATCATGTCCTAGCCACCAGAGAGAGAGAGAGAGAGAGAGAGAGAGAGAGGTGAGGGTGGAGAGCAAGGGGCGCTGTCGGTTCACTTGCTCAGGAGACAAAGCAATTGAGAGAGATGATAGAGAGTGCGCAACAGTGGAAAGTTAGTGTTTTCTCTTTTGTATTTACAGAGACATGTCTTTTAAGAAGTCTGCCTCTCTAAGTAGTCCCCGATATGATTTTTTAAAAGACTTGTCTTTAATAATTGATTTCATAGGATATATAGAGCAGTTGTTTTCTAAGTATCAGGTTGCTCATATGTGTAAATCGCTACACATTTTTTAAGGTAAGAATACTTTGTGTCAACCTGTGTTAATCAAATCGTTGTGTCCCAAAATCGACCCTTTAGTAGTGAGCGGATGTTTGTGCAAGTTAGCTTGATCACAAGCCTAAATCTGACTCGCTCCTAGTCATAGTGTAAAACGTTATGTCCAAAATCTACTTACATGGCCTAGCTCCGCACGTGGAATAGGCCTACATATGTGTAACACCTCTCTTACACTTTTTTCTCGCTTCGTGTAAAAGGGTTAACCTGGAGGTGCAATATTTGGAAGGATAAGGCTTTAACAGGCTGGGGTGTTACATTCATCCCTCCTTAAGGGTTGACACCCTCAAACCTCTCGACGGGCAACGTGCAACAAGGTCGATGCTCCAAATACCATATGTAACACCCCACATCTTGGTACACTCCTCCACGAGCAACGTGCGCCAAGGGTTGATGCGTCCAAAAACTGCTTATATGGCCTAGCTCCGCATGTGGAATGGACCTGCATACACGTAGCACCTCTTTTACACTTTCATTACTACAAAAATTTTAATAGAGGCAGATGTTTTCTATTAATAGAGGGGAGCATTGCAACCGCCTCTAATCGAAGGCCTCCGTTAATGATGACTTTATGGAGACGGTTGCTTTGCCCGTCTCCGTAAATCAAACAGAAAAAATAAATAAAAAAGAAAAATCCATGAACAGGCCCGCCGAGACCATCCACGGCCTTGTTGAGCCCATTCACGGGCTGCCGTCGCTACAGCCGCTCACTAGAACCTAGACCATGCACACCGTTGGGATTTGGCCTCCCTTTGCCGAATCTAGATGCCCGCAGCAGGGATCCGATCTCCAGGAGCCAGATCGAGACATACACCACCGGATCTAGAGGTGGGAGGGAAGGGAGAGCTCCTCACTGCTAAGAACCGACTGCCCTCCATCAATCTCCACACTTGCTTTGCTTGAAGCCTGCTCGCGGTTGACGGACCTGGTAGCTGCTCGAGTGGGGGAGCATCAATGAGCCGCCGGGGCCCTCCACCACCGAGGTGCGCGTCCTCGCTATCTCTATCTGTGCCGATGGGCTGAGAAGCCACCACCACTGGAGGGAGGAGAGGAGAGGGAGGGGCACTCACATGTCCACGCCGCCTCTGCCTGCGCCGTTGGGGCCGTGCGCCTGCCACCGCCGGAGGGAGTTGAGGAGAGGGCTGGGCATTGCGTTCCATCGAGTGGGGAGGGAGAGGAGAGGGAGGGTGAGATGCTGGGAGGGAGAGGCGCGGAGCACTCTATTAGGAGGGGAAGGGCGCTGTGGTCAAGTGTCGGGACACTGAGAGTGAAGCTAGGGTTAAGTGCTTGTTATATATGAGCCCAATCGAAAGGCAAAGATGGGTTTTTTTTTTCTAGGCTAAGAGCTGGGTCACTATTTTTGGAGGCAGGCCTTATAACGTGCCCGCCTCCTAAAATTGATTTATGGAGGTGGACACCTTAAGGCGACCGCCTCCGTAAATAGGCTATTTTGGAGGCGGTTGAGCATCTCCAGCAGTACTACCTAAAACAGACTATCTAAAGAGACTCTTTAGGTAGCCAACTATTTTTTATCTACCTATATTTTACCTCCAACTCCAACAGCACTACCTAAAACATGGCTCCTAAATTTATTTTAACAGTCTATGACATAGAAGACCCACATGTCATCTTCTTTCTTGTTGCCATTGACCAACTCGAGCATGGGAGGTGGGGCTGCAGCTGCCCTGGGAGCCGCGCCGGTGGGAGGAGCTCGGCCGTAGGAAGTGAAGCAGCCAGGAGGGCACCATGACTGGGAGCTGGTGGGAAGGGAGGGGCGAGGGGCGCCATGCCTCGCAGCCGCGTGCCGATGGGGTGCTCCGTGCCTGGGAGCAGTGCGCCGGTGGGGGAGAAGGGGCGTGCTAGCAGGAGCTCCGTGCCTAGGAGCAGCGTGCCGGTGGGAGAGGAGGCACGCTGGCAGATGGAGCGAGAAGGGCGCCCTGGTGGGAGAGAAGTGGAAGCACAGTAGGTCGCCGCACTTGGGAGCACACACGCCGTCGAGAGGGGAGGCCGCCAGGTAGGGTCGCCGCGATGGGCAGGACCGCCGCTGGGAAGGGCGGCCGTCAGGGAGGGTCATCGTGAGGGCCGGCGCAGGCGAGGGCGAGGCGCGGGCACGGGCATTGTCGAACGATTATGTCCGCTTCGGGAAGAGAGAGACGACGGAAGACTAGGTAGTAAGATTTGTTGGCCCAACAAATGTAGGTAGTGGAGGGAAGAATTTGTTGGGCCAACAAAATAGGTAGCCAAGTAGGTAGCATGTTGGAGTGTGTTCTCTGCCTCCACTACCTAAATATAAGATAGGTAGTAGGTTTAGATAGTCTGCTGGAGATGCTCTTAAGACGCCCGCCTCCATAAATAAATTTTAGGAGGCGGTTAGATTTTAACCGCCTCCGTTAATCTATTTTACAAGACGGGCAATAGTGAACGCCTCACTAAATAAATGTGATCGCCTCTATTAATAGCCCACCATATTTGGAGGCGGTTGGATTTTGTGCCCGCCTTCGTTAATGTTTGGGCACTATCACTTAAAATCATTTTTGTAGTAGTGTTTCGTCCTCGCTTCGTATAAAAGGGTGGGTTCAGAGGTGTTACGTTTGAAACGACAAGACTTATAATATGACTCTCACCATCCTAAACTTCTCAAAGTGGTACTAAACCTACCAACTACAACCATACATAAGCTCGGCTATATGGACTCTAACTTCACTACAGCTACAGGCTTCTAACCTGATGGGGGTGTTACACATAGGTAGCGGCTCGATCCCATGGAAATGCTAGCGGCTCGATCCCATGGAAATGGCCAGATTAATTCCCAGCTGCCCAGGTGGCCAGGGATGGTCCCGTGTAATAGCTTAGCTGGTCACCGTGCCGTGTACCCTTGCTGCAACGGATAACTTGGCCTTGTGCACTGCGTTCGCGGCGCACGCCCCGGCTAATCGCAGCACAAAAAGTGTCAAGAGTACAGATGATATACAATTGTACAAACCCTAGCTAGCTACACCCAGCGGCCTATGCTATGCTGTGCTATGGTCCTTGGTGCTGTGAGCATCAGCATCAGCATCGAATGCAAGACAACCAACATCGGTTTTTCGACATATTCCTCTGTATGCCCGCTCATAGGACCACCTAGCTTTTTTTCCAAGTTTAAAATCCTGCCAAAAATTTAGCCCCTCCCAATTTGAACTTTAACCCTTGCTGCTATATATATAACATTAACTGATCGAGATGCCTTGTTGCTTTTCTTCAGCTTCTAATACTACTGCTCTATATATGAGGAGCTCCCGTGCCCTAATCCTCCCCACCCCGACCCGGCTCCTCACTCGTTATCCTCTCGTATAGTGACTATCCCTTGTATTAGTAGCTAATTAAGACCATGTACATCGATGTGGTGTATTTGTGCACCTTAAGCAGCTGAAGCTGCCAGCATGATCTGATCTTAATTTCTTTTACTGGCAAACTTCGGATGCCTAAGATCAGATCGTGCTGCGCAGTTTCACCTGCTAATTGGAGCACAGAAAATTAGACGACTGCGCGCGCGCCCTTAGTTCCTATTCTACCCTGTGAATTTCTGCTGTCCTCGCCCACATCACCACCACCACAGAAAAATAAACAACGGCCATGAGCCTGCTTATATATCTATAAGGTAGATCAAATGATCTAACACGGTTTGCGCATAAAAAGTGCATAGCGAGAGAAAATCTCAGAGGTGAAAGATCAGTGACACTATGTATATTAAGGTCAGGCGAGTCATTTGGGCCTTCGATGTGGTTCACTGGTTAATTCTCTCCACGGTAATTGTTGCTAGATCTCTGTCTTCACAGCCTCATGTTTGTTTGTCCCAATAATTTAAGAGCGTGGCACATTTCTGCATGATTTTTGGTAACTGATGTTACTGTGCATAGTCAGATTATTTCCTGTCGTTGTTTGCTTTTGAATTTTGATTATTTTTTTTTCTTTTTTTACTCCTTTTCTTTTCACTTCAGTGCACCTCTTTGTTTTTTTCTCAGTTGATCTGCAATTCCCTTATGCATTTTCATTAATTAGATTAGATGAGTTAGATCTGGCTTCTTGATTTATATAATCTTCTTATGTATCTCCCATCAAGAAATTAGAGAATTTAGGGCCAGTTTGGTAGTATGAATCTTCACCAACTCCGGCTTCAGCTCTTCCGGAGGAGCCCTACTAAACGTTTTGTAGAAGTAGCTACTTTTTAGTAGAAATCAGAGGAGCGTTTTGCTCCAGGGGAGTCCCTCCGAAAGAGCCCAGCCAAAAACCTCATCAATTGCAAGCATGTACACAGAAACTTTTTTACGAAGTAAAGTATATATATCTACTAGACTAGATCTTTTTGGTGAGAAGGATAACTTCATCGATCTATGATTCAGTGCTACTCAAGCCACCTAATCAACTCAACTAGAGGTCCTTTCGCTTTCAGATTGCTCTCCGTAGGTATATATATGCTCCTCTTTCAGTTTCAGTCTCATCAAATATAAAAAGCATGAGATCTTGCATACAGGGTTAAAACAAGACACCCTGGTCAGGCTATCTGCCTCTTTGTTTGCTGTTCTTTAACTTGTTCATGATCTTTGTGATAACATGTAGCATGCGTCTAGCTATAACTTGAATTTGATTCATGTGGTTAATTAATCTTCTGATTTCTATTCATCTTTGGCAACAAATTATATGTACTAGTCATTTCATACATGGGAAAATTGCTACTAGCAGGTGTACGAAATTTCATTCTTGACTTTTCTAAGTTTCTGTTTCTACCGCTTCTTAATTTCCTAGTAGGTGCTACTTAGCTTGGCCATGATTTTCAGGATTCTTATGTGAGTGAACCTACAAATAAATGGTAAACTTAGCACAACGTCCTATTAACTACATCTCTAGATTTGTCGGTCTAACTCGGTTCTTCAGAAGTGCTCATAGGGGTAGAGTGTGCGTGTGTGCGTTCATAGGGGTGAATGTGTGCTTGTGTTTATGAGCGTCTACATCTGTAACTGGTCTGGCAAAAAAAACTATACATGCATTCAAATATGAAAGACAAAAGCCTCTTAAGGGATTGCTTGGATAAATCTTCCTTCCCAATAAATGTGGATTGAAGAGGAAAATGAAGTAACTTTACCCATAAGTCCCTCCTAAACCCATCACAATCATCACGGTGAATCAACCATCCAAATAAGAATGCATGGCCCGACTGAAACGAGGGTGTTCTCAAGTAGTGCCACCACCATCTTGGCCTCCTGTCTTCCTAAACTCCTATAACCGCACTAGCAGTGACGACGAGAAGGTGCACGATCTAGCGGTCATCTTGTAGATCTAGTAGCTTTTTAGAACTTGAGGCCCCAACGACTAATTTTCTAGCGGTCATCATGTGTGGTTAGGGGTTTTTCCCGTGTCCAAAGGTGATGGCGTGCCTTATTATTTGTCAATGTGACAACCATTCTAGTATGATTTCATTTTGGAGGTCGACCCTTTCTATGTTCTCATGTGTTTAAGAGAAGGAGCAACACATGATAATAGAAGTGATGGTTGTAAAGATTGATGGAATGGCACAAGCCAAAAGGCTGCCAGCTCTCTATTATATATATAGCTATTTACAAGACCTGAATGATCGCAGATACATGCATGTTAATAACTACAAGGACTCTAGCTAATTAAGTCCTAGACAAGATACATCGTGTAGCACATAAGTTGAGATTTTGTTTCAAAGTTCTTGTAATCTTAGCATCGATTGAGCCCTAGTAAAACCATTTGCTACTTGATCATCAAAATTATTCTAATATCAATTAATCTTTCTGGAACCCTCTCTCTCTCTCTAACAAAATGATAATCAACTCAATTTGCATTGTTCTGGTATAGAACACCGGATTTGTTGATAGATAGGTAGCACCTAAATTATCACACCAAAGTATAGCTGACGAAGAAGTGTTTGCACCCATATAATTTCTAATGTTGCATTGGCTTTTTTTTGCTTTGCTTTGGTACTAAACCTTCGATTTGCTGGTTGTTTTACAGCACTCCATGATATAAGATTGAAACCTAGAAGTATAGCGAAATCACCGGTAGAACGCCTATCATCAAAACAACAACTAGCTCAATCTGTGTCAGAGAAAGCGCCAATATTTTTTAACCCATAACTAATTGTTATCCCACTAACATATCTTAGAATCTTTTCATTGTACTGTAATGAGCTACAATAGGAGTATGAAGATATTGACAAACTTTACTTACCACAAAAGACATGTCAGGTTGAGTGACTTCAATACTATAAACCACCCATAATACTCATGTATCTTGTGCCAGAAGCACTATCCAACAACTCACCAACACTAGTTGTCGAACTTCTCAGAGATAGAAAGTGGAGTAAACAAGCCGAATTAATTACTACTCATACTTATTAGAATTTAGATACCTTGGTCGACCCTCTAATGTCTGAATTTTATGTTAATACTAATTACTCTATGTCTCATGACGAAGAATATTTGAGATTTTTTTGTTTATATAAGTTTTTTTTAGTACTTCCACGTTGGGTTTGGTTACTAGTTTCAATTTTATACAAACTTATTTTTTTGGAACTTATGGAAATATGTTCCTTTTTATTGATAGGATTTTGGTTTACACAACCAATCGCAGCGAGTGCTTGTCAAAAAACTTCTATAAACTAATTGTGTAGGGTAGGGGGGTTATCTTCATACCTAGGTGGTTGTCACATATAGACATCCTCCCCAAAAAGCACTGTGCAAACACATTTCGGAGCATCTAGTTATCGCATACTCCAATTATTTGAGAGCAGCTCCAGCGTCATGTCGAACTGATGCTCCTACCGGGTCACAAAGGCAACCATTCAATTGCCGCAAGGGAACAGATCAATGTTGCATCATGTGGTTTGCTTTTCTCTCTATGGAACCATGTCAAATAATAAATAAGTACACATCATGGCTCACTTGTTCCCTCTTCTCATGCCAAGCCAAAACTAACCAAGAATCTTTTCGCATAGTTCAACTCATCTAGTGTATAAATCGAACTTTCACTTGTTTCTCTCTCTCTCCTCCCCTCGGTTCGCTTTCCATGCACGCTGGAGCTGCTTTGAGACGGCTATGATAAGACAACTCTGAAAGTAACTACCTTGACAACATGACTAAAAGTATCTTTGTAGTCTAAGAGGGTGTTTGGTTTCCTTGAACAGACTTTACCGTCCGTCACACTGAATGTTTGGACACATGCGTAGAGTACTAAATATAGACTATTTATGAAACTAAAAACACAGCTAGAGAGTAATTTGCGAGACGAATCTTCTAAGCCTAATTAGTCTATGATTGGACAATAACTTTTAAATAAGACGAAAATGCTACAGTACATATTAAACTTTACCAACCTCAACCAAACACCCCCTAAGTTATACCCTTGTTTAAGTCCTTTCACGACCAATCAAACCTTATATTGGTCAACAATGCCATTTCATTTTTGCTTGACCATTTACATTCAATAACATTTTTTTCCTAGCGTAAGCAATAGAAGACGATATGTCGTTGCCAAACGAAAAATGCTCGCTCGGAGGTGAACCTTTCCTTCGGTGCGAAGCGAAAGCCAACTTGGCTTCCTCCTAGGCCTCTCCGTCGCCCCCTCCAGGCCCCCTCTCCTGTCCGCCTCTGGCAGGCTCGCCGGAGCGCGTCGGGAGCGGGGCCTCAGCCTTCGATAGCTAGTTGTAGTAGTTTTAGTTTATGTAGCTTCTTCAAAGTGCCTTCATGGCGTTTGCTCCTTGTGGAGTTCGCTGTCCGGGAAGCACCGCCGTCGTCGTCGTTGTTGTCGTGTTCATCGGCTTCGTCGTCGTCGCCGAAATCGCAACCCAGGTAAGCAAGAATAAAATAAAATCGCTCCTTCATCCCCTCGCCTTCCCCCACCTCGGCTCGGATCCTCCATCCTCTACCTCCGCTCCGCCAGATCCGAGCTCCGACTCGTTTCCACCGCAGCTCGCCTCCGCCCCCACCCCTATCTTGCAGCCTTCAATCCGGTCGATCCAGGCTCCATGCCAGCTCTTCAACCGATGTTGGCCCGTCATCTTCGTCATCTCTCGGGATTCGACAGCGAGCTTCATCCTCAACCTCCGGCGACGACAATAATATTACTCTTCGGTCGTATGGAAAGTACTTCTTCATCGGCTCTGTCGGCCCAACTTCAACCGTTGCAACGCGCGGTCTCTCCGTCTGGGTGTATGCGCCATCGGCGCCCCTGCGGCCCCTCGCCGGCGAACTCATCGGCGTCAACGTCACCGTTGTTGTTGCTGTTCTTATCCGGTCATAGGACCTTGTTGTAATTCGGTTCTCCACGGAGGACCTAGTTGTAAAATGGATATATATATATATATATATATATATATATATATATATATATATCCACACACAAGTGCTATTCTACACCCTAGGTGTAGAATACTATTCTACACCAAAGTGTTGTACTGAGCTAAATTCAGTATCGCTCAGTATTCGTGTTTTAGTATTGTTCAGTATTTCGTGGTCCTGTGTGTTAGACAAGTTAATACTGAACACTCTCCAGTACTGCTCAGTATTTTTTCTACTCAGTTTTGACTTGCGGTGTAGGGTGTACAATAGCGCTACCGTATATATATATATATATATAGTCAAGAAAAAAAATGTTGCCAAACGTCAGACCGTTTACTTGCTATTAAGTTAACTAGTGGAAGGATGCGCGCCCGAAATGTTTATGTAAAAAATATTTTCAGTTTTCACAACAGGATTAAGTTTAATGGACTAAATATCAATATATGTCATTACTCCGTACATGGGTACATATATTCCACAAAGTGATTACATAATCTTAGTAATACTTATGGTGAACTCCGAGTGGCAGAGAGTAACTCGCGGGTTTGCAGAGTATGCAAGATGTTTAGTTAGGCATATATATGTAGAGATATATACATATACACTGCATATATTGTTTACATTGGAAAAGGCACACGTAATAAATTTACACGAACTGCAGCTGACTCAAGTAATCCAAGTTGTGGTTTTTCTCCTATGACTGATTAAGCGATGGATAATTTGCAGTAGCAAATGTGGTTGTATATGCCCTTGCTTCTTTTCCTGGTTTTAAAGCAAAGAAATAAGAAAAGTAAATATTTTGAAGGCAGATTGCAAATCTGTTTATACCATAAAAGAAAAGGCTGTTAGAGAAGGAGAAGGAATCAAGCAAGGAACTGATTCAGCGCTCCTAAAACAATACAACAAAAATATTGTAATGACTAACCAAGAGACTCTGCTTAGAAATAGAAAGGAAGGCTTTCTATTTAATATTGTAATGACTACCTTTGCCATTCTATACCTATAAATTGCTTCTAAAATAAGGTACTTTACCCCGGCCTAGAAAATCTACCAGACTAATTAGGGAACTGTTACGCAACTATAATCATCCAATCGCAGAACTGAAAATGTTAAGCTTATTACCTTACTGAAGCCAGCCTTGAAATTGAAATGGGAGTGTTCTGGGTTTTTTCGGCAAGCATGCTATGATCATGCACCTGATAAATGATGTGTTTCGATTGACCCAAATAAATTCGGAGAGCTGCTTCCATTGGTCTGACACAGTAACACTTTTAAATCTAAACGGCAGATTATAGTCACCAATCCACTCTGCAAGTTAGGTTTCAGTAACCAGGAACTACAGTTAAACTGGACTCATCTGCTAAATATCAGACTGTCATTTGGAACATAGTAAATTACCTTTTTGACGCGCTGAAATGCATTTAGCAAACATAAACAACAGAAAATGGATCAAACAATTTTTTGAAAAAAGAAAAATGTAGTAGAAATATGCACATTTGTGTAACCCTCACCATGGTTTTCTATGGATTAAAACTCAGCAAGGGTCAAGTGTAGTTCGCAGCAGCAGGTAAGTGGGCTGCTAACAGGCTGCAGACAACAAGCATAAAGCACAAGCTGAGTTTTTGCGAGTAGCATCTCCCCTTGCATCGTGTTTCATTATCCGATATCCCTAGATGTTTTATCTGCACAAGCCATAGAACACAATTCAGCTGCAGAAATAAATCATGAGATGCTCTGCAATAACAGAAAACAACATTCTTATTTCTATACATGCATAAGAATTAGGTAAGTGTCTCCATGAGGTACTATCTCATTACTATAAGCAAATGTCATTACATCTAGTGTTGGTAGAGCAATTAATCCACTGTACTCACTCAAGAAATGTTATACGGATAAAACTATATTTAGTTGACAAACTATCAATGTGTTTTACATATAGTGTTGGAAACCACCAAGATTGTAGCATCACAACAAATTTGGATGCTATTGAGCGTGTGTGAATCCAATGTAGCTTATTGAGCTGATAGTTAGGTTTGTAGTACTATTTTTATGTTTCCCTATATTCGAATGAATATTTAAGGATAGGAGATACAAAAAACTAAAATAAAAGGAGAGGCTAGAGTATAGCCAGCTTATCTGAGGAACAGGGCAAAATAAGCGTACCACATAGAATAATCCTTCAAAATCAAGATAGGGATGCATTGTCACCTTTCATACCCGATATTTGGTTTAGTCCATTTGAGCCTACAACCGAATTGTTGACATCGAAATACTCTGCCTTCCACTTGAACACCATGCAGATACATTTGGTAAAAGTATACGTATGTAAATTTTCTGTTACTGCAGCGCAAAAGTTATCTTTTAATTTTCATTGAAAATAGGATTTTTTTAAGCCTCAGAAACATACCATTCATCATCTGTTAAGCAACTTGGAGCCTGAAGACATGCCTAGTACCTCACAAGCGAATGGACATAAGATCATATCCTTTAGCAATGGGTACAAATTTTTCATCATAGGTTGAAGAAGGGAAGGAAGAATAAATCAAAAATTTTCATTGAAGATAGGTTTTTTTTTGAAGCCTAAAAAACATACCATTCATCATTTGTTTACCAACTTGGAGCCTCAAGACATGCTTAGTACATGCCTAGTCCCTCACAAGCGAATAGATATCAGATCATGTCGTTGGCAATGGGTATAAATTTCTCATCATAGGCTGAACAAGGGAAGGAAGAATAAGTCAAAGGTTTTTATCGAAAATAGAATTTTTTTAAGCCTCATATGAACATAGGACTGCCTTATCTTTAGCCCATACTCATTTGCCCGTAGCATCCACATATATTACTATGGCATCAAAATAACAGGGTACCCCAAATTCAATCATCCAACAACCAGTTTGTTGACACAGTACATCCAAACGCACAGGCACGAGCAATAAACACGCGTGATCTGTGTAAGCATTGTATACAAATAGATCCGAAATCAATTTCACACAACAAGCAGAAATTTAGGAAGAAGCAGAGCACAAACCAGAAAGAAATAGACGAAGAGATCGATCCAGCAGAAAGAACAGGAACCTGGTCATTGGCCGCACCACCGCGTACGAGGACGGAACACAGCGCACAACAGTACGCACGCCGGGCCAGCACGACCCGGGAACTGGAACAACGGAACACGGCAGCGCAATCCGTCTGGTGAGCCCACCCACGGAGGCCGCAAGCAACGGCCAGGCAACGACGGCAGGCACGCCGGGCCGCAGGCACCCAAGAACCGGCCTGGCGGAAGACGGCGGCGCAATCCGTCCGACGAGCCCACCTATGGAAGCTGCAAGCGACAGTCAGGCTGACGGCACCGCGAGACCCGAGGCACCGAAGGTAGGAACCAAAATCAGGGCACCAATGGCATCAGAGGTGACCAAGAGGAAAGCGTCATACAGAGGAAACAAGGAGAACGAAATCAGTGGCAAGCCGACGGAAATCTGGGAGGGAGGAGGGCGGAGAGAAACAAGGTGGAGGACGCAAGGTGAAGACGGCCGTCTCCCTTTTTTTACCTGCGAAACATTTATCTTTTTTTTGGCTGCTACAGTACCGTGATGACGTGGAGGGGCTGAGACTCCGGAGAATTTCTGGTGAATTATGTGTAGAATGTCATGTCAATATGTCTTACACATACAGATCATGGGGTGGGTGCATGTAGATCATGCAGTACTGCCAGAGACGTCACGAGAAGGTCCACCGGGGAGGTTTGCTAGAGACGGCGCGTCCGCGGTGGACCAGATGCGAGCGGAGGAGCAAAGGGCGACGTTCCGTGCGATGAGGAGCCGGATGGAAGGGAGGTGATGTGAACTCGATGGAAGGCTGGCCAGGAAAAAATGGCCACCCCTTACATTCTTCTAGAGCCAGGCCACACGGTTGAAAGTGGCTTAGGCCTTGCGAAATTTTTTAGTTTTGACTACTGTAATACTTTCGTTTGTATTTAACTAAGTTTAAAAGATTTGTCTCGCAAATTACAGACAACAATTTTCGTAAAAGATTCGCAAACGAAAGTGTTACAGACAAACTAAGCTCAAAAGATCCATTTCGCAAATTTTTGTCTGTAGTTTGCGAAAATTTCATAGACTAACTAAGCTCAAAAGATTCATCTCGCAAATTACAGACAAACTGTGTAATTAGTTTTTGTTTTTGTTTATATTTATACTCTATATATGTGTCTAAAGATTCGATGTAATAGAAAAATTTTGAGAATATTTGGAAACTAAATAAGGCCGTAGCGCCAAGCAACCAAAGAGCTGCAGGGTGGCTTCTTGGAGTTTGGGAGTTAATCATCCAACCAAATATACTCATATGTGCGTCACTGCTATTAATGGTGGGCTCTATCTTCACCACACTGTTCTTGGACCAATGGTGAAGCTTATCATCGTGCCATCGCCAGAGAAAGAGCCCCTCAACGCCACCACCAATTGCCTTGGATTTCACCGCACTTGGGTTCAAGCTTGGGGACAGAAGAGAATGGGGATGAAATAAGTTTTCTCCTCCAATCAACTAGATCTAGTGAAAGTAGCACGGGGGCATTAACTTCCATACGTCAGGGTATATTAGGCCGATGTATGCCTACGTCAGGGTATACGTAATGACATACTCCCTCCGTTTACCAAAGAATTAATTCCTAAAATCTATACTAGTTAAATTTCTTAAAATTTCACTAAATATATAGATGACAACGTATATGTAACCCAGCTTCGTGTGCAACCTATGCAACTGATAGAAAAGAGTAACGACATCTGCAACATAAAATACGAATTTTATAAAAATAATAAATCTAATAATACTAATTTAATACCATAAATTTTGATATTTTTTTAAAATTGATCAAAATTTAAAAGTTTTGTTTAGAACAACTCTAGGCAAGTGTCCAGAAATTACAGTGTCACTTCACTGTTATTACTATTCGTCTAAAGGTTATGGGCGGCCCGGCTAAAAGCCCAACAGTTAGTGGACACTTGTTATTACCTTTTTTTTCTTTTTTTTTTCATCTACGTGACCACCGTCCTCCATCCTCCGGAGCGGCGATGGGCGAAGAGACGGGGTTCGTGGGCGCGAGGCTGGACGCCGGCCTCCGCGCTGCCCGCTTCTCCTCGCCGCCGTCTGCCGAAGAGTTTGCGGCCGATGTCGAGCCCAAGAACGTCCCCGCGGTAATCCTTCTACCCTACGTCTTACACTCTTACTGAAGTTCTGCTTCCGTCAGGTCTTGATACGTTCTCGTGTGGTTGAATCGCGTCTTCAGGTCTTTCGCGACGTGGCTAAGGGGTGGGCGGCTTCCTCCCGTTGGGATCCTCTCCATGGCGGCCTCGACTACCTGCTGGTTTCTACCAATCCAGCTCTTGTTGTTTTGTTATCAAGTCTCCCAGTGTATAAGGGTTGAAAAATTACTCTTTTAGACATTTCACTTCAATCGTCGTTCTTGGTCCGATTGTTCTTCAGGAAAAAGTGGGACCTGATGTTGCTGTGGAAGCTATGATGTCAAACACTGGCCATGTGTTCTATGGGGATCTCAGAAGCCATGAGAGGGCTGGTTTTTGCTCTGAACTTGCAAATTATAAATTCAGTCATATGGATTGTTTGCATTGAGGCACTAATGCTACTTTTTCCTCCATGCAGGTTTCTGTTTCATTCTCCACGTTCATTCAGTCGTGCAAGTCTTACCTGAGTCATATGAATGCAGCTAGTGATTCATCCAAAGAGCAGGGAATGCTTGGGGAGCCAGCTTGTTCAAGGGACGCGTGTTCGAACAGCTCAGAGAACTTGGACCAAGTCTATTTAGCACAGGCAAGTTCACATTTTATTAGGCTAGTGTTGTCTTGAAATGGACTTAGCAATTTACCTTTAGCAGGTATCTATTATGAACGCAGAGAACAAAGAGAGATGCTCATTACAAGTTTTGGAAGGGGACATCCAGGAGGTCTGAACTAGTTTTGCCTTTTAGTCAAATAGTCTACCCTCCACATGACATTCAAGTTGCACATCGAAGTTCATTATTCTATTAATTTCTTTCTCTTTGCTGCTACAGCCTATATTTCTGAGAGGAAAATCATTTTCGTCAATAAACTTTTGGATGAATAAGGGCCACTTGAGATCAAGTACTCATTACGATCCCCACCATAACCTTCTCTGTGTGGTATCTGGTTGCAAAAAAGGTCTGTATCTCATGCTTTTAGAAAATCTGTTATAATTTGATGTTATTTTGTACTGTTGACCATAACCCTTAAGAATTAATTTATTTGGGAATTTTTCTCATATAATCCAGTTGTTTCTAATAGCCATTCTGGGGCAGTGTCACAAACGCAATGCTTTGACATTGTTTAGATTCCCCCATGTTTTCCATGTTTATTGTGCTTTGGTGTATGTATCAAATTAGGACAGCGTAGAAACTCCTTTTGCACCAGGGGGTGCCTTTTGCACAACTTCTTTATCCTTACTTAATTGAGTGAGTGGCAGAGCTCCTGCCTTTTATTTTTAAAAAAAAAGAAACTCCTTTTGCTGCAGCTACAGATGGGATTCACTGTTTCTCCTTTTCAAATTTTAATTTTGGACTTCCATCATTCTAATTTCTAAATGATTATTATCTTTGTAGCTTTTGTGTTGTTGATTATTTGTAGCACCCTGTGATGGTTATCTAGAGGTACCTAGGCTAATGGTTTCTTGCTCCTATATATTTCACACAGTTACTTTGTGGCCTCCATCTGCATCCCCATTCTTATATCCATTGCCTGTGTATGGTGAGGCCTCCAACCACAGGTAAAATCCTCTGCTCAGGAAGTGCTTAAATAATTTGAACTATCTTTTAGCAATTCAAATTTTGGCAGTCAAAAATACCTCTTCTTATCTCGCTATCTTTTTGGTAGCTCTGTAAGCATGGAGGAGCCAGATTATTCAATGTATACAAGGGCAAGATACATGAAGGAATATTCTGAAACAGTCATTCTAAACTGCGGCGATGTTGTTTTCATACCAGAAGGATGGTACATCTCTATATTTTGTTATTGATTATTACTACTATGAGGCTCGGAGCCTAACACTTGAACCTGAGTTTTGGCATCCTAGATCCTGATATTTAGGAGTTTTTTTAATAGAAAAATGATATCAAGTCACCTGTAATCTGCATCTTTCAATTATGAGCTGAAATTTATTTGAACACTGATATGAACTCGTCTGAATGTAGAATGCAGTGATGTTGTTTGAGATATCTTTTCCCTCCTAAGATACTTATATGTGACAGTTGGCACATATTGAATAGCAGTGTCTGTTTTTTTTATTTTGTTATGTCCTTTATATCTGATAAATCAGTACTGCATTAATCCATTTAACACTTGTTCTTGTAACAGGTATCACCAAGTTGACAGTGATGACTTAACCATAGCAGTTAACTTTTGGTGGAAGTCCAGAATAATGACTCAAATGTTAGAACATATGGATGCCTACTATCTACGCCGAATCCTGAGCAGGTATTTTGTAATTCATTGAGCTATATGTACATTTCCTTCTAAATATTTATACATAATTAGCCATAGATTGGTTGTCCATGGTGACACGTGTACAATTATTTTTGTACTTCCTGGTGACCTTCCACCTTTTCCATTTCTAAGCTTTAGTAAGCAATACAAGGATAAAAACATACTTTTCACTTAAATTACCTTTTCGGCATGTGCTAATAGAGATAACCATCTAAGGTCAGCTCATAGAGTAGCTCCAACAAGCTATCCTCCCATGGAGAACTAGACTAGTGTAGAATGATTTATATCTCTTAGAAATACCCCTGAACAATCCACGCTCTTTAAACAAACCTTACCTCTAACTAAAAAAACCAGAGACATAACAGTCGAGAGCAACTTGCTGCTCTGCTGACTGCCCCACATAGGTGCTGATAGCTGACTAATGGCTATAGTCCTGCCGCGACATGACAATGAGGGATAGACTTTTTATCCTGATAAATGTGATTTTGGAACTGAAGGACATTGATGAAATTAAGGTTGTGTTTAGTTCCCGAAGTGAAAAATTTCGCGATACTGTAGCACTTTCGTTTGTTTGTGGTAATTATTGTCCAACCATGAACTAACTAGGCTCAAAAGATTCGTCTCGTAAATTTTGACCAAACTGTGCAATTAGTTTTTATTTTCGTCTATATTTAATACTCCATGCATGCGTCTAAAGATTCGATGTGACGGGGAATCTTGAAAAATTTTGGGTTTTGGGGTGGAAGTAAACACGGCCTAAGTCCTAACCAAGTATTTTGTGTTTTAAATGTTTACTTCATATTACCTCTTTCTAACTAACATCCGACTATTTTACCCTTGTTTCCACACTCTCGTGGATTTCTACCTCTACAAATGACTTCTAGTGAAGATTGGTGGACCAGGAGATGGTATGCCCTGTTACCCTGTTCAATTTATTGTAGTAGAACAAGAAAAAAAGGTCATTTCTCTTCATCATCTGAAAACTCTGTCTGTTATTGGTTTCTACAGTCACCTAGTGTATTTCACTCCTTTCCCTGATCTGATCCGGTTAAACTTTAGCTGGTTCATCTACTTTGCACGCACGCATGCACCTTGTGTTTTTTTTCCTCTTCATATATTTGGGTCTTTATTCCTATTTCCTATAAGTGAAACATGGCCACGTTTCTTCTAATCAATATTTCTTTTTACCTTCTCCATTTCTTGTGAGACAGAGCATAATGGTGCAGAAGAGTCCTTTTGGTCATTCCAAAGATCGCACCGATATTCAGCGCATGGCCAAAACATTGACAGGTCAGTACTGTAAGCCACCTGAAACTCCTTACGATTTTCATCCTATGAATTATTTTAATTTGTTCATCGACTCAATAACTTCTACAGTGTTGTTGGTGGTTTGATACTTTGGTATCAGCATAAATTTGTTTCTACGGCAACTATTTTTTATTTAGAATTGAGTTAACGGCTATCTTTATATTTATTTTTATCATGTTTCTTTGAATCCTATTCCCTTTTTATTACAACAAACAATTTATAGTTTGTGTTTATCATTTATCAGGTTTCCAGCTATTCAGTTTGCAAAAAGATTCACCATTGCATACTCTGGAACCCTCCACTCTGCAAGCACTTTATGAACTGATCTCACTGGTCCATGATGGTGCTGAAGTTGTTAACCAAAATGACAAAACAGAAACCACATCCCAGAACAAATCTTCCAACCAAAGAGACGAAACAGAGATGAGCGCTGCTGCAGATGATTCATCCCTCTTCGACAAAGATCCTGTTGCAAAAATCATTTTGCCAGTTGAACCACTTGAATTGCGGAGTATGCTGCTTGCAATGGTGGTATGCATTACAAAGTTAAAAACCAATCGGTTGATATTCTTGCATTTCTATTATCTTTCGCATCCAATCTGTGTACGCTGCAACAAATTTTTTTATAAGTACAACAATATTTTGTTGTTGTTAAGCCGAGCACTCCTAAACCTCTATGATTTTCAGCATAATTTCCCAAGGACGTTGGAAAGTTTAGTTCTCAACATGTTTGGGCCAGTAGGAGCAGAGATACTGACTAGGAAGTTTGATGAGATGGATCAACAAACAACAAAAGAAGAACAGTCAGTACTCTTCTGTCAATTGTAACTTGGACCACATTTTAAGTCTACTAAATTGTTGAATGGATTGATGCAGGGTTGAGTTCTACAAGAAATTTTATAGCGTGTTTGACGACCAGTATGCTGCAATGGATGTGCTTCTCAACGGGAAGGAATTCTTTTCTTTTCAGGTACTTACACATTTGTGAAATATTTCCCTTTCAATACATATCATTAAGTCACAATCTCTACTAATTGTTCAGTGAAAACTAATTGACATGTCAATTACTAGCTTAAATACAATATGATCAATCTGTGCTTCTGACCTATCATGGAAATTTTGAAGCAAACTAGTCCTTGCTGAGTTGCTTGTGTTGAAATATTTGGTGATCTTATATTGAAATGGAAACCATCTAATGAGGCCTTTTGCAGAATTTTCATTGTGAAACATACTAGCATGTTTTACAATTTTTTTTTTCTAATGCAGATATTCCAGAATGTCCTAGACAAGTATCTCAGGGTGCATGTTGACCGACCCAGCTAATTTGTTACTTGTACAAAGCAATGAAATGGAGCGAGTTACATGTATCAGCTTTGAGCCAAGCCAATAAAGAACTTAGTATGCTGGTTAGGGATTTTTGAGCATCTCAATAGATAATGTGTTTTTTATTGGCTTGGAATCGTATTTTAGGGATTTTTTTTAAAAAAAAAATGAAGGTGGCCGGAACTCTGCTTCAATTAAGATGGAACGTAGAGTTTTTAAAACAACCAATATCAATATTCAATCCAGTCTAAAGCAGCACCCCAAACCAAACCGGGTGAGGAGCCGATCACAAGAAAGAAAGATGACAGGTTGAAGAAGTGAAGAATTACAGAGGTGCTCTGAAGTCTGAACCCTCTATTATGTTGCTCAATATCTTCCCTTTTCTCAACGTCACTTGTTTGTTTCTAAAGATCCGTCGGCTGTGTTCCTTTCAAAGGTTCCAAAAAAATAGATCACTACTTTTAACGGCGATGATCCTTCTTTACATATGCTTAGCTACCTCTTTTACCGAGTACTAATGGCTGGGAAGAACGAGTTGCCTCATATTGTATCCACTAAGACTGACTCCAACAATGGGCATGCAAATAAGACGCAAATGGGTCATACACAGTGAAAGCATAGCCACCTAAAATTTATCTCTCTCCAACCGAACACGAGAGAACGCAAATCTTTCGGCCACCCCTGCTCTTCCTCTACGCGCCGCCGCCACCTCTGCTCCTCCTCCGCGCTCGCAACCACCCCTGCTCCTTCTCCGCGCCCGCAACCACCCCTCCTCCTTCTGCGACTCGCCGTCCTCCTTGTGCCCCGCTCCTTGCCGTAGGGAAGATGTCGCGCAGCCTCTCGCCCCGCCGCAGACCTGGCTCACCGCGGGCAGGCGCTGCGGACTCGGCTCGCCACGCTGGCGGGAGCGGGAGCGTCGTCGGAGAACCCGGCTGCGCGTGAGCGACAGCGACTCCGCGGAGGTCCCGGCGCCGAGCAGCAGCAGCGGATCTGGGGTGGCGAGGCGGAATCCCCCTCGATGCTGGCAAGGAGCTGCCGCGTTGCCGGCTCCGGTGGTGGTGGGCCCCACGTTGCAGGACGACGCAAAGAGGCGAAGGGACGACGTATTTTTGCGTTGTGCGCTGCCTTCGACCCAAAATAGGTGATGTGTTTGCCTACCTTGTTGGAGGATGATTTTGCACTGTGCGTCACCTATTTTGGGTATGGGTTTTGCTTTGTCAATCCTGTTGGAGACAGCCTAAGGGCAAATATAATGAGCTGTAGGCTGGCTAAATACTAAGGTGGAGGAGAGAGAAGAGAAAAGGGTTGTAAGCTAACGGCCAAAACTATATGAGAGAAACAAGTGAGTTATGTATTAATAGCAAAAAAATAACTACTATATGAGTGGGTTGAGAGAATGCAAAGAACCTTATAGCTAGCAAGTCGGCCGTATTGTTAGCCTTGCTCTAATGTTTGGGAAGTCTTTTAGATCGGATGAGTTGTCCCATATTGTATCCTTTCTGGTTCCCACTAATGAAATCCTCGGATCGGACAAGTTGCCCCATGTTGTATGCTTTCTAGTTCTCACACATGGACTTAGCCTCGGTTTTAAGGGGCGAAATAGCTTTTTTTTTCTTGCGAAGGAAACGGGGAGTATTGATTTAACATCGATGATCCTTCTTTACATGTGTAGCTACCACTTCCCTCCAAGTACTAATGGCTGGGAAAATTTCAGTTGCCCCATGTTGTATTCACTAATAGTTAGGAAGTCCTTTAGGTCAGATGAGTTGTCCCATGTTGTATCCTTCCTAGTTCCCACTCATGGTTGGAAAGTCTCGGATTGGAAGAGTTGCCCCATGTATGCTTTCTAGTTCCCACATAAGGACTTAGCCACAAACAGTTTTCAGGGGTAGAGTAGAATTTTTTAGCAAAGGGAAGGGGGATTTTATATTAAATCTTGGCATGGTACATCCTAAATTATACATGAAAAAATATAAAATAAAAATACATAATATTCTATCTAGATTCTTCCATCGTCTTCTTCCCTAATGGCTTCTCTCGAGCATCGGAGCCAAAGTGCAGTCCTTATGCTGAATGCAACAACTAACTCCAAAATATTGGACATGCCACAAGATTCAACACTTCAGAACTAGTTCAAAACACATCTAAATCGCTGAAAGAATATCGACGGTTGCATCGTCGAGTACGTCGAGATCTTGATTTTCTCTTCATGACCATCGGCGATGAGATCGATGACCCATAGTTGCTATCATCGTAGGGGGCTCCCAAAAGCATCTCTCTTCTCGCAAATAAAGGTCACAAATTGACCACCTACCAATGAAATCAATGCATGAAAAGGCAATCTCATCGTGGCAATCACCGAAGTCATAGTAGGACACACGATCCCGATCAAAAATCATCTTATTTTGCCGAAATCTATTTGAACTCAACCCTAAGACACTAGAAAACTGCAAAAAAAAATGATGGGTCTCCTCCCCCTTGTCTCCTACAAACGCACTAGAGACGAAGGAGAGGGTAGAGTATGAGAGCAAGCATATGTGGTGGCTAGTCTCACTGGTCCATTGTACATAACATGTGCCCAGCAAGGCCAGGCTCGGGCCATAAGATTATCTACGGGTAGTATCATATCTTGTATGAGCGTTCATGTAAATTTTTTTTGTATTTATTGTTCACATGTGCCTTCCAAATCAGATTGATTTTATGTCTACCATAAATACCTTTGATTGGATACAATATGCTAAGTGTGTGGAGTATTGTCCATCGGTCATCCATTTCTAAATGATGATTGCATCACACACTAAATGATGATTGCATCACACAACTTGGACTGTATCTAGGTTGCATGTATGTGGATCCATAGGAATACAAACTCAATCTCCACTGTTGTAATAACATTACGAAGTTGTTTCAATATTTAGGTTTTGATTGGATGTAATCGGATTCATATCAATTTACTTATGTTGGAGTGAAACTTAAACTAAATTTCACCCCAATTCATACCAACACGTGGATTGAGGTGAATACAACAACATCCAAATAAGGTTTTAGAGTTTGCAATGTGTAAAAAGACTCAACCTATGGACATGGACATTTTCCCTAAAGTATAAGCATGGATCGATATGTAAACCCTTGGATTTCATTGGTTTGAATATCATATCCATCGGGTAGGTATTGTTCCCGAACCCATAAACCTATGGTAATGTCTATCTAGTTTAAACTATGTGAAGAACTCATCTAATATCTTGTTTGTGTGGGTTGCTTGTGCTTTGCCTATGTTGTTAAAGTCATGCTGCCGTATGTGCCATGGTGATCTTGATCTGGTAATTTGGTGTCAAGATGTTATGAGCTATGAGCTATATATATCACCTGTTTCAGTTGTGTTGCTACATGTGAGATGCTCTTTACGACTCTTGTGGTATGCTTCTTATGACACATCGGAGAGCAGAGCTGGCAGTTCACACTTCACATAACGGAGAAAGACCAGATCGCAGAGTTTATAACTTTACAATAAAGAGTGGCCAGCGTGGTTACAAGGCCTTTCAGCTTAAGGGTACAATACAACGATAATTTATGAAAGAATTGTGTATACCCTCTACATAGTAATCTAACCTCTATACTAGCACAATATCTGAACCCTTGCGCAATCCGTCCATCCTCTCCCCTCTTACACATATTATGAAACAACAGAACTATTTTAATACAAAAGAATGAGTACATTCGACTACCTGGTATATGGTATATGCCGCCTATTTACATCGTGCTCTTTGCCACAATGAAACAAAAATATGACTTTATGTTCTTGTCAGAACTCTGGTTCGGACCATTCTTCCTAAACCTTTTGTTCGCCGGCCGGTGCATCCTGGGAGAATCATTTTGGCAGAAAGAAAAATGTTAGTGAAAAAAAGAACATCACATACTATTTGAAAAAACAGATGCACACAGAGTAAGCATCATATTTGGCTATTCATTTGATGCTCTGGGTGCTGCAATTTATATCAAAGCATATATGACTGATATTAAAAGCGTCAACTCAGCAAAGAAGAGAGGAACTTACTTCAAGGTGAATCTCCACAGGGAAGAGATTTATGGCGCCGGGATTGAAGGAGAATCTGTGAATTGTAAATACACAAAACAGTTATGACAAATCAGTGCAGGCTGAATTTGGAAATAGAGGATGACATGTGAGCATGAACTAAGACATTGCTTAGGCTCTTAAGTGTCTAATTGAGTTGGCCACTAAAGACTGGACAAAATCTAAAAATCGTGTCTAGTTTACATGTGAAAGCTTATGAGATCCTTGTAAGGCAAGATGCAATGTATAACATCAAGATATTTCTACATTGGCAAAGGAGCATTTCCACTTGCCCATGTGGGGGAGGGTACCACGGGGGGTAGAAATAAAGGTTTGGTAAAGACCTATCTAAAAATTGTGAATCATATATAGAACAGCAAATGATTACCCCCGTGATAGGACAAGGCGCCATGCATATGGAATGAAGAATTCCTCAGGGTGGCTTTCTTGCTCATATGTAAACCGTAACTGGGTAAACATCTGAAAAATAATTCATTTGTACATTGTCAGCCAATCTTATTGCCAGAAGATCTTGCCATCATAAATATATAATTTTATAAGCACATAAATAAAAGAAGATGAAAGTACTACCTTCATCCCTTCGCCACGCCATGAACGGCAAGTTTTGTTGATGACTTCAAGCACCTTATCCACAGACCATTCCCCATCTAATTGTTGCATGTCCATTCGACTATTGAAGAAATCCAATACCTGTAAGACACTCGTAGCATACAATGTGATGAGAATCTGGAAAATAGATTTATGCATACTTATGAAAGTTCATGAGTGATAAACAGTAACACATACAGTGTATATGTTCTCAAGCAGTTCATTAAAACGTGGATGATTTTTAAATGGCTCGAAAACCTCTTGTCGATGCAATACAGCATACACAACCTGTAGAAAAATGTTAGAAGCAGTGCTAGTCCTCCTGTCAAGTAAACTGAATTACAGGCCAACACATACCTCAGGATTTCTGGGCAATGCATATGTAAGGATTGCATTGATTATTTCCAGAACAATTCTTAAGAAATCTGTATATATGTGAAGCTCTGTAGACTGCAAAAATAAATAATTATTTAGAAAAAGAAGAGAAACGTAAGCAATGATGAAGATGACATCATGGAACAAAATAAATGTAGACTACCATATCATCTGCGATGTTGTCTGCTTCCATCTGATCAGATATAACTTTCAGCGACTTGTCATTTTTTAACTCAGCTAGTTTGGCATACCTATTGCACGATACATAGAAACAAGCTAGATTACTTTAGGTTCAACTTGAAGTTACACTAAAGTAAAGTAAATAAATCTGGGGAAAGAGTAAAGGCTAGCTTACTTGCGAGAAAGCATGTCAAACAGACTAACTAGCCTTTGTGATGCATAAGCACTCAGCCTATGCACATGAGGAGCCATATTTGCTAAAATTGCAAGACAATTTGTGTGAAGGTAGACATCCTGCAAGTGTATATAAGCTTATCATTAAACAGTTAGTACTAGAAATAATGTTGCGTGCAAAATACAAACTGTAGCAGCAAATAGCAGGGAAGTTCAAAAGGCAACTTTCAATTGGTAGATCAAAAACCTAGTTTCAACTTTCCTGTACAAACAACAAAGATTCTGAAACCTACTCTTAGCTTGGAGAGGTTGTACTTGATGGTCCGGATTAGTATTACAACCATCAAAGATCCCAGAGACGTTTGATGCATCAGGCGTTCATGGTACCAAGGAACAGCAGGAAGCACCTGGAGTTGCACGTTACATTATAAACAGTTTTACAAACAAACAAATTAACAAGTTCACTAGTTTGCTTACCAATTTGTGCACACTAGCATTGAAGGTTGAATCTTGACTGAGGATCAGGAGAATAATCAACAGCATGTAAATCTGATTCGAAGTCTTCCTTGATGCATTGTAGAGCATTTCCAAGATAGGCATCAGCTATTAAAATGATTGACAAAAGAAATTAGCATGCATCAATAAGAATCTATATTAAACAATAGGCAGTTATTATCTAATTAGATAAAAAACAATCAGTTTTTTAACCCTTTTTATGCTGATTGATATCAACACATAAGTGGGTGTGGGTCTCATTAACAAAATAAAATATAATTATTATTAACAAACTAAAAGCCAGTTCATGAAGGCAAAAGGACGAAACAAAAAACGCAATGTGCATATGCTACTAATCAAAATCATAATAAATGTTAATATACACTCATTGCAAAGGAAACTATTTAAAAGATGCAGATGTTTTATTAATCCAAATATATTCCAGTCAGACCTAAATGTCCATTTGCTCCAGCAACAATGGTTAGATATAAAGCGAACAAAACGTACCAAAGTATCCAAGTCTGTTCGAACCAGGACATATTCCTGAAAGTCACAGTTCCCATGGACCAAAGAATAGAGCAACAGAACCGAGCTCTCATCATTTAAGCATCTGTAAGGAACAAGGATAATAGAAACTAATGAAGAATGCTATAAGAATATTTTTCTACTGTAGAAGGTAAATTGAGTACTGCGGAATATGATAAAAAACATTTATGATTGATCCAAATTATAATAGACCCTAGACAAGCCCTGAAACACGTCAAACATAAATGTGACATATTAACTGCAGAGAAGTGTAGATTCATTTTTAACCATCAAAAGTTGTGACACAATTCTATCAGATGATCAATATTTAATATTATTTATAATCTATGTGTTTTGTTTTTCAAGGGAAAATGGAACACTGCCATTACAATTTTAGAACAAACACAAATATTTTGAAATTTGACATGCAGCTAATGAATTAAAATATGTGCAGTATCTTAAGGAACAGCAGATGATCGTTACTTACCGTCCAAGAGCATCAAACAACAATGCAAAAGACAACCTGACAACAGGTCCATCTTGAGCATTTCCTTCAACATCAGCACGGTCATCTGCATAATAATTCATTCTGTAACTATTAGAGATCTATATTAGTGCCACAGTTTCTCTGTAGTATTGGCGCATCTTACATTGTATGTCCTTAGCACTGTTTAATGCCTTGCAATAAGGGTTATCATGAAAAACTGGAGCATCCTTCTCATTGGTATTTGAGTCCATAGTGTATACATTGTTGGTTGGAATGGACTCATTAGTTGAAATGCACTTTCGGTAGTGGATCATGATAAGCAGAACAAGTAAACTGTTATCTGCCAATTGACTTGTCGCACCCTCAGGAGTTGAGCTTACAAGGTAGTTGAAAGTATAATATGGCAATAAGACAATATTTGCTGCAGAACAAGATAAGAGAGTCCCTTAGTAGAAACTAAGAATTATAAGAATGCCCCATTGGCTAAAATGATACAAGAACTTTCTAAGATATCTCATAATAGACTAATAGTAAAAAATATTACATATCCTAACATCATCTGACCTAAAGTGAGCATTATAACTTTAACTGGCATACTGTTGCAAATTAGGAACAAGGGTTGGACAATATGATTCTTGCAGAGCATAGGAGGAACATCAACTAAACCATCATGAGAAGTACAAAAAACTGAAAGACTGTTGACATATTTTAAATATATTTAAGCTGAACTTGGGAGGCGACATAGTCCTTAGGACATTTGACATGACACAAATCATGAAGATAATATAGTAACTCATTCATAGAAACAATGTCGCTGAAGAAAAGGATCCATGTTACCAGCTGCTGAGCCAACTCGCTGCAGAACACCAGGCCTACCATCATCAGAGAAAACAGGGTGTGAAGCATTTAGAGGAATTTTCGGCCGTGTTACAAAATTGAGCAACAATTTTTGCACCACGGAAGCCACTATTGAGCTGTCCTGCAGATGAAACAGGCCACATGGAGATAAACTTCAAATTTTATCCCAAGAATGTCTGGAAATAAATTATCATATATGAGGCACCACTAGTTTCAGCTTCTACCTGAAGCATAGCTGCATCAATGAAAGGATGCACATCCTTTGGCTCTGGAGATGGTCCAGAACATAACTGAGTTGACATAAGAACTAGCATCAAGTTCAAGAGTTCATGATGTAGGTAGCATGACTCCGGACTTAATACAGTAAAAAATAACAGTTAGATCAAATATAAATAAAACATACATGAAAACAGGAAACATTAATATATAGAAGTGATGAATAAGATACCTTACATCCACACTACCAATATAGTCCAGCACACCTCTCATCAGAAAATACTCCAGAGTGTTTTCTTCAAGGATCAAGGGAACATCAAAGATCATAAGAATTCTAGCCAATTCACTCGTATAGCAATATAGATATTGCAGCTTACAGAAGAAGCACGTTTGCAACAGACCAGACACAGAATCTTACTGGATGCAGATAATCAATTACCTGCAGGAAAGTTTTCCAACCCCTTCTCACTCCTGTCAATGTCAAGGCATAGCTCTTGCCAACTGTCGGTTTTTGCGTTTTCAATGATGAACTTGAGAAATATGGATGACATGTATGCCGCATTGATCGCCCTCCGATAAACAACAGAAGATACAGAAGTTGTTGAGGTGCACTCTTGCAAGCACCAAACCAAATGGATCAAAATCTTTGCAAGATGCTTTGTCTGGTAGTTATTCTCGGCTGCAGGTGCACATAACTAACACCCATAAGAATAGATAACTGCAGGTTAAAATCCAATCATATAAATGTTAAAGCAGGGCATCAAGCGAATTAAAGTGGGAGATTGAAACAGTGTACAGTGTATCGTCATTGCATTGGCACATCAGCAAGGTCACTAATTACTGGGAACGTGAAGCACAATCGTAGGTCCCAAGTGGTTCAAGCCACAAACATTTGACGCCATGAACTCCAAAACCAATCATCAATTATACAGTAAATCACAGTGTTTCCATCAAATGTCCAAATTGGAGCTAGGCAGCTAGCACCTAATGTTCACATTTAATCATCACTTCTCTCCTTCTCAAGCGGTCAGCTTACCAAAAACGAGGGATGCACAGTCTACTCGCTGAACTGGTTCAAGTAAAAACAAAACCGGTAAGCCAGACGCACGGAAACTCAGAAATTACGAACATGCCAATATGGGATAATTTGCAACAAAATCAAAACCAGTCAGGCTAGACTCGGAGTAATTAGGAACATGTCTCACCGATTCCAACAAGCCCGTATGAAATTCGCCGGAACGGCAACTAAACCCCGCAGGATCCTCATCATAAAATAAACACACAGAAACCTCAAAATCCGCAGAAAATCGTCACCTAAAAAACCCTCCCAACGACAAAATCAGCGTAGCAAGCATGCCGTAAACGCCCTGACCAATCTAGCAGTTCGCCTCAAAGGCGTGAACCCACCGCACGGTCCAGACCACGATCCCCAGACACACAAACCACATGATCATGATCCGCATTGCCCCACGGATCAAAACACTCAAAGGAAGGGGGAGTAAAAATCATCATCAGACACGACAGCGCAAGGAAGCAATCAGCACAGCCGCGAAATTTCCTCAGGCGGGACGTGGATCTCGAGGGGCCCTGGCCACACTCACCGAAGGCGTGGCACGCCTGCAGCACGCGGTCGCGCGGCCACTGCAGGGTGAGGGGCAGCTCGAGCAGCTGCTTCCAGAACTCGGAGGAGATTGGGTAGGCCTTCTCGCCTACCAGCGCCGCGAACATCTGCTCCGCCGCGCTGGGCGACGGCGGCGCGCCTGCCGCGCCCAGCCTCGGCGTCGACGGCGCCGCGCCCATTGGATCTGAGCCCCCTCCAAGTAGGAGGCGCGGGGCCCTAGGGTTTGACGTGAGCGAGGATTGGGCGAGAGGAAATGGCCGGCCAAGTAGAGTCGAGACGAAGCGAAGGTTTTAAACGGGAGAAAAGGAGCGTGGAGACTTCGGGCGGAAGAGAAGGGAAGAGTAGGGGAGGAGGAACGGAGGAGGTCGGGTGCGCGACGTGCGAGCGTAGCGACTAGCCGGTGCGTTGGGTTTGGGGAGGTTTTGATCGGACTACGAAATGGCGAAACTAGCCGGTTCCGGGTCAAGAATCCAGGGGCGCGTCGAGGGAGGGAGTAGGTCCAGACCCGGGGGTGAGATGGTCTTTTTCGGTGGGGGGCCTCGAGGTGGTGTCGTTGTTGTGGGGCTGCCTGCCGTGTGCCGTCGGTGGAGGTGGTGGTTTGGTGGCGGAGCATTCGGGACTCCGCAGTCGGGGACGATGGAAGGGATGGGGTAGGCGACTCGCATTCATTGGAGTCAGGGCGCGTCGTGACGAGGATGGCCGCTTCGGCCGTGTGGCACTTTGCTTGGGTCGAGGCTTCGGGGTTTGGGCGCCTCTCCACCGCCATTTTTGGTCGTGCATCCCCGCGGGTTTGACTTGTTCGGTTTTGTTTGGTTCGTTGCCTCTTTTGTTTCACGAGTTTTTTTTATTTTTGAAAAAATGTCAATTAGCAGTTGGTTGATCGACGCTAGAACCTCCCGTCAAATTTTAAATTATATGTGTTTGGTATAATAATCTTACGCTTTTTATGAGATGGTGCATTATAAGTTCGTCTTATAAATTTTAGTGAAATCAATTTATTTTTTATGCATATATTAATTATTAGCAATTATATCTATCAATATACTTTATTCGTTTCAAATTATAAATCGTGTTATATATAAATAAATAGCAAAATGGATGTATCAAAAGTCAAAACGACTTATAATTTAGAACAGAGGAAAATATTTTATTTCACAAACCAAACAAAAAAGTGACGAGCGAGAAGAAGATAGACCGTCTTATCCCTCAAACCAAACAAACTCTTAACTTATGTCAGAGCACTTAAATTAAAATTTTCAAATTAGAGGGACCTCTACAAGGCTTTCTCCACTTTTAGTTTGAGGATTCCAACTTCCTTTGAGGGTTTGAATCATGGCTCTCAAAACTATTCCAGTAGATACACATATAGAAGCACCAAAATTTTGTCATTTGGTTACACTTGCACTCATTCCAATTGACTAAGAAATGGAGGCGTGAAGAAGAGACCAAGGAAGGAGCACTAAAGAAAGGTATAGGAAGATCAAATCAACAACACAAGGAGGGAAGCTCCACGAGGTTTAGTGCATGCCGAGAAGAGCCTCATCGAATGGGCCTCGTGTAGGACAGGACATGCGAGCACAAAGAGGGAGGCAGGGAGCTGCGACGAGGTTTAGTGTCTCATTGAGAGGATCCACATCAAATGGGCCTCGCCAGGATAGGACAAGCACCAACAAGTGGGACGATCGTCGAAAGGGGAGCCACGCCGAGGGCTTCACCATAGGAGCAACGTGGGGGGATAGGAATAGGGTGACACTACGGGAGCGTGAAAAAAAGCTATATGCAGAAGTAAGTTTTTAAGTCATTAAAAAAAGTAGAGAGAGTTCCTTAAAAGATGGTGCTCATAGGGAAAAAGGAAAGAGCCACGATCAAAGAAAAAACATGACTACCAACAACTGCCAACGACGACTATATAAAACAACACATAGCGAGCAATGCTAGGATTGGTGATATTAATGATATTTTACAAACCTCGCCAAAGTTAATAAATTTTGGCCGAAAACAAAGCAACATGTTGGCTCTTGCATTTTGAAACACAAAGGCAGTAATCGAAGATGGAGATTATAGAGTGTGGAGACCATTTTGCTTAGCATCAAATAAGCTGCCCCCTACCCTGTGATGATGATTTGTTAATACTTTTTTATCAAAATTTCTTTATTGTGTTGGTATTATGCATAAATAAAAGAGTTCAATTGTCAATGCGTTAGGCAGCAGAGCCCGACCAGCCAGCAACATATAATGTCAGAAAAATATTAGTGTTCCTAGGAGATGTGGGATCGAGCGCTCAATCTAAGGTAAAGTTAAGCTTGCCTTTAAGGGCATATGCCCTCACTCTCCCACACATTGGATTCGCTTTGAAAAGTATACAAACACACATTTCAATACGAAACTGCTTTGAGATGTGTGTTTGTACATTTCTCAAAGCAAATCCATTGGATAGGAGAGTGAGGGCATGTGTCTTTAAAGAAAAAACCGCCTCCCTCAATCTAATCCTTATCCATGCCGTGCGCCGTGATGCCTTTATTATTCGATGCGAACTGCAGTGGCAAAGACCATTCAACTATATATGCAAGTAGGAGTATGTTGTAAAAAAAAAACCCTATTTAAGTAGGAAAATATTATGTATGGAGTTGATGTTTCAACTAAATAGAAAAAAAACCACAGATATTTATTTAGAACACCGTCTCATCCGTAGAGAACATGACACGAGCGAGGAGCTGATATGAAGCCGGCAAAATTGATCGGAGTCCATCCGCGCCGCGGTGCGGCGCTACTCTACTCCTGCAGTAGTCAGTCGTGGTGCGAGTGCGACCCATGCATGGGTGACGTGCTGACGTGTGCACGCACGCAAAATGCGCTGCCAGCACAGGACGACACGTACAGCGCCGCTCATTGACGTGGCCGCCGGCGACTTCTTAAGGCTTCGCACACGTTCCTCGAGCTTCGCCGCTGCAGCCACGTGCAGTCTCTGCGTTCAGCATCTATCTATGAATCTATCTACTTCATTCACCACACGGCGCCCGCCCGGTCCTGCGTTTCTTTACCCATCCAGTGGAACTCTCACCGACCCGTCGCCGTGCGTTCGATCAGCATCGTCCTTCGAAAAATGTCGCTCGGTGGCGGAGGACCCATCGTCGACGCGGCGGGCGCGCTGCGCGGCTTCGTGCGTGAAGCGGGCGGGTGCGCGGTGGTGGACGGGGGCCTCGGCACGGAGCTGGAGGCGCACGGCGCGGACCTGCACGACGCGCTCTGGAGCGCCAAGTGCCTCGCCTCCGCCCCGCATCTCATCCGCAAGGTCAAGCGCCAGTAGCCACACCTACTATGCACCACCGCGATGGCCGTTAGTTATTACCGTTGTTTCGTTGAATCTGCCAAAACTACACGACGCACAGAGATCACCATCACAACTCACAAGCAATTTTGTATTTTTCTCTGGGAAAAAAAAGCACAGGTCCATCTAGACTACCTCGAAGCAGGAGCGGATGTCATAATCTCGGCGTCCTACCAGGTGCGCGGACCGTCCAGGGCATGCGTGCCCTCTCCACCAGTATCGTGTACACTTCTCTCTCTCGCGCGCGCACGCGCACGCGCGCGGGTTTGACTTGACCTGGACCGTATCGCAATGTCACGACGATCGGTCGCTGGCGCACGCACGCAGGCCACGATCGAGGGGTTCCAGTCGAGGGGCTTCTCGCGGGACGAGAGCGAGGAGCTGCTGCGTCGTAGCGTGCACGTCGCGCAGGAGGCGCGCAGAGTCTTCGTCGCGGAGGGCGACGTCGACAGCAGCAGGTCGCGCCGCGAGCGCGAGCGCGAACGCCCGCCGGTGCTGGTGGCGGCCTCCATCGGGAGCTACGGGGCGTACCGGGCAGACGGCTCCGAGTACAGTGGGGACTACGGCAAATCGGTGACGAAAGAGGCGCTCAAGGACTTCCACAGGAGGCGGCTGCAGGTGCTGGCGGGGGCCGGGCCCGACCTCATCGCCTTCGAGACCATCCCAAACAAGCTCGAAGCGCAGGTACAAATGGACCCGGGATGCGATGCGTACTTCATCTCATCTGCACAGATGTTTGCCGTGCTATGTAATATGGCTACCTGGACCGTGAACCTCTGCAGGCCTACGCTGAGCTCCTGGAGGAGAACGGCATACGGATCCCAGCCTGGTTCTCTTTCACTTCCAAGGACGGGGTTCACGCGGCGAGCGGAGACCCCATCACCGAGTGCGCGGCCGTTGCTGATTCCTGCCAGAGGGTGGCCGCGGTCGGCGTGAACTGCACTTCTCCCAGGCTCATCCACGGGCTGATCCTCTCCATCAAAAAGGTGATCATCCTCTCCGATGACTCGATATATATGCCTGTTCCGTTCGTCCTACTATAGCCGAATAGCGTTACCAGCAGAAGCATTATTTGAAACTCGGCAATTTCATTTGTTTCCAGGTGACGAGCAAGCCAATCGTCGTGTATCCGAACAGCGGGGAGACGTACATCGCCGACACGAACGAATGGGTGGTGCGCTTCCTGGCTTCCTCCATACCGTAGCCTTTATTTGTCACCAACTGATCTCGTTTCGTATCTGTGCTTAGTGCTTGTTTTTGCGTTAACAGTGAAAAAAAACTTGTTTTGTGTTGGTCCCTCACGGGTTTGCAGGACTCGGACGGCGCGACGGGAACGGACTTCGTGTCGAGCGTCGGCGAGTGGCGGCGGGCGGGCGCCGCGCTCATCGGAGGGTGCTGCAGGACGAGCCCGGCCACGGTGCGAGCCATCGCGCGGGCGCTGCGCGAGGCGGATGCCGACGAATACGATGATATGCCTGCTGTGGCCGTGCTCTGAACGTTTTCTAGTTCTTCCATTCCATTCCCGGCGGAGAAACACCGTTCCCGGTTCCATTCCCGGCGGAGAAACTGCAAGCGGTGATTCGTCGTCGTCCTCCGTCACGCTCACGCGTTCGTTCCTGACCTTTGGCAATAAGATGCACACGCTTTCAGTGCCACATTGTTCGTAGTTTTGTCGTTGATGTTTTATGTTCAAATGGCCACCCGTGCCAACTAGAGAAGGTAGACTGATGGAGTGATGGTACTGTTTCGTCGATCTGGCTCTGCCGGCTGCCTTTTTCTACTGTAGCTATGCAGCAACATACGGCTGCATATCTTTGGGTGGCGTGTTTGATGAAGCATAGATTTATCAAAAATAAAGCTAAATAAATCTATAACTAAAGTATACGTTCAACCATATAATAATGAGCTTATTATAATAAAAAAAAGATAAAGATAAAACCATCCTCTAAAACTACTTTAAGAGGTTATTGGATCGGGTTATTTGATAAATTCAGGGAATAGATAGTTTGAGAGCCACTCTGCTTACGTAGACTTTTTCCTTGACCGGCCGGGCCGCTACCATCTGCCCACTTTTTTCATAGCTGAAAGCAGCTTTTGAAAAACCAAACAGCTGCAGCCCGCGGGTGTGTTTGATGCGGTGGTCAACAGCCCGGCGCAGGTGTGTTTGATGCGGTGCTCCAACTAGAGATGTGTTATGAAAAAATTGCAAGCTGTCTGGGTAAGCCGATCAGTTTCTAACTTCCGCCCAGCACAAAGCGCACAATTCAAATAGGCACGCCCTTGCACTTAGTTTCATGGCGCATAACTTACCAACTCAACGGCATAACAGCACTGGAAAACTAATGTGTGGAGTAACAATCTATATAAGCATATTCGCTTTGTCAAATATATACCTCATCCATTTTTCCAAGGACAAACATACTGTCTATATAAAATTAAATTTTCAGGCACTGGGAGCTACACTAAACCTGTTCCATAACATGGCGCAGGCTGAAGTAATGGGAAAGCTCTGATGATGACCAGACCGCAGCACTAAAGCCTCTCAATTTAGCATCACAACAACGATCCACCAAAAACAGGACTCGATGTAAAATTACCGCTCGCCACCCATGCCTCCAAACATTCCGCTCATCTCCTTCGATCCCATCTGTTTCATCAGAGACTGCAGACCACCCATGCCACCAATCTGTTTAAGCATCTGCGGAGGAAGGACCTTGCTCATGTGCTGAACATTCATGTTGCGGGACAGTGCACTCATCTCCCCTTTCTTTGGGATCTTGAGACCCTTCATCTTGCCCCAGATTTTAGCAAGCCGCTTGTACTCTTCCAGCATGTCCATGACATCCCTGACAGGCCGGCCAGAACCCCGTGCAATCCGAATGATCCGTGATTCGGTCATCAGCTTAGGATTTGTGCTGTCAAGCTCTGAGGCGAAAACTCAGGAATGAAGATTACAATTGTAGCACACTACTAAAATAAATAAATTTATATATAGGAAGGTTCTTGTCACCACAAATTACCTGCTTCAGTCATGGAATCCATCATCGTCATGTAGCGCTTAATCTTAGCCTGGCTTTCCTTCTCATGTCCTTTTGGCATTAGTTCAGCGCTAAACCCAGGCAACATAGAGAAGACCTGCAAACAAACCAAAATCAATTTCTTATTTGAGACAAGTCCTGACTCATGATGTTAATGAATGAATCTGTTATTACTATGTTGGTTTTGACAAGATGTTCAAGAAATTTCAAGGATTGAAGTAGTTAACCTGGCCAATAGGACCCATTTTCAGAATGTTCTGGAACTGCTCATACATAAGTCTGAGAGTAAAGCTTCCTTCAGACAGTTTCTGCAGAAGCTCAGGCTGTTGATCTGTAGGTACCACTTCATGAATCTTGTCCATAAAGCCTGACCAATCTCCCATACCTGCAAATCAAACAAAGCAAGGTTAGTGGAATGTCGCACACATATAAACATGTAAAAGTGTGCCTTATATTTTCACTGACCTAACAAGCGACTAACAAATGGCTTCACATCAAAAACTTCAAACTCATCAATGTGCTCTCCAGTTCCAATGAATATAACAGGACTTTTTGTTGCTGCGACCCTGGAAAGAAACAAGGATAGAAGGTATGTTAAGCTGGTCATAGGTTCTGAAGTGTTATGAGATGTATAAGTAGCTGTCCTTTCCTAGAACAAAATAATGTGGAATTATCTTGTGGAGAATGTATCTGGACTATAGCGAATGCAAGAAATATCCCAATGTAGAGCATCTACTTCAGGTTCTTTGGAAATAATTTTTATAAGTTACGAAATAGGAAACTAAACCAAGACCATATTGCGTAAAAAAAAAGGCAGAGAATACTAACGCGCTAAGGGCACCACCGCCTTTTGCGTGACCATCCATTTTTGTAATAATCACAGCACCAACAGAAACACTTTGTTTAAATGCCTGTGCTTGATCAAATGCAGCCTGACCAATACTACTGTCCATCACAAAAATCACCAAGTCTGGTTTCTGCAGGAAGAATACAAGAATGGTGGTAAAAGTTCATTAGATTTCTTCAAAATATTGATGAAAGCCAGAATTTATTTGCAAATTTCAAGTGCACATACTGTTGCTTCCGAAACTTGCCGCATTTCTTCAAAGAGTGCTGCTTCTTGTTTGTGCCTTCCACTTGTATCCACAATGATGAGATCACAGTTTTCTTTCTTGAACCTCTCCACACCCTCAACAGCAATTTTCACTGGATCGGATTCCATGTAGCTGCAAAGTGACTGTTAGAGTACAGAGATAAGAACATGAATAACAAACTCACGCTGAGAGTTATAGCACCTTCCGTAAAAGGGAATCTTGGCCTTCGTTGCATTTTGCTTTAACTGATCAAAAGCACCAGCCCTAAATGTATCGGCACAAACCAGCGCTGGTTTGAATCCTTTCCTCTGATGATAATAAGCATATTTTGTACAAGTGGTAGTTTTACCAGAACCTGCACAAAAAATGGTGTTATCTTGTGAGAAGAATGACAAACACGCAGGCATAAAAACAGGAATTGCCCCATCATGGTTAAATTTAGGATTTGGCCAATCTTTGTGTATGCCATATATATTAGATAGGTCTAATGAAGCTTAGGCCAAAATGAAGATATGTGATGCTTTATCATTATGTCTCACACATCATAGATTCACAGCATCCATCTTTCTGTTCTTCAAATTTCAAACAGCCCATATGTTCAACTAAACCTTGGACTTTAAGATGTGTGTACTCAAGAAAATGGCTTAATATTAACAAGAGATATGCACATAACTTCTTATAAGTAATAAACTACCTATGCTATATTCTAGTTCTAGAAAGCAAAAACATTCAATAAGAATTACGACTTGAGAAAAAACCTGTTGGACAAAAAAACATGACCTAATAAAGGACAACAGAATCAATAATTCGATAACAAAGTTCACAATTTTCTAAGGCTGTTGGCCCTGTCTGGAGTAGCCATCACCCATCAGGCATTTATGACCTTGATAAAGTATAAACCCCACATGAGCATGAGCAAAACTGGGGAATTAACAATGTAATTTACCCTCTCCCATCATTCTTGGTGACTAAACTTGGTTTTTTTTGTGCCACCGTAATCGTTGTGTGTCCCATGGGGCATCTCCAAGCATCGCAAGAGCTTTGTTACTTGCTAGTGAGGAGCTTCAGATGCTGGCTGGCTTCAAGGAATTTCTTACCTCACAGCCCTTGTGGCTTGTGCCAACTGTAGGCTGAGACTTGGTCCTGGTTCTGGCGGAGTTCGCTTTGTACAAAGGCATGAATGTTTTAAATTCCTGATCTGGGTGTGTGTGGTTTATGTGTTTGTAAGATCCCTTCCTCCTTTTTTTTCTTCTTATAATATAATTATACGCAGCTCTCTTGTGTCTCCAAGAAAAAAATACTAATAATATATGTAAGAGCTTAAGTGATTGAAGTTCATGAGTTGGATTACTGGAGGTAACAAATCTCGCTGTGGACATCTTTATGAGCTGTAAAATGATTTGAACGGTTTCATTTAAATTGATATCGGTGCAGGGCTGTGGCCTGTGTATTGTAACAAAAAAGAATGGACAAAGTCAAAAAGAATCTAATTAGGCTAGATCGTAATAAATCAAGTTTTAATAATTCAGGATCTTCTTGAACAAAGAAAACTATCTGCCAAACATCACTCCAGCAAATGTGCAGCTATCATAGCATGTGACATAACGTAGCCACAGGACGACTGACCTTGCAGACCAACGAACATGACTACGCTTGGCTTGCCCTTTTTGGGAGTGAAGGAAGGCTTCCCGGGATCTAACATGTTGCAGAGTTCCGTGAAGACAGCCTACACCAATAACAACAGAGATCAATTAACGCAATCAACGGGATGCACAGATTAACCCCAAATTACACAGAAATCCCTCGAAGCTCTTGACGGATTGGGCGCGGATTGGGCAGATGAGGCGACGAACCAGTACGCCCCCTTACCTGCTGCATGATGCGGCGCTTGTTGGTGCCTGCGGCAAGCGCCTCGAGGTTGACGATGCGCTTGATGTTGGCCTGCATGTCGCGGACCATCTTGAACTGGACATCGGCCTGTAGGAGCGCGCGCGAGATCTCGTTGAGGCAGTCGTTGAGCACCTTCTCATCGATCACCGTGGCGTTGCTCATCTGCGCCAGGGCGCGGGAGATGCTCCCGCCCAGCTGCGCAAGCACCATCTTGCCGGGGCCGAGGTGCTTCTCTTCCGCTTCCCCTGCCGGTGGTGGTGGTGGCTTCCGCGAGTAGGGAAAGAGAGGATTAGGGTTCCGATGGGAAGGCGCCTGAGTCGCGTCGCGTAAGGGGATGGGGAGGACGAGGTTACGGTGACGTGGAGGTGAGATAGAAAGAGGTGGAACGCGGAGCCGCGGAGGCGTGATGTGAAGTTTTCCTATAGGCAAGAGAACTCTCTAATCTGTTTAATGGACTTGTTTTCACGCTACTTTCTCATGTAAAACTTTTTTTTACGTAAGATATATTATTGGTACCAAGTTGTCGTTGTTTGGTTCGGCCGTAACATACCTGCCTCTGCTCTTGTTTAGTCCAAAGTTTGGCTAGGCGGCAACTAGGCGGCGATTAGACGCGATTAGGCGCTAGGTGAAGCCCGTCGCCTTGACTATGGCCATAGTCGCGCTTCGAGGCGCTAGGCGGCGCGGAATCGGAGTTGAGCGGCGCAGAGGCGGGCGCGAGCGTGAGCGCGGCAAATTTGGCACGAGCGCGGGAGGATTTCCCGTGCGGCCACGAAATGGAGGTGTGGGAGGAATAGAAGGGAGTGTGGTGCCATTCACTCGTCCCCGAGTCGGATTTGGTCATCCCCGCCGTCGGTCTTCGTCGCCGGGCGACCTTCCTGTAGGTCCTGCTCCTCCTACTGGTCATGCTCCTCATCTTCTCCTCCCCTGCTCCTCCAATCTCTTCCCCTGCTCGTCCCCGAGTCGCCCCCTGTGGGTCCTGCTCCTCCTCCTGCCGGTCCTACTCCTCATCTACCCCTCCAAGCTCGTCACCTGCTCTTCCCCGACTCACCGTCGTCGGTCCTACTCATCGTTGACTCGCCGCCGCTGCCCTGCTTGTCCTCGACTGGAACCCCTCCCCGCCGGCCACCCCAAGTCCCCAAGGTGAGCTCCCTTCCCTCCCATGGTCCTCCCCTGCTCATCTCCCTATTGCTGTTGGTCTGGAACTCTGAATCTTGTTCTAATTTTCTGAATCTGCAACCTTATTATTGCTGGTGCTCTTTGCTCTTTGTTCAGTAGCATGCACATTAGTCGCCATGCACATTAGTAGCATGCACATTAATTGCTCTTTGTTCAGTAGCATGCACATTAGTTGCTGCTCTTTGCTCTTGTGCTTTTAGTTATTTCATTTGTCAGTGTGTAATAGGGTGTGCTATGTGTATGTTGCTGCAATTTGTAGGATGTCGACAGAACACAAGCAGTGGCAAATAATCTCCTTAAAAGGAACTCAGATGATGTTGGATGAGAATATGGCGTTCTTGTTGATGCTAGCAACAAGGACAAGGTGAAGTGCAAGCTCTGTGACAAGGAGATGAGAGGAGGAATTTATAGGCTGAAGGAGCATTTGGTTCATGTAGGCTAAAGAGAAGTGCAACAAGGCACTAGCTAATGCAAAGAGGGAGGAGAAGACTTTTTGTGAGCTAGAAGTTAGAGAGGAAGTTCATGTCTCTAGGGTTGGAACAGATTTTGATGAAGTTACCTGTGTTGGAAGTTCAGAGCCCCACAAATTAGGACCCATCGACAAATGGATACGTGTTATTGATCCTAAAACAAAAACAACTGATTCTTTGAAGCAACAGCAGCTGAACAATGATATTTAGAACGAAAGAACCAATGAGGTGCACAAGTACATTGCAAAATGGGCCTATACACATGGTAAATTGCTAGTATACTATGTTGTTTCTATATTTCAAAGTTCATTAGATGTTTTTTCTATACAGAACACTAATTATGCTTCTTTTCAATGTTGTGTTGGCAGCTATTGCTTCCAATGCACTTGATAATGATGAGTTCAAGTAAATGTGTGAAGCAATTGGACAGTTTGGTCCAGGTTTTGTACCTCTAACTCAGGATTCACTGTGATGTAAGAGCGAGAGAGCTCTATGAAGGAGAAGAATTTAAGTCTGAAGAAGAGTATGAAGATGAGAGTAGGTACCACAGTGAAGAAAAAATATGATATGACCATCTCCATCTAGTAGTGAAGCCTTTTGTGATGCCCTGGACTGTAGCTGTGTCACTTTGTTTGTGTCTATGTGCCTTCTTTTATTATTTGTGAGACCTAAACTAAGAACCATGTATTTGTGTTGTGCTTTTTTATTTATAAATTGTGTTGTGCACTTCTATTATTATCCTATCCACTTGTATTGTAATCACCAACTGCTGATATGGTGTGTTCATGGATGGGAGGCTACTGAAATCGAGATAACTCACAATTTAGTGTTTTCTATTTTTTTGATGAACAGCTAACTGTCTATTAACTAATTCTAGCTGTAAAAATGTGCTGTATCCATATAGGAGCTAAGAACAGATAGGATTAAGACAGCTAGAACTCAAGTATGTCTACCAGCACAAATACTGTGAGTCTATAACTCATACATAGTGTGTGTATATATATATGTCTGATGTGACTATGGCAGCGACAATACACATGAAATACTTGATTATCTCTTGTAAACAAAGAAAAAACAAATAGGTGTGAGCCCGCTTTAAATTTTAGAAGTATGGTGTCACCTTAGTTGTTTGTGAACTGCTTTTATGTTTGTTCCCGTGTTGTGTTGAAGCTCTCAGACCAAACACTTGCGGGTCTGACATTCTCCCTAGTTAGAGAACAATAAAGTTTAAGGTTGCTACTTTTTTATTAACTTGGTAGATTTATTAATTTTTAATAAAGATTGCTAGATTTATTAGTTTAGCAAGTAAATTATACCAAACTTCTAAAGATGCTCTTAATTATTCACTCTAACATATACTTCCTTCATCATACCTATAATTCTTGACGTTTAAGATATAATTGTGGTAACCAAAAAATGATTAATTAGATGTTTTTTTTATATCTGCTCTTAATAAATATGGTAGCGGATACACTCTATATAAGAAAGTAAACTAGCCCAGCTAGCTAGCCCCTATGGGCTAGTGTTGCATCCAGGAAGGGCGCGCGTGCAGCGGCCACCAGCGCCCAGCCGAACAGACACGAACAAGATTGGTTTGTAATTAATTTCAGTCCATTAGCGGATGGAAAGAACGCAAGCACTGGGGGTATGTCCGTCCCCCAAGTTTCACAAAATCTACGAGAGGGTCCGAACTTGAGTATGGAATAAGTATTATTCTTGTTTTTCGAGAAGTTGAACTCTTCTAACTTTGATCAAATATAAATAAAAATATTAATATTTGTAGTATATAGTTAGTATCATTTACTCCTAGATGAATGATAATATATTTTTTATAATAAACTTATTTAGAGATATAAATAATATTAATATTTTCTATAAACCTAGTTAAAATTAAGAAATTTGATCGACACGAATACTATAGTAACACTTATTTAGGGACAGAGGGAGTATGAATCGAGATGAATAGGTTTATAATTTGTTTGGTTCCACCTTGATCTATAAAAATTGATGTACACACGTATTGCCCACGCGCCAAGACCCATGAAACGCTGACCACCGGATTTGGTTATAGAAAGCCATATAGGTCGAGACACGACGGCCCGGCCCACGACACGACATTTTGGCCTAGTCCGAGCATGACCCGTAACTCGTAGGCCCAGGCCGGCCTGGCCCAGCCCGGTGGTGCAGTCTGTGCTTGGGCCGACCTCTGAGCCTGCGGGTTGACACGGCCCGACCCGAGTCCATGGAGCAAATATCTGTATGGACCTCTGGTCCATGGAGAGTTGACCATCGGATTTGGTCCATGGAGCAAATTTGCTTTCTGTTTGGTTTGGACACTGAGTTCGGATGGAATGGCTCCATCCTCGATTTTTAGAATGAGACCATCTTAATTCTGTGTTTGGTTGAGGAGATAAGTCTATCACAATTTTTCTTTGGTTAAGGGACCGTTAGTAATAGTTATCAACAAGCCCCACTTTATCATCTATGCATTCTCTCTGATTATTTCCCTCTTTTCTCTTTTTTTTTTGACTTATCTTCTCCCTTGCGACCATGAAACGCACACGTGCATCACGTGGCTCGCCTCATCCGTTAGTTGGTCGTCCCATGTGTTGGTCGCCCTTGTGCCACTTGTGCCATCATCCCTTGGGGTGATCACCCCTTGCGTTGATCGCATCTTGCATCCCGTGACCTGCACGCTCCTCTGTCATGGCCCCTCTACACGTGCTACTCTTCCCAGCGCCACCTGCTTACTGCCATCCTGGCGCCACCTTGTCGTCGTTCCAATGTCGAACCACCCCCTACACCTTAGCTTGAGCGCCGCAAACTCAACAGAGTTGACGACTGAGGAAAACCACTGAGGAAAGGAGCCATGTCACCGCAAGCTCAATCGGAGACCGGAGAGGAGCTGCACCGTCGTGACTCGCGAGCTCAGTCGAGACAACAGTGTCCAAGGAGAAGAAACTGAGGTACACCCGCGTAGGACAAGAGACGTTGTAGGTAGGTGACCAGCTCATCCCCTCGGTTTCTAGGATGGAAGGAACCTTAGACGATTCCACACTTCGTTTCTTTTTAATTGTCGCTTGCACTTTCTAAAAAACAACTGTTGATAATTATATATTAAAAAATATTAATATTTATAATACGTAATTAGTATCATTAAAAAGATCTTTAAATCTAATTTTTTAATAAATTTATTTAGAGATACAAATGTTGTATGTATTTTATAAAAATCGAGTCAAACTTGTGGCACACACACCATCGACGACAATTAAAAAGAGACAGAAAGAGTAGATAGGTTGTCGATGTGACTAGACTATAAGTCATAGTAATAGGTTGTCGATGTGACTAGGCTACAAGTCATAGTATATCCCATCGACCAATGTAGAGCACTGGTATGTTTGCTAGTTTTTTAATGAATGAAATATGCCTATTGTTCATGTTGCACTTGACTATTCAATTTATTGTGTACGAAAGAGTACCGAGTATACTATTTTGCATGACTTGATTTTCTTTAAATTATTTGAATTTGCTTTTTTTTATTGTAAACTAGCAAATATACACATGCGTTGCAATAGGAGCCAAAGCTATCAAATGTTAAACGAAAACAAGGACTAGAAAAAAAGGCTATAAACGTTAATAGAAATGAAATGTTACTTCCTCTATCCCTAAATAGATGATACTTTGGCTATGAATTTAGATCAATATTTATCCACATCTATAGCTAAAGTGTCATATATTTTAGGACCAAGGGAATATCTATTTAGTTTTTACCATTTCTATCAAATTTAGGCCTTGTTTAGTTCCGAAAATATTTTGGATTCGGTTCTATATCATTTTCGTTTTTGTTTGATAAATATCATCCAATTATGGACTAACTAGACTCAAAAGATTCATCTTGTGATTTACATGCAAATTGTGTAATTAGTTTTTGTTTTCGTCTATATTTAATACTTCACCGCAAGATTCGATGTGATGAGGAATATTGAAAACTTTTTTTAGGGTAAACTAAACAAGGCCTTAAAAGCTATAATTTATTTTATGATGATCATGACATCAATAATATGAGTTGATACTGCCAATAATATTGCAATGTCCTATTAAGTTTGTATCCAATTTAAATACAACCTTCATAGATTTGTTTTATTACGTTGTAAGGAACATAAATATTACTCATAAATATATCATAGCTTTAATTTTCATACTATCCATTGTTGTTACAGTCAGATGTCAAATTCAATGACATCTTTTGAGGCCCACAAAAATATATATAATTTTGATATATGATTTAAGTTATCCATTGTTGTTACAGTCAGATGTCAAATTCAATGACTTCTTTTGAGGCCCACAAAAATATATATAATTCTGATATATGATTAAAGTCAATAAAAAAATAGTTATCGTCATATGAAGGATAATGATTATGGCAGAGACCTCTCTCGATATCAACACGGTAGCATCTTGGAGATAAATTTATTTTGATTAGATTGAATGGTAAACTTTTCAAGATTTCAATTCACGATCTGATTAAATAGATCATGCTGACTGTTAGAATGTCTGATTTCTTTACTTGGGCCAATTCTAACCAGGGTGGACATATAGTTAGGGATACATGGGCTTAGCCACATGGGCCTGCATTACACATACTCTAACACCCTCCGCAGTCTAAACTACCGGCGCAGCGGAGTTTGCAGACTGAACATGAAAAGAAGGACAACACACAAGCCTCCCCACAGACGCAACTAGCCACTGGTGATGTTGAGGCTGGAGCGGAACTCGGTGAAGGTCGAGGACGGAAGACCCTTGGTGAAGATGTCGGCGAACTAGGAGGTGGTCGAGACGTGGAGGACGCGAACATCGCCGATGGCGACCCGGTCCCAGACGAAGTGTAGATCGATCTCTACATGCTTGGTCCTCTGGTGCTAAACCGGATTGGTGGAGAGGTACACCGCACTGACGTTGTCGCAGTAGACCAGTGCGCTCCGGGAGAGAGGACTGTAGAGCTCGGCGAGGAGCTGCCGGAGCCAGGAAGCCTCAGCCACGCCGTTGGACACAGCGCGGTACTCCGCCTCGGCACTGGAGCGGGAGATGACCGGCTGGCGCTTGGATGACCAGGACACCAGGTTACCGCCTAGGAAGACGGAGTAGCTGGAGGTGGAGCGGTGGGTGTCCGGACACCCGGCCCAGTCGGCGTTAGTGTAGACGACGAGCTCGGTGGAGGACGACCGTCGGTAGAGGAGTAGACCGAAGTCGACGGTGCCGCGGAGGTAGCGTAGGATCCGCTTGAGAGCGGTGAGGTGTGGCTCCCGAGGATCATGCATATGAAGACAAATCTGTTGAACTGCATAGGTGATATCCGGCCGGGTGAAGGTGAGGTACCGAAGTGCCCCGGCAAGACTCCGATATGCAGTGGGATCTGCCACTGGTGTACCCTCAGCCTCCGAGAGCTTGCCCTGTGTGTCAACTGGAGTGGTGCAGGGCTTGCAGTCAGTCATCCTAGCTCTCTCCAGGATATCAAGCCCGCTGGTGAAGGAGTAATCCAACAGGGTGAGGCTCAACAGTGACCGCGAGGAAGTGATGTAGTGCACCCAGATCCTTCATAGCAAACTCCTGCTGAAGAGAGGCGATGATCCGCCGAAGGAGTAACTCACTGGAGGCTGTGAGGACAATGTCATCAACATAGAGCAGTAGATATGCAGTCTCAGCGCTATGGTGATAGATGAACAAAGAGGTATCTGACTTGGCCTCCACAAATCCCAGAGTCAGTAGAAAGGCAGCAAACCGATGGTTCCACGTCTGGGGGGCCTGCTTGAGACCGTAAAGGAAGAAACCCTAAGCTGATACCATGTTAGAATGTCTGATTTCCATAGAGCAACTCCAACAGTTTTGCAAATAGGTTTGGCATTCTTATTTTTTGCCAAAACTCTTGAAATCTCCTATCCAACAGTTTGACATTTGGGTTTGGCATTTATAGCAAGTTGGCAAATTCTCCTCCTTTCTTGACATTTATGCACACCTAGAATAGGCTTGGCATTCTGCATGCGCGTGCTTTTATAGCAAGCTAACAACCTGATGCTTCTTCGTTAATCTTTAGAACCAGTAGAATTTTGTTTTTGCCAAGTCAAAATTGCCAAACACTTGGAGATATCTTTTTTGTTCCCTCCCCATATCGTTTTGGGAGTTGGCAAATAAAAACATTTGCCAAACAAAATTTGTAAAACTGTTGGAGTTGCTCTTACTTAGGCTAACCCTAACCAGAGTGGCCATATAGTTAGGTATATATGGGCCTAGCCACATAGACCTGCATTACACATACTCTAACACTAACCCATGTTTTAATAATAATAAATTATTCCTAACTAAACCTACATTAGTAATTCACTGATGAAAATATTTGTTTACCAAGAACTTAATACTGTATTAATTAATTATTGTTAATTTTTATAAGGAAAAACGAGAGCTACACAGAAGCCACGGACGGAACGTTCAGGCATTGTTCGTTTTACACCGAACCAAGGGGGTTGGAGAGGATTAGAGTCACGGACCGAAGATTTCAACCAATCCAAGTGAACAACAAATACTCCAAAAAAAAAAAAAAAGTCACGGACCGAAGTAGTTGCTTATAAGTCAGCCTGTGGTACATGGAGTAGCAAAATGCCTTGACACAGAGAAATGCAACTCTTAAAATAACAACCCCCAAAAAAAAGATCCACACAGAAATGTCGTAACAATGTCTGGATTGAATATTTCACAAATAAAAAATTTTACACATCATTCATCATGTAACCTGGTGTAATGAATAAAATTTTGCCCAGGGACAATGGAAGCCCTTAGCCTGATTTTACTTGCAAGGCCTGATCCGCGTGGGCAAGCGTTTCTGTACTTAGACAAGTCCAACCTTTGTTCATGTCAAAAGATACAGCCGTACAGGGGAATGGCACAACCTTTTTACATGAGTGACATATGGATTCCTCGCTAAAGAAAACGTTGAAAGAATGGGCTGTACACCTAGTGACTCCAGAAACAGCCACCATATTTCCCAACAAAATGTTACATACACAACTCTGTTCCTAGATACATGTGACAAGCACCTAATTTGCCTGTCATGATGGATATACAAAATCAATTTTGTAAGAGAAGGGGAAAATACTGACAAAGCTATATGGTTCTCCTCCAGCAAAAGAATAGAAACAGAGTTTCATCGTTAGTTGTTATGTCAGCCGATGCAGTCCTAGCTCCGAGGAAATGAGTCTGAGCAGCACTTGTACAAGCTCCCGCACCCTAGCTTCTCTGACGGATCAGCAGGGGCAATACAACAATTAATTAAGTTACACCACCACAAGAAAAACTGGCGTCATAAAAACACAAAGCCAACTCTTAAGCTATTGTGCCCCCCTACCCCCACCCAAAAAAAAAGGAGAGTTATCTACTCCAGGGGTGTATCAAATCTAGCTTACAAAAGGCACAAGAGATATCAATAATAGTTCAACCTTTTAGAGTCCCAAAATGCACAGGATCACACAAATCATCTCAGATGGGAAACATAGAAAGACCATGTTTACTCAGATATCCTAAATAAAACTTTTTTATTAACAGACCATTAAAGGAGGAACCACGTTTTTGAAGAACAGAATTGACAGGTTAGCGGAGGTAGATGGTTCAATCCTAAGTTTACACGGCTGTTCCTTTTCAAAATTTGGCAGGTATCTCAACAGACATGCACTGATTAGCTGTGAGACATTTGCAACCAGAGCTAATTATCTACAGATGACACTAAAACATTATTTAAGAGATTTATGGCTGAGTCCCCAATATTCAATATCTATGGTACTCCTTTTAGAGTTTGTCACACTGTTGTACATGTATGAGAGAAGGAAAAAAAAAGCTTCAACCATATTGATAGTGCCGTGTAAACAGAAAAGGGGGCAACAAAATCTACAAGTTTCGGCCTCCACCATGTCACATGCTTAGGGGTTTCTAATCCAGCATGGGGACAGACAAGTTGCTGGCTATGATAAACGGCCTACTCAGCATAAAAAGAACACACATAACAATGGTCCAGAAGCTATCAGCTATGCCTAAAATTATACGCTTTACCAGAAACCTTTGTCTTACCTTGAGATAACAAGTTCAGAAAAAGTGGGAAGCAAAGACAATAAATGAGCCCGTCCATGGGATTTGTTTTCCCCCAAAGCTTGTTTCAGATATGGAGGTATGTTGAGTGCACTAGCTGTATCAATGTCTATAATTAGTCTAGCAAGCTCTTGAAGAACACAGATCGTTTCTTCAACCCTCACACTAGGCAAAGGATGTTCTCCTGCAAACGCCAATAGTGTAACAAGATCAATGGGGTTTAGCATATCCGTATTGTAGATTATAGTGTTCTTAAGAAATATAAATAAACTGCGAAGTACCTAGATCATTTTCATCGGCTAAAAATTGACCCAGTATAATCTCACATCGCTTCATAAGAATGGAAATTGAAACTTTGCTGGTTTCTGATGCTGCAGCACACAAGGTTGTCTTTGCTATAGAACTGCAACCACATAAAATATCTAACATTGAGTTCTTAATTTACACAGCTTCACCATCAGTTAACATTGCCCATATCTAATAGCAGTGCCCAAAAGAGACAGAGAGAGAGAAATGGAAAAGTTAGATGCATGTAACTCTGCCATCCACCCAGTATCTTTTCTGACAGATTCCCATTCCCCAAATCGTTCTACATGTTATATGCAAAAATTGTACTGTGTTTTCAAATATGAGACATGCTGCCAACTTATTTTAAAGATGATCTGCACACTGTATTTTACATAGTATTGCACAATGCTCGTACCTGCATAAAGAAAACATCATCTGCAAACAGCTCAGCGAAAATCTGCTGCAGTGTAAGGGTAAAAGGCCAACAGTTTGAACAGGCAGCGATCCTGTCCGTGAGGCACAGTGATCAAGACAGTTCACAAGCCTTTGCAAAACCTGAAAGAATGCGAACGTGAGATGGTCACAATCGAGCATTTACAAGGTCAGGTATTGTGTTGCAACAGCAAGAGGTAAACAAATACATCTTATTGACTAACTAACCTCAACTGGAGCATCATTTTGCAATTTCAGAATATCATCTCCAAAGACAGTGAGGACACTCATCTCAAGGGTCTCATCAGCTGTAATATAGTCAGCTGAAGGAACATCTGATGACAACACACGTCCACAAGAACCAACAAGAAAGGTTTCATACACATCTGCAACCTCCTTCCAGAAACGAGCTCTAGAAAGTTTATATGAATTCACATCACTTTTGCAATCAGCATTGTCCTGCCTCACCTCATCTGTCACAACACGATTGAAGCATTCAGCAGATATTCTCCAAAGGGTACCCCTTGGGTTGTCTCTCCTTGTATTCATGCACCTATTTAGGAAACTTTCAGTCAGCATGCAGGAAGATCACAATAAACTTTCATGCACTCATTATCTATAATCTAGACTTTCAATTAATAACCTTTTTGACATGGAATACTGAAAATAAGTAAGCAGTTATTCTGTTCCGCGATAAGCATAAAGCCTTCTTGACGAGTGGATATACATTTTTGCATTACGTTGTCAGATATAAAATCATAAAAAGCAATTACCTTCCAAGACCTTGAATGACTTCAGGAGAGGCACTAAACCTTTCATTTGGTGGAGCCTCCAAAAAAAGGTTGACAATGATCGGGACAAGTTTTTCTACAAATAGAATACCCCAACCAGATCCTACCATATCCAGTTTTGTACCCCCGCCATTGAGATTGCTTCTTTCAACTGTAACAATAGCAAATTAGACATCACTCAACAAGAAATATATTTTTTCTCAGATTATGCAACACTGTATATAAGATATCATAACAGGTCTTACCAAGAGCACGCTTTGCACCATCTACCAGCACTTGAGAATTCCGATCATGTATTTGTTTACTATTTTTCTGGAGGGGGCCTTCGTGCCCATTAAGATAGCATAACAGCTCAAGGAGGAGAGGTGTCCACATGGAAGACAATACAGCTGTTGGGCGTAGCATAGGAATGATTTCCAATATACCTCGTTGTACAGCAGGAATACTACCCTAGAGCATAAAGGACCAAATGAGCAAATAAATTCAACACTAGATTGATGCCAAACTGAATTATGAAAGTTATCAGGATAGAAACATAAAAAAGAAACATGTTTTAACATTTCCTATGAGAAAAAATTGAAGATTAAAGGATACACTTCCGTATTTTCATGCCCAGATTTTCCACATAAAACGAAAACAATAAAATCATAAACTTCTTCCAAGAAACTTATATGGTTACACATGGTATTGTAGCAAATATATATATCAACTAAAAATATGCATGCACAGGTATACCAGTTCACTATCATAATCAGTAGGATTCAGGGTAGTCTTGATCATCAGATGCATAATTGCCATAAGCCTTAGATACATGTCACCATTAAACAGAGATCGTGCTTGGACATAAAGATCACCTGCAGGAGTGAAACAGAATTAATAGCTAATTACAATATCTGATGCTTGGAGTAAAACAAAAGGAAGCTATAATTACCAAGACCACGGAGAACCTCTTGCTTCACTTTATCAGTGGAGTCATTCTTAAAATTAGGTGAAGTTTGAAGAACAAGTTCATAAATATCGAGAACAGATTTGACATATGGGGATTCCAGATTGCCCTGGAAAAATATATTCAGGAAACATTTATTTATGAGGCTTTCTTATCTAAATAATATCTTAAATATGCGGCAGGCATGCCATTCAACAGAATTAACAACAATCTTTTCCAGTAAAATATAAAAAACAAAAAGACAGTGCACTTGTTAACAGATTGCAACCAAGCGACATGACCTACTGTCAACATACACAAACAACAGAATCTGACACTGTTTGTTAGAATGCCATACTTGAATACAGTTATGAAAAACATGGATCTGTTTTATTTCTGAAGTTATTGCTCAATCAAGACATCTAAAGAGCTCAAACCATGTGAGCACTATGTTGAACTACAAATCACAAACCAAAAGGTGATTTGAATTTCTAGACCTGCTTATCTCGTTTGCCACTAGGGTACTGTTTGGGTCAAGGCTAATTAATCTGGGACCATTTTCTGTACAAATTGATTTTTTTTTTGGGCGAGAATACAGCAGGGGAAGCCCCTACTGTAATTTTTTTATTAAATAAAAAGAGGAAAAAAGAACAAGTTTGTACAACTATTACAACAGCCACCAAAACAGAAAGAGCAACAGGTCTAAGGATGATGGAAGGAGAAGAAACTAAGCTAGGGAGTCTATACAAAGAGAGAAAGCCGGTCGTTTAGCATCACTGAATCTCAAAGCTTGCAGTTTAGCTTCCTCCATGAACAGCCTCTTCCAAGAACTAAAGGAGGGACCGTCCTCTATCAAAGATGAAGTCATACAAATTGATGCTAGTTCACATACATTTATGAAAACACAAAGGAAAGTGCAGTGACATTGACATGACATGGGAGGAATTCTCCCTAAAAATAATAAGATAAGGAGCTATTTTTATGGTGAATAAAGAAAGCATGTCTGAAGGGCAGACTAGACCAAATAGCTCCTATCATACATACAATACAAGAAAAATATATATACTGAAAATTCTAAAGAGGTCCTTTTTTTGAGGATACCTTTGGACAGTTTGAGACGACAAACGTCTGCAAGCAATTTATGGCAGCAAGTGCAACCTCCTTGCTACCGTTTAAGATGCTATTTTTTATAAAATCAAGTAAAAGCACCCAACCTGAACACATTTCAATACAATGAGAAGTTACTTGGAATTAGATAACCAATGACCAATGTAAGTATCACAGGCAATACAATAAAGGTTTACCAGAAGAGAATTTTCTCAGTTGCTGGAGGTAAGAGAAAAAAGAACGCAAAAGCCGTGCAATACCACCAAGTACAAGAACGATAGTTTCATCCCATTGCTTTTGTGCTGTATTTCGACTGGGAAAACAAAGAAGTCAATTAGACTAGGAGAAAGAAGAGGCAACTCACCAGAAGAACAAGCACTGTCACTCCTGGACTTCTTATCTCTCTTTCCCACAGAGGGTAATTTGCCGACTTAAGATTTAAAAAGGAATGCAAGCTTAGAAAGAAATCAGGAGTTCAAGATTATTCAATGGTAGAGTAAGCCTACAGGGAACACTATAAGCTAAAATCTAGTATATATGTGTGTTACTAATCAAGTTAAAGATCATAAACTATTGAGTTTATGGTGAAGACCCCCCCCCCCCAAAAAAAAAAAAACTAATTACCCCCACCCCGTGATGAAGTCACAAAGCTCACAGCACTAGATCCTTTCTTTTCTCATAAGCGGTAGTCTCATATTTAATTAATAGACCTATTGTTTATGGTTCTCAGGAAAAAAAAATATAAACCTGTGATGGATAAGCATATGAACAGCTTTGCCTGCCCGAGTTCCTAGTTCCTTCCCTTGCCACTCATCTCGAGATGAGGTAGATGCCTGAAAAAGAATGTTTAGCCTAACTTAAATATCAAAAGAGGAGATTCATGGAGAAGATAAAATGCCCTTCCTAATTGCTAAATTACTTACCAAGTGGGAAACATGCTCTAACATAGGGAAAACATATAACCAAAGACAATCCTCCCACATACTTTTAGAAAGCTTTTGGCCATGGGTGCTGAGAGTCTGAAAGAGAGTCCTAACAGCCGAGTTTCGAACCTTGAAATCAAAAAAAGAAAACTTAGCATCAGTTTGTACAACAAAGCTATTGGTATTAAGAAAATCTGTGCAAGCTTTTTTTTCCCTCAACACACAAGGGAGCTGTGTATCACTATATTAAGAAGAGAAAATGGGACAAGAACCCATACAAGACCCACCCACTCACACCAGTGGGTTCTTACTGAACAGACTCGCCCTTAACTACAAAGAGGGCAACCTTGACCCAAACCTAATTCACATTTAGCCCCAGGGCAAGGAGGTAATTGATACCTCGTGCCCCTGCCAAACCCCCAAAAAGCAGCCCCTCACTAGCAAGCTACAGAGCTCTAGCTAGGTTTGGAGATTCAGCATCAAACACCCATGCTTAATAGCTCGGAGAATTTTTCTTCAAGGAAAAAGTCAAATTAGAACTTTTCATGGTAAGAGTAAAAGGTGTGCAGTATATGTGTGATGTGTGTGTATACAGAGGATGCCAAAAAAAGAAAATTCTATAAGGAAGATGCCAAGGTTGCACGAATTACTAATATTACAGCACAACAGCAGCGCCCTACAGAGATCACTAATGCTTCAATGAGCTAACGAAAACTCGTCAACAATATTCATGGGTGTTCATGCAGAGAACAGACTGTATGTTGAGAAGATGCACCTCAGGACGATCATCTGAACCCAATTTCTGGAGGACAGAGAAAACTGAAAAGAAAAGTATACTATAATCAACTATTTGTTTAGCAGGAACTTGCTTGCTGTTTGCATCTTTAATCGTTCCACCTGACTGAACATCTGCAAAGCAAAAGGAGAGCTATGTATTAGTGATATAGAAAATCAGGGAGGCAGTATATTTATATGTGGTGGTCACATACCAGCTTGCTCAATAGGCTTGCTGATTAATCCCTTCACAATAAAATCAGTAGCAGTCCACAAAAGTCCAACTGATGTTAAACTTATGTTTATATCAGTTTTCTGAGTACCATATGCTCCAGTTACCAAAATGCATCTGCAGTGGTTGACAAATGGAAGTTTCAGAAATTGCAACAAATCGTAAACTGAAGTAAACATACAACTCCCAAGATGGTAATAAAACTATTGTGAACTGAACATAGCTTTTCCTTTCAAAGCTGTTTTTGTCAATAAAACTCCCAAGCTGGGATTCTCTTCTTATACCGTTGTTTTTGTTCATAAACCTCTATTCCAAACAGAGTTTGTGACACCAAAAGCACAAAAGGTCTCTAGATAGCTGCACCAAATAATGGCAAATGATCCTTCTTTATATTAAGGCAAGTTCTCATGACTTTTGAGAGCTAGGCCATAATCTTGTGTACAGACCACTATGATATGGACAAGATGTCTATTTGCTTTACAAATACCAAATACTAAACATCATGATATCAACTACATTGTGCGTATCGAGTTTCATTCATACCAGCTGAGGGTTATTGTATCTGTAGTTTGTACATCCAACAACCTTAAGTACTTGTAGTTGTTAGTGGATGAGCTCTGTATTGAGAGAAGGGCTGAAGTGCCCAATATGTTCATGTACAATATGCAAGCGACCTTATACAAATGGGAATATACAAGCGCACGCGCGCGCGCGCGCACACACACACACACACACACACAAATCTCTTAACAGTAGTGTCCAGTCAGCCATTCAGGTAACAGAAGCAAACTACGCCAAGGCCCTCTTTGTTTCAGCTTCTCAAACACTGGCATTTACAAGTAGCTATAGAAGCCAGCTTATGAAAAGCTGCAGCCCAAACATACAAGTACTAAGGTCTAGCTGTGTACCATGCGAAATTTTCTGAATAATCATTCATCAGGATTTATGTTGGTGGCATTCGTTTATATAAGATCCACAATTTATGGGCTCCCTTTCAATGTGATTGTAATTAAGCCGAGACTTAAAAGTACTTTGATTTAGTTTTAAATTTTTTTTATTGCAATTTATGCTCATATAGTCATATTAACCAGTCTTACATAAATGCATGTATTAGAGATATGTATAGTCTAACACATGTATATCATGTTACTTGTACCCCAAGTTGTACCTTGACTATACATATCTCTAATAGCATGACATCCATAAAAGCAAAAGCATAACTGCATAAGCAAAACAAATGTTATTTACTAGCGTTGAGTGCTTTTACATGGAAGCAACATCTGTCATGGCAAGGATGAGAAGCTGCACATCACCATAAAACTCAAGAGAAAAGTGATTCCTGGAGCATACTCAATGTCTCAACTTTCAAGTACAATGGATATTGTCCTTTGCTGAAGACAGTGTTTAAGTGAAATTCCAAATTAAATTGTTACTGCCTATGCAATAGCATGTAACTCTAGAATTTGGCTAATACCATACAAAATCATAGATAGCCATGTTAAATCTTTCAGTTCATATAATCCAAGGAGGTACTAGTAAAAGTTTTCTTCCTATTTTTCACCAGGGAAAAACCTGGGGAAAAGGTACTCTCATAGGCAGTATATTCATTGTTACTATTATTAGCAAAATGAGAAGAATAGCAAGATTGAACAATATTAAAACAGTGGATTTGAAAGACTTACTCATGAAGGCATTGTACAGGGATTGTTGCCAGTCCTTCATTCATTATTACACGTATGCTCTGCAAAGCAAAGATTGTGTTTAAACATATTTAAAGGGCACTGTACAACTTATATATTAATTAAAAGCATTAAGATGTACAGCACTTGCCTAAAAGAACAGCAAAAATAAATGAGCACTCAAGATATATTATCCTTTTGTTTAACTAGAATGACCAGTATAATGAAAATCAGTGTTACAGTTCACAAATGTTTCCGACTGTACCTTAGTTGCATATTTAAGACAGCTTTTACAGGTCAATATTACTTTATCAGTTCTTAAAAGTGCTTATTTGGTCCTCCATTCAAGAGTTGAGAAATGTAATCCATAATCCTATTCGACTTCCATAGATAAGTAAAAACATAACAGGCCCAAGCAGCTATGCCAGGGGAAAAACTCCCACAGAGAAATTATATCATGCTAAACATAGCAAGGAACAATATAGTAATTTTACCTGAAAGCCTAAGGAGATGAGGTCTTTTTCTGATGCATCGGTAACCGCCCTGGAAGGAAGCAAGGATGTAAGAAACAGCAAAAATGTCAAATAAAAAATAAAAAAAATATAATTCATGAATGAATAGCAGTGACACCTTAACATATGAAGAATGCTGGGCCAGCTATACGACAACTTTTCTCCATGTCTCTGAAAAAATACGGGTAAGAGGACATTGTCTGATACACCCAATGAAAAGCATATACAAGAAATAAGTACCTCGAGAACATGCAAAAGAATCTTTAGTGCACCCATTTGTACATCAACATTCTTGTTGGAGGAATAGAGGATCACCAATGGAGATAAAACTGCATACTCAAATGATACAGTTTCACTTTCTTTGACCAACTAGCAAGCACAAGAATAGAAAGGTCAGACAAATAGCACAAGCAGAGGAAACAGCAGACTATTATTATTGATCAATTACATTGCTTTCTTGAAACTGATGAGGTGCTGAGCTAATGCCCTGAAATTTTTCCGAACCCACTACCGAACAAATTGATTGATCCAATGAATCCAGTGCCATACTACGTAATTGTGGGTTGGAGCAATTCGCAAGCTGCAATGCCATCACCAAGATCATCATGACGTTACATAAACTGTGAGAAAACTACCAGTGACTAAAAGATATTGCTACCTCAAGATGATGAGCAGCAATTTGATCCCATATCGGTTCAACTCCTGAAAAGGATAAATAACATAAATAATCAATAGCAGAACTAATAAATTGTGGTGCCAATAAGCTTTATGTCTAAAATAAGCTCCACATTAGTTACACAACACATTAAAGATTAATGACTTCAACAATGAACTGATCTTCCTCAATAGAAAATCTGATGCTCATTCATTTACATGAACTATGTTATGCAGTAGACAGTAGTAACTTGCTATTCTAATATATCATTGTCATGCTCATCAGTAAACTGACTGATGCTATAGGTTGATATGATGTTTGATGACCTCAATGCTTCTGCTACACCGATGTGAGGTGTCCCACAAGCCCAAACTATAGATGACACAAACTACCAATTATGCTTGGAATTTGAAATTCGAAAAGCGGGATCCAGCAAACTAAATGTTCAGTTTAGCAAATACATCTTAAGTAAAAATATATGTGTGATCAAGCTCACACTATCAATGTTGAAAAAACACATTTGTAGTATCTATACCTGATCAAGCTTCTGTTTGATCATAAAAGACCATAACTAAAAAAAAAATCAACGCAGGGGGTAAGACAGCCCCCAGTATTGCATTAAGAAGTCCTTCTCACGCAGTTTGAGAAAGCCCCTGAACCCCTGCCCACCCATACACAGCTGCACCGTAGCCCATGTGAGAATGACCATGACCAAAGCCGGGCCTTAGACCTGTGCTTTTGCGTGGGACAGAAGAGGAGATTTTCTCCCACAGGAATCGAACTCAGGACCTGAGGAGTGCTACTCAGGCCGCCTAACCAACTCAACTAGAGGTCCATTCGCTAAAAGACCATAACTGATTCATAAAGGTTATTTTCTCTGCAAGAATGCTCCAAGTAAAGAAAGCACCTACGATGCAGATTATTGACGAGAATTGTTGTCATGCGCTCCACTGAAAATGAAATGCTCCCGATCTGCTGGACAGACAATTGAGAGCTTCCAGATATGTGCTGACTTGACAATTGGTGCAATGCAGACAGAAGTGACTTCACCGCAGCTATGTTCATCAAGGCTGAACTTTCAAACAACTTCCTCAACAAAGAAACAAAAATGCGGTTTAGCATTACAATTTAGTTAAAACATGAAAGCAGCAACTTTCAAACAAAATTCTCCAACAATGAAACAAAATCCACTTTAACATATGAGCAATGCATTTAAGATGATACCAACAAAAAAACATGAAAAAAGGAAAAAGAATCCCCCTTCTGACCTGAGAATTTAAAGAAGAGAGAATATGGAAATCGCTGTACTGTCCCGATGTATCTCTCGAAAGTCTTGAAACAGAAGCTGATACTTCCTGTGAGAGAAACTGGCAGTGTCAGCAAAATGACAGCACTAACTTAAATTAGACACACAAAACAATGTCTTATTTTTGGTAATAAGATGTTATCAAAAAAGAAGAGTCTCCAATGTTGGCCCAGCACTTGCCCGAGGTGAGCAGCACCTGCTCCCCTCTCCTCTCCTTCTCCCCTGTCCCAAGGTAGAAGATGAGCAGAGCTCACTTCAGCACACACACACAGTACACAACTGTTCTTCAGCGTTGGCTGAAGACTGGACACTGCAATTGGTGGCAATGAGCTGCCTTTGCTTGATGTATTGCATACATATTTATACACATATCTAGTACCTCTATACAGGTACATAGATCATGGCTGGTACAGCCCTACCTTACTCCTAGTACAGCACTATTGCTGATGTACCTTCTACCAACTAATGGCTACAGTAGTGGCCTATTGCCATACTCTAAACAGTACCAGGACCAATCAGCTGATTGCTGATCATTTACAGTTCTTGACTGTACCAGGAAAACAAAACAAAAGCAATTGGACAAGCAGATTATGTCTTACATCCAATACCTGAGTTGAAGCATGTGGAGAATGAATAGCTCTATCAAGTGCTGAAAGAGTCTCCAATACCTACAATTCAATGTATAAGAGATTTAGAAGTATAATTCATGAAACTTAATTAGCTTAAAAATGTTGTAACTCCCTACATACCAGAACCCAGGAAGGACCAAGGACATTGTGTAATCGATGTGCAACATTAAAAAGTGTCCTTAGTGCCTGAATTCAGAATGAAACAAGTGTAAATATATGTGAAAAAGCAAGGGATCATAATATAGTTGTAAGCGACACTACACTTCTTTCCTACTTGCCTGAACATTTTTTGGTGTGAGAATAATACTATCACGCTGATCCAATGAAGTTTCTGACCTCTTTGATCCAGGAGACTGCAAGGTGCTGACACATATGAAAGCAAACTAAGTGAGGTGAAATAATTGCACAAAGCTCATGAATAGCAGATGCAGCACACAACTTTAGGCACAGCCGAAGCATTCAGTGTAAATGATGTCATCACATGAAATATAAATGACCACTCTCCAGACTTTGGACTAAGGCAAGTGTAAATTGAACAGTAGCAAAGTTGTAATCCAGTCAGCAACCATGAATTTGTACTTAATATCTTGTATTTTAGTTATTAGTTCACCACTATTAGTCATTTGTACTATCATTTTGGACATAGCAATTTCAACATACTACTACCACAGAAGTAAACAAGAAAACCAAAAAAAAATCCTCTATGAGGTCATTAGTGATGCCTAATAACATACAAGACTGCAAATACTCTTGCAGGTTGTAGCTATCAAATGAGAAAGGGATTTCCAATGATAAAATCCTCCAGTCGCTTGCCCCAGACTTCTAGTTGTTGGGAGACTGGCTGGTCTTTCTTTTGGTCATGCCTGTTTGTATTGAGGTGGCACATCATTTTTTTCTGTTTCTAGCAGGGTGTGTTTGGACGGGGCTACCTTTTCCCTCTTCCTTTTTAGTTTTTTTTTCTCTTAAAGAAATGACACACAGCTTTCGTGCGTCATTTGAGAAAAAAATCATAAGATCCTACCAAAACACAAATACTAGAAAACAAAATATCATACATGCCCTGAAAAACCAGGTTTACACAATATCTAAATAATATATTTCATTGTTTGAATTCATGGCATTCAAACTAAAAACTCAAAAGGTAGAAAACCTTTTTTCAGATAGATAAAGCTGCATATTTTTATTGCTCTCACACACCAAGATAGAAATTTAATTGGACTAATCATTTAGGAGGTTGTTAGAGACATAAAATTAACAATAGACAAATCATAAGCCTGGAATTTACAAGATGGATGAATATTGCAGGAACTCCTACTGTTTTCACTATTAAAAAACTAAGATACGCTTACACAGTATTTCTAACAAAACATATTACAATATTACTGTTGGTTTCAAGACATGAACACAGGTATTTCTTGCTGCCAGAGGGCAGCTTGGCAAAGGTTGCCGCTTGGATTGTATTGAAAAACAGAGTTCTAATGACTTAGGGATACAAGGGGATGGCTGCTGCTTATATAGCCAGACAGCTCCCAACAGAACCTGACATATTCTAACTATAAAGTAGAAGATGCTCTAGCTACTTGGTTCTCAAGGCACCATGATCAACTTGGCTGCCAAGGAACCTACATTGTAAAAGTAAATACTAGTAAAAGTAACTATGCAGGATAACTGGGTTTAGCACAAGGCTAACACCCACCAATTACTGTTCACATCACATGTTATATACTTCGCAAAAAAAAAAAGGTATTTAGAAGAGGAGGGGCCTGCAGGCATATGATATATGATTCTACAAACAAGATATTTGGTTATATGCCCAGTAAGAATCCTAGGAAATCGGACACCAGTAGCATACCTTTTCTTCTCTCCGTCATTTGGATTATTGATTGTAAACTTGCAAAGTGATGCTAGAAAAGAGTTTAAGGGCTCTATAGCACGGAGAACTCCACAAGCCTGAAACAGTATGCATCCAACATTCCGATTGTCAAAGCAGTTAATTCACTATAACGAATGGGACATGGATAGAACAGAAAAGTAACAGAAGACCAGTAGCCCTTGAGGCACATCATGGGAGGAACACTGTTATTCTCTAAGTGGACTAGGGTAGGGCAATTTTCCAAAGTTCTTGATACACCAACAGACCACTATTATCACCTGAGTGAATGCTTGGTATCCTTTCAATATCTCTAATATTATAGCTTCCCCCTGTGATCTGTTAATTAGATTACCCATAACCATAAGAACAGGAAAAATAACATATATTTATAGGAAAGTGCATGTAAGTTTAAAGATTGACCTGACCTCATCAAAATAAGTGACAGAGAGTCAAGGATGGTTAACCATGTTGAATTGACCATAGCCATACAAAGAAGGGCCAACTGTCCACTACATTCCATACTATTTGATTCACATTTCGGTGATTCAAGCTAAAAAGATACAGAAAAGATTAGTTAAACTTAAATTCACATATTCATTTTTCGAGCGAAATGTACAACAGGGGAAGCCCCCACTGTGGTTTTTTATTAAAAAAAAGACAGTAACACTGTACAAAGAGGCCTCAGCAACATATAGAGCTTCATTATTATGTTATTCATAAGAATCGTCTCCTCTTAGTTCTTACCTCACCAACATCTAGAGCTTCATCAGTCAAAGTGGCAATAGTGAAAACTACACCTAAGAGACCTTCAAGGGCCAGAGTGATAGTATGTGCTTCACTAGCTACCAAAACAGCAGCATTTGATGCATCATTGTCCATACTCCACTCAATCCCTGTATGGTAATTGCCATATCAGTAGTTATTAAAATCTGAGTAGACAAAACAATAAGCTCAGAGCAAGTAATTTAATCACTAGGCTTTGTTAACTGTAGGGAGTACCTTTAGCTTTACTACTGAACATTCCACCAACAGCTGCTAGAGTTTCTTCACTTGAATCTGAAGCCTATAAGAGAAACAGTTCTAGTTAAAGGAATAGCAATGGAAAATTCTCAAATAAAATGAGTTCAAACAAACATGTAATTAATAAGGATGATATTCTTTGGAAGCAAGGGAACCAATACAACCTGAATTGAAGCTACCACCAAAGCAAGTGCTCTAACTATGTTCTCCACGACATTGGTATTCACAGGATTCCTGTATTATTAAAATAAGAAAAGGATATCAGCATGTTCTTCTAAAAACCATATATGTATAATGTTATGCCCAGACATAAAGCACCAATGCAGTGGACATACTGACATGGATAGTTAATAAGCTGCAAAAACAAATTTCTGGCCAAGAAACAATGCAAAAGATAAAACATAAGGAACATTTTCACAAGAACCGTCAACAGATAGTCAGATAAGTCTTCAAATCAATAAAAAGCGTACAACTTCTGATACCAAATATGTTGTCAAAAACAAAACAAAAAAACCTACTGATGCCAAATATAAAAATCTTCAAAGCATGTTAGAAGAAGAAAAGAAAGAACCTTAAAAAGATATCTACACTATATTTCTGATACTGATTGGTGACAGATACAAATTTTTCTTAAGGCAAGTGTCACCTTTCCATTAAGACCCTAAAGTAAATATTTATAGTGATTTGCCAGGTTGCCTACTGGTTATTACTCCCTCTATTCCAAAATGTGCATCATTTTAGTTTTTTCCTAAGTCAAACTCCGCTTACTTTGACCAAGTTTATGGAAAAATATATTAACATCTAGAATACCAAATAAATGCACTATCAAACATATTTCATGGAGAATTTAATGAAACTGATTTGATGTACTCTTACATATATTTGATGTACACAAACACACCCAACAGAGAAACGCTAAAACTTTTCATGTCCTCTTACATATCTATAGATTCTAGAAAAAATAAAAGGAAGTATCTTTATGGCTCTGTTCTCTTACAAATGGATCACTAAGGAAAAAAAAGTAAATTCTAAATTTCCATGCTACAGGACTGGCAATCTGACATGACTAGCAAACCCCTGGAGTGAAGTTGTATAAAAAATCATCAACCAGAAGAAGAAAGAAGAAATGAACAGATAAAGTGAATTCAAGAATAGCACTGTGGAAATAATACGTACAAGTCAAATGTCTGAAACAGCAAGCGCAGAGTGCAGGCTTCTACACAAAAACCCTGATGAACAAATAAAAATAAGGGCAAGCATGTAACAATTAATCAATAAGCATAAACCACTATTTTAGCCAAAGAAACTTACCCTTAAAATTTCAAGGACAAGTATCTGATGCCATAATGGTAAGTCCTGACGGGTAACTTTTACAAGCATATTAAGGAAAACCTGTTAATAGAAGTAGCTTAGAGCTTAGGTAGGCTAACATAACAGGATGAATAAGAAGTACCATGAGCACTTGTATAATAACGAACTCTAATTATTTTGCATCCCAAATTAGTTGCTTCAAAGTGTTACATGTAGACTAGCTAGCAATTTCTACCTACAAGTAAAATGTGAACGCATGGTCAATCATATGAGGGAAAATAGCTAGCAAGAACCAGTCCTCCAAATTGCAGAATGCAAAGTCTAAGAACCGCCATTTAGAGTCCTTAGAGCGCTTTTAGCTGCTATTAGCAGCAAAAATCATTTAGCGTCAAATCGACCTCTCCAAACGATATAGCCCACTATAGCTGGGGCTAAATCCAGCTATTTAGAACATTGATATAGGCACACATATTTATAGTACACATATGGCATCAGTTTACTGAACTGACCATATAGTTCTAGCAGCTATCAGGACATGCAAACATCACACAACTTATCTTACACACCAAGGAAAACCTGATGCTGTAAACTAGAAAATACAATTGACTTCTACTGCAGCCTATTCTTAGTGCCTAAGCAAAAACAATCAACTTATACACGTTGCATCTAGCTAAAAGACAATATACTACTAGTACTAGATAGATAAGCAGTAACAAGGGTTGCTCAACATGGACAAAATTGGTGGTTCTCGTTTCATTACTTTAGGATTGTGTATGATGCATTCCCAAGCATATTGACCCTAAACAGCTAGTTATAGTACAATTATTAATCACCATTATAGTGAGCTAAAGCTTCTGGTTGAATTCTATATTAAATTATGAGAACTGTAGTCAGGATGCATATGAGAATGGGCAAAACATTACCTCACTTTCAGTAACAAGTGAAGAGCTATATAGCCTAATGACATGAGAAACCAGACGGAGGACTAAACGACGGTAAGAAGGCTCCCCTGCTTCACCCTCGAGCTGAAGAACAAAAACAGAAATTAGATCATACAAGAAGGTGCTAATGATCAATGTTCCATTGTTGTCTAGAGGAATCTATTAGAAAAACTTCAATGGTTTCGGTACAATTTTTTATTAAATACACCTAAACGATGCTTTCAACTACTTGTCACATCCAAAACAATCCGTTTTGTGTTATCTGCGATCCCAGTTTATTTGTTGATTGCCATGGATGTGCCTAAGTGGGTGCTTCAAACAATTGACAAAATCAGATGAGCCTTAGGGTTAATGGTGGATGTTGCTTGCCGCATGGGAAAAGGTGACAAAACCAATTGACCTGGGTGGCCTAGGTATTTACTAATTTGCAGGTTATGGGCTGGGCACTACAGATGAGATGGCTATGGTTGAATAAAACTGAGGAAGGACGTCCCTGGTCAGGTTTGGACATCCCAATTCAGCTACAAGTTCAAGCAAATGTTGGAAATTTCTGTGACCACATTGTAAGACAAAATTTGCTGCAGATCTCTCTCTCTCTCTCTCTCTCTGAAACTGCATCAGGAGCAGGCACTCGGTCAGCTCTCTGTTGCAGTAGCAGTAAGGCAATAGCCCACCTCTAGTACCTTGGTAGAAGGCTACATCAGTCATGTCTTGGTAATGGGCTGATCTAAGCCAATGTACTAGTAGTAGTAGGAGTAGGTAGTTGGTGTACTCACCATACCACTATGTACCTGGTAGAGGTACTAGCTCTTGTATATATACTATGCCAAGGCAATGAAGCAAATCAGTTCAGTTGCCACATTCAGACTTCAGAGCTGCTGCTGCAGCTCGTGCAGTGTGTGTGTGCTGTGCTCACCCTTTCTTCTACCTCTAGACAAGTGTGAATGTATGGGTGTGTTGGTAAGCTAATTGCTTACTTGTGCAGGGAGCCCAGGGACCAACACACATATGTTGGGAGCAGCACAAAGCCAAAAACCATCGTTTGGACAGATCACTGGTTGCATGACAGTTCTTTACTTTATCTTGCTCCAGCAGTATGGCTTGTGTGTCCAGAAGATCCATAATGATTCATACAGTAGCAGATGCTTTGGAAAACCAACCTTGCGTTAGAGACATTCAGAGGGCTTTATCTATGGAAGGTCTTTTGCAGTATCTGCAAAGTTTGGGTTGTCCTGGAAATATCGATTTAAAACAGGAGGTTGGTCAACATGTGGGGAAGCATGAGAAGTGGGTCCTTCACATTTAAATCCACATATAGGGCTTTCTTTTGTGGTTCGCTCACTTTTGAACCGTGGAAACACTTGTGGAAATCCTGGGAACCATCAAAATGTAAAATATTTTCATGGCTTGCTATTTGGATTTCGGAACAAATGTTAGACAGCCAATCAACTACTCCCTCTGTCCCAAAAAAAATGCAATTCTTGCTTTTCGAGAAGCCAAATGATTTGAATTTTGAACAAAGCTATACAAAAAGTACTAACATTTATAATACAAAATAAGCACCATTAGATTAATTACGAAATCTATTTTTAATAAACCTATTTGGAGACATAAATGTTAATACTATTAACAACAAATTTGGTCAAACTTGAGCTTGCTTGACTGACAAATCCCATAATTGCACCCTTTTTGGGATGGAGTAGCAAAAAGAGGTCTACCGCACCCAGAGCAATGTGTGCTATGTGATCAAGAGGAGGAAACTGCCCAACATATCCTCTCCACTTGTCTGCTCGTCAATTCTGGCATAATTTGTTAGCCAAGCCAAATGATTGATAAGGCCAAGATGTGATGAATTAAGCTTTCAGATTGGTGGAGAAACCAAGAAAGGCAAGTAAAGGATTAATATGGCCAAAAGAAAGGCATTTAATAGTGCTGTGAATTTGGGTGCTTGGACCCTGTGGATTCAAAGGAACAATTGTGTCTTTGATGGCACCTCTCCTTCTCCCACTGATGCTCAGTACTCGTTCGAGGAGATGAGACTCTGGTGCTTGGCTGGACCCAACTTCAAGAGTGGGGCTTAGGTCAGGGAGTTTTTTCTTTTCTGTTCAGACTCTTTTGACCCATGATGTACAGCAACCTTTCCTTGTCTCACAGTTGAGATAGGAGGTTGTCTATAAGGGCCCTTTATTTCTTCTCTATAATATAAAGATGTGCAGCTCTCCTGCTCGTTCAATGGAAAAACTAGAAACTCATAGGTGCTTGTGAAAGCCTTTGCAATGCCAGACTATAAACAGGTCACACGAAACTAGTAAAGTGAGTCTTTACTATGGTATTCGGCGGGAACTGTCTGCTTGAGCTCTCCTATCCCTTAAGCTGGTCTAGTGTGGGTGTCTTCCCTTTTTTGCGGTGGCGTGGTTGTAAGCAGTGTTTTCTGAATTTAATTTCTGTGTGTGCATTGTATTGTTGTACTTGGGCCGGTTCCTGCCGGCCCTCTGTTTCTTTCTTCTTCTTAATGAAATGACACGCAGCTCTCCTGCGTTGTTCAAGAAAAAAAATCCAAACCCCTGATTCAATGAACCTACCTCAACATTAGTGCGGAGTGAAGTCATGAGAAGTGAGCAAATTTGATGACGCAAAACCTGGCAGATTATCAAGATGATCAAAAGTTATCAATCAACAATTTAAAAAATGATGATAAAACGTTGCACAGAAACACAAACCTGCTGGTAAGATAACAATGCCTGGAATATAGCAACATATGTTGATAGCACAAACCTGGAACAAAATATGTCAAGATGAGGTTTAGATTGTTCTTATGCATGTTCTGCTTCTGCTTAAGATTTACGTGGAATTGTTCTATATAAATCTTCTTCCCAACATATTCAGTCAAAATGCACCGTTAGGATCAGTAATTTTTAACTCAGCCCAGTGGTAACATCATGTCATTATATGATAACAAGTGACAGATACATTCTTGCAAGTGAGAGCATTTCATTGTGGAACCTAGAGAACTTACTCAAGTATGTCAAGGGCAAATGTCCTATGCAGTGAATAAACACGGAGCCATGTAGCCTAGAGGAAATAAGTCAGGAGTTAACCACAAGATTATCTGACAGGGAAAAAAACTTCAGATGTCCTTATTTACAGAAAAATAGAGGAGGTTCCATCAGAAATTGTTCGCACATACAGATCCACCTGCAGCAAGAGCTGTCAGGTCTTCGAGCAGACGGAGCCCGAGCTTTCCAACATCACTCAAATTCTCCCTCATGGTAGGATCTCCAGAGTTGCTTCCTAGCGATCTGCCATGTAAAGCAAAATATGAATCTACAGACCAAAAAAGGTGAAATGCAAATGCAACACAAAGAAAAACAACATTAACATTCCTGCAGTACCATCATTTATCTGGGTATCAATTTTAAAATGTTACTCCAAATCTGACTAGAATGAAGTGGCCAAATGCAAGTGAAATGCAGAGCTTATCATATTATTATCCATCTCAACTAGAAGCCCATGACACAACTACACATAAGCAAAGCAAGATTCAAGCATGGTGCAGCTAAGAAGAATCTGGCAGAACACATGTGGTATAACTTTTAGTAAGTCAAAAAATGTGCACTGGGAACAATAAACTTAAAAATATAGGGGTTCTGAATTTCAGGCTAAAAGTTTACCAGCTTTGTCATAATGTCAAGTTGTCAACTATAGCAGCTAAGATATGCCTTAATAGCATAATCATTAAAGAAATAGAGATTGGCTTACACTGTGTGACTGAAGCTATGAGTGACGTTATCAGCAACAGAGGTAACACGGGAACCAAGTCTTGCTGAAGAAGCTTTACCGGAGGGAAGTGATTCAGCACGGATAACATTATCAAAGACCAATGCCACTGCTTGTCTAAACGTAGCTGCTGCCGTACTAAATGAACAATATGTGATTTATAGGATATTACTATAAGGAACTTAGAATCAGTGAAACATCTGTATGACAATGAGCTTACTTGCGGACACTGTCAGAAGATCGACTGCTTTCAAGTAGGTAAAGGCATATTCCAAGAGCTTGTGTCATGCTCTCCTGAAAGAAATATAAAGGATCTACTGATAAGATGGTAACAGTATTATCTATTATGATCCTGAGAACATCCATGGCATGATACCACAACTGTTATTCATGCTCCAAAAAACAACTGTTATGGCAAGTGGAGCAAACAACCCAAAGAAACAATCAAGATTCAAAAATATAATCCAAGAAGTAGCAAACAAACAAGCTCCGCACCCCCCAAAATAAGTGCATGTCTCACTTCAAGGAGTCAAACATTTTTCAAGTTTGACTACATTTTTAGAAAATAGTATTAACATTTGTATTTTTAAATAGGTTTACTATGAAAATATATATGTGATTCATCTAGTGATGTTTATTTGGTATCATAAACATTAATACATTTTTGTATATAATTAGTCAAACTTAGCATCTGTTGACTCCTCGAAGTGCAAGATGTTATTTTGGGACAGAGGGAATATTGGGCAAGAACACACTATATTTTAGCATCTCCAAGAGTTTCTCTTAAACTCACTCTCTAAATCATCAATTGGAAAGCCAATTGAATAAAAATCACTCTATATCTTCCCAACCTCCAACAGCTATTCTTTATCTTATGCGCCCTCTAGCCCCGCTGTCCATCTTTGGCTAGCAAGAAATCCAGAATAGAGGATAGCTATATTTGGAGAGTTAATTAAAGAAGCTGTTGGGAGGGTATTTTTTTTCACCAAAATCTTTATTCCTATCAGTTAGGAAGGGTATAAAGAGGCTCTTGGAGTTGCTCTAAGTCATTAAAAAGCTCATAGCTCAAAATTCTAGCAGCCTGCACTCCAAAAAATGAAAAAGAAGAGGCAAGTAGAGGGTAGAAGACTAGGTTGTGGTCATTTTTGCAAGAAAATAAGGACGCACATAATCTAGTAACCGTGGGGCTGTGTAAGAAACTTAATTTCTTCTTCTTCTTAACAAAATGAAATGCAGTTCTCTTGCATGTTCCAGAAAAAAAAAGTTGATCTCTACTACTTAGAAAGCAAATAGTGAGTCCACTTCCACTCTACTCCACCCAACCCCACCCCACCCCCACCCCCACCCCCACGCGCTCTGCACTCCAGCACGCACGGTCCATCATCCTCTCCCGGTTTTTCTCCAACGCTAGATTACAAAGCCGTATTGCACACCTTTTTTTCCCTCACAACCAGATCACACCAAGATCACGGACTTCCTTTTTCGTCAACACCAGATCACGCCCGGTGGCCACCTACCTTCCCACGTCATTAGATTGCATGTTGGCCGCCCCTACATTCAACGATAAGCACCCATGATATGCACAGTATGAGACATATGCAGTAGTGCAGTACCGGCACCGATGTAGGCACTGAAGCTAGTAGGCAACCGAGAGCTTTGTGCAGCACGTCCATGATCACCTCTGGGCGCTATGGCTCGTGCCACAGTGCTACTAGATCAATGGACAGGTGAAGCTTATCTAACAAGGATGGGTTCCTCTGTCTTCTCTTGACCACCCATGGCTTGACGCCATCCTAGAGGATCTTGTCTACTCCCGTACTCCATCACAGAAGATGGTGCCTACAGCCTACCCTCATCCACACACGCCTGGAAGCATAGCTTGCTGTCCCTAGGGCACCCCTAGCTGGACAAAACCAAGCCTATCCCTGACCTCTTTCTGCACTCAATTTTCAGTTTTACATCAGCCACATGTATTTGCAGGGGCCTTGCAATCTTGGGATATTACCATTTACATGTACATGTGTTCCTCCTGTTATAGTGAACCTGGAATAACATAGGTTGTTTGTGCATTCCTCATGGTCACGAGTGTTCCTGCACTTACAATCTTGCATACGAGGCACGCAAATGTGCTGACTGCTGAGCAGGAAACTTTCTTCGTGAATCATTTGTTCTTGTTTTTCTGTCATGGCAGAGTACTGTTTCTTCAGATTTTTTTTTCCCAGGCTAAACAATTTTGCTACTCAAAGGAGATGTTTTTATGATTAGCATTTTTGTGCGGATATTTTTGAGGATGTATATGGTTTCTCTTATGTATAGTTCATAGAAAATGTATATCATTATAGACAGTAAGAGTACAAAAAATAATATCTGAAATTTTTATTTTGTGCAGCATAAAAAAATCATTTGAGTTCGAAAGGTTACATTACTTATTTTGAAACAAATGTATATATTTGGCAAAATATGTGCTAATATAATAAGGTTAAGTGGATCATGAGTTAGCACTCAACAACATCAGGAAAACTCTCATGAATGAGAACATCTGACGAGGGGCTCTGCCAGAACCAGGACAATGGACTTTTGCAACCTTGGTCCCGAATTGGCAGCATGTGGACGGCACCACACGATGATTTGATGCTCAGGCTCCCATGCACTGCGACTTGTATTCTGATATGTTTTTTTTTGTTGCCCGTAGCAACATATGGGAATTTAGATAGTAAAAAAAAGAAAAGAACAATAACTTTCTTTTGAGAAAAAAGTAGCAGTGAACATAGGCCCTGTTTGGCACATTGGCTTTCCAGCTTCTGCTTCTTTTTCAGCGACCACAGGTGTCAAATGCAAAGCTTAAAATAGTGCTTGTGGGAAATGAACTAGCAAGCAACTTTTTCCAGAAGTGGCAGGGGAAAGCTTTTCAACTGCAACTCCCACACACGACTGCCTCTGCCTTCGCTCCTCCCTTCTACTCCACACTGCTCCTCACTTTTGTCCCACACCAAGCAGCAGTGGTGCCAGCCTGCTCCGCCAGCAAGACTCCCTCTGCTCCTCTACCATCATGCCCGTGGCCGTGCCACTCCTTCACCGTGCTGCCCTCTGCATCTGTCACCCATGGCTGTGCCGCCCCTCCGTATCTGGCTCTCCACTCTGTAGTCAGCCATGGAGCTCGCCAGCAGCAGATCCGCGCACACACCCCTCCCCTCGTCACTGTTCCAGCGGTCCTGCCAAGCTGAGCGATGTCAAACAACCTCCCTGTTCCTGCACAGCGAGATTGGGAGCCGCACGTGCACCATGCTCACCCAATGCCGGCAGTTATGTCGCTGCAGAAGAATGGCCAGGCCAGGCCATGGCTTTTCTCTCTGCTGGTGAGAGCACCGGTAGCAACCTTGTTCATCTCTGAATCCTCACAAGAAAGTTGAAAAAGAAGCCAAACCTCTAAACAGGATAGCTTTTAATCCAGCAGCTTGTGTAAGAAGTGGTTTCTCTGTGCGGCTAGGAAAAAAAACAGCTTGCAGAGAAGTTTAAACTGTGTCAAACAGGGCCATAATCCACACGAGAAAGACAAAAAGAAATCAGCAGTGTTAGCATCGGGTGATGGCATGTTGGCTCATTAATGCGGTCTTACGTTTACTATTTTGATAGATAGAAGCTTTCACGTGTTCAAAGGTTACCTAAACACATGACATGTAGGAAACCTTCCACACAAGAAATAAAATTATAGCCACTGGTAGTTGATACCTCACTTTCAGGATGTAGATGCGATTGAAAAAGAATCAACATCGTTTGCAAAGTCTTTAGTTGAAGAATCTCATCAGTCATCTCTGCGTGCTGCAAACAACCAACAGAGTTCAGAAACAATGCGTTCAAGGTTCAGCTATAACTACAGACGATTACGGAAATCAAATTTTGTCATGAGAATTTAACAGAAGAAACATAAACATAAAGGTTCAGATACAAAATAATAACTACAATAAACTTCTAGCTTGACAAATGTGGGTTTGGAATTATTGTGTCTGTAAAACATGATCTCAAACTCAATTAAGAAAAACAGTAATGGGGTGTTTGGTTTGCAGAATGGAATGAGTTGATCCATCACCACCTCATTCCACACAAACTATAATAAATAATACTAGTATGAGGAATGAAGACATTCCACTAAATTTGAGGAATGGACTCATGATGCATCACCCCATCTAGAAACCAGGTTCAAGTCCTCATGGAGGCAAATATGGGTGCATATTTTCTTATTAATATTAATGTAAAGCCACCTAGTTCTTTCTAGGTTGGTCTAGGAGTTTTTTTTAAGAGAACACAAACCTGGGTGGTGGAGGTGTACAGCCACACCTCCCACCAACTGAGCTAGCTAAGTCCCAATTTGGATTAGATAGAGCTTATAGAAATCTGCTAAAAAAAGCTCTGTCTGGTCCAAACAGCCCAGCTTATAGCCCATGCCCAACCAACCAACTTAGAAGAAGTTATAAGCTAGCTCTCCCTAGCTGTTGCAGCTTATAGAAAGTTGAACTGATCCAGACAGGGCCTAAGTTCCTAAATGGCATGACAGTAAAAAGATAACACAGAATATCAAGTTTGATTTGTACATTTATCGACGAAATTTTCATAATAAACAGAATGAGGGCAAAAGGTAACTAAGAAGGCAAGAACTCACATCCTTCAAAGTTGCTAGTATCTCCTTCAGCGCAGATGATGCAACAGCGCCGTGTGATATAAGCTTTTGCAAGCAGGATAGTCCTATGACACTTAACTTCACTGATTTAACACTGCATGCCATCAGAAACATCCGCAGTATATCTTCATTTTGAGCTATTTCACTTGGGCCAGATAGAGATCGGAGCTTCAAGACCGAAAAAAAGAAATTGAAAATGGTGCCTTGTCAACGAACAAGTAACACTTATGATATGTATTAATACTAAGAATGTATAGGTGGTCATAAATTACAAGTCTATTGCAGAATTACAGAAAATGGATAAAAAGTATTCTCCTTGACTAATCAATAAACATTATTCAGCCATGAATTTATTTGGATTACAAGAGATAAAAGAGGCCGTTGATACTATAAAGATAAAAAAAACTTGAAAGCTAACTTTTGTGGGATAGATGGAATGCTTAACCATTCTATAACAAAATAACATAGATGAGATTCATCTCAGATAATCATGGAATAAAGCTAATAATTGGTTACATCTGCCATAATGATATAAAAACTGCCTAAAAATATAATAAAATGGAAACAGTGCATGAGTTTCTACAGGTTCAAACTCTCCAGCAAAGAGTACGATGATATCAGTGTCCCAAAAGGCGTAATTACATGTATGCCTAGTCACAATTAGGCATGAGGCAGACCACTGGAGCATCACCTAGGTCATAGGAGGCTAATAAAACACAGGAGCAGGAAAATCAAGAGCCAGGCAGAGGTGGCAGGCAGGAGTGCAGGAAAAAGAGGACCATGGACAAGTTGATTATCATGAAAACTCAGTAGTTGTGTTGTGATTTTCATCTCTGTTTACTGCTTCTCTGATTGAGTGTCTCATGCCTCACCACCTTGTGAATCTATGATGCTTTAAGATTTTATAAGCTGCCTTTTGAATCTGCATGTAGTCAATTCCCATATGACATATATATCAATATATGAGCCTCCTGATCTTGCTCCCAAAAAAATTGTGCACACGCTAAGCTGTCCTACTCCTAGGGTAGTGGCTACCTATTGGAACCTTGGATGAATTGGAAATGAAGTTATGGTCAGTTGGTCACTCTTTAGACACATGCCGACACACATAAAAGTGGGGAAACACCCAACCAGTGTTTCAAAGGCGTCGCCTAGGCGTCCAGGGTTCCAGGCATACCCAGCTCACCTTGGGAAACAGTTGCGCCTTGTCGCCTAGGCGTCCAGGCGGACCCAACACTCGCCTGGATGCCTAGTCGCCTTTTAAACACTGCACCCAACCTTACACATAGAAGTTCTGAAGACCATCGGAAATGATAACAGCAATCCAACATTGATATAGTTTTCATTTTTCAAGCTAAGCTTAGAACTTCACATGAACCATCAAGCACATGACCTAATACTCCCTCCATTCCAAATCGTAAGTCATTTTGGATTTTAGATAGATACATAGCGTACGCATAGCAAAAGCTATGTACCTAGAAAAGCCAAAATGACTTACAATTTGGAATGGAAGGAGCAGTTAATAAACCCTTCAACTTGAAGAAACCAGTGAAGTTCCTCCAGCTCCACATGATTTGTGCTTCTTTGAGCATATGGTGCTTACACTTCTCTCGAAACCATGGACACAGTGTGCACTTGGTATGAACTTGAGAATTTCACTACAACCAAATTCACAAAATTGGTTCCAAGCATCTGAAGTTCTGAACGAAAGCAATCTAATCATTCTACACCCACCTAGAGGACAGACTTGTCTAAGCACTAATCATTAATATAACTTATCAACAATGCATAAAATGCAGCTAGAAATTTAAACTCCCACTACTCAGAGGTTCCAGCTGTTAAAATTGGAGCAGTCCACCATATCTCTAGTTCGAACACGCTGTATCATATAGTGACATCGCTCTATCGCAGAACAAGACTAGAATAGAGTTACCAAACCCAAATGAACACTTCCAAATTTCAATTACCGGCATAAACGTTCGGATACTGCCCCGCCGCTAAATGGGTCCGGAACGGGCGAGGGCGCTGAAGGAACGTGAAATGGGTGTCCATATCATGATCACTGCTGAAGAGTGCGTACTGCTTAGGTACGGAGAGGCGTACCTTGAGTACAGCGTGCTCGGCGGCGTCTTTGACAGCGGGGTGGCGGCGGCGTGCCTCAGCGGAGAGAGCGCGCAGATCGGCCTCCAGCGCCGCCATGAAGGCCATCTCCTACTCCGCCGGCCTGCTCCTCCTCAGGCGCAGCAGGGAAGCGACGGTGGGACCAGGGGTTAGGGTTTTGGCCTGCGCTCCCGCAGGGATCGGAAGCGGGAGGCCGCGCCGCACGGGACAAGTGAGATCTGAGGAGAGACAGGGACGACGAGGAAGAGAAGATTTAGGTGCGCTCGATGTTTTAGTTGCCTTCATTTTGTTTCGCGGGAAGAAGGTCGCCCCACCGTTCATTCTAGATCTCGTGGTTAGCTGAGCATCTTGACATAAATTAGCTCTCCCTATTATGGTGTTTTTTTTTTTTGACCGGAAACTATTATGGTGTTTGGGGGCTCAACTGTTCAAGTGCTATGTACTGCTGCAGTGCTCCTATGATTTTACTCCCTCCGTTCACAAATAAATATACGTCTTGTTTTTTAGGAGTTATTTTTTTAAAAAAATTTGACCAAATATATACAAAATATACTAGTATTTATCATATGTAATTGTATTAAATGTTGATATTATTTAATATATTTTTAGTCAAGGAAGTGAGATCTGCATTTATTTGTGGATATAAGGAGTATCTAGTATTTAAACTTATAAATGTTGGCGCAAATTTTCATAAACATAGTTAAAGTTAGAGAAATTTGAGAATGATGACCGAGGTGTATAATTTAAAATAAAATGGAGTACTATGGATTAGCATAAAGCTATTTCCGTTCAAAAGAAATATAAGTGCATTTATAAGAGTCTTTCTTTAGCTTACTCTTTAAATTATCATGTAAAAACTTATTAAATAAAAATTGATTTATATATATTCTTATTTTTAACAACTTTTATATATCTAATGCGTACTCTATAGAGTTAATTTTGCTTATGGCATAAGTGAAGGGTGGAGAATATAGAGAAAATTCCCTCGTTGCCACTAAAATCTATAACACTTCCCCCACTGCTGTCAAAATTTATGGATTTCCCTCACTGTATCCATTTAGAATTTTTGATCCCTCATTATCATTACCATTGCATGACTACATCTCTACTCCTAAAAACGTGCTCCGTGGTGAAGCCGGCGCGTGATGCTTCACTCACCCTTTGCTCATTTGCGCCGACATGTGGGTCCCCACTCTTTCTTACAGACGCCTCCCCCACCCCTCATTATCCATCCATGAAGAAAAAAATTGAAGCCTCTACCGCCGCCGTCTTTACTGACTCCCGACGCCGCCACCTCGGCCCTCTACCGCCGATGTTGCCGCCTCGCCCGACCCCTCTCCGGCCACCGCCAATCTCCGTCGGCTTGCCCCTGCCCCATCCTGCCGCTGCCACGCCTCGTTGCTCTGTGCACCGCCGTTCCTCCACTTTGCGAGCGATCCCCTCTGCCCCGGACCTAGCGAAGCCGGAGCTCGATGGCGCATCCATGAGAAGCTCCTGGCCGATGGCGCTCTTCCACGAACTGAACGGAGCTTCCTCCTTCATGGGGTTACTGGTAGCACAGGCGTATACCCCTCCCACAGCAATGGGGAGCGGGCCTGGCTGTGGGGCGGCCTCGTTGACCTCGGTCATATCGGCATCTTTGCAGGAAGGGCGGCCATCGTCGGGAGCCGGAGCTGGAGCCAGAGACTCCACCATGGGTGCCGCTTCACGACCATCCCCGAAGATGTCGCTCTTCCACGAACAGAACGGCCGCAGATCTGCATCCTCCTTCTCCAGGTGCGGGATCTCCGTCGTACCGCCGGCCATAGTACATCAAGGGGAAGCAGTGTGTTCGCCTCCCGCAACAGGGACCGGAGGTGCTCCCTGTGGGGCGGCGGCATTGACACCGAACATATCGGCATCTGTACTGCAAGGGCAACGACCATCTTTGAGGGCTTTTGCCAGCTCGGCAGAGTTGATGAGCTCAGACAAGTCGATTTAAGGTGGTTCTGGAGGGGTCCACGAGAAAGATTTAATAAAATCATCATCAACGGAGCTAAAGGAGTAGTCAAGGGTTTCGAGTTCCATGGATGTATTTGGTGGTATTTCGGATGCTGAAGTATCTGCTGGAGTCTTGGGTAAATCTTGGGTGGAGTAGTGGGGAATGATCGATGGGGAAAAGGAAAGGAATTCATCTCCATCTCCATGGGGAGGCATCTTGACTGACAGTGGATCAGCTGTTGATGGAGCTTCTGGGTGGGAAAGGAGATGAGGAGAGGAACATGCCCGATTGAACTGCACGTGGCATTATTATATTGTGTTCTAAGTAGAAATGTTTGTCTTCTCGTCGATCGATCGGGTTTAGCTGAAACCCGTCATTTCGCTCCATCACTCATCTCTTCACGTTGGGTTCACCTCCACCCGGCCGTCTCTTTGGCTACCTTAGGCCTTGTTTACTTCCAAAAATTTTTACAAAATGGACACTGTAGCATTTTTGTTTGTATTTGATAAATATTGTCCAATCATAGACTAACTAGGCTAAAAGTCACGTCTTACAAATTACAGGCAAACTGTGCAATTAGTTAATATCTTTTAAGCCTAATTAGTCTATAATTAGCCTTAAGTGCTACAGTAATCCACATATACTAATGATAGATTAATTAGGCTTAATAAATTTGTTTCGCAGTTTCCAAGCGAGTTATGTAATTAGTTTTTTATTAGTGTCCAAATACTCCTTCCGACATCCTATAAAACATCTGATGTGACATCAAAAACTTTTCTCTCCCAACAAAGCCTTATTTTTACGTCGGATTATGCTTCACCCGTCACACTATACATCTCTTCTCTACAATTAAAAAAATTATAGTGCAATCGTCCCTCAAACTCCCTTCGCTTCACCCGGATCGGTTTTTATCTAGCTTTCAAAATACCATGATTCGGCTCCCCACGTGAATCACACTTTAGCAAATACCACTCAATGTAGCCGCATCCGACATAAAGAAAAAAATCTCCCGACTCTCCATCTCTGTCTCCAGCGTCGCCCCGGTCTGCAGCACCACCCCTCCCCCTCCCACAACCACGACTCTCCATCTCTGTCTCCAGCGTCGCCCCAGTCTGCAGCACCACCCCTCCCCCTCCCACAACCACTCCAGCGCTGCCCTGGTCTGCAGCGCCTCCCCTCCCCTCCGTCCTCACCCACCGCGCGGCGGCCCGGTCTGCAGCGCCACCCCTCCCCTCCCACGACCACTCCAACGATGGCAGTTGCGATGACAAGTGTTGACGGTCCTTAAGTATCAAATTTAACTATCAAATAAACAAAGAAAAGGATCCAAATGAAATCAACATCGAGACTTAGGGTTTTATCTGACAGAATTCCACGAGTTTTGGTGTTTGTCTATTTCTGCAGGGGGTTATCAGGAAATACGGAAGAAAGGCCCACACGTCGGGATTACATAGAGATATTAATGTGCCGCGCAATTATCTTACATCTAGAAGATTCCACAAGCTACGGGAACGAAGCAGAGGCAGAACGGGGCCTGGCCCAGGGCGCCCGCCCTGGAGACCAGGGCGCCCCCCCCCCCTCTGGAGTCCAATCAGGACTCTCTTTCGGGATTACGCTCCACCGACCTAAAGGATCGAGGATAACCGTTCAATCAATGTCGGTTTGATCCGACGGCCCATATTCACTTGGAAGGACTATAAAACCAGACCCCCTGGCCCCTGGAGGAGGGGACCTCTCAATCCTAATTCATTATTCATCAAGGAAGAAGAAGCCTCTGATCAAGCCTAGAGCCACCACATCAATTAGATATCTAGATTAGCATAGTTACATAGGATTAGAACTAGAAGGAGTCAATCTTCGATTGGTTTCCGGATCTGTCAAGAGGATTCTTGGTAATTCTCTATTGGTCTTCAATTGTTCATCTTTGTTCTTCGATATTATGAATATGACTTTGTTCTACTTCAATATATTGATTATGACTTTGCTCTACTTGTTTATATTCGCAATTATATTGTTCTTAGTTTATCATAGTTATATACTTGGCTTAGTTAGATTGGAATTATATACATGTTTAGGATCGTATAGCGTTTATCCATCGGATCCATGGGTAAATGATAAATATTGTGTAGGCGTGGTGCTTATACCGTATTTATCTGCGATTGTACCCTATATGCCAGATCGCGGGGTAGTTCGTGGTAGTGACAACTCCATTGATTCTTATATAGTCCCCCTCTCGTGAATTGGGCTGGCAGAGCAACATTATTACACGGCAGTGATTGCTATGTTTCTCATATTTTTTGATAATATCACTATGCATGGGTGTAGTCTTGTCTCACAATGATTGCTAAATATAATTGCACTAACTATGATATGCTAGACTGTATAGTTAAGAATGACTTAGGAAATATTCTTATAGTTCGTCCTAATTCCATGCTAATGACTTGCTAGAATATCTAATTGAGGTGCTTATCATATTTATATGTGGCTAAGTTATGCTGATCAGATTAATTATCTTTGTCACCATTCATTACTTTATATATCTTTTATGTGACACTTATCCTGTATGAAAGAGTTAGATAAATGTTCTTAATTATACATGCAATGATAGATACTCAATTCTATATTTCATTCTATAATCAACATTGATGGTTACTAATCCCTTTCCAGTGGTAAAAATATAAATAACGATACCTAGAATACTTCCCGGTTAAAATGCTACATCGGTATTAATCTGTGCGCTTGCAGATCCTATTTGATTATTTATTTAGATGAGCAATTGCATATTTCAATACCGCGTCTCTTATGTCATGCTGGGGATGACAACTTGACTTAAGTGGCATGAGGGATAGGTTCGACATTTTTGGCACCGTTATTAGAATTAGAAAACTATCTACTTTTGGTAGTGACGTTAAGAATGCCCAACAACAAGTCGGCTCACTAATGACCGAGTCCCGTCGGCCATGATCCCCGCCACGCCAACACCGAGGCCGAGCCCTTGCGCCAACGACGAGCCCTCCCCTGATCCGGATTGCCCACATATGCATCAGCAGATCTTCATCGGGACCTTCACCAGCGACGAAGCCCCGCGGCAGCGAAGCCGGCAGCGTGTCCTTTCCGTAGATCCAGCTCGTGTCTTCGTCGCTGGTGTAGCTGTGCTGCCAAACCAGTATGATACACATTCATACATGTATTATCGTGGTATTAATTTTTTCCATTGCAACGTACGGACATTTACCTAGTGATTATATAAGTTCAAATAACTTGAGTAGAGTATTAGTATGAAGACCGATTATAAGAGGTATTGGGTTCCGCCTAGCCATGTAATGATAGACGCAATCCATATAGTCAAGTCAATTGGTGTACATATTTTTCAAACAAACACGGTACCAATAGTTACAAAGCCAATTGGTGTACATGTTCATCTGACTAGAATCCATTTAGAATACTTACCATGTTTTTAAATTTTTTATGCAATCTAAAGTAAATTAATCTATATGTTTATATCTGTATATGTGTAAAGCATAGAGCATTTTATGAGTATGTTTTCCGAGTCTATAAGTTAGAGCAACTCATCTAGCTAGCCCGAAACAAATATGAACACATAATATGGTCATTAGATAAACATGTAATCTTCTCGTGCTCATGCAAATTATCATACATCGAGGCATTGTAGCGAGTCCAGATCCAAGATGAATTGGAACACATGATATGATTATTAATAAATTAAGTTACAAGTTAGTGAAGTGACTACATAACATATACATCTCGTTGCGATGCACAGGAACCTTTGCTAGTTTAAAGTAAAATAGAGTACTATGGATTAGCATAAAGCTATTTCCGTTCAAAAGAAATATAAGAGTATTTCTTAGTCTTTCTTTAACTTACTTTTTAAATTTCACTTATGGCATAAGTGAAGGATGAAGAAATATAGAGAGGATTCTCTTGTTGCCACTAAAATCTATAAGAGTCCTCTCATTGTTGTAAAAAATTATGGATTTCCCTCATTTCCATCCATTTAGAATTTTTGATCCCCTTATTGTCATTACCGTTGCATGATTAAGTTTTATTCCCTTGTTTGTCATCCATATAGATAAATTTGTTTATTAAGTAGGTGACTATGTCTAAAATATATTCTAATCATTAATTTATAATTAGTCTAATTAGTCATTAGCAAAACTAGCCAACTTATTAATTAGTTTACAAATCATGATAGTTTTAATAATCATAACTAAGTTTAATAATTAAGTTGAACTAAACTTGAATTTAATTATTTCGGTAAAATAAATCGCCTAAGCAACTATCAAGCTTAGAATATAAATAAAATGATCAATTTTTGTTATCAATAGTGTTTACAGAGTTAGTCCAGTTACGAACACCTTGTAATGGTGTCCCATCTTGTCGATGGCATTGAAGGGAACAAATTATCTATATGGATGATAACCAAAGGAATAAAGCTTGAACGATAATGGCAATGAGAGGATCAAAAATTCTAAATGGATGGCAATGAGGGAAATCCATAGTTTTTTATGGCAATGACGGAATTGGTATAGATTTTAGTGGCAATGAGAGAATTTTCGCAGGAAAATAAGGGTGTGTTCAGATAAATCTACACTCAACGCCCCCTAACTCTCCTACAACTGAGTTTTCTTTTTTCCATCGACAATAGTTATGAAATTTATTGAGAGGGTGTTTAGTTCCCCATAAAATCCAAAATACAAAATGCCAACTACTTTGGAGTGATGAAATGCAAAATGCCAAAATTTTCAGAGTCATGTTTAGTTTCATAAAAAATGCAGAATTTATTATCCTCATGAGAACCTCTTGGGGCTTTTTTTTGGGTTTTCTTTTGTCTCTTGAGGCTAAAAACCAAAATGAAGAATAACCACCTTTTCGCCAAAAAGTTTGCATAATGTTTACTTCCATTTTGTAAGGCCTTGTTTAGTTCGTAAAAATTTTGGTTTTTGGTTACTGTAGCATTTTTGTTTTTATTTGACAAATATTGTCCAATCACGGAGTAACTAGGCTCAAAAGATTCATCTCACAAATTACAGGTAAACTGTGCAATTAGTTTTTATTTTTGTCTATATTCAATGCTCTATATATGCGACTAAAGATTCGATGTGACGGAGAATCTTGAAAATTTTTATGAACTAAATAAGGCATAAAATAATGGACCAAAACCTAAATTTTTTGAAAAAAAGGGAACTAAACAACGAAATTTATTAGCGTGATGGGTTTATGCTCTAGAAACTTGCCGGCAAACCATGATGTGCAACACTATCTTAGTTGCTCTAGCTCTATATACCTATCCTGGTAACTGCTTTTGAGATTACTTCCTCCGTACTCACAAACTAGCTTTATATACCTATCCTGGTAACTACTTTTGAGATTACTCCCTCCATACTCACGAGTCACAAACTGCTTTTAAGGTTACTCCCTCCCTACTCATAAAGAAAATCATCTTGAACATTGACACGGTAAGCCTAACTTTAACTTCTTATTTTTATAAAAATATTTATCAAAAAAATAGTATATATGTATACTTTTATAAAAATAATTTTTAAGACAAATCTATTTATATGGTTTTTATATTTTCAAACTCACCAACTTAAAAGTTATTCATGATTTATATTCTCAATATTTAACTCAAAGTTTGTCCAAAACAACTCTCTTGTGAGTAAAAAGGGAGTACTATAGTTCGTTTCACTGGATTCCTGCTTTCCTGAAATGATGGTAGCAAGCACGTCAGAAATTCTTCTGTGAAGCGACCAAAAAAAAAGGATGATATAAGTAATGCAACATTGCATTAATTAATGCAGGTGAGAATTATCGAATAATGGAATCGATACACCGAATTTTATCAGTACACTTGTTTTCCTCGCATAATAACTTAGCATTTTCAGAGTTCCGGAAAGATGGAACTTGGCTTCCACTAAACAAAATGCAATGACATCATACGCTATACACGATGGTTCTCAGATGACTTGCCTCCGAAGGAGGCTACAAGCTGTCTACTCTTGCACAGCAGTCAGGAGCGAAGCAAAACATGCTGATGCAAAACATTTGACGCCATTAGCGTCTGCACCCGCTACTAGCCAGATCACATCCTCCTCGTCTGCTTATTGGCTGCTTGCTTTCCACCTTCCTCTCGGTTCTTTCTTAAGCTCCTACTCTGGCCATTGTGAGGTGATTCATCTTGACCAGTTTACCTACACATACAGAGAGTAATAGAGAGCAGCAACAAAAATTGCTGATTTTTCCAATATCTACTCATCAGAATATGCTCTTCCCAACTAGGGATGCAGTTGAGCAAGCCTCATGACACTGTCCGGCCATAGCATATCGAAGCAATGTAAAGGTTCTTGGCCCATTTCTCCTGCAAAAGACCCAGATTATTTTGTCGACGTTAGATGGGTGATTTGAGTTCCTGCTTCTGGATGGGGAAGGCTACATGCCAAGTTGAGACAAAATCACGGCAACTTTAACACGAAAACCCTAATTTTCAGTTCAAATAAGCGCACTAATTTTGACAGCGTAGTCAAGGATAAAAATATATGATCATACCTTCACGTGGTTGCTTGGAAAAGCAGATGTTCTAAGAGTTTCCTGTGTCTCATCCATTAACTTTCTTTTGGGTATACTCAATATGAAAGCAGCTTGATCACCAGTGGCTGCTGTTGAAGTTATTCTATATCCGTTCTCCCATCGTCGGTGAATACCTTCACTAGGATAAAGAAAATCCAATTCCACTACCTGCATTGCATAACAGAAAAGAAAGCACAATCAATTTGATTTCAGATAGCAGATAGTTCCAAATATTGCACGTTCTATTATGTATCCTGTAGTGAGTCACTTTCTGTTTAAAAGACAGATAGTTTCAAATACCACAGTTCTATATGCAGCTGCTACTAGAAGTACCATTGCAAAATATGCATTTAACTGTGCATTGACCAAAAACAACTTCACAATACCTGTTCAGAGTATCCAGAGTTCCTTGACATAACTACACCCCAGCGGCTGCCTGCAGTTGTCATTGATGTAACATGAAAACCTTCTTTCCATTTCTTGTTGATCCACTTGTAGGGGAATGATTCACTAACTTTGTAAGACTGCTGAGTGTAAGGAGTTCCTGCAAAGAGTAAATAGGTTCAATTTTAAACCGAAATGCACAGATAAATCAACGCAGAGAAGGCAAACTGGCAAAGTGAAAGGCTACAGAAACAGGATATATATCTATAGAATCACAGAAAACTGTTACTATCAGCCCAAAACTTGTGTTAGTTGTGCTTGCATCTAACAGTATAGAAGTGGAGCATCCAAGTCCTGGAAAAGGACAGTTTGAGGGCCTGATTTTAGAAGAACTGTGACATATCAAACATTCATCTGATTTGTTTTTTTTTTTGTGTGTAGATCCGTTCAAGCCCCAGATAGGGTTAGGTTTGGGTCAGGCCAGAAACCCATTGTTTTTTTGCTGGCCCAGGCCTACCGGCAGATGTGTCAGGCCAGATATTTTTTGGCCTGCGCCCACCTGACAGATGCATCAGGTTGGGTTTTTTCCCAGGTTGAGATGGTCTCACTATATTGGGTAGGGGGATCAAAAAATCAGCCCACACCCGAGCCAGTGTCTGGACTGAAATCGTGGCCCATGCCCACCCAATACAGGTTAGGGCAACCAGTCAATGATCAGGTCCTACTTGTGTGTATTCTCAATGTATCTTGTAACATATCTTGAAACTAGAAAGCAAACAAGAACGTGAAAACCACCAGGATCCAGTTGTAACCAATTGCTTTGCATGCCATAGCAAACATTTGTCAGCATAGAGCATTTAACTGTGTATATGTTTGGTCAGTAACACTGACAGCAGTAGGCACCACCAAATGATTTTTCATATGAATGTAATAAATAAATATAAGAGGCCTCCAATACAGCCATCAATTAGGACAGACCTTTTGACATAACCACCAAGGAACTCCCATTCGTTGCACCAGCTATGGCACTGATGTAGTAGTTATTTTCCCACTGCTCCATAATCCAATCCTAAAGTGCAAGAAAAGGCACCATGTAGCTTAAAATGTAGCTTTGATTAGAAAAGCACTATGCTTGAGAATTGAGACCATACCTTATGAAGGAATATGGGTGAAAGTTCATATACTTGGGATGAGAAACCAGTCCCTGCATCCATAATGAGGGCCCAAAGATTTGCTGAAGATGCTACTGAACTAATGAACAATCCATCTTCATTACCCTTCTCTATGTGTTGATGAAGTCTGGCATCTGCTACATTGTAATGGTATCTGAAAGAAAAGAAAGCATTTTAGAGCATAAAGCCATATAACTACTTTAGATGATACATTCTAGTAACTTACAACCTGCAGTTGTGATACATTCTCAACTGTCATTTTTCCAGGACATTTAAAATGGCAAAGCACTATAAAAGATTTTATAAGGTTTCTGCTAATGAATCTTCAGTTGCGAATGCAGCACAACTGTGTGCATATAGCATCTATTGCTCCTTGTCAAAGACCAGGGGAACACCTCAAAATGTTTAGTGATAATTAAGACTAGAAGCTTCCCAAGGAGGTAACTCCTTCCACATTCAAACAGATTATGGAGAAGCAAAAACAGATGTACTTGCGTGGACAAAAGTCCATCCAAATAATATATAAACATCTTCTCCTAAACCATTGAAATGTCCACACAAAATCATCTCATACAGGGGTTAAGGAGTCAGGACCGCCACACAAGCAGGGTCTAACTTGAAAATTAAGCACATCATGACAAGATCCACAATGAATACACCAAAAAGAAACAATTATTTACTTAGTTACCTCTGCTTCATGGGCCTTCTAGCGTTATAAACTGAAATCCACTGATTTGCTGGGCTTCCAAGTCGAACTTTCTTCTTCGGTTGCTCATCTTCTTCTAGATTTACAAGTAATCTTCCACGCTTTTGTCCAGCCTACATATGAAAGTAATCGAATGCAAAATTAAGCCAGATATCCAGTAAATACAAAATTGCATAAAAACAACTGTATAGAAAAAATAAGAAATGTCATTCCTTGTGGTAAAAAAACAAACCTTCAATGCACCATCAATTCTAATAGGTCTCAAATGCTGGGGCTCAATCAATTCATCGAAAAGGGAAATGAGCTTTGAGTAATTTGGTTCTTCATCAAATTTCATGTTTGTCACAGTCTCCAGGAAGAGTTTGAATGGAGGTGGGCAAAAACAGCATAGTAGATCTGGTGAGGTAGCCATTTTCTTCTTGCAAACAAGAAAACTCTTGTTCTCGCCCTGCAAAATAAAACAGTTCAAACACAACTTCAATCTATATGTGAATTCGACAAAAAAGATAAGAGAAAATGGTTTCAAGTGTGTAAATATGACAATGAATAAGGAAGTATGCATAGTCATAACCAAAAGAATGATTCAACAATCCCATCCAAAGAAAGATAGCAAACCTGATAACCTTGCCACGGCAACCTTCCTCTAAGAAGAAATATCAATGTATATGCTAATGATTCCAGATCATCCCTTCTGCTACCAGTACGTCCTAAATGTGCATGGACACTAGCGTATCTTATTGTACCTCTGTTGAGGAAGGGGCAAAGTAAGGTCAGTACATTGAAGGGAAATGAAAAACACAATATTTGGTTAAAAAAAACAGACCTGAAAATATCTGGTTTCTGATCATATTCAACATGTTGTCCAGATGACCCTGCTTCCTTCCATCTAGATGCTGACAGTGTAAATTGTAGGAATTAAAAACTTGTTAACTCAAATTTTAGATCAGCAATGGTATATAACAAGCTTAAAGCACATGTGAAACATAGCTCACAGAATATTAACAAAGAGCAGTGTGACAAATTGGTTAGACCATCTTAACATGTGCAAGCAAAATATCAATCACAGAAGAAGCGTCATGACGTACCTAACCCAAGATCAATCAGAAAAAGTTTTTTCTCGTCAGGGGATCCAGGCTGACCAAGTAGAAAATTCTCAGGTTTAACATCTCCATGAACAAACCTGACGGAAAATTACCAATAAATAAATAATTGGGAGATACAGTATGTCAAATAAAATTCAGTAAATATACACTAGTTACCCTTTTGCATGAAGTTTCTCAAGTATAGAAATTGCCTCTACAGCAATGCAAGCAACCATATTAGCTGTCATCCTGAATCAAATATTGGTGACCAGTCAGCTGCTTAGAAGAACATGAGTGAAACAAAGCAGACAGAACATATCATCTTACGTCTGCCCAAATGAATTCCAGACATCCCAAAGGCTGGGCCCTAGAATATCCATCACCTGGAATAATTGTAATGCTTAGTTCTTTAACTTAAGTAATATAAACTCAGTTTCAACTATGCATATATATGTAAGAACTAACCAGAACATAGTAATCTCCTTGCCGACCTTTGTAATGAACCCATGGTACACCATAACACCCGTTCAGAGCACTTGAAGCAGATGCACAACAAATACATTAAATTAAGATTTGTCCTTAAAAGTAGTAAATATTAATAAGTAATAACATCACATACTGCTATCATATTTAACAGAATGCTGCCAAACAAACAAAACAACAAAGAAATGGCAGAGTTCAGTAGTAATGAATGGAGCCACCAATGTACCTTAGCCATTCAGTGTAAGTCAAGAGTTACTGAACCAAACACAAAACCATACGATGATTCGTATCGCCATGTTTCAAAGTACATTTTTTATAACTATGATTCCTAAAGTTCTTCTGTAAGAGTGTAATATACACTTTCAGCTTAATATGATGTAATTACCTATAAACTTGCCACTCATATGGAGGGCCATAATTGCAGCCCTTGCTGTTTCGGTGCTCAAATTTTAAAGCAACCTGTGGTCAGTAAGCCATGTATTAGTATAACTTTCATAGAAGAGGATATCTTTTTTGAGTAATTTCCAGGGTAAACTATATAGAAACCTCGTAAGCATCAGGTCCAGTGCGCTCGGTTCCACCAGAAATCCTTCTGCCAACGTATACTTGGCCAAAACCACCTTTCCCCAACTTGCGCTCAACCTTGTACTGCGGAGAATGGCCTACTTGAACCTGCAAAAGATATATATCATTTAAAGGAGACCAAATTTTCAAATTCAGTTATACACTTGCAGTTCTACTTTTGGCACCATTGGCCAGAGCTGGCTGTTCTTACCAGTTACCAAAATATATTACTAATAAAAAATAATTCATGAACCTGGAGCTGGAGTACATGCCACCTTTTACTTTTTAGCAATCCAAGAATTTGTTGTAAGATTCTCATTTTTGAATTTCTATCTTCCAAGTAGAGTGAAAAAAATCATGCTAGTATTTGAGGCATAGGTGGGTTATTTGCAGCACTAGCCATTTTTTAACTAGATGAAGTAAATTAATCTGACAACTACATGTAGTCCGGTACTATCCAGTTTTAGAGTGCTCAAGAGCTGATTACAGATGTGAGCTCTCTATCTTTTATAGCTCCTTGTAATATCTCATAATACAAGATTCAATACTTTGGAAAAATACTGTAATCTGGCCTATTTAGAGATGCATGCAAACAGGTTTTATCATGTTCACAGCTCGATTCACCTAGTCAACAAAAAAAAGCCTGGACTTAAAACACTTTGATCTAAAATAAGGGAATGTTTGGTTTCTTTGTGCACCCTGCCTGGCCTTACCTAGTAAGGGGACAAGACGGTATTGTCAGTTCCCTTGCTTGGTTTGAATTTGAGCAAGCCGGGCAAGGATTTCGTAGCTTTTGATGGAGACCAAAAATGTCTCTCTTCAAGTAGCAAGGTTTGCCTTGACCAACCTTGCAAACCAAGGCCAGTGGGCAAGGTTGGCAATAAAACTAGACATGACACTTTCAGTTGATTAAATTAAGTCTAGAGGTAGACATAAGTGATGTAATAATTTATGCATCTGAAACCATGCAAGATATGATGCTAAGTTTAGAGGAACAAAGCAACTGCATCTACAGACACTCACCTATATCATTGGAAGTGGCCTGAGACAAACAAAACATGAATGCAGGATGGTGTACCTACCCTGGCACAGGTGACTGTCACTCTGACAGTATGTAGTTACACTAAGAAACACATTAAGGCTTCGTTCGTTCACCGTTCCCGACCTATCCAGGCCAGGAATGCTTCCGGTCCTATAGAAAATAATGAATAAACGACAAGCCCAGGAATGATTCTGGCCGGGAATCCTAGTAACCGAACGGAGCCTAAGTGATCTAATGTTAAAGGAATAGCACTGTCTTCCTCAGGAAAATGGTACCAAGCCATATTGAATCCATAACTTTCTGTTTCCTTACCAGCTCCAAACTTCTTTAGGTCACTACACATCTGATCCACAGGCTATCCCATAAATTTATGAAATCGCTACACCTCCAGCTAAAGAATTGTGCATTTCATTCATTCATTCTCATTAGAAATCAAGAAGATATTTATTATACAACCATTACAGCAACGATAGAGTAAGGAAGAAGGTGCTGAATTTTGCCACTTGATTCTTGATGATATTAGTTAATATATGTAGGTTTCAAAGATGCATAATGAGTAGCTGCATGGAAAATAGGCACATATATGAACTACATTTAGTTTTTTTTTTAAAAAAAACTGTATGATACCATACCCCATGTGTCATGTCACACCTTGCCACAATCTATATTTTGTCATTATTATCCCATTTTCTAAGATAGCTTCACTGCCAAAACTAAACTCAATGGCAAGAAATGACACTGCTAAGGAAATCATGCAAGTGAGGATACACAGCCAAATAGGGCAAGCAAAACTGCATAAGAAGAGCATACCTTCTCTGGGACTGGAGATGTAGTCCCTTCATCTTCACCTGCAGCAATCTTCTCAGCACTCCCACCATCCATTTTCACAACCTTATCAGCTCCAATGGGCTGTGCTCCACCTGCAGCGCGGCCACCAACACCAGCTCCTGGAAGAACCTCACAAGGCTGGTCAGGATCCAAGTCAATCACTGGAACACCTCTTCCTCTTCCTCCCCTTCCCCGTGCTGCTCCTCTCCCTCCACCCCTTCCTCTACCACGCCTTCCTGCCACCGTAGGTGCCGCCACAACCAAATTGTCTGTAGGGTCCTGAGCCACAAGATCCTCAACCTTCTTTGCCCTCAACCGAGATTGCCGGACTCCACTACGCAACTCTGGCATCCTTTCTCCCCATGCACTTCCTATCGCATACGAATCTGTCAATCGAAACCACAACAGCGTCATTAGGTAGTTAATACACTGGTACCACATTATACTACCAGCTCATCAAACATAAAATATCACTGGAAACATGAGAAAACACATCTGGATAAATAAGTACTGATCGAGCAAGCACAAACAAGCCTTCATTTATTCGTGATAGGCGTCTAGGACTAATGCAACGCTACTGACCCTTGTCCCAATTGCGGTAAAACAATCTACGTAAGCCATGACATGAGATTTCCCAACAGACAGCTCCCTACTATCCCTCTCCTCCCCCAAATCCTATCCTGATGTCCTCCACACGAATTCCTCTCTCGAAAAACCGATCAAAACACGCGCGATTAACGCACGCCAATACCTCACCCGCCTCATCGAAACCCGCCGGGCCGCTCCCAGAAAATCTCTACGGGTACCAACAGCAACCGAGGGAACAGAGGCCGCCCCCAAAATTTCCGCCAAAAAACGGGGAGATCGGCGGGCGCCGGAGCGATCCCCGCACGATCAGACACCACGGCCGCTAAGATCGGTCCGCGCCGCGCCGATCGTCCGCGCCCGCCTCGGCCTCCGCGCCACCGCCGCCGCCGCCGACACGCTAACCAATCCGGGACGCGGTGCCCGGCGATCGACCCGGGAGGAGGGGCGGATGAAGGGGTAGGGTCCGGCGCTTACCTCGGGGAAGGAGACCGTGCGGCGGCGGCGGCGAGGTGGGGATGCGCGGAGGGATGGGTCGAGGGTGGGGGGAGGTTGGTGTTTGGTCTCTCGCGCAGACACACACACCGCTGCGCTGTGGCTGGCTGTCTGTCTGGAAGGGAGAGGAGGGGAGGCTGGCTTTTTGAAGGCTTCGCGTAATCGCGTTGTTAATTTCCCGTTCCTCCGTTTGGAAGGCAGCGAATGCGCATGCATGCGAGCTCGGCTGGATCCAAGGGCCAGCATTCGCCGGGCCCGCCTCGAGGCGCCATGGATAACGTGCATCGCTCGGTGGGGCCTACTGCCCAGGTCTGTCAGCAGTACCACTAGTAAGATTTTTTTTAGCTGGAAGGGTCGTATCATCACCTGTCGCCGTGAAGTGTGTGCGTTGCTACTTCTGCCCATCTCTTCTTTTTTAAAAGAATGATAAGGTTTTGCCTTGCACTCAAATGTGTATCGGGGCGATGTATGCTCCTGTTTGTTTGGCTAATTATGACAGAAAGTAATATTAACTGATTTGTTATAAAATAAAAACATAGCTAAATGACTAGTAGATTTAGTTGATAAACTCAAGTGAAGAGGCTGCTGATTTTTAACTAGAAATGGTACCACTATTTTGGAGTATGGAAAGACTTGTGTTAGTCAATAGGCTAAAATGGTCAATCGGAACGTAAGATATCTATCGCGAGCTTGTAGGCACATCCCATATGCTGATCGTTTTCCGACTGATTGCTTCCATCACGCAGCATGTGGAATTTCTGTGCAGCACAGTCGTAGTATACCAGTGATACTGGTGGTATTTATGCGTGTCCTTGCAACCGAGGAGGGGGAGGGGGTGAGTGAGGCCTTGATTAGTCTTCGAAAATTTTCAAAATTTCTCATCACATTGAATCTTTATACACATATATAAAGTATTAAATATAGATGAAAATAAAAAACTAAGTGCACAGTTTGTCTGTAATTTACGAGACAAATCTTTGAGCCTAGTTACTCCATAATTAGATATTAATTATCAAAAACAAACGAAAATGCTACAGTAGTCAAAGCCAAAAATTTTCACGAACTCAACAAGGCCTGAGGGTAGGGTAGGGTAGGAGCGCAAGTATAAAACTACCAGTCAATATGGACTTTACAAAAACAGAACAAAAAATAGCCAAATTGAAGGTGAAAAACAATTTAAGTTTTGAATCTAGAGCATGAGAATGAAAACAAATCTTTTATTTATTTTTATTAGAGCATCTCCAAGGGCTTTGCAAATCAACTTTGCATTGCCCAATTTGCAAAAAAGAGTAGAAAACACCTCTCCAATGGCTTTGCAAATGAGGTTTGCAATTTGGTAAGGTTTGCAAATAGAGGTGGAAACTTTGCATATATGCAAACCTCCTCAAGGCTTTGCATTTGGGATTCGCAAGGAATTCGGTCCGCCACGTAGGCCGCTCGGTCCCCTCGCGCGAAATATTTTGGGCGGCATCGCGGTTGCCCGACTCGGCGCGCCAAAGGACTCCCGCGCGATTTATCTCCCCCCCCCCCCCCCCCCCGCGATCTCCCTCCGCCGCCGCCACGCGACTTCTTCATCGCTCGGCTTCTTCATCGCGCGACAGCTCCCTTCGCCGCCGCCACACAACATCTTCATCGCGACGCAAGTCTTCGTACGCCGAACACGGACTGCGATCTGGCACTGCTCGCGAAATTTTTTGGCCGGATGGCGCGTGGGAAAAAATTTCGGGAAAGGACTTGATGAGAATGCAAAACGGTTGGAGATCCCCCTTTGGGAACTTTGCAAACTCATTTGCAACTTTGCAAATCCCCTGAAATGCAAAGTTGAGAATGGAAAGCTCTTGGAGATGCTCTTAGTAAGTGAAAATGCATATCGGCAAGCAACAATTGGGGAAAGAATCGAAGAAAAATATCACGATGACTAGCGTTGACCTGCAAACACCGGCCCAATTTATGGTTGTAATTGGGCCCGTCAATCTGATCAGGGAACTAGTAGTCGGCCCATGAGAACACCAGTCCGCACAGTGGCTTAATTATAGAAGTACCTCCCCTAATTTTCGTGATACTCCTTTTTTTCTTCTTCAAATTCAAGACCGGGCAAATCACTTCACTCGAATTTACAAACCAAGCATTTATCTCCCTAGAGCGGTTTTGAAGACGTTTTGCTACAGTGAACCTTAGTTTTGCTACAAATCAGGGAGGAAAAGTAGTGACACATTTCTCGTGTTTTGCTGCGCGTGCATCGGCCTTTTAACGAACCATCTTAAGCCTAGAGGAGATAAACCACCTCACTCAACTTTTGTAAACCGTGTATTCTACCTTTTTGGAACGGTTTTGAAGGTAATTTTTACTACAGTAAGCAATAGTTTTATGACAATTTGGGGGAGGATAAGTAGTGACACATTTCTCCTGTTCGGGTGTCCAGCTGCGCGCGCATCGGGCCTTTTTAATGAACCATCTTAAGCCCACAGGAGAGCAACCAGTTGTGTTTGAAAAAAGTCCATATTACCACTCTCAACTGTTGTCAAAGTTTGTCTTTTTTTCTGAACTCCAAAATCAGATAAAATACTTCCCTCAACTTTTAAAAATGCTCATCTTACTTCTCTAGCTCCATTATAAATAGTTTTGAAGACAGTTTTGTCTTTTCTAGGCAAAATTTGTTGTTGAACATGCCAGTGATGGCTCTTTGCTAGCGGACACATATTTTTGAGCGACTTCTGAAAGAAATTATAGTTCTTGATAAATTGGTTGGTGGACACCATGCCTAACAAAATACTTTTATAATATACATATATAATCATATAAGTGTTCCAAAATTATACCATAAAATTATCTAGACTCTACATGATGAGAACCATACAGCTTGTTCCCAAAAAATAGATGAGAACCATACAGTAAAATATTGTTTTGTAGTAAAGATGGTTATTTTGCCTATCTTCATAAATAAACAAAGTTAACCATAGTTAATCTGTCCATGTATTTGTAGGATACTAAATATCTTGAAAAAAATCATAGAATATGTATATCACCAAATCATGACTGTGCTAAAATACCAGCTTAAAATAATAAAGTTCATAATGGTATATTTAGCATAACTGAGTTATAGATTTATCTTCTGTCAAGCTTAGTTGATATATGAAGTTGTATTATCTTGAGTTGATATTTTTAGGTGTAGTCATGATTCAGTGATGTACACAATCTATGATTTTTTCAAGATTTTTAATTTCCTACAAATACATGAACAAATTAACCATAGTTACCTTTTTTTATTTATGAAGATAGGCAAAATATATTTTTTCAGTGCAAAACAATATTTTACTGTATGGTTTTATCTTGAGAGTCTAGAAGATTTTATGGTATAATTTGGGGCACTTGTATGATTTTATATCTATTTTATAAAAGTATTTTTAGGCACATTGTCCATCAACCAATTTATCAAGAACTAGTGTCTTTTAGAAATCGCTCAAAAGTAGGTGTTTGTTAAAATTTGCATTTTTTTATTTTGGCTGAATCTTTATAAAATCATAGTAAATCATAAAAAATTCATGAAATATAAATTCTAATATTGGACTACACAATGAATATATAATATAACATGCTTTGGTATAAAATTTTTACTGTAACTTTATATCTATGTTTTTTTGTAATTAATTATAATAATTCATAGTTGTAGTTTTTTGTGGTCCAATTGTGATAAAAATTTTATAATAAACTAATTACTATATGATTGAAGTATAATAAAATTTACTTATTATATCATGTATAGCTTAGTGGACTTTTCCCCCGAAAACGTTATGGGCTTTAGGGGGCATCTCGGCCACTCTGCCTGCTGGGTGGATTGGACTCGCTACCTCGTCGTTGCTTCAGGTCAATTACCATTGCAGATGGAGAGAGTTTTACCAAAATGTAATTTGTCATCATGATACTTGATGTGATAGTCTTGATAACTATGCTATAAAACTCTCTGTTAAAGCTATTGGTGGAGGTTTCATAGTTCAGTTTTTAACATATTTATATTTTAGAAGTAGTATAGAAGAGTTTCGTCTTAATAAAACTCTCCTGCTCTTATGAAATTTTCATCGTCTTTCATCGATACATGTCCATAAAACTCTATAAAACTCCCATTAAAATGGCCCAAGATTAACCCTATTTCTCCTCACTTAGCTATTTTTGTGCTAGATGCATGTACAAGGCATGCCGGCATATGTGGTGTGGACGTGTGGTGTGGCGGTGGAAAAGTTTTGTGCTGCATTTACAAGTCAAACTTTGCACGCAGAGCTAATTAACGAGGTCTAAGTTATTGGTGGCCTGCCCAGCGCGATTCGACTAGTTTTGCTCTGGATCGGGCGATCGACCACTGAAGTACTCCAGTTTGCAGAAACAACGTGTCAATGTCAATGTATCACCACGAGTCCACGGACGATTCGAGCCTTCGTGTTGTGCCTTGCGCGCGGCCGCCTGATCACCCGCACCAGCAGTGGAAACGTTCCACCGCTGCCGCGTCAGACTCAGACCATGCCGGCTCGATACTTGGCGTTGTCGATTGTCTCCGTGGTCCGTACCTTCCCTTCACCATCGTATCCTAGGCCTTGTTTAGTTCCAAAATGTTTTGTAAAATGGATACTGTAGCTTTTTCGTTTGTATTTGACAAATATTGTCTAATTATAGACTAACTAGGCTCAAAAGATTTGTCTTGTCAATTCCGACCAAACTGTGCAATTAGTTTTTATTTTTATTTATATTTAATACTTCATGCATGTGTCTAAAGATTCGATGTGACGGGGAATCTGAAAAATTTTGCAAAATTTTTTGGGAACTAAACAAGGCCCTAATATTTCTGGATTTTCTTCTGTTCCCCGCCGGCCGGCCCCCGTCCGTCCTTGGACGCACGTCCTCCAGTAGTACGTGTCTACATGTGCGCTGCGCGTAGCGCAGAAACAGAAAACAAGTGATCAAAAGATACTAACATTGTTATCATGGGCTCCGTCGTGCCGGATTTTTTAAAAGAAATACTCGCCCGCCCATCATTGCGTCAGGGCTTATGTTTGGTCCTCCATGACCCCTTCCACAGCTTCGGTTGCCAGCTCGAGCGTTGACATCTGCAAGTTTTACTAGTAGCAGGAACACCCGTTCCCGCGTATCGCCCGGTCACACGCCCAAGGATTCCAAGCTCTCGGCGTCCGCCATGGGTTGGGTCACGACATGCTCCCCGTGGTCCGCGTTCGCGACGCTGGCCGCCGTCATGACCAGCGTTCTGGTGCTCAGCTACGTGTCGAGCTCCTTCATCGGCCACCAACAAGCGGCGTACGAGTACGACGACCCCTACAGCCCGGACGCCGAGCCGTCGTCCGCGGCGACGGCGGCGGCGCCCACGCCGCCTAGGCGGGGGCCCGGGTACCCGCCGGTGCTCGCGTACTACATCACGGGCGGGCACGGGGACTGCCTCCGGGTGACGCGGCTGCTCAAGGCCGTGTACCACCCCCGGAACCGGTACCTGCTGCACCTGGACGCCGGCGCCGGCGCCTACGAGCGCGCGAGGCTGGCCAGCTACGTCCGGTCGGAGCAGGTGTTCCTCGAGTACGGCAACGTGCACGTCGTCGGCAAGGGGGACGCCCTCGACGGCCGCGGCCCGTCCGCCGTCGCCGCGGTGCTGCGCGGCGCGGCCGTGCTGCTGAGGATCGGCGCGGAGTGGGACTGGCTCGTCACGCTGGACGCCGCGGACTACCCGCTCGTGACGCAGGACGGTGAGTTTCAGGCCGCCGCGTTGCGTGCCAATCTTGTTTTTTGGTTTTCCGTCGTGTCGTGCCGCTGACAGCTAGTAGCGTCTGGGCGGCAAATGCAGACCTGCTCTACGCCTTGTCCTCCGTGCCGAGGGACCTCAACTTCATCGATCACAGGGCCGATTCTGGAAACCATCACGTGGTTATTCTCGACCAAAATCTGCTGCAGAGCACGAACGCCGAGATCTCCTTCTCGTCGGGGCACCGCGAGAAGCCCGACGCGTTCGAGCTCTTCAGAGGTATGGTATCTCGTTCTGTTCCCCTTTCTCACGCTTGATCATTATTGCCAGACACTGGTACCTCCGCGGCAAACTGACGGCGCCTTTGATCGCATCAGGTTCTCCCTGGCCGATACTGAGCCGGGCGTTCACGGAGCACTGTGTGGCCGCGCCGGACAACCTGCCCCGGACGCTGCTCATGTACTTCAGCAACACGCTGGAGGCCAGGGAGTTCTACTTCCAGACGGTCATGGCCAACTCGCCACGCTTCAGGAACAGCACCGTCAACCACAGCTTCCGGGTCGACGTGCCGCCGCCGCAGGAGAAGGCGCGGTACGACGCCCTGGTGAGCAGCGGTGCGGCCTTCGCCGGGCGGTTCGGCGACGACGAGGCGCTGCTGCAGAGGATAGACGAGGAGTTGCTGCGGCGCCCGCTGGACGGCATCACGCCGGGCGAGTGGTGCGGCGCAGTGGGTAGCGGCGTGGACGGCGCGGCGGGCGAGTGCTCGGTCGGGGGCGACATCGATGCTGTCAGGCAGGGCGCGGCGGGGAGGAAGCTGGCAAGCTTGATGGCCGGCCTCGTGGGGACGGCCGTGCGACGGATGCAACAGCTAGGATAGGCGCGCCGGCAGCCGATGGAGGTGGTTTGGGAAGGAGCAAGCCGGCTGGCAGCTCCAAACAACAATTCCATTATTCTTCTTGTGCCGAACGATTCAACGATTCTGTTGAATTGTTGTAATATACCTGTGCTCCAAACACAAGAATACATCTTGCACCGCGATCATCAGCAAGACAGCAACGGACTAACAACTTTCAGCAGTGTAGCCCAGACTCGGCGTATGCTCCTTTTGATAATCCTGTCTTTCAGGTTCTGGGTGCCTTCGTTTACAAATCAAATCATCAAATGGCTCTTGGCTGACGTATGCGCTCTTTTGATTATCATGTGTTTCAGGTTCTGGGTCCCTTCGTTTACAGATCTAATCATCAAATGGTTGTTGGCCTCTTGGCATTGTCAGCACAATCAGGCAGCAAACGTTCTACATGCTCTTGAGTCCATTCGTTAGCAAATAATAATAGCTCGTGGTACATTATTTTCATAACGTAGAAACTTGGCCTCTGGATACCATTTTTTGTTCATGACGAGGTGTAACAAACACACTTGTGAACGGAGAGTTTTGAATGCATACGCTTCGACAGACAGAACATCAGAATCTGATTGACTGAATGGCTGGGTAAATAATCGTGAGAAATGGCCATTCCTTTGTTATACATGGGGAACAAATTTACTAATTCGATGAAAAAATAACCTCAGAAATAGCCATGAATGTAAACTCAAAACTGATGAATTTCCTTAAGACAACCTCTTGCCTGACGATGCCCTAAATGGCACTACCGCCAATCATAAAAGGAAGGATTATGCCTTGACTACAAGGAATCCCCAGGGATCTGCGAAGGGTATATCCTTCAAAATTGAATCATAACGGCTTCATCTTCCTTGTCCATAAGTATTTTCAAGCACTGGAACAGCAGGTCCATATATTCTAAAACAACGGTCATTAAGTGAGCTCACTAGTCGTGAAACAACTTCCTTGAAGAACATCGATGCAACCTGAGATGAGAAAGATTCATATTGTAAGAGACATAACGGGCATATGATACGTTGATGGATGTGCAGTATCACTAAAAGCATGATTTACCTGACGATAAAGTGGTGATTGAAACTTAAAATCGACTAAGAAGTAGAGGTCACATGTCCCTGGAACAGGACCAGGCTTAAATTCCCAAACGTTTATCAAATGATCAAAAAGTCCACTTTCAGATGCTGTCGTCTGCATGTAGTCATTACCAGTAAGAAACATAAAACAAAACACAATTTTCTCAAGCATAAACAAAATGACAAATGCAGGATAGAGAAAAATTGCCATGTCAGTTTCTTTCAAGAAAAAGTGCCTCTGATATCAACACAGAACCATAATTTGCAAAATAATCGTAATCAGAAGACACTGCAAGTAGAAGAAATTCGTAATCTTAGAGGCATAGAACAGCATTTTCTGTGGCACAATCAGCGCACACATCAAACTATCATCCAGAAACTGACACTATAGAAGATCTTAGTTGAACAAAAAAGTTTCAACCTAAATTGCAGTTTATTAACAAATACCATAGTTCATCAAAGCTATTCAAAAGAAAGCACCCCTCTAGGCAGATGATTGGTAGTCTGATATATATGAAGATACTTTCTGTTCAAATAGTATGTACATGCAGCCTATAAAAAAGGCAGAAAATTTCTGTTCAAATAGTATGGTACATGCAGCTCTAAGTAAGGCAGAAAGTTCTGATGTCTCCCTTATTGTGCTAACATGAATACTAAATCTAGATTATAGGCTCATATTAGTCTATGCAAATTTTTAATCCAGTGTGCCTAACAAATGACTAAATTGAGATCTGTAACAATTAACAGCTATCACATAACATAAAATTGGCGCTTATTGCTAGTTCAGCTAAGGTAATATTTTTGAGATGTGACCATCACTTGGATAAACAAGAGCACAGATCTTTTTCAGTGCCAACAGATAATGAATTATCAATTAATGACATCGCCAAAAGCAAAACTATTGACATTTTTAACAGGAAACTTTAACTTCCCAAGTGTCCAAATGTATCTAAGAGTTATTTGAATTTAAGAACATTATCATAGAAAACATATTTATAACTTGCACAACTTGCACGCGGGCACGTCTTTTACAGAAACATATAAGGCTCCATAAGAAATTATGCCAAACAAACAAGAAGTACACCAATCAGCTAGCAAGGAAGTAGTCAATTTATAGAAAGGTCACAGCTCATGATATAGTAACTTTATTCGAATAGTATATCTGTCGAGGGTATCGGTAAGGGGTACCCTCAGCGATGCGCATTATGAGATTGCCCATACGAAGGTTGGGACCCCCAATTCGACGCCTTAATCTGGCTTACGCGCTGCCAACGACGGTCGCAGCCTCGAATACGGAAATAAGCGTCGAGCGAACCGGTCAGGGCTCGAGCAACGACTACCGTCGAAGACGGAAGCGGGCTCGAGCGAACCGAGAGACATCGAGCGTTGGGACACTGTCCGCCGCCTGACGCGCGCACGCGGGCGGGAGCATTAAATGCATCTGACGTTTCCCACCTAACACACAGGTCATGGGAGGCGTGATAGAGAGCAAGCTTCTGTCCCATCGTTCTTTTTGCAGCCTTCCCACCGAACGACCCAGGGCGTGTCAGGACGCAGGAAACAAGGATGGAACGTCTAATCGTGACCCCCTCGAGATACCCAAGGTCAGCGCTCCAGATACCAGCGTATTACACGGCGTCCGACCCTCGACCAAACAGGGCCCCTACTCAGGAACAAGTTGGGCGTCGACTAAACTTCGTCACAGCTACGCCGTCGGGTCCGCCACCACACCGTACAAGCGTGCGACCTCAGGACCGGCATAAGGCGGCTGGCAGGGCAGAACACAGGAGCACGCGTAATCATCACCAAGCTATCAAGATGGGACGGCTCGAGGCCATGCCGTACGGAAGCCTCGAGTAGGTCAGCGCTCCATGCGGCTATCAATCCCTACTCTAACATCTATGCATGTACCCTGTGTCTCTCCTTGGAGCTATAAAAGGAGGGACTCAGGAATAGAAGAGAGACAGATCACAACACATGAACACGCACACTACTACACGGTAGAGCAGCGCAGTTCATACCACGCTTGTATTCACCCTTGTACAAGCACTTAGGTGCAAGATAATACAAACTCTCTCCCCCCCCGCTGGACGTAGGGCCTTCTCTTGCCCGAACCAGGATAAATCTCAGTGTCTTCTTGCATCACCATCCGGAAAGGGGAGCACGCATACAAATTTACTCGTTGGTGTGACCCCCCGGGGGATAAAACACCGACAATATCCATTTGCCACTCAACATTGCAAACAAACATATAAGCATGCTAAGAAACATAGGGCGCAAATAGGTAACAGGTGGAATGTCCTGTGTGATTTGTTAAAAAAAGGTCCTACGTGTGATGAGCCTTGAAAGTAGTACATTCCTTATACCAGATGTTATTGTCTTCATTCGATACAAGTATGACATGACCTACATGTTCATTCCACAATTCTCACCTTGATATACCTGGGCTTCTCCATCTCCACATGGGAGACATAGCTTTCAACAAGGAACTTGAATCCAATCTCGAGCTCAGCATCAAACGAGCCATCGTCATGCCGCCTAATAATCCTGGAACGCTGGCACCACGGCACAAAGTCCTCGTAGAGGTCCACTGCCGCGACAACGGCAAACATCTGCTCCGGCGAGTACCTGAGCTCACCAAAGCAATCACAACAACACCACAATCACCAACGATTAACCACGTTATTATAAATCGATTTCCAGAACAACCACAAGGCAGCTCTCGATTGACCGCATACCCCATCACGCGCCTCTCCTCATAGACCTTGGAGAGCACGCCCCCCTCCTCCCCGTCGCCGCACCCGAGGAAACACCTGGTCTGCGTGCGCGCCATCCGCCCCGCGCCAATCACGCCGGTCTGCGGATATGCCCACCGGCCGCCGCGCTCGAGCACGCGCCCGCCGCCGCCGACGATCGCGGCCAGCGTGCTCGAACACCTGGCATTGGCGACCAGCTCCCCCGCGCCGGTGGAGCATTCGCCCTCCCCGCCGCACCTCCGCAGGACGGAAGACGCCAGCCCCCTCCTCCGCAGCACCGACCTCGCGCACGGCAGCATCGCTGAGGCTCCTCTGGGCGCGATCCGGCCGGCGGCGGCGGCGGCGGGAGAAGGGAACCCTAGATTCGGGCCGCGCTGGCGTCGCCGGTGAAGGACCGCGGCTAGGGGCGGCGCTGGCGTCGCCGGAGAAGGCCCTGGAGCCTGGAGGGGGAGGGCCGGTGTGTGAGGAGGGATTGGAGAGGCGTGAGGAACTGGAGCTCTTGGTTTGCGGGGGGAAAGCCGGATTTGGGGTCCGGGGGATGGACGGTACGGAACGCCGAGCAGCGAGGCGAGGGGAAGGCGTGGTGGGCTGCTCCTGCTGGCTTCGGTTGGTGCGTGCCTACTACGAACGAAGGATTTTGACGAATCCCGCCGTTGCCGCTGGCTCGCCGTCCAGGCTGTGCGCGGCCACAGCGTACGCGTGGTGTTATCGCCGGATTGGTTACGCTGTGCGCGGTGCACGAGGATCATGCCCGTGCCCAACTGCCCACGAGTCCATTCTGGATGAACTGACCAAGCGACACGTCTGGTTGCTGAATTTGACCTTCTTTGCTAGAGAGTTCCGAGTCTATATATATAAACCGACCATGAGAATTCTTCTTCCTTTCTTTCTGGATGGAAGAAGCTGTGTGATTGCAGGCTCCCTATTTAATTTAATCCTGATAGTTGAAATCAACTGAAAGGTGTATGGTGAGATTGGTGACCTGGATGGATCATGAACTTTCAACTTGCACATGGTAGCCAAAGTGATAATCAGAGCAGGAGAATAATCAATGGCAGCCTCTCAGCATAGTAGTATTTAGAAGGGTTTAGGCAACATACCGTATAAAAGTCACGCTCATAGTCCTCCATATGTCCCTAAATAAATTAATAATTAGAGTAGTCTTAACTCATTTTTTCTAAGTTTAATTGGATTTATAGAACAAAACACCAAGATTTATGGCACTAAATTAATATCATTGCATGCACTATTGCATGCACTATGAAATATATGTTCATGATTTGTTATTGGTGTCATGAATATTGTTGTACTTTTCTACAAATTTAGTCCGTTTTAGACCATAGTTTTAAATATATACAAATAAATATTATCACCTGACAATGGGGCATAATTCTCATAAAAAATAAAGTTTAGGCCATGTGTTATTAGGCCTTTGGCATGGTAAGTTTTTTTCTTCCATTATAATATATAAATATATTTATTACTACCTTCATTCCAAATTGTAAGTTCTTATCGTCATCAGTATCTCCACCATACTCCATGCCTTGGTGACACCATCTTATCTCCACCATATTCCATGCCTTGGTGGCACCATCTTGTGGACCCTAGTTTAAACATCCCCAATTAAGAGTCCCTTGGGAACGCAGGAATCGATTTTCACAGGAAAAATGCAGGACCAGGCAAAAGAATCCTGTTTTCCAAAGGGCCCTAAAAGTATTAGTTCATTAGTTATCATTCAATTACCAAGTCAAACATTTTTAGCCTCATCGACCCCCTGGTCAGCCCCACTGTTTAGATAATTAGACCTCCCTCTCAACCATGTATGGTCCGGCGATCAAGCCCTTGCTGGCGCTTGTCACCGGAATCCACGTCAACACTAACCATGTAAGTGCTAAATACATAAATCATAACATGGTGATAATTAACTTTTTATATAGTAGCATGCATCCACTTCTCGAGGACAATCTGTATCAACTTGAACAAAATGGCCTGGGGCAATGACGCGGGGAATTCATCTAGTAGATAGATAGATAATAGATGGATCGACGAAAACAAAAGGATTGATTAATGATTGATGTCCAGTGACACATTTTGCAGAGAGTCATGAGGCCGTTAAGAAATAATCAACAATTACTAATGCTAGATTAGTAACACGCTAATCATATGAGAACTACAAAAGGGCTCTAGGCGTTGAGATACTGTCTATGCCCAATTTATTAACTGATTAGTACCAATGGCAGTAGAGAACACAGCACAACAAATAGCACTCTTTGCTTCTTATATCCCAGATTGTCAACACCAGAGAACCTGAAAACAGAAAACAAGATGAAACGCCATGGTGAGAAGCATAAAAAGACTAACGTCTGGTTTATTCTATTATTATTATTATTTTAAAAAAGCAATAGTTCGAACCGGACTTCATGTTGATTTCACACTACATTTAACAAGCTTACCCTGGCAATGATGAATTTATCGTCAAACCGAAGCCAAAAGGGTAGAGTGGATCGTAGTGTGGGTCTCCCACATTCATGGGCAGCTGGTCGACAGACTTGAACCAGGTCTGTGGGAGCTTGCCTGTGAAACCATAGTCTCCAAAGAGTACATCTGCAACCCCCTGACCTTCGGTTCCCGGAAGCCAAGCTGCAACAAGCGCTTCCATTAATGGAACATACGGCTCAATCACAATGGGACGACCCGAAATGATGACTACTGCACATTTAACTGCAGAACACACAGTTCTGATTGTGTCTGGACCAGGGTCTAGCATAGTGAGGTCAGTGCTATCGCCGACTGTTTCAGCATAGGGTGGCTCGCCAACAATGATGATAGCAAATGAGAAGTCGTTATGCTTCATGAAACTGTCATCAGGGTTCTCAGAGTAGACAACAGACGTTGAGTCAGCAACGGTAGACTTTATGGCACCAAGAATTGTTGTTCCTGCACAGGATACTGAATCACTGCAACGAAAAATTACAGTAGAGACTGTTGCTTTAGGTATTTCAGTTATTAAAGGAACCTCACATAGCAAAATTCAGCATAGCGCATTGGGAAGTTTATCCTAGCCTCTTCTAAATCTCAATCAGGAATTATGTTAGTTCAGTAGAATGATAGTTCCACTATCATCACTGTGCTGTTGATCATGGAGATACTAAGTTAACTTTGGATGTATCTGAAGTGTGAACCTTTAGTAATTTCTGAGCTCAAAAGCTGGAGGCAAATGAGTTGCTCAGTTGTGATGCATCTGAAGTATGAATGTGCTCATGTTTGCTTCTAGCGTTTGCAGTTATGAATACCAACTTCTAAATATGCAAATGCAGTTTTAGACCATGTTAAAAATGTACCAAACTGCAAGGAAAATAACTAGAGTGAGCTCTTAGGTTTACTTGGCAATTCAGTGTATCCCTGTCAGGGTTATATCTCTGTTGGAGGGGATTAGGGTAGGATTGGGGAATTAGGAGCAAATTAGAAGCAGAATTTTAGGGAGAAGGGGGAAGGAAACTACAGCCAGAGGAGGGCCAGAGGAGGGAGAGTCAGAGCTGCTGGCGGTGGCGTGCTGCAGGGCGACATGGATACTGGAGGCTAAAGAGCTTTAGGGTTTTACCCCTTATTGACTTCTCAGTACTACTCATACTTCTTAGTTCCAAACAATTACATCTCCCCTTTCTCATTTTCCCAACTTGGCTTGACTTACATGCAAACCTGATTCTAGTTCCCTAGTCTTAACCTAGATGAACTCCCTGATAAGCCGTGGCAGAAAGTACTGTTGGCTGATTTGGCTGACTGATTCGGCTGATAAGCTTGTTCGCTTGAGCTTATCAGCCGAATCAGTCAGTTATTCAGTAGTGTACCCTCAGGCACTGGCGTACTGTACATGCCTTGAACAGTATCATACCCCTTGGTTGGCCGGCTGGGCCGGCCACCGGTCGTAGCTCTATGACAATCCCATATGCACACAATAAAAATAGTCACATAAAATGTATGTTAAATTGTTAAATTTCCATGCAATGAACACCTGCATTGTTTTTGCTGAAATATAAAAGGAAAACCTATATAAAAGAAGCTTCATGTAATGAATACCGGTCTTTCTCCTCTGTTAATTGAAGGGCAGAGTTCCTGCTATTTTCGTTAAAAAATATATATTAAAATGATGAATGGCATTACCGGTTGTGATATCACCACTGCCCCCCATCCATTTGATTGACCATCCACCACACTGGTACCCCAAATTGCTAGCATGACTTCCAGCTACCAGGATACTTCTAGCTCTCTTAGGGAGAGGTAGAAATTGCTGCTCGGGAGGGTTCCCATTTTTTAATAGAACAAGTGATTTCCTCACAGCTTCTCTAGCCAGCTCCCTATGCTCCTGTTCAGATTTTGGTACAAAATTTAGGTTGATCTGGAATGAATTCCAACCTAGCTGTACACAAAAAACTGTTTTTTTTTCTATATCACAATGTAGCTCTTTTTGAAACATCACCATGTAACTTGAGAAAACATTGTACAACTAGCTTACCAACCTTCTTTCCAAGCTGCTCTGCAAAACTAAGATCAGCTAAAGGGTTCTCAAACAGGCCCATTGTAAATTTGACTCGAAGGATACGTCTCACAGCGTCATCAATTCTGCTCATATTGATGACACCCTTGTGAACGAGAGAAGTCAAATCGTTAATGTAATCAGTGTAATTGTATGGCACCATGACCTGGAGTTGAGTTGAAGGAAAAAATTTAAAGGCAGATGGTGGAAAAGAAAAACTTCATTCTTATTTCAGCAAAAATTACTATGGCCATTATGTGCAAACTTATCTGTCCCCAATTCTTGAATTGTTGTTATGAAAAATAATTCATGACAAAAGGTCAACCAAAGAATACATCAGAGTTATCAATACCTACTAGGAATTCACCTCCAATTGCAACACTAAACCTTCCCCACTAGGTATATAATAATTTTCCTCAGTAGCTAGTTGAAAGTAACCAATAATTTTCTCAAAAGAAATCCACATACCATATCAATGCCAGCATTGATTCCGGCTTGCACAGAATAAGTATAGTTCGCGCCAGGAGGTGAGGTGATACGGTCTACTCCTAGCCAATCTGATATCACGAAACCCTGCAAGCAGTCACAAGATATCCAAAATTAAGTTTTAGATCACAGCAAAGTAATGTAGATAAAGCTGCAGATTATTACTAACTCTAAAATGCAGTTTGGATTTCAGGTATCCAGTGATTAAGTGATGGTTGGCATGCATTTTTACACCATTCAAGCTTGAGTAAGAAACCATAACAGTAGCAACACCCTTTATGATAGAGTCATAATATGGTGGCATGTGAATGCTTAGCAGCCCATGTTCATCAATGATTGTGTTATTCTCATTGATTCCATTATGAGTTCCACCATCACCAACATAGTGTTTAGCACAAGCAGCAACCTTATCCCTGCAAAAGCCATAAGCTGAGGTATAAGGATAGGCATAAGATAGAAAGTTCTTTAACACTGTGAGATAATAATCCTGATTGTTATTCGCAAAAAAAAAAAAGAATACTGATTGTTTTCCTAAACTAATTTCATTCGAAGGAGATATTCACAAAAATAGTAAGTAATATTTGTTATAAAAATATTGTTACTGATAGAGTGCCCATCAAGGCATCTTAGCTGATTAGTGATTAGGTTCCAAGTATTTGATAAAGATGCAAATGCCTTACATATTGGCTTTGTACCATAATATTTGTATCAGCACTGAGAAAAGAGTATCTTACTTCCCAGCAACATATGGAACTCCCTTGGTATGATTGACTGGGATCTCGCCCTGCAGACCAAGGATAATATCTGTCATCTGCTGCACAACCTTGTGATCCTCACTGTAGCTCTCATAGCATCGACCCCATCTTGGATCTCTGCAAACCTAAATCAAGCTATAAGAATAGTTCCCGATCAATATAACTTAAAGTGAAACAAGAATATAGCATTATATTCATTCAACTTTGCTTCATCAAAGATCTTGCATAGTAGAAGCAACAAATTTTATACGTGCTTACTGCAATACATGGAGCAAAAGTATATTGAATGCCTGTCGCACGCACTTCAAGAGCAGTTGCTTCACCAATTCTTTTTATGAGGCCAGGATCCCTAACAGAACAAGAAAGATACAGATGTTGATATAGCTACATAATTTTTTTATGATGTTTGCATGATCAGCCTGCTAACAAGAAACAATTCTTGTTGCTAAATGGATATGAATTGCTGCCTTCTATGAAGCATGTAGCATATATTTGTCAAATTGCAATATGTGCATGTAGATTAACAGGGATGTACCTTGTAGCTCCAAGCCCGATGTTATGAGGGAATAAAGTGGCGTTGTAGACATTATTATTACCATGAACAGCATCAATTCCATAAATCAATGGAATTCCTAGACGCGTTGACAAGGCACCTTTCTGGAATTCATTGACCATGTTCACCCAAATTGCAGGACTGGCCTGGGGAGCAGGAACGCTTCCACCACCACTTAAGATGCTTCCTTCAGAACAGCGTGAAAGTTTGACATTAGAAATTGCATAACATCGGATATGGATAGGACAATGCCACAGTGGTAGCCTTTTTAGAAGAATACAACAGTGGTAGCTATAGCTGTGGAGTACCATAGGCTTCGTTTGTTTTTATCACCCAAACAAGAAGCCATATGAAAGACGGCAAATGATTCTGGGCTTATATAGAACTTACCTATAAAGTACTTTTTCATGACATTTGCAGATGCAACTTGGCGTTCTATCTGTGTCATTTGGCCAATTTTTTCAGCAAGGGTCATCCTACCAATAAGATCCCTGATTCTAGAGTTAATAGGCTGCTTTGGATCCTTGTACTTCATGTACTCTGCATCTGCCATCGAAACAAAACATAGCAGTAGAAGGAATGTCCAGGAAACATTGGAGTATCTCATGTCTGAAAATTTCTTTGGAATAGTTTGGCCCGATGGTCTTGATCCCCGAACTGTGAACATAATTCAATAGGCCTAAATGAAACATTAGAGATTAGATAAATCAAAATCAGCATGCAGATCAGAAAGAAAGTGCAATTGTATGAACAAAGAAAATAGTTTTCTTTCGAAGGACACAGCAAATGGGCTTCCAGACGTGATCTAATTAAGTTGTAACCCACGTCCCCCGTTGATCTTCTACAAGAAATGAAGCACACCTTAACATGTAGTAAAAACACATGATGGCCCTATCTTGCTGAGGGAAAATTATTGATACCTCCTTAGAACTTTTCCTCTTTACTAATTGCTAAGTCAGTCGTAAAAGAAAGGTTTAGCACTGAGAATGTTGAACACATAACAAAGTTTCAGCATCTCTATCAATGTCCACACAAGTGTAGTTTTCATATACAACTATCACCACAATGAAGTACGTACATTGGACATGGCTGAATGAGAACCATTTCCAGCAGGTAAATAAAGAATAGAAGAATTCGACAGCATACGGCGAGTACTGTGTCACTACTCAGCCGTGGTCAACGAAAAATATGATATGGTAGCGAAGTCAACACGTCTCAGTAGGTCTTATTATAAAATACTGACCCCTCAGAATTTTCCAAGATTCCCCGTCACATCGAATCTTGCGGCACATACATAAAGCATTAAATATAGACGAAAACAAAAACTAATTACGCAGTTTAACTGTAAATCGTGAGACGAATCTTTTGATCCTAGTTAGTCTATGATTGGATAATATTTGCCATAAACAAACGAAAGTGCTACAGTAGCGAAATCCAAAATTTTTCCCAAACTAAACAAGGCCTTAGCCGGCAGCGGAACACTATAGTGGGCTAGTGGCGTCCCCTGATTTCCCCTGGAAATCCTAATTCGAGGCTGAAAAAGAAACAGCACCGCGGAAATCTCTCCCAAGAAGCACATGCGCTGATCTAAAACGAGAGCTCCCTGAGAGCAGCAGCAGGAGGCGGCAACAGACAGTTGTGGTAGCTAGTAGCTTAGTAGCAAGCCGGGAGTTCTCCTCACCGCGGAGCAGCGACGGAGGGAGAGGGTGAGCTCACTCTGCTGCCGATTGCGTGCTGGAGCTGAGCTCACTTGCCGTCCCTCGCGCGCGCATGCACGCACCGGCGAGGCCGGAAATGGGAACGGCGGTGCGAGGTGGAGGACTGGGGAGAGAGCAGCGGCGCGTGGTCACGGCGCCGTGATTTGTAGGCGAGCGTGGTGCTTTCGGAAGGAACACTAGAGGTATGGGGGCACCCAATGGCCGCGGTAAAAAGGGCAGGCAGAGGGAGACGATTACTACTCAATGCTCCTCCCTAAATTTCGACGCAGAGCTCTTGCTGAGAAAGTGTGCTGCGAAGAGTTGAACAAAGAGCAATACGCAGAACAAAATGAATCAAGAGCTACAGCCTACAGCATGCCGACCGCATTGAGCAGATGCTCAAACTCAGACGCATATCAACATCCAGAAGCATTCCCAAAGGCAACAAGAAAACAACGAGCTCAACCAGGGAGCATGAAAGAAGTCTGATCATGATAAATGTTGCGGATGGTCCATCCAGTCATCCAGAGTTCAGCTTCTCTACTTCAGTTATAACCTGGCACTGGTATAACTCAGATTTCCTCACATAGTTAAGCAAGTAGCTTCAGCTAGATAAGGAGTACAATGGAAGTCACAAGTCTCCGCAATAGGGGCATTAATGATATCCAGCGCAAGGCAGTCTTGTTAGACTAGATTACTAGTACAACACGGGAAATATATTAGCTCGGAATCACAAGCCATATAATCGTCACAAAGCATCCATCAATTCTCCTTTTGTCTGCTCTAATCTTCCTGGCAGTCCTGCTACCTGCGTTACGGTAACAGAGAGAATAGATTCAGTGGGAGCAAGCGAACCATAGACTTCCAGTAATAAAATTATAAAGTGGGGTTCAGATTACCTTAGTTATTGTTGGAATAAGGTAGGCTGACAGCTACCCACTGATTATCGCTGATGGGAAGCATGGTCGCACCTTCTGGGATAACCATATCAGTGTGGCGAGGGTAGACTTGGATTCTGTTGGTTCCCAAATAGCAACCGCAGCTGTCATTGCTGACAGGCATGGTAGCTGTTGACATGCTTAGAGTAGAGGTAATGGTTGGGGCTATGAGGGCTGCCTGACCATTCACAACTGATGTGTGTTCTAGAGATGAGTCCATGCCTTCTACTTCTGTGCTTGGCTCTGGAATGAGCGGTTCATCAACTTGCAGAGACGAGTGGATCACTTCAGCTTCTGTGCTTGCCTCTGGAGAGTGCAGTTTGTCAACTTTCAGAACTTCAATATCTATGCTTTGCTCTGGAAGGGACAGTTTGTCAACTTCCAGAGTTGAGTCCATTACTTCAATATCCATGCTTGGCCCTAGAAGGGGCAGTTTGTCAACTTCTGTGCTTGGTTCTGCAAGGAGTGGTTTGTTAACTTCCAGCTTTGCAGAGAGAGTGTTTCCATCAAGAGACTGTGTTGTAGCAGCAACAGGAAGTCGGTTAGCAGAGCCAGCTGATCCAGCATCATGATTTACTGCACATGAACATAACATGAGTGAGTGAATGAATGAATGAGAATCAAGTTAATACAGAGAAAACCCACATCAGCAAATAGCAAATACAGACAAAAAGAAACTTGCAAGGGTTGCATTATGTAGACATGCAATGGACAGAGTTATGGACATCAGATGCAGAATAAATAAGACCAGCCAAAAGTTAATCAAGTGCAAAGTTGAACTTAACATGTGCCTCATAGCAGGGAACATTCTACTAGTTCATATTATTACCTCTCAGTGGTAATATTGATCAACTGGTTATGATCTAAATGTGTTTTAGAGGGTAAATACTAAATAGCAGCAGTACAACCACTATGACATCACAATATGCATCCCTAACCCTGAGAGCCGAGGAACCAAGTTGAACTTACTAATTTATTTTTTTACTCCTTTGTTCCAAATTAAAATCTTTCTGGTGTTTCTAGGTACATGGCTTTTTACTATGTATATAAATATACACTATGTCAGTCTAAGATACATAGATTTTACTATGTATAGATATCTAAAAAAGCCAAAACAACTTATAATTTGAAATGGAGGGACCAGCACATGAGTGAGAGAGGTAATCAGGAAGAAAAAAAAAATGAAGACATGCCTGGGATTCAAACCCAAGATGCCTGAAATACACAGCTCATACCTTCCCGCTGGTCCTTGAGGTTTGGCCAGTATGCTTGTGTAATTCTACCAGGACCCACGTGTAAGGTCATAAATCCTCCCTCTCTCCCAGAGGAACTCCCATGCGTGGCCTGCAAGTAGCAGCAGGCAGCGGCCAGAATCCAGTTCCGGTGCGTGCGGATCCAGCGTCCCCTTGACCAGATCTATCAACCCAGCAACTGGAGTTGGCTGCCAGAGGCCATTTGGTGGTGGCATGCGGGAGTGGGGGCATAGGCTGCATACTGGCTACGCTCGCAGGATGCTGCAGTCGCAGAGAGGTGGCTGTGGCCCGGATGCTGCACGACGGCGGCTTGGAGGCCACGTTCAACGTGGCATCATCGCGTGCTGGAGCGTTGGCACTTCTTGGATGTCACGACATTACCGAGGCTGCATGTGTGGTGCTAGGACATGACAACCATGGCTCGCTACGCAACCTGCTGTGGGCATGGCTTTCCATCGGCAATGGCTCCATGAGCTCAGCTCACAAACTGCGTGTGGTGGCAGACAGTGAGATTCTTCATCTGGCTTCGCGGAAGATGTTGCGTTTGGCCGCATGCATCAGTCTCTGGCCACGTGCTGTGGTGCTTACAGGACTGGCTGATGTGCAGTGGTGTGGACCTTTTGTGCTGGTGTGAGGTGGAGCGCGTTGCGCGAAAACCTGGCCAGTGTTAGTCGGAGCCAACAACGGCGACACTGGCGTTGCTCCCTTCCTTGGATTCCTTGGAAGAGTCGTCGAGGCCTCCCCTCATCCTGCGGGGTTCTTCTGAGGAAACTTCGCTTGGGGTTTTCTAGGCAGGTGAAAACAACGATCAACATCGTATCCTTCGTCTGCAAGCCTTGGATTTTCAACGAGGCCAGGTTCTCTCTGGTTCGCTACTCTTGCGGCGCGCGTCTCTGGTTCTCCTAGAGTGGATCTGCAGTGAGATGTCGGAGCTGCTTTTATTGTGGGATGCAACAAAGCTTGGCAACGATGACACATTGTGTCCTTTTTCTACGGAGGTCGTGGTGGCATGTTTGGGGCTTGGTTGATGTTAAGTCGGAGCTTCTTATCATTGGATCTTGTGATAAGCTCAGCAATGATGACGTGCATGGGGCTCTGTCAGTTGTGTGTCACCTTTGTAAATGGATTGCTCAGAGTTAGCCGTCTGGACTGTCATGTTTAGGTTTTTTGCCAATTTTCCTTTAATAAACTGTGTGGTTGTAAGGTTTTCAGGCCTTGCTTCCCTCATAAACTGGGTCAATTCTATTTCTTCTTAATTGAAAGGCAGAGCTCCTGCCACTACGTTGAAAAAAAAAAAATCCCTGCACTGTTGTGCAAAGCCCAACACGTGTTTGCAAAGAGCAGAAATAGTAACTACCAAATACCATGCACATAATGTCACAAATGCACGTTCACTGTAGTTTCAAAACTCCAAAGTCACCAAAGTTCAAAACGGAAGAAATTGGCATATGGTACAGCAAAGGATCTGAGAGGCTAAGGAACTGATGCGCACTAGCCACTAGTACCTCCTGGAACGTCAAAGTTGAAATTTGAAAGATCACATTCATAGACATGAACGTGGCGAAGTTGGTTTAGAAGAAGCCCAATACTAGTGGCTAAGAACCATGAGATTTCCATGTACTTGTAATATTAGTTTGCAAAGAAATGGAACAAAAGGAGTAACCAGAAAACTCACCAGCATCAAAGTCATTATCCTTGCCATGATTTGCCGTTGGCATTGATACACCAAGCACCGAAAAACCAGGTTCTAGAACCTTGATATTTTGTCCAGCAGGCAAGTTCTTGGTTCCTTGTTGCACAGGTGGTCCTCCATGGACAGTAGAACAAGCAGAGTCTTTTACCCCTGAAAGGCAAAAAAATTTTGCTAACGGTATGCAGAACAAGGTGTGCATAGATGGGGAAAAACGAGAAGGTTGGACAGGGGCAATTGATCGCTAAAGAAAACTCAAAACAGAATCCACAAGAGCTAACCTTCGCACGATATTCAAATATCGTAACCAAGGGTTAGATGTAAGGTTGACACTCTACTATAATTCAAATGCTAAGCAGTATGAATCTGTAAACAGGTAAACCATCAACAATGAACTAGACAAGTCTGGAGTCTTGACAATGGAGCCATATATCAGAAACTGATACTGAGGCAATGAATAGTCAAATAGGAGTTCCTGTTCCCATCCACACATGTGAACAGGCTCAGAATTTAGTTGCTTTACGAATTTCTCACTCTTTTCCTAAGAGCAAAATTTTAGGTATATATTAACTCCTACATAGCAGTTCTTAATACATACAACACATCGGGGAACTGTAATCATATGACAGAATAAGAAGTTGAACTTTATCAAGAATGAAGCTTCAAAACATAAATGCCATCATTGATCTCATGTAATGAATAGAAAAGATAATTGCAAATCTATTGCTATGGTAGGCAAGTTTGTTCTTGATGTGAAGGAAACTATGACAGTAGCTTAGCGACTTACTGTCTTTGAAATGTTGAAAAGCAATCTTCGCAGCATTCATCTCTGCTTGCTTTTTAGTGTTCCCTGGCTCTCCACGAAAAGTTGCACCCTGAATTTCCACAGTTGATATGAAGGCAGCAGAATAGTTCGAGACATCCAAAGTTGTATCATAGGTAGGCAAGGGAAAGCCTTCTTTCTGAACAAATTCTTGTAGAAGATTCTTATAGGATACTGATGGAAGCTGTGAAAGGTAGAATGACCCATCAAATTGGTATAGCTAAATTCATCGGATATCTTAAAAAAAAATTGTTGACCTTTTAGAATCTAGAACATTTGATCCATGGAAAAAGATGCATAGTGACAAATCATTATCTTTCTTTATAAACATTACAAAACATTAAGGAATACATAGCATGTAACCCTATTTAGTTGCAAACTGTTATCTTGTTCTATGAACCTTGCTTCAGGCTAGCTCATAGGCACCTGCAATGGCAAAGCTCAAATTTCTGCAATTTGACTACAAAACTGTTTGAGATAATTTTCACAGTTTACTGGCTCATTGCTACTCTCACATTTTTGTTAAAAAGATAAAGCATGACGACATATGCTTGGTACCTGACATGGTAAATGGATCACAGCTCAACAATTGTTACTGGAATTCCTAACAGTGTGCAGCTAAACCCTAGTATCGGCAGCCATTCTCTGCAGCAGCAGCTGCTGCGGCTGCAGCTCACTCTCACGGGTTACTGTGTATTACTGTACAAAAAAGCAGCAGCTGCTGCAAAGTAGCTCAAACAATTGCAGCCTAAGGATATGCTAGAGATGAAACCCAACAAAAAAGAAACGATAGCAACAATGGAAAATTAGTAACAAGACCAACATTTTCTTAGCAAGTAGAAATGGAATGGAAGCAACTTCTTCAGGTTTTAGCACAACTAGTACAGTAATACCTTTACCTGGAATGCAAGACACCAGGACTAAGGCTTGTTTGGATGATGGCATGAGATTCTTGCCTGGCCGAGGCAGCGTCGGCAGGCATCTGATTTCATGTGACTGTGGCTACTGGCTAGGATCGTCTGACTGGGAGGCCATGATCCAAACACGCCCTAAGCGTATGGTTTGTGCTAGGGGTATGGGATGATTCCTAGATTTTGTTGTGCCAGTGGTATGGTTTTGTGCATGTGTGCTGGGTTTCCTCTTGGGAAGGGGATTTTCTCTCCAACCCATGTACTTTTTTTAAAGAACCCATGTACTTTCTTTCTTCTAAATGAAATGATGCACACCTTTCCTACATGATCAAGTTAAAAAGAAAAGGGAAAAAAGACAAAAAAAACTAGCAACGGCCTTAACTTCACATGCATATGACTTATTTGCCCCAAGATGGTACAAGATGGCATGCAATTAAATACATTTGCAGATATTTAAAATATGTCTAAGCATATTAGTCGTTCCCAATTCAAAAACCATTTTTATCAGTATGGATCAATATTGGTCCCAGATGTACTGGACAATCCAAACTTGGTTTGCTGAATATTAACTGACAGTGCGCATATATGCTGAAGAGTGTATCTGTTATCATAAATAAGGTGAGGTTGTGCTAACTAAATTCTCCAAAAGTGAAAAGGAAAAGAAATGGACCAACCGGTAGTTGCTGTGTTGGGCCTGCTTCTTGAGGTAAGAACATCAGAGCAACTTTTGCAGCCGCTGTTTCAGCTTCCTTCATTGTGCGACAGTACTCTGGGCTCTCAAATGTTTGACCATCTATGGTTACTTCTGACTTGAATAGAGGTGCACGAAGAGAACCTCCATGAATGGGACGATACGAAGGCAGGAGTTTGCCTCGCTTCTGAGCATATTCTTGTAACTGATTCTTGTAACGAAGCTGGGTCTCTACATAAAAAATAATAATAATGAGTGTGACAGATAAAGCAAAAAAGAAAATTTCCTCTTTTAGATGAGCGAAAAACGCTCTACTGCATGAAAAAAGGATCTTTATAGCATGAGAGAATAAACATAGGGACATAGGTAAACGACAAAACAACTAATCCAAACATAAAAAAGAATAGAAAATAATAATGACAACTTTCCAGGAATGACATATGGATCATATGATGAATAGTCCTGAGATGTAACCGTGTAACCGATTTGCTAAAAACTACAGACAGCTTCTCCTGCATTTCTTAAATGAGTTCAACATGACCTCCGAGCAGTTTATTATGTACATAATGACTCACGTGGTACTTCTTCTATATATCCATTATACACGGCCAGAATTTTATCTTCAGGGTCCACTAGCTACAAGAATCGCACGACGTCCTTGCAAAATCACGTGCAATCAATACAAAATCAAAGAGTAAAGTGTGCTGGTGAACCTACCTAACTGCATGAAACACACTACGTCCTTGCAAAATCACGTGCAATCAATACTACCATTGCACTAGTAGCATTACAAAAACAGGGATCACTTTCCTCTATTGGAGCAATAATGCTAGTAAAGTTCACCTGTAAATACTAGGATTGCGAATAAGTTCAAGTCTTCTTCAGTTCAACTGTAAATACTTGGATTGTGAATAAGTTCAAGTCTTCTTCAGTTCAACTGGTAAGATTAATTTCAAAAACTAGGCAGATGCTTACCCCTTGGAGGGTTCCTACTGATTGAAACACCCACACCACCTCGAAACTGTTAGGTTTCATGCACCAACTAATACTTCACAACACTCCCACTCACGTGCAGCCAGAACAAGGCGCAAACGTGGAAATAAAGAAGGGAGCAGAGGACTTAAAAGATGCCTCTACCAAGACTCAAACTCGAGATTTCATGCACAAGCCAAGTGAACCCAAAAGCTTAAGCGATTGGGAAAAGGTGGACAATCCACTAATGCTTCACAACAGAAACAATTAAACGTACCTCATACGGAACTCAAATCGATGATAAGGGTGGGAAAATCAAGTGCAATCAATACAAAATCAAAGAGTAAAGTGTGGTGGTGAGCCTATCTACCTACATGAATGCTTCCTACCAATACTAACATTGCACTAGTAGTATTAAAAAAATAGGGATCAATTTCCTCTGTTGCAACAATAATGCTAGTAAAATTCACCTGAAAATACTTGGATTACTAATAAGTTCTACTCTTCTCCAGTTCATCTCGTAAGATTAATTTCAAAAGCTAGGCAGATGCTTAAACCTTGGAGTGGTTCCTACCGATTCAGGCACCCGTGCCACCTCCAAATAATCAAATATTCAAATGTACCTGGTAAGGAACTCAAAACAACGAGAAGGGTGCGAAAATCCAATGCTACCACGATCGTCCAAGAAAAGAAATTATTTTCCATTGTTTTAAGAAAACATAGTGTTTTTCGAAAGGAAAAGAAGATAATAGCATGGGGTTTTCACACGGAGGGAAATTCCACCGAGAAGGCGGTGATAATTCGAGGAACGAAAACCTTATTTGATCCCAAATCGTAAGGGGACAAGCTGGCAGCTCACCGGGCGGCGGCGGCGCAGGGGCAGGGGCAGGGGCAGGGGCCTCGGCCGGGAGCGCGCTGAGGTTCTCGAAGGCGGCCATGGCAGCGAGGTTGCACGCCTCCTTGACTGACCTCTCCCCTTCATCCGGGGAGCTGAAACTCTCGCCATTGACGACGACAGTGGCGCGGAAGAGGGGCGTGTGGGCAGGACCCTCGCGGGTAGGCTCGTACACCGGCGGCGCCCATCGCCGCTTCTGGCACAGCTCCTGCAGCCGCGACTTGTACATTCGTGCGATCTGCTGCCGGTCTCTGTTTTGGCTAGGGTTCAGTGGAGAATGGAGAATTTCTCAGGGCTCGATTTGATAGGGAATCTTGAAAACTTTTTGGTTTGATAGGTGAACTAAACGAGGCCGGTCCTTTCCTTGTTCCTTGAAGCAGTTGATGGGCGCCTTGCGTTGTGTAATGAAAGTGCAGTGAGTCCAAGCAACTATGAAGTACAGGTGCCCTACTACTACTACTACTACACAAAAAGGCCTGGCCTGGCATGCAATGCAACGGGGGAAAAGCTTGGGGATGATCTGAAACCAGAGCCAAACACAAACAACGTCCCAGTTCTTTGCTGAAGCAAATCCACTAGGGCCTTGGTTAGTTCCAATTTTTTTACAAAATAAAAATAGTACCACTTTCGTTTGTATTTAATAAATATTATCCAATCATATACTAACTAGACTCAAAAGATTCGTCTCGTCAATTCCGACTAAACTGTTCAATTAGTTTTTATTTTCATATATATTTAATATTTCATACATGCGTCTAAAAATTTTGATGTGACAGAGATTCGAAAAAATTTTGTAAATTTTTTTGGAACTAAACAAGGTCTACTGCCTTGTTTAGTTCACCATGAAAACCAAAAAGTTTTCAAGATTCTTCGTCACATCGAATCTTGTGGCACATACATGAAACATTAAATATAGACGAAAATAAAAACTAATTACACAGTTTAGCTGTAAATCACGAGACGAATCTTTTGATCCTAGTTAGTCCATAATTGAATAATATTTATCATAAACAAACGAAAGTGGTACAGTACCGAAAACTTTTCACTTTTCGGAACTAAACAAGGCCTACGAAGACATGAAAGAGGCTGAGGGGGAAAGAAGCTGCAGCATTTTACACAATTTGTAGAGCTTGGATGCTGACCGTAATTAATATACGCAGAGACACTCTCGTACTCAGGCCCTGTTTAGTTCTCACATCAAAAAATTTTCATCTATTACATTAAACCTTTGGACACATGAATGGAACATTAAATATAGATACACTACTACAGTCAGGTACTGCAGGGGCGGCTAAATAAGCTCTGTAAGGGCGGCTGGCCCAGCCGCCCTTATGCAAACGCTCTTACAGTGGAATTCACTGTAAGGGCGGTTCAACACCAGCCGCCCTTACAGAGGCCCACTGTAAGGGCGGTTGGAAACAACAGCCGCCCTTACAGTGGCCTACTGTAAGAGCGGTTGGTGCTTCCAGCCGCCCTTATAGTGAGCCTTAGTAAGGGCGGCTTGTGTCTCAGCCGCCTCTATTATCTGTATTTGCAAGGGCGGCTCTATCTAGAACCGCCCCTACAGTTATTTTTCAGAAAAAAAAATAAAAATTACAATAATCGAGTTGACAGCACAGCACAGCACCACATACATATATACATATATAATCAGAGACAGAAAACATCACAGATTCACAACATAAATATCCATACATATACACAGCACCACATTTCAAGTCCAAAATGTTTCCATGTCCAAATCCATCCAAAAGAGTCCGAAATTTTTCAGGTACTAATACAAATCGATCACAGTCCATTCCAACAAGTTCACATGTAATCAACGACCTAGACATAGCCTATCCCACTGACGGAGGTGCTGGTAAAGAGGATTGCTACCTAAGTCGGACTGTGGGTTATGGTAATCACCTTTGTAATAAACAACATGGTCCATTATAAAGTTGCAAAGGTCACCGACAATCTCTAAGAGGTCATCATCCCTGTAGACATCCCTTTTTAGTCCTTTTTCTTCTTTCCACTACAAGATCGTAAAAGACAAGTTTAGGTCTAGTGTAAAGAAGAGATTGCAAAGCTAAGTGAGAAATACTATGTTTTCATACTACAACCCACTAAGAGATTCAAACTTACCAATTCAGGGTGTCTCCTGTAGCCTTTTGTGTTACTGATGAAAGCACATACATAGTATCCACAATGCAGACTCCCTGGCCTTTGCTTGGGAAACTTTGTTTCAATTTGCAAATGGAGATGTGTCAAGTATAAGTACTGAAAAAATTAGTAATTTTATGCCAAACTAAGTCGCACTTACCGAACATAGAAATTTGAAACGCAAGTGGCTCCCCAGACCTGGATCATGCCTTCCTTTGTGATTCTTGACATAGGCCCTGAATGCCCTGTTTGAATGAGAATCGATGTGACTTGTAGTATGCAGAAGTCGATATTAAAGTGAATCATATAAGGTTACTAGGATTACAAATTTGCTTACGTAATGAGAATTGACATGAAGTCTTTATATGTGTGAGGGTCAAAATCTGCAGAATCACAAATCCATGCCATGTTCATCCCGACATCGAGACCTATGACTATCCAGTGATTGCTACAACAATTTTAAATAAATACATAAGTACCTTTGCATCAAAATAAGATAAACCGAACAATCGTTAAGTATACAATTAATCGAACTTACTTGAAGTGGTATGGAATCCATATTGTTTCGAAGTGTTGGAGATTCTTTAAACATACGGCAAGCCATGCCGCAACCTTAAGAGACTCTTCTCTTATTTTGGCCGCACGGATCTTTTCTTTCTCCGCCAACGTCCCTCCAGCAGCTAGCTGTGGCGCATCCAATTCCCATCTCGATGGGTAATTAAAATTTATTTGTGCTATAGGCATAGGGTCTACATACCCGGCTTTCGTTGAGCGTGTAGATTTCATAAAGTTTGCTTGCATTCTAAAAATCATGACGTAAGTTAGTTTTAGCAAAATCCAACTAGGTTACTTTCAAATCATATCAAGAGGAAGAGGACTTACAGGCACCAAGTGCGAATCAGATTCATCGACATTGAACTAAGGTGAAAGCATGATTGGATGTCGCTGAAGTCAAAGGCAATACCCGAAGCAGGGCCTCCAAATGTGCGAGCAGGTATTACTGCTTCCAACACATTCAGTTCTGTACGTGAAACATGCAAGTAGTACCAATCATGGAACCTTCTCATTCCATATGGCATCTTACACAAGACCCGGTTTGGTAGGAAACGTTTGCCTTTTACATATTCTTTCGGGCAATCCTTTGACCACTTGATGGTTTCAACATCTGGATACTTTGTTATCGTTGTGTAGTCTGAGGTGTCAGTGGGCATCCTGTAGGCAAATTTGTTCGGGCCTTGGTTCTCAGGCTTGAACTGGTCATGAGCATACCACTTGTACATACCCGAGACATTCATATCCACAAAAGATTTTGACCCTGTCGACCTTATCATGATGGGGATCTTTTCACGAGCTTCACATACTAGAGGGAGTAGTTCTTCATGTGTCGGCGGTGCTTGTTGAAAAGTCTGTGCCATCTCATCATGGCCTTGCTCGGGGCGAGCTGGAGAATGTTGTGGCTTAGGAGGCACATGTGGTGTCTCGTCATGCTCTGACTCGGCACGAGCTGTAGAAGGTTTTGGGCTATGAGGCACATGTGGTGTCTCATCACGCTTTGGCTCGGCACGAGCTGTAGAAGAATGCGGACTATGAGGCACATGTGGCATCTCATGCTCTGGCTCCGCACGAGCTACAGAAGGTTCACCTATTTGAGGCTCATGTGGCGTCTCATCATGCCCTGGCTCGACCCCTTGCTCACCAGCGGTTGGAGAAGCCGGTACCCTCTCATGCATCAAGTGGTCCTCATGAGACGGTGAATACACCGCTCCATCCTCAAGGTGGACTCTCTCCAGGTGTACATCACTTGGAGTTGGCGAGGAAACATTCAACACAATATCCTTTTTGTACCATAGGATGAACTGTTTCATGAGTAGTCCAAGCTCACGAATCCCCTCGCTAGTTGGGTGTTCAATCTTATGCTTCGCGTACTCGGGATTCACGGTATGCACCTCAACCTTACTATAGTCGGCCGGGACCGGTTTATGGTGCCAGATGTCGCCTGGAATTGGAGGATGTGCCAGACCCGTTGCGACCTCAGCCATCTCCTGTCCCCTACCGATGGGAATCAACAGGATGCAACGAGTTGGCACCCGTATGTGATCGACTGAGGCGGAGGCTGCATTGGAACCTTGGCTGCTTTGAACATTTGGAGGGCTACCAACTAGAACCAAATCCCTAGGCGGCTCCATTTGTGACCGTCGCTCAGTAGACAGTCCTTGCTCCTGTAGTTCCTTGGCAACTAGGGTCTTCACTAGGGTGGCAAGACTCTCCTCCCGGTTTCTACCATGTTTCTTGTACATCTCCACATCCTCTCGAAATCCTTCCTTCCAGGTCTTATGTTTCCCTAACCCCCTGACACGGCCTGGGTGCTCGGGGTTTCCCAAGCCAAGGCTAAGCTCGTCCTTCTCTCTAGAAGGAGTGAATGAGCCCTTCTCGATATCTTCAGAATATTTCATTATCCTTGACACTGCCTCCTCGGTCTCTGGCTTGGCAAATTTCAGACTGCTGCCTGATTCTTCAAGATTCCTGGCAAAGAGCCAACGCTTGGTGCGTGGCTTCAATTTCATTACTTTTGTATTCCCAGCAGCTACGGCCTCCTCTTCCATCTTTCTAAACATCTCTTCCTTGCCCTCGTAGCCACCGGGGCCTAGACGAGGGTGGTGGATGTTCTTCTTCGCCTGCAAGCTGTTCTTTTCACTTAAGGCCAAAGATTCTGGTGCAGTCTTCTCAGCCACGAGCAACGCCCAGATAGCAGGAGTGATGTGTCCATACTTATGGTACGGAGTTAACCCCTTTTTGATGTACTCGGTGTTCAGCTCATTCCTCCAACGTCGGAAGGATTCTCCCATCATCTTCATAGCACGTCGTCTTACTAGGGGTAGCTTCTCTGCCGGAATCCTAAAATTAAAATTGACCAATAGACGATTTTTCCATAGGTCATCCTTTATGTCCTCTGGATAGTCGTGCCAATTACGGATTGATGGGTTCAACTTGTCTCTGACTAGGGCCCCAATTGCATTGCGGAATTTTGATTGGAACTCCTTTGGCTTAAGGATCTGCCCTTCTTCCCCAACCTCATCAATCACATAAACCATTTTTGCATTTGGATAGTGGTTTGGCTTTCTGACCCCTCCTTTCCTTTTCACTTTGGTAGTCGAGGCCGAGGTTGTGCCTTCAGGTTGCGGAGCAGAGGCCACAATCGTAGTCTCTGTGCCTGTTGCCTCTGCCCTCCTTTCCCTTGCCCCGTCGTGTCCGGCGAAACGTGTCGGACGCCGACGTGGTCTTTTTGGAGGTTTAGGAGGGACCTGTATAAACAACAGGTCAAAGTGTTAGTAGAGGTAACACAACCATATCGTTACCAAAATTTATGGTTTACTAAGTGACCTTCATATCCCTACCTCCTCGTTTGGGTCAAAGTCCTTGTCCAACTCATCCGTCGTTGGCTTCCGTCTAGGTTCACATGGGTGTGGATCCTCAGGACTTTCATATCCCGAGGTTGAGTCATCGTCCTTGCTAGATCCTTCATCAGTCTCTCCTCTTCCCGCTTCTCCCCCTTGCTCCTCGCCAGACTCCTCCTGAGTAAGCATAAATGCTACACCATTGCCCACTTCTTCATCAAACTGTTCCTGAGAAAACTGATCATGTATTTCTTGCTCTCTAGGGCTAGGGTGCTCTTCATGTTCGTTGGATCGGGCTGCATTGCTTGTTGTCCGTGTCATTTCGTGATTTGTTCTAACAGATGAAAGGAATAAAGTGTGCTTTAGTAGTAGTAGTAGTAGCAGCAGCAGCAGCATTAGTAGTAGTCGTAGCAGCAGCAGTGCTTTAGTAGTAGTAGTAGTAGGTTGAAGAGAGGAGAAGAGAGAGCAGCAGTGCTTTAGTAGTAGTATTAGTAGTAGTAGTAGTAGTAGTAGTAGTAGTAGTAGTAGTAGTAGTAGTAGTAGTAGTAGTAGTAGTAGTAGTAGTAGTAGTAGTATTAGTAGTAGTAGTAGTAGTAGTAGTAGTAGTAGTAGTAGTAGCAGCAGCAGCAGCAGCTAGGACTAGTAGTAGACTAGTGCAGCAGTGTTGGAGAGAGGATGAGAGTAGAAAATAGAAGAGAGACAGAAAGAGCAGAGAGGAAGGAGAGGTGAGGAGAGGGAAAGGTTTTAAAAAGGCCTTAGAAATATGTCTACCATCATTTGATCAAGAACTTGGAGCATCAAGGCATCAAAACAGAGAAGTAGGTTGAAGAGAGGAGAAGAGAGAGCAGCAGTGCTTTAGTAGTAGCAGCAGTGCTTTAGTAGTAGCAGCAGCAGATGAGAGGAGAAGATAGGAGAGAGAACACACAAAGGAGACAAATTAGTTTGGTAGTAGTAGAAGAAGAAGAAGAAACAAATGTGCCCTCAAATTAGCGGGTTGCTGCTTTATAGAGCCATCCGCTGCTCTGTGGTGATCATAGATCATAGACTTATATGACAGTCAGTAATAGGTTAAGAGAAAACCCATTTGCACTACAAGACCGAAAACCTCTGGGGGAGGCTAGTATCCAATGGCACTCCATTCGAGACGAGTTTCCCCCAGAAGCTTTTGGTCTAGGAGAAGCTATGGGTATTTGACTGTCATGTTGTCTCACTACACCTTTAGTATCATCGAGCAAGAAATTTTGAAAAAAAAAAGTATTACAAGTAGTGAAGGCCTCAGTACCATGTCAATCATCATTTGATCATGAACTTGGAGCATAAAGGCATCGTAATAGAGAAGATGAGGTCATATAGGGGCCGCTGGTAACGATGCCAAGTTCCTCACAAGTTCCTGATCATCAGCTCATATTCCATATAATGAATGGACTTAGACAATCTAATCATCGGCAAAACAAAGGAGAGAAGAAAAATCATAGAAGTAGGAGAGAAGAGTAGTAGAATTAGGACTAGAGTAGAGCAGCAGCTAGCACTAGTAGTAGACTAGTGCAGTAGTAGTAGAGTTGGAGCACAACAGCAGTAGTAGTAGGATTACAGTAAGCCACAAATTATAATGACAGTAAGCCCCAACAGTAGTGTAGTACTAGTAGAGTACTAGAGTAGAGCAGCAGCTAGGACTAGTAGTAGACTAGTGCAGCAGTGTTGTAGAGAGGATGAGAGTAGAAAATAGAAGAGAGACAGAAAGAGCAGAGAGGAAGGAGAGGTGAGGAGAGGGAAAGGTTTAAAAAAGGCCTTAGAAATATGTCTACCATCATTTGATCAAGAACTTGGAGCATCAAGGCATCAAAACAGAGAAGTAGGTTGAAGAGAGGAGAAGAGAGAGCAGCAGTGCTTTAGTAGTAGTATTAGTAGTAGTAGTAGTAGTAGTAGTAGTAGTAGTAGTAGTAGTAGTAGTAGCAGCAGCAGCAGCAGCTAGGACTAGTAGTAGACTAGTGCAGCAGTGTTGGAGAGAGGATGAGAGTAGAAAATAGAAGAGAGACAGAAAGAGCAGAGAGGAAGGAGAGGTGAGGAGAGGGAAAGGTTTTAAAAAGGCCTTAGAAATATGTCTACCATCATTTGATCAAGAACTTGGAGCATCAAGGCATCAAAACAGAGAAGTAGGTTGAAGAGAGGAGAAGAGAGAGCAGCAGTGCTTTAGTAGTAGTAGCAGTGCTTTAGTAGTAGCAGCAGCAGCAGATGAGAGGAGAAGATAGGAGAGAGAACACACAAAGGAGACAAATTTTGAAAAAAAAAGTAATCGATCGTAGTAAAGGCCTCAGTACCATGTCAATCATCATTTGATCATGAACTTGGAGCATAAAGGCATCGTAATAGAGAAGATGAGGTCATATAGGGGCCGCTGGTAACGATGCCAAGTTCCTCACAAGTTCCTGATCATCAGCTCATATTCCATACAATGAATGGACTTAGACAATCTCATCATCGGCAAAACAAAGGAGAGAAGAAAAATAGAAGAGGAGAGAGGGTAGTAGTAGTATAGAGGAGCACAGTTTATAAAACTGTCATAGAGAGGGTAGTAGGAGAGTTGGGCACAACAGCAGTAGTAGTAGGATTACAGTAAGCCCCAACAGTAGTGTAGTACTAGTAGAGTACTAGAGTAGAGCAGCAGCTAGCACTAGTAGTAGACTAGTGCAGTAGTGTTGGAGAGAGGATGAGAGTAGAGAATAGAAGAGAGATAGAAGGAGCAGAGAGGAAGGAGAGGTGAGGAGAGGGAAAGGTTTAAAAAAGGCCTCAGAAACATGTCTAGCATCATTTGATCAAGAACTTGGAGCATCAAGGCATCAAAATTGAGAACAAGGCACTATAGAGGCGGCTAGTAATGATGCCAAGTTACTCATAAGTTTTGGATCATCAGCTCATATTCTAAAATAATGTATTGAATTAGACAATTTCATCATCGGCAAAACAATAGTAGAGGAGAGAGGGTATAGTAGTAGTATAGAGGGGCACGGTTCAAAAAATGTCACCAATTCAAAATTATCCCAGTAAGCCACCACAACAGTAGAGTAGTAGTAGTAGTAGTAGTAGAGAGGAGTGGCATATAAGCAGCCTGCTATATAAACAACAGTAATTATGCCTCAGTATATAAAACTGTCATAGAGAGAGTAGTAGTACAGTTGTAGTACAAAAGCAGTAGTAGTAGGATTACAGTAAGCCACAAATTAAAATGACAGTAAGCCACCAGAACGTAACCAGTAATAGGTAACCAGTGACTAAACTATGTAACTTGTGGGAGAAATAAGAAACAGATTGACTATCAAATGATAAGCTAATGCAAGGCATAGAAGTCAAAGTAAACAGATTGTCTATAAAATGATAATGGAACAAACTAGAAGTCAAAGATCATACAAATAGAGTTCAGAGTCAAACATAAAGATAATAGATGATTGAGGGAACATTTCCTGAATCTATAATAATATTCATGTCAAATATGACTCAGGCAAAAGCATCATTAACCAGACAACATAGCTCTAAAAGACAATTACAGTAGTATGATCGACATCGATTATGACATCAGAGCCCCGGATTATAGCTATCTGCTGATAGCAGAAATGAAAGAGACTTCTATTACCAAAAGTTTGATATATTCAGAACGTGCAAAGGTAAAACCATCCAGCTGCTTCAACTACTGCAGCAATGTCTACAAGACTTCAAACACAGAGCTACCAGAATTTCAAACATAGTTATAACCCTCGCAGACACCAGTACAGACAACAAGTATATATACCTTTGTGACTTTGCTAGGCACCTAAAATCTACTGCAGATCATGCATATAGAACTAGATGGTTTCAAAAAAGCAAAGTGAGCAAACTCACATACCTGAGCAGCCTATGAAACTAGATGGTTTCAAAAAAGCAAAGTGAGCAAACTCACATACCTTTGGAGGAGAAGGAGAGAGTCGCGGACGGGCGGCGCCTAGGGTTCCTAGCAGGCGGAGTGCCCAGGCTCACCGACGGGCGGGCGGCCGCGCGTGGATCTTCGGCCCTCGGCGACGTCTAGGGTTCTGACAGGGCGGAGCGCACGGGCTCGCACATGGACGGAAGCAGGTCGCCGAGCTCGCGGAAGAAGAGCTCGTGGACGCGCCGACGAAGAGCTCGTGGACGACCGAGGTCCTCGGCCAGACTCGCCGAGCTCGTGGAGGCGCGCGTGGGCGGGCGGCCGTGTGCAGATCTGGCTCCCGGCGGCAGCAGAGTGGTGGCGTGGCACGGGCACCAGCGAAGGGGGAGGGGGAGGAGAGCGCGGGGAGGAGAGTGGTGGCGTTGCACGGCACCGGCGAAGGGGGAGGGGGAGGAGAGTGGTGGCGTGGAAATCGGGCGGCGGCGGCTAGGGTTCCGATCGGGGGGAATCGGGCAGCCTGACGGCGTCCAACTGCGAATGAGAACGCCCTGGCTTAGGCGCTGCGAACGGAAGGGGGTTTTATGGAGGGCAGCCCCACTGTAAGGGCGGTTCAGATGTGAACCGCCCTTATTGTGGTTTTCTTGAAATTTAAAATCATTTTTTTAATTTAGTTAAAGTTCAAAATGTATTTATATAATAATTTTAATTTATTCCATGTATTTTTATACTTAATTTATATATATTATATAATTTCAAACTATTCCAAGTTTTTGTATCTTTAATTTATATACATTATATAATTTCAAACTAAATTGGTTTGGAATTAAAAAATAAAATTGTGTAAACTTAAAAATTCTTTAGTGCCTCACTTGACCTAATATGTAATAATTTTGAATTATTTCATACATTTTTATGATTAGTTTATATATATATATATATATGCAAAGTTTATTCATTTTTGTCTACTTTGACCAAGTCAGACATTGGATTTTTGACAAAATACACTTTGACCGGACCCGAGATGGTCTCAGATGCAAAAGTCATGAATACAAAGTTTGTTCCCCTTCTGAAGATACACATTTGGTGTAATGGTCAACTTTTCATATGAGATGGTTTGGACCACTCAAATTTTGAAATTTCAAATTTTTACTGCTACACGCACGTTTTCGGGACCCTAAATGGCCCCAACTCCGAAAGTCATGAATAGCAACTTTGTTCCACTCATCAAGATGTACATTTGATATATAGGACATTTTTGCATTTGACAAAGCGTTAAGAAAGTGCAGTTCTAAATCCACAAGTCCCGCATGTAGTTTCATAAAGTCTATGTGTGATTCAAGACTTTGTGACTAGAGTTTACAAACACTTTCTCAAATGCAAAAATGTCCTATGTATGAAATGTGTATCTTGATGAGCTCTAACTACCTTGTATTCAAAAGTTTTTCATTTGAGGTCATTTACTCACTCGTTTGACCAGGTTTGTCCAAGCCACGCCTTGGGTTTTCAAAACATGTGAACTGAGTTTTCTGTAACTTTTCCAAATGCAAAAATGTATTGTGTACCAAAGGTAGACCTTGATGAGATCTAACTATGTTGTATTCAATTTTTTTTCATTTGAGGTCTTTTATTGCCTAGTTTGACCTAGTTTGACCAAGTCAAACATTGGATTTTTGACAAAATACACTTTGACCGGACCCGAGATGGTCTCAGATGCAAAAGTCATGAATACAAAGTTTGTTCCCCTTCTCAAGACACACATTTGGTGTAATGGTCAACTTTTCATATGAGATGGTTTGGACCACTCAAATTTTGAAATTTCAAATTTTTACTGCTACACGCACGTTTTCGGGACCCTAAATGGCCCCAACTCCGAAAGTCATGAATAGCAACTTTGTTCCACTCATCAAGATGTACATTTGATATATAGGACGTTTTTGCATTTGACAAAGCGTTAAGAAAGTGCAGTTCTAAATCCACAAGTCCCGCATGTAGTTTCATAAAGTCTATGTGTGATTCAAGACTTTGTGACTAGAGTTTACAAACACTTTCTCAAATGCAAAAATGTCCTATGTATGAAATGTGTATCTTGATGAGCTCTAACTACCTTGTATTCAAAAGTTTTTCATTTGAGGTCATTTACTCACTCGTTTGACCAGGTTTGTCCAAGCCACGCCTTGGGTTTTCAAAACATGTGAACTGAGTTTTCTGTAACTTTTCCAAATGCAAAAATGTATTGTGTACCAAAGGTAGACCTTGATGAGATCTAACTATGTTGTATTCAATTTTTTTTCATTTGAGGTCTTTTATTGCCTAGTTTGACCTAGTTTGACCAAGTCAAACATTGGATTTTTGACAAAATACACTTTGACCGGACCCGAGATGGTCTCAGATGCAAAAGTCATGAATACAAAGTTTGTTCCCCTTCTCAAGACACACATTTGGTGTAATGGTCAACTTTTCATATGAGATGGTTTGGACCACTCAAATTTTGAACTTTCAAATTTTTACTGCTACACGCACGTTTTCGGGACCCTAAATGGCCCCAACTCCGAAAGTCATGAATAGCAACTTTGTTCCACTCATCAAGATGTACATTTGATATATAGGACGTTTTTGCATTTGACAAAGCGTTAAGAAAGTGCAGTTCTAAATCCACAAGTCCCGCATGTAGTTTCATAAAGTCTATTTGTGATTCAAGACTTTGTGACTAGAGTTTACAAACACTTTCTCAAATGCAAAAATGTCCTATGTATGAAATGTGTATCTTGATGAGCTCTAACTACCTTGTATTCAAAAGTTTTTCATTTGAGGTCATTTACTCACTCGTTTGACCAGGTTTGTCCAAGCCACGCCTTGGGTTTTCAAAACATGTGAACTGAGTTTTCTGTAACTTTTCCAAATGCAAAAATGTATTGTGTACCAAAGGTAGACCTTGATGAGATCTAACTATGTTGTATTCAATTTTTTTCATTTGAGGTCTTTTATTGCCTAGTTTGACCTAGTTTGACCAAGTCAAACATTGGATTTTTGACAAAATACACTTTGACCGGACCCGAGATGGTCTCAGATGCAAAAGTCATGAATACAAAGTTTGTTCCCCTTCTCAAGACACACATTTGGTGTAATGGTCAACTTTTCATATGAGATGGTTTGGACCACTCAAATTTTGAACTTTCAAATTTTTACTGCTACACGCACGTTTTCGGGACCCTGAATGGCCCCAACTCCGAAAGTCATGAATAGCAACTTTGTTCCACTCATCAAGATGTACATTTGATATATAGGACGTTTTTGCATTTGACAAAGCGTTAAGAAATGTAGTCTCACACACATACATAAATGTAGTCTCACACACATACATAAATGTAGTCTCACACACATACATAAATGTAGTCTCACATGGATACATAAATAAAGTCTCACACACATACAAATGACTATTTATTAGTATCCGCCGCCGTAACAGTTTTCCACTTCAGGGTGGTCGTTGATAGTCACAAATATTATTGCTCTTAATGTGAAGGTCTCCTTTTGGAAAGCATCATACATCAGCTCCCCTGTCCTCCATAGTTTCTCGAATTCTTCCATCACAGGCTCGAGGAACACGTCCATATCAAAGCCTGGTTGCTGAGGGCCAGAAACAAGAACAGTGAGGAAAAGATACTTTCTCTTCTGACACAACCACGTTGGGATGTTGTACATGGTCAAGATCACTGGCCAAGTGCTATGGTTGCTCGTCCTCTCGTTGAAGGGATTCATTCCATCGGTGCTCAAGGCAAACCGTACATTCCTTGGGTCCGAACTGAACAGTGGGTTGTTATTATCGAAGTCCTGCCACTGACTGCCATCGGCCGGGTGTGCAATCACATCGTCATCGACCTTGCGCTCATCGTCCCACCATGTCATGAGCGCGGCTTCCTTAGGGTTCAGGAAAATACGCCTCAAGCGGTCGGTCACTGGCAGATACCACATTACCAAGGCAGGAATTTTTCTCTTCTTTGCGTCGTTGCCTAATGGGGTGTCCTCTGGAGGTCGAGATTCTTGTACCACCTTTTTGGAACCCTTCTTACTCCTCTTGTTCCCGGTGGAGGCTTCTCCACCACTGTAAAGGTCATTGTCCTTGTACCGACTTGCCCCACAACGAGGACATTTATCCAGACCTTCGAACGTTTCACCACGAAAAAGGATACAATGGTTGGGGCATGCATGGATCTTTTCAACACCCATTGTCAATGGACTTATGACCTTCTTAGCATGGTATGTGTTGGAGGGAACTAAGTTCGGCAGTGGCAGCACAGATGAAAGAAGATGCAACAGATCGTCAAAACTGCAGTCTGACCAGCCGTACTTAGCCTTCAGGATGAGTAGCTCAAGCACAAAACGGAGCAGTGTCCAATGTGTTGGACAGCCCTTCTCAACACCATACACAGTCTCCTTTGACGCTGTTTTCACCCGCTCTAGATTTTCTAGACCCTTCTTCTGTTGTAGTATTTCTGGTCCAATGGCCCGAAGCATTTCCTCTAAGTTGTCAAAGTTTTCTGCATCCCCCTCACATGCTCCAACATCATTATTGTCAACACCGCCAACATCCCCATCATTATTGTCGACACCACCGACATCATCACCACGTGCTTGTTCATTTGCTGAATCATGTTGCATTTGTGCTTCAAACATGTCTGCGTATTGGGACAACAATTGGCCTTCTTCAGCATCGTCTTCTTGGTCATCATTGTTGCCATCAAGAAACATTACTTCACCATGATGAAGCCATACTGTGTAGTTCGGGACAAATCCTCGCCTAATCAGATGTGATCTGATGATTTCCACATCATAAGTTGCTAAGTGGTTCTTGCAATCTTTACAGGGACAAATAACTGAACAATTATTTCCTGTTGACAACGTCTTTGCATGATTCACTGCGATTGTAATAAATTTGTCCACCTCATCAGCATAGGCTTGTGAGTACCTAGGCAAACCATACATCCAAGTAGCCCTATTCTCCATCTTTACATAAATAAAAAAATTAATTAGTTGAGAATAATTATTAGCAACAATTAATAAGTAACAATTATTATCTACCATTATTAGCAACAATTAGTAGCTATCATTATTAGCAATAATTGTGTTAGAAATGATTATTAGACATAATTAATAGTACCAATTATTATCTACCATTATTAGCAACAATTAATAAGTAACAATTATTATCTACCATTATTAGCAACAATTAATAAGTAACAATTATTATCTACCATTATTAGCAACAAATAATAAGTACCAATTATTATCTACCATTATTAGCAATAATTAATAAGTAACAATTATTATCTACCATTATTAGCAACAATTATTAGCTATCATTATTGGTAATAATTGTGTTAGAAACGATTATTAGACATAATTAATATTACCAAATATTATCTACCATTATTAGCAACAATTAATAAGTAACAATTATTATCTACCATTTTTAGCAACAATTATTATCTATCATTATTAGTAATAATTGTGTTAGAAACGATTATTAGACATAATTAATTTTACCAATTATGATCTACCATTATTAGAAACAATTAATATTAACAATAACTATTAGTTTACCAATAACTATTCATGCCAACCACATTCCAAATTCATGAAACAAAAACAAAAAAAGGAAACCCTAGATCTAGAATGCCTTTTCTCTCCATACATGAAACTACAATTAATCTCCAATAAAATAAAGCTATATCACCTAATTGATGGTGCAAGGTGGTGTCTCTACCTATTCTACACTAATAGCATCATAGATAAGCTCTAATTTGGTCAACACAAAGCTCAAGCTCCATGGAAGAGAGAGAAAACCAAAATGTAAATTGCTCACTAACCAACCAATAAAACATGGATTAGAGGGTGGGAATAGCATTTTCTTACCTTAAACAAGCTCCCCACCAAAGGATTTAAGTTCAAAACCTCCCCCCTTCCTAGAGTGATTTTAGGGAGGTGCCCAAGGCCTCCCAAACCTTTTTTTTGCGAGTGGAAGTGAGTGGCTCGGGGAGGAAGAAGAGTGGGCTGGCTACTTATGCTACAGACCTCTGTAGGGGCGGTTGGTGTTACCAGCCGCCCCTACAGTGCCTCCCCCACTGTAAGGGCGGCTGGTAACACCAACCGCCCCTACAGAGAACACTGCAAGGGCGGCTGGCTTTGTGCTTGGCTGCCCACCCACTGTAAGGGCGGTTCAAATGTTAACCGCCCCTACAGTGTGGGGAGGGGCGCTCTCTTAGTAAGTTTTTCACGTAGTGATAAAAAAATAAACTAATTACACACAGTTTGGTTGAAAATTGATTGACGAATCTTTTAAGACTAGTTAGCCCATAATTAGTCTTAAATGCTACAGTAATCCACATATATACTAATGACAGATTAATTATACTTAATAGATTTGTCTTGTAGTTTTTTAACGAATTATGTAATTTGTTTTTTTTATTAGTTTCTAAAAATATATCCCACATTCTTCCGACCTATCGAAAAAATTTTCTCCAATCAGCCCTCAGACGGAGGCTGGTGAGCACCACTGCTGCAATCACTTCTGCTCCAGCACTCTGCACCGCAGCAGCTTTGCTTTGCAGTGAAGCCAAGGAGAGGACGACCATTTATTACAGTACTAGTACAGTGTTTCGCTGCTTGTCTGCTGTCAAGGCCAGGCCCTCTTTCATGCAAGGCAAGCACGCGGTGCACTGCGTTCGCTGCTGTTGTCTGTTTATGCCCTCCCCCCCCCCCCCTCTCTCACTCACTCTGGCCTTGTTTAGTTCACCCTAGAAACAAAAAATTTTCCGTCACATTCAATATTAAGATCATGGAAAAAAATAGTCCGCTATTTTTGTCGCTATATCCTGAAATAGCTTGAAAAAATTATGCCGCTATTTGCGGTCATACACAATTTTGCAGCTAAAGTACGCTAACTACGGTCTATAAAACACTAAACACCTTGGCCTTAGCTCGCTATTGAAAACATGGATTAAGACACATACATAAAGCATTAGATATAAATAAAAATTAAAACTAATTGTACAGTTTGCCTGTAAATCACGAGATAAATCTTTTGAGCCTAGTTAGTCTATGATTGAATAATATTTGCCACAAACAAACGAAATAGATTCAGAAAAATTTTGAATTTTGACACTGTAGTATTTTCATTTTTATTTGACAAATATTATTCAATCATAAAGTAACTAGGCTTAAAAGATTTATCTCGTGATTTATAGGCAAACTGTGCAATTAGTTTTTTATTTATATTTAATATTTTATGCATATGCCATAAGATTCAATATGACGAAGAATTTCGAAAAGTTTTTAATTTTTGGGTGAACTAAAGAAGACCAAGGCGAAGTAGGGCTTTGTTTAGTTCTAAAAATTTTTGCAAAATTGGAATTGTAGCACTTTCGTTTATATTTGATAAATATTGTCCAACCATAAACTAAGTAGGCTCAAAAGATTCGTCTCGTCAATTCCGACCAAACTGTGCTGTTAGTTTTTATTTTCGTTTATATTTAATACTCCATGCATGCGTCTAAAAATTTGATGTGACGAGGAATCTGAAAATTTTTTTGAGAACTAAGGCCTTGTTCAGCTCACAAAAATTTTCGTTTTTGGCTACTATAGCACTTTCGTTTTTATTTGACAAACATTGTCTAAATAAAGAGTAACTAGGCTCAAAAGATTTATCTTACAAATTACAGATAAACTGTGCAATTAATTTTTATTTTTATCTATATTTAATACTCTATACATACAATTAAAGATTCGTTGTAACGGATAAACTTGAAAATTTTTGCGAATTAAACAAGGCCTAAACAACGCCTAGCTCTCTCCTATCTCCTGCAAGCTTTTCCTTGCAGGTCCTTGTGTCTCGTCCTGTCTAATGATACCTTTTGCTATCCATACAACAACATCCTTTCTAATCAAATGATCCTGGGGATATTTGCTAAGAGACAACAAGCAAGCCTTTAAATGAAAAGACAATCATTGTAACTGAGACTGATCAATATCTTTCTCATCTTGTCCACATGACTTATTCACCCCTTCCCATTCCACTCTCGGTGTGCTAGCCAGTAAACTTGCTGCGGTAACGATTTTTCCAATTATTTCTCTCAGACTATAGGCCTCACATCCATCATCAGTGTCAAATATTCTCTTGTTCAGCAACTTCTTGATTCATTATCAGACAGTGGTTTTAGTTCATAAATGCCACCCCCAACATGTTCTGCAACACTCCTATTGCGAGTGGTTATGATTATCTTGCTTCCAGGATGACCATCTTGGAAAACAAGTTTGATATATAGCATCCAAGCCGATTCTTTCCATATAAATCATCAATCACGCACAAGGACCTACAACAACAGTTCCCAAACCGGACCGGACCGGCAGTCGGACCGATAAAAGACCACCAGAGCCTTCACCGGTCCGGTTTACTTAAAAGCCTGTTCGTGCAATCGAACCGCTAGAAACCGGTTGAACCCCGGTTTTTACGGAACCGGTGAGCCAGCCGGTTTCATATGAACCGGAACGGTTTTTTAACTTATCCAAAAATACAATTCGTGTGATGGAGAAGCTCATCTATTAAAGGGTATTATTGGAAAAGTGATCAGTAAAAATGTTTAGGGCTACTGGGTCACATGTCGAGGCATTTGGTCAGGCTACTGGGTCTGGTTCACGCATCTGGCGGCGGTGGCGCATAGGGCTCCGGCGGGTCAGCACTCGGCACGGCAGCGCATCGGGCTCCGGCCGTCCGACGGAGCGTGCGGCGCGCCTTCTTCTGGGGGCGCCAGTGGGGCCAGCGCAGGCCTGCAGGCGAGCAGGCGCTGCGCGCTGGGCGTGGGCCGTAGCTGGTAGGCACCTCTGCAGTTGCGCTGGCCTACAAGCGAGCGCCGAGCGGGCGGCAGGCCGGCTGCGGGACTGCGGGCACCAGGCGGCACTGTGTGGCAGGCGTCGGCGGCGGCTTCTCTCGTCCTGCTCCAGCCTCCAGGCGGGTGTCGTTGGGGGCTTGGGGTTGGGGCAGCTGGCTGCTGCTGCTCCTTTACTGCTACACGGCTCCTCTAGAACTAGAAGCAATCAAGCAATGACAAGAATATAACTACTAGTGAGCTTCTAAGCCTAAGCTTTCAAGTTATAATTTTTAGATCTTCTATAGCTCTCTGTTAGTATGTTTAGATCTAGTTAATTTATGATTAAGTTTAACATTTTCAATCATGTGACCATGTCATTCTATATTTACATGATGTATGCACCCTGTGCAATTAAATTATGTCATTTTGTCTGTCAACTATTAAATTATATCATATATACATACACACTGGTTCAATACTTAATTTTTAATTATATCATATTTATATATATCGGTTCAAAGTATTTGTGGCCGGTTCGATTTGACCGGTCCGAAACAATTGAACCGGCGGTTCAACCGGTTCTAAACGGTTGGACCAATGAACCATTAAAGCGACCGGCATCGTCGGTTCGATTTCCGGTCCGGTCCTAGCTAATAACTTCCCACGAGCATGTTAGTAAACTAGGTCGACACAAATATATATGCTCAAGTACTCTAGCTGAAAATATATAAAAAAATAGAAAAATCTGGCACGTTGGGTATTGTAAATAGTGTGAGCACATTAGCAGCAAGGTGACCGCAAGGTGCATGCATATAATCACCTCGCTGGACAAAGAAATGATTTATTTTTCAACCATGCAAGTGTCGTTAACTATAAAACCAGCAAGGTGCATGTATATATCTCAGAATATTAGCTCGACAGGGGCGGTACTCGCAGGCGGCCAGCGAGCCGTGTTTATTTGAGCCGTGTTTTGGCGCCAGCAGGCGGTAGCGTGCGGCAGTAGCTCGACAGGGGCGGTACTCGCAGGCGGCCAGCGAGCCGTGTTTATTATTTGAGCCGTGTTTTGGCGCCAGCAGGCGGTAGCGTGCGGCAGAGCGCATTGTTTAGTTGGCAACAATTTTTAAAATTCTTCGTCATATCGAATATTTGGTCGTATACATGAAACATTAAATATAAACGAAAATAAAAACTAACTGCACAGTTTATATATAATTTGTGAGATGAATCTTTGAGCCTAATTACTCTGTGATTGGACAATGTTTGTCAAATAAGAAAAAAAATGCTACAGTAGCTAAAAACAAAAAAAAATTGCCAACTAAACAAGGCCGCAAAAAATTTGAATTTTGCTACTGTAAAATTTCCGTTTCTATTTGCAAAAATTTTGAATTTTGCTACTGTAAAATTTTCGTTTATGTTTAATAATTATTGTCCAATTATAAACTAACTAAACCTAATACATTCGTCTCACAAATTACAGATAAATTATGTAATTAATTATTTTTTATCTATGATTTATGTATTTGTCGCAAGATTCGATTTGACGGGAATCTTAAAAAAAATCTAAAAGTAAACAAGCCCTTAATTTTGGGAAGTGAACGTTGTCCGACTCCACCTTCCTCCCGCCGCGCGCCCCTCCCCGCCCCAGCGAGCGCCCCAGGCCGGCCGCATTCCCGCCCGGCGAACCGCTGGCGCCCCGCTCGCGCCGTCCCCGCTCCTGCCTCCCGCGCGCGCCGTCCCCGCTACCCGCGCCTTCCTCCCGGCTGCGCCTCGCCGTCCCCGCTCCTCAACGCCGGGGCGTGGCGCCTCCAGCCGGCCACTAGGGCCGGAGGATGTAGGAGGCAGAGGAGGGTGGACGGAGGAGGAAGAAGAAGAGGTAGGAGGAGGAGGAAGAAGAAGAAAGAGAGGGGAAGGAGGAGGACCTCGGGCCGACGACCGTCCACCGCGTTTACCGCCGCACGAGATCGGCTACTTCTGCTGCTTTCCGGGCGGCGGAGTTCGCGTCAGTCTTTCGGTTTGCCAACTCTCCTCTCACCTCGTTGTCTCTGTACCTGTGCGTAATTCGATATGCATACAAATCTACTGTTGGCTAGCTGTGCAATGTTTCCGAAACTAAAAACAAAACAAGGATCCACTTTATTAGAGCTAACAAGGCTTCAAATTGGTTTGCATTAGAAAAGCGAGTAAAATTAAACTGATGCTTACTTAACCACTTAAATGCAATGCCCGTAACAGTGAAAGGGATTCTCCAAAATCGTTTCAAAACTGACAAATAGATACAACTCTGCAGCCAATAGATCGTGCCTATCATCTACATCTTAGAGTAATGCTGGATTGATGATTATTGAGCTTCACTGCAGTCATGCTCAGTCAATTTGATTTTCCTCCCATAATGTTCTGTTGGTTAATAGTCTCTTCCAAAAAAGAATGCAACTAGGTTTATACTAAGTTAAATTTTCTAGATTTGAAAAGGTTCATAGAAAATAGTACCAATATTTATATCTGTAAATGGATTTACTATAGAAACATACGTACTGATTAATCTAACCACACTTAGGTTTGAAAAGCCGGTAATATTTATATCTGTCAATATTTATATTCTTGATAATGGAGTTAGTGCCCATTTACCCTAAAGATTCTGGCGATAATTCGGTTGGAAATCGAGTTAAGAAACCATAGTAATTTTGAAAAGCCGGGATATTAGATATGGAAGGAATTCTAATGAGACATCCTTGCTTAAAGAGTAGGTCTCTTTATCTTGGAAGAAGTTTTTAGAAGGAATATCATTATGCAATTCTAATGAATAGGTTCTGAAATTCACTCTGAAACCGCCCTCATATTTTCTTTCTGAGGACCCCTCTGGTTTATCAAAGTTAAGGAGTCTTTTTACTCAAAAAAAAAGTTAAGGAGTCTCTTGCTGAGAGGAGCAAAGTTAATCCGTATCAACAAAATACACAGTGATAGTCTTTCTTGTTTCCTTGTCCCTTGTTTTCTTGTTTCATATATTTGAGCATAATGCTTATAACTATGGTACTGACATTTCGAAAAGAAAACTGTTGCCTACAATTTGTCTTAAAAAAGTACAGTTCAATCTTTCTTTTGTTTGGTAATATTAATATTGTTGTTTTTATTCTTACTTCATTGAATTTGTCAACCTTCTTGCAGGAGAGACTGATGGCGGACCCGGTAGAATGGAGTCGGGAGAACATCACATTCTTGCACGAAAACGAGGTGAACGCGGATGCAGAGAATTGGCTTGCTGTCACTGTTGTCCTCAAGGTGCCACCAACAGCAAACCAAGATTCGGTTAATCGCGAATTGATACGGTGTGCAATTCTCGATAAGTGCAGGATAATAGTTTTTAAAAGTGACATTATGCAATATGATCACGGTTACTTAGTGCGCACCAGCGGGAGGGAAGAAACCCAATTGATCCTGAATACTGATTTTTTGGACGTTGGGCCCAACAAGCTTATTGTCTATCCATGGTCTCCCTACAATGGTTCCACCTGTCAATATTTTGATCACATACCACCCAACATCGGAATGGTGACACCAGCTAAGCGCCCACGAGAGTCTGATGTTCTGGAAAATCTAAAGGTTAGGGGTCACGGGCTGCCACCACATTTATGCACGAGCAATGTCATAAGAAAAGTCTTCTCTAGCATATGTAGGTTTCACAAGATGGAAATATACCAGGGAGATCTGAGTTTTGCCATCTGGACATTTGCAAGCCGACAATGTATACCTGATACATGGACTGTAGCTGTCATCAAAGATACAATGTTGTACATGTGGCCACTTTGGCTCTTTGTAGAAGGCTGTGCACCGCCGCCTGCCCCAAGGTCAGAGGGTAAGTGCAGTTACAACACTTTTCTTGCTCCATTACTGTTACACTCTTCGCTCTAACAAATCTCACTTTTATTGCAGTTTTGAAGAACACACGGGTGAAGTTCAACCTGTACCCAGGGACATCCTTAGGTGGTGGAGGTGGAGGTGCAAGTGGAAGTGGAGGTGGTGGTACTGCAGGTGGACATGATGGACACTCTCGTGAAGCTATGCTATTAGGTATGGACCATCCTATACATCGCCCACCACGTACTTGAGATATATCACAACCGAAATATACAACCTCATGTGGATTCTCATGCAGGTTACGTTGTTGAATCACCGTCTTCATCTGATTCATCATCAGATTCAGATTCCAGCCAACCGGACAGCCCATGCCAGTCCGATCTATTTGCCGAACCAACTTTGAGAGTATCAACTAGCGACACTGTTTCCCAAGTACCTGAGACGCCACTAGGTTCAGGAGAGACAGAACTCGTTCCCGCCTACAACTACTAAATGTGCTTGTTATGCATTTGAACTTGAGATGTATTTGAACTTGTGATGTGGTTGATACTTGGGATGTATTTGTGAACTTATGGTTGTGGACTTTGGTTTGACTATTGTGAACTTGTTATGTATTTGAACTATAGATGTATCTGTAATGAATGTTTATGGTAAATGTGTCTGTGCTAGGTGTATCTGTGATGTATTTGAACAATACACACGACAGCGCTATTCTACACCCTAGGTGTAGAATATTATTCACCGCAAGTCAAAATTGAGTAGAAAAAATACTGAGCAGTACTGGAGAGTGTTCAGTATCATCTTATCCAACACCTAGTACCACGAAATACTGAACAATACTGAAACACGAATACTGAAGGATACTGAATTTTGCTCAGTATAATAGTTCGGTATAGAATAGTATTCTACACCTAGGGTGTAAAATAGCACTTATATATATGGTGGATGCAATATATATTGTGTAAGAGTTGATGTTTGATGGACCAAATAAATTTGTGTATGAATGTTTACATAGGATTTGCCGAGAGCCATACACCTGGGCTCTTGGCAAAGGTGGGATCTTTGCCAACTCTTGCTACTCATGAAAATTGATGGCAGTGCTTTGACTAGACACAGATCGTGCTCGCCGGTCAATGTGATCACAACCACCCACTACGCATCCAAAGGCTCAAATTCCATTTGATATCGTGGCCACTCTGGCCATGCGAGCTCGCTTCACGCTTGCTTGTTCTTAAATTTACTAGTTTTGTACGTAGACCTAGGTTTTCAAAAGAATTGTGTGAAATTTGAAAATTTGGTTCTTGATCTATGATCAGAATTTGCAAGAAATGGCTATTGTTTTGTATTGTCGATTCTTGGCTAGTCACACTTGCAAATTTAGTCTATATAAGCCCAGTGTATAGACGTTCATCTCTTATCTTGATCAAGTTTGTACTCTTGCTATATCTCGGTTGAAGACAGAGAAACCCTTGATGGAATTTGAGCCGTCTCAAACGGATAATTTGTTTTAAGTGTAGTAGAAGACCGAAGACCCTCTTCTGGAATTATTTTCATGCCTAACTGGAAATTGCCGTGCTTTGCCTGTTTTCCATGCCCGCGCGTCCAGAGAGCCGCTTGATGGAATTTCTTCCATCCCGAACCGGCAATTCGTGTTTAGTAAAAAAGAAATGGAGCCGGCCCAGCCCAGTCCCCTTCCTGCGCCGCAGCAACAGACCGCGACCGCGACTTCCAGCGTCGCGCCGCCCCTCCCTCACGACTTCTCCGCGCGGCACCCTGCCCAGCGCTGCTGCTGCGCGCGCGTGTCCCCTGCCGTCGGGATCGCCCGTCCCTGCTCGGCGTCGCCCGGCCTCTGGCCTCGTCCTCGTCGCCCCTCCCCGTCCCGTCGTCCTCGCGTGGTTCGCCCCTGCGGTCGCCCTGCTGCTGTTCATCCCGGTCAGCAATGTCTCGGCCTCCGACCCCGTCCACTACAGCGCCCAACTCAGCTGCGCCCGACAGCGACACAGCCAAGTGCTTCCTTTCCCGCTGGTTCCCTTTTTGCAAGAACATGGACGTCCTTTTCAAGGTGATTTCTTTTTGTCCGATCTGTGCATTGCTCGATTCCTTTGGCCCCCTAGTTCTTTAATGCTTAATTAATCCCGATCTAGTGCTGCTTTGCAATCCTTAAGCTTAATCTTTGCGCCATATCTCTTATAAGTTCGAGGTTTATCTTTGCAGTATGGGTCGCAAGAGGATTTGCCGTGATGGTGATGATGCTGCTTCTCCACCTCCTCCCAAGCGTGGGAAGGTGTCAGTTGCAGAGCCTTCGCGCAACAGGCGCAAGGTGCCAGCAGCTCGTGGCAAGGCTCCTGTCCGCAAGTATGCTCCTGATTTGGATTTGCCCAATGAGGATGTTGAGTTGGTTCCTGTGACCGATCGTTTATACACCCATGAGGGCACTAGGTCCTGCAATATGTTTTTTCATCCACCTAAACCTAAGGACTACATGAGAAATCATGGACAAGTGTTTGATCAGAGGTTTATCAATCCTGATGAAGTTGATGTTGTTGAGAAACTTGATCCTCGGTTTGTGACTCCTTTTCAGTTGGACTACTATAACTCTGCTATTCTACCTAAGCTTCAGCCGGTAGTGAAGCAGAAGTACATTGATTGGGATCATTGTCTCAAACTTGATGATCCGGTCATGACCAAGTCACTTGCTATTTTGGAGAGGCACAACTTCAAGAATATCATGACTATGCAATATCCATGGAACAATGAAGTTATTGCTCAGTTCTTTGCTACAGTTTGGTATGAGGATCCTACAGTTACGAGACATGGCATAGTGCACTTCTCCACGCAGGATCAGCGCTATCTTGTCTCTTATCCTAGGTTTGCCCAAATTCTTGGATTTGATGATGATGACTTTGACAAGCCTTGGCTTGATTGCACACCTCACCTTAAAAATGATATCTCTTTTGCCTACTATGAGGGTGCCACTATGAAAGAATTTTATACCACCAAGAAAATGAAAAAGCTTTATCGCTACATTAATTTGTTGGTGAGGAAAACTTTGATCCCTAAGATTGGTGGTGCTTCAGAAATTTTGTCTTCCGTGGGTCCTTTCTTGGCTGCTCTCAGTGAGGATAAGGATGGCTCATTCAGTGCTTTTGGCTTCATTCTTAACCAGATTCAGCTGACCTCGTGGGACTCTAAAAGGTCTTGCTCTCATGCTCCATATATCATGAAGATGATTGAGATAGTCACTAAGAAGCAGTTCATCAAAGAGATCTGCCATGAATCATACAAGCCTGTGAGGATAGATACGTCGGCACCGAGGAGAGGCCGCAAACCACGACAGCCTCCACCTCAGTCCGAGCCTTTGCTTTCTCCTGAGGCCACCACTAGTGCAGGTGTAGCAGCTTGTCCTCCTCAGGCCAACCCGGGTTTAGTCATGAGGGCTCTTCGGTCTGTGTTTGGGATGTGCATGGACATCAACGAGGCAAACAAAGAGCACCAACGCCTCGTCCAGGAGGAGCTCCACCGTGCTGAGGTTCAGCACAAGGTGATAGCAGAGGAGGCAGGTGTGCCCTTGTCCCCAGTTCGCCTTCTTCCTCCAGCTCCTCCGCAGCCCGCTTGGTTCCACCCGCAGTTTCAGCAGTCTTCTGCGCAGCCCCAGTCCTTTGCGCAGTCCGAGCAGCCAAAGTCCTCGTCTCATGCACAACAGGGTGTAGGTGCTAGCCCGTCCTCTGGATGGGTGCGGCTACATATGAATTAGCGAGTTATTTCTTCGACCCTGCCTTCGACACTCTCTACCCAGCCACCGACACTTCGAACTTTGGCGGCCATGAGACCGGTGAGACCCAGGAGGAAGATGACATCGACAACGACAAGTGAGGCATGTTCTTCCATGCCATCTTTCTTTTTGGTGTTTGGTGCCAAAGGGGGAGTGATCGTCCCATTTATCTATGATTAACTATGTATGGACCGTGGACTTGTTTCATGATCATTATCTCTAGTTGGACTTCTATTTATATTATGGGCTTGTAAGACTATTGTGTTGAACCATGTGTGATTGTTAGTTGGAACTTAATGGTTGTAAGGATTTTACTATGTTAGTGCACTTATTGGATATCACTTGTGATGTTGTATGTCTTCTATTTATTTGTTGTGTGATATTCATGTCATATGCATCACAGATTTTATATGTGACACCTTTGCACACCCACGAAAGCATGCATATGATTTGTTCCTATCACTTTTGACTAAAATTGTGCATATGTGGTTTTTTTATGCCAGGTTGTTTACCCAAAAATATATGCACATATTTAGGGGGAGCTTATCATATGCATGGTTTCAAAATCTATTGATTTATATGTTTTATTGTGAGCTTTGTATGTGGTTTCAAAATCTTTGTTTGCTCAGTAATCGTCATTGAACTCTGGTATTTGTGTGTCTAGAATTGAACTCTATGTGTGTCTGCTTGTATGTGGCACTTGAACTGGACTTCATCTGTTTGTGTGCCCACAATCGAACTATATGTGTGTGTGCATGTATGGAACAAGAACTGAAATGCATCTGTGTTTGTGTGTATGTTTGTGTCCACAATGATCACTGGTTTCAATTCATGAAACTAAAACATTCATAACATTGGATAAAGCTGATACATGATCATGAGCATTATGCTGTGCATAACATGGTCCTGAGCATTATGCTCAACATTAGTCTGATACACCACAATGGCACCACATTCTGATACATGGTGACATGATAAACACTAGAACTAAACCACAGTGACCTACATCCTCCAAAGCCTCAAGCAAACAACCATAAATCCAACACACACACCACCTAAAGCACATATGAAGAACCTCCTCTCCTTCTGCAGTGTCCTAATCCTTGCCTCTAGCTGAGCCCTAGCTTCACCTGCAACCTGCAATTCAGCTACCATAACTCGCAGTCTATGATTCTCCTGGGTAACACCATACAGAACTCTTGCACTTTCCACTCTTGCATCTTCCAATCGACTTTCAGCTACTGCAGTCTCACCACACCAGTACTTCACTGCATCGTGCAAATCTAGCAGAAGCTGCTTCATGAACCCACCGGTTGGCGGATCGACCCAACTAAAAAAGTCGCAACCACCAGCCTAAACAAACCAATAACCAATAAATCAGAGACACAGCAAGAGATTGACGAATCAATGGAAAACACCGACACAAAGAAGCTGCAGACTGACAGAGACTTACCCGAGCCCGTGCGCACTTCCGATACCTCAAACCTGGGTTCGTACTACTCCAAGAGATGAACTGAGCAGCTTTTGCACCGCATTTGCAAAGAACTGCTGGTGAGTACTCCAGTGGGCCTTCACGATACGGGATGGGCGACGACGAATCCATATTGCGGCGCCAATAGTCGGGTGGGTTACCCAGGCTACGGCTAGATCCGCTTGAGCTTGCCATTTCCGCAAGATTTGGAGGGAGCGGACTTTTAGGAGAAGAGGGATGAGAGGATGGGCTTAGGGCACCAGCAGCAGGGGAAGGTGTATGGCGGCAGCGGGGAAAGAAGCGTCCCCACGGCGGCGCGGTGGCGGTGCGGGCAGCTCGGGTCCTGGCGACTGCGACGGTAGGGGAGGAAAGGGAGGCGTGGGGGAGAGCGTGGGGTGGGGGAACAAATGGGAGTGGACTTTAATTTTATTCGAACTAGTTGAGTGACCGTGCGCAGGTTTAATGTTTTTTTATAAAAAAAAGTTTAGAGTTTTTCTAATATATGTTTTGGAGCGCTCAAAGCATAATGCATACAAATACACTATTTTCCTTGACAAAGTATGAGATTGAAGCAAATTGTCCAGGCCTTGTTTAGTTCACCCTGAAAACCAAAAAGTTTTCAAGATTTCCTGTCACATCGAATCTTGTGGCACATGCATGAAACATTAAATATAGACGAAAACAAAATCTAATTACACAGTTTAGCTGTAAATCATGAGACGAATCTTTTGATCCTAGTTAATCAATGATTGGATAATATTTGTCACAAACAAACGAAAGTGCTACAGTACCGAAAATTTTTCACTTTTCGAAACTAAACAAGGCCTAGCTTGTTTGGCTAATGTGAGCATCTTGTTTGAGTACCTTAGGATCCTACGAAAACCATGTGTATAACTATAAGTTGCAGAATATAAAAGAACTATAGATAACCTAAAATAATACAGAGAGAGCAACTTATCCATGGTGACATGAATGTTCCTTATCATACTGCAATTGTAAGTTGACCCATCACTGTTGCAACAAGAATGATCACATTGTTGCAACCACACAGGAATGGAGCAGATGATAGGTATGTATTCAAGAATGATTAGATTGTTGCAACCCACACAAAAATAATTGGTGCTCTAGTCATGTATTCCATGGCACAAGAACCATCCCTGTAAAAGCGTATGATAGGCATGACTAACTCCACCAGCGACAACAAATAGCAATCACTTGTGGGAAAAAATAAAATCTCATTACACAAGATGTTTCAGTAGCATTACAAGGGAAAAATGTCAACAACATATAGCACAAACTACCAGTTAAAAAACAATCTGGTTTTAGTCTCAATATAGAAGGAAATGAGAGGAATTTAGAGGAGGGAAGTTCTGTCATAAGGTGTCGTTAGCCATGTAGAGGAAGTAATACCGAGTAGGATTGGAGGATGCATGGATGTTAAGATGAACCTAGACAGCAATTTAGGTGGCAGATTGTCGAGGAAGTAGCAGGCCACGGTGCCTGTGTTACTGGAGATCACAATGAAAACTCTGCTAGCAATTCAGCACCCCATCGCCACCAGATCAGGAGTTCAGAACTTGCCCTTCTCCTTCGCAGCAGCTGATGGGTCCGAACCTCCTTCTCCATAGATCCAGCTATCCTTGGTTGCTTTACCCTACTATCAAGGATCAAACAGATAAGGTAATACGTTGAAATTATAAGAATTATAGGAATATAATGTGACTGCTGGTGCAGAGAAAAAAATAATTTAGCTCTTTGTGATGCTCTTTCTAGAACGGCTGCAAAGGTGGTCAAATGACGCAAGTACCATCTAAAAAGTGGGTGCAAACTCTTTTCATGTGCATCAATGAGTATCAGTCTATCAGCAACAAAAACACCTAAAAAGTGGGTGCAAACTCTTTTCATGTGCATCAATGAGTACAAGCTTCACACCAACTATTAACCAAAAATATATAGTTCGTATGATTCCAAGAAACCATCTAAGCCAGTCTCGAGCATATTCACTTATTCATGTTCTGACCTGAGATATTAACCTAGAAGTTGATATGGAAAGAATCCCAAACCGAACACGAATGCATTAAGGCTTAGCTAGGTTTCGGTAGGTATCTATAGAAACTAATTAGAAAATGTTGCATTTAAAAAAAATGGTAGAAGCGATGTCACTGATGATCACACACAAATCATGATCTTTTTTTGTGTAGTCTTAAATCTCTGCATCTTTGCACATTTCAAGAAATTATTGAGGAAAATGGAAGCTACGTGCCCATGACTTATAGAGATCAAACATAGGAGAGTTTTTTTTACTGTAGTTTGCATAAAAGGAAGCCAGGGAGCCCTTACCGTGCCTCCCTATTTTAGGTAGCATTGTTGTCAGGTCCAGTACAGAGTTGTGGTTAGTGGATGGAGGCACAGCCAGCTAAGCTAGTGACTGCACGTCCTTGAAATACCGAGATCTTTGAATGTTTTGAGTACATGTTTCTCTGATGTTACAGTGAAGAATGCCGTATTGGATAAGTCTATGTCACTTCTGAATAAATCATCTGTTACGTATCCATTCACGTGTTAAGTGACCTTGTTTGGCCACCTTTGTCATATGCAATCCACAACTCAAGCTGATATTGCTATCAGAGCACAACATGTGTTACATATTTTAGTGATCCGATCATTTTTAATAATTTTGCTATCCCCTTATAAAAAAATACTACATGTTGAACGTACTTGGTGCTAACTAACATACTGATTAGTGAGAGGCACCAAACATTAACGCCAGAAAGTTCAAAAATGGAGAGCTGAACAAATTCAGAATAGATGCAGTGATGATTCGCATGCTCATTGAGTCACTGGTTAATTAACTGACATTAACTAAGTGCAAGTAGCTGAGAGTAGCCATAGTTGGTTCTCCTAGGATGTGGATGACAGAAATAAGTGGGCAACTGACACACCAATCCATGATAGAAAAACACATGCTACCTGTGGATATAGATTAAATCTCTAGAATTTCATGCTTATATGTCATCAATCACGTCACTGCAATTTTTATGAATCACAAATCATATTGCACAAATAGAGTAATAGACCAATCATATTTTCCGTTTTAGGGAGTACGAGAGTACACGTTATATTTTAATTACAAGCATGAGATGAGTTCAATGGATTCACTACAACAGATCAATATGTTTTGCAATTTGTAACAAACAGACAATGAGAGGTTATGACGAAGGTGATGCACCTACCTGATGCACGTGGGTCCTAGAGCTCGACGCTGGGAGAGTAGTTGCCGTGAGCTGCTTGGTTTCTAATCGACTTCGATGTCGTAGTGATTTTTAGTTCCTACTCACCGACAACGTTCAGGTGGGTCACCGTTTGAAGCACGGTGCTGGTGCTGCACCCGATGACGACGTGCACTGGTCCCCGCTGGTCAAGGCCGGGGAACAGAGGTGCAGCGACGTGGTGGTGGGAACAACGTCGGCGGCTTCAGAGCGTCATGACGGCGGCGACATGGTGAGGTTGTCCGATGTCTTCACGTTCACGGGCGCACGGGTTGCAAACGGCGCTTCGCGTCATGCAGGGACCCGTGCGACGACGGCGTCGGCGGTCGTCCACGAGCACAGGCATCACGTACGGCAGCAGCACGGCTATGCATGGCGGTTTGGCGAGGTTGTCTGATCCGGCGGCTTCGCTGTTGCGTCCGACAGGCGACAGCGGCAGCGGCGGTCGTTTACGAGCACAAGGGTTGCATGCATTGCATCGCGGCAGTGGCACGGTGACGGCGGTTTGGCAAGCTCGTCGGATCCGGCGGCCTCGTGGTCGCGTTCGGCAGCGGCAGTGAGCGAGACGAGCTGGGAGCTTGGCGTCGTGCGTGGGCGGCGGCTCTCTCGAGCGAGATGAGCGGAGGAGGGGCTGCGGTTCCAAGGAGACGACGTGGGAGAACGAGCGACTTGACCACAGGATCTGCGGTTTCTTTTCTTCTTTTTTATCGGAGGGACCAGGGGGAGCGATTTTTATCGGAGGGGGGCGATATATGATAACCGCCCGGAGACGATAGAGTTTAGGGGATAGCGGAGAGCAATTCAGGTCTTGTAATTTAGATGCAAATTTTTTTGCATTTCGCTACTGTAGCACTTTCGTTTGTTTGTGGTAAATATTATCCAATCATAGACTAATATAGATTCGTCTCACGATTTACAGGCAAACTGTGTAATTAGTTTTTGTTTTCGTCTATATTTAATGCTTTATGCATGTGTCGCAAGATTCGATGTGACAGAGAATATTGAAAACTTTTTGGTTTTTGGGGTGAACTAAACAGGGCCTCAGTACCTGTGGCCTTGCTTAGTTCCAAAAAATTTTCAAGATTCTCATCACATCGAATATTGCAGCACATGCATGGTGCATTAAATATACATGAAAATAAAAATTATTTGCACAATTTATCTGTAAATCGCGAAACAAATCTTTTAAGGCCCTGTTTGGTTCTACCAACTAAATTTTAGCTAGCTAAACTTTAGTTAGTTTAGTAGCTAAAGTTCGAAACATATTGACTAAAAAGAACTAAAATAGTTTAATTCCATTAGTCACCTAAGAGTAGCTAAAATAATTTTAGTTAGCTAAAATTTAGCAAGGGGAACAAAATAGACCCTAAGTCTAACTAGGACAATGTTTGTCAAATACTACCGTGTCAAAATCCATTTTTTTCCAAGACTAGGTTCATGCCCGTGCGTTGCTACGGGACAACTAAACTGTTATGTTATAAACATACAAATCCCATGATAAGATAACAATATTATGAAATTAAATAGACGTTAAACTGATGCTATATATAGCTAATGACCCATACTAAGTTTAAAATTGTGTCATTTTTTAGGTACGCTAAGGACTGAAATTCAATCATACACAATGATAGCAACACAAATTGCTAAGTGAAGTAAAAGAAATCATTACTCAGGGACAATTTATTTTAGATGCAAATTTTTTATCAAATAAAGACTAATCTCCATTCTTTTTCTTGAAGAAAGAATATCAAGGATACTGCTAACAGCCATTGTTGAGATTTTGCAACTATAAAAAAAATGAGATAATATCATCCAATATGAACCAAACTGATAGTCAATGTTTTGACTCTAGAACATGCATAGAGTGATGTGTAATTTTTTCTACCTGTCCACAATGTCCAACAACAAAAGAGAATTCAACTTATTTATGATGTCTTCATGTTGAACCCTTCATCTTTTATGTTGGAGCTCTGCCCTCTCTATCGATCCCAGTGGCTCAAGGTGTCACAATATCATGCCTATCATCGTACTATTCACCTTCGACTGCTAGCAAGCTGCCTCACTGGCAAGTATTTTGTTGTCAACATTTTCTAACGAATAGCTAAGAACATAGTTTTTTGGTGCATGTGCCCACACAAGATCTGCTTGTACTTTGCCTGGAAATGACAAAGAAACATCAAGATCTAAAGAAAATAGAATGGATGATTCCATGATGCTAACAGGACTACAACAATCTCTGAATTTTCTTTTATATTATTTGATATTGATAGAAAAATAATGGACAAACAAATGATCACACCACTCATGTAGAGCTTCTGATGGTAGGAACGCTGTGCCCATTCCTTTGATTTCACAGATAGCCAACGTCATTGGCAAGGCAAGCATCCACATCATGGGCTAGTTATTAGCTCCCTGATCCAAACAGTCATTGGCAAGGCAAGCATCCACGTCTAGTTATTAGCTCCCTGATCCAAACACCCCTAGGAGGAGCAGGAGAGCACCAAACCATATTACATCAGACATATGCCAATAAATAGTTTAGAAATTAAGTGGAAACACTTCATATACAAATAAAGAAAAAGAATGTTCAGAGGTCCTAGTAGAAAATGAGATCCTGACACTTCCACAGGCCTTCAGAACATTATTCAGTGATCGAATTCACCAATTGATTAGCATGGTCTACATATTTATAGTTTCCTTAGCATAAAAAATATAACTAACAATATATTTCATAAAAATGTGTCAAAGAATCGACCTTAACACATGGAAACCATGCGAGTAGTTATAGAATGGCTCGGAGCAACAAAAAACACCCTTCAATACCATTGCCTTGTGAACAGAAAGTCTACTGTTAAAAGTTCAAGAAAAATAATTGGCAATGATTTATTTGCAAAGAGGGTAGTCAAACTGAACATATAAAAGCTGTTTACTCTACCAAACTGACAGGCTCACATCCTGAGCTGTTCTTCAGTTAATCGTTAGTTACCACAAAGCTACCCAATGAACACAATGGCAGGCTCACATTCTAAGGTGAACCCTGATCTTCTCTAGTGTTTCGTGCAACAACAGGTGTGGAAAGCTAAGCTTTTGTTTTCTTCTGTTCATCAGTGAGTCATCTGAACCACAAGGTACTACTTCCTTTGTTTAAAAAGTGGATAACATTGCCACTATGCCACATGTAATTGACAGTATCCCAAAAAAATATCACTACTAACTTGCTTGGCCCCCCAAAAAATATAACAGAGGATCTTATTAAGCACCTCAGACCAGTAAAAAAACATGTGTTGGCTGCTTTCAATTAGTAGAAATATCATATTATTGGATTCAATTTTAAACAGACATGTTCCCCATGTAGTTTCAGGCTGCATGAAAAATCTTCATAGTAGGAAGCAAGGAAAGCGAATGAAGTAACTCGAGGGAACTATAGACCACACAAGTTCAAGTTCACTAAATCAAGTTTTATTTTTGAAGACGAGTAATTGGACTTCTGAATCCACTACTACTGAAAATCAATTTTTTTGTAGAAAAAATATATGAACTGTTACTGCTTGTGCCACTGCATTAGTTAGACATTACTCTTTCAACTTCAGAGTACAGACCTACTGCTTTACTAAACCAGAATAGTACTTCTGAGCTTCTGCATGGTAATAACTAATGCACATATATTTGGGGTAAAAAATATTGTACCAGAGCAGCAGCAAGTCTATATTACCACAAAAACAAGATTATGTTGACTCGCAATTCAGAGTCTTGATATTTTGCTTAAACAAAACAGATATATCTATGAATTCTATGAAACTTCAGAAGTAAACCCGTGTAATGTTAAAAGGATTTTCATTGACGATACATATAGATCTCATTGCTCACTAATATGCCAATTTCAGAAAGTTGGACAAGCCATGTCTGCCACTGCTCTATTGCAAAGCTGCCAGATCTAAGGACATGGCTGCCATTTCTCCTATCCACATATAGTTCACAATCAAATTGTGAATTTATTGCTTAGCATTCCATGGATTAAGCATTCAGTGGACCATGATCAAGTAGAGGCTAGTTTTTAATTGCTTTTTATATGTTTGAGAATGCACTACTCCTTTGTCCATAATTCTGAAAGAAGTTCAGTTATCAGCTTCGATTTAAGAATCATCTGGAAAGTTTTTTTTTTTAAATTTAGTTCCCATATTTTATATGAGCCTCAAATAAGCTTTTCTTGGCTGTATATATCATTAGGCATATACCAGGAACTCAAAAATAAAAAAGAATTATGCTGATTATCCAGCAGTCAAGAATTTACCGCCAATATTTGTAGGACTGCAGCTGGTAACAAACGCCTAGATGGCAAGTGACAGCCTTGATGCCTATCTGAGGTGTGTTAAAATGTGGTTAACAATTAGACCAAAATGGTAGAATATTAATTAAATTGTCCAAAGGACTCTCAGCTTGTCTACAGCATTATGCTGATTTAGTCCACTAAATTGGATTAATTAGCTTCTCACTGAGACATATAATAAGCAACAAAAAGTTCACTGAAATAAGCATCAAGATCAGAGTACCTCAGATATCTTTGAAAGGGATAATGTATACACTTGTAATTAAATCAGATCTGAATACAAATGACAGTAGGGTTTGAGTGCTCGATTTCCCACAGCCCGAAGGGTAGAGAAGGGTGGGCATATACCTGTTGGATGCTCGTCGCCGATGAAGGGCCTGACGAAGACTTGAGCAGCTGGTGGGCAACGGCGGCACCTTCTTCTCCGGGAGGCGCGAGGTGATGGTGACGTTGATCCCCGCGAAGTGTGTTGCGGCGCGACTGGTGGTGGCGGTAGACTTCAGGACTTGCGGTGGCTGCGGTGGTTGAGGCAGGGCCGCGCGATGTGGATTCCAGGCTCGGACTGACGCCGTGGTCAGAGGTAGAAAAGATGGCAGCCATGGATGGGGATGGGTGGAGCGGCGTCGGCTTCGGCGTTACAGGGCGCAGCACGGCGTTGGTGAACCAAGCCTCACACGGGTCGATCCATGGATCGATGGCTAGGGAGAGCAGATCGAGCTGTTGCGTGCTAGATCCGCCCATCCACATGCCGTCGAGGAACTGCATGCGGGCGGCGGTTGCGTAAGGGGTGAGGGCGGTCGAGCGGCCGGCGATCCCCAGCAGCAGTGCGCGGGTGGCGGTTGCGTAAGGGGGAGGGCAGTCGAGCGGTCGGCGATCCCCAGCAGCAGTGCGCGGGCGGCGGTTGCGTAAGGGGGGAGGGCAGTGCGTTCGAGCCCGGGATATATTAGCGTGCGAGGGAGGCTATTAGCGCGAGGGGGGGGGGCGATTAGCGTGGGCTGACGATGACCTCCGGGTCTTTTTAGTTGTAGAGAAGAAGCCCAAGCCTGAAGGAAAAAGAAGGAAAAGCACAGGATTTCAAAAAAAAAGGAAAAGCACAGACGCGTTGTCACTAATGTTGAGCACAGACGTCACGCATGGACGACCGTTCACAGGCTCTCGGCCAGCCAGAGTTTCACGCCGCGGCGGCGCGGTTTCCGGCGACGTCGCCATCCCGTGCTCTCCCTCCCTACTCCAACTCACTGCGCGGGCTCCCTGCGGTCTGTTGTTTCTCGGCGGCTGTGGGGCCTCGACGAAGTCGTCGCGCCCTGAAGCTACCCTGGCCGGTGGTGCCGGCTTTGTCCCCATCCACTTGGGTAGGGCGCCGCCGTTGGTTCTCTGCGGTCCGGCCCCGGCGGCTGGCGACTGGCGACTGGCGTGCACTGCTGCGCAAACACCCACCTCTGGCTGGCGGCGCCGGCGACGGCACCTGGCCGGCGGTCGACTCCCATCCACTTCAGCAGCAACATAAGGTCGCGCGTCTCCCCCTCCCCCAGCCACTTCGGCAGCAGCAGGTCTCTCCCGGTGAGCTCCCTCTCCTGCAGCCACCATGGAAGAGACTATGTCTATGTTATCAATTTCTCATATGTGTGGTTGAGTGCAGTGCAAATTGTGCGCTACTAATTTCCGCTGCTTATATAGATTGTCACTCAAAATGCTGTTCGAATTCTGGAACTGTGGATCTGTGAGGACATCAAGCTCATAATGCTGTAATTGTTGTCTCAATCTATTTCTTTCTTGTTCAGAAAAATCAGAAGGATAGAACTTTGAAGGTAGCAAGCAAATATCATCAATTTTGAATGATTTAAATGAGTCTCTAGGATCCAAAGAGGTACACAAAACGAGTAGCTCTGTGGCTTGTTCACCTAACCTGCTATTTAACTCATGTAATTGTTGATCAACAGCAACTGTGAAAATATCATATTTGTAGTGATGCTCAACCGATAGCTCATTCTCAGCACGAGATCGAATGTAGTCAGCATTGAAGGCATTCATATCTGGTACTTGTATTCCTTGTTTTATGCAAAATGATGTCACATCATTAAGAAGAGCACTCCAGTCATGATCTCTTAATTTTTGGATCAATTTCTTGGTGGTGGCCACATCATCCATAGCATTGACAATATCCTGAGTTTTTTGCTGTAGCTTTTTGCAAAGCAGATCTGTGATGCCCTTGAGTTCTTTTGTAACATGTAAAATGAAGACAAAGTCAAAAGACATCATTTATTTAACAGCACCAGCAGCCTTTGCTCGTCCAGCAGGTGTGGTTCCAAAACCTCTAGCAGTAGCAATATCTTTCAATACTAGAAATGTAGGCTTGTACAGCTTTAAAAGACTACAAATCGAATCATAATGTGAACTCCACCTAGCTCTGCCAGTGGTAGTAGTTGATCTTTTTGTATCGTACATATACATAATACATATGTATGTGCAAGAAATTTAAGTACAATACGAGTTACATGCCTATGTATGTTGCATTTATTGCTGTTAATTAATACATGTTCTCTCTAAATCAGAATTTGCGCAATGAGGTCTGCAAACATTGGAGAGCAGCAGGTGGATGTCCAAGGGTCACAGCAGAACACCACAAGTGGGTCATCATCGTGGCAGACACCGCCAGATCCAGAACCCAGCATAGATAGGGTGGCTGCACGTGCAGAAGCCAGAGATCCTACTTGCAATCCAGATGATGAGGTATATAGTTTCAGAAATAGGGCGGCAACGTATGCTTACATTCCATCATATATGTATGACGTACCTCATATATGATTGGTTGTTCTTCCTAGGTAACTTCTCAACTGTGGGATGAATCGGAGGGAGATGTATTGTCTTCAGCACCAGACGAAACTGTGAACACCGCCGAAATTGGGAGGAAGCGGAAGAGAGGAAAACGAGGTGTGAACAAGTGGCCAGATCGTACATATTCTGTAAGAGAAGTAGGCCCTAAAGGACAGCCCCTAGAACCTTTTGAGGTGCGAGCTAAGTTCCGCAACGCCATCGGTTTCCTTGTCAGAGACAAATTAGACATTACAATCTCACACTGGGATCAGGTGCCATTGAAAATGAGGAAGGACTTATGGAAAAAGCTGAAAACAAGGTTTATTTTCGCAAGGCAGTCACGAGCTATCGCAAAGCAGTATGCATGGAAGCAGCTTGGAATCAGCTTCCGTAGCTTTAGGTCTGAACTAACTACCAAGTACGTGAAGAAAGGATTGGATCCACCGAAGAAATACAAAAATATTTCTGCAAATCAGTGGAAGAACTTTGTTGAGCAGAAGACATCTGCTGAGTTCTTAGCTAAGAGTGAAGCCAATAGTCGTAATGCTAAGAAGAACATCTACAGCCACCACCTTGGCACGGGTGGTTATGACCGTAAGATTCCTGAATGGGAGGCAGAAGATGCTGATAGGATAAAGAATGGGTTACCGCCGAGGTTTGAAAACGTTGAACCAAGGGGCAGACGATGGCTTCTTGCTCGACAGCCAAAAGAAATTGAGCCGGGCTGTTTCACATGGACAGATCCAAAGGTCGATGAAGCAGCCAAGAACAATTTGGCCGTGGCAGCTAAGCAGAAGGAAGGATCATTCAAGCCATCAAGGGAGAGGGATGCCCTTACTGTTGGTCTAGGAAACCCAGAGCATCCTGGTCGTGTGCGAGGCTTGTCGTCGAAGTTGGGCTGGAAAGAAGGATTCCCTGATTATGCTGACATGTATAGAAAATGCGACGGATACAAGGAAGCTTTGAGAGATCGTGGTAGGGAGGAGGCTAAGCAAGAAATGTCACAAATGTTGATTGAAATCATTGCCAATCCTAGTTCTGAGTTGATGCAAAAATTGGCTAGTGTAATGTCAGCTCAATAGGTGCCCACAATACAGCAGCCACAGATGATCACACAGCCACCAGAGATGCAGATGGTTGTCATGGATTCCTCGGGTCCATTAGTTCCGAGCAGTATCGGATCTACAACAAACAAGCACCATGCAGTTGATGACATCGTTCAACCATCAGCTTGCTCCCTAGTTATATCATACGACATCACCAATGTCCGTACGATAAAAGTTGCCACAGGTTTTGCAATCCCTGGCCGCGAGTTTCACGGCAGTCCAATTCCTAATGACTACGCCAGGGTTGAAGTGTTGACAGTCGTGGAAGGACATGAGGACGACTTGCTAGACATCCCCACTACAGAGGGTATTGAGAAACTTGGACAAGCTATCAACAATTTCATCTTATGGCCTCGACGGGACATCAGGTTGGACAATCCTGTTCCACCAATCCCAACTTCCATACTTGATGAGAGAGGGTTCTCGCATGCGTGTTCCTCCCCACCATTACAGAACCATCCATCTTCTATAGACGCCGCAATCCTGACACCTAACCCATCCTTTATTAAGGACATACCATCTCAAAACACGTTACCAGCACCAGAACCTAACCAGCCACAATCATTTAGTCTCAACCTTACCTCAGATCCTCTATCTGGCCCACTAACACCATTGCCAACAGAAAATTCAGCACTCCCTAGCCGGAAGGATGCCTCGTCGGTACCTATGGGCGCTGAGGGTAAAGTAGCCTCTGTGCCAAGTATGGTTCTGGACTGTAGTGATAAGCAATCACCACTGATTATGAAGAAGTGGTTAAATGGAGCTACAAGGAGACCAGTAATAGAACAAGCTGCCTCCACCTCGAAAAAGACTAAGCAGAAGCCAACAAAGAACGATTATGAGAATTTCCCCAAAAAATATGTGCCTGGTAGGCCTCTACTCCAGTTGAATGATCTCAACTGTGCTTCACATTGGATGAAGAGGCTGCATGGTTGGTATATGAGAGCATCTTCGGTTGAGATCAATACCTTCAACGTAGTTGTACCACCAGCACTTACATTTGTGGCTTATCCATTCAAGATCCCACTTGACTTCGAGGACATTTGGTATATGTTTCGCCTCGACAAACTCGAACTACAGCTCATGAGGATGTGGTGCCTGTAAGTTGTACTCGTACATAATTATGTTTAATTTCTATTCCAATATTATGGCATGAAATCTTACATGGTCCTGCACTTTACAGAATGCAAATAACCGACCAGGAGATGAAGTTTACTGAGAACCCATTTCTTCACAGGGGGAAAAAGGTTGGGTATCTAGACCCGTTTAGAATAAGCGAGGTTGCACACACAGCGGTTATGGGTCCTGAGAACGACCTATTTGTGGGCAAGACTGAGGTTGAAATATCCCAAATTAGAGTGGAGGAGCAAGAGAAGCAGGAACATGCAGTGATCGCCTACATATCAAATAACTTTCTTGAATTCCAAGACAGGAGAGTTGTATGTGCACCATACTTCCTCAGGTATGCTGCTCCTAATTTCGCTTAATATTTTGTGTTCTCAGAGTTGTTACTGTCTTGACACAATTTCATTAAATTGGTGCAGTAAGCAAACGCATTGGGTTTGTATGCACATTTATCTTTATGATGCACGGGTTTTGGTCCTTGACTCTGCAGATTTCCCAGAGAAAAGCTTTGAAAAAATCAGCTATATTTTAAATGAGTAAGTCGTGAATGCATGCATTCTTTTTAACATTTGTATCTTGTCTAAGAGATATGGTAACGACATGGTGAAATCATTCAATCTCTGTAGGGCTTATAAGTCATATAAGTCGAATGGTGGGCCGCATGATCCACAAAAAACAAATAAACCGCTACACATGCGGTATGGATATCAGGTAATTTTAAATAAGCATTCATATTTGTCTTGTCTATTTGTTTGAGTATGGATTTTCTGTGGACATAGATTCTTTTCTATATATAGTTGATGAGGCATGACTGATTTTTTTGAAAGAAGTAGCCATGCTGTAGAGGAAATTATACCTTTGCTTTTGCACGGGTTTTGGTCCTTGACTCTGCAGATTTCCCAGAGAAAAGCTTTGAAAAAATCAGCTATATTTTAAATGAGTAAGTCGTGAATGCATGCATTCTTTTTAACATTTGTATCTTGTCTAAGAGATATGGTAACGACATGGTGAAATCATTCAATATCTGTAGGGCTTATAAGTCATATAAGTCGAATGGTGGGCCGCATGATCCACAAAAAACAAATAAACCGCTACACATGCGGTATGGATATCAGGTAATTTTAAATAAGCATTCATATTTGTCTTGTCTATTTGTTTGAGTATGGATTTTCTGTGGACATAGATTCTTTTCTATATATAGTTGATGAGGCATGACTGATTTTTTTGAAAGAAGTAGCCATGCTGTAGAGGAAATTATACCTTTGCTTTTGGATCTGTATGATAGGGAAAACAGTGTTTCGAAAAATGTGCACCTCCTGCAGCCTAAATGAAAAAATGTTACAATATAAAATAATAAGATTAGTTGGCTCACCTCGATTTTTATTTTATCATGTGAGAACTAAGGAGCTGAAGCTAGGATTAAATTCCTTAGACATATGAGGCATTTCAGGTAGAAAATGTGCAAATTGCTTCACTGACGTAGTGCTGCTAGTGGAGATCTTTGGTCTGGTCTGAAACTCTGAATTCCTTAATCATTTTGAGAGCTTTGAGTATCTGGCTGCATATTAATCATTGTGTTTTAAATGGGGCATATAAATGATTGCTTCACTGATACTTGCATTGCATGATGCTGCATCAAAGCCATAGCCACTGTTGTCCAGAACTAGTTTTATCCAATTCCACTTCTCGATTTGCCTGAAATGGCGGCTAGTGGAGATCTTTGGTCAGGTCTGAAACTCTGAATTCCTTAATCACTTTGAGAGCTTTTGAGTATCTGGCTGCATATAAATCAGTGTGTTTTTAATGGAGCATAGATCGATTGCTTCACTAATACTTGCATTGCATGATGCTGCAAAGCCATAGCCACTGTTGTCCAGAACTAGTTTTATCCAATTCCACTTCTCGATTTGCCTGAAATGGCGATCAACTTGGTGTGTGGTATCTTCCAATTCGAAATCTAGCATTTAGAGCTTGGGCACACATATGGTGGTGTTGTTGCTTCCATGCACCTAGAAGTTCTCCTTTAGGTAATCAACACACCATTGAAGCATGAACTCAGTGCTTTCATCAGTCCATGTTTTTGAGGCGCCGCCCCACAATTAACGCCTAGGCGTTTGTGGCGGACGCCAGGCGATGCCATATAAACATTGTAAGGCGCTGCGGCGAGCACATACATACCTTGTTTGTTGCCAATTCTTGAGCCCAGGTTTCTTTTCCTTTCCAAAGGCTCTTCTACCATGAAGCATCCATCCTCTTTAAGGAAACTGCATAGAAAATTACATAATTCAGTAAGCAAAAAAGTTATTAGTTGTTGCTGAGAACTAAATTGGAAACAATACACAGGAGATAAGGACCAAGGATCAAGATAACAAATTAGCAAGTTTTAGTGCATGCATAAGCATTACAAATAACACCATAGTTTTTGAAAACAATTAAGAGTGGGGCTGAAGCTCTTAGCTAGGCAATCTAGTACTCAGTTCCAAAACTCAATAGATAACACAATGTCTTGCACTTGCTGACCTGCTGCAGTTTTACACAAGGTATGCCATCCATTCTTTACTAAGAAACAAGCTCTTCAAGGCATATTTGTTCTGGTACAAACTCCTCAGTGTGAGAAATGATGTGGCAAATCGAGTCTTCGCTGTCCTAACAAACCTGTTTGAGCCCTCAATGCACTAAGAAGCCTCCTATGCTTATAAATGAATGTGGTGACACGCCTAGCACGTGCAATAGGCTTCTTGAATGCCTTCAAGTTCCCAATTTCTTCCAACATCAGATCACCTTTGCTCACTGTAAAATTTTGTACAAGGTGGATGAAGATCTTGAATATGATCAGTAGCAATTACAGTTTGTCGCAATTCAAACCAAATTAGCGCGCAATTTTGGAGGTGCCCTGGTTCTGGTTGGGCAAAATTTGGCTGTAAACCAATCAGGTCCTTAGTTTTTCCTGTGCCTTCCCTTTTAGAAGCTTTTAATTAATCTGTAGTATCCGTCTCATAGTCCTGGGAAAAAGTTCATAAGCAAAGCAGTACTATACCTTTGCTCATTGTAAAATTTTGGACAAGGTGGATGAAGATCTTGAATATGATCAGTAGCAATTACAGTTTGTCGCAATTGGCGTATTGCTGAAGTCTCGAATATTGGCTCAATAAAGATGGAAATTGGGCCAGGATAAAGATTAATACTGTTTTGTTGGTTGATCTTGTCCCTGTTGCCTGTAGTTCAAATTTATCACTCGAAACATGCACTTGTTAATATTTTTCAGTTCTTACAGTGTCACAAGCAATCACCGGGATCGATGCACTGTGGGTACTATGTATGCGAGTTTCTTAGACACGACGGTCGGTACACTGGCAAGAAAGTAAGTGGAAGTCACATGTGAATGTCATTACTGATGCTGCCTCCATATATTTGTTAGTTTGTAATATGTACAGTGGCTTAATAATTTTTGCAGGTATACAAGTGTAATGATTCAATGGGTAATCATCTTTCGTTAGAAGAGCTCATAAAAATTTGCGATGAAATGTGTAGGTTCATCATGAAAGAAGTGCTTCACAAGGATGGAAAGTATTTTGATACCCATGATAACTTAGCGAATCCAGAGTACCAAGATCTCATAGAACATGAGGATTCGTAGTACCAAGCAAAACAATGAGTGGAAACTTTTGTTGTTCACACGTGGTACTTATATGGTGTATTTTTAGTTATTTTTGTAGTTTCCACTACTGTTTGTAGATGAAGAAACAATCTACCTGTGAGTCTATGAATTATATACATTTGCCTGTGAGTCTTTGAATTATACTTATATTTTGCCTTTGTTATATTTATGATTATAATTGTCTAATATTGGGCACTGTGTGGTGTTTGTGTAAAGAAACGCCAGAGGCGGTTTTTGTCAAGAAACGCCAGTGTAAGCTTTTTTATTCAATCGGTTCTTATAAAAATCTGCCTATGTAAACTTATTTCTTCTGGCGGTGTTCTACATGAGCATGAGGCGCCTATGTAAACCTATTTCTACAGGCGGCTCGTATACTGAACCGACTCTGTAAAATGTTACTACAATCGGTTGGTAAGAAGCCGATTGTACATTTTGCTGATTTGTACTGTCGAATGGCACTGGCGGTATTGGATGCCGCCAATGTAAACCCCTCTGGAACCGCCACTATAGTCGCCGGCTGTACTAGTGTTCTTAAGAACTATTCATAAATCAACAAAAATTTAAATATACATGAAAAACAACATGATACAGTTGCAAGAATTTCTATTTCCCGGGGGTGTTGTGCGCGAAAACATCCGTTGGACTGCCCCTCTCCCGTTCTTGTTCCCGCTGTTGCTGCGATGGTAATGGTAGGAGAGGCGGCGGGAAGCATTTTGGCTCAGTGTCTATGAAATCCACGGCCTGTGAGAGAGAGCTACAGTTCACCATTTGGCTCGTGGGCGACGCAACGGTGTACGCCGGATGCACCGTTGCCAAGGCCAGCCTGTGGTTGAGTAGCTCGGTTTGCGCAATGGAGAGCTCGGCTTGGACGAGTGCTACCTGTTATACACAGATACATACGAATTATTATGCTACCTGTTTAAAATATAGGGCTATACAACGTCGTCTTGTCCTAATTAACCATGAAACTTTCCTCTGAAAATACCACCATGAAACTAATCGTAACCAGCGATCAGGTGTGAGTTGTTGAGCACGGGAAGCAAATTAACCGAGCAAGTGGAGAAGACCTATGGTATGCACAAAGCACAACGGCGGCGGCGTTGTGGGTGTGCCAACATCGCGTGGTATGGTACTATCGTTATCGTGGTAACATTAATTAACCTGGTGCTGGAGCGCAAGGATGGTGCCGACGCAGCCGTAGACGGGATCGGCGATGCGCGCCTGCGCCTCGTAGCAGACGGTGCTGGCCGCGTCCCGGCGCAGCGCCACGGGCACCCGCGACAGCATCTTCGCCACATTGCTGGCGCCGAACACCTTGTGCACGGCCGCGAACTGCGCCGCGCCGGCCCCGCCCCCGCCGCTGCCGCCAAAGTGCGGCGCGAAGACGCACCCCGGCACGCATCGCCGCCGCAGGAACTTGCACGCGCCGCACGGCGCCCCGGCCCCCCAGAGCGACGACGCCTCCTCGCCCTGCGCGTGGGCCGGGCCTGCCGCTGCCACCGCCGCGACGGACGCGGCGTTCGCGCGCTTGCTGGGCGACTGCGTCGCGCGCGACATGCATGTACTATCACCGTGCGTTCGCGCCGCCGGCGCGCGGGGTTCGTCGCTTAAACAAGGCGCGCGCGAGCACCTGGTCCTGGTGGTGGTGGATCGCGGTGACGGCGCGCTAGCTACTACCCCGCTGGGTGGCCACGCAAGATTTATGAGCTCCGTGTCGCGCGGGGGTGCACGCCGCTCGCGCGTGCCTGCGCCTGCGGATTCCACGGCGCGGGAACATAAGGCACAGAGGCTGAGCAGCCCCGTTCGTTATTGTTCAAATACTCTGATGAAGCGTTGAGCTCCCTACGACGTGGTGGGGGGTGCGAATGTGAATTCTGTCTTTCTTGAATTCTTCCTCATCAAAACATGAAACCTGTGTAAGAGCGAACTTCAACCCATCTCCTAAACAAGTCCCTATTCTAAATCTAGAGACTTATTCAAAAAAATCAAATCCAAGTCACCTCCTACTTGGGCTCCCATTTTCCATGCCCTCCTAAATTATAGTTTCAACCCATCACATCTAGAACCCCTATCCTACTTGTTTAGAAGGTGGGTTAGAGTTGGGTCTTAATTTGAGCTCTTATTTTTTTTATCATAGCATGTAAATAAAAATTTAAAGGTTTAATTTAGGAACTTGGATTGGAGTTGCTCTGAGTGCAGGGTTCACCGACTCACTGTACAGACCACGCAAGTCACATTTGTGACGCATTCGTGCCTTTCAGGCGGACAGCCGTGTTTCACATCTTGCAGGAACTCTGCCGTGTTTCACTCAAACAAGCAGAAACCAGGAGTTGTGTAGAAGAAACAAGCGTCTCCTGGAACTGGAAAAAGCAGAAACGAAGAGGTCTTGCAAAAGAAGCATCATCAGAAGCTGCATTGCCATGCCAAGGTTGGCTGTCGTGTCTGCGAGAAAATTGACAGTCAAAGAATCTGTCAATCAACTGTAAGCAGGAAAAGCATGTCCACAACAGCCAAAAGGGACCACATTACGAACATGACCAGTTCTTTCACCAAAAATTGACCGCTTTTTTTTTTTTGTTGCACACATCACTTACAGTATGGCAAAAAGAATGTGCCACGGAATTCCTCCTGAAGACAATGATATTGCAAAGTCAGGCCTTGTTTAGTTCCGAAAACTGAAAAGTTTTCGAAACTTTAGCACTTTCATTTTTATTTGACAAATATTATCCAATTATGAAGTAACTAGGCTTAAAAGATTCATCTCGTGATTTACAGATAAATTGTGCAGTTAGTTTTTATTTTCATCTATATTTAATACTCCATGCATGTGTCGTAAGATTCAATGTGACGGAAAATCTTGAAAAGATTTTGGTTTTTGGGTGAACTAAACAAGGCCTCAGTAATAGAATCAAACTCTCATTTGTAAGACACCACAGGTGATGGTGTCAGCTCTTAGGTTTCTTCTGAAGGAAGCACACCAGAACAACCCGAGCTTCCACAAAAGCATGGCAAACCCTTGGGCCTAACCCTAGCATCACCATAACTGAAGGTGAGCTCTTCTCCCTCGACAATATCCCTGGAAGCAAAGAAGCAGAGCCTTGGGAGCAACGAACCAGAGCTCCTCACTAGCACGGGGTGCAGGTTGCCTCCATCACATGAATGGTTGATAAAGCGAGCCACATTTCCCACTTTGGTTGCATCAATGTTGACTCTTAAGCATGCTTTACCAGAAGGGAGGTGCTCTCGTATGACAATCAGTGCGGGAGAGAGGTTGCCACCAGAGGCAAGTTCATCGTACAGCTTCTGCCTTCTCCGCGCTTCTTCCGTTGTCAAAAACTCCCCTACAGTTTAAATACAAAGATGACCACAATAGAAAGCACCAGTGACTACAGGTATCACTAATCAACAGTCACAACTCAACGTGAACAACTGTGGGAAACAAAACAAAAATAATGTAATTTCTGGAAAGGCGGGCATGCAAACAATCAGCAATATTATATTTCCAAATATCAGCGCACAAGCTCAGTACTTCTGGATATTAACTGATCTTTATGACTATATGAGCCAAACATAAGAATGCCTGACCAACAAAACTCAACCTTTTAAACCCACTGCAACCTCATAAACTGGAGATAAAAGATCATTGGGCTAGCAGCTGTGTGGAGAATTTCTGAAACTTGATAAGCTTAAAATGATGCAGGGGCATGATTACATGAAGTTAAGATATTTCACGAGCTAATCTCCTAACTGAATCTTTTCCAATAGCGAAGTTCTAATGCAGCACAAAGTCAAAAACTAATCATAAACCTCAATGTGTGAATAAGTTTTCTGTTTAGAGCTGATGCACCTAAGCTCTATTACCGCATTAAAAGTTATGTATGTCAAGTTGTCAACAGCACCTTATGCTGAAAAGGCATGATTTTTGTAGTTCTTTTTCCAAAGGGCACGAGGCTAAAAATTGTACAGGACTACAAATGTATTTTACATGAATCACAGATACTGTGGCAACTAAAAAGGGCTTGCCCATGTACTCCTCTATGAACCTGTTTCTTTCCAGCTATGACAGAGACACAACCAATGCAAAGCTAAGCATAGACCAACTAACCGAAAACACAAGTGGAGAAGTAGAATTTATATATCTATGAAATGTGGAGAGCACAAACATGGTTAACAATCTACTAAGATGGCAGGGTAATTTTTTTTTAATCTTGTGCATCATTACAATACAGTTTAGCTTGTTCTGGTGTGTTCATAATGCCCATTTGGCAATCGAGTAATCATTGATCAATTGTTTGTTTGGTAAGTAAGAGTACTTAACAATCTGTTTGGACTGAGGCACCGCTCAGTTCGTCCGTCATGGGACAGAGCCGCGTTGTCCAGCGATTTTTGAGGAATCGGTCAGTCCATAAAATTTCGCTAGCGGGGAAGATTACGAAGCATGTAACAGATCGGTTCAACTAACGATGCGAATCAAACAGATAGTAAGTAAGCCCAAAGAAACTAGAGAGAGGGGCGTGTTCTGCTTTACCGGCGTACTCGCACACAAACTGCCCACGGCCGAGGGCCTCCGCGGCGTGCAGCCCCCACCCCTTGTGCAGGTGACGCACGACGCGCAGCCGCACAGCGACGCCGCGCTGAGTCCGCCGGTTCCGACATGAGGGCGCACACGCGCAGCCGTCGCCGCACTCCCTGAGGCTCCCCATCCCAGCCTCGAAGCCCGGGCCCGCTGCGTCGGCATCCGCATCGCTGCACGCGCACTGGGTACCGCCGCACTCTGCCGCGGCGCACGCGCACCCGCACACGGACGATGGGAAGCCGTCGAGGTTGGGGCGGGGCCAGGTAGGGCCTGGCGGCCGGACCCAGGCGGCACCCCACGGCTGGGCGCTGGGGGCGGAGGCGCCGGGAGCCAGCCGGGTGAGGGAGAAGGGAGTGTACAGGAAGTAGGCATAGGGCTTGGAGTCGACGCAGTTGCGGAACGGGATGGGGAGCGGCTCTAGGCCACGTGCGGCGTCGGCGGCGCGGCGCGCGGTGACACCAGTCACAGCCGCGCGGAGGGCGCGGCAGGCGGATGCCACGGCTGCCAGGTCCTGCGGCGGCAGCAACGGCAGGACCAGCTCCGCCGACTCAGTGACGGCGCCCGGTGCCGCCGGGTTCCTCATCCCGGACGGGTCAGAGAGGAACGGGACGGACGAGCACGTACGCCTTCTTCGGTTTGTATATAAAAAAAAAGGGAAAAAGGAAAAGCAGAGTCAATTCTGTGTGCCACTATATCGCAAAACGCAGCATCTCCGAAGGCTTTAGCAAATTGACTTGACATTTGTTGCTATTTGTAAACTCCCATAACAAAATGTAAAGGATAAAAATAGGTCATCTCCAAGTGAATTGGCATTTGGAATTGGCAAATGATAAAAATAGAAGGTCTCCAGGCATGCGCGCTTTCCTCATGCGTGACTTTGCTCGCGCGATCGGGTTTGCAAAGTCGTCCACAGCTTGACATTTTTGCCAAGTTTGCTCCCTCATTTGCCAAGTTGCCCAAATTGCAAACTCCAAATACAAAACCGTTGGATACCTCTTTTGAAGTTTTTTGGTAAATTACTCAAATGCAAACATCAAATGCAAAACCCTTTGAGATGCTCTTACAAGCCAATAAAAATGTTTGCACGACGTTTAAGGCCTGTTTAGCATAGCTGTAGCTCTAAAATACAGCTTCAGAACATGTGCTCTACGATTAAGCAAGCTTTACGCTAGAACTGACCTTCCACCAAACCATTTGTAGAGCTCCAACCTCATACTACTTATTGAAATATGGACAAGGTCTAAAATAAAAAAACATATCTTTTTTCTCCGCTTCTTCCTCCTACATGGCATGAGGCTGGGTATCCTAGGCGGATGCGCGTGGTGTAGTCCTGGTGCCACAGGACGAGACAGCTAGATTGGGGCTAAGTGGCCGATGCCAGGGATGAGACGAGCGGAGCAGGGCTAGGCAACTGGTGGAATGGGTGGAGCGGGGCCAGGTGGCCAGTGATGGTGACGGTGACGGTCGGTGCATGACACAGACGGCGAGTGTCAACGACGGGTGACGAGACTCAGCATAGGCATATATTAAGTACCGAGGTGAGAAGTTCCCGAGTAATCCCTCCAAGATCATGGGATCGCTCGGGGGCTCGAGGGCTATATCTATCAGGTACGCTGGCACGTACTTTCCCGCAATGGATCACACCACCTCATATTAACACGTAAAGCAAGACTGTTATGCCCTAACTGCCACAAGAAATGCAACATCCTGTTTGCACACTTAGAGCTCCTTGGTAGGGACTCTCAACTAGCTTCTAGAGTTGTTTTTAGGTCCCACTACCAAACAGAGGATTCGACCAAGGAGCCTCAAATATTGCACTCTCATGTGCTAGCGTGGTCCATGGGAGCAAAAAAATTGAGCTCCCACAGACTTCCTATGACAATGCATGGGCCCTAAACTCTTTCGCCCTAGCTCGGGCGGGTAAGGTCGCACAGACGCGACGACAAGATGAAGCATGAACGAGACGACAAGGTAGATGCGAGCATGGAGCAGACAAGCACCGGGGCATAGGTAGTCTCAGGCGTGGCTGCACCGAGAGGAGGCGGCATCAGGATGGTGGCGCGTTCCGGCGAGGGCACGGGCTTCGTGGACTCTTGACCCGCGGGGCATGGCCCTTAGCGGTGGCGGCACATGGCGGAGGCGTGGGCGAGCGGAGGCTATTGGGGATGTGATAAGGTAGGGGAATGGAAGAAAGAGAATATGCCATGTGGTGGAGACGAGAGAGGGTAACTTGATAAGGTTGGGAGGAAAAAGAATAAAGAAAAATGAAGAAAATAAGGGTATTGATGTCATTTTGTCCTTTTGACATTCATGAGAAGCCGCAACTGAAGCTGTTTTAGCTGGAACTGGAGCTCTATCAAACTAGCCTTTGGTCTTCCATAATTGATTCTAACACAAATCCTCATTCAAGACTCATTAAGACGATGAGGACTGTCCTGTATCCCATTGCCTTCTCTTCTTCTTTGCACCCTACTTTGTAAGTCAATTTCACTAAGAACATTCTGCCCTTATTGTAATGCCATGCTAGCACATCATCCTTCATGAATCATGAGGCTTAGGATAGGCTCAACATCTTTCTCACATAAGATATCACACACCATGTCTCATCCCACATGGGAACACCTAGCGAAGAGTCATGAGAGCATTATCATGGAATAGCCCATGAACATTTAATCAAAAGCAACATAGGGATCCAATGGCCGAACTTTTGTGAGCAATGTGGCTCTACCACTAGACCACAACCTCGTTTGTTGAAACCTATGAGTGTGTTTGATTGGTGGTTAACCCTGGATTTGGCTCCCTTGAGCCAATTTTGCTTCGTTTAATTGCGTGTAAAGGGTTTGGAGCCTGACTTGGGCTGGCCAAAAGTAGGGTTGGAACCTAGCCCAGGTCAAATGACTAGACCGATGATTCAATCCTGGCCAAGCCAAATCCAGCCTCCTCCTGTTGTTCTCATCACCACCCATGCTTTCACCACGTGCTCCCCCTTCGTCCTCCTCCCGGCCCCTCTGAAAGCCCAAGTTTGGTTTTGGTAATTAATGACACCAAGTTGCTAATGCCTTGTGTTTAAGTGATTTGAGTTAGGCATAGCAACACATGTGATGAAGGTGCATGGTGGCATGGAAAGGTGGCCACATGATCACAAAGGGATGAAGCATAAAGTGAAGATCTTGGTGATAGACGAGGAGCAAAGTGATCAAGGCAAGGGTATAAACATAGGGTTTTACTTTTGCCGGTCTAAGATGAGTAGAGAAGTGATTGACCGGGTTTAGGATAGATAGCCGACTATCAAGAGGGGAAATCACGGTTATCTCTCGAATCAAGTGCTACTAGGTCCACATCTTGAGCATATGCATTAGGATCTAGTAAAGTGCTAACTTAACTCCTTTGGTGAAAAAGTTTGTGAAAAGCTAACACACTTGCACTTTGGTGGTGGACACTTGTTGGTGTTAGCACTTTTGCAAAGGAGGTGGAGTTCCTAGGGTGGAGAGGGGTGTGGGTTCCTCTCTCCCTCCCGCCGAGCTTGCGAGGCGGGATTCGGCGCTTTTGAGAAAATAAGTGTATATTTTCTATTGCGCCCGTGGGAAATTTGGAGAAGTCGCAGGAGTGTTTTCTCTCTGAGAAACACTCACCGGACGCTGAGTGCGGAGGCACCGGACGCTGGCCTTAGCGTCTGGTGTGCTTGACCCTGCTAGGGTTGAGCACCGGACGCACTCTGGTAGCGTCCAGTGGTTAGCGTCCGGTGTGAGGGGTTTTTTTTGCAACCCTCTCTGCGCACGAGTCCGGTGAGCACCGGACCGTCCGGTGCCCAGCGTCCGGTGAGGTCGCGAGTTTGACACCCTCTCTGCGCACGAGTCCGGTGAGCACCGGACCGTCCGGTGTGGACTTGCAGAGCGTCCGGTGTGTTGCAGGTAGCCGTTAGAAACTGACGCGTGAGATTCAAGTTCGACACGTGGCCAACTCCAGTGCACCGGACGCAGGGAGTCGAGCGTCCGGTGCTCACTTAGTAGCGTCCGGTGCCCCCGTTTTCAGTCCAGTGAAAAACAGCCAACGGCTAGTTCTTTGAGGTGGCTTATAAATAGTTGGTGGCCGGCTTTGAGGGGTTCTCTCTTGCACTTTTTGAATACTTGAGGCATACTTTGAGCTAGAGAACACTTCCTCCACTCATCTCTATGCTTGATTGCTAATCCTAGTGAGATTGAGTGAGATTCAAGTGCATTGCTTTGAGAGTTGCATTTAGTGGCACTTGATTCTTGAGTTTGCTGCGGATTTCTTGTTACTCTTGGGTGTTTCCCGACGCCCTAGACGGCTTGGAGCAGCGATGGTGTTGAGCTCGTGATTGGAGATTGTTTCGAGCCTCGCCAAGTGATTTGTGAGGGGTTCTTGAGCCTTCTCCGCGGGAGATCGCAATTGGCTACTCTAGTGGATTGCTCGTGGCTTGGAGAATCCCCATCTTGTGAGTGGATGTGCGGCACCCGCTGAGGGTTTGGCTTTGGATTGCCAATTAGCTCGTGATCCATCAAGTGGGTGTATCGCCACAACGAGGAGTAGCTTGCCGGGAAGCAAGTGAACCTCGGTAAAAAATCTTGTGTCATCTCTTGCCGAGGATTCTCTTGTGATTGTGAGTGATTGATTGGATACATCTCTACTCTACAACGTTGGTATAACAATCACTCTCCACTCCTTACTTTCTTGTATACCTTGCTAGTTGTTTAGCTCTTTTAGTTTAGTCTTCGTGTTTAGGAGTTTTACTAGCCTTCTCTTGTTGTTGTGCTTTAGTGTTTAGCCTTGAACTAGTTTGTATAGGTGGCTTGCATAGCTTAGTTGAGCTAGTGCTAGAATTGCTTCGCCATTTGTTTTACTAACTCACTTGCTTAGTGAAGTTTGTAGAATTTTTAAATAGGCTATTCACCCCCCCCTCTAGCCATTTGGACCTTTCACCCTCTCGGTCCCACCTCATTCCTCCTTCAATCAGTTGCGCCACCACTAGCCTCGTTGGCCCCTTCTTGCCCTGGCATGGCCATCACGACCCTCTCCACACTGGCTTGTCCCTTTAGGTACTAGCACGGTGCGTGCCCCCAGGCTCGACAAGGCTAGCCCCCAGCGAGGCAGCAACCCTGGTTCTGGTCATGCTGCTCACCACACCCGCTGCACGCTACTGGTGATTCACGGGTGTTGGTGTTGGTGCTGGTGATTCGCATATGGACGCGATGCCATGAGTCCCACGTTGAGGAACTTGAGCTTAGTCTGGCGAGGAGCTCGCGGATGGAGCTTGGCCGCACAGTTCTCCTCACGCGCCATGGCTTGGATGCACCGGTGAGCTCCTCTAGGGCACCCCATGGTTGGTTGGCGAGGGCCCGCGCATGCGCGGCCTGCGAGGAACTAGGCGTGTGCGTCTGTCTCCACTAATGAGGCTACATGGCCATGCTCGTCGAGATCCAGAGCTCCCTTTGCCCCACTCGGCGAGGTCTAGAGCTCCCTTCGCTCTCGCCTCACCACCCAACTCAAGTTCTTCGTAGCTCATCCTCACCTGTTTGTGTGTCCATGTTGTCGTTAAGCAGCTGCCATAATGTGCCTCCAACAAGTGGACGTATATGGTGGAGGAGCACGTCTAGTTCACGAGGAAGGTGAGCTGCATGTCGACGGTGGAGCCCCGGAGCCAAACATTGGGGGGGGGGGGGGAGGTGGATGATGGCGGAGTAAGGTGAGGTGCGCATCACATATTCGATGAAATACCAAATAGGGGTAACTTTACCATGTGAACGAGGAGGTGATTCTATTCCAACAAAACTAACTAATCAAACATATAAAAACTTAGCCAAGCTTAAACAATCTCAACAACTAAACGAGTGCTTGTTGGCCTGTATAAACTTGGGTAAGTCTAGCATGACTCAAAAAGTTAGCCACTAAGAATTAAAAGGAACCAAACACACCCTGTAAATTGCGAAGTAAGAACATCTCCAGAAGTTTGGTATACTTTACTTGCTAAACTAATCAATTTAGCAAGTTAACAAAAGAAATAGCAATCTTAATTTTGTTTTTCTCCAACAGTTTCCTATAATAACTTTCTAAAAGTTATAGTAGGGCTCACATTTAATGTTTTTTTGGTTTATTGTGTTAATAAAAAAATAAAAAAGAAAATTACATCTTTTGTCGACACCGCACTGAAGCGAGCACTAGCTCTGTACAACAAGCAAGGCGTATAATGCAAGTAATGAACATATATAAAGATAGAAAGCTATGCATATATGAAGGCAACATGCTATGCTTTTAAACCAAAGATCAATAGCACCCGCGAAGGCAAGCACGAAGCAATAGCAGCAATGGAGATTGTACGTGAAAATATCCAAAAAGAAGAGATAGAGAGTTCTCTTGAATTTAGAAATTTATGAGTCGAGGAGGATAGTTGATAAATTTCTATTTTTAAAAAATTATTTTATCAAATTGCTAAAGAAAACTTTTTTTACTAAAATATTAAGATAGGGAGTTTGGTGAGTTGTTTCACCAAACTCCTTTGCTAAAACTCACTTGCTGTACTTCGCGGTGAACGGGCTTACCAGCCGGTCTAAGAGGCAACCGGCCCGTTTGTGACTTCCATCCGTCCAATCCAAAAGCCCAAAATGTGAAACTGGCAGTCCCGCACGCAGCTTTTATAGCGGAAAACCCTTTCTTCTTTCTTTCGTCTTTGTCTCTCCCCTTCTCCCCTTCGCCTTCCTCCTTCCTAAACCCTAGCCAGACTGTCCTAAATACGCTCCTCTCCGCTGCGATCGCTGCAGCGATCCGATCTTTCGCCGGTCACCGGCGCCGGAGACGCCGGGCTCCATAATCATGGCTGTGTCGGGCGCCCCCGAGGTAAAACTTCTAACCAATCTGCTTACGTTTCACTATGACAGACCAGATGCTTCCTTTCAGGAAGGAATTTGCGATCCGGGGTTGGTTTGGAGGCTTTGATTAGGTTTGATTTGGTTGGGGCTGCGCGTATGACTTTTAGACCTGTTTTTCATGGTTCTTGGTGTTTGCAGCAGCCACAGCGGGAGCAGCCACAGCAGGACCACGATGAGGAGATGCTGGTCCCGCATCAGGATGCCATTGAGGGGCCGCAGCAGGATGTTGTTGAGGGTCCGCAGCCGATGGAAGGTGAGCTTTTTAGTTGTCATTTGACCTTGCATCTATTGGAGTTTTTCTTTGCTAACACATCATCTTTGAAGCACTCCAGTTCATTTTTGTTTTTCATGGTGATATACGGTACGGTTAGGGCTATAGCACAGTTCTTTCACAACCATAACTTTTATGCCTGGTTTCTGCCACTATAAAAAATAGTGCTTTTAACTTATGTTGCTTTAATTATGATTTTGGAACTGTTTTCAGTGGTTGGTTTTGTCAATTATCGTTTTACCCCTATTGAAAGAAATTATTTTTCATTGTTGCAATGTTTTTTCATCATGTTTTATGAGTGGAACCTATATGTTGGGTGTTACTTTGCTTCTACGTTTTTACTCTCAGAAACTATTTCTGCTCATTTTGTAAAATTTCCTGAATATTATTATTCTAAAGCAGTGATTGAATACTGCAACAATATATGCTAAAAAAGATGCAAGTGCATGCATGGCTCCTACAATTATTCTTACACATTTGAAACTATAAACTACAACTTCAGGGTTATTTAACTTTAACTGGAGCACTTGATGTAGATCATACATTCTATGCTGCCTTGTAAAGAGCATTCTGTTCAGGTAGTGAGCATTTTACTTTTACCTATGTAATTGATACTGTGGATGAAGTACAATGAAAGTAAAATGAAAACCCTGAAGGATGGAATGTCCCATTACTTCTTGTTTTTCTCCTTGCTTCAATGATTATTACTTTCTTTGGTTGTATTGCAGAATCTGCATCCGCTGTTGAGAACCAACTTGTGCCAGATACCTCCACATCCAGATTTACATGGTGTATTGAAAATTTTTCTAGGCGCAATGTTAGAAAGCACTACTCTGACGATTTTATTGTTGGGGGATACAAATGGTGAGTAAAGACATATGCTCATTGCTTCTAACTGTGTATTAGACTTTTATAGAGCTTGGTTCGGTGCTTTTTGTTGCCTCCTTGCAGGCGAGTGCTTGTCTTCCCCAGGGGAAATAATGGTGACCACCTTTCAATGTATCTGGATGTTGCTGATTCAAACTTGCTGCCTCCTGGTTGGAGTAGGAATGCACAATTCAGCCTTGCTGTGGTAAACCAATTAGACAGCAAAGCATCATTAAGAAAAGGTATTTCCTGTTATCTCTCACCCAGATTATACATCTGATATGTACAACACATCCTTTAGTGTTCCTAGCAACATTACTGCCTTTTGGGGGTCTTGCATGAACATAAGTGTACATTCACCTAGCAAGCGTGAAGTTGGCTCTGATTGTTTATGAAGATGAATACTTTTTTTTAATGTTATCATTACCAATGCTTATTTTTTCTGTCTTCTGTGACAGTTCTCAAGTAAACAATGGTCTTTTTATTAGACATTATAGAAAAGATGTTATATATGTTCCATTATGTTAAGCATTTCTTGGTGTTATTCTTATATGCTACAAAAGGGTAAATATGATTGTTTCGAATTATGGAACATGATGGATCAGGGTAAAGAACAATACATACATGAAGATAAAGCTCCAAACAATGCTGAGCAAGACATGTTGAGCAATAAAGAACAAAACATGAGGATTGGCACAAATGCTTTATGCTATGCTCTGTGTTATGCCTGGACATGTTTTGTTGTGTATTCAACTGAAAAGTGGGAAACTAAAATTTTGAAACTGTTAAAAACTAAGGATAAGAATGAGTCTTTATGGCAGATAAGAGCTAAGGAAGATAAAGCTTTGAGTCGACAAAATAAAAAGGAGAAAGAAATGAACCTGTTATATGGAGTAACTAGCATCTTGGTTTCCTTTCAGTTTAGGTTGGCTGGTTTTTTCTTTTATGATCAAGTTGCAATCTGTTCTGAATATAGCTTTGTTGTCAACTTGTCATGCTAATAGATCGGTTTTTATTAAGTATACATTGTTTGACACTATTTAACTGTGATTGTTTGATGTGCTCCCTCCTCTCCCAGAAGCGATACACCAATTCAATTCCCGTGAAAGTGATTGGGGTTTTACATCTTTTATGCCTTTGTTGGATCTGTATGATTCAAGTAAAGGATATGTTGTGAATGATAAATGTATCATAGAAGCTGAGGTTGCTGTGCGTAAAACTTTTGATTTCTGGAACTATGACTCCAAAAGGATGACTGGTTATGTTGGCCTGAAGAATCAAGGGGCTACCTGTTACATGAACTCTCTTCTTCAGACTTTATACCACATTCCCTACTTTCGAAAGGTGGGGAAACATTTCTATTTTTTTTCTTACTGTTGATCCTTAAGTGTGGCGCTGATACTGAAATTTATATTTTAGGCTGTATATCATATGCCTACTACAGAGAATGATACACCTTCAGGGAACATTCCATTGGCTTTGCAAAGTCTTTTTTATAAACTTCAGCATTGTGATAACAGCGTTGCTACAAAAGAGCTCACCAAATCTTTTGGATGGGATAGCTATGATTCGTTCATGCAGCATGATGTCCAAGAGTTGAATAGGGTCCTATGCGAAAAGCTGGAAAACAAGATGAAGGTTTGTCATCCAATTTTTTTTTTTGAAAAAAAGCCTGACTCTTATATTGATGTGCAGCTATTCTTCTCTCTCAGGGAACCCCCGTGGAAGGAGCAATACAAAAATTGTTCGAGGGTCACCATATGAATTATATCGAGTGCATTAATGTTGACTCAAAATCGACCAGGAAAGAGTCATTCTATGGTAGGTAAAGGGGAAATATGAACTTGTTTTTAGTGTTTTATTAGTTGACAAGAGGCAATACTCAATAGCATACTTGTTTGTTTACTTCTTTTCCACAGATCTCGCACTTGATGTCAAAGGATGTTCTGATGTCTATGCATCATTTGATAAGTATGTTGCACAGGAGAGGTTAGAAGGCGATAATAAGTATCAATCTGAGGAACATGGTCTACAGGTGAATTAATCTTGGCAGTTACATTTAGAACCACCAAATGTTGTTTAAAATGGTTTGTATATGTGTAGCATGGTAATGTAGATTGTGCTGATACACATCTATTTTGTTTAAGTCACCAACCTTAACTTTAGGTTTAGACATTATCTAATTGTTTTTTGGGTTATTAAGTGGGCCCTAAGTTCTAATTTTAGAAGCATTAATGAGCTTAATAAGAAAAAGATGGCATAGAATGATAGAACAAAGTTACTGAAGATGATTACGATTTTTTGCTCTTTGCATGATTTTTTTCTTTTTTTTTTCAGGATGCCAAGAAAGGAATGCTTTTTATTGACTTCCCTCCAGTTTTGCAACTTCAGTTGAAACGGTTTGAATATGATTTTGTGCGGGATACAATGCTCAAGGTCTGTACTTGACCTTTTATCTTTTATTAGCCTATCGCGGTTTTCCCTTTTTCATGTTTTTTATTTAATTGTGGTGGCTTCAATCACATTAGAGAAGTTTACGTTAATGTTTGATAGGTTTGAGGTCTTGAACATACTAGTGTGGTCAAACTATAACTGCCAATATTGCATTTTTTTACATTTAGGGTTCTTGAACTCTTTGAGCTGTCAGCTGTCATATTGGCTCAAACTTTTGAAACATAACAAGGCTGAAGACAAAAATATTGTACACGGTTCTTTCTGGAGCATTAGAGTAGCTAAAGGTTCCATTGAAAGAATTGTCACTGTAAAGATATTCTAATGTAGTTTTGGGATGGATTGGTGAATATCGTTATCATCTGAGGCATGCATTCAAAAGTGTCTATGGCTGATTTGCATTCTTGCTTCTTTTAAATTAATTTGGTTTTCATGATGTAGATAAATGACCGTTATGAGTTCCCACTTCAATTGGATCTTGATAGAGATGATGGAAAATATCTTTCTCCAGATGCGGATAGAAGTGTGCGTAACCTATATACTCTTCACAGGTATAATAGTTCGATAAGCACTCCACTTGCATATATTGTTTTGTTTTATTATTCGGAAAAAATTGCAGGTTACTAAATACTACGTGAGAACTTACATCTTACCTATATTAAGTTATTAACTATGCTCAACTTATTTTAGATAAGTTCATATACTGTTTTTTCCACTTGTAAGTTATAACGGTGGAGTAGCTAACATGGTGGAAGTGTGATATTTCTTAAATATTTGCTCATGACACTAATCTGATATTCACAAATTCTGTAGTAGCTGGTTAGGTGTAGACTTATGGGTTGGGTTTTCAAATTTTGAGAGCTGTTTGGATATTTTGTAGTGATATTTGTAGCTACTCTTTAATGCAGCGTGCTGGTTCATAGCGGCGGAGTTCATGGAGGACATTACTATGCCTTCATTCGCCCGAAGCTGTCTGATCAATGGTACATTCAGTTTGATATTTGAATCTAACTGTTTTTATCTTTCACTGGTACTAGATCACATCCTTGTTTTAACCCAACCTGAAAAGGCAATTCAAGCAACGGTTATTGATGTTGATCGCTGATCTAATTGTCACTCATGAGTCGACCTCAGTAGAAAGATATGCATAAGCAAATTTCATTTCGTGACTATCTTTTTCTAGCAGCTAAGATGGGTGTTCTTATCTAAGAATTATCTGCTCTACATTGAACAATAACTAGAGGGAGTGATTTGTAATCCATTTAGTTCGCAATTGAAAATTTAGGTACAAGTTTGAGGATGAACGAGTGACGAAAGAAGACATGAAGCGGGCATTGGAGGAACAATATGGTGGTGAAGAAGAGGTAATACATGTAGGCACTAAGACTTTTTCAATTAACTTGAGTATATGATGTTTCTCTGAGAATTCTTTGTTGCAGCTTCCTCATACCAATGGGCTTAAAAATGCTCCTATCAGATTTACGAAGCATTCAAATGCTTACATGCTTGTTTACATCCGAGAAAGTGACAAAGAGAAAATCATCTGCGATTTAGATGATGAAGATATACCAGACCACCTTAAGGTAGTACTTGTTTATTCAATTTTTAAAAAATATTAAATACTCCCTCTGTCCCCCGTGCAAAAAAAGCAATTCTATGCTTTGAATAAATCAATATTTTCTAGATTTGATCAACATTTATGTCTCCATAATCAATCTAATGACATTTATTCAGTATCATAAACATTTGTAAGTTTTTGTATATATATATATTTTGGTCAATCTTAAAATTGTCATCCTTGGGAAGTGCGATATGCATCTTTCTAGGATGAGGGAGTAGTAGAGTCCATAGAGTTTGTCTTGATGTCACAGAAATATTCCCACTTTCCCAGGTTAGGTTAAGAAAGGAACAGGAAGAGAAGGAATGCAAGAAAAAAGAGAAGGCTGAGGCTCATATGTTCACTGCATTGAAGGTTTGGCTTTTTTTTGTCTGTTACATAATCTGATTGGACTATTTCTCATTTCTTAAACAATCACTTAGGTGGCCCGAGACTCTGATTTCAAAGAGCAAATTGGAAGACACATGCATTTTGATCTCGTGGACTTTGACAAAGTTAATAGCTTCCGTGCACCTAAGAACATGTCAATCAACGATGTCAAGGTACTTCGCTGGGCCTTGTGGTTTGATATTATTATGATTATGATTATTGATCTTGTATGTTTAGATTAGTAAGTTACTTCCTTAAAGTTAAATAATTCTGTGATGTCTGTACTATCCGTTTTACATTCTACTATGGACTGAGTATTTGGCTGCAATATTAGGTGTTTCCATATTTTTTCAAGTGTTTTACTTGTTATATTAGAATTTAGTCCACTGCAGGGGACTGTTATTCCCAAGTCACCAAATTTATACTAGAAATTGAGATTGGGGATGGGTAGTTGGGGTCAGGTTTTGGGGTTTTACCCATTTGTGTTTGTAGAGTGTGTTCACTGGTTTGATGGTGCACATCGAATCGGGATGCCTGCGTGTCAGGAGTGCCTCTATTCGTGGTGTGAGTCTTGCAGTGGGGGTGCTGTGTTGGTTTAGTGGCCGCGTTTTGGGGGGGGGGGAGCTGTGTCAAAATCAAAGAATATGGCGCCAGGTGGATTGGAGAGAGAGAGAGGAAAGCTGTTGGTGGCAATAAGGCAGAAGGAGGCAGTACATGTAGCGTGGTGGGTGGAGGCAGGGCAAGAAGAAATAGTGGAGAGATAGGCGGGGAGGATAATATTAGACGAGGGAGGGTAATGGGAGCCATTGGATTTTGATCTGTTTTTTTTTAAATGACTTACACCAACATAAGTGACCTGATGAGGAAACATACCCTTTTGTGTGTGTCAGGGTTTACTATATTTTGTGGCCATTATGAATCCAGGTGCATATTTTATTACAATGCAATCAACTAATCATTTCTTGGAGTCTCATCCTGCTCTTGCATCTGAAGTATATTTTTCTGGAGTTATGTTATTGAACTTGTTTAAAAAAAATTGAACACTAATATATTGTCCAATTATGGACTAACTAGGCTCAAAAGATTCGTCTCACAAATTACAGGTAAACTGTGTAATTAGTTTTTGTTTTTGTCTATATTTAATACTCCATGCATGTGCCGCAAGATTCGACGTGACAGGGAATCTAAAATTTTTGGCAAAACTTTTTGGGAACTAAACAAGGCCTAACATTGCTAGAGTAGATTGGGCTGGCCAACTGGTGTAACTGCAACTATTTATTGCTGTTGTTATATTCTAGCAAACAAAAAATAATTTTACTGGACTGCTGTTGTAACAATTGTTTGGGATGCACTCTAATTGCTATTGCAAGATCATAACATGGCCTTATTCTTTTTTTTGTAATGGCGAGAAAAGGTTTTCCATGATCTCATGATGCTCTCTTCGCAGGAGGAGCTTTCGAAAGAATTTGGCATCCCAGTAGAATCCCAACGATTTTGGGTGTGGGCAAAACGACAGAACTTTACCTACAGACCCAGTCGGCCATTGACCTTCCTGGAGGAAACATCTGCTGTAAGTGGAATGCTGCGTTAATTAAGTGTTTAAATCTTTATTTATTTTGATTTGTTTTCCTACACATGTAATATAAGCTTGGCAGGGTTGCACTTCATTACGATCTATCCATTCGACATATGTGAAAAATGCTCCTCTGAATGTTGTCAATTTTTTTTATCTTTTTAGAGTAACACATTCCAATTTTTCTCTTTAAAATACAACTTGGGTAACTACCATTTACAGTGGATAATGAATCTGCAATAGTTGAAAAGATCAAAATAGAATACTTGTAACCTCATGGGCCATTTCCCCCTCTGTTCTCTTCGAAGGTACCAGCTTGCAATTCATGAATTTTTGGAGCTTAGGGTGGGACTTGCACTTGCTTAGCCTTGTCATCGTGCAACCTGGGGTCTTGGGCCTCCCTCAGTTTCTATATTTGCCTAGAATAGGCAGGGCAGGGGCGCAGGCAAGTATAGGGGCATGCTTGGATCTCTTGCTTCCCTCACCTTGCCAAACAAAGCCAGGTGTTTGGTTCCTTGGGAAAAGCTTGCTTTGCTGAGCAAGTTTGCTCGCCCCAACAAGGTTTTCCTTGCCAGCGCAGGTGGGCCAAATTGGTTGTCTTGCACGAGCAAGGTTGCTCGCTGGCTCATTGCTGCTCTATTCTCAAGTCTAGTGCTAGGGTGGCCTTGAAATTGAACACCGGTGACACATCCACAGCTGTAAGTTTCTGTTACAATGCTTGGACAACCAGAGGCTCAGCTTGTCGATTTGTGATGTCGAATTGGTAGCAGAATGCCAAACGGAGAAGTGGTGATTCTGTCAAGGCAAGTAAGGATTCCTCCTGTACATGAACGGCAGCGGAAGAGATGGCTTTGATGACAGAAATCGAATGCTCTGTTGCAGGGTGGCGACCTTGGCAAGGTTGCTGCTTGCGCAAATCAAAGTTTGGCATCTGCAGGAATGGAAAGGCGGGAATCGATGCCTGGTGGCGCAATCGTAATGAAAAATAGATGCTTAGGTGCATCTGTTATGTCGTTGTCATTCTCATGTTGGCTGCGGCTGTGAATAAAGGAGGATGTACCAAAAATCACATTTGATTGGAGAAGGAAGATGATTGGAAAAGATCAAGGGAAAGAGAATAACTGTTGAGCATGGGAATCTAACAAACAACCCTTTGCATGTGTAGCTTTGCTAGGAAAGGTGAGGCAATCCTTGCCCAGCTAGCTCATGTGGGCAAAGAAACAAAACATGCCCTAGGTCTCCTGATTGTCAATGCATGTGCTTCCTCTCTTTGTCTATCAATGACTAAATGACATATTTTCCAATTGTATGATGATTTTTCAGGTGCTTGGGGGCTTTAGTGGCATGTGAAACAATATGAACTGAACAATTAGTACTACCTCCATTCATAGTTATAAGGCATTTAAGATAAGCTAATTTGAAAATAGAGGAAGTATTTTTTTATTGCATTTTTTATAAGAATGCTTTAAATTGAGCTTATACAATGGCTGTATAGCTCATGTCACAACTCACAATATGTAGCTTTATGGCTAATGCAACTAATCAGCCAGGTCCTCGTACGTGCTCATTTTCAATTTTTTCATTCATTTTGATGATGGCATGGCAAATCCCTATGCTTTTGAGTACTCTCTCCATTTCAAAGTGCAGGGTGTGCTAGAATTAGAAGTCCAAAACATTATAAACTTGACCATCAATTAGTTTGTATGCAAAAAGATGCATCAGTGGATTCATACTTTCTATCCCTTTTAGCAATATGCCGGTTTTGTAGTAATTGGTAATATGCTTTAACAAAAGGTAACGGTCAAAGTATGCCTTGAAAGATTTTCTCAAATGCTAATATGTCTTACAAAAAAGTGGACGGAGTATCTGTTTTCTTATTTCGTTCTTGATTTATTTATGTTGTCCCCGAACATTATTTTGATATCTGCCAACACTGATGGTTTCTTTAAGATTTCATTTATTTTTATTTTTGTTAGTGTTGATTCATAATTTAAGTAATGTTTTCTCCTTTTTTTCAGATTGGGTATCTCAAAGACGCAATAGTGGCAAAGTTACCAAATTCTGAAGTACGGTTGTTCTTGGAGGTTCATTTGGGACAGGTTAAGTGATTAAATACCTTTTTAGTTGCTTTTGGTCCCAGTTTTTAGTTGATGTTATTCATTTACCTAATCTTACTTCTCAGTTGCCTTTTGATTATTTCTTTACTGTCTAACATTGTTTCTGGTGTATCCAGGAGAATCAAGGAATTGCTTCTGGGAAGACCAAAGAAGATATATTAATTTTCTTCAAGCTCTATGATCCTGAAAAGGAAGACCTAAGGTTATCTTTTTCTCTCTGTTAAACCTATTTGTTCGTGTATTTTTTCAACCAACCAAACAAAATATATATTATCCTTGTTATTTTGAAACAGATATGTAGGAAATTTTTTTGTGAAAGCATCAGGAAAACCATCTGATATAGTAGAAAGGCTGAATGAGATCGCCGGATTTCCGTCTGATGAAGATATTGAGCTCTATGAGGTTAGAAATATATATAACTTATACAATCTTGAAAGTATCTGACCACTATAGTCATATTGGTTAAATCTCTTTAGGAAGTAAAATTTGAACCAGCGGTGATGTGTGTACCAATTGAGAGCAATATTTCGTTCCGTTCAAGTCAGGTTTGTCTCTCTTTTCTCTCTCTCTGAGTACTGCTATAGATACGACCATTTCAGTACACTTTGAGTACAGCTCATGATCCAACTGTTGGGATTACTTGGATGGAAAGCTCATACATGATAAATGCATCGAACTGTTTAGATGCATGGTTGTATTTGAGAGTTGTACCCAAGTGTTTGTACTCGATGGATTTCACTTTTATTTATATATGATGTTTTGTTCTTGTTGATACTATCTTTTGCTGTACTTATGCCCTGTTATATGTGATACTGGCAGATTGACAATGGTGATATAATATGCTACCAAAAACGCTGTTTGCCAGATTCAATGGATCGATACCGATATCCAAGTGTCCCTTCTTTCTTTGAATATATTCATAATAGACAGGTAATTTACATAGCAGGCTTAGCAGAATATGCATAATATTTCTTTCGCTTACCTTGAATTGTTCTATATTTTATACTTCATACTATAAACAACATTTGTTATGTGCCATCTGTAATTAAGATCTGCAATGCAAGGTCATTGCATGCCCTCCTCTTCTCCTTATCATTTGCTTGTTGAGAACAAGGGCTCATGTCAATGACAATTTCTTTTGGTGGTTGGTTAGACTGTTGACATTTGCTTCGTTGAAATTGTAGTGCTTGCAAAATTAAAAATGCATCCTCTGACATTAACATATTATGTCATCTGAATACTGCATAAGTGACTTGAATGTCGCTGTAAAGATGGTATAGTTATCGATTTATGGCATCGAAGGACAAATTCAATCTGATTATGGTGTTACTGTATTAGTGTTACATTACAGGGAAGATGATTCAGAAGATAAATTTGTTGACAATTGACATGCAGCTCTCCTTTGTAGATCAAGGAAAATAAATAAATTTGCTCAAGTTTTATTGTTACCAAAAAGAAAGATTGCAAATTAATGTCTATAATAAAAGAACACCAGATGAATAAAACATGGATCAATTTTAAATTTATATGTTCAAAAGCTTTAAAAAGTTTTATACGATAGAGAATACTATGTGAAATGCTTGTTTTGGTAGTTTGAAATATCAAGACTGAAAACTATGTAAAATGCTGTGGTCTCTTAGAACAGATCATATTGCAAATTAGTTCTTGTTTACAGTGTAGTCCTTCAATTACCTGCAACAGAAATGTCATTTTTAGATTGATCTTTCTTTTTTGTTTTACTGCTCTCATTTAATCTATGCCTCATTTTATTTTCTTCCTTATCCCCCTCTAGTAAGTGAGTCTAACAAAACTAGCTCATTTTGTGTGCAGTCTATCTGCTTCTGATTTTTTGAGAAGGTTTATGTTGCTCCAAATAACGTTACTGCATCTGTCATTTTTTTGGGGTGTGTGTGTGGGTCAGGGGTGACATTTGACTTCGTAGTTCAGACCTCTTGAGTGAGCATAATTAGTTACTAGTACGATAATATTGTACCAGACATAATTGTTTATGATATAGCTGCATTCTGTAATGTCTGATTAAAATATATCATCTCTCGGGCCCTCAATCTTCTTATTTGGGGAGTTTTGTTTGCCTGTAGGTTGTTAGATGCTACTGGTACTGCAGTCTAATGGTTCTTCATAATTTATATTTGTTTTCTGACAATTGATTTCTATTATTATTTGTAGGTTGTCTACTTCAGATTGCTTGATAAACCAAAAGAAGAAGGCTTCTCTCTGGAGCTGTATGTGTTGTGATTTTTGTTGAGTAGCATCCATTTATTGATAACATTGCAACAATATTCACAGTAATATTTGAATTTTACCTGTGAAGTTCAAAACGCTCCACATATGATGATGTTGTTGAGAAGGTTGCTCGGCAACTACGTCTGGACGATCCTTCTAAAATCCGGCTTACTCAACACAACCTATCGTCTCAGCAACCCAAACCTCACCACATCAAATACAGGAGTCTTAATTATCTTTCAGACATGCTACATAATCATAATCAGGTTTGGACTGCTTTTCTTGAGTTTGGGGAGTATATTCTCTTCAGATTATATGAACTTCCATTGATTTGGCAGATGTGTAACATTTTATATTATGACGTCCTGGATATTCCGTTGCCTGAACTAGAATCTACGAGATCACTGAAGATCACTTTTGAAAACGCCACAAACCATGAGGTTAGTTTTTTTTTCATATTCTGTGCAACTTCTATTTTTCTGATCATGTTTATGAGACTGTTTTTATTGTCAGATGTCGTTTCACACTATGCGGTTACCAAAAAGTAACACTCTTCTTGATTTGATTGAAGACTTAAAGTCAAAGGTTTGTTGGCTGCAATAAGCTCTAAATTTCTTTGGATGTGGTGTTGGCATAGCTACTTCATTTTAAACACTTTTTATTCATGTTATTAGGTTGAACTTTCTTGTAATGATGCTGAATTTCGGTTTTTTGGAGTCCACCTTCACAAGATATGCAAGGTACTTAATAGACCTATTTCTTATTGAATGGAAAATATCCTTTTCTATTTATTTGTTCTTGAGTATTTTTTACTTAATGAAAGATTACTGTGTTATATTTCTTGAGTATTTTATACTTCAGTGGCACTAATGGTGCTTGAACCAAATTAGCCATGGTTTACTGCATGTTCATTAAGAAAAAAAAGGACCTAGGGGTGGCCATGGATTACTGTGTTATATTTCTAAAGTCATTGCACCTGTCATGTCAATATCCCACTAGATGTCTTTGGGGGCTGTTTGTCTGGTTGGGGAGGAAAGGTTGAACGGTGAGGAGATGATGTACTTAAATGTTATGTTTCTTTGTGCCGCATACCTTCATTGGTTAATGTTTGTCCAGCAGATCAGCACATACCTAGGAGGTATAAAAACTAAGTAGACTTTGAATTGGTTGGATCTGTCAAGGAATAATAGTTGTGTAATTCCTAGTCTAGGGTTTCCCTTTGGGCCATAATACCAATATCCAGTTGAGTCTCCCTCATTTGTAACATGGTTTCACAGCTCTAGGTTTTGTGATCTTGCCAGCACCTTATCCTGCTGTACTACCCCGAGGATCGGTCTCCGCTTCCTGGGGCAGCCTTGTAGATCTTATTTGTCATGTAGCAGCATCAGAAATCCATCTTCAAGTCATCTGAGCCGCCTTGATTCCTCCAGGATCAATCACAGGTGCCTTGTCGCAGGTGCCTGTCCCGCGCCACCTCAATTCTGTGCTCGTTGTCCATGCCATCCGCGCTGCCTCCATTCTCGTGCCTCTAGCGATCTGTTGTGCATTCGACCACCTCGTCTCAACTATAGATAGATACAAGTTGGAGTGTCGATAACATTGCACAATATAATATGTTATGTGGTGCCACTGAAGTGTTAATATCTTTTGCTGGCAGATTGTTATGTGAACAAACACCCCCCCTCCCCACCACACACACACACACACATGGTGCATCATAGTTGTGAGGGGCATGCATGTGGGCGAACTATTGAACTAGAAGGGGTTTGGGAGGGATGGTGAGTTTGTGATTCCTGTTGGTGTTTGTTTTTTGTTTGATTGGGAGAAAACTTGACTTGATGCATCATGGTTGTAGTATTTGTGGTTCTTGTTGGTGTTTAGTTTTTTTGTTTGATTAGGATGAATTTGGTGCATTATGGCTGTACACCCATTAGAATTTACCTTTATCTTCATTTATAGAAAGCTGATGTTCCCTTCCATATTTGATTGCTTGTAATCTGCCAAGTTACTTATATTGATCAATTGATGGCCACAAACACTTTTTAGGTGTATCAACCTGGAGATAAGATAGATTCAGTTAACGAACCCTTGTATATTGAAGAGGTATGCTCTGCTGTGGATTTCACATGGCACTTTTGATGGCATTTTCTTTCTATAATAGTATTAGTTTTTAGCGCTATGAGTTTTGTGTTTCTGCAAGTAAAATTGACCCCTTCACATTCTTCTTATTTGTCTTGTCAGGTTCCTGAGGAAGAAAAAAATGCTGGGCCTCATGACCGTTTGGTTCATGTCTATCACTTCGAAGATAATCGTGTATGTATATCTTGAAGTTATTAATATTTTGATCTTGAAGACTCCTTGTAGTGATTTGATGCTCTCAAGCTCATTTGAAAGAATCTATGGAACATACAGCTTTCTTAAAATAGATATTATCCATTAATCGCAATTGAGAATGCATAGAAGTTTGGAGGCTTTATGAGTGTTGGCAATTTGTTTAACAACCTTATGGCTTATGCTTGCGCGGAATGTACACAAAATTATGATTGCAATGGACAAAGGCTGCCGTGTTAATCTATGGCTTAATTTAAAGCATCATAGATATGCATACTCACTACTCAGCATACAAAGTGATTAATGTTTCACCAAGAGCATTTAGGGCAGTTTGAAATTTTAAATAGTTATATAAAATTGGTCAAGGAACCACCAGGGATCGTGCAACTTTACTGCTGTAGTCAAAGTGACCGGGTACTATTACCTTGTGAACCTTTTCACTTGAGTTTGTGATTTTACTGCTGTATTGGGATCTGACCTCCCAAAACGTTTTCGTTTGTGTTTGTGATTCAATTATACTTTTTGTACCTATTGTTTTTTCCCCTTAAGTATTAGTATTGATCCTCTTCTCTGGTGTTTGACAAATGCTAGTGCTGTGCTTGATTACACTTTTTTAGAGAAGCCATCATGATTCAGCTGTTCTTACTTTCATTGATGTGACAACTTTGTTATCTGCAGCATGTTCAGTATTTTGGAGAACCTTTCTTCTTTCTAATTCGTGATGGTGAAGCTTTGTCGGATATCAAAGTACGGATTCAGAAGAGACTTCAAGTTCCTGATGAGCAGTTTATAAAGGTGCTCATTTCAACTTTTGCTATATGATCAGTGTATGAATTCTATGATTTTTGTTGTTTTGTCATTTAAGCACCTCTATCTATTCTATTAACTATTATTGTGGATTAGTAATCATTTGATTTTTTTTTTCAACTTCATTCTCCATAGTATGATTTAAATTAACTTAAGTGGGCTTGCCGGTTAATAATTAAATTTCATTTCCTTATTCTTTACCTTCGTTTCCTCTTATGCTGGATAATATCTGATTTATGTTTCTTTCATCAGTGGAAATTTGCTCATGTTACATTCAGTAGGCCAGAATACCTCCAAGATTCAGATATTGTATTGAACCGATTCCATGTGAGTTGAGTTTTCCTTTTGGTGAATAAATCCTGTCGCAAGAACAACATTTCTTCATAACATTGAAGTCTTATAGAAGCTTCTCCTGGTATTGTTTTGTTTTAGAAACAGAAACCTGTTTATGGAGCTTGGGAACAACACCTTGGATTGGAGCATACAGCCACTACCCCAAGAAGGTCGTACTTTGGCAGTCAGGTATCATGCTGAAGAATGCTGACATTTAAAGGCTTTACTGTCACATAAAAGTTGGGCATATTCTTATTCTGATACTAGAGCAATTACAGAACCGCCATTCTTTTGAGAGGCCTGTGAAGATTTACAACTAAAACTGGCAATATTTTTTGCATGTGATGAATGGTGAGTACCTCCTTGCTAATTAAAAATGAATGGTTAGGATTAGGAACATCTTTGTTATGTCCTGAAGTATGTCTGAACTATATTTTGTTTTGATATGATCCTTTCAAACCACAGATGAACAGGATATGATGGCAGTCTTGTTCCAAAAGGAGTCTCTTATGTTTTTGGTGATGTACATGGTGGAGGTTTTGCATAGAGTAGTTTATGTGGCAATTTATCAGAAGAATTTTCATTTGGTGGATGTACAGGGTTCGTATAGCAACATTTCCTTGTAGCAAGTTGAAGCTGTATATCGAGGGTCGATAACCTGTGTTTTTGTCGTTTCGTCCCCAAGCCTCTGGGGAGCTGTGAACCATAGCCTCATACAATTTGCGTTGCAGTTGATTCAGTGTTTTTATCGTTGGTCATTATGACCTAGCCTGATTCGCAAGTGCGTCGTGTTGGGCTCTGGCAAAAGATTTTGACTTGTCATTTGTCTCTGGGTCTGATCCGAACCTGACCCGACTGATTGATCAGGTCTACTGCCTGGATTCTCCGTAGCTTTGAAGAGAAGGTGGTGTTAAGAGAGCAGCTCCAGTAGTGCCCTTAAACAAGCCTCTAAAGCAGAATACGAGGGCTCTTGTTAAAAAATATATGTTCACCAAGTCCTAAAATTTGGGAGGCTCTCAAATCTAACCATTTGGCCTCCTGCCTGTGTCCGGTAGGAAAGTTTCGGGATTCCACCTTGTCGTAGTGCTGCCTAGATGTGGTGGCAAGTATCATCCCTCCGCAGCGTAGATTATTTGGTGGCAAAGCGTCGCTGAGTATCATTCTGCAGCGTTGACCTGATGACAAAGAAGTCGCCGAGCATCCTCAGCGTCTGTGGGCAAAAGGGTTGATTAACAGAGACTGACGGTTAGGTTCCCTGTGCCAAATGCCAATGTCTATTGGAATAGATTTGAGGGTTGCTGCTTGAGTAGTGTAAAGAAAATTAGACCCTTAAAAGTAGGAGATCTCAAATCAAAAGGAGACCTTGATTTGAGGGCTCCTGCTTTGTATTGGACCAGACGAACTTGTCAACTAGGTTGACAATGAATTTGAGGCTATAGGCTGCGACGATAGTGCTTTAGGATTGCTAGTTGCCACAACCCACAACATTATGGGATTGTGAATAGCAAACTATGACATTTAGCAGCAGCATCTACCATTGCTTTCGACCTCTAAGGTCAGTCTCAATGCATAGTTTCATGGCACAGTTACCAAGACTACAAACTAGATAACCGAGCCACGTGAGTTTCATGGGGATGAAACTCCTCTCTCATTTGATGAAACTCTTTCATTTAATGACCCTGTCAAGTCAGCAATTTTGCTTATGTGGCACTCTATTTAATGTGCATGACACTCTCATGAAACATGCATTGAGACTGGCCTAAATTGTAGTGCAAGGTTGACGTGGTCCAAACCCCCCCCCCCTTTCTGGATCTTGCAATATATCTCTAACCCAAGCCAAGAAGAAACCAAATATTAGTACGAGTAGTGCTCATATCCCTATCCTATATCCTCTTCTCCTTCCCATTGCATTTTCCTTCCCTGTTCTCACTTCCATCCAAATGCCACACAAATGTAATGCAAAGGTTGTTTAAGGCTTCTTTGGTTTAGCTAAGATATCTTGTGAGCATCCTCATGAGTCTTTCCAAAATGTTTCACTTGATTAAAAAAGTCACTTTTATATCTTTTTACTCTTCGACAAATTTTCTGTTTCTTGTGCACAATCAAGAGACACATCCTCGCTCTCCATCTTTTAACTAGCAAGAAATTTGTACTAGAGGATGTCTATATTGGAGATATAATTAAAGAGGACGTTGAAGCATATTTTTTCATTAAAACCTTTATTCTTATATAAATTAGAAAGATATAAAGGTTCTCTCAGAGTTGCTAAAAACAACATGAAGCGTGATGGCCTATGGTTCACGATACACGTCCCTTCAAGTTTTGCGCCTTTTTAGTTTTTACCCTGTTCACGTAGTTATTTTTATAATATGAGATTTCGATAAGTATTAGGAAAGGTTGGGGGGGTGATATTAGAGCATTTTGTTCCCTAAAAAAATATTAGAGCATTTCTAAGAGTTTCCAAAACTCACTGTAAATTTTAATATTTTTTTGGCAAGATTGAAAAAACTAACCCCCCAACAGCTCTCTACCTCAACTCCCAATCTTTCCGCACTTAGGGAAACTCGGCCTACCGCACGGTATCATCGGCCAATCTGTAGGCCGAATCATGTAGGAAAAAATAAAGAGTAGGATAAAGTTCTTGATGCAAATATACATGAGAAAAAGAGAAAATATAAAATAAAAGTGGTATTGTTTTCTATATTTTAGGGCTGAGCTATTGGAAAATTATTGGAAAAACCAACAAATATGCTTCTAACTTTTTTAGCGCCACTTGCTTTTTTAGAACTACTAGGAAAAGTGCCCGTGTGTTGCAACGGGAAAAAGAAATTAGCAATTTTTATAACCACGATATCTATATAACATAAGTTAATATTAATAATAATGTCATCAAAAGCTAAACTTATTTGCTTGTGGATGGAAAAAGATATTCAGGAACGGCACCACGTCTGGCGCCGTGCAAACCACACACGCACGGACGCACCTGTCGATGAGCTCGCGACGCACCCGCATCGCATCCTCATGTCCTCTCTACGCCCACCTAGCTCCTCTCTCCCAATCCTTCTCCCCAATCCAGTCTCAACAAGCTGAAATTTTGCTCTTTAGTATTACGACGATGATGACGTATGATGAGATATTCAATGGTGAAATGCCAGGGATGTACGATGACTACTGTGACAAAACCGCCTTTGAAAACACTTCAGAGAGGTAAAATACATAGTTTGAAAAGTTAAGAGAGGTGGGTAGCCTGGTTTTGAAGTTGAGAGAGGTTAAACGGACTTCAAAAAAATTAGAGAAGGAAAAGTAGACTTTTCTATATAAAAAGCATATCCTTATAAACGGGGGTGGATCTGCAGCCCCCGGCCCCAATAAGGCCTTGTTTGTTGTCGGATTCACTTCAATCCATGTGTGTTGGTGTGGGTTGGGGTGGAATTTAGTTCAAATTCCACTCCAATCCACCTCAACACATGTGGATTGATGTGAATACGATTACATCCAAACAAGGCCTAACATTTTTTACACACCCCATGTATTTCTCAGCCCAATAACAAACGTCCAAGAAAAAAGCTAGGCCAGTCAGGCCTCACCCTCCCTGGTCACGTGTCTGTCTCCTCCTCACGCACAAGCGTGCCGCTGCACGAGGCGAGGTCGCCAACGCGCGTCTCACTGAGGAGCTAGCTGCCGCGATGCCGCCTGCCGGCGCCACCCAGCCGGCCGCCGATGCATCGCACGCCGCCGGATTCTGGGCCGCCCATCCCGCGGCGCCCAAGCTGCCCATCTAGGCTCCGGCCATCCCGCCACGGCGCCGCCTATCTCGGCATCCCACCCGTGCCGCGCAGGCAGCAGGGCGCCGCGCGCTCCAAGCCCCTCGCCCAGCCCGTGGTGTCCTGGCCGTCGTCCATCAACCAGCTGTCGGCCTGCCCCTTGGTTAGTTTATGTACATAGTCTATAATGAATTTCTTTTAGGTTTCAATTCAATTGGATTCAAGTGTTTATTTTCATCTCATCGTGGATTCATGTGTATTGTATAATATTCCTCTCGACGCGACCGTCTGCGCCACAGCGTGCGTGGCGGCAGCGGGCGGGAGGCGGATCTGCATGCCTGTGACCGGGTTCAGGAGGCTCAGCTCCGAGCAGGCGTCGGCGGTTGTTGGTATTTCTTAGCGATGCAGCCAATTATCCGCAAGCGCACGGAAGTACCGTTGTAGCACTTCACCCGGTGGTATTCAGGGTATCGAGATTTCACAGGGAACGGAGGTGTTTTGAGACTTAAACTAAGTGTACCCTAGAGTAAAGTGAGAGGGATGACTTAGGTAGTGAGGTTCTCCTAATGGTAGAAGTTTTGTGCAAGGCAACGTGCTTTTCTAATCTTACTTCGGGCACCGGAGCGTACCTGGTCTGCCAGGTAATATCGGCGTGTAGCTCTACGCCGTATCCGGACGTGGGGGAAACTAAGGACAAACAGGGCTGTCACCACCTGCTGCCGACCCCTCAACCGTGGGATACGAGGCAAACGAGGGTAACCTCTAACCTAGAAACCACGTCTACGTTATTAGCTACTACTCTAGCGTTGCGTAGGTCCTCCCGCCACCCAGCAAGAGTCCCTCTACTAGAGTATCTACCGAGAGATAGACAACGAACCCGCAAGATTATAAGAACACGATAACGATTACTCAATAACTTCTTAGAACAAAAGAAGAATACAACCTTTTCTTACCCCAATATGGTATTCCAGGTTGTAGAGGTACAGCTCGGGAAGCGGGCAGCACTTCGGCTCTTCCGCCCAGTGCAACTAGGGGAACGGACCGGGTGCTTGCTACTTCTCTTACTCTACACTCTAACTCACTCTCCTATTCTATTCCTAACTAGAGGCTAAGGATATGAGTGGAAGCTCCGCCTCTCTACTACTACTCTTGTATCTCTATTTATTCTTGTGGAGTTGAAGCTTGAATGGATTGAATGATGATGAATGAGAGGCCCTCTCCCCCTCCTTATATAGGTGTGGAAGGTCGGTTTGGGAGGGGGTAAACTGCAAAATGCAGTCGGGAACCGCGCTAGGGCTTCGCATGCACCGCCTCTGCAAAAGGCGGTGGGGAGCTCGGCCAGTCTGGGGTCGGCCGACCCTAGGGGGCGGCCGCCCCCTGGCTGGCTCCGTTGGCCCACGCCCAAAGCCTAGACGATGCTCCTCGGCCTTCTGAGTTTGAATCAAATTGTATTTCGATGCACTTCTGTATTTGAATTAAATGTGCCTTCAATTCTTTGATTTTGGCGGCTTAAACCCTAGTGTCCTGCATACACATGTGTTCACCAAAACTGTGGAATTTGGTTAGCATAAAAAGCCCTATTTCTAATGTTTGGTGATATTTTATAGAGTTTGTATGCATGTTGGCGGTATGAAAAGTGTATTTTAAGAAACGCCAACAAACTCCCCCACACTTAGCCCTTTGCTCGTCCTCGAGTAAAGCTTATGTTTTTAGGCTAAGATGGTTCCACTTCTCCTGATAATGAACCTGCATACAAACTATTCCAAGCCTCACCTAAACTTATGAGCATTCAGAGTGTCTACCAAAACATCTTGAGTAATTGAAAAATGGAACAGTTAGGATTCAAATCTTCTTACTCAACTTTGCTCAAAACTTGGGTTTTTACCTTTTTGATTAAAAATAGTCTTGCTCTTCAGATGATACTCTCAAATCACTCGAGAATGTTTCTGGTTCCTTACCAAGATAAAAGTACCTCTTGATTTGTCCTACCTCTATAAGCTGTATTTGGAGTTTTGGGTATGGACCAAGGAGAATGCATACTTACCTTGTATGTATTGTCGAGTCAAATCTCGGATCCAAGAAGAGAAGTGTCATACCCTTAGATCAAGATGTGCAAGTGTGTGGTATATGGTATAAACAACTCCGTTGGTTGATATGATCTCATCAAGTATTTCTAGACATGGCTATCATAACTCTTTTATTTTCTTGTGAGCCTTCATGTGCTCATCTTTTTTTTATACTTAGGACCTTCATGTGTCCTATATTTTTTTAGGTGGGTATTTTTATACCCCTAATTGTACGGCGGGCACTTGCCCATTTTTTTTCTTCTCTTTTTTTTATATATATTTTTGCATAGCCCATGTCTTTATCTAAGATGCACTGGAGAGATCATTCTTTAAAACATGGAGTGTTTGTATGGTGGACATGTAAGGCATGTTTTTGCGCACTCCCAGTGTAGAAGCGGCATATATATGTATCTGGAGCGTACGTGATCTTGATCTTGAGAGCATGATAAATCTCTTAACAAGGGTCAACAAGACTTGACACAACTCAAAACAAATAAGCAGCTATTTGTAGAATTTTCATCAAGAGTAATATATTTGGCCTCGGTAGGTAATTATCTATCATTGAAGAGCAGACTTTTTGCAATTTGAATTTTATCAAATAAATCCCCAAGTTCATTGCATAAGTGAGCAAGTTTCAAATCATCTTACTATATCGCAAATCTCAATTACTTAGAAGCAATGGGGTCCTTATAAAAAGTTGCTCATAAATGGTAGGCTTTTGGCGAGGAATAAAGAGTATGCATGTTTAATTTCAAAGGCAGAAAGGAAACGGAGTATTCATTTATTTTATTTTATTTATCTTGTTATTTTATTAGCAATATTTTTATCATATAAATCAGATTTAAATTGTCATAGGAGGAATAAAAATAATTCTGAAATTTTTTCTATGTAAGATTACCTTGATGGCGATTCCTCCCCCACACTTATTTTTGTACTTGTTCTTTGATTTTTCTCAAGTAGACAAAAATAATACAAAAACAAGTGGAGACAAAATAATTCGAACAAAGGACTTCTTTATTATTCAATATAAGCTGAGACATTGATTACAAAGTAAATGAAGGAAATCTGAATAAAAGGGAAAATAAATTACTCGGCTAAGCAAAATTAAACTAGATGCGGTTTGTGTCTAGAACATGCTCTACACCCGCAGTCCGAGCCACCTTGACAAGCCGGTTGGTTAGACCGAATTGCACAGCGGCTAAGTCGTCCTTAAGCTCTATATATTTCAGGCGGGTGTTAGCTAGTTCGCCTTTAAGCTCTTCCACTACACCACGTAGTGACCGCACAGAAGTCCTAAGCGCGACGATAGTGCGCGCGCTTTCCCGCTTCGACTCATTATCTGAATCGCTAAGAAATCCGTGTGGCTGCCCCCTAAGGATGGGATTTTCGCGCTTGCGTTTTGGGACGCGAGGGGCAGCAGAAGGCAGATTAGAGTCACTTGGCAGCCGGTTTGATCGCCCCCCTGTAGCGGGGTTTGCGCGTTTGATACGCAAGGGGGCGGACGAGGTGGTCGCGGCTGTCTTAGGCGCGGGCGCAGGTGCGGGTGGCGCGAGCGGCGGCTTACGCATTAGGCCCTTCCCGCGTCGAAGGATCCTCCCGACTCCACGAACAGCGCTAGCGCGTGGCTGCCCATTCCCTGAGCGCTACTCTTGATAGAGGTGGTTTGTGAAGATGTAAACTTGGAAAGCACTAATGGCTATGGCTTAGAGAGGGGTTAGGGGGTGTTTAAATAGTAAGAAGGCCCTCGCTGGCGAGATCACGAGCGGCAAATTTGAATTTGCATGCAGATAAGGATAGGGATGACGAAGAGATAGATGTTGGAAAAGATCGGGCCGCAGACGTGTCAGGCCAGGGGCGGCCGACCCCTAGGAGCGGCCGACCCCTGGGCACGTCCGTTGGCCCTGAATTTTGGCGTGCGCGCTCGTCCCACTTTTCAAATTTTGAATCTGCCTGCATTTTGCTACGCTTCCTAGATATTTTTAGAGAAACAAGGGTTTTATTGAAAGGTAAAAGCTAAAAACTAAAGATCCTTTTTTAGAAATCATATTTTTATTTTTGGTAATTCAAAACTAAGCAGAATTAATTGAAATATTTTATTTATATTATTATTATTATTGTTATATTTTTTTACAATTTAAACCCAATTAATGAAATGTATTGTTTCAATTTCTTTTTCAAAATTGGGTTCCAGGAAAACTTTTAAGCGATGACCATTTACCTTAGTGATATTACCTTCGTCATCTGCTATGGTGATCGCGCCATGCTCGGAGGTCTTGATGACGGTGTATGGTCCTTTCCACTTACTCCGAAGTTTTTCTGCACCGAAAAGTCGTACCTTGGAGTTGAAGAGTAGAACGCGGTCGCCTTTTCTAAACTCCTTGGGTTTGATTCGGTGATCGTGCCATTTCTTTGTTCTTTCCTTGTATATCTTGGCACTGTGGTAAGCTTTTTCTCGTCATTCTTCAAGCTCAGCTATCTATTTCTGTTGGTTCCTGCCAGCTAGCTTGAAGTCTATATTCCAGTTCTTGATCGCCCAGTAAGCTCGGGGTCCGTAGGTATGCGATGTGTGCAGAGTGTTGGGCTTATTCCCTTGAGGTCTTGCAGGAAATACCCAAAGGCTATGCTATGTTTTTCTAAGACGGCAATGAGTTTGTTCGACTCCTCATCAGATAGCTTATCACTAATAATTACGGGAGTTTCTTTGTTGCCGTTTAGAAAGACATAACGCAGCCCAGCGGGCAAGGGTTTAAGCTCAACTGGAGGTTTTGGTGGCGTTTCATCCTCAGGGAGTTCTATGGTTTCTCCTAGCTCGTCCTCTTCTCGAATGAAGCTTTCGGCGTCTTTATCTAAGGACGATTCGGGTGTTTCAAAAGGTGAAACGGCGATCACCTCCTTGGGCAAAGGTAGGTCGGGTCGAGAGTCGGTCACTGAGTTTTTAGCTCGAGTGATTGGAATGGAAAAAGTGTCTCTTCCCAATTTTACGTTCATTGCCCCTGTAGCTGGCAGTTCATGGGTAAAAAGCTCTATAGGGTGGCCTATAAGGATGTCAAAACTTTTAATGTCAAAGACATAAAAGTCAAGACTCGTTCTGATGTTATCAAGTCGTACATGGGTTTGGTGGAGAATCCCACAACTTTTCAATTCCGTACGCGGGGCTACCCTGAGAGTTTTCTCTGTCGGGGCCAGTGGTTCAGACCCTAGATGGGTGAGCATAAAATATTTCAACATTAAATTGGCCCCGACAAGTGGATTATATAATGCTTCTTGCCACCTACGCCGAATTTTGCACTGAATGGACGAAGATGGAGTATTAATCTGAAGTGGATCAGAAGATAACTCTGTTTCTTTAGTCCATTCCTGACTCATGATAGCTGAGAGTTCATTAATTGAATGTTTTATAAAATCCTCATCTAGCTGATCATTAGCAGTGGCAACTTGCGGCTTTCTTTGACATGAGTACTTCGAGGTGTTTCCGAAATCTTTAAAAAGATCATCCTCGAAGAACGGGAGATCTGAAGGGTGAAAATCTTCCTTCGGGGGTCCCGATATGGTAGGAGATGTCTCTATAGGTGTATTGTCAGTGGAGGCTATTGAGACTTCCTCTATTTCAGGTTCGGGCTCTAGGCGGAGGGGTTCTAGCGGAGGAGTGTTCTCTAGAATGAGGTCTAGTAAGGCTTCTCCTTCTGCTGTGGTCTTGTGGTTAAACGACCCTCCGGCAGCTATGTCTAATTGTAGGGCAGACTCCTTGTGTAGCCCTAGCCAGAAATGTTGTAACAACACGTGGCTAGGGATTGACAAGTCTGGGCAGAACGGGTAAGAATTAAAAATCTATCCCAGGCTGCACCTATGGTTTCCTTCTCTTGTTGTTGGAAGCTAAGAATCTCTTGTCGTAGGGCAGCGACACGAGATATAGGGAAGAACGTGAGACAGAATCTGTTCCTCAATTCTTCCCAATCTCCTTTCACCTTTCCTACGTTATGGGCGTACCATTGTTTCGCTTTCTCTTCAAGAGAAAAGGGAAACAATTTCCACCTAAGGGTTTCTTGCGACATACCCGAAATTGTCAGGCATGCACAGAGTTGCTCAAACTCCCTTAAATGATGATATGGATTTTCATAATCTAGGCCTGAGAAGGTTTGTTCCCGAACCATGGCTATAAAGCCAGGACGGAGCTCATAACTTGAAGCTGTGATTGGCTTTGACGATTGTCGTGGATCTACGAGCTCGCCCTTAGGAGCAGAGAGTTGGTAAAGTGTGTTTGGCTCCATAGTATTTTTATAATATATATATATATATATATATATATATATATATATATATATATATATATATATATATATATATATATATATATATATATATATATATGATAAAAATGGGAGATGATACACGGGCAACTAGGTTCGACTCAAAAACGACAACCGTTCCCCGGCAACGACGCCAGAAATGTTTGTTGGTATTTCTTAGCGATGCAGCCAATTATCCGCAAGCGTACGGAAGTACCGTTGTAGCACTTCACCCGGTGGTATTCAGGGTATCGAGATTTCACAGGGAACGGAGGTGTTTTGAGACTTAAACTAAGTGTACCCTAGAGTAAAGTGAGAGGGATGACTTAGGTAGTGAGGTTCTCCTAATGGTAGAAGTTTTGTGCAAGGCAACGTGCTTTTCTAATCTTACTTCGGGCACCGGAGCGTACCTGGTCTGCCAGGTAATACCGGCGTGTAGCTCTACGCCGTATCCGGACGTGGGGGAAACTAAGGACAAACAGGGCTGTCACCACCTGCTGCCGACCCCTCAACCGTGGGATACGAGGCAAACGAGGGTAACCTCTAACCTAGACACCACGTTTACGTTATTAGCTACTACTCTAGTGTTGCGCAGGTCCTCCCGCCAGCCAGCAAGAGTCCCTCTGCTAGAGTATCTACCGAGAGATAGACAACGAACCCGCAAGATTATAAGAACACGATAACAATTACTCAATAACTTCTTAGAACAAAAGAAGAATACAACCTTTTCTTACCCCAATATGGTATTCCAGGTTGTAGAGGTACAGCTCGGGAAGCGGGCAGCACTTCGGCTCTTCCGCCCAGTGCAATTAGGGGAACGGACCGGGTGCTTGCTACTTCTCTTACTCTACACTCTAACTCACTCTCCTATTCTATTCCTAACTAGAGGCTAAGGATATGAGTGGAAGCTCCGCCTCTCTACTACTACTCTTGTATCTCTCTTTATTCTTGTGGACTTGAAGCTTGAATGGATTGAATGATGATGAATGAGAGGCCCTCTCCCCCTCCTTATATAGGTGTGGAAGGTCGGTTTGGGAGAGGGTAAACTGCAAAATGCAGCCGGGAACCGCGCTAGGGCTTCGCATGCACCGCCTCTGCAAAAGGCGGTGGGGAGCTGGGCCAGGCCGGGGTCGGCCGACCCTAGGGGGCGGCCGCCCCCTGGCTGGCTCCGTTGGCCCAGGCCCAAAGCCCAGACGATGCTCCTCGGCCTTCTGAGTTTGAATCCAATTGCATTTTGATGCACTTCTGTATTTGAATTAAATGTGCCTTTAATTCTTTGATTTTGGCGGCTCAAACCCTAGTGTCCTGCATACACATGTGTTCACCAAAACTGTGGAATTTGGTTAGCATAAAAAGCCCTATTTCTAATGTTTGGTGATATTTTATAGAGTTTGTATGCATGTTGGCGGTATGAAAAGTGTATTTTAAGAAACGCCAACAGCGGTGACGAGCCACCCGTCCGGCGACGAGCCAACGCAGAGGCGGTCGTGGGCGGCCGACGCCGGCTGATGGATCGCGTACGCGCGGCCCTCCGCCAGGCTCACGGGAGGAAATCTATTGAGTTTGGAGTGGAGGTTGTTACTAAGGAGGAGAGGCTAGACGAAAGTGACTAACATTTAGGACGTGATTATGTTCATTATGCTTCATCCAAAATAAATAATTGAATAATTATCCAACAAATTATATAAAAAATTTAATATTGAGAATATGATTATATTCATTGCGCATTCATCATAAATTAACAACCAAACTAAGTAATAAAATAAAATTAACAACCAAACTACAAATTAATAAATAAGTCGTCCTTACTTGATCCTTCATTGATGATTGTTGCGGCCGATGGAACCGGCAGCGAGATCGTGGAGTCTTGGACTGGCCTGTTTAGTTTGCCATCCAAATTTTTTTCATTCATCCCATCGAATCTTTGGACAGATGCATGGAACATTAAATATACATAAAAAAATAAACTAACTACACAGTTTGGTTGAAAATCGTGAGACGAATCTTTTAAGCCTAGTTACTCTATGATTAACCTTAAGTGCTACAGTAACTCATATGTGTTAATGACAGATTAATTATGCTTAATAGATTTGTCTTGCAGTTTCCTGACGAGCTATGTAATTTATTTTTTTATTAGTTTCTAAAAACTCCTCTCGACATCCTTTCGACACATCTGATGTGACCTCCAAAAAAATTTTAATCTTCAATCTAAACAGGCCTTAAGACACGTCGGTCACCGTTGCTGGTGCCTGGCAAGTGGATAATGATGCTTGGCGTGCAATGCACCAGTGGGACAAAGCAGACGTGGATGATCGTGGGCAAGCGATGGTTGGTTGCCAATGCATCGGTCGGCAACGGCAAGCAGGCAGCGTTAACTCTGAACTTGAAACGTTTCAATTTCTGATCTCCACTGTGGAAGGTGGTATGACGGTCCAAAAACTTTTTTTTTTAGAATTGTCCAAAAGCAAAAGGTGAAAAGGCAAAACATAAATGGCCTATACGTCTAGTGACTTAAGCCCACAAGAGGCCCAGCCCAAGTACCTGTTGGATGGATCTTTTTGCTCCTCTGGCAGCTACGGACGTTCAGACAGAAAAACGGACATGGCTTTTTATATTATATAAATAATGATGGTAAGGCCGAGCCAATTTAGAATTAGGCTGGACGAAAAGACCTCCACATGTTTATAAATAGCTACACAAAAAAAACTCCAGACAAAAAAACAGCTGAAATTTTGTCTTTTTATTATTAGAGATAGAATATAAATAATGATGGTAAGGCCGAGCCAATTTAGGATTAGGCTGGACGAAAAGACCTCCCCATGTTTATAAATAGCCAGACCAAAAAAACTCCAGACCAAAAAAAAAACTAAAATTTTGTCTCTTTATTATTATATAGATATAGATATAGATTGAAGATGCTTTTATATTTAATAATAACTGAAAATGTGAGAGAAAGTGAGGGCTTAGAAAGGGAAAGAAATTATCCGAACAACGGCCTCCTACCGCTGCCACGTCACCGCATTTGCCTCAAGCTTTTCTCCCATCCCATGGCTTCCCTTCTCTGCCCCGCCTCTTCCTGCCGCTCCGCTTCCTTGCGCCGCACAGCCGCCTCCCCCGCTGCACCATCCTTACCCTCAAGTCGGCACTACGGAGGCGCATCCACAGCCCCGCTCGCGTCCCCAGTCGCCTCTCAGCCGCCGCGGGCCCTTGCCGCGGCCTCTTACGACTACGGCGGCGACCTGCTCAGGCCCATCGACACACAGACGATCATCATAGCCGCCGCCGTCGTATCCGCGGTCGCCCTGTCTCTCGTCTTTGGCCTCAAGGTCTCCACCGCTGGCTTTCTAGCTATTTTCTTTTCTTGCTGAATGCATGAATGGCAGGCTGTTGCCTCTTGGTCTCTGTTAAGGGTTTGTGATGTTCTTTGCTGTGCTCTTTCAGGGCGACCCGGTGCCGTGCGAAAGGTGTGCTGGGAATGGTATTTGCAGTCTCTCCTCCATTGCATTCTTTTTTCTCTGGCCGGGTGAACTGAATGGATTATAAGTCTAGAAATTAGCCTGCTGGTATGCACTGCTGTATGGTTGTTCCAAAGCCTGAAACTATAGCAAATCGTACGTGTCTTGTCTGGTGCTAATGGGTGCTAACTCATCTGGAATGCGAGCAAAACAAAGGGATGGATGCTATTGTGGTACATGACTGATCCATAATGTATGTTAACATATGTGTCTTAAGTTCCTTTTGCCCAATCTTCTAATTGGGGAGTTCGTCGTTACCTAGCTGTTTGAGACACGCCCGTACTTATATACTACAATAGCATCCAGACACCTGCAGTTTTGAATGACTCAAGTTGTGAGTTATTCTGTTTAGTCTGCTACTCTGCTATCACAATGTCTAGATGATTATATAGTTCCATTGGTGGTTTTCTTGGTAGTTTCAATGCCCCCTAGATTTTGATGGAAATTATCAACAGGTACATGTAGTTCTTTTATATACATTGAAATATTTATGGATGGTAAAATGGCCCTGGAAATAGTTAATTTTGTGTGATGCTGAATCATTGTAAGAGTGGGGCTAATGTCTGGGTTAATTGTGTTTCCTTGATGACATCAGCGGAGAGCTACATTACCCTATCTATATAGGCATGCCTGTGCATATTTACAACATTAGCCCTTTACCTCCCAGCTGTGTGCCACACTTGCTCCTCATTGAACTGTTTGATCATGCAACACTTTTGTTTAATACAAAGAAGGAAAATAGGAAATGCATTTCAACTGATGGGCAGGAAAGACATGTTTTATTGTTTCAACAAATATAGACCGTTTAAGAGAGAAGAAACACATAAAGATGTTACTTAGACAAATGACGACTTTGCGTTAAATATAGCACATTGACACCAATATCTAGCTACATGCTTATAACGTTTTGTACATGCATGATGCCTTGACACTTGCTAACTAGGGGGAACGAAGTGTGTGTTCTGCAACGATGGCAAAATGAAGGTGGAAAATGGAGTCGTTGAGTGCCGCGTATGCAGAGGAGCAGGTTGCCCTGTTTCCTTATTTTCATGTATCCATTGGATCTGCTCATAATATAAGAGTGCAAACCTGAAACTGAAGTTAGGGATGCAATGGGTTTTCTTTTAGCGTCTATTCTGAGTCTTTGCATTTACCACGCAGGGTTAATACTTTGCAAGAAGTGTGCTGGTTCTGGATACTCCAAGCGATTGTAGCGGAACCCCAGTTAGCTGACATTCTGTGCAGTTTTTACATCCGAACAGATGGAGTTTGTACAAATATATAAACTCTCTTCTCCGTCTGCAAATATATGTCCAGGCAGAGATGAGCTTGAAGGGAAGCTGATTTACAGTCTGCTGATATATTATCAGTTGCAGTTCATTAATTATGCGCTTCTTCTCTGTTATCAAACTGTTCACAAAAGGTCTCGTGTTTGTGTGAAAGATTTTATTAGGCTGCAGCTTCATTAGTCATAACACTAGCGGCCACACACAAGTGGAAAACTTCTTCTGGATTCAATTTTGGCAAATGCACCAGCCGGCAGCCGCTAGCTGGAGGCTCTCCACATCTCCAGAGCAGAGGGCTCGTGCCGGGTTCGGCACGATCATGCCGATTTTGATCATGGCGGTACTGCAACACATGAGCAAAAGAGAGGAGCGCGGTGCTCGGCTAATTTCGCCGGCCACGTGCTTCTGATCAGAATTCAGAACTGTACCGCGCTAGTCATTCTGGAGCAGGCTCAGGGAAGCACCGCGCCTGTCAATCAACAACGTGACTTTTGTGTTGTCAAACACACACAAACACACACATGAACTTTTGCATTCTCTTTACAACAAGTACTGTACAACTGAATGCAAGAAATGAAAAGAAAAGACAGCGACACATCACAGGGTGAATTGGGAAAATTCATGACAAACTTTCTGCCCAAAACATAGCCTGTGCGCAAGAATGTAAACATTTTCAAATGCTTGGCCTGCAATAAGTACTACACAAAATGGCTTTGCAACACACGCCAGCAGCCGCAGCCAGCCGTGAGTAGCACAAACGAACACACCTGGTAAGCTTATTCACCCACCATTACGATTACCATATTTCTTCTTCACCTACCATTACGATTACCATACTAAGCGAGGCTAAAAAGCAGCTGAAAGTCGCAAGTACGCGTTTTGTTCCAAAGAGAGAACATACAAGGACCCTGAGATTGCAAAGCTCTCACTTCCCAGGTTTCAGCTCTGTAGACACATGCCAGCAAACTGCAGCTCTACAGCTGCTTACACATCTGAAATCTTGCTCCTGAATTCAGAGTAGTCACTCTCCTTAGTCTTCCTTGCCGTATCTTCTTCAATATGCTTCTCTGCAGGCTGTCGTCGAAATGGACTTGATTCTCTGTCATGAACAGGTGGAAAACCAAAAGATTTGATGAAACTATTAGTCATCCGCTCAGCTTCGTCCAGGACGTTCCCTAGGCTCCCAAAGAAATCTTTCTCAAGGGCTTCCATGTCACTGCGGAGTCCAGGGAATGCAAAGGGCTCGTTTCTTGGAAAGCCAAGAGAAAGTGAACCGCTTTTCATTTCTTCTGTGACATCTTCCTCAGTGTTTTCGGTTTTGGATTCCACCAGTTCAGAGGGCCTAAACAGAGATAAAACATTCAGGGAGTAAGAAGTTTGTAAATAATACACGTCAATTGGAAAAATAATATTAGGAAATTTGTAATGCTACACTTACAAAGAGGAAAAAAATAGTCAATAAAAGATTAAAAGGACAACACAAGAAAGCGGAATTATCCCATCGCTGTTTTCTCCTGGATAAAAGTAAGGTGCAAAAATATAACAGACACATGTTAACTTGATATGATTTTCAATAGCACTGCACTTATGTCTTCCCCATGAGATAGTGTATGTCTTTTATGAGTAATAGCAGTATGATTTTCAATAGCTAGCTTGCACTTACATCTTCCAGTATTACCTATACGACATATCACACATGCATACAGAGGCAGATACGATTAGCTCGCGGTTCTTTAACATTCTACTAATTAGATCTGATGTAAAATGCACTTAGTTTACAACTTCCTATAAGACGTGTAAATATGAAAATGTACGCATCATGTTACCAACAACAATTTACAGTGACGGTAACACCTGAACTTAGAAACATTGCCAATTATAAGTACAACAGAGTAAAATTAGCGGCAAAGACTAACTTAACCAATAGTTTGCACCTAAACCACAGCAATAGCCATCACCAGCTGTAAGCCGGACAAGTGATACCACAACTATCACCTGTTATTAATATGGTCACTTCTGCAGTTTTATGGAATTTGTGGAAACTTAGAAATGATATTTGCTTTCAGAGAGTTGGCTGGAAGAGTATGGAAATACTACTTCACAGGATAGCTGGGACCTTACAAAGTTGGTCAATTCTATGTCCACAAGAAAGGAGAGATCAATTGATGGATTTCATAAACAAGATCAAAGCATCAGCTGGGGAGGTTCTCTGGTTACCTTTTCAGGGGAAAAGCTGACAAAAAGACATATTGATGGTGATTCAAGCTGTACCAAGTGGGAGAATATTCGTCTGACGAAAGATTGGGCAAGTGGTTCTGGGATCCCCTGGTGGAGGTCACTCAATGAAGTGTTGGATGCGGCGTGATTCTTTCCCTGAGAAGGAGCTGATGTTTTCGTTTTTTTGAACTTTGCTTATCTGTCATCTTTGCTGTGTTCTGTGTAAACTTTTCCTCAGCTCTGGCAGGGGCTGGGGGTGAGAGCCTCTAAACTCTATACTGTAACCGAATGATCTATGGTCTTTTATGTTAATGAAAGGCCAGGGCGATGGCCCTCGAACTCTAAAAAAAAAAGTGATACCACAACCCTAACATCACAATCACCGCCGATTAAACACCACAATGAGATGTTAACGGGTCGAGGGAAAGCACCAGGCACAGGCTAATATACCTGCCGACGCAGTCGCGGAGGAGCTGCTCCGTCTTCTCGCACTTGCGGACGAATCGGCCGGGCTCGACTTCCTCCGTGTGGCAGCGGGACTGCACCACCCGTCGCGTCGCGCACTGCGCCCCCTCGCCCCCGCCTCCGGCGAGGTCGGGGACACCGCCGAGGCCCCGGCCGCTGTCGCCGTCGTCGTCGTCGTGCCAACGCCAACCCATGGGAGGAAGGAATCGAATTGGGGAATTACAGTCTGATCCGGGTTTGGGCCGCTCGGGTGCGGTTTGTTTATGGTGGCAGATTTGGGCTTGTCTTGGGGAGCAATCCGGTGTGCCGTGAGTGGGAACTGGCGGCTGGGCTGGGTGGCTCTAGAAGAATGTGGAAGGCGCCGGGTTTGTCCGCCCAACGCGTGTCTCCGCTCCGTGGTGTATTTTTTATTTTTTATTTTTATATAATCCTTTTTCATTTAAATTATTTTTAAAAATAACATCACCGGATTCTTTTTTCTTCAAAACTAATCCGTTTACCACGCAGAGAGAAAAAACAAATAATATATGGAGGCACCGATGAGTCTACCATACAGGTCCAGTATAATTTCTATGAAACAACTTATTTTATAAGAAATTTGGAAGAATTATAGAAATAGCATTAATCTCATGAAAAGGTTCCTCTATATTGCTCTCTAATTAAACTTCTATACGTTTTCAGTTCAAAAAAATTCTATATGTTTTTTTTATATATGCTCCATCTAAACATAGGCTTGCAGAAGTAGACCATGTAATATTTTTATTTAGTTCTAGGTGTAAAGTTTTAGGGCGCCAGATGTCGTATGGGGTGGTTCATAGAGTATTTAAATATTAATAAAAAGTAAATTATATAATGCATTAGTAATCTGCTAGATAAATTTATTTAAACTAATTAATTCATTGTTAGCATTTTAGCAATATGTTACTATAGCATTTATTACCAAATTATATATTAATTAGGTTTAAAAAATTGTCTTGTAAAGTAATCTTAATCTATGTAATTGTTATTTTTAATCTATATTTCTATATTTTGGGTCTGTTTGGTTCTTCTTGCTAAATTTTAGCTAGTTAAAATTATTTTCGCTACTCTTGGGTGACTAATGGAACTAAACTATTTTAGCCCCTTTTAGTCAATATGTTTGGAACTTTAGCTACTAAAGTGACTAAAGTTTAGCTAGCTATAGTTAGTGGAACCAAACAGGACCATATATGTATCTAAACTTTCGAATAGGCCTTGTTTACTTTCACTTCAAAACCCAATCTTTTTTAAAATTCTCCGTCACATCGAAAGTTTAGACGCATGCATTGAGTATTAAATATAGGTAAAAATAAAAACTAATTATACAGTTTGGTCAAAATTTACGAGACGAATCTTTTGAGCCTAGTTAGTCTATAGTTAGAGCATCTCCAACCATTATGCATTTGAAATTATGCATTTTAGACAAATTGCAAACCCCCAAATGAAAATGGCAAGGCTAAAATCGGGTGATCTCCAACTGTTATGCAAAATGCCAAGTCCATCATCTTTTTTTCCCGAAAATTTTGTTTCGCGGCACTCCTTCCCGCGCGGCCAATCGATCCCGCGCCAAACAGCCCGTCGTCGTTGATGAAGAAGGCGTACCTGGCCGGCGTTGATGAGGAAGGCGTCGTAGATTCGTCCTATCATGCGCTGCGTCGTCCTATTGTGCGTTGCTTCGTCCAAGCGCGCGCGCGAAGCTGGCGAAGGAGGACGCGCGATGCTTCTCCTATCGCGCGAAGTGGTGGTGGCGCGAAGAGGGAAACCGCGCGAACGGAAGAAAAAAGCCCGCGAGGTGGAACCGAGAATCCGTGATCTCTATTTGCATAGCCGGACTCCTTTGGCATATATGCCAAGTTTCTCCCTCCAAATGCATATGCATAGCTATGTAAAATGCAAAGTCCAAATGCATAACGATTGGAGGGGTTTTTTTTTGGAGTTTTATGTATTTTGGTAAATGCCAAGTCTATTTGCATAATGGTTGAAGTTGCTCTTAGGTAATAATTACCACAAACAAACGAAAAATGCTAGAGTATGGAAAAAAAATTTTCCCCATGAACTAAACACGGAGGCGAGAAAAAGTTTTGGTTAGGACCCACTGTCATTAGCAGCGGAGCCGAGATCCCCATTCCTCTTGGCCACCCCTAAACCCTTGCTTCTCCCCCCAACGTTTCACCAAGACCAAGCAAGATGCTCCGCCGCGCCGCCCCTACGACGGCCGCACTCTGCCGTCGCGCGCTCTCTGCCACGCCATCCTCCTCCCGCACCGCCGCGGCAACCGCGGCGGCCTCCTCCTCTGCCGTGAACTCCATCCTCCTCCGCTCGCTCAAGGAGCACTACCTCGAGGTCTGCAAGATGACGCCACCGCCCAAGGTCAGCCCACCAGAGCCCTTCACCATCGTCAAGGGCGCCCTGGACCAGCCGTCGGGACCCGTGCTGCGCCGCGAATATGGTGACGACGGCGAGGAGATCTCCATCTCCGTCGCCAGGCTCGCCAACATCCTGCCCGCCGGCGCCGACTCTGACTCGGACGGTGCCGGCGAGGGCGGAGGGATGAGCGCGTCCATCAGCCAGCTCTTCCTCCATGTTGATATCTCCAAGCCCGGGTCAGGAAAGTCGATGCAGTTCCTTTGCGGGCTGTACCCGGACGCCCTTGGGATCCATTCGGTCTGCCTCCGGTCTAAGAACGCCGAGTCTTTGAACGGGGATATGACTTCGAAGGGCGGCGGAGAGTACCGAGGGCGTATTTTCCAGTAAGTTGTTCTTCCAAACGTTTGAGAAATTTTGATGTTTCGTTGGTCTTGTATTTGTTTCTTACAAGAGTTTGTGTAGGAAGATGTCTTGGCTTGAGCCGACCCTTCGAGTATGATTAATTAGGAGATGATTATAACTATGCAATACAGGTGTGACTGTAAATTTAGATGTTAGAATAGGTTGATTGAGGACAAATTTTGTTTACTTGTAGCTTTTCTGTGGCACACATATTCAGAGAAGAGTATTTACTACTATCGCCAGTTATTGATTTCAACTTTGAAGGCTTGAGCTCAAAGATAATATATAATTTTTTATCTTATGTTGGATTGTATGTGATACCCCAGTAGACAATTCAGGTAGCCAGTTTGCCCCCCCCCCCCCCCCCCCTGGTTGAAACGTGGTATAAGCAAAACTTGTTGGTACCTTTTTAAAAGCAATTACAATTATAGTATTGCCACTAAGTGTGAAAGAATTTTAGGTGCATTGGCATGTGCAAGTGGGTCTGAATGGGCATATTCATTCTGTTTCTTGACAATACCACTTTCCGGAGACTACTAGCTAGACCATGGATTAACAACTCCAAACACAAACATTTCTATTTAACTTTTACTTGCTTAGTTAAACTAAAGAAAATAAATCCTTTTGATAAACGAAATAAATGCAGCAACAAAAATGACAGATATTTAGATACAATATACGGAAGTGTTATGTGTATGTAATAATGAATGCTTCCATTATTTGTGATGCCTGATGAGATATTTGATGAAGTTATTGATTCTTTAAGGGGAATGATATTGCTTATACACACAGGTTATGTATACAATGTGCAAAATGTCGTAAAAACCATATTGACCGCACTGATTCATTATTAGTTCTATAACATTTGATTGTTGATGAGAAAAACTTAGGTTATGGCAATCTCATGGACAACTCAGCATTTTGTGACTTTATAGCTCAGTTACATGTGGCCATGTATGGTTCAGGGGCTACATGTGAATATAAGCCATTGAGTCATAAATTTTGAGTTGCAGTTGGAACGAGTGTCATATCCTGAATTGTTCCCATTGTAAGTTGTAACGATTGTAGACTGTAGTAGGCAATTCAGATAGATTATTTGAAACTTATAGAAGGATACAACCTAACCTCTAAGAACTACTCGTATCCCAATAGATAAATATTCTGGCTGTATGTTATCTAGTGGACCTTCCCCGAATTGAACTGAACATAGAAAGCTTTCAGTATACAAGCATGCTCAGAACTTCAAATAGGAATATTTATTATTCTTTCATGTCCAATTCCTTTATTTCAGTGACTATTTAGTATTTACACAATGTGATTGGCCCTGCCAACATTTCTGGTGAATTTTAAATGTTGAGCTAACTAAATAAATGCCTTCAGAGGCACCAGTGCATTGTGGAGTCCTAAGCCAAGCTAATAATGTGAGGAGAGGTAGAGGAAGACCGAAATTGACATGGGGGGAGGCAATAAAAAGAGATTTGAAAGCTTGGGTGTTTGAATAGGAGTGCTCGGAAAGCAGCTATTGAAATGCCTGATCCGTTACTAGGGGCTCTTTGTGGGTTTCAACTCTAGCCTACCCCAACTTGCTTGGGACTGAAAGGCTATGTTGTTGTTGTTGAGCTAACTAAATAAATAGATAATTGTGTATAAACTAGCAATTTATGCTATGGATATTTAGTTGCCAGTTAGCCATAAACAAAGAATCCTTTAGTTGTGACTGCTCTGGTTAGTTGACGGGCCAGTTGGTGAAACTACTTATGTCATAAAGGAGTTGGCTGCAGATAAATGCATGTGCCTCCTTAGCTCCTATGCAATGTTCTGTGGCAATGCATAGAAAGGTACTGAAAGTAATATTGGTAATCCTTTGTGTGTTAACTCTTTTTTACCCTGTTCATCAAACTTTAGATTGACTAGATTTGGTTCATGTGGTGGTGTTAAATTTGGATGATACAATACAAACAAAGGATTAAGGAATGCATCACGTGTGTTAACACGCTACTTTCTACTGATTATTATTTATATGTTTTTTGAATGGACAGAGAGTTGGATGAAAAGGTTCGTGATGCACTCCATCTTTACATTGAAGCCCGTGGCATAAATGAGAAGCTCTTCCGTTTTCTCCAAGCTTGGCTTTATGTAAAGGATCACCGCAATCTTATACGCTGGTTCAAGAGTGTTGGTTCAGCCATCAGTGAGCCAAAGCCAAAGTAAGGTACATTGCTGTCTTTGCTTTTTATCTATGCTGGTTCATATATCATTTCCATGTGGAACATCTCTGTTTTATCTATAACTAAGTGCCATGCTAAAATTGTGCCCGCTGTAGATGTACAACATTCTCAATTTCTCATATATTATATTACTTAGCATCAACTTATCCAAATATGCCTGCAGATTCTGAAAAGCAAAAGAGTATGTTTTGCAATCAAGGTCGCTTGGTGGTATAGTATTGTTTGGAACTGTACACAATATGGGTGCTAGATAGAAATGTGTTTCTGATTGCTGCCTTGCAATGTTTTTAAATCGTAATTGACCCTAGTCACCATGGCACCGATCAGCCTGACTAACCTTGACTAATCATAGTTCATAACTGATCACCATAGCACCGATAATCCTGACTAATTGTGATTAGTCAGACAACTTGATAACCTTGCTGCCTTTTTTTCCCAATCAGGTGTCAGGAACCCCATGCTGGAGAATGAAGATCATCTGAAAGGCGGTTGTGGAGCAGTTTTCTCCAGGATGGAGAATAGATCTAGGATAAAGTGAATTACGTGCAAAGTTGCGCCAGCGAGAGGAGTTTTTGTTTATCTTTAGTTTTTATTCGCTGGGGAAACTAGTGGTGTGCTGAACGTGTTGCTGTGGTGGTTGCATTAGTTGTCATTAGTCCTTGTGATCTGCTACCCTATCATGTTGAGGTGGTTGTCAGATTCTCAATTATTCAAACACCACACTTGTCCAGTGCAATACAGCGAATCGCAAGAAGCACGTGTATAATTGAGAGACCCTTTTTTTCATACAAAGATCGCCCTGTATTGCCACTTTCAAAATTCAAATGATGGGGTGGCAGCGAAAGTCATGTGTCAGTTTTCTTGCATGCAGCATTACCACGTTTGTTTAGATCTCGTCCGTTTTTTAACCTATGGGAACTCTCTGGAACCCAAGATTCTAAAAACTCAGGAATAGAAAAATAAAAATGTAGGGATAGAATGTCGTAAAGAACATAGGAATAGAAAATACAAATGTAGGGATAGAATGTCGTAACATCTTTAATCATGTACATAGAAAAGTAAGAATGAGGGCCCCTTTGAAACATAGAGATGATTACACATAGGAATTGAGAAAACGTAGGATTTTTTAGGAATGCATGTGAGGAATAGAAGATCGAGAAACACATTGGAATGCATGTGCAAAACCTTTTAGATAGAGCATAGGAAAGGAGTCGAAAAGTTAGTTATGGATTAACTAGTCATACTGTATTAATCTTCTCAAATGTTACTTGTAGCCTGCTAAGAGCTCTTCATCCTTAGCAATGAGGCACATTTGTCTCGATCCTACACAAAGGAAAGGAAAAAAAAAGAGGTCCGACTAGATGTTTTCTTTCCCTACGATCTCTATGAAATTGATAGAATAGGTAGGTACTTTTCCTTTAGTTTTCCTATGGTTCAATTCTCCATTCTAAAAGCATGAACACTGCTCACTCTATATGAAATGAAATCCTCCATGCTTCCTCCAAAAATCCCCAAATGCAAAGGAGGGGGCCTAAAACACATGAAATCAATGAGAGTGCAAAGTAAATTTCAATGAGGTTCACTATCTCTCTAAAATTCATATGAAACAAGTACTTTCATAGGAGTTACATATGATTTGTAGGAACCAAATTTGTTTCAAGGGGTTCGTAGCAATTTACCTATAGTAGGATTTCAGTCCCCCAGAATTCTTCCACTTTTCATTTGTTGGTTGGGGCAAGAGCAAAAATGTAATTGATTTATGATGTACGAGCATTCCTTAGGGCCCTCGTTGGAACATAGACTCCAAACACATGAATAGGAAAACCACAAGGTTAGTTGCATGCAATCCTACAAGAATTTAAATAAAATACAGAAAAGTTTCTATTGCGGTGTTTGGATGCAACTCAGGAATTCTAAGAGAGAGAGACATAAGGAAAGTTTCCAATTAAGTTCAACCTCAGTACCTCACGCTAGTTTCTCTCCAAAATTCCTATAGTTTCGTACATTCGATACTAATTTAATTTCATAGGATTTCTTTTATCCCAAAGTACATATATTAACTTTGTTCTTCCTATATGCTTTTTTTCCTTTGTTCTTCCTATATGCCTTTTCTTTGTTCTTCGAAGGCCTTACTTTGTACGTAGGCTCACAAGTCACAAGGCGCTTTCCGTCAGCAGTCAGCTGCACGATCTCAACAGTTCCAACAACTGCGTCGAGTCATCTAGCAGTGGTACTGTATGTAGTAGTAGTTTTTTCACATAAAAGATAGTTCATACCCGGCTTAATCTACCAATAGGTAGAATCAGGTCAATTATTACAAGGTTCGGCCCGTAAGCCAGCACACGAGCTGTAAAAGAAACATCTTACAGCGATCCATAAAAAAAGAACAAAGTAAAGTTTTTTTTACTAAAGAAGACCAATAGACCTATTTGACAACCATCTATTGGAAGCAAAAAAAATGCAAGGCTGATGTCTCTAGATACTGCCCTGCAAGGATCAGTTGGTCTCGTTGAACATCACACCGCTGCAGCCTTGCCTATTGGTGGAGCCAGTGGGTTTCCCTGAAAAGAATCTGTAAAAAAGATTTTGATTTACATTTATCGTAGTTGATGATCAACTGTTGTTGATCCATCATAATCTTCACTTTTTACCAGCTGCTGCGCTTGTGCTATTACTCGGCCAGCACATCCAGGCCTTGTTTAATTCCAAATTTTTTAGCAAAATAAGCATGGTAGCACTTGCGTTTGTATTTGATAAATATTATTTAATTCTAAACTAATTAGGTTTAAAAGATTTGTCTCGTAAATTACAGGCAAACTGTATAATTAGTTATTGTTTTTATCTATATTTAATGTCTCATGCATATGTTGCAAGATTCGACGTGACGGAGAATCTAAATTTTTTTGCAAAATTCTTTTGGAACTAAACAAGGCCCCAAGCTAAGACCCTATTTACTTAGCTGAAAAACTGTTTTTAACCAAATCGAACCGCGGTCTTGTTTAGTTCACCTTAAAAATAAAAAAAATTCAAGATTTCTCGTGACATCGAATCTTACGGCACATGCATAAAGCAATAAATATAGATGAAAATAAAAAACTAATTATACAATTTGCTTTAAAATCGCAAGACGAATTTTTTAGATTTAGTTACCCTATAATATTTATCAAATAAAATTAAAAAAATACTATAGTATCAAAAAAAACAAAAACTTTTTTATCTAAACAAAGCCTCAGTGGGTTCGTCGTCCCCGTAGGTCCTTAGCCCGGCCGACCCGTTTTCTCTGCCCCGCCGTGGCGCGCGCAGCCGAGCGGGGGAGAGCACTCGCGTTCGGACGCCGCCGCTCGCGTCGCGTCACCCTCCGCCGCGGGCCGTATCTGCCGTACCAGCTCGGCTCCCCGGCGTCCCCGCCCCGCCGGCCTCCGTGAATTCCGGAGCACGAGGGCGGGCGATGGATTTGCCCACGATCAGCAGCGCACCTGCCTTCGTGTCGTGTCCTACTGTCCTCTCCACTCCTGACTCCCTCGCAGCAAACGTGGCGCGCGCAGCCGAGCGGGGGAGAGCAGAGCACTCGCGTTCGGACGCCGCCTCTCGCGTCGCGTCACCCCGAATCGGACCTGCCTGAAAGAGAGAAACTCCGTGGACGCGGTGGCAACCATCGCGCCGGGATATTTCCGAAACTGCAAGTCACGAGTCACGACCGTGAACGCGTCTGACTACTGACGTGAACCGGCCGGCAACCTGATTCAGGCATGCGCGAGTTGGGGTCCCTAGCGTGATGCTGGTGTCGCCGAGACGGGGAGCACAGGTTAGGTGAGCCGAACCGAACCCTGGCTAATTTTAGCTCGCCACGGACCATGGTTCTTGTTTTCTCGTTAACCCCTGCTATTAGTATTACTCTTGATCGGGTAATTAATCTCTTGATCGGATAAGCTTATAGCTAGCTGGTAACAGAAGCACCACTTCCAAGTCGATAAGCGGGACACTGTTGCTTGCACAAGTAAGGGCACAGCGACAAGCAAGTCTTTGGCATATATGCGAGGTTAACATCGATCTTTCCCCGTGTATGTAACAAAAGACGTTTCACCAGGGTCGGTGCCAGCGCCACGGTACAGTGAACCAAAACGTCAAACCCGGCGTTTGTTTGACGCATACACATCCACGGTCGAGGCGACCTCTCGAGCCACCCCTACCGCCGCCCACACGTTTCCACCTTCCACCGATGGTACGGTGAGTGGTGGCTCGCTGCCATCTGGCCACCGAAGCGGCAACTTTTTCTTCGTGACGACGAACGGACGAAGCACTGCACGCACCATGCCTTTGAGGTTATTAACTGAATGTATGTATCAGTTAGTTAACAGTATTTTTTTCTCATAACAAATTAGTACTTTTTGTCACGGAGGGAGACTCGAGAAGTCAAGATGTCAGCTGCTCCGCCTGCTCAACCAGCAAATGGAAAGCTTTTGTTTAGATGCACCCAAAAACTCAAAACTTTACAAGATTTCTCGTCACATCGAATCTTGCGGCAATTGCATGAACATTAAATATAGATAAAAAAAATAACTAATTGCATAGTTTACCTGTAAATCACGATACGAATCTTTTAAACCTAGTTACTCTATGATTAGACAATGTTTGTCAAATAAAAACGAAAGTGCTACAGTGTTAAAATCTAAAAAGTTTTTGGATCTAAATAAGGCCTAAGTGTCCTGTGTCCATGCTGCCGCTTCACTAGATTATCGCCCATGCCACGGGAACAGGATATTTCTAGGGCTGCATGCAGTGCAGGTCCGCGGCGCTGGGAATGAAGAAGCTTCTTCTTTCCAATCATATAATCCTCCCTGACGCCGACGTGTTTGACGTGCGCCGGCTGCTGAGTCAGCGACGTGGAAAGTGTTTAACACGTCACCAGAACAGTGGACGTACTACAGAGGTTGGTGACTTGGCAAGATGCGCACGCAACGATTTTTCCAGAGCTGTGATTCATTTATTTGTGGTGCTGGTTGAGTTACCATACCATACCATTGCCATTGCCAGTAGTTTAAGCATTGCCCTCCCTAACTTTTGGGTTTACCTTTACCTTACCTTAGACTAGCCACAGCGTGCCGATGCTCAGATGTTTGAGTCAACACCGGTGCTCCGTTTTTATAAAGAGCTGGAATGGCAAGCATTGCATCAAAACAACATGCCCGAAGCAATTAATTTACTCGTCTAGTAACAAGTCTCATCTTCTCAAGTCACGTACAAGTGAGACCATGTTTTTTCTCCAAAGTCAGGCATCAATGCATGGACTTTCCTGGATGCTTGATTTTCCGATGCTTCAATTCCATCCTGCATGTGGCGTCGAGGCTCAAACGAAAAAAAGAGGTTTGAAACATGGGGAAAATAGCACATTGTGAAGCACGATCAAGGAACAAATTAATGCCTCTCTTTCTAGACTACTGACCTCCGCTCAACTTGCTGCTATGTTAATAATGCTGATTTACAAGATCAATTAATTTGAGATTTGCAAGAAGAATAAGAGAAAGGACAATTGTTTTCCACGCTAGGGGCCTGTCACTCCGATCGTTAGGTGCCAGCACCGCGGCACGGCGAGCCAAAAGTCCAAAAACGTGAGCCCGGGGGTGTTTGCTGAGATCCACTCGTTTCCGCGAGGCGGACAACAGCCTGACCGTCCACCCAAATCCACCCGACGACACACGTTCCCGTCGCTGGGCGACTTGCTGCGACCCACCCTTGGAAAGAAGAGAATCGGACGGCCACCGACCGACGCTTCTGTCCCTGACCTGACGACGACGACGAATTGAAGCACGCGCGCGCGTGAACGGCACCATCCGCAGAACGCGGACACACTTGAGGCCTTGTTTGAACGTAGTCGTATTCACATCAATCCACATGTGTTGAGGTGGATTGGAGTGGAACTTGAACTAAATTCCACTCCAATCCACACCAACACACATGGATTGAAGTAAATACGACAACATCCAAACAAGACCTGAGGGGAGTAAACTGAACCAACTGTTGGCCGTCGGCCGGTCCACCCCGCAGTCCCACTCTCAGTGTCCCACACGTCGTATAATACGTCTCTTGAGTGTTCATTGTTCACACTGCCAACAGCCCGCAGCTGCATCTTCGCTCGAGTCGATGAGCCCACTGTGTTCGCGCCACGCGCTTGGACCAGCTCGATCATACCGGCTCCACTAATCAAGGAATTTCGTTTACAAATTAAAAATTAGTAAATGGTCGTATAACTTCCATGCCGTTTTTTTTCTTTTACAAAACTGCTTTCCAGTTTTTTATTTTTAAAAAGTTACACAGCTATGTACTCATAACTTCTATGTATAATATTTTTATGGGATAAAACTGGTCACCACAACCCTTTATTTTAGTTTTTTTAATGTAGATATGTTTTACATGATTTTATAGATAAATTAACATGACAATTTTCTACATGACCCTTGCAGTTCAATTCTTGTGCATAATTGTCAGAAGAGAAAGTTGTTATAGCAATTTGTCAACATATTTTTTAAATAACCTTATTTTTGAGAATATTTAAACTCAATATAATAAATTTATGAATAATGTAACTGATATACATATTTTTTTTGTTGTTTGATGTCTTTAATATATATACATAACTTATAGTACAAATTTTTACGTAATTTGCTCTAAGTAAATTTCCCAACCTAATAAAATTATTCTTAATATATAGAAGATAATGGATGATTAATAATATAAAGAAGAAGAACAAAAGAGCAAGAAAACAGGACGTACCAATTAGATTCAGCAATCTAACTTTGAAATTTATTATGAAATAGATTCAGCAATCTATCTAATTATACTATGTACTATAGATATTAAATTTTATATTTTTTTGAGTTATGGTTAAAATCAAAGGCTTTTGAATTCTAGGGAAGCGAGAACAACACTGGCCCTGTTATGAAAAGCATTGTTCGCTGATTTATTTATTGAGAAAAAAACATTATACATGACTGATAACTGATAAGCCATGTTAATAAGTACTGTACAATCGAGCAATTTGCTTTAGTGCCGAGGGAGTATATATACCAACCTTAAGGCCTTGTTTAGATGCAAAAAGTTTTGGGATTTTGACACTGTATCATTTTCGTTTTTATTTGACAAACATTGTCTAATTATGAAGTAACTAGGCTTAAAAGATTCATCTCGTGATTTACAAATAAACTGTGCAATTAGTTATTCTTTTTATCTATATTTAATACTTTATGCATGTGCCATAAGATTTGATGTGACGGAGAATCTTGTAAAGTTTTGGGTTTTTGGGTGTATCTAAACAAGGCCTAAATCTAGCATGCGCCCAACCTCATACGTGCAGTGACAACTGTGAGTCTGGGTCAACCGTACACACACACACACGATGGAAATCATGATGATTCCCGGTTCCCAATCCTTTGATGATACGTAGAGTAGGCTTAATCCACTAACCACAATTAATCGGATTCAATTCTTTGCTACGTAGAGTAACTATAATAACTAGAGTTAAATCTGCATTGTATGATTGTATCTGAGGCCTTGTTTAGTTTTTTAATCTTGAAAAAAATTTAGATTTCTTGTTACATTAAATCTTGCGATACATGCATAAGACATTAAATATAGATTAAAATAACTAATTACATAATTTGCTTATATAATTTATAAGACGAAATCTTTTGAGCCAATACAAATAAAAGTGTTACAGAGTCATGCCAGTTGTTAGTTCAGCCTTGCCTGTGGACCGAGTCCAGGCGTCCGAAAAGGGCAGGCGTTGCGACATCAACATGTTCAGGCCTTGTTTAGTTAACGCTAAAAACCAAAAAGTTTTTAAAATTTCCTGTCATATCGAATCTTGTAGCACATGCATGAAATATTAAATATAGACAAAAATAAAAACTAATTACACAGTTTAGCTGTAAATCACGAGACAAATCTTTTGATCCTAGTCAGTCTATGATTGAATAATCACAAACAAACGAAAGTGCTACAGGACCGAAAACTTTTCACTTTTCAAAACTAAACAATGCCTCATCTCTCGCTCAGCCTTGAAATCTCCACCGACCGCGCCATCCCTCGCTTCGCCCCTACTTAAAATCTCCGAGCACCGCGCCTCTGCTTCGCCACGCAGAGAGCACACAGCAGCAACCCCTGAAGCAAGCAAGCAAGCGCGCCCGGCGTCAAGCTCAGGCTCAGGTGCGTGGCCACCGGGCAGCAGCAGCAGCAGCCAGAGCAGAGTGGGATGCCGATCGTGGGCGCGGAGTACTGCGACCCCGAGGAACGCGTCCTGACGGTGCGCAAGACCTCGCACTTCTCCCCCGGCGACGGCTTCGCGGCCTACGACGCCCGCACGGGCGGGCTCGCCTTCCGCGCCGACACCTACGGGCGGGGCCACGGCGGGGGCGCCGCGTCGGCGGGCGAGCTCGCGCTGCTGGGCCCGTCGGGGGAGCCGCTCCTCACCGTGCGGCGGCGGCGCCCGTCCCTGCACCAGCGATGGGAGGGCTTCCTCGGCGCGCGCGCCGACGGCCAGAAGGCGCTCTTCTCGGCCCGCCGCCCGTCCATCCTCGGCGGCGCCGCGGCCGGCGCCGTCATCGAGCTCCTCCCGCCGCCGCGGGCCGCCGGGGCCGCCGCCCCCGAGCTGCTCCGCGTGGACGGGTCCTTCCCGCGCCGGTGCTGCCGCGTGGTGGCGGCGCCCAGGGCCGAGGGCGAGAAGGCCAAGGTGGTGGCGGAGATCAGGCGGAAGGTGGACGAGGGCGCGCGCGTTGTCATGGGCCGCGACGTGTTCGTCCTGCGGGTCAGCCCCGGCTTCGACGCGGCGTTCGCCATGGGGATCGTGCTCGTTCTCGACCAGATCGCGGGCGACGATGCCAGCATCGACGCTGGAGCCGACGTCATCGACGCCAAGATTTGGTGACCTACCTACTGATCGACCGCCCTATGGGATGGGGCTGTCCCATCGCTTCTTGGTTTTGCTGTGTATAGAGCCGCGATCCGGCCTGTTTCCTTCTCCTTTGCACATGAGCTTTGCTCCAGAGAACTGGCAATGCATAATACATGCTCGACTTTTGGTTTTTCTCTCTCCCAGTCGATAACAGCAACCAGGAGTACGTACTGTCACTAGTAGCAGTCTGCCCTGGCAGAGCAACAGGACTCCGTAACAGAGCAAACCAACATAGAAATCAGCATCAGTATCTCTTGTTCGTCATTTTTTTTTTCAATTACCTCTTCCGATCATCAAAAGATGACACCAGAATTGATGCTTCAATCTTTCGACCCCTTTTTAGCAACCGTGCGTAAGCAGATAGTATTCCATTAATATAATAGATACTCTCTCCTTACCTATAAAAAAATCATTTTGGACAAAGTTGAGTCGAGCATTGGGAGTATAAATCATGAATAATTTTTAAGTTGTTGAGTTTGAAAATATAAAAATCACATGAATACATTTGTCTTGAAAAATATCTTTATAAAAATATACATATACTCCCTCAATACCCATAAAAGAAAGTCGTTTTGGACAGGTTTGGGTTAAACATTAGAAATATAAATCATGAATATTATTGAATTTGAAAATGTGAAAACTATATGAATAGATTTGTCTTAAAAAATACATTCATAAAAGTATATACATATATGACTTTTTAATAAATATTTTTATAAAAAAAATGTATCAAAGTTAGGCTTTGAAAACCATGTCGTTGTCTTAAACGACTTCCTTTATGAGTATAGAGGAAGTACCACTTTTTTATAAATATTATTATAAAAACAAGGAGCTGAAGATCGTGTGGCTGTCCTGATGAATGATTTTTTTTATAATTATGGAGGGAGTATAAAATAATCTTTTTAGAGCCCCGACCCCCCACCACACCCACAATCTGAACTTCCTGTTCTGTGTAGAGGCTTTGAATTTAAACAGGTCTAGCCTATAGTTTATAATTAGCTAATTATTAGCTAAATACCCTAGCTAGCAAAATAGCAGCTAATGGATCTAAACATGGCGTAACTTTATTAATCGACCTCAAGCGCTCTCTTCTAAACACATGAATCTTGGAGCTCCTGGTCAGCAAGACGGAGGCGTCGTCCGCAGGTTGCAAATGGAGGAGACGTTCTCTGTGAAAGACGTTGCATGCATTAGCATGTACTCCGGCCTACTAGAGACGATAATCACGATATCCACAATACTAAGGCGTTGGTTAATCCCAACAAAATTGAGGAACAGCGTGCAGACCATCAGTAGTGCTGATTAGTTAATTAGACCAGCAGGCCGGCCGAGCAAACTGGAGGCAAATTAGGAATCTTGGCGTGAAGAAAATGGCTAGCCGCGGATCAGATTGGAATTCCGACAGGCATATCTCTGCGCCGCAGTTTATGCTGAGCATCGAGTAGACGAGTACTACGGAAAACACATGCGCTCTCGACACACCTTTTTTACGTCAGACTCAGGCAGTCTCCAGTCTCCTTCACTCCAGCGGTAGATTAAAGAATTTAAGATGATCCCCCTGGAGCTTTTATTATAACCTAATTTTATCAATGTACAGGTACTCTTATAAAAAACAGGTACTCTCTTCGGAGACATCCGATAAAAAACAGGTACTCTCTTCAGAGACATCTAACAAAACACAGGTAAGAGACATCCGATAAAAAAACAGGTACTCTCTTCGGCCGATAAAAAACAGGTACTCTGACCAGAAAAAATACAGGTACTATACCATCAGATATAGCAGTGCTAAGTTTTTTTTAGTAAAACTCTACCAAATATTAAAATGCAAGCTCAACGGGCGGAGAAGGTTCAGAACAAAGCGTCCAGTGGTTACGAATCTTGTGTTCATCATTTTTACGAATCTGTGTGAACCCAGTCTTGTGTTCATCATCATTTTTACGAATCTTGGAGCTAGGCGGATCGGAGGCGTTGTGCGGCAGTGGAGTGAAACCATCAGCCTCTCGATCAGTAATCGTCAGGCCCTCCGGCGCAAGTTGCAATTAATTAAGGGGGAGACGTTTTCTGTCCATTGGTGCGGTTCGTTTCCACGAACAGGTACGTAGTTGAGAACAAACAGAAGGATGCAGATAAGCATTACAGAGGCATTCGACCAAGACGTCTCTTGCGTTCTGTGAAACACGTTGCATTTGCATTGGCATTACAGAGACAAGGACAGCGTCTAGTACTGGACTACAGGTACTCCTATACCATCAGGCATAGCATTGTACAGTAGACCGGCTGTTGTGCTGATTAGACCAGGCCAGGCCAGCTGGTGGACCAAAGGAATCTTGGCATGAAGAAAATGGCTAGCGCGCGGATCAGATTGCGTTGCCGACAGTGATATCTGCCCTGCAGTTTATGATGAGAATTGAGTAGCGGTATACGGCAAACACATGCGCTTCCGCTGCACCTTTTACGTCAGACTCAGGTAATAAAGGTTCCATTCCAGTCTCCGCACCACTTGCATGCATGCTACTATACTATAATTCTCCTTGGATTATACTACTAGTAATCTTAACTATCCACATATGGCACTTTGCTTTGGGGCTTTACAAATAATACTATTATACATACAGTAGCTACCATTATTTGCAGACATATATATTGTTCCTACTGCATCAAATAGTACATGGAAACCCTGTCACGTTGCACATATATATATGATTATATGATACCCACAGCAAGATACGGCGATCTCCTTTGCTGAACTGGCACATGAACATATCGCGTTATTATATACGGCTACAGCTCACAACAGCTTCCTGAGCTGTTTTTTTTGCCAAACACTTATTTCCAAAACAACTTCATGGGTGAAGCTGTTTTTCTCCTCCTCTCACAAATACATAAGTTGGATAAAGCTGAAAAAAAGTAGCTTATTGCAGCTTCTCCCTCATTTCTCTCTCTCAACTATGTATGAAGTAGTTGGTGAAGCTATTTTGCCAAACACTTTTTCCAAAACAGCTCAGCTTCATCTAGAAAGTCACTCATTAAGCTATTTTCTAAAAAAACAACTTTAGTAGTGAAGTTGAGCTGTGCCAAACAAGCCCATAGTACGCGCTGTGCCAAAGCTCTCCCACACCTTTTGAGCGGCTAAACACCCCCACGAACAAAGCACCTACCACTCCACCACCTGCTGCACCCGGCCAGCAAGCAGGCAGCATCACCAGTCACCACAATTATTGGGACGTGCACGTACGCAGCGGCACGGCACGGGCAGCGTGCAGTGTGTGCCGTTCCTTTCCGGCTTGACTGGTCGCCGCCGGCGCACAGGAGAGGGAGATCGACGGCGGTCGATCGGTCAGTCTGTTTGGCCACCCAGCTCGATATCGCTCTGATGTTGTTGCTCTCCAGCAAAAGGGTCCGTGCGCGTTCACTCGATCGCGTTCGAAGCAAACGGATCATGGGGTGTACAGGGAGGGTTAGGCACCGAAGAACGCCGTACGCACGAGGCACTGTCTCTGTCTGGCAGGATTTTTTGTCCATGACGACCTATGAATCGATCGATCGAGCGGATGATTGAAACAAAAAAACCGGTGCTCATAACTTGGTAGTGGTTTGTGGTGTGCGCGGCTTATAACTTGTCTTAGTCTGATCGGCCTCGGCGTGCAGTGGTCGTTTATAAAGAACCGCCTTTTTATATAGAAAAAGTGTGGCCCTTTTTCAATTCTCTTTCGCTTGGAAGGCGCGTGCCTTTTTAATTAGTTGGGGGGCGAGATGCTTAAGCCAAAATAATAAACGCTTTGCAACGTGCGCATGCAGAAGAAATGACTGCCTGAAATATATAGAGTACTCCATACTGAAATTCTAATAGCATCCTCAAGAGTTTTCTTAAGAAAAAAAACTTACTCTCTAAATTATCATTCGGAGAGTAATTTGTATAGAAATCGTTTTTTATATCTCTCTCCTCTCCAACATATTTGGAGAGTTTGAACTGAACATATTTGATCAAATGACAGGCTTTATTGCAGGTATGAATAATAGGCTTCGACATCGAGATTATGACAAAATTATAAAAAAAAATACATCAGCTTTTGATATTTTACACGCAGTTGATACATCAATTTCCCGAAGAGTACTACGCATGCGTAAGAAGCTCACGAGCAACGCAACATGCATCATTCAGTTCATTTTATTCATGATGAGAAATTAGCCATAAGAGAAACAAATGTGACCTCACAGCATGGCCTGCAGCAGTACAATAGAGGGGCGTGGACAAGGACGATGGACCTGATATCAACAATTTGACGGCATTAGTGATAGTTCCATACTTTTTTTTTGTTTTTTTATACGTAGGAGACCGACCTTAAAAAAAAGTCTGTTGTTTTTGTTTTTGTTCTTTTTAGACGTATATAGGAGATATACATGTATAGGATACTAAGGTCTCAAATTATTATTTTCTGCCATTTTCTAGCTCTTATTCGACTCCAGACGTAAAGCAGCCCACAACTCAGCCCAAAACACACACAACGGCCCATCTGGACTTTCCCAATTCCCACTCGGCAACTCCCCACACGGTCACACCAAATCAGCCCTTGACGGCTCGACCACTCCACAGTCCAGACAAAGCGAGCGGAAGTGCGCCGAGGATGCGTTGGTGGTCGAAGCGGCCGTCCCTCCCACATGCGCGCGCTGCCGCTTCGCAACAAGACACGATGCGGCGGTCCCTCTCCCTCCTCGCACGGTAGGTGGCGCGGCGGCGGCACGGCTGCTGAGCAACGTGCCGGAGTCCACCGTCTAGGGGGGCCACACGCCTGCAGGAGTCCTCGGCGGCGCGCGCGACGCGTGATGGTGTGACCACCCTCCGCGGGAAGCATCACCGCGCGGCGAGCCTATCACCGTCGTCGTCACCGCCTACGACTACCCCTCGGCGGTCCACGTCGTCGACTCCGCGGGCATCGACGTCTGCCTCGTCGGGGACTCCACCGCCATGGTCGTTCACGGCCACGACACCACGCTCCCCATTGCGCTCGAGCACTGCCGTGCCGTGGCCCGTACGTGGAGCGCCGCGGCCGCTCCTCGTCGGTGATCTCCCGTTCGGTTGCAACGAGTCCTCCGCCGCGCAGGTACGCCGTACGCGGCCCCCACATCATGCAGTACTTGTTCCTCGCATTCGTGTCACTGTCACCAGCGACGTTTAAGAGCAGGTTGTAGCTTGCCACTACAGCAATCTAAGGTTTATTAGGCGTTGTTTAGTTGCTAGGTGAAAAATATTCGTGTAACGTAGCACTTTCGTTTGTATTTAATAATTATGGTTTAATTATAGAATAATTAGGTTTAAAAGATTTGTCTCACAAATTATAAAAAAATTATATAATTATTTATTTTTTTATCTATATTTAACGCTTTATACGTATTCCACAAAATTCAATGTGATGGAAAATCTTAAAAGGTTTTTAAATTTTAGGTATAAAGCCTTAGATTTGGACAGGAAACATCTTGTACTACAGATTTCACGTAGTATAAATAAGATATTATGACCTTGTTTAGAGGAGGTGAAAATTTTTTAGATCTCGTAGCATTTTTGTTTTTATTTAACAATTATTATTCAACCATAGTCCATAGACTAACTAGACTTAAAAAATTCGCTTCGTAAATTACAGATAAACTGTGTAATTACTTATTTTTTTATCTATATTTAATATTTTTCTCACAAAATTTAATGTAATAGAAAATCTTAAAAAGTTTTAGGTTCTAGGTTGAACTAAACAAAGCCTGTATGATGCAGCTTTGAAAACCCATAGAATGTTGTGTGCCTAAATTTTAGGCCAATCATCACGGCTGAGCAATCGCCGTAGCATAGTGCCGCCATCACGTTCATATGCGTTGTATGCATTTATGATTTTTCTTTGGCCATTACTAGGCCGGACAGCTACATGCATGCGCATTTGTGTATAAATAAAATAATAAATGAATGTTTATGCGGTTACATCATATACCAAACTATTTGGTTTTACTTAACTATAGAAATAATTTATGCATAAAACAGATTTTTCTGCTTTATTATTAAGAATTATATAATAAAACATAGAAGCCCACAATACTCATTTATCCGCACCTCTACACGTACACGAACATGTGATACATCACATATTAAAATATTGGACTTTGTTTAGTTATAGAAATAATTTAATGTCCTATAGTATATTTAACTATTCTCACTTCTAATAAATTAAATATTTTATCAATTTTAAACAAATATATATATTAATATTTATAGTGTATAATTAATATTATTACTTTAATCTATGAATTTCTAATTCAAAGATACAAATGTTATTAATATGGGAGGATGGCTATAAGGCCTTGTTTACTAAAATCTATGATTTTTTGGTTAATGTAGCACTTTCGTTTGTATTTGGTAATTATTGTCCAACCATGGACTAATTAGGTTCAAAATATTTGTCTCATAAATTATAAGTAAATTATACAATTACTTATTTTTTATCTATATTTAATGCTCCATATATATGCCGCAAGATTCTATGTGATGGAAAATCTTAACATTTTTTGGGAACTAAACAATGCCTTATTCGACGGCTAGTGTTGCATATAGCAGCCCCTAGGTCCACAACTCGACATTAGGCCAGTCTTAATAGTGTTCATCAGAGTTTACTCGACATTATGTATTAATAAAGAAAAAAGATAATAAAAGTTTTATAAAAATAAAAAAAGTTTTATAGCGATAAAACTCTTTTACATTATTTCCATCTCATTGTTTCCACCTCAGGATGGCGACGCGTTCGGCTGAACTACCCGGCTGCTGCGGCAGTGAGCTGAGGAACTGTGGCGCAGCAGTTCAGCCACAGCCGAATGTCAATATGCGCAGGCTCCTGAGATTTAAAATAAAAACTTTTTAAATACGTTTCGCTTTCTTTTACCTCCGTGGCTCCCGCCCAGCCCCAGGCCTCCCTATATATATGTATACTTGGTTACTAGTACTTGGTAATAAGTTGGTTAGCTACGAGTAGTTCTTCACGCCGGTGCAAGCTGCGCCTGTCGTAGCAACGAGAACACAAACGCCATGGCGGGCAGTAGTAGTAGAAATGGTGGTCTGCTCACACTCCGCATCATTCTTTTGTGCGCCTTCGCCGCCGCTGCTATCACCTTGCTCCCTCTCGTCATGGACCCATGCGCACACTCGCTGTCAAGAAGCATCCTCGCCGCCAGCGGCCTCGACGCATACCTCCTCCCCTGCACCACTGACGCCTCCAAGGCTCCATCGTCGCACGGCAAGGACGCCAATAGGACCAGCGGCGGTGGAAATACTGGAGCACGACGACCCATTATCACCGACCAGCTGTGCGTCAAGGGCGTGCTCCCACCACACGCGCTCCCGCCCTTCCAGTGCTGCCCGCCGCCGCCGTCGACGTCGTCCGCGTCGGGTCCCATCAACTTCACGTTCCCGGACCCGGCTGAGCCGCTCCGGACGCGCAGGCCGGTGCATGTGGTCGGCGCCGAGTACATGGCCAAGTACGCGCGCGCCGTGGCGCTGATGAAGGCGCTGCCGCAGTCGGACCCTCGCAGCTTCTACCAGCAGGCCAACATCCACTGCGCCTACTGCACCGGCGCGCACCGGCAGTTGGGGTACCCGGAGCTGGGCATACAGATCCACTTCTCGTGGCTCTTCTTCCCCTTCCACCGCGCCTACCTCTACTTCTTCGAGCGCATCGCGGCCAAGCTGCTGGGGGACCCCGCGTTCGCGCTGCCCATCTGGAGCTGGGACGTCCCCGAGGGCATGGGTATCCCTGAGGTGTTCACCGATGAGGCGTCGCCGCTGTACGACCCGATACGGGAGCCGAGCCACGCGCCGCCCAAGGTGGCTGACCTGGACTTCTCTTATAGACTGGAGAAGAACTTGACCGACGAGCAGCAGATCCTGCACAACCTTCGGGTCATGTATAAACAGGTGCTCGATCCATCTGCCGTACGTCTTTGTGTTATCTCTTCCCGTCTCTGGAAAATCTCAGTCTCCGGCTTATTTGCTTTAAATAAAGTTTCACTAATTTAGAGGCTTATTACTTATATGTGGTAAATATATAAAAACTTTTTCATTCAGATGATTAGCGGCGCAGCGTTGCCCTCCCTCTTCATGGGGCAGCCCTACCGCGCCGGCGACGCAGCGAAGCCAGGTGCGGGCACGGTGGAGTTGGCGCCACACAACTCGATGCACACCTGGACCGGCGACAACTCGCGCCCCAACGCCGAGAACATGGGCGTCTACTACTCCGCCGGCCGCGACCCGCTCTTCTACCCGCACCACGGCAACATCGACCGCCTCTGGGAGTGCTGGCGCCGCATCGCCACCGGCAACCGGACCCACGAGGACTTCACTGACCCTGACTGGCTCGACTCGTCCTTCCTCCTCTACGACGAGGAGGCCCGCCTCGTGCGCATCACCGTCCGCGACGTGCTCCGCACCGAGAAACTCCGCTACACGTACGGCGGCGTCGGCCTTCCGTGGCTCCACGCGCGGCCGCCGACCACGGCCGGCGTCAACCCCAAGGCCAAGGGTGGTGGTCGTCTGGAGGAGTCCGTTCGCTTCCCGGTGGCCCTCGACGCGGCAGTGACAGCGGAGGTGCGGCGGCGGCGTCGTCCGAGAGCGCAGGAGAAGCAGGCGGCGGCGGAGGAGGTGCTGGTGGTCGAGGGCATCGAGGCGGACGCCGGGGACTTCGTCAGGTTCGACGTGTACGTGAACGCGAGGGACTACCACAGGGTCCCGTCGGGAGGGAGGGAGATGGCCGGGTCCTTCGTTACCCTGAAGCATCCCGGCAAGGAGGGAACGGCGCTACGGACCAGGATGACGGTGGCGCTAAATGAGCTGCTGGAAGACCTCGGAGCCGAAGGAGACGACAGTGTCACCGTCACGCTGGTTCCGGTAACGGGACAGGTTACAATCGGAGGCTTGAGAATCGTGTACATGGACGAGTGATTCGATCGATCGGCAGACAGTGTGTATATGCGTCTCAAGCTGCCGATTTATGAAGAAGCATGGCTAGTTTAACTTAGGCACATGACCACGCATGTACTCTCTCCATTGAGTATTGGGCTTCGTTCTCAGTGTTTGTACACGGACGGAGAACCGTGTACAGTAGTATATATACGTGCAGGGCTACCGGCTGTCCGCCATATCACACATGGAGCTGCCGTGCATATGAATCAGTGGTTTATGTGCCTAGTGCGGTCGCTTGTATTTCTTTAGGTCTATCTACACCACACTTAAATAAACACACACACACACACTTAGGCCTTGTTTGGATGTTGTCGTATTCACTTCAATCCATATGTATTGGTGTGGATTGGGGTGGAATTTAGTTCAAGTTTCACTCCAATCCACCTCAACACATGTGGATTGATGTGAATCCGACTACATCCAAACAAGGCCCACACACACCCACATCCACACACCACACTTAAATAAACACAAATCTATATCTAAATTTCTGCACGTCACCATCTAGGCGAGCCCATGTCGTCGTTATCTCGCTTCCCTGTATATTTACACTCCACCCGTACTACCACACTAGAAGGCATATTTAGTTGATTCCTAGCCGAAGGCATATTTAGTTGACTCCTAGCCAGAGAGCTGCTTGGGCCACACAACGCTCCTGCAGTCCTGCTAGTCATCTGATTTTGGATGTCTATATGGACAAGATTATTTGGCTAATTAGTCACGGCTCAAACTAAACATACCCTAACTCAACTCATTGATGATGGTGGAGTAGATAGATGGGTTGTAATCCCGGTTGAAAAAAACCCTTTAGTCCCGGTTTTCCCAAGGGATTAAAGCTTATCTTGGAAACTTAAAATAATTTAAAACCTGTAGACCTCTCTTGTGTGTGTGAGATTCGAACCCAAGACAATTTAAAACCTGCAGACATCTCTCTTGTGTGTGTGAGATTCGAACCCAAGACCTCTTGTCTCGCGCGTATCTTTCTTACCAACTCAACTGCACACCACATGTGACATATGGACTAAAAGTTAGAGGACCTTTAGTCCGGTTTGGTAGCAACCGGGACTAAAGGGTGGTTTTTAGTCACAGTTGGAGTTATCAACCGGGACTAAAGGTCCCTACTGCAAAAGTCTGCTGCACTATCCGTTGGACAGGAGATTCTAGTCTTGGTCGATGGTTCCAACCGGAACTAAATCTCTATTAGTCCCGGGCTCAATTTTAAACGGGACTAAAAATTAGGATCAAAAGTCTGTTTTCTAGTAGTGTCAAGGGATCATCCGTGGTCCTCCCTAGTCCTCATGGTCCAAATAGTTATCCAATGCCACACGTGATGGACAGTGCCCTCCGCTCCTCGTGCCCAGATGTCTCAACTACCACCACTCCTGTTACCTGATGAATCCAAACATCTTCTAGCTAGGTCCTTTAGAGACATGTCTGTCTCCTCCCTCAAATCCGTAACACTAAAATAAAACATGCGGGAGCTCACCAAATTAGGTAGAGGAGGAAGGAGGGGGCACAACAACGGAAAATTTAAGAATGGTATAACAAATCTAATTTCTATAGTTTGTGCTCAGCCATGAAAGAGAACTAATTGGGAGTGAGTGCGGCTCTGTAACTCTAGCTAGCGAGAAACACAGAATAATAGAGTGCACTAAATTAAAAGTTTACTAGCTCGAAAAGTAGCCTGCGAGCACCGTACTTCAAGAATGGTGGACAGACACACCTTAAAAAGCAATCAAAAGTCATACTCTCTTTATCTTAATGCATCGAAAACTGTTATGAATATCATTAAAATTGAAGCAGCAACTTCTTTTTAAGGGGTTGTAAAACTGGTGTATATCAATGAAATAGTTATAATCTTGTGTCTGTTCGTTATTACAAAACTATATATCATTGAAAGGTTTGGTAGACTGTTGGAGCATTGATTTTTTTTAGAAACGAACAATAGCTAGAGGGAGTCCTTTTACCTTAATCTCTTGCCGTGCTCTTAATTAAGCGAGCTACACCACCGGGTGGTTTCGCGTACGTGCTGCCGGAACTCGGAAGCACAATGGAAGGCTCTAATCTACCTAGAGTAGACGTACGTATCACACGAAGGACGATCCACTCATGCTAATCAACACAATGATGATGATTTATGTGATTACTAGTAGTACACTGATGCTATTTTAGTATGGCGACATGGACACATGCATGACCAAGCAGGCAGGGTGGTTTGGAGATGATTTCCGCGAGACTAGCTCGCGACGTGCACGGATGGCTGCCCATCGAATTGAATATCACAGCACAGCAGGTGTCTACTTCGTACTGCCATCCGCCAAAGTTTCGAGAAAATAAGGACAGTGATAATACCGCCGCGCCCAGTAGACCAGTAATCAAATCTACTCACTCGAGCTTATTGCGTGGTTCATTGTTGATTTACGTGGATTTTGATGGATGCACGAATCTATATATATGGTGGAAATAAAGATTGCTCTGGTTGCAACAAGTTCATCGCTGCCGCGCATTAATCAAGGCTCTGAACGCTCCATATATCGAACCGTGTATATTTCTCGGACGTCCAACTCGGAATTAAATCTTGTGACATGGCCTTTTTTTTTAGTTGTGTCATGGCGGTTGTGGTGTTTATGGATCGACATATATCCGATTTCTTTCTCTATCAGAATCTTTGTTGTCTACTACAAGCTAGAGATAGCTGTAATCTGACAACGACATGACACTAGAACCGAACATTTCTAACACCACGGCAAGCGGGCTTATTAATAGTAGGAGCGTTATATTACTTGTGTTGTCACAGAGTTCACAAAAGTAGAATATGGAGTCTGTTCATTTGAGCTTATCAGCTGAATCTACTAGTCATTCAACAATATTTTTCTCTCATAATAAATGAGCAAACAGTACTTTCACAATAAATAAGCAAACAATACTTTCCATCAAGATTTATCAGGCAAACGAACTAGACGTGCATGATGTGCGTCAATATTGTCAAACCTTCAATGATTCATCCTCATGTTTGTGCAGTGATAGAGAGCTTGAATTATAGGACAGGCCTTTAGTCCCGGTCGAAAACCACTTGTATTCCCGTGCGGCGAGCCGGGACTAAGGGATCGGGACTAAAAGTCCCACCTTTAGTCCCGGCTCCCAGACCCGGAACTAAATGGGGACCTTTTATCCCGGTTGGTAACACCAACCGGGACTACAGGGGGCACCAGGCAGTGACGTGGCGCCACCCCTGGCCACCCCTTTTAGTCCCGGTTGGTATTACCAACCGGAACTAAAGGTGTTTTTTGTTTTTGTTTTTTTTCTTTTTTCTTTTCATTTCTTTATTGATTTTGGTTTTCAATTGTATATGTTCTCTAATTTAATCGTATACGCCGTAATTATCCGTATACATTGCACCTATACGAGAGCGTCATTATTATTGCACACAAATAAAGTATGAAACTACATATATATTATCCGTATAATATATATATATATATATATCTATATATATTATATAGCTATACACATACGTACATACACATTACATTTACAATAATAATATTATATACAAGTAATAATCAAGTGTGCTGCCACCGGTTAATGATTACATAATGTTTGCCCGCCCACTCAAAGCTCATACAAGTGTTCGTCCTTGTTTGGAATGGGCTTGAAGCCCTGCGGGTATAAGTGGAACTCGCCGTCTTCCGGAATGACATGATCGTTGATAAATCCGGCGATCGTCTCCTGGACTCCAAGGAGTAATGTGTACTCGAACACTTTATCTTTCATATCCCACTCCTTCCATTTGCATTAGTTAGAAAAGATATTAATATACATAAAATCTATTTAGTTTCAACAAATAAATAAGATATGAATTTACTGTATACACATGCATGTTACTTACTTTTAGAACACTTTGAGCAGGTTTAAATAGGGTGCACCGCATAAATTCACAAACATAGTATCCACATAGATTCGTTCCAAACGGCTGCGTGGGCACCCAAGGGAGTAGAACAGGAGGAGGAAGTGACACATTCAGATCCGTACGATATTTTTGTTGTAGCCAAGCCCAAGCCCTGCCCAATAAGACGCTCGTTGATTAGGTATAGCTAGCATAATAAAGTAAAGGAGCACGCATCGATATTTAAAGTATGATATATACTTACCTCTGGATCATGTCTATTATGTCTTGATAGAGTGCCAGGTCTTTTTTCATTGAGTCCCACACATGTATTCTTTGTTCCGTGATCTTAATCTCAATGAGTATCCAATGATCTCTGCATTAGTTTAGAGTCAACTTATATATGTATATCTTAATGCCAGATTAACTAAGACATGATATAACACAACACTTACCCCATATTGTAAGGGAAGAGTATCTTCTCCGTATGCCTTTGGTTATAAAAGAACCTCCGGAGGTTCTTCTCCATTTCCTTAGGCTTCAGATTCAATGGATCTTTAGTTTTAGTGTCCTTGTACACGACATATGGATCGATGAAACCAATTCGATTGTCTTTTTTCAATCTTTGTTCTCTCATCATGTGTCTGCACATCGTGAGCGTAGTTATTACGAATACATACATATGCTATAATGGGATTAATGATTGAAAGGAAGAATCACTTACAGACAGTAGCAGCTCATGAGAGATTTGTCAAGAGCATTCATATGGAGAAGTTGGTGTACTTCACTAAAATCTATCCATATGACGTCATCTCCACGGAAGTAGTGTCGATCGCGGACTCGGACGGCAATCAATTCTTCTTGTATATGTTTTGAGCTGACTCTCAAGTAGTACTCATGCAACTTGTATATTTGCGTACCAAGTCCTCGTACCTTCTCAGGGTGGCACATACTCCTGTCGTAAATGTACCGACTCTGATATTCATCGACACCTCCGTGGATTGGCGCATCGGTACGCCCTAGAAGTGCTTCTAGGGGCAGCCCAGTTTCTTCCATCCAATTCCCGAGCTCATCTAAGTCCACATTAGCAGGTATAGTCATTGCCAGCATGTTGGCATTTGAACCGTACTCATTCGTAACCACTAGTGGCTGAACTGATTGTTGCGCTTGTTCGCCGAGCTGTGCAACTTTTTGCTGGACTTTTCTTTTGTCTGCCTTGATTTTCTTTAGGACAGTACGGTCGTAGTCTGATATTGTTGACCCTGGTTGTTTACTCGCAGCACGGTTCGCGTTTGTCATTTTCTGCACCACTTGACGTAGCTTTGAACGAGGATACATTAGGTATGGCGGCTCTTGCTCTGCTTTTCTGTTAGCTTTGCATTTTTCAAAGAATGCTTTGACTTCCGCTTTGCTTGCAGCAAGCACTTCCTCATCGGTCTTCTCATATGGAAGCTTGGTCGTCTTCGGGATCTTCGTGTTCAAAGCTTTCCTCTTTGCCGCAGGTGGTTGGAGTGATCTCTGTGTCTCGGCGGACGACCTCTTCCTCCTCGATGCAGCACCAGCCGGTGCCGATGAGGCAGCGGCCGTTGTCGTCGGCATTGGCGGAGGCAGTGGCGCAGGTGGAGCTTGTTGTTGTGGAGGAGATTCGACCGCGGGCAGCGTTGGATTCCTTCGTGGAGGAGATGCGACGGCCGGTGGTGGGGATGCGGCCTTCTCTTGTACGTCGTCGTCGTCGTGTCCCACGGCACTATGGTCATGCGGTGAATGGACAGACGGACTTCGGTGGGGGGAGGCCCTGGATTTGAAGAAAACAAATAAGGTATATGTATACATGACTAAATGTAATTTGATACAATATATAATTATAGAAAAAGCAGTAGCGTCCACAATAATCCGCACCTGCTAGGGTTCGGTTGTGGCGGCGGCACCCCAGGAATAATGACGTACCGTTTCCTCCAACATATGAATGTCTTCTCCGCTTCACCAAGTGTCTTCTCTCCATTACCGCCTTCGATATCGAGAGGCACATTTTCACGGCCTCTGACCACTCTATCCACCGAGACACAAGCATATCCGGCTGGTATTGGGACAGAGTGGATTGTTGGTGTCTTGGTGGGGTCGATAGGAGATACGACACCGGTAGCCACCTTTACTGTGCCATCGCCCTCCGGAATATGGAGCTCACAAGACGTCAACGGAGCGGTGACGTCATCCACCGGGAATCACAGCCCTACGTCATCAACTTGCCTCGCATGCGCCTCCGTAGAAGCACAACTGCTCTTTAGATGAGCTGAGCAAGGGCTGATGTTGGCGGCCGGTGGCTGTGATAAGCTTTGGAGGCGGGAAGTTACAGCTACCTCCACGACCTTTTGGATTTTCTCATCCATTGTGGCCTTCAGCGCTTGCTCCCGCTCAAGGGCCCGTTGAGCCACTTCTTGGGTCTTTATGAGTCCTTCCTCCAATCTGCGTATCTGTTCCCTGTCCTCTTCCTTCTTTCTCTGGCGGCTTCTATAAGTTTCCCTATCACCAGGGAAGGCATGTTCCCATGACACGGTGCCATAGCCTCTCGTCCGTCCACCGTGCTCAGGGTTCCCCAGGGCGAATGTCAATTCATCTTTATCTCTATTCGGCTGCCATTCTCCACTTTCAGCGATGGAGCGGGCTTGATGGAATCTTTCCGCAACAGCTTGGATGCGTTCCCCATACACGACCTTTCCGGTCTCAAGGTCCTGTGAGCCTCCGTGAGCGAAAAACCAGTGCTTCGCGCGCTCAGGCCACTCGAGGGATTCGGGCACCAACCCCCTGTCGATTAACTCTTTTTCGGCCTTTTCCCACTTAGGAACTGCGGTTTGGTAGCCACCTGATCCCATCGTGTGGTGGTAGGTCTTGCGTCGGGCATTCTCTTGGTTCTTTCTGACCCGTTCCTGAGCCTCTTCGGACATCTTGAACCGTACAAAGTCGTCCCAAAACGGCCGTAGCTTCGCATAGTTCGGAGAGTTGAAATCTGGAGTCATGTTTTTCTTGATGTAGTCTTGATATAGACGCTTCTTATAGCCCTGGAGCATTGGTGCCATCTTCTTCATAGACCAGTCTCGGACTCTTTCCTTTAACTGTTCATCGTTTGTCTCCAGTGTAAAATGTTGCAAGACATCACCCCAGAGTAGCTCCTTGTCACGTATAGAGACATAACTGATTTCTGGGTGTTTCTTGTTCTCCTTCCATTCACGGACACTGATTGGGATCCTATCCCGGACAAGGTACCCTAAGTGGTTCACGAAGGCCCTTGAATGGGGTCCAAGTGGCTTGCCTGTTGCTTCCTCGAATTCTGAGATTACTAACCGGCCCTCCATAGGCTTCTTTGGGCCTCGTACTCTCCGGCTGGTCCCCGTGGTTGTCGTCGAGCCAGAGGGCTATGTAGAAAGAAAAAAGACAATTTAATACAAGATATTATTTCGAATTATATCGGTAAAAACAAAGGAGACTGCCATATTACAGACCTGCTGGCCAGCATTGTCTTGCTCATTCGGGTCGACCAAATACTGAGAGCAGTCATCGATTCCCTCAGGGTTTTCATCGCCTTCGCGATCATCGTGATAAACTTCTTCAGTGGGACCGCAGATCAGGTTCATCATTTCCTCTTCGTGTTCTCTCGGATTGGCCATTTCTACAGAAATATGTGACACATCACTACTAGCACTACTGTGTATACTTGACAAGGAAACAATATATAAAACTAGGGTTTAGGGCTTAGGGCTTAGAACATCACTAAATACATCACAGAACACTATAGAACATCACTAAATACATCAAATATATATTACTTGAAAAAAACTAAATACACCATAGAACATCACTAATTACATTAAAGAACACCGTATATATATTACGTGAAAATAAATAAGAAATTGGTACTATAATATACATGAAAATAATTAATTATATATGAATTTGAGCAGAGGCAATATTCTAGATTTATAAGAAATTGGTGACACATGACTACTAGCACTACTGTGTATACCTGACAAGGAAACAATATATAAAATTAGGGTTTACAACTTAGGATTTTCTGCAACAGTTTACGGCTAAGGGTTTGGGGTTTACGGCTTAGGTTTCAAGGTTTAGGGTTTATGGCTTAGGGTTTACATCATTTGCTAACAAAAGTGGCATGATCTGAACCGGTCACAAATAAGTGAGAGAGAGAGAGTATATGTGTTTAGGGCTTAGGGTTTAGGGGTTAGGGGTTAGGGTTCAGGGGTTAGGGTTTAGGGTTTAGGGTTTAGGGCTTAGGTTTAGGGTTTAGTGTATATCATTTGCTAATAATTAAATATATCATAATTATACCACTAATTTATACCACTAATTGTATCACTAATTATAGCACTAATTGTACCACTAATAGATCCATCTCGACATACCTGTAGTTTGAAGGCGGTGAGACGGTGGAGAGAAGGCGGTCGGTGCGGAGACTCGACGGGGACTTCGGTGACGATGGTAGAGAGACTTCGATCTGGAAGAAGAAAGAGGGAACAAATATTATATCACATTTACATATGTATGTGTGTGAGAGAGAGATAGACGGCAGAGAGACATCGATCCGGTGTGTGTGTGTGCGCGCGCGCGCGTATGCGCGCATCGGCCCTGGATGATCAAGTGTGTGTACATGTGTGTGTGTTCCACGGCGGTGCTCCACGATGGCGACGACAACAGCGCTGCAAAGGTTACAACGGCGAGTACTAGGGTTCTTTCTGTGTCTTATTTTTGGGTGAGGAACTAAACAGGGCCTAATATACATATACATTATGAATTTTTTCTTTCTATGTTTTTTCATATGTTTTTTCATTTTTTTTCTTTCTCCAGGGCCTGGTTTAGTTACCAAAAAATTTTGCAAAATATTCCAGATTCTCCGTCACATCGAATCTTTAGACGCATGCATGAAGTATTAAATATAAACGAAAATAAAAACTAATTACATAGTTTGGTCGGAATTGACGACATGAATCTTTTGAGCCTAGTTAGTCCATGATTAGACAATATTTGTCAAATACCAACGAAAATGCTATAGTGTCGATTTTCCAAAAAAATTTGGAACAAAACAAGGCCGGTGGCCGCCGGCAACGGGGCCGGCCGCGCCACCACGCGCGGTTTGCAGGCTGGCGCCAGCCGCGTCGGTCGGGCAAACGGCACGGGCCGCGTGCGGGGCCGCCGGCGCGGCGGTCGGGAAATTAAACGGCGGCGCGGCTACTAGGCGGCGCGCGCGTGGCGTCTAGGCGGCGCGCGCGCGGGGACGTCGCGCCGTGGCGGGGGAGGAGCGCGGGGCCGGAGGACGATGGCAGCGCGACGTACGGCGGGGCGAACACGAGGAGACGCGGCGGTGCTCTGCGAGAAGATCGAAGACGAGGAGACGCGGTGGCGGTTAGGGCTTGGTGGAGGAGGAGGAAGAAGGGCTCTGCCCTTTATAGGGCAGGGCACCTTTAGTCCCGGGCCGTGCCACCGCCCGGGACTACCTTTAATTGTTAAATGTATTATAAATTAAATAAATCTGATAAAATTTTTAAAAAATACACATTAATTTTATTCTACTCTACTCTTGAGTATAAAAATTCTTAACACAATTGCTTTTTAAATATTTCATATTACCCAAAATAAATGTTATTCATAATGAATATTTTGTTAATGCAAAAATATAATGACCAATTAAATTTTAAAAAATTGTTGGCTTTAGACAGATACTTTGTTTTTGGGTCATTTGGACGTTAAACTTTTGTTTCTTTAGTAATAATTATACAAATGCGCGACATTGATTGTATAAATTTGAAATTTAAATTTTCAAAAGTTGTAAGATGTATTTTGGAATCCTGAATGGCCTCAAATGGAAAACTCATGAATACAAAGTTTGTTCCACTCATCAAGACCTACATTTTCTCTAATGGTCACATTTTCATTTGAAAAAGTTTAGACCACTCAATTTTGAAATTTGAAAGAATTCATAGCGAAACGCTAATTTTCAGAACCATGGATGGCCTCAAATGGAAAACTCATGAATACCAATATTGCTCCACTCATCAAGATCTACATTTCATATATAGACCATTTTTGCATTTGACAAAGTGTTGGCAAAGTGTAGTTCAAAATCCACACTTCCCACGTATAGTTTCATAAAGTTTGTGTGAGATTCAAGATTTGGTGAGTATTGTTTACATAAACTTTTCCAAATGAAAAAATGGTCTATATAAAAAGTTTGGATATTGATGAGCTCTAACAACTTGGTATTCAAAAGATTTCCATTCCAAGTCATTTTCTCCGTCGTTTGACCAAAGCCCGTCTTCGAATTTGAAAACACGAGCCTCGGACTCGATCAAATTTATCCGGATGAAAATATGATCCATATATGAAATGTAGGTCTTGATGAGACCTAACAACTTGGCATTCAAAAGTTTTCCATTTGAAGTACTCAGGTGGGTCATTTGACCAAGTTTGACCAAAGTCAAAATAGTGGGTTTCACAAACACACACTTTGACCGAGCCCTCGATGGCCTCAAATAGAAAACTCATGAATACAAAGTTTGTTCCACTCATCAAGACCTACATTTTCTCTAGTGGTCACATTTTCATTTGAAAAAGTTTAGACCACTCAATTTTGAAATTTGAAAGAATTCATAGCGAAACGCTAATTTTCAGAACCATGGATGGCCTCAAATGGAAAACTCATGAATACCAATATTGCTCCACTTATCAAGATCTACATTTCATATATACATTTAATGAATACCAATATTGACCAAGTTTGACCAAACTCATGAATACCAATAGTTCAAAATCCACATCAAGATGTTACAATTATATTACACATAATGTTACAATTATATTACACAAGATTTCAAGTACAAATCACTACCATTATCAAGCTAGCACAGTGGTAAACTTTTTCTTAACATAATGCCCTTGGTTATGATCATTCCGTAACCATGGAGTGTCCTCTGCAGCGAGCATGATGCTTGGGTCTTTGGCCACACAGAAGGGTGGGATCCGTTCATCCTTTTCATAATCCTCTGACACGTCTGACTTGTCTTCAATTCCCACGATGTTTCTTTTCCCTGTAAGAACGATGTGTCGCTTTGGCTCGTTGGTGTTTTTCTCGTCTTGTTTCCCTCTCTTAGGTTTTGTAGACATGTCTTTCACATAGAACACCTGATTCACCTTAGTACCGAGGACGAATGGATCGTTTGTATATCCAATATTGTTGAGGTCCACTGTTGTCATTCCGTACTCCTTATCGACTGATACCCCTCCTTTCATCTTCACCCATTGGCATCGGAATAAAGGGACTTTAAAATTATGTGCATAGTCTAGTTCCCAAATCTCCTCTATACGACCATAATATGTGTGCCTGTCCCCATTCGTGTCCGTGGCATCCACACGGACACCACTGTTTTGGTTGGTACTCTTTTTATCTTGTGATACGGTGTAAAATGTATTTCCATTTATCTCGTACCCTTTGTATGTGAGGACGTGCCACGCTGGTTGCCTAGCCAACAAATAAAGTTCATCTCCAATATCTTTATCACCCTGGCATTTTTTTCGCAACCAGTCACCGAATGTTTCCATGTGATGATGCGTAACCCAAGTCTCATTCTTTCCAGGATTCTCGGATCGTACAAAATCCATGTGTTCCTCAATATATGGTTCCACCACAATGGAGTTTTGAAGGACTGTGTAGTGCGCTTTATTGAATAAATCATCACCCTGGCTGATATATGTTTTCTTTCCTAGTGTACCCTTTCCATCGAGTCTCCCCTCATACCTTGATTCAGGAAGACCAATCGGGTCAAGATCAGGAATAAAGTCCACACAGAACTCAATGACCTCCTCTGTCTCGTATCCCTTGATGATGCTTCCTTCTGGCCGACCCCGCTGGTGAACATATTTTTTCAGTACACCCATAAATCTCTCTAAGGGAAACATGTTGTGTAGGAAGACAGGACCCAGAATATGAATCTCTTTGACCAGATGAACTAGGAGATGTGTCATGATATCAAAGAAAGATGGAGGAAACACCAACTCAAAGCTGACAAGACATTTAACCACATCGTTCAGTAGAGTAGCTAGATCAAGAGGATTGATTGCCTTCTGAGAAATTGCATTGAGGAATGCACACAACTTCACGGTGGCCAAACGTACATGTGGAGGTAGAATTCCTCTTAAGGCAACCGGAAGCAGTTGTGTCATAATCACATGGCAGTCGTGCGATTTTAAGTTGACAAATTTTTTCTCTGGCACATTTATTATACGCTTTATGTTGGAGGAGAACCCAGATGGGACCTTGATGCTGCTTAGGCACTCAAACATGATTTCCTTCTCCTCATTGCTAAGAGTGTAGCTAGCAGGTCTTAAATACTGGTGTCCATCATCTGTCTGCTCTAGATGCAGGTTGTCTCGTTCTTTCATGCGCTTTAAGTCCTCTCGAGCCTCAAGGGTATCCTTAGGCTTTCCAAACACACCCATAAACCCTAGGAGATTGACACAAAAATTCTTGGTCAGGTGCATCACGTCGATGGAGTGGCGGACCTCAAGGTGTTTCCAATATGGTAGCTCCCAAAATATTGAATTTTTCTTCCACATTGGGGCACGCCCCGAAGCGTCTTTCGGAACAGGTTCGCTGCCTTCTCCCTTTCCAAACACTACTTTCAAATCTTTGACCATCTCGAATACCTCTGCCCCGTCTCGGTTGCCTGGCTTGGACCGGTGTTCTGCCGTACCTTTAAAATGTTTGCCTTTCTTTCTCAACTGGTGGTTCTTAGCAAGAAATCGACGATGGCCAAGGTACACGACCTTTCGGCATTTTTTCAAATAGATAGCTTGAAGGTCACCAAAGCAATGGGTGCAAGCATTATATCCCTTGTTTGTCTGTCCTGAAAGATTGCTTAGAGCTGGCCAATCATTGATTGTCACGAACAACAATGCTCGTAGGTCGAATGCTTCCTGTTTGTACTCATCCCACATACGCACACCTGGTTTGCTCCATAGAAGCTGGAGTTCCTCAACCAATGGCCTTAGGTAAACATCGATGTCATTGCCAGGTTGCTTCGGACCTTGGATGAGCACCGGCATCATAATGAACTTACGCTTCATGCATAACCACGGAGGAAGGTTGTAGATACATAGAGTAACAGGCCAAGTGCTATGACTAGAGCTCTGGTCCCCAAAAGGATTAAATCCATCCGTACTCAATGCGAACCTTAGGTTTCTTGCGTCCTCTGCAAATTCCGGGAATTCTCTATCAATTCCTCTCCACTGAGAACCATCTGCAGGGTGTCTCAACATGTTGTCCACCTTACGGTCTTCTTTGTGCCATCGCAACAACTTTGCATGCTCCTTATTTCTGAACAAACGTTTTAGGCGTGGAATTATTGGAGCATACCACATAACCTTGGCAGGGATTCTCTTTCTCGGACGTTCTTCATCCTCAACATCGCCAGGGTCATCTCGCAAGATCTTGTACCGTGACGCATGGCAAACAGGGCATTCATCTAATTTCTCGTGCTCGCCACGGTACAGGATGCAGTCATTAGGGCATGCATGTATCTTCTCGATTTGTAATCCCAAAGGGCAGACGATCTTTTTTGCTTCGTATGTAGTGGTGGGTAACTCATTAGGCTTCGGAAGCATCTTTTTTTGGATCTTCAGTAATTTTCCAAATGCCTTGTCAGAAATACCATTCTCTGCCTTCCACTGTAACAACTCCAGTATCGTTCCTAGCTTTTTCTGTCCCTCTTCGGCCGACAGGTAGAGTAGCTTATTGTGATCCTCTAGCATTTGGTCAAATTTAGCCTTCTCCTTTGCACTTTCGCAATCTCTCTGTACGTCGCGAATGACATCACCAAGAGCATCGTCATCATCAACGATACTGTTTCCTGCATCCTCGTCTTCATCACCTTCGTCCTCTACTGCGAAGTCGCAGTATTGAGCAAAAATATCGTCAGGGTACGCTTGCTCTTCTTCACCTTCTTCCATCATAACCCCAGACTCTCCGTGTTTGGTCCAACAAATATAGTTTGGCATGAAACCATTCGTGAACAAGTGCAAGTGAATTTCTCTTGAGTTTGAAAATTCCTTCAAATTCTTACAAACGGCACATGGGCAACACATAAAACCATCCCGCTTATTTTGCTCCGCCACTCTGCGGAATTCTCGCACGCCCTCAATGAACTCGTTGGAGCGGCGATCAGCATTGTACATTCAATGGCGTGCCATTATCTGCATTATCATAGAATTGTAATTTTTCTATTAAAAGCTATAATTTTATCAGTAAAGAAAATTAATTTCAATAATTTTTAAAGTGAAAAACAATTTATTTAACAATTAAAACAAAAATTATATTATTAATATTTTAAAATAAGAACATGAACATATTAAAGTAGAAAATATCCTATAATATCTATAATAGAACTTTACATGATTCGTGTATACATAGTAGTAATGATTTGTGTATACTAGTTTTTAGCGGGCACACACTTAGCATCGTTCAAAAAAATTCAAACATGAGAAGACGATGATTGCTCAGATGGCAACATGAATTAATCAAAATAGACATATGTCCAATATGAAATTACATATGGCGGTGAGAAACATAGGAGGATGAAGCCAGCAACCTTTCAAACAAATCGACGACGACGTAGAAGCGTTGAAATGGATCAATCGTGGGAGATGAGAGCACTAACAAGCAAGAACAATGAAAGAACAAGCAAGAACAAAGCACCTCGAGCTCGGGCAGGGAGAGGAAGATGGGAGGAGGGAGATTCAATTTATAGCGGGAGGGTTTAGTCCCAGTTGGTGTTACCAACTGGGAGTAAATACCTACCTTTAGCCCCGGTTAGTGCCAACGACCGGGACAAAATCTTTAGTCCCGGTTAGTGTCACAAACCGGGGCTAAAGGTAAGTATTTACTCCCGGTTGGTAACACCAACCGGGACTAAAGGTCCCTCTCCGACAGCGCCTGACACCAGAGCCGTTGGCGACTAAAGATTTCTTTTGTCCCGGGCGCCAAAATTACCGGGACTAAAGCTCATTTGGCACATCGACGAAAGGTGTGTTCTCTAGCAGTGTCTGTAAGGACCTATCTGGTAGAGTTTTAAATTTGGAAAACTAGATTTGAAACACTATATTTGCAAGGACCTGTTTAGTAGACCTTTAAGTTGGATCTAGAATCCCACTGTTTGCAGAGCTCCATGATGGATCCGTTGGCCTGGTTCAATATCTAGCCAAATTGCAACTTATGAGCGAGAGCTCTTTCTCTACTTTGTCTCACTGCCACCCTATAGGCACGCGTCAGTCTCCTCGTCTCATTCCCCTTCCTATCTTTTTGTTTCTTTCTCACGCACACAAAATCAGCCACCCTATAATTATTGTCTAATTATAGACTAATGGATTTAAAAGATTCGTCTTATAAATTACAGACGAACTATGTAATTAATTATTTTTTAATCTATATTTAATGCTTTATGAATATGCTGCAAGATTTGATGTGACGGAAAATCTTGAAAACTTTACCGAACTAAATATCCCCTAATTTTATTTCACGTGAACGAGGGAAGACTTCGCTAGCTGCAAGACTTGCATGGACTTCAAAAATTCAATAGTCTTTAACACTACGCTCTCCCTCTCTTTTGAATCCCGCTGGTGTCCGTGATGTTGGGCGGCTGCACGCTTGGCAACTCCTGGGCCACCGTCACAGGCTGCACAAATATCCCCATTCCCTCCCGGTCCCTCCTGCTCAATTTTCAGCTGCAATTAACGATTTGGTTTCGTTAACCGTACTGAAGTTTTTGGCCTTGACAGTAGATGACAGGCGCAGTGAGGGTAACACCTAACTGGTAACGCCGTAACGGTGACAGGCCAAGCTGCCCCAAGTTCTTCGCTGCAAAAAAAAAATAAAATAAATAAATAAATCAGTTACCTTGTCTTGACAGTAGACGTGATTCTTTTAATAAGGGAACACAGTTCCAAGCCTGTGCCATCCATCGATGGTACACAGCCGACGTAATTGTTTTTTTATCCTAATTTTATTTATAAATACTTAATTGATATTGGCTATTATGACAGTCGAAAATTTGCTACAGTATGAATGGCTGTTTCAGACGGGCCTCAGCGGCGGCCTGGAGACGCTGTGCGGGCAGGCCTACGGCGCCCCGGATGTACCGCATGCTGGGCCTGTACCTGCAGTCGGCGATGATCCTGTCGGCGGTGGTGTGCGCGCTCGTCTCCGTGCTGTGGATTTTCACGGAGCCACTGCTCCTGCGGCAGGACCCCGAGGTGTCCCGCAGGCCGCAGCTAGCGCGGCGGCGTTCGTCGCGTCCCCGGCCTCTTCGCGTTCGCCTTCCTGCAGTGCCTGCAGCGGCGGTACCTGCAGACGCAGTCCGTCGTCGTGCCGCTCGTCGTGCTGCTCTGCGGTGCCGTTCGCGCTCCACGTCGCGCTGGCACACCCGCTGGCGAACGTGCTCGGCATGGGGCTCGCCGGCGCGTCCGCCGCCATCTCGGCCGCGTTCTGGGCCTCCTGCCTGATGCAGCTCGCCTACGTGCTGCGGTCGGAGCCTTGGAGGAGGCGTTCGGCGACAGCGAAGATAAATTAATTAAGCTGGAATAGTATTTTTCTCTTAGGCCTTGTTTAGTTTCGGAAAAATTTCAGATTTTTTAAACTAACTAGAATCAAAAGATTCGTCTCGCGATTTACAGACAAACTGTGTAATTAGTTTTTGTTTTCATCTATATTTAATGTTTCATGTATGTGCCGCAAGATTCGATGTGACGAGGAATTTTAAAAACTTTTTGGATTTCGGGGTGAACTAAAGGCCTTAGAACAAATTAACAGTATCATCGGCTATAGAAACGATCAACCGAACAGGGCTGTCTCGCCACGTTACAAACTGATCGGCGGATAATTGTGTGCAGCAGTTGCACGGAGGCCATCGCGGCTTCATGATCACGTACGTCTCGTGTGCTTGCTTGTCACTTGTCAGCTTCATCAAATCGTGTTGCCTTGGGCTTATATATGGTGAGTGGTGACCGGCCGTGTCGATGTGTCCCATTGCGCGCAGCAGCCGGGTGTGAAATGAGGTCGGGGCCGGGAACGTGGACAGGGCCAATGCAAAGAACGCCGTATCGGTGACCCTGAAGCAGTCGGTGCTCGTCGGCGTCTCCTTCGTCGTGCTGCTGGCGTTCAGCCACGTACGGCCTCTGGGCGAACGAGCGCGGTGATCGTGTCGGAGTTCGCTGCCATCACGCCACTCGTGATCGTCTCCATCGTGCATTCGTGCTCGACTCCGCACAGGGTGCAAGTGGTCAAGGATCGTGGAGTGCAGGACGAGAAGGCCAACTACGCGCTTAGGCCCTGTTTGGTTCCACCAACTAAATTTTAGCTAACTAAAATTATTTTAGCTACTCTTGAGTGACTAATGGAACTAAACTATTTTAGTTTTTTTTAGTCAATGTGTTTGCTAGCTTAAAAAAATGCTGCTGAGACGGCATCACAAACGGGACCAGCTGCGATATTCCACTTCCATATCTTTTCTTGTTCTTGTGCTGTTGTGCACGACAAGTCGACGACAAGGAACGACATGCAGCGAGAGCAGATGCAGATTAGCCTAGGCTGGGCTAGGCCCAAATAACGCGTGGACTTTGTGGCCCAGTTCGGTGGTCCATTTCGAGGATTGATGCACGGTTCCGATTTTACTTCACGGAGGCCTTACTTTATCTTTCGCTCGTTTTCTGAGTCGAGTTGTACGGATAAGTCATTTTTTCTGGCCCAGTTGTACGAATAAGACATCGATTTTACTTCACGCACGCTCATTTTCGCTCATTTGCGTATGTGTGTTTGTAGGTTCTCATAGTTATGTAAATGACGTCCACAACAAACATGTACATTCACGCCCTACGAACAAAACAAACCCTTTGTTGATTGGTTAGCTTGTTGGTATACGAACAAAACAAGACTGATTTTTAACCCTAACCCGAGCCCTAGAACAAAACAAACCCTTTGTTGATTCTAAAGGTAACATGATGCTCTTTTTTTGGCACGGAAGGTCAACGGGAGTGGGGAGATGCAAAAGAAAAAGAAAAAGAAAGATTGGGAGCTTGTTTGGATGCTTCCAACGTCTAGAAGTACCGAGAACTTGATTGCTATATGTATTGATGATTTATGTTGCAATATATCGGGAAGGGCTCGTTCAGTTTGGTGAAATCCAATTAGAAACCGTTTCCGCTGATCAAATGTTCTAGGGACTTATCTAATTTTATATACACCGCTCTCGATCAGAATTTATTCCTCCATAGAACCACCCTAAACGAACTAGCTTTAAAAGATATTAGATAGCACATTTATAACTATAACAATTAATATCAAATTATGAACTAATTAAACTTAAAAAATTCATCTCGCAAATAATGCAAACTATGGAATTAATTAGTTTTTAATTTATATTTAATGTTTAAATATTTGATATGATGAAGCGAAAAGTTTTTAGGTAGAAATTAAACAGAGCCTTAGTGAAATATTACTGGTAGGAATGGATCCAGGATTGGTTCATGCCAAATGAACAGGCTCTTGCTAATTGAAGTTGCAAGAAAAAAAAACCGGTAGCTAATTCGAATCATTTCCTTTTTCCTGAAAAAAACCTAGAAAACTACACATTCGCCACCAAGCCCTCACGAAGTCCTCCGCCCCTCCCCGGGGCCCTGCTGGCCCCCTCCTAGCCTACCGGTCCACGATCCAATCCGCGCCGTCCGTTCTCCCGCCGCAACCTTCGTCTTGTCCTCAAGGCCGTCGGCGGCCACCGCCCGCATACACCATGAAACCACCGCGGCTCCTTCCCCTCCTCCGCCGCCGCCTCTCATCCGCCGCTGACGCCGCCGCTGATGCCGCGGAGCTTGCCAGCGCGCTCTCCGTGGCGCCCTCCCCCGATGCGAAGCGCGACCTTGCCATCCTGCTCCGCCGCCTTGGCGGCCGCGGCCTCGCATCCGCCCTCTCGTCCCTTCCGGCCCCCCTTCCGGCCTCCTCCGCCCAGCGCCTCCTCCAGCATATTCTCTCCGACGCCCACGCTTCCGCCTCCCGCCACGCCGAGGATCTCCTGTCTCCCCGCGTCTCTACGCTCCTCCTCCAATCGCTCGTCGCCGATCGCGCCTCGCTACCGTCCGCGCGCCGCCTCGTCTCACGCCTCCTCCGCTTCAACCCTCTGTCCGTCGCCGCAGCGGCTATCGCGGACTCCCACTGCACTGCCACAGCGGACCTTCTCGTCCGCGCCTGCCTCAACTCGCCTGCCCCCGGATCCCTGTCCCGTGCCGCCGATGCCTTTCTCGAGCTTTCCGCACGTGGTGCATCGCCGTCCATCAAGACATGCAGTATCCTTGTCGAAGCCCTAGGTTGTGGTGGCCAACTGGACGTGGCCCGCAAGGTGTTTGGAGAAATGCGGGATGGCAAGACTGTTGCTCCTGATGTGCACACATACACGGCGATGATTAAGGCACTCTGCAGGGCTGGAGAGATTGATGCTGCTTTTGCAATGCTTGCGGAGTTGCGGCGGTCTGGGATCCAACCAACGGTTGTCACTTACAACGTGCTAATGGATGCACTGTGCAAGAGTGGGAGGGTGGAGGAGGCCTTTCGGTTGAAGGGGAGAATGGTTGAAGGCAGGGTGAGACCAAGCATTGTCACGTTTGGCATCCTGATCAGTGGTCTTGCAAGGGGCCAGCAGTTTGGGGAGGTTGGTGCAGTGTTACAGGAGATGCAGGGTTTTGGGATCACCCCTAATGAGGTTATTTACAATGAGATGATTGGTTGGCATTGTAGGAAAGGGCATTGCTCAGAGGCGCTTAAGCTGTTTGATGAAATGGTCTCAAAGGGGATAAAGCAGACAGTGGTGACTTACAACTTGATTGCGAAGGCTCTGTGCAAAGAAGGAGAAATGGAACATGCTGAGAAGATATTGGATGAGATGTTGTTGGCTGGGATGATGGTTCATTGCAGCCTGTTTAATAGTGTGGTTGCATGGCATCTTCGAGGAACTGGAAGACTGGATTTGGTGCTAAGGCTTATAAGAGAAATGCTTGCCAGATTTCTGAAACCAAATGATGCTCTGATGACAGCTTGTATCCAGGAGCTTTGCAAAAGTGGGAAACACGAAGAAGCAGCTGAAATTTGGTTCCAAGTATTGGGTAAAGGTTTAGGTGTCAATGTTGCAACATCCAATGCGTTGATTCATGGGCTTTGTCAAGGTAACAACATGAAAGAGGCTACTAAGGTTCTAAAGGCTATGGTGAATAGCGGGGTTGAATTGGATAGAATCACGTATAATATAATGATTCAAGGCTGCTGCAAAGCCAGTAAAATGGATGAAGCAATACAACTTCGTGATGATATGATCAAAAGAGGGTTTAAGCCTGACCTTTTCACTTTTAATATTTTCTTACACACTTACTGTAATTTGGGTAAGGTGGAAGAGATCCTTCACCTGCTGGATCAGATGAAAAGTGAGGGCCTTAAACCAGATATTGTGACATATGGCACTATAATAGACGGTTACTGCAAAGCAAAGGATATGCACAAGGCGAATGAATATTTGACAGAATTGATGAAAAATGGGTTAAGACCGAATGCAGTCATCTATAATGCTCTTATTGGTGGTTATGGTAGGAATGGTAACATTTCTGATGCAATTGGTATTCTTGACACTATGAAGTATAATGGCATACAACCAACACCTGTAACTTACAATAGCCTTATGTATTGGATGTGTCATGCTGGTCTTGTTGAAGAGGTGAAGGCAGTTTTTGCACAATGTATAGTAAAGGACATTGAGCTTGGAGTAATTGGCTACACAATTATAATTCAAGGTTTTTGCAAAATAGGAAAAATTGATGAAGCTGTGATGTACTTCAAGGAAATGCATTCCAGGGGTATACCTCCAAATAAGATGACCTACACCACTCTGATGTTTGCCTATTCCAAATCTGGCAACAAAGAAGAAGCTTCCAAGCTTTTTGACGAGATGGTGAGCTTAGGCATTGTTCCTGATAGTGTTTCCTACAATACACTAATTTCAGGGTTTTGTGAGGTGGATTCATTGGATAAGATGGTAGAAAGTCCTGCTGAAATGTCCTCACAAGTTTTGAAACAAGATGGCTGTTCGTACAATGCTTTTGTTGATGGAATAACTACACCCTGGTGCCAGAAAGAGGCTGTGTCTAATGCTGAATGATGTGTAACCAAGGTACCATCGGACATGACTTCTTTTTGTGACAGTTATTGTCAAACATGAATAGGAAGAACTCAGGAGAGTATACGGGCTTCTGCCTTGTCTTTGGTGGCTTATGCATCTCGCAAACATGTATTCTACTCTGCCTTGTTTGCCTTTCTTGTTAGCCATATATTCTACGCTGCCTTTTCTGCTCATATGCTCTACTGTTGCATCAGCTTTTGGTTAGCACTATGGACTGAGAATAAGAACCTTAAGTGCGCACCCTTTAGTTCCCTTGCATTTAGACATGGTAATGCCATGTTCTGCACACTGAATTTTTTGTTGGTAGAAGTTGATAAGTTAATCTTCCTATTGTTGGTTTACTGCTAGAATATGTTTGCTCGCAGTACTGAGTTGCTAATGCAAGCTGACTTATTTAGTCTGTTTATTTACTTCTGTACAAAAATATGCCTAATTATTCTCATGGCATGCAAGAAATTATACTGATTCTGGCGATAGTATATCTATATTGTATGCTCCTTTGTAAAACGAACACTGTCATCTCACGGTAGTATATATATTGTATGCAGGATGATGTAAGAAAGGAGACTAACTTTGAGCTTGATAGATCATCATAATGTTCATCAGTTCTTACTGCTCATTTGTTGCGGTTGCGGGTCATAATCTTTTGGTGGTAATGCCATTCATGCCAGAAGGTTCACGTTTGCACCTAATGATGGTTGCATATCTGATGGTTTTGAAGATCCAGTTATTGCGTCTATTCTAAATGAAACACTCAAAGCTCTAGACTACCCCCATAGCCAAGTGCATATTCATCGTGATGTGAAGGTCAGTTCTGTAGGATTTGTTTGAGATTAGTTTTGGCAGTGCTTTTCTCAACATATCGTTGTTGCATGCAGGTAATATCCTTATTGTAATCCCAGTGTAGTCAAGCTTGGGGACTTCGGTGTCTCTGCTTGCATTTTTGATAGGGGTGATAGGCAAAGGGCTAGGAGTACATTTGTTGGAACACCGTGCTGGTAACTATGTTTCTTTTATATACATTTCTTTTGCTAGTGGTTCAATAGAAATTAATTAGTTTATGCATAATTTGACATGTTTTTCTTGTTTTACTTGGTGTTTAGGATGGCTCCAGAAGTTCTCCAGCCTGGAACTGGATATGATTTCAAGTATGTGGTGAATATCAATACCAATCTTATATTTTTACACGTGCATGCTTAGTTCTTCTTCACAATTTGCATTGCTTAATAAACCTGAGATAGAGCAAATACTATGTTGGAAGTTAGATTTACTTGTTGTATTTAAATAAGCACATCATCAAGTTGGAACTCTTCCCAGAAACTAGGTGGTGACCAGGTTCTGGTCGGTTCCAGTTTGAGGTTTCTGGGAAAACTTCCCTAATATCATTTTTCACTTATAATATTGCTTATGTTTTACTTGTGTAATAATGATCATGTTTGTTTAACGCGCTGTAGCTTTTTGTGTGTACTTTTACTTTTCTTAGTTGCTATTGTAATTGACATCTTCTAACAACTATCGACTCTTTGTACAGAGCTGATTTATGGTCATTTGTAATAACCGCACTCAAGCTGGCACATGGACATGCTCCCTTTTCAATGTACCCTGCTATGAAGGTAATGGGTCATTTGCTCTTTGCAAATTAAGATTTTAAATCTTTTTTCCTTCCTGCTCTTATGGAATAGCAATCTAATAATAGTTCCCATGGAGCGTGAATGCTTGATGATTGATTGCATCAGTTTTCTTTTATTTTGAAATTTCATGAAGTAGCTTAATCATTTTGCCATCTAATCCTAGTATTACTAATTAGAGACTCTTTTTGTAGCCTCCACATTAATCCTCACATTACATGATAGCGAAAGAGAGAAATCCTAGAAATTCTACATTATTTTGTGAATACTTATTTAGACTTGCTGATTGCCACCAGCTTGCAGAACTATTATAGGCGTCAGATAGTCTTATCCATGAAGTTAGCTATCCAAATTTAAAAACTTTCTGGCTCAATAACTATTTCCGTAGAGTTCACCTAATCACGTGTGTGAATTCAGTGTTAACTGGTGATTTCCTTGGTGGCACAGGTTCTTCTCATGACGCTCCAAAATGCTCCTCCAAGTGTGAATGCTTTCTGATTATAGTTTTCTATCACAATCTTTCTGTTCTAGAATGCCGTTTCAGTCATTATTTGTACAGAGACTGGGCATTAGGTTAGATTATTGTGGTTGCTCTTCTAATTAAAGTTTTTTCAGTTGTAATCAGTCCTTCAAGGAAATGGTTGCAATGTGCTTGGTTAAAGATCAAACAAAGAGGCCAGCAGCAAAAATTACTTAAGCATTCTTTTTTCAAGAATGCACAACCTCTGGAGCTAACTGTTAAGCATTTTAACTGATTTGCCCCCTCTTTGTGATCGTGTAAAGACACTTCATTTTTTTCTATGTACTTTTTTTCTTATTTCTGTTTCACATAATGCTTGTGATAGTTTTTCTTAGTTAATGACTTTGTATTTCCAGCTAAAGGATGAAGCACAGCTAGCTTTGAAGAGAATGCCTGCTGCAAAACAAGAAGCACTTTTCATGGTTCGTGAAAGTGTACTTTGCCTATTTTTCTCTACTCAACTTGTTTCCCCCCTGAAGCAGGCTAGATGTATCCTTCATATTTGTGGACCATGTTAACGTTAAAGATGTGGCTTCAAAACAAATTTCATAAAAGATGGTAGGGATATATATGAGCAAAATGGTTGCTTTATAAAAGACAGAAATTTAAATTGTGATAGTATTATATCAATGGCCGAGTATGCTAGTATTTCCTCATGTTTATTGGTTGAACAAGGACTAGGGGAGAGTAATTAGGAACCATGCTACAAAATCAGACTCATTTCACAACCCATATGATACGATGTTAGTTTTTTAGGGATAAACTTGATGTTATAAAATGATCGCTCATAAGCCATATGATGCAACTCTTTGTGCTAAAGTAGATGACTGCTAAAACATGTTTTAGCAGAAGCAATGGTTCGTATTAAATATCTATTTAGCTTGTGAAGTTGCAAACTCTTTTGTTCTAGAGAGAAGCTTCTATTCCCTACAACGTGTACCTTTCCAGAGCTGCAGAAATTTGAAAGCACAAACCAAGATGGATTCTAAAAGCTAAGCCCTTGAACACCCCAAGATCTGTGTGACTCCAGTATGTGGATACGGTGCTCACATGACTATCAACTATTCATTTCATATATAAACAATCAACTAACATCATGTTTAGTTGCTTAGATAATACCATGATTACTCACAAGATGTATTTTGCTTACTGTATTGTTTCGTTAGCACACCATTATGTATTTTCATAGGCATAGACGCAATATTTACTTCGCCCTTCAATCCATATACGTGACTATTTTTCTGAAAGTTTGATGGTTTATGTGACAGGGTGAGTACCAACAAGGGTTAGTGCATGGAACTTCGATATTGAGGATCTAAAGTCTCTGGCATCACTGGTTGGTTTTTTTATCTTCTATATCACTGTGACACCTTGTATGTTCTGAAGTCAGTGTTTTTGCCTTACAAGTAAGCTATATAACATTGCAGATTTGCAATGATGATCCACCTGAATTAAAAGAAGATGATGACACTTCTAGAATAACTGAGACTAATAAAGTTTGCTTGACTCCTTTTCCTTTATTTTAAGAAATACCTTAGTCCTGTCTACTAGGAATAATGACATAAATATGATGTAAGCTTCACAGGAAAGCTACACAGAGTGATTGAAGAATTCATACATAAAAGCATCATCTGTCATATGTATATATTCACTATGGAAAATTTTACCATGTATCTTTCAAAAAAGAAGGGAAAATAAATTGCCATATGTTGGATTCAGACAGTAAGACATGTTTAAGTGGGGCGGAAATGGTTCAATGTAGAGCTGTGTAGATGCATTTCTGGATTCCCTCCATTGGCTACTTGAAAAAAAATGCAATCCTTTTGCTTTTTTCTTTTCTCGAACCAAATCCTTTTATTTTATATTTCACAGTTTTTCACTATTTGAATTTTGAAATAGCAAAAGACATCTGCTTGATCTTTGTGTTTCTATATGCAAGAGAAATCTATCTGCTTTCTGTGGATTTAGGCCTTGTTTAGTTCACCCCAAAAACCAAAACTTTTCAAGATTCCCGATCACATCGAATCTTGCGGCATATGCATGGAGCACTAAATATAAACGAAAACAAAAACTAGTTGTACAGATTACCTGTAAATCACGAGATGAGTCTTTTGAATCTAGTTAGTCCATGATTGGATAATATTTGTCAAATAAAAACGAAAGTGCTATAGTCCCTTAGAAGTCCAAATGTTGCAACAAACTAAAGAGTTTTCTCCTCACTCTTAATGATGGACAGGCTCAACACGAGGAACATTATTAGGAGAAAAAAGCTCAAGCTGGAAGGCAACAACTACAATTGTGTCCTATGCAAGATGAATGTTGAAGAAATGGCATTTCACCTCTTCTTCACTTGTTCTTCCAGCCAGCTCTGTTGGCAGTTCCGTGGCATTCAGTGGATCTTACGTCAGATTTCTTCCAAATGATAATACAAGCCAAAAAAAGTTTTTCCATATCCTTTCGTCATGGAAGTGTTCATTATCTCTGCATGGCAAATTTGGATGCAGCACAATAACTTCATTTTTAACAGAGGATCTCCATCCTCCTCTTCATGGAGAAGATGTCTCAAAGATGAAGGTCGACTACAAGCATATAGGATTTCTGAAAACAAGCGGCCTGTTTTTCTCTCCTGGGTTGATTCCTTTGTATAGTTTTTTGTTTTTTTTTCTGGGCTTAGCAGGAGTGTTTCCTTTTGTTTTGTACAGTGGTTGTTTTTGTGTTTTAATAAAATCTAACAGTGGAGAGCTCAGCTGTTTTCCTGGTTAAAAAAAATCTGAATCTAACAGTGGTTCAAAAAATAAACTAACAGTTGGGACCTCTGCTTGTCCCGGGAGAGGCATTCGAAGAGGCTGCGGAGCAGAAGGAACCCGGGTAGAAAAGAAAGAATCGTAGTAATTTTGTTTCGTGAGTCATCCATTTGCTGTGAAGGGTCGTTGGTTAAGTGTTGCCATCAGCCACGTGAGATACCTGCTCATCTATGAACCCTGATGTGCCTCTTCGTCTCCATGTGCTCCAGTTTTCAGTTTGTGACAAGCATTTTTTTGAACGTATCCAGTGGAAACCACAATCTTTATAAAAACTTGTGCAAATCATGACAAAAAAGTCGTCTAAATTCATGAAAAATCATACATGTAGATGATATGATGATACATAACCTTGTAAAATATTTTGTCTAAACTCGACTTCGTTTGTGAGATATAAAAATAACAAATTTCAAGGTAGAAACCTGTCCACACGATTTGTTAGAAATTGTTATTTTTATATCTCACAAACGAATTTAAGTTTGGACAAGATATTCTACAAGATTGTATATCATCATATCATCTATATATATGTGATTTTTTTGATGAATTTAGACGACTTTTTATCGTGATTTGATTGTGGTTTTTACCAGGTACATTCTTTTTTTTTTGTCCCGACACAACAGTCGCATTCAGTTTTGCAAGTGATTCCAAAAGCATCACTGCAATATACTTAAGTTTTCTGAAGGCTTATAGTTTGTTGAAAGAGAAACTAAGGACATAAGGATATTTTACAGATCCAACCTATGAATGAAGTCTTTGAGATAGTGTAGACCGGCATATATTTTCCTCGAGTCATAGTGGTTTCAGCAAATGTTTGTTCCTCGAGTCATAGTGTAGACCGGCATATATTTTCCTCGAGTCATAGTGGTTTCCTCGACTTAAGTTTTTAGATTTTGATACTATAGTACTTTTGTTTTTATTTGATAAATATTGTCTAATCATAGAATAATTAGGCTTAAAAGATTCGTCTCGCGATTTACAAACAAATTGTACAATTAGTTTTTGTTTTTATCTATATTTAATGCTTCATGTGCCATAAAATTCGATGTAACATGAAATTTTAAAAAGTTTTTAGTTTTTTAGGTGAACTAAACAAGGCATGAATATAGTAGAAATTAGGGACACGGTTGTTTGGGGTGCTGAGCCATGATGGCTGTGTAGTGTAGCACTGTAGCGTGCATCGCTATTGCAGCCTCCATTGTGTGCGTCATCACACTGTTTGGAAACATCATGCATGCTTTTGTTGTTGCTACCTGGCTTGATCCACAACATAACATCAGCACGTAAAACATCTGAATCGAATGGCCAACCAGTAAGGTGACGATTGGGTGCACATAAACAAGGAGCCGAAACTGCCAACACCGTCTCGGTTGCCATTTTCAGGCAGCCTATGGCCGGTTAGTCAAAACTCAAACGGAAGTGAGACCAGACTTTGCATAATCTCCAGTTTCTTCGTAAACAGTACACAGTGCAGAGCACAAGCAGACAAACCGGGTATGGTATGGACTGACTGAAGAGTCTGACGAGTATACAGCCAACCACACTATAAATCGATCGAGTATATGGCGTGTTAATAAGGTAAGAAGATATATCGAGTATGGCGTGTTAATAAGGTAGAAAGATATACAGGCAAGAAATTTCACAGCTTATGACCGAAATTATAACCTTCCAGATTCAAGTGTTTACAACTGTATGCCGATCACCACGAATCTTGATTCAATCCAACCAAACAGCACTATGCATTCAGTCAATCGAACGCCCGCACACACGAACTGAATTACTCCATTCAACACGTCCGAACGATGCAACGTTTACACAAACCCACCCATCTGATCATCATCGGCACCGCCGGGGCGCCGGCGACAAGCCTAGCAGCACGCGAGCTGCTCCTTGCCGGCGTCCTCCACCTGTGCCCGGCGGTCGCCGAACAGGCCGGCCCTGAAGGCGAGGAACCCCGCGGCGTGGCCCGCGACGGCGACGAGGAGCACGCCGCCGTTGAAGGACATGAGCGCCAGCATGAGCAGGTACGCGACGCCCACGCGCAGCGCGTGCACCGCGGCGCGCGCAACCCCCGCCGCCACGCGCACGCCCCGCCCGTCCCTCCCGTCCCCGGCTCTGGGGAGCAGGAGCGCGGCGGCGTCCAGGCCGCGGGAGCCCAGGAACTCGAGGAGGAACGCGAGCGCGAAGACGGCGACGAGCGCCAGCGCGTACATGCCGCCGCGCGCGCCGGGCCACCCCGCGAAGAGGATCTCCGAGTCCTTGCCCCAGAAGAAGGTCATGTGGGTGTACCGCATCCGCATCCGCATGCCGCCGCCGCCCGGCGGGGACGGCGGCGGCGCCATGGGCATCGGCATGCCGCCCATGCCGCCGTGCCCTCCTCCTCCTCCTCCCATGTCCATGCCCGTCCCCCGCCTTGGCGCGCGTGTTGTGTGCTCACAGTGTGGTTGCGTGAGAGGTGACTGGCGTGCGGGGCGGCGCTGTGCTGCGCGCGTCGATCGGGGACGGGACGGGATGTGCTGCTGCGGCTGCCTATATAGGCTAGGGACTGCGTCGTGCAGTACGACGCGACGAGAGGGGGAGAGACGGTGTAGTACACCCGGTGACCCGCGTGTGCGTACACGGCGGGGCAGAGAGAGAGAGAGAGAGAGAGAGAGAGAGAGGTGTACTGCGCCCTCCCGTGCGGGGCGGGGAGTGCGGCCGTGCGGCGACGGCGCGGCGCTAGTACAACGCAAATACTGCGATTTTCCGAAACGGCGGCCGCGTGCACGGCTCGGCAAAGCAGCTTCCTATGTTTAGGCAGGCAGTCTGGCAGTGGAACGACTGCATTGAACGGCGGGCCTGAAACAAATTATCTGATCGTTTTCATGGTCGGTCACATGGACGCTGAAAGTCAGCAATTCTGAAGATCAGCGACGTGCTTCCTTCGGAGGGGATAGCCCGACTGTATTTAATAATAATAATAATAATAATAATAATAATAATAATAATAATAATAATAATAATAATAGTTTCGTGCTTAGGCCTTGTTTAGTTCTCCAAACATTTTGCAAAATTTTTCAGATTTCCCGTCACATCGAATCTTTAGATGTATGCATGAAGTATTAAATATAGATAAAAATAAAAACTAATTGCACAGTTTGGTCGAAATTGACGAGACGAATCTTTTGAGCCTAGTTAGTCCATGATTGGACAATATTTATCAAATACAAACGAAATTGCTACAGTGCTCATTTTGCCAAAAATTTTGGAACTAAACAAGGCCTTAACATCAAATGTTTAGATATATGGAAGGACTAATCGTCATGTAGCATCAAGCCATCGCCATTGTATAGCCATGTTCTCACCTGAACATTGTAAAATCCGTACATATAATTGTAATTCATTAACATTATGTTCATAGATGAGTGTACATACGTATTGTGGGTATCCATGTTGTAATGTGTAATCTTAGGTCTTGTTTAGTTCAAAAAAATTACAAAATTTTTTACATTCTCCACTACATCGAATCTTTAGATGAATGTATAGAACATTAATTATAGATGAAAATAAAAACTAATTATACAGTTCACCTGTAATTTGCGAGATTATTTTTTTGGTTCTAGTTAGTCCATGATTAAACAATATTTGTCAAATACAAACGAAAGTGTTACAGTGTTTATTTTGCACAAAAAAATGGAACTAAACAAAGCCTTATATTCTTATAAAGCAAAACTGTACTACATAGCAATCCACTATCACACATAATTAAAATTCACTAGCCCATGCAATTGTAATGTCTACGTCAGCAAGTGACATATTTCTCTAAACATGCAATCTTTCCAACTAAGCAATACACATTCCAACCTATTTATATTTCTTCTTCGTACCCGCGGAAAATCTTCCTAGTTCTAAAAAAAAGCATGCACATAAAATAAAAATGATAGTAAATGGAGGTCGTCTTTAATTTATGTAATCCGTTTTTAGTCGCTTCCTTGCATGTTTTTGTGCACACCATGGCTTAATCCTATACTACGCTCAAGAAGTCCAGAATGAAGACTCGCAGATTAGGTAGGATCACAAGTGTTCTGCAATTTATCAGGAGCAATTGATTAGGTGGTATCTCAATCAAACAAGAAAATATCTTGGTTGCCTTTCGAGAGGGCATCAGATATGCATGAGAAAAACTTTGCTATATGCCCCTCCTATTCCATCCGCACAAACTCTACTCAACCATTCATTGGCTTAAGGTTATTATCGTTGTCATCACCTTCCCTTCTCTTCTTTCTTTTCAGCTCGACCGCTCCTATTATAAGGTTGCCTTCAATGAGCTTCTCTCTATCTCTTCTCTATCATATCTTTATCTTATCTTATTTTATACTCATCTATCTAGTCATGGTGAAACCCTATTCGCCGATTTTAAACTGGCAATCAACTTCTTTTCCCTCAAAACATGAAACTGACGATCAACTGTAGAAGGCAATACATATAGAGTATTACTGTTAATTACGATGATAAATTGACGTGAAGTATTCCTACGGGCTACCACCGTGGAGTTCATGCAGAAGTGAAGTAGTACATGCAACTTATTTTTTGAGGACAACTGATGCTTTTTTTTTTTTTGGAGAAACGACAACTGATGCAAGTGATACACATTGGCGCGGCCCATCCGTGCACGAAAGCCATGACAGATCGGGCCCATTTAGTTATAAGCATGGCCGACACCTATCCATGTAGAGCATCGGCCCAGAAACTCCTCAGTCCTGCCTCTCTTCTTACTTCTTAGCTCGCCGAGAGGGATGGCGCACGGCCTCGCCGGCGGCGTCGGCCCCCTCCGGTGCTGTCCCTCCGTGTCCTCCTCCTCCACCACCGTTCATCACACCCTGGACGCTCCCCCTCGTCGAAGCTTAGCGATGTGCGCCTCGACCTTCTCTCCTCCAGCCGCTTCCGCCATCGAGGGCCGCGACGTCGGGCTCTCGGTGACCACGCGGCGGGGCAGGGTGTTGCCGGTGCTTAAGGGATGCTCCCTCCTTGTCCCACCCGGGCAGCTCTGGATGCTCCTCGGGCCCAACGGCTGCGGCAAGTCCACCCTGCTGAAGGTTCCTCCTCTAAACTAGGAGACATCATTTCGTGTCTTTCGCTCCCACTTTATTCGTGCAGACCTGAGAATTGAAATCAGTACTGAATTTCTCAGATTGGTGATTGCCTTAAGCGATTGATTTAGCACCTTTGTTATCTGCATTCAACAGTCAAACGTGGAATGCCCCTGTTGCCTCCAATTTGAAACGAAGAAAATAGTTTCCTGCTGTGTGTAGTGCCCAATTTACTTGGTAGATATGAATTAGATACTATCAATTATGTCCGGCAGTTTTTCGATTAGAAGTGAAAATAGAATACAATCTGGATGGAATCGAGGTCCATCCCCTCAACCTCTGAACCTTGTGAGCTGCGAGCACAGATTTGTGGGGAGGAAGGGCTAGTTAAACTTCATGAAAATGTTCAAGCAAGCCTTTGTACCTTTGGGGGACCCAAAATTCTCAGGAAAGGTTTCGGTGACTTGTGAATGTGCATGCCATTTAGTGTACTGATGCAACCATAACCATATTGCCCGGCAAAATTTCCAGTTTCTATCAGGGATCAATAGAAAGTCCACAGTAAAGCCAATAAGAAAATCTAAGAAAACCTTTGTACGGATGTCACGAATGTCAATTCTGTATCTCTTTTGTGGTCTGGTGCATCATCACAAAGGGGTTGAGCAATGGAGCAGCAAATGACAGTAGTCAGAGTTAATTTACACCCATTGTTTTTTGGGCCAGAATATAGTTTATGTTACTTAATTATAAATAATAATGTAGTTACTGTTACATTCATGTGGAAGAAACAAGCATGAGTTGGTTTTATCTACTTGCCCTTGTAAAGTCCTTGTAAAGTTGTTAGCTACATGCATTGTGCTCATTTCTGATCACTAGGTACCAGAACTTTGAGAATTTATTTATTCATTTATTATCACTGTCACTGTGAATAAATGCCAACACCAAGTTTTTCTAGGTTTTAGCAGGTTTTCTGAATCCTTCGGCTGGTACAGTGTATGTAAACAGACCATGCAGCTATGTCTTCCAAAATCCTGATCACCAGGTGGTAAAACTTCTCTTTCTTTAATAGTTTTCTAACTGGTTTATTGTCAGGTCTCACAATACATTTTAAGTGGAATCTGTAGTATGCCAACACAATTAACTCACATAGCATCCATTGAATTCAGTTTCAGTGTAACCTGTATCAGCTTATGTGTTAAACTCTGAGCAGCTATTGGCTATTTTACTTTGTATTGGACGAGTAAATGATGTCTTTGGTTAAACCATATAAATTGATGCTTGTAATTATACATTTAATCATGTGGCTCAATATGTGAACTATGTCATAGACACGGACAATTTGTCACAAAAGCTTTTCCATGCATATCCTGCTAGAGCTCCAACTCCAAATTCGCACAATATCCACTTAAATGCACTCGGAGCTTAGTTTTAAGATGAGTCATGCAATCTGATTATAATATTCTTGTTCCATGCTAGAGAAAAGGTGCCATCACTTGTGCATCTAGTTCTGTGTTCCTTAGTAGCCTTCTTTGTTGGGGACATCACATTTACAGGAGTCATGTTGAATCAAATCTAACTCACTGCCTACTAAACCATGAACTTGTGATCTTCCTCTTTTTTTTTTGGCAAATCGTACTTTATGTTCAGAACTCAAATGCACACATTGGAATCAAACAAGTTCTAGCATTACGAAAGCTTCCACCTGGTCGTCAAGCCAAGAACTTCAGCCCCAGACTGTCCATGCGCTCGAGTCTTTATACCATGTCTTTATATGGAAGAACTGTGGTTTTCTCAGTTCTGTCCTTTGGATGCAGGTTGTGATGCCTACAGTGGAATCTGATGTAGCATTTGGTCTTGGTAAGCTCAAACTTCCATTAGATGAGGTCAGGTTAAGGGTATCAAAATCTTTGGATGCTGTTGGGATGTTGAGCTACTCTCAGGTAGGCAGCTAAAATCCAGCTTTTGGAGCATAATCTAATGTGTTCGTAATGTTCATAAACCTGCATTCAAACAGAGGCCAATCCAAACTCTGAGTGGTGGGCAGAAACAGAGAGTTGCAATTGCTGGGGCGTTAGCTGAAGCATCCAAAGTATTATTGCTGGATGAACTGACCACATTCTTAGATGAACATGACCAGGTACGAATCTCCTTCATATTCTGATTTGTATGATCCTGTGAATTTCTTTCCCATTCGTTGGAGCTTATCATCATGCCGTCTTATATTAGTTTTGTCTAACGTGCACTGTAACGTTTTATGGCAAATGCTCTGGTAAAACTTTTGTAGTCATTTTGCTGGTTGTGAAGTTCTGCACTCTAACCTCCGTTTGCTGCAACTGCAGATAGGCGTGATAAAGGCAGTGAGGAACTCTGTGGCTGCTGATGGGGAGGTCGCCGCGTTATGGGTGACTCATCGGTTGGAGGAGCTGAAATATGCAGATGGCGCCATTTATATGGAAGATGGCCAGATAATCATTCAAGGCGACGTTTCTACCATATCAAGATTTATAAAGAGAAAACAAGCACGCTACTTTGGTCATTTTGAACTCTAAATCCCGGGAGCTTTTTGGCAAAGCTTCTCTTGTGTAAATGGACTAATTGCAAAGCAACTTATTTTGTTATTGTCAACTGTAGTTTTGCTGGAGCATCGATTTTAGGCATTTTTCAAAGCAAATCATGTGCGGCATGCTTGGGTGCTTGCAACGTTGAATGTCTGCCTGTGATTCGATTCAATTGCAGACATATATGAATATACGGCTCGGCCTGGGAAAAGCCTGGTCCCTTTGGGCCAGGAGTCGCTGATTGATAGATCATTTTTTTTTTTACTTTGGTTCAGACCTGGTCTGGAAGAAGCCTGGCCTCTTTGAGTGCTCAGTCATCAAGCTGGTTTTACTTTGGAATGGTCTGCGCTGCTGGATGTTTAGTCAACTGTGGCAATTGGGAGTGAACAACGCTGAAGCCCGATTTACTAAATTAAAAAAAAACGCTGAAGCCCGATAATCCGTTATGCTTAAACATCGGAGGCCAACCGATTAGTAATGCAACCGAGGAGTTTACTACTTCATAGTAGTTCTCAATTCTGCAACATATATCATGGTTCTTTCATAATTCTCAATTCTGCAACAAGTAGAACTGGAAGTACTAAAACAAAACAATAGCAGAGACATAAGCAGATTTTGAATCGTCCACACTCGCCAGTGATCACAAATAAGACATCATTTCGTCGTTAAGACAAGTCAAGAAGGTTACAAACTATTACTACTAACAACGCGGTAGAAACTCTGTTTCATAAAAAAGGCAGTTCCTAGTACCTAGGAATCGAAGAATCCACCAACGCACAAAATCAGCCCATACAGCAATTCGCCATCTTGAGCTACAGCAAGTTAAATAACTAAATTCGCCATCTCAAGCAGTCAATCTACAACAAGTTAAGGAGCTAATAAATCAATCTACGGCGTGTTTGATCATGCGTCGTCCGGCACCATCGGCTCATTGGGAGAAGTCGAAACGAGGCACCAGGTCAGGCAAAGTGTTCATGAAGTCGAAACTGTCGTCATCCACCAACTCGGGCAAGTCCTGATCATAGCCTGCTCCTGCGTCCGCCGCATCGGCAGGATTGGCGCTGACAACATCCACCGCCGCCACAGGGAAAGCAGTGAGGTACTCTTGGACGAGCAGGGCAGCGTCTTCCTCCGCGGCACTCCAGGTAGCGGTGGCCATTGCTCCTGCTGCATCTGCATCATCATCCACTTGCCCCCCCTCCTCGTCCTCGAACTCGTCGTCGCCCCTATGCTGCGCATCCCTGCTGTTCTTCTTGGCGTTCCTGCCGTGGCCGCTGAAGCGGATGCAGTACACCCTCACCGGCGACCGCGCGAGCTCGGGCGGGGCGGTGATGGAGTACTCGTGCATGACCCACCCCGTGCTGCCCTTGACACCGTGCTCGTGGAAGTTGAGCGCGTACTTGTCCCACTCGATCTCCATCGTCTCGGCGCTGCCGCGCACGGGCACGCGCAGCTTCTTCTTCACCTCCTCCTCGCCTTCTTCCTGCTGGCGCTTCCTCTTGCCCTTGCCCTGCCCTTGCCAGGTCCCTTGTCCTGCGCAGGTCCGCTTCTGGCGGTTGCCCTTGGCGTTCATGGCCTGACACGCCGCGAAGAAGAAGGCCTGGTGCCTCCGCCCGTGCTTCTCGAGGAGAGCCCACGGCGGCGCGCTCAGCGGATCGTCCTCGATGATGTCGTTGGGCAGGAGGGGCTGGTCCTGGATGCGAGGGAGCAGGCAGAACTCGACCACCTCCTCGTCAGTGGGCACGAAACGGTAGCCAGGAGGAAAGCCGTGCTCCGTGGCCATGGTCGGCGGTGGCTCTATTGCTCCTGCCGGCGGGCGGCGGCGGCGGCTCGCTGGGGATTATTGGAGTGGCGATGGCGTGGTGTGGCGGCAGAGAGGAGAAACGAGAAAGGATCGGTGTGGGGCGCTAGAGGAGAGGGGATCGGGGGCATTTATAAAACGGCGGGAAGGGAAGGCGAGAACCCAAAACGCGTTGTGGATCCAGCTCCAGCCTTCTCAAGTCGGACTCCGACCCTGCAACGGGAAATTTAAACATGTCCGACTATCGGCGATACCAAGTAGCCGAGTAGGAAACGATGAATCAATAATGGATGCCCTCCTGTTGGCGGTTGGCATGACACCAGTACTACCAGAGATCCGACTGGCTCTTCTTGCGCTTGGAACAGAGGTTTTCCATACGAATTTCAGATGACCCTTGTTTGTCCATTTAATTTTGCTGACGTCAATGCCAGTTTGGAATCAAGGAATGGGCGAGAAATTCTCTGTTGCTTCAAAAAAAAAATATATACTCCCTCTGTCGCAGAATAAATGTCGTTTGTACTTCCCAAGAAATAACTTTAACTAAATATATAGTAAGAAAATATTAATATTTATAGTACATAATTAGTGTTATTAAAAAAATCTTTAAATTTAGTTTTTTAATAAATTTATTTAGAGATAAAGATATTGCACTTATTTTTTAAAAATTGAGTTAAACTTTTGCACGAAAACCTAAAACGACACTCTTTTAAGAACGGAGAAAATACTCTTATAGGAATCAAAAAAAAGAAAAAAGCCCACTAATCGGAGCTCTGTTGCCTCTTCTTGTGTTTGGAACAGAGTTTTTTCATAGAAATTTCAGAGGACCCTTATTCGTCCATTTTGCTGATATCACTGTTTGGAATGAATGAGCGAGAAAGTTTTCATGTTTGGTATAAAAAACTGTACTCTCAGGAATCAAAAAGTGAGCCCACTAATCGGAGCTCTGTTGTTCTTCTTTCTCACCGGAGAGCAACAGTTCTAAAAAGAACATATAGCCATAACGATTCAACCCATAGGAACACGAAAAAAAAGAAGAAAGACAACTAATTCAAACTTCAATCTCCGAATCAATAAAGTAAAGAAAAGATTAACAATCATGCCACACTTTAAAGCAAATCCAGCTGATTTTGGACTCGAATTATAGATAAACAAAAAAAGCTAAGGGCCTGTTTAGATCATGACTCAATTATTATAATCCGGATTATGTATAGGATTTTGATAATTAGGATTGTCGATTATAATAATCAAAATGTTTGGGTCAATGGATTATAGTGATTGATTATGGTTGATTAAAGTGAGATATTACTATCTTATCCTTTACAATTTGGTAAGACAACTAGCTAGGACAAATTGTTCTTTCAGCACCCGTAATTCCACATAATCTATTCTCACCTATATTATGGGATTATGGTTGATTAAAGATAGACAAGTTGTATAATTAATCTTGTTTGGATGAAAATTTGATTATATATCTGATTACTAATAATCAAAGGGCCGGCTTGGCGCCCTTCGCCCCTACCCTTCCCTTCAATTTGTTGCCGCCTACACCATTAACGAGTTGGACGATGGTGAGATTGGGTTTTTGATTTGTTGCTGTTGAGAGGCATGGACGACGGAATGCAACCTCATGAAAGGGATAGATAAGGACAATGACATTCAGTAGTTCGGTTGAACTATCTCGGTAGTACTTTTAAGTGAAAGAACAATGTTTCTCTCTCACAATAAATCAGTATCAGCCAAATTTCAACGAAGCGGTCTCTCGTCTCACTTGCAAGATGGTATACAAAGTACTAGGGCCTTCACAAGGCTGGGCAAAATACCCGATATCGGATCCATGAACCCAGAATAGACCTAAAATACACTATCACATAATTCGGATAGTAATTCTAAATACCTAAGTTTAGTTTGAAAAGTTTGAGTAATGTTCTCTTTTTTTTGAGAGAATTGAGTAATATTCTCTCGATACCTGAATTACCCAAACTGCAAAGGAGAGCCCAGTGCATTACATGCTAGGTCCACCAAGTTAACAGCTTAGCTCGGCCATCACCCCTGACCTTCAAAACCTAGCATTCACTCTCTTAAGTTGCTGCATCCTAACTGAAGCAAGAAGCAACACCGCACACCCTCACGATTTGAACCCTGCTTGCCACCAAGCCACCCGTACTCAACCTCTTGCCACAACAAATTTCCCTCACTCAAAGCCGCACATTGTTCTCACTGCTGTGGTGCTGCCACCATGTTGGGCTCTCAATAGTTGGGTCTGGCAACCTCTGTCCTAGGGGTGCAACGTGCACCGACAGTTAGACGACTGAAGAAAATATCAAGTCCAATTATCTGAACTACTCGACCCAAAATTCCCCTAGGCCTTCATATTTATTTTAATCGTTAAGTCTTAATAGTTTGTATCATTTCAAGATTTACTTTTAAGGGACAATGTCAAGTGATCCTTTGATTATTTATTTCAATTTAATATATATTTTCCATTTGTACATTCCAAACACTATTTGTGTAAAATGTCTCCATTTTTCAATTTCCTGTGTTGCTCCTATGTTTCTTTCTTATTCCTATGTTTTCTTTATCTTCTCTGTTTATGTTTCTTTCTTATTCCTATGTTTTCATCGCCCATTCCAAACATGACACAAGGCCGTCTCTAGGGGGTGGGCAGCCGGTGCGACGGCCGGGGGCCCACCGCGCTAAGAGGTCTATAAGTATATATATAATATATATAATACTTAGTATATAGATTTATCTATTTTTTGGAGGCTTATACACACACTATAAAAATCCATCAATTAATCTAAAAAAATCCATTAATCAACACGTCATCCACATCCACCTATTGCTGGTGTTGCTTCATATTCTCGCTTGATCGATTAGTTGAGCAGATCAATGTTCCTCTTTATCGTCTTCTCGTCCTATTGCCCAATCGTCCAATGCAACGATGTGGCTCCATGACATGCTAACACCACACGTCCCCACACGATGTCACTACTAGACATTGGAGCAGGAAGAACAAGGGCATAGCTGATCGAGACTTTACCAATTTTGTTATTAGTATTCAGTGATAGGGTTCTAAATTTCTAATTATATTCTACTTATTTATTTATTGTACTATAATTACCTTTTATAAACTAAACATATGGTGCAAATTAATTCTTTTTAGTTGTACTATATATTTTATATATTTGACATATAAAAAAAATATTTGATGGACCCTTATCTTTTTGCTTGCACATGGGCCCTTAAAATTATAGAGACGGCCCTGACAGGACATAAGTGCATAAATGGATTTTAGGTCCTTCTCATTCGATGGCTATTTTTCTTTTGCAATGTAGAAAATTTCTGTGAGCCTTGGCTCTCTGAAGCATTTGATTTGCCTCACCTTTCGGCATGATTAGCTAGAATGCACTTTGTGGAGCTATTCAACTGATAGTTTTTTGGTTGATAAGCAGGATTGCTGTTGTTTTGTTATGAGAGAAAAATATTATATCGTGGTTGATAAACCGGGCTAATAAGTTCATGCGAACAGGCTGTCATGATGATCTGGTACCTGCTTAGTTCCTGTTTAGATTTCAGTGGAGACAGGTAAATGACCACGGTTTAGGGCAAACTGGCAACGCAGTGGTGATGTAAATATGACAACGGTACTGATTTGTGAGAAAAGTATCATACCAAAATAGGTGGAGTTCAACAGATGTGTAAGAGCTCTCCTAACGATATTTATGTGATGATGATTCTGTTAGACTGTTACATTGGTTGACTCAACTGCGGATCCTTTTCCTTTTTTTTTACAACAACTGCGGATCCAGGTGACTCAACTGAACAGTCAGGCCCAATAGTTTCTTTAGAGCGAGCAAGGCCAAAAAGGTGGCCGGCCGCCAAGCATGTTGGCCCAACTACGGCCTTGTTTAGATACACCCAAAAACCCAAAACTTTATAAGATTTCCCGTCACATCGAATCTTGCGGCACATGTATGAAGTATTAAATATAGATAAAAATAATAACTAATTACACAGTTTAACTGTAAATCATGAGATGAATCTTTTAAGTCTAGTTACTCCATAATTAGACAATGTTTGTCAAATAAAAACGAAAATGCTACAGTGTCCAAATCCAAAAACTTTTTGCATCTAAACAAGGCCTAAGAATCTAGGAACTGCGAGCAAGGATAACTGCGGAAACATCGGCTTGGCGCGGTGTGGGTTTCTATTTGTTTATCGCCGATGATTGCATCAGACAGCGGGAACGCAAGCAATCTAATCCACTCGAGAGATGCCGCATGATCATGGCGGTGCACTAGCACTAGGTTACCTGCGGAAAAGGAGGCCACTTTTGCCCTTGAGCAGCAGTCGCTTGAGACCGAAGTTTGCAACGCCGATGATGACACTCCCCCCCTGGAAAAGCGTAGACCAATCATTTCCACAAATCCCAATTCCCCATCTCCACACGGCACACCACCCCTCAGCCAAATGACGCCCTGTTTGTCTTGTCTTTGCCCTCGGTCGTCTGCAGCTGTGCGTCGCTTGCACACGCGGAGCACCGAGCAGTTCCCAACTGGCAGGTCCTCGTGAAGTCGTGCCGTTCTTCCTTCCACGTCGTTTCGTTTTGGGCTGCGCTGCTGCGTCGGTTTTGCAGGCGGCGAACTAGTTTAACCCGCGCCAAGATTCCTTGTGCTGAGTGCTGACACTTGAGCAGAGTTGAATACTCCTCCTACTTGGGGCTTTGCATCTCATCTGCGATCACAAATCTCATCTCATCCAACCAGTTGGTGCTCTGACAACAAACTGGGTTTGTTTAATCAGCTCTTTCTTAAGATCCCTCGCCCTCCCACTAGTGTCCTGCAAAGTCAAAGCACCTGAGCGTTGGGGAACGAGGATCGATCGGACGGCTCGTGCGGGGGGACAGGCGCCTCCGGCCGCTGTCCTCGGCACGCACAGCGCGAGGCGCGCGCGCACTGCCCCCCCCCTGCGGCCCTGACCCTGGGCGACACTAGCGACCGATCCCTATCAGGTTTCCCTCGCTCCCACGCCACCCACAGCGACGCCGACGCGGATGCGAACGCGATGTTTGTGCTGGAGCCCAGGTCCGCTGCCAGTGCCAGCCAACGTATCCTATCTATCCCACATCTGGTATTCCGGTGGCTGGCGGTGGTTGCCGTCGGAATTTTTTGCCGCGGGACGGGAGAGCGACCGGCCTCGTTCAGGTTCATCGGGGCTTCAGCCACTTGCCGGCAGCAAAGATCTTTCCACTGGAATCCGCGGAGCGCTGAGACGTCCCCGTTGCTTGGGCCTTTGGGCGTGCCTGTCCCAGCGCAGCAGCCTGCACCACACCAGAAACCACACCACCACGCCGTGACCCTGCCTGATCCTGACCCGGACCCCCACGTCCCCCCCACTACGGCACGGGCTCGGCACCAGCTTAACTCCCCAGTCCGCGGCTGACACCTCATCCGAGCCTGCCGCCGATCCCCGTTCCCCGTGACCCCCTCTCGCTCTCACTCTCGCAGCGCAGGAGTCGTAGTCCAGCCGTGAGCGAGCTTGTGCCGTGCGTGCCGACTAGGGACTCCTACTACCAGCGCGGCGAGCGATCCACCGCAGGGGAATCCAATCAAATCCACCAGGAAGGGTCGCCCCGCGGCTAGGCCGACCGGCTCTCGCCCCGCCCCGCCTCGCGCCGGCGCCTCTCCCCGATCCCGATCTGTGTGCCTGCCTGCAGCCTGCGTGGGATGGAGCTGGAGGCGGCGCCGCGGCAGCAGCAGCAGCTGGAGGAGGAGGAGGAGGAGGTGGTGGGGTGCACATGCGGCGGCGGGGCCGAGGCCGCGGACCAGTTCGAGCGGCTCCACGACGCGGTGCTGCTCGACGTCCTCAACCGCATCGGCGACGTCAAGGCGCTGGGCCGCTGCGCCCTCGTCTCGCGCCGCTTCCACGCGCTCGTGCCGCTCGTCGACTCCGTCTTCGTCCGCGTCGACTGCGTCATCCCCGACGACCCGACGCCCTCCGCCGCCGCCGCCGCACCGGGCTCCGCGCCGCACCAGGCCCCGGCCACGGCCGCGCGCGGGCGCGGCGGCGCGCTCGCGCACATGGCGCGCGTCCTGCTCGGCGGCATCGCCAGGCCCATCCACGCGCTCGGCCAGATCCTCTCCCCCGCCGCGGCGGCCGTCTCCCGGCGCTCCGACCCACCACTGCCCGCTTCCCCGCCCGCGCCCGTCGCGGACGTCTCCCACCACTCGCCCTCCGAGGTGCTCCGCTCCTTCAGGGAGCTGCGGCGCCTCCACATCGAGCTGCCCACGGGCGAGCTCGGCATTGACGACGGCGTGCTCCTTAAGTGGAAGGCCGACTTCGGCTCCACCCTCGGCAGCTGCGTCATCCTCGGCGCCTCGTCGGTCTTGTCCAAGCCGCCCACAGGGTCGACCACCCAGGCGGAACCTGCTGCGGCCGACAGCACGGCCGCCGCTCTGGATACCAGTAGGGAGACTGAAGAGCCGGGGAGCCTGCCTGATTCTCTCTACACAAATGGAGGGCTCAAGCTTCGCGTTGTCTGGACCATCAGCTCCCTGATTGCTGCGTCGGCGAGGCATTACTTGCTGCACCCGATTATCTGTAATCACGAAACGCTGGAGAGCTTGGACCTGACAGATGCCGACGGCCAAGGGGTGCTCACCATGGACAAGAGGCAGCTGCAGGAACTGCGGGTGCGGCCCGTCTCTCCGTCGGGGAGCTCGCACCGCACACTCATGCCGGCACTCAGTATGCGTCTGCACTATGCACCGCTCATTGAGCTGCCTGGGGGAACGCTGCTGAAGGGCGCGACACTGGTTGCGATCAGACCAAGCGAGGATGCCTTGAGGGAGGGCCAAGGGGCTGGGGCTGCAGGTCCTGTTGGTACATGCTGGATTTCAGAGGCCTTTGAGGAGCCATATCGGACTGCGGCAAAGGTGCTTCTCAAGAGAAGGGCATATTGCCTTGAAATGAACTCGTTCTGAGCACCAGGGATTCAGTTCCACATGGTTCTACCCTTCTGACAGGTGAAATACCACTTTACTACAGTTCTAAATATGATATGGGTTGAACTAATGTGGAATACTGAAAGGTCGTTGATTTGCAATACTGCAGTATCAAAGCGGAACAAATGTGTTTTTGTAAAGTGGAAACATAAGAGGATAGCCAAAATTAGAACTTATAAACAACAAACGCTTATGACAAAAAAGGGATGTGATAAACTACAATGGTGATGCTTGGATTTAGTTAATCATGGGTTAGATCGCTCATTCCTGGAATGGTGTAGTTCTGAATTTATTCAGCTGTAAAGTATTGGTATTACATTTTAGCCATCTTAGTGATTTCCATTGGTTCTTTGACTGCGCTGTCGTGTGCTGTTCCAGTATTTCATGAACTACACAAAATTGTAAGCACAATGCTTGGACCTCTTTGCTTTTGTAATTCTGTGGATCTCAGTTGTAAAACCAATTTGGATTCCTGGGTGTGGTAATGAACCTAACATAGACCAAGCATGATAGATGATCAGTTTTCCTTGTATTGTGTTGGTGGCCACCTGACACTATCTAATTCTCAGCTTCAGACTGAGATTATCATATTTCCTTCCCTGCTTGATTGTCCAGTCAGCACTCACAATGCATGTTTGTATTTGTTTTGAGAGCAAGTCTGTTATGTGATACAATTAATGATAGAAGATTAGTTGGATTTGGATAGCTGATGTGTTGGACAGATGCGAATTTGGAAATTCAGTTTCACTGCTATCCTGTTAGCCTCTGGACCATATGTTTAGCTGGTACTAGCAAGTTACTGTCAAACTGTCAATTCCTTGTCATACACTGGCATGTGGCATGATTAAGGGACCAAGTACTATCTGGGATGTGGGATGTATTTTATTTCCTTTCTTATTCGAACTAGCATGTGAATGGGCATCGCTAGTTCCTGGAGGATTAGGCAGGTCGTTACTGGCAATGAAGATGAATTTGTTAGTGTGTATTCAGATTTTATGGGACAGAGATGTCATTTACCTTGTAATTTGAAGGATTATTACATAAGCTTTTGACAGTATAATGTAGCAGTAAACATTTGCATGTGTCAAAACCCATCCATCGTGACTGGACTGAGTTTAAAGTCATGTTTTAGATGTGTCAATGCTTTACAATAAAACTTTTAGTTATGATACTTGATATGATAGTTGAGGATTGTCCCTAATTACCACCCAGGCATGTTTACAATAGATAACGTTGTTTCCACGCAGCATTTGGTGTGCGTCAGTCCAAACATCGTGCAATGCAAAATAGAAGACATTTTTTTTCCTTTTGCATGTTATACTGAAACTCTTTTACGGCACAAACTTTTGGGTTAAGATTGCTGTGTTGCACTGAACTCTCTTTCATCTTTGTTTTCAGGATGGTGGGAAGTGGGATGCCCTTCGGTTAATATAGAGGAATTTATCATTCAGTCCATCTGTTGTATCTGATTCCAGTGAAGTGGTGACTTCGTGTACCTGTAATTTTAGGGCTGTAATTACAGATACGTGTTTGTTCTGGACTAGTACACGCGGAATGGAATGCGATTTGGGCCGATTTCCACAGTAGTGTACCATGAAGAGAAGCCATGGAATGTTTCCGTACTTGAGCGCTTGAGCTTGAGCGTGGTGCTCCTGGGCCAAGCATTATACATCATAGATTTCGTCATTTAGCAGGGTCCTTTAGCTTAAATCTTGCCGAGTCATGCCCCTAGCACTGCATCATTTATCGAACTCAAATTGTTATAAAAATTTGTGGACTCAACTATACTGTCCTTTTTCAGAAAAGTTACCCGTGCACTACTCTAAATGCTTTCTGTGTACCAGACTGTAAGATTAGGCATAAGATAAGGCCTCGTTTAGTTACTCTTGGTAAAGTTTACCGCCTGTCTTATCAAATGTTTGGACACATGTATGGAGTACTAAATGTTGATAATTTATGAAACTAAAAACACAGATAGAGAGTAATTTGCGACACGAATCTTTTGAATCTATTAGTCTATAATTGGACACTAATTTTTAAATAAGATGAAAATGCTACCGTGTTAAATTTTAACACCTCCAACTAAACACTTCCTAAGTAAATTGATTACGACGGATATGAGGTTACACATACACATGCAAGGAAATTGTGGCCAGCTTGACAACCGGGGCATCGGGCCAAAGGTTTCATCGAAATCAACTCCAAGCTACTGAGTGAATCGCGAAGGACCCATCGTACCTTGTAGTACTCCAGAGATTTGTCAGATGTGCTTGAAGATCCATTTCCAGTAGACAACATTGGCGCTAGGCGAACGTGGCACCAAGTCTCAGAGAAGGCCTGGAATCCCTGAAGCGTCCCCTTACCTCAAAGCTAAGATTGATAAGATTATGAAGCTAATGTTCCTCAAGCGAATAGGGCGATGTTGGGCTTGTTGGCTGATCATCAGAGACGATATTTTTACTGAAAGGATTGTTCACTGATTTATTGTGAGAAAAAAAAACACTGCTGAATAACAGATTCGACAAATAAACTCAAGCGAACATGCTAAGGCCCTGTTTAGATTGGAGATGAAAATTTTTTGAATGTCACATCAGATGCGTCGGAAGGATGTCGGGAGGGGTTTTAAACAAAGTACATAGCTCGTTAGGAAACTGAAAGACAAATCTATTAAGTATAATTAATCTGTCATTAGCACATGTGGGTTACTGTAGCACTTAAGGCTAATCATAGAGTAACTAGGCTTAAAAGATTTGTCTCGCGATTTTCAACCAAATTGTGGAATTAGTTTATTTTTTTATGTACATTTAATGTTCCATGCATGTGTCCAAAGATTCGATGGGATGGATGAAAAAAATTTAGGTGGGAAACTAAACAGGGCCTAAGTTGTTCCTAGATTTCTTTCACAACCAAGTGGACCTTGATCCCATCAATAACTCTCATATTGTTTTACTCCCCAAAGTCAGTAACCCAATGCTAACCAATGACTATAGGCCAATATCTTTGCTAAATAGCTGTCTCAAGTTGCTAACCAAACTGCTGGCTAAAAGACTTCGGAAGGTGATTCTCAAAATCATACACAAAAACTAGTACGGGTTTGTAAAGCATAGAACAATTCAAGTCTGCCTTGGCTGGAGTTTTGAATATATTCATTAGTGTCACCAATCAAAAAGGAAAATAGCCACTGTCAATCTTGACTGTGCCTTCGTAGCTCCTAGTATCTACGGCCCCCCAGAAGTCAGTCACTCTAGTATATTGTTCTAATTTTGTCTCATTCTTTTTTTTTTGGTAGGCTCTTACTATACACTATCAGAGGTACAACAACAGTATCAAGCTAGTCCTAGCGGTGGACGAGGCACGCTTCACTTGCCGTCGGCTTCTGGATGACTTCGCTAGCTCCCTGAGGCGGATCAGGGATGCAGCTGCGCTTCAGCAAGGTTCACCACAGCGTCAGTCGTGACAACACCTAGCAATTCGATCGGTGCGGTGCGCCGCGTACCATTTTCTATCACGCCCACCAGGTCCTGTAGCAAAATAAATTGTGTCGCTCGTTAGTATGAAATACTATGTACGGCATGATATGCCAATAAAATGTACTACTGAAACTCACAAATATGAAGCTTGTAGATCAAATGAACAAGACTTATAGTATATCAAACAAAGTTTGGTTTTCGCCTTATATGCCTGCTACTGCTACTATCATCTCACCAGAATTACTGGCCATCTTGGCCCGTGATTGTGTTTGGCCCACTTGCAAGTTCCGAGTTCAGATTAAAAAATCGGCCCGAGACACTTGGACCAAAGGGTTGTATATAATACTTGGAACAAAGGCCTAAACTGCGTGCTCGTGTCCTCCGTGGCAGGAGAAAAAAAATCTATTTGCTACCTAAACAATCGTCTGGTTTAATTTTTCTTCTCATCAAACTCTATAAAACAGATATCTTATCACTCATTTTCTAAAAAAAGGTATCTTATCCCTCAACCATCAAAACTGTTTAAGTTGCTTTCCACCCTGATTGAAATGGTTTTGAATGAAAAACGCGCTTACGGCGTGATCGCAAAAAAAAAAGGTTTTGAAGGTGGAATCCTTCTTATTTCTTTTTTTTAAAAAAAAGGGTAAATACCTGATAAGGTTTGTAACCTAATGTCCCAAAGGTTCTAAAAATCTCTAGAAATAAATCCAAAAGATAAATTGAAACATGTAAGGCACGATCAATGTTTCTAATAAGGTTCTAAAAATTCCAAAAAAAGATCCAGAAGATAGATTGAAACAAGAGAAAAACTGATAAAATATTTAGAGCTTGTTTAAAAATCTCTAGAAGCTTCCAAAAGTATATTTAGCTCTATAAAAATGTAAAAAATATCTTAAAATCCCAAAGCAGTATTATTGTTGTCTAAATGCATTTTAAAAACTTTCCATGATACAATATAAGATTAAACCAAAGAAAATTTAAAGTTGAATGCATTAATGTCGGTCACATCTTATATTTTTTTTAAAAAAAAAATAAAAAATATGTTTATACATAGTTTAGAATGTTTTAAAAAATTATTGATTTATATAGATGTAAGCACTTTTACCGAAAAGAATTGATTGAGTTAAGGGATTCATTTGTTGACTAATTTGAATTGATTTACATCATGTTTCCAGACTCGGAAAGCTAAATATAATTTTTGAAGCTTCTATTGTTACTTCATGAGCTCTTAGTACTCCATTTAGTATGTCATGTTCCATATATCTCTATGATTTTTCTTACAATTTTTAGAAACTTAGAAACATATTTAATTGTTTAAAACTCACATCATGTATATCAGATTTTGTAACTAAAAAAGATGAAATCAACTAGAGCAGTGAGAGAAAAATTAAACGAGTTTTAGAGTTGAGTGAATAAGACATCGACAGACTAAGTGTAAATCTTGGGTTCGATATGGTGGAATATGTCCACCCAAGTGTAAATCTTTGACTTGGTGTGGGTGTTTATATTTTTATGGATTTATTTTGGGACTTAACACCCTTGTTCTTTCAATGATAGCCAAGGTATGACATGCGCCCATGATTACTATTCTCTTTGTCCTAAATAAATAGATTCATAGCTTAAGAATTTGTCTACAAATAAATCAATTTTTAGGAGGTTGAATGGTCCTCTAGTCCATTTATTTTTCTCAGTCCCCTCGCATGTACTGCACGTCTCCTAATCCAGTGTTGATTTTCTGTATTTGGATGTGTGTACGTATACGTAGTAAATGCTATAACTAATGTGTTATTAGAACAATCACCGATTGTGTGCAACTACTCTAGTTAATAAAGGGTAATATGGTCATTTCTCTATCATACTAATTTGTAAGCTTGCTAGAAATATATTTATTTAGAGACAAAAGGAGTATGTTCAAAAAAAAAGACCTTTTACAATGGTTGGAATCGCTTCCAATCGTATCCGCTAAAAAACTTTTTTTCTTAGATTTAATTCGTGAAAGGGTAATAACATCATTATACATGGTTCTCTCATACCCCAACCCCTATCATCAGCCATGACGGCTTCCTGTAACACACACTAGTGGACGCAGTGGGTGGGACCGTAAGAAGATTTAAAAAAACTTAAGAAGAAGATTTTATCTAACTAATTATAGTACTTGAATCATACACCCTAACTATGCTACTAAAAACATTATTTTACAATTATGAGTTTACTCTTTTACCCTTCATTAAAAAAAGAAATATGAAAAAAAGAATTATCACTCCTCTATTTAGGGTTCTAATCCCTATAATTTCACAGGCGATGAGAGACAATGTGATATCTATGATTCACTGACCATAGACACACCTTTTGCCTTCCATCCCCTTGCTTCCATCACCTTTCATCGCTTTCATGTTCTGGGCTCACCGACCATAGATACACAAATCGCTTCTCATCGTCTCTCCAACCATTGTAAAAATATTCTTAAAAAAAGTGTACAAATACATAGAAGTGTAGTTAAAGAGAAAAAAAATATGGCCACGGTGGTAGCCCTCTGGGAATGCACATGCGGCTAGAATCTATATGTTGGCTAGATATAGTGCGCAAGGTATGCTTGGTAGATTTTCTCTATCATACTATGTTTCCTTGCTCACTGCGAGACTCGATACACTTGGTCCTCCTGCCCAAGGTATGTTTGCTAGGAATTAAGATTTTTCTAAAACGTTTCAGATTCAGTCTTTAAAAACGTTTCTCAGTTTAAATAGAATCATATTTGACAAGAATCGGTGAAAACGTTTGGCTATTGATTCTACTTGACTACTTGACTCTATTTCCTAGTTTAAAATAGAGAAATGTTTTTGGCTGTTTCGCGTAGAATCGTTTAACTGAATTACAAAGTGTTTGATAGAGATTCTGGTGATTCATTTGAGAATCTGAAACATTTTTGTCATCCAAACGCAGTGTGAACCGAGAACCCTGCTGCCGTGCTTCGTGCTGCCAGGATCACAGTGGAAGGCTCTAGCTCGAGTAGACGTACCACGTATCCAACGAATGATCTGGCTCATGTTAATCAATACTACAATGATTACTGCAGCAGCAGCAGCAGTACTACTATTGTAGACTTGCAGTATTAGTATGGCGGCATGGTGGTTCGGAGATAATCATCGCTACCAGGTGTTTATTTCCGAATTCCGCGAGACACGAGACGTGCACCGGACACCGGCGCACGGATGGGAATATTTCGCCGCGCTGCCCATCGAATTGAATACGCACAGCACCGGTGTTTACTTCCTACTGCCTGCCTAACAGGTAACAGCGAAACATGGTGTGTGTGTATGTGTGCCTACCCACATCAAATTTAATTCCGCTCTACCTCAAGATTACAGGCCTCGCAGGTCCGACGACACGACGACAGGGATGGCGCAAAAGTTCAAATATATGGTGGAATAAGGCCTTGTTTAGATCCAAATTTTTTTTGAATTTTAACACTGTAGTATTTTCATTTTTATTTAACAAATATTATTTAATCATGGAGCAACTATGTTTAAAAGATTTGTCTCGTGATTTACAGATAAACTGTGTAATTAGTTATTTTTTATCTATATTTAATGTTCCATGCATATGCCGCAAGATTCGATATGATGGAGAATCTTGTAAAGTTTTGAGTTTTTGGTCTAAACAATGCCCCCTTGCTCTGGTTGCAAGTTCATCGCTGCCGCATCCATCATGGCTCAAGATTGACTTATTAACGCTCCATATATCCACATGGATTAGTTGTAACTAAGACATCAGAACCGTATACATTTTCGGAAGTCCAACTCGGAATTAAATCTTGTACATGACCGTTGCGGGTATGGGGATCGACGACATATCCGATTTCTTTATCTGACCAGAATCTTTCGTTAGTATATGTACCAGGCTAATGACAGTCACCATATTACATACAGAACTGCCGTGCATGAATCATTGGTTTCTATGCTTAGCATAACCGTGTGTGTTTTTATAGGTTTGTTACTTTGCACTCAAATAAAATAGAACTTACAATCTATATCTAAATTTATGTCTACCACCATTTACCCAACTGTCGTCCACCGTTTGGGCGATCGTCCGTGTCTCTACCGTTTTTCTGTCTAACTACACTCCACCTGTACTCCCACACTAAGGGTCTGTTTAGTTGGCTCCTGGCCAGAGTTGTTTGGACCAAACAACACTCCTAGGCGTCTGATTTTAGATTCCTATGGTTAGGATCATCTACCTGGTCAGATAGTGCATGCCATGACTCAAACCAAACACACCTTAACACATTGATGGTGGTCAAGGTGACGCATGTGGTCGTCTCCATCCATAATCATCCAATCAATTATCAGTGCCGTCCACGGTAGACGGTGCCCAACCCTCCTCGCGCCTAACCATCTCAAGTGCAACCATTGTATGCTACGTGACGAATCCAAAGCTACCTCTAGCTAGGTTCTTTAGAGACATGTATGCCTCCTCCCTCGAACCCCTAATACTAAAATAAAACATGCCAGAGCTTGCCAAAGTTAAAGGAGGAAGGGGACTGGGATAATGAAATAAAATCAAGTTTGGTATAGCAAATCTAATTTCTATAATTTGTGCTCAACTATGAAAGAGAGCTAGCTAAGAGTTTTTTTATAGCTCTAGCTAGTGAGAAAAATGGGATAATGGAGTTTAGTAGTTGAACAGTTTACCCGTAAACTGGCTAAGGAGCACGGCATATGACGGACAGATATCACAACAGTGCAAGAGACACCTTTAAAATCAATCAGAAGTCTCACTCTCCTTAATTTTTTAGGAAATTTGAAAGAAAAGAAATACAAGAGTCTTTAGGCATCGAGAAGCTTTAACAACGTCTCTTATGAATATCACTGAAAATGAAGCGACAAGGGCAAAACGGTTAGTGATTATTTTAGGGTAGAGTAGTTTTTCATGTCTTTTATCACTCCTGTTTTTTAAGAGGGTTGTAAAGCTCTCTTCTATATTAATAAAATAGTCATAATCTCGTGCCCATTCGTTTAAAACTAATAATTGAAAAGTTTAGAATACCATTGCCTATTGGAGCATTGTTTTTTAAGTCTGTTTGTCCAATATTTGGTTTTTTTGGCTTCTCCTAAGAGCATCTCCAAGAGACAAGCCATCTAACTTGTTATCCCTGTTTGCCTAACCAACTGGAAAAAACACAAGCCTCCAATAGCCATGCTATCTGCCTCGCGCAGCTAAATAGGCTTGCCATATCATGCTCCTGGCTAGACAAATATAGCATGTGGCAACACGTTTGCCATCCTCCGTCTATGCGAGCCTGACAGGACCCAAGTCTTGTTTTACCTTGTTTTGCTTCAAAAATTTGTTGTGATTTGGCTAGTCTGTTGGACTATACTAAAATATAGAGGAGAAATGTTGTGGAGATGAGTAGCCAAATGAAGATATAGAGAGTGAAATTCAGATGATCTGTTGGAGATGCTTTAAGAACTGAATTTTATCCATACACTTAAATTGTTTTCTAAATATATTTACACTGTCTTATTACTATATTTACAATAATTTATTTACTATAATTTATTAAACAATTACGTAATTAGGGTAACACAACTTAAAGCAGATCTTAGAGAAATATATGTCAATTTTTTTGAAAAAAATTACAAATTATTTTTATGAATTGCAGATACCAAAAATGTTCACAAATTATTGCCAATTTCAGAAAATATCACAAATCTTCACAAATCGTAGAAGGGAGGGGGCCGTGCTGCAAGCGCAAGCGCGGAGGACGGCGACGCCCGCGCCGTTAGGCGGCGGCGGAGGGAGCAGCAGCCGATGCCCTTCCGGGGGGAGGCGGCGGACGATCGGTGCCTGGGGGGAGGGGGCGTCGTAGGAAGGGCCGGAGCTGGGGCGGGCACCAGAAGAGCGGCGGCGCTTGGTGCGGGCGCTGGAGGACGACGCGAGTAAGGATATGGTTTTCGGATCCGGCAGCACGGGGCCAGATCCTCTGACATAGCTGAAACTACGTCAGATGGAGCATCATCGGTGCACAAGCATTCGATGTCCCTCTGACGTAGTTTCAGCTATGTCAGAGGATCTGGTTCCGGGGCTGGTTGAAACAACCGGTTGTCCATTAGCTTTTCTCAAAAAAAAAAAAAAACCTTAATCGCTTGGGGTGTTCTTAATTAAGCCCTAACAACAACACCACCACCGGGAGGTTTCGCATGGGCGTGCATGGTCCTGAGCCTTCCACCGATACTCCTTTCACAGTTTCATCCCAAAAATAACAGCACGTTAACGATGGTGGTGGACAGGTGCAGCTGCCAAGTTACAGTCACTGTTAACATCATCTGACTGACTCCACAGTCCACAATAGCGGTCACAGTTCTCTCAGCAGTAATAGGCAGTAGTAATTATTAGTTATCTCTGTCAGGGCAGTTCGCGAAGTACTTCTTCTTCATGTCACTCCATGCTGCATGCCGGAGCTTTATATTTTTTCGAACCGAGGGCATGCCCCATATTTCCATTATATAAAGCGGAATTACAAAGTTTAACTAATTGGGCCGGAGCTTTATACACATGCATGCATGGCGCCGCCGTCGCAGTGCCACATCAACAGCAACAATAATGGCGTCCACCTCAACGGCACCGCGGCCGTCGTCCCGACGGAAACGGAGACGGTGCTGCCGCCGCCACTGCTGGGCTCCCGTCTGCTTGATGCCGAAGAGTTCAGGCGGCAGGGCCACCAGGTCGTCGACTTCATCGCGGACTACTACGCCAGCATGGAAGACTACCCCGTGCACCCCAACGTGACGCCCGGCTTCCTCCGCCGGCAGCTCCCCTCGGACGCGCCGTCGCGCCCCAAGCCCGACGCGTTCGCCGCGGCGCTGCGGGACGTCCACGACCTCATCCTGCCCGGCGTGACGCACTGGCAGAGCCCGCGACACTTCGCGCACTTCCCGGCGTCGAGCAGCACCGTCGGCGCCCTCGGCGAGGCCCTCGCCGCCGGCATCAACGTCGTGCCTTTCACGTGGGCCGCCTCGCCGGCCGCCACCGAGCTCGAGATGGTGGTCGTGGACTGGCTCGGCAAGGCGCTGCACTTGCCCAGGGGCTTGCTGTTCTGCGGCGGTGGCGGGGGCACGCTCCTGGGCACCTCGTGCGAGGCCATCCTCTGCGCACTCGTCGCCGCGCGGGAGCGGAAGCTCGCGGAGATCGGCAGCAGGAGGATCGACGACCTCGTCGTCTACTGCTCCGACCAGACCCACTTCGCGGTCCGCAAGGCCGCGCGCATCGCCGGCATCCACCGCGACAACTGCCGCGAGATCGCGACGTGCCTTGAAGGCATGTTCGCGCTCTCGCCAGCCGCTCTCCAGGCCGCCATGCAGGCCGACGTGGACGCCGGGCGTGTCCCGCTCTTCCTGTGCGCGACGGTCGGGACCACTCAGACGACCGCCGTCGACCCTATCCGGGAGCTGTGCGCCGTCGCGGCGACGCACGGCGTCTGGGTCCACGTGGACGCCGCCTACGCGGGCTCGGCGCTCGTCTGCCCGGAGTTCCGCCACGTGATGGACGGCGCCGAGGACGTGGACACGTTCAGCATGAACGCTCACAAGTGGCTCCTGGCCAACAACGACTGCTGCGCGCTGTGGGCGAGGAAGCCGTCGCTGCTCACGGCGGCGCTGGGCACGGAGCAGGAGTACATCCTCAAGTCCGCGGCGGCGGACGGGCACGACGACGTGGTGGACTACAAGGACTGGTCCATGACGCTGACCCGGCGATTCCGCTCGCTGAAGCTGTGGCTCGTGCTCCGTTGCTACGGGGTGGAGGGTCTGAGGGACCACGTCCGAGCTCACGTCGGCATGGCCGCGTCGTTCGAGAACATGGTGGCGTCCGATGCGCGGTTCGAGGTGGTGGTGCCGAGGCTGTTCGCGCTGGTGTGCTTCCGGCTCCTGTCGCCGGAGAAGCTCGGCGGCGAGAAGACGGCCAACGAGCTCAACCGGAGGCTCCTCGAGGAGGTGAACGCGACCAGCTCGGGGCCGTACATGAGCTCGGCTATGGTGGGCGGCATCTACATGCTGAGGTGCGCCATCGGGAGCACGCTGACGGAGGAACGCCACGTCCAAGAAGCGTGGAAAGTCGTGCAGGATCGAGCTGCTTCCCTGCTCCGTAAAATGGAGATCATTTACAGCGTGGTCGCTTAAGCTGGCCTCATTTCATTTGTGCTCCGAATCCTGCATTAACAAAAAAAAAAAGAGAGAGTATATTTTCCTTCCGATGGCTACGATATGATGTTACGTTGCTCTCGCCTACCTACATTTAGAGGACATATGAAATTCTCAGCTAGCATGAGACTTCATAAACCCTAGGTAATTCTTAAAAGATCAAAATGTAATATACTCCCTCCATCCCAAATTATAAGTTATTTTAAGAATCTTAGAGAGTCAAATTATTTCAAATTTGACCAAATTTATATGGTAAGATAGTAATACTTATGGTGTCAACTTAGTATCATTACATTCTACATTAATGCTTTGTTTAGTTCATGAAATTTTTTGGTTTTGGATATTGTAGCACTTTCGTTTGTATTTGATTATTATTGTTCAATGACATGCTAACTAGGCTCAAAAGATTTGTTTCGCAAATTACAGACAAACTATATAAGTAGTTTTTATTTTTCGTATATATTTAATACTTCATACATACGTCTAAAGATTCGATGTGACATAAAATCTTGAAAAAAATTGAAAACTAAACAAGACCTAATTATATTTTCATAGTATACCTATTGATGTTATAAATCTTTGTAATTTTTTCTATAACTTTAGTCAAAGTTGAGATGATTTGACTTTCCAACATTCTTAGAAAGACTTATAGTTTGGGGATGAAGAGAGTATTAGACAAATTCGTTCTTCAAGCATAAATAATCACTTTTTCTGTATCGTGCCTGTTTCTTTCAAAGGGACGCCAAAAGTTTTTTTCACTATTTTTATTAGGCGAAGAAAAATAAAGAGCAAGTACCAATCTAGTTTTTTGAGTGAAAATTAATTAGGCACAAAAACCAAATTGTATCTTACTAGTTGTACTATAGTTTGTCTCTTATAAATTGTTGTCTGAAACTTTCCAAAAATTTAGACACTTAAAATATAGCAATTATCATAATAATTATTGTATTACATATGCTCATTCATGCAGCTTAGGCTCGTGGGGTGTGCGACGACCTGATGTTTGGTTGCCTGTGGCCTTGCACTGCAAAACTCTCCTGCTAGCTAGGTTCCGCGCGTACGAGCAAATTAAAATGGGCCTATTCCGCGAGCCAAGCTCCATACGTGCAGCCCTAGCGTTTTGATAGACAAAATATCCAAATGTTTCATACATGTAACCAAACAACCACACCGCCTACATGACCTATGCCTGGCCACGGAAAGCTTGTTTGGATGGTGCAAACCAAGTTCGGGTATATTTCAGATAACCAAACACACTATTGGCAATGGCAATAGTGTAATAAAAAAATAAAAACCGTGCGAAATGTCGATCGTATACCGGATGACCGGTTGATAATGACAATGGGAGTCTTGTGAGAGAATCGATGCAGCCACGTACTGCCAAGCTCTCTGCTTGCGCGAGGATGATGCTACATGCCGGATTGCCTGGATGGCTGGATCCGTCGGTGGCTCGGTGCTGCCAAACTTTAATTTCTTGCGCGAGGTCCCTGTTGCTCTTGCCAAAGTGGCCACCAACAGTCCACGAACACGATTAAACATGTTGTACACACGACACACTTGTTGTCACCACAGCGACACGTACGTCAATGATCGATGAACCATGCACAGTAGCAGGGGCGAAGCCACATTGGCTTTCTCTGGCGCATGTGCACCATGGTAAAATAATAATTTGTTAATATATAATATCTGCCTTAAATTTTTCATGTATTTTCTTTCAAAATTTATATATTCTTTATGTTTAATAGAGTGTGCACCAGTGGCTTCGCCCTGCACAGTAGTGCATGTTGCAGGAGCCGATCCTAATCACGCGTGCCTGCATTATGATGACCTAATAAGGAATGAAAGCGCTGGCTCAGCTTGCCCAATTAATGGCCAGACGACTCGAGCCCTCTCTGAGTGTCGAATTCTCCAGCCTCCGAGAAAACGAGAGAGATTGAAACACCATAACGGCCAACCCTCTCTCTTCAATGAGGGTTCCTATCTGTGTGGAATCGCCCTTGCATACGTGCTCGATCGGATAGTGTTTAATTTGAAGACTGAACCTGCTATTCTAGATCTTTTTTTTCCCCAACGCGAGGTCGAACCCCATTCCCATTTCAGACGAACGGAAATATAAATGTTGCAAATCCCGTCGAAAGCAAAAAGACTCTGGCGAGATCCTAGACTCCGACTTAAAAAAAAAAATACTAGTAGATTGTACCGACTACCGGCGGCACTTCACTGGCCGTCGTTGAAGCGTCAGCGTGAAAGGCTATAGGAAAAATGATCACCTTCCGCTGGTGTCTACTCCCTCCGTCTAAAAAAGAGTGATGTTTTTGACTTTGAGACATCGTGTTTGACCGTTCGTCTTATTCAAAAATTTTATGTAAATTACAAAATAAATTAATTATGAGTAAAGTATCTCTAATGATAAAATAAGTCTTAACAAAATATATAATATTTATGTAAAAAATTTGAATAAGGCGAATGATAAAATAAGATGTCTGAAATTCTAAAACGACACTCTTTTTGGGACGGAGGGAGTACATTGTTAATTGGCTTAGACCAGTTTTAATGGAGGATTTCATGTCACAGTTTCTAATGTATTCTATTTTGGAAACAGTGTAGAAGAGTTTCAACTTTATGCTTCCATAAAACTCATCACTAATATGGTGTCACATCATCATATTTAATGCTAATGAAACTCTAATGAAATCTTATTGAGACTGGCCTTAAACATGTCTGAAATTGTTGACATTTAGGACATGATTATGCTTTCCAAAGAGTTAATATTTTTCCATGTGTACCTCTATTAAATACGGTTATGGATGCTCCTTAGACAAGAAAGTTGTCTAGTTAAAGTGGCTAGAGCAACATGGTGTGAGGCCTGTTGTGCTGAGTTCAAAACCGGTGGACTCAAGGGGTGTTTAGTTCCCTTTTTATTCCAAAAAATTTTAGGTTTTGGTTCATCATTTTGCATAATGAAACTAAATACCATGCAAATTTTTTGGCAAAAAGGTGGTTATTCTTCGTTTTGGACTTTTGGCCTCAAGAGGCCAAAAAATCCCAAAGAGCTTCAAGAGGCTCTCATGACAGCAATAAATCCTGAAGAATTTCTGGCATTTTACATTTCATCATTCCAAAGTAGTTGGCACTTTGCATTTGCATTTTATTAGAAACTAAACACCCCCTTTTTTGCGGGTGCGCGTGTTTCAAGGAGAGCACGTGCGCGTTCAATGTGGCAGCGAAAGAGACACGTAGTGAAACGAGTGGAAGCCAAGGGCAAACGTGTTAACTTCGCACCTCTTGCGGCCACAATGTCACTCTTTGCGAAAAGAGGCCCTTAGCCCAGAATGTAAGTAGTTCGGGTACTGAGGGAGGGAGTATTGATTAGGATGGGCAAATTTGACGAAACCACAGATCGTACCAGCGTGTCAGTAAATTGCCTTGTCACAGTGATGGTTTCTGTTGAGCCGAAAGATGATTATTGTCCATCACACAGCTTTGTTAAAAACATTTACTGTCAGTTCCGCTGGGAGTTGGCTGTCCCTGTCCCGCATAGGCCAAGCTGTATATGCTACGAACACGAGAGTCTTTATAAATCCATCAGATAAAACAGGTCAGGTATGAGTTGTGTGACACACTACACCGGACACCGAGACAGTGAGTGGATCTATTAGGACCACAGGATGGACGCGGCGGCAGCCACCCCCGCCCTTCGAAGGCGGCCGCTCTCGGTGCACAAGGAGAGCAATGGCACGGCCGCCACCGGGGCGGCTGGGGCCAGGGTCGCCGCCACCGGGGCGGCTGAGGAGCTCGGGGAGCCCGTGGACGACTCCGCCCGGCTCGTAGAGGACTTCTACATCGTCGTCGTCATCGGGACCTCCACCCCCGTGAACCTCGCCGCCGCACGCGCCGGCATCGAGGCCCAGCTCGCGCGCTACCCGCACTTCCGAAGCATCCAAGTATGCACACGTACTGCACGTAACATAACCACGCTGATAATAACACGTGATTGCATGAAAGCACGTCGTACTTAACGCACCGTTTCGTTTCGGCGGTCATGGCCTCTCGCCGGTGCAACGTACGTACGCACGCGCGTGCAGGTGAAGGACGACGCGTCCAGTGAAGAAGACGGCCGCCGGCGGTGGGTGCCGACGACGGTGAACCTGGACGACCACATCATCTACCCGAAGCTGGACGCGGCGGCGGTGGCGCGCGACCCGGACAGGGCCGTGGAGGACTACGTGGCGACGCTGTCCACGCTGCCCATGGACTGGTCCCGCCCGCTCTGGGAGTTCCACGTCCTCGACTTCCCCACCTCCGAGGCCGCCGCCACCACGGCGATCCGCGTGCACCACTCGCTCGGCGACGGCATGTCGCTGCTCACGCTCCTCATGGCGTGCACCCGGAGCGCCGCCGACCCGACCAGGCTGCCCGCCATGCCGCCGCTGCCCACAAGGCGCACGGGCGCGATCTGGGAGCGGCCGCGGCCGCCGGCGTCCGCGGGCGCACTGGCGTTCGCGGCGTGGGTGTGGTCCTTCGCCGTGCTGGCCTGGCACACCGTGGTCGACGTCGCCGCCTTCTTGGCCACGATTCTCTTCCTCAGAGACCCGCACACGCTCTTCAAGCGGGTGAACCACGGGGAGCACCAGCGCAAGCGCCTCGTTCACCGTGGCCTCAGCCTAGACGACGTCAAGTTCGTCAAGAATGTCATGAACTGCGTAAGTTCCATAAATAGTCTCGTTTTTTTTAATCATCCATATCTAACTTTTTTTTATCTTTCCATTACTGTACCAAAATGACCGAGATGTTGCATGTGTCCGGACAGACAGTGAACGATGTGCTGGTTGGTGTCACTTACGCTGCCTTATCGCGATACTACTTCCGGAATACAGGTGACGATTGGCAACCGTACAAGAATGCTCTGTTCTGACCCTAGTTACTGCTCTAACCGTCGCATTGCTTATCCTGCCTGTTCTTTAGGTGACGCTGACGTTAAAAAGGAGATCCGTGTGCGATCAATTCTACTTGTCAATTTGAGGCCAACAACCAGCCTACAGGTATGTTGAACATTGCCCGGATGCAAGATAAAAGAAACTTTGATCCTTTTACCCAAGTTATAAATAAAGTGTTAAAATTTACTGTTACTCTCCCGTTCTTACTGCCGCGAGCAGGCATGTGTTAACATGATAGAGTCCGGCAAGGAAAGTGACGTCAAATGGGGGAATGAACTTGGCTTCATCATCCTTCCCTTTCACATCGCCTTGCACGATGATCCGTTACAATATGTCCGCAAGGCGAAGAAGGTTGTGGATAGGAAAAAGAGTTCACTGGAAGTGGTGTTCACTCATCTAGCTGCAGAGGTTATTCTCAAAATCTTTGGACTCAAGGTACGCCAATTCGATACTTATTTTTGTACCGGCAGAACATCGGTTTACGTGACCAAACCATTTCATAATGTCTCTTCAAATAAAATCCATTTTATACCCGTTTTTATAATGTCTCTTCAAATAAAAAGCATGTTATACATACCGGTTACGAACTGGCAAGCTTATCTAAAGGACATCAGCTGATGTCTGGTCGAAACATCTTATTTACGGTGTAACCAGGCTAACATAGTTCCAACGTCCATATGGCTAAGCTCGTATTGATGACCAATTACTAGTTCTCAGCAACTCCTTATCTCTTGTTTGATGCCACACATCTCTTGTTTCATTAAAAGCACGAAGATTGTTGTCAATTAAGCCATGCGCATGCGCCACAGCATTCAATCTGGATTTCTTGTTTCTGATAGCATTGCCAACTTGTGATTCTAAACAGGCAGCTAGAGCTACCTTCCATCGTATGATATCTCAGACAACCATATCGTTCTCCGGCATGATTGGTCCAGTTGAGCAGGTGGAGTTTTGTGGACACCCAGTTGTCTTCATCGCCCCTAGTGGCTATGGGCCTCCAGAAGTAAGTCCTCAAGAATCTAATAATGCAATAGACATTTAGTAAATGCAGGAACATTTTACGTCATCAAATCTCAAAGAAACGGTAGTTGCTAAATATTCGCATTTCTAGGATATTCTCAAATACAAAATGGCATATATCGGTGGACATCTAATTGCAAATAAAATATGAATTCATGACAAAGGTATCTATGCACAGATATGTACCAGAGAGAAGAAACAATTGATCATTTAGAAAAACAAGTGTCTTCAATACCCATCCACTTTTTGGTTACTTGTAGCCTGGACTATGTGTTCATGTCTAAAACAAGTTAAAGCTAAATTTGCATCTTCATTTGTTTGTCTTTTTTCTTTTCTGCAGGCCCTAACCGTGAACTTCCAAAGTTATGTTAACACTATGATGGTAAATCTAGCAGTGGATGAGGCACAATTTCCAGATTCTCATGAGCTGCTGGATGACTTTGTTGAATCCCTCAGGCTAATTAGAGCTGCAGCTTCAAGCCTTGGAAAGAATCAAAGAAATGATTAAGGGACTACTCAACCAGGGTTTCCTTTCATTCCTCCAGTTCTAATAAGAATTGTAGAATTCAGTACTACTAAATTGCTTAAGCTTTTGTATTATAATGTGTACAATTTAACCAAAACCAAATTGATGGAGCATGTCAGTGGGTTGAGCAAAAGATTTTATGGAGAAAATAATCATCATTTATTCTGGAACAAAATGTTGTACAATTGTAATAGTGAACAGTACTTTAATATGCTTCACCTTTTTACTCACCATGTGTGATGGATAGCAAAATGTCCAGAGTATTACTCGTCTTCCTCAAAGTCCATAAGAAAGTCAGTTAGGTTCTCAGAATCGTCAATAGCTTCTTTTAGTGACATTTCACCTTTATTTGATTTTTCCTGCAGTAGAAAGGAAAAAACATTTTTTTTACATGGGTATATCCATCAGGAAAGACTGTACAAAAGACGCAGGTTCATGTATCGGATAGAACATGTTAGTAAAAGTGTTATGCAATCTCCACAATTTTAACCACATAATCAATCACGATCATATTTGCAGACGCGCTGATAGCACAGTGGTTGAGCACCTGAGGTGCGGAGCTCCCCACCAGGGTTCTATTCCAGGTGATGCACGGTTGTGTGCCCACCTCCCTGGTTGAAACTGCACAGATGGTTCCCGGGTTCGGCGGGCCCCTTAAGACTATAGTCAAGGGGACATCTCTCCCCTTGATCAAGTCTTTTTAATTACAATCATATTTTCATAGATTGACACAGTATAGACCAACAAAAAAGTAACTGGTTGCTGTATTTGGAGAAAAATGCAGATATAGGACACCAAACAATGAGCTTCGCAAATATAGGACTCCAAACATCATCTTCGTAAAAATAACCCTCGAAACGCATTGTTTGGTGTCCTATATTTGCAATTTTCTCCTGTATTTGTGAATGCTAACAGATATGCCTTTTTTCTGACCAGAAAACATAATATAAACTATGTACCTTGGGCTTTTCAGTTTGTCCAGTAGACTTTAGAACACTCCAATTCTGGTTCACTTTCTCAACACCATCCCCATCATCTTCCTCATCCTATTTGTAAAGAAAAAGGTTTTAAAGAAACAATAAGCACTAAAATAGGATTATTTCTGATAACTATACCATCAATAAACCACTTTCTTCTTTTGGCGATGGCCCACTATTTTGGTGCTACAATATCATGAGGGAGGTCACATTTAACCTTCCATAAGAAAATTTGTGAGCTGAGATTCCCGTATTGTCCGCAATGGCAAGAGGGGCCTTGAGAAGCACAAAAAGCCTATAACTTGTAAAGTTATGTGTACAGTGTAGTAAGGTACCTCTAGTGGTTCAGGCTGTGCAGCAGCTTTATCGACATCCTCATCCTCATCATCACTGTCTTCATTGTACTGTTCAAAAGTAGAAAATACAGTGAAACAAGCAGTATTCTAAATGCATAAGCTATTATTACACCTTACAGAATTCACAATCCATTTTCCTTTTCTGTATAGTATAAATGGCTTGAGAAGCTTTGGCAAACTTTTTTCTTTAGAAAAAAAAATGAAATGTTTACAGTGGGTACTTACAGATTGCTCTCCTATATCAATGGCAGTAGCCATAGGATCTTTGACTTCAGGAATATACTGCCATCATAAAATAGATATGTAAGTAACATTAACCCTACCTGCACACTTATCAGTTGATATTAAATGGATAGTTTATTAAGATACCGTTATGTCTTGATTGACGTCCTCTCTCTCTTCATTCAGACGTGCATATAGCTCTTCCTTTGTGATCATTATCCCATGCTGAGAGGGAGAAACAAAGAATATCAAATAAGAATTCACGACTCCTGTTAGCTACCCAGGACTGATATTTTTTTCTTGCCACGTCATACTACTACAAATGCACTTAAAAGTAAAGGTCATACTCCGGTTATGATTTTGCAAATGATACATTACAAACATGGTTATGGTAGATCTTAGCCAAGCAAGTCCAAATAATATGAGTTTAGCAGAAGTGCTATCCCATACCTCCATCAGGTAAGGTACAACTTCAGGGGTAGGCTCATGAAATTCAGGACCTCTGTAGTCAGCCACTTCATCAGGATCCTGAACATAATTAATTGTTGGATAGACAGGATCACCGCCCCAAACTACACATTAAAGTATGGAAATTATGTCCTGGTTAGGATATTCCCCAATAATGTTAAAGTGTATAAAGTAAACCTTCCTATTCAAAAAATATGTTCTTCCAATTTGCTAGAGCAGAGTAACTTTAAGGTGGCAACATTCGATTATGAACAAGATGCTGACTTTGAACAACACTTACTAACTCAAGCCACCCAAATGATCTGCTGTTATATATAAGAAGAAAGAAACAGGAGCGGAGTAATTCATGAAATGAACACTCAAATCAGTGGATGGGATTATATAAGTCACCCAGAAGGTTCTGCAACACAGACATGACTCCAAGGTGTATTATATATATATATATATATATAGCTTCTAACTATAATGATATTATGTAATTGCTCCTAGTAACTTGCAGTCAACATTCTACCAGACTCGAATAGAGCATCTCTGTGGAGGGCTAGAACAGGAAGCTAATGTAAGACAAACAACACATGATTATGCAGCAGCAACAAAAAAGACTTTAAAGACAAGACATGCAAAAGAAGAAGAATTTTAGCAAAGAAATACTCTGTTTGATCTGGTCTTCCCGCATTCTCATGGCCAAAGGATCTCGCTGAATACGCACATCGGTGCCCATCATGATACGATATTCCCCAGCAGTTTGGTGTTGAAACATTTTTATAAGTTGAGCATTCTCATCTTCGCCGGTTTCCTCAAAGTGCTTCTGTATGGCTTCACGTGATGTATCCTTGTTTTTATAAGCTTCAACCCATTCTGAGTAGTATGCTATTGGCCCTATTTCTTCTAGTCTCCTTTGCTCTGCTTCTAACCTGTTTTTATATTGTATATCAAATGTGAGAGTATAAATGGGAAATATAGAGTTGTGTTAAATTAAAGAAAATGATGACCACCACTTCTTTGTAATATGTGGCATAACTCAGAGAAGGTGAAAATCCAAGAGCAGTTAAATAAGTTTAGGAAAGATTATATGATGATGAGACCATGCACGAGTGGTGGTACTACCAACTCAAATGCTGTGAAGCAATTAGCATTAGAAACAAGGTGCACACAAGTATTCTAATCAGTTGGTTAAGATGTACTGCATGAATTTATGGTATAATAATTCTAGTATTCTATGAATGTAAGTCAACCTTTCCTCTTTGTACAAATGTCTTCTTGTCTTTGCAAGAGCAGCTTCTGTCCGTGAAGGATGGTCCCCAAAAATTTTAATTTGCCCAGTCTCCGCCATTGCCTTTGCAAAAACCTAAAATTATACAGCATACATTATGATTTACAATGTTGATCACAGCTCAAATCTGTCATGGAATATAAGTTAGTTGAAACACCAGTCAAGATAAAAAATAAAATCACAAAGCCTCAACCTATCACGCAATATGGACACACAAACCTGCACATTGATATACATGCACAGGCGCCAATGCCATAAGCACAAGCCTCACCTTTACATCTATGAGACTATGAAATTCTTCTCACGTTCACAGTACAAACAGAATAACTGGAGAACCATAGGATAATTGCCAACATGGTCACTAACACTTGACAGTAATTAGCACTACAAATACCATATATACTTGGCTAGCTACTTTAGCACAGATAAAACAAATAAAATGACACTGAAAGATCATAGGGGAATTGTTCCGCTCAACATCTATGCTATATGAACTCTAAATGAGGCATAGAAATACTAGCAAGTACCATTGAAATACTCAAAATCGTACATTTATGGCCTTCTGTTGCAGTACCTTACCATGTCTGGAATTGGTGAACAGTCCCAATATAAGGAAACTTCACTGCCTACCACTTACTAGGTCCAATCAAGTGAGGAACTAACCGTGTCAACATCTGGACGCCTCCTCTGCCATCTTGACCACATTTCCTCGTCCTGAGACTTCCTCCTCCAGTGCCACCAGAGCTCTTCACTGGTTTTCGGCTCCCCTAATGACATCGCCTTTGCTGGGTCAATGAACGGGTGCGGCCGCCCCATCATTTTGTCCATATCATACTCACTCAACTCCTCTTCCTCTGGTGTCTCATAAATGACATACTCATCCACCGAATCCTTTAGCTCCTCCAATGCATCGTCCCCAGAGTCTACAATGACCACATCAGGCTCACCATAATCCTTTCCGTCGTCAGTTTGCGCACTCTCCGATCCTGAGGCCGACGTCACCTGCTCCTTATACCCTCTCCTCCTGCTCCCAGGCTTCGTGCCAAATGATGGCGTCCCAGCCGACTCCCCGACTGGGGCAGGCGCTCGTGCGGCACGCACGCGGGCCGCTGTGCCCTCCGGCCAGTACTCCTTCCCGGGTATGCTTGCCCGAGCGCCCGACGCCGGCTCGAGCTGACCAGATGTGGAGTCGAAGTAGCTGGAGTACGGTGGCGGTTCTATCTTCGACGGGTCGAAATGGAGCGAGTCGTCCTTGACGCACTTGATCCTGGCACGCCGCGTGCCCAGGAACGGCAGCCTCCTCCGGCGAGGCACGCTAGCGAACACCTTCTGTGCACGCACGGAACGAGTTCCAATCAGCCGCGGAGACCCAACTAGGAACCAAAGTTAAACTGTACGAGGCGTTCAGGCAGTTACCGAGGACTTGCAGGTGCGAGGATGAGCCGGCGCCGAGACGGGCCCGGCAGGGGCCGCCGGCGACATTCCTGAACAGTTTCAACAGAGAGTGACTGTGATAACTGACGAGAACGAGTTGTGCGCGGGGAATTACGAACGATGAAATGGGGTCCCAGATGGAGGTTACCTGGGAAGAGGCGCCAAGGGTGGTAGCAGGACGCCATGGTTGCGGCTCCCGCTATGGTGCTGCGGTGCGGCGGTAGGCTGTAGGCTTCGGCTCCTAGTGCGCGAGCGAGAGTGAGGTGGGAGCCCGGCGGCGAGGTTTTGGTTGGGGCCTTTGGAGTTGCCGGGTTCAGTTCAGGATAACGAGAAGGAAAGATTGGAAGAAAGCGTGTACGTTTTCTGTTTTCATGCGAAAGGTTATCTTCAAATTAGCGAGTTACCTGAACCAAATTTTTTATTATAAAACTGAGCATCTGTGTTACACAAATTCATTTCTAATTACCTAATGCTGTGTTTGGCAACTGGTCCATGGAAAAGGGCATGAGAATTGGTGTTGGAGTTGTAGTTTGTTTCGTTGATAAGCTGTGACAGAAAAAACTATTGTTTGATTTGTTGTGGGAGAAAAACATTGTTGGATGGCTGACAGATTCAACTAATAAGTTCAAGTGAAAAGGGATCCATCAAATCTTTCGGCACATATATATATATATATATATATATAGTTTGTCTGTAAATCGCGAAACGAATCTTTTGAGCTTATTTAGTCTATGATTTGATACTAATTATCAAATACAAACGAAAGTGCTATAGTAGTAGTCTCGCCACATCGAATCTTGCGGCACATGCATGGAGCATTAAATATAGATGAAAAAATAACTAATTGCATAGTTTAGGTGTAATTTATGAGACTAATCTTTTGAGCCTAGTTAGTCTATGATTAGACAATATTTATCAAATACAAACGAAAGTGCTACAGTGTCTATTTTGTTAAAAAAAATGGAACTAAACAAGGCCTAATTTATTTGATTTGTAGAGGGAAATGAGCGAGGGAGTTAAAGGGAATTTATACCCCTGTTTGGTGTGGGATCTAAAAGGATGCAACTATGATGTAGTGTTTTATATTTGCCTAAGTTTTTAGTAAATAGTATTTACATTTATGATTTTAAATTAATTTATTATAAAAATACATTTCAAAATTGAACTAATAATATTTATTTAATATTATAAATATTTATATTTTTTATCAATAATTGATTAATTTTGGTATACTAAAACATGAGACAGGTCATGATGGACAGTAAGGATATGTGTATCATTTTTATTGATAGCGTAATATTTACCATTAGCCCAGGAAATGATCAGTGGGAGTTGAACACCTATTCTTCTTCCTACCTAAGCTCCCATTTCCATAAAACAAACAAAATACTTCTAAACTCCTACCTCCAAACGTACTCTTATTTCTTTTTTTCCATTTACCCCCAACTAAACATGTCGTTAATGTTTGTTTCCAGTCGCATACTGCAATGAGCCAATGACCGTGAACCAAATAATGTAAGGTTAACGGGGATAACTTTATAAGACTACTCAGGCCTTGTTTACTTCCTATAAATTTTGCAAAATTTTTCAAGATTTTCTGTCACATCGAATCTTACGGCACATGCATGAAGCATTAAATATAGATAAAAAATAATTAATTGCACAGTTTGTCTATAATTTGCGAGACAAATTTTTCGAGCCTTGTTAGTCTATAATGGATAATATTTGTCAAATACAAACGAAAATACTAATGTATCCATTTTGCAAAAAAAAAAAAAAATGCAACTAAAGAAGGCCTCAGTGTGTTGGTAAAAATCCAGGGCCATGCCGGGCCATGTTCAAAACTCTAAAATAAGCCTAACGGTCTAGAAAAAATAGAATAATAATGATGTACAATATTTTGGTGCACCAATCTATAGCATTGAGTAATTAAAATATATATTATACTCCCTTTATTCTAAATGATAAGAGGTTTTTTTTGGCTTTTCTAGATACATTATTTTTTATATATATTGTTCATTCAGTAAGTTGGATCAGGACGGAGTAGTCTGATTGATGGATAAACGACATAGATGAAACTACATAGTGCTAAATAAAAACAAACAATATAGCGATTCCTAGAGTTGCCGCAAACACTTATCATGAACTCTAGTTAGAAGGTCAACATAAAATATTAAATATTAATTACCGATGAACTATAATTTTGAGGTCCAAAACTTTGGGGGGGCGTACTGTGGCCCAGTCCACACGCCCCTTTTGCACGGCCTTGTAAAAATCTCAAAACAGCTCTAGCTCCTCTAGAGGAGCCCGAGCCATGACAAACACCCCCTAACTATTGCCATCGTGCAATCTGGTAGACTGGGACTGAGCAATTAGCATGCCCTCCGTCGCTGAACAGATTGCTGCTTGAGGACGACGGAATCACCAGAAGGAACATACAGCAGATTTGGGATGAAAAGGAATGCTATCGTTATCACCTCGGTAAATCAAGCGCCAGCAGAGTGCTATTTAACATTCTGGTTGCAAAAGGATTTCCCATTCATGGCAACATTCTGGTAGTACATTCTTTTTACAGTTACTGGTTAATCACTCAGCTACTTACATCAACATGCTCCAGAGTGTACACACCACAACCAACAAAAAAATTCTCTAGTCAAAGGTAAGCTCCACCCTCCATGCAGTCAAGTCATCACTGCATATGCTGGATCAGTCAGGCCCTGGTTTGCATTGCATCCACTGCATCAGCTCGGCTAATCAGTCATCAGGGACTGTATACAACCTTGGAGATCACCGAGAATGGGATGATCGCCCTGTGGCCTTTGTCACCATAGAAACCAACGTTCCCGAAGCTTGCGCTGGAGCTGTTCATGGTAGCGTTCACGACGAAGGTCACAAGCTGCTTCTGCCCGCTTGGAATCAAAAATTGTGTCGGCACCACTGAGACTGCAGTTCCATAGGGAGCGCTATAACTGACAGTGTAGCTCTCGTCGGCCGCAGCCACGTTGGTCACCGTTCTCGTTATGGCTCTTGTCTGGTTGAGCACAGCTATGGTGATTGATGGTAGGTTTAGATCTGCTCCTGTCATGGTGGAGGCCACGCAGCTGTTGCCAGTGTAGTTTGTCACGACTGGGCTAGAGCCATTTATGCCGCAAAGAAAGGAGAAGAAATCATCATAACCTGTAAGGATAATTTACATATTAGCTATATACATATAGACACGTCCATCATGTACAGATAAATACTTTTACTTTTTAACATAAACAAAATCGAGATGACTGTAGAACTTACTGCAATCAAATACGAGACCTGGGTCTAAAGCAGCGGTAGCGTTGACAAAGCCATTCCCCATATCAAAAGCTGTTGCTGGAGATTGCGTTGAGTCTGGGTTGCTGTATGTTCGCTGTGCCATGATTGGTTTCCCTTGCCTGTCACTAAGAGTAGTGGTTGTAGACAACGCAGAGGCTATAGCTGCTGGGCTAAAGGAAGGAAATTTCTGCTTGATGAGAGCAGCGAGGCCAGCAACATGGGGTGCAGCCATACTTGTGCCAGAGAGCATTGCGAAACTTTCACCTAGAAGAAAGTTTTCGACAGATTTCTATCAGTGGAAGGAAAAGTTATAATGCTGGACCCTGATGCAAAGGCAATTTTGTTTTAAGGGCTTTCATGACAAAATTGAATAGTAATTGTAAAATCTTCTTTTGGGCAGCTGGGTAGTCCCTAACAGCAATGGTGCTCTAAGCATTTTAAAATGTTTGAAGATTTAATCAGTCAATATATGTAACACTTTGTTTCAACATTACAGTTTGCTATTCTTCATCTAAAAAGGTGTGCCATTTTATCAAGGTTAACATAAACTGATCGAATCTTTCCATCTAGGTACAATTCACAAGCCAATTTACACAAGGTTCATAAAACATTACGAAACGGAAACAGGAGCAATTACCAGCAAATTCAGCAGAATCCAATCCAAGTGAACTCCAAGCACCCCAAATGGAACTTCCGGGTGCTACCAGATTTGGTTTCAAGATATCAGCATTTGACAGTGAATTGTCCTCAGGGTCAGGACCCCTAGCAGAATAGAACATTACTTTTGGTGCAGAATTTCCATAATTTGGATTTAGACCCCCTAATATTTTAGCAACTCCGCCAAAGCTAACAACTTGGCCTGATGTCTCATCTCTCACTAGGGAGTCATTGTAGTAAGTGAGAAATACCTGCAATATTGTGCTACAATTATTCAGCAAGGAAGAACATTGCAACTACAAGTTTTTTGCTGAGAAAGGGTAGGTTTACATTAAGAACATAGTGATTGTGTATCGAATGTCAGCTTCTGTATGTATCAACTTAAAAGCATATGACAGTCAACATGAAGCCCAAAATAGACAGAATAAAAGGCATAGAACTAACTACAGCAGACCAATTGCTGAAATGGTTTGAACAAAAGTGAACAAAATTCGAGAAACTGGATCAATTAGTTATCAGATTGAGCCAATTGTCAGCAAAACAAAAAAATACACAGAAAAGGAGGAAAGAATAAGAATAATTGGGCTGCAGCATTAGCTCTTGGCTGTCCTACCTTAGAGTCATCAGATGATGGTATTATAAGTCCAGGCATGTGCATTGGAGTTGGGTTCAGCTGGAACCCAAGAACAAATGGGTCTAAATAGAATATAACTCCTGCGGCGCTGACATTATTAGCTGTATCTAGAGCTTGTTTCACAGAAGAAAGACCAAGCACAAATCTTATAGAATAGCTGCACACTAGTATCTTTCCTCTTATCAAATCTGCATCTAGGCGACTTGAATCTTGGCACTCCCCAAGGGACATTTCAGTAGGACTGACTGTATTGTTCTTCAGTGCATGCGGTGCAGCAACTAAAGTATACATGCAATCACCATCCGTTCCAGCTGTATTTGCATTTAGTCAGTACAGGTTACAGTTATATAGAGGTAACTATATTTGTATAGAAAATTACTTCAAAAGAACTTACGGGCAAGACCAACTCCTTGAATGGTCAAATTGTTGCCAAGTACAACATAGTTGCTGTATACCCTGTCATGGGCAGAAGCTCCAACAGTAAATATCCAAGGACTATAGGAAGACATGCTCTTAGGGGACGGGCCAGTATTTCCTGCAGCTTGCACCACAAATATGCCAGCTTTTACAGCTGACAGGAGTGCCATATCTATTGGATTGAAGAATGTTGCGAGTCCAGGTGGCCTCCGATTAGGAGTAATGGACAAACTGATGATGTCAACATTATCTTCAGCTGCCTGTAAATGCAATGTAGAGAGTTATTTTGTGTTGCATGTCAACATGCAGGTTTGTCTACTGCAGCATTTTGCATTTCGCAATGTTTCTGTAGAATTTGGGAAATCACCTCACCGGGGGTGGGGTTACCTTTCATTCATGTGTGTGTGTGTGTGTGTGTAGAGAGAGAGAGAGAGAGAGAGAGAGATACAATCTTGGAGTACAAGTCAAGTTAGCTACAACTGTATCTCTAATAGCTTCTAGTGGGTTAGTAGGTCTTTTATAAAATTCAACATAAATATTTACCTAAAACCTATTAGAATTTGTCTGACTCTGACATATTAATAAACTTGGGCATTCACATTGCTTGAACTCTAAACATAGATTCAGCCCTTTTCCATGGTACTGTTGTCTGATGCCAAATTAACTAGCATAAGTTTGTCAAATGATGTTAACGTTATATTGAGAGATGGAACTGTTTTTTTGTGCTTTAACTGACAGATTATAAGAAGCTAAATGGCAGAACAAATACCTGATCTATTGCAGCCACTACATCAGCAGCAAAACCACCAAAGCTTTTGTAAAGAGCTTTATAGACAGCAATGCTGAAGAAACAAATTATTATATTAATTTGGGAAATAAATCGAAGCTACATTCCTAAAGCAGAGGGCATCAGAGCTACATTCCTAAAGCAGAGGGCAATGATCTTACTGTGCACGAGGAGCCATGCCACTTGCATTTCCAAATTGATGGCCAGCCACAACAACAGGAATTCCGTGATTTCCAGCAGCAATGGATGCTGTATGCCTGTAGGCACAAATCTTAGAATCAGAGGAAAATTTTATTCAAGTAATACCACATGATTCCTATGGCATGGTTTTTTATTTCTTTTTCAATGCATTTGGTTTTAATTAGAACTAAAAATGCATCCATCCAAGGGAGTGCTTCCATATGCAGCAATAGCTGATCTGAAAGAAAGAAATAACAATTCTAGCAGAATTTCTACATCTTATCTGATAATGATCTCTTACAAAATAACATAATCAATCTTCTATAACATAAACTCCTGTTGAGAAAGTACATAATAGGGAACTTATGTTTATGAAGAATTATTACATGATGGCATGTGAAGTCTAGTATTCAGATCTAGTATTAGAAAATAGAAATGCAGTCTGATAATCAAACAATAAAAAATTCTATGGCATACAGGTGTGCAACCAAAAAAATGTGTTTGCATGTCTGCACAACTAGGAGCTACCACATCCAAGTACAATAGACCCAGTATCAGAATATCAGTAGAGGGGTAAATTTGTCTAGGTAGCAACTTCGAAAGGAGCTACTTAGTACTTACGTCCCATGGCCATCACTATCAGATGGTGAAGCAAGATCTTGAGACGCATTGAAGACTCCTCTAGTTATTGCAGATGCTGCAAAATGCCGAGCCCCCACAAGCTTTCTATTGCAGGATCCAGATGGAAAATCATTTGTAACCTCACAAATGCCAGAGTAGTGAGCAGGTACTGGATAACTATCAGTTGATAGATCATCTGCAAAGCTAGGGTGGGTTGGATCTATTCCTGTGTCGATGAGACCAACGACGACACCCTGACCCGCGAATTGTGGACCACCTTCTTGAACCCAGGCTCCTTGTGGCAGTCCAAGGAATTCAGGGGTATGAGTTGTTGCTGTCCTAACTGAGTAATCCAGCATCACATTTGCTACTTCTTTTCTCCTAGATAGCTTATCTGCCTTTCAGTACAAGCAGAAAACAAGTGAACTCAATAAGAGGTGGATAAATCCAAATAATCTTTAAATGAACTGGTAATTCCACAAAACAAGAATTAAGAAATGAAAAAAATATTAATGTAGTAAGTCCTGAGTAAACAATGGTTTTAAGCGTAAAAAGTGACATCAACCAGGGCAGCATTGCATATCAACACTGTACAAACTGTCATGAATTCCCCTATTTTTATCATATTGATGCAGAATTCAATAACAAAAGTCATCCAACCCTTTGGTGCTTAGTCTCAGAGCCTTTTCTCCATAAAGTAAATAGGTCGCTTTTGAACTTGTAGTGTCATGTTATCGTCTGTCTATTATCAAATAATCTGAATAATATACATGAAATAGGATACCTGCAGAGGAGTGATCACAGCAGCAAAACCATTAATCAAGTAGCGGTAGCTGTACAGCTTTATATAATGCTCTCCCCTTAGAGTCCTCTTCAATAGTGCATTTTGGAGGTGAACAATATAAGAGCCATAATTCATAGGTTTGGGTGAACCCTGTCTGCATGATCATAGAATGAGCATTAGTGAGAGTAAAAGTGTAAAACACATTCAGGAGACGCCAGTGGCCACAGACTTAGGGAAAATGCAACTGATTGAAAGTCATGCTTTCGTTTTAGCATATCACAGACAAACAAAAGGAGCAAAGGGGAGACATTCTCCAATTCCATCTTAGTATGAGAATTTTGTACATTGATGCAATACAAGGAACAGATATGTCAGAAAAGGTTGAATGATGAAAATTGTTCACTGGTCTTTCTGCATCATTCCATCAAGGAAAAAAAATGCAATAGGGGCCAGAAATCATCGGAATAAAATACTCTGAAAACCATAGGAATAAATAGCACAAGTTCCAACTTGAACCAAGGTCCATCTTCTGCTTAGGATGATACCATGAAAAAGGGGTTACATGTATTTATGTATCAACGGCAGCCCAGGCACCGACAATAGTCTAACTAGAGATACCGACACCCCCAAAGTAACCAGCAATTTTGCAGCAGCGAAACGAGCTGTCGGCAGACTACAAGTATGAGCAATGGAGCAACTCAATCATCTCCACTACAGCACAATCAAGAAAGCTCAAACTCCGTCAAATTTTGCATATCACATCAGAAACGCCGAAGGGACAAAATGCAGACTATATAATAACTGTCGAACAAAAAAACAAAAACAATCAGTAAAGTTCGATTAAAAGAACTGTTGCCCACCTCGGCTTCGTGAGGACGCTGGTGGTCGGGGTGTCTCCTGCTCCTCCTGCTGCTCCTCCTCCTCCCCCTCCGCCGCCGCCGCGGCCGCGGCCGACGGCAGTAGCAACCCTGCTGCTCCCGAACTTCTCCAAGGTAAGGCGCCTGTGGAAAACCGGCGACTGCTTCATGGTGACAATGTACACCGCAGTGCCGTCCTCAAAAGCGCGGACGCCGGCGCCGCCCGCCAACACCCCAAGAACCGTCACCGCGTACAGGAACGCGGCGGCGGCCGCCCGGTGCTCCTCCCTCCGCGCCACCCCCATTCCCTCGAATCTCCTCGGCGCTCCCTCACCCCCACAAGGCGTCAAGAACCGCCAAGAAAGAAAGGCTAGTTGCGTCCACCGCCCATGGGAGCCAAAGACCGAACCTTCAGGCGCAGGCGCGCAGCGACGCGCTACCGGGATTGCAGGCTGCAAATTAATGGCGAGGGAAACAGGGGGGAGACCGGGAGAGAGAGGTGCACTACGCGCCCGCCGCGGCTGCGCCGCCCCAGGAGGGAGGCGAGAGTGCTGCGACTTTGCGAGGCTAGAGAAGAAAGGGAAGCACCAAGCAAGAAGAGAGAGAAGAAACACTAGCAATGCTCATTAAAACCCTCTCCTCGTGTCTAAACGACCAAACCCCTCCTCAGTCCTCACTATGGACTGCCTCAGTCTTCAGCGTGTAGGGGCTGGACAGCTCGGTTGCTCACACTGCAGTTTGTAGTGTGTGGCCAATGGTGGTCCCGTTTGGTTTACCCGTTAAACTTTACCGTCACATCGAAAGTTTAGAATGGAGTATTAAATATAAATTATTTATAAAACTAAAAACACAGTTGAACAGTAATTTAAGAGATGAATCTTCTAAATCTAATTAGTCCATAATTGAATAATAATTGACAAATAAGATAAAACTGTTATATTACATGTTAAACTTTACACCCAAATCAAGGTCTTGTTTACTTCCAAAAATTTTTACAAAGTATGAACAATAACACTTTCATTTTTATTTTACAAATATTGTCCAATCATGGATTAACTAGGCTCAAAAGATTCGTCTCGCAAATTACAGGTAGACTATGTAATTAGTTATTTCTTTTATCTATATTTAGTGTTCAATGCATATGCTACAGGATTCGATGTGATAAGAAATATAAAAAATTTTGCAAAATATTTTGGAAATTAAACAAGGCCCAAACACCCTCTGAGGCTGTTTAGTTCACTCCAAAAACTAAAAAGTTTTCAAGATTTTTCGTCACATCGAATCTTGCGGCACATGCATAAAGCATTAAATATAAACAAAAATAAAAACAAATTACACAGTTTGTCTGTAAATAACGAGACAAATCTTTTAACTCTAGTTAGTCTATAATTAAATAATATTTGCCATAAACAAACAAAAGTACTATATTAGCGAAATCTCTACACCTAAAAAGATGGAAGTGGGACGTCAACTACCTTCAACGTGTCTCACGGACAGCGCGACGGAGAGCACGACCGTGACGGCCAGCAACCGGCGTAGACGACCACCACTGGAACGACGCAGCGATAGCAGGCAGGGACTACGGACCTGAGAGAGGGCCCCCCCGCCTCCCCCAACCAACTCCCTCAGTCATGCTTTGGCCTTGTTTAGTTTCTAAAAAATTTCAAGATTTCCCGTTATATCGAATCTTGTGTCACATGCATGGAATATTAAATTTAGACGAAAACAAAAACTAATTATACAGTTTGCTTGTAAATCAACGCGATGAATATTTGCCACAAACAAACGAAAGTGCTACAGTACCCAAAATCCAAAAATTTTGCCAACTAAACAAGACCTTTGTTTAGTTCCAAAATTTTTGACAAAATTATCACTGTGGCACTTTTGTTTGTATTTGACAAATCTCTACACCTAAAAAGATGGAAGTGGAACGTCAACTACCTTCAACGTGTCTCACGGACAGCGCGACGGAGAGCACGACCGTGACGGCCAGCAGCCGGCGTAGACGGCCACCAGAGACGCGCATGCCTGGAACGACGCAGCGATAGCAGGCAGGGACTACGGACCCGAGAGAGGGGACCCCCGCCTCCCCCACCCAACTCTCTCAGTCATGCTTAGGCCTTGTTTAGTTTAAAAAAATTCAAGATTCCCCGTTATATCGAATCTTGTGGCACATGCATGGAATATTAAATTTAGACGAAAACAAAAACTAATTATACAGTTTGCTTGTAAATCAACGGGATGAATATTTGCCACAAACAAACGAAAGTGCTACAGTACCCAAAATCCAAAAATTTTGCCAACTAAACAAGGCCTTTGTTTAGTTCCAAAATTTTTGACAAAATGATCACTGTGGCACTTTTGTTTGTATTTGACAAATATTGTCCAATCATAGACTAACTAGGCTTAAAAGATTCGTCTCACAAATTACAGATAAACTATATATAATTAGTTATTGTTTTTATTTATATGTAATGTTTTATGCATGTGCCGCAAGATTCGATGTGACGGGACACGATGGCTATTGCCTGGACACGATGGCTTTGAGTAGAACCGGCGATGCTGCCTTCTCTCCTTGCGCCGTCGTGGGATACACATTGGTGGTCTCAAGTTGTCAACCACGGTCCTGCTCCTGTTGCACCGAGAAAAGACAATGAGCAACATGGTGTGTTGTGCACAGAAGACGGTGCAACTTCTAGGGGAAAAAATTTTGGTTTTGGCTACTGTAACATTTTCGTTTGTATTTGGTAATTATTATCCAATCATGGACTTTATCTATATTTAATACTCAATGCATGCGTCTAAAGATTCGATGTGATAAAGAATGTTGAAATTTTTTTGGGAATTAAATAAGGCCTTAGGTTGGTGAAACGACATGATGGCGTAGCAGTGTACTCCCTCCGTCCAAAGAGAGTGTCGTTTTAGGTTTTTGTGCCACAAGTTTGACTCGATTTATAAAAATACATGCAATATTTGTGTCTCAAAATAAATTTATTAAAAAACTAGATTTAAAGATCTTTCCAATGATACTAATTATCTACTATAAATATTAATATGTTTACTATATATTTAGTTAAAGTTATTTCTCGGAAAGCACAAACAACACTTATTTTGAGACGAAGAGAGTATTCCACAAACAACCTGGTCCCACTCCCCTCGAGCATAGAATAGAATTGATATCAAGCTATATACTCCCTCTGTATCCTAAATAGAAGATGTTCTGGAGCAAACACCGTTTATGTTTGTGAGACCTGTTTTGGACGCAAGTACTCTTAGGTTGCCGCCACGTTCTGGAGCGGACACCTTTTGTGTTTGCGAGGCATGTTTTGGATGCAAGTACCCTTGGGTTGCTGCTGCCAGAATTTGAACTGTCGCTCTCTGGGCTCAGGCTACAAAGTCTTGGCCAGCTAAGCTACAATTGATTTTTGTAAATGTATTCATGTCCTAAACGTCATCTAATTAGAATAAGGAGGGAGTATGGTCCAATATGCAGATCGGCAACACTCTCCCTGTGAAAACTAACGAATCCACAATGGGATCTTTAATTCAGCGCGCGGATATTGCGCCCAACGATGTGTTTGGTGGCGCTGCGTTGCTTGTACCAAGATGTGTCCATGTGTAGTTCGTAGGTGACATTCATGAATCGTTTGATTTAGAATGTAGTTCTTAAGCCTTGTTTAGTTTCGAAAAGTTTTTGGATTTCGACACTGCAGCACTTTCGTTTTTATTTGACAAACATTGTCTAATTATAAAGTAACTAAGTTTAAAAGATTCGTCTCGCTATGCAATTAGTTTTTGTTTTCATTTATATTTAATGCTTCATACATGTGCCGCAAGATTCGATGTGACAGGGAATCTTGAAAAGTTTTTTGTTTTTGGGATCAACTAAACAAGGCCTTAGCTGACATTCACGCATCGGTGTAGTTTCTATTTTTTTAGTAGCTAAAAGAATTAACAACTACCACAAGCGAGTTTAGTCCTTGATACTAATAGTTGTAGTATGAGGGTTGAATTTTTCTACTCATGATTTTGCCGTCTTTTTGCAGGTTAAGAGCAACTCCAAAAACTTGGCTAAAATTACTAGCCAAATTTTATTGTTTAGCTATTTTATAAAATAGAAACTTCTTAAAAAATAAGAAGTCCACAACAGTCTTGCTACTTTACAAAATCACATAGCCAGCGTGAGTGGTTGGCTATATATGGCCACCGAAAATCAAGGAATGGCAAACTTTTTATTTTACAAAACCGGATAGCACATCTATTGGAGCCTACTTTTTGCTATGCAAATTCTAAAATAGCCTCCACAACAAGAATAGCCAAGCTCTTGGAGTTGCTCTAAGGTGAAGAAACCTACTTCCAAGGGGCATGATTTCTTTGCGTCTTCGATTGGGAAAAAAGTCTAATAAGAGACGCCTATTCATCGCGAGCATCAGCAGTTCTCTAAATTTAGGTAAGAAAATTTACAATAGGAGTTGAGTGGTTGTTGTGCACAGGGTGTATTTTTATAAGGGGTCCAAATATGAGCTTGTTATAGCACACAACAAAAAATGAAGCTAGGGCAGCATACTATGGTTAAGATGGATAAGCTGATCTGAAAATGGCTAAGATCGAGAGGACGCACTGATTTTTTTTGTTTTATCCAATGAAATTCTGTTGTGTGGAGACAGTGATTTTGCTGTTTTGGGACATGAAAGTATGCAGTAATGGTAGCTCAATTCTTAGTTATTTTAATCGTATTCTCTGTTATTCAGACGCGTGAAGAAAATGCTCACGACAGTCATAACCTCACTGTGCACCCATAGCAATCCAGCCAACAAGTCAGCCAACCAATTAGTAGCACAGTGTAGCTTGGCCGCAAACCAAACACATGTGGACAAGCTGGTCATGCTCGCCCTGGTTCTTCTCCTCAGCTAGGCCCATGCTGATCCACCTAACCAATCACATCCTGAAACTGGAAGTTTTAGATCACTTCGCCTACAAGGACTACCATAGCCCGGGTTTAGGAGCTTGAGAAGGCCGCATTTCTTGAATGTTGATTGGTGTTATTGTTGGCTTGTTGTTGCAGCAAAGCGGTGCAGCGAACTGTAATAGAGTTTGACAGATGTTCATTTTGGTGGATTTCGACAAGGTGCATTTAACATTTCATTTCCATTTATACCGTGATGCAAATCAATACATCATGTGTTTCATTAACTTCATTATTAGTGCCAATATTGTTTCAAAAACTCTTTTTATGAGAGCAACATATTAGATTAACATACTTTTGTCATACGTAGCAACGCACGGGCATTGGCTAGTTCTAAACACTGTAGCTTTTTCGTTTGTATTTGACAAATATTGTCCAATCATAGACTAACTAGGCTCAAAAGATTCGTCTCGTCAATTTCGACCAAACTGTGTAATTAGTTTTTATTTTTGTCTATATTTAATACTTCATGTATGTGTCTAAAAATTTGATGTGATTGGAAATCTAAAAAATTTTGCAAAATTTTTTGGGAATTAAACATAAAAAGTAAAATTGGCGGACACACAGGAAGAGGTCAGTGATAGTAGCCTGACAGGCCACAGGGGGAGACCTGACCTGAGACTGGTCTGAGACATCGGCTTTCTACAGCCTCGAAAAGCGTGCGTTGATTCCAGCCTTCGCTCCCAAGCCAGCTCACTCCGCTAGTGCGCTGTTGTACTTCACAAACTGAAGCTCAGAATTGATTATCCGGCTGAAATCGATTTTTTATGATTTTCTAAAATAAACTCTCCGAACGAGAATCACTTTAGTTTGTTCGCTTCGTTAGTGCGAGTTTGTTCTGCTTGAGCTTATCACCCGGTCTACGAGTTATTTAATAGTGTTTTTTTTTCATAATAAAGTAGTCAACAATATTTTCTGTCAAACAAACAAGTATTTAAATATAGATAAAAATAAAAACTAATTGTATAGTTTATCTGTAAATCGCGAGATGAATCTTTTGAGATTAGTTAGTTCATAATTAGATAATAATTATCAAATAAAAACGAAAGTGTTACGGTACTCAAAATCTAAAAAGATTGAAACTGAACAAGGCATAACAAAATTAAGAGAAAGCTATTTTTAAAAAACTCTCAACCTCTTATTTTATTTTAGACAATCACTCCACAAGATAAGCATAGAATCACTTTACTCAAAAAATATTTGACAGAGCTCCTTCCTAGAATTAGATCTAGCCCTTAGTTTCATCACGATTCATGAAGCTATTGATCTTTCCTACCTACTCTCTCCATACTAAATTATAAATTATTCTAAAAATCTTGGAGAGTCAAATCATCTCAAATTTAACCAAATTTATATAATAAGATAATAATATTTATGATGTTAATTTAGTATCATTATATTATTCATTAATTATATTTTTATATTACATCTATTTGATATTATAAATCTTTGTAATTTTTTCTATAATTTTAGTTAAAGTTGGGATGCTTTAACTCTTTAATATTCTTGAAAACCTATAATTTGGGATTGAGGAAGTATTTGATTCCAAAGAACGGCTGCTCTAGGAGATCCAAATTATGCGCGCTGCTTGTGCTGCTCTAGCTTCCGACGACTGTATCAGTTCAGGGACGATCTAATCCTAGTACTACTGCAAATGCTACAACACGTGTTGGCCCTTGCATCGCTAATCAACATGGAATGAATGCCATTCTCGTACATATGGTTTTCCTGGACACAGAATTATACGGTACCGATTAATTGATCGTACATATTATCCACCACGCTAGCCAAGGGAGTCTAGAAACTACTCCCTAATACGGTTTGATTGAGCTTATCGACCAAATCTATCAGCAATATTTTTTTATCATAATAAATTAGTTAATAGTACTTTCTGCCATAGTTTATCAAGTAAACGAATAACATTAACATGTTGCTCACTTATTAGTTAGTTTGGTTATCAACTCGCTTCAGTTTTTCTAGTAAGGCCTTGTTTAGTTACGAAAACTTTTTAGTTTTTTTGGTATTGTAGCACTTTCGTTTTTATTTGACAATTATTGTCCAATCATTGATTAACTAGACTCAAAAGATTCATTTCACGATTCACAGGTAAACTGTGTAATTAGTTTTTATTTTCGTCTATATTTAATACTTAATGCATGTGCCACAAGATTCGATGTGACGGAAAATTTTGAAAAGTTTTTGATTTTTAGGACGAACTAAACAAGGCCTAATGCGTATAGTTTAAAATGGCGAGTACAGCAATGACTATTTCATCGGCCGTGCTGGTACAGACAATTTCGCTGCAGGAATACAAGACCGAGCGTCGTGTCCATTTGATAATTGCCACTACAAACTGCAAACACGCAGGATCTGGGGAGCTTGGGACATCGGCCCCCAGTTTTCCATCTTTTCCCATCCCTTGGAGCTTTGGAGCACAAGACCGAGCGTGTCCATTTGATAATTTCCACTTTGACTGCACTTTCTCGGGAAACAAAATTGCTCCTCCTGCTGGCTCCACGCCTCCACCGGCTCGCCGCCGAGTAGTATAAAAATCTTGGTGTGCTTCAGCAACAGCCGGCAGTGCATGCTCGCTTTCGCTCGCATGGATCCCCATCCCCTGTTCCAAAGGTGGCACATCCAATGATCATTGGTACCAAAAGTTTCATGGATCCAAAGCACAAGACCGAGCGAGAACCCTAAAATGAACAAGGCTCAGGCTGACAGCCCACTCGTCTCTGTTGGTCATTGCCAAATAGTATGAAATCTACAAGACAAAGTGGAGCTTTGACATTTTTAAAACATATTGGACGTTGATGTGTGAGGCATATATATAGGCGCATGGCAGATTAAGATTTTACTCCTGGTCTAACCTACTCATTGTTTCTGCATGGTTAACTAACTTGCTTTAGAGAAGATTAATTGAGGGCAAGCCCAATGTCACCCAGAAACTGAATCACATGAGTGTGCACTCCCCGGGCCAGCACCGTGCACCGCACTGGCACTGCTCACAGGTCGTCAGGCACGGCTGCATACAGTCAAGACAACCAGATAAAAACCGAGGAACACTGTCATTCTGAGTAGTAGTTGGTAGCCTGCATGCTTTGGCGCGTGTGGTCCTATCCTAACCTAGTCTGATTGGTAGCAACTTGAAAAGCGCGACGTTCGCCAATCGCCATGGCTCTCACTTTAGCTCCCTGCTTTTGGCTATGTCTCCTCTCTCCTCTGCCTTTTCCTTGCCGGGCCACAGGCCACACTGCTCGCTGGAGACGAAGAGTAGTGCTCTACAGTCGTACTAATCCGGCCATCCCCTAATAATCTGCCGGTCGGATACTCGGAGTAGTTGTTGATAACACGGGCTGCCGGGCTGGTGGTCCAGTCCATCACAATCTGCCGCCCGCCCGAGCCGAGCGCGCCCCAATCATCGCCGCCGTTCCGAGTCGTCGAGGACCTGTTTCTTGTGACGAAGAGGATGATCGTGGAGGCAGTGGCGCAATGTGCGCCTGTCAAAAGAAACGGGGCTGGGGAAGAAAGTGGGAAAAGGGCGATACATCATTGCGTGGAGTCGGCTAAAGCCCTCGTAATCATATGCCCGGCAAGTGTTCATGGCGTGAATCATGCAATACCCGACCTGACCTGGCTCCGAAAGCATTTTACAGATATACACACACACGGCTACGCACTCGCAATTCGCTTATTAGGTCGGACACATCGGCAAAGCTTGGCGACCTTTCGCTGCTCGCAGCCTTGTACCGGCCGCCGCTGTGCGCACTCGCTGCAAATGCGCTGCACATGACGCGTCCGTTCCAAGGCCAGCGCGCGCCCAGGCTCGGCAGCCCGCACCGCACGGCGCCAGCGCCAGCGGCCGCGGCGTCATTTTCCTTCTTCTCCGCCCGGCGGGAAAGCACGAACGAATGATTCGACCACAAGGGGCGATTACGGAACGGAAGGATGTCTTCAGATTCCGAGTCCGGCCTGCTAAATAAAAGTCGGGGCTGGACAAGTTGCAGCGCATGTGTCGTAGCAGCGTGGCTGCGTGGGGAGACCGTTAGGGGTCAAGGTGGATAGCCGTTGGCAACGGTGCACGTTCGGATCGCCCCGCCGTCCCGTGCTGCCAGTGCCATCACTCCGCGGCGGAGGAATCGCACATGCTGAATTTTGCACACCCCCCTTTTTCAGCCATTTTCTTTCCCGACCTTGAGAGTTGAGATTGAGGCACCGACGGTCCAGATGGAGCGCCGTGCACGGCTTTGGGGGTGCGCAGGGGGCCCGGCAAAATCCCGCGTCCTTGGCGCTTGCCGCTCGTCGTTGCGCCCGTGAGCGCGGGCAGCCTCTCTGTCTGCGGAAGCGGACCGGCCCAGAATTTGCCGCAGATCCTGTTGGGATCCGCTGCTCCGTAGCAGACTGTGGCCGTGTGGGCGCCACGAACCGCGAAGCAAACGCTGCCGACCGCGGACTGCGGTGCCGGCTACAGAAGCGGCGGCGTGGACGTGATAGCGATTTCTCAAGGGGGGAAACAGACGGGTTATGGCTGCCTTTTCTCTCCTCGCCGGCCCCGCCGCGGTTGGGTTGGGTTTGGTATCCGTACGGGGTCCCCTGCCCGTTGCATCACGGACTAGCTAGCTGATCACGTCGTGGACCATCGGCCGACGCCCGGCCCCCCGGCCGTCCCCGTTTTTGGTGGTCCTTTGGATTTGGAGTTAGTGCCCTCCGAGCTTGCACGGCGACGGGGACGCGAGTAGATGGATGGCATGGTCAATGGCCGCATTGCGTGCCTTTAATCAATTCAACTCAAGTCTCGCTGGAAAAGAAGGGCGGATGCCACTGTTATCAGCTTTACAGGCGGTGCCGTGGCGAATTACTACCGTTTTCGGTGGTACTGGACCATTGGGATAACAGATCTGTGAAGTTGACAAGTCGAGAGTGGCCACCGCCACCGGCCATTGGGGATTGATGTGAACTCTGGTACATGGAAACATGGTAGCAGGTGAGCATCAAAGCACGTACTAGCTGCTCCGTCAAGTTTCACGAACCACAGTGGCTAATACCTACTGCTATGTCCCATAAAAAGGATCGCTATGGAACTTTGGTTAAACTTTTTTAAATTTCACCAGTTTTTTATAAAGTATTAGCAATATTTATATCTCTAAAAAAGTTTATACGAAAATATATTCAATAATTATGTTTTCTTTCAGTTGCTTCTGTTACCGTGGGCAAACATCGCTAGCGATAGAGTTACTTGTGGAGCTGAAGTAGAAGAAAAACAGTTCCACTGGTGGCATAGAGACGTGTTAAAGCGACATGTAGATCACGAAGCTCGATCTTTTCTGATCTGACGTTACCACGGAGCGGTGCAATACTGCTCTCATCCCGACCTCTGCCGCTGCCCAGTGCAAATAGCCAAAAGACCAGCCCAGCACTGCAGCAGCAATGGCAGAGCTGCAAAGCCGCGCCGCATCGTGCCTACGTGGTGGTACCGTGCTAGACCTTATGGACAGAGCAGACAGCACAACCTGTGTGGATGGATGTGCAGCGACGCACAGATCTGGAGAAGCGGAGGAGCAGACCGGTGACGACGAACCGATCGGCGCCGCATGTGCAGCGACGCAACGCGGACGCCACTTTTCCGGTCATTGGCACGCTTGTCGCGCGTGGCGCCGCGAGGAGTGCCCGCTACGCTTGATTTGTTTGCGCTCTTTTACAGCAGGATCGATATCTGCTGCGCAGATCGGCTTCACATCTCGCTCTCATTTGACAACTAAATCCCTGCCCCCCTTCATTCTTGTTTTAACAACAAAATCAGCTTGCTATGACTCGGAAACTTGTCAGCATTATGGCTTTTATCACACTGGAATGAATGATGCGCAGCACGGCAGCAGGCAGCACCAAGTGCAGAACAAGATGCAGAGCATCTCATGAGTTCCGGCACCTTGGCAAGCCTATCATGGGATGCAGCTCATCTACTTGTCATGATTCAAGTACTCTAGTGAAACCACGGTCATGGACACGAAGAATAAAGTGCGATATCCTCTTTCTCCAGCTTTCCTCGTTTTCTTTCTTTCTTTTTTATCAAAATGAAATGATGAACAGAACAATGTGTAATCATCCCAAACATGGAGACAGTTTCATACATACAGGCTAGTATACTTGAACAGCCTTTTCGTGTATACAGAAAAGAATTGTCATCCTCGTTTTTTCTCTATTCATTCAACAGGGGCAAGCAACTACAGCAGGGAGGAAAGGTGTGCATACCATCCGAAAAGAAAAGGAAAAAGGAGCTGTGTCTCAGCTTTTGGAAGAACCAGATGATTACACTGTTCTACTCTTGTTTTGCCGCTTTTAACATACAGTGTGTAGGGATCCCATGGACTGCTCTAGCAGAAGATATTTGGTTAAGATGAGGAAGACCCAGTTTTGTTATTTCTGACCAAATTTTGGACAAAGAGCTCTCCTGCACGGTAGGAAGACCGAACCTGATAAAAACCAAATGATATAAAGTTAATTCTTGTTACTTATATGAGAAGTACCATGATGTGTGGTACTTTAGCTATACATTATAGTGTCATTTATTTCAGAGTGGTGGCATATTAGTTGTTTTTTCTTTTGTTTTTACTGTCTAGAGGGTACAACTGGAGGGAGTAATCAGCAGCAACACTTACCAAGGGTCCACTAGCAACATATCGGAAACCGACCGATTCTCCATACTCCTTCCAAAACTGGAACTTCTCGGGAGTCACATACTCTCTTACTGTTAGATGTCTTTCTGTTGGCTGTGATTGATATAAAAAGAGCTCCCAATGTTAATAACAGGAAGAAGGGATGACAGGATATCTAGATTCAATAGGCGCTGCGGGTATTGAGCTAACCTGCAAGTACTGGCCCAAAGTAAGGATGTCAACACCAATTGCCCGTAGATCTATCATTGCTTGTTTCACCTCTTCATCAGTCTCTCCAAGACCAAGCATGATAGAAGACTTTGTAATCATGCCCTCCCTGCAATCTTTTGCATGCTTGAGAACTGCCAAGCTCTGATCATACCTGTAAACATGAGGTGACAGAAAAGATGTTTACAATGTCAGATATCATGATTCATCAGATAGAACATAAGTACAAAGGTTAGTTGGGCATTGCCAGAAGATACTAGTTTAATAATTTCTGTGAGTAAAGCCATCAACAATAGCATTAGCGTTCAGATCAAGAGTTATATCAAACCTACTCAAATGAACTCATGAAAATTGGGCCCCAAACGCATGTTAGCTACCCAGTTATTTTCTACAAAAATGTCAGTAGCCATATATAGGAAATCCATTCAACGATTACAAACTAACAATACAAAGTAACACAACCAGGAATTTATCCAATCAATTTTTTTAAGACTTCATTCTTAATTTTAAGCTTGTAATGTGTATAATATATCTACCTGTTTCTTTTCACATGTTGTGTAATACAACACGTTCATGCACATTGTGTTATTGCTCAGCAGCAGCTTGCTACCTAGAAATAAAATTCTTGAATTGATAAAATGTGGTGGAACTGGATCAAGTTTAGATTCATGGTTGCCGATAAAATGGATTTAACTATTAAGACTGACCCCACAAATGCACAATTATGTTGGGGAATTGCTGGAGGTCAGGATCCTGCAACGAAAAGGTACAACGCTTTGTTTTCCTTTGCTAGGCCAGCTTCATCCAGGACATGGTAGTAGAATAAGGGATGTAAAAATAACCATGCTACTCCATACCAGCTTCTCCTGAGTTACACTGGTTAGAGCATCTCCAGCATGAGTCCTCAAATCATGAAAGTCGCTGCTTCTCGCCCCAGGGCTCAGGGCGCGGTGGGGAGGGGCACCCGCGGAAAGGGCATGGCAAGGAAGGAAGAGAAGAAGCAAGCCGAAGGAACAGGGCTCAGAGGGAAGGGAAGAGCAGGCGCGGGAGCGAGAAAACAGCCAACCACCCAATAGGGGCCACAGTCAACGCCCGTGAGATTGAGGGCCGAAGGGTGGGATTTGAGGGCCTCCCAAATTTGAGGGCTTGAATAGGGCCCTGCTGGACCCCTTCTTTTCATGAGGCCTCAAATTTTAGTTTGGTGGCTTGTTTGAGGGACCTGCTAGAGTTGCTCTTAGACCATTTACTTCCAGGCCTAAATGAAACCCAGTGTCACCGATCCGGGTTCGAAGGCTGGCACAAACTTCTTAAGGGAAAAGGCAGGGGGACGTCTCTTCCCCTGGTTGAATCTTTTTTAACTGTGCTACTCCATGGTTGAAGTAGAAACAAATGGAACTAGTTTCAACAAGAAAGCTCTAGTTGTATATGTAGGTACATTATATCAAATATCTTAGGCATCCAGAGACCCTCAAGATTCATGCAAGCACATTACTATGAACCTAAGATGAGATACTCATTTCATTTTCCCAAAGCTTGCGTCACTCAGGGAAGATTTGATGATGGTAATAGTACATGCACCCACATGTACAAGGACAAGTGGAATAAACATATCACAATTGAGAATACACAATGTTAAATGACCAAAAGTCTGGAACTTAACTGTTTAAAATTAATTCTTTCAGAACTTTTAATGGGTAGTAATCTCTAGGGGGTCAATGACATGTGGAAATTTACTCCCAAAAAGAGTTGCATGTCGAAATTGAATTAACTGTACTTCAGAGTTTAGATTTCGGAAATTCTAAAAGAAACTGAATACAGTGCTACTGAAATGACTGAAGCACATTACCCTGCCCGAGGATCCCTCACAATCCTCTGCAGACTCCTCACAGTTTCAATGTTGTGCGCATAAACATCTAGGCCGGAGTTTGCTAAAGATGAAACAGCCTCCAGGTCACCTCGAAAATCCGAGGTTAAGCACTCCACCAGTATTCCAGGTTTGAGCTCCTGAAGAGAAAATTCAGAAAACATCAGCCAGTACTTCTACACAAGTTCAAATTCTAACAAATTAGGCAAATTAAGGCACAGCAAAACACATGGGATTAGGCAGACCTTTAAAGCTCTCACTGTCTGAGCAAAATGGCTGCTTCCACCATCAGGTAAGTCATCTCTATCGACACTGGTTAGCACAACATAGTCTACTCTGGAAAGAACATAATACCTTAGATCAGCCATGTAATCAACCACATAAACAGCAAATGAACAGTGATTAACATACAATTTATAGTAAAAATGCACTATCAAGTGTTATGTCTACTTTGATATCACCAATTACAGTTGCATCAATTATCTTCGCTCAGAATTATGAGAACCTAACAGTTTTTAATCTGCAGATGTTCAATCAGGCAGGATTACTAGAGATCATACCCCCAGCTTGCAACTGCCAAAGCCGTGTTTAGAGGCTCCAGGGGATCCGGCGGGGGCGGCTTGTTGCTGGTCTTCACAGCGCAGAATCGACAGCCGCGCGTGCAGGTGTCACCAAGCACCATGATGGTGGCCGTCGCGATGCCGTCCCCTTCGCCGCCGGCCCCTCCACCTCCGTTCCAACACTGAGCCCCCCAAAGCAACCGGTTCCGTCAGAACCCAACACTGAAACCAAACCGAAGCGCTCCTCCCGCAGAAACCGCTGGCGCGGATCATACCTCGCCGATGTTGGGGCACTGTGCCTCGACGCAGACGGTGTTGAGCTTGAGCTCGCCGATGGACTCCCGCAGGCGAGCGTACTTGTCCCCCTGCGCAGCGCGCTGCCGCAGCCACGCGGGCTTCTTCACCTCCGGGTCCCTCCCGGTGTACGGGCCCGCAGGCGCCCTAGACGCCGTCCCCACCGTCGGCGGCGCCGCCTCAGCGCGGCACCGTGCCACGGATACCGAGCCGCGTGGGGCCCCGTGGCCCCGTCTACCGCCGCATCCGGCCAGTACCGGCGGCCGCAGCGGCCGCGCGAGCGAGCTCTGCATCGTTACCGGCCGGCGGAATCGGGCCGGGCGCGGTCGTCGTGGTGCGGAGCGGTGTGTAGCCGTGGAGGTGATGTGTTCCAACTTCCAAGCGGAGCGGAGGGGTGAGGTTTTAGCGTTCCCGTTTTACCCCCTGTGTGGGAGACAAACCAGCTCGACGATTTCAGAAGCCAGGGGTATAATAGGGGGGCGATATTAGGCCGGCGATGATACCAAGGATGAAGTGCTTGGCTGGTTTTTGATCGCCTGCCTTGCTGGCTCCTGCTGCTGCTTGTTCCTGGGTTTTGTCGCCGTTGCGAGGAATTTGGTCAAAATGTGGGTGTGTTGGTAGGTCACAGTCGTAGACGAGGCAGGGTTTGTAGAATTGTGGTGTTGGTGGCTTAATTTCCATTTGATCAAGTTTAGCGTGACTTGGAATGCGCTAACTCCAGCAAACGCAGGATTTTACCCTGGATTTTCTAGTGCTAGGGAATCAAAACGATTTTTTGGGTTCAATTCCAAACAAGTCCTGACATTTACAAAGGATGCTCAGATCAGATGTTATTATTTGAACAATCTTCTGTATGAGCGTCATATCGATCTAGGCAACCTTTTACGCCCTGCTATTAAGAAAAAACTAAGCGCAACAGGATGGAACGTGAATCAATTCATACCTTTTTTCTATTGCAAGAATATCAAATGTGATTCTTTAAACAATAGAGCGACTGCAACTCATTGATTCAGATGAACGAAACAGTCAATAAGGCCTGTTTATTCCCCACCCAAAAAATTTTCATCCATCCCATCTTTGACACATACATAGAACATTAAATATAGATAAAAAAATAAACTAATTACATAATTTGGTTGAAAATCACGAGACAAATTTTTTAAGCCTAGTTAGTTCATGATTATCCTTAAGTGCTACAGTAACTCATATTGCTAATGACAGATTAATTATACTTAATAGATTTGTCTTGTAGTTTCCAAACTAGCTATGTAATTTGTTTTTTTATTAGTTTCTAAAAAGCCCTCATGACATCCTTCCGACACATCTGATGTAACACTAAAAAAATTTTCATCTCCAATCTAAACAAGGCCTAATATCAATATTTTCACATCACGATGTTAAATGGAGTTAACAATTAGTATTTTTGAATGAACGAATTCAAGCTGGAACCGCACAGTTCGGGAATGCAGACGCCTCCACACTCCGCTGGGAATATAGGGGAACATGATGAAGGCAGACAGCAAATAATCAACAAAGAACAAAGCAAACATTTGCACAAAGACTAGCGGCCAAAGAGCCCAAGACTCACGAGTAGCTTAATAAATAACAGTATGTCAGTATATAAATAAAACCCAAAATGTGCAAACCAGTCCAGTGACCTACGAAGAACATCAACTGTAGAAATGTAAAAGGGTACATTTCCTGTTCCAGGATTCCACTATAACAATATCAGTGGGTATCTGGATCTGAAACCTTAGACTTAAGAACTAGAAGAATGTATCTTTACCAAAGCCTAAAAAGAGTACTCCATTATTCGAACACATTTTGACCTAAGTGAAGTAAACAAGACGCTAAACCAGTAAACCACCCCCCACATACTTTGACACCTGATACTGGGCACCTTCCACTCGTGAAAAATAACAAGCAGAAAGTCCCTGATAAGCGATAACCCAACCTGTACAATCACTGCTAGACTGGTAGGAATGCAAATGTGCCTGCCCGCTCACCAGAGGTCTTCTTCTCAGGCTAAAAACTACGCCCACAATGGTCTTCTTCGCTGGAGCAGATAAATGTTAAAAACTAAAATGCCCCATGACCACCAGTTTCAACACTGCACAGAGTTACAACAGTATAGGTACGTACATGCATAGTCTATTATAATATCATCAGGTGGGTGCTATATTAAATGACCCACATAAGGCAGATTTCACTGGTCTATTCGATTACTCTGAAACCTAAACTTACGTCACAACCTGAAGTGAAGGCTACTTTCCTGAGCAAATGGAACTTCTCCAAGCTCGCTCACAACTTATAATGGGGCATGCATGTCTTCAGATACAATAATTATCAGCTGAAGACCAGCTCATCAATGTTTAAAAGCATTGACTCTTTGCCCTTGTGTGTCTCCTTCGGTTACATCAACCAGGAACAGATTCTGAAGTGATGTGCCCACCTCTAGCACCTGAGGGATTGAAACCTGTTACTGGCATGGATCTCTGAGCAAAATCAAGAAGCCGCTGGCGTTGCTGCTCGTTTGTATGAGGAAGGCTTGCACGAAGTAGCTCAACAGGCATCTCCTTACTAGTAGCTTTGGAAGCCTCAGGTCCAATTCCTGAGCTTGGTGCCTGCATGACAAACATCTGCTGAATACTTTCAAACTTACTGACACAGTATTTTGTTAGAAGACCAAAGAAAGCATCAAACGATGCCTGCCAGAGAGCACGGTTTGGCACAGTGTAGCTGGCTGCAGCATGGCGATCAGTCAGTAACTCAGTTGCTCGATCCAGTACTGATTTAATAACTAGAGAAGCCCCATCACCAGCAGAACTACCAAGAGGGCGCAGGGGTGGCTGTTCAGATGAACAGACAACAGCAGCAAGGCAGGCACTAAGAGCACCAAGTTCCATGTGATGCACACAAGATGAAAGAGTCTTTGCAAGAGCAACTGTAGTTTCTGCTGCACTAGAGTCTGATGGCAAACCCCCAAACAAGAACCTCAAATGGCGAAAAATTGCCATGCATACTATCCGGGTCAACTCGCTGCCAGGGACAAGAAGCCGAAGGTAACGTGCTAAAAACTTACGTCCTTTGGGCAGAGAAACAATGCGAAGAAAAACAACATCGTCCTTCAGGGCTAACCCAGATGAATGACCAGATTTGCTGGGTCCGAGAGGATCAACAAACTGCAGTGATGCTGCTAGACCTTCCAGGAGGACTTGCCGTCTCCGCTTCAGTTGGAAAATGTTGTCCTGTGACTGGCTAGACTGCAACAGACGGTCAGTGTCATCAACCTCAAGAAGAAGGCAAAGGGCATCTTCAACAGTGACTCTTGCTGCAAGCATTGGTTCTTTCTCCAGGGGCCTCACAGTAGACTTCTGATCATGGGAGCCATCAGCAGATGAAGGATGGTCAACCTCAAGAAGAGACCGAGGCCTACGTATGGAAGAGAAAGATACTCTTCCAAGAGCATCAACCTGAAGATATGTGTGCTGATCACTGCTGGATCGAGACTTGGATGGTATATCTTTCATTGATGTTGGGGAGAAATTGGTCTTTTGCTTAGAAGTGGCGCCTCTTTTTGCCATACAAGCTTGATGGTAGTAATCAACAACATAAGGATCACTGCTGTGACTTGCAGAATGCTGCATCCTTAAGATTGATTCAATCTCTTCAGATGACATGTACTTGGATCTAAACTTTATACCTCCGCTGTCACCATTCTGGCTACCAGTATCAGATGGTGGTTGAGAGAAGCGAAGGCTATGCTTTCCCCTCCCCGACCTTGATCTCTTGTCTCTTGATGAATGAGAACTGCCAACAGAATCAAACCTGCCTGTAATCTCTGCAGAGTGATGGGGATATAGCAGGTGTGGAGTTATATTGAGGTAATTCTGATGGGGTGATTGGACCTGTGCCAATCTCTGCTGATGCTGAGAAAACAGGAGTGATGGCATTGGGCTATTAGGAAGTGATAATTGTTTGTGCAATAAGTTGGGCAGTAGATTAAGATGTTCCCCAGTGAAAGGGTTACCATGGTTCGACCAATCATTTTGCACAGGATTGTTTACAGGCAGGTTAAGAGCACCATAAGGCATTCCTCCTGTGTATGGCAGCCCATGAGATGGTCCGACCATATGGTATGGAGAAGCAGAAAGTGACATGCCTGGAGAACCCATTTGGAGCCCAGCACCAATTGATGGAATGCTCCCATGACGTGTAAGGCCTTGAGCAGGGTAAGGGGATCTACCACCAGCAGCAGCAACAGGTGGTGGGAATGAGGTAAATGAAGATGTCTTTGGTAAAACGATAGGTTCACTTGACCGGTGCTGCAGTGGCTGCTGAGGGTAGGAAGATGTTCGACTTAGTGGTCTGGAGTTAGAATCCCCTTGCTGAACTGAAGAATTGGATGACCACCATCTTTTACTTTCGTGGAATTCCTCATTTTCAAATACGTCTTGATCTCCCCAGTTTGAAAACTCCACATCCTCAGCCCAGTCAACAGTTAAAGAACCTGAAAAGGTTGTTGCATGGTTCAGTGAAAAAATGAAACTTAGGCATATATGAAATCTGATTATCTGACAGATAATTCTGCAAAAGAAAAATTCTTAAGGCAATAATTATGTCAGACTCTTGATATAATAAGATTCCCTCAAATTCACAGTTACACATGTCAGGCTAATTTTTTCTCTCGAACACACAGGAGAGATGTGTATATTTGTATTAATAAATAGAGAAAAAGGGAAAGAGTTCCATACAAAGCAGCCTCCTTACCTCGCTCAGGCTAAACATTACACAAAAAATATTAAAAATATATTAAAAAAAATCAAACTATAAGGCACAGCAGAAAGAACATATAGTCAACAAACGAACTGACAATTCCGAAACCACTATAGTTTGGGCATGTGACTTCAGACCAGACATAACACAAAATAAACACCATAGTATTACACCTCAGAGCAACATGCCATAAGGGAAGAAATATCACTCACTTCCTCGTGAAATGGATCTCCTGTCCCCAATAACACCAGGATTCCGGGTTCCACTAATGCTTCGGTTCAACTGCCAGAAAAGGTGTGAATTTTCAGTGTGTGCCAAGTAACAGAAAGAAAGCATAACAGCAAGCAAGCACAAAAGGAAAGGCTAAAACAAAGCCATCCATAAACCAATCCATGAGGAAGCAATACAAGATTACTTAGAAAAAGAATATCATCCTTAAACCATGTTCAATTGCTACAGCCTACGAATATAGGAGCAAAACAGCTTTAACTGGTGCCTAAGATTTGAAAAATGTAGGTCATGATTCATATCATTGTCATGCCAAAAGTGCAAACATGTGTTTAAGCTGTGTCATTATCCAGTCCTGCTGGGAGCACTGCCTCACTGGTACATGGCCTAATAAAAGCCTGTTAGCTATGGCGATAACGAAAACTTCAATGGATATCATTAAGCATAAAGGTTGCATTGAATTATGGTCTCAAGTTCCATTCAGAACTCAGATCGATTCAATTAAAAAAATATATGTATAACCGTTCTTCTCATATCGTTTCAAATGCCTAGATACAAATTTGAATGAGCTAGCTACTTGTATAACTGGGCCCAGAAACATCTGCTATTAAAAGGGAGCATACGACTCATCAAAGCAAATACACCAAAGCCAGATAAAGTTAAGTTTCAAAACAAGTGACATACCTTAGCAAAGGTGCTTGCAAGATCATCAATGTCAGACAGGTTACTCAGATCATCAATCTGCATAGCACAATAGTTGGGATTGAAACATATCGTGAGTGTATAAATATTGAGCTTCAGAATTCAGAATGAAAAGAAATCAAAGCACTAAAAAAGTGTCATGTACAGCAGTATAGGGAGGGACCCCAGTTACACATGCATGCACCTCAATAGAACATCAGTTTCAAAGGTTATCAAATCAAAGGTTGAACACTACAGCTACTTCATCATTAAGTACTTTATGTAGACTTTGATCATCATAATAAACTCCAAGTGACAGTTTTAGATGTGCTTGTTAATTCCAAGTAATTAACCGTACCCACTAAAAGTTGGATATGTTAATTTGTCATTAGCTACATTTCAACAAGTAGTACTATGGATGCACTTCATTGTAAAACAAAGCCTTATGGTTATCCTTGCAATCAACTATATGGATCCCAAAACACAGAAGATAAGTCAGTTTGTGCCTGAAAAAATATTTGAGGGTGGAGAAGCTCAACCACACCAAAATCTCAAGAAAGGCCACTGTGAACACTATTTATTTCATTATTGTCACTTCATCCAAATAGAGCATCCAGTGTTACTACCCTTTCCTAAAAAAACACCTCCTACAATGTTCTAGTTATTCTCAACAGTGTCTTAACAATTCAACAAAATGATGTGTGCAAGAATACTCTTCTTCCGTCTCTGTCGTGAATAACTCAATCCAAATGAAGCTAATAACCCAATCCAAACTAAGCTCTTGTGCTACCAAGCAAACTTAGAACCATTATTCCACACATCTAGGTTGCCTACAATCAAGCGCACAATATTCCACTACAATCACTCAAGTGCCCAATTTTGGGGCACTACTGATGTGAACCTCAATTCCACTAAATTTTGTCCTTGCGGCCCACAGGAATATATTCTGGATTGCTCCCCGCACTAATCTTCCACTATCAGTTAGGCCATGCAAAAATTGACATGTACCGAGAAAGAAATAAAGCATACATGGGAACCAAACGCACAAGCGAGGAACGGTAGGCACACAATTTATAAAGAAACAATATGGCAACTTTGTAGATATGGTGGTTCTGGAATCTGCACCTCATCTCCAACAGAGTTCAGCCGGTACAGCCCCTCATCTGGCCCACTGAATCCACCGCCATTGGCATCACTGCCGCCGGCTTCCTCCAAGCCCCCGAGCTCGAACCCCTCCAGTGGCTCCTTCCCGAAGAAGGCATACTGCCCAGCGTCAAAATTCTCTGCACCAAGAAACGTCAGATCATCTCAGCATCGTCAAGAGGCGACTATGTTCAACCCTGACTACGAGCAACAACCACGAACTAAACGCAAGAACATCACAGGAAACAATTCCAGCAGAAAAAACGATTTTTTTTGTTAAAGGTTCTTGAACCCAAAGGCCTCACTGGAACAATTCTCCATCGTAGCCCCGAAAATTCGCATCAGAAACACCGCAACAGAGGCGCCGACCAGAGCACCCACCAAATCGACCCGAACAGCACCAACAACCAGCCAACCAACACCAACAACCGAACGAACCGGCGACCAGACCAACGCGGCAAGAAACCCACCAGCGCAGCGGATTCAGCGGCCAGGAGCCTCACCTGCGGCGGCGGAGGAGGACGCGCCGCCTCTGCCCTCGGGCTCGACGCCCAGCATCTCCGCAGGACCCCCTAGAAGCAGTAGCAGCAGCGCCTGTAGCAAGCGGCGGCGCGCATCTGGGGCTAGGGCCTGTTGGCGCGATTTCCTTCCGGGCTTCGGATCTGAGAGCTGGGCGAGGGAAATAGAGAGATGCTCGGACTCGGCTGCTGCTTACTTCTCTCTCTCCCCTCTCTCTCTCTCTCTCTCTCTCTCTCTCTCTCGCTTTAAATACAAAATATTTCCGAAATACTAGACGCGGCAGGTGAATTTATGGCTCCCAAAGAAAACTAGTAGCATGGAAACCTACATAAAAAAGAATTCATTTTTCCCCTTCGAGGTAGTACTAACAGGCTTCTGAAAAATAGGATCTCAAATTCCGAGGCACGTCAAGGGGATTAGAGGAAGAGGTGGGGAAACTAGAGAGAGATTGGCAATCGCAGTGGTAGATGAGATGCTAAAGAAGGGATAAGATCATGAGGGAGGGAGAAAGAGGGCTTTCAGTCTGGCTTGTATGTCACTCAATCTCATTCTCACCTATTTATCTCTTATGTTATTTGTATGTGTGAATGGTGCTTTTCTCTATCTCTTTCTATAGGATGCATTTTTTTAGTTTGGACAGGATTGCTTAGTCTATTTTATTTTATATTTATATTATTTTGGTGTGGCTGCTAATCTAGCTCTGTGCTGCTCCAGTACCGTGCTTTTCTCTCTCCTCTATGATTGTTTGTCTCACTAATGGTGGTATTGGGTGTGGATTTGGCAGTGGGCTAGCAGTTTGGTTAGTGGTGAATGGTAGGAGGGTCCATTGTTAATGGAATGGGTGTGTGAAGTAGGTCCTGATCCTCTGTACTAGGCGACCTCTGAGTGTGAGCGCTTCCTCCTCGGATTCGATTCTCTGACGATCTTGTCAAGTTTTTTTTATTACACAAGATAACTTAGAGAAAAATATGAGGACAGAAATCATACCAATCACAGTACAAAATAAAGCCGCAGTACAAAATAAAGCATTACCTCCGGTAAATTTTAATTTTCGAGAGGAAAAAAGAGCTATTATAAAGTTTGGATTTTCTCATGCTATTAGGTCAAATAGAGATTCTCAGTACTGTTTTCTTCGTTCTAAGTTATAAGTCACTTTAACTTTTTTTTACATTTATTTTGCTATGTATCTAGACATACTATATATTTAGTTACAATGACTTATAATTTAGAAAAGAGAGAGTAGTAGCATTCATGCTAGAAAAAACCCTCCAATACGTAATGTGATTTTGTTATTTCATAGGCTGGTCATAACAATTAATATGGTGCATCTGATTGGACATAGATTCAATGAAACAGAACTTTTGCCCTAATGTTATTAGTACATACGGTACTAAGTTTCATCCAAATAAAATCCACTCCCTTACCTTTCCATAAGCCATAACTATGCCATCCATTTTTTCCGCTATTTGGCACCTTATTTAATGATGATGGTGAAATCTTCATTGAGACTCATCTTTAAGCTCAAACTGCTATAAAGCAATGTATACATTCCTAAGTATTTGCCAAATCATGTATGCTACTCTTTCCATTCTAAATTATAAGATGTTTTGGTTTTTTCTAGATTTTAATAAATAGTAAAAATAATGTATGTTTGAAAACATCTTAGAATTTAGAATGGAGGCAATACATCATAAGAGTTCGACAATATTTATTTATTACTTCTTTAAAAAAAACATTTTCCTCTCAAAAAAACACTGCTGCGTGTTTTCTTTGTCCATTGTCACAATTTTCAGTTTGAAATACTACATGCAAACTACAATGCACGCCAGAGTATCCGGTTCAAATTCATAGTGTGGTTTCTATTTGTCAACTCCTATCTGAAACTCTATCACGAGCTTAAGGTTTAGAATCTTGTCCTTGCTTCTCCATTTTTTTTCACAATATAGAATCATAGATGTTCGATCTTTGATGTATCTATTATGAAATGAAATGATAATACGATAGTGAAAGCAACATGTCCTTAAGTTTCCCACATGCATGTTCGATTGATTGCCATACCACAATACCACAAAAAGACAATCACGTGACCATAGACCCCACCGGCCCACTTTGCCACCCTCAGGTTAAATGATTTACCCCATCCATCCTTTTTTATATATCGGATTAGCTTTCTCCTAAGTTAAACATTTTTCTCCCTTGACCATCAATTTTAAAAATTATATAGTTTCACAACATGTAATTATATTTTATAGAAGTATTTATTTGCCATAGTTAACTAAAGAACATAAATATTTTGTTGTTAACATACATATTCTTTTTGAAATTGAAGGTCAAAGTTCAAAATAATTGATTTAGGACAAAACTAAAATGACATGTAAAAAATAATGGAGGAAGGATTTATAGTTTGAGATATCTAGATACATGAGCAATATCATTTTGGTAATTAATCTTTTAAAACAGAAAAACCAACGCCCCTTGGAACAAAGGAAATTACATGAATTTTGGATTGTAACCTTGTAGGAATTTTTTTTCTGTGAGGCAGTTTTTTTTTTCCATAAGGCACTTTGGAACAAAGAATTAAGTTCATACAAATCCCATGAAATTCCAATTAAAAGGCTTAACTCATAGGAAATTTTAAGGATCTAGATGAGTTTAAACCTCATTAAAAAGTATCCCTCATGATATTTTTCTTGTGCGCGTCATCCTTATAGTTTTTTTGTCATGTTTTCGTTCGTACGATTAAAGATGTTCCAGTTCGTTTGTTTAAAAGGATCTTATATGTTTAACAAACGTGCTTAGAAAATAACAATAAATTTGTTAGACCCGGTCACCGAGCCCTAGCTCACTCGACAATAATAGCAATGACGTTAGCAAAATCCTGAATCTCTACGGCCTTGTTTAGTTCCGAAAAATTTTGGGAAATGGACACGGTAGCACTTTCGTTTGTATTTGACAAATATTGTCCAATCATAGACTAACTAGACTCAAAAGATTCGTCTCGTCAATTTCGACCAAACTGTGCAATTAGTTTTTATTTTCGTCTATATTTAATACTCCATGCATGTGTCTAAAGATTCGATGTGACGAGAAATGTGAAAAATTTTGCAAATTTTTCTGGAAAGTAAACAAGGCCGACGTCGAAGAATTTCGGTTTTTGTCCTAGCCTCCTAGAAACCTGAAAGTGAGGAGTTACCTTGGGCCACTTTCGGTGACTCTTGATAACGAGAATTGTCTACTCTTAAAATTGCAGAATAACGCTTCAAGCAAAGGGAACGCCAGGAGACAAGCATGGTGCAAGTGGTAGTAGCATACAGTTGCAACTTGCAACCAAATTCTGTTGCTGGATTGTCGAGTGGTGTTGACGCTATTCTGGTAACCATCTGTCCATTTTCAGCAGAGCAAGCCATCAATCCTCTGGACTTCCAGTCCACCACAGAGACCATTTCACTATAGATATCTTTTTTTTTTCTCCTCCCAATGTCCATTGGCCTCCAATCCAAGTGTTGAGCCTTTTCAAAAAGCTTTTTCCGTGCCGAAACTGAAACACAGCATCAGCATCAGCATCTAGAAGGAAGTTGTCAAGGAAAGAGTTGGTACCAAACATGATGCTCCAAAAAAGCAGCACGCGGCGCTCTTTGTTTAAGGACGAAAGCTGAGATATGTGGACGGCAGCGCTGCTGGATGCCGTTTTGGGTGGTGCAGCAGGGGGGCCTTTTCTCTGCTTTTTCCTTGTTATTTTTCCTTCGAGATTAGAATTATTGGTAAGTGGAATATTCTTTGTCACGGGAATGGCTGCAACGAATATGTTCCGAGGACCCTGGTTCAATCATCACCGTTCACCAAATTAAAAGCTCCAAATGCTACCTGCACACCCAGACTTGGATTGGCCAGGAATCTGAGGAATTGTTATGAAATATACATGAGGAATAGTACGAACTTTGAAAGGTTTGTAAGATGAATTTGTTTTGTATAATTCCTAGATTTAGTCTAGGTATTGGATGATGATCGTTTAGGTACAGAAATTATAATATTGTCCGCATAATTTTGTACGTACAACGGAAATACCTTACGGTCGATTCCAGCTGAATATTCCGAAACAACTCGTTTACTATTGTCTAGTACAGTGCAGCACGGTACTTTACTTTGGTATGAAATAGACCCATGGACTCAGGGCCAGGATATTTTAAAACCAGTTGATGTCAACACAGAAACATACAAACAAAACAGGCCGGACAATATTTGCATGGCTCCCAGTTTTTCTCACGACCACACCCTTTCCGTCCCCCCCAGTAGATAGACGAGGCCACCAAACGCAACGCAAACGCCACGCCATGCACGCCCAAAAGGCGCGCCACGTACGCGCGCGCCCGAGTTGGTTGGGCGGCCGGGCCGTCGGTGTCTCTTTCGTTCCAGGCGCTCGTGGTGATCTCCCGGCGTGCTTATCCGCAGCCACCAGCCAGGGGGGCATGGCCGAGTTGTGTTCGGTTTCCTTTGGCAGTTTGGTGCCGCTGCCGTCGGTGTGGTGTCGAAGTCTGTGACTGTGAGTGCGAGTGAACTGCTTGGAAAGAAACGACGGAACGGAGTGTTGTAGTAGGTGAGATTGATTGGGGATTCAGGACAGAGCTAGGCAGCTAGCATACGAGCTTGTCATTTTTGGACGGTATAAAAAGGAAGGGAAAGCGCATCTTTTTCCACAGACTTAGGCCTTGTTTAGTTGGCAAAAATTTGGGTTTTTGCCTATTGTAGCACTTTCGTTTTTATTTGACAAACATTGTCCAATCATAAAGTAACTAGGCTCAAAAGATTCATCTCACAAATTACAGGTAAACTGTGCAATTAGTTTTTATTTTCATTTATATTTAAAGCTCTATACATGCGGCCAAAGATTCGATGCGACGGAAAATCTTGAAAATTTTTGCGAACTAAACAAGGCCTTATTACTCCCGTCAGAGCCAAGGCGCGTCGCTGTCATGGTCGTTTTTTTTAGGTTGGAGATCGATCGAGTGGAAGCAGCGCTAGTACTAGGCTCGTAGCTGGTCATCATCAGCACACGCGGCTGAGGGCAGTAATCGCGTCTTTTTTGTAGACTCCACCAAGCCGGCGCTAAATGCCCATTACATTAGCGTGCTAACCCGATCGAATTAGCTGGAGCTGGATCTCATTCTCATCCCCCGCGTGCACGGCAGCTCTGTCCGGCCGGCCAATCGCTCCATGGGCTTGCTGCTTAGGGCACTCACAATGCAAGACTCTATCACAGAGTCTAAGACAATTAATTACATATTATTTATGATATTTCGCTGATGTGACAGTATATTTATTGAAGAAAGAGGTAGAAAAAATAAGACTCCAAGTCCTATTTAGACTCCAAATCTACATTGTTCGAGGTAATAAATAACTTTAGACTTTATCATAGAGTCTGCATTGTGAGTGCCCTTATTATACGAATCCGGCCACCACCGTCCCACGGCCGGGGGTTGCTTGACACATAAGCGAGCGCAGCGCAAAAGGGGACGGGCGGCGAGCGTTGGTTGCGTCGCGCGTTCCATGGCGTGCGCTGTCATGCACGCTGAAACCCGACGGCCCGGGCCACCAGCTGTCCAGCTGTAGAAAGTAGAAACCGATCGAGCCTCGCTAGTCACTAACCTGCCTCCAAGTCGAGGGTGTTTCGGTTCGTGTCCCTGGCTCCCTTGCCTGCCGAATCTATCTAATCCGGCATGGCATTCGTCGGACAGCGATGGGGCCGGAGAGGCAACGGTGGTCGTGCGTAGCTAGCGCCTTGCCCGGACCGGACCGGCCGCGTCAACGAACTGCCTGCCGGCCCGGACTCTCCGAATCGGACGTGGAAAAGAGGGAACGAACGCCCGGTCGGCACGCGTCCGCGCTCGACGCCGATGCACGTGTGGGGGGAGTCGACCTCAAGGCGCGGGCCGCGGAAAGCGAGGCGGCGCGGGGGTCACGCGTGGCGCCGGCCGAGTGCCGGACCCTCCTCGTCGGCCCCGCGTGCGCGCGTCACTTGCGTGCGCCGCCCGCCGGGCGCGTGCGCGAGCGCGTCCGTCCGTGCATACTAGCGGGTGCGTGTGCGTGGCCGTCCGCGCGCTCTGCCCCCACCGACCCGTACCGAACGCACCCACCAGCGCCCGCCACGGTACACCGTTGGGGAGGTCGGTCGACGTGCACGTGGGCCGGGCGGGGTGATCGCCAGTCGCCCCGCCGCGCCGCGGGGGGTTTCGCCGTTGCCCACCGCGTGCCGATGGGGGACTTGGGGGTGGTCGCGAGGATTTTGGATTTATCACTGGGACTTCTACGGCAGGTATTTTTCGCCACGTTTGTGGGGCTTGTGGCTTTGGCTCGTCTTGACTCTTGAGCGCCACGCGATGACGCGACCCGAGCCTGGGTTCATTATAGGCCACCACTGCAATGAGCTCAACAGAAGCCTTCACTGCAATTCTCATTTGGTCACCACAGCTGGCAATAAAACAGTGCTGCCAAAGAATGTCTTCCAATATATCCTAAACATTCGAATAGCAACTGTAGACCATTAGATCATGCTTGCACAAAAACTATGTTTTAGTGCATTTGAGGAAAATAGTAGTTTTGTTTCAATATGGGGGAGGGATGGAGGGACCGAGAATTAAAATTTATAAGCTACTCCCTTGTTTCAAAGTATAAGTCATTCTAATTTTTTTTGGAGAATCAAAGCATCTCAAATTTAACCAAAATTGTAGAAAGAACTATAAAGATTTATGATATATCAATTAAGTACACTATGAAAATTTAATTAATGAAGACTTATTTGGTATAAGGTCAAACTTAAGATGCTTTAACTCTAAAAAATTTGGAATGACATAATTTGAGACGGAGAGAGTAAACATATAGAAATTCATACTTTACAAAGCCAAGGCCAAGAAATCATTTGCTTTCATAGACGATGGCGAACGTCATGTTACAGGCCTAGTTGATATGCAAATACCTCTTGGACAAATTAGGTAAGGTAGCACATCTACCTCCATCTAATGGGAGAAAAGAGAAAAGGGCACAGCATGGTAAAAAAGGTGTCATCAAAATTTGGATCACTTTCTTGCGCACAAGCACTGGCACAGAAAACTTGCCTATCACCAAACCAAAGGTCGGCTCTCATGGGACCAAGGTACCTGGATCAAAAACTTCACTTCTTGAGAAGATCTTGTGTCAGCTAAACATACTCCAGAGTCCCAGATCACATTCATCAACCAACTACCATTCGTGACATTGCAGATATGTCGGACCAATAGAGACCCAAACCACACACCATCATCACCATTCGGCTATCCTAACTGGAACAACCTTTCTGATGTACTAATCGAGCTTGACATCCAACAGTGCAAGAATTGGCGATCCTGTTTCAACTTACCAAACCCGACATTTCTTGGCTCTGGTGTTTTGCATTTGCATCTCCGAATGCTTTGCTGGCCGGTTCCTTACCTGCTCCTCCACACTCAAGAACATAACCTTGACAAAAATGACAATCTTCATAATACTTCGGCATCTCCACACTCAAGAACAAACATCATCCTCTATGCAGTGTCAAGGCAAGGGAGTAATCCAACGTCTTGTTATAGGACCATGAATAAGTCTGTGCAGGGACACATCAAATGGTCTATGTCAGGCACAAAGCTTTCAGCTTAAAAAGGAACGAGCTAAAGATTGATGCTCGCTGCTTAACTGAACAAACCATTCAGAAATCTGCTTCACTTGCACAACAAAGGGTCCTGATAATTGTCTACTTTCAGTGGCAACAATTTTGTCAAATGGCAGTGGAAGAACGCTGACCAATGCACCAATGACAGTAAACTGAACACTTAAACTCCATGATTTTGTAAAACTTGTCCCTGTTAACAATGATAATAATTTGTTCCTCAGCTTACTAACACTTCTATCCTCGTAACCAACATCATCGACAAAGGACCTGTAAATTGGGACATGAACAGAGCAGATCATACGCATCAGGAACAAATTTAGAAATACAAGTCAGAACAAAAGGTATACTTTGAATATGCACATGCATGTACTCGTGCTTGATCCAAACAACAAAATGTACATTCATGGCAGAGGCCTACACATTTTACAGAATGTTGGTTTTAGCTTTGGATGATGGAATACTGGAAATTAATAATATCAAATTTGCGGAATGGGGAAAAAAGTAGATCAAAGAATGTGCCAAGGACCCGGTGTCTTAGCCATCACATATCTGGAATTTTGCAATTGCCCTACAGGGAAGTTACCAAACAGCTATACTACATTATGATCTTTACATCAGCCTGTCAGTGGAACAACTGGTATAATAACCAGACCATTTTTTTTTTAAAAAAAAACACCACTTTAGCAATTTAGGGCCAAATTCACCCAAATCTCCATCCAGGATTTGTTTGTGATTGCACAGGAATTTGTTCCTTGTTATATTGGTGCCTTCCATATATATGCTTCCTCTTATGGATATAACATTATATGGCACTAACTGTAATCCTGTATCTATTTGATCTCTCTATATAGGTGCCCACTGGCCCCAGCCCCTTTTGGTGTGTGCGGCATTACCCCCCTTTCTTCTCACCCTCTCATTTCTATACAGGATTCCAGGTATAACAGAGTGCCACATACAACACATGCACATCAAAAATTCTATGGTGGTAGATTCTCTGTTCATGCATTGGAAAATAAAACACAAAAAGAAAAACCATGGAACAGTTCAATACAAGACCGTATTTGGGCAACAGGGCAAACCTTCCAAGTTGGCTGACAAGTACTAACAGAGCAGCTGAATAGTCATGGCACATGCACGATTCCAGAATCTCCAGAAGACGGACAACGACATTGTTGTATGTCCACTCACAGCTCTAAAAATGAAGACAAAATAATCAGTCGATACTGGAACAAAAAGTTGACCCATAAAAGTCAGAACACAATTTATAGCTGTGCATGGATGATGGTCATGCTCAACAAGCAAAATCCCAATTCCAAATATCAATGGCTTACAAGTTACAACCCAAAAAGTTATATTAGCACATCAGAATTTTTATGCATGAATACTTGCTGAAAAAAACAAAAAATAAGCAGAGGTCACAGATGATCATACCATATAAATCCCAAAGAGCTCGAGCAAAGAAATTAGCTCGGTGAAGTAGCATAAGTTAATTGCTGCAGGGTAGTTATGAGTATCCTCAGATAGTTTTCCTTGCTTGAAGATATTACAAGTTTCACTACATCTGGTATCAAGTCCACTTGATCCCAAATGAGAACTGCACCTTGTGATAGTTTCATTTGAGCAGGCACGGTTATTCCACTGAAGAGAACATAAATCCAGTTCATCCAATAGTGAAGAGATGAAACCGTCTATGGAAACCGTATCCACATTAAACAGGCAATGTGCACAGGACGGCAATGTTATTGGTTTATTTGACTGGATATATGATGACACAAGGCACAGAGATGTGTCCTTGCTCTCAAGAAGCTGGACAAGTAACCGTATAGCTGTCATGAGAAAGTCACAACTCTTTGGTGGGAGAAACTTATCACCACACATGGAACCAAAGACATGGAGAGCTAGCAGAGTCCACAAAAGATTACTTTTACCCATCTGAAGAACTTTGTAAGAAACCTCTAATACAATGTCCACTCTGCCCACTTCCACACATATTGAAGCCAACAGAATGCAAGCCGCAATAAATTCATTTCTTTTTGCAGGTTTAACAGATAGCTGTAAACCAGATTCATCATCTAATTCATGATCCTTGCTTGCGCCAAAAACCTTCTGTCCCATTTTCTCGCAGACTACAACTTCTTTGTTCAGGAGAAAATCTTCAATTAAGGAGATAAGAACATCCAGCTCATCTGCTCTCAGAATGGTCCACCTTGTTTCCCTATGAGATTTCACTGCAAAGAGGATAACAAATTGAAATTGTAACCCAGGAGTTAGTATATGATACTGATCAAAGACTATGAACAAATCAACACAATAGCTCTGTCAAAGCATAGAATGAGTTATTAGCAATGTTATTGATGTATTAACAAAAGCGCATTGGGTAGTGGTGAAGAAAGGTAGGAAAAACATCACATTCCATAATGTGTGCATCAAAGCAATTCTGAACTACGTATGTAATAACATGTGCATGATAACAGGCCACTGATAGAATGCTACAGCTACATGACAAGCAAACCCTTCATAGACAACTAGTGGCCACATCTAAATGGCATAGAAGCCTATGATCAGACATTTTTATATTACTAACCAGAATAAAAAGTGAGGAAGTTTAAGAGTTTAACATACAAATTTTGGACAGAATCTGAGCTACAGAGAGAGAAAGAAAAACAATTAAATTGTAGAAGACTTTAGATGCAATACCACTTGACGAAAAAGCTGGTGAGGCAAAATTTCCATCTGTAAAAGTTTCTTCTGTGAATCTAATATCCCACAACAAAAGGGAAAATATGAGGGAAACCTTCTCACTGCAAAAGAAACCAGATCATTTAGTTTTTATAAAAAATTGCAAATGAAAGAGTGCATATAAAGCCTAAGTTAAAAAAGTGCAAGCAAACCTACTCTGTAGGTAGCAATGTGTCAGTTGACACTTTATCAAGCAACGGACCATCAACTGAAGCTTTGTTAGAATGCTTTTGGGATTGAGAACTCAGTATCTCCCAATACCGAAATATGTTCATCATGTTGCTTCTTTTCATTCCTGTAACTCCAACTAAGTGCATTGGAGGTTTTTCGGATCCACAATGATGCCCAAGCAACCTATTAGAGACTGAATTGTTTGGCTTGGTCACTGTTGTTTCACTTGTTCCAACATTAGCTTCCAGCCCAGGACTTGATGATTTGTCACAAATTTGATGTGAGCTGTTTTTGGTAGGCACTTCCTTGGACAAATGTAAAATGGAATTTGAATGACCACTGCAGGTACTTCCTGATAACACTGGTCTGCTTATACTGTCTAATCCCTCAGCAGAAGAAGCTACAGAATTCTGCACCACATCCTCATGCAAAAGGCTGCCAAAAGAAGCGCTCGTAGGCACCAAGACCAAACTAGTGCTACAAGAAACATTGACAGCTGCATTGGATTTATCATTTGTGGAAAGGGGCTTAGCAATGCCACTACACTCGATTATATTTGACGATGGATCAAGTTGGATACAATTTTGAGTCAATTTCTGAATTGCAGGCTCTTTAACTTCTTTGGGCCTTATCTTGGAATCAATGGCATCAGATCCTAAGGCAGAACAATTGTTGAGAGATCTAACCGAACCGTGAGGTTCTGCATAGGTAGGCACTTTAGTTCTACGGGGTCGGATAACAGTCAGGTTTGGTGAAAGGGGTCTCTCCTTTGCCTTTCTATACTTTTCCTCATCTGCATCATCATCCATATTGAGCAACTTTAAACAGTTTTCCCTGACCACTTCCTCAAAGGGGATCAATGAAGAAAACTTGCTACTAGCACAGCCATTTCCTCCACAAGAAGACACTTTAGAAGGGAAACTGGATGGAGGAGCTTTATCAGAGACAGCAAGATATTTTCTCCTATGATTTTCCATGTCACCTTCAGTCACACACATGGTGTTATTTCCTTGTTGCAGACACGAAGGATCATCCTCAAATGCTAATGCAACATTTGAAGTGGCAGCATGCAACTTTGGTATCAAATGCAGCTCACTTTTAGAGGGAAGAAAAGCCGAGGGTTCTGGAGACCTTTTGGTCCTTTTTCTCTTCCTATCACCACCAAGTGTTTCTCTTTTATCTGTAACTTCCGTACCACAAGACAAGGGTATCCTCAATGCTTCTGGAGGCAATGCTCTATCATTACTAACTTTAGGAGGCAGCTCAGAAACAACTGAATTATGTTTTTTTCTGATGTCTGTCGATGAGACAAATAGCCTATCCTTACCCTGTGAGCCCATGAATTTTTCATCAGATATGGATGTTGGACATAAAGATCTGTGCTGACTTTTTGACTTTGTTCTGTGAGAGCTACCAAGAGGGGGCCCTAATTCAGAACTAGTACCTGAGATTGGTCGTGAGCAGCTTTCTCTGGGTAACTGATATGAAGTGTATTCACTTGGGATAGAAGAGCCAAATGGAACTATCCCAGCCTGCAACCCAAAATATGGGGCTGGAACTGAATCATTAGGAAGCAGCTTCTGTTCAAAGCCACGTATCTCGGGATGCTGATTCAACTGTAAATATGAGACAATGCCAGTAATCACATCAGTTTATATAGATAGAACATAACAAGTATAAATGAACTTTAAAAAAAACATATGCAATATATCAGGAACAAGATCAAAGAATACACAGGTCATATCTGCTCATTCACAGGCACTGTACAGTGATCTAGAGGGAAAACCAATAATGTGGCATTTCAATGCATATCAACATTACAGTACATAAGTGATATATTAGTTTGACCCAGCATTCGATTCGCAGAAAACATAAAGATAAAAAGAACATCATTTTTGCCATGTGAAGTCACAACCCACCGGGGCAACCACATCATTAAAGACATCCCCTCTGTTTCACAAATTCTGACCATTATCTTGAGAATAACCCTTTTCGAAATGTTTGCCCTTTTATACAGGTGTGGCTACTGCAATATTTCCCCTCTCTGATAATATAAAGCAGGTTGAATGGTTTTATTTTCCGGGCTGGTGCCACACTGTCCGCATGGTGGGCCTGTAGCCTTGGAGAAATATCATGGGTGCTTGATTTAAAAGTTACACCCTTTACCTAAGAGTCCCAAATTTTCTATTTTTATAGTTTTTTTTTGTGTGTAGTGGCCAGGAAAAAAATCGCAGAAATGATGATACTATCATCGGACTAAAAAAGTAGCATGATAAAATTTCTGCAACAGTGTGTGGAAAGAGCCAGCTTCTTAAAGAAATGATTATCCTATGAACAGAAAACCACAGCATGAAACAATTACATATAAAATACTTTAATGCAATAAGATTTTTTTTTAGTATATGGAATTTGATGAGGAAAAAATAATCTTACCCACCACCCCAAGTACGAAATGACACGGGTTAGTGATCAGAGAGGTATATCCAAGCATTTACTCGTGGTACTTTCAAGTGCACATCTTATGACGCTTTCCCCACTCATATAATTTGAAAAACAAAGAAGATTTTTTAGGAAAAAAAATGAAGACTGAGAAAAGGTGCTATTTCAGAAATGGAATGACTGCCCCCTATAATTTCACTAACAAATCAATCTTTTATTAGCATTAGAAGAAAGAAAATCCATGAACAAATGCCTAATTGCATAGAGATGAAGAACAGTTCATTGTTCTATTAGGATGCCAGAAGTAGAACTATTATTACAATTGCTAAGAAATTCTTGTTTTCCCCAAAATTACCTTCACAAACATAGATGAAGACAGTAATAACTAGAATGCAGGATACAGACCTCTGTCAAGACATGAATACCTTCAACACCGCGAGCAAGGTGGTCATCCAATATGTTAAACCGACCCAGTAGCTGCATCCAATCTTGCTTTAAACGTTGAAGCTCTCTTCTTATTAAAGTAGTTTTTGCTTTATCTAGCTTGGACACATTCTTTACATGCTTTAGTTGTTCTTTCTTCAGCTTAAGCTTCTCTTTGAGAAGCTTTACATTTGCACTCTCAGAAGTTCTATCAACATGTCGCCGCCCATACTTGCCAGAAGAAATTACATCTCTACCTGCAGAGAGTTCATTTGTCTTCCTCTGTAAATATTCAGCCTGTTTTCTCACCTCTTCTAATTTCTGGAACAAATGGTCTGCTCGTTTTTTCTCTTCTATTGCATTCTTTGTTTCAACTTGTATGCTAGTTCGCAAATGTTCATTGAGTTTCTTCTGCTCCTCTAACTTTGCAAATAAATTGTCAGCACGGCACTTCTCTTCCGTTACTTTTTTCCTCTCAACTTCAATAAGTGTTTTGTTCTTTTCAGCTAATGACTTCTCTGAATCAGCATGTTTCTTTTCTCTGGCTACCTTCTGCTTCTCCGCTTCAACCCTTTTAAGCATTTCTTCTGTTTTCTGAATCTGAGCAGTTAACTGTGCTCTGATTTGATTTCCTTCACTCCTCAACCTTTCACATGATGCTCTCCAATCATTGGCAACTTTTCTTTCTGTATCAGCAACTTTTCTATACTCTTCAGACTTCTGTGTTTCTGACTTCAATATCCTTTGCATTTCTAGAGTTTTGCACTTTTCTTCTTCAAATTTTTTCTTCTCAGAAGTAATCTTCTTCCTTTCTTCTCCTAAAACCTGTATGAGCTTTCTATTTTCTTCTTCCAATTCAGAGATGCGTAAAAGTTCATCATTATTTTTGCAGGTATTTTGTGTTTGCTTCAAACTTGAGTTCTGCGTCTTTAATTCAATTATCTCCTTTTCCAGTAGATCTCTGGCATCAGACTCAGTTGCCCTAGCTGCTTCTGCTGAATCACCTCGGAGGCGTTCCTCCTTGCACACTATTCATCAAAGAAAAAACAAAGAGAATACAGCATTAAAGGATGATACACATAAGAATGGTTTCAAGATGTATGCATGATACACATAAGAATGGTTTCAAGATGTATGCATGATACACAACTGTTCATCAAGAATTACATATGCTTTGGGTGGGTGCCATCAAATCAAATAATCAAGTGTTTTAGAGTATACTACAGTAAGGATAAAATTGGGGGGCTAATAGATGCTAACAAATAAAAGATGCATTGAAGAGAAATCAAACATGATGTTAACAAATACATGAAGCATTAATGAGAAATCAGACATACTTTGAAAGACATCTTCTCTGTGATAGGCACCTTCTGTTAAAATTCCTGCTAGCATGCTACTAGCATGCTATGAAATTAGAATTTAGAGCATTAGATACTTCATAGAAGTAGTTTTTTATAATAAAAAAGTTTGCTTTCTTTGAGTGCAGCCTAGGTATGAAAAAGGAAGAGCCAAAATACTTGCCTTTCAGCAGATATCACAAAAACCTATAACTACACAAAATGTTGGTCTCAAGAATTACTAGATATAATGCATACAGTCTAAACATGTGCGTTACCTCTGCATACTTAGGGTAATCTTTTCTTTCTATTTGTAACCAGAATAGTAATGCAGGAAAGAAAAACAAAGAAAGCAGCGCACTGGGAAAAGAAATCAGGGAACACAGTAGGAACCTTTGCTGAGCTCCGAGTTCTCCTTCTGCAGCTTCTCGTTCTCGGCCTGCAGGAGCTTCACCGCCTCCCGCAGCGCCGTCCGGCTCGTCTCCAATTTCTGGTACTTCTTCCACAGCTGCGGAACCCAAACCCCAAAAAAGAAGACACGTCAAGAACCCAACAAGACCCGATGCGGCGTAATGGTGAGAATAGGGAGGGTCAATTACCTTTGCGCAGCACGGGTTGGGGCCGCCAACGCCGGCTACAGCGGCGGCGGAGGAGGCTGCGAGCTGGGCATCCTGCGAGGATGCGGGCTCTGGCGGTTCCGCCGCCATGGCGCGGCGGCGAGACTCCGATGGAGAGGAGAGGTTTAGGGTTTGAGCGGCGCGGCACGGGGCCGGATCGGAGAACCTGGATGCGGAGGCGGTGGAGCCCGAAGTCGTAGCCGTTGGACCGACCTCAGGCTTGGTTCCAGAAGCGGGTGAGTGGGCCGTCTTTTGGCCCTGTTTGGGGCCGCTTCTTGCACAGTCGCTCGAGGGGCAATGGCGCCGCCGCTGGTGGCCTGGTGCCGCTTCTCCTCCCGTGCGCCGCCGCCTCCAAGATCCTCCTCTTGTGCCGGGCTCCTTCTCCACGCAAGGCCTGAGGAGGATCGAACCCGGGTGCAAGTTGCAATGCCACAAGGCCCCTAAAACAGGAAAATAAATAAAAAAAGGAAAAAAGGAGGAAAAATAAAAAAGGAAATGGAACAAAAAAAGGAAAATACAAAAGGAAGAGAAAATAAAAAAAGAAATAGAACAAAATATCTAAAACAGGAAAATAAAATAGTAAAAAAGCAGGAAAAATAAAAAAAGGAAATGGAACAAACAAAATACAAAAAGAAGAAAAATAAAAACAACAAAATTAAAAAGCGCCGTTGCCGGGGATCGAACCCGGGTCACCCGCGTGACAGGCGGGAATACTCACCACTATACTACAACGACTGAATTGAAGGGTAAACTGATGAGATCTTAATATAGAAAAGACCCCTCCCCTCCATCATCCTCTCTGCCCACCTCAAGGACACACTCTTCTATGCACGCATCTCAATGCAAATGTCCCTCAAAAAAAAATTTACCTCTCCGGCTCCCTTCCTTCCTCGCCCAAACCCTAGGACCCAAATCAGGACGGGGCTCACATCCTCCTAGATGCCGATCTGATCTCCCCGTACCACCATGGACCTCTCGCTCCGTTACGTCGACATCACTGAGGAGCTCCACCAGCGCATCATCTCCCATAGCCCCGGTATCGAGTCTTTGGTGCTTCACGCCAATTCCGGCCACCGTCGGCTGCGCCTCTCCCTACCGAGGCTCAGGTACCTGGCCGTCTCGGTCAGCCCCATGCCATGCAGCAACGGCCTGACCGATCTAGGCCTTGTTTAGATACACCCAAAAACCCAAAACTTTACAAGATTCCCTGTCACATCGAATCTTGCGGCACATGCATGTAGTATTAAATATAGATAAAAATAATAACTAATTGCACAGTTTAACTGTAAATCACGAGACAAATCTTTTAATCTAGTTACTCCATAATTAAACAATGTTTGTCAAATAAAAACGAAAATGCTACAGTGTCAAAATCCAAAAACTTTTTACATCTAAACAAGGCCCTAGCTAGTCGTCGAGGATGCTGCAAGCTTGGAACGTCTTCTTCTGCATGCGATGGAGACTGGTCCTGTCGAGTGTCTTGACCACAGTCTCAAGACCATCGTGCTGCAATCGTATATAGGAGGGGAGCCACAGGTTGACTTCGCAAAGTTCTTTGTCGAGAGAGCCAGGATCCTCGAGGTCATGAAGTTATGTGTCAATGGAGGTTGCACTCCAGAATGGCTTGAAGACCATTTGCAGTCAGCTCAATATTGAGAACAGAGCCTCAACCTCAAGATGTGCTCTGTTTCCTTTCGTGCTCCAGAACGAGTTGCCCCGCCTATTTTGGATGGACGGTGTCCTCTCTAAAGAAGACCCCTTCATAGACCGTACGCCCTGATGATGGCTTCTTGTTCTCGAGTGATGATGATGGTTTCTTGTTCTCGTGGCCAGTTCCATAAACTAGAAGGAATGTACACCCAGAGGACGTTGTTTTATTTAATTCTGTATCTTTATTTATTTATGTGTGTTGCTACCAGCGGATCGGCAACGGCAATTATTATATATATATATAAAAAAGACAAACTAAACACAGCTGTATATGAAAGATAAAATTGGATCCTCCAAAGATCAACCATTTCATAATTTAATCGAATATGTAGAAAAGTACCAATGTTTATGATATGAAATAAACACAGTTTACATCATATATTTTTATGGTAAGCATATTTATAGAGATATAAATATTGATACTATTTTTAATAAATTTAGTCAAAATTAAGAGTAGTTTACTTATGAAATAAGATATACATTTATTCTAGAGTGAGTACTCCCTACGTCTAAAAAAATATAATTCTAGTCGTGTTTTAGTGTATTATTATAAATTTGTTCAATTATAGATCAAAATATCAATATTTATGACTAAAATTACTATTAGATTAATTATGAAATATTTTTTTGAGTCATAAATATAATTAACATTCACTAAAAATTTAATGAAACGTGAGTCACTTTAACTGGCACAAGACTGCATTTTTTCTTAGACAAAGGAACTATCTAACAAATACTTTTGCCGCATGTCTCCGACAAATCGCTTGCTAGGGTCTTGTTTACTTCTAAAAAATTTTACAAAATAGAAATAATAACACTTTTGTTTGTATTTAATAAATATTATCCAATCATAAACTAACTAGGCTCAAATGATTTGTCTCGCAAATTACAGATAAACTGTATAATTAGTTATTATTTTTATCAATATTTAATGTTTTATGTATGTGCCATAAAATTCGATGTGACAGGAAATCTAAAACTTTTTGCAAATTTTTTTGGAAACTAGGTCCGCGAAGAACAAACACGTCACACTCACACATGAAGCGTCTGCTCCAAAGGATCTGAGTGGATGGGTGGAGACAGCTGCACTGCACACCGTTCAGCACTGGAATTTGTTAAGGCATTGTTTAGTTCCCAAAAAATTTTGCAAAATTTTTCAGATTTCCCGTCATATCGAATCTTTAGACACATGTACGAAGTACTAAATATAGATAAAAATAAAAACTAATTGCACAGTTTGGTCGGAATTGACGAGACAAATCTTTTGAACCTAGTTAGTCTATGATTGGATAATTGAGTTTGTCAAATACAAACGAAAGAGCTGCAGTGTCCATTTTGCAAAATATTTTAGAACTAAACAAGGCCTAATCGGGAGGAGCACCGGGCACTCGGCCAGCGTCGCCTCCTCGACCCAAAGGTGGCACAAAGCCGAAGGGATAGAGAAGAGATCGAGAAGGACAACTCTCTCTGTACGCGCGGGTGCGGCGCGTAGTATTCAAATGCACGCAAAGCAACCCCGCCACGCCACTCGTCGCGCCCCCACAGTCCACGGCCCGAGCTCTCCCGATGATAAACCACCGTGGCTCCCAGCTTCGGATCTCGCCACCCGCTTCACCACCACCACCACCACTAGCACGCTCTCCGCCTCCTCCGATGACGCAGACCCCGACGCCCACGGCTGCGGCGGCCACTGCTGCACCGGGGCCCGAGCCCGAGCCCGCGCCGGAGGCGGAGCTGCCGGACGCCATCGCGGCAGCGCTGCCGCCGGACCCGTACGAGCAGCTGGAGGTGGCGCGCAAGATCACGGCCGTGGCCGTGGCGTCCCGGGCCTCGCGCCTCGAGCTCGAGGCCGCGCGGCTACGGCAGAGGCTGGCCGACAGGGACCGCCTCGCCGCCGAGCTCGCCGACAGGGCCGCCAAGCTCGAGCTGGCACTCCGCGACGCCGACGCGCAACTCCGTGCCGCGCTCGACGACAACGTGAGAGTTTATTCATCACCTGGCCGCTTTGAATTCTGTTGCTTTTTGGGGTGTCTTGGCGTCTTGCCATGCTTACTGATGGCCGGTGGTTGATTTGGATTGCGATTTGCTGGCGTCGTCGGCGAAGGCCAAGCTGGTCAAGGAGCGGGACTCGCTCGCGCAGACGTCCAAGAAGCTGGCCAGGGACCTCGCCAAGGTGATTACCTTTTGTGATGTGATCAAGCTCAGTGTACCTCAGCTAGTCAGCTCAAATTAGTTCTTCCTCTCTCTTTGTTTTTTCCCCATTTCCTTTAACTGACATGCAGCTGGAAACCTTCAAGCGGCATCTGATGCAGTCGCTGGGCGATGACAATTCCCAAGTGAGTTCATCCTCCTCTCTGCATTTCCTGCCTGCCTTTTCCGTTGGTTCGTGCCAGCCACTAGTGAAAGATCATTGCCGATGTCCTCAAGTACTCATGTTCCGTGTTGTGCCCCTTAACAGATTCAGGAAACAGTAGACATAAGAACCTGCGAGCAATCGGTGGCAAAGGCGAATTCCTGGAAAGGTACTGTCTGTCCCTTGCACAGCGTCTCGTCTACTTGCGTTGCACTGTCTTACCACTCTGTTCATATGGTATGATACCATTAATTTGTCCATCTCTGCATCCTTTTCCTTTCTGATGAAGATGGACTAGAGAACAGCCATCCAACATCCTCTCTATCAGACGAATCCAACGAAGCCGAAAGCATAAATCAGGAAGGTATGATCAGTAACCATGGCACGCATCTTCACAATCTTGCAAGTCTTTTTCGAAAATAAGTAGCTTCTGATGCTCCTTTGGCCGGTGTCCTGTACGCGTTCTTCGAGCAGTAACAAGGCCATTCGAGCAGAAACTGACCATCACGAACATCACTCCACGCCTCACCTCGGATCCTGCGACGAGGCTGAGAACCGCCGCAACATCCCCGAGAAGGTACTCCACGGCGGTGTCGCCCAAACTGGCGTCCGGCGCCACCTCGCCGCGGTTGGACGGCCACATGGCGATGTCGCCATGGCTGCCCTCCAGCAAGATGTCCTCTGCAGCCAACTCGCCTCCTCGTGGACACTCCACCTCAGGTAGTGCTTTGGACTTGTGAGAGCATTCAGATCCTCTCTCTCTCTCTCTCTCTCTCTCTCTCTCTCTGAAATGAGCATTCATATCCTTAGTGGCACACGAGGCAATCCATAACTTTTTTTCCCTGGCATTTTCCTGACGAACTCTGAATCAGGACGCGGTACAAGAGTAGATGGCAAAGAGTTCTTTCGTCAAGCAAGGTATGCTTGTCCCAATGCTTGCCCTCATATGAAGACCTACGTCCAGTTCTTCATTCATACAAAAATAGCATATAACTTGTTGAATTCACATCCCCAGAAGTCGCCTGTCATACGAACAATTTGCGGCTTTTCTCGCCAACATCAAGGAGCTCAACGCCCATAGGCAATCTCGAGAGGTGGGAAGCTTTTGACCAAGTATCAGTCTTCAAAAGATTTTGTTCACTTCTTCATGCACCGAATTGTTGATATTCGCGTAAACTGTTGTGCTGCAGGAGACCCTGAGGAAGGCGGATGAGATCTTCGGTGCAGAAAACAAAGACCTCTTGAGGTCGTTCCAAGGGCTGCTTAGCCGCAGCCTATCGTAGTTCAAAAAAAAAAGAGCTTGGCAAACCTATCTGTTGCTACTCGTTGTTACGGCTGTTCATGATTCATGAACAGGGCCGTCAGCAGGCATACACTTTGTGTAGAATAAAACGATGTGGACCATACTAAGACGTGCAGATTGCACTATAAAAATTGCATACTAGGATGCATCAAAATCAGGTAGTAAGTAAATCTTCTTTCTGTCCAGATCTTTGCCTGAAAAAGAGTTAACATTTCCAGGTATAAACACTGGACACCACCAAATCAATACAAGTTGGACCGATCAAACCAAAGACAGTAGACAAGTTAGACACAACCTACATCAAACAAAAAGATCAAATGAATCCAAATTCAAACCACCATTGCATGCTTTCATTTATCTCCTTGTGACCGCTTAAATCACCTGCACAACGAGAATTACCAGAGTTGACAAATAACTGAAACCGCGCATGAAGAATTTAACACCTGGATATGAAGTACTGCTTGCAACTCTAATTGTACGGATAGAGAATGCATCCGACACAGTTCTGAAGTCAGAACGGTAAGAACTGCATAACCTGTAGCTAGAAGGGGCAAATTTCAACCTTCCTAGGTCTATATAAGACTACCTAAATTGTTAAGGTGTAGAATCATCCAATCCACAGGGGAAAAAACATCCTCCACCATAACCAGACGGCCTTATGTACAAGGCAGAGCATCCAGGGAAAAAATTGAGCTGTGCTTAGCATATTTCAGGATCATGTACAAGGGCTTTAGCTTGTGCTACAAGCTGCACTGACGGCTTTACCCGGGAAGTGCATGTAACTGTAAAGTGACTGTACGAAGGGATGGTTGTCGATGTCCTTGAGCTTGTGTTACCATTCTTCTTTTCACTGCCTCTTGGCAAGCGTCTTTTTAAGGCCTCTCAAGATCTTCGCAAACCACATTATGTTCATGACAAGCAGTATTGTGGGCACACCAAATACCAGAATGCAGCTAAAGGTATGCATCTGTTTGACCTGTCAAAACAGAATATACAAGATAAGTTTATTGTTGAACAGATTTAGCTTCAAAATCATCGGTGAGATATTGATGTGTACCCCAGTTTTTATGTGATGACAAGAGAAAAATACCTGATCATAGTGGAAGTAGATGTGGTAAAACAAGTAGACGAACAAAATTATCCGTGCCACCTGCATGAAGCAATTGGCTCTTCACAATTAGAGAGAAAATAATAGAAGGTCACTAACAGTACAAGAATGACTGGCACTGATTAGGACAAAAACAATTAAACACGGCTACCAGTTTTTAGCATTCATATTTCTATAATTAAAAATAATCATACTGAAGCACAAAGCGAAATGGGAATGAGAAATGCGTATAAAATATCCTCCAGCCTCATATAGACCAAAAGAGATTGGAAATGTTTAGTGAAGTATAAGATACACAGCATTGTGTTAAAGCATGTTAGAATATTCTAAGACAAATAGCAGATAATGCTTTCTTCATAACTTGCAGCATGAAATTACATCGTAGTAACATACCAGCCATGCAACAAACATCGAAACACCATTGACAAGATAGGCCTTGGATTTTTTCATTCCAGCAGTGTCAAGGAACCTTGATGACAGAACAGGTCAGATACATTGAAGTAATAAGATGGTTAAAAAAACAGTGCACATTCATTTCATCAAATACCATCGGAGGTTGATTCCAGGTGTGGTTGTTTCAGAGATGAGACACATGTATGTGTACAACTGTCCTTCCCCAGAATACATAGCAAAGACTACAGAAATAAGCGACAGCATATGGTGAAGGACCTGAAAATGTATGTTTGTTACCGTAAGGTGCAGTCAAAATGTGACAACTTGTAGTAATATGATCCAACAAAGCATATATCTCTAGCATAAGTAAGTGAAAGTAATAGGGTTTACCATGAAAGATACTTTCACTATACCATATTTTCATAGTTTTTTGCCAACACACAAGGGTGGTGCATATTAGTACTCAAAGTTGATTTAGTAGACTATGGCATGTTAAATCAGCATGTATTTTTATACAAACGGGGTAGAAACTGAAAGCAAAGGAGATATATAAATGAAAAATAAGTTAGTGATCTGATATGTTCACTTACATACTCCATACCACCAAGAGAAGGATAAGCCCATAATATCATAGCAAGGTCAGTGATGAAATACCCAACAGAAACCTGGACAAATTAAAATTCAGTTAATATGAGGAAAAAGAGACAAAACTAAATGATAACATAGACTTTATTGAACGGGAATGAATTGAAATATTAACATATTTTACCCCCAGAGTGAAAATGGATAGATTTGAACTCCGAAAAGTTACTGGTCCATCCAGCTGATCAGAGAATAGGTTGGAGAAGAATACCAGGTACACTGACATGACTGTGATGAATATCGCATGGATAGTGGACATGCCCCTGAACAAGTAAACAGTGGGTGTTGAACATAAATTCTGATAGAAGTAACACGAAATTGGGCATAGATTTTGCAACTAGACTGTTTGACCTGTTGTTCCACTCAAGCTTTTGGGTTTTTGTAAGTGAACCATAACCCTTATAGTACAATAAGCTGATTATACTTGTTATGTCATAAGCCTGAGAAAACAAAGCATAAAGTTAGCCTTGGGTAGAACTTATTCAAAACAGAACTAACTAGAGTTCTGAGATGCAGGCACATAGGAATCAATCACAACAAATCCATGCAACAGTTTTAAGGCTGGCACAGTAACAGAAACAAAATTATTGTTTGTGTGTTGTTACCAACTTATCTAGCAACACACTTGCTAATTTTCTATAGATAACTACACCAAATGTTGTCCAAGTTAGCAATACTTCAAGCACTTTTTCAGAAACATTTAATGATTTAATCCAGCTAATTTTCTAAGGCACCCTGAAGTCGGCTGATTTATCTAAAAAATAGTAAAGTGAAACTGGGCCTAATAAATGAACTAACAGAGATTAAATAAATGAATCACAAATATCTCTGTACGGGTGTGGTGGGTGTTGTTTGTGTTTTGTCTTCACATTTCTTCTTCTTAATGCAATGACAAGCTGTGTATTCAAGAAAAAAAGTTTTAGCTGCCATTCTGTCAAACAGTTTTGTTAAAAAGATCCATTCATGTTAATTTATGTAAACACAAAACGTACTTATCTTCAAAGGTGTTCGTTGATATTAACTTACCATGAATTCAGCTAAATCTCAACAATTCAAAATAAACCTGAGTTATAAGTCCAAGCAAACTGTTGAAACTATTTTACAAAAGTAATTTGGAAATTTACCACAATTGGCATCTACAACCATAGTCAAAATCACAAATAATTTCAACTTTTTTTTTTGACGAGATAAATAATTTCAACTTTGAACCAATCCCAGATACACCTATGATCTAATTTCCTTCCATCTATAAGTTTTGTTTACTTCTAATCTACTCCATAGTCCTATGTTTACCTATAGCAATTTCCTTCTAAAAAAGGAACTACTAAAGTTACAGTGATGCTTTGCTCCCAATTAAATACAAACATGAGACTGAGAGCATATATTAATCTGAAGGAAGTCTGATCATAAAATGTCAAATAGTCAACAGATAAGAGGAGGCAAATGGTACCATCTTGCACATCAGGATCCCACCAAGTACAGCAGTGTATGAAACATACGAATCTGCAAGAAGGTACTCCTTAACAAGCGATTCTGCTTTGTACTTGTAGGCCTTAGCTGCCAGCACTGAAGTCATGGACAGATCCATCATCTGGTATCTAGACTCAACAACCTAGTGAAAGAGACAAGTCAGATAATGAAGCACACCATTCAACCATAGAGCATAAGCACAATAAATGGCGACCACCAAATGTCAACAACAACTTGCCCACATGAATGTAAAAATGCGCTAAGAAATGGGCCATTACTATACAATAATTAAATAATCATCCATGAAACATACAATGGATGTTATAAATGCGTCATGTGAAATCATACAGATCCCACAATTAAATGTGTAATGGGAAACCATGTGGATATGGCAACCTAGCTTGTTTTAAATCTGACAATGAAGCAACATACACTTTCCTCTTATCTTATGCTTCATGTTTGATAATAGCAAATAGGACCATACCTCAAACAATGAAACTAAACTAGCTGGTTAAGAGTGCAAATAACACGAAAAGATACTGAAAAGGGACATGATCCATTTCATTGAGAATGAGTCACTTCACAATTTAACAAAATCGAATAAGATATTTTTCACCCCCAAGTGCCCAAGCATGAATCCTGAACATTTGATTGATTATCATTCTGCTAAACATAACGGTCCAAGTATATATCGGAGAATCCATCAGATAAAAAAACAACTGATAAACAACTAATGTATCAGGAGTCATTTGAATGCTAGTAAGAACATCACCAAACACATAACATGTTTCACCTTACAAACAATCACTACAAACAACATGATCAACAATGATTCATTCCGAAGAAGATACCAAACAATTTGTGATGTTCCTCTGTCACAAGGAAAGAACTATGAGGACAAAAACGCTGCAGCTTATTGGCCTTTTAACCACGCAAGGGAATCTACGCACCCAAAAGGAACCACGAAAACGACGAATAAAGATATCTGGAGGAGGAAAAGGGTGCGCAAGGGGGAGAACTTTTCGCGGCAGAATCCAACCAGCCAGCGAAGGAAAACAGCACACACACAAAAACCTCCCGCACATTGCGACCAATCGGGCATGGAATCGATTCCCAGAAGGGTCACAGAGATCAAAAGGAAACAACGGCCGAAGCATCCCGTCGCTCGTGCGGTAACCAACCAGCATCCCGACGCGGGGAGGAAGAACACAAGGAACCGTAACCCCCCTCTGCATTGCGTGCAGGACCGAGACGCGATCGATGGCCGAAAACCCCATCAGAATCGAACCCAAGAGCGCGCCGAAACAGAAAAGCACATGACGGCCACAACCGCCTCCCCTCCCGCCCCCGTCCTCGCCATGGCACCACCACCCCACCCCCAGAGCAAACAAAACCGAGATCAAAACCTACCCCAACCCACCTCGAAACCGTGGGAAGCTACGGCACGACAGCTATGGCGCGCAGGATCAATCAAACACCGGAGAAATCAATAAGCCGCAAACATCGGGGCTGGGTCGGGGTCGGGGATGGGAGGCATCAGGCATTAGTTACCTCGCGCGGCGGCCGGGCGGGGCGGGGCGGGCGCCTGCGTTGGCGCAAGCAACCGGGACGGGGGGCGTTGCGTCAGGTTGGGACTCGGGATCGGTGCCCGCCTGCCCGGGCTATATTTCGCTTCCACGACGTGTTCTGTCGCCTCGCCTGTTGCGAGACGGAAGGGGAGGAAGGAAGGGGACGAGTGGAATGGAGAAGAGGAGGACTGGAATAATAATGGCCAATTACGAGCGGCGCCTTGTCTTGACATGAAAGAAAAGAAATAGATTGAAAAAAAAAATACAAAATGAACTGGTGGAGGAATATAATATAATAATATACTCCATATCGTATACAGTTATTTAAATTATAAACATATGTAAGCATAATTCTTTAAATTATTTCCATCACGATACTGCAAATCACCTTAGGCTAATCTTAATTAGAACATCTACCTTTTTTATCCAGTTATATTATACGTTCACGTGTTCTTTCTGGGTAATAATAAACAAACTAATAGAAGATATACTCCGTATCGTAATTATCTGGCTACATCAATTGATATGGAGGGCGTGCGGAAGTGTCTTTTCGTACCTTTTGATCTGACTAGCAGTTACTCAATTATTTCCATTATCGTACTGCAAATCACCTTAGGCTGTAATCTTAATTAGAACATCTACCTCTTTTATCCAGTTATATTATATGTTCATGTGCTCTTTCTGGGTAATAAAAAACTAAGACATTTTTTGTCCGGTATATTTCTTTTATCATGGTTACAATAATGGTTTACTGGAAATCACCTTAGGCCAATTACTAAGATTACTAAAATACAATGATTTTACTAAGGTCCTGTTTGATTCATCATTTGCTAATAGTTAGTTGGCTAATAGCTCATATCTAATACTAGTATTAGCTAACTAAGTATTAGCTACCTATTAGCTGGAGGTGTTTGGACGCACACAACAAATGAAAAATGCTACTAAGATAACTATTAGTTGCTATTATCTGATTTGATCCAACTAGTAAGATAGTTATTATCTAAAGAGCTAACTAATAATCATTTATTTTATAGCTGCATCTGTTTAGATTTAAAATAGATAACTATTATATATAAGAATCCAAACATAGCTTTAAGATGCAATGGTTGCTTTTATCTACCCGCTTCTTGGAAGATATATGGTCCTGTTACCTTATGCAAATGGTTATTTTGTACACCCTATGTTCACGAGTTTTACTTGTGCAGAATAATGTTGCAAGTCAGAGAGATGTCTATGTTCATGAATTTTAGGCTCTGTTTAGTTAGGGCTCCAATGTATATACAGTAAGAGGAATAGAGGATGCAAAAAGAAGAGAGAGAAGAAAGGGGTGCAATATATTATAGAGGTAGTGCTAGTGAGAAACCACTTTTGCACCTGGTGCTAACATTAAACAAATAATTTCTGCTATCGTCTTCACCCATCTGTCTCACTCGTCCATTCCTTCTCTTCTCACACATTGCAAGAGTTCTCAGTGTCTCCATTGGAGCTTGCATCTCCTCTCAAGTTTACTCCCTTGGTCCCAAAATAAATGTCATTCATACTTCATAAAAAGCCATTTTTTTACTTAGACCAAATATATAAGGGAATATTAAATTTATGATGCATAATTGATATCATTGATAAATCGTTGAATATATTTTCATAATTGACTTATTTAAAGATATAAATGTTGTTAATATTTTTTATAAAATAATCAAAGTTGAGAAATATTGACTAATATATAATCTATAGTGACTTTTATTTTGGGATGGAGAGAGTATACATTAAAGTTGCCCTAAGGCGGGCAATAACGACGGTACTGGCACTTTGTTTCGTCGCCTGAAATTGACACTGGTAGGTTGGTCTCCGGCAGGTCGTCTCAGTGTCTCCATTTCTGTGCAAAACATATTAGACCTTGTTTAGTTCAACCTGAAAACCAAAAAGTTTTCGAGATTCTCTGTCACATCGAATTTTTCGGCACATACATGAAGCATTAAATATAGACGAAAATAAAAACTAATTGCACAGTTTACCTGTAAATCACGAGATGAATCTTTTAATTCTAGTTAGTCTATAATTGAACAATATTTATCACAAACAAACAAAAGTGCTACAGTAGCGAAATCTAAATTTTTTCTATCTAAACAAGGCCTAAGGCTAGTAGACTGGTAGTCCATACTTAAGGACTATCGTGCCCAGCATGCCCGCTGATGCACACAGACGTACACCTTTCAACTCAATGTAGGCATGCAGTAGTACAACGGTACAAGCTCGTGTGCTTGTTTAGGCCTTGTTTACTTCCTTCTTAAAACTTAATTTTTTTAAAAAAATTTCCCGTTACATCAAATCTTTAGATACATGCATAGAGTATTAAGTATAGATGAAATTAAAAGCTCATTGCACAGTTTATTTGTAATTCACAATATGAATCTTTTGAGTCTAGTTAATCTATAATGGATAACATTTATCAAATACAAACAAAAATACTACAATATTCTAAAAAAATTCGTTGAGACCTTAGTTCGACGGCACGAGCTATAGGGCCTTGTTTAGTTCCGAAAAGTGAAAAGTTTTCGGTACTGTAGCACTTTCGTTTGTTTGTGACAAATATTATCCAATTATAGACTAACTAAGATCAAAAGATTCGTCTCGTGATTTACAGCTAAACTGTGTAATTAGTTTTTGTTTTCATCTATATTTAATATTTCATGCATGTGCCACAAGATTCGATGTGACGGGGAATCTTGAAAACTTTTTGGTTTTCAGGATGAACTAAACAGGGCCTAGGTTTATTACCTCGCCCCGAGATCTATGGCGTCAACCTACCTTCCACATCATTGTCATATATCATCTACCACATCAGTTTGAGATAAATACCTCGGCGTTAGGATCTATAGCATCGAGATGTGTTACCTTGGTAGCCACGACACTGATCCCAGGTTCAAAGACGAGATTTATCCCAGAGCTATAAATTTTTTTTAAACGACTAAAATATAAAAAAGGTCAGTTGGAAGAAGTCCATTTTAGATCCCTCAGTTTTCGAAAAAATTTGCTTTTCATCCCTGAACTCTTAACTTTTGAAAACTATGCATATTACGTCCCTAACATGGTTATGAATGGTTTTGAATGCAGTTTTGTATTTTTTTTTCATTTTTATTTATTTCGGCCGAATATTTGTAAAATTATAGTAAATCACATAAAGTTTATAAAATAGTAGAACTAATTTTGTTGGACTCCAGATAAGTAGATCTACACAGTGAACATATAATATGGTATGCTTTAGTACAAAGTTTTTGTTGTAACTTTAGATTTGTGTTTTTCTATAATTAATTAGAATAATTCATAGCTATAGTTTGTATGGTCCAATTATGGTGATTTTTTTATGTTGGGCTAATTATTATATATTTGAACTGTGGTAAAAATTTCATACTCATTAGATTATGTGTAACTTAGTTATAGATTTATTAAGATTTAACAAGCATAAATCTAAATAAATCTATAACTAAGTAATTCATGATCCACTGAGTATGAAATTTTTACTACAACTCAAGCATAGAATAATTAACCCATCATATAAATTTTATCACAATTGGACCATAGAACTGTAGCTATAATTAGTCTTGTTAATTACATAAAAGCATAGATCTAAAGCTGCATCAAAAAATTTGTACTAAAACATATTATATTATATATTCAATGTGTAGATCTACTTAACAAAATTGACTTTTCTATTTTATGATTTTTATGTAATTTACTTTGATTTTTCAAAAAATCAGCCGAAATAAAAAAAAAGACAAAACCGCTTTTAAAACCAGATCAGAGATGTAATATGCATGGTTTTAAAAGTTGAAAAATATATTTTGTCTGGTTTTAGAGTTTAGGTATGAAAATACTTTTGTGAAAGTTGAGAGGACGGACTTTTTCCATGTCAGTTCGACCGGTTGGCAATCGGTCGGTACTGGCCCGGGCCGCATATTGAACTTGGGCTCAACACTCTTGCCTGGCCGCCTGGGAGAGGAAAAGGCCGCACAGCCTGCGAAAACGGGGACCGGGCCCGGTTCGCCTGAGAGAGGAAAAAGCCGCACAGCCCGCGCGGGCTTTGCAGTGACGCCGGGAACGATTTTTTGTGGTCCGCACCTTGACGGGCCTAGCGGTCAACGCATGTTCGTTCGAGACTCGGAGTGGCGTGCCGCGGAGGAGACGGCGAGCTAGAGACTCCCCCACACGGGCCGGGGGCAAAGAATAGTCGTCGTCGTCACGCACGGCCGCACGTGGGACGCACCGGCCGCGGGACGTACGAGGCACGCCGACCAGGCGCGTCCAACGCCGTGCCGCGTGGGGCAGGCAGGGACCTGGGAGCGCGCGCGGTGTAGCTTTGGCGGGCCGGGGGCGGTGGCCGGTGGCCGGTGGGCGCCATGTGCGATTCGGCGCCGCTAGGCAAAGGCGAAGCTGGTCGGCTGGCAGGGTTGACTTCGGCGGCCAGTTTTTCTATGACAACCTATCTCAATTTAATTACATTAATAATATATATATGTATTAAGAATATTTACCAAGTCTAATAAGTATTATTATATTAATGATTTACATTTCAGAATATAATCTGTTCAGAGATATAAGTGTTAAAAATGTAAACCTAGTCAATCTAAACTTACGATGACATTCTCTTGAAGATGATCTAAAAATAATACATATCTCACTTGTCGAGAAGTTAAATTTAACCAAACAAATCCTAAAATATAAAACGTGCGTGTATTTAAGTGATACTAGGACACTCATATCTCCAAGGAGTTTATAAGGGCAGTCCCAATGGTAATTTCTAGTTGTAGTTTCCAAGAGTAATAAATTCTTGTATAGATCTAACTCTTCCAATGCTTAGTTTCTTATAGCAGTTTCTATAAAGAATAACATTTAATAAGGTGATGCATGTATTAAAAACTTAGAACAATTAGCTGTGCCAAACATCCATGTAGGAACCCATGTTGCCACATCGTCAATCACGTTGATAACAACTCTGAACATGTTCAAAACTAAAAGTTCAAAATATAACAATGTTGAAGAGCCTATTTGAAGACAGCGATATAGAAAATATATAGGTCCCACAAGCTTAATATAAAAAATGAAAAACAAGAAACAATCTGTCATCAGCAATCTAGCATTGGCTCCCTGCTGTATGAGGCAAATGGCTTTCACTAGCCAGGAGGCCTGTTCGCCATGGCGCCATGCAACATGCAAGGGAAGTAGCCTCCGCAAGTGGCAACTAGCTGCTCCATGAATCTTGTCCCGTGTGCGAGCGGCCTCTAGCGAACAGAGCGCGAGGGAGGGGATCCGGCAGCAGCACAAGGGATCCGAGAGAAAGAGGAAAGAAACGACCAGGGTCTTCCCAACGCTGTTCTGGCCGTTTCCTGGAGCATCGGCATGCGTGAGGACTCGGTTTCCTCTTGAAGAAACCGTTTCTCTCTTTTTTTCTATCTCTCCTCAATAAATTCAACGCCACGTCAGCAAAATGCTTAGTTGGCAGGATATTTAATAGGAATAGAAACTACAATAAATATACCATTGGGAGTGCCCTAATGGTATTAATTAATTCTTCCTATCTCCATCCTGAAACATAAGCATTTGAACTTTGTTATCTCTTACCACGGTTATGCTAATCATATTTTAAAAGTGGTTACATCAATTTTCTTTTTTCAACTACTTTTTAATAATTAATTTTGTTACTAGAAAACATATTGTAAGAGATATTAGTGATCAAAGGATCTTGAAGACCATACTGAATCAAATCATATGTATATTTTGGGGAGGGGGGGAGAATCGCTTTATAAGAATGTATGAACGTAAGAACGTTGACAACTGTTTGGCCGCTTTTGGTATTCAACTTTCAAGGTGACATTTCAACCTTTAGACTTTGTTTAGATAACCCAAAATCCAAAAACTTTTGAAGATTTTCCTTCACATCAAATCTTGCGGCACATGCATAGAGCACTAAATATAGACGAAAATAAAAACTAATTACACGGTTTGTCTGTAATTTATTTGACGAATCTTTTAAGCCTACTTAGTCTATAGTTGGATAATAATTAACAAATACAAACGAAAGTGCTATAGTACCAAAACCCAAAAACTTTTCGGAACTAAACAAGGTCATGACCGACGAGACTTAGGCCTTATTTAGTTCTATTTTTTTTTTGCAAAATGAACACTATAGCACTTTCGTTCGTGTTTGATAAATATTGTCCAATGATGGACTAACTAGGCTCAAAAGATTCGTCTCGCAAATTACAGATAAACTGTATAATTAGTAATTTCTTTTATTTATATTTAATGCTTCATACATGTGTCGCAAGATTTGATGTGACGGGGATCATTGGCAAACGTCATAAAGAGAAATGTTTCAGAAGATTCCACCCATTCTCATTTTTTTACTAGTTTAGAGAAACACCTAAATCTAGTTTCTCTTGATTCTAGTTATAGTTTCAAGAATCTAGGTGGAATGGTTCCATGAGGTGATTCCAATTCAGCATAGAAACATATCTAGTTTCAAGAATCTAGGTGGAACGGTTCCACGAGGTGATTCTAATTCAGCATAGAAACATATCTAGAGAGAATTTGGATCCTAAACATTTTGAGTAGAATCTAGGTTCTTACCAAACACACCCTTTGTAAAATGAAAGGTATAATTTTATAACCATTATGAGAAATTATATGATAGAAAGAAAATATATGGTTAAAGAGTCGTGTACTCCCTCTGTTTCTAAATGTTTGTCACCACGATTTGTGTGCCAACAACTTTGACTCGATTTATAGAAAATGCGTGCGACATTATCTTCAAATAAATTCATTAAAAAACTAGATTCAAATATCTATCCAATGATAATAATTATATATCATAAATATTATTATTTTTAATATATATTTAGTCCAGTTGTTTCTTAAGAAACGAAAACCACAGACATTTAGAGAGGCAGTAAGTATGAGCCGAATTTTTTTCTTTTTCTTTTTTCTTTTTTTTCTTGGCCGTGAGTGGTATATGCACTTTGCCTTATAAGTTAACAACAAACCTAAATAAGCTTATATATATATATATTAAGATCGAAGATTGTTAAGGACTACATACCACAGTACATCAGATCCATGCACATCCTCAACGACCTCATTTTCCTTTCTAGCTTGCCACTTGTTTTCTGCGCAAAACAGCCTCAACAACCTCAGTGGCATGCTCACAGGGCAATGAGCCTCCTCGCTACCGTTGAACAGGGCCGATGAATCAGGTGCATACTCGCATAGAGCACTCCGGCCATCTTTTCATCTTTTTGCACGGTGTTCTTGCCATGTTTCTTTCCATATATGTAGTTCTACACTTCTACTTACACCATTTGTAAGCACTATACATACATAGGTGTACATGTCCCTATATGCTGTCCGGATTCAAGTCTCCAAGACCGTGATTACGAACTAGTATACGGCAAAAACTAGTCCGTTGATCACCTCTTGGCCGATTTCTGGGGTGGCGAGCACGACGAGGACGAAGACAGGCCCGAGAGCATGCTGCTGTCCGCCTTGTCCTTGCTAAAAGCCTTCAGCACGTCCTCCTTCAGCTCACAGAAGCGCATCCTCTTCACCTTCTGCTCGTCAGCAGTGCCCCTCTGGAGGTAGAACTGGTCAAGCCCGTCCGGCAGGTCGTCCTCCAGGAATTTGTCCAGCACCTGCGAGCAGTTCGGGAAGTACCGACGGCCCAGCTCCACTGCAAGAAGCCATCAGATAAAATGGGTGAACAACATATGATGAGATATCATATAGCTGCAGAGCATGTTCGGTAAAAAGAATTTGTGGTTGCAATGGAACTAAATTTCCAGGCGATAGCTGCAGAGCATGTTCAGTAAAATGGAAAGGTTGATGGTTGAAAGTTGAAACTTCACCTGTTTTCATCAGTGCATCTACCCTTGAACGGAGTCTTTTGTTTTGTGTGACTGGCGTCTCATTAAGGTCGACCTCCCTCAGTTTACCAGAAGTACTTGCTGCAACTATACCGCCGAATTCTTCTGTGGTGTCTGCTTGTGCAATTTGCATAGCGACCTTGGCTTCAGCAGGAAAGAACAATCTAGCAAATGCAACTGCAGGGACAACACTTAAAATGTTACGATGCAGGGAAAATAATATAGCCAATAACATAAAGCACATTCTTCTTCTAAACCTGAACATAAGACAAAGCTAACGACAATGACATATTAGACCCCCAAGTTCTAAAGTGCTATTTGATCATCATCCAATGGTGTGAAATCATTCTCATTATATTATCTAGAACTAGGCCACTACTAGGCTGTGTGCAAAGCTGACAGGCAAGTGGCAATAAATATTGCAGGCTTGTCATCTGCAATTAGGTTAGTTTGGGCTTTGTGACTACAATTGTTTATTTCATATAACATGTTCAACTTTCTTCAGTTCGAAGAAAGGAGAAATTGATGTGTTATGTGGTGGGTGTTTTCCTTTTTCCTCTTTATGAGAACAAAAGGTCAGGGCACATGTCATTAGACTACAAAGTAGCCTGAATCAATCCGCCTGACCTCCCAGCTTTTGAATTTTGAAAATTTGAAGGGCAACGGGCAACCAATCAGAGCCATTCTATCAAGCATGGTGTGGACTTCACCTCTGTTTTCCAGGTAGAGAAGCTTCATGTGAAGATCATCTGCCAATAAAGGTGAGGTGACAGCATCTTCCACCGCCATAGGATTTCGCATCATCTCCCTCTCTAGAATATCTATACACAGCCTATCTTTATTTGATTCTTGACCCTGCTCCATCTTTGTATTGTAGTCTTTTAATCTTGTTAACCTCCGACAAATACCAATTGCGCTCCTGCCATCAGCTGTCAGTTGTGATACATTTGCCCCTTTGTTAAGGAGACACATAATGATAGCTGGTTCTCTCCTCATAGCAGCCAAGTGGAGTGCTGTGTATCCACGGCTATTCTTCAAATTTAAGTTAGCCAGCGCCAAATCTAATAGCTCTGAGACAACTTTATTATCACAGTAAGAAGCAGCATAGTGTAATGCATTGGCGTCATCTAATGTGATATCAGACTCATTAAGAAGCAACTTCACAAGCTCAACATCATCAGAGTCGAGTGCCCTGTGGATTCTTCTGACTCTTTTCTCATGCACAGGGTCCGAAATGAATGCATCGCCATCGCCATCAGCAGTTTGTGACTTCTTGCGCAAATTTTTTATCTCCTCAACAGCTTCTGGAGGGAGCTCCTTATCCAAAGATATATCGTCAAGATCTGATCTAGCAATCCTTTGAATACATTTGTCGATCACTTGAGTCAGCCCTGAGTGGGAAGCAACTTTCAAAATAGGAATGACATCCTCCACAAGGGTCTTGTCTACAAAGTTAAGAAGACGCCGCTGTAGAAGAAGACCATGTTAACCATTTGCATCCCTTAAGTCGACACAGCAAAGCTGAATTAATGTTAAAACAGTTTGACAAACTACACAGCCATAAATGTAATGTATACATGTTGTGCAGCCTAATGGTTCCATTTCAATTTATAGACTTCAAGACGAAAGGTTCGGTTGTGTCATCTAAAAAAGAAATACCCAATTTTAGCAGTTTAGTTAGTTAGGCCTTGTTTAGTTCCCCAAAATTTTTGCCAATTTTTTCAAATTCCCTGTCACATCGAATCTTTAGACGTATGCATGGAGTATTAAATATAGAAAAATAAAAACTAATTGCACAGTTTGGTCGGAATTGACGAGACGAATCTTTTGAGCCTAGTTAGTCTATGATTGGACAATATTTGTCAAATACAAACGAAATTGCTACAGTGCTCATTTTGCCAAAAATTTTGGAACTAAACAAGGCCTAGTGGTATAGTCAACACACGGGTTTGAGAAAACAAAATCACGAATCCATTTCTGGTCTACCAAAGCCATGTACAATACTGGGATACAAGTAAAACAATTCCTTAACAAACTGGAGTCTAATCCTATTGGCAAGGGAGGAAGCAAGAACTAAATTGCGTCTCACCTGGAAGAGCGAGGTGAGCTCGGGGATCTTGAAGGTACACGCCGCGTACATGAGCTCGACAGCGGACCTGATGGCCGGCGGGCACGAATCGTGCGGGCACACTGGGTCAGCACAAGAAACCACGTCGACCGGTGACGGCCGGAGCTTGCCGGTGTACATGTACCCCAGAAACGCCTGGAAGGCCTCGCGCCCCACGCGACCCCCGGGGACGAGCTCCTCCATCTTGTACCGCGGCCTTCCACTGGCAGCCCCCTCCGCAGCTCCTCCGGCGCCGGCGGTCGCATCACCGCGCAGTGCCCCTCCGCGGCCGCGCGCGGCGAAGAGGTCGTAGAAGAAGTCGCTGCGCGCGGCAAGTATGCAGCGGTGGATGGGTACGGGCGGCCCGCCGTCGGGCACCTCGACGTCGGCGTCGCTGCAGTCGAGGTCCCGATCGAGGAGCAGCCGCTCGAGGTTTTTGCTGAGGCGGTTCAGGCTCACCGCCTCCACGCTGCTTCCGCTCCCTGCGGTAGCGACTCCACCACCCCACCCCTCGCCGCCAGCCAAGGGGGGAGCCTGGGGCGGCCCCGGTGGCGGCATCGCGACGGAACAGGGGCTGGAGCCGTTGGACAGGTACGACGACGACGACGCAAACGTGATGGACGACGACGGCTCCATGGCTTCCCACGAGTCCCACAACTGCCAAGCACAAGACGCGAGCCCCCTACTTGTGCCGGACCCGGACCACTACGACCATGTGATGGTGGTCGCGTCAGGCGGTTTCGGACGGCAGCCAAACCGAGAGCTTTTTGGCCTCGCACGGCCAAACACCCCAAATTCGGCGCTTCGCTTCGCTGGCTCCAGGCAGATCCGCGTCGGCAAAAGCGTCCTCGACGTGACCCTTCTTCCTAGAGCGGCACAGAACTCGCCGTAAATCTCACCCGACTCCTCCCAGCGTTGCCGATTCCGGACTGGATCTCACCGGCGCTGCGCCAGGCCAGGAACAACAAACATGGAGCTTTCTTCTTCCTACCGGGCCGGCGGCGGCTAAATCTCAGACAAGTAGAGAACGGATCCAAGTCGGCAGCATATTCCAGTAGCGGCGGGGAGCAAGGACGTGAGAGATTGTTTGGTGCGTCGACGGACGGGACAACCTGGGAGGGGCGAGGACTGGCTGAGGAGGAGCGGTAGGGGTCAAATGGAATCGTGGAAGAAGAGCCCGGGGCGCACGCAGTTGCGTGGAAAGTAGGGAGGTGGGGAGGGGAAAAGGAGTGGATCGAAGAAGACGACGAGGAAGGAGAAGAGAGGGACTCTGCTGGATTTGGATTTGCTGCGTCCCCACTCCCCATTCACAGGTCACCCGCTTGAATAATTAAATTACAAGAAATATGAGGTGTTTCGGCGCAAGTTGAAGGAAAACCTGAGCCCCTGTATATACGTCGTCGAGTGACGCCTGACCATGGTGACGTCGACGGCGAGGCGTGTTTGAGCTGGCCTTTGGCGTCGTCCTCCCTACTGTCCCCACCACATTATCTGTCAATATTCTTTTTTCTTTTTGCTAAGGCCTTGTTTAGTTCCAAAAAATTTTGCAAAATTTTTTTTATTCCCCGTTACATCGAATCTTTAGACGCATGCATGAAGTATTAAATATAGACGAAAATAAAAACTAATTGCATAGTTTGGTCGGAATTGATGAGACGAATTTTTTAAGCCTAGTTAGTCCATGATTAGACAATATTTATCACAAACAAACGAAAGTGCTACAGTACCTGTTTTGCAAAAAATTTTGGAACTAAACAAGGCCTTAATCAATCTGTACGTAGGAGTACAGGTACATGGAAGTTCCTATGTATGAAAGGAAAAAAAACTTAGGAGGTGTTTAGTTCCCATTTTTTCCAAAAAATTTTGGATTTTAGTCTATTATTTTGTAAAATGGAACTAAACACCATGCAAAATTTTTGGCAAAAAGGTAGTTATTCTCCATTTTGAATTTTGGCCTCAAGAGGCCAAAAAAATCCAAAAAATGAGCCTCAAGAGGCTTTAGGAGTACAATAAATTTTGCATTTTGGATGGAACTAAGGCCTTGTTTACTTTCACCCCAAACACAAAATTTTTCAAGATTCTCTGTCACATCGAATCTTTAGACGCATGCATACGCATGCATCTAGTATTAAATATAGACAAAAATAAAAACTAATTGCACAGTTTGGTCGAAATTTACGAGACAAATTTTTTTGAGTCTAGTTAGTCCATGGTTGGACAATAATTACCACAAACAAACAAAAGTGTTACAGTGTCGCGAAATTTTTTCCTTCACCAACTAAACACGGCCTAAACACGACCCTGAATATTTTGGCATTTTGCATTTCATCACTTCAGAAGTAATTGACATTTTGTATTTTGTATTCTTTGGGGAACTAAACACCCCCTAAGTAAGTTATACGTTAGTATATCCCTCTAAATACCATAGGGCCCGTTTGGATTCATAAAATTGAATTTATTCTAATAGTTAGTTCATCTACTCCCCTCCATATAGGATTTAGATATCATTTTTAGATAAGATTTGGATCAAATATTGAAAATATAAATCATCAATTATTTTTATATTGTTGAGTTTATAAATATGAAAATTATATGAACATATTTGTCTTAAAAAATACTTTCATAAAAGTATGCACATATCACTTTTTTCTAAATATTTTCATAAAAGAGAGGTCAAAGTTGTGTTTTGGAGACGGTGTCGCTGTCCTAAACAACACCTAAATGCTATACGGAGGGAGTATACCAAAATAATTATCATTCTTGTTTTATGTTACATTGGCAACATTAGTGGTGACATCCCTGGTTCAAGCACATAATAGGATCACTTGTTTTTATAGACATTGAAAAGTAACATCCAACTTTACCTAATTACTAGAGAAATCATTTCATCGGAGATTCGCTGAAATTTAGCTGATGATGATGTTGGTGCTGATTTGTTATAAAAAGAAAACACAATTCATTTGATGAAAAGTACTACTGCGAAATAGGGCTAAGGTTTCTAGAAACAATGGACCACTTCATGCATAAATGATAGTAATATCAATGTGCATGGCTATTCCGTCTAACCCACTACTCTCTTCATCTCAGAATACATAGCGCTAATGAGATGCATGTTGATTAAACTTTTCTAGAGCAACTCCAACACTACCCTAAACTTCACTTGGCAAATTTTGGATTTTGCCAAGTGTAAAACTCAAATGCCAAGTGAAAAAAAGAGGCTTCTCCAACAGTTAGCTATTTTTTTTAGCAAATTTGAACTATCTTGTGATTCCTGAAAAAATTAGAGGGACTTTTATGCAAAAGTTGCAATCTATTTAAGGCATGCGTGAGCGAGCGAGGTGCTAGAGCGTGCATGTTGAATGTGTGGGCCCCACCGCATAGGCAGGATGCCAAGCGCTCCCAACGCTCCCAAATTTGAGCCAGTTGGCCCTCTTTTTGCCAAGCATCCTATTTTGCCAAGTGCATATAGGGTAGTGTTGGAGGAGCTTTTTCCATGTTTTGACAAAAATTAGGATTTGCCAAGTGCATATAGGGTAGTCTTGGAGTTGCTCTATAGTAGGGAGCTCCTGGTTAACGATGTCCATATCTTCGACAAACTAATTGTATAATCAATGCCTGAGCATAATTAGATTAGTTATAAAATATATTTGAAGTATTATATAATATATAATTGTCAAAGATCCTATCGCGCGCTGCGTCGTCCTATTTGCGCTGCTTCGTCCAAACGCGCGCGCGAAGCTGGCGAAGGAGGACGCGCGATGCTTCTCCTATCACACGAAGTGGTGGCGCCGCGAAGGAAAACCGCGCGAAGGAAAGAAAAAAGCCCGCGAGGTGGAACCGAGAATCCCGTGATCTCTATTTGCATAGCCGGACTCCTTTGGCATATATGCCAAGTTTCTCCCTCCAAATGCATAGCTATGTAAAATGCAAAGTCCAAATACATAACGATTGGAGGGTTTTTTTTAGAGTTTTATGCATTTTGGTAAATGCCAAGTCCATTTACATAATGGTTGGAGTTGCTCTAATAAAATTAATTAGAGATATAACTGTATATTATATTTTATATAAACTTAGTCATACTTAGATCTTTTAACTTCTCGAGAATACTGAAACGGAACGGTGTGTCTGAACCCCAAAAGCGATAAGGCTTTCCGGCAGGCCCCGGATCCAATGCTTGTTTCCTGGAGCCAGATTCGCCTCCATGGACTTGTTTATAAATGCTAGGTCTTGTTTAGTTTCAATTTTTTTGCAAAATGAATGACATAGCACTTTCGTTTGTATTTGATAATATTGTTTAATTTTAAATTAACTAAAATTAAAGATTTGTCTTGTATATTATAGGCAAGCTGTTTTTTATCTATAAATTTTTTATGCACGCACCGCAAGATTCGATGTGATGAATAATGTGAATTTTTTTACAAATTTTTTTATTACTAAATAAGACCTAAGCCATAACTAAAAATACTATTTGTCGATTCGTTATAAGAGAAAAAAAACTATAATAGCTGTAGAGATAAGATAGATAAGCTAAGGCCTGGTTTAGTTCTTAAAAAATTAAGATTTCTTATCACATTAAATTTTTAGATAAATGCATGGAGCATTAAATATAAATGAAAATAAAAAATAATTATACAGTTTATCTGTAATTTGCGAGATGAATCTTTTAAATCTAGTTAATTTGTGATTGGATAATAATTACCAATTACAAACGAAAGTGCTACAGTAGCCAAAGCCAAAAGTTTTCGCCCAACTGTTTAGTTGGGTGCAAAGTTTTGCTAGACGCTAGGCGGAATCTAGGCGATGACCCCTAGCCTAGGGACTAGTCGAGCCTAGGCTAGCCTAGGCGACGCTAGGCGTTTTGCCAATTTATATATAAATATATAATATATACATTTATAGGCACAAATCATGAATAATTTAGATAAAAAACAGGGAAGGATCAGTAGACATACCTTAGGTCCTTTGTATGATTACTGAATTTCCTGCAGCAATGCTGCAATAGAAGTGGACAGCACTTTAAGATGCAATTGGACATCAATATAAGTGGTACAAAAATAGAAAATAGCAAGTTAGGTACTTATCTGAGGTCTGATCCTTCTCCCATCCAATCTCATCACTTCAGCAACATTGGATAGCCTTTTGAAATCACAAACATGAAGGGACAGCAGGCAGCAACAGCAACACAGAATATAAAAACTAACAGTACATTCCATCACATGATTGATGATCCTCAGTTCTCACAACACAAAACACAAGCACATAGCAGGAGTTCTAAGTTCATAAGTTAAAGATACATGGATGCAGGATGCATAAGCATAATAAAAGCTAAAACATGACATGAAGCTGTCTCACAGTTCTTAGTAGGGTTCATCCATCACATAGTCATCCTCATCTTCATCAAACTCTTCTTCTTCGGACTGGAACTCTTCTCCTTCATAGAGCTCTCTCACCCTTGCACTTCTACGTGGCTGTAGTTGTTCTTCTGCTCCCACTGCATCTCCAAGCACAGACCAAGGTATTCCTGTACCTTCCATGAGTTCCTCATCTTCATCATCTCTAAAAACAACTGCTGCCAAATCATCTCCATTCTCTTGGAGGAAACCTTGAGCTTCAGTTGTGTCACTAGACAAGAGAACATCAGTAATTTTCTTTGACTTAATCTTTGCTCTCTTATTAAGCAGCCTGTTGTTGAATTGAATGTAGACCAACTTGCTGATGCGGTCTACAGTAAGTCTGTTTCTCCTTTTAGTGTGCACTGCATCAAACCCACTCCAATTTCTTTCACAACCAGAAGAGCTTGATGTCAAAGATAGGATCCTTGTAGCCATCTTCTGTAGAGCTGGTGTTTCAGTTCCATACAGCCGCCACCATGATGCTGAAATAAACACTATTAATTAGTAGTTATAGCAGATTTTCTTGTTAGATGATCACAACAAACAGCCATGTATAATCATGAAACAACTTTTACCTGGATTATATTCAAAGTTTTCAAAAGTCCTTGCAAGTTTCTTGTTAAATGGTCCTTCTCTATTCTGAAACTTCTGGAGTTCAACATTGGCAGCTTGTTCTTGCATTTCCTCATCATGATAATAAAAAGTGTCCACACAACTGATAAAACCTACTGTTATTTTGGGGACATCAAAAATTGATGGATCAGCATAACTATAGTGTGGATTCAGCAAATAAGCTGCCAAATGCAATGGAGAATCAAGTCTTCCAGCCATCTTCTTCTCAACAATAGCAATAACATCCTTGAAACGGGACTCAACATTGCCAAACGCCTCTTTGATCTGTCTCTTTGCCTTCAATAGTTCTCCATATACGAAACCCATGGATGGCTTCACATCTCCATCAACCAAACGAAGAACTTTGAACAATGGCTCAAAAACAGCCAATGTCAACTTCACATCCTTCCAAAAATTTGGATTCAATATAGTTGCTGTAGCATTTTTTCCCTTCTTTGATTTCACATCCTTCAGTGAGTCCCACCTACTATGAACCACCATCTTTCTTAGTTGGTCCTTCTTCTCTTGTATGCTTTCCAAAGTCAGAAAGTTTGAAGCAAACCTAGTCACTCCTGGCCTTACTATCTCTCTCCCCTCAGTGAAGTATCTCATGCACTCTAGTGTTCTTGTGTGCCCATAGACAAATATGGTGAATGCCTTTGCTTGGTCAACCACCTTCTTGAATCGAGGAATGTTGCCAATTCCTTGGAGCATCAAGTTGATTGTGTGAGCTGCACAAGAGGTCCAAAAGATCTGTGGTCTCTTCTCATGCAGCAGCTTCTTTGCTCCCATGTTGTTAGAAGCATTGTCAGTCACAACTTGCACCACATCATCCTCACCAACTAACTCAATTGCTTTGTCCACTAGTTCAAATATGACTTCACTTGTGTGTGACACATCTGACATCTCTTTTGAGGAAATAAAACTGGTTCCATCAGCACAATTAGTGCACACATTCATTATGCTTCTCCTCTTCTTATCTGACCAAGCATCGGTCATAATAGAGCACCCATTCTTCATCTTCTCGGCTTCACGTTCTTGCAGCAAACTCTTGGTTCTTGCATGTTCTTCTTCTAGCAATCTCCCTCTCAGGTCAAACATAGTTGGAGGTTCAATTCCAGGCCCAAATTGTCCAATTGCTTCACACATTTGCTTGAACTCATCGTTGTCACAAGCATTGAATGGTATTGCTGCCAGTGTTACAAAATTAGTGCAGTACTGCAGCAATAGGTAGTAGCATAGCATCCAATGAAATCTGAAATAAAAAACAGCAAGGAAATTACCATGGTTATAGGCCCATCTTGCGATATATTTATGCACCTCATGTAATCTTTCTTTCCAAAGTTCCTTGTTCAGCTTCTGTTGAGTCAAAGATTCAGATTTGGTTGCTGTAGGATCAATAGCTCTTGTCCATTTATCCATGGGGCCTAATTTGTGAGGCTCTGAACTTCCAACACAAGTGACTTCCTCTGAGGTTCCAACCCTAGATACATGAACTTCCTCTCTAAGTTCTAGCTCACGAACAGTCTTCTCCTCCCTCTTCCTTTTTGCTCCATCTAGTGCTTTCTTACACTTTTCTTGAGCCTCCTTTAACTTATCTTTGGAGGTCTTCGTGCCCTGGCATTTCTTTGCATTCTTTCCTTCCTGAGCAATATGCTGCTTCAACCGATAAACCCCTCCATACATGACCTTGTCATAGAGTATGCACTTCACCTGGTCCTTGTTGTTTGGATTAACAAGAACCCCAAACTCCCATCCCACATCATCTGAGTTCCTTCTCAGGACATTCGCTTTGGCTGTTGCACTTTCAGAGTCAGGTTGACCCCCTGTTTCTGTCATCTGAACAATCCACAAATTACAAACATACACATGCAATCTGATTTCAGAACAAGCAGTCAAACAAATTACAAACATACACTTTCAATCAGTATGCCTGTAGGCTGTAGCAATCAGCAAATCTGAGTTTCAGTTTCAGAACATGCAATCTGATTTCATTTCAAAACAAGCAGTCAAGCAATCAGATATAATCACAGAACCAGAGCATGCATGTCAGTTCAGTTAGTTCAAGCAGGAAACAAATCAAGAAACAGAGAGCAGGAAACAAATCAAGAAACAGAGCAGATCATCTACCATCCAGTTCAAGGGAGCAGAGTAGGGGAGGACCGAGCACATACCTTTGGCTTCGGGCGTCAGCCTTTGTAACACTCTGGTGTTAAGCGAATTAAAACATGACATGTCATCATGAGCATTGCATAGTTTAGTGTTAAGTAAACCCTGATGCATTAACCTAAAATAAGTTTATTTTGGATGAATGTGTTTAGGGATTTAAAGTGTGTTTAATTTATGTATGGATGCTTGTTTTGGAGTTTAAAAACTTTGGGTGAAAGTTTTTCCGAGAGCTTAAGGGGGGAAACCCTAGTTTCCAAAACCCTAGATTTGCCCCCTTTTGTGCAATTCAAAAACCAAGCAGAATTTGAAGTTGAGTTTAAAAGCAAAGTTGTAGGTCTTGTCAAGATGTACAACTTTGGTGTTTTGAGTTTTTGAAGTTTCAGTACAAAATTCAAAGTAATTTTGAAAATACAGATTTCCGGAAAGTGTCCCCTTTTCAAACTTAAATCTCCAATTCAAAATCTGTTTGGAATTTTGAAAAATGGTCAACATGAGAGTTGTAGGGCTTGAAAAGTTGAACAACTTTCATGTTGGGAGTTTTTCAAGTTGTTTTACAAAATCAAAAGTAATTTTGGAAATTCTGTTTTGCCCCAATTCAAAAATTTGGAATTGAGCTTGAATTTCAAAACTGTTTGGCAAATTTAGCTAATTTCCACTCAGATTTAGCTCTGGCCACCAAAAGATGTTTTGTAGTTCACAAATTTTTGTACAACTTTTATTTTGGCATATTTTCATCTTCTATTCAAAATCCCAGAGTAATTTTATGTTTTCAGAAAGGGTATTTTGGGGAAAAGGGGGATAAGCTCGACCCTGTTCATGGCGGTGTGCCGCCGAGCGTCGATCGGCGTTTGCCGACTCGTGAACCGCCGTTTCATCCCGTCCAAGCGCGTGTTCACGTCCGTGACGATGTGGAACAACTGCTGGCAACCAGAGGCGCGACGTGCCCTTCTCTGCTGCACTCACCGACGTCAATTGCCACCGGAGCACCGACGGACAGCTCTCCACTCCAATCCAAAATTCACCGCCACGGTTGATTCATATCCAAATTCACCGTGGGCATATCTTCATCACTTCCTTGCGCATCTCCAGAACCCACCCTTCTTCCCTCTTTCGCACCAGAGCACCGGAATTCACCATTCTCCTTTCCGCCGGCGACAGAGCGCCACCGGGGTCAAGCTCGTCGTGGTCAGCCCATCCGGGCAACTTTCTGTTCTCTCTTTCTCTCGTCTTTGCTTCGCCATGACCTTGTGATGCTCATCGGCTCACTCTTTTCTTCTTTGCTTCACAGCTGTCGCCGGAACATCGTCTTCTTCGTCGGAGCTCGCCGCCGGAGTCACTGGTCGCGTGGACGAGCATCACCCGGTTGTTCTCCGCTACTTCTCTCTGCGTCAACACACCCAGGGTGAGATGTCGATGCTTCCTGACCTCTTATTCCTATCTCTACCGGTCTAGAGCCACCGGCGTAAGCACCGCCGCGGCCATGTCCGCCGTCGCTCGTGGCCAGAGCTCGCTAGAGCAGTAGAGTACGGGTTTGCTAGCTTGTTCGGTTGCGGGTTGCTTGCTGGTGCTTGTGCTCGCCTCAGTTTGGCTCGGGGTGACCGGAGTTGGCCGGCGTAAGCCACGCCGCCGCGGGATGTCGCGCTCTGGACGGCCGGGTGCATCGGGGACCTCGCAGTTGTAAAGACGAGAAGAGGGAGGGGTTTGTTTGCAAAGCCGTAGACTCATGTGAACAGTAGCCTGGTCTACGGGTTGGTTTCAAAGAAAGCCGAGGGCTTTTCTGCAAAACCGTCAGCGCGCGCGGGGGAAGGCCGGCTGGGCCAAGTTTCACGCGAGCTTGGGCCAAGCTTCTGGGCCGCAGGGGTACAGTGTTGTTTTCTTTTTCTTTTTATGCAGTTTTTGGTTTATTTTTGAATTTGTGTATTAAATTGTTTAGTGATCCAAAAATTTTGAAAATTTTTGTATAGCTTACATAAAATGGATAGAGCCTAATAAAAATGTTAGGTTTTATTTTCTGATAATTTTTTTATGTATACATAAATTGCCTTTGTGTATTAATGAATAAACCTTCCATGATTTTTAGTAAATTATGGGTATATCCAAAAATCATGAAATTTAATATGTGAGCTTGTGTTAATGTTATTTAGCTTCATGATTAATTCCAGCTCTGTTTGATCAAGTATGCTCTGTTTCTTAATAAAGCTATTTAAAATGCTTATAAAAGAAATAGAAATAATAATCCCTTTAGAATTTGGGTGAAATTTTGGATTGTTTGACAACCATGGTTACTTAGCATGATATGCTCCTTGGTTATGATTTATTTTCATATCTTTATGGTATGATAAATTCACAATATTGCTTAATAAAAATAATAAAGTTTGTTTAGTAGTGATTTATGCTTTGATAGTTTGCTTTGTTTGTTTCTTTACCATGAAGGTAGATTGTACTCGAGATAGTCATGTTTATTGTTGTTATCCAAGCACATATAACTTGTCTTTATCATACCTTGAGTATATCATAATCATGCATATGCACTTTTACGTATAGAATACGCTCCGGAAGAATCTGATCCCCAGTGGGTTTCTTCCGAGTTTGTGGATCCTTCGAGAGTAGTTGAGTTTCCGAACGTCCCCTCCGATCAAGGCAAGCCCCGGACATTAAACCCTATCCTTGTATTTTCATAAAGTTATTTATATCACTTGAGTTAATATGATGCATTAGGTGAATAGGAGTTGAGTGAATCCTATTTGCTGCATTATCTACCTTGATGATTTCAATATTAACCTTGATACTTGCTTTATGAAAATGCTTAGTATGCTTAGTCCTGCTTATTAGATAAGTTTTCAAATGAGAAAGTTTGAAGGGTTGTTGTGGAATACTTTTAAGGTCAATAATGTTCAACTTGAGACCGGTCGGTGGACTTGCTTTAAGAATGGAGTCTTAAAGTAGTGTCTCCAACTGAGTCGATTAAGGACCGTACCGTTGTTGGCCTGTTGTGATTGAGACCTTTGAGTACAGCCCACATGCGGCGGTAAGCCTTACCTATAGCTATTCCGATACTTGAGAACGGCTAACCGCGTACTGGGAGTGGAAAGATGGCGAGAGTAGCGTGTACCCACCTTACGGATCTGAGATGACCGGGAAACATCTAGATTGGCTGTAGGATGGTGGTGTACTGTACTCTCGGGTGACGCTGGACCCGTTCTTGTATGGGAGGATCTATAGAAAAGGTTGACATATGCAAGATTAAGTTCTACATATGTCGTGTGGTACTGAATCCCCAGCTGGGTTTAATCGATTCGAATCGCCGTGTTTCCTCGGATATGGAGCCTCAATCCTCACACCATCATCGTAGTAACAAGTGAATCTTTGGTATAAGAAAGATGTGGTATGCTTATACAAGTTTGATAATAGTTTTGGTTAGTTATAAATGATAACCTTGAGTTAAAACTTGAAAGTAGGTTTACTCGTAGTAAGCTTTTATGCAAAAGAAATACTTGATCTTGTTAAAGCTTTACCTTGAATCCCCATAGCCTGCATACCTGAGTCTTCACCTCTTTTATAGTCGGTTAAGTCTTGTTGAGTACTTTTGTACTCAGGGTTTTATTAACCCATGTTGCAGGTGAATCTCTTGATTATCCTTTTGATGGTCATGGGTATTTTACTCTTGTGGAAGAGAGTGATGATGATGAACCTGATGTGTGACCTTGGGCAAGTAAAAACTTGTTGTGTGATCTATGGTTTATGTAATATAAAGTTCCGAAGCTTTTATGTATTAAATACTTATGGTTTGTAAACTTTGAACTTAAGTTTCAATCTATGTTCTGTAACCTTTCCGCTTTTACTCTGATTTCTCTTATCTATGAAATGTTGTAATACTGTGATGCTTGATGAGGGAATTCCTGAAAAGAATGTTGCGTGGATGATTCGGGTTTCCCGAGGACACCCGACAGACTTCTTGAGTCATTTGGAACTCGTGCACGACGATCAGAAGTCTTTGGGACAATGATGTGTGCATGTGGGCCACTTAATTCAGGAGGTTCTGCCACAGCCTTGGGGGCTGGGGCTCCACCTGAGGGAGATGCCCGTCGGGGGGCGTACTGGGCGGCGGGGAGGCCCTTCGAAGCTTCGATGCGGGGAGGAAGACGAGCTGGGCGGAGACCGGGGAGGACGGAGGAGTGGAGGAGTGGACGAGGTTGGAGCGGACTGGCCGTCGGGGAGGAGTGCCGCGCCGGCGGAAGCTGCTTCCTGGCGGAGAGGAGCGTCGCGTCGCAGCGGAATAGCGTCGTGCGCGGCTTCCGTATCCCTGCGCGGCCTTATCCGTCGCGCGCGCGGCAAACTTCCAGCGGCGCCAAGCTTTCCCGCGCGCGCGCTCGCCCGTCGCCGCGAAACATTTTGCCGCTCGCGCGCGCTCGCCTGCCGGCCACCTCGCGTCGATTACGCGCCGCCTAGGGCTTCTGGGCGCCGCCGAGTCGCGGCGAGGCGCCGCCTAGCGCCGCCTAGGCGCTCCCGTCGACTTGAGGGGCGACTACCCCCCTAGTCCAGGCGCCGGGCCTTAGCCTAGCGATTAGTCGCGACTAGGCGCGTCCTAATCGTCGACTTTCAAAACTATGGTTGGGTGAAAACTTTTGGCTTTGGCTACTGTAGCACTTTCGTTCGTATTTGGTAACTATTGTGCAATCATGGACGAACTAGGCTCAAAAGATTCGTCTCACAAATTACAGACAAACTGTGTAATTAGTTATTTATTTTATCTATATTTAATACTTCATGCATGCGTCCGAATATTCGATGTAACGAAGAATCTTGAAAATTTTTGTAAACTAGGCCGACCTTGTTCAGTTCACCCCAAAACTAAAATTTTTTCAAGATTCTCCGTCATATCGAATCTTGCGGCATATGCATGGAGCATTAAATATTGATGAAAATAAAAACTAATTGCACAGTTTGTCTATAAATCGCAAGATGAATCGTTTAAACCTAGCTCTATGATTAGACAATGTTTGTCAAATAAAAACAAAAATACTACTATATTAAAATCCAAAAACTTTTTAGATCTAAGGCCTGACCTTATTTAGTTTGGGAGTGAAAAGTTTTTAGTTGTCACATCGGATGTTTCATAAAACGTTAGACGGATTAGATATTAATACAAAAATAAATTACATAGCTTGCTTGGAAAACCGCGAGATGTATTTATTAGATCTAATTAATCCGTCATTAACACATGTAGGTCACTGTAGCAGTTATGGCTAATCATGTGATAATTAGGCTTAAAAGATTCGTCTCGCAATTTACAATCAAACCGTGCAATTAGTTTTTGTTTTCATATACATTTAATGCTTATTGTATATGTCCAAAGATTCGACGTGATGGATGAAAAAATTTTAGGTGGGGAACTATAACAAGGCCAGTTCCTAAAATTTTTTGCTTTAAGCTACTGTAATATTTTCGTTTTTATTTGGCAAATATTGTCTAATTATGAACTAACTAAGCTCAAAAAATTTATCTCACAATTTACAGACAAACAGTGAAATCAGTTTTTGTTTTATGCTCTATGTATACGCTGTAAGATTTAATATGATAGGAATCTTGAAAAATTTTTAGATTTTAGATGAACTAACCCAGACCTAAACAAAAGCCAGACACATTATAAACACAGTACGCGTTGCCTATGCCTTTGCTAGCGCAACAGGTGGGTGACATCACCACCGTGCGGGAGGCGCCAGCGGTGGGAGGTGAAGTCGCGCGCCTGACGGGAGCCGCTGCGTCACGACACGGGTGACGGACTGACGGGCCTCCCCGGTCCCCGTTGTGCGGCTGGTACGCGCTGACGCGGTCCACCCCCGTCACCGTACCGATCCGGCACCCCATCAAATCATGATGGCGTTGTCCCCCAGCGATCCTTTGCGTCTCCCAGGAAACGTGCCGCCGGTGTGCCCATCAACATGCAGCAGGCACCGGCAACGATAGCCAATCGTACGGTCCTCTCTCTTTCTTTTTCTTTTCTTTCTTTGAAACTATGGCCTTGATTAGTTACGACCAAAATTTTAATTTTTTTTAAGAATTCTTATCATATTAAATCTTACGCATTTACATAAAACATTAAATAAAAATAAAAATAATTAAATGAATCTTTTAAGTCTAATTAGTCTATAATTAAATAATAATTATTAAATACAATCAAAAGTGTTATAGTAGTCAAATTCAAAAAAAATAGATCTAAACAAGACCAATAGAAGATAGTAAACGTCAAACTAGGATCCAAGAAGAAGGTGTCATGGTCATACCTGGTGGTGGTAGTATTGGAAATTGCGGATCCATAGTGTTATCTATGCGGCGCATTGAGGTCACTCTGGTTTGACCGACATTTTTTAGACCCTGTTAGTAGAGTCGTTAGGACTAAAGCCTTATCTAATGCTGTTAGTTACGTACTAGTACTGACTAGCTGACATGAAGGTAAAAGACAACAATAAAGATTATTTTATGTTTTTTTATTTTTTATATACTATTGAACCCACATTCATTCCACATATTCTTAGACTGTGTAAAATAAATCAGTTATTTGTCCATGTCATAATAGATAGCCAAATAGCTACTCCCTCTATTCCAAATTATAAGTTATTTTAAAAATCTTGGAGAGTCAAAGCATCTCAAGTTTGACCAAAATTTTAAAAATAAATACTAAGATTTGTAACATAAAATGGGTATAATATGAAAATATAATTAAGAAAGAATCTAATGATACTTAGTTGGCATCATAATTGCTATTATCTTATCATATAAATTTAGTCAAACTTAAGATACTTTAACTCTCCAAGATTCTTAAAATGACTTATTATTTGGGATGGGGGAATATCTATTAGCGATGCCTTGGTGACTGACAACACTTAGTTTAGTTCCTCAAGCAATTAACTACTACATCATCTTATTTGTACAAGTCTAAAAGATTTAAACTCTACTTAGGGCATGTTTGGTTCGTGCCACAATTTGTCATTCCAAATCTTCGGTAAATTGTGGCTGCTAAAAAAAATGACAAGAAAAATCAAAGTCACATTTATGACAAAGTTTGGCAAAAAACAAGTTTTTGACATACAAAATAGGTTGATAAGAAAGTTCAGCATACCGTAGCTGTGACAATGAACCAAACAATTGCAACAAAAAACTATAACATAACTAACGTGTGGCATGACACCACGTTGTCGTCACGAACCAAACATGATCTTATTTCTCAAATTTGAACATCAAATATTTAACAAATGAAATTAGAATAATAATGCATATGTTCTTATAAATTTATTTAAAAAATATAAACATGGGTACTGTTTTAAATTTAAAATTGATTAACTAATAAAACAATAATGTTTTTTTGGGGGATGGAGGGATTATCATTCTCCTGCTATTTTCTTGAGGCAGTGTACATGCCCACCACCAAGGCACCAACAAGGCTCCAACGAAGGAATCAGAAATTTTCTTTAAAAAAAAAACTCGAAGGAATCAGAAATGGACGGTGATCCGAACCGGGTAGTCCGGGACCCGACAGCTCAAAAAAAACGTACTGTATCACGTGTGTCGTACTTCCTATCTATTGTTTTCCTTTCTCCTCAAAGAAATAATTTCGAAAAAATATTACTATTTGTATTACATAATTTAATATCATTGTAAAGTTCTTTAGATCTAATTTTCTAATAAATTTATTTATAAATATAAATATTATTACATATTTTTTACAAAAATAAATGGAAGCCCCCCCCCCCTCAGAAGTCGATAGAGGCCTTGTTTACTTTAAAAAAAATTATAAAATCTTTTAATATACTTCATAACATCAAATCTTATGACACATGTATAGAACATTAAATATAAATATAAAATAACTAATTATATAGTTTATATATAATTTATGAGACAAAATCTTTTAAGTCTATTTAATATATAATTGGACAATATTTGTTAAATATAAACAAAAATAATACAAAATATATATTTTATAAAAAAATTACAACTAAATAAGACTAGAATTTATTGCAACAAACAACGACAAGCATTAAAGTCGGTTGTCATCCGCCAGACGTGCAACACGATAACCATGCCAGATCACGCCGGACCGGATTCGTGTGGTGCACCACTTGGGCTGATAACGAAACCATTCTCGGTTCCGACACGTGCATCACGAACACTTTTGAAAGATTAGGGTACTCCCAATGCAAGACTCTATTACAGAGTCTAAGACACTTAATTATATATTATTTATGGTATTTTGCTGATTTAGCAGCATATTTATTGAAGAAAGAGGTAGAAAAAATAAGACTACAAGTCTTATTTAGACTCCAAGTCCACATTGTTCGAGGTAATAAATAACTTTAGACTCTATGATAGAGTCTGCATTGTGAGTGCTCTTATCACGAACAAATATAGGCAGCAGGAACACCATCTCGATTTGTACAGTACCTTTCATTAACCGGTCCCGGTACCTGTTAATTGCCTGATGTTTGTTCTGACCTAACTCCTCGATGGTTTAAACCCAAAATCCAAAAAATTTTCAAAATTTCTCGTCACATCGAATCTTTAGACGCATGCATAGAGTATTAAATATAAATGAAAAAAACTAATTATACAATTTGATCAAAATTTACGAGATGAATCTTTTGAGCCTAGTTAGTCTATGATTGGACAATAATTAACACAAACAAACAAATGTGCTACAGTGTCAAACGCATGCATGAAGTATTAAATATAAACGAAAATAAAAACTAATTGCACAATTTGGTCAAAATTTATGAGATGAATCTTTTGAGCCTAGTTAGTCTATGATTGGACAATAATTAACACAAACAAATAAACGTGCTACAATGTCGCGAAAAAATTTCGGTTAGGAACTAAACAAGGCCTAAAAACAAGCTTAACTCGCGCGCACGGACTTCGAAGTCTTTAAGCAGATCATCCAAACAAGCTAGCCAGCTTTCTATCCTCGCTTGGTGAGGCAAACAACCCCTTAGCCTTAAGCTCTGTTTAGATTGGAGATAATAATTTTTGAGTGTCACATTCGAAAGAATGTTGAGAAGAGTTTTTAAAAACTAATAAAAAAAATAAATTATATAGCTCATCTGAAAACTGCAAGATAAATCTATTAAGCATAATTAATCAAGATAAATCTATTAAGCATAATTAATCTATCAATAGCACATGAGTTACTGTAGCACTTAAGGCTAATCATAGACTAACTAGACTTAAAAGATTCGTCTTACGATTTTCAACCAAACTGTGTAATTAGTTTATTTTTTTATCTACATTTAATGTTCCATGCATGTGTCCAAAAATTCAATGGGATGAATGAAATTTTTTTAGATGGGAAACAGGGCCTTAACTGGACTTGCAAGATGAGACTTGCTTGCACAGACTAGAGCCTTGTTTAGTTCCCAAAATATTTTATAAAATTTTTCACATTCTCCATCACATCGAATCTTGCGACACATGCATAAAGCACTAAATATACATCAGAAGTCCATCACGAAGATTATGGCGCTCATTATTTGAACAAGTAACAAGTCTTCGCGTTTCTTTTCCATTTTCCTTTTGAGATCTGAAGTCCATCACGAAGATTACAGGCACCTCTGCGGTCTATGATGCAGATAAGCTCGCCTGACCTGCGGAAACAGAAAACTCAAGCCCATACATACAAAACCTGTGATCTCTGAGCTCTTCGACAGAGGAATCCGTTGACGTGCTATAATTCTTTCCTTTCATTTCTACAACGGAATACAGAAAACTTGTGATTCTATATTACGTCCTTTTCTACGATCAGGCACTGTTGATAAAGCACATCCAAAAGGGCATGCAAAAGGCTGTCTTTAAGCCCAGCTCACCGTGCAGCGTTGCGCTGCCTTTTGAAAGAACGTGGTGCTGAACTCCCAGGTCCAGAACTGCGGAAAGGACGCTGAGATCGATCAAACCTACCAACAGGAGCCCTGGATGGCTGAGTATGCGCTGAAGCACCTCCTGGATGGGTCTTATCAGCTAATAAGGACATCAGAAAACCACTAGGTGGAATATAACCCGTTCTTCTTCCCTGAGAGAATCTGCTAGCTTCTGCTAAATTCTGGCCTGAACCTTGGTTTGCTGAAAGATCATTCGGTGGAACCATAGCAGGCAAGCCATCATATGAAAGGATGCATGCGATGGCATATGTTGAGGCGCCAAGCGCAGGCGGTAGAACATCTTGCGGATGTTTCACCTGTAGAAAACACATTTTATCAGAAAAGAAACAAACACAAAAGTAAGAGAGGTCATAGCTCAGCAGTTTCAAGGGTTAAGAGCATAATAGAGAGGATCATCCAGGTGCATTATCCCAAAACAAAACCAGCTAGGAGTAACTGTGTAAAAAAAAACTCCCTCCTGTCACAAATAAGTTATGTTCAGGGTTGTACGAAATCAATATTCCACACTCTGACCATGAATTACCTTTCACCCATTGAGTTTGAAAGTTTGGGAAGTGATAAGAGCAGGTTTGTCTTGAAAACTAGTACTCCTTGAGTTCAAAACTATAGGTCATTTTGGCTTTTTCTACATACATAGCAAAAAGCTATGTACCAAGATATATGCATACATAGTAAAAACTACGTATCCAGCAGACAAGAAGACCTATGATTTTGAACAGAGGAAATATCACAGAAGTATTTACATTGCCCATGTTTTATAAATATATTGTAAAAAAAACTAGTCTAAGTTCACAGTGGTTGACTTTAGACAGCTGCAAAACATCACTCATCTGAGACTGGAGGGAGTAGCATATTGAAAATTCATCAGTCCTATTTTTCTCGTGCATATATCAATTATAATTATAAGAAATTGCTTATGCAGAATAAATTGCATGGCAATTTGCTGGTGCGCCTCACAGGTCATAGTGGCATCTTTCAAAAACATAGGAGAAAAGATAGGGCACACAACAGAGAAAAAGCTACATGCACAATTAAATTAAAAGAATGCAGCAGCCAAGGTAAAATCATCTTACTTTGAAAAGAATAGCAGATGCTAGACGTTCTCTTAGGCAGTATATTTGTGCAACATCCAGAGCCGTTGCGTCAAAACGGAGCCACCGATCAACAACAACTGAAACAGTGCTATCAGGTGAAGACATGATGTCTTCTTTGTGCTGGACCAAAGTGCTTTCCTCAGCTTCATCCTCACTGGAATTTTCCTCTTCATCACTATCATCATCAGGTGGAGCAACAACCATTTCTGTAGCTATTAGAAGCAAAGGATATGACCCAACAACTGAAGAATTTTTTATATACATTCCACCATCACCTCGAGTGATCTCATCATATATCAGCAATGGATTCCCATAAGATTTATTGAAAGATAGGTTAAAGTTACAGGAGTGTGGGTGCAAACGAACTTTGGCACCACTTGCTGTTTCCACAACTGCTTTTCTAGCATTTTTGCGAGGAGGGAGCAATTTCCCTACCATTGGGTAAGCACCAGCCATAAGAACGGCACGCATGATACCTGATAGAGTTGCAGGTAAGTACACTTAATCAAATTAAAAGACACAAAGTAAAATGTGTGAAATAAGTTCGAAATGCTTTGGTTACAAGATGGTCTAGCACCCTTCAAAAGGGTAAAACATTTTTTATTATCAAATAAAGTTACAGGATGTTTAAATTAAAGAAATAACAGAAATAGAGAAAATAAAAGCAGCTGGAAAGTCTGATCAGCATATGCAATAACTTTTAGCTAGTTAACTAAAATACCCATCTTTCAATGGCTGAAGAGAACTTGCCATATCTAATAATCTGAATATACTAATTTCGCATACACACACATACGCACAGTCCTCTACGGACTGGGAGTGGTAGATGACTGCCTGTGAGGCGTAGGTCTATGGAAGTGGCACACCCATGGACATGTATCAACTTTATGTAATTTTAAAAGACTTCCACTAGACTCTGAGTGTATCATGGTATTAAGACTAAGTGTTGAACAATGTGTTGGAAACTTTAAATGTGACGTGACATCACACACGCACACTCATACTTTAGGCACTGTGAGCATGTAAAGTATAACCCCCACATATAGGCACCAGAAAGAATTACCTAGAGATCTAGCAAAATGAGCCACTAAATACTTAGTGTTTCACAAAACTAACATGTACATAGTTCACATACAAAAATAGGAACATATTAACGAAACTAAGAACATAGAAATTTTCCAGACTTGCATTTTCATAAAGACCTGAGTACCTGGATCTTTAGAATTTAAGCTGCAGGCAGATGCATCTGCAGGGACAAACCCTCTTTGTGACAGTTCATTCTGAAGTTGTTTCCTCATGTTTGATAGCATATTCATGATGTTTGAAGAGACAAAGTACTTTGCACAAAATTGAGATTCTTGGCCTCTATCTCTGGCACGCCTCCAGCAGTCAAATGCCGCCACAACTGCAAGTTGGTCGCTGAACCCACCATACAATGAAGCAAGCTCAACTCTCGCTGCAGCTGCCCTTTTCCTCTCATCTGGCGCTATTGGAAGGACAAATGGATCTCTATAATCAGCTGCACATGCCAATGTCAATGCTGGATCCAGGCAGTTCATTAATATAGCAAACAGGAGCATCTTGGTGGTGGATGGATGGACTGGCAGGGAACCCAGCTTTTCTCCTAATTCTGTTAATTGTTCATCTTGTGTTAAAGCACCAAGATCCTGAAGCACAGCAATAGCATTTCCTACAGTTTCTGGAATTGGAGGGTCCAAGGTTTTCTTCAGAAAGTCTGCTATTCTGCAGTTTGAATCAAGCAGTTTGACCTGGCAAATGGATTAACAAACCGCACCAAGTAACTAACAAGTACTTTAATCGCAGTTCCATGAAATATTTCATGACATATTTTCCATTGAATATTAGGGACAAAATAAATATAAACAAGCAGCGTACCTGCAAACAAAGTTCCTCAATGGGCATTCTTTTTATTTCAGGAATTTGGTAGTCTGGCAAGGATGATGCTCTAAACCTTGAGTAAAGATGATAGCAAGTTCCTGGCTGACATCGGCCAGCACGCCCTTCACGTTGTCTTGCACTGGCTTTTGAAACCCAAGAAGCATGAAGTGTGGACACATTATTGTATGGATCATAACTTTTCTCTTTCATTCTCCCACTATCTATGACAAACACAACATCATCAATTGTCACAGCAGTCTCTGCAATATTCGTTGAGAGAATAATTTTACGAACCCCTGCTGGTGGACGTTTGAAAACCTTTTTCTGCTCCGAAGACGGGATCATAGAGTGAAGAGATAACACAAGAAATCTTGATGAATCCCGAAAGAACGGAGAAGCAAATAACCTTTCACGTGTTTGATTGATATCTTCCCAGCCAGGAAGAAATACTAAGATGGCTCCTTCATTGGAATCCACACAAATTTTTCCAAGCAACCGTTCAATTAGCAGAGTATCAATGTGCTCTGGATTAATAGTCGCCAAGTACTTATTAAGCAGCTCGTTATCTTCAGTTGATTTTTCTGAACTACACTCCATATGTTTCTTGATTACTTCATAGACCTCTTGTTGATTCTCTTCTTGTGCCCAATCTAATGCAGATTTTCCATCATGATCCTGTGCTGAACAATCCACACCAAAAGATAAAAGCATACAGACATCCCCAAGCTGACCCTTCGCAGCAAAAACAATTAAAGGTGTTACACCAGTCTCTGAATGCTGGTAATTACAGACTTCTCTGTTCTGCTCTGCAGAAATAAGCTCAAGGAGAGGATCAAATTCATCATTGACCAAAGCCAGGTTAATTGAATCATCCATTGAGCTTTTGAAATCATCAGTTAAAACAATGCTCTCTTTTTTATCACTGGTAGTATTTAGATGATTATCACCCGCAGACTGCAGAATAGAAAGCACATCCTCCAAATAGAAACTTTTGACCTGAGTAAAAAGAAGTTATAACTTCCAACAATGATTCAGATCGTTTAATGTATTCAAATCTGAGAGGGTTTACTGACAGGATAGGTAAAACCAGGGACTTGAATGACCGAACATCCATTGAAATATTGCGAAAAACGCTCAGCATCAATTGTTGCACTCATGAGTACCTGTTAAATGCACTAGTCAATGCGTATTGGAAATATACTTAGATTTAAACACGGTAAGCCATCTGGTTAACTGGAAGGAGTTGTGATAGCAATAACCTAGTGTGTGCGTCTGTATGTGTTTATATATGTGTGTGTGCAGGTTCAGCTAAGGACTAGGTTCATTGCTATTAGTGATAACTAGATTTCAGCTTGTCAATGAAAATAACGGGAAGATCATAGAAGGCATTGACTACATCAATTAGGAGATTATCCAAGCCTCAAATGTATTCCCTCCCCTAAAAGGAACTCATCATATTTTGTCCTAACTCCTAAGTCAAATGATCTTAAGTTTGATCAAGTTTATATAAAAATGATAAATATTATGGTAGCAACTAAGTATCATTAGATTCATCATCATTAAATATATTTTTTTTGTAGTATGCCTATTTGGTGTAATACATGTTGATACTCTTCTCTATAAACTTCATCAAACTTAGGAAAATCTGACTTATAACAAACAAGAATGACTTTGCTTTAGGGGCGGAGGGTACATTAGGCTGTTTATGACAGGTCTGGATAGCAAAACAGAAAAGCCATAAATGTAGTGTTTGTGTGTATTCTTGGAGAGCGTGTCCAGGGTTTACCTCTTTGAGGGATCTGGCTTTCGAGTTGAACTCTTAACAAACCATGTGTTAAGACTACAACTAGTGTAACAATGTTTTAATGTGATGAATTAGCGATGCTGTAACATCAAACTACCAAACCAGGAACCCCTGGTCTACAAAACCTTAAGCAGCCTGATGATTGCATTTACAACAGGTTTGAAACATCTTTTATGTTCTGCTAAAATGGCTCAAAACAAGAACTGAACTACAAAGGAAGATTCCACTCACCAGACGAAGATGAGGATACACCGGCAACAAGTCTCTGCATAAAATTTTTTCGTGAAAAGTATTATTACGTTCCTATGTGCATTTTAGTAACTAGCTAGTGTAGAAAAACAGTTTTATTGTGATACCTTAGAATAGTCAGCATGAAATCAGAAAACCTATCCCTTTCATGGATTTCATCCTGGAGACAGTAAAAAATTATAGTTAGCTCATACCATTTATATTATAGAATAATACACAACCTAACATTGCAACAATGTTATTTATAACAACAGGCTCTATTGTTGTTTTGCCCCTGCATTGTGCGCAAAACATCAGGTTCTAACCCCAATGATCAATAAGATTCACAAGGGTGAGTTTTGAACCGGTGTGAAATAAGTAATATTTCAGAAAAAGGCTGTCATGGCCAAATTCGTCACATCGTAAGCTTGATTGAGAAGCATAAACTTTTATTCCCATCACAAAATGACTTGAGGATAACTTAAGAAGAAATTACCCCCAATTTAACAAGTAGCCACACATTCATAATCATATTTGTGGATGTTAAGAATGCAATAAAATAAAAACGGTAAATCTGATCAAAAGTCATAAAAGCGTAAGAAAATCTGATTAGAAGTCACAAAAGCATTGATGTTAAAAATCACTTATAGGACCATGAAGATATGCCTATCAAACTACTCAGTACCATGGTCCGTAAATGTTACAAGGAGTACATTTGATTCCAAAAATAGCCACACCATCTCTACAAAACTTGTCCAAACAGAGTATTTGAATGCATAGCTCACCATTGCTTTTCCAATTATATACTCTTGACAATATGTAATCAATAATCATACGAAAGTAATGTTATTATCATTTTGATGTGAAAATCAAAATACTTCTGTCTATGTACAGCTTAGAAGCTGATAGAACGCTTTGCATAACGATATATAGTTAGAAGGGAGTACAAATTATATGTGATAACATGTACACAGAGTGAAAATTTAAATATAAAGCATTACCACAATGATGTGTGTTATTCCCAAAATTGCATCATCTAATGAGCGTTTCTGATTTCGTGCTTTTGAAGGATTACGTGCTTTTGAAGTTTTAGTTCCTCTTCCTATCAGTACTCTCAAAAGAACACCATTTGTGCAGAACAAGACTGATGAATTCTGCCCTCCTTTTGACTCCAAACGTATCTACATTGAGAACAAAGAATAGTGTAAGACAAGAAGAAAATGGAATATCGTACACAGTTATGAGCACAATAGATGCAGGAAACATACATTCAAGAAAGGTAAAGTATATGTAAAAAAGGGAAATCCCAAACAACATGACAAGCTGTCAAAAGAAAAAAAAATACTTTATTTAGAAACAGATGACCCTGGAAGGCTGGAAGGCCTTCTATCTAGGAATGGTCATTCCTCTTTTGACATTTCACAGCAACCTTAACGTTGCCCTAAAAGAGACCTACCAAGAAATATATCATATAAAGATATAAAAATTTGTTCATACCTTATATCCAACGGTGTCACCAACAGCCTCTCCTCTTTCAGCAGAGATTCGCTCGGCAACTGGATAGCACATAGACCAAATCATAACTTACAAGCAACAAGAAGATGAAAACTGAAAAGCAATCTGCCACAATGGTCACACAAACCTGAAATAGCTGATATCCGACGTGGTTGAGTGCATATGATCTTACATGACTCACCCTTGCCCCACATATGATCCAAGATGTATTGAGGCACCTATATAAGAAAAACATGGTTAGTAAGCTAAATAAACAAAAATATCACTCCCACCCACACCCACACCAAATCATCACCAAAGCAATTCAGTTCACACATAAGTCTACGGACACCACGAGAAATTCATCAAACTTTTGTAGAATCAATCTGAACGAATACTGATGATATTATTGATTGTTGTAAATAACAAAAAGTGCAATATCAAGCACAGAAATATAAGGAAATCAAGAAAACACAAAACTCCAGCCTATGACAGAAAGAACCTAGAGACTGTTTCTTGTATAACATCTCATGCACGCAGAGATAGAAAAAGAAACTTTCTAGTTCTTATACATAAGATACATCATCAACTGATATTGGCTCAAGCACACACAGCGCATCTTATTGATATGAAAACAAGGATAACAATAGCTCATATAGAAAAACAGAAGAAAAAACAAATAGAATAGATAGTAAATAATATGATAAAAAAAAACTGAATTTAATGCAGGAATATGCGATTGATCTAAGCTGAAAGAATTGGCACCTGGGTGGTTTTACCGCAGCCTGTTTGTCCAGAAATAAGAACCACCTAGTAAGAAATACAGGAAATGTGAATAATGCATTAAGGAAGAAACAACAAAGATAAGGAAAGTGACGTTTTGCTGAACACAAGCCATGAGGAGAGAAAGAGGGCCTATGGTCCGCCTCTGAATGTAACAACTTCGCTTTTAATGCAGAGAATCTGGATGCACAATTGGTGTTTCCAGCATGTGGCTGATGACGAGGAGGGGGGAGGGGGGGGGCTATGGTGCTGGAGCTAGGACCACCGGAGCTTACAAGCTCAGTAGTTTTAAACCTCAAATCCTGGGCTCAGTTTGGTTATTTCTCTAGTTTATATGTGGTGTGCGTGTTCTAAAACTCACAATGGAAACCAAGTTTTTCCCTTTTTTCGGTTGGGGGTTGGGAATTGTTGTATTATGGTATGCTTCTTTAATGAAAAAAAAAACTCTCCTGCACATTTGAGAAAAAAACAGCGCCAGTGCACCACAAAAGTTGAAGATGTGGTCTAGCAAATGTGAGAAACCTTTGGAGCTAAAAATAATACCTGGTGATTTTCCAAAGTTGAAGTGATGACATCCTTGAAGGATGAAATAGGAAGTTTTGTCCTGTCTTCCATGATCTGTTCACAAGTAAACCTTTAGCTATAATAAGACTGTCTCATAAATAAAACTAATAAGAAGCAGCAACTAAGCAAAGAGAGGAAGATAATATTATCAAGCCAGAATGTAAGACCTTTCTCAACTGGTAGGATCCATTTACTTTAGAGGCAAGCATCTCGACTTTCTTCGTTATATCAAGTTTACTCATTACTGGCCTGCAAAACGCACTATCTGTTTTCCATTTGATGTTTGCAGCCTTATCACTAGAATTCCGGTCGAAATCCCCATTTAAATCAGCATCACCAGGAGGGTAATGCATAAATAAATCCTGCAAAACATGCCTTGCCTCCTCAGAAAACCCAAGGTAGCTAGGGCCTTCTTCCATTTCAGGCTCACGCTTCTGTTTTCTTTTATAAACAGAAAGGCATCGCTTTTCCCCATTCCTGAAGTAAAACAGAACTCAGAATAGACATATACCAAGCAATTTTTGTTTCTTACTGTTAGCAAACTTTTGTAATTTTGTTGCTCTCGAGTAATGAAATTGCTTTGCCGTTGTGGAAAAAACAAGCAATTTTTGTAATGCAAAGATAACATTAGGATGGCGCCACCCAAAGATGCACAAAGCATAATCATAGATTCCTTACAATTCTTCGCTGAAACAAATTTTGCTTCATGAATGTAGTTATCTTACTCACCCAGAACTTTTAGATAGCATGCCCATTTTCCTACACATCTGATGGATTGCAGCTCGCTCTTGTCTGGATATACCAGGTTCAAATGTGTACACTGCAAGGTAAAATAGTCTAGGAGTGTCACTTTATTCAGCTCACAACATAACTCCAAAGAAAGAAAGCAATAGTTCCAATGCATTACATAATAGATGGAGGTGGGTGGGGGGGCTGTGCTTAAACTGAAGTAGGGCCAACCAATATATGAGAAAAGAATGGCATCAAAATAAGAAAGATTATCACTACTATACCAACCTTTTTACGGTCAACTAGAATTCTACCATCATTAAATTAATATTAAACAATTATTTGGGTCAGTGCTGGTGTTCAATGTGCTGGTGCTCCGACAAATACAGAGCCATGAAAACATGCAAGGACTTTTGCATGGAAATATTACTATGTTATCTACAAGGCGTACAGCTATATCACAACAATCTTCACTAAAATTCCAAGATGCGACCCAATGGGAAACAGTTTTCAGTTTGTGGGTACTGGGTAGATAACATTCTGTAACCTAAGATTGGCCAATTCTGAAAGGTATGACTGGAAAGCTACATTACAAATATTGTACGCACCACTTAACACATCTCAAACCTAAGAAAACATTCAAACTTTGCTTGAACATGAATTCGTAATAGCGTCAGAGAGCCAGGGTGTAAATTATATGTAACTGCAAATGTGAAGGACATGTTGATAAAAGCACAATGCGGATGAGAAACAGCAGCAAACCACAAAGCAGGTTGTAATACAAATGCACTAATGACTAAGGACGACAGGATCACAGGACGAAAATTGCCCTATTCTAATGAAATTGGGAAAAAAAAAGCAAAGCACAAGGACCAAGTGAAGCGAAGATTGGAAGGGATAAGCTCCAACTCTAGCCCCGAGGCACCGAGCGGCGCAACCACACTACTGCTACACTCTCTCGAACACCCCCAATCCGCCGCTCCAAAGTTCTAAAACAGGAGCCAAAGTAAAGGGAAGCGAATGGCGCGAACCCTCGGCGTTGGAGGCGCGGAAGTCCTCGAGCACCTTTGAGACGCGCACCAGCGTCGCCTCCCTCATGCCGCCGCTCCCCCCGGCGGCTGGCCCGGCCGCCGCGCCCTTCCCCTTCCGCCCCTTCCTCCCCATTCGTTCGTCCTCGTGCTCGTTGTCGTCGTCTAGAGGCTGGCTCGGCGGTTGGGAGGCCCCCTTCGATGCGGCGAGCGCGGTTTGGATGGACCGGCGGTGTCGCGCCTCGGCGGCGGTCGCTCTGTTGACGCGGCGCTGTTGCGGTGCGCCGAAGGAAAACCTAGAGCGAGGCGAGATGGTCGAGCGGGTAGCGCAGCGAGTTTTGTCGAGCGGGTAGCGCAGCGAGTTTTGACGAGCGGGCACGCCAGGCGGGTGGATCATGGTGGATGGTGGTCGTGGAACTGGAACCGTGCGGAAGCGGCCCACGCCCATCAAGCTCGCCAGTTCTTCCAGGCTTGACTATTATTGCGCGGCCCAAGCAGCAGCAGCATGGATTAGGAAGGGGACATTTGGGCCTTGTTTAGGCATGGTTTAGTTCCACCCAAAAACCAAAAACTTTTTAAAAATTTTCATCACATTGAATCTTATGACATATGCATAAATTATTAAATATAAATGAAAATAAAAACAAATTATATAGCTGTAATTTATGAGATGAATCTTTTAAGTCTAATAAATCTATGATTGGACAATAATTGTCAAATACAAACGAAAATGCTACAATAGCAAAAACTAAAATTTTCGCGAACTAAACAAGGCACTAGTTGAAAGGTGAAAAGTTTTTGTGTACCATAGCACTTTTGTTTTTATTTAACAATTATCATTTAACCATGGACTAACTAGGCTCAAAAAATTCGTCTGGTAAATTATAGGTAAATTGTGCAATTTTTTTATTTTTTTATTTATATTTAATGTTCCACGCATGTGCCGCAAGATTATATCATAGAAAATTTTGAAAAGTTTTTGGATTTTGCGATGAACTGGAGGGAGTCTCATCTTTGGGGAGGGATACTCGTGTCGCCCTTGTGCAGTTCTGCAGGCGAGGCGACAGTTTTTAGGCCTTGTTTAGTTTTCAAAAAAAATTTGCAATTCCTCGTCACATCAAATATTGTGTTGCATCCATGGAGTATTAAATATAGATAAAAACAATAATTAATTATACAGTTTGTCTGCTATTTGTGAGACGAATCTTTTAAGCCTAGTTAATCCATGATTAGACAATATTTGACAAATACAAACAAAAGTGCCACAATGCTCATTTTGCAAAAAAAAAAAAAGACTAAACAAGGCCTTAGTGGCGACAGCGAGTACTACCAGATAGGCTGCAGATTTTTATGTAGCCGAATTAAAATAACAACATCATATTTTGTTTTTTACATTCACGATCAGATCAGAAAAATACATATAAAAAAGAAAGAGGTACTCCCTCAATCTCAAATTGTAAGTCATTCCAAAAATCTTGAAGAGTCAAAATACTAACGTAAAGTGAATATATTATAAAAATATAGTTAAGAAAAAAAATCTAATGATACTTAGTTGATATCATAATAATTATTATTTTATCATATAAATTTGGTCAAATTTAGAAAAGCTTGACTCTCCAAGATTCTTGGAATGACCTCCAATTTAGGATGGAGGGAGTATAAAATTTTGTTGATTTAAGAAAAACAAGAAAACAGAGGTTTGATTGAATTTTGAGTATTCAGTTTCATCACCGATAAAATATAGCTACCTGCTTTACATTTAGAATTTACAATATCATCAGAGATCTATGAAGATTTTTGGGAGAACTCAACGTTTGCTGGCAACGAAAGATAGAGTGCATCACCGCCTACTCGGGGTGTGTTATCTGATGCTGAGTCGCTGACGGAACCAACAAGGCAACAAACAGACAAACAAGTAGCCGTGGCTCGTGGGACGAAGGGGACTCCCCGTTCGATGGGCTTGAGAGCATCACCAAGAGATTATTAGCTAAATTATTTTTTAAAGATAAATTTAGTAATTATTGAAGAAAAAACGTTTTCAACATACTCTATAAATAACTCTTCAAATATAATAGTTTTTCATTCCACCTTATTCGCTCTCCACTTTTGGATAGACTACCTCACTAGCCATCCGTTACAGAGTCTGTAGAAGTACTCTAATATTTTTTTGTCAAATCTATTTGAGAGAATAGCTAAATCAATAAATTTGGCTAGTCTTTTTTACTACTCTCTTGAAGATGCTCTGAGTAGGGTATATGGTTATGTTTCGCTAGCCCAAAATAGAAGATGGAAATGACTCTTTAGAGCATCTTCAAGAGATTAATTAAAAATACTAGCCAAATTTATAAATTTAGCTACTCTCTAAAATAGATTTGACAAAAAGATATTAGAGTACTCCAACAGACTCTATAAAAGATGGCTAGTGAAGTAGGCTATCTAAAAGTAGAGAGCAAATAAAATAGGATGAAGAGTTACTAAATTTGAAAAGTTATTTACAAAGTCTGCTGGAGACATTTTTCCTTCAACAATAACAAAATATACCTTTAGAAAATGATTTGGTTATTTTCTTGAAGATGCTCTGAGCACGAGAGATAGAAATTGGAGAGTAAATAAATATAGAAAGCGATTTTTACGAAAATAGTTCTCTAAATGATAACTTAGAGAGTGGGATTTACAAAGACTCTTGGAGATGCTCTAAGAGATCCACAACAGCCTTGTTATTTATAAAATCAGATAGCTAGTGTCAGTTGTTACTTGTTAGCTATATATGGCCACCGAAAATTAAATAATAATCAATTTTCTATTTTACAAGATAAAATAACACATCTGTTGGAGCCTACTTTTCGTTATTCAAACTTTAAAATAGTCTTCACAACAAAAAAAACCAAGCTGTTGAAGCTGCTCTAAAAATCCAAACAAGTAGTCTAAAATTAGCTGTAAATTTTGGCTCATCTTACATTAGAGCATTAGACCAACTAAGCCCGAGCCCGAGCCCGAGCCCGAGATGATCCAAATGAGCCCTAGTGATTCTAAGAAAATCACAACCGCACAAGACATCTCGGTATGATTCTACAAAAATCTTCACGACATTGCATCACTGTCAGAACAATTAAACCAACAAGTTCCAGTTGATATACAAGGACAAGGTTAGCCAGTTTTTCAGTACTAAGAACTCGGCTCTTTCCCATCCAAAAGTGTACTGAAAACATTTTTTTCTGTATTGCTCATTATTCCAGTCGATAATATACAAGGCTTGGCAGTCTGTCAGTACACATAAAATGCCAATATTTATGTCGAAGCAGTCAGTGTATAGGCAACAAACTCTTGCCGCTTGTATGACTTTGTTACCTACGAGGCACCGTAAACTAACCACCACCCAACGTGTAGTAGCTCTGAAGAGAAAACATCAAAACAGCCTCCAGGCTCCAGCTCTTCCATCAGAGAGTGAAATAAACAGGCGGTGGATGGACGATTTCCATCTTCGACCTTGTGACGTTGCCGGTGAGCACACTCTCGGACATGGCCTCGTCGGCCTGGAAAGGCTGCACCTGCGCGATCCTCTCAGGGATCGCCTGACCCTCCTCCACTCGAGCAAGGACTTCATAGTGTGCTCTCAGCCTCTTGGGCTTCGTCTTCCATTCCGGAATATTTGACCAGTTCACCTCCCCTTCAACAAGCTTCTTCTCCACCGTGAATGCCATCTTGACATAGGTTTGAGCCGAGGCCCGTGCCTTCAGTAGCTTGAAGGTACCCTTCTCGCCTGCTTTCTTTCCAAGTACTGAGGCCAATAGCTCCTCAAACCCCTGCAGACTGCCATCTGATCCATTCAGAGACAAAAGAGGCCACAATCCAGAGCTATGTGGTTCATCGTCATCTTCAGCGATAGCAGGGATTGGCCCCGCCCGTGAGGAGAGCTCCACTTGGCCTGGGGCCAACCGTTTGAGCTTGAGCTTGTCCTTGGGAGACATGGAAGGAGTTGAGGACAAGGAGGTTGGGCCCTCAATGCGAAGAGAAAGCAGGGGTTTCTGATTAGACCGGGCTGCACCACGCAGGGCTTGTGCAATGGATAGTAGGCTCGAGAGGCGACCCTTGTAAGTAGTACGGTTGAGAGGAAGTGGCAGTTCAAGTGGCAACCGGAGGCTCACAGCCCTGGCACCCTTCACTGTTACGACTGCACCATCAGACAGAACAACCTTCTTCAAGGTACCAGCGTCCACATCATGCTGCAGAGAAATCAAGCATCAAAATTTAGATTTGGTTGTGGTAAACGTTCAAGCAATAGGTGTACAGAATTCATATGTCAAACATATATAAAGACAGTAACCCAACTCAACTAACTTATTATCATTAGATAAATATATGCTCTTCACTATTTTTTTCTTTGATTCAATCAAACGATGATATGTACTAAATAGATACCCCTGCACAAATCCCACATACCAGAGGTTTCCATTTTAAAATGTATGCAGGGAATTCGTATCTCAAACTTGTAGGTTAACTATTATGATATTATACAGTAAGAATTATCCAATCTATCTATATCATATTGGATTTGCAAATATCAAAATATACTTTCTCACATGAATATCCGCCAAGCAGGAAAGTACATGAGTATGTGAAAACCGTAACCCAAGAAAAGGATCCTTAAAGCTGGCAAGGAAGTCAGATATATGCAACTGATAAGGGATCATAATAGTATGTCTACATATAAACACTGAAACATTTATCAGTTCATTCTTGTCACACTTTGCACAAAAACATCAGTTGTCATTTGCTGCTTAAAAGCAACTTTTGAAACAGGCTTTACTTAGAATGCACATTAAAATCTTCAGGGAGGATGGAGGAAGTCCAAAGTTAAAGATGCCAGCTGCATCATACAGAAGTATTCCCCTCATTCTAGGCTAGTCAGAGTTTGAGACAAAAAAAAAGGTAGCTTTTGTTATGCCACCGACCCCAACTCCAAATTTGATAATTTTAGCTGTGCCTTTTGCCTCTGATGCTCGAGTGTGAGTAAACATTTAGCTTAGCCTCCTGATCTTAATGTTTTTAATGTTCCTATTCTATAACTACCTCCTGATATCATCCGAATTTTGCACTTCAATGCCTTTGGGCGACCACGCCTGACCCTTGGTAACCACACCATTTCAATCTCTAGACTGACTCTCAGAAACTGAGATACATACCGAAGACACAGACTCACAGTTCAAAACCAACCGGAACAAGAACAATACAATTCGCACACTTGTACAATTGTAAAAGGAAAAACATTTCATTATTCGGGTGTCAATCCACACGCCTTACTGGATTTCGGTCCCAATTCACATTCACATGCCTTTCGGAATTTGACCACCGGCATGCGAATTCTATCAGCTCAGGTGTTCCCCTCCCATTTTCATCAATTTCAAACTTTTTGCAAAACGAACTTGTGCTCTTACCGGCAAGGCAAGCCTGACGTCGTCGCCGTTCTGGATCCAGAGCTCCATGGGCCCGGCGAGCTGGAAGGGCGGCAGGGTAGGTTCGACGACGCTGCCCCTCCCGCCCCGCCTGATCTCGGCGAGCGCCGTGTCGTCGGCGTCGGCCTGGGAACGGAAGATGGGGAGGTCGACGAAGTCCCACCGGCTGACGTCCTCCAGCAGGCGCACCGGCAGGACCTTCCTGCCGACCTCGATGTCGAACTCGTACGCCACCGCGTGCCCCACCAGCGCGTCCCGCACGTCGAATCCGGACACCTTCAGCCCCTCGGCCTGGAACCCCAGCCCTTTCACGATCGCGTCCCTCAGGTCCTGCGCGCGCCACAGCCAGAATCGCATTCAATCCAATTCCATTACTCAATCGGATCGGATCTAGAGGAGGATAGACGAATCGCAGATTCACAGCAGGAGAGGGAATTTCGCGTCAGCCCAGTAGCTCACCGAGATGGCCTTGGGGACGGGGGGCTTGGGCGTCGCGGCGGCCTCCGGCTTCACGAGGCCATGCGCCGACCCCGCCACGAGGAAGAGCGCGAGCGGCAGCGCGAGGAGTCGCCATCGAGCGCGAGCGGGCATGGCTGCTGCTACTGGTGGTGCTGCCCTTCTTCGCTATGGATTAACCGTATTATCGTTTCTGTTCTCCTCCGGCGAGGGGGAGACGAATTGGATTTGCTACGGGGCTATATAAAAAAAGGATCTCTCTGGAGAAGAAGGACGACGCGTGGGGCCTTGAAGTTGGTGGGTCCCGCCGCGAGCCCGGAGTACGTACGTGGAAGTCTCCAGAGGGTGGAGTCGGTTTCTGCCGTTCGGGGCGTGTTCGTGTTCGTGTTCGGCTGTGAGCCTGTGACGAGCAACACGTGTAGCAAACCAATCAGATGCGAGCAATAGATTGCGTGGACTGCGCAACGTGAGCGCGGGAGGCGGGTGAAGCGGGCACCGCACCGTGTCTGCCGGACAGGCGGAGTGTGCCAAAAAAAAAAGTGCCGTTTGAACCAAGGATTAAAAAAAAGAGTAAAGTCCATCAGCGGTCCCTAAACTTGTTCGGATGTGTCATCCCGGTCCTTAAACTAGTAAAATGACCGTTTAGGTATCTAAACTTGTTCGGTTGTGTCATCCTGGTTCCTAAACTTAAAAATCTCCCATATAGATCCTCAAACTTGTTCAATTGTGTCATCCCGGTCCCTAAACTTGTTTTTAAGTCTTATCTGGGTCAAAACAAGACGAATCTAAAAACTCTATATTGAAAAATAATTTATAACTTTTTCATATGAACTCAAATGAAGATAAATTTTACATCAAAATTGTAGGCAGCAACATGATCTACAACTTTGCAGTTGAAACGTTTTTAAATTAAAATCGTTTAGGTTCCCAAAATATTTTTTATAAGTTTATAGATTTTAAAATTTAAAATTAAATTTTATAACACTAAACGACTTCAAATAAAAAACTTTTCAACTACAAAGTTGTAGATTGTGCTGAGGACTATAACTTTGGTATAAAATTTGTCTTCATTTGAATTCATATGAAAAAGTTATGAATTATTTTTTGATATAGAGTTGTTAGATCGCTTTGTTTTGACCCAGATGAGATTCAAAACCAAGCTTAGGGACCGAGATGACACAACTGAACAACTTTGAGGATCTAAATGGATGATTTCTAAATTTAGAGACCGGGATGACACAATTGAACAAGTTTAGGGACCGAGATGACACAGATGAACAAGTTTGAGGACCTAAACAATCAATTTGTGAGTTTGGGACCGGGATGACACGACAGCACAAGTTTAGGGACCGGTAGTGGACTTTACTCTTAAAAAAACCAGACAAATTATGTAGGAGTATGGACCTGTTTGGTTCCAAATTATTTTTTTTATCATCAATCATATCGAATGTTTGAACACATATATTAAGTATTTATAAAACTAAAATAACAATTAAAGGATAATTTACGAGACGAATCTTTTAAGACTAATTAGTCTATAATTAAATAATAATTATTAAATAAAATAAAAATGTTATAGTGTCTGACTCCAACTAAACACCTAGGGTTTATGAGATCTTCAAACTTTGAGAATCTAACCTACGACTCTCTCTCCCGTTTGAATGACACACAGACTCTTCTTTTTTTTATCAGAATTCCTCGTCGACGTATTTAAAAGGTACCAAAAGAATGGTATAATTTGCAGCTTCTATTATAAATTCTAACTCTAATAAAATATAAATATGTAATTCCGTCTTTGTTTCTTGCTGTTAAACACACAGTCCGATTTTTTATGGCCAATGACATGCTGATTTATATATGTGTGTGCATATAGGTATGGCTGTTGCTTGTGTCCCCAAACAATAATACTGACTGATAAAACATGGTTGAAAATACTATTCACTAATTTGTTATGAGAAAAAAATACTACTAAGCTTAAGTGAACAGAAGGGTGGGGAGAGGGCTGGTCTCTTCTTCTTCGTCTTCTTCTTTTTCTTCCTCCTCCTCTTTGTCTCTCCATTTTTTTTCTTTCCGCTAACCCGCCACCGTCTGTTTCATCTGCATGTACTGATGTACGCCTCCCTGCTATCCATCGTGGTATGTTCCGATCGCTTAATTCTACTGCGTGTGCATATCTACTTATTATTGGATTAGATATATAACATCATGTAACTTGATCAACTGACTATTGTGTGAGTGCAGAGGCTGGCGCCTGGCGGTGAAGATCAAAAGCGTAGAGTGCGTGTCGTTTGCCCTCCAACAAAACTACCAGGAAAACAGAAGAGTTGATGTGTTCTGAGTAGCTGTATCCAAGAGATCAGGTATGAAATCGCTGTCAGCAGTCTTGCTCCCATGTCCCATATGCTTCTACGGTGCGGGTTCAGGTCCATCCACAAAGGTATTGTAAACCCAATGCAGCAAAAATTACAGCAGCAAGTGAAAACACTTTTGTAAATAAAAAAGGGGGAAACTAGCAGCAAAGTGCCAAGGTCAGCATATTATAAATACAGCAATAGTCCCCTCAAAAGACGTGAGGTGTTTTCCCCAATTCTCGCAACACCATTGGTTCACTGCCAAAAACAACTGAAATTTTTGAACTGTTTGTGCTTATCTACAACATGTTTCAAGTAAGTCCTACCGAACAGAGCGGCCAAATAAATTATAACAAGTTAATCTAGCTGGTTTATGGGACTCCCAACTAAGAAACTATATGATTTATATGTTCATTAGTTAAGGAGCTACCTAAGCAAAAAACAAAAAGACAATATGGTACTAAAATGATAGAAGAGATAGGAGAAAATGTTTTCTTAGATAAAGAACCATATCTACATGGGTATCAAGATACGAAGACAAGATGACATAGACAAAACATGTAGTTGAACAAATTTATTCTATAAAAGTTAGAAAATATACATTGAGGATATAATTTTTATGCGTGTAGTATTTATATAATTGATAAATATAAAAAATACCCTATAGTTTATGCGTTAGGCCTTGTTTCGATCCAATTTTTTTTGGATTTTGATACTGTAGCACTTTCGTTTTTATTTGACAAACATTGTCCAATCATGGAATAATTGGGCTTAAAAGATTCGTATCGTGATTTACAGATAAACTGTGTAATTAGTTATCTTTTTTATCTGTATTTAATGTTCCATGTAAGTGCCGCAAAATTCGATGTGACGAGAAATCTTGTAAAGTTTTGGGTTTTTGGATGCATCTAAACAAGGCCTTAGACTGACCTCAGGCAGGGAAACAGAGTTATAGAACCGTTGTTGAGGAAAAAAATGGCATAAAAAAAGGTCCCACCGAGATTTGAACTCGGGTTACTGGATTCAGAGTCCAATGTCCTGACCACTAGACCATGGGACCATTTGTGCTATCGACTTTAGAATAACATTATTGAAGTCACTGGCTGCTGATACAGTGCGAAATTCAGAACACGACTACTCTGCGCTATGCAGCTCAAGCTGACGATTCATTTCATACTGTACTGTCGTGGCGCGGTTACGTTTCCACCTATATGCATTGCTAGTATTTGGGCCTTGTTTAATTCGTGAAGAAAAAAATTCGCGATACTGTAGCACTTTCATTTGATTGTGGTAATTATTGCCCAACCATGGACTAACTAGGCTCAAAAGATTCGTCTCGTCAATTTCGACCAAAATGTGTAATTAGTTTTTTTATTTTTGTCTACATTTAATACTCCATGCATGCGTCTAAAGATTCGATTTGACGGAGAATCTTGAAAAATTTTGGGTTTTTGGGTGGAAGTAAACAAGGCCTAGTTATGAATCCTTGTCTCTTCAGAGTTCAGGCTATTTGATCCGAAAGAGGTCATCCAACAAGTCTTGATCGCAATTTCGCACCCATCAGAGCGAAGAGGCGTAACAGTGTATCACCTGTCGGAAAACACTCAAGCGTGAGTACCACACCACGGAGAGATCCGCGTGCATATCCCCATCCAAAGTGGACAACTTGCTGTACTGGCCATGGATTTTATGGCTCAGCGTTACTCGATCCAACGCTATTGAAAAAAAATTCACAATGTAACAAATTCGACAGATAAGCTCAAACGAATACACTCTAGGCATTTCACATTAACGCCGACATAACCATTGGGCCAAGGCTCAGTGTACAACCCATTAATGATTAGTCTATCTTCTGTTTGGTAGGCTTAGTTTCTACTATTCATCTCGTGCCGCTAAAGAGGGTGTTTAGTCTCCCTTTCATCTCAAAAAATTTTGGATTTTGGTCCATTATTTTTGCATAATAAAAATAAACATAATGCAAAAAATTTGACAAAAAGGTGGTTGTTCTCTTAAGAGGTTAAAAACACAAAAGAGTTTCAAGAGAACATAATGAAGACAATAAATTTTGTATTTTAGATGAAACTAAATATAACCCTTAAAATTTTAATATTTTGTATTTCATCATTTCAAAATAGTTAGCATTTCGCATTTTATGGAAACTAAAGAGGCCCAAAGTTTGAAAGCGGCACTATTAGCCCTGTTCTCGGCTGAAAGACGAATAACGGCTACGGCTGCCTATTCTTGTCTCACATTTCTAGCTTTCGTGATCTCCTAAAATTACAAAAAAAAAAGATTCAAACGTATTGTCAGCTTGACTTTGAGTTTGTGCTGATTGGGAGCAATATCGCAACCCGTGTCCGATCCGTGCTGGGCCCAAATAACATGACGGCCCGTGCATGGTGCATGCAAGCACAAATCAAGGCCCATTGCCTATGTCCGCGTGCGCGGCGACGGCGAGTGCGAGCGTGCGTCGTGCGAGTGCGAGGGCGGAGGGCCCCCGCGTAGAAACCACAGAAGGCAAACACGTCACGCACCACGTCAGAAGCGCCCCCGGTTTCTCGCTGCCTCCACCGGACCGGTCCGTCCCCCACTCCGACGAAGAACTCCACTCTGCACAGCCAGCACCTCACCTCGATGATGCATCCGCTCCGCCGATTCCTCCTCCTCCTCCTCCTCCTCCTCGTCGGCCTCCTCCCCGCGGCCGTGTGGTCCCTGGCACCGCCCCGATTCCCGAGGCACCAGCACCGCTCGCGGCCGGGAGTTAATGGGGTGGGGGACTACGAGTACGAGACGCGATACTTCCGGCAGCGGTTGGACCACTTCAGCTTTCCCGGGGTCGCGGACGAGGACGAGGCGGCGGCGTTCTTCCAGCAGCGGTACCTGGTGGGCCGCGGCGGTGGGTGGGCCGGACCCGGCGGCCCCATCTTCTTCTACTGCGGCAACGAGGGCGACATCGCCTGGTTCGCCTCCAACTCCGGCCTCGTCTGGGAGGCCGCCCCGCGCTTCGCCGCCCTCGTCGTCTTCGCCGAGGCAATCCTTCTTCCGCGGCCTCTCTCGTCTCGTATTCGTGTCTACTCTTCGTTTTCACTTTCCGTTTGGAATGCTGTATTTATGGTGCGAGCGACGGTCTCGCTTGTGTGCTGCGCAGCATCGCTACTACGGAGAGTCCATGCCGTTTGGTAGCAAAGCTAAGGCGTACAATGACTCCAAGTCCCTAGCGTATCTCACGGCCGAGCAGGCGCTTGCTGACTTCGCTGTGCTCCTCACTGACCTCAAGCGGAACCTATCTGCAGAGGGCAGCCCCGTCGTGCTCTTTGGGGGCTCATATGGTGGAAGTAAGAGCAGTCTTCGACTCGATTATTTCAATGCCACCCCTGCACTCCAATTTTATTTTCCTGATTCTGATATCATTGTGGCTTAGCACTCATTGTGATTGAAATTTGAGTTATGTGCTGCTACTAATGTCATTGATTGGGGCAGTGCTAGCTGCTTGGATGAGACTCAAGTATCCCCATATTTCTGTTGGAGCTCTCTCATCATCAGCACCAATACTGCAGTTTGAGGACATTGTTCCTTCTACTATTTTCTATGATCTCGTATCGGATGATTTTAGGGTGTGTATTTTACTACCTTTTGCTTGTTTCTACTTTTCTTTATCGACTATTCGACTAATCTGACATTATTTCTTGTCTGCCTTTTTGTGTTTAGAGGGAAAGTTTAAGCTGCTTTCTTACAATAAAAGACTCCTGGAAAGAATTAGATGACCAAGGAAACGAGCAAGGTGGTCTTCTGAAACTAAGCAAAACATTTCACCTTTGCCAGTGAGTCATCTCCCTATATTATTCACTTCTTATTTTTTACACTGAGCTCTTCTTAATAATAATTAAGTAAAAATTTTGGCAGGACCTTGAAAACAAGCGGAGACCTTTCAGATTGGTTGAGCTCTGCGTACAGTTATCTGGCCATGGTGGATTACCCACTTCCATCAGAATTTCTCATGCCTTTGCCAGCCAATCCTATTAAAGAAGTTAGTTCTTAAACATCCATTGTCATACATTGTATTGCACATGTCTGCATATGCTTCTGTTTAAACAAGCTACCACTGTCTATAGCATTCTGTCCCAATAGGCCAATAATCACAACAAGTTAACATATGAATCATGATAATCCTGTTCTTGCTGTGAGCTGCGGCTTAAACACTGTAGTTATCATGTTGTATTTCATTAATTCTATCACTGCTTACTAGATTACCCTTTCTCTGTTTCAGGTATGCAGAAATATCGACAGTCAACCTGAGGGTACTAGTACTCTGGAACGCATATATGCAGGAGTAAATGTATACTACAATTATACTGGCACAGTTGGCTGCTTTGATCTAAATGATGATCCCCATGGAATGGGTGGATGGGATTGGCAGGTACTAAAACGAAACGACAGTTTAAATATATGCTTCTGTGCATTGGTTTTCTTTGATAGCGTGAGCTACTATATTGTGTGGCTTATGGTTCATTCTTGGTTAACACAGGCTTGTACCGAGATGGTAATGCCAATGTCTTACAGTGAAGGCAGGAGCATGTATCCACCATATAAATTTGACTATCCTTCCTATGCTGATGGGTGCATCAAAAGCTATGGTGTCAGGCCAAGGCCTCGGTGGATCACAACAGAGTTTGGTGGGCATGTAAGCTATGTCGTGTTCAGTAATTGCAATATTATCGTCGAGCAAACAGATTATTTTGATTACCTTCCCAGCTAGTTTCTTTGATAACATGTCTTTCTTGAATATGTGAATCTTGTTTAGATAAGAACATGTTAGTGATGTTTACCCTTTTACCCTAGGCATCAAAATCTAAACTTACTATGATGTTTAGATGAGAACATATATTTATTCCCTTACTATGATGTTCTTGGTCTTGGCCAAGATATGGCATTGGTGCCTTGAAGCACTGAAATATTTATGACCTGTTTGGTGGAGCTTCAGCTCCGGCTCCTCCATGTAATGTAGCAAGAAGCTGTGTTTATCTCTCTTTTCAATGGCTCCAACTCCTCTGCTACTTTAGCAAGGAGCAGGAGCCAGAGCTGTTTGGATCCGTGCCAAACAAGGCCTTGTTTAAGTGCCTTATTTGAATAAGATGAAAATAGGGAGCATGTACTGTGTGCTTTCAAGTTGAGCTGTACACATGAACCTTATAGACATGCTATGATATTGCTATAATTTTGCTACACTGGTTCTGCTGTGCAAATTCCTGCTGAGTTATTTTATTATTTTGGATGAACATAATTTGTTGGAGACTCGAGTGACTTTGTCTAATTGATTTTATTTTTCCTTCCAGAATATCACTACGGTCCTGGAAAAGTTTGGTAGTAACATCATATTCTTCAATGGGCTCCTTGACCCGTGGAGTGGCGGAGGGTGAACAAAAATCACTTTTTTGTCTTCTGATTTATCTGATCTCAGCCATTTCATTGCCTTGATTTTTCTTCCATATGAACAATGCAGTGTCTTGAAGAACATATCTGAGAGTGTCATTGCAATTGTGGCTCCATTAGGTACCGTGTTGTCTCCATTATACCCTTAGTACTTGTTTATGCAATCTCGATAGTGTCCATTTTCAGTCTCCATTATGTCTATCTTAAGTCCATCTTATGCAATCCTAGTTTAATTTTAAAAACTTAGTAGGTAGTGCCTAGTAAAACTTTAAAACACTGCGCTTGAGCTTATTTGCCGAATCTATCAGTCATTCAACAGTGTTTTTATGTGACAACAAATCAGCGAACAATACTTTTAGCCATGGCTTATCAGCCAAGCGAACAAGCAAGTCTGAATTGATAATGAATACTCTTGGGTCCTCAACTCCACCCTCTTATATCAGGAAAAGAAAGAGTAAATTGATGGTAGAGTAAACTGAGTGTATTCCTTCAATTCACTACATTTTGTTGCGATTGAGGATTGATGTAAATATTTACTCCCTCTATCCACAAAAGAATTCTATTCTAGGTTGGAACGAGCCAAGTTTTCTTAAATTTCACTAAGTTTACAGAAAATACTATCGACATCTATGTCTCCTAATAGTAATAGGTTTACTATGAAAATATATTCAATAATTAATATAATCATACTTATTCGATGCCATAAATATATGTATTTTTTATAGATTTAGTTAAATTTAAAATTTTTGATTCCTGAAAAATGATAATTGTTTTTTTTTGGGACGAGGAAGTACTACCATAACCGTGCCATGTTTTTTTGCCAGTCAGATGTTCTGCCATACCGAAATGGTTGTAATTAATTAGTAATGGTTTTGATTTGCAAGCAGGAGCACACCACATCGATCTGCGCCCCGCAACTCCAGACGACCCAGATTGGCTGGTGGCCCTGAGAGAATCAGAGCTGAAGATCATCTCTGGCTGGTTATCGGATTACTACGGGGCGGGAGGGGCGGTCTTCCAGCCTGTAGCTGCCAAGGGCTCCTCTTCATCCTAAGGAACCACACACTGGCCAAATTGAAATGCCCGATCTCAGAAATAAAGAGGGCCGATTCGCGTTGCTGTGAGTGACAACCACCGTCACTGCTGCAGTGCGGCGTCATGAAGAACGAAGATCCTCGTATTGATTCGGATACTGAATCGGCTCCGGCTCCTGCATCATGTGCCATTTCAGTAGCATTGTTCTGTATATATGGCGCGTGCACATGGCTGATAAGAGTGATTAACTGATAAGGTTAGGAAAAAACACTGGATAACGTAACGTCGTAACGACTCTTTCACAGTGGTAGTGGTGGTCAGGTACTCTCTGCTGGATGGAGGTCTGACGCCATGTGCCGTGCCGCTGTAAATAACGTAATGCTCCATTTTTTTTTTTGTTCTTTGGCCTTGTTTAGTTCCTTTTCGAAATTTTTTCAGAACACTGTAGCACTTTCGTTTGTTTGTGGTAATTATTGTTCAATCATGAATTAACTAGGCTCAAAAGATTCGTCTCGTAAATTTCAACCAAACCGTGCAATTAGTTTTTATTTTTATTTATATTTAATACTACATGTATGCGTCTAAAGATTTGACGGGAATTTTGAAAAGTTTTTGGATTTTGGGTAGAAGTAAACAGGGTAAAAATGTTTGTGATACTCGTATGTAGTACGTGTACGGCTGTACGTATGCTGCCAGTGTGCGTTTGGTGTCGCAAGTGCACGACCGGTGGCCGCGTGAGAATAAAAAAGATGACGAGCCGCCACGGGACCTGGGGCCCAGTTGGAGCCGTCAAAGATGACGAACACGAACCCCACCTGCGTGGCCACCTCGGATGCGAGCGGCACAGCGCCACTCTCTCTCTCTCACTCACTATAAACCCAAAAGTCCAAACCAGTTTATCCAATCCGATCACTCGGATGTGGGCACCACAACAACCGCACCGGCCAATTTGCTATGCCCCTCCTTTTTCCGCCATCACAGCTCAAAACGGAGCGGGCGGCACGCCGAAACGGCGAAACCCCACCAGCACCAGGCGTCCAGGGCCACACCAGCCACCAGCTACAGCCAGCCTGCCGAGTCCTCCCTTCCATCCTGGCGCGGTTCCGCCGTCCGTGCCGCTTTCTCGTGGGCCCTTTGACTGCCTGGGCCCACGTGCGCAGCACCGACTCTTCGGCTGCTGGCTGCGGCGGAAGCGGAGCGGGCTGGAAGAAGCATTTTTTTTTTTCCGGTCCAAGGCGCGAAGCCGCCAAGCGGGCCAGCGGCAGCAGTACAAAGGCGAGCTTTTCCCGAAGCGGGGGCGTTGGAGAAAGGACTTTAGCCGCCACAGCCTGTATCTCGGAATTCACTGACGTGCGGGCCACGAACCATGGGTCCCCACTTGTCAGGACAACTCCCTGCTCGAAAAATCTCCTCCCTCGGATGCTTTCTATGGACCAAGCCTACATACAGCGTACACCGTGCAGGCTAGCACGGCTGCACCGCCCACCGGGGACGAAAAGGTACAACCGAGCTACTCGTATAGAAAGTCTTTTTTTTTTGTGTTCTCTTTGAAAACGAAACTCTCTGTAAAAGAACAATTCTAGTTTTGAACCAAGTCAGTTCTTTAAATTTGATTAAATTCATAAAAAATGCACAAATATATTTCAAAATAGTTTTTAATATAAAAAATATATTCATGATTAATTTAATAATATTTATTTAGTATCATAAATACTACTCATGCCATAGCCGCCATTGACACTGGCTTGGTATACACAGAGATTTGTTGAGCATCCCCTTCTTTTTCTTTAATAAACTTTAGTTCACCTTAGTAACGAACCATCGTTGCCTAGTACTATGTCCTAAGAACGATTGGTTGATAAGTCATGGCAGTGCTCTATAAGTCATGGCTTATCAGCTAAACGATTAGCAGTGTTTTACAAGTGTCTAATTAATAGTGGTATTCAAGTGTCATGTCGTCCTCTTAGAACGAGGCCACTCCTATCGCTACGGCTACGGCTACGACTACGACTACGAGTATTGTTTTTTATATACACCTAGACACAAAAAAGCAAAACGACTATAATCTAGAATGAATGTGTAGAAAACAACATAAAAATGTATGAGCTTCAAAACAGTTGGGACCGAAGAGACCAACACACAATCAAAGAGTAGAAAGAAAATTTACAATGGCCAAAGAGACAACACACTGCTCGCAAAAAAAAAGAGACAACACACACAACCAAAAAAACAAGATCAAACTAAGTACAACTACGGAAACAGCTTCATTACCAAGGGCTGGTTTAGTTTTCAATTTTTTGAAGATTTTTTGTTATATTGAATACTTTAACACATGCATGGAGTATTATATAAACAAAAATAAAAACTAAGTGTATAGTTTGTCTGTAATTTACGAGACAAATCTTTTGAACTTAATTAGTTTATAATTGGACAATAATTATCAAATACAAACAAAAATGCTACGGTAGGCAAAGCTAAATTTTTTCACGAACTCAAATCACCAAAAGTTTTCCTCTGGGTCATACTCTCTCGATCCTTTGAGTGAAGTTGACCAATCCGTTCTCTCTTCGTGTGAAGGAAGTAGGGTTTCATCTGAAGCTTCCAACAACACCTGCAAGTTCATGAGCTTGTTTTTAACTAGTTATTAGTTTGTTTTAAATGTTATTACATAAAATAGAACGAAAGTGGGAAATAAAAAAGGAACGGAATCGGATCACACAAAGACAACGGGTATCACACCGCAGTTCATCCCAGCTGGCGTCGGCCTAAACGGAAATTAAATCAGAGAATCCCCTAATAATCAATCCAGACCGATACAGCAACGTTCACCTACGCTACGACTACGTGGACCCTGTCCACGCCGCGGCTCACGGCGCATCCCATTTGGAGGTCCCCTCGTCCACGCATGAATTTTCTCCCTCCTTCCCCCCTCCTGCGGCTCCTGCCCACCGAACCCGAGTAAAAACCCCAGCCAGACGCAGGCCTTGTTTAGTTCAACTCAAAAAGCAAAAAGTTTTCAAGATTCTCCGTCACATCGAATCTTGCGGCACATGCATGGAGCATTAAATATAGACGAAATCAAAAACTAATTACATAGTTTAGCTGGAAATCGCGAGACGAATCTTTTGATCCAAGTTAGTCCATAATTAAATAATATTTGTCACAAACAAACGAAAATGCTACAGTACCGAAATTCGAAAAGAATTTTCGGAACTAAACAAGGCCGCACTCGCACGAGAGAGAGAAAGCGAGGAAGAAAAGAAAAGCAGGAGGGTCGTGACAGGACGGGGGAGAGAGAGAGGCCTCCACTCACCCACGGCCGGAAAGCCAAAGCACCGAGCTCACTCGCGGCCCGCTCGCCGCGAGGAACGCGTGACCTCGCCGCGCGGTTGCGGCTGCGGCTGGGCGGGCGGCGCAGCAGGATCTGCTAGGGTTCCCGCCGCCGGGGGCATGGCGAGCCCACGGTCGGCCGGCGGCGTCGCGGGCGACGAGGCGATCTGGAGGAAGCTCCGGGAGGCCGGATTCGACGAGGACGCCGTCAGGCGCCGGGACAAGGCGGCGCTAATCGGCTACATCTCGCGCCTCGAGTCAGAGGTAAAAGTCTCGTTGCGGTGGACGCGCGGTGTTTTTGGTTTGCTTGGCTTGGTGGTGGTGTGCGGTTCTTGGTTAGGTGGCTTAGTGCTTCTACTAGACCGGTTGTTTCGAAGGCAGCCGAGTAGGGTTGCCCGGCCAAGAATCTGGGAAAACAATGGCAAGATTCTGTCGTCGGGGGAAATGGAGGATTTAGGGGAGGGAAAATTGATTTTGGCGTTTCTTTCTCGTTGTCCTGCTTTTTCCCCATTATTAGGTACGACGATGAGTCGCCCAAGAGTGATAGAAGCCGTTTTTATCAATTATAGTTGTTGGTATTTCTGTACTCGAAACGATTCTTCTATGGCTTTTGCAGTTTGAGTTGCAGGGTTGTAGTTGCTCAAGTTATTCTGTTTTTCGTCGTGTTTCCCAGAGTTTCTTTTGGTATAGGCCGCGATGATTTGCGTTTTCAACTGCTGTAGCTACGGCAGCTAGCTCGCCATGTGAGTGTGAGCTGGTAGGGTGCAGTTGTTTTTTTCTAGCATATCGCAACTGCATTTTTACGAACTATTTTTGGAGTGATTTTCTTTTATTTCCAATGCTGCCGCAGAAGGTGGATCCATCAGTTCTTAATCCTATGCGGAGGCCTCATTTTTCTGTAGCTGAAGAAGCTATGCGCATTGCCGGATGATTTGTTTAAAATAATGACTTGCCACAGTTACTGTGTTTACATGAATCTATTTAATGTTTTCTGGTATCAGTTACTTAACCTTCTTTACATATTAACTGAGAAAATGACGTTGTCTTCCCATTGATAATGTGATGTGTTCCTTTCTGTTGCCGGCTGGTGAAAAAAATTGTCTTGTTATGCACTGTAGTGTTTAACTGGTTGCTTCTGCTTATCTTGTTAGGCAGCTTAAACTTTGCATGCTTGAATCTCTCGAAAGATAGAGTGATAGACAACTCATGTTTGCCATTAGTTGTTTGATTTTTTAATTCGGTGCAAATCTTTTTTCTGCAGATTTATGATTACCAGCACAATCTCGGACTTATTTTATTGGAGGGGAAGGAGATGACTTCCAAATATGAACAACTTAAAGCTTCTTCTGAAGCCACTGAGATCATGCTCAAGCGCGAACGAGCTTCTCATCTGTCTGCTTTAGCTGAAACAAGAAAGAGGGAAGAAAACCTCAAAAGAAATCTAGCCATTCAGAAGGAGTGCATATCAAATGTAAGATTCCATTTTAATTAATCATCGAGATGTCATAGACCTGAAAGATGATGTTCTCCCTTGGTTTGTCAAAATATACACTGAAAGCTAATGTCATAAACCTGAAATATGATGTTATCCTTTGTTTTGCCAAATTATACACCGAATGCTAAGCTTGTTATATTTTTTTAATAATCAGATGTCTCTGAAGAGAAAGCTTGTTGTGGTTTAGGTGCATTGATAAATAGTGACATTGCTCTAAGTAGTGAGGCAGTGAAGTCTGAGAGATCTAAAACAAGAAAGTCTGATAGTAAAGTCCCTTGTTCCACTAGTATCTTAATTTTGTGTGCAACTAAAACTTCCTTCTGTTTCTTGCTGGACATGAGTATAGGCTCATGTTGAAAAGTCATGTAGGCAATATTTGTTGTAAGAAATTTTGTAGGATTCTAGCAAAAGGTTACTCCTGATTTGTCTTGGTGTTTGATTTCTCTCAATTAGAATTGCATGGCTCTCAAATTAAACTCTGGTACTGACATTGTGTTTTCAATGTAGCTTGAAAAGGCACTTCATGATATGCGTGGGGAAACAGCTGAAGTAAAAGTTTCATATGAAGCAAAACTTGCTGAAGCCCTTCAAATGATAGAGAGGGCACAGAAAAAGTTTGATGAAGCAGAAGAGAAACTTCTCACTGCAAAATCTTTAGAAGCAGAGTGCATTCGAACTCGCAGTGCCTCTCTGAGAAGTCTGCAAGACATTGAAGATCGTGAAGATCAGCTAAGAAGATACCGAACTTCTTTAGAACTTGAGTATGTACTCAACTTTCTTGTGGAATTATGTTGGATTTCCTAGTTTATTTGAGTTCATTACCGATTGCGCATTTCTTACCAATTTAGTCATTTGTGAATTGTGTCGCCTGATCTTTTGTTCAGAATGATGATTTTATCTGTGGAAATATCTTCCGTATGATTTATATCTAAATCAACATGTTATTACAGGAATGCATCGAAAGAGAAAGAGATTAACCTCCTGAGGAAATCGTTGGATGATACCAAAAAAGTTTTGCATGAAAAGGAACAATCTTTACTGAAAGAACAACTACTTCTTAATCAGAGGGATGACAACATCCTTGAGAGACTTGGATACATAACTCGCTCTGAGAAAAGGTTGGAGGAGGAAAAGTTAAATCTCGAAGATGAAAGAAAGGTTCTTTTGGAAGAGAAAAATAAGCTGGATCTGAACATGCAGGCAATTATTTCTAGGGAGGAAGTATGTGTTGTTGTTCACTTTATTCTTTTGTTAGCTTGCAGAATTTTGTTGTGAAGCTTATGACAGAAGTTTGTTTCACTCTTTTATTCTGAGCTGTACTTTGTTACTGAGATTATGATTTTGACATATGCTGTATTGTAGGCTATAATTCAGAAGGAATCCATACTTGACAAACGTGAAAGTGAACTATTGGTTCTCCAAGAGACCATTGCAAGCAAAGAAAGGGTATGGTTTTCTAGTTGTAGTATCATATGATGTGTGCACAGTTTATCTTGAGTTCATGCTTTTGAATCTGTATAATGTGTTGTGTGCACAATTTATCTTGAGTTCACACTTCTGAATCGTTATGATATTTGCTGTAGGCTGAAATAGAAAGGCTGCGTCAAGAGCAAGAAGTTGCCTTGGTGAGAAGAAGGCAGGAATTTGACACTGAGATGGAAATTAAGCTTTCTTCTTTTGAGGAAGAGATTGATGCGAGGAAAGCTTTGCTGGATCAGAGGGAAACTGCCATCAATGAGCAGGAGGATGCAGTGGCACAACGGAAACAAAACCTCAACCTTAGGCTTGCTGAGTTAGCGAACAAGGAAGAATCTTTGGTGAAGAAATCAGATGAGTTACGGGAGGAAGAGAAAAGGCTCGCCTCTGAGAGAGAGACACTGCACATGGAACTGGAAAAAGAAAAGGAGGAAATTCAGAACATGAAATTGGATTTAGAGAAGGAAAAATCTTTCTTTGAGGAGGAGAAGCGTGAAGCGATTCAAGCTCAGGAGAATCTAGCAATAACCCAAAATGAACGGGAAGATTTACAAAGTTTGCAGGTGAAACTTAAAGATGAAATTGACAGTCTGAGAGCCCAAAAAGTTGACCTAATGGTTGATGCAGAAAGGCTATTAGCAGAAAAAGAAAGGTTTGAGATTGAATGGGAGTTGATCGATGAGAAGAAGGAGGAACTACAAAAGGAGGCAGCCAGGATTGCTGAAGAACGAAGAGTAATGGATGAGCATCTCAAGGACGAACTTGATATTATCAAACAAGAGAAGGAAGATCTCCGTGTTCAGTTCAAAAGCAGTGCAGAGTCCCTTGCTCGTGAACATGATGAATTCATGAATAAGATGCAGCAAGAGCGTGCTAGTTGGCTAAGCAGGATACAACAAGAAAGAGAAGATCTGAAGAAAGACATTGATATCCAGAGAATAGAGTTACTGAATTCTGCAAAGGCAAGGCAGATGGAAATAGATTCATATTTAAGGGAAAAAGAAGAGGAGTTTGAGCAGAAAAAATCTAAGGAACTCGAGTACATCAATTCTGAAAAGGAAGCTATCAACTCAAAACTAGAACATGCCAGGCTTGAATTGCAAAAACTTGAGGAAGAGAGGAAAGGGGCTATGCTGGAGCGAGAGAGGAGAGAGCAAGAGCTGTCTGAAATAAAGAACACTATAAACGCGCTTAATGAGCAACGCGAGAAGTTGCAGGAGCAAAGAAAACTGCTTCATTCAGACCGAGAATCAATTACACTGCAAATCCAGCAGCTTAATGAGTTAGAAGAGCTGAAGATTGAATCTGAGAACAAGCAACTGTCTTTGAGACAGTGTGGGAAATCAAAGAATGGTGGTGTGGAAAACCTGAAAGAGAATGGTGTTCACCTGTCTCCTGATGAGGATCAAAATGCTAGTCCAAAACAAACTAGTGTAAAGAAATTGGAAGTGTCCCCTTCAGTCTCCACACCAATTTCTTGGGTCAGAAAATGTGCTCAGGTGTTCATTTTCAAACGCTCTCCAGAGAAGAGTGCTGATCCCCACAATGATAGATTGGTACCTGCAAAGTTGGCCAATGCCATTGACTCTAGCTTAGCTGCTGCCTATTCAGATGGATTATTTGCTCATCAGCTGGAAAATGGTGCTGGGAAAGTACCACAAACTGTTGATGGCCTGAAAGTTGGGAAAAAGAGGCTTAATAATGCACTCTCTCATGGTGACTCTGAAATTTCACAGCCAAAACGAAAGCAGCAAAGGAGCACTACTCAGACTTTGAGAGTGATTGGAGGAGAAATTGATTCCAACTGGTATGCTTCCTTTTTTTTATTACTGAACTGTTTCAATTTGTGATAAAAATTTAGTTTTTTCTTACTATGTATCGTCGTGTCTAATGCCAGCAGTTTATCAATTCTAGAAGAAAAATGTTCAAAGAATGAACATGACACAGTCCCAGTTGGTTTGTGTGGGAAGGGACCACATAATACCCAAGCAGGAGAACTGCCTTCATCTGATGATGTACCCTTAGTAAATGGGAAATCAGATGCTTCAGAGGTACCTGAAGACGACGAGCATTCAGAGGATATTTCAGTGGTAGCTACTCAATGCTCATTATATGTTTCTGTTTAATGTTTTCCACCTTGTTTTGTGAACAAGTAATGTTTAGTGCGATAACAGCATTGTGGCATCCCCCCTTACTTAGTATTTGTATCTGTACATACGAGAACAGGTTTGTTTTACTAGGAGGAGTTCGTCTAAGTTTCTGTGAACAGATTAATTGGAATGTTGTTATTAGTTTCGTAGATATTGCTTGAACTAATGGCATCCCATGTTTGGATTTTTACATTGTGATTATATAATTTTGGAGGCACTGGTAAAAACCCATTGTGTTTAGTGTTAAACTATGCAATATGGAGTTGCTAATTTGCTTAGTGGAATTTATGCGAAATGAAGGTGTCTGAGCTACCATTATGTTATTGAGCATATTTTTTTTAAGTTATGCATGATTAGTCATACATATCTCTAATTGTTGTGCTATTTTTACCTTGACAGTCTGCAGCTGACCCCTCCAACAGACATGGTGTTGTGGACTCCGTGGACAAGCATGAACCAGATGAGGACTCTGATGATGAAGGCGAGGAGGAGGAGAAGACGTCATCAGCAAAGAAGATTTGGCGTTTTCTCATCACATGATTATATTCGTCGTATAATAAATAACACGGCTAACTGTAGGCTGACAGTTACCTTTCCTATGATGATACTCCGTATGTCGTATTGTGAGCAGCTGCCCCTTTGGCATTCAAAGCTCTACTAGTTCCATTGGCTTTGTTTGTGCTCTACCTTCTGGTTTGTAGAGGAAGAAGGTACTGGTTTGGTTGTGTGCTTTAGGTGTTGTGAGCAGCGCGGTGGTTTTGGAAGGCGCTGTGGACTGGGGTTCCCCATATGTTTCTTTTTCTGTTTTCTTGCCCTCAGCAAAACTTGTAAAGTGGTTGACAGTTTCCAGGTTGGTGTAAAAATGATGGGTCGTCGCAAACATGCATGGTTGGTACCATTGTGCAGAAGTGTTAGTCCTTGCGTTTCTGTTGCTTGTTTGAAATGTTCCAGTGACTGCTTCTATCGATTTGAATCCATATATGTTAAAGTTGAGATGAAAAATTTTAAAAATTAACACACATGGATTTGATGTGGATACGGGCGTAGTCAAACAAATCTTTATTGGTTTTTTGTGCAAAGTTGTGCAAAATTTTTGCAGTGTCTAAGATAGATTTGATGCTCGGGGCTCAATGCTCGTGTGCCCTCTGCTTGCATAACGAACCGGATGTTTGGATTTTAAGTTACCAAATAAATTTGCAGTATATTGAAACCTCTTAATTGGTGTGATGAGGTTTACTTGTCCTATTTATCCTTTCCCCTCTTGGACATTTCTCCATGATTTCTTTATATATTTTAATTCTTTTTCTTTTTGGTAAATAAAAATGAATAATATCTGAGTGCAGATCTTGCAAAATGTATATATACGGTATATATTACCTCAACACTGTTGACACGGCGAGATTTAAAACACGCCGTTTTATGTGGGTCGCAGATGGAACCTCCCACCAATTCAGACGGCGACGGGACTTGCTTGATTCAAAACGTGAGTTTGTTGCCGCTTGTGATTTTGCCTTCACCACTTTTGTGGTTGTGGTGCCGACTCAGCTTGAGTAGATCCGATCCATGCCTCTCGAGTCTCGACCATTTTGCTGAGACCTGATCGGAGACAGATTAATCGACGCAAATCATTAGCACGCCCCTCCAGACGTAATCGCTGCTGCTCCGTGCGTGTGCTGTGTGCATCATCACGGTACGGCGGGGCAGCAGCAGTGGTACTCATCATGCATGTCGCTGGCCCTGCCAAGTGCCAAGCAAGGTACGTACTTGCTACGACAGATGGTGAGCGTGATCGAGCACACCCGAATCTGCCTGATCATTGCACGCCTGGGTCTGGGTGCTCCGCTGGCGACCCATGCGCGATTGCCCGCTCGCTGCCCTACGACGTCTGCTGTTGTGTGTTTCGCTGATGCCATGCGTGTGCGGTGTGCTCCCAGTTTATGCCGCTCTCCTCGATTTGTGGCTGTGCACTGCCAGAGCTTTCGCGTACCAGGTACTTCCTCCCTAGTGTCGTTTTAGAATTCGACATATCTTGTTTGATTATTTGTCTTATTCAAAATTTTTATATAAATATTATATATTTTGTTAAGACCTATTTTATTATTATAGATATTTTACTAATGATTTATTTATTTTATATTTTATATAAAATTTTTGAATAAGACGAACGGTCAAACATGATTTCTAAAAGTAAAAAACGCTACTCTTTTTCGGACAGAGAGAGTAAGCTTTGAATGTCTGATTTGTCGGGGTTTCATTTCATAGAAAGAAGATAGAAACAAAGATGATGATGAAAAAAAAAAGAAGAGTCGGGCACCCTGGCCCGATGAAGCTTTTGGCGCCTTTGCCTCGTCCATATGACCGATTCAGACGTGGCGTGTGGGTGTATGATCATGGTACCATCGGTATAATGCACTGTCATTATTTGCATCATTGGGGATGAGGCTCTAAAAGGAGCATGTTTAGCTAGCTAAAAGTTTCCCTAGCTAAACTTTAGTTAGGGTGTTTAGATCTTCCAGCTAATAAACTTAGTTAAATTTTAGTTAAATTGAAATAGTTAAACTTAGCTAAATTTTAGTTGGTCTTTTAGTTGACCCGTTTAAATCCCTAGCAATTGAATTTAGCCAAACATGCCCCTACCCGAGACCGGACATGGTGTAATATCTGTTCGCTTGAGCTTATCAGTCGAATATGTCAGCTATTCAGTAGTATTTTTTCTCTCACAATAAATCAGCCAACGATATGTACTTTCTGCTATGGTTTATAAGCCAAACGAATAAGACAAGTTGATAATTTTTGCGGATGGATGGCTCGCTAGAAACTTTTTGACATGGCTGGAATGGAACAAACCTGAACAATGGGTTTCACCTGTTGGCGCCAGCGGCTTCATCACGCAAATCTCTCTCAGGTCTGCGACGCATGGCATTGGCAGGCAGAGGCAGGCATGTCCTCCTATATCCCATTCCACTTGAGGCAGAGTTGAGTCGGGGGCGTTGGTGCACACTGTGCACTCACACATGGCCAGTACGTGCCCACACGGTATATTCCTCCCGTCCGTCCGGGGACCTCCACCTCTACAACTGCCTCTGCCTGCACGGCTAGCTGCACCTGACAGACAATATGTCCATGCACTGCACGCAACATGGCAGCAAAAAAACTGCAGTTCCATGGATCTACATCTACCAAGGCGCAAGCGCAACCAATGGAGAAGTAGCTAGTAATCATCCAAGTGCCGGTGTTGGGTTCAGGATCCGTGGAGCCGGGCAAGGCATGGGTGGTGGTGGTACTGGTGCCGCTGTTGGATTTGTCGTTGCCTGCGCTCTGCCTCTGCGCACAGACGCACAGTGGAGTGGAGCATCTGCATTCTGCAAGATCCAATCTTGCATTGCATTGGTGGCTAGCGTGTTTTTAGCTCCCTCATCTGCTGCCAATTCCGTTCATAGAGAGCGAGCAATGGCGTGCTACTAGTAACTCTCATCCTCCTCCTACTCTACAAAAGATTTCTCCTACTCATCGATGAAAAGTAGTAGCACTAGTACATGAGTACTAGAGACAGAGCACGCGTCCGCACTTGGGAATTGGGGATGGCGATTGTCACAGATTCATGAAGAAAGGGTAGTAATGATTGCCCCCATTTCATGGATGACCGTCTTTTGCATGGAAAACAAAATCGACGCGGGAAGAGACCGGCTCCGGTCGCTCTACGTCGACATGTACTTCCTTCATATAGGATTTACATGTTGTTTTAGACGAGGTTTAGATCAAACATTGAGAATATAAATCATCAATAATTTTTATATTGTTAAGTTTGCAAACGTAAAAATTATATAAATATATTTATCTTGAAAAATACTTTCATAAAAATATTACATATATCATTTTGTTCTAAATATTTTTATAAAAATAAGATATCAAAATTGTGCTTTGGAGACCGTGTCAATGTCCTAAACAACATCTAAATTCTATACGGTAAGAGTACACATGTATAGTGTTGTACAACGTGGAGGAGGGCCTCAAACATTCAGGAACGGCGCCACATGGATCCAGCAACAAGCGATGCGCTGCAACTGCAATCAGAGATCCTTGGAAGCTTGATCGTAAAAGATTGAATATAGATCACGCATGGAACACGTCTGTGTCCAGCCAAGTGGTCGTCGATCAATCGAGATCTAGCAATACTATTTGGCTCATTGTCCTGGACGGGATTCCATGTTTGATCCTTGTTTCCCTGATTGGATCTCGTGATATTTTGCTATTCCTGTTTCTCCATTTCTTTCCTTTCTGTTTAAAATTTTTAGAAAAAAACAAAGTTGTTTCATGAAAAGTTAGTTTTGGGCTTCTTCTGTTGTAGTGCTGTCTAGACATCTCTGGTTTGTCCTACTGTCAAAAGTTAGCGCCTCTTTTCTTCCACTTATTTTAACTTGACACGTTTATCTTCCTCTAACTACACTCCTAGCTGGAGATATGGGCCTCAGATATGTCCATGGCCTCGACACCGAACTGCCCCAACAGTTCAGAAAAGGACTGACGCGGGCAGACTCGCCTTCATCATACTAGCCTACCTGTTGTCAGCTTCGCAGTCATTTAGACCAGTCAGCATCGGTTTTGTACAGCACAACAGCAGTTTTGGTTGGGCCATGGCCATGGGTGTGCTCCTGACCTGCGGCCCGGCCCTGCACAGGGACAGGGTGTCAAAGAGACATTCGCACAAGGCCAACACCACCATTGCTACCCCCCGGCTTTTTAACTTTGATCCCTTTTTCATTTATGCTGCGGTAAAGGGTGTACTTGGCTTGTGGTTATTGTTCATGTCCAGTACTAGTACATAGCAAGTACTAGTACATAGCAGTAAACTAGATCGCTCCCGTGATTCGCCAAGAACGCACGAATGGCGCCTTTGGTGTTGAATTGTTCATGTCGGACTGTCGGAGTAGTATGCTTTTGATCTCATCTCGAATATCTGATCTGCAGAATTCCAATTCCACCACGTGAAGTGGAGGCGATACGCCTGCTTGCTCGGAGAAAGGCCGGAGCCCCGCGGTTCCGGAGAGGGAGCAGAGCACCGAGCGCCGCAGGCACAGCACGGCCGCCGGGCCTGCCGGAGCCGGCAACGCAGGGCAGGGCAGGGCAGGGCAGGGCAGGGCATGGCGTGACCGACAGAGCGGCGGCCGCGCGGAAAGGGGCCCCGCGCCTTCCTGGACGGGTAAACGGCGGTTGGTGACAGAGCGGCGGCCGCAGTCACCAGTTACAGTTACCGGCTGGGGCAGGGTCTTGGTGGCCACCGACAGCCCGCGTCCCGGCTCCACGTAACGAATCATTCGCCCGCACCTCACGTGCCCCGGCGCTTCCGCTGCCTGCTGTGCTGCCGGTGCGGTTGGTTGCGCTCGCGCTAGCTGCGTCTGCCGTCTGCGTCGCACGCTCGCCCGCCTCACCTGTTGTCGTCGTCGCTGCCACTGCCAGTGCCCGCGGCCCCGCGACGACTGACACTTGCCGGATCCCGAAACCACCGTCTTCCCACGGTTAATCACTCCTTGCATGGCGGATTAGTTAATTGATTGATAGAGTTGATTAGCCCTGCCGAGTGGCGTAAAGGCCGCCTCTCCTCTCTCTCTCTCTCTCTCTCTCCCTCTCCTACCGTGCTCGTGCTCGTGCTCTGCTCCAGCTGGAAGCAGAAGCGAGAGGGAACCAAAAAAAATGGAAAGAAAGAGAGGAGATTTCTACTACGCAGTAGGAGTAATTGATTATTATTAGGAGGTGGTGGTGGTGGTCGCGGTAATCATAGGGGCTCATAAAGGTTGGACTTGTCCGAGCCCAGGCGGATTGGATCCTCCCCGCCGCGACGTGGTGAGCTCCTTCTGCTGCTACCTGCTCTCCCTACTCCCTCTTTTCGTGCGTGCGTGCGCGCGCGCGCGCGCGCTCCCGCTTTCGTGGGGTCCTGTCCTGTGCGGCCGGCCTCCTCCTACCTCACCAGCATTTCCCTCCCTTGTCCCAGCTCGTATTAATCCTTGGCCCCCTCCTCTCTCTTGTCTTGTGAGTGTGTCTCCGTCGCTCACCTCGGCCACAGGTGGTGGTCTCGTTGATGAGGTGAGGCCGTGAGGGGCTGTGCTCAGTGGGAGGGGGGGGGGGGAGCCAAAGCCCAAAGCCAAGAAGCGGCGGCGTCTAGTGGCTTGGGTTCTACCGCGAGGTGCCAATGGCGCAGTGGTGGGGACGGGAGGCGCGGGGCGGCGGCGGCGGCGGCGGGACGTCGGTGGTGGTTAAGATGGAGAGCCCGGACTGGGCCGTCCCGGGGTCGGCGGCGGCGGGGGGCAAGGCCGGCCGCGGCAAGAACGCTCGCCAGATCACGTGGGTGCTGCTGCTCAAGGCGCACCGCGCCGCGGGGAAGCTCACGGGCGCCGCCTCCGCCGCGCTGTCTGTCGCCGCCGCCGCGCGGAGGCGGGTGGCGGCGGGGCGGACCGACGACGACGTCGACGCCGACGAGGCCGGCGCCGCCGCGACGCCCGGGGAGAGCCCCGCCCTGCGCGCCAGGCTCTACGGCTTCCTCCGCGTCTTCCTCCTCCTGTCCATGCTCCTCCTCGCCGTCGACGTCGCCGCGCACCTCCAGGGCTGGCACCTCGCCGTCGACGTCCCCGACCTGCTCGCCGTCGAGGGCCTCTTCGCCGCTGGGTACGCGTCCTGGGTGCGCGTCCGCCTCGAGTACCTCGCGCCGGCGCTGCAGTTCATGGCGAACGCGTGCGTCGTGCTCTTCTTGATCCAGAGCGCCGACCGCCTTATCCTCTGCCTGGGTTGCCTCTGGATCAAGCTCAAGGGCATCAAGCCTGTTCCCAAGGCTGCTGGCAAAGGGTCGGACGACGACGTCGAGGCCGACACAACCGGGGAGTTCCCCATGGTGCTCGTGCAGATTCCAATGTGCAACGAGAAGGAGGTGAGCTGGAAACAAAAGCAGACAGAGTTTTCGATTCTCTGCCCGATTCCTTTGTTGGGATGTGTTCAAGGTCGCATTTGGGGATTGGGCCTTGAGTGCCATAGCCGCATTGGTGGTTTGCAGAGACCGAAAGATTCGGTTTTCAAGCTGAAACTGGGAGGACTCGACAGATGGTCGATAGGATAGTTTTAGATTGGGGAAACCTAGGCTGTAGTGCCACTAGCGGAAAAACAAGGGGGCTCGCTCTAGTTCTAGGTATCATTTGGGGATTGGTGTGATGCATACAAATGGTATGGGACGGTTTCAGTTTCTGGCAACAACTCCCGAAAGCACCAGTACATGGTTACTACTTACTACTACATTCTGGTGCTGTTTTTTCTGAAGTGTTGGGGGTTTAAAAATTCGATTCTGAAATTGGAATTTGTGGTCATTAGTCAAAGTAAAGCCGGTTACAGGATTCTAGAACACACCCGCGTCTTGTTTTGCACCTTGGGCTCCCAAACACATTTAGGAAGTTGGAGGAACAGAAAATTCTCTCGATTTCTGGATATTTTTTTTTTAATCTTTTGCAAAAGAGGACTATCATACATTGAACTTAATCGTAGGTTTGGAGAAGGAAACCACTGAAACAAACGGTTATTATTTTAGCATCTTTTTACGTTTTACTAAATTACTACTTCAGGAAAGGCTAAGATTAGAATTTTTTAAACAATCTTGAAAGCTGGGAATTGTCGATTAATTGTGCAGTTATTTTGAACTTAACAAAATATCCCATTCCTTTGACTTATATGTTTGCAGGTGTACCAGCAATCTATTGGTGCTGTTTGCGGTCTGGACTGGCCAAGGCCCAACTTCTTGGTGCAGGTGCTAGATGATTCTGATGATGCTGCCACTTCAGCACTTATTAAAGAGGAGGTGGAGAAGTGGCAACGCGAAGGCGTTCGCATATTGTACCGACACCGAGTAATTCGTGATGGATACAAGGCTGGAAATCTCAAGTCAGCCATGAACTGCAGCTATGTAAAAGATTATGAGTTTGTTGTTATCTTTGACGCTGATTTTCAACCCCAGCCAGACTTCCTGAAGCGAACTGTGCCCCATTTCAAGGTTTGGTGGACATCTTTTGCTTGCATTTTCTTTTAAGGATGAGTCCATGTGAATTCAATTGTCTGATTTATTGTGTGAGGGGTTTCCAGGGCAATGAGGATGTTGGGCTAGTTCAGGCAAGGTGGTCTTTTGTGAACAAGGATGAGAACTTGTTAACTAGACTGCAAAACATAAACCTTTGCTTCCACTTTGAGGTGGAGCAGCAGGTTAATGGGATCTTCCTCAATTTCTTTGGATTCAACGGAACGGCAGGAGTGTGGAGAATAAAGGCACTTGAGGATTCAGGTGGATGGATGGAGAGGACAACAGTGGAGGACATGGATATTGCTGTCCGAGCACACCTCAAGGGCTGGAAGTTTATGTTCCTTAATGATGTTGAGGTATTTTATATAATATTTTACTTTATGATTATATAATATTGTGTTGAGACTTGTGATTACAAATGAAGCTGTGTTGCATGATTGTCCTTTCAGTGCCAGTGTGAATTGCCAGAGTCGTATGAGGCATATCGGAAACAGCAACACCGATGGCACTCTGGTCCCATGCAATTGTTTAGACTCTGCTTTGTGGATATTATTAAATCAAAGGTGTGGACCTTTCCTTGCATGCATAATTTCAAATTTTGTTTTTTTGCTAAATAGGTTGCGATCTCTTTTCGTGCATGGGATCATTCATCCTTTTCTTCCTGTCGATAATGTTTTAGCTGCCCATTCAATGTGATAAATTAGCATGATGGACTGAAATAGATTTCAAGAGAGTGAATGTCACTTATGTAGTTATGTGCCATTATTCATATGGAGAGTACATTATTTCATATGCCAGTGACTGCCAGTTATGTTTGTTGCTATTTTTTTCTTCAAGAAATGTAATTCCAATTTGACACATTCTAGTTTATGGCATCTCTATCTCTCTCCTTTTGAGCCTCGTTATTTTTGTATTGTCTGCTCATATTTTTAATGGCATAGTGATCATTGGTTAAATGTTTCCTATAGGCTATAGCTAAGTCTTGGGCAAATAAAATTGCAAACTAACTGGGCACATGGGCAGCACACTTCTATCAAAGAAAATTATATCAAAATACAAAGCTAACCAGTGTCATTTCAAGCACTTACCGATGTCTATGTTTTGTTTGTTCTGTGGGACTTAATTCTTATATCCTTTGTGCCGTTCATAGGGAAACAGATATGGTTGCTCTCTATATTATATGCTCAACAATAGGTTAACATGTTTTCTTTTCCCAAAATTTTGACCCTTCTTTTGTGCTGGGGCTAACCTTTCTTTCTTTTTGCTGCAGATTGGATTTTGGAAGAAGTTCAACCTCATATTTCTTTTCTTTCTCCTTCGCAAGCTTATTTTGCCCTTCTATTCCTTCACTCTTTTCTGCATCATCCTTCCCATGACAATGTTTATTCCTGAAGCTGAGCTCCCTGCCTGGGTTGTGTGCTACATTCCGGCAACCATGTCCTTGCTGAACATCCTCCCAGCCCCCAAATCCTTCCCATTTATTGTCCCCTATCTCCTATTTGAGAATACCATGTCAGTAACCAAATTCAACGCCATGGTTTCTGGCTTATTCCAGCTCGGGAGTGCCTACGAGTGGGTCGTCACCAAGAAATCAGGCCGTTCTTCTGAGGGTGATCTCATTGCCCTCGTCGAGAAGCAGTCTAAACAGCAAAGGGTAGGGTCTGCACCCAACCTTGATTCCCTTACAAAGGAGTCTTCCAATCTCAAAAAGGATTCCAAAAAGAAGAAACACAATAGGATATACAGGAAGGAGCTGGCACTCTCCTTCCTTCTCTTGACAGCAGCTGCTCGGAGCCTGCTATCGGTGCAAGGAATACATTTCTACTTCCTTCTGTTCCAAGGGGTATCATTCTTGGTTGTTGGACTCGATTTAATCGGTGAGCAAGTTGAGTGACGGGAATACAAGGGAGAGTAATGGGGGTATTTATTTTGCTGCGAGTGTGGGCAACGCGACCAAAGAGCACTTCAGGTAAAGGCAAGCACGGTACATGATTCAACGCATACACGACTACACGAGAAGATTTTGATTCCGGATTAAGAGGGGTTATAGTTGGTCAGGGATACTTGAAACGGTGAAATGTGGATTGTAGATATATGGCTTGGGACTGTGGACTGTAAAAGGCTTGGGTGTCTAATTCTTTTGTAAGAAAATCTTCAGTGATTAGATGGGTTATTTTGCTTACTTGACGGTTTACCTTCAAAGGGGGATACTGTTGGGGTCCATGTAATTTGGGCAATTGCTACGAACGCATACTGAATTACTGAGACTGTGATACTTGTTCGTTTCTTGAACTCTCACTTGTGGATAGAGGATTGCAACCCAGAAAAGGGAAGATGTTCTACATGAGTGCGTCAGTAGTAAACTTAGAACGCCTACGGTTTGTGAATGCTAGAGCCTAGAAGGGCAAGTACGGTTGATGGGAGGAATATCAACCTCTGTCTCTCTCGTGTCGCAACATACAGTCTATAGCTTGTTTCATTCAGTATTGTTTTGCCCTCACAACAAATCAGCAACCAGCTACGACTTATTAGCCAAGCGAACGTGGGAGTAGGACTAAGCAGCATGATTTTACTGTACGGTGGCGATACTGATTTGCTAATGTGTTTTCCTGTTCTAAAGCCCGTGCACAGCCCTGTCGACAAAGCGGCCTTCATAGGCCCGGATCACTTGTGGGCCAACGAAAGCTACCTTCCAGCCCACTCGTCCCGCAGTTCGGCGGATCCCCCGGCCCTTCCTAGTTCCTAGCCTCCTCCCCCTCCATCACATCACGGTCACGGCGCCTCCAACTCCAAGCGCCGCCTCCGCCTCGAAAACTCTTCTTCCCCGCGCGCGCTGCAGCAGGCGGCCCGACCGGCGTGTGGACCTCTCGCCCGCCCCCGCCTGCCGGTTTCCGCGATGGCTGCCGCTTCCTTTCCACCAGCATCTTCCTCCGGCGGCTGGGACTTCACTTGGTGAGTCCTCCCTCCCTGCCCGTCTACCTCCTTTTGTCTTTGGCCGGCCGTGTGCCGGTGCAGTCAGATACCGTTTAGGCACGTAGCTTCCTTGCTCAGCCAATTTGCCATTACGATTCCTTTGTGCAGTGCGACTGCTGTTGATTATGTGCCCTGTGCTAGCCTGCAGCGCCATGCTTGTTTCGTGCTCGACTAATTCCCTCAAAAGAAACTGACGGTTATTATTAGGCAGAAAATGCCTATGTGTGAATGAATGCCTAGACCATCCTCTTCGTTCAGATCATCTTTGATGTAAAATCATTGTAAATTCTTTGTATTTTCTCCATGTATACATAGGAAACCGTGTGTATTTTCATGAATGCTTTTTGGGGGGAAGGGAAACTGACTAAAATTGTGGGAATTTGGTAGCCTGTAGCTGTAGTTTGGCAAGTCCATCCTTGTTATGATATCCAGGGACTGAGGCCTTGTTTAGTTCTGCTCGTGAAATTTCTTTGGCTACTGTAGCATTTCATTTGTATTCGGTAATTATTGTCCAATTATATACTAACTAGGCTCAAAAGATTTGTCTTGTAAATTACATACAAACTGTGTAATTAGTTATTATTTTTATCTATATTTAATGCTCGATATATGTGCCGCAAGATTCGACGTGACGAGGAATCTTGAAAAGTTTTTAGATTTTGGGTTGAACTAAACAAGGCCTGAGGCAACTTGATATCAGTATCAATTGCTTGTTTGGTTTATCGATTGACGTCGACACCATGCTCTGATGATAATTTGAGGTGATATTTTACTGACATGTCAAAAAAATCATGCAATGACTTGATACATGTTGCCCCCACTGCCCTACAGCGTATTTTGTTTCTCCTGCATATGATTTCTGGGTAGAACGCATAGTGCAACACTGACATATTGCTTGGCAGTAACCTTGAAGTTGATTATGGGTCTGAAGAAAATGCATCCATCGTCTACAAAACGTTAGCGGTTGACAAGGAGGTAAAGTAGCTGTGTTCTACGTACTAGTACTTCATGAACTCATCCAGTTTTCTCACTTTGCAACTTTGTATTGCAGTTGCAGCCTGACAAGGTGAAGAGGGAAATGACTCTATCAGGCAGCAAGCTGGCCGTGTTAGTATATCCGCTCTGTCATCCCTAACTGTTGTCTATGCATTGCTGTGTCAAGCCATAACTGAAGTCCTCGTATTTTTGAAATTCAGGCACTTTGCAGCCGTGGAGGCCCGGTTCCTGCGAGCATCGTTCAGTGCATTTGTGGATCTTATGGGACTCGTCACGAAGCTTGTCGAGGAATATGGTGTGGCCATGGAAGAGCATTCTTGAATCTTGATGAACAATCTCATACCGACTTGTTCGCTTGAGCTTATCTGTCAAATGTGTCAGCCGTTCAGCAGCGTTTTTCTCTCACAACAAATCAGCGAGGAGTACTTTCAGCCATGGCTTATTAGCATTGCGGAGTTGATTTTAGTCCGCCTGTGAGGACTTTGGACAGTCTGTACCAGTGGAATTGCTCTTGATTTTGTCAAGTGAATGTATCATTGTATTTGACCTTGATTGGTCCAATCCTATTTAGAGCAGTGAATCATTTTCGGCATACTATTGTGAAATGAACTTTCATGCAACGTTAAGGCAAAATGTACAAATAAGAACAGGTTGTAATCTGTTGTGAAAAATCATACGAACACTTCTAAGACCCGTCTTTGTGTGAGTTTCATTTGCATTAAATAGATTGTTACGTAGATAGTTTTATGACATGGCAGCGTATTTAAGAATATAGAGAGAGAAGAAATGAGTTGACACGATTACCAATTCTTTATGAGGCTATAAATTAAATGCCTATAAAACTATATAATGAAACTGTCCATTGAGAATTGGTGTTTCATCTAAGTGTTTCATTTGCATTAAATATGTTGTCACATAATCATTTTTTATAACATGACTGGGGAAGAGAAAAGAAATATGTTTCGTCTAAATTCTCTTGACACGATTACTATCTATGAGTCATGAAATTAAATGCTTATGAAACTATAGAATGAAATTTTATACTAAAAGGATGTCTTTCGTTCAAATTTCATTGTTTTAGAAACAGCGTCATGAAATTATCCTTGCTTCATCATCACAATGCGTACGAGCATGATATGTGCTCGATACGTAATCAGAAATAGTCTCGGCCGACGTGATGTGCGTACATGTGAGCTACTTGGCACTATACTGCTTCAGCAGTTGTGCCTTCGGTCATCGCCATCCAAAATTCAACGAACTTGACTGGATTCTGAGATGCAAACGCGTCCGGCCCTGTGTTGAACAAACCTATGCAGCCAAAACTGCATTTCAGGATGTGTGATATTGCAATTAGTAAGTGATACTCTGATAATATTAAGACAGATACATTGCTACACATCAACAGTCTCTTACACCATCTCATACAGTACCACATATGATTTTTGATAATATGGAAGAAAGAGAGAGGGGAGAGAGAAAGAGGTCGACATTTTGTGAAACAACTAGCTAAAATTTAAGAGTATGAGAGCTATTATAGCATTATATTTTTTTTTGCGAGAATTATATGAGTTGTTATTGTCATGCAACTCACAACTTTACTTTTATCCTATGCATAAATTAAAAAAATTATGAGTTACTTTGAGACAACTTAAAAAACAACAATTGTATATGTTGTCTATTAAGTCCATTAAGTCATCTTAAAATTACGTGGCATCACACAAGACCACCTACAAAACAAGACCAATGTACTTGCCCTAATTGATACATGATATCTGAAAGCTTATAGATGATACTACTATTATATTACGTTTGGATCTCGTATCAAAAGCAGCTCTTAAGGACAGCGATATAGCGGGAAATGCAGAACCGCGTCTAGAACTTTATGTACAGAGAAAAACGATAGACCGCTTAGATACAACATGGAATTGGGACGCGCGAGAGACATTGTTACGTGATTCTGCTACTGCAACCAAAGAACCAGACAGTGAAGTGGTAAAGCCAGAGGCACAGAGAAACTAAGTGTTCTTCACTTCTTCATGAAGCCACCGTCTAGCAATGTGCTCATAGCTGGTTCGCACGATATCAGCCCCCTAGTCATCCTCTAGATCGCTGAAGGATACATCTTCCTCCTCACCAACTGCAGTGGTGTTTCCAGTTTTGCTGGACACATGATCCACATCCTGTAGCCAATCATCTACTTCTTTTTCATCATCATCCTCTGCAGGGTGAGGGTTAGACTTCTCAGTGGGTAAACTCTTGGCCTCAGTTTTCATTACCAACTCTTCTTGAATTACAGACTTGTCAACTATTTCTGCCTCAGCACTTGAGATAGGATGCTTGTCAGCCTCAACATTTGGCACATGGTCAGAGTTTAGTTCTTGGAATGACGGCACTTCAGTTACTCCGTGCTTGTTTTGGATGCTTGACGGTGACAACTCACTCTCTTCAGGTTCTGTAGTATTCCTGTTTTCTGATAACAGCTTGTTCTTCGTTGGTGAACTTTGCAATAGTCCTCTTGCTTCCAGGATCTGCGTGAAACAGGCGAATTTTAGGAGAAGTATAGATGCACGCTTCAAGCTCCTAATGAAATAAAAGTGCAACAAGAAACATCCTTTCCAAAGTTACTAATAACAAAAAGAAAGGTACGATTCACGACTTCCATAACAAATAGCAGTGTGATGTGAAAATATGATTCAGACTTAGCATGTGTAGTAATTATAATGGAATGCTTCGCATTTTCATGTATGATATGCAAATTTAACTATATGAATTAGAAAGTTTAGTTTAATTTAGAAAACAAGCAATTAATGAAGGATATTCCGAATACTAGTTAGCCAGTACTTCATTTGAAAAAAGTAAAAAACTGGGGTCTAGGTAGGCAGTACTAGTTATGCTTCAGTTTTCAGAAATCAAAATAACCCCCACGACATAAATATCCAAAAAAACGTCAACGTTGGAGATACATCTCAATCTCACTCTATCTGATAAGAGCTACAGCCTGGAAATGGACATACATAATTCTACGTTGGACATACATGTCCTGAATCTCACTTAGTCTGATAAGAGCTGCCACTTGGAAATGGACATACATATGGTTCTTGATCAATGAACTTTACATATGGAGATGACACTTGCATCGAGTGTAATCATCAAGTTTAATGCTCCTACATCGTCTAGTACTCATCAAACTTTACATCATTTATCATACAACAACATCAATTTGGGAAGTTTTGGTTATAATTTTTGTTGTTGCCATATTCCCATCAGCTCAGCAATAAAGAAGTCACTTAAGCTTCAAGCAAGATAATTTGTAACTGTCATGATACATGCTGGATGTATGATTCCATAACAATTACTCTCTTCATTCCAAATTATAAGACGTTTGGGTTTTTCTAGATATATAGCTTTTGCTATGCACTTAGATATACGCTGTCTAGATACATAGTAAAGCAATGTATCTAGAAAAGCCAAAACATCTTATAATTTGGAATGGAGGGAGTAGTGCAAATGTACAATAACATGGATCCACAAAGACCGAAGGCTAAGTTTCTACAGGTAGTGTTAGCCTCATCTTAAGATACAATACAATATATAAAAGGCAGGCTAGCTAATTTTTCCCACATAGTTTGAGGACCATTAATATTTTAGCTAAGGTTGACCCCAGCCTCAGGTTTGTATTAGTCAACTTGAGCTCACGCTACTCACAAAGTCACACTGGAGAATGGACTGGTTCATACTTCAGAGAAAGGATAAACAATAACTCAATAAACCAATTAAACAAAATCACAGCTTATAGGGGGTAATAAAATGGTTTCCAGATAGCATATCTCACATTCAAAAAGACCACAGTTCATAACACATAAAGAAGTAAATTTATTTCTGACAAGATCTATGTAAGTTGTGTTACAAATCAAGCCTAAGCAGAACAAAGGAGAGGGAGTATACTTGTGGTGTTGAAAGAATTTCAGCATCTTGCTTGCTGAGTTTCGAATGGAGAAGCACAAAATATATCTTCCAGAAGCACGCTTCACTCATATTGGTAGAGCAAAGCTCAGTCCTGAGGTATGACAGGCTTGGCACAAGGCGCTCTATAGCAACTGCATGTCCATACTGTGCATCTGACAGTTCAAAATCTAAAAACATAGAAGCATATCAAATGTAGGTAAGAAACTGGGAAAATCGATCTGGTATGGTAAGGAACATTGGACATGCATCATATGAAGGAATGACATGCAAAATTGTGTCAACTCATTCAACTCATAGATTTTGAACCTATAATTGTCAACTCCAAAAACAGCTTTGACCCAGTTGCAAGTTTGAGCAAAAGTACTGTAAACATTGACAGCATAGCAAATATATCATGTAGCGCATTTGGTTCCATTCAGCTAACATCTACACAACGTCACAACCAGTTGCAAACAACACTTCCCTGCAAAACCTTTGTAAATATAGGCAAAATATACTCAACTACAACATATAAACAATGATGACTAATGAATTAATGATGACTTGAGTTCAGATGCTAAATTAAGATGAATAGATTTAGTTGCACTTTAGAAACTGTATAATTTCAATAGTAAGACAATACTGTATTGTAGACAAACAAGCTTAAGCAATTAAAGTCAACCCTCAGATTCTTCCCTTATCCACTACTACTGCAACAAAGATGAGCACACAGTTGCACCAAAACAATCGGTTCAACCATCTATGAATCAAAGCAACAAAATAAACAGTTCAAGCACTCTGATCTGTGCCACTGGCTCTTACGGTCTTACCATCCGTGTGTCGGTCATCAACAAACAAGGGAAAATCAAGCCATGTCTTCGGATGCTTTGAGATGTTACTGACGAACACCACTACCTCCTCGGTGACACCGACCGCCTCGCCTTCTTCCTCCTCCCCCTGATCCCCAGGCCCGAATGGCAGGAACGACGACGCGATCCTGGAGATCTCCGCCACCGCGCCGGCGTTCGACAGCATCGAGATGCCGGTCTTCACCCTGCCCCCGATCTCCGCCAGGTCACTCCGGATCCCGTCGATCCGTGGGGACTGAGGCACCTCCGCAGCGGCGGCATGCTCCTCCTCCTCCTCCTCCTCCTCCTCCTCCTCCTCCTCCTCCTCCTCCTCTTCCCCCGCCTCTCCCTCAACCGGCGGTGGCGCGAGGAAGGAGGCAACGCCCCAGAACCGGCGGGTGAGGGACTCGGTCAGCTCCGAGATATCGCCCTTAACGCCGCGGCTCGGGGTGTCCGGCTGCTCGTCGGACTCCACGGTGTCAGCGCTGGTGGGGTCAGAGGCGCGCGGCGGGCTCTTGTCGCCGGAGGGGGACTCGGATTCATCGTCGTCGTCAGAGTGGGCGGAGGATAGTGTGGCGGCGATGGAGCGAGCGAGCCATGACATCGCGGCGAGCTCGTGCCGTGCGTGCGTGCGTGCGGACTGGAGGGCGGCGGCCGAGCGCTGAAGCGTGGGGCGGTACTGCGGTAGGTAGAGTGGAGTAGCGGAGAACGGGAGGCGTGGCGGCCGGCGAAGAAGGTGAGGTGACGCGAGGATCAGTGCGTGTTCGGCACGGATGCATATTGGATACGGATAAAAAAAAAAGAAGAAGAAGTCTACGGTCGTGATGCAGGATCGCCGGCTGCGCGATGTTGGAGAAAAAAAGTGTTTGTATCGACGATCCAAAGCGTGCTCATACGGAGTGATTCTACGACTTTACCGATAGTACTACCCAGACAACCTAAGTTGTACTCTTCCGATCAAATTTAGGCACATGAATTAAGCCAAGAGACACAATGTTTATATTGCACTTGCACATCAGTTATTAGCAGAAGTAGGATGAATGATTAATATTTGAATGAGGAATGCCTAATTTCCAAAGTAGAGATATTAAAACTTCGGATTGCACACTGCTATTGCGGTTGTTGTTGCTGTTGTTATATCGATCCTATCGTATATACGAAGGAGAGAAATGTGTTTAGGAAACAGAGAATAAAGATGAAGACCTCACCGTTCGTTGGAGTTAGTGTTTGTACCTCGAAGGTGTAGACACGCAGGGAGGTTGCGCCCTCTAAAGAAGAGGGGAATGAAGACGGATGAAAATTTAGCTCTCTTCTAGAGATTTGTATGTAAAAACATAAAATGAAAACATATATAAAACCTACCGCTAGATCCACGTGGGATGTGATACGGTATGTCACATCTTCTTGTAAGTCAGGTTAGATTAGTAACGGGACTCGTTATAACTTTAGAGAACTAAAAATGCATTTAGAACTTCAAAAACTTAGATATCTTCATTGGTGATTTTTAGTATTCATTTATTGGACCATGTCAAGGGGTTTGTTAAAAAAAGCGTCTCTCCCTTCATGTCAAGTGGTTTGTTGGATATCGAAGTCCGCCACGTTTTCTCGATTGAAATTAGACGCCAATAACTGTCACTCGCGCATGCCATTTGTCTGTGCAGTCTTTCCCCGTTCTCTTCAAAATTCCGAAAGTAGCAGCCAACTCACGGGGATTTTCTAGCGTGGCATGGCTAGTACAGCCCCAACTGGGCCGTGATTTTTTTCCCCATGGTTGACACTTGCCAACTCTGTTTTTTTTTTACACTGGGGTACCATCGTTGAAGAAACGCTACAGCAACAGACAACACTAGTACAGTCGTGATATCAGCAGGACGGCTGAACCATCAACTTCGACTGACACATGAACGCATCCGGGCTCCGATGGGCAATGAATGGCCCATCAGCCGCCGCCAAAGTCAAACAGAAACAACTTAACAATTTTATCAATCAAACAAATAAAAAAAACAGCTTGACAATTGATATGGACCCTGTGCCAAAACCGTGGACAAATCCCTCTCGATTTCCAGCGGGATTTGCGCGAATTCTGACCATTTCCCCGCACGGCCCGTACCCAAAACCGGCGGCTCCACGCGGCCACGCCATTTGCCGAAGCGAACCAGCATACACAGACCCATCAAACGAAGCAAAGCACTGCTATGTTTCCAACTCCAAGAGCAGCACCTGGACTTTGCCGCATTCATATGGGCCTTGTTTAGTTTCCACCAAAATTCAAAAAGTTTTCAAGATTTTTCGTCACATCGAATTTTACGGCACATGCATGAAGCACTAAATATAAATGAAAATAAAAACTAATTACACAGTTTGCCTATAAATCATGAGACAAATCTTTTGATCCCAGTTAGTTTATGATTGGATAATATTTGTCACAAACAAACGAAAATACTACAGTACCGAAATCCAAAAAAAAATCACATCTAAACAAGACCATGGTAAATAAATAGAGCCATTGGACTTATCTCCTGAATCTCTGTCAGCTAGTATTTAACAATGTTTTTTACAATAAATTAACAAAAAGTAATCATTGCTTATGAGTTAAGCGACCAGAGCGAGGTATCAGGCAGTCCGGAGGAAACACCCAGGGTTGCCATCGTTGTGCTCATCACTCCCCGGCCCCACACATGCCCACGTCGCCATCGCGCGCGTGGACCTCCTCTCTATATACCGCGGGCCACCCTTCGCAGTACTCCTAGCTTGTAGTGTTCGTCCTTGCCCCCCCCCCCCCCCCCCCCCCCCCCCGCCCCCGGGGATCCGAAGCCAAGTCGACGCAGCACGCGCCGCGGATGAAGAAGAAGAAGGGCGGCGGCTGCGGGTGCCTTGCCGCGCCGATGCGCGTGCTGTCGCGGGCGTGCGACTCGGCGTGCGACCTCTACGTGCGCGGCATGTCCGGGTGCGCGCGCGGTGTGTGCTGCCGTCCGGGTCATCCGCGGGCATCGTGGGCCGCGGCTTCGCCGGCTCCGCGCCCCTGCGCCTCCGAGTCAGCTCCGGCAAGGCCGACAACGACCTTCTCCGCGCCGCGGCCGCGTCCAGCAGCAGGCGCCAGCGCCGCGTCGCGGCCGAGCCGGTGCCAGAGCCGGAGCCGGCGGCAGCGGTGGCCGTCGGCTACGGGGCCGGTACCGTCAGGGCCCCCACACGGAAGAGGGCCGTTGCGGCGACCATGGGCACCATCGCCGAGGACGCGCCGTGCGTGTTCGGGCCAGACGGCGGCGCCTGCGCTGTGTCCTCGATGAAGCCGCCGCGCCGCGGGGGGTTCGGCGCCGTCGAGGCGGGGAGCGACGACGTCTTTGCACGCTGACCCATGCATGGGTACTCGGCTAGGGGCTGTTTAGATTGGGAACGAAAATTTTTTGGGCGTCACATCGGATGTGTCGGAAGGATGTCGGGAGGGGTTTTTAAAAACTAATAGAAAAACAAATTACATAGCTCGTTAGGAAACTGCAAGACAAATTTATTAAGCATAATTAATCTGTCATTAGCATATGTGGGTTACTGTAGCACTTAAGGCTCATCATGGACTAACTAGGCTTAAAAGATTCGTCTCGCGATTCTCAACTAAACTGTGTAATTAGTTTATTTTTTTATCTATATTTAATGTTCCATACATGTGTCCAAAGATTCGATGGGATGGATGAAAAATTTTTGGGTGGGGAACTAAACAGGGCCTAGGAGCATCGCGCGCGCCTGGCCCCTGCCAGTGCAGGATTAGCTTCGAGTCATCTCATGCATCATGGCACCACTTTTCTCCTCGTTCTCGTCTCTAGCTTGACGTGTAAATTACTCTACGATAACTACGAGAGCAGTGTATCCTTAAGAAATTCATCTATGCATGTGTCACGTAGTACGTGATTGCGAGAAAATTTCCACAAGTATAACTTCAGCTTAAACACGCACTGTGCATCGATCTCCACGCATACTTCTCGAAGGTGCACAGTCCATGAACTAATTAACTATATTCAAAAGATTTATCTTGTAAATTATGAATAAAATATATAATTAATTACTTTTTATTTATATTTAATGTTTTATACATGTGTCATGAGATTAGATGTGAATATGTGATCTAGAATCTTAAAAAAGTTTTGTACTTTGGAGACAACTAAACAAGGCCTGAGACGGTGACACAATCCATCTGACGTCAAGATGGCAACGGGGATCCGAAACCCGATTCCCCGCGGGGAATTCCTCCATTGGAGATCGGGGATGGGTGAGATTGGCTCCCCACGGGGAGACTAATGGGGAAAATCCTCTCCCCATCGGGTGTGACGGGTTCGGGGATGTTCCCCCTATCCCCGTACCCGAAACCCGCATACCCGACCCGCTAATAGATACAAATGTACAGAACGTGGATGCGGAGGCCCAAGACGCCAGGTCCAATATCCAGCCCAACTAGCAGCAAATATATATTGCAAGTTTGCAACAGCTAACCCTAACTCTAACCCCATTACCCTAGGCACGGAGGCACCCAACGGCCAGCGGCCAGCTGCTCCTGCTCGCATCTAGATCTTGCCGCCAACTGCTTCCTGCTCAAGCCGCTTGGGTGCTCTACTCCCATTCCCAGATTCCTGAGTCTCCCAAGTGACTCCCCAATCCCCAACATCCAGCAAGCAGCATAGGCTGCACGGCCAGGTGCCCAGGTGGCCAACGCCCAGCAGCGACGCCGGCGAGGCCGCGACCCGCGACTGGGAGGCCGTGAGTGTGACTGCGCGAGACCGCGACCCTCGGGCTCCAGTAGGACGGCACCCGGCGACGCTGCGACTGCGAGGCTACAATCGCGACTCAGGCTGTGGCTGTGCAGTGCGGCCACGCAGTTTCGAGGCACAACACAGTCGACGCGTCTCTACTCTCCGTCTTGGTTAATGTCGGGTATGGGGATCCCCATCGGGGACCAATTCCCCGCGGGGAACGGGGATGGGAGATCGAAAAATGTGCCCCGATGGCCTTCACGGGGACGGGGAAATTTTCTCCCGCGGGGACGGAGATGGTGGGTCAATCCCCGACGGGGAATTTCCCATTGCCATCTTGGATCTGACGCTCAAATCCACGAATGAAGCGAGGTTTCTTTGCTTCCAGCCATAGGATTGGCGGTTTTTTCTCCGCCCGTGCACGACATTTCTCGGCGCTCAGCGCGCCGGCGCAAAATTTTACCTTTCCTCGGTAGAAAACGCGCCGGCCGCTGCCGTTTGCGAGCGCTCGTCAGTGCCAGCGACGGCTTTCTATGCGTTTCTCAATGATGATTGATGTGGAAGTGCGGGACTTCTCTACACTGGGGTACCTGTCATTCAAGCCTGCCTGCCTGCTCCACGAGATGGCTTCCCGGACGAAGGAATTGGCGCCGTGCCGTCTGGCGTGTGCAGGTCGTCCGTGACGAGTGACGACTAATATGGCTCCCATTTGTCGACGATCAGGTCTGTGTGACACAAGAAACCGTCGATCTCTGGAAAGTATGTAGAGTATCATTTTCTTTTGAAACAATTAACGTAAGATTGGCAAATATTTCAGTTGGTGCAATCGAAATCGTCCGTTCGCAGGCGAACACTTGTAGAGCGCGTAGCCAAGGGCGAGCTAAATGACGTGGCTAAAAGTTTTTCATGCTAAAGGATGTGGGAAAGAAAACGAGATCGAAAAAAGGAAAAAAAAAGGTAGGTGGTTTTCTACTAATAATAATAACAACAAAAAAAAGATGCAAACGAAAATCTTGAGTGGTAAAGATGCACTGACTATCTCTCCCATCCTTGGAAAGAAATTACATTGGAGTAAGGCCGAGGTCCCAATATTCTTATCTAAAGGGCCTTCGTTTGACAATGTGACACCGTTTTTTCCATAGTAATATCGTAATAATTTGATAACCTTCTTCCTCCTTTCCCCTTGGTTCTAGTTTGTGAGCCCCATTGTGCTATGTCCCCAGACGAATGGGAAATACAACATATTACACAACTACAAATCATTGATCGCACACATTTGAATGTTTTTTCTTGAATATGTAAAAAAACTTGAACATCTTTGTAATATTTTTCTTTTGATATTTTATCCGGGATATTTTTGTTCTACGGAGAAGAAAGAAAAACTGATCAGTGCACGCACCAGCTCCTGGCACAGAGAGAGACGGGGGAGAACCGGAGTCTGGAGAAGTGTTGTGCAGTTTAAAAAATTGTTCATTGTCGACACTCTCATAGAGTGCTTACAAACTCTTCGCTCTGCCGTCGGCTAATTGGATTGTTGTTATTGGAGAGCATAGGCCTTCACTCTTTAGAGACAGAGAGATGGAGAGGAGAACCGAGGGCAGAAGATGACACACAAGATCATGGGGAGTTGGGGACAGACCATTAGATTGCTTTGAGATTTTGGAGGAATTGAAGGGGAGTAGATTGGGTCTGTTCATTCAGAAAATGTATGTCATTTTGGTTTTATTTTAAATCAAACTTATCTAATTGTGATCAAATTTATAGGAAAAAATAGCACTAGCTAATTGTGAACAAATTTATAGATTAAATATTATACGTTTTGTGTCCTCGAATATAAGAAATAATTAACATTTGTCCCAAGTGAAATTATTCAAAAATTGAAAAAAATAGAGAACATATGTAGAAATTATAAAAAACATATCCCATTGACAGTAGTTATTATTATTTTTTCTATAAATTTGTTTAACTCTGAGTAATTGACTTAGACAAACTCAATTTTCTGTATTTTGAATACAATATCTGTAATATCCAATATATAGATACACAATCGATGCATATTGCATTGCAATCAATGAAACTATGTATTTGATGTTGCTTGTTGCATGTATGTTGATGCATTCCTATAAAAAATCTACAAATCAGATCAAAGTTGGAGTACATTTTAGAACCGGAACATTTTTTTTAGGTTGTAGGAATTTTATCTAAAGCAACCGTTTGGGAGAGATGGACTTCACGAGACTTTTTATATCCTTTCGTACTCACAAGAATAGAGACTTTTAATTAGATTTCTAAATATTATTATTCTTTATTCATGATTTGTCACTAGCTAAAGTTGGAGTCTGACTAGCTCTCTAGATGTAAAGAAGTTGTTGAAAGATATAAAATATTTGTTATTCAAAATGGCTGTTTAAATGAAGATTTAGAAAGTGTGTCCAAGAAATATTTTTTCGATACTCCAAGAAAGATTTTTGAAGATACTCTAATATCGGCTGCTCCATGAGCCTGCGCCCGACGGTCGCTGTATATAAAGGGGAAACACGTAAGATTATGACTCTGCTAAGGCAAAATATTATTTTTTTGTATTTTTGTAATTTTAGATTCCTTCTCTTGGCCAGAGGGATAATATATAGAGATACAAAAATATTAATCTATTATGTTTTCAATTATAGTTAGCTTCTTTCTCACTTTCGAGCATTCTATGAACCATATTAAAGTTTGCATTCTTTTTTTGAGCAGATATTAAAGTCTGCATCGTTTTTTTGAGCAAAATTAAAGTTTGCATCTGGCTCTGAGCTTCTGACCGGAGCAAATAAAGCCTAGTCCGGAAAGGCCCAAACTAAACCTATAAACGAGCTTGTCCATGAAGGCCCATTAGATGTAGGCGGGCTTGGGATCAGTTTCTCAGCCCTAAACATCAAATCTACCTTTTATAACTCAATGGGTGTTCTAGCTGGAGTGCTGGATCACAGTTCGCACTACTTTAGTAGACCAAATCTAATCGGTCTTTTTCTTATGGAGGTAAAGGAAAATATGACCATGTGAGAAGAAAGTTAAATCGTTCTAGTCTACATGATACTGGTGTTCATCTAATCCGTATTGTAATCATAATAGATGAAGAGAGTATTACTACCACCTATCTCCAAAATTATAGGCCATTTTTACTTTTCTAGGTATATAGCTTTTGCTATGCACCAAAATAACAGCGAAAGGATAACATACCAAAAAAAGTTGTAATTGCAAATTATGCATCATGATAGAGCACTATTTCAGAAAACCTTGAATCATTTCCACATTTTTCTAAGCTAAAATAAATTTTCTAGGGTTCAATATGATTTTGGAATCACGTAACTTTACAACAGTTTTCTGGAGTCCAATAAAATAGCTTCAGCTCCACTAGTAAAATTGTTCATAGAGTTGAAGCTAAAAAACAACTTTGCTCGTGAAGACCTCTCAAGGCCTAAATAAAATCACCGTTCAAACTGTTTTTTTTTAAAGAATTTTGGTGGTTTCAAAAGTTGAAGATGTAGAACAATTTAGTTTCCGGATTAGAGGAAGGTGAGTCGAGCAAAGTTAAAGGAAGTAAAAACGATTTAGTTTCCTTCTCATATCTAGTCGAAGGGACTTGGCTCTGGAAAATGATATGGTTTTGGTATGACCCGACAACATGTAAACCAAACCAAGCCATGATAGGAAGTGCTTGACTGATTTGCTGTGAGAAAAAAATACTGCTGAATGGCTGACAGATTCGACTGATAAATTTAAACATGGTAAATATTTCTTAGCATTTATTGTGACAAGCATGATACAACGCCTGATGATCAACTACCGCGGCCTGCGGGGGACTAATAAAGGCCCCGAAATGGCCTTTTAGCCATTATTACTATTATGAACTTGTTAATGAAATCTCACCCAACTTCCTTTCATTCTCAAGGGAAGCATATGTGTCAGTGTCATCACAAAGAAAATGTAGATAAGGTCAGTCTCAATATATGTTTTATGTGAGTGTCATGCACATTAAATAGGGTGTCACATAAGTAAAATTGCTGACTTGACAGGGTCATTAAATGAAGGAGTTTCATTAGATGAGAGAGGAGTTTCATCCCCATGAAACTCATGTGGCTCGGTTACCTAGTTTATAGTTTTGGTAACTGTGCCATGAAACTATGCATTGAGACTGCCTAAAAGAACGCGACGTTTCGATGAACTAACCGTGCATTAGCCACGAACAGATCCAACGGTGCTGTTTGCTGTCACAAGATTAAAATTACACGCGTTGGAGGAAGGTGAAGCAAACACAAACACGCTACATGCGATCCACCGCCCGAAGCGGCCAACCTCTCACGCTCATCCGTCCGTCCGTTCTCGATCGGACACACCTGGCAACCCTTGCTCTTCGTCCCCCCTTGCCAGCAACCCCCAAGCCTAGGCTAAAAACGACGACGCACGACGGTTCCAACAACTCGCGCCCCCTCCCTCCCTCCACTCGCACCAAGTTGGTGGCTCAGGGGTCGGGGCCAATCCCTTCCCGGCAATCGCATCCCCTCCGTCCCGTTCCTTGCCCTCCCCCAACTTCGCCGCCTGGCGTCGCCGCATTCCCTTCGGCTACTCGCTCCTCGTCGCGCTCGCGTCCCTAGTGATGTCTAGCGGTAACGCGTGGTCGCCACTCCCTTCGAATGGATTTGGGTACGTTTTCTCAAGCAATTGTTGGTCCGTTGCGCCTATATGCTCTCCTTGATCTACGCATCGGCCATTGGACGCAATTGCGTCTACAAATATCCTATATTAGATAACCTTGGTAGATTTATTCAATGTTTTTTTAGGGGTAAGCACAATTGAGAAATGACGGATCAGAGTCGGGTTCCCATGTTCCCGAAATAATAGGATTTCTGATTGTGGCAGCGACGACGACTCCTGCTTTGTCCTTTTTTATTTTGCTCGTGTCGTCGGATCGTGGCTTGATTGGTCTCCCCATCCCGCATATCCGAGTCCAGCGGCATGGCGAACCGTGCCGGCGAGCCTATCGCGAGGACCAACCGCCGCGGCGGCAGCGGCAGCGGCAACAAGGACTCGGGCAGCTTCGAGTGCAACATCTGTCTGGATCTGGCGTAAGATCCAGTGGTCACCCTCTACGACCACCTCTTCTGCTGGCCCTACCTCTACGAGTGGCTCCACGTCCACGCGCACTCCCAGGATTGCCCCGTCTGCAAGGCCGTCGTCGAGGAGGGGAAGCTCGTCTCTCTCTACGGCCGTGGCGGCAACTCCACCGCACCCCGTGCAAGGTCGGTGGCAGGTGTGGAAATCACGAGCAGACCGACCGGTCAGCGGCCCTCCACCGCCCCACAGCCTGACCACAACAACCATTACCCGCACCAGAACCCCTGGTTCATTGGTGCTGGTGCTCCTCCCCCTGTGGCTGGTGGTCGGTGGGGGAACTACACTTTCTCGACCGCCATTGGAGGGTTGTTCCCGTTGCTAAGCTTCCAGGTGCAAGGATTCCCCCAGGCAACCGCATATGGGCCTGCTACATGGTTTCCTTATGGATATGGCCATTCTTTCCATGATTATGGGCATGGTTTCCCGGCCTCGCGCCGGGCACCGCAAGCCTAGCACGTTGATGTGTACTTGAAGGTGTTGCTGCTGGTAGTTGGTGTGCTTGTAATTGCTAGCTTGATCACATTTTAGATTATGTATGGCTGGAGATCCATATTGCCCATCCTTGTTGTGTACCATAGTTCTAGCATCGTTGCATCTTAGATAGCTCCCAAAGTTTGATGTATGTCAGTGTGGAGAGAAGTAGAGTGATGCCTCGGCTGGTAATAGTACTTGTGATAATATGTGGCCGTTGGTGTTCATTAGAGCTTGTGTAAAGTTTCTATCGAAAATTATAGGTGTATCTGTTGTGTTCTTGCCTTGAACTTTGACCATGTTTATATTTCTTCAATAAAATCTGCCTACAATGTTCTGTTTTTCTTTGCTATTTACTGCTTGGATAATGCATTGCCAGACTACGCCGTCTGGCCATTGTGAGACAGTAATTTTTTTTTGCAATCTTCTAGGTCATCATAGATAAATCCTTATTCATGGAGAAGTACATCTTTAAGTGTTCAGTTTGCAGTTCAACCTGTTTCTGAGTTAAAAGATGTCACTAACAAAAAACTTAACTGCTGGCCTTTGAATTTGTCCATAATTCTGAATCATACTATTTTTACTTCATCTATATCAGCTTCTTTTTAACTATAAATAGCGCATATGAAGTCCAATATGAAAACATGAACCTCTTGCCTAGTTCATAGTAGTATTGAATCTTTTGAACCTAATAGGTCCTAACATTTTCTTTGCTTTGATTGATTTCAAATTTTAGAGATCTGTTATAGGAATTTAGATTTAGATTTATATAATCACATACTTCACTTAGGCCTGCTGCAATGTGTCCAGGATATGTAATAGTATTACTGGTTCAACTGATGAATAAGCATAAATTTCTATTGCCTAAACTTTAATAATCAAATGGTTCACTAACATTTGCTCTAATAGCTTTCATATTATCTAATGGAGTGATTGGCATATAGAGTTTACTTTGTGAGCTTCCAGTGCTAAAAAATAAAGACATGGTGAATGGATTCCTAATGATACTTCATTCTATGTTAAAATTTCTAGTGATGGACATGTATGGTATATATTTGATGTTTGATCTATGTTGTGAACTTGCCATGATGGTAATGCTAAAGTCTAGTGATTACAGGATGAGCATCCATACTGTATTTCTCTGTGTGTTTCAGAATATGTAACTAGTTGACCTTTGTCTACATTATCTGCAATAACCAAACCTTTCCACATTTCTGTGATTGCAATGAGCAACTTAAAGTAGAGTGTATGTCATGCACACAGAATCTTCGAATCTTTTCACCACATGCTGATGGATGATTTGTAGCATGCTGCATTTACAAGGTATTTTATTACTTTTTTTTTACTTTTTATTCATTATTCATTCATTCAATGCCATTGTGCCCAAGGTATTCTATTATCTTTTTTTATTCAATGCCATTTTGCAATAACATCTCACCTAGTACCGCATTTGTTGATGCAGGATTGCAGGTGCTACAAATTATAAACTTCAACATCTGCCATCGACGTAGATCTGTTTATTCCTCCACGCCGTCCTCTCCCTTCCATCAGAAAATTGTGTTTCTTTGCCATTTGACATTGCATGCATTAAATTATATACCTCCATGGTATGAGAGAGAGCCACGTGATCATCTGTCTCCTCCTGGCTCCATCCTTCTCTCCCCCTTTTGACGTTGAGGGGGGTATTGAGGCCTCCTTTTTTCCTCTTCATCCTCACCATTGTCTTCCGCATTGTTAGGACGAATTGGATAAGCTCTGCTTGCCTGTTAGGCACTGGATGCCTGCCAGATTCTGGGGTATATTCGTGGCTTCGGTCAAGGTTGGAGTTCAGCCGAGCCATGGTGGGACGAGCATGGTGGTGCTTGCTCGATAAACATCCTCCTAGGTCGGGAGATGGAGATAGAAAATACGACTTAGCTTCTTGGCACTTTCTCTAGGCACCAAGCCCTTTTCTCGCAGTGGGCCTTGAAGGGTCGAGATGGCGGACTAGAGGGGGGGTGAATAGTCCTTTCTAAAACTTATCGCGCCGGCTAACCGAAACAAATGCGGAATTAAAACTATCGGTCTAGCCAAGACTACACCCCTCTATCTAAGTTCTCTAGCACCTTGTAAAAGATCCTAAACAAGCAAACAAGGTGCTACCTTAGCAAGAGCTCACCTAACCAATTCTAGGAGCAAGGTCACACAAACCTATGCCACTAGTACTTTGCAAGACGGGGGAGCTCCTACACAACTAGTAAGCAAAAGCACAAAGCTCCTAAGCTCACTAGCAAAGCTCAATAACAAGGCAACTAATGCCAAATTAGAGAGCGCAAAATACTTAGCTACACAAACTAAGCAATGTGACTAACAAGGTTACACAAACCAAATTAGTCACGCAAGGGAAGTACTTCTAGCTACACAAGCAAGAAGGTAACTAGCAAGCTACACAAGCTAACTAGTTACAAGAGCAACTACACATGAATGTAAATACAAGCTTGTGTTAGGGACTTGCAAACCAACGGGAAGAACAAAGTTGACACGATGATTTTCTCACGAGGTTCACTTGGTTGCCACCAAGCTACGTCCCCGTTGAGACAAGCTCCAAGGTTGTCGCCGGTCCTCTTGCTAGTGGTGACCCGCAAGTCACACTCTCCCACGTGGAGTGCTTACCACAAGCTCTAGCACTTGACCCGGCCGGACCACTTGTCGCTCTTCACGTCTCGCTCAACTAGAGTTGCTCTTTGCGATCCCCGCGGGGTGAGCACCGTACCCCTCACAATCTCTTTTCCGGAGCACCGCACAATCTCCTTGCGTGCTTCGACAGAGTCACAAGCCACCAAGCCGTCTAGGAGGTGGCAACCTCCAAGAGTAACAAGCACCACCGGCTTGCAACACGAACACCTAGTGCCACTCGATGCAATCTCTCAATGCAACGCACTAGAATCACTCACTCGCTATTGATTCGCACTCTTGCAAGCACAAGTGAGTTAGAGGCTTTCCTAGCACTCCCCAAGCATGGACACTAAGTCCTAAGGGTGCTCAGCAACAGCCAAGGCCGGCCACCACTTCTATTTATAGCCCTAAGGGCTAAACTAGCCGTTGCCCCTTCACTGGGCAAAAGTCGTGAGCACCGGACTCACTGTAGGTAGCACCGGACGCTGGAACAGTGCGTCCTGTGCTCCAAAAACAGCCACGTGTCACTAGCCGTTTGAACTTGACCGTTGCCGCCAACGGCTAGCACACGCACGCGCGTCTGGAACAGTAGCACCGGACGCTCTGCTGCTTCACACCGGACGGTCCGGTGCTCACCGGACTCACACGCAGAGAGCAACGCAAACTTGCAGCAGCACCGGACTCTCAACGTCCTGTGCCACCGGACGCTGGAACAGTGCGTCCTGTGCCACCGGACGCTGGAACAGTGCGTCCTGTGCCTGCAGTTCAACTTGTTAGGTTGCTAACTTCTAGCTCCGAACTCCAAATTCGATGATCTTGGACATTTTGGAAAGCTTACTTAGAGTACTATCCAATAAATATGAATACTCAATCCAAATCAAAATGGATCAAAGCAGTATTCCAATCTAAAAGCCATCCTAATGTCCGGAGAACACCGAAAGACTTCTCTCTCTTCTCCAAGTTGAACAAAATCAACTTCAACACCTTCTCCTTTGCAAATGTGCCAACACCACCAAGTGTACACCACCATGTGCAAGTGTGTTAGCATTTTCACAAATATTTTCCTAAAGGAGTTAGCCTCTCAACTTGCCACGCACTCGATCCTAACACGTATGCAAAGTTAGATCGCTCAAGTGGCACTAGATGACCGATATGCAAACAAGTTTGCCCCTCTTGATAGTACGACCATCTATCCTAAACCCGGTCATAAACTTCTCTACACACCTATGACCGGTGAAATGGAAAAGCCCTAGGTTATACCTTTGCCTTGCGCTTTCCATTCCATCTCCTCCAATGTTGATGCAACACATGCACCAACCAATCACAAAATGATATGATCCACTTCATATCATCACGCGACCGTATTGGTTCATTGATCTTGACCTCACTTGCTCTTCACCGTTGCCTCGGTCCATCGGCGCCAAGTCTTGCTCAAGCTTCACCGTCACACGCGGTCCCTCGCTTCAAAGCCTCCGACTTGCCCTTCACTCTTGCAACCGGTCCATCAAGCCAAGCCTCATCTTGATCTTCTCCACCTTGGTCACATGACTCCATGTCATGTCTCATATGCAATGAGCTCCTCCATCATCACATCATCACCTGTGGACTAATCTCCTGTGTATCTCACATAAATACTATTAGTCCACCTAAGTTGTCACTCAATTACCAAAACCAAACAAGGACCTTTCAGGCCTTTTGGAGTCCACCAAACCATTTGCTAATGGGCCCAAGAGTGCGTGCGAGGTCAGGGGTTACCGTGTGTTTGACACTCAAAAGCACCTATGTTTGGTTGGTACCGGTCCCACTGGCTGAATGGGCTTCAAAGCCTAAGTCTGTAAGACTATCTCTAACAATGGAAATCTAAGGCCTTGTTTAGTTGTGAATTTTTTTAGATTTTGACACTGTAGCACTTTCGTTTGTATTTGACAATTATAGACTAACTAGGCTCAAAAGATTCATGTCGTAAATTACAGATAAACTGTGCAATTAGTTTTTATTTTTTGTCTATATTTAGTGCTTTGACGAGGAATCTTGAAAAGTTTTTGAATTTCATGATAAACTGAACAAGGCATTAAGACCTATTTTACGTTTGTGTAAGGCTGTCTCCAATAGGAGACCCATTTGGGAACCCAAACTCAAAATGGGTCTCCAACACAATACCTATAGCCTCCAACAGAGTACCCATACAGAAAACCCATTTTAGGTATCAGGAGAGGCATAACCCAAATTTGGGTATTCTCTCTCCTCGAGACCCATTTGCAGAGAGTGTTTTCTTTTAGGTCTCGGTGCTGGAGAAGACTAAATATAGGTATAGAACCTTTTACCTGTAGCGCTACCCAAAGGATAAATGGGTCTTGTATTTTGGGTGATGATTGTTGGAGATAGTCTAACGCTACAGTCAAATATTTTAATATCTATTTTTAGTCTTCTTGAACAACAAAATTTTAAAAAAATTCTGCAAATGTCTTTAGGAGAGAGTATATTTATATTTAGGTTATGTTTCTCTCTCCTGACACTCGAAATAGGTCTCGCGTATAGGTTCTAGATACTTATTTTGCATTTGGGTGCCCGTCTAACCAAGGCCTTGTTTACTTCCAAATTTTTTTACAAAATGTGAATAGTAGCACTTTCGTTTGTATTTGACAAATATTGTCTAATTATAGACTAACTAGGCTCAAAAGATTCGTCTAGTCAATTCCGACCAAACTGTGTAATTAGTTTTTATTTTTATCTATATTTAATACTCCATGTATACGTCTAAAGATTCGATATGATGGAGAATCTGAAAAGTTTTACAAAATTTTTGGGGAACTAAACAAGGCCCAAAGTGAAACCAAACCTCTCCGAGCAGAGGGGGGTTCTGGGCAGACTTTCTGCTTCCGCCGACGCATGTTGACTCGCACCGTCACGCTCACAGACCGTACACCTGAATGGATGAATCGCACCGGGCCACAGCAACAACCGCCGGACCGCTATACTACTCTTCCAGACTTCAAAGCGGCCTGCCGCAGCCGCTTCCCTCTTCACCGGATGTGCATGTCGTCACCTCCTCACACCTCATCGGATAAGAACTGGCTCGGCCGAGTTTGGAGCCTCGCGGCCTGTGTATCCACAATGGCTGCGCCCACCAACCCCTTCGGTACGGTCTAGTTTGTCGCACCAGCTCTGGCTTAGCCTCTGCTTGATGGCGTCCGCAACCCCTTGGGGTCAACTCAGCTGCGAACTTGGACTCCAACCTTGACCTGTATCTACAAAAGGTGGCGCTATGGGTGGGTCGTCTCGTGCAGCGACGCACGGCGTGTACGACCACCTCGTACGTACGCGACGCGTGTGGCACCGTAAGCGTGTCCGTCCGAGCAGATGGCGCCGGCTGCGGGGGCGGGGGCGGTGGCGGGCAGCAGGCGCAAGAACTGGTCGGACGAGTGCAGGAACCTGTGGCGCGTCGCGGGGCCGGTGATCCTCACCGGGATCTTCCAGTTCCTCCTCGGCTTCGTCACCACGGCCTTCGTCGGCCACATCGGCAAGGTCGAGCTCGCCGCTGTCTCCATCGTCAACGGCGTCGTCGAGGGCCTCGCCTTCGGTCTCCTGGTAATAATCAGCAACCACCACCAATCTCTTCTCGTGTCGTCTCTAGTCTAACGGCGTAGCGTACCGTCGCCTGTCTGACGGATCACTCACTGGTTTTTGCTTCCACTCTACGTGCAACGTGCCCACCGACCGCATGCAGCTGGGCATGGGGAGCGCCCTGGAGACGCTGTGCGGGCAGGCGGTGGGCGCCGGGCAGCTCCAGATGCTGGGCGTCTACATGCAGCGGTCCTGGATCATCTGCGTCGCCACCTCCCTCGTCCTGCTCCCGCTCTACGTCTTCACGTCCCCGATCCTCCGCCTGCTCCGGCAGTCCGCCGACATCTCGGCGGTGTCCGGGCGGTACGCGCGCTGGTGCGTGCCGCAGCTGTTCGCGTACGCCGTCAACTTCCCCATGCAGAAGTTCTACCAGGCGCAGAGCAGGGTGTGGGTGATGACGGCCATCTCGGGCGCCGTGCTGGCCGTGCACGCGCTGCTCAACTGGCTCGTCGTGTCCAGGCTCGGCCGCGGGCTGGTCGGCGCCGCCGTCGTGGGCGACGTCTCCTGGTGGCTCGTCAACGTGGCGCAGTTCGTGTACCTCGTCGGCGGCTCCTTCCCGGGGGCGTGGACTGGGTTCTCGCGCAAGGCGTTCGCCAGCCTCGGCGGCTTCGTCAGGCTCTCCATCGCCTCGGCTGTCATGCTGTGGTTCGTATCGTATCGTCTTCTTTTTTCCTTCTTGATTGATTGAGTTCACTAATCACTAATATGTCAGCTGGTTGGCACAGCTTAGAGATGTGGTATTATACGGCAGTGCTCATTCTGGTTGGATGCCTGAAGAACCCAGAGATTCAAGTTGATGCGATCTCCATATGGTCAGTGCCATTTGTTTCAGTTCGATCATCTTCTAACAGCATCTGCCTCTGCATTTCGCAGAGAACACGTTGGCAGGCCTATGTGCCCCGTGAATCGTGATGATTCAGTAATTCATTTTTTTCTCTTTGGCTGTAACAGCATGAACTATCAGCTTTGGACACTGATGGTTGCTGTTGGCTTCAATGCTGCAGTAAGGTAACGTCCAGCACTGCTTGGCTTGTCGGCACCTTTGATGTATATATATTTCTGAAGAAAAAAGATCTTTGAGCTCTCAATTGTTGCCATTATACTGGCTACTGATATGCGTTGTTCTTCCTTTCCGTTTCGTTCCCCGTACGTCAGTGTTCGCGTGTCGAACGAGCTCGGCGCCAACCATCCAAAGGCGGCCAAATTCTCCGTCGTCGTCGCCACCGCCACATCGGCCGTCATCGGGGTGATCTTCACGGCGGTTGCTCTGGCGGCGAGGAAGCAGATGCCTCGGCTTTTCACGGGCGACGACGTGGTTCTCAGGGCGACTGCCAAGCTGGGGTACCTCCTGGCCGCCACCATATTTCTCAACAGCATCCAGCCTGTGCTGTCAGGTACTAGAATCGATCTGCATCCTACGTATCTTGAATTTTCAGAGAAAGCCACGGACGATTGTTTCATGCATGCTCATGCTCAAATCTAGGGATGAAAACGGTATGGATATATTCTGACCGTATTCGAGACCCGAATTCGTTTAGAGAGGTTTAGATCTGTCTGTATTCGAGTCCGAATATTCAACATTCGATACTGTATCCGTATCCGAATATTTAAATCGTATATTTATGATGTCGACATCCAATCGTATCTTATCCGACATGATTGATATTATCCGTATTCGGATCCGACCATAAATATGAAAACAAATATGATATCGATAATATCCGTTCGTATCCGATCCGTTTTTATCCCTACTCAAATCCGTTCATGTATGTTTGCTGCAGGCGTGGCGATCGGTGCCGGGTGGCAGTCGTTAGTCGCGTTCGTCAACATCGGCAGCTACTACCTCGTCGGCCTGCCCCTGGCAGCTGTGTTTGGGTTCAAGCTGAAGCTCAATGCAACAGTAAGACATGACATGCCTGGAAAATTTGACATGCCTGGGGATTTGTTGGCCTTCCCTTCCTCAAAGGCAACCTGTTGATTCTGTATGTGCTGCAGGGGATTTGGGTGGGCGTGTTGATTGGAACAGTATTACAGACTGTGATTCTGTTTGTAATCCTCAGCAGAACCAAATGGCAGAAAGAGGTACATTACTATCTTGTACCCACCTCTTCATCGTCATCTTCTTTTTCTCTGATCTTGCTCCCATATTCTCAAACATTTTTTTTCTGCTCTTGTTTGCATATTCACTTTTCTGGTCTTGTTCCCATATGCTGGAACATTTTTGTGCAGGCTATGCTAGCAGAAGAGAGAATACGGGTGTGGGGAGGAAACGTCGAGCTGCCACAGACTCAAGAGACGAGACCAAGTGAAAACACTGCCGCAACTGTATCATAGGAAACCAATAGAGAATAAAAAACAGGAATCGTTACCATATTCAGCCGTCAGAAATTCAGAATCGTCTAGTGTGTCATTAAGTGTGGAGTAGTAGTACTTGTAACAGATGGGAAAATGTGATACGCCTACAGCTGTGTGCGTGCGTTTGACGTTGCAAGCATTGAGTGGACACTTGATTCGCAAAAAAAAAAAAGGAACGAATCGTTCACGATTCAAATATGGCAATGAAAAGAGAGAAAATAAAATATGGCAATGAAAAGAGAAAAAAATACAGAGTGAGAAAGCCCATGCCATCTTTGATTGGATGAGAGGAGTAATAACAAATTCATATGCATTTCTTCGCAAAAAAAAATCATATGCATTACTCATGTTCTCGATGACGACGATCAAATAGGTTGCACGGATGACATCTGATGATCTGAATTCTGAACAGAATGCATGAGGCTAGCCTACACATGGACATCCATCTGATCCATTACAGAGACAGAGATGCAGAAGCCACAACGACGACGACCTGGCTACAAAACCTACGACTACGACGAAGAACTCCGTGAAGGAAGATGCGTATTACGTGTTCGCTGAGCCGGTGATCAGATCTTGCCGGTCAGCTTCTCCGCCTTGATGACCGGGTTGGCGCGGGCGATGGCGTCACGGCTGGCGCCCTTGAAGTCGAAGCTGCAGCCGTGCTCCTCCGCGTACCGGTGGCTCCCGCAGAACGTGTTCCCGCATCGGCACACGAACCCCGTGAGCCCCACCTTCTTGCAGCACGCCGCGCACCGGCCCGGTGGCGGCGCCTTCTTCTTCTTCGCCGCCGCCTCGGGAGCGTGGGGCGGCGACACGGCGGCGGCCTCCGCTACGGCGCCTTTAGCAGCAGGAGCCAACAAACAGACGCTCGCGGCGGGCGTGCGCGCGGCCACCACCGTTGGCTTAGCCGCGGCGGCGCCGGGCCCGGGGGTCACCGCGGTAGCGGTGGATCGGGTGACGACGGGATCGATCGCCGTTGCGGCGTAGGAGGCGCCTGGACCGTCCGTAATGGTGCAGCAGTGCTTCTTGTAGCAGACGGAGCACATGCCGAGGGTCGCCGGGCTCCCAAAGAAACCGCAGCCCGCGGCGCACATCGGCGTGGCGCTGCCACCGCCACCTATCTGCTGCCGCGACATCCTGCGCGCGGCGTGTGCGGATCACGATCGCGTTCGCGCAGGTGGTGGTGCTGCGGTTGTAGTAAAACGCCCTACGCTTTGGTGTCTTTTGATTGATTGGTGCGTAGCGTGGTGCGGGACAGGATTTATAGCGCGTCACAGATCGCGTCCAGGCCGAACTCGGTACAGGATGAGGGTGCGGACGGCTACGATTCCGACTCCCGAACTCGGGGTTGGATGAACCCTAAATTATTCTCCGGATACAGTTTTACCATACGTGTGCTATACTGCTATTAGTTGTCCGCTTCGATCGTGTGTAGCATGTTGGTATGGTTTTTATTCTCCGGTATAGGAAAACGAATGGATATTCACGATGTGCATGTTACACACGATGCTTGTTGCGTGTTTTCTGTTGAAAAAAAGAGAGTCGGCTCTTTGAAACTTTACTTTTTTTGGATGATTTTCCTTTATTCAGAGATCAGGACAGCAAGATTGATGCTAGGCCTACCTGGGTCCGAAGCCTGTCCATGAAAGAGGTCGACTCAATGGTCGGACTGACTTGTAGGCAGCCCGGCCCAGCCAAAATGCCAGGCGTGACAAGCGTAACAAGAACATGTTTTTTTTTCTTCTGTGGCTCGGTCCAAGTCTATTTTTTCTCTCAATTTTTACGAAAGTTCGCTTTTTCACCCTCAACTCCAAAACCAGACAAACCACCTCCTTCAACTTTTGAAACCGTATATTTTACCTTTCTAAAGCGGTTTTGAAGGCGGTTTTGCTATAGTGAATAGAGATTTTGCTACAGTGATGTTAGTTTTGCCTTTTTCCTTTTTAATTATTTTGAGTGAATATTTGAAAAATCATAGTAAATCATAGAAAATCATAAAATAGAAAATCCAATTTTGTTGGACTCTACATAAGTAGATCAACACAATAAACATATAATATGGTATGCTTTATTATAAAATTTTTGCTATAAAGGTTTTGTCTTTTTCTTTTTTATTTATTTCAGCTAAATATTTGAAAAATCATAGTAAATTACAGAAAAATTATAAAATATAAAATATAATTTTGTTACACTTCACATGAGCATATATCTACACAGAAAAAGTTGTTTGATCGACAATACATAACCCAAACGATGCCTGCTTGACTTAATTCTTTTCAACATGTCCCCAGATTAGACCCGCCGCTGCCTTGAGTTGATACGACCTCTTTGCAAGGAGTGAGAGTGAGCCTTTAGACCCGGGCCAATGCAGCAGAAAAAGCACGCACACATGCTTTGAAAGCTGACCCTGGGATCATCAAATGAACCAGTGTACTTACAAGAACCATCACTCTGCCAAATTAATTATTAGTCTGAGTAATAATTTACTTCTGCTGGGGCTAGTACGCTTTTTGTGTGTTAGTGCTCCTATTACGGTAGTTCACACACCTTTGCAATTCACTACGGAGTACTTATTAGCATGTGTGGGTGCCACCAAAACGTACGACGTGCTGACCATCTGAGCTTTGCATTGTTTTCTTGGCCTCGATCAGTTTCGCTCTGCGGCCTCTTCGGGACCATTTAGGCCCTGTTTAGTTCCCCACCAAAAAAATTTTCATTCATCCCATCGAATCTTTGGACACATACATGAAACATTAAATATAGATAAAAAAATAAACTAATTACACAGTTTAGTTGAGAATCGCGAGACGAATCTTTTAAACCTAGTTACTCCATGATTAGCCTTAAGTGCTAAGTAACCCACATATGCTAATGACAGATTAATTATGCTTAATAAATTTGTCTTGCAGTTTCCTGACGAGCTATGTAATTTGTTTTTTTATTAGTTTGTAAAAACCCTCCCGACATCCTTCCGACACATTCGATGTGACACCCAAAAAATTTTCATCCCCGATCTAAACAGACCCTTAGCTGACCTGAACGCAGGCGCCGATGGTCCGAGTTGGCCCCGTCAATCGTCACGAGTTCACGACGTACGCTTTGCATTGCGCAGAAGCCGACCAGCAGCAGCAAAAGCACGGCAGGTCTCTGCTACTTTAAAGCACGCTCCGCCCTGCTGAACCATCAAAATGGGCGCCAACTGCCAAGCCCCGCGGCGGCACGGCAGCAACCCTTGGAGCCAAGCAACGGCGGCCTGCGCCGGAAAGAGAGGCAGGCGCCGGGCGCGCGCGCCGAAACTTACCAAAGCCGCCCTGCGCACGCCTGCCTGGCTCGTCAGGCGAAACCATGCCAACTGGATATATTATTCCGTCCTCGCTCGTCGACCAACCCAGCAGCGACTCCGATCGACTCACCACCAGCGCGAGCACGCCGCAGTTTCAGTTCGCCATGCGTTCGAACGGAAGTCCAAACTCCAAAGCCTTCGCCTCTAAAACTCAAAGCCCAAAGCGGAGGAGGAGGCCCAAAGCGCGACAACACTTTTCGCTCGTGCTGCTGGGTAAATTAAAGCCAAAGCCGAGCCGAGAGCTGCTCCTTCCCTGCGCTGCGTTGCGAGTAAACCTCACCGGAATCCCCCAACCGCAGCCCGCTTTAATTTGGTATCCTAGAGGACGACTAGACGTGACGTGCTTCTCTTTTGCAGCGCTAGCTCTAGCTGCTCCAGACTTGATGCCGGCCGTTTGCTAGCTTCCTCCCTCTTTTGTTTCCTGAAAATGGAAGCTGACCTTGGCCTGTTTGCATCCACCTTTCGTTCGTTCCTTTGCCAAGCTGACCCCGATCTAGCTAGACGCTATTGGTGCATATTGGGCAGTGTCATGCAACTCAAAGTGACCAATGGCTACTGACAGATCCTGCGTAGTACGTGAAAGCTCTTATCTGCCAGCCCCCACCGCACCCGCTCCACGAAAGACGAGTAAAATTAACCGTGCGCGCGCAATCTTTTATCCCGGGGCGAAGCCGGCACGAAGCTTCGTCGCGCACGTACCGAACCCCGGCCCTGACGTGACCCTTCCCGCCTCCATTCCCTCGCCGGCCCTTGCTTGCATCCGCCGCCGTCCTCGACGTCGTCCACGTCCACGTCCAGGGGAGTGGTTCAGGTGAGGCAACACCTTGCGGCCTGTTGCAACTTGCAAGCACTCGCTCTGTGCGTAAGCATCCAGGATTCCAGGTACGTACTGCTGGCATTCTTGGTTGGAGCATCAAATTCCGGCAACGCGAGAAACATGTGGTGAGGACTTAGGAACTTATAAGTTATATGCGAGTAATTAAGCAATTAATTAAGTACGCAAGCAGTGATGAAACTGATATATATGATAGTTGATGATCTTTTCTGGCGGCGATTGAGATGGCTCGAATAAAATAAAAGCACTCGAGCAGCAGGAGACAGCGAGCAGTGCTCGTGGCGAAGTCATTCAGGCGACCGTCGCATTTGGCGTTTGGCAGGGCAGCTGTGCGGGCATCCTACAAAGCTGAGACGAAAAAAATAATGCAACTAGCCAACTAATACGCAAGGCCATGCTGGCAAATTAAAGCTTGCGTAAGCCGTGAGGAGATAGAACAAAGGAACCCAAACCTAGCAAAATGGGCCGAATTAATTAGCATTAGAATTTAGTTTAAGTAGCACTTCAGCAGGGATATCCCAAGTTTTTACCAACAAAGGGTCTGATAGCCAGGCACGACTCCTTGGGATGGAACACCTGGCGGCAACCTTCTGATGATGTTCTCCATGTTTCCAAACGGGTAAACCCAAACTGAGCATGTTAACGAATGCTCAGTTTCTAGCATTTAGCGTGACATATACCCAGATCAGATGATTTAGTTTGGCCTAAAACTGGCTCATCAGTAGGATACATCATACAGCAGTAGCGATTTGGTTGAAACCTACAAACTGGGCCAAGAATTCGTTACTGTTTATAATGTTTAAGAATCTACTGTAATTTAATCTGAGATTGCAACATTGTCCTTAATAATTATTTAATCTTTTGTTCAAGTCGAGCTTCTGATGAAATGCAAGCTCCGTTTCCATCATAAATACTAGACTGGAAGTCTCTGTATTTTTTCTGAACTTGTCCTCTATGCTTTTTGAACTGGCAACTGGCATACCATGCGTTCATCTGGCGGAGTACGTTTTTGCAGGGGACGATCACATCGCGATCGCCAATTCACAGTGGAGCGCGCGCTGGACGACGACGGAGAGATCCTTCCGAACACCGACAAAAAGAACGAAAATCCAAAAAAAGCCCCGTGAAACTTCCCTCACTGCCCGTGCCCGGTGCCCGTCGTAAACGCAGCCCCGCGCAGTGGACCCTCTCGTCGCTACTCGCCTCGCCTATATATACGCGCCCGCACTGTCACGCTCCACAGCCACAGTGCCCACCAGCTCGCCGGCGGCTTCACAGCTTGCGCACTCACAGTCACAGGTAATAGGCTAAGTTCAGAAATGGGGAGCATCGAGGTGTCCAAGCCGCCGTCGAAGCGCCTGTCCCCGAAGCGCAGCAACAGCAGCAGCAGCAGCAGCTTCAAGCTGAGCCTGCCGGGCCTGTTCTGCGGCCAGTGCAAGGCCACCGCGGCCTCGTCGCCGCCGGACTCCCCAACGGCCGGCGGCGCTGGCGCGCGGTCGCTGTCGTCGTCCTCAGCGTCCGCGTCGGCCTCGTCGTCCTCTGCTGGCACGTCCCGCGGGCGCAGGCGCGACCGCATGGCGGAGCTCCGCGAGATTTTCCGCCACTTCGACCGCGACATGGACGGGCGCATCTCCGGCGCGGAGCTGCGCGAGTTCTTCGCGTCCATGGGCGACGACGGCGGCAGCCTGGCGCTGCTGGGGCTCAACAAGCAGGACGGAGGGGCGGGGGAACACCTGATGACGCTGGGGTTCGACGACTTCGTGCGCATCGTGGAGAGCAAAGGCGGGGAGGAGGAGGAGCGCGAGGACCTCCGCCGCGCCTTCGAGGCGTTCGAGGCCGTCAAGGGGTCCGGCCGGATCACGCCGCGCGGCCTGCAGCGCGTGCTCAGCCAGCTCGGCGACGAGCCGTCCGTTGCCGAGTGCGAGGCCATGATCCGCGCCTACGACGACGACGGCGACGGCGAGCTCGACTTCCACGACTTCCACCGCATGATGAGCCAGGACTAGCCAGCTGGCTAGCTAGTCGCCTAGTCCGGTCGTTTCATGTCCTGTGAACTGTGATTCCCGTCACTTGCTAGCCACCGTCACGAATATTTCATTTTCATTTAGCTAGGTTTTTTTTTTCGCATTGCCTTCGGTTCGTGTACCTGTAACCTGTGTGTACTTGTGTTTGTTGGTGGGTGAGCGTGTGCGCATACGGCGGGCACGTGCATACGTGGCTTGACTTCCTGGTGTGCCTATGTGCGTGCGTCGGAGTCTGATTATATCTGTGCGTTCCAGAGACAGTGATCTCATGACTCATGTAATATAAAATCTATGTGCGGTTTCTAGACTAAACTTGCACGGCTGTATCATTCAAGTCCTCGACTCTAGAAAATTTTAATATTATGGCCATTGAACTTTATGTAGTAGTTTTCCTAGCTTTCACAATCATGTCTTAGCACGTATTTCATTAAAAAGAAGAAGAAGATAATTATAAGACACATGTGCGAAATACCCTATTATAGGCTACCATACCGGTGATCGATAACCTAGGACAAAGCGAAGTTGCAAGGTAAGAGCGATGGAAAAGAACCCTCAACTCTAGAACCCTATGAAAAGACAGACATCAATACAATGGTTGCATTATAGTGAAACACAATAGAAAATCATGGTGGCAAAGTCTCCAACAACATGTCGGCAAAGCATTTGCTAGAGAAGGGACCTCGAGACATGACTGTCGCCCACAAAGAAACCACTATGGCAAAGTGACCTCGATGGCAAAGCATCTACGAGGGGAGAAGTCAAATCGCTATCGGCAAGCATCTGATAGAGAAGAGATCAATCACGACAATGGCGACAAAGCATCCGCCATAAAAACTGTAGGACCAACCACTATGAAGAAAGATAAGAGGCACACATATTACACGGATAAGAAGTTGATCTGACGAGAGGAGTTGTAGAATGAGTGGAAGCGCAATGGTAAATGTTCATGGAAATAGAGAGGAGACGAGGGAAATTAAAGAAAAGAGCGGGGACGATGCAGATGGACGCCATTTTTTGGCTCTGCCACTTCCCGTCGCCATCGCACACCGGCCGACAGCAAGAGCCGCGGCCGGAGAGGGAAAATTCTCAACTCTACAATGAGTCAATGACACTTACGCTGTAGTGTCATGCAGCTTCCTAATTATACAGACGCTGCTCCTCCTTGCTTCCCCGGCCCAAGAGAAGCACATTTTCACCTGTGTGCACGGGGCCCGCGGCACCCTGGGCCGAGCCTTCTCGCCAGCTGCTCACTTGGGTCGCGTGCACGCCGGCCAGGCATGGCCTGCACGCCGCCGCACCGCACGGACGCCACCACACAGGTGAACGACGTGCTCCCCTGCGCTAGCAGCAGCCTCTTCATCAGGCAAATCGACTCCTTTTTTTTTTACTGCGAAAAAGACAAGTCGACTCCGACACGCCGTTGACATCGACTCCGACCGCGGGTCCTTCCTCGCGTCGGAGCGGTGATGCATGTGTTCGCTCGGAACGAGCACGGTTTGTTCCATTCGGAGCGGTACGATTTCGGAAACCGAGTCCGATCTAGGCTAACAGGCCGTCAGACTCACCCGGCCTATAAATCTGGCGCTCTCCACCCCCATCGACTCATCATCGATTAGAACAGCTAGCGCCGCAAGCAAGAGCGTAATAATACATTATCAGCCCCAAATTAGGTAGTAAGAGGCATATATACATTGAGGATTAGGCACACGGCCGGGATCGGATGGCGACCACCAACAAGTCAGCAGTAGTTAAAGCACAACCATCCAAGAAAAACAGCGTGGTCACCATCCAAATCCAGATGAAAGAGAGTGGAGGAGGAGGAGGAAGAGGGAAGGCCAATGCTACTGCCGCCACAGCTTTCGTCGACCTCGAAAAGGGTCCAGAAGCCCAGGCGGGTTCAGGCCAAAATACCTCATGCGTCACGTTGTGCGGGGTAAGTTCTACGTTAGAAAATTATAAGAACTTCTTTATATATATGATCCGTGTTAGTAGCGTTGCATTATGCACTCATATGCTTGCTTTGCTAAACTTTCACCTGTTATTTTTGCAGTCTCTTGTTATAGCGCTGCTGATTTTCATCTCCATCGCTCTTGACCTCGTCGTTCTCAAGAAATTTCCAACTGGGCCGGCATTTGCACTCGTCGCTTCGATGATAGCCTTTGGCTTTTTCTTAATATTTCTTATCGTACGGCTGATAGATAACAATGAGAATGCCAGGGCTCCGAACTAGGGTGGTACATGCATACTACCAATAGTTTCAACGTACTGCCACCACCAACTATGTAGTATACTAGCCAGGAATGTAGGCGCGCTTCAACGCGCCCGTATCGGCTTTAAGAGCGTCGATTGTTTCACAGCGCATGACACTCCAGTGTACTATGTATCGCCTTTAAGTAAAGCACTGATTGTTTCACAGTTTGTTGTTTTCATCAGTTTGTTATTTTCACCGCTAGTCTATCTATTTAATTTTTTTTACTATAAAGGAACAAAGAAATTATAAAATACTTGTTTCTAAAAGCTTAGATGTGTTTTGTTTTTTCAGTCAACGATCAAAACACGAAGGACGATACTTAGGCTTTGTTTAGTTCCGAAAACTTTTTGACAGAATCTTGAAAAGTTTTTGGTTTTTGGATGAAGCCTTATACGACCAAACATGCTTCCTGTTGCCAATCTCCCTTCCGGTCCCTTTTTCTTAAGTTTGCCTGAGAGCCCATTGGCTTATCTTCTAAAGCTGTACTTTTTCTATCGGTTAATAATATTTGTTTTCATAATAAATTAGCAAATAGTATTTTTAGTTATGATTTTCCAGACTATCAAATAAAGCTCTTAGACAGTTGGCTTCTGCAACAACATAGAGCAGTTTTGTGAACGATCTCCGTGCACTTGCGATCTCACTGCGCTGATCCTGCCTCTCCGGTTCCCGGCCCAATCCATCACAGGGCAATATACACTGGAAAAATGGCGCTATTTCCTCAATAAAAAGTGACGCCAAAACAAAAATCTTTGAGAGAAAACAATCCTGCATATTTTGTTTTGGGGACAGGATAAAAGTGATGACTAGCTTCTTTTCATGTGTTACGGGAAGGCTAAGTTCATGCCAAGTAAACCTAAGAGCAACTCTAAGAGACTATCTGATAGGAATAGAGATTTTGATAAAAAAAATTACCTTACAACAACTTATCTAAATGGTTATCAAATATAATCATTTTCTATTCTTTTTTCTGCTAGCCAAAAATAAAAGATGAGAATTGCTCTTTATTAGAGTGTGTAGTTGAAGAGTGAAAAGATATGGAAAATAACTTTTATGTAAATGACTCTAAATAATGGTTTAGAGAATGAGATTTAGAAATTCTTTTGGTGATTCTCTAAGGGTGTTTGGTGCGTGGCCTGAACCTGGCCCAGTAGAGCTTGTGTTTGGCAGGAGGCATGGATGGATATGGTCATCCGCATATCAAGAATACATGGCGTTAACTCCCTTCTCACCCTTGTTGGAATTCCATCAGGCCTTGTTTGGATGTAGTCGGATTCACATCAATCCACATGTATTGAGGTAGATTGGAGTGAAATTTGAACTAAATTCCACCTCAATCCACACCAACACATATGGATTGAAGTGAATCCAACAACATCCAAACAAGGCCTCAAGTGGTTGGTTGGCGGCGGCGAGGAACATGAGTACGGCGGCGGCGGCGGCGGCGACAACATCCAAACAAGGCCCCAAAAGCAGTTGGATGCTACCCTCCTGCGGTGTCTCCTCCATGGCTGCAGGATGCAGGCTCCTATAAAGGTGGTCGATGGAGTTTCCTTCATTGGTCAGATGCAGATGGGTTGCAAGTAGGGCGGCGTCCGTCAGCCCGCCCCGCGTCCGCATGAGCTACGAGAGGTTTTGTGGACGCATGTGGCAGACCACAAAACACCCTTTGCTTTCGCGGGTTTATACGGCAGCCTGCACAATGGGTACGGTAGTATTTTTGGTTTATTTGATAATTATTATTTAATTATAGATTAATTAGATTTAAAAATTTCTCTCGCGAATTATATTTTAGTTGTGTTTTTAGTTTTATAAATAGTCTATATTTAGTACTTCATGTATATATCCAAATATTCGATGTGACGGAAGTTAAACTTTACCAACATCAACCAAACGGGGCCTTAATGTTGTGCTTTTCATGCTCTTACAGATGAAGTAGGATGCTCAGCTGATCAAGGACTTCAGTTTAACAAGTCTCATTTACAATTTCAACATGCTATTCTTAAAGGCGCCGGAGAGAAGGGTATACAAGCTGTGGGGGTATAAACTCCTATACCCTTACGTCTAGACTTGGGCCAGGAGGCTTGGCCCATTACGAGACAAGTTCGAGGCTTGATCCGATTATTTGGAGTTTCGTGCAAGGAAACAAGACGTGAAGATCAAGCAGAATTCTAGTCGGTTAGAATAGGAATTGATATCGAATTATCTATGGCAATTGTAACCGACTAGGATTAGTTTCTAGATTTGTAACCCTGCTCTCCGGACTATATAAGGAGGGGCAAGGGACCTCCTTAGGACACATTATTCTTTCAACACAATCCAATACAATCAGACGCAGGACGTAGATATTACACCCACACGGCGGACGAACCTGGATAAAAACCTTGTCTGTGTCTTGCGTCACCATCGAGTTCGTAGCTTGCGCACCGTCTACCGATAAACTACTACCGTGGGTATACCCCAAGGTAGACTGCCGACTAGCTTTCGTCGACACAACCCTAGAACTAGAGGTCCAATATCAACTACACCTATTCTTCCATATGCATTCATTGAACGAATCAGGGTAAGGTATAAGGCCAGTCTCAATGCATGTTTCATGAGAATGTCATGCACATTAAATAAGGTGCCACATAAGCAAAATTGCTGACTTGGCAGGTCATTAAATGAAGGAGTTTCATCAGATGAGAGAGAAGTTTCATCCCCATAAAACTCCTATGGCTCGGTTACCTAGTTTATAGTCTTGATAACTGTGCCATGAAACTATGCATTGAGACTGGCCTAAGGTGACGAAGATGTTGCAAACGGAGGGCGGGTTTGCGAGCATTTATGACTTAACGAGTGAGAGACATGGACATATAGGACTAATTGTTAGTCAATTAATTTTTAGCTCAAAGCTAATAGATGGGTTAATTTTTACCCTCTATCATGACTCGTGAGGTTAGCGGTTAAATTAGGGAGATGTTTATAGAGACAGTGTGTTCCCTATATATTACTTATATGATTATTATTATTTTTTAAAAAAAACGGCTCTCGGGTTACAGGCTTTATTACAGGTGACGTTACCATCCATTGCCCGCGGATCAACCCGCAGAGATGTTGCGCCAGATATAACCCGCCCCGCCGGCACCAACACCGCAACGGTCGGATACTGAATGGCTCAAGTTTGGAAACACTTCATCCCGTCCCATCCCCAATCTCTCTCCATCTCCGGCTCTCCGCCTTCCACAGATCCCCAGATCGCCACATCAAATCGAATCCACCCACTGCGCCACCCCTTCACCATGGAGTCTCCCAAGCGAGAGCGAGTTTTTCCCCAAGGTTCCACCGCCAGCCCTAAACTCGCTTCAGTTCTGTCATCTAAGCAAAATTCCGATCCCTTACCTTTCTTCACTTGCAGGTTCCCCGCGAAGGAGCCCCAAGGCGATGAGGCCTGGAGCAGCAAGGGGGGCCGACGAGAACACAAGCCCTAAGCATCTCGTGGCGGTGGGGGCCGCGTCCTCGCAGAGGAAGAAGGTGCTCGGGGAGAGGAACGACGGCGGCGTCGGGGTCATGAAGGGCGCCACAGCGCCGCCAGTGCAGCAGCCAAAGCCCGCGCCGAGCCCCCCGACGCTCGCGGGCCACGGCGCGGGGCCGTACGACCCGAAGACGAACTACACCATGCAGCGGCCGACGTTCCGGTGCTACGACCCCGAACGGCGCCGCGAGATCCTCCTCCGGGTGTCACGCGCGGCAGACGTGATGCACGACGACTGCTCCAGCACGACCTCGGGTACTGCGGCCTCGGAGGAGGACGGTGATTCCTTGGCCTCGGACGCGGCGGCAGCGTCGCCTATCTCGTCGGCGCCAAGGAGCGACTCCGAGGCCGAGCTTGACGACGGCGAGGAGGAGGAGGAGGAGGAGGAGGTAGTCCCAGCGCGTCGAGGCGGGTGGGCTCGGCGGCTGTTTCTGTTACTCGTCGCTGTGTCCTGCACCTTATGCTACATTTACTGTATGAATCCCGCTGCTTTCCCTACTTATTCAGAAGATGCACTCGGTTTCGTTGGAGGGATTGGGGGCTTGTACGATGCTGGTGATCATGAACGAGAATCACTGGGATTATTAGGGCCAGTTTATATGATGGGTCCAGAGGATGTGCCAAAAGGAAGTACAAATCAAATTGTTCACGAAGACACTAAACGTGTGGATCATCTGGTGTCAGTTACTGCGATGGGGCTAGCTGATATCTGCCTGAATGTTTCCTTAGGAGAATTGACATGCCAAGTTGGGAGTGAAAGAAGTGAGAATGTGTCAGATTTGAAGGAATATTCTGAAATGGACATACTCGATACAGAAGGGGCAATCTCCTTTCAGAATGATAATCAAAGCAGTGAAGTTGATTGGTCGGGTGGAAACGTCCCACTGGATTCCATTAGTTCCACTACAACTCAAACTAATGAGGAGGAGGGCAGCTCAGAATCAGTTCATCTAGAGGAATGGGAGGATTGCTCAAATCAGTGTGTACTGCAGTTAGTCTCTATGGAGAAGGCAATAAAATCAGCAAGTGACAAGATGGAAGATAAAAAGGTGGAAAGTGAGGAGTTGGATCTCTGGCAGTATGAGAATACAGCAGAAGCTGCTAAAACAATATGCTCTGGTGTAAAATTTCTGTGGTCTGCAATGGAACCTCATTTGCTGCAGATATTGGCATGCTTGTCTTTTGCATGTTTGGTGGCTGCATTGTATAGGTACTATCAAAGATCGAGAGAGTGTTGCAACTGCATCATAACCTATGACTCACTTGCCGAACAGCCATTGTTAGATCAACATCAAGTTGTGCTGTTGCCAGTGACTTCTTCAGTTCAAGATGCAGATCTACCTGTACACTCTTCAGAGCAACCTATGCAATTGACAATTCCTAACCAAGGCCTGGCTGGTAGTTTGGAGGTTCCTATGGAGTTGACATTGCCCATGCTGGACCCATTGGTCAGTCTTGAGGATCCTGTGCAAGAGTCATTGCCTAAGACAGACCCACTTGTCACTCACAATGTTCCTGTGATTGGTCATGGGATCCATGATCAGAAACTGAAACAAGGTGATCCCGAGAAGGTGAAGGCTTCCAATGGTAGCTTTCTGAAGCATAGCGATGTTGACAGCTCCAAGGCACCAGTGGTTGAACTACTTGGAGAGTTCATGTTTGCAAATAGCTCAAGAGGAAGATCTATCAAGAGATTGAATCAGAATGCTGGAGATGCTACAGTTCAGGAATTGTTGGAACATTTGGGAAAGGATGAGGATGTCGAAAAGATGCAGGTGCATTCAAGCATCATTCAAAGCCCTAGTGTTCAAGGAGCAAAAAAAGAGGTAAATCCAATCCTTACTTGTTTCATCTAAGTTCATTTGGTACTAGAGAGGATGTGGAAGCATGGTGGTTGCATAGTAACTGGGAAATGTTTGTGTAGAAGAAATGAACCAGATTTCAATGTTTGTGAACTCAAGTTAACTAGATGTTCGAATGTTTGCCCAGAAGAAATGAACCAGATTTCAATGATTGTGTACTCTAGTTAACTAGATATTCCTAGAAAATTTGGTGGATTATTGATTTTTAGATTTTAGATGAATTACGTGATGCGCTATTTTTTATGAGATAAATTTATTGAAGCCTGTTCCTTTTTGCTCCATATACTAAATTATGGTGTGGGGCTGTGAGGGCTACACTACTAATGACTTATTCTCAAACTCATATCGACTGATAGTGACTTACACTAAATTATTGGCGTTTTAGGTTTTCTAGATACATAGTTTTTGTTATGTATTTAGATATACACTATGTCTAGATGCATAGTAAAAATTAAAATGCAATGTATTTAGAAAAGCTGAAACGTCTTATAATTTGAAATGGAGGGAGTAATTCGTATAGAACAGTTTCAGTTTTTATCAGAAATTGCAGGCCCTGGTTGTTTATAGACCTTTGCCGTGATAAACAGAGAAGTAATAATAGCATTATTGTTGCTTTTCCTCTAATGATCTTGGTTGAACACTGTGCATTTAGAAATTAAAGTATTTTCAAAGCAGACATGACAAACAGGAATCGAGATTTTGATTCAGAATGTGGTTAGCAGTGAGCTGTCCACTTACTGTATGATTTTCTACAGCAGGAGAAATCTGTAAGACTGGAGAAGACCGATGCGACGCCAACTCCACTGACACCGACTCCATTGAGACGCTCAAGCCGCCTCCGCAGCAAGGTGACTTCCCCTTGAGCAAGGACGACGATGCATGCTAACCTTGATGCTGGGTTCCTTTGTGGTGTGGCGGAAAGCTGTGGACGGGACAGCACCTAGTTGTTACCCAAGCTTTGATGTTGTGCTTTAGGAGCAGAAGAACAATATTTTACCAGAAAATGCTGCGTATTTGTCCCCTTTTAATCCTCACGTGCATGTATTTCTCGTACCGATGGCTACACTTAACGGTAGATCCGGCTTTCCGGCTAGAGACGTCTGTAATGAACAAATCTGTGGCATCTTAGTTTATTCAAGTTCTACATTGGTGGCGTATATTGTTCTTTCTGTAATTTTAGTAATTGGTTTGTTTTACGTGCCATGCATTGCTGTATCTAGTTTTCGTGCAAGAATTGATGCCAGGCTGTCATTCTTGAATCTAATTGTACGGAATTGATGCATCATCGACCATGCGTGCAGTAAGAATTGAGCTATTAACATTACTTTAAATCAGGTGTTCAGTTTCCTGGGCTAAATTTGAGTCTCACATATTTGGCTATTTGAGCGAGTGATCATGTTCTGACACGTTTTTGTGTTGGGTAGCGACACCTGCTGACCTGCATTTGTACAAACAACTATTGTAAACCATGCCCATGGGCCATGGGAATGGGACTATGAATGAATGAATGAATTATGATGAACTCGATCGGCAGCAAGGGGGAACCCCCACGAATCCACGAGTCACATCCACGCAAACGCGGCACAACACGCAGCGGCCAACGCGACGCATCCATCCAAATCCAACCCAACTACTCCCGTTGCCCAATTCAGTGGTTCCACGTTTTGTATCTGAGCTGACAGCAACCTGACGCTGAGGCTGCCTGAGCTGAGCATCATCAGCGGCCATGCAGCTCGCGGAGGCCGCCCAGGACGAGGCCGCTTTCTCCATGCGCGTGCTCCGCCATCTCGCCTCCCGCGACGACGGCTCCCCCCGCGCCAACCTGGCCGTCTCCCCGCTGTCCCTCCACGCGGCGCTGGCGCTGCTCGCCGCGGGCGCGCGGGGCGGCACGCTAGACGAGATCGCAAGCTTCCTCGGCCCCGCCGGCGGCAGCGCCCACGCCGCGCTCGCGTCCTACGTTGCGCTGCGCGTCTTCGCTGACGGCGACGGCGAAGGCGAAGGTGAGGGTGGGACCACGGTGCGGTTCGCCAACGGTGTCTGGGTCGCCGCCGATCTGCAGCTCAAAGCTTCGTTCGCCCGCGTCGCCGCCAAGCACTACCGCGCAGAGGCGCGCCAGGCGTTCTTCAAAACCATGGTAAACTCGGAATCCCCTTTCTTCTCGTACGTACGGCTTACGAATTTGGTGATCTTGGAGGCAACTTCGTTTGGTTCTTTGTGTTGATCTACGCTAGCCAGAGGAGGCAAGGAGCCAGATCAACGAGTGGGTTGCCAGCGCGACGGCCGGCCGGATCAAGGACCTTCTTCCCACGGGCTGCCTCCACCGCGGGACGCCGGCGGTGCTGGCCAACGCACTCTACTTCAAGGGCGCGTGGGAGCGCAAGTTCGACGCCTGCCTGACGCGGGACGAGGCCTTTTTCCTGCACGACGGTGGCGTCGTCCGCGTGCCGTTCATGTCGAGCACCAGCAAGCAGTGCATCGCCTGCCGGCCCGGCTACAAGGTGTTGAGGCTTCGCTACGCGCAACACGGCGGCGGCGAGCAGCGGCTGTTGTCGATGTACATCTACCTCCCGGACGCGCACGACGGCCTGCCAGCGCTGCTGCACAAGCTGAGCGCGGACCCGGCGGCGCCGCTCGAGAGCTCCAGAACTCTGACGAGCGAGGTCCCCGTGCGCGCGTTCCGGGTTCCCAGGTTCACCGTGGCGTACAGGACGAACGCGAGGGAGATGCTGCTGGACCTGGGGCTGCTCCTGCCCTTCGATCGCGTCGCCGCGGACTTTGGCGACATGGGGGAGGAGGCAGGGGCGCCGGAGCCGCTCGTCGTGTCCGATGTCTACCATGAGTCCTTCGTGGAGGTGAACGAGGAAGGGACCAAGGCAGCCTCCGCGACCGCTGTCGCCATGGGCTTCGGGTGCGCACACGTGGAGGCGCCGGTGGACTTCGTCGCTGACCACCCGTTCGTGTTCTTGATCAAGGAGGAGCTCAGCGGCGTGGTGGTTTTTGCTGGACAAGTGATCGACCCGTCGATTTCTCAGTGATTTAGACGAGTGATGCTTTTCAGGCTCTTTTTTTGAATTGCTTTTCAGGTTATTTGAGTGAATATAATATTGTCGAGGGTACCAGTAAGAAGTGTCCTAACTGATACACATAACGAGATTACCCATGCACAGATCGAGGCCCTCGACTCGACGTTCTAATAAGCCGCGCGGCCGTCGACGGCCGCAGCCTCGAAGACGGAAACGGCGTCGAGCGAATCGTTCAAGGGTCGAGCGCTAACCACCGTCGAATATGAAAATGGGCTCGAGCGAATCGGGAGACGTCGAGCGCAAGGATGCTGTCCGCCGCCTGACGCGCGCACGAGAGCCAGGGCATTTAATGCGCCTGCCGCTTTCCCACCTAACACGCTGGTCACGGGAAGCGTGATAGGGAACAGACATCCGTCCCATCATCTTTTTTGCAGCTTTCCCCACCAAACGACCCAGAACGTACCAGGACGCAGGAGGCAGGGATGGAGCGTCTAATCAGGACCCCCTCGAGACACCCAAAGGTCAGCGCTTTGGACAACGGGGCACTGGACGGCGTCTGACCCTCGACCAGGCATAATCCCTTCCGGGGGAAGAGTCGGGCGTCGACTGACAACACTGCAGCCGCTCCGCCGGGTTTATCGCTACACCGTACAGGCGTGCGGCCGATGAACCAGCCCAAGACGGCGCGCAGAGCAGGAAACGGGGGCACGCGTAATCATCATCAAGCTACCAAGACGGGACGGCTCGAGACCACGCCGGTACGGAAGCCTCGAGTAGGTCAGCGCGCCATGCCTCTATCGACCCCTACTCTGACGCCTATACGTGTACCCTAGGTCTCTCCTTGGAGCTATAAAAGGGGAGACCCGAGAATAAAAGAACAACACACACGCAACACCATATCCATACGCAGTAGAACTTTTCATACTCCATACCACGCTTGTATTCGCCCCTGTACAAGCACTTAGGTGCAAGATAATACAAACTTTCCTCCCCCGCTGGACGTAGGACCTTCTCTTGCCCGAACCAGGATAAATCTTTGTGTCTTCTTGCATCACCATCTGGAAAAGGGAGCACGCATACAAGTTTACTCGTTGGTGTGACCTCCCGTGGGGAAAACACCGACGCGCCAGGTAGGGGTCCTGCGTGTTTTTTCATCGATTTTCCACTCCTTTCCAGATGGCCACTCTCGTTTCGCCGATTCCGCGCTCCATGGTGATTTGGTTTGGGAGTCTTAAGTTCATGTCTACCGGCTCCGGCTATGACATGATCTTACTCTCGATCAAAGGACCGGGAGGCGCCCGCGTTGCGCCAGCACGGTTGAGGGCCCCGAGACGCCCTCGTCACCACGCCTCCCCGCCCAAGAAGAGGCGTGGACAGCATCATCGTCGCCCCTCTGCCTCGTCACGACCAGCAGTTCGTGCTAGGCAGGAGGTGACACGGGAGTCGGCAGCCCCGCGTGCCGGAACCGTGGACATGCCGGTTCAGTGTCACACGACGACAAGAGGTGACACACCCGCCGCCAGATTACTTCCACACGGGTTGTTCACTCCAAGAAGGGCACTGCCATTCGGATTGGACAACGCCGCGGCATCGCTCGCCAGAGCGATATGCCCAAATGCCCAGACATACGTGGAGAGACCAATGGTCCTTCCGCGTAACTCTGAAGCACGGCAGCCGACATCCGAGCTGCCGGATCACCATCTGGAAAAGGAAGCACGCATACAAGTTTACTTTTTGGTGTGACCCCCCGTGGAGAAAACACCGACAAATATTATGGTGATAGTATTATGGCGGCGTGGCGCCAGAAGCGCACCTGCGCGGGACAAGGGACTTGGCAAGGGCAGGGCAAGGGCAAGAGGAAGCCCCAGCAAGAAGAAGGCTTGGAGGAGGTGAAGAAGAAGCTGCGCGTGCACGTGCGCGGCAGCGCCGAGACGATGGAGATCGAGTGGGACAAGTACGCGCTCAACTTCCACGAGCACGGGGTGGGTCATGCACGAGTACTCCATCACCGCCCCGCCCGAGCTCGCGCGGTCGCCGGTGAGGGTGTACTGCATCCGCTTCAGCGGCCACGGCAGGAACGCCAAGAAGAACAGCAGGGATGCGCAGCATAGGGGCGACGACGAGTTCGAGGACGAGGCGCAGGAAGTGGACGATGCAGCAGGAGCAATCGCCACCGCTACCTGTAGTGCTAGTGCCGCGGAGGACCCTGCCCTGCTCGTCGAAGACCTCACTGCTTTCCCTGTGGTGGCGGTGGATGTTGTCACTTGTCAACGCCAATCCTGCTGATGGGGCGGACGCAGGAGCAGGCTATGAGCCCGAGTTGGTGGAGCCCGAGCCCGAGTTGGTGATGACTGGATGACGACAGTTTCGACTTCATGAACTCTTTGCCTGACTTGTTGCCTAGGGTCGACTTATCCCAATGAGCCGATGGTGCCGGACGACACATGATCAAACACGCCATAGATTGATTTAGCTCCTTAATTTGTTGTAGCTGGCGATAGCGAATTGCTGTATCTGTTGATTTTGTGTGTTGGTGGATTCTTCGATTCCTAGGTGGGAACACCTTTTTTTTTTTTGGTGAAACAGAGTTTCTACTGCCTTGTTATTGTTACTTGTTAGTAATAGTTTAACCTTCTTGAGTTGTCTTAACCACGAAATGGTGTCTTATTTGTGATCATTGGTGAGTGTGGACGATTCAAAATCTGCCTATGTCTCTGCTATTGCTTTGTTTTACTATTTTCAGTTGTACTTGTATACGATGAATGATACTGAAAGAACCATGATATATGTTGCAAAAGGTGAGAATTACTCCTCCATTCCAAACTACAAGACATTCCAAGAACCTTAAGAGTCAAAGCACTTCATGTTTGACCAAAATTATAGAGAAAATTACAAAGATTTATTACCTCAAATAGATATATACTATGAAAATAATTAATAAAGAATATAATGATATTTAGTTTAATAATAAATGTTATTATTTTATCATATAATTTTGGTTAAACTTAAGATGCTCTGACTTTACAAGATTTTTAGAATGTCTTATAATTTAGAATAGAGGAAGTACTAAGCAACCCCTAAGAAAAAATCGATCGGTTAGTCTCATGTGAAGCATAACGATTGTTCACTCCCAATTTATATTGCAAAGTAAAACTAGCTGGATGACTGAGCACAAATCCAACTAAACTAGCTTTCTATACGCAAGAGATAAGTCAATATAAGATGAAACTAGCTTTGAACCGCTTCGACGGCGCAGTGTTGTACGTAGATGGGAATAATAGATTGAAACTGAAAACCCTTTGTTTCCTATACGCAAGATGCCAGCATGTCGTCGTCTAAACAAATTCCCTCAAAAACAAACTCGTGCGATTCAAAAACTGCATGTGGTTGTATGACCACATCATGAATTGTCGCGCGCACCGCAGTCAAGCATCGTGTCTGCTTGGTCCAGCCGGTGCCGATCAACAGGCATCGAAGCGATCATTGCATCTCTTGGAACTTTTGTACTATAGATACAGAGGTGATTGTATGTTCGCGTATGTAAGTGTCTATGTCTGTAACTAGTCCTCACAAAAAAAGATAGATAGAGAAAATCTAAAGCAATTATCGGCCGATTAAGTGATTAGTTAAGAGCCCTGAGGCGAAGAGAACTGTATTCCTAAAAGTTATTGCCTCGAAAGAGATCTCATCAGTGCTGCCTGCATGCAAGCAGACATTGTGTCAGCCCTGCCCCAACTCCACACTCGTCATTTGGCAAAAACCGCTGGGTCATCAACTAAACATTCACCATAGTCCACCCTTCCGGCTGTGGAGCCCAATCTTTTAGGTTTAACAGAGCCCCACTCACACTATGGGCGGTAATCTATTCGCTTAGCTGAAAAACCATAGCTGCTGCAGGCACGGCGGCAAGACCAGGACAGGATGTTTACTACTCTGCTGCCCCCCGGGTCAGTACGCCTAACGCCGCCTGCACAGTTGCAGAGCATATGGTGACTGACTGGCTGGCGCACGAGCTCCCACCGCAGAGCTAGATTTCGACACAAGGCTTGCGATTGTTCTACGCACTTCACAGAGAATAATGCTAACAACGCATAGTAGCCAACGATTATGCACAGTTTTCACATAACTGCTACGGAGTTGAAAGCTCTACAAAAACCTTAGAATCGACAAAGCTAACATACATGTAGCACACAACTGTCATGATGCTTCGATGGTTGTTTCCTTGGGCAAAGTTACAACAATCATAGTGTCAGCTGGAACAGGGGGGATTCCTACCATGCCACATGTATCAGATGTGGGAGGAAGGATGAATAGTATCCTCGTCCACATGGCCTTCACAGCAGGAATCCTAATCACGCCAGCGCAGTCTTTCTGTACCAGATAGCTTATGAAATCTCGGAACTGCAAGATACACAACAAACCAGTTAACTACTTGGCCATTAGTTATCAAGAACATAACACTGAAATCTAGTTTCCACGTGATCTCAGACAACCAGGTTTCCAGGCCTGATATGACGACAGTATTGCTGTCATGGAACACAGGCAGAGACAAAATGCCATACAGCTGTAGTCTACTGAACTATTAACTCACAAACACAAAACACCTACAAACTCAAAATTACATGGTCCCAATTGACAATTTCAGCAAAGAATTGTCTGCCACAAATGCAAAATTCATTCAGTTTTCCCCACTAAAGAAATCACAACAGAAGGCCCCTTTGGCTTGCCCTAGATTTTGTTGTTTTAAACTCTTTCCCTCTTAATTGAAAGGCAGAGTTCCAGCCAAAATGATTTCATTTGCTGTTTGCTTAAGATCTAATCCAAGATTAATGTAATCACATATGCACAACAACTAAAGATAGTTTAGAAGTATCGGATCACTCATTGATTGCAATAGATACATAAAACAGAGACAATGTAATTTAGTTGCCATTATTGATAAGATCATACCCCTTTGTGATCAACATTTGAACAAGGCACGAGCCGGCAGACTTCTCTCTGCAAAGTGGGGAAAAATTATTTTTTCAACATCAGAAAGCACAAGGATTGTTCGTTTGGCTGATAAGGCATCAGAAAGTATCGGAAAACATCAGAAAGTATCGGAAACGCCTTGTTCGTTTGGCTGATAAGGCATTGCAGGAAGTACTGTTGGTTGATTTGTTGTGAGAGAAGAAAATACTCTACCCTTAACGTATTAAAATCATTGCTAATTAATAATTAAAACAACCATGTCTATTACTCCGAACCAAGTTACAGTATGTTTAAGCCGAGACCCAATATGAGCCACCAGTAGGGTGGGGCTCCTTTTCCCTAATGTAAAACCCAGTACTCCAATGGAGATGAAACCCAAGAGAAAATTCCTTGCATAATCCAAGAAATCAAACAAAAGATAAATCCTCCCACTAATTATAGGTGATATATAACTCTAAAACTACTGGCATAATGAACTACAGAATATTGTCTTTATGCTAATACATTGACTGAACGGTAAGTGAGCACTAAGTAGCTTGGCTTAGATCAGGAAATAGGTACCATGTCTTACAAATAACAAATTTATTAGCATCAGGTATCATCATATTCTGAAACCAATGTTGTCATAGCAATATAGCATATTAGTATACATGCAAGTAAACTTTAGAAGCTTTAATCATTAATTTACACAAAAACACTTAACTTTGCCACGAAGACATGTTATTCTTATATTTTTCAATAAAAGTATTTTAGTTCATTCTAGTTTAAAACCTAGTCTACATACAGAAAAAGTAATTAAAGGTGGTATTGGAGACCTTGTCAGTGTGCAAAGATACTAGCAAAAAAGAATTGAGGGAATAATGTCCATTAGAAATTTCCTGTCCAACTATTACAACCCCCACCCTCAACAGCATTATTTGAGTATTAAAAAGCTCAGAGAGGGCCCTTTACATGTATTGCTCCATCTACCCTTTTTTGTATAAAATAGTGAGCTGAACCAGGTGTCAAAAGATCAGTGATGAACTTTGGACAAATCATCCATCAAGAAACCCAACAAAAGCTAGATTAAAACATACAGGTGTCTGAATGATCCATAATTAGCTATCAAGACATGAAGCATGAATTGAAAACAGCTATAGCTTTGCATCAGCAATCTCATAATAGTCTCAGTCCAAAATTTACGTTCAATTCAGACTAGAGAAACAAAGATTTAACTAGATCAATTTCAGTGCCATCATCTGGAAGTAAACGAAATAACTCGATATCCATTATGCAAATAAAACATAGAACAGATTTACCAACACCAGTATTACATATGAGTATCTGAGCACCAAAATCATATTTTTCAAGTAACATGGTTCTTAATGCAGAATGTTATTCAGGTACACTTTACATGGTATGTGAAATTTGTGTGTTAAAGTTCTCATGAACAGAACACCCTTTCCCATTTCATCAAGACAACACAAATGTTGAAACTATTCTAGGCTGCAAATATTTCTGAAATGTGATATGGCCTTATATAACATTACCTTATTAGGTGGTGTATTGTTGAAAGTTGTCTTCACATGCTGGAAAGCCGAGCGCTTTGTCACATCTAGCTCCGAAGGCCATCTGAAATGTCCAAGCAAAATGATTAAGAAAACTTCTATATTCATACTGCATATTATATATTAGTATTGAGCATTAATATATGCAACTCTTACTCTGCTGGTTCAGAAACAGAATTTTCGTATCTGCAGGTATCCAACTCTATTCTGCTTGCATAGATTCTGCAATAATGCATGCCACTTTTTAAAAGAGGACCCTGCCATTGAGGGTGAGAACTTGACTTTTGCGAGTTGGATGAATCAGCAATAGGTTGCGGCGGAGGAGAATTTGGGGGTGGCGGCACTAAAGGTGGCTGGGAAATAGGTAGTGGTGGTGGGGGTGGTGGCATATCTAGAGGTGTAAATGGTGGGGGAGCTATAGTTGGCAGAGGTAGTGACGGTGGCATTTTCTCAGAATGCTGTGCTGAACCTCCAGGAAGCTGTGGAAGAGGGGTAACACAAGAGGGTATGAAAGGAAGAGAAGCTGGATTAACACGGAAGCTACTTCCAGGCATCATGCGGGGAGAAACGTGGCTGAAGGGCAGTGGATTTGGAGTAGTGTTCTCCCAGGGGCTCCCTGGACCAGGATATATAGGACGGACAAAAGAGGTTTGAATAGGTGGTGGTGGTATTACAGAACCATGGTGTGCGGAAACAGGTGGGCAAGGAAAAATTCCTTGTGGAGCTCTGCTTGTATTTGGAGGTGGCGGACCTGCACATCAAGGAACACATTATCATATTGGAAACTAATCATGTACAAGCTCGCATTCTGTTCCACTAATCAAATAAGACTTACCATAAATAGGTCGATCCCCTGGTGCTGCATATCCTGCATGATATCCTGGAACTCTTGGATTCCTGCATGCATTCCAAAGTGGAATGAGTATGTTGAGTAACAAGAAAGTTTACCCTTGTGGCATGTAAAAGATGTAGCAAATTACATAATGTGGTGTCCGCAGCTACCATAATGTGGTGACCAGCTGCTGTTGCAGAAAGCAACTAAAAAAAAGGCCTGACATTATGGTTTTGGTCTCAAGCAAGCAAGGAATGCGGTCTACAAATTTTTTTGGCAATATGGAATTAATTGTATGTTAAACTTAGGCATCAAATATTCTCCATGGAAATTTTAGTTTTGTTTAGATTGTCTTCATGCAAATATGCTGAGTGTGTTATTTTATTTCTCCATGGAATAGTATCTAAATTACATTCATATTTGTGTTTTAGGATGTGGATGCAGCCTAAAAGATGAAAAGGTGACAATGATGATAGCAATTAGAGGAAGATTACAGTACTCTGCGGAACATGACTGAAGATGCCTAGAGAACCATATGACTAAAGATGCCTAGAGAACCATATGATAGGAGCCGAGCCTTAGTATGTGGTGTTTCAGAAATATATGAAGGTAATGACAATTGCTTGTGGCTACATTCTAAGGGAAAATACAACAGAGCTTTCTACTATTTACTACATATTTGATATATACTCAAGGTTTACGTGTATTTTGGAGTGCAGTTTTCAACACAATTGTTTGCAATGATACTTATGTAAAATTAATGCTTCTATGTCTTATACTGTGATCCAAAACAATATGCTTTTCATTCTTCTTTTATTGCATGGAAATTATTCAGCTCCCATTGCAATGCACGGGCATAAACCAAGGGGAAAAGAGGTTAAGCTGACCTGATCTCATGGCGCACGCTGTTGTCAGGAACACTCTGGCTTAACAACGGAGCAACAGGTGGCACTGTTTTATCATGAACAGATCCTGCACTGCATGTCCTTAATTCAACACTAAGTGACTTCAAGCCAAATCGTGCTCCATGTAAGTGTGATTTTGCACGGGCAGCAGCATCTTGTGATCTATAAACTATAAAGCAGCTGCTATCAGACCTATTGAATTGGTTCCTGATGACCTCACCGAATTGAGAGAAAGCATTGATTAAATCGATGTCAGGGACTGAGTGGTCTATATTTTGCACCAAAAGCTGATGACCAGGTGGATTCATATCCCTGGAACAAGCATCTTGAGGAGCTTGGTGCCTAATATAGAATTTTGCAGTAGCTGCATCAACTGCCGTCTCAAATTCAAGAAGCAAAGCATTTTCACCAGAGATATCAGTGATCCCAGATGGCCACTTCAGCCCTGCCATCTTTAACTCATCAAAGACCTCATCTTTGTCTTTTTTATTCTTGACTTTAGCAACATAAATATGACGGCTTTCACCAATAGCTATACCACGAATAAATCCCTTACTACCTATAAGCCTATCTAAATACCTTATTTGAAGAAAACCGCCCCAACTAGATGAACCCTGCATATATCCACATGCATGCACAGCATGTAATATGTTTCTATACTCAACTAAGCAAAATTTTTTGGATGGATAGAACAAAAAATTTACTAGTGGGCCAAACTCCTCAAACTTGGATCTGACCAGTGACTCCGTAGCTCTATTTCCCAGTGAACCAACCCAAAGTTCCTTTGAAACTGAAATCACGTCCCTAGCAACATAAGTGCCATAAATATCAAATGGTTCAGAAAATAAATGCTTTGCCCTTCCAAAATGTTGTCCTGGAGAAGTAAGTGATGTAGATCCTCCAGCAGGATCATACGCGGCTTTTGGCATAAGCAAATCCGATCTTGTACCTTGATGCCGTGCATCAGAGACAACAGTTCGTCCTTTGAAGTCATTCAATTTTGCATCTGTAAGCACATTAGATTTCTGATTATCAGAACAAACCATGTCCACATTCTTGTTCTGTGAAGACTTATTTCCATAATTATTGACACTCTCAGTTTTTGCAAGTGCCTGCTCAGACGAAGAAATTAGTTCATCTGGTCGCATATTTTCTCTGACGTTGTTGTCAAGTTTCTCCAGCACTGATGATTCATTGCCCGTGTGACTTTTATCCTCAGAAGGTTCTGACAAAGAGCCCAGAACTTTCAAACAAGATGACACCTCAGAAACCACAGCAGGTTTACAAGAATCACATAATTTCCTGTACCTTGATAATATCCAACGTCTCAGAGATGGATGCCTAGAGATGGCCTGCAAATTTAACTTAGTAAGATTGTAAGAAACAAATAAGAAAATAGATGGAAAAATGAAGAGGAAGTTATACAGCAGATTTTTTTAAGTCAAAGTTAAATGCAAAATTACAAAGAAGTTCCTAGATATCAAACTTTCTGCGTCAATTTTAACTTTAAGCACAAGTAGAACCTTGTGACGCGTAACTTGAATATAAACAACAGATCCCTAATCATTTACAAATTGTTCTTAGCAGTTAAATAGGTTATGCTATAACCCATCATTGTTTTCCTACAGTTAAAAGGTGAAAGTTCAGCATCAATGGAAAATGATCCATACCATGGTGATGTAACACTCATTTGACTCCATAGCATTTTCCGAAACAACAAGATTTGAATCAACAACTTTATTGGTGTCGGACAGATTTCCGTCCATACCCATAGCAACATTTGCAGCATTACAGGTCAGATGACAGCTCAACTGATTTAAAAGGTATAACCCTTCTCCCTTTACATCATCACATTCTGCAGAAGCAAGCAGTGTAAAACAGGCTTCTAGTATATTCTCTGGGAACAAAAGAAATGTGCAAAGCAAGCAAATAGCTCCCAGTTCAGATAAATTATCAATTGTTGGTTGCTTAGCATTGTCCAACTCCAATTTTAAAGTTTCTAATAACGTCACAGGGTCCTGAAGCATTGCATGTTTTGTATAGTCCATACGATAGATATCCTTCCCCTCCAAGGTTGAAATGAAGAAGGAGAGAACAGTTCTATAAACGACAGAGCAGATCCCTTTCATAACAGATGACTTGAGTTCTTCAGAAGATGCTGCAGAGCATATGTGAGTTAAGCCAATGATACATGCTTTAGCTGTCTTGTATGGCACACCTTTCAAATCCTCCCCTCTCTTTACAGTGGCCATGTTGCATCTGTACATGTTGATGGTAACTTTAGTCGCCGCCTCGAGTGCAGTAGGACAGCGTGGGGCAAATCGAGGGATTGGCAACGATAGAAAACATTGTACGCTTTCACAACCTGTATGGATGAACAAGGAAAAGTTAAGATGGTTTGTAAACATGGAAGAAACTGATTCGTTACCAAAATAACAGCCTTAAGCTGTGTAAATAAAGTCCTGTTGTACTCCAGAAGTTTTAGTCATTAATAGTGCTCTGTTAGTTAATATAAAGTTAAAGCCAAAGGAAGAGATAACACCTTTAAATCTGACATATTATGAGCAGAAAGCTGTAACAAATAATAAATTGGCAGATAAACTCCTAACTCTTTCAAGATTGTGCAATTATTGGATTTATTCACCTTCCCATCTCATGGAAAATTTTCTCCTCCCTATTTGCTAAACAAACTGGTCACAAAACATGGAGAAGCATAATTGCTAAAGAGAAAATTAGGACATCTGTAGTGAAGTAAGCTTTCGAAAGGATCAAGTTTTATAGTTCCACAAATAATGGATAATTTAATCATGAATAACACTTTGTCTTACCTTAAAGATATATAACAAACAACATATCCAAATTTCAACAAGCTCGTTTTGATTTCGATCAATGATGTGGTAGTACTTGAAACAACTTCCAAATTGTAGTTACTAGCACAGAAATTTCATGCAGAATTTATCATTATTGGTATACAATGTCATTATGGTGTACTTAAAACAACATTCACTACAGATAAGACACGGACTAATGGAATGCATAGCCAGGTAAGTTAATTGAAGATCAACAAACTCTTGTCGGTTCCAAATCAAACAAAGGAAGTTAGCGAAAATACTGCATGAAATCCATGTGAAGCAGTAATTCTTATGTCAAGTTACATGATTCCATTTGTTTAGATCTGAAATTCTGGATTCACAGTCTATCTATTAAACATTCCTAAAACAGGGCATACGTTTTCCCTCTCCTGGTATAGTATAAACCATCGCAGCAACAAACAAACGTACTCTTGAATGTGGAGCTGATTCAAGCCTACATACTTACACAGCACAGGCTATAGCAAATCACGACATCAAGTAACAACGAATGTAATGCCAATTTTGTTGTATGTCATGACGACAGAGAGAGGGGGAAGTTTAGCCACCTCGGGAGGCGGAGATGAGGTAGAGATAGTCCTGCTCCAGCTCGGGCGTGAGGCCGCCGTCTTTGTGCTCCTGTATGTACTTGCGGATACGGTTGTACCGCTGGAAGACATTCCTCAGCTCCTCCTGGTTGCGGAGCTTTTGAAGCCTCACCTCCTCCGGCGACTGGGATGCCGTTTCCGTCGGAGGTGAGGTGGAGGTTGAGGGCGCCGCAGCACCTAGGGTTTCGGGAGGCGGCGGGGCAGGGGAAGGAAGCCGCGCGGGTGCCGGATTGGAGGAGGAGGGGCTTGGGTCCTGGGCGTCGGCGACCTTCCGTTTCTTCGGCTGCGGATCCGCCGCCGGCGACGCCATGATCGGGCTCCCACGGGGAGAATTTGACGATGGTTCGGCCACAGCCGATTGGCGTCTCTCGCCAGCGCTTCCCTGGGACTGAGACAAGACAAACCTCAAAAAACAAAAAAAAAGGAACGGGGTTTTGTGAACTGATGTCCTAATTTTTTTTTATTGGGCTTTGTTTAGTTCCTAAATTTTTTTCAAAAAAATTCAGATTTTCCATCACACCAAATTTTTATATGCATGCATGAAGTATTAAATATATACGAAAATAAAAACTAATTGCACAGTTTGGTCGAAATTGACGAGACGAATCTTTTGAGTCTAGTTAGTACATGATTGGATAATATTTGTCAAATACAAACGAAATTGGTATTATTCCTATTTTGCAAAAAAAATTTGAAACTAAACACGGCCTTGCTTGCAAATGCTCCCAATAATAAATGTATACGCAAACTTCTTGTGGCTGACGGGTGGACCATAGAACTTACCGCAGCAACCTCAAGACTCGTTGGTGGAACCTCCCTGGAGTCTCGGCACCGTTTAGTGTGGACATCGACTGTATGAGTGAGGTTCTCTACAGGTCCATAGAACGTGACGGAAAAGGTAACGACGCTTAATGGCTTCGATGCCGGCGGTGGCGGTCCATCCACCGATGGATCAACAGCTGTGCTCCCGGATACGCCGATAGTAACTATCGGTGCTGAGTTTGGCAGCGTAGACGGATCCACGGCAAAGATATGTGTGGACATAATGATATAGACACAGAATAGAGGAAATTTGTCTATATGATGCTCAAGTTTTTCATCAAACTAAGCACCAAAATGATCAGCGGCCGGAGCACGTACCTCTTCTACCCATAGCCAATGGATTTCTCAATCTCGGTTACCTATAGCCATATTCCTCCATGATAGCAAGCTCAAGCATGACATGACTCATGTACGCTAGTCGTGTTTTTCATATTTGGTGTTTTTACGCCCCTAGATCTACAATCACTTCCTGCCGCAATGTTAATCGGAGTCGTGGGGCTATCGCACCACGCTCTTGCTCTTGCCTCGTCCAACAGACTTCCTTCTCACTACTTGATTGCCCGCGATGTTGCTCTTCCGCCCACACCACTGCCGATCTAGTCTTTTGCTCTCAGATTCCCAAAATTCCCTTCTAAATCCGTTGGACTCCCACAAACAACCAAGGCCTAGACCTTGATCCCTAACCTCACCGAGTCGCTTACCTTTTCCTTCCCTAACCTCACCAAATATGGAGAAGGATTGGGGAAAGACGAGTAGAAAGGGGGGGGGGAATCTAACTCTGCTCCCTACGAGCACCGCGAAGACGAAGAGCAGAGAAAACAAAATGAAAAAAATAAGAGGAACTACCAGAGTGGCGGCGTAGGACTAGAGAGGGTTATTTATTAAGGCAAGGATTGTGAATTAGGGTTTTAATAGCATTTTGGTCCATCTGATCTTTGATCCACGGTTTCATTAGAAACATTAATAGTTTCCACATCTCCTTTCTAAATATAGACTACTACTCACTTGAATAAAATGCTCCGAGAACAAAAACATAGGAAGTGTTTTATTGCTAAAATATTAATAAAAACACTATGAGAAAAGGATTAGAGGAGACGATGATGAATCACTATCTGATTACACTGAGGTTGAAGTTATATCGACTTTGTATAGGATGGTATGTCATATATCTATACCTCTACATATCTAGAACCTGACATAGAAACTTTGTGAAAAAAATGTTTCTTTCCATGTTGTTGACATGAAAAAAGGGTTAAAGGAGCTTGGACTTCAACTTTTGGAGCTGAAAAGTTTCCAAGAATCCAAAACTTTTGTTTTGCCTCAAGAAGTGTCTTGAGTGAATTGACCCTAGTTGCTAGCCAACAACAACATAGGATGCCAATTCGGCTTTTTTAACGGGGCAAAAACGAGTTAGAGCATCCCCAAGAGGCTCCCCATATCCTTTTAAAATGCTATGAATAGAAATTTTGGTGAAAATTTACCCTCTAAACATCTTTTCTAAATAGTCATCTAAATACAATCATCTTCTATTCTAGATTTTTCACTAGTTAAAAATAGAAGACGAGAATAACTCTTTAGGATGCGCATGAGATATAGAAAATCTATTTGAGAGTAAAAAGATATAGAAAGTAATTTTTATACAAATAACCCTCTAAATGATAATTTAGAGAGTGAAATTTAGAAAGCCTCTACATGCTCTTACTCATTAGCTAACCAATCCAAACTGGCCTCTTCAGCGTCCGAGAGGGCCAATTTTGGAGGAAGAGGGGGTTTGAAACTATTTGACCAATGATTTGACCAATGACTACCTTTGCACAGTTATCAGTTTCTTTTACCTTTGAAAAAAAACTCGTGACTCCCAAGCGGGAAAAACCATAGCGACAATTTTGTTTGGGGAGTGAGAAAAAGTATGTGTACTATGGACCTCTACAGTCGACGAGGCCCATAGGCCCAAACCAAGAATATGGAACTTCGTCGACTCGTCAGCGTCACTGCCTTCTTCTCACGGGCGGGAATAGGAGAGGAAGCCCCAAAATTTCCCGCGTTCGTGGTCTCCAGCTCTCCATTCCCCAACCTCCTGGTTCAGCTAGCGTCGCCGCCGCACCGTACCCACACCTCCGGTGGCCGGCGCGCTCATTTCCCGCCGAGCGAGCGCGATGGCCTCGATCAGGGATCTAGCCATAGCTTCTCTCTCAGCTGCGGCGGGCGCCGTTGCTGCCGCAGCTGCGCTGCGCCTCCTGTCTTCCCGCAGAACATCCTCCGTCAGACCCCAGAACCTTTCCCTCGCCGCCAATGGATCCGCCTCCGAGCGCCTGCTGGCGCAGTCCCCCTTCGATCCTGCCAAGAGGGAAGGGTTCGTCCACGCTGTCCCGCCCTCGTTAGCGATCCTTATGCCAGTTCCCCTCGTCTTGAGTCTCCTGTGCGGATTCGTGGCGCTTGTTTGTGCAGGTATATTTCCTGGGACGACTACTTCATGGCGATCGCCTTCCTTTCGGCTGAGCGGTCTAAGGATCCTAATCGGCAGGTAAATGACATCTGTACTGGATATGTATTCGCGCCAAAGCTGTTTGTGGAAATTCCTTAGTGACGCACTGACGCTGGAACATGCACAGGTCTAAAATATGCAATCTAATGGTCAAATTCTGTCGACTTGACATTTCAGTCACACTGTATTACTAGAGTCTGTCTTAGCACTAGTTAGTAGTTACTAGGCCATGTTAAGTAGTATTATACTTCTGTTTGAACAATGCTTATTGATCTTTTGCACCCGACCATGAATAAAAAACACCAGAATTAGCAACAACAGAATCTTTTGTTTCTATTGCAAAAGACTTTACATCTTTGTACTGAACAATTCAAAATCTTTCCAAGTCCATTTCAGTGCTTACAAAACAAAGCTCCAAATCGATAGACTTCATTTCTACTTTGTGTGGCAATATTAAAATAAATCTATTACCTCTTTATAGTTTCAATTAAAACATGTCACTTTCTGCTTGATTTGTTATAAATGGAAGAGGGAGAAGATGCTTGTTTTGACATCCTTTGCATAATCATGAAAAACATTTATCACAGTATGTCAGATAATGTAATTTTTTCCCCTTCACCTATGTCAGTGATCAAATTATGAATTGATTGATATGCCATCCATTTCACTCAGGTTGGAGCATGCTTGGTTAGCCAAGAGGGAATAATCCTAGGTGAGGATGAAGCTGTACTGCTGCAGAATGCTCTGCATACACTGATATGCATTTGTGTATGTATTAATTTGATCATGGGAATGCCTGGTGTATTGGATCTATGCTCTGTGCTGATAAATGCTGGAGTGTGAATGTTTATTCCTGTGGTACCTTCATGTTGGAAATTCACTACCCAAGTACCCATACCCTATAACTTCAATCTTTTCCTGTCTAGTTCATACTTTTGATGGTTTGATCCCAGTTCTGCTATTCCAATCATATATCCAAGAGCAGGAATAATGGAGCAGTAAATAATTTCTATAATAGTTGATTCCTAGTTTACCATGGCATTAGTGGTATCCAGCCCCGGCCCTGAGGGGGTGCGAGCAGAGCAGCCGAACCGGGCCCTTGAGGCCAGGGGGCCCTACCCCAAATACATTAGTAGATATAATAGGTATAATATATAGTATTCAGCTTAAGGAGAAAACACGTCATTTATACGGTTGTATGTATATACGAGTCCATATGATTTAGTTGCCTGGTCTTTCGTAGTTCCGCGGTGTTTGTGACTCCGTCCCTTGCGCCGCGCGGCCGTGTTCATTCTGATCTGTATTTGTTCGGTTGCCTATTTTTCTTTATAGGTACAAAACTGCTCTTGTCCCTAGTCTTTATTCTCGATTTATTTAGGGCTTGTTTAGTTACACCTAAAAACTAAAACTTTTTCAAGGTTTTTGTCACATCGAATCTTGCGGCACATACATGAATAAAAAAATAACTAATTGTACATTTTATCTGTAATTTGTGAAACTAATCTTTTAAACCTAGTTAGTCTATAGTTAGACAACAATTGTTAAATACAAATGAAAGTGCTACAATGTCAAAATCCAAAACAATTTTAGGCCTTGTTTAGTTCACCCCGAAAACCAAAAAGTTTTCAAGATTCTCTGTCACATCGAATCTTTCGACACGTGCATGAAGCATTAAATATAGATGAAAATAAAAACTAATTGCACAGTTTATCTGTAAATCACGAGACGAATCTTTTGATCCTAATTAGTCTATAATTAGACAATATTTGCCACAATCAGACGAAAGTGCTACAGTAGCGAAAACCAAAATCTTTTCGCATCTAAACAAGGCCTTAGATCTAAATAAGGCCTTAGGTTTAGGATTTAGGAACTCCATATGATGTAGCGATCAAATTAAATTTAAGTTTGTCGAATGTTGATGTAAATGACATAATTTCTGAGTTAGCTGTTATGCAGTCTACTTGCCTAATAAGCCAATGTCTGCTATGAAAATTTTTTAGGTTATCACGGAAGTGGATTGATATCCTAATATTTCTATTGCTTATCGGATCCTATTCACTATGCCTATATTATTGAAGAATTATTTAAGATAATGTTCCAACAAATATCAAATGGTTTGGCAACTTTATGCGTCGAGAATAAATTATTAGATAAAATTAATGTTGAGGTCATCATCAATGACTTGGTAGCAGCATATGTTAGAAATTTTTTTTTTAAAAAAAATACAACTTATTTTATAAGAGTTTTTTATATATTACACTTATTAGAATTATTATTATATTGTAAAAGTTATATTAAAGCGCCCATCGTTTGTAGCTTCGCTCCGGGTCTATGATTTTACAGGGCCGGGCCTGGTGGTATCTTTTCTGTGGTGCGTTAATGGAGCCTATCCTGGCTTACAACAGTATGCAACTTAGTTCACCATAAACTTGTTCTGGTTGCTGATGGCTGTATTTGCTGTGACCTATTGTGATGAATATAGCTGTCATGCCCAACATTTAAAGCTGCATATTGTCTTTGACAATGTAACTCAGCTGTTTTCTAACCAGGAATTGGCTACAATGGCTTCCCTAGAGGTTGTTCCGATGACAAGCTTCCTTGGGCAAAGGTACATTTCTTTTATCTGAAGTTCTATTTTGGATCTATTATTAGTAGTTGGTGTCCACCCAACAACAAGAAACAGAAGGTTACTTAATAATCTAGTCAAATACCACATGCCAGTTTCAAAAGACATCCACAGATCCACTTTCTCACTTCTCAAAGAAGATTGCATGTTTCATGTATGACGAGGATAGCAGTACTATTTTGCTAATTGTTTTCTATTTCAGAAATCTGCAAATGGAAATCCATTAGAGACCAAATTTCCGTAAGTAATTAATTTCTCTCGTTATTCCTGGTCTCATTCTCATTGCCATTATTTTGTTTTCCCATTGATACACACCTATGTTTTCTGGACACAGACACCATACTATTTATGAATACATTAACTAAACTATGTTCATTGATCTTGTTCCCAAACGCATGAAAACAACTTGCCATAAAAAACTAATTTGAATATTTGATTGATGACATACCAGAACTCTTATGTGTATATACTTATAATTTCTTTCAAGTGAGCAATGCACAACAAGTGTCTGATGAAAATGAGCCATGAAACAACCATAGCACTGTGAGGCTGACTTCAGAATATGTTCTTTGTTGCTTCTACTCTATGAGTTTCATCCTCAGTTTTATGGCCTTAAACTTTGTGAAATTATTCTATATTGACTGATTATTATATTTATAGCTATCTGGCTTTGTGGCACAATCCTGAGGTACAGATTGTGGATTTTATGTTGCTTATTAATTTTCATGACGATGGCGACAATAAATTCTCATACTGAAATAGGAGTCCAGTAGCAGCACTTTATATGCTAGATTGTAACCAATTATATATATTTTTGTATCCTAGCAGCTATGTTGTTCATGCTGAGGTTAATGCAATTCTAAATACCAACCATGCTTCAGCTGCTGGACAGGTTTGGCTGTTTCAGTCTCGTATACCATTATACATATCATTCAACTTTTATAAAAACTTTACTGGTTTTCTGTGTTTCTTCTCACAGAAATTATATGTCACCATGTTCCCATGCAATGAATGTGCCAAGATTATTATTCAGGTTTGTCCCTTTGTAGGATCATGATATTAGTTAGGGTTGCAGTTTAGGGTAGTGCATTTAAATTTAGTCCCACACTGGCCCATGTTGTCACTCATTTTGTACACGACATGTATCCCCAAGTTTCTTACTATGCACTTGTAAGTATTCACCTGAGCTTGATATGCGCTCTACCTTTTCATGCTAAACTGCAATGAACCACTGCAAGCTCCCCTGTCAAAGCTTGCTTGTGCTCAATTTATTAAGTGAGGTTGCATACACACTGCAGTTCAGCAACAAAGATCTACTTGTTTGGCATTCGCATGGTAGTCCAGCGCAATTCCCCATGCAACCATTTTCCTTTCACTGAAAGTCTAATAAATCTAATAAAAGAACAGCCAACACAAAAAAATTCTTTGTGCAATTCCAATAATTATTGCTTGAGTTCTAACAGCATGCTGATATTTCTTACAGTCAGGCGTATCTGAGGTAATTTATTTCGTCGAAAAAAAGATTGACAACTCAGCTCATGTTTATGTTGCCTCTCACAAGCTATTATCGATGGCTGGTATCAAGGTCCTGAAAATCAATTTCATTTTCAGCAGCTCCCTCCATTCTAAATTATACTTCACTTTAGCTTTGTTCTAAACTTCTAAACCAAACCTCTAACTTTGATGAAGTTTATAGAAAAATTGATCAACGTCTACTGTATCAACTATCAATTAGTTTCATTAATCTTCCATGAAATATTTTTGGATAGTGAATTTATTTGAATTTGAAGATGTCTGTATTTTTTTTTCTAAAAACTTGGTCAAATTTAGAGAAGTTTAAAGGATAAATCTAAAGCGAATATAGCACTGCTGCTGATTTGTTCAAAAAAGTCTAAAGCGAACTATGATTTGGGTGGACAGAAGAACAATTTGTTGGTGTGTACTATTAGAACAAACTCTAAAGCGAACTATAATCTGGAGTGGAGGGAGTAACAGTTGTTGGTGTGTACTGTTAGAAAACCTAAAAATTTTCTTGTGCAACGACTGCAGGTCAGGAAGCATCAGCCCCAGATGGCGCAAATACCGATCAAGTTCCAGGAGCCATGAAGCTGGTACTAGTTCACACACAGACACACTCTCTTGTGAACGAATAAACAGTGCAAGATATCTGTTGGTCTTGGCACCTGTGACAAGCGACAATGGCAGTGTCGCAGCGTTCTCAGTTGTATGCGACAGTTGATCCCTCCCTCCAGGGGGCTGTTGTAAAGTTATAGCTAGAATTCGTACAAGTAATGTAAAAGGCATTTCAATTCTCCTCTCTGATACCAGATACTCCAATCATCTTTTGTATAACTGTGGTGGTGCCCTATGGTTAGTTGATAGCTTGATACCAGATACTCCTAACATATATTGTATAATAACTCTGGTGGTGCCCAATGGTTACAGTATTAGACCCTCACATCGTTTCTATTTTTTATGGTAATATTCACCTCTAGTAGATGTTGTTTCGATCGTATCCACTTCAATCCATGTGTATTGGAGTGGATTGAGGTGAAAAATAGTTTATGTTTAATCCCTATTCACTCCAATACATATGGATTGAAGTGGATACAAGTACATCCAAACAAGCCTTAACATTTGTTCTAGGCTATCGCTAGACATACGGTTTGATACAAACTCTGGGGCATGGCTCAGCAACAAATCCAAGCCAGAAGCCAGAGAACTTGCCACATGGAAAGCTATATTGTCTGCCTCTCTGTTGCAATTTGAATTGCAGATAGAGATCAAGAAACAAACTCGTTAAGCATGATATCTCTAATCTGCCGCAGTAAACGAACAATGGAGCTATGATCCAAATCTGTTGATGCAAGTGCACCTGCAATGTTTGTGGTTGTGGCATCAATCCATCTGATACTTAACTACGCCACATGTAGGCTTGGGCCTACCAGCCTTCCACGTGCAAAATAGAAGCAACCTTGTATCTAATATACTTCCTGCCCCTGCTGATTGCACTTCACCATTTCTGTTTCTCGCCACAAAACCGCCACCAGTTCTTGTCTGCTGAACGAAGGAGCTACCTATGTTTATCTTATATGTGTGTTTTATGGCGGTGGTTTTCATTTAGACTAAGGGGACCGCCGACTATTATTCTGATTCACAAAAAGCTTTTTGAGTTACAAGTCATTTTGTTTTTCAGATAATAGCTTTTGTTATTACACTTAGATATACACTCCGGAGTGGTGTTCGCTAAACTATTTCAATGAAACATTATCCTTTCCAATATCCATTGAAATTTCGTAACACTAAGGAGACGGCCTTGTTTAGTTCTCAAAAAAAATTTACAAAATTCTTCAGTTTCTCGTCACATCGAATCTTGCGGCATATGCATGGAGCCTTAAATATAGATTAAAAAATAACCAATTACATAGTTTACCTATAATTTGAGAGACAAACCATTTGAGGATAGTTGGTCCATGATTGGATAATATTTGTCAAATACAAACGAAAATGCTATAGTGTCTATTTTGCAAAATTTTTTGAAACTAAACATGGCCTTACCTTGTACTCCGTTCGTCCAAGAATACAACTACGGGTTACATGAGAGTAAACGTGTTTGACCAAAATTCTAGTGAATAATATCTATATTTATGGCTCTAAATTAATTTATCATAAAAATAAATTATTTATTTGATATTATAAATATTAATATTTTTTATTCATAAATTGGTCAAGATACTAGCGTGAGACTGTGATGCTAGAATTGCAGACGGAGGGAGTAGCAACAAAAACCAACGCGTTGTGACGGTTTTTGTTCCAAACAAGCTTTTGTGCTTTGTGGACTTGTGGTGGACTTCGGACGCCAAGCGCGAGGCGACAGCGACTAGGACAATCGCATTTTCGCCGCGTGATGGCCGCCGACCCTGCTGGCCTCCCGCCGCGGCTCCGCCCGTCCACTGCGCCGCCTCCACCCGCCGTCACGCGCGCGCTGCACACGATCAACACCTGCACCTCCGCCGCGGCACTCGCGCCCCTCCGCGTCCACATCCTCCGTGAACCCGCGCTCCTCCGCTCCACCGCCGTCGTCTCCGCCTTCTTCCTCGCCTGCGGCCGCCTCCGTAGCCTCGACCCCGCGCTCGTTCTCTTCGCCTCCCTCCCGCGGCCCCACGTCTTCGTCTTCAACTCCCTCCTCCGCTCCCTCCCCGCAGCCCCCGCCTGCTCACCGCTCCCGCTCTTCCGCCATTTTATCGGCCTCGGCGTCCGCCCCAACCGCTACACCTTCCCGTTGATGCTCACCTCGCTCTCCTCTCTCCACGAACTCAGCGCCGTACACTCCCAGGTGGCCAAGTCCGGCTTCGCGCGCGATCTCCACGTCCGCAACGCCCTCCTTGCTAGCTACGCGGCCTGTGATCCGGACCTGGGGCACGCTGAGCAGTTGTTTGATGAAATGCCAAGCCCGGACGTCGTTGCGTGGACAACGATGATCACCGCATACAGGAACCGCGGCCGCAGTTTCCATGCTCTGAGCACCTTCCGGCGGATGTTTGCTGCATCTGTTGCTCCCAACCGCGTGACCATGGTTTCTGCACTTGGTGCTTGTGCAGCACATGGTGCTGTGGACACTGGCATCTGGATCCATCAGTACGTTCAGAAGCAGGGATGGGAACTGGATGTCGTGTTAGGCACTGCGCTTGTTGACATGTATGGGAAGTGTGGACATGTTGTGGAAGGAGTCCGTGTATTCTCCGAAATGACTGAGAGGAATGTTTGTACTTGGAACTCTATCATTGGAGCGTTTGCTTTGGAGCAGAATGGAGAAATGGCTCTACGTTGGTTCTACAGGATGAAGGCTGATGGTGTTCGCCCAGATGCTGTCACACTAATTTGTGTTCTTTATGCATGCACACATGCTGGATTAGTTGATATTGGGAGGAAAATATTTAACTTGATTGTTCAAGGCAAGTATGGGTTTCAACCTGGGATCAAGCACTTTGGATGCATGATTGATCTTCTTAGTCGCTCTGGACACCTGGATGACGCTTTTAGGGTTCTTGAGGCAATGCCATCACAGCCAGATGCTGTCATCTGGGGCCTGCTATTGCAAGGTTGCAAGGTCCGTGGTGATACAGACTTGAGTGAGTATGTGACAATGCGTCTGGTGGAGTTAGAGCCTGGAAACGCATCACATTATGTGACCCTTGCAAACTTGTATGCTGAGACAGGGAGGTGGCTGGAGGCTGAGGAGGTCTTGAAGGGGATGAAAGAAAAAGGATTGGCAAAGGATGCAGGCTGGAGCCTTAGGTTAGAGGACAGCTTAAGCAAATATATAAGTGATGAAAATTTGATGGAATGTGCTCTGTGAGGAACATTGGATGAGCAATTAACCTGTACAGTATCAGGTAGTTAAGTATGCCTTCCTTTCACTCCGAACTAGGTCACTAATGCTGCCTTGAAAACCAAATTTGTAGATGGACGCTGCCTGAACTACTACAGTGACCTTTGGAGACTGAGGTCATGTATTAGGTGAAGAGAAAAAGGTTTGACAAAGGATGCTGGCTGAGCCTTAGGATGTTAAAGGACAGGTCACTGATCAGGGAAGCATACAAGTCATGGATAGTAGATGGAGGTTGTGAGTTGTGACTCATTAATTTGTCCATGTAGAACCACACCCTTATCACTCTAGGCAGCTACTTCAGATCGTTTGGAAGCTAGAAACACAAGCCATTTGACATGTAAAAGGTCAGTAAGGTGAATCAGCTTCCGTGACAGCAAATGTAATTAAGTCTTCTCATTTAAATATTGACAATTTTTGGGGGAATAGATTAGTCTTTACTCTCATTTATGCATTTTTTTCATTATCTCCAAGTTTTATCAGCAATATGCTAGATAGGAATTTGTAGTTTTGGACTAATAATATTCTGTATTTCTTACACCCTGGCAAAAGTTTGTATTCCCACTGTTGGGTCTGCTGCAACAATTCTATCCTATAACACTAACAGGAAGGTTTTACAGTACTGTTCATGATATAGATGAGCTAGGGGGGTGAGCAGCCCAGCTTCGCCTCCAAGAGGCTCTGCCAGTGCTGGTCACTCATGTAGGTACTGTTTGGATCGTCAGAGCAGACGCGTGATCTGGATCTGCCGCTAGCTCATCTCTCTCATCTCAGCGTCCCTATCAGATCCAGATCTCGCGTTAATGCTTAGCGCTGAGAGAGAGAGAGAGAGAGAGAGGCAGAAGATCACGAGTCTGATTATGGGAACAGTAACTGCACGAGTGACCAACTTGTTCGCAACAAGTCAAGAAGTTGATTTATCATCTGGCTACTACTGCCTACTGGGGGCAACCGGGCAACTAGTCACTTTTTCAGACTCACTAGTATAAAAAGGGAAAAACTCGTGCATCATGCATGCTAGGTCTGGGGCTCCTAACCAGCTTTCTGATGCTCTCACCATTAAAAAACTTTCACAAGATCAAGGTGACGTGATGCAGCCACATGGAACAGTAAGTACACGAGTGAACAGTAACTACACGAGTGAACAGCTTTCTGACTTGTTGACTTGTTGCAAGGTAAACTTCTTGACTTGTGAAATGGAATCAAGGGAACAGTAATTACACGAGTGACCAGCTTTCTAACCACATGAATCAAGGTCACAGCCTGTGATGCAGCCACATGGAATGGAAATGGAATGGGGACAAAAATGCAGCAGAAACAACAGAACAGGGAGATGAGACGGAACAGGGGTACTCTACTGTGTCAGAGTACACTGTTGTTGGACCCAAGGCCCTACAGTTCATTACTCTTAAATGGGAAAGGTTTACTTGCTTTCATTATTATTCTGAATTCTGCTTCTTGGAATACCTACTAGCAAGTTGCGGATTTTGTGTAAATGCAAACATCATTAAATTATCCCTACTATGGTCTTATATCCAATTTAGAATGATTGCTAACTTACAGTTTGTTGACACTGACGCCCAATGCAAGTGGCTAGTGTTATGGGGATGTTCATGCATATTATGTTGGAGTATTGGCTAAAAGAACTAACTTTGTGCATCAGTAGCACAAGTTCTGCATGTCATGGCCTGTGTAGAACCCAAACGAATGAGACAAGCTAAGTTGGTTGGTACTGCTGTGGAACAAGAAAATATCTCACCCTCTTAGATTTCAGTGGTTTATAGAGATGTGTGGGCCCAGCAAGAAACTTCTTACCTGATGGTGACTTGGTTATCGAAAGCAACTCCAAACACATGATATTATCACTAGGTGAAATTGTGCTATTTTTTTTTGGAATATTTGTTTGCAAAGAAAACTTGGGTTTAGTAACCAGATCCACCATTAAGCGGACAAATGTTTTTACGGACCCCGTGGTTTTAATCATGTTTTCCCTGGAATTCCTTTTGCTTCTATTTTTTTTTTATCTTTTAGCATGACTCAACACCATGTATAGCTTACCATTATAAAGCTGCACAAAGCTTCCAAAGGGAAGAAGCTCTTGAGGAGATACTGTAATGAAACATGGCTCCTCTGACTCCTAGACTGGTAGTTCCCATAGATGTGAAGAAGCAGCCATGGGAGCAAAAGGTTCCTCTCCATAACCGCTGGCATCCAGACATCCCTCCTGTCGCTGATGTAACTGAAGGGGAATTGTTCCGTGTTGAGATGGTAGATTGGACTGGAGGACGGGTTAGAGATGATAACTCTGCAGATGACATCAAATTCCTGGATCTCACAAGTGTAAGTTTGTATTCTGCCGTTGTTGTTGATGTCTTTGATTTCTGTTTTACTCTATAGCTTTCATTGCGAGCCAGACTGACTACAGATATTCTACAGACCCATTATCTTAGTGGCCCCCTAAGAATAGTTGATTCTGAAGGGGTTCCAGCTTCACCAGGTGATCTTCTTGCAGTAGAAATCTGCAACCTTGGCCCACTTCCTGGTGATGAGTGGGGTTATACTGCAATATTTGAAAGAGAGAATGGAGGTGGATTCTTAACTGACCACTTTCCTACTGCGAGAAAGGCCATTTGGTATTTCGAAGGAATTTATGCATACTCCCCTCAGATACCAGGTAAAGTTTCTTGTTATTGCTGTGAATGAAGCTTTGCAGTTTTGGATCCTTCCATAATTATATTTTGGCAATACCAGGTGTTCGTTTTCCAGGATTAACTCATCCTGGTATTGTGGGAACCGCACCATCAGTCGAACTTCTTAATATATGGAATGAAAGGGAGAAAAGATTGGCTGAGACAAGTCCACATACTCTTAAACTGTGTGAAGTGTTACACCAGAGGCCCCTTGCTAATTTACCGACCCCTGAGAACTGCTTACTTGGAAAGGCATGAGCACCCACCTGCTTATAGTTTTGCTTCTAGATTTATGTTTTTCACTCTGTGAAGGGTAGGGTCACACCTGTACGATTATGAAGGGTAGAGTCACACCTGTACGATTAATCTTTTTGTGTGACCTACAAAGCAACATTAATCTGTCAAACTTAAGTATAACTTGCTACCTGTTTTTGTTGCCATGTTCATAATTAGTGCAATATTGTGCAGATTCAGGAAGGGACTGCTGAATGGCACAAAATGGCAAATGAAGCAGCCAGAACTATTCCAGGAAGGGAGAATGGTGGTAATTGTGACATAAAAAATCTAAGCAGTGGTTCCAAAGTTTATCTACCAGTATTTGTTGAAGGAGCAAACCTTAGCACTGGTGATATGCACTTCTCCCAGGGTGATGGTGAAGTTTCTTTTTGTGGAGCAATTGAAATGAGTGGATTCCTTGAGCTCAAGTAATAAACTCTGTACTTATTTACACTTCAATATTACTTTTATATTGTGATTTATAAATATGTCTGACATACAACATGTATTCGGGCTACTGGACCTAAGGATGGACCCAAACAGTCACCTGCATCAAATCAGAATTTCAGATCCAAGTGTAGTAAACCTCACATTATTATATCACATAGATTTATATAAAGATACTAGTACAGTTCACTAGCACCAGCCATCTTCACAGCAGTTTGCATGGTATTTCTCAGATAACTCATGAAGAATAGGAAGCAAGTTCATGGGATTTCTCAAATAGATCATAAAGATTGGGATTTGCTATATCATTTTTTCATAGCAAGCATTAGTTGATGTTCTATTCTGTCATCACAATATGATAAACATACATTAAAGGTTTCTAGTTTGTATATTGTAACAGTTAAGGTACACTCAGTGATCAATTATTTCTGAACCACACAACTGATTCAAATCAATGTTGCTGGACATGATGACTGTCAGCTGGATAAATAAAACCTTGTCTATGAAAATTCAATTTCCCTTGTGCGCTTCTCAAAATCAGTAGTATGTTCCCTCTGGCATTGTGTATAGGTGCGAGATCATAAGAGGGGGGATGAAGGAATACTTGCCCCCAGTTGGTCCGACACCACTACATGTGAACCCTATCTTTGAGATCGGTCCTGTTGAGCCACGTTTCTCGGAGTGGTTAGTGTTTGAGGGCATAAGTGTCGATGAATCTGGGCGGCAGCATTTCCTTGATGCATCAGTTGCTTATAAGCGTGCAGTCCTGAATGCCATTGAGTACCTTTCCAGATTTGGGTACTCCAAGGAGCAGGTAGGCAGTAGGGTAACTAATGATTATCCTCTAAGTACCATATATGTTGTATATTGCCTTAACATTGGGGGATTTTATACAGGTGTATCTCTTACTATCATGCTGTCCTTGTGAGGGTAGGATCTCTGGAATAGTAGACTCTCCTAATGCAGTGGCAACTCTTGCCATCCCTACAGCAATATTTGATCAGGTTCGCCCTCTAACAGATCAACACAATTTCCTTATTCCTTTTTACTGTGGTGTATTGTATTTGTTGTTGTTCCTTCTCTACTGTTCATTTTCACAAAAGGATTCTAGACCAAGTAGTTAGGGAATTTCGGCGGCACCCCCCAGGTTCTGAGTTCGACTCCCCGTGGGAACGATTTTTCAGGCGGGGGTAAAAAAATCCCCTCGCCGCGCCTCCTGTGGGGCATCCGGCTTGTGGCAATGATGCAGTCCAACCAGGGGTTTGTTGATTGTGGGCCGGCCCAAGCAATGGCTTGCTGTCCTGGGTGTGCAGCGGGGTTCAGGGGTCAGGGGTTTTCTCAGTTGGGAGACAAAATCTCCTTCTTAATTGGAAAACCGTGGGGGCGGTCACAGGAGGGAGGGAGGGAGGGAGGGAGGGAGGGAGTCACATGAACAAGACACAATAGCCAGGGTGAATACATTATTTTCAGTAATGACAGATCGAATTTGCTTACTACTTCGCGATTCAAACTTGGCGAGGGAGGGAGGGAGTTACATGAAGCAGACACAATAGCCAGGGTGGAGAGAGAGAGGGAGAGGGAGAGGGAGAGGGGGAGAGAGAGAGAGAGAGAGAGAGAGAGAGAGAGAGAGAGAGAGAGTACATTATTTTCAGTAATGACAGATCGAATTTGCTTACTACTCAATCCATCCCAAATTATAAGACGTTTGACTTCTTTGACACTAAGTTTGACCAGTCATCTTATTCAAAAATTTGTGAAAAATTTTACTTTTTTTTTGGTTGTGACTTGGTTTATTAATAAAAGTTCTACAAGACTGAATTAAATTTGACTCTGTACAAATTTTTTGAATGGTCAAACTTGAGGTCAAAAAAGTCAAACGTCTTATAATTTTGGATGGAGGGAGTACTTCGCGATTCAAACTTGGCCTTCTCCTAGTTTATAGCAAACTAGTCATTGCTTCATAAGTATTCTTTTACATGGATCCTTTTTTTCTTAACTTCACTGCATAACGTTTCAATTGTTAACATAGGATATAAGGCCAAAGCACTTGAGAGGAAGGCTGAGACCAAAATTGATAAGACTTCCAGATCTCCTGAGCTGCTCAAACAATGGTCTTCCTGTCACCCAAGACCAAAGTAGTACAAGGGCGCCCTAGGGGCATATATGATCTGTAAATTGATGCCGTATCCTTCTACTTTATACACAAAAATAATCATCTTGATATTTCCAACTTCCAAGGATCATCATGTACTTGACCTGGAATCCATAATGTAGACCTTTGATTTGTCAGGCAGTCATCATGTATGAGGACAGAGACACCTGAGTGGTGCCATATTGTCTGTGTCTGTATTGCTACAAAGTTGTGCATTAATTTTACTCTCTAGAAATTTCCTTATTTGGGTTCGTGATCTTGTCGATGTCATGCTGAGAGGAGAGTGGTACTATGGTCATAGGCTCAGCTCGAGAAATGACTTCACACTTTCGTTAAAAAAAGAAAAAGAAATGACTTCACACATAAGTATGTAGCTAGCAGTGAAGTGAGGATGGTATAATATGAAAGAACCAGGCAGCTGGCAGTGGCTGGAGCGAAGTAGCAGTTGTGACAGATTCACTCTACCTTGCACATAACTGTTAAACCAACACACACTGTTAATCCAGTACTAGCATACTATAGACAGATGCTGCTGAACTCCTGAAAAGGCCTCTGCAGGCTGAAGAAGTCCTAAAGCGGGTGAAGAAATGAGTTTGGCAAATGACAAATGATGCTGGTTGTAGCCTTAGGATGATGTTAGAGGACACGTGACAACTCAGAGAACTATATATGAGTGGTGGATATTTGATGGAATGAGCATTGTGGAGTTGTGGTTCAGTCAATCTGTACTGTTGCCCTTTCTTTCACTACCAGCTAGATCACGAATGGTTTGGAAGCTGAACACACACTTTATGACATTTAAAAGGTTAATAAGATGAAGCATCTTTGTGATAGCACAGATAAATGATAACATATATTTTTGGTTGTGTAAATCAATTTAGTCTTTAACTCTTATTTTATGCAATCCTTTATTATTTATTTTCAAGCTTTACCAACTGTATGCTGAATAGAGATTTGGATTAATAAAACTGTATTAAATGGTAGGTAAAACTTTGTATTTCCACTGTTGGCTCAAGACTGGCAATTATATCTTGTAATAGGAAAGTTATACAATACTTCCAATAACTCTTAAATTGAAATACTAATGTAGCTTTCTGCAGAAGTACTTCTCAACTCTGCTTCTTCGAATAGATCTTGAACTTTTAGGTACATACTAGCAAGTTGCAGATTTTTTTCAAGAGAAGCCAGCTCTAGGTTGCCCCTTCTTCTATGGTCTTGTCCACTTGTCCAGTTTAGCAGGAAGGCAGAACGTTGTATGTGACGTTTGTGTGACATCCCCTAGAGTCGAGGTCTCACCGTCTCAGAAGGGTCCAGCACAGTGTGCTTGACAAAGAACCACGCTTCAGTGGTGTCCACCAGGAAAAAAAAAACAACTATAAGGTCTCGTTTGGATGTAGTCGGATTCGCATCAATTCACATATGTTGGGATGGGTTGGAGTGGAACTTAAACTAAATTCCACCTCAATCCACTACAACACATCTGGAATGAGGTGAATCCGATAACATCCAAACAAGACCTAATATGAAAGAGCCAGGTAGTGGTTGGAGCGAAGTAGCAATTGCGAAAGATCCACTCTACCTTCCACACACAAGATACCGACACACACTGTTAGCAACATCTACTACATACTACTTGCAGAATTTCTTCAAGCCAGCTCTATATTATTTTTTTAGAGTTTCAGGGCAGGAAAGCCCCGGTCATTATTATTATCCCATCTTGTATGGTGTTGTCCAGTTTAGCAGGAAGGAAAACTTTGTATGTGAGTGTGGCATCCCCTAGAGTTGCGGGGATGGAAATTCGGGTTACGTTGGCATCTGCAAAAAAAAACAATTTTGTGCACCAGTGTACATACTCCCTCGGTCCCTTTTTAATTGTTGCTTGTGCTTCCCGAAAAACAAATGTCGACAATTATATATTAAAAAATATTAATATTTATAATACATAATTAGTATCATTAGAAAGATCTTTGAATCTAGTTTTTTAACAAATTTATTTAGAGATACAAATATTACATGTATTTTCTACAAATCGAGTCAAACTTGTGGCACACACACCAACGGCGACAATTAAAAAAAGGACATAGGGAGTAAGTGTTGCATGTTGTAGCCTGTGGAAAACACAAATGGACGAGACAAAGCCAAGTTGGTTGGTACTGCTCTAGAACAAGACAATAAGGCCTTGTTTAGTTTACCCAAAAAATAAAAAACTTTTCAAGATTTTTCATCACGTCAAATCTTGCGGCACATGCATGGAGTATTAAATATAGACGAAAACAAAAACTAATTACACAGTTTATTTATAAATCACGAGATAAATCTTTTGAGCTTAGTTAGTCCATGATTAAACAATAGTTGTCAAATAAAAACAAAAATGCTACAGTATCCAAAACCAAAAAAAATTGAAACTAAACAAGGGCCTTGTTTAGTTTCCAAAAAATTTTGCAAAATTTTTCAGATTTCTCGTCACATCAAATCTTTAGACACATGCATGAAGTATTAAATATAGACAAAAATAAAAACTAATTGCACAGTTTGGTAGAAATTGACGAGACGAATCTTTTGAGTCTACTTAGTCTATGATTGGACAATATTTGTCAAATACAAACGAAAGAGCTACCGTGTCGATTTTGGAAAATATTTTGGAACTAAACAAGGACAAGGCCTACATCACCGTCTTGGCTCTGGATAGTCTACAGGGATGGGCCAGACCAACAATAAATTCCTACCTGATCTTAGGCCTTGTTTGGTTCACCCCGAAAACCAAAAAATTTTTAAGATTTTCTATCACATCGAATCTTGCGGTACATGCATGAAGTTTTATATATAGACGAAAACAAAAACTAATTACACAGTTTGCTTGTAAATCGCGAGACAAATCTTTTAATCCTAGTTAGTCTATAATTGAATAATATTTGCCACAAACAAACGAAAGTAGCGAAAGTGCTACGGTACCGAAATCCGAAATCTTTTCGGAACTAAACAAGGCCTTATAGTGATTGACTTGATACTGACTTAGAACTCCAAACACCTGTTTTTACCATTAGCAGATTCATCAACATGCCTATCCTACCATTATAAAGAGCTGCACAAAGCTTCCAAAGGGAAGAAGCTCTTGAGGAGATACTGTAAGAAACATGGCTCCTCTGACTCCTAGACTGGTAGTGCCCATAGATGTCAAGAAGCAGCCATGGGAGCAAAAGGTCCCTCTCCACAACCGCTGGCATCCGGATATCCCTCCTGTTGCTGATGTAACCGAAGGGGAATTGTTCCGTGTCGAGATGGTGGATTGGAGTGGAGGGCGGGTTAGGGATGATAACTCTGCAGACGATCTGAAATTCATGGATTTCACAGTTGTAAGTTTGTATTTTTTTTATCCTTCTGCTGGAGTTGTCATTTAATTTTCCCTTTGTTCCAGTGCTTCGTCTATTGTGAGCCAAACTGACTACAGATATTCCACAGGCTCATTATCTTAGTGGGCCACTAAGGATAGTTGATTCTGAAGGGGTTCCAGCTTCACCAGGTGATCTTCTCGCGGTAGAGATCTGCAACCTTGGCCCACTTCCTGGCGACGAGTGGGGTTATACTGCAATACTTGAAAGGGAGAATGGAGGTGGATTCTTAACTGACCACTTCCCTAGCACAAGAAAAGCCATTTGGTATTTCGAAGGAATTTACGCATACTCCCCTCAGATACCAGGTACAGTTTCTTCTTGTTGCTGTGAGCGAAGCTTTCAAGATTTGGATCCTTCAATAATTCGATTTTTGCATATACCAGGTGTTCGTTTTCCTGGAATAACTCATCCTGGTGTAGTGGGAACTGCACCATCAGTTGAGCTTCTTAATATATGGAATGAAAGAGAAAAAAGATTGTCTGAGACAAGGCCAGAGACTCTTACACTGTGTGAAGTTCTACACCAGAGGCCCCTTGTTCCTTTACCGACTCCTGACAATTGCTTACTTGGGAAGGCATGATCATTTGTTTTTCACTTTAATCTTTTTACATTTCCTAGAGCACAAGTAAAAGGTTTTGTGTGCAGATCTTAAGCTAGCAGATCTGAAGTGTGTGGCTGCAGTACCATTTTTTTTTTGAAAGGAGATTACCTCTGCTTTTGAGAAAGCAATTAGAGTTTACATACTGGTGATACCAGTTTATGAGAACGTGAAAAGACAAAACAGATAGCAACCAAGCCACACTACTAACATCCTCAACATGAAACACTATTACAAGATAGCAATTTCTGAATTAAAAGTTTGAAGCCGATCAAGCTTGCTGATCCATGTCTCTAGGCCCTCCACTATCTTAGAAGATTGTATCTTGTCGGCGTCCTTCGTAAGCTCTCTCCACATTTGCAGAAGGGTGATTGCGTTGTAAAGTACCACATCAGGGTTTGCAGGGAAAACTTTCTGAATAACCATACTGTTCCTATTTTTCCAAATTGCCCATGAAAGGGCGGCAAAGAAAATTAACACAAGTCTCCGAGGGACTTCCAGCCTCCTTGGCAATCAATCATACATGATATTATGTTTTGACGTCGGAAAGTCATGCCACCCAAAAGCATCTCTAATCTGCAGTACCATGTTTGTGATGTATACAATGCCATGCAGGTCCAAGAAGGGACTGCTGAATGGCACAAAATTGCAAATGAAGCAGCCAGAACTATTGCTGGAAGGGAAAATGGAGGGAATTGTGACATAAAGAATCTAAGTAGAGGCTCCAAAGTTTATCTACCAGTATTTGTTGAAGGAGCAAATCTTAGCACTGGTGATATGCACTTCTCCCAGGGCGATGGTGAAATTTCGTTGTGTGGAGCAATTGAAATGAGTGGATTCCTTGAGCTCAAGTAATAAATTTTGTTCTTATTTACACTTTATACTACATGATATACAATGTTTTATGATATACAATGCGTCAAAATTGGATCCACCAGTGTTAGGAAACTTAATATTAAGATTCCATCATATATTTAATAAAGAAACTAGTTCAGTAATACTAGCACCAGCTATCTTCAGTGCTTCTTGCATAGAACTTCTGAGATAGCAAATGTACAATATGAATAAGTGAACTCATAGGATTAGAAAATCTATTGTCAGATTTTGGCATATTCTGTTCCATGGAATTGCTTTAATTGATGCTTCTATCCTATAATCATAAGAAGTTATGGACCTTAGTGATTTATAGTTAATATATATTATGGCACAGTGCATTATTTGCTGGGATTAAACTCACTCCATTTGCAGTGGGCAGGGGTTCGTCCCTGGTATTCTAAAAACTCACTCCATTTGTGTGTAGTCGGAATCAATTGTTTCTGAACCACACTCTTATGAATGCGCAATTGGATAAACAATTTTTTTTCAAAGTAATGGCAGGAGCTCTGCCTTTCTCAATAATAGAGTTGGCTTAGTTTATAAGGCAAATCAGGCCTGCAAATCTTACATAGGCACAGATTAAAACACAGAAAATACCCACAACACCATAACATCCTATTCCTGACTAACACGGAGGCACGTGGTGGGCGTTGTTGGATAAATAAAATCTGCCTATGTAAAATACACTTTTTTTTTGAGGGTCAACGGGGGGGAGATTCCCCACCTGAGTTTATTAAACAGCCCAAAACGGCTCGTTGGTTTACACTTTTCGTTGCCTGCTTCTAAAAATTCCTTGCACCCTGTATAGGTGTGAGATCATAAGAGGTGGGATGAAGGAATACTTAACCCCAGTTGGTCCAACACCACTTCATGTGAGCCCTATCTTTGAGATAGGTCCTGTTGAGCCACGTTTCTCAGAGTGGTTGGTGTTTGAGGGCATCAGTGTAGATGAGTCTGGGAAGCAGCATTTTCTTGATGCATCTGTTGCCTACAAACGTGCAGTTCTGAATGCCATTGAGTACCTTTCCAAATTTGGGTACTCTAAGGAGCAGGTAGGAAGCAGGGTATGGCTATTATCTTGATTCTTGAAGTATCATGCATGCTGAGTAGTATCTTAACATCGGGGATTGGGGATTTTATACAGGTATATCTTTTACTATCATGCTGCCCATGCGAGGGTAGGATATCTGGAATAGTGGACTCTCCTAATGCAGTAACAACTCTTGCCATCCCTACGGCGATATTTGACCAGGTATGGTGCCAAGAGTCCAGCCCAACGCAATTTTCTTTGGTCTTTTTTCACTGTTATATTCACTGTTTGTCGTTGCTCCTTTTAAGTGTAAAAGCGTTCATCAATAGATTAGTTAAACAATTTTGATATAGATTGTGACTGATTCCTTTGGTCTGATACTCTGATGTTTGATCCAAGTGTCTGATATATGCTACTGGTACTTTACGTGTTATATCTGAAGCAACAAAAGTTACTGCCTGTCTTTTTTGAGTTCATGAGTAGGCTGTACAAACAAACCACACAATATTCATGCTGAGTAACGTGAGCTGGGCATGGTTCAGTGTCCAACAAAAGAGTAGATTTATATTACACTCTCCATTTTATTGAAAGTAGCTATAGTGCCAGCCTGGTTCATTTGGTCGATCAGTGGCCTGCATCACCTAACTATTTCTTATGATCCGGTCAATATAAAAGAGATTCAAAATATTATAGAATACACTTTTCCGCTGACAGTTACTGTTAGGCAAAATGTAAGAACAACTTGTAAGCTCTAAATAGTAGTTCCAAAAGTTTTCATGAAGAAGTCACAATAACCAGGATAGAAGAAACATATTATTTTCAGTACAGGCTATAGGCAGATTGAAATGTCTAACTTCGAGATTAAAAATATATTGACCTGTACGTGCTTATTTTGGGGCCTTGTTGATTGTTTTCTTTTTAAAACTAACGTGCATAACATTTCAAACATAGGATATAAAGCCAAAACGCATGAACGGGAGACCACTTGGAGGACCACAATTGAGAAGACTTCCAGATCTTCTAAGCTGCTCAAATGATGGACACCTTCCTGCCACCCAAGATAAAAGTGGTACAAGTGCGCCCTAGTACATGAAGAAACAGACCCACTATCAATCGACATGTAATTGTGCATGGAAACAATTATCTGTGTGGATTACTCAAAAAAACAATTATCTGTGTGCGCAGCCTATAATCAAGAATGGATTTGTCTTTTATTTTCTTCGTCTAATAAAAATTACGGCAAAACTTTTGCCCTCCTTTGAAAAAATAATAAAAATGCAGATCTTTGATTTGTCAGGTTATCTCATCATGTATGAGAGTGAGCTTTTTTTTGCTTTTGTAGTTCGAGTTATTAGGCCCTTCTCGTTGTAACTGTTGTTATGTGCAGATGATGATCGTTTCTGTGCTGTTGTTATGTGCAGATAACCTAGCAGTGTCACTCGCTCCCGTGATAAAAGCATAAAACATACAGACATGCAAACATAACATAAGCAGAGTATCCAGAAGGCCAGTTATGATATTGGGCCAAGAATGACGTTACCATGATACCGTCTTATACAAGTACAAATTAACACTCGTCATCTCCACTCCAGAAATGACGACATCACCCACAAGTATGTAATATAACTACGGTACGATACTAGCATTGGAGTTACCACAGAGCCAGGCAGCAGCTGGCAGGAAGCAAGCAAAGCAGCTAGGAGCCGTGACTAATTCACTCCTCTGCCTCGTACACGAGAGGAACCGAAACACACGCACTGTAAGAGCAACAAGCAAAGCACTAGTAGTACTACCTACTAGCAGAACTGTAGCTCATCCTGGGCCGTCACCGAATCCGACCGGCCTGTGGATCACTTCTTGTGCGGGCTGTACGTGGGGCACGCCGGGCTGAAGTGCCTGGACACCACCCTGGAGTTGAGCAGCTCGATGATGGGCCCGAACGACACGCACCTGGGCGCCTTGTACTGGTTGATGGACGCCCCCCGCGAGATGGCGTAGTCCATCACCTCCTCGAACGTGCCGCCTCGCACCACCCGGATCTCCAGTGGCCCGATGGCGTCCCCGTTCCGGCCCTGCCTGTACACCGCGTTCAGCGCCTCCTCCATCTCCAGGCAGCAGCGCTCGAACACGTCCGGCTCGGGCGACGCGCCGCCGTCCCGCACCATCAGCTCCCAGTACACCACGTAGTGGCCCGGGATGGTGGTGGCGTCCGCCTGCGAGGTGTACTCCACGATGCGCGCGTCGTAGGGCGCCAGCAGCCGCGACGCGCGCTCCACGGCGGACTGCAGCTCCGCCTCGTCCGTCTTGTCGGAGTCGATGCTGAGGAGCACGTTCTTGCGGCGCACGAACCGGAACTGCGGCGCCGCGTTGTGGAACCCCGTCACGTGCAGGATGTCGCCGACGCGGTAGCGGCAGAGCCCCGCGTAGGTGGTGATCACCAGCTCGTACTCCTTCCCGACCTCGGCGTCCGCCAGGTCCACCAGCAGGCGGTCGTGGTCCATGGCCGACGCCGCCGACGACGACGACACCGCCGGCTTGTCCTCCGGGTCGTGCGGAAGCAGCTCGAAGTAGCCCATGTTGGGCATGATGGTGTAGGACACCTCCGACGGGTCGCACATGGGGCGGAGGTTCAGGCCGAAGTAGCACTCGGACGACGCGTACATGGTGCACGCCATGGGGAGGCCGCCGCTGTAGTACTTGAGCGTCGGGATGTACTGCGCCATGGCGCCCGTCACGATCACGTCCAGGTACTTGGTGTTGGGCCACACCCGGGTGATGATGCCCTCCCAGTTGTCCTTGCCGCACTCGGCCTCCACGAGGTCGGCCAGGCCGGCGTCCGGCTTCGTCAGCACCTCGGCCACGGCGTCCCGGATGGAGGGCTCCACGACCCTGGCGCTCAGGGTGCCCGTGCGGAGGTCGTGCGCGAGCTCCTTCCAGTGGAGCTGCAGGAAGCGGATGGCGCGGAGCAGGCCGGACGCGAAGACGGCGCCGACGCGGAGCACCTCGGTGCGCGCCACCAGGCCGCACAGCATCTGAGAGTACATGGACTGGAAGGAGTCGGTGCAGAGGATGGCGGCGGTGGGGCTGGTGTACACGTTGTAGGGGTCGTAGGGGCGGTGCTTGAAGTGGTCGCTCTTGTAGTAGCTGGTCAGCACGGGGCGCGCCGGGAGCCCGCCGGGCGTCTTCGTCTCCGACTTGATGAACAGGAAGTAGAGGCCCTTCCCCTTGTCCAGCCCAGGCACGTACCTGATTCATGATGAACATGATCCACCAGTCGCGTTCCATGATCAGAACAGTGCTAGCTACATACTGTGCAATCAAGAATTGTTTTTTTAATTAACAATAGATACTTTTTTTTGAAAAGCACGATAGATAGTACTTGATTTCTTTTCTAGCTAGAAGTTTTTTTTTTTTTTTGAGAAATCTGGAGGGGTCGAGACCCCTACAACAAATTTATTGAAAGCAAAAGAAGTTTAAGTAGAGAAAAACAGAAGAAACTCAGGGAGAAACTCAGGGAACAGAGAAAGTAGCTAGAAGTTTTTTTATGCATCCACAATTGTTGCGCGCGGTTGAATTGGTGACTGGAATTCAGACAGATATTTGGTGGTAGATATGTCTAGTCTACATGAGATTTTTTCTTTCAATATGAATTCTTTATGGTATATATAGAAGTGATAACTAACCAAGTAGAGCTAGGTATATATAGTGTGAATTAACGGATATACTCTCTTTTTGGCCAGGCCATATGTTGTATAATGTGGCAAGTACAATTAACAAACTTTATCCAGTGTGTGTACCTACATACGTGTGTGGTAGTGCAAGTTGATTATTGGCTCCAATTCTTCCACTGATGAGCATATTTCAGCGTGGGAAGGCACTGCGTTTGTCGCGTTGTTTCCAAGAATTAACACACTCCAACTTCCCGCTTACGTATGCAATGGACTTTGAGCTGCCCAGGAGTTTATTTTAGGAAGGTAGAGGAGAGATGCCACAAATAAGAAAAGGAATCTTGGCGCCCAAAAAGTAGAGAAACACCCAAGGCATCTCTGGCGTCTAAGACACAAACTCGCATTATTTTAGGCTTAGTCTAAAATGATTAGCCACGCCTCCACCAAGTTGCCGGGTCGCTTAGCCTAACGCCCGGTCCGGCCAGGCCAGGCCCGGCAGGACACAAAGACTACGAACGCATGACGTTCCAGCATTAATTTGTACCACTATTTTTTTTTGCAGTTTTTGTGCTTAATTACCACTCTACGATCATAATGAACCATTATATTACTTTTTTTTCTGAAACGGCATGAACCATATTTTCACTACCTTCCTTTATAAATAAATGGCATGAACCGTTCATCTTTGAAAAGAAAAGGTTACGTTAGTTAATGGACTGTGTGTGAGAGACCAGAAAGATATGTGTAACAGAACACCATTTTCAGTTAGGTCAATTTAGTAAACTCAGAGACTATCTTAAGCCCTAATAAAAAAAATATATAGAGCACCAGCTCATCAACTTGGTCGATTGCAGCCGAAAACGGTTAGCTTGATCGCTCGACCCCTACCGCCTTGGCCGGGTCAAAACAGGCAAATTAATGAATCGAAAACATATATATCCATGACGGCGGACAACGATCGAAGACAAATTGATTAAGGCTTAAAAAGGAAGAAGAGATTAATTTGTCGTTCACCCACAGGTTCATGACGGGCATGAGAAGGCTGTAGAGCATCTGCCGCCTGTTGAGCTCGTCCTCGATCGTCGGCATTAGCTTCCTCTCCCCGGCCGACGTCCCCGAGCTGCACGCGCACATTTGAATAAGCCAGACGTCAATTCCAACACCAGCCAGCCCATGGATTAATCAACCGTTAATCCTCAGTTGTTAGTTGCATATATGCACCATTGACCGACCGAAACCACCGATTAAAATTAAACAACCGGCCGATTGATTAATTACATATATATATATATATACCTAGTGAGGAACTCGGTGATGGGGTGGGAGGAGATGATGTTGGAGCGGTCGCCGTTGGCGATGCGGTCGATCTCCGGGCGGAGGTCCTCGTACGTCACCACGGGCACGCGCGCCTTGAAAGCCTGGCGGTCCGTGCGCCCCTCCATGCCGTGCCGCCGCAGGTACTCGGCGCCGTTGTTCCGTGCCAGGATCTCCGCCAGCACGCGCACCTGCTCGGCGTCGAAGTTCTTGGTCTTGTCCTCGATGAACTCCAGCTTCTCCACGTCGCGCTCGCACGCCGCCACCCCCAGCGCCGTCACCCTCCCCACCGCCGCCGCCGCCGCCGCCGTGGCCATCGGAGCCATGGATCGGGAGGATCGGAGAAACTGATCAAACTGAACGAGGCCGGCCGGCCGGGTCTCTTTGGCTGGCTACCTAGCTCGGTACGCTAGGGGGGCTCTTGCTTGCAATTCTCTCTGTCTCGTCGCTTGCAGAACTTGTGAGGGAAGGAGAGGATGCCGATGCCGTTGCAGGGGCCGGGTATATATAGCGCTCGGGGGTCGTGGCGTGGTCAGGGGCCTCTCGTCCGTCGCGGCGCCATGCACGTCGGGTCGGGGGCTGCCAAGCCCCTGATCTGATGCCCTGCCCCGGCAGCGCGTGGCCCACGCGGGCGTCACTGCCCGAGCCGGGAGGGAGCACGTGGGCCCGCGCTGTCCGCCACGTCGGACGGGGCGATGGGACTCGCGGCCGGCGCGCCCGGCAGGGGCCATCGGGGCTGACGAGACGCAAGCGCGGCTGGTGCTTGTCCCGTCCGCCCGCCCGCCGCACTAGCGCTTAGCTGCAAGTGCTTTGGCTTGGTTTGGTTAATTAGCTAGCCGACCGGGTCGGAGCGATGACGCCGGATTAAACTAAGGCCTTGTTTACTTCCCAGAAAATTTTGCAAAATTTTTCCATTTCTCGTCACATCGAATCTTTAGACGTATGCATGGAGTATTAAATATAGACGAAAATAAAAACTAATTACACAGTTTGGTCGAAATTGACGAGACAAATCTTTTGAGCCTACTTAGTCCATGATTGGACAATATTTGTCAAATACAAATGAAAATGCTACAGTGTCCATTTTCCAAAAATTTTCGGAAGTAAACAAGGCCTAATTAAGCAGCGGTCCGATCCGATCGGGTGGAGTGTAACCCGACACGGGATAGAAAAATGTTGTGGCCGGGGAGCATGTGTCGACACACCGCTGTGCAACACCACCAGCAGAGGATGACATCTGGGTAATATAATCGGGGATGCTACAAAGCAAATGGAGGGAGGTGATAGGGACCCCATGGAAAATTTCGAGTCCCCCCGCGCGCTGGTGTTGTGATTGTGAGCCAACTTGGAGGATGAGGACCATTTACGTACGATGATCGACTCAGAAAATTTCCACCGGGAAAAATGAAACTTAGAATGCATGATCATTAGGGAATATACTGAAACAATTCATGGTTTAAGGTTACTAGGGAATTAACCTGCTCGCCCGCCGTCCATAAATATTCTTGTGTGTACAGATTGTCTACAGATATATAACAAGGTATCTGTTTGGATTTCCTTCTCTAGAGTGTCTCCGATCCAGGTTTGTGCTGTGGTAGTCTGTAGGGGTTTGGTCTGGAAGATGAGTTATGTCCCATTTTAGTTTCATCCTTTTCTTTAGGCTATGTCTTGTCTTTTGTTTGTTCTTGTAAGGTATTGGTAATTCAGCTGGTCTTCCCGCTTGTGGTTTCTGGGCTAAGTCCTTCTCTTGTAAGGTTTGACTCTAAGCAATCACTGTTGATTGTGAAGGCTGGAATATTTTATTCCCTAATCTAAAAAAACTTTAGAGCTAAAGCTCCAAATAAATACTTAGCTCTAAACTTTAACCCACCTCACAAAAAGTGAGCTAAATGTTCTAAAACTTTTAAAGCTATAAAGTTTAGAGGAAGGAATCCAAACAAGTCTAGCCGGGTTGCTTTTTTTCAGAACTGGAGGAGTTTGGAGCCCCTACACAGGCGTTTGTTGAATAAAAGGGGAAGGTTGCAGTACAAATGAAACTAATTAAATTAATGAACCAGGAAAGAAAGGAAAAAAATGAAAAAGAGAGTGTCCATTACTCCATTACAATAGATTTTGGCGCCATGAGTCAAAGTTACAGATAACTCAAAAGACCAACATGCTTAGCTCCTTCTGGAAAACTTCTTTGGCCAAGTAAAAATGTTTGGCTGGACCTGTTTGAAGACAAAGTTGTTTCTTAGATGGACACGAAAGATTTCTCTCTCCTATATGTGTTTACAAAGAGAGGACATGTTGAAAAGTAAACATCCTAGTTATCCAGGAGGATGCATTTAAGAGTGTGTGTTGGCAACATAAATCGTTTTCAATTCTCTCAAGCAACGGTAGAATCAGAGCCAAACGGTATAGCAATGAAACGTTTCTACTCGAAACAGCTTCAAGCGTTTGGTGTCCAAAACAAGCGTGAAACCGTGATAACTTGATTTTCATAGTGATTGTGATTCTTCCATCTAAACGGCAAAGCAATTCTGATTCATCGTCTATTCACCAAAAAAAAAAAAAAAATCTGATTCATCGTCCGAAATGTTTTCTGAGAAAATCTTAGATCCGAAACATTTATAGAAGCATCCGAAGCCCTATCGAACAGCCCTTACAATTACAATACTACAACTCCAATTCAACTTACTTTTACTTGAAGAAGCAGACGGAACAATTTTAGAACTAGTACATGCAATATCTGTGTCAATTAAAACATGCTCGCGGTGTATTTTGCTAAGGCCTTGTTTAGTTTGTGGATGAAAAATTTTTAGGTATCACATCCGATGTCAGAAGAGATGTTCGGATGCTAATTAAAAAACTAATTATATAACTCGCGTGGAAACTACGAGACAAATTTATTAAGCCTAATTAATCTATCATTAGCACACATGTTACTGTAGCAATTATGACTAATCATGGACTAATTAGACTTAAAAGATTTATCTCGCAGTTTTCATATAAAATGTGCAATCTGTTATTTCATATATATGTTACATGCATATGTCAAACATTCAATAGGACTGAGGGGGCTGCCCTTTTGCCTTTCTGGATTCATGGGAATATAGGATGGCACACAGCAGATCGGATGCATGTAAACGTGTTTTTTTGTCGTTGATTAGCTCGCCACAATGATATAATTAATTAGAAAAATCCTCTGGAACGTGTGCATAATTAGCATGCCTTGTATGAATAAGCTGTGGTTTGTTGGACCGGTGCTAATGCTGGATACGCAGCTTGGATCTTCCTGTTTGGGATTTGAAAAGAGCCAAACGTGTTTTCCATGTCCATCGAGGCGTGCATGGCCTCTACGGGAACGGTGTTGGTTCCACGGTTGGGTTTAGCATGCACGTTAACATCTCTGAGTTGGCGCCTCCCATGGAAATATGGAATAGATTCCAGACTCTGTGTGTTCCTCGGTCTCATGTGTTCACCGTGTCAATGCACCACCAGTACTCCAAGCAGAGTAAAATTTTGACGATTCAAGTCCATCAATCACTTTATACCTTCATCGATAACACTGACAATAAGCACTATCAAAAGCGGATGTAAAAGTAAAGGTAAATACTATAAATAGCCTGATGACACGAGGAGATGACGTACGGTTAGATTGAATTTGTTTTGAGAGGCTCGAGTGCTAAAGCAATCTGACGATGACGACTCAGCTCGACACACATCCGTAAACTCGTGCACCTACATAGCTAGAGGTATACAAGCAATCAAGACAGAGACGTATACGGGCCTCGGCTGATCGGAAAGCTGGAACCATGCATGCACCTCCCTGGCGCGGCAATGCAACGGCGCGGCAACGTAACATAGTGGAAGTTTTCAGACTGCAATTGCAGTGCAGTTTTCTTACTTTCTAGATTACTGATACTATTGGCTGGATTGTATAACCAGCATGTAAACCTGTCTGTACCTTTTTGTTTTATCTCTACTTAATGCAAAGGCAGAGCTGAGCACCTGCCGTTTCATGCTAAAAAAAAAAAGCAACGGCGCGAATCGGAGTGCAATCGGTCGGCAGGTTCTCGCCCGCCGCCGCCGTAGCGCGTGCGCTGCGATACGCCGCGCGCGCGTAACCCCTACGCGGACACGCGCGGCGCCGGGCGAGTCGTGCCGTGCGCGAGCGGCGGCAGCGCTGCTCCGGAGCCTCCTCCCGCCGTTCATTCGCGGGCGCGCGACGCTGATCGTTCGGCGGTAGCTTTTGACTTGCGCGCCAGGCAGGCCATCCAGGCAGGTGAGCGCGCAGCATGATGCCGGCCGGGAGCCGTGCGGCGCACTCTGCTCAAGGGCGCAGCGGCGACGTCACACGCTGCGTGCACACGTACTGCAGCACTACTAGTATCTCTACTAGTAGACGAGAGAGCGTCCCAAAACCGCATGGCATCTGTACATGCCCTAACCAACCGATCATGAGCGTATGCATATCTGTTGATGCATGAATATGAATACTTGCTTTCGCAAGGAACACAGCTACGTAGTATACACAACTAAGACAAAAGGGTATGGATGCGGCCGAGATAGCGTATTCCTTTTGCTGGTACGTACGTAGGCAGCCTGTGATCTCTTGGTCTGACAGACTGACACTCGAAACCATGAGCATGTATGTTTTGGTCAATCCAATGACCCAAAGTAATTAATTAGCTAGTTTTCCCTATATAATAACTTCAATGAAAATTCTTCGTAGTCGTGCACTATGATCCCTTGATAAGGAAGGAAGCAAAGTATACGGAGGACTATGAGGCGTATAATGTACAATGAAATGGTTGGCTGATTTTTTTTTCTTCCACGCACATCATGCATACTCTTCTCGCTAGCTGTTGAGTACGTACAGTATATCATTTGAAAGAAGTAATAGAAGGTCAATGAAAGGAGCAAGTAAGCACAATATTGCTCCTATCTTATCAGTTATCAGCATGGTTTCTCTCATAACAAATCAGCAAATAATACTTTTTAGTATCAACATAAACCAAATTTCAACATTTAGTACAACTGCTTAGCACCGCCATTTAAGCCGGTGATCCTTGTTAGCGTGCCCGGTCTGTATATCACACGGCAACTCGCCGTGGTGTGACAACAACTCGTACGTGTAACAACAACTCTTTCTTCTATTTTAACCTTTCGAAAACAAAAATCAACGAAGCGAAGAGGGCCAATATACCCAATACAGAATGATATAGTTAGGCCTTGTTTAGTTGGCAAAAACTTTGGTTTTTGGCTACTGTAGCACTTTCGTTTTTATTTGACAAACATTGCCCAATCATAAAGTAACTAGCTTTAAAAGATTCATCTCACAAATTACAGGTAAACTGTGCAATTAGTTTTTATTTTTATTTATATTTAATGCTCCATGCATGCGACCAAAAGATTCGATGTGACGAGGAATCTTGAAAATTTTTGCGAACTAAACAAGGCCTAGTCAATGAAATGATAAGGCCCTATATATATATGCTACTAGTATTTCTCCAGACTTTTTCAATTTGGAACCAAGTCAACAAAGATACCTTAAAAAAACTTCCATAGCTTGCTAGCTAGTAGCCTAGTAGAGGATAGACCTGTCATATTATTTAGTTCAGGCAGAAAATAAGCACCAATTCAATCATACATATGCATGCTCCTGACTCCTGACGGAATACCTAATTGGTGAACGATGATGAGCCTATTTTAATTTCTGCCAGCAGAAAAGTTAATAAATTAAGGCCGAGGTGGACATATATAAGAACCAAACTAAATGAAAGATCAGATAAATACAGTATATACCCCACTTTATCCCAAGAAAAGATAAAATACGGCGATATCTATATTAGCTTAGTAGCATTTATATAGCAACAACATAATGCACACCATGATCAATATCGTCCTCCTACTACTCCCTGAAGCAAGTGCAAATTCTCAATCCCACTGCACCTGATGTCTGTTGGATCGTCCATGCATGCCGAGTCAACATCTAGAGCATATTCTACACGCACCTCGCACCTGTTGTCCCTACATCTGCCGGAAGTATCCAGCACCTGGACATACGTTGCACATCAGTACACACGGACCGAGAGATCCATCCGGCCGTTCTGTTGTACCGCGATCCACGAACACAAGTTGATAGAATTAATTTGTTTATTAATTTATTTTCACGCATCATGCTCATGCATGAGCATGACGCTTACGTGACACCAAAAATTTACGACCCACTGCACACACGGCTAGCAGTAGCAGCTAGCTTGGTCGCCGGTCCGGCCACTATAGACATTATTTTAGTCGCGAGAGATCTGAGACAAAGATGCTCTGTTTGCCGGACATGCATGTACAATGCTTGCTTGCGATGGCCAAACGACGAGCCGGCCGGTCCGCTGCAATTTGCGCCCAGAATATGCGTGCACTGGCCGCCTTGCTCTCGTTAGCTATCTACTAGGGGGGAATCCCCCCAACCTCCTATAAAATCAATTGATTAATTAACTACTATATGCATCATCTCGTCGTCCTTAATGCTTGCTCAATCTGCAGTATATACTACTTCATCAGGAGTCAGGACATGTCATTTCGTCAACAACGCAGGAGGGAGGGCGACCATCATCAGATCAGTTTAAAAGGCACGCACAGACTGGGGTTAGCTGCAATGACGTGGTTGGAAGAGAACACACACACACACAGAATATATATATATATATATATATATATATATATATATATATATATATGCAGTTGAGCGAGCCGAGCAGAGGCGTTTTGTGTGTTGGTTGGAGAGCGATCGAGTTGGAGTAGCCAAAGCTAACCTAAGCGAAAGCCCCTTTGTTATGTCCTGATTGATTGGTGCCGTGTGTCCCGTCACGAAAGCAACTGCGGATCTGATCTCGATCGGACGCCAACGCTCAAAATCGAGGTGTCAACTCCGGTCCGGCGGAAGGAAAACGGAGTCCAACGGCGCGTCAAATAAGTGCGGTTTGTTTGCGGGGACGAGTTCTCGGTCGGCAAGCAAGGAGCAAATGCGGGAACGAAAGGGACGGAACGATGGACGGATGGATGAATGATTCATGTCATGAATGAATGTTAGTCTCCTCGTCGCTGCCTTTCTGGTGGCTTTCAATCAGCTGATGTCTGCACTGCACGCCGATCCATCCACCAAAGAAGAAGAAGAAGAAGCAGCAGCAGCAGGGTATATGTGTCTCTGCTCTACTGCTCCAACCATGTCAACATAGATGGATTATTACATACGGAGTATTTGTGTATCTCAGCAGCATCTGTGCATGTAGTATTTTATTTTTCACGGGTCAGTCCAATCGATCGATTAGCTGGACACCTGTTGATTTGACGGCGTGCTTAGTGTTAGTGTGGTGTAGATGGCTAGCATTGATTAGGTTATCCGAGACGCTCATGCACGTACTCCCTCCGTCCACGAAAGAATCAATTCCTAGAATCCGTGTCAGTCAAACTTTTTAAAGTTTGACTAACTTTATAGAAAAGAATAACAACATCTATAATATAAAATGCACATTATATGAAAATATATTCTATGATGAATCTAATGATACTAATTTGATACCATAAATCTTAGCATTTTTTTCTAGAAATTTTTGGTCAAAGTTTAAAAATTTTGACTTAAGACAACTCTAGAAATTGGCTCTTTCGTGGACGGAGGGAGTAGCTTGACTTCGTGGGAGGGTTGTCGACTACGATCTAACATTCATTCTTTGCTTCTTTGTGGCGGATCGGGTCTTGGCGTACCAGTAGTACAGTATGTACGTGCTGGTCGTCCTACCCCGCTGCCTCTAAACGAGCATTTTCAGTGACATCAGTGAGTTGATTTTCAGGGTAATTGAGCGAGACGGGCGCTGCAAATAAATGCTCATGTGCTTGAGTGCTTTCTTTTTGATAAGGGTGTGAGTGCTCTCGGTGAGCTCAAAGCCCCCGGGAAGTCGTCGTCGTAGACTCGTGGTTGAGAGGGGGGTACCTCTGTTTTTTGGTAGAAAGAAGCAGAGCTTCGTCGCTTTCGTTCTCTACGACTGATCAGCTGGCATTGCTTCATTGTCTAAGCTGTACTCAACCAGCAGGTTGATTATATATATATATATGCGATCCAATGCTGGTTAGTTTTTTCACCATATACAAAGATATAGCTGGGACAGCCCGTTATTATTAATTATTGGAGTGTTTCATGAAACAGCGACATGTGATGGTAATGTTGTCAGGCGACTGTGCTTATGCATATGTTTCATTTGCATAGACAAGGAAAGATCAGCATATAGTATATGTTTCACTTGTAGACAAGGAAAGATCAAAACTCATATATAATCGTCTCTTTTGGAACTAATGTTGGGCTGTTCCTGTTCTAGGAGGCTTATTGCATTGTGCAGACAGAATCATGCTCAACATTGTGCAGACAGAGAATGATAAAGAGAGGGTGGCGCTAGCTAGCTGCTTGGTTGCTTGACTTGGGTAAACCGGAGCAGCACTAGCTAGCTAGCTCCATTTGATTCGCGCCACTAGTTAGCTAGTACGCCGTCGTGCGTGTGGTTACTTGTAGCAAGCATCATCGATCTCAGCTACAACGTTCATGAATCCGCACCACACACACCCGCCTCATCATACACACATCCGAGTCCAGGATGCGTTAACAAAGAGAGATGCTGGATTATGTCGGGCGACACTCCGGCCTGATTCTCTCTCGAGCCCTAAAAACACACATACACACCGTCCCGTCGGGCATGCGTGATGTATAGCCTCCAGTAGTTAAAGTCCGCGTCTCCGCCGGCCGGCCTCGACTACCCACAGACGATCGACGAGCATAGCTACTTGCTACTGTGTAGGCCATGTTGGGGCTGCATGCGGACCGATCGAATCCAACACACGCCCACGAAAAAAGAGGCCGACCGAGCGCATCAAACACCGCCAGTGTCCATTCCATCCATCCCATGCAGATGCAGGCACCAGGCAGCATCCAGCCGGCCGGACGAGTCCCGGTTCGGCGCGCCCAGACTCCAACGCACGCGCTCCGCCGAACGTAGCCACGCGACGATGCCGGCCGCGCCTACACAGCTACGCTAGCTTAGCTAGCTCTAGCAGCACACCGAACGACCGACCGATCCGATCGATCCGTCCGTCACCCATGCGTTCACCATTCAGTCAGTCATTCACCCACTCTCTTCACGTGGCCGTCGCGGCTCCCACCCTCCCATGTGACGGCTGGAGACCGGCCGGCCGGGCGCGGGCGCCATCCATCCATGCATGCATCCCCCCCCGTGCGCCAGTGCGCGAAACGAAAGGTTATCGCGGCCGCACGCGCGCGGATTGGTCCGACTCCCCCCGGCCCCGATCGACGACCGCGCGTGGCGTGCGTGGATGCATGCATGGCGTGGGTCGCCGTCTCCACCAGGCAGCTGCCCGGCAGGCCGGCACCCCTGGAGAGCGACGCCTGGCACGGGCGACGCCGACGCGGTGGACCAGCCGCTTCCTGGACGACCATCTCTCTAACTCCGTCGCCGCTGCACGCCAACCACGCTTTTGCCAAGCGGCCGGCCGGTGAGATCTCGACACACATGCGAGGGACCCGACCGAGTCCAACGGAACATTGGTCGTGTTAGGTGTAACAGTGGTGACCGATGTTATCCTGGGGCCGATTGACCGCACTTCACCACTGCGCCGTCAAATCCTGAGACTTTCGAGCTCCGAGTGAAACTTTTCGTTTCACCTTTTCCGGGTGCTGAAACTTCTGCGTGAGGTGCACCAGGACACCAGAACCCAACTAGTCGTGTCGTGGAGCCTGGAGCGGGAGGGGACAGCACGGCTCCGTGTCCATCCGACCGAGGGACACCAGCGGGATGGCACGCAAACGACGATCCCGTCCTGGACCACTCCACTCCGCTTCTAGCCCTAGTTCGCTTTGTGCTCTGCGTGTCTGACGAGAAGATTGGTCGAATCAGCTAGGCCTACTAGCCCTTATGACTTGTGACCTCCGTCGTTCGCTATTTATTTTTCACGTTGCAAAAAAAAAAAGGGATCGCACAACGAAGCAGCACCATGAACATGAGTCCATGGAGTCGTCGTTGCTGTCCTGGTGGGCGACATGTGGTCCGCGCGAGCTGCACTGACCCCCGAGCGAGCCAGTGATCGACCACACTGCTGGATATATCGGTCGGTGTCATCGACTCACCATCACACGAGGGACATGCTCCGGTCCGGTAGAGTTTCACCTAAGTTTGCACGCTGGATCCTGACAGGTACTGCTAGTTTGTTATCCACCGCGTGCTCTCATCACTCATCAAGTGGCCAGCAGAAAACCTCACATGACGTACGTGCATATCTTCCTGTGATATTCGTAAGCTTATTTTAACGGCTGGACTTTCACGAGGTCATATATGCCCTGAGACGCAGAGGATTCAGCTTCACGTCCAGGCTTCAATGCCTGGTAGGTGGTAGCTGCCAGAAGCAGGGGTCAGCTGCATGTTCTGGCTTCGCTGAGTGACCTGACTCGGAGACAAGTTCGACACTTCCTGTGCTGAATTCGTGCCCGATCGTTCCTGTTTGCAGAACTCTGTGTTTTCGTATTGCCAACTGGGCAGGGGACCGTGCCTTGACTATCCTAAATCGACTCAAATAATCCTGCTTCAATTTGCACCCTGAACACGGGACAATATCCGCGGACAAAATGACAGTGCTGTGTCCACCGGGTCAAAGTCCGCAAGCCTGAAACAAAATCAGCACTAACGATTTGTCTAAATAAGACTTGAGACGGATCAGGCAAAGGCGGCTTATCTTCTGTTAACGAAATTGTCTGCGATACATAAATAAAAAAAAAGTAACCAAACAGCTCGTCCATTTGGTCCAAAACCGCCGGCTGCGCTGCGCACCTGCCTGTTGTCTGCACAGCACGCTTCGCCGATCGAATCTAATGCCGTGATCGTGAACCGGCGGCCGGCTTCTTCGTCTTCAAGCCGCCTCCAACGTGGCTTTTATCTTCAGGCTGCGTCACGGTTCTAGAAGAGTACAGCAGCACTGGTACGATCAGAGCCTGGTTAGTTGCCACAATGCATATGCTGTGTGGATGCTCATGCTCTGACTTAGGAGACACCTTTTGTTTCTTGCCCCCTGGTTGGGGAACGGAGGCCTCGACATCTCAAATCTCAAACTGACAAAATTCTGCTTCCATTTGTGCCTGAACTGAAGCACAAAGATATTTCCTGCAAGGCAGCATGAGCCCCCAACCCAAATCTCTGCAGACACAATCAGCACGAAACGATATCTGTCTATCGGTTCACGAAATTGCCAGAAGAAAAACCATGCAATTCACAGAGAAAAGAAGGGCCAAGAAGCCGTCGCATTTGGTCCAAAAACCGCCGCCGGCCGCCCGGCTCGGCACCTGCCACTGCCAGGAGCCGTCTGCAGTCTGCTGCATCGGCCGACTTCTCCAGCTTCAAGCTACCCTCCAAGCTCCAGCGTGGCCTATCTCTCTCCAATCTACTGATGGAACGTCACGGCTCCGCCTCCGCTCCCAAAACGAAAAGCACGCAGTACGTGCACTTGCACGATCAACGGCTGACCTCATGTGCTCCTGATCTGTCCTTTCTTGGTCGCCAAATCTCTTTCGCTCAAAGCCACGGTGAGCTGTCTGTAATCTGTGTTGACTTTGCACGGAGGCGCAACCAGTTTTCTGGACTCCCACAACCGAGACTTTGCATAGACTTTGTTTCACCAATTCACCTACTGCGTACGTACATGTAGAGGCCGGATTGTTATCCATTATCTAAAAAAACCCTACTGCGTACGTACATGCAAGGTACGGTACACGAGGGATCTTGACGTGACAAGTGCCCGGGGCCAATTTTGCTTGCGCCTCTGTTGTCTATTGTCTTCTGAAATCTGCGCTGGTTGCTGTGTTTGCCATCACAAATTTTCCCTCCTCTTCCTCTCAAACGGAAAGTCTGGCTACTGAAGTTACCTTATGTCCACAGGATTCCCTCCGTGTCCGTGTGCCTAACTGCCTAAGTTGCCGATCCGTGCAGCCGACAGAATGATCGCCACGTAATTTCCTCACGCTGCCTCACGTGGAAACAGGTGCTAGATCGGCAATGTTCATCCATAATTTTCCTCACGACATCCCCCGGCGAGACAGGCGCCAGAACAGCAATGCTCATCCGTTACGGTGCATGCCAACTGCCAAGACCAAGAGAGATGAGTCCTACACGGAGCATATAGTTTCCAAACTGGTGGTGTGTGATATGAGCGCTGCAGCCAGCCACCCCAGGTGTTAACATCACGATGAGCATATCAGGACATGCATCAGCACAGCACAGAAGTGCGTTCGCTCCTGTGGAGAGAGAAAAAAAAATGACGGACAAAAGGTGCAGCATAAATGCATCATTATCCTGAGATCGAATCGGTCCGATTTCGACAGCTTACCTGATTCCTCTGGACTCATCAAACTAAGAGCTAAATAATGGGGGAAACACTCAACAAACATGCGTGAGTGTTTGCGTATGGGGATTATAGATTTATGCTAGTACAGAACGGGACTAGACAATAAAACAAAGCGATTCAGTGGCGACGAGAACAGTCAGACTGCATTATCGAGGGTCACCATCGGGGGGAAATTTCATCAGCTGATAGGGGCCGGATGACGGGTTAAAAAAATAGGATGTTCGTGTCAGACAGTATGTCCTCAGCATTTTAGCATCATCAATGACGACTCGGCGCAGCTCAGCCAAAGGCCCAAACAACAAAATCTGCTTGCTGAAGTTAATGGATTGGGAACTTGGGTCTCTCGGCAGTCACAGCTCTGACTACAAAACTCATGAAATGCCAAGATAAGCATCGGCTAGGCCTTCCATTCACATCTTGATGAACTGAGTATGGGCATACCTGCACATTCTTCTCACAAGGAATGGAAAAAGAAGTGTTGTCAGGACCCTCGTTCAAAGAAGAAGTGTAATGCGGAAGAATATTTGAGCCAGCAAAAGCACATTAAAGCCATGTACATAACAAAGATGGCAAAGGCAAGCCAACCCCCCCCCCCCCCCCCCCACCCCACCCCAAAAAAAAATCTGACCTACCAGATGATGTTTCCTTGCTGCTTGGTTTAGTTAAAATGGAGTCAGTGCCACCTTATGCTTCAGACTTAGCCGTGGATCTCAGTTTTCTGTTCATGTTGTCAAGATAACCCTGTCCAGGAATGGATCATCGTCCAGTGTCACTAACTGAATGAACTATATATCATCTGTAATGAATTGAGTTGACAACATGAAATCTGTGATAGTAATGCAAAGTCACCCTGGTATGAGTATGTACCTGGAGTATGCAAACTGCAGCAAATTTATCTGTCATTGTTTTGGCCTCATCCCAATTTTTTAGATTCAGAGGATGCAAGAGGGCTTCTACACACTGCAGAAAAGCACAAGAGGAAGATCAAATGATCAATCAAAGCACTACGCTAAGAACCTCAAAGAGAGATAAAGGAGAGTAAAATGTGCATATAAAAAGCAGCACTATGATGAATCTGATAATATGCCTAGCATGCTACCACAATGCGATTTTTTTTTGAACGCAATACCAAAATGTAATGTAACATCCACATTCAGAAGAAAAGCGCACATGCCACCTATTAATTCTGTTTCTCATGTATCAGCAAGAAAGTTCAGTGAAGAAAACAGAGTTCACCTTTGAGGTGAAATTTTCATCCCAATATGTGTAGGACAGATCATCAAGTTTCCCTGTTTTACAAAGCTCTCCAGCAAGAAGCCTTACTTGGACTCCCTGATTTACAGACGAAAGAGAACATTACAAAACATTTTAAGTAGAACAAAGGGGCATTGTACATGAAGCATGGGCACTTCACATCTGGACTAGGTAGACCGTGGAGGTTGAATGGATAGCCCACAACAAACCCAGCTATGGAATACTTCGAAACCTATCCAAGTAAACAAAGTTGGCATTAGTGATTGCATTTTTATTCCAATTAAACTTAAACTAATCTTGAAAGTGTATAAGGCAAACAAGTACAAGAAGTATCAACTGAAAAACTGCAACAAATCAGTTAAAATGCTGATCTACACATAGAACTTTGCATTATTGCAAATAGATGGCAGCGCCAACTGCTAAACCTAAATATTTCGGGGGAAATAAATGATAAATCAAAATGAATTTGGTAAAGAGAATGATGTCTGATGCACAATCACTCATTATAGAATAACACATTGAGACCAATTTTTGATATATCCACAGTATATGTGATAGAAGAAACAAGAAAGTGAACATGTATATTCAACGTACCAATGTTTTGAAATCATCTGCCATCAAGTTGACGTTTGTCTTTGTCCGACACAAAACACTGCAAGATTCATTCAAAAATGAAACTTAACAACAAATAATGATACATGAGTCTGTTTCTATCAAGTTAATGGATGTAAACTTCTTCTGAACTGCAATTGTTACATTTTTTACAAGATATAGATTTGACTATAATGAAACTAATATAGCCAATATCCACAAAACACACATTATCTTGTTGAGCTTGTAATTCAAATCTTCTCAGACTTGACTTTGCGACAACAACAGAGGCAATTATTGCAAAACTCCAGGCAAGTACAGGGCAAAAAAAAAAGTTTAACACAACCCATCAAAATATAGTCTGACCTGCTTGGCCCAGCCTAATGGAGCAAAGGGAAACTGATGACGTTGGGTGTGTTATACATGAAAAATAATGAACTAATACACAGATGGTTAGGTAACCATGTGCTTATCCTGTACTACTAAATGACTAGAAGTGTCTTCTGAGTACTTGCATCTCTATTTCTAATCTACACATAGAGATAAGTAGACATGCGGTCCTTGAATCAACTATATATGTAAAAGAAACGAAATGCCATATACTATTTTTGGAATTTGGTGTCTTTCTTTTACCCAACAAATATGATAATCTATAGTTTAATTTTTTTTATTATTTATGCAATTTTAAAAAATGATGCAAATAAAGTGGTCGATTTGACCAAATGCATTCCATAGGGTGTTTCAGAGACGCACACAATATCCAAAACAAAATCATAATAGGCTAGCACCACACTGTTTCTGTCACTTCAAAATGCAGAACACCTCGCTCCAATCATCGAATACTATCTTGAGTAAGTTAAGATCTGAATTGGTACCACAGTGCAATTTAAGCAGGTCAAAAAATTGTACACTGAAAGAATGCACCATGGAATATAACATTCTTGCACACACATTCATATTTCAACCTGCATCTGCATCTTGAGATGGCAAATATACGCTTATGTTGGATTACCACAGTGACTTCACTGAACATGTGCCCTACACAAGTTAACATAGGAACAATAGCACTAAACGCAGCGAGCCCGTTGTGCGGCGGGTAGCAATTGTTGGAGGTGCTTACCTCAGAGGCAAAGCGATCCTGTTCTTCTCATCGGAGACGGACACCCCGACGTACTTGCTGCCAACGTCGAGCCCCAGCAGCCGGGTCGCCTTATTCTTCGACCCGACCTCCAGAACCTTCCGAAATAGCTCCTCCGCTTGCAGCAGCCTCATTGTGTACCTCCGCCGGAACAACGCAGTGGGCGATAGGTTCGGGGCGACGGCAGAGCAGCCGCGCAGGCGTAGGCAACGGCGAGCGCGGACGGCGGTGGCGGCGGAGTTAGGGGAAGGGATGCAGAGACAAGAAGTAAAGGAACTCAAACTACCAATTTGGACGGCCTAGATTAGTAGGATAACCATCTGATGGCAGATGGGCAACGGCAAGTACAAACTGGATGCCCCACCGGCCACCGCACTAGACAACAGCGCCCCGCTCAGATTCCCGTCCCTCGCTCTCCCTTCCACCGAGACCTCTGCGCTTCGGTCGTTGCGGACCGCAGGAGTGAAGATTCCATGGCGGAGGAAGTGGCGCAGGAGCAACCGAGACCCACGGCGCCACGCCCGGTCCGCTGTATAGTCAAGCTAGGTGCTCCATCGCGCCCTCCTCAAGGACTGCTTGGCTCCTTGTCGTCCGTGCCTTGTAGTTGTAGCTCTGTGTACTCCTCTCTGGCATTGGTTGATTTGAGAAGCTATGGTGGGGTGGCGCAGGTGGAGCGGCGATTACGAACAAGGGCGAGCTGGAGAGCATCAACGAGGAGAACCTACGGTCGGCATGTGCGCAGCTGCGGCATGCCATGTCTGAATCTGACGGCGATGGCGCCACGGAGAAGGTTCTGGGGATGGACTGGAGCAGGAAGCCCGGAGATCCGGCCGACCCGGCCGTGGACGCGGAGTGGATCGCGGGGATGGCTGGGCTGGGGCTCGACACTAACTTCATCGTCGTGCACGGCGCCGGTATTGTTCGGGCTCTGACATCTTACTGAATTGACTCTTGCTGTCTGTCTTACTCCTGGTTGATTTTGGTGTGTTGTAGACGGCACATAACTGTTCATATTTTTGTTAGAACTTGGAAGCTTGGAATTATTTAGCAAGGAACATTGCACAAATGCCTCTCAGTGGAAGAGCAACCGTGCACATTGGACTGCCCAAGTTTAGACACAACTCAACAGTAGTTTCGATGTTACGGGTCTACGGTCTTCCTGAGAGATATTCTAAGAAACTGGAGAGATTAATCAATTTATTTATTACTTACAAACTATTATTAGACTGATACATTTTATTAAGGTAGAGCCTAAAACAATAGTAGATAAATATAGTTTTAGCCTTTTAGGTCTTAGGATACTGAGTTTGTGATATTCTGCTTCAGGGTCTTTTGGCCACTTCCAAGCAAGTAGATCTGGAGTTCATAAAGGAGGGTTACATTCGACACTGGTGAAGGCTGGCTTTGTCGCTACAAGAATTTCAGTGAGGCCAATTCTGGAATTCTATTTGACGAGGATAACTTCAATTTTGATGTCTAATATTCTTGTCCAGCATCTTGTCAAAATGGTTGTGCTTCTTTGATAAATATTATGTAAGTATATTCTAATGCAATATTTTTTTTTCGAATTTAGGTGACATCTCTCAACCAGGAAATTGTTAGAGCCCTAGCAAGAGGTATGCAATTTTTTAGGTTACTTGTCCATGTCTTTATTTCCATGTGGTATTATGCCAAGTATTAGTCATGTCTACTTATGCTCTCTATTTTGTTATTTCTCATATAGATGTTGCTTAGGCTCTCAGAATTCATGATTATGTTCCCCCCTTGTCTGCAGTAGGCTATGCTATGTTTCCTTGTGCTTAGTTTGAACATATAATTAAGTTCCTATTTGACTTATGGGCCAATGCAAGGATGTATCATCATTTGTTATGAACCATCTCTGCCTGTATTCGCAAATCTTAATGAACATCCAACAAATCAACCGGTGTATTTGCTTGCCCCTAAATAGATCTTGAATTGTTTACTAGATTGTCAGTTAGAACCAGTGGTGGGCACAAGACTTATGGAACTGCATATTCTTTTGCAGAAGGAATACCATCTGTTGGGATGTCACCATTTGCTTGTGGGTGGTCTACCCAGCAAAGAAAAGTAAGAAAACTTGAAAACTGTTTCTTTCTTGCATATCATTCTGTATCTTCTTGGAATTAGACAGTTGTTTTACATCCATACCTAATCCTGTTAATATGCACTTGCAGCTTGCATCAGCAAATGCTTCTCAAATAATTCAGTCACTCCATACAGGCTTTGTCCCAGTAAGTTGTTGTACCAAAGGTTCTGAACCACTATTCCTTCATAATTTCATATTATGAAAGAGAGGGCCTGGCGCGGTGGAAGATCTCTCCACTTGCTGCCTGGAGATCCTTGCAAAATTAAGCAAGGGTAAGGATGTATAGAAGTTCTCTTCCCCAGACCCCTTCTCTTCCCCAGACCCCTTCTCTTCCCCAGACCCCTTCTTCTGTGGGAGCTTTCAGCACTGGGTACACATGCCTGAAGTTGTTGTTAGCATGTGTGATATAATTAGAGTCACCCCCATATTTTACAGCATATGGTGCTACTGAAATATGTATCATATTATTAATGATTTCTTATACATGCGCTATTTTATGCATCACTTAATCTAGATTGTACTGGCAGTCTGGTACTCTTGATAGTCGTTTTCAGCACATGAAATGATAAAACAGGTCTTGTATGAATTATTTAGTATTAATTATAAGCATAGGGGAAGCATTAGATAAGTTCCATGTGCTTTCTCTCATCTGCAGCTGGAATCTAAACATGATCAGAAATTAATATGAACTTTTGCTTATAGCATAACACCCTTGTTTCTTGCAGGTTTTGCATGGTGATGCAGTTCTTGATGAATTACTGGTGAGTTCTCAAATCAAAGCATGTCTACATTCTCGTTTAGATTTTATGGACTGTGAAGTTAATTATTTTATTCAAACTAAAATTGATATTATCATTAAATGACCAGGATTGTACCATATTGAGTGGGGATGTCATTATACGACATCTTGCACAGCTTCTAAGTCCAAGATATGTTGTGTTTCTGGTACTGTTACCTTCCCACCTTAACAGCTTAAAAAGTTCTCTGTTATCGATGGAAGATGGTTTTGTACACTGTATTCTTTAATTGCTTGTACCGTAAAGTTTGTTGTGTTCTCCTTTTCTCCCAAGCATACTTCAAATGTTCCGTTCATTTTTTTCTATAAAGAATTGATATATGGTTCTCTGAAAATTGAGATATAGACAGATGTCCATGGAGTATATGATCGCCCTCCAACTGACCCAAATGCAGTACTCCTGAAAGAAATAGGTTAGTATTCACCTAGTTGATTTTCATTTGCCCTGCCCATAATATCTGGCCTTTACTGTTTGATATGGATTAGTCATTATGGGAGGAAACAGGACAAGGAAGGTAATGCAATTGCCATCATTCAAGTGTTGGGTAAAACATGTTAATATGCTTATTAGCTGACTTGTGCTAGTTAACAGAGGTGGATGACAATGGAGGCTGGTCGATTGTCAAACCTGCATTGCTGCAAGGCAACACTAAAGGAGGTATGTTGTATTCCTTTTTATGTGGATTGTGATTGTCAAATGGTCCTAGGCCCTAAGACGTGTGGAGTTGTATTGAGGAGTTATGCTCCTTGCCTCCTTCCAATTCCAAGTACCTGGTTCAGATAGTTTACAAGTGCCAACTTTCTTAATGGCAACCCAGGACAACTGAATAAGCATTGCCAACCTAGTTTTTTCGTCACCATTGAGAATGTTCTTCAGTGTTTTCAATAACGTGACATTAAATGCTCCTAATGAAGGCGCAGTGGTTAAGAAGCGAACTGTAGGATCAAACTATGGTTTATTAGGTTGACAACTAGTGACAATGATGGCTTGGTTATATTTCTTCTAAACTTCTTGTTGTAGCCTTTGTGTTTTATACAGTAAGATATATGTTTCCGTGTACTGCAGTTGAGATATCAGTTGCAGCACATGACACCACCGGTGGGATGGAGACCAAAATACTGGAGGCTGCAGTGATAGCTAGGCTTGGAATCGATGTGTATATTACCAAGGTGCGAATGCTTGGTTCCATTTTTCCATTTTGAAACATGGAAGACCAAATTTTTAGCTTTTTTTTCTGAATGAACATGACCCAAGCATTATTCAATGTTTTATGTGATGTAGGCTGGAACAGAACACTCGCTGAGGGCCTTAAAGGGGGATGTTAGCACCGACTCAGAAGATTGGCTTGGAACTATTATACGCTCTTCCAAATAGATTTCTTGTTGCAAAACATTCGGACTGGTTACTGGCGATTTTCCCGATGTTATATGAGCAAGTGATGAGCCTTGGGCTTTTGATGATGATTCAACACGGGTCTATTCCTAACTGTGATCGTAGTTTGGTTCATATCCTGTTCGTTTGGCTGAAAAGTTATAATTGAAAGTATTGTTCGCTGATTTGTTGTGAGAGAAAAAAATACTATTGAATGGCTGACAGATTCGGCAGATAAGCTCAAGCAAATAGCTGATTTTACAAACACTATTCAGTGTTGTTTTGTTTTCTGAAAAGAATCTGCATTGGTCGCAAGATGCGTGACCTCATTTGGTACGTTTTAGTCGTTTCGTTTTCTCAAAGCGATCTGCAACATCTTGGGGATAGCAGATTTTGAGGGCTGCATCTTGGGCTCATCCAAAACTGGTGAAGCCGTGAAGGAGTGGTCCTGGCCTCCTGGGCCCCTGGCTGACCTGGTACTGGTAGTATCTGGGCCGTATGCACACTTCGAGTGTTTTCAGTTTCCAGAGCGACTGGTTCAGGTGAGGGGAGAGGGGTGAGGCGAGCAGGCTCCCTTCTTCTCTATCCACACCAACAGAAGCAGAACTGCGGTCTGCAGAAGCAGTATGGCGCTGGCGCTGGCGCGGCTGTAACTCGGCCCCGTCACCTTCCTCACCAGTGCCCTTTCCCTCCGTTGCCGACGAGCAGGAGCAGTCGCCCGGTTCCGGTAAGCGAGCTATCCCTCCCCACACCACTTTCACCCCAAATTCGGTTCCATACAGAATCTAGCTCTGCTCACCGCGGCGGAGCGCTGCTCTGCCATCCGCGGTTGCCGCTCGACCCGGTGCTTGTTCCCCCAATGCCTGACGCTTCTCGTGCTCCGCCGCGACCGGGTCTGGTCTGGTCACCCCATCCTCTTCCCCCTTGCGCGGCGTCAGTGCGTCCCATGCGCGAGCGCGGATTAAGACCCATGCGATTGCCTGTAACTGCGAACAGAATAACAGATTGTCCTCAATCTAGAGACAAGCTACAAATTGATGTTCCTTGCTTCGTTCTTGTAACAAATTGTAGGGTGTCATGAACCACTCAGTGTCTGTTCTGTCTCTCGAGGTCCCAAGCATTGATTAGTTGACAGAGTGCCCTACTAGTTTCAGAACACTGAGCAATTTGTTGAAAGTTTAGCGTGCACCAGGCAAAAGTTGCTGTGCTAATAATATATTCAGTTCGTGCTTTGCCAGAATTGGAGATGCCATCTGCCACGGGTGTACTCCATTGATTTGGACCGAGTTGAGCAAATTCTGATTCAACTGTCCAAGTGTCAAGCCCATACAATGCAGGGCATCTCTATATCCGGTTCAGTTGCGTCACCCCATGGAGCAAACTGCAGAAGGGCTTGCATTGCAAGGAACAATGTGAAGCTGCCTTGTGAGGTTAACTCAGTAAGCCAGGGATTATACTCTTTGCATTGGTGTGTGCATAAACCACAAATGAGGACCAATGGAAGAAGAATGAATGCTGCAGTAAGAACTAATGCTAGATGGTTGTTTGGAGGAGATGGACGTAGCAATGATGCTAGGCTGGAGCGCAGCGAGTCTGCTAATGAAGATATCTTGATCTTCTACTTCCAAATGGATCTACAGACCCGGATACAAGTGAGTACTAGTTGCTTTTTTATTCTTGGGTACTCCACTCTCTTTTAAGACAAAACCAGGGGGGTGTCTTCTCCCTGTGGTCAGATTTTATTTGTTTATTTATTGTTACATTCTATAATCTATCACAAGCAGAAGCTACTACTCCAGCTGCTAATGTTTTTCAGATACATGCTATTTCACTCATCTGTTGTCTAGCATATGGTCTATTTACTGAACACTGAAAATACCATCACTATGCTGCTGTGAGTAATATTTGTTTTTTCCTGCCTCACTCTTGGTTGATTGGTTTTTGCCAGTATGCATTGAATATAGAACAATTTGATGTGGCAAAGCAATTGAGGGAAAAACTAACTGAGGTAACGTAACAACTTCACTTCCAAGTTCATTGGAAGCAAATACATAGGATGAGAGCTTGCTAAAGAAGATACCCTTTTGTAGATTGAAACAGAGATTATTAGGCAGCGTGAAGCTAAAAGGGGTTCACCAAAGACTGAAGCTCAAGACAAAGCTCTAAATCTTTTACGTGTGCGGTATGTTACCATTTCAAGCGTTCCATGATAAGAAGATTGAGTGCACCTGTACATGTTCTCACATACACATCGTTCACATGAAGAATTCATATGTTCTGGTGCTCCCCTTTGTTATTTGACCTATACCGTAGCAAATCTGATGAGGGAAAACCATGTTATTGGGCAACCAGAATTGATCCATTTGGAAGCTACCTTAAATTTTCCCCCCTTTATTACAGTGCAGACTTGCAGAAAGCTATTGACAGTGAAAACTATGCTTTGGCAGCTGGTCTCCGTGATGACATTGCCAAACTTGAGGTATAACAAAACAAAACTGAGGGGGGCTAGTCTTATGACTATTTTGTTCAGTAACTTACATATGAACTTCTAATGTCATGTAGGCCGAGTCTCTTGCAGTATCTGCTAAAGCTCTTGCTTATCAAAATGTGAAATATGCATTTCGATTAGGGCAGAAAGTACGTCACAATATACATGGTGAGTAGTCTATGTAGCTATGCATAATCTCAATGAATATGCATTTTCTTCAAAACCTTTGGCTTACAATATGGACACTCAAAAGCATTTTAATTTGGTCCTCTTTTTGTAACAATAGGCGACAACTTTGTGCTATTTGTTTTCAATATTCTCAATATCCTTGAAAGGCACCTTCAAGTCCTTATTTTCATTGTTTCAGTTTGGGATTGAACCATATTCACTAAAATTACTGTACACTATTAGCTTGGACTGAACCAAAAACAGATGCAATAACTTCTAGATTTTTATATAGGCTATGTAATTAGGCTGCCTAATGTGTTTGTTTTTTTCAATCTTGTTGATATAAGCTTATCCGTAGCTTTATCCATCCTCATTTTCTTTTGAGATTAAATTCATAGTTTAGTATTTGGTTTCAGTGTTGACTTGGCGAACGCTCTTGTTTATCCTGTCTTTACTTTTTGCACCATCATGCACTCATGCTGAAGGATATAGAGGCGTGATATGTGGCATGGACCCGGTGTGCTGTGAATCCAAGTCCTGGATGGAGACAGCAAACGTGGAGAAGCTGTCTAAGGGTCCAAATCAACCTTTTTATCAGGCAAGTACTGCTTCGAAACTTGTACCAGTATCCATAGTTCATATCAGATCTCAGTACTTTTTCCTTGTAGATTGTAGTAAGCTATTTTTGTCAAATTTACCATTTTCACCTGATCATAATTGACGTGCTTGTACAATTTATGAAATTCATATTGTACACTCGCAGACATGTTCTGAAATTGCTAATAATCCTATATCAGGACTTTGATATTGTTTCTATTCTGTGACATTTATTATTGAAATAATTACAATGGCATGTCATGGGAAGTTGGCTGAGCCTTATGGACCAGATCCCTGCTTATATAAAGGGTATTCTAGATATAGAGGGATGACCTAACGCCTAACCAAGATATCTTATCTCTAACACTGACCCTAATTGACCTACCCTCCTGCTGTCCGACCCATAAGGCCCAGCCGACTGCCCATAGCAGTATCGACATTTGTTAAATGAATTGTTTCTCTCTGGGTGCACATCCTCCTTTTAGAACCAATTTTCTTAGGTATACAAGTATACAGCAATGCCTTGTGAGCTGATTCTTCATTATCAGTTTCATTTTCTGGTCTTTTGAGACTTCGGCATGCTATTTGATTTATTGTTGAATGTTTCAGGTCCTGGTTGATGTATACGTTGATCCAGAACTGCTGGTTGCATATGGTATGATTTCCTTTCTTTTTGTCAGTTGATATTTGTTGTTCCCAGTTTGGCTGATTATTCTCGCTTCCTTTGACGCGCATGTTAATCTAGAGGTCTGTTCTTTGTTTTCACTTCTCCCTGAGGGGCAGTGTACGAGAACCATTCCACTATCAATTAATAAAATGATACGCACCTCTCCTGCTAATTGAAGAAAAGGAATATTTGTTCCAATATATGCATTTGAGGATTTAAATTTGACCTTGCCAGATAAAACAATTCATCTCTTGACGGTCGACAATTTCATATGTCTAAAATGAACTTTTATCATTTTATGAGTCAAAGGGTGCATGGAAATCGAAACAGGATAGAGTCTATTCCACAATTTTGCATTATCTAAGATACATACACCTTTAAAGAAACTTGTGCAGTTTTGATAATTTCACTTTTCAATTTCAGTCGCGGAAGAAAATCTTTCTGCAGCTGAAGAATCAGAAAAGGTGGGTATATGTTCTTCATATGATGGTTGTTCGACATTTTGGTATTTGTTGAGCTTAAGTAATATTACTCCTTTTTTGTACTGCAGGGAAGGTTTGATCACCCCTACATTGAATTTCTCTTTTACGGTGAGGACACAGCTGGGGATTTCATCCCTATCAAGCAGCTCCGTGAGAAGTATGACCAGCCACGTTATGAAGCTTCTGGAGATGAAAGTGACAACGATGACAACACAAATAGCTGAAGGGCAAGGTATCACTTAAAATAGTATTTGTGCATCATCAAACTGACCTGCAAACTTAGCTTTAATCCCTGCCTGTGCAGTGCCTTCATGTTGCTAGAGTTGTGTTGGAACCATTTTGATTCACCACCACCAACTGAGATGCGAAGTGATGAACTATCTGGTACAGCTGCAGATGGCAGATGTAAGACAAGGCAACCATTGGCGAACTGTGCATCCTCAGTAACCTGCAGTTATCCTCTGCATATGCCGGCCAACCTTGCAGATCGGAGATTACCCTTTTAGAGTTTTACCCTCACCAATCGATTAAGCCATGCTTGAGAGAAGCTGCATGTGCCTTGCTTTTACGTTATACCATCGATAAATGTAAACAAAAAAGAAAAGAAAGGAAGAAATAAAAATATCCTATGGATGTTCTGTGCATAGTTCTCCGAGATCTATCTAGTTCTGTACTGTACCCTCTGATGGACAATTGTGTATATGTAATACTGGCAACTTCTGTGGAGTCTCGAATGACTTACGCGAAGGCTTCAAATGTTGTTCCAAAACTACGGCCTTGTTTAGTTTCAAAATTTTTGGCAAAATGAGCACCGTAGCAATTTCGTTTGTATTTGACAAATATTGTTCAATCATGGACTAACTAGGCTTAAAAGATTCGTCTCGTCAATTCCGACTAAACTGTACAATTAGTTTTTATTTTTATCTATATTTAATACTCCATGCATACGTCTAAAGATTCGATGTGACGGGGAATCTGAAAAATTTTGCAAAAAATTTTGGGGAACTAAACAAGGCCTGTAGTTGTTTGGACTCTGCTATCATGGAACATGGAATGATGTGGAAATAACAATTTCCGTTGACTGCTTGTGCTAGCCTTTCTTTGGGGAAAAGATACAATCATAATACAGCTGAAGACTACATTTCTTTGTGACTGCCAAGATGGAGCGCAGAAATGTCGCGGATTCCCTTCTTTTTATACGAGCGGGTGGTTAGGAAAGTTACACCATTGGAACTGTTGAAAATTAGTAGTGCAACTTCACGAGTTACCGTGTCATGATCTAGCAACCAAGACATATATATGGCATCAACCGACAAACCTTAGGGGCTCCGGGGCTCCTTTTTATTTGCAAAAAACATGTAGAATATTCCATCCTATGCAGAGTAGTAGCAAACCCTGAATTAATCCCTTGTGTTCATATATAGCTTGTGAAATCACACAATCAATTAATATTTGAGCGACTTTAACCAAATGACTCTTTGTTTATTGGGTTTTCCCTAATCCTTAGGTCAGTCTCAATGGTCTATTTCAATGCACTGTTTCCAAAACAAATCTGCTGACAGAGCATCAATGAAACGAATAATAAAACAACATCCACAATACATGAGTTTTACCTTGATGTTTCCTAGGCTGGGCAAAACATTTAATTACTGCAAAATGATTAGATCACATGTAAGATGGTGAAACGATTTAGTTCCCAGTGGGGATTTCATCCTGTTTCGCCGCGTGGGAAACAACGCCAACGGAGTTTCACCATGGTGAAACTACTTACTTCTCTCTCCTCTTCGTTTCATGCAAAAAGTGCAGTTTTGCTGACATGGGGCTCTAATAAATGTGTATGACATCCTGGTGAAACCCCGCTGAGACCGGCCTTATGAGAAATTGGGTATTGAACTGTCGAGCCAAAAGTGAGACAATGTCTTACTTATATCTACTACTCAACTAATAATTAGCTAAAAATTATATTCATACCTATTTAGATTCATACAACTTACAATTTGTTGCTAAAAATTAGTTGAGATTTTATTTTTATCCTCAACTAATAAGCTAGTTTGTCTTGTACGAGCCTACCACTTAGCTAGCAGTTAGCTATTTTCTAATTTCTTTCTATTAATATAACTAAGGATAGTCACAACCCAAAAACTATGAAATAGTTTTCATACTTACGGAGCACCTTCCAAAACGACTTTCTTTATGGATATAGAGGAAATATTTTTTTTTCAATGAATAGTTTCATCAAAATTAAACTTTATCCTTCTACACCTTTCGTTCTACAAAATAAGGTGCTTGGCAAGAAATCACTTTGTCCTCACTACTTAGGATGGAGGTAGTAGTTCAATTGTTATTTTTCTTAATTACTGCTGGTTGTTTTGGGTGACGCTAAGTTTAAAAGGAACCTCAAAATTTCCTGCCAAAAAAGACAGAGGAGAGTGGGGGTCAAGGACCTAGAATTGATTGTATTTTGGTATAATTTTGAACTTTGGCTCCTTTATATTAGAGGACAGAGAGGGTATAGATTATACCATACCAACCATATGTCTTTTTATATTGGTTGTCATGTAGACTAGCTTCTTATAAAAGAAACCATCCATTCTCTCGCTTCACTAATTAAGGCTGTCTCGAATAGAAGACCTATTCACAGCTACACGTGTTTCAATAGTGACCTTAATTTTATGAATCATGCGGTCTATAAGATCCAATTCAAACAGGATTGTCGACACTCAGTAAGCTGGAACCCCTATAGCTGAATCTTGACTCCGCCTCTGTCCATCCTCGGCAATTATCACACGCGTAAATTAAAAGGTGAAAATGGCGATGCCACCACTCCTGAGTCCTCCTGGCCCGGGTGGCGGGATGCTCGCACGCAAGCCGACCCACCATGACGGGCATGCCGCCCTGGCAATGGCATGGCGCCATGCCACCAAGACCCGGCAGGCGGCACGGGCAGCGCCCAAGGGGCAAGAGCCGAGGCTCACCAAATCAGAAGCGCTCGCAAGTCGCAACCAACCAACCTATCGGACCTTCGCCACGACGCCATCTAGCACCACGCCTCCACCAGTCCACCCAAACCCCGCACATCTGGCCAACCTACCCTCGAGCCGCTTCCTCTCCACGCCGTCGCCCCTTGGATCCATGATTCCGTCCGATCCCTCCCTTCCCATGCCTCCTGGGCCCCTGGCAACGTCTCGTTCCGTTCCGCACGGGCCCACGGTCGTCGGCCCCTCCCGACCCCGCCCCACCTACTACCCCTCTGCTCCCACGCGGACACCCCACTTCCGCTACAAATAAACCCCCCGGCATTTCCTGGCCTACCATGCTCTTCCCCCCACTTCCTGCGAGCGTCCCGAATTAAGGTGCTCGTGCCGGAGGTGGTGGTTGGTGGCGATGGCCTTCAAGCTGGGCACCAAGGCCGCGGCGGCGGCGTCGCCCGCGGCTGCTCACCGGGGAGGTCTCGCCCGCGGGCCGCAGGGCGCGAGCCGCGTCGTCTTCGGACCAGCAGCGTCCAGGACCAAGGGGCTGCGCGCGGCCAACAACTCCGTCACGCCCATGAGGGGAGCTCTCGCCCGCGGGCCGCAGGGCGCGAGCCGCGTTGCCTTCGGACCAGCAGCGTCCAGGACCCAGGGGCTACGCGCGGCCAACAACTCCGTCACGCCCATGGCCAAGTATGAAACCTCCTTCATCACTAATCAGAAATTGTTTGGTTCAATGAACGACTATTGTTGCGCTTGGTTTTCTGGAAGGTATGTGGGGTTGGCGCTGGATCCGGGTGATTTTGTGCTTGTGCGTGTAGGGCTGGTCGTGGTGTGGTACTTTCCTGCTCTTGTTTGGTGTTGGATGTTGGTTCCCAGTTGGGGGAGTTGTGGTTTTATGTGTTTCCTTTTGTGAGATTACCCCTTCTGGACCTGATCATCCATGTTGTTTTAGATGCTCATGGCATCCGATTTTGTGGCTGGTGTGGTACTTTCCGGCTCTTATTTGGAGTTGGATGTTGGTTCCCAGTTGGGGGAGTTGTGGTTTGCTTCCTTCTGTGGGATTAGCCCTTGTGAACCTGATCATCCATGTTTTAGATAACTCGAGGCATCCGATTGTGCTAATTCTAGAATTTGGGGACCTATTGTCGAACTGTCCCGCAGGAGCTTATTATTGGGTTAACGAATGACATGGTGTTTGATTATTCTACGCCTTTTGCTTAATACCATGCCATGTGAGGTTGAATTATTTGGTGGTAGACTTGACCTTGGAAATCACGACTTATCCCCAAAGTATGCTGTAGTCTCTAGTCACTACATATCTACATTGTTGTAACTATTCCGTGGAAATTTCCATACCTCTGACGACTCCCCCATGGCCAAGTATGAAACCTCCTTCATCACTAATCAGAAATTGTTTGGTTCAATGAACGACTATTGTTGCGCTTGGTTTTCTGGAAGGTATGTGGGGTTGGCGCTGGATCCGGGTGATTTTGTGCTTGTGCGTGTAGGGCTGGTCGTGGTGTGGTACTTTCCTGCTCTTGTTTGGTGTTGGATGTTGGTTCCCAGTTGGGGGAGTTGTGGTTTTATGTGTTTCCTTTTGTGAGATTACCCCTTCTGGACCTGATCATCCATGTTGTTTTAGATGCTCATGGCATCCGATTTTGTGGCTGGTGTGGTACTTTCCGGCTCTTATTTGGAGTTGGATGTTGGTTCCCAGTTGGGGGAGTTGTGGTTTGCTTCCTTCTGTGGGATTAGCCCTTGTGAACCTGATCATCCATGTTTTAGATAACTCGAGGCATCCGATTGTGCTAATTCTAGAATTTGGGGACCTATTGTCGAACTGTCCCGCAGGAGCTTATTATTGGGTTAACGAATGACATGGTGTTTGATTATTCTACGCCTTTTGCTTAATACCATGCCATGTGAGGTTGAATTATTTGGTGGTAGACTTGACCTTGGAAATCACGACTTATCCCCAAATTATGCTGTAGTCTCTAGTCACTACATATCTACATTGTTGTAACTATTCCGTGGAAATTTCCATACCTCTGACGACTCAGATGTTGTAATTCCTTTGTGATGAAGTCTCCTTGATTTTTATGAAATTATTCTGGATATGTAAGTGGATTCTTAGCTCTTAAGGAGGAAATTGGCATGGACGGCTATATATATATTAACCTTGTTGCTTTTTTTGCACAAAGGCTTACTGTCTTATGTGATGCTTAATTGCTTTCTTTTTAGGAAATCCACTATTAGTTATACTGAAGGAACTTATCATTCTTTATCTTAATGGTGCACTTTTATTAGGGAAGAGAGGGTTGATCGAAGTGAAACATTGACATTGGATAGCATTAGACAAGTTTTGATTAGACTTGAAGACAGCATCATATTCGGCCTCTTGGAGAGAGCCCAGTTTTGTTACAATGCTGAGACATATGATAGCAATGCTTTCCACATGGATGGTTTTGAAGGATCTTTGGTTGAATATATGGTCAGAGAAACTGAAAAGCTCCATGCACAGGTGAATCCATTTGGACAGTTTTTTTTTAACAGAAACAATTGATCATGGCATGCGAAAGAATAACATATGCTAATTGTTTTTACAGGTTGGGAGATACAATAGCCCAGATGAGTACCCTTTCTTTCCTGAGGATCTGCCTGAGCCCCGCTTGCCACCTATACAATACCCAAGGGTAATGCACGTTCTTGGTTGTCATATGTTTCTCTTGATGACTGTTTTGGTTTCTTTGTCACTGTAAGAGATATAAACCATCATTTGCAATCTAATGTACCATTTTCTTCATGGAGGTAGATAAAACAAATGTGTTTTTGGATACAGTTGTTTGGCATCTGAATTAAAAAGGCTTGTACAGCTAGCTAATATATTGAGCAATGCTCAGTTAGTGAACAACATATAGGTAATGACAGTGTGCTGTGACTTGCAGATTGCACTATCATTATTGCAAATGCCACAGCCCACAGACCTTAGATACAAGTGACTGAAAAAGTTCCTTGTTTACTAATATACTCTACTTTCTTCAATATATTTGATCTCAATAGCTCTTTATTGTATTACCTTGAGCGATGGGGTTATTTTTTGTTTTTTTATTACAATTCTTTTGACTTTGAGTAAATCCAAAAGCTCTCATTGAACTGTAGGTGGATCAGATCATAGGTAAAAGTAGCATTATTTGCATTTTTTCAAGCGGATATCCACTGATGATGATTTAGCACTTTGCTTCAATTTAATCATTGGATGGTTTAACCTGCATGAATCTTGTCATATTCTACAAGTGCTGCATAGTGCCGTCCTGATCCATCTGCAACATGAAACATCTGTTTATGCTCCATTTGGACTGTCATCTGTTGCAAGATTCATAATGCCAATGAGATGTCCTGGTCTTATGATCATGTTAGTAAGTTTTAGATGGATTCATACTTCACTCTTGTCCTTTGCATAGGTTTTGCATCCCATTGCTGATTCTATAAATATCAACAAAGAGATTTGGAAAATGTATTTCGATGAACTTCTTCCAAGATTGGTGAAAGAAGGAAGTGATGGTAATGCTGGATCCAGTGCTGTTTGTGACACGACCTGCTTGCAGGTACAGCTGATATTCATGTTAAATCCTCTACTCAGCTTTAGTTCTTTGGGTGCACATCTGCTTTTGTTCCAGTCAACTAGGTTATAAAAATTCCTTTGTTGTGTCTGCTGCAGTTTTCATTCAGTTAAAAGAATATATGTTAGCAAACAAAGTCCAGCCAAATATTGCATCAATCCATGCAAAATTTCCTATCACCGTGATTTCTTGATATGCCATTTTCGTGGTACTGATCTAATGTTTGCTGGTGACTTGTGCAATTTTGCATTTTTTTTAATAATTTTTCCTTATTCTGTGTTCCTTGTTCCATACTTCAGGCACTCTCTAAAAGGATCCACTATGGGATGTTTGTGGCAGAGGCCAAGTTTCAGGAGGCCCCTGAATCTTACATGCCAGCCATAATAGCCCAGGTCTGTGCTTTTGTTTCAACTCTAGTATTTCTAGTACTACTATTTCAACTTTTTCTTTTTTTTAGAGTTTCAGAACGAAATGGTATTTCGATTCATTTGAATAAACTGTCTATTTCTTGTCACCTTTTTGCAAAATTCAGGACCCTGATCAGCTCATGCACCTTCTCACATATGAAACGGTGGAGCGTGCTATCGAACACAGGGTGGAAGCCAAAGCCAAGATCTTCGGGCAAGAGGTGAACATCGGTGCTGAGGACAGCGGCAGCCCACCGGTTTACAAGATGAGGCCGAGCTTGGTCGCTGAGCTGTACAGCTACAGAATCATGCCGCTAACCAAGGATGTTCAAGTCGCGTACTTGCTTAGGAGGCTGGATTGAGCGTGCTTATATAGCTGTAAACTGCCAGATCCGAACTCGTGGCATTAAGTCAGAACATCGGTAAGTACCCATTTTGGCGACAGGATAGAAAATATACCATGTGTGGAATTGTGGCGAGAAACAGGCAGAATATCATGTGGGATTGTCGGTTACTCGCACCTCGTGCGTAATGCCAGTGGTTGTAGCCTGTATGGAATGATGGGTGGGTCACTTTCTTAGGCGGGGTGCCCTTTTGAATCGGAGTAAATTCTCTCATTGTCGTTGGATTTTATACAGATCCTCTCAAGTGCCATCTAAATTTTCAACTTGCTTTGATTCCCACTATTCTAAGTTTGCATTTTCTTGGTTGCCATTCCTGTTTTTTTTTTCCCAAAAGATCGGTTGCCATTCCTGTTAAAATCTGTTGCTGTACTTGTACCACTGATATGATAGCCCGCCCCTCCGCTATCCTTTCCTAGCCCGCACATCGCACCTGCCCAATTCGGCGCCGAACCGGTTGGAGCAGAAGCGTTGGGCGAGCACGAGCGTGGAGACCCAACCGCGGGGCCACGTCTGGGACTCTGGGGCGAGCGAACGCTGCGACCTTGGCGAGCGTCCGGCCTGGCCGAGCACGCGGCCGCCGGGTAGGTGCCGGTGGTCGGCTGAGCTCACGTGGCTGCCCAGGCCTGGCTGAGCATGACCGGCACGCGGCTAAGCGCGTCTTTCAGACTTCCACACGACTACAGGCCTACAGCCTACAGGAGTGGGGAAGCCCCTGCTTGTGTCGGAAGCCGAACTGCCGAAGTCGACGGGACAGCTGAGAAGAGATGTCCCTGAACCCCGTAGCAGCAGAGTCGTGAGCGGGACAGAACACAGTAATTTCGTTAACCAGCACCAGCTTCGTCGTCATATGGGGGCAAGCTGGTGCCGGTTAAGAAATGCTTAGCCTCCATTCATATCTACTTCTCTTTTCATGAACTTTCCTAAATGGGTTAGCAACATATGCTAAGGCCTTGTTTAGTTCACCCTGAAAACCAAAAAGTTTTCAAGATTCCCCGTCTCATCGAATCTTGTGGCACACATGCATAAAACATTAAATATAGACGAAAACAAAAACTAATTACACAGTTTAGCTGTAAATCACGAGACGAATCTTTTGATCCTAGTTAGTCCATAATTGAATAATATTTGTCACAAACAAACGAAAGTGCTACAGTACCGAAAACTTTTCACTTTTTGAACTAAACAAGGCCTAAACGCCCATATGGCTCATTGCCTTTGAACACATAGGACTTCCCATCTTATTAATTAGCCAACGGTGGCCATGAAGAAACAATATGAGGTAGTATACCTATTGGTGCTTTTGTTTTGCATACCCTAATATTATTGATTATATGCAATTATCATATACCTTTTGACGACCAAAAAGAATCGTTTAGGCTCGATTGGCAAAATTGATCTAACTAGTTTGCCAAACTAGCCAAATCAGGTTTTAAGGCCAGTCTCAGTGGAGAGTTTCATGACGTTGTTTCTAAGACTGTCATATCATATGAAATAAAATGAAACTTGGATGAAACACTCACTCTCAATGGAGAGTTTCATTTCATAGTCTCATAGGCATTTAATTCCAAGACTCATAGAGAGTTGGTAATCGTGTAAAGAGAGTTTTATCTAAATGAAACTCATTTCTTCTCTCTCTTCTTAAATACACTACCATGTTATCAAAACAGTCTATGTGGCAACCTATTTAATGCAAATGAAACTCACATAAAACTCTCATTGAGACTAGCCTAAGCGGTATGAGTTGTATTTGGAATTCGTGTAGGATATGACTCATAAATGATTTATAATGGTATAATACCACCCTACCCTATATCAAAGGACGTACCCAATTGATCAATCACAATAGATTTATGTTTTATCTTCTCAAGCCACTTGTCTTCTATTCTGCAAGCTTCTATACAAGGTGTATAGGGATTCGAGGTGGCCTACCGATCGATCCTAGAGCAACGTTAGGGCACTTACAATATAATATAAGACTCTATCACAGAATCCAAGACAATTAATTATATACTGTTTATAGTATTTTGCTGATATGGCAACATATTTATTTAAGAAATAGGTAGAAAAAAATAAGACTCCAAGTCTTATTTAGACTCTAAGTCCACATTGTTCGAGATAATAAATAACTTTAGATTCTATGATAGAGTATGTATTGTGAGTTCCTTAGGCACACCTCTCTGACACGCTCTCCTTCCTGAGTGTTCATAGGCTTTCGTAGCTAGCTAGGCAAAACCAGCCAATATGGCCTTGTTTAGTTCCGAAAACTGAAAAGTTTTCGGAACTATAGCACTTTCGTTTTTATTTGACAAATATTATCCAATTATGAAATAACTAGACTTAAAAGATTCATTTCGTGATTTACAGGTAAACTGTGCAATTAGTTTTTATTTCCGTCTATATTTAATACTCCATGCATATGCCGTAAGATTCGATGTGACGGGGAATTTTGAAAAGATTTTGGTTTTTGGATGAACTAAACAAGGCCATGGTTTTCACAGGTTCACTACTAGTTGATCTATTCTACGATCCAAGCACCTTGCTATGTGACATATTTACTTCATAGAATTGCATGAGAACCTACATGTTGTGATTAGAACCAATGGAAAGGTTGGTGCAAGTGACAAGGTAGGACTCTAGGAGCACATCCATACTCCTTCTGTTTCTAAATAAATAGATTTCTAGAATTATCTTAGGTTAAACTTTTAAAATTTTAATTGGATTTCTAGACAAATCCACAAGGTTTATGGCATCGAGTTAGTATTATTAAGGCGTCCCCAACAAGCTATCTAACAGCTAGTAAACAACATATTTTACATTATCTGGAAGATAGAGAAGGGAAGAAATGACAACGCTAGCGGCTACTCAAGCGTAGAGTTGGCAATGGGGAAAATCCCTATCGGGTATGAACTCTTCAGACCCATTCCCGTGATAACAATATGACACCACGGGTATCCTCATATACAGTCATGGGTGGGGGAATTTCCCCAGACCCATACCCAGGAGGGTAAATTAGACCCGACGGGTCACCCATACCCGCCAAACATCAGCAATTCACAAGCACCAGTCACGTAGTAGCAATTCACAAGCATCGTCACATAGTCATTCACAAGCATTGTCACGTAGTCACCTCACCATATACCTAGCAAATAGCAACATAATAATTTATGCTGCAACCACTAGTCACAGCACCATAATAGTTCATGATCCATACAAATCACGTAGTAGAGAGTAGTACTTTGCTAGCACTGCATAGGGTTTCAGTGTATGGACTGCCGGTGGACTGGTGGCTGGTGGGCTTCTTTAGTTTTGGGCCGAGTATTTTTCACCCATGGGTAAATGGGTATGGGGACTACTAGAACGTCTCCATACCCGCGTACCCAATGGGTGAAGGGTTTCTTCCATTTATATACTCATGGGTACTGATTTCACTCCATATTAGTACCTTAATAGAGTAAATACCCATCGGGTCGCGGGTCGCGGCCCCATTGACATTTTTACTCAAGCGCTAGGCTCTCTCATCCGTGAATGTCGCACAGTTGAGTATTGTCAGTTTTTATTTTATCTTATGGCCAGGTCAGCTGGCGATTAGGTTAAACCATTGTGGACGCCCTTAAACATATAATATATACTCATTTAATATTATAGATATTGTTATTCTTTTATATAAAGTTAGTCAAATTTAACATAGTTTGACTTCTACATATTTCTAAGAAATCATTTACTTGAAGATAGAGGGAATTTTAATGTGTTGGTGGGCCCAACAAGCGGACCTCGTAATTTAGACCAACCTAGTGCTTTGGTTCTTTCATCTCCCTTTTCTCTCTCTCTCTTTTTTTTTTTGTTGAAGGTGGCCTAGCTAGAAGCACACTGGAAATCGATTTGTGCCGCCTCACCGGCGATCCGCGAGGAGTTGACTCGATCAAATTTCAGCCGGATGATTACATGAACGCAGACCAAACGGTGTGTTCGGGCTGCATAATCTATGCCAGTTTCATCCGTCGCCCTGCGGCCCTAGTAACATCGCCACGCATATATTTCGGCTGAGTACTGCTGCTACTGCTAGATAAACACTCGGTTACCAACCTGGCCGACGGCCGCCATCGGGTAGAGAGTGGTTTCACAAGCGCCGACAATCCAATGCATTTAATATGAGAATACCCAGGACAACAAAATCAATATCAGTGTTTTGAGAATGAAGAGAACACACACGCACACCCCGATTCTATTCCATAAATACAGTGCCCAAAAGTTCAAGAATTCCACCCCGCCGCTGCCGCTTCCGGTCTTTCATTTCGACATCCAGGAAATGGCTACCGCGACCGCGACGGGCCTCTTGCTCGTGGTGCTCCTCCTCTTCGCGGCGACACCGGCCCCGTCCCTCGCGGAATTGTTCGTCGTCGGCGGCAAGAAACATCGCTGGGCCCCCAACAACATCAACTATACAGGCTGGGCGGACCAGCAGCAGTTCCACGTCGGCGACTGGCTCGGTACCATTCTCCCCTTCTACCTTTGCATACTCAAACGTTAGCCATCAGGCCGACCGTGTGATCGAGAGATCCAGTTTTTTTTTTGTAAAAAGAATTGAAGGGAGGAAAACGCCTTTTGCGTGCAGAATTCAGGTACGAGAAGGGCAAGTACGACGTGGTGCAGGTGAACGAGACGGCGTACGCGGCGTGCGACGCCAGCAGCCCCATCCTCAGCCACAGCCGCGGCCACAACTTCGTCTTCCGGCTCAACCACACGGGCCGGCTCTACTTCATCTGCAGCCGCGGCTACTGCTGGAATGGCATGAAGTTCTCCGTGCTCGTCCAGCAGCCGGCCGTGGCGCCGGCGCCGCACGCGTCAAGCGCCAGTGCGGCTGCGGCGCCCGGGGTTTGGTCTGCGGCACTAGCTGCCTCGCTGGGCTGGGGCTGGGCGGTGGTCAGGCCGTTGCCGTTTCGGGTCTAAAAACGTCCAGGCGCGCACACTGGACAACTGGGCATGAGTCTGCACTCTGCAGCTGCTTGCTACTACAGTGCTACCCTTTCTAACAGCATAGTGTAGCCGTGTGAACGGAAATAATCGAGAAGATGAGTCGTGACGAACTGTCGCGCTGGTTATAGTACAAACGTTCGCATGACCTGTTCCTGCATTGCCAGTAGCCACACATACTTACTGGCAACTAACCATGCATCTTCTGAAGTTTCGGCATCAACTAACACACGCAACAATACGCTTACAAGTTACAACTGTGAAAAAGACTAAATACAAAACTGTGGCGCGACGGGTATACAGGACGTTTAACATCATAGTGAAGCAACATTTACAGTCACTCTTCGGTATGTCTGGTTAACGCAAAATAGATTGCAATTTAGTATGCTTAACCCAAAGGGAACCTTCCCGCGCTAATTATTTGTACAAATTATAAAGCCATTTGATAAAAGCTTTCATGGTCTTTACATCAGGTCCAGTAGCCAGCTACCTGGCCTCAGCCTTGCCAAAAAATTGGACCTTAACAGTCGCATGACAATATTAAAAGTGGCACCAAGAACATGTACCAGGAACACATGGCATGAAGATTGAAAAGGAAAACTAGTAATCTGGTCAAATTTGAAAACCCTGGCAGCCCGGGAACTCATTGGGCATAGGAAAATTGGACAAACTTCTTTTCGTTAGGAGAGAGTTGGAATTAAAGGATAAAGAAAATCAAAGATGCAATGGTCAGAACGCCTGAGTACTCGGGACGGGAAGTAGGAGCATTCCCATCTTGCTTTCATTTAAGGTTAGAAATCAAAAGGGTGGAGATGGAGAGTCACGAAAGATGGAGCTGGGGTCTTTCTTTTCTTTTCCCTTTTTTTGTTAACCAGGAGGACCTGGAGTTAGCATAACAGGACGATGGGTTGTGAGTCAAGGATGGATACGCGTGCTGTTGATCTGTTGAATAAGAGAGCTCTAAGAGATCATGGAGTCCTTGACAATTTCATATAATGAGATGGCAATCTCAATAATCAGCAGTATTATGACACCCCATTCCAGCAGATCGGACCGTCTATTTTGGAGGACCTCTTGAAGAAAATGAATATTGTGCTGTTACAATAATAAATTGTAAGCACAAATGAAAACTCAAAAAAGATAAAGAAACCAACTTTTGCACTATATAGGAGAATGAATACACAAGGCACTACCTCCACAAATTTCAGTTTGAAGTCAAGGCTTCCAAAACGCTGATTCAGTTCATATTCCTCCCGAAGATACTCTAGAATTTGGGCATAATTTGCATTTTTCCAAGCAATTTCCGACCTACAGAAAAATCATGGTCAAATGACAGAAGGTGGATGTATCCAGAAGCCAAAAGGAAAAATATAATCAGAGATCCAGAAGCGAAATTGCACTATAAAAGCAACAACTGAATAAAGGCAGAAACATGGAGTGCATGCAACAGAGCCAACAAAAATATGATCTCCAAGGATAGCAAGCACAATACTTTTAAAGATAGTGAGTACTGTGAGATAGTAATGTCCAAATTCTTAGTACAACTATCAAAATCATCAATATTTATTCGAAGCGCTGGAAGAAATTCCAAACAAACAACATAAACCCCATGTGAATCCTTCTTTTCGAAAAGGGGATATCAAATGTATGCATAGCAGTGGCTTATAGACGTGCAATGTCTAGCAACTTGAATGACACACCTTCCCAATCCTCCACAATGGGATTGGCACATTCTTTGATCCATAATATTTAACTTAACATATGTTGTTCGAGAGATGGAATCATGGAACCATCCTAAATAGGAAGTATATAGTACTCGAGTGTAGCAGGCATACCTGTCAAAAAGACCAAGTCTGATGATAACATCTGCAAGATTAGAATTAGCCTTGCCCACAAGTTGAAAGAGTTTTTTTCTTTGCATGGTGAAGTTGCCAGTTTTTTCCATGACACGATTAATTTCAGTGAATTCTTCAACCATATCATCGACCTAGCAAAATAGGAATTTTTAAGTTCAGAACTTCTAGACAAAGCTTTAATATACTGCCACAACGCATAAGTTCATTAACTTCATACAATTTCAGTACCTGCCGAATATAATGATCAAGGGCGATACTTTGACCAAGAACACTTGAAATTATGCGAATCCCATCTGTGTCTAAACTTTTAAGAACTATGTAATCAAGACCTCCTTTCATCCATGTTGTCAAGGATGGTTTCTCGACCACTGCATAATCTGTTCGTGCAAATCAGATGGCATCAGTTGATGTAGGTTTTACTCTAAACCAGCATCTTTACAAAGAGTCAAACAGCGTAATTCCAAGGGGCATATGCCAAAGCTCAGTCACAGTAGACAAAAAGCAGTGGCAACATATTTCTCCTAGACGAAAATGCACACAACACATGGCCTAGGCATCCAATGATTCTCTTTGAGTTCTATCACAGTTAACAAATAGCATCATTGAATATAACAGAAGGCAACTGTACTGTTTTCTGTACATGCAAATATTATCAAGGAACACAAAAATGGAGGCAACTAAAAAGCAGTAAACAGAACACAGTTTAGCAGTGGGCAAACTCGGCATACCATCTTTTCTCATTTCTGGAAGCCATCCTGAAGCATGCTTCCTAATTATATCAAGATAGTACTCAGCTTCATGATCAGCAATATTGAAAAGCACAGCAGAACCATACTGGAAAACAACCACATAGCGATAGCAAAATCGGTTGTCCTTCACTCCAATGTTCTGCATAATATCAACCAAAGTCACAAGGAAATCAATTCGTAGCATAGGTCAATGTTACAAAAGCATGTCCAACTGGTCCAAAACTGACTGAGATTTGTTGATTTTGATTTGAATTTCAGGTAAAAAAAAGTAATGTTAAACTGTAATCGCTAACCATAATCTCAGGTGGGAACTCGGAGTACCGAAGCGCAATGTAATTAAGCGAACGGGTCGACGGAGGTACGATATCATTCCCGTGCTCCGCCTGCATGCTCTTCAGATCAATGCTGCAACGTCGAGGAATTTTTTTTTTTTGAAAACACGTCATTTCAGTTCGCAGCGCCAATTGGGCATCGGCATCTCTTCAGAATAGCACGGTAGCACCCAATGTTTCCTTGCTGATAAATCATCAAACACCTATCGAGCAAGCGCGGGAGCGGCGCTACGTGCTTACCTGGTGGAGAGGAAGTAGGCCTTGACGGGGATGTACCGTGCCGGGCCCTCGTCCTCCTCCTCCTGTGGCGGCGAGGGCGCCGGGGCCGACTCGGTCGCGGCACGAATCCAAGCCCAGTACGTCGAGCCGCCGAGGCCCGAGTCGCGTGCGTCGTGGGGCGCGATGGCCGCGGCCGCCGAGGCCGACGAGAAAAGCCTCGAGAAAGGCGGTACGTGAGCAACCGCGGCGTTGGACCCGCGCGCCAGAGGTTGGCCCGGTGGAGCCGCTTGTGGCGGCGGCGGCGGCGCGAGGAAGCGGCGGAGACGGCAGCACGCGCGAAGCCGCCCCATCAGGCAAGCGAATTGCAGGCCGCCAAGCTCCGCGACCCCGCCGTGCCACTCTCCCTCTGGACTTGGAGAGGAAGCATATGGGGCGGGACCCAGCTCTCAGGGAAGGCCCGCACCGCAAGAACCAGAGCGGACGGGCCGTTTCGTTTCGTTTCATGAGTTGGGCCACGGCCTCTGATGGAACAGAGCCAGGCCGAATAGGTGACAATCGGGTGTTTGTCAATCATTTTTCTTTGAAAAAAATGTTTCTCAAAAAAATCAAATTAAAAAAAGTGATAATTGGGGTTTTCGCTGTAGCTAGAGCAGCGACCGCGGCTGCAAGACTACTCAGTGAGGCAAAAATCAAATTTACCTCTCAAACTATCATCTGATTTGTTTCTCTATCCTAAACTGGTATTTTTCTCAAACTATGAAATCAGACATCTTTACTCTCTATCTAGTTCTCAAAACTATTAAATTACCATCCTGTCCTAGTTTGAAGTAGTATTGAAGGAGATCCGTCCTTTTTTTAGTTATTACAGTTTTTTTATTTATAAATATGTGATAAGGTATTGAATAAGAAAAATATCTCTAAGCTTATAAAGTTTTCAATAAAATTCCTCGAGATAGGGTGGGATATATGAAAATCTAAAGATAATGTTTGAGAGCTTTTGAAAATATCTACTTTTTTAAAAAAAATATGTTTATCTCTAAGAAAAAAGAAAAATGTTCAAAAAACTAAACAAATTCTCAAAACATTCTAATTGTTGTCTACATGTATTTCAAAACTTTTCAAAAGAAAAGCATAATAGCATCTCGAGCGGTCCATCTTTCCTAACCTTTAATGAGAAAAATTATTATTTTGAATATCTTGTAACTCCAACAGTTCATTAAACCTATCCCTAATGAGAATTTTTTTTCCAATCCCTCGAATTCTAGCCTTCCACCCCTCAAGTAAAGGAGAGACCTCTCCTCCCCTAATCCGCTATTTTTTTATTGAGATTGTATTTTCTTATCTGCTAGAGAGAAGACCTTTAAAACGTTAAAACATGCTGTGTATCTCCGCTAATAACTAATTTTTAGGGTTGGAGTTTCTCCTACTGTCAGAGATGCTATAAGACACTCTGCACCTGCAGGGAAGTACTGAAGTGGTTTCTGAAGACTGTTCAGTTCATTTTATTTGGCAGCAGGTTTTCCTGACTGAGTTGAGCTGGAAAGTGCTGAACATAGTACACCTGAATAAAATGTCATCACCATTCGATCGGGTCAGCCACCTCATTATGACCAAACTTATGGAAGTGTCGAACTGTCGACCAGGACCTGACCAGCTGATCTCATGGAGTCATGGTTCGGCGAATGCTGAACGAGTTAAATAGCCTGACAAACTCACAGAAAAAGGGATGCAGGTTGAGATCACCTTGCGAAAATATATTTTTTTTCGAAAGCCCGATAAAATCTTTGTCGAGATTTTTATTAGACGAATAAAAAAAAGGCAAATGTCAGATCTTCTGTCTTTAAAATACGATATATTATCTCTTCCATCTTAGTGATAGAACTCGGCGTAAGCACTTTATCACAAAATTTTTAATCAGATCTTCTGTCTTTAAAATTCAGCCGGACACCACTTACAAACTGCATACGCGCAGTAGTTGCCATTGAGAGCTGAAGGGGACGAACGCAATCACTACAGCACGGAGTTAAATTAAGGGCATGTTTGGTACAACTCATGTTTTTTTTTTGTCAAACACTTATTTTCAAAACAGTTTCATGAGTGAAGCTGTTTTTTCTCTCCTGTCACAAAGACATAAGTTGGATGAAGCTGGAAAAAAGTAGCTTATTGCAGCTTCTCCCTCATTTCTCTCTCTCAACTATGCATGAAGTAATTGGTGAAGCTAGCTTTACTAGTGAAGTTGAGCTGTGCCAAACAAACGAAGGCAAAATGTCTGTGGGAAGTTATTTCTCCTGCTCCACTTTTTCATCACAGGAAGAGCTGGGCCACATTACCTTAGCAGTGCCCCACTGTCTCAGCTATCGAAGAACATTGCCTCGCCTTTCAGCAACTGTTAAACAGAACAGAAACTCACATGTCCAATGAACGAATAGGGCACTTAGGCTAGTCTTAGCAGAGGTTTCATGTCACTTTTTCACTGTTTCTTGGACTCTCATGTGGTGGAAATTAGTATAAATAAGTTATTTTATCCCTATGAAACTCATTTCAGCCCATGAAACTTTTATCATATATATCTTCATGCTATGTCACATCAACTTATTTAATGTCTAAGAAACTCTAATGAAACCTCGTTAAAACTGACCTTAGGATAAAAACTAACCTTTCAGGCAAGCTTCAACGAAGAACCAATCAAACTAGAAATATGGTGGAAGGTACATGTAATGCACTAACAAAAGAAGCCTGAATGGCTGAATGGGACATCTACTATTACAAATAATGAAGATGCAAGCAATCTGCCTGAATGGATTCATCCTCCTCCTCTGTCAGCCCCTGCCAAGCGTCTCTGATTCTCTGTCGTCTCATCTCGCTGTTGTCTTCTCCAATTCTCTGAGCGAACCAGACGACAATGCACAATGCAGGAGCAGGACATGGCGTGTGACTCCGTGCAAGATGCATCCACGACCGCCAAGCCTTGCCCGCACACACTTACGTGCGAATCCCTGCAGCAAGCAAGCAAGGCTCCAACTCGAACGAACTGACACAAGAAAAGCTAGCAAGGAAAACCTGACCGGCCGAGACACCGCACGTCGTCGTCGTGCCATCATCAGTTGTGCAGCCTGTTAGGCCCGCTCGGCACGAGCCGCTTCGACACCCCGTAGCGCGGGTCTATCTGCTCGCCGTCGCGGCTGGGCGCCGGCACCGGTAGGTGGTGGAACTGGTGGGCGCCTTGGCGCCTGCTGGCATGAAGCTGCGGCGTGCACCATGGGAGGATCCGCGGTGCCGGTGGCCGCCCGCGCTGCTGCTCGCGGTCGCAGAGGCGGGCGAGGAAGGCCTCGTCGGCCAGCTGCGCCGCCGGTGCCCTCGCCGCCTTCCTGGTGGCCTCCTCCCATGTCGTCTCCTTGTTAGGCGACACGGTGACGACGGCCGACGAGGCCACGAGGATGGAGACCAAGAAAAGCAAGCAGAGGCAATGCGAGGGCTTCATCGCGTAGTGGCGCTCGGCCTCTCTCCGTTTGGTGGTGCTACGTTTTAATAGCGGCGGCCGGCGCAAAGCTGAGTTTGACGGCTTCGCCATCGATACTGATAGTGTACGCGTACGGCGTATCGTATACGCCGAGCCTGTGTTGCTTTGAACTGTTGCCTTCAAATTGTGTTAGCGTGTGGTAGCTGACCGTGGTTCAGCTGGCCCCACAGTACTCTCTGTCTCTGCAGACAAGATAGTGAACGATAAATTCATCAATTCAGATGTTTGTTTTCCCTCGGATAAAAACAATTCAGATGTGTTTTTTTTATTATTTTTTGAGAGAAGTTATAAGATTTTTATATGGTAACCCCCCCATAGCAAACTCATGGGCCTAAAACCCAGCCCCTTACAAGTTACAAATGCATGGCCTTCAGTTCAGCCCATGGGCTTAATTAGGCTATTTTGTACTACCTATAGTGTTTGAAGTCCTATAAAATTCGATGAACCTTTACTGGACTTACTATTAATACTCTATCTACCACTATTACCTGTACCACGTAGTACTGCCAAAAACGTGCCTGTGAAATGAAACTTAATACTTAGTAAAGCTAACACGGCTAGCAACTAAAAGTGTCATTTCTACAGTAAGACCTTTGTGTAGATCACCATCCAAGGCGTACACAGGAACGCAGTAGTCACGACCAACTCGACGATGACCTGACCTTGTACTACGGAAGCACGGCTTCCTACACATGTTACAATCCTTTTTTACCAAAAGAAAAAAAAAGACCCCGTAGCGTGGTCACATCTCTCAAATTGATAAGTACTCCCTCCGTCCCATATTATCTGTCGTTTGGGAGTCATGCACAGAGACCAATACCAAGACTCAAAGACACAAATAACCTTATAAAATCAGTACACATGATATGACATGACATGAATCTCTCTCTCACACCGGCTGCTTGACAGTGACAGGATAAAGACTGCAACACTATAAGATAAGTCTTGGACCCATATACAGTAGCCTAGACGACACATATTTTGGGACATGGATCTTACTCTAGAACGACATATAATTCGGGACAGAGGGAGTACATACAAGGATTGCACCGAATAACTTCCAAAGGACTCAAAACTTCAAATAATGGAGACTCGATCACCACACAACTCTACACTTTATGCGATTCCGACTAACTCAAACCACACATTCATCAACTTATCATTATCATTAGACACATTTCTTTTAAAAGTCCGCATCAAGCTCTCTCCATCCCACACCTCTGAAGCGTCCAAACGAGTATTGTGCCAAATGGACCAGATCTACTGTGTTTTGCCTCCTTGCTTCCTCCTAACTTTCCACTTAAAAGTTAAAACCCATTTGAGCTTTTTGGCCAGCAAAAAGTGCTTGTCTTTTCGACTATTAATATCATACTCTGACTATATAATTTTGGTCCAAAGAACATGTACTGGATTGTAGGTGTGATATATAGATAATCCAAAGGAGGAAAGTAAACATAATTTTTGGAGGTTATTTTTAACCGTATGCAGTTAGTTAATCGAGAATTTGGAACAGTTAAATGAAATCCTAAGGTAAATCCATACTCCATTTGTTGATGTGTTGTCACGGCGAATACATCTTGTTTACTTGAGCTTATCAACCACTACTTTGATCCTAAATAGATATATGAGGGGGTTAGGAGCTGATTCTATTCAGAATGGAGTATGAATACGTCCTGTCCTAAGGTAGTTTGACTCGGTCAAAAACCAACGATGCTTCACCGAGCTCTAGGCTTTTTCTCTGGGCCGTTTGGCTGTCTACTTTGCTTACTGCTGCGCCCCCCCCCCCCCCCCCCCCTGCACGTAACAACTGAATTATTGCTGACGACGAGGAAATCAAACGGGCACCAACCCCATTATTTTTCATACCCGAGTTACTGAAAAAAAATACAGTTCTATCTTATGAGTAGTTGTGGCATCTACTCCCTCCGTCCACAAATAAATATACGTCTCGTTTCTCAAGAAGTTAAATTTTTTAAAGTTTGACTAGAAATATATTAAATAGTATCAATATTTGTATCTATAAATAAATATATTAAAAAGTATTTTTCATGCTTAAACTAATAATACATGTTACAAATGATAAATATTAGTATTTTTTATATATTCGGTCAAACTTAAAAAAGTTTGACTCCTCAGAAAATGAGATGTGCATTTATTTGTGGACGGAGGAAGTAAAAAGGAAAGGTATATAGATGTATTATTTAATAAAGTATAGAGTTTACATGTGTAATCATTTGTTTTTATCCAATCAAATGGATAAAAAAATATAGATATATATGTCTTCTTTTTTGTTGTGTGTTAATTTCTTCTCAATGTAAACATTGTTTCTATTCAGTACGGAGGTTACAGATGGAGTGAGTGAGAAGAATAACCAAAAGTGACAAAAAAGTTTCTTTAAAGTTGTCCCCACACTCCTTCACATTGCCACATCCATAAACTGCCGTCGAAATTGTCATCGTGCAAGAGAGTATAAAAAAGTGGTAGTTTGGGAGAGGCACCGGGTAGTTTCAGAAGAAAGTTGTGATCCAAGAAAGAGAATAAGAAAGGACAATCAAGGAAAAATTGCCACGAATGAGTCAAATTGGCACACAAGAGTATCTCCAACAACATCACTCAAAATACAAGACCTATTTGTAATTTGGATGGTACTAGACGAAGAGTTCAATACTTATTTTTATCTTCTCCAATAATATAACCCAAAAAAGAACTCTTTTGGCAACATGAGTTTTTAGAAGAGAGATGATACTTCATGAGACAGTTCGAGCCTTGATCCAACTGCTCGAAGTTTCACGCAAGGAAACAAGACGTGGAGATCAAGCAAGATTCTAATCGGTTAGAATAGGAATTGATATCACATTATCTATGACAATTGTAACTGTGTAACCCTGCCCTCTGGACTATATAAAGAGAGGCAAGTGACCCCCTTAGATAATTCAATTCGACACACAACAATACAATCAGACGCAGAACGTAGGTATTACGCCCACACAGCGGCCGAACCTGGATAAAATCCTTGTCTGTGTCTTGCGTAACCATCAAATTCGTAGCTTGCGCACATGTCTGCCGATAAACTACTACCGTGGATATACCCCAACGTAAACTGCCGACTAGCTTTCGTCGACATCCAATAATATAACCCAAAAAAGAACTCTTTTGGCAACATGAGTTTTTAGAAGAAAGATGATACTTGTATTTGGATATGCCTCTCGTACCATTCAAAATGGATCTCCTATATAAGTGCTCTACTAGAGGCTTTAAGTACTTTGTACCTATTTTGGTTTTAGGTCTTGCAATATGTTTTTTTTTGTTACAGATGGTCTTGTTTGGTTTTTACCTAAAATTTTTTCATCTATCACATTGAATCTTTGGACACATGCATTGAGCATTAAATGTATACGAAAACAAAAACTAATTGCACGGTTTGGTTGTAAATCATGAGACGAATCTTTTAAGGCTAATTAGCCCATGATTAGCCATAACTGCTACAGTAACCTACATGCGCTAATGGCAGATTAATTAGGCTTAATAAATCCGTCTCGCAGTTTCCAAGCGAGCTATGTAATTTATTTTTTATTAGTATCTAAATATTCCTTCTAACATCTTATGAATCCAATGTGACACCTAAAAACTTTTCACTCACCGACTGTTTAGTTCACCCTCAAAAAATAAAAACTTTTCAAGATTCTCCGTCACATCTAATCTTGCGGCACATCATGGAGCATTAACTATAGATGAAAACAAAAACTAATTACACAGTTTGCCTGTAAAATCGCGAGACGAATCTTTAAGTCTAGTTACTTTATGATTGGACAATGTTTGTCAAATAAATACAAAAACGCTACAGTGTCATATTCCAAAACTTTTTGCATCCAAACAAGGCCTAAACAAGGCCATAGTCTAAGATCTCGCTTGCCTCGTATGAGCCGGCAAGATTTTGCTTGCCCAGCTAGGCAAGACGAGGGTAGCTTGTCGCCTCGCCGGAGAAATAAAGCAGAACCCCCGGGTCCCGTCCCGGTCATCTGGACTCCTCGGGCCTTGTTCAGTTCACCCTGAAAAGCAAAAAGTTTTCAAGATTTCTCGTCACATCGAATCTTGTGGCACATGCATAAAACATTAAATATAGACGAAAACAAAAACTAATTATACAGTTTAGCTAGAAATCACGAGACGAATCTTTTAATCCTAGTTAGTCCATGATTGGATAATATTTGTCACAAACAAACGAAAGTGCTACATTACCGAAAAGTTTTCACTTTTCGGAACTAAACAAGCCTCGGTGCGGTGCCGCACTACCGACTCGGCAGTACCGAGCGTAATCGCTGGCGTCATCCCGTCTCCTACTCTCTCTGATCTCTTGCGCTCTTTGCCGGACAGAAACATCTAGACGCGCGCGGGTGCTCGGGGCGGGGCCTTGCTGACCAACAGGCAACAGCGATGCCGCACCTACCCGCTCCAACTCCACTCCACCCACAACAGCCACACCCGCATTAAGCCCTGCGTAGAAATAGAAAAAAAAACCTAAAAAAAGCAGCCACGCCCACTGGCCGCGGCGCCGCGCCCCCCTCCCAGTCCCAGCTCGTCGTCTATATAAACGGGAACCACCCGGTTGCCACTTTGCGTAGCGAGTTCTGGGCGCAGAGAATCCCCAGGCGAACAAACAGGGTAGTGGAGAGGAGAGGAGAGGAAGGTTGGGTTCGGACGGAGAGAGCCAGAGGCCATGGCTCCGATGAAGCTGTACGGGGCGGTGATGTCGTGGAACGTGACGCGGTGCGCGACGGCGCTGGAGGAGGCCGGCTCCGACTACGAGATCGTGCCCATCAACTTCGCCACCGCCGAGCACAAGAGCCCCGAGCACCTCGCCCGCAACGTACGTACCGTACCCTTCCTGATCCCTATCCCGCTGTCGTTGCTTTTTTTCCCCGGAATGGAAATGCATCGGTCCGTTTCCGTTCGCGTGCTGGTGGCGCCGCTGTGGTCGCTATCGTCGACGGTCGATCTGAGCGCTTAGCCGCTCGTACGGGTTTTCATTATACGGGGGACCGGAGGTTTTAGGATTATAAGGATGGGGTTTCGTGGAGGGAATCCAAAATTGACAAATCAGGGAATTTGTTTCATACTGTAAATGGTAAAATTCCAAGATTATAAGAAATGGAAGCGTGGAATTTTTATAGGTTGTTGCAGATCTGGGCTAAGCGGAAGAACCTGATGAAAACTGAAGTACTTTGCCCCTTTCTCTACCTGCCATCCGCCCACACACGTTCCACTACAATAAACCGTGTTCCATCTGCCAGCGTCTTCTCTAATCCCATCGACTACCCAAGGTCTGGGCTGCGCGGACTGGATTGAAGTTCTGTAACTCCATCTGGAAGGGATTAGGTATTCAGTTAGTATAACTCCATCTGGAAGGGATTAGGTATTCAGTTAGTTGGATTGTGGGATAAATCCTATGCCTGCTGTATGTGATCCATGCTGTTCAAGTGCAAACAAAGCAGGTAACAGAGAAGGACCAGGGATGACAGCCTTTTTTTTTATTATTGGTCATCGTAAATTTTTGCAGAATTTTATGCAGGAGTCGTTTGATACTCGTAAATTTACATATGTTTCACTTTCCTGAAATTAAATTTGATGTGCACCTGACAATAACAAGCCCATTGAGACTTTTAACTGGCAAAGCACGCACGAATGTGAAACATTTTAATATTTGATTCTTGTAGTATGCACCTGTCCTGACTCTTGATATGTTCATCTATTTCTCTGCAGCCGTTTGGTCAGGTTCCAGCTTTGCAAGATGGTGACTTGTACCTCTTCGGTATGATCCTATCTCTTGGGATCTTTTTTCTTCCACGGAAATAGGGTTGTTTTTAATACATTGTTGCTGTGACTAATTCGCCTGTTGTTGGTATTATTAACCGTTTCATAAATTTGTGACATGGCTAGCGCTTCAATGTCCACTTAAATGATATCTCAGATTTTGTTAGAAGCACATGTTCTTAAGAGATATTAAAAAAATGTCTGATTGCTAGAAGCACATGTTCTTAAGAGATACTAAAGGAAACAACATTTATATATACACCATGATGTTAAAAAATGGTTGTCTGATTGCAAAGTGTCATTGCACCATGGGGATTGCATATTTGACATGGTTACCATGTGTTCAAGTTTTTCCCCACTAGTCCAATAAGGAAGTGTTCTATTATGTCGTATATAAAAACCAAAGCTGAAAGGAATCCGAATTTGACTTTTGGTTATCTTGTTCTGTTTCATCTTGTGCTGTCTGTTCTATAGGAGTGAATTGATTGGCAAACATGAATGAGTTCAGTAAGCATATTAAAATAAACACATTATTTCACTCTTGACTCATCAGGGCATGTATTTAATCAAGTGCAGAGATGGTATGCCTTTTTTTGTATTTAATTATTGCTTTCTGAGAAGTGTTTGTAGAATCATTTTGCATCTACTAATGATGTTGATTTTCTAATTTTATTCTTATTTAAATATTTTTCATCTGTGGTGCCAGAATCACGTGCAATCTGCAAGTATGCTGCTCGCAAAAACAAACCAGAGCTGTTGAGGGTAGGAAACCTTGAGGAGTCAGCAATGGTGGATGTTTGGATGGAGGTGGAGGCAAACCAGTACACCTCTGTATTGAATCCCATCCTCTTCCAGGTTCTCATCAGTCCGATGCTTGGAGGAACCACCGACCAGAAAGTTGTGGATGAGAACCTTGAGAAGCTGAAGAAGGTGCTAGAGGTGTACGAGGCACGTCTGACCAAGTGCAAGTATCTTGCTGGAGACTTCCTGAGCCTTGCTGACCTTAACCATGTATCTGCCACTCTCTGCCTGTTTGCTACGCCCTACGCATCTGTGTTCGACGCTTACCCGCATGTGAAGGCCTGGTGGTCTAGCCTGATGGAGAGGCCATCTGTCCAGAAGGTCGCTGCCATGATGAAGCCATCAGCTTGAAGCGGGCTGCCCTATCAATCGGTGAATGGAATAAGCCAAGTTTGTTCTGGGCATTTGCTTGTTCAGTGATGTGTCTTCGATGTTGAAAGTTCAGTGCTTATGTGTGAGCATGCTTGTAATCAGGTCTTGAATTGTTCTGAAACGAGCATTCCCGTGCTCGTTTTGAGAATAAACTTTGCGTTAGGTTCCTCTGGATCTTGATGAGTTCTCATTTGATGGTTGCTGCTGCAGTGTTCAGGCTGGATGTTATCATTGCAAATGCATGTGCATAGTCCAATGGACAACTTGTCTGGATAAGAGCATCTCCAACCATTATACATTTGAAGTTATGTATTTTAGGCAAATTGTAAACCCCAAATGAAAATGGCAAGGCTAAAATCGGGTGATCTCCAACCGTTATGCAAAATGCCAAGTCTATCATCTTTTTTTTTCCGGGAAATTTTATTTCGCGGCACTCCTTCCCGCGTGGCCAATCGATCCCGCGTCAAATAGCCCGCCGTCGTCTCCCGTTCACCAATTTCCGCACCAAACAGCCGTGCAGTACCGATCGTGAGCCGCGCCAAAACCCTAGATATCGCATTGATGAAGAAGGCGTACCTGGCCGGCGTTGATGAAGAAGGCGTCGTAGATTCGTCTTATCGCGCGTTGCGTCGTCCTATTGTGCGCTGCTTCGTCCAAACGCGCACGCGAAGCTGGCGAAGGAGGACGCGCGATGCTTCTCCTATCGTGCGAAGTGGTGGCGGTGCGAAGGGAAACCGCACCAAGGGAAGGAAAAAAGCCCGCGAGGTGGAACCGAGAATCCCGTGATCTCTATTTGCATAGCCGGACTCCTTCGGCATATATGCCAAGTTTCCCCCTCCAAATGCATAGCTATATAAAATACAAAGTCCAAATGCATAACGATTGGAGGGGTTTTTTTTTGGAGTTTTATGCATTTTGGTAAATACCAAGTCCATTTGCATAATGGTTGGAGTTGCTCTAAAGGGCAGGTCTTATCTCACATCTTAAAACTGAAAGTAATTGACAGATATGCCCTTAAAAAAGGGCAGTTGCTATGTAGAACTACATGGATGTAGCAGTAGACCAGGGCCTTGTTTAGTTCACCCCGAAATCCAAAAGGTTTTCAAGATTTTATTGAATTTTACGACATATGCATAAAGTATTAAATATAGATGAAAATAAAAATTAATTATACAGTTTGACTGTAAATTATGAGATGAATCTTTTGAGTCTAGTTAGTTCATGATTAGATAATATTTGTCAAATAAAAACGAAAATGCCAGAGTACTAAAATTCGAAATCTTTTCGAAACTAAACAAGGCGCAGCGGGAAAAGAGATGTCATATATCTCTACAACTGAAAATGGACGGAGTATGTGTTCAGAAGTCGAGGAGATGACACAACTCACATGTGGCCTGTGGGTGTTGTCAGATTAGCATAAATACAGTTCTAAAATGTTAAAAAAAAAACCATAGATATAGATTGGCACATTTGACGGGAGCGATGGAAGAGACAGTGGATGCTCGATTTTGCTCGTTTGTAGCCGTATTATAGCTCGAAGCTCGTGTACCCATATAGCAGTTCCAAGCCCTGGCCGCTGGCATGGGACTGGGGGATTTGGGAGAGGACAGAGGAGCAGATGTGTCATGTGTGCGTGAGGATGAAGACAAGAAGGCACGACTTGGGTTCAAAAAAAAAAAAGAAGGCACGACTTGGGCCAGTTTGGCCCATGAAAGAATAGGTTAGTTGGGCCAAAAAAGAAAAAAAAAGGTAAAGCCCGTGTTAAGCTACTGAACCCTCAGCCACGTGCAATTACATATTTGGTGAAACAAATACAAGGGATGCTAGTCATTTCTAGTGACACCCTCCCTTTCAAAAATCGCTTATTACCTCGGTCCAAAATAAATACATGTCACTTCTCAAGGAGTCATTTTTTAAACTTAACTAGAAATATAAAAAATAGTAGCAACATTTGTATCTTCAAATACATCATAAATAAAAAGTGTATTTTGTCTAGATTTCGTTACACTTTTTAAAGATTCAATTCTTTGGGAACAATATATGTATTTATTTTAGGACAGAGAGAGTACGTAATAATTATTCCCTAAAAGTATAAAAATCATTTTTGAAGAGAATCTACATTAGAAGAGTTTCTATAAGAACTCGAAAGTCTACCAAGTGCACCTTAAGAATAAAAGTTAGATTACACCATACACACCTTAAGAGTAAAAGACACTAAGAATTTGAGTTGTGAAGCTGCTCTGCATTTCACACTGCATACACATTCATACACAAACCCGGGACGAGTTGCATACCTACCTTGGGTATGGTCCAACCTAATCTAATGTTGGCCATGTCAACTACCAATTCTACTATTCTATCTACTCCAATATACTACCTGCAACTGTTGACCGAAACAGCATGGTGCTATTTATCAAGTTGGCAGCAACTATTACAACTACTAATATTAAGAAGATAAATGAAGATAGGGATTACATGTCCATCAATTCTCCCCTAATTCTTGCGCTCCAGCTTGGACTGATCTTGATGATTCCAATCCTTGCACACAATTCTTGGAACTTAACTCACCCGAGTAATTTAGTCAGGGTGCCCCACAGTGGCTGGCGATGGCGAGGCTAGCAACGGTCCTCGACGATCGTTGCAACATGTCAGTGGTTAGCCCTATGTAGTAGTGCTAGCTAGGTGTAGCACTGACGGCTGGACGGAGGCGGCTCATCGTGGTCATGTTTGTGGTAGTTGCTCTCTCTTGGTGATGGTCAACTCGGTATGGTTGTGGTACTCCTATGCCTGGTGAAGCTAATTGGGTACGATGGTGGTGACCGGTGACGATCCAACTATTACTAACTTCAGAGTTTGATGGATGGATACAGATGCAGCGTTATATGGAATTGGATGGCTGTTTCACAATGGACTGACAACTGTTGGGCTAGCTGCGGTCTATATGGACTGGCGCGATGGTGATTGCCTCACATGCGTGTGGCCTCACCGTTGTGTCGATAGCCAACGGGAGGTGGCCCTTTGATGCTTGTCTTTTTTTCTTGGAACCATAGTTATTAGAACTGGACCGGACAATGCGGTCGGTTCCTCGATTCATTATTTGTTTAGTTCGATTGCACAATAGATCTTTTAAGTGCACCCACCGGTAGGGGTCTGGTTCCTTCTTTTTTGTCAGACCACCGGTCTGATCCTAATAACTATGCTTCAAACCTAATGGATGGTGACGTGAAGCGGTGATGGCATTGCTCCTTGTCTTGGTGCATAAACACGTGTGAGGATTTGCATTAGATTGTGTTGGGCACGATAGAGGTGATCCTTGTGGGCTTACATGACGACAATAGGCCACACATGCCTATGACCTTGTCGAGGTGGTAGTGATCTCCTACTTGTGGTGAGACCGACTTGTCTTGCATGACGCTCTCAAGTTGGTTTTGCACCATGTCCATGTCATACTTTAGGATGTGAGTTTTGGAGGTGGGAGACTTTACACTGAGGCCATCAATAGAGACACCTTTGACACTTTGCTACTCTTTGAAAGCATTCTATGAGGTCTTATATCTCTTGGGTTTCTATTGAAAAACCTTAGGTCCCTTGATTGGCGTTGGCAACATCTATGGATGTTGTGTTCCTCCCTAGGTATTGTCATGGTTATTGCCCCCATCTGCAAAGCTCTTTGCTTGTTTGTTGTGGCTTACGGGCGTATATTTGCTAGTGCTTTGGTGGCTTGCTAGTGATGTATTGTCATGGAGGTTCTTGTTGTTTTCTTTGTGAGGATGTTTTTTGTTGTTGTGTGTTGTTGTAAGTTGTTTCTTTCATTCATGTCACGGGAAAATTCTTGATCATGGTGAGAGAGAGAGAGAGAGAGAGAGAGAGAGAGAGAGAGAGAGAGAGAGTATTTGCAAAGGAACTCGAGCACTCACAAGGAAGATGCTCCTGAATGTTGGCTATGTCTGATTCAGCACACTAAATAAGATAAGAGAAACATTGCTCTTTTAAATAATATGTTCGTTTCCAAATATGAGGCCTCTCCAAAAAGCTATAAAATGATCAATGTTAGGACCAAATCCGAGGCGGTGCGACGATAATCACATCATCCGCACTCAAGTACTCCTAGATACATATTTGCCTTCACATTTTCTACATAATAGGGTAGCTCGTAGCTATCGTATGCATAAGTAACTTTGTCTCTCCAAAGGAGAAGCCAACATGTATACATAGCTTTGCCTCTCCAATCCAAAGAGAAGATAAAGGCTCCGCACCAATTATCTCGAGCCGTCTGGCTAGCACTATCAGGCTGCCAACTTCAAAGCAGAGCAGAGCACATCAGAGCGCACAAACCACAAGCAACTTTGCCCGCTTTTACTTTGGAGCACGACGGCTCGTCATATCCGCGCACCGCTGCCGAAAGAAGAGCCGTTCGCGCGCGCCGACGTCGATCCAAAGGGCGACAGCCTGCAGCAGGATGGCCGAAATGCGCAGAAAAAATGGCCGCGGCCGTCGGTGGCTACCAATAAATGGACTCCCACGCCACGCCGCGCTCTTACTAGCACAAGGCCGAAAGTCTGAAGCCAGCGTTGCCGAGCAGAGAGAAACAGAGCGCCCCCTGTCCAAGTGTCCAGGACACCCTCCACGCACTGATGGAACTCTTGGTGTTCGTGCTGCTCTTGCTGGCCGTGCCACTCAGAGGATCAGGTGAGACATCTCGCTCAGCTTTCAGAAACGTTAGGCGTTCAGCGCTGCCAATACGTGTTTGCACAACCTACTACTAGCTTCCACTCCACACATTGCTTCCATAGTTCCATGCCGTATTGAATATTGATAGATGAAGCTGGATCGTTTTAGCGTATTGAGAATTTGAGATATCAATTTGCTTCTTGCTGTGTCCCGCGTGGTGCGTGAGTGCAGACGGCGCGTGGTGCGTGTGCCGCCCGGACGTGGCCGACGCGGCGCTGCAGAAGACGCTGGACTACGCGTGCGGCCACGGCGCGGACTGCGCCGCCGTGCTCCCGACCGGGCCGTGCTACAGCCCCACCTCGGTGCGCGCGCACTGCTCCTACGCCGCCAACAGCTACTTCCAGCGGAACAGCGGCCAGGCCAACGGCGCCACCTGCGACTTCGGCGGCACGGCCAACCTCACCGACACAGACCCGAGTACGTACAGCACGCGCCCCCCTTTATTTGCTCTCGATCGACGTCGTCAGACACCTGCATCTGTCATGACCGTTTCTAGTAGTATCTTGCTACTGACATCTGTTGCCGGTTGCAGGCTCTGGAACTTGCAAATACCCTGCAACTCCAAGGTACGTAGGATGCATAGCGGGCAAACAATGTTCGCAGGTGAAACAAACACGTTACTGATCGAATCCGTCGTGCGTGCGCGTGCAGCGAAGCAGGGACAAGCGGCAACGCAACCGGCACGGGCACGTCGTCGCCAGGCTCTGCGAGTAACCCGGCTACGACGCCCAGCACGGGAGGGAGCTTCACGACACCTGTCGGCGCATTTGGCCCCACGCCGAGCACCGTCAGCGCGGGCACCACCACCACCGCCGCGTTTTTTGGTCGCCATGCCCTCCTCGTCGCCGTCGTCTCCGTCGCCCTGTGTTTCTTGGTGCGCTAATTTGGTCGATCAGAAGGAATCCGAAGCAGGGCCACTCTCTGTGTAATTGGCGGCCGCACAAGACAGGGCTTTTTTTGGTGTCATGCCGTCATGGTGATGATTTGACAATTGTTCGTTTTTCTGTTATATCATGTTTCTCGTGGTTTCCGTAATTCCGTTACCTCCGTACATGAAAATGGATCGAGTTTGATTACTTTGCCCGAACTCTCATGTTTCAAGGAATACGACGGTGTAAATTGCTAGGGATGACCAAATTTTGGATTGGTGTATGATGCCCTCAAGTTCTCAAACCATGCACCACTCAAGTTCTCAATTTTCTCTCCCAATTTCCTCTAACCATATATATATATAGCCTATTTGGGTGGGGAGAGATTAGGCCTTCTTTTGATTGGGAGCCAACCACGCTAATACCGTGGATTTATTAACTATTTTTTGTCTAAACAAATACAAAAATACTCCTTTGCAGTCACCTGATAAGTTGTATTCTTGTCAGTCACCTGCCTCCCCATACTCTTCCCTACCACCTGCGCCCACCCCAACCGCCTTCATCCCCAACTCTGGCAGGCTTACAAGAGAAGGAGTTTCGAGGAAGGAAGCCGACTAGTCGGTGGGGAGGAGGATTAAGGGCCCTAGCGGCGGTGGAGATGGTCAGACCAGATTGGGGCAGGTGAGACCGTAGGCGCGTTAGGGTTTCGTCGGAGCTACACGACCACCGCCACGACCATAGAGCTCCGATGAAACCCTAAGCCATGACGGGGCGGTGGCCAGTGGCAGGAGTGAGGACAAGGAGGAGGGCGTGAGGAAGAAAATGTGAATGGGGGAGAAGGGGAGCGCGAAGAGTAGGAGTTTAGCACGGCGGGAGGTTGAAGGTGACTCAAGCATCGGTCACATATGTGGCGAAGACACACCCGAACAAATATATAGGTCCCATAGAGTTTCATGCCACTATGGTAAATGTGACCAAACACGCTCCTTCCTGCTGTTGAAATTTTGAAATGACGTGGAGGAGAAGCTTCCATGCATGGCCATGGTTCATGGCGCGGATGATGTCAAGTGTCAACGCGTCCAGCACCAAAGCTTCTGCCTGTAGTTCCCGCGCACCTCTAGGCTCGAGCGCTAGCTCCTCACAGTACCGCGCCCCGTCATTTGCGCGATCCACTTATTCCTCGCTTCCAATGCATGCCTTGCATTGCCACCATCTACATGTTCCGGTTCCTGGCCTTCCTTCTCCGACCTGTTTCTCTCTGTGTCTTCTCTTCTATCCCGTGTCTCCGGCAAGCACGCGGCGCTAGCTTAGCGCCCTGCTGGTGCACCCCACGCGCGCGCTTCTCCGTCAGCTTCTCCACGGATCGGCGGCATTATATTGATGCGCGGCGCGACGACGCAGCGGCCGTGTCATGAGGAAGCTGTGCCCGAACCTGGACCGCGACGATTCCCTGGACACCGTGCTGGAGGTGCCCATCCCCGATGAGATGCTCATCAACGCCCCCGGCGCCGACAAGCGCCGCGGCGCCGGGGGCGCCAACATGCGCGCCTGGCTCAAGAACCAGGCCTTCGATCGCGCCACCGTCGACGGGGCTGCCTCCGCCACCGCGGAGCTCCAGCTCTTCCTCAACGTCGTCGGGTCGCCGCTCATCCCCTGCCCCGTCCCTCACGATCGCGCTTTCAGCCGCTCCATCCGCGACTCCTCTATCGTAAGCCACCCACCCATCGTCATCCTGCCATGCGCGCGCGTCCGTGGCAGCATGCATGCATGCTAGTACGTTTTTTACGCGCGCACGCACGGAAATCGTGACTCGGTTGCTTGCTGAAAATATGATCGACTGAAGCAAGCGTCGACGGCCAAGTACATCATCCAGCAGTACATCGCGGCGACGGGCGGGCAGGCGGCGCTGCAGGGGGTGCGGAGCATGTACGCCGTGGGGAAGGTCCGGATGTGCGCGTCCGAGTTCCACCTCGGCGACCAGACGGTCACCACCGCCGCCGCGCAGGGCCGCGCCGAGGTCGGCGGCTTCGTGCTCTGGCACAAGACACCCGAGGTCTGGTTCTTCGAGCTCATAATCGCCGGTCACAAGATGAGCGCCGGCAGCGATGGCAAGGTCGCGTGGCGCCAGTCCGCCGCCGAGCACTCCCACGTCTCGCGCGGCCCGCCCCGGCCCCTCCGCCGCTCTCTACAGGTAAATCCCAATGCACGTAGCACGTGTACAGGCATGCATAGCGTAGCGCGCGTTCACCGTTCAGCCAGAAGAATTCGCTCGTGCTCCGTTTATTTGGCAGGGCCTGGATCCACGCTCCATCGCGAACCTCTTCTCGGACGCGGTGTGCATAGGCGAGAAGATCCTCCACAACGAGGAGTGCTTCATCCTGAAGCTGGAGGCCGGCGCGGCGACGCTGCGGGCGCGGAGCGCTCCGGCGTTCGACATCATCCACCACACGGTGTGGGGCTACTTCAGCCAGCGCACGGGGCTGCTCATCCAGCTCGAGGACTCGCACCTGCTCCGCATGAAGTCCGGCAAGGGCCACCGCCGCAGCGAGAACATCTTCTGGGAGACCAGCATGGAGTCCGTCATCTCCGACTACCGCTACATCGACGGCATCAACATCGCGCACGGCGGCCACACCAACGTCACGCTCTTCCGCTACGGCGAGGGATCCGTCAACCACAAGCGGAAGCTGGAGGAGACGTGGACGGTGGAGGAAGCCGATTTCAATGTGCACGGCCTCACCACGGACTACTTCCTGCCGCCGGCCGACCTCAAGAAGGACGTCGAAGATCAGAATAAGTGATGGGCTAGCGTTCGATTTCACGAATTATTAATTGGAGGACATAGAGATTCATTCGTCCAGGATTTTTTTTTATTATTATAGGGGTGGCGGCAGTTCCATGTGTTCTTTCATTTCTCTCGTTTTTTTTTTCTGATTTAAACTGCAGGGGACTACATGGTTAACTAATGTACAGAGTACGATAGATATGGGGAATGGGGAGCTTGATGATTAATTAATTTCTTCAATTTCGGTTGGGACTTTCTATCAAACATCTGTAGTGTGACGAATTGGTTTCATTCTTAACCCTTCAGCTGTGAAGAGCTTCTTTCAGACCTTCCAGACATTCGATTCTGAACTGGCAGACCAACACATATCCTCCATTTTAATGGAGGCAAATTAATTACTGTATCACTACCAAAACATTAGGAAACTATACACTCCATTACCAAAGTTTCGTGAACAGTACAATGCTACTCTAATATCATATGTACTTCTACAATGTCACGAGGAAAGGAATCCTACAGTATGCAGCAAGACAGGCCACAAGAAATGGCAAAATCATGCTAGTTTGGCAGAACAGGACATCACTATACACATTCAAGAGTACCATTGCAAACCAAAGAAGGAAACCAAAATACAGGTGGTGGGGATTGAGCCATCTCTTCTTCAAGATTTGGTTTCAGCTTTACACTCGACAAGAATGCTGCAGTGTCTTTTGATTTCCTTCAAAAAGATCTAGCAAAAGTGTCTCCAAATCCTCTGGCCTGTACTTTACATAACGATCTCGATGCCTTGTGCCATCAAGAAAGCCTGAATATCTTCCCTCGAACGTCCTATAGGCCTGTATAACTTTCAGTGATATTGAAATCCGGACATCATCGCGGAGTTGGTCATCTGGGATAGACCATGCTGTCTGAACTCGGTAAACATCTTCAAAGGACAGATTGAAATTCTTTATCTTCTCCCTGATGGTTTTGCGAGAAGCAGCATCACCAGCAGCACACAAGCCATCATCACTGAGGTAAGAGAGAACATGATTCCATGACGCCCTCTCATATCTCATAGCCTGCTGCTGAAATTTCCTGTTATGAATCCGGATCCAGTCATCACCAAGAAAGCTTTTGAGATCCGAGTTCTTCACTTTCTGAACCATGTAGTGGATGTTGTTCATCATGAAGATGTTCTGCAATCGATCATCTCTGTACAATCTAGACCCAGCTTCAAGATTTGCCTCCAAAACAGCAGTAACAGACTGTAGATGCAAAGCTGTTGCCGTGAAATTAGGATATGAGTTTGCCATCAACTGAATGTCAGAAGCCAGGCATCTTCGATCCATGTCCTTGAGAAGTGAATCAAGAGTTTTGCTGTATGCTGTGAGAGCCTTTATGTAGTTCATAACATACTTTGTAAGTGGATGCACTTCTCCACGAGCTACTGCACTGGATGAAGTGTATGATTGGATGGCATACTTGAATTCTGCAAATGTCTTCCTTGCAGATTCTCCCAGTTGCAGTAGTGCTTCATGATACTCATTCAGGATCATATCATCATATCCTGATTCAAACAAGGATTCAGCTTCAGGGAGAAGATCATCCAGGACCTCATACATATCAAGCAATCGAAAAAGCTTTTCTGTTTTGGGGGGACCAATTGCTACAGATACATAAAAGCTCAGAAGTTGTATAACTGAGTTAAATGAAATCTCAGAGAAACACAAGTCTGCAGTTGAATCTGTAAGTTCACCAAAGATATGTTTGCTAAGGCGTTTCTCACTTGCAAGATATACTCGAATAAAAACCCTCATTGCCCGGTTCCATCTCTTTATTAATGAATTCAACTTGTTCCAACTTGTGTTCACAAGCTCCTCTATACTGAGCTTTTCCAGACGAAGAGAACCAAAGTACTCATCTATCGCACTCTGCCGTGAATTTATATAAGCTTGGCAACACTCCTTATCATAGCCATTCAGGAACATGAATTTAGCAATGGACTTGACAGCAGAGAGTGCACCAGGTTGAATTAAATCAGGCACAAAATATTCTGGTCCTCCACTGATATCATTTGGTGTTTCCTTCCCTTCCGACTGTTCCTCACTAAATGAGCTGCTTGAAAAGTCTTCCGCACTACCATCCTCTGTAGAGCGAAAAGAGAGAACCTCCTGTTCTAATGGTTGTTTGTAATGTGTAAGAAGATAAACAAATTCCTCTTCGAGTCTTGCCATTGCCATTTCAGAAAGGTCATATGCATACACAGTGAGTTCATCCAGCTGTTTGGCTTCTCCACCAGGGTCTAATGTCCTTAACTTTTCAGACAGTTGTTTGATTTTGCTCAGTACTTCCAAGTACTGAAATGAGTCCTGTGGATCATGGACATGCATGGAGTTGTCAAAATCCAAACCAAGAATCTTCTTTCTCAAGGCCTTAAGCGCTTGTTTAACATCACATATCTCATTATCTTCTCCCAGAGTAATGTTTGAAAACTGCTTAACTAACTCTGCAGCCATCATATTATGGACCTTCCCTGCATCATATGTTTAACACAAAGATCAGGTCCAACTCCAATATTTCAAGGTTCAGACTTGAATTTGGGAAAGCTAGTTAAGCAAAGAAGTAAAGATAATCGTGCCAAAGAGATGGAAAGAGACAACTAAGCATCAATTAGCGAAAAACAAACATATGATGCTCAAGCAGAAAACTCTGAAATTTGCAAACACAGCCATATAAATAGCAGAGGTAAACAGGTAACATCACAGTTAAAGGTGAAAGGGACTAGAGCAAATACAGACTAGTTGCCTCTCTTCCATTTTTTTCTTAAGAAAAAGCAGTGGAGAATTTGATCATATAAGATTCCACCAGCCCGATGGCTTAATAATCTAATTTGTTCTTGTTGAACAGCAGGAACAGGGCAGGTCCTCTTATTTCTAAGAACAGCTGATGATCTCAATATGTGGAACGGGGTAATACCCACCGAGGGGTAGTAATATTTAGCAGATGAACTTATTGGTTCTTATATTAGTCAATTAGGGGGAAATCCTCACAGTAGCTAGACTCCAAGAACACTTGTTGGGGAAAAAAGTCCCCACGAACAAGAAAAAGAAACTCAAACAATCTGACCATAAATATCTCTATTAAAGCGAAACCAAGCTGGAGCAAAAGCTAACTGGCACTCAAAAGCACATAGACGCATAGTACGAAACTATGCAAGAAACCTTTACAGAGGAAGAGGAAGAAGAAGAGACTCACCACCGGCACCGAAGAGCTACTGCTCCTCTTTCGCCCACTCCGGCGGTCGCCCACGGGACCGCCGCCGCAATCCTAGATTCAGAACTCGCCCACGCCCAGGAGACAAGAGCGAGGAAGAGAGGCTCGCGGCGGAAGAGGAAGAGAGGCGCAAAGTACAAAAGAGAGAGAGAAAGAGAACGGAGTACGATTATTGGGGTGTGGTGGTCAAGTTTTCAGTGGAGCTGTGTGGAACAGTACCAGTCAAGTCAACCCGAGGGAAGCGACGGCGACGGGAGGGAAGGGGGCTCTGCGGACTGCGGAGGATGAGGATGGGGATGGGGATGGTCAGCGGACGCAATTGGAACGAGATGCCGTGGTGCCGGGGCTCTCCCTCGCTCGTCCCTGTTGCTGTCCGTCCGTCCGTCCCCTCCCTCTCGCCGAAGGAGTCAAGGACGACAGGCCCCGGCATTCCGTTCCAACGGGAAACGCGACCGTTCCGCGGAAACGGAGTGAAGGGTGAGCTTTCGCACTTGAGGACCGTACGGACGACTGACTAGTCGACTCCACTGCCCGCCACCAGCTCTCCATTTCTCCAATGTGGTGAGCAAATTACTTACTCGGTTACAAAAAATATTATTATTGTTTTTTTGGTGTCAATATAAATCTCAAATACTAGATACATATAAATATTCTAATACTTATAATGTACTCCGTATAAGAACGAATCACAAAATATGTTTTCATAATACTTTATCTAGAAATACAAATGTTGATAATATTTTTTATAAATCAAGTTAAAATCTAAAAAGTTTAACTTAGTCCTAACCTAAATAACCATTTTTTCTATATATCCTGTGTATGTTGTTAAAGTATGTAATTTTATCATTGTTTGGCTATAGGAAAAAATTACTTCGTATCACTTATGAATTGTTTAATTATAAAAAAAATATCTGAATTCTACTATATACCAATTACATAGTTCATATATATTAGCATGTGCAATAATTGTTTGTCATAGACATATGACCCTATAAAAATAAGTTCTCGAGAGGATGTAGAAGAACAATAATAATGAGATCTAAATTACGACATTTTATAGTTGGGAAGATCGACATAGAGCAATCGATAACTACTCCGATCCTTGCCAGACTGGCTTCAATCAACTGTTACACTGATGGCACAGATAGGTCTCCCACGCATGCCGTTCTTTTTGATTGTTAAGGACACTCTAAGAGTTATACACTCGTCCAACCATGATCCCTATGCCTATGTTACCGCTAGGCAAGTGTGTCTACTTAGCCACCACTATAACCACACCCATACATAGGTGTCGTATCATCCTCACGCCGTTGCGCAACTGCTCGTCTATGTCATGTCAGTGGCTAGCGCATCGTGACCCTAAGTTGCCTGACGGTGACACTGGCGCACGTGTTGTCGTGGCCGTTGTGCCTACACACAACACACTCATACCACTAAGAATACAAACATATAAAATCAATACAAAATCAGCAAATAAGTCATTTCAAATAAGCCTCCATTCCAAGGTTGATTTTGTTGTTCTGTGAAATTTTCGGTGATAAGCCATATCCAGGTACGCCAAACTATTCCAGTTCAACCTGGTACCACTCCACGGATCCAACCTCTCCGTCGATCTCGAGCACGCACACGGACCTAACGAGGTACGAGACGGCGGCGTCGACCGTGTCGAACCTGGCGAGGTCCGGAGGCAGGGCGTCCCCGGGCCAGTTCTCCAGCCAGCGCTTGAGCCTCTCTTCCAGCTCCTCCCTGGACACGAACTCCTCGTCCATGCCGGGCTCCATCAGCACGTACGTGTCCGACTGGATGTCCGCTCGTCTCCTCCGTGCTGCACAAACCTACAGTACCCAACAAAATGATGATCGTGACCCGTTGGTTATTATTTGGTACAGAGTAAAATATTTCCTTTCTACTAGAAGATGTGTATATATTTTCCCGGGCAAGACTTGGACCTGGTTAGCATGGCCTTGAATTCTCGGTGGTCGCTTCAACGAGGCTGCCGTGCAAAAGCTCGCGGCACAACCCGCGAACGCCATCTTCTGCGAGAGCCGGCGGCGGGGCACTAGTGCCCCCCTCCTGCCTGCATTTGAGGAGACAAGTCAGGTGCAGATGACGTGCACTTGTGCGCTGTGACTGAGAAATAAGTAGATGGCAGTGTTTTTTCTTTTCTTGAACGAAATGAGAAGTGGACAGTGTGGTGGGTGCATGAGAAATGCCAAGAGAAACGTGGAAGTGGTAGCACTGTTTGACTACTGGTGGAAAAGCGTTTCCTTCCATATGCAGGACTTTCCCACCATGTGATCTAGAAAGTTGCTCTGTTTTTTCCTCCTTCATCAAGGGTTTGTCCAATTCAAAAGTGGAAATCCGTTTGGAGTGCCGGGTGTGATTTCTTCGTTGGGGATCATGGCAAACCCTTTTTCCATGATGGGATCATGGGAAGCTGCAGTCCGCGTCTTGTGATTTGTGAATGCAAGTCATAAATTACCTACTCCGGTTAACAACTGCAGGCCGAGACTGGGGTTCTTTCTCTTGCTTGCTGCCAAGTTTGCAAGTCCTTGTCAAAAAGGTTGCGCACGCAATCAGTCAAATTCGAAAGGAACCATCCGATGATGAAATTGTAGCCGCCTAGCCGGCTCTTGCCACGCTACAATATACATATTCCTTGAAAGTCGTCTAAGACTTCCAGCAGTGCTGTTTTATAGTTACACAAATATGAATAATTATGATCAAGCTGACCATATGACTTGTTCAAGATGCCGATTAGAAAACTCTACAAAATCTCTTAACAAAGCCGTCACGATCTAGGCCATAATCAGAACGAAAGAATAGAAAACAAAGGGAATGATACGAAACCATGAATAAAATAGGGAGTCGTGTTCGGAACTATGGTTGCCTAATATCAATCAAACAAAAAAGAAACAAATTCAGCTCATCCGTTTGTTCTTATCCGCACCTTCTCTCCTATCGTTATCCATTCGCTGCTCACACCCTCGCTCGCTATCGTTCTTCCAAAACTCCATCGCGGCACACCCTCTCCGCCGTTCTTGGAGGACTCTGTCGTGGCCGGTGTCTTCCTTCAGCACAGTTCTTCGTTCTTCCATCAAGGTGCTGCACAGCACAGCATCTTCTCCTCCACAGACCACACAACTATGTCTTCGGCAAGAAGGCGACGAGAGGGCGAGTGCAGACGGGTTAGTTCTAACCGTATCTTCCAGCTTATGGTGCATTTTGTGAAGCAACGGTAACGACGACGAGTGACGTCATCAAAACGCCGGAATCACATTCCTCTACAATTCCTTTGAGAATCCTTCGTTCGTGACTCCAGTCTGTTAGTTAAACTACTGTGCTACGGCAATTGGCATGTTGGGCACTTGGCCCTGCAATGACCGATGATTCGATGAACCAACAAAAGAGAGCCATGGATGGTGCACAGCGCGTTACACAGGCAGCATAACAGAGGATAGGAGTGATCGGGAAACTGACATTACCACTGATGAGCAGTCCACCGGTGGAGCCGCACTCCGGCAGCCGGGCTACAGCCGCCGCCGCCGCCGCCGCCGCCGTTTCCATCCTGCCTTCTCTAGGTTGTGTGGCCTTAAAATCTTCTTTATCCCTTCAATGGCTCAGGTTGTGTACTTGTGTGGCCTTTAAAATCTTGTTTATCCTTTCAATGGCTCCCACGCCGAAGCTTTTCAGAGCCCTCTTGTTATTATCCTCCTGTACACTGTTGGTGACGAGCGTTTATCTAGAGGGAAGACTGGTTCCTTCTCAGTGAGGACAGATAGGGACATGCCACATCGCCGAATTGCCACGGTACCGCTGAAGGCCGAACCACTAATTTCCAGTCGTATTTCAAGATTTCAACACTCTGGCAATGCCAGGTACAATTGTAGGTCAACTGTGCAATCACTAATATCCAGTTCCGAGACCAATTCAACTGCTACGAGCACACAGCCACACGCACCAACCTGTCCATCCTGGGACGCTGAACTATGCTACGGTTTCTATCGTAAACTAGGCATTTATTCCCACAATACCTTAAAACAACTTGTCCCACTCTAGGAATTTGTCCTGGGGATTAAGGGCTTTAATGGAGAGTATGACTCGTGCTACTGCTAACAAGTCCCCACCAAAAACAAGTCGTTTATTCAACCTTTGCAGACCAATTAACAAGAGTACGAACAAATTTTCAGCAACATTTTAGTGGTCAGAGACCTTCATATGCTGAGATCATTTGACTAATTTTTACTAGGAGGCTATTTGCAGTTTCATCCTTCGGGTGCGGGGATGTCAATTCTTGGTACCGGTGAAGGGTTCCAGTGAAATCTGTAAACAGTCCATCAACCCCCACTGTGTTTATCCAGAAATCGTATTCAGTGTAGGGATCTTGATGGAAGTTGAAGTGCAGGAACTGGTTCTCGTTCCTGTACGTGTATGGATGTACCTGCACAACAACAGAATGCAGTTTAACATGCTTCGATAGAACAAGTGCACAGTGGGATAAGACAAGCGTTAAAAACGTGGCCTGTAGCAGTGTGACAATTTGATCCACATGTTCTTTTTGCAGCAGAAAGTTTGCACCATAATGCATAACTAAACACAAGCTTAATGAGCCAATTTGAGTAATTCAACTAAAATTTTACTGAAGCAGACACTTGCTATTAGGGGGCTCTTATCCATTTTTTTTAAGAAAGGAAGCCAGTCCTCCCAGTTCAACACATAGGTCACGGTGAGGATCAGGACATAGGTGTAAGTAGCCTTCCCAAAAGAAAGTAGAGAGAGAGATGTGGGTTGTCAATGCAGGTGTTCCAACCCAATGCACTCAGTAGTGTCTGGCCATAGTTTTAGTCAATGCACTTATGCATGTGAGACAAACTACAACAGCGCCATGATGTTTTATAGGATCCTTCTGGTTATCCAAAGTGACCAGATGCATTTAGACAGAAAAAAACATAGAAGATAGCAGTTAACATATGGAAGGTGGTCCAAGTAGTATAGGTTACTTTACAATAATCCATGTAAATTCTGAACTTCAGAAAACAAACAAATGCCATACCTGGAGATTATGGGCATGTGCCCGTGCGACAAGATCACTAGGTGGCATCAAGTAGTTTCCTGAAGCTGGAACAATAGTATCTTTCCACGGACCAAGGCCAACAACATATTTCCCAATGTATGCAAGGTAGTCATCTGAAGTGATTTCCCAGTATGACTGCAAATGCGAAATGAAATAAGTAATATCCAAAGGCATGTTCCAGAAACGGGCCCTAAAATCTCAGGGGTTGATTTCTGTTATCCAGAGAACAAATGAGTGACAGATTGTCACAGAACATTAGTACCTGGTTCGTGTCTTGTGTTCTCACTGTGATATCATCAATCAAAAATACCTTCGGAGAGTCAATCAAATCTGATACATGTACAATGGAGGTGGGAGCAAAGGATTGTATAAACAATGGCTGCTTCAGCCAATTCTCTGACATATATTGACCTTTGTATCCATACTTAAGCAAGGTATCCACAAATTTGTCCTCAAACTTCTTCCCATCAGCCCACTTGACCTGGTGAAAGTAATACAATACAAACTCACTATGACACATCATAAAAATGAGAAATTAGCCCACTACATTCTCAAGAAAAAAAAAAACAATGACATAGTTTGGCCCTATCCAGCTCATGTAGTCAAGGGCATCAATGCTAACTACTTTTAAGAAAAGCATATCATCTGCAGCATTGTTGTCACAACCCATGTGCCAGAAGAAGGAAACATAATAGCAATTTAACTACATTTGTGACAAGAAAACTCTATAAACTAGCATCTTCAGTCCTGTTCGTTTGGTAGACAACAGTTACTTTCATATGCTCAGCAGCCCGCTGCTGATATCATCATTCTACAGAAAGTTCATATATACCATCTAAATAGATTTTTTTTGTGGCAGTGACATAACTACAGAATAGCACGAATCATAATAACGTACATATTTCCTCTTGAGAACAGGGGACCTACATGCTTGTTGATAAAAACTGGATCTTTAATCTCTGGATAGATGCCGACAGTTCTGTCTGCATCTAGGGCAATTGAAATGAATTCTTCAAATGTGATGATTGAAAACATACCTGAATGACAAGATGAAGAAAATAATAGATTGTTATCATTAATCCCCAATCACAATCTTCCGTGCAAGTTAATGCAAATGAGTTCTTAGGCCAAGTAAAGTCAAACACAAAATAATATAGCTGTAAGTTCTAAATAAACAAGGGATTCATAAAGGAAACGGAATACCAGCTTTGGTGAAGAGTAATAACTATGCTAAACCAACAAATAAGAATCCTAGATTGTATCAGATAATGGGAAGAAATGTAATTGAGAAAAGAATGAACCACAACCTATACATTTCTGAGTAATCAAAACAACAAAATTCCTCTGATTTCCTAGAATATTTCTGCACTAAAAAAAACTGCAAAGGGTATGTTGTTTACAGTGCATAGAGACATATCAGAATATTCCCTCAGGATTTGGCTGGCGAGTGATGAAACTAATTATATCCAGCTAATTGACAAGTTTATGGCAGTTACAGTAAGAAGCAAATAAACTGCCAGCAGCAGGTCATTTCAGCAAATGCACATGCATGTGACAAGAATCACTTCAAGGCTCTTTGGAGTTGGAGCACATCAGCATGGTCATAAAAGAGGAAGCATGGCATGAAACAATTATGACAAGTTGATAACAAAATCCATATGAAGGATATCCATACCATTGTATTTTTGATCTCTGAACGAGTATCTCTGCTTCACTTTAAGTGTTTTAAGTTCCTCCAGCGTGAAGTCCACTGCAAACCAACAATTTAACATTAGTTTAAATAATCAAGAACACATTAGCTTTGAGCGTGCCTGGAGACATCCCTTGGGATACACAGATCTGGGTTCGAGCCCCCATGAGTGCTCCCCATGATTCTGGATTTAAAAAATGTCCCTGGTTGTGCAAACTATTTTTAGCAGCAGGCGCAGAGTGTGCCTCCTGGGCAGGCAGCCTTCAGGATCTTTTCTAGACACAAGAGTGGTTTGCATCTACCTAACATCAAAGCTGTTGGGTGGTCTTTCCCCAGAGGTCTAGTTTTTTTCTCCTTTCCAAAAGCTTACAAGTTTTTCATTCTCATTCCACCCCTCCAAGTAACATGAAGTTGAAACTGCCAATATATTATATGTAAATAGTGTTCCAGTATAGATGAGCATGCAATAAATTCCTGAATTAGAGTCAAGACAAGAAAACACAGCAGGGATGCATTGTCATTTCCTTGTTGCTTGACTACATTTCATGTAGCAGAAATGTAAATTAAAATGGTAATAATAAAAGGAGTGAAGGAATCAGGGTTGGTTGTACGATGCAAACCTACAAACCATCCAGAAACATTAAACCACTCCACTTCATAGGTTCTTCTTCGATTGGCAAATTCCTTACGCCTGGCAACATCAGTTGTATCGTCAAGCGTTACATCATGAAAACAAATCAAGGTTCCATCTTTGCTAGCAAGGATGTCAGACTCTATAAAATCTGCCCCTTCTTCAATAGCTCTCTGCAATAAGATTTCTTTTGGTTAAATGTGATTTCCACATGCTAGAAAAATTATAAACTTGTCATATGTGAATTCAATAGTCCTTTGCAGTAATCGATATCTGATAATCTGAAAGATAGCATTTAGGTGTATCAGCTTCAATAAAAACATATTATTCCCTTCGCAAGATACAAATATAGAATTCGGCTACAGATCAATAGTGCTCGCAATTTTCTGAGGAGTACCAGGTATGCAGCAGCTGTTTCCTCGGGAATTTCCCCATTTGAGCCACGATGAGCAATGTTATATGGTCGAAATGTCTGTATTGGCTTCTTCTCTTCATACTTTGTCTTACTCGGTAGAGGAAAGAGAGGCCTAGCAAACGCCAAATGTAATAGTAGCAGAAGAAAAAGAGGTGCACAATCTGCCAGGGGCATCGATGCAGAAAAATTAGAGATAAGTATACTATTAGCTACAACATAGATTAAGGCGATATGCAATCCAGAAACATTAGCCATGGTTCAAATACACATTGCATCAGGGACGTCAATTTCTTTTCTCAAACACACAATAGAACTGCATGTCATTGTATTAATAGGTAAAACAGTCCGATTACATGCCTCTCCATGGCTTGGGGTTAGTTTTTTTTATTTTGCAGGATTTGCACCCTAGAACATATAATCAAGGCTGTCAAATGAAGATACATTAAGACAAATGTGGCATTAGGTGCACACTAAGATTCTATCATGGAGATCTTTTTAAGAGATTCATGTTGCAGCAGCATGGATAGAATATGCAAGAATGTCAATTATATGGAGAGAACATGGCTAACCACGACATAAAATACAGAAGAAAGAATAAATCTAGTTGCCACTGCCTTTGGTTTCTACTTCTTCTGCACGTTGATGTAAGAATACACATGCTTGTGCTTTGGAACCTTAGTCAATGTAAGATTCCTTTGCAGTTCAAAAAGAAAGAAAGAAAGAAAATCCTCTCCCTTCCATTAATTTTGGAGTTTCTCTTTCTTTTCATCCAGTCTACTAGGGGTCACAAGTTACAACTCTTAAGATCAGTCTTCAAATATCATTGGAGTATTGATTCAAAATGGAACATGCCAATTCATCTCTCGGATTTCTAGGTATGCAGGATATGAAATCTGAAGAACTGAACAAGTCTGAACATATCAGAGTATATGTTCATCAGTAGTGTGAAACTAGGTAGTATCATGATCTAATTAGCACAACCAACCCAGCAATTTCCTTATTAAACAACCTAGAAGGTGCTAGATTCACGCTATACCCATTCATCCAGACATATCCACCTCACAAAGGCATACCAGATACAGACCGGAATAGCAACAGATAGGCAATTCAGAGCAAGCTCATTCCACATCACACTCGATGTTGCATCCTGCAAAAGTACCCTTCACTGCCTTATTTCGGTATCATGAGCCAACAAAAACCATGCCAGACCATTCACAAACTGGCCATTCCACAGTTAGCTCAACGCAAATGCAGATGCAGCCCCCGCCTTACAATTATAATAAGGCGATCGCGCAAGGATAAAAACAAGGACGCGGAATGAACTGCTGAAATTTGCATACACACACTAGGTTTAATCAGATCGGTCGGCACTACGCCGAGCCCAAGCATTCAGAAATCAGGATGGGCCGACGAATCGAGGCGGAACAGGGTCACTTACAGAGAGAAGGGCGCATGGTGCAGCGGTGCTCCCTCGGTCTTTACCCCTGTAGACCACACTCTTCTTCCTCCACTTCCCTGGAGTCCCTCCCGTCTCCCCGCTGTATACGGGAGCGAGCGAGCTTGCTATGCTCCGGTTTCAGCGGGCAGAAGAGGAAACGGCGCGCGGCACCTCGCTCCGTGCTGAGCGCCCCTCTGCTCTCTCCTCCGCCCGCCCCTACAACTACAACCCCCGCTTTTTCTTTCGGGCACGCCATCGCTTCCTCATCGTTATTCCCTAGACGGAAACGGAACGGGAGACACAATCCAACCAAATCAATGCCTGCCCCAACCAATGAGATACCCGTACGGTTACGAGCTACAACCACCCTACCCTTCGCTGACAGGTGGCTACAACATCACGGTACTCCGTTAGGGCCCACCCGTCTGCCACTCCTCGATGGTGGAGTTGACGCGTGCGTTACTTTACACGTTTCCGGCGCCGTTGACGGAATATTCTGGGAATACTGTATCGCTGCCGAGCGTGGGGACGGCTCCTGGGCTCCCGTTCCGGCCTGCCTTTTGATCGGCATGGGCTGGGCCAGCTCGACACGCCGTTTGGTGCGGCCCACGTTATCGCCCAGCAGAAACCCGAGCCCATCGCCATTTCCAGCGTCTGTCTTGTCTCGCTGCGCTGTATCGGCCGATCTCCCCATCCCTCTCCTCCCCTCTTCGTCGATCGATCCCACCACCGCGCCGACCCCGATGGCCTCCGCCGCCTCATCGGCCACCGGCGCTGGCAAATCGCTGTTCCAGGGGCTCCGCAGGTTCCTCAAGAAGCCATGGGAGATCACGGGGCCCTGCGCCTCGCCCGAGTACCGCAGCGCGCTGCCTGACGCGCTCGAGTACCGCGTCAAGTGCCCGGCCACCGTGCGCGACGACCGCGACAAGGCCATCGTGCCCACATCCGACCCGGAGACAGTCTACGACATCAAGTACTTCACCCGCGACCGCCGCCGGAACCGCCCGCCCGTGCGGCGCACCCTGCTCCGCAAGCCCGAGCTCGAGCGCTACATGGCCACCAAGCAGTTCGACCCCACCAAGGACTTCCCCGTGCCGTACGTCAACACCACCGTCGAGGAGGACGACAACACGATCGGCGGTGGCTACCAGAAGTGACTCAGGTGAGAGGTGGTGTCTCCTCTTAGATCTGAGGTCGCAGCTAGGGTTTCATACTTTGCGATTTGTGATATATATTCGGGCTGCTAAACGAGGTATTGCCGGCTTCCCACAAAACTTGAAGCAGTTGTCCGGACATGGTTGAACTTGACTGTTGCTCGATGCCTATGTCGTGTATGTTACGTGCATTAGCTAATTGAGTAGGCCTGCAATGTAAGACAAGGTATCATTTCATCAGAATCAAACACACCACATAATTTCACATGACCAAGGCAGTAGTACTTTTTTTTACAGAGGTAATACCCTGCTTTTATAGAAAGCATTTAAAGGTCTGATTTAAAGGTCTGATACCCAAGGCATTAGTAATTAGATTATCATATCTTTATAGTCTGCATTTTTGTCTCATGGAGGGATGTTTCAGTGTTTTTGTTGTAATTTGGTATGTGTCCATGTTTATTAAGGCGGTAAGAGTCATAGCAACCTGCCCATCTGAGTCCACTAGGCGCTTAGGGCATGTGTTGAGGCAACTCCATACAGACATCCTTATCCTTAATATATAATGCCATTAAAATTCAGAAGCAAGTCATATCTTAATATTGCCAATTCTTAGCATAATACCATAATAAGTAGTGCTACCATAGTGCTAGCACACAACACAAAGTAGCAAAATAGCAAATTTGAAATCTCTCAATCGCAATAGATTAGTCTCTAATGACATGATATACTTAATGAGTAGTGCTACTAGTGCAAAGAAGACCACAATCACAAGCTCTGAGCACCTAGCAGTCACACACATGAAGGCAGAGCAGTTTACATCCACCCAGAAACAAAAGCAGCAGTGCAGACTGCAGATGGCAGAGCATATCCAAGTAAAGAGCAGAGGCAGTGCACATCCAAGAGGAGGGAAGCCCTAAGGAGAGGAAGAGATTCTTACGTACCTGGCCCGTGACCTTGCGACGCTGGGCTGAAGAAGACGGGAACCAGCAGGGAAGGGGAAGGAGCCGTGAATCAATCAGCAGAGAAGAGGGAGGACCATAGGAGGCACCAATCAGGGCCAAGTCAGTGGAGTAGAGGAAGGGAGGCTCGAATCGACAGAGAGAGGCATTAAGATGGAGCAGAAGAGGCAGAGCGGCAAGATTCTAGTGGCGCACCGCCAAGAATCAGGTGTGCGCGCTCTTCCGTTTCCCCCTCCCTGTCAATTGGCGCATGGAGAGATGGGTTATGGCCTTGTGGAACCTGTGGGCGCGCAACTCCAGTTGGTCTCCTTCGCACGCAAATCTCCCATGTCTGTGCCCATTTTTTTCGTGTGTGCAGCTCCTCTCTCGTGCCTGCACCTGATCCCCTGCGCCCAAGCTCATGCAGCATCCGCATCAGGCCACTTATGCCTTAAACAGCACCAAATTGCGCCTAGGCGATGGCTTTTGTCTCAAGGTGGAGGCCATACCCTGATTGGTTGTGGCAAGGCCGACACCCAGCCTGGAAACTCTACTGGACGCCTAGGTGATGACTTTATGTCGGTTGGTTAATGCTTAAAATGTAATTTCTGCAGCAGGGTTTCACTGTAGAGTAGGCATTTTGTTCATAAATGTTTCACTTTACTGTGTCATTCTCTGAGAAACCTCTATTATTGTGACTTATATTTGGGTTTGAGATTTGAAACTGGTTAATATACTTCTAGATGAATATACACAAGCTAGATAACAGGTTTCAAATGTTAGAACTTTAGCAATTTATCTTTCAAATCAAGTAAAGTGGGATGGGATAAAGTGGATCCATGCGTATTGTGGGCACAAGAAGTGAGCATGACAAAAATGGGATATGAACTTTACACAATCCTCCCATCTGGAATCCTGCTGCTTGGAAGGTGGCTACCGAATTTATGCTGTTTAGTGAGATCAATGAAGCTTAGGTGAATAGCCGTGTTTCACTCTGCTTGGAAATTGTACATTTCACATTAGCTAACAGATTATTTTACAAAACACACACACCCATAAGTCACTTTGGTTTTGGGATCCCACCACCTCTATGTTTTGCTGCAAAAATCAGCCCGCCACACATGCTTTATGCTGATTCCTCAACATGGAGCCATTAATGTAGTCTCTATGAAAGTTGAATACTTAATAAAGTACATTTTAGAACTTAGACCAAATGAATCGCCCATGAAAAACTTAAGCCTGGCCAAACCGATTTTTTGCTATATGCAAAATTTCTCCGCCGCAATATCATAAGTAGGCCTAATCCAAGTATTGGAACAAACTTGACTTGATGCATGACTTGTAGTGGCTCCATGTGTAGTGGGGTGGTTTCGAACGGAGTAGAGTACTGGGGTGGGCATTTACAATAAATGTTTTATGCGCTGGTATCTCAAAATCCAAGTAACATATGGGTGGATTTTGCATTTTGCCTTTATGTTTATGTCTGTTGTTTGGTGATTTTGCTTCCTCAGTTTCAAAATGTTTGGGACTCTGGTGTTCGCCTTGCTTTTCATGCCACTGCATTATCTCATTTGCTTTCATTAAATATATTGTGATTTTTCAATGCTCGTCATTTTAGATTTGGGCCTTCAACTATAACTAGCTCCAGACTTGAAGTGGAAGTCATCTCTAATTATTGGTATGTGGTTACGTTGCAGGAAAGCTTGCTGATTTGATGCTGGTTAATTTGTCAGGCATCCTTTGCTTGGACTCCGTCAGAAGCTGCACTATTTTGATTCCAGCTATTAAATATCCCTTTTTCTTTTATTCCAAGTGGAAGTTTACTGGTTGTAAAAGATGATGGTGGCAATAATATGGCACTTGTGGAGCTCACAGGATGCTCATATCTTGTAACTTGTATTCTGAAACTGTCTACCTGATACAAATGATTCTGTTTGATGCAAAATTTAAGATTTCTATTCCAATGTGCACATCATCTCCAATTAGTTAGTAACTTGCATGTGATCTCTTGGTTGGACCGCATCTATGCCAAAGTAAATTGGAACTTTTTGCAACAGGCCCTTAGACTAAAAGGTTTTCATCTGAGTATCTGACTTCGTGCGAATGGATTAGGACGGTGGTTCAAGGAGGAAATGTAGAAATTAAAATAAATGATCATCTGGGACCTTACTTTCAGACCAAGAAAGGCCTCAGGCAAGGAGACCTTTTTATCTCCAATTCTGTTCAACATCATAGTGGCAGACATGTTGGTAATTATTTTAAATAGGGTCGAATAGGAGGGTCTTATTAGTTAGGGGGATAATTCCACATCTAGTAGATGATGGACTATCAATCTTGCAGTATCTTGATGATACAGTTATTTTTTGAGATCATGACATCAACTTAGCAAAGAATATGAAATTGTTACTTTGTATCTTTGAACAACTCTGTGGTTTAAAAATTAACATCAAGATGTAAAGTATATTTATTCCATTCAAAATAACCACACATCTAACTCGAGAAGTCAACTTTTAACATTAACCAAGTATATACACAAAAATATATTAATATTTATTATACATAATAAGTACCATCAAATTAACAGTAAAATATACTCCCTCTATATTCACAAAAGAAAGTCATTTTGGTTAAGTTTAGGTTAAACATTGGGAATATAAATCATAAATAACTTTTAAGTTGTTGAGTTTAGAAATGTGAAAACTATATGAATAGATTTGTCTTGAAAAATACTTTCATAAAAATAATATACATATACCACTTTCTGACAAATAATTTTATAAAATTAAGGAGTCAAAGTTAGGCTTTCCAGATCGTGTTGCTATCCTAAACGACTTTGTTTGTGAGTATGGAGGGAGTATTTTATAACAAACATACTCATTCGGTCCTAAAATAAATCCAACATCTTATTGCTTGATGAATCCATTTTTTAAGATTGATTATAAATACAGAAAAGACTATCAAAATTTATATCTGTAAACAAGTTTACGTCCTCAATCTAATGAATTTATTGTACAATACAAATATTTGTGTGTCAGTATACTAGCAAGAGTTAGATGCATCTAGGAAACCACAAATTTTAGCACTAATCGACACATCTTCATTAGCTTTATTGGGGAAGCAACTTTTTTTTGACTTTAGCTGCACACAGGCATATCAAATTGTTACTTTGTATCTTTGAACAACTGTGTGGTTTAAAAATTAACTATCACAAAAGTAACATCTTCTATGGCCAAGCTAGAGAATGTGGAAACAATACTCGCAACTCTTTGGTTGCTGCAAACTAGGACAACTCCCTAAGTACTTAGGCATCCCAAAGCATGTTAGAAAGACTATCGAATAAAGATTGAAAAAGTGATGGAAGATAAAATCGAGAAAAAATTAAGCAGCTGGAAGGATAAATTGTTGTCTGCTAAGGTCGTTTAGTCCTGATAATGTTTATGATGTTTTTTTATTCCTATGGGTGGTCTAAAAAAGATTGAATACTGCAGATCTAGATTTTATCGGCAATATATGATTAGAAAAAAAAGAAATATAGGTTAGTCAAATGGCCTATTCTCTGCTAGCCAAAAGAGCAAGGTGGAATTGGAATTATGAATTTAGAGCTACAAAATAAGTGTCTGCTAAGTAAATGGTTGTTTTAAGTTATGTAATGAAGAAGGCATGTGTCCGGGTTTGAGGTCCAAACCCATGAAATCCGCCACTGATGGTTTTGAGGCTCAAACTACCAAACCGTCCGCGAGTAGCATACTCCATACGTGTCCCTCGCCACTCGACATGTGTCACCGCCGTCCTCGACCGGCCAGCCACCAAGTCCTCCTGAGCCTCGCTCGACTCGCATGTCTGCTGTCTTGATTCGGTCAACACGGTCACTCTAATGTACACTTGCACTTGTCGATGTCCCAGCTATCTTTTTCGCCTCCCGGCCTCCTGGTCCCTCGTCCTTCACCGCTCCTGGTCCATTAGTACGACATGTCCCTACTTGACCTTCTCCTCGTCATCGACCACCGCCTTCGAGCTCCATACCTGCACACCAAAAGTCAAGAGACACGTCGTACAACCTAATTCACGTCATGGTTAGTAGTCACAAACTCAACTTAGGTCGTTGATCATTAACAATCACTCATTACAAAACGAACCACAAGCAGGACACATATTGTGTTCGCAAGTGAAAAAACATAGAAGAGATAGAGAAAATGAGAAACTGTTCTAGGACCGAGTTCTATGCAAAGGAGCATAATCTCTAGGCATTCGAGTCAGCAGTGTAAAGGGCATGATCCCATGGGTATAGAAGCGGCCTTAATACCTTGCATTGCGGATGCCCCAAGGCCTTAAGCCAACAACAACAATGGCCATGACCCATCTTGTTTGACGTGATGCTCGTTAGGTCGTTTGCGTTTTTTATAGGACTTCGATCAACTACTCCTACTTCCTTCTGCCATAAAAGGCTCCGTAGACCGTACATGCACGCCTGCCAAACAACCATTCATCTACGCTACGCGTGTGCTAGTAATAATCAGCAAGCTGTGTCATCACAGGAGTAGCTGGGAACTGTGGCCAGACGCAGTCAGAAGGCGGCATATGCATGCGCGCACAACGGCCAAAAGGATCCAATCCATGGCATATTGCAAGATCCAATCCACGAATGCATGCAGCATGCATCACTGAATAGATAGACAGGTGCAGGCCACACGGTGTCAGTCCCTCATGGTGTGGACGAACCGTGCATAGTAAATACGTACCACGCTGACGACGCTGCCGCTGCCGCTGGCGATGCATGCATGAGACGCTGGACCCGCCAATCTGCCGCCATCGATCCATCTACTGCGGCCCTTTCAATTCGTACGCGACTTTGTTCGATCGTCATCTCGGCGCCGGCGGCCGGACTGGATCTACATCTACTACTACTACTAGCCATCCGTCAGTTCTTGCCTGGGCCTGCCGCCTGCATGCATGCACGCATTTCCGTTGCAGCTGCTGCGGCACGCCCAGATGCAGGCAGCAGCACAGCTCGCTGCCGCGAACGAACTAATGGCCTCTCTCCCACCTTTCATTGTCCCTGCTCGTCTGTTTGCTTGCTAGACGCTGCTAGTGGCCAGTGTCTGTTCTGTCCCCAGAGCTGCTAGCTAGTTGCCTTGCCTCTCCTCCATCCATGATCCGTCGTCCTCCCTCTCCCTAAACACACCGGCCGGCCGGACCACCAGCCTGCAGCCTTCTCTCCTTTTTCCAGCTTGCAGACTTGCAGTGGTGACCATACGGCATTGCAGCGCGCGCGGTGAAGCACGCATGCAGTTACTGGGACTGGGCGGACACTAGCCTCAGCCTCAGCCTCAAAAGGAAAGGGCCGTCCGGTCCGGGGCAGCGTGAGTGAAATCATGAAACTGCGAGCGGGGACTACCATGCACTACCCCGGCCGGCTGGATCTGATCGACTGCAGTGCATTGCATGCAATAGTTCTGCCTCTCTTCCCATGTCTCTCTCTTAATTCTGGCCGGTGAGGGGTCTTTTGCATGGTGTGTGACTGTGTGGTGGGGGGTGTTCATAAGAGAAATGACCTACAAATGGATGGAATAGAACATGCATCGACGACCGACCACTAGCTCCAAGTCTGGATCCAACATGTCTACCCTTGTTTTGGACCAGACTACACGTACTGCAACCATATCCAGTTACAGGCAAGTTTGCGTCGTGTGTCCATATGCCCAGTTAGTGCATGGTCTCCGATCATGCAGGCAAAAGTATTTCCGACCGTTTACTGCAGGTGAATCCACGCCCAATCGATGTTTTTATTTCGCCTACATTTACAACACAGGTGTACATACATGTGTCCTCCCTTTCGCATTACTGCCAGCTGCTGCTGGCTATAGGGGGACCTCTGCTCTGATGAGTTGTCCCAAGGAAACCAATCTATCATGCTGCTCTGATGGCCAATGAGAGCTGTGTCACACTAAGGCTTGTTTAGTTTCCAAAATTTTTAAAGATTCTCCATCACATCGAATCTTTGGACGCATGCATAGAGCATTAAATATACATAGAACAAATAACTAATTATACAGTTTGTCTGTAATTTACGAGATGATTCTTTTGAGTCTAGTTAGTTTATATATAATTGGATAATATTTGTCAAATACAAACGAAAGTGCTACAGTAGCCAAAACCAAAATTTTTTGCCAACTAAACCAGGCCTAATTAGTGTGTCTTGCTTACTCAAGAGCTGATCGAACAGATTCCTCAAAAAAAAAGAGCTGATCGAACACTATATATATATAGTACATCCATATCCATCTTTGCATGAAAAGCTAGGCATATGGATATACTATCACGGGAGAGTGCTACACAGACAGCCTCCTGAAAGCTAGGCAGATCAAGATATGAGTATGTAATAAGATACTCTGTAGGAAAAATAAAATCTATTATGACGCATGCATGCATGTAAAGCTTTATAAGTGCGATGTCAGAGACTCAGAGAGGGAGATCGATGCATCGCTTCGATCTGGCCATCTGGGTATTATGTTGCAGTGAGCCAGTGATACAGACTGAATGTAGCCGCAGTGAAAATGATAAAGATTGCTGCAGAGTAATACAAAATGTGCTCTTGGAGTCTTGGGCAGTGTTTCCATTAATCCTCTTGTATTGGGCAGAAGGCGCGCGGCGAGAGACATGAGACATTGCAATGCAAAATGTGGGGCCAGCTAGCTAGCTGCTGAACTGAAACGGTGCGTGTGTGCTGAATTGCTGATGCATGGAAATGGAAGAACTAGTAGTTTATATATGTAAATTTTATATATGATTAATCATCTTTGATTTGTGCGCTGATTCAAGTGAGCAGGTATGAGTGGGTGCTATATAGCTGACTGTATATAGACCATTATATATATGTACTGGCCAGGCCATGAAGCAGCAACAGTGGCATTATGTTCGTTCTGATCTGATGCAGAGAGGCATATGCCACTAGATCTGATGCATGCATGGTACACTAGATCAACATAGGTTGATCCCTATGCGTACCTTGCACTTCATATAACATTCATTCTGATTCACGTCGGTAAAAAAAATACACAACTAAACGAAAATAATGATAGGGCGCCAGGAACGTACAGAAACAGCTAGTGTACTCCTACGGTCCTACCTATAGTTATGATGAATACACAGTTGAGTGGGGGTGTGAGAGTGAATTATAATGTTTTCAGCTATACTATCTCTTATTTTTTGAGTGAAATATACTATCTCTTATTTTCCTTGCGCACAGAAAGTCGATGAAATATGCTTGTCGATGATGAAAATGCATATTTTGAATTTTATCAAAGTTTTTAGCTTCCAGAAATGATATGAGATAGGATCCAAATTGTATTTTTCACTTTCCCTTGAAAACGGCTTCTTCCAATTTTGTGTCTTTTACAGAGAGCTGAGGGTAAAAGTTTAGAGAGTGGTCCTGCAAGTTGGTGCTCAAAAGAAAGGCTGGTCCCGAGACTAAACTAGCCTCCTAGATTTTGATGTTGAAATATTTGAAAAGGCTGTATTTTGGTCCAATGTGGAATGAGCGCGTTCTGCAGACGGCTCGTTATCAACATCATCGCGAACAGTTTTCGTCTTGTCATATGGTTTTGTAGAAAAAATTAAGGTGTCAATAGTGTCTGGACTCTTTGCAAAAATCCTTTGAAAATAAATTGCAACTTCAGTTAAATTTTATGTATGAAAGGTGGAAGCTTAAACAACACTTTAAAGTTATTACAAAAAAAAGTTCAGTTCAAATTCAAAATAGAAAACTATGTCAAGTTTTTTTTTAAAAAAAGGCTTACCCACACGAAAAAATCACAAATAAGTGCCATCTCCAACCACGTACCCCCGCGTTGACTTATCAACAAAAAAAGGAAAATCAGACATATATTATATATCTTTATATATATTGTTTAATATTGATATGTATATCATACATCTACAGTTACTAATAAGCAATACTCTATCTGTTCTAAATTTTTAGTCATTTTGTTTTTTAGCTAGGCATTAAGAGAAACAAAAGCATCTTACAATTAATTTAGAATAGAGTGAGTATTGTACTAGAGATATGATGCAGCATATTTTATGCCATGTGCAGCAGCCTCCAAGAATTCCTTAGGTACTGCCTAATCCCTACATAGGTACTGTACTATATATGCTACACTTATACTCTTCTCTGTGAGCCGGTGCCCCACAGCTGCTTATTTGCTTGCATGGCTTTTATGCCTTGGAGCTTAGCAGCTTATTATCTGCTGAGCTGCAGGGTCCAGGTCAGAGCGTCGACAGCACTACGGCGAGTCGGCGACAGAGAGTGAAGCGAGCTGAGACGGGGGAGCGCGCGGGAGCAGTGCATGGTGTGGTGGTGGTAAAAGGACGGGGATTGGACAGCGACGCTGATCATTTATGCCGCCGTGTAAATACCCACCACAACCACAAGCAGCTAGAGCTTCCGCAGGTCGGCTTCCACATCTCTCTCATTCGTCTCCTCCCCCACTGCTAGCTCCTGCAGCTCTCAAGCTAGCTGCTGGTAGCGCTAGGGTTTACACCGTACCGATCGGGGTCGGGTCGCTGGCGGCCGGCGGAAGCGAGCAATCGAGTTCGGTGGCGGCGAGATCTGCTTGCTCGGTAACTCGGGGTCGCCGCCGGCAGCCCCGGCTCGGCACAGAGAGAGAGAGAGTCAATTGATTTGCAGGGGTTCGTTGCTGCCCATTTCAAGAGAGATCCTGTAAGTCCTCCTTACCAGTCGGTTTATTTATTCGATCGGTTGCTTGATTTGTTAATTTTTGACGGTTTCCTCTGCGGATTTGAAGATTGCAAAAAAGAAGTTTCAGGCCTCTCTTGGTTTATTAGTTTTTGAAACCTTTTGATGGTCGTTTATTAATTAGAATATCCCAGATCTAACGCAGATTTGTTCGCTCATCATCTTTCTTGCTATACATACTGCTGATTAATTCTCCCAAGTACTGCTTCACATATTCTTTCTTTTTCTTTCCCACAGCCAAAAAAAGCTTTCCCTAAAACAAAGTTGCAGACGATCATCGTTGTTTCTCTTTCTACTCTCTTTTGTCTCTCTTCTCTTTGTGGAACAACCTGCGACAGTCTGGATCTGAACCTTATGATTTCGATCTAGAAGGGCCACTGAAATAACCACAGTTGAAAAAAAATATCCAAACCATAATAATAATAATACTATAATAATGATATATGCATGTCGGGAAAAAAAATCCGTCCAGTGTTTTACTTGTTCAAAAAAACATATTTTAGTCCTATAATTGCTCCAGTTAATACTAAGTATTTTGTAAACTTCTGAACTTCGTCGATCTTACCATTTCAAAGAAACCAATCCAATGTATCCATAGTTTTTTGCCTACAAAAGTTAGCAGAGATGTGGAGGCCGCTAGCTCAATCATGGAATCATCCCTTGCACAGCGCATCTATACAGTGCCACTGCGGCGCACCGATCGATCCACAGCTCGCTGGCGCTCACCTGCACTGTTTCATACCGCTATCTTGCTGTTCCATGGGGCGAATAAAGCTGCAGCGCTTTCCCCATTCCCCAATGGAACAGTGGCACACACATGAACCGGCCAGTAGAGTAGACCCTCTGCCGTGCTTGTTGCATGCACAGCACACAGTGCTCAATCATGGCGCGCCATTTCATGCGAATCTGCTATGCTTGCATTATTGCATACGATAGATGCTACAATTAGCATGATGTTAATTTCAGAGGCTGACCAGTTGCAGTCGATCAATGATACACCGACACGCAGGCGCAGCTAGCTAGCAGGGACATCGCGAGATGACGGGCGCCGCCGCCGTTGGGGCTGGGCTACTAAGACGATGATAAGGGGCGGCAACAACCAGGAGGCGGCGGACGTCGAGGAGCTGCTAGCCCACCACCAGCAGAACAAGCAGCACGCCGCCGTGGCGACGTCGTCGCGGCAATGGTCGGCGCAGACGGAGTCGCGCATCGTGCGCGTCTCCCGCGTCTTCGGCGGCAAGGACCGCCACAGCAAGGTGAAGACCGTCAAGGGGCTGCGCGACCGCCGGGTGCGCCTCTCCGTGCCCACGGCGATCCAGCTCTACGACCTGCAGGACCGCCTCGGCCTCAACCAGCCTAGCAAGGTCGTCGACTGGCTGCTCAACGCCGCGCGCCACGAGATCGACAAGCTGCCGCCGCTGCAGTTCCCGCCTCATCAGGACCTCATGGTCGGCCACCTCACGCCCCACATGCCGCTCGTGCACGAGGAGACGAAGTTCGGACACATCGCCGCGGCCGCGGCGCTGGCGAGCGACGGCGGCGGCGCCAAGGTCAGCCAGCAGGGCGACGTCGACGTCGATGTCGACGGGACCGGCGGAGCCCACCACTTGGTGGGGAGGTTCCCCGGCGGCGGCTACTACCACCGGTTCATGGAGCTGAACAGCGCGTTGGGCATGGTCAGTAGCGCAATGGCGCCGTATAGCAACTACACCGGAGAGGCATGGAATAACAGCAGCGGCGGCATGCATGACGGCGGCGCAGGCGGCTCGCCGCAGGTCGTGGCAGCGGCTCACCACTCGCCGTTCCCGTCGTTGCTCTCCTTGGCTCCACGTCCGCATCAGCTGGCGTTCTACTCCTCGGAAGGTGATCAGCAGTTTCAGGTGGAGAACCTTGGCTCGCAAAGCCTGTCCTTGAGCTCGGCGAGGGCTTACCATGATCAGGCTAGCTAGCAGACTACATACTGAAACTCTTCGATCGAGATTAATTAAGGTAGAATGAATGCTCACTGATCCCAAAATTCCCCAAGTACTACAATATATATCTAGCTGTGCAAGTGTGACAGGGTTTCCAAGTGCCTTTTAAAGAGAGGCAGTTAAGCTTGTGATGATTTCATAATTAGTATGAAGCTAGACCTGAAACAGAATAAAATCTGCGCGGCTTGCAGCGTGTGTGTGCGATACGAATTTGTTACTTCTTTCAATACACAAAGGAGTAATATTATTGTGTGCTGGCTTGTAGAATAACAATATGATTTTTTTTTAATATTATGGTTTTTATTAGTTATATTCCCTCCATTATAAATTATAAGCCATTTTGGTTAGCCAAAATGTCTTATAATTTGGAATTGAGTGAGTATAACATTTGATTTTGGCTATCATGTTGATGAGTTTCTTGATATACCCTTTTGTTTCATGTCGAGCAATTACATGTGCATGGCATATTTCATATGAGCAATTAAGGAGGAGCCCCACACCAAAATTAAACCCCCTCTTGAAATCTTAGTACTCTGTCCATTTCAAATCATAAAATGTCTGACTTTTTAGGTACATAAATTTTGTTATCCACTTATTGATTTATTACTCGGCCATCCAACTTTAAGATTAGATTGATCTAATACATGTGCAACACAAAATCAGGTGTTATGAGAAGGCTCTAGCACCCTAAATTTTAAATTGCAGTATATTTATTACTAAAAATACACTTTTTTATAGGTGACTATAAAAAGTAAAAATATACTTGAAAAGTGTTTGTAATTCATGTATGTGATTTTAATTTATACTAAATGCAACTAATAAAGTGTAAATGGATCCGCATGTTGTGGGATACTAGTACTTAAAAGTTTTCTATACATATACTCGCGTAAAAATTTATATGTTTCAACCATCTAAGACATTTATTAGGTAAGATTTATCTTTTTCCAGATTAAATATGAAAAAGCATATCCAAGAGTCTTTGTAAAGTTCACTCTCTAAATCATATTCTATACCTTTTTGCTCTCCAATAGGTTTTATATATCTTGTGTGTACTCTAGGTTGTGTCATTCTCGTTTTATATCTTGTTGGCTAGCGAGAAATCCAAAATATTAGATGGTTATATTTGGGATAACCAAATAAAGAAGGTGTGTTGGAGGGTTTTTTATATCAAAATCTCTATTTCTAGCAATTAACAAGGATATAGAGAGTCTCTTAGAGTTGCTCTAAGAGCATCTCTCCAAGAGTCTTTCTAAACCTCACTCTATAAATCATCAATCATTTTCATAAAAAAAAATTCTATATTTTTTCACTCTCCAATAGCTTTTCTATATCTCGTGCACCCTCTAGAAAGTCATTCGCGTCTTTTATTTTTGGCTAGCGAAAAATCTAAAATAGAAGAACAAGCTATTGGAGGGTAAATTTTCACCAAAATATCTATACCTAGCATCTAGGAAAGATATAGAGACTCTTGGAGTTGCTCTAACAAATTGGAATGTAAAAGCTTTAAGACCATTTATTCTGTCATGTATTATATCCCATGCATATATAGTCCAATCCATAATTGCAAATTTTAGTTATAAATTCAAAGTCAATTGAGTATGATATTAAGGGGTCGGCAGTGAACAAATAGAGTCATAACGTTATATTAATCTATATATGTCAAGAGAGTGATGATATTATATTAGTCCATTCCTTGTAGTGAATGCTAAATTTCGTTTTTTTTGTTTTAATATATATGTAGGTCAAAGTCGATGAAATTAAAGATTTTTAGTATTTTTTTATCTTCACACATCGATAACTGAAGTAGTGTAGCCCAGCAGAGAAAAGTCGGCCTTATCATTGTGTGATTCCGGAGGCAAATGTGTCGCATATATTAATATATATGCATATACATATGCTCTGGAATACGTATATATATTAATTAGTCCTCTGCCTTGACAACAAAAAAAGAAGAAGAGTTGAATCTAACATTTGCGTCAGTTCTGTAACAATTTTTAGAAGTCATTATTGTTTTTGCTACTGAAAGACTGATAGTGCGAGATAAATGGTCTTCATCAAGGGCGAAAGCTAGAGACTGCTTCTTTGCACGCAGCAAGATTCACTAGCTAGAGAGGGACAAAGACTACATTGTTGTCAGAAATATATATGACGATGTATCGAGTCAACTATTCGATTACATTTAGCACAAAAAATGCCTTTATTATATATAGTACTATAAAGTGGTATATTTATGTAAGATATTAGAAAATGTACGTACATTCAGCTGATGGGCACCTGTTCAGAACGTAATTAAAAGACGTCGCATGAATTGCAGAAAAGGCTATCGATCATGAGATCAACAAATTAATGTTTCAGCAGGGTCGTCGTTTGGGAAAGAGGAGTAAATCGAAATCCCGAGTTTATGCCAACTGAATTACGTCCCAGAATGGTAAAGCGGCTAGAGAAGCGCCGCATGGCAAAATTAATGACCATGATAATGTATAGACTCTGAAGTCTGAAAGATCTGCATACACAAACACAATCTGTGGAAGGAGTGTGTCATCAGGCGTCGTCACCCCCACACCCAGCACTACTGGCACCGCCAAATAAAAACGAAGAGAACACGACATGATGTGACTCATTTGTTAGTGCAGACCCACCAACTAATGCACGACTATCTGCTCCAACCTAGCTAGCAGCTAGCTAGCTAATCCTAGTCCTAGCTCGCTAGCTAATAGCTCGACAACATGCATTCATGCATGGCATGCACTTTTGCAAAAATGCACGGTACATACATAATCCTCCTACTCCCAGACATGAGATAGGAGATCTGATCGAGGTGTGATTAAGGTCATGTCCGTACGGGTTAATCACTGATGAAATGTACTGTTAATTAATACTAATCCTAGCTGAACCCAAATCACACATCATAAGCTGCACAAATTAATCAGTGCTGCTCAGATCAGGTACTGCGCGTGTGCCGTCCTGTCTGTTCTGACTTGTGACCAGCAAGAGGAAAGAAGAGAAAAAAAAAAGCCTAATGAGAGTCGCTATCTCTCGTCTTTTTCCAGCACCCTTTGCTAAAGCTGGACCTAAATCTCAAAGATAGCAGCCTTTCTTTTTCTGCACTGGCAAAAATCGACCGATCTGGCATATCTATTATCGATCTCTACACCCGTGCTAGCTGCTCAGCACAGCTCATGCATGCATGCATGATTCACTGCTAGCTAGTGCTACGCCAGCAGGCAGGCATGCAGCAGGGAAAAGAGATATACTACTCCTAGATGCTTACAAGATGGAGATGGGAGGAAAACATTTCCTGCAAAGAGAGGGTAAGAAACCTTCTCTTCCAAACATAATTTGCCCCTGTCTCCATGGACAAGACAGTCAGGCACACAGCATGCACATCTGATCTGCAAACAACAAAGCAAGCATATACGCATGGTGGAGAGCCACATGGAGGAGGACAGATCGAGCCATTGGGAGTAGTACTGGATGCATGGACCATTTGCATTGCATTGAAATTAACCAAGGCCACGGGTACAATAGGCAACAGGAGATCCGAGGCCCGAGGGTGGACGAGCGAGGCGACGACGTGGGGTTGAGTAGGAAAAGACCAGCTCGATCGGGCCGGGCGGCCGGCGGTGGTGGACTGATGCTGATGGTGGGGCTGGGCCGGCGAGAAGCCTTTCGCCAGTAAAAAAGCGACCCGTGCATAGGCCTGTAGCTAGCTAGGGTTTGCATGCATGCAACGGATCGATCTTATGTACCCGCCCATATCTTTCGCCATGGCATGGACCAATATATACCCTTATTCACATGAATGAATATATATATATATATGGTCCCCTGCAGCACACACACATACAGTCACAGAGAAGGGGAGAGAGAAGATGCTATGCTATAGCTACTTGCATTGCTGCTGCTGTATGCCCCCAATCTAGCTATAAATATGATCCGTGCATCACCATCATTCCATCCCTTTACTTTTGCTTAACTTAACTTAATAACTTGGAGTAGAGACTATAGCTGCTAGAGAGTAGCAACAAGTTGTCATTAGCCCCCCGGCGACCCTCTTGCTTGCCCGTGCTGCAAAAAGCTGCGCCTAAGCTCATGCATGCTGCATGAGATCGCTAGCTATATATGCTTTGATCAGCAGAGCCTACTAGCAGTCCTAGATGGTTAGTAGCTGGTTCGATAATTGCATTGCATGCTACTCCTACAGTGCTAGTAGATGGTTAGTACTACATGATGAGGCATTGTAGTATCTAGGTTATTATGTTGTTTATTATGCTGCTACAGTCGATGAACAGTGTGTCGTTTGCCCGTGTCCTTAGGCGCGCGCGGCTAGTAGGTAAGAGTATACTACTAGTACTTACTTGGCACGCCGGGAAGGGAGCAAATTGGCCACATGCATGCTATCTTTCACACACTGGATTTCAATCTTTTGAGCAGGGATCAGTGTGGTAGGGAAGTGGCCTACACTGCAGAGGGTGCATAGTTAGGTAGGTTGCACTGTACTGTGCTGTTTCGGCATGGAATAGTTTTCATTCAGATTTGCATCGCTGGATTATATCATTCGTTCTACATTTAATTTGCTGTGGCCTACTACTGTGGATACTGTACATGACAACTTCTAGGCGGCGGTCTGTACGATAGCTAGCTTGGGCACGACGACGACTGTACGCAGTGCATAGAAATACTGGGCTTTGTTTAGTTGATCCAAAAACTTAAAAAATTTTAAAATTCCCCGTCATATTGAATGTTGCGGTACATGTATGAAGCATTAAATATAGTCAAAAACAAAAACTAATTACACAGTTTGCTTGTAAATCACGTGATGAATTTTTTAAACCTAGTCAGTCTATAATTAGATAATATTTGCCACAAACAAACGAAAGTGCTACAGTGGCCGAAAAATTTTCATTTCACCAACTAAACAAGGCATGGCTTTATTTAGGCCTTGTTCAGTTGAGGAAAAATATTTGGTTTTGACTACAGTAGTATTTTTGTTTGTATTTGGTAATTATTTTCCAATCATAGATTAACTAGGCTCAAAAGATTCGTCTTGCAAATTACATACAAATTATGCAATTAATTATTTCTTTTATCTATATTTAATGCTTTATACATGCGTTCAAAGATTTGATGTGATGAAAAATCTTGAATTTTTTTGGAAACTAGCCTTATCCCGGGACGATGGCAAAAGCATGAAGGTAGGCACAGGTAGTGCCGTGCATATGTATGTATACATCAGTACATGGAAACAAGAGCACAATCACCGCATATATAGTCACTTGTCAGGGCAAAAACAGCCAACGGCTTCCGCTTCGATCCCCTGCGTGCCGGCGAATGTGCGCTCAGAATAACGTTGTATTGTACCATAGTCGCCACACGTCAGGCCATTCTCATCTTTTGGTATCTCTCTGCATGCAAAGACAAGACCTGTCCTCAGTCCTCATCCTCGTGAGCTGACCTTTGCACTGTAACGTGACGTGCCTACCGGCCACTTTTGCAGGTAAAACTCCAAACCTTTGCAGGCCACTGCACCGGCCAGAAGCCCAGAAGCGACGTTTGTAATAACGCGGGTCGTTGCACGGTCAGGGGACCCCTTTTTTTAACTATCCGCGCAGCCCCGCGCATGCACCCTACCATGTATAGGCGTCATATGGTGCGCTCGGTTGCTCGCGACGCATGTATGGAACACGATCGAGCTGAGGCGCCCTTTGGATGGCAACGGGTCGGGTGTGATACGGGTGGAGCAAAAGTACACATCACGCTCGCCGCCCTCAAGTTCTCCACACATCTGCGGATGCAAATTTACACTCGTGGGTCGCCCTCGGGTTTCGGGCACCCATCGATCGGGTGTTTTAATAATGTCACGAGTAATAGTTAAATAAATAAAGTTAACAACAAAAAAAGTTAATTTGTCATCTATATATCGCATATGTAGTCATCTACCACATGCATAGACGACATAGGTGCCATGTATTTTTTTTAAAAAAAAAAAATTGACTACAAATTTAAGTACTTAGGTGTCAAACAAGTCACTAGCAATGGACAAGGATACTTAGGTATATGGTACTCCCTTCGTATCGAATTTAGAAGTCGTTTCGGATAAGATTTGAGTCAAATATTGGAAATATCAATCATCAGTAACTTTTAAATTGTTGAGTTTGCAAATATAAAAATTATATGAATAGATTTGTCTTGAAAAATACTTTCATAAAAAAATAAATCATCGGTGTCATCTAGGTCCCAAACTTTTAGTATTGCATATTGAGGCCCCAAACTTGTTAAACAGGTAACACGAGGTCAATCGCTAACTTTCAAATATGCAGTCTAGGTCCCCAAACTTGCTAATCGGACCACACAAGGTCCAACTTACCATTGTTTGTGATAAGTCGTCTGCGTAGCTGCTAACTGTGCACCTAGCATGTGAGACCCGCATGTCATTCCTCTCTCTCAGCGCTTTCCCCACTCCCTGTCGTGCCACATCCACCACTCTCTCACACCACCGCAGCTAGGGATGAAAACAGATCGGATACGAACGGATATCACCGATATCATATTTGTTTTCATATTTCTGGTCGAATCTGGAATCGAATACGGATAATGTCAATCATATCGGATAAGATACGATTGGATGTCGACATTATAAATATACGATTTAAGTATTCGGATACGGATACGGTATCGGATGTTGAATATTCGGACTCGGATACGGACAGATCTGAACCCCTCTAAACGAATTCGGTGTCGAATACGGTCGGAAAATATCCGTACCGTTTTCATCCCTAACCGCAGCCCAATCACCAACACCAAAAGCAGCCCACCACCAACAGCTGGAGCATCTCTAAGCAAACAAGCAGTAGAAGCAACACCACCACCAGGACCAAGGGCGTAGGGAGTGTTGTTCAAATGGAATGTGGGAGGGAGGGGAAGGAGATGGGATCTTAATGATATGTGGTCCCGCACGTAATTTGGACCTTATGTGGCCCGATTAGCAAGTATGAGGATCAAAATCTGCATACTTAGAAGTTTAGGTATCTCACATGACCCGTTTATTAAGTTTGGGGGCCTTGATATGCAATGAAGTTTGGATGCTACATGACCCAACTATCCAAGTTTAGGTATTGGACCGAACATGTTAAATCCATGTCAGCGCAGATTCATCATGCCATGTTGGCGTATGGAACATTTGCCAAAACCTTTTTAGACCTGTGTTGGAGGTCACAACAAGTTTAAGGACTTAGAAATAAAAAATAGAAATTTAAGACCTAGATACCACTGCCTTTCATGTTTTAGAAACCATTTCGACGTTAGGGCTTGCCTCGTTTCCAAAAGAGTAGTGGGCCCACGGTGGAGCCATTGTCGTCTTGCGCCGCATCCCATTGTTGTGTTGCCCAATAAACATATTATTAGGAGATACAGTACACATGTTTGACAATATTTTCTATAAACTAAGTAAACTTATAAAAAGGTTTATCTCATTGAAAAAGCGAGATGTAAAGATAGAGCTTCACTTGGGACTGTCCTAGTGGTAAACCTCTAGTGACCTAGGTCTTGTTTAGTTCACCCTGAAAACCAAAAAGTTTTCAAGATTTCCCGTCACATCGAATCTTTTGACACATGCATGAAACATTAAATATAGACGAAAATAAAAACTAATTACATAGTTTAGCTGTAAATCACGAGACGAATCTTTTGATCCTATTTAGTTCATGATTGGATAATATTTGTCACAAACAAATGAAAGTGCTACAGTACCGAAAACTTTTCGTTTTTCAGAACTAAACAAGTCCCTAGTTATAGGCTCCAAGGATGGCTAGAAGTTCAGCAGGCGTACGGCCAGCAGACGTGTCGCCGAGGCACGCGGGCACCGTACGTATGCACGCGGATGCGTCATCTCGTTGGATGATTGTGACGAGACGGCTCGAATCTCGCGAGGCCAATTGGCAGAACCCGTGGCCATGTACTGTATGTTTGGATCCCCCAATCGGTGAAGGCCGCGGGGACCTGGGAGGGATGAAATTCAGGTCCATCGCGGTTTGGTTAAAAAAGAATGAATAGACGTCTTGTGCACAAGGCTAGAAAGCAGGGGAAGTTCGAATGAAAACAGTGAACCCACATTGTCTTTGACAGGATAACATTCTTAAAATTTCAGCTGCCAAAGTTGACAATATCCGCCACAAGCCCACAACATTATCCAGGACAGAAAGTAGCATGTTTTAGAAGGCACATCCCCTCAACTCTAAGCAAATTATCTGATAACAAATGCAAATTTCAACCCGATGGGCCACAAGGTGGAGGCAGATGGTTGCCTTTACACTTTCTTTCCATACACATATAACATGACGCTAGAAGATCAGATCCAGCCTTTCCTAATTCGAGCCCACATAAGAGCAGCAACCAGGGCACCCCCTAAATGAGCTGAACCTGATACCTCGCCATGCCTCTGGAAAATGGAGGGAAAAAATCGGTTAGCTCCGACTTTGAACAGGGTGACATGAACAGTATGCCCGACAGATTATGTAAGTTGACAACCAATATACAAGACAGACATAAGTTGATTGCATAGCAGATCACCCAAGTGACAATCAAAGCATTTATTAGACTAAAATAGACGAAGAAATTCATTTCAATATCCAGTTGAGCAGATAGATGCAGAGGATGTAAGATCAAACAAGAAACTTTACAGCCAGGAAAAAAAATATAGTAATACCATATACAAAGGACGTCTTTCTAATAGATGAGATTCACTGAAAACAATAAAACATGATGATGTTGTATGGTGGAGAAACCACAGAACCCCCAAATATTCCCACGCCTAGTGTGTTGTATGGTCACCACACATAACATGCAGCTCTAGACACATTTCATGCCAAGATTTAACAACAGGATGCTCTCCCAGATCCAGATCCTCCTCTGTTGATTGGGAAAATGTTGCAAATAGTTGTTTTTCTATATAACGTAAATGCGACTTTTCACTAGTCTTCAAGTGCTGCACATATATTTTTCTCAAAATACTGGCTCAATTGCAACGTGTAGATACAGTTAACATGTAAACAGTACTGCTAAAAAACTCTAAATTTTAATTTTCATTGGGGCACCGCAGCCCCCCACCCCACCCCCACCGACCCACCAAGACCTGCGTGGGATACTGAGTCACTGCCCTCATCTTGATGGCGATTGTATTAACCCATAATTACAAGAAATCTGGGTCGACTGGCTCAGGGATATCTAAAAACTTGGGTCCAAGGGGGTAGCTAGGAACCTGGGAACAAGGGACCCCAATCAACCCAGGTGGATAATCAAATCGATGTGAACCATGATATGCCACGTGCAAGTAGTTGTAGAAGATCAATGCAATACAAAGTAATAAAAAAGCAACAACAAAAGAGACAATAAATTGGCCACATATGCTAGACTATCCAGCCCACGACCCAACTACCTGGCCACATATGGGAATCACGGTCACAAATGGTCAAATGGAGCTGTGTCTTTTTCATCCTGCCTTGCTCCTCGCTTTCTCTCTGCTCAAAGAGACCTATCGCAGCGAAGCCACCAGCCACAAATCAATCATAGGTAGCCAACATCTCGTACCAGGCAGTAGTAAAAACGATTGTCCATGCTGTCTTCTCTTTTGTATCCCCAATTTTGTTTGAGAAGACTTAACTAATGTTGTGTTGGCTGTTGCTGCTCCAAAATACATGCAATCCATCCTGTCAACTGCTGTTGGTGGTCCTCTTCAATAACATCTGTCAGTGTCATTATCCCAGCAACAGAAACCCAGATCATCTCCCCCCTCTATCCTCTCTCCTTGTTCCTCAACCCAGCCCTTTTGATGGCGTGCTCATGCTGCAGCAGAGTGGTGACCCAGGGAGAAGGGGCGTTGACCCTGCTCGAACCCAACCCTAACTAAGTAACTAGGATGATGTCCCTGGGTCGAGGAACATGCCGTCAACACCGAGCCCTGTGACTATGGATTAACCAACAAGTCTCAGCCATCTCGAGTTAAATTGACACCCCTGGCCTTGCAAAACTCTTGAGCAACATACATAAATACAAGAAACAATGAGGCACCTAAAACATTCACATGCTATATTAACAAAAACAAATAAAAAAAGGTTACATTTGTCAAAATTCGCAGGCAATTAAAAAAGGAAAAAGAGTGACACCAAACTATTCACTTACTACATAAGAAATTATATAAAAATAAAAGGATATAGAGCAATAACACATACCTTCAACCTAAGTAAATCAGCACCAATTATGGCTGCACCCTGAAATGAGAAGAAACAACGAAATTTTGTGATGAGCAACTAAATGAACAAAGGATTTTTTCAAGAAAAAAAGAGAAAAGATTCTCACCATAAGTGCAGCTGGAACAGGAATGAGGAAATAAAGATACACTAGTCCCTTGGGATACAGAAAAATCTGAAGGAGGATAGTTGCATTAACTGCGGCACTTGCACCCTGACATGAACACAACAGACGGAATCAAATTTAGGATGAAGAAACGTATGTGCAATGCCATCAATAATGCTCATACAGTCATCAAACATTAGATTGGATTAAATTGCCATATCACCTTGCATGGCCCTATGTCTACTTTATTCCTAGATACATGATGATTGAATGAATAGTTGTATACTGGGCCAAAACTCTATCATCCATGCACAAGTATATGGTAATGTAGCTTCTTTTAGTATAAACTAAATTAAGACCAGGAAATGATTCACATACAGCCCATTTAAACAATTTCAAAACAACCAATGATATGATTATCTAGACCTTTTGATACAAAAGTAATCAATTGCGCAAGTGATATGAATCATTTGATGTGCTGGTTGTAAAAGAATTGACTGAATGGTACAATTGGCAAATGGGTTGTACATATAGCATCAATCTTAAGACTATGTTGTTGGAACAGGAAACCACATACAAGTCCAGCAACTCTTGAAGTATCCCATCCTTCATAATCCTGCAGAAGCATCATCACTATATCAGAAGATTAACACAAAGCCAAATAAAAAAAGAAATTCAGAAATTCCATGCATAGATGAGGAGCATCATCACTATATCTTAGGTGAGGGTGAAATCCAATAAGTAGCCAATACTTTTTCTAGTAACAAATAGCAAGCAAGAAACTGACCGGTTTAAAGTTTTCAAAGGCTGAGGACCTGAACTTATCACTTACTTCAGCATCGACTGTAAATGGACAGCCTCACTAGGATGTGGAATCCTGATGTATAAAATTTAATACACCATGCATCCTTTACCTGTTTCCGATGAGCTAGAAAAGCCTTCTCCAGCAAGAAGAATACTGATCCAGTAAGTGCTCCACCAACGTACAACTTCAATAGAAAGGCCGGACCAAACACATTTGCAATCTGATGCAGAAAGAAAAATATAGGGAAAGGAAATTCAACATTAGCAGCAGAAGATGATAGATCATTACTACAAAGAACAAGGTAAGAAATGGAGTGACGGACAAACCTATGCTATTGGAGAAAAACAATTAAAGAATTCATAGTCCACTGCACATTACATACCACATCTGTTTCTAATGAGATGCTTAATATGGTGGGAGAATTGCATATTTGCCACCAATTTTGATCCTCAATTGGAATTTGCCACTAAAAAGTCAAAACTGCAAAATTGTCACCAGAATGTGTCTCCGATATGTCTATTTGCAACCGATTTCTACATCATTTAGTGTGCCCAACACTTATGTGAAAAACAATTCAAATAATATATTTAGAAAATCATAATGAACAGGAAAGGACCACCTCAGCCATATCTCTGTTTCTTTCCTTTTTCCATGTGTCAAGAAGACCTCCCACATCACTGTCCTCAGGTGAAGGAAACAAAAACATGTGAAGCTCTCTCTCTCTCTCTCTCCACCCCCACTTGCAAGCAACACCTTCTCTTTCTTCTGCAGACCTCATGAAGCGCAGGGGGGGGGGTGGCATGGCAGATCTGTGGATGAAGGGGTTCCTACGGTTGTGGAACAGGCTAGGTATAATGTGAGCATGTCAGATCTGCAATGGAGGACGTCTTCAAGCCCGTGCAAGGAAGCTTTAGTTGGCTGCGTATGGAACAAAGGCAACTTGCGTCGGCAGCAAGACCACTATCCCCAACTGCAGCCGCTCTTTCTTGGTCAACCTGCCCCTGTAGGTACTCATCCTGAACAGTAGCTGCCGCACCCTGCTAGCCCTTCCTCATGGCCACACCTTGTGACACGTCGTCACTTTTCCGGCCTCCCACTCCCCAGTCCTCACATGGCTTCGACGGCTACGGTAATGGGCTGATGGGGAGGAAAGAGAAAAGGAGAAGATAAATTGTTTCTGGTAAATGGCATGTGAACGTTCCGTTATTTCAATGGCAAGTTAAATTAAAAAGATGCAATTATAATGCCAAACATGCATTTAGACATCTTTAAGCAGCAAACTCACCATATGAAAACAACTGATGGCAAATTTGCAGTTGGCCCTAATATGATATATTTTGGTTTTACTACATATCACATCTGATATAGATGTTGAGTTATGGCTGTGATTCTCAAAATAGTGCATTGAGCCCTAACTGAAACACATAAGCCTAGATTGGGTGGCTTGCACATATATTCCCTTCAGTTATTGGAGCTAAGTTCTTTGTGTAACCAGATGATAAACTTAATGGAAAAACAACCGATGGCAAATTTGCAGTTGGCCCTAATATGATATATTTTGGTTTTACTACATATCCCATCTGATATAGATGTTGAGTTATGGCTTTGATTCTCAAAATAGTGCATTGAGCCCTAACTGAAACACATAAGCCTAGATTGGGTGGCTTGCACATATATTCCCTTCAGATATTGGAGCTAAGTTCTTTGTGTAACCAGATGATAAACTTAATGGAAAATTCTCAATTTAAACCAGTCAAACACTTATTTTGATTAATGAATAACTTGGCAAAGGCTAAGTAAGGTATCATTGAAGCCAGCATCACTTTAAAAGGCAAATTATTTTGTTTCAAGAAAGTTGATTCTGGAATTGATAGAGAAAGATAGGAAAAGAAGAATAAAACCAGAGTGAATTCAACACTGCCAAAAGTAATGTTATGTTGTAAATTCATACAACAATGTGCCGCTATGATGGGTGGGGCAGGGGTTCGAGGTTATTCTTGACCTGCATGAGAACGTCTTCTTCTTAGCAAAATGCCCAGGGGCTGTCTTACCCCCGCAGGCCGAGTTCTTTTAACGATGTGAGTCGTGACTTCTTTTGGAAATATAGGTGGCCAAAAAAGTGGACTTACTTTAAATTAGGATAGTATAATACCAGTGAAATAATTTGGTTTCATGGACATTTAAAAATATATTGTTACAATTGGCCTTAAATTCATGTTATAGATAAAATGTTATCAAGCATTGATACAGTCTACTGTTAAAAAAATGAGGCTGATTTTTTGAAGTGTACATTGCACATACTTTCACTATATTTTCAAGAACCATAGCTGATGACATTGACACTGCACTCAAGCAAAGCAGAGAGCCTGAGATTATAGAACCACAACGTGTCTTTCTCTATTTACCATATTCTTTCTTGGGTTTAAGAACATCGGAAGACACTTTGATTTTCCATTCACTGCAAATTCTTTTCATATCGATTCCCTATTGGGCTATAGTATCTTTCAAGTAATATAAAGAAAGAGCGTGCAACTTACATTGTTCCCAAAGAAGTAGAGGCCAATCATATTGGCAAAGAGGTGATTAGACTCAGCATGGCTGAAAGCATTCGTGAGCAAGGTGTGCAACCGTCCGCTCTTCAAATTGTCTAGTGAAATCTGCTCATTGCAACAATGATAAAGAAACCACTGTTCATTACAACAATGATGATATAGTAACCACTGCTATAATCTAAAAATTGATCATTTCACTTACCATGAAATGCCTCCTCATGAACCCTGGATCAGCCACACGCCACAGCATAAAGACAGCTACATTCGCACCGATAAGCATCCACACCGCACTGTCGGGAGACTCCATCCAGTACGCCCTTCCGAAGACACCAAAAACCCAAAATGACGAAACGACTACAGCAATTCCCAAGTAAGATCGCGCCAATTATGAACCTCACCAGGGCGCGCCTTGGAGGAAAGGGGAAGACGATAACTGCCACCACGAGGCCCTGCGTCGCCGCTGCAACGAGAAGAGATCGAGAGAGCCGGAGCCGCGCGCGGCGGCCAGCCACCGGGACGCGGCGGTCCGCGCGACCGCTGCGACGTCCGCAGCCGTCCTCGGCAGGAGAGAGAGCCCGGTAGCGCCGGAGAGGCGATTCCATAGGAGGTGGGCCGACGGGGAGGGGGAAGGGGATGCGGATGTGGGCGCTGAGGGGGAGTGCACGAAGCGGTGGTGGTGGGGCTGGGGTTGGGGTCTGGGTTTTGGGGCCCCGCGGAGGGCGTGCTGCGCGATGAGGGACGGGAACTCCAGCAGCTTCCTCCGCATGGTGAATCCGCCTGGCAACCTCGAAAAGCTCTGCAAAGCTGCTCCGGCCGCCGTCGCCGCCGGCTCGCGCGGGGGCTCCTCAACCTCGAAAAGCTCTGCAAAGCTGCTCCGGCCGCCGTCGCCGCCGGCTCGCGCGGGGGCTCCTCGGTGTTTCGTTTCCAACTCCGAGAAGGGGGGGTTTCGAACTACTCTCGAGTCTCGATCGGCAAGCGACGGATTCCTTGCCGTTGTTGAGCTGCGTCTGTGAGACTGCGATTCTGGATTGGGGTGGCAGTGCTACGGTTGGGGCCTGCTCGGTCCGAGATGGTCTGGATGGGCCCCCATTATGCTTCAGTTGGGCTCGGTTCGAAGCTGCAGAGGAAAATTTCTTGGAGCATTGGCCTTGTGGGCTACGGCCCATTTCAAGTAATTTCCTTAATAAAATATGATTTGGGATCGGACGAGTACGATGCAGCCACGTCGTGAAAGGTTTTAAGGGCAAAGCCGTCGGAGGTAACCGGGAGAAGAGAATCGCCCGGCGGCGCGAAGCGGAGGAGGGTGAGAACATCGGAGTTCGGCGATGTCGAAGCGGCAGGGACCGCCGAAACACCAGAACCGCTACGCGTGGAAGCCGAACCTTGGCCAGAAGATCAACGAAACCGTAAGCTCTCCTCCTCCCCTCGTCGTCCCCACTTCCCCATAGCTCTGGATTGTTCATTCAAATCTAACCGTTGCAAAACCCTCAACGCCGCAGGAGCCCGGTGGCAGGTTCCGACCTCTGTCAGAGATCACCGGAGTCTGCCAGCGCTGCCGTGATCAAATCGACTGGAAACGCAGGTGGGGAATTGTTATCCCTCATCGATTGTCTAAGCTCATTTAGTTAGTGTGTAGTTTCGATTGTTTTCGTTCCTCTTCTCCTAGGTACGATTCATTTGTTTGTTTTTTTGTAGATACGGAAAATACAAGCCCATTGTTGAGCCAGCAAAATGGTAAATTTCTTTCTCTGTTTAGCACGTATACTGAGTAGTGAGCAGAGGTGACATATGGTTTTTTTTTTTTTGGTTTGGCAGCCAGAAGTGTAGTAAGCGAAACGTTCGGCAAGCCTACCATAATGTATGCAGAGGTGAATTTCGGCCGCTCAGTCTGTCATGCCACTAGGTCTGGTTGTTAAACATTGATATCTTGGATCGTTACTGAGGTTGCCGCTGCTTAATGCAGATTGCTCCAAGGACCTCGGCATATGTGCCAAGTGCTGCACTCAGGTTAAAGAGCTTGTTGGAAGGTGATTCCTGCTGTTCATTCCTGTTGCTGTATCGATATATTCATAATATCTGTAGTTTGATTAATTTGTAATTCTATTTAGGGATGCGAATGAGGAGGAAAGTGAACGCAAGGAACTAGAAGAGGTTTGATTGTGTTATATGTTGGAAGTTGGAACTACATAGTAGATTGCTATATTATGAACCTAGTAGAAGAGTTTTTTTAACGCAAATAGCAGGAGCTCTGCTTATCAATTAAGAAGGAAAGAGTTGTATTTACATGAGGAGTAGAAGAGTATTGTTTTGCGCTGATGACTGAAGTTGTTTTTCAGGCTATCAGAGGTGCTAGGGAGAGGGAAAGACGTACACTTCTTCGTATTGTGAGTACTTCTGTTCAACTTTTCACACTGAATAGACTTTTGTTCTTATGCACTTGCCTCTGTTATTAGTAGTCCCTGTGATGCAGAAACCAAATTAACATAAGACTATGGAGCCATGAATCTGAAAATGAAATTGTATTTTTTTTTAATTGTTACTGTTTGATAAACTCTTGGTCCTTATAGTTCCTTCTTAAGACTATGGAGCCATGAATCTGAATAGGAAATTGTGTTTTTTTATTATTATTACAGATAAACTCTGGGTCCTTATAGTTCTGTCTTCTATTTCATGGATATCTGATACTTACATAGTTACATTTGTGTTTCCTAATTCTGCATCTATATTTTATCCCTTTCTTTTTGCAAATTCTGCTGGCATTTATATCTTGAGAAAAGTTCAAACATTTGTATCAGCCTTGGTTGTGGAAAATATATACAACCTCTGCTCCAGAGCTACACTTTGGAGTTTGAGCTAGGGGCCTGTTTTGGCAAGGTTCCATCCAGTGAAACCTTTAGATACAATGAAAATCCAATGCAACAATGCTAGAATCAACCTAGGCTCATTCATATGGAATATTGATACTGACCTGTTGTTGGAGAATGAACAAGTGTTCTGTTTGATCTGACCTTTGAGCTGCTATATCTTAGTTTAAAAATTCGGTATTTTTCTCACTGTTGTCAATTGAACAACTTTCCTCAAGTGTGTAGTGTGATGCATAATTTATTTCCCATTGTTTGGACATTTAATTGTACTTCTAAGATCTGTATTTCCTATGTAGCGTTGCTAGATACTGAATTCTACTTTTTGTAATATTAACAAGTAGTATAATAAGTATCTTAATAAGGAAACTTTTAAGGTACATAAAAGAATAATAGAAATGGTTGTATTGAACAACCATAGAGCATGGGATCTGGTACATTCCTTTGAAACAAATGCTCAAGTACATGTAAATGCAATAAACTGACATTTTCTACTCAAGTCATTGGAAAGTGGAATGTGATTTTGGTTACTTATTGTAAGTGAAACTGCAGTTGAATGTTCCAGTTTCAATTCTAGCAGCCAACTTGACTCTAAGACCTTTGTTACTCTTATTTTAAACAATGTTGAGCAGTGATGTATTTATTTCAGCAAAAAACTCTCTGAACTGATGATTCCAATGACACTCAATATGGTTAATTATTTCATGCCAGATGAACAAAGGCAAGGGTGGGGAGAGTGGGCCGTCAGTCCCAAAGATTGCTGACAGAAGCCGAGAAGGTGATATCTTTCCTGCTGCATCACTTGATGAATACGCCGAACAAGCTAGAGAGCAAGAAGAGGAAGACTCAGATGAAGAGGCTGGAGATTTTGTGGAAGATTAAGTTGGGAATGCTTTATGCTGTAAACATACTTTCTTGGTGTAATGAGATGGTGCTTTTGCGGTCTTATCTGTGACGCTGTAGAAATACTATCGCTCTGTATCAGATTTAATATTCATCTGGCGGTGGTAAGATTGCTGCACATTCCTGCTGTAATGCTCCAGAGCTTGGAATTGGAAGATGCTAAACTGCGTTGATTTAATTGAAAATGGTTGTGCATGTATTACTCAGTTGGATTCTAGAATTATGGTGCTACAAAAGTTAGCCAAGGAGTCTCCAAGTTGCTAGACCGTCGAGATTCAGAATCTGCAATGGCACGCAACGTTGGCTCCGGATCGCATTTGAATTTGTGTAATATAAGAGAAGTAACCTTGGATCAGTTGTGCGTACGGCAACGTTACAAATTACCGTTATGCAAAGCAAAGCGACACGCAAGCAAAGGCAGATACTGCCGATCCAACGGTTCTTCACCCGGTTCACTCGGCAGCTCACCACAGCAAAGGCAGCCGTTCCTTTCCCCGGCAAGCACTCAACCACAGGGCTCCCGATCCGCCATTCGCGCGCGCCACTCCACGGTCCTCGTCGATTCATGCGGTCGCTTTCCGCGGCCGGCTGACGCGTGGAGCATCCCTGCCGCGGCGCTATATAGCTGCGCCCCCCGTCTCCGTTCCTCATTCTCAGCGCGCGTCCACCTCGCTCGCCCCCTGAGCCGCGCGCCACCCTCTGCTGCTGCTGCCTCTGCACGCGCGCGTACGCCCCGGATCAAGAAGGCTAGCTACGCCCGGCCGGCCGCCGGTCCGCGATGGCGCCGCCGCTCAAGGACGAGCTGGACATCGTCATCCCGACGATCCGCAACCTCGACTTCCTGGAGATGTGGCGGCCCTTCTTCCAGCCGTACCACCTCATCATCGTGCAGGACGGCGACCCGGCCAAGACGATCAAGGTGCCCGAGGGGTTCGACTACGAGCTCTACAACCGCAACGACATCAACAAGATCCTCGGCCCCAGGGCGTCGTGCATCTCCTTCAAGGACTCCGCGTGCCGCTGCTTCGGCTACATGGTGTCCAAGAAGAAGTACATCTACACGATCGACGACGACTGCTTCGTGAGTTTCAACTTAATTTATAAATCTTGTGTGCGTTGCTGCTCCTGCGTGCATTCGGGCTCCTTATTCCGCTGCGACGATGGGTCAGGTGGCCAAGGACCCCACGGGCAAGGACATCGACGCGCTGGCGCAGCACATCAAGAACCTGCTGTGCCCGTCCACGCCGCTCTTCTTCAACACCCTCTACGACCCCTACGCGCCGGGCGCCGACTTCGTGCGCGGCTACCCGTTCAGCCTCCGGGAGGGCGTGCCGACGGCCGTGTCGCACGGGCTGTGGCTCAACATCCCGGACTACGACGCGCCCACGCAGCTGGTGAAGCCCCGGGAGCGGAACGAGAGGTACGTGAACGCCGTGATGACCATCCCCAAGGGCACCCTCTTCCCCATGTGCGGCATGAACCTCGCCTTCGACCGCGACCTCATCGGCCCCGCCATGTACTTCGGCCTCATGGGCGACGGACAGCCCATCGGACGCTACGACGACATGTGGGCCGGATGGTGTGTTAAGGTGACAGAACAGAACAGCAGACGATTTTTTTTTTTCACATGGTGATTCACTGCACGCCCGCCCCCCAATGATGCTGATCACGCCGCCGCTGCGGATGTGCAGGTAATCTGCGATCACCTGGGTTTGGGCGTCAAGACCGGGCTGCCCTACATCTGGCACAGCAAGGCCAGCAACCCGTTCGTAAACCTCAAGAAGGAGTACAAGGGCATCTTCTGGCAGGAGGACATCATCCCCTTCTTCCAGGCCGTCGTGCTGCCCAAAGACTGCGACACCGTGCAAAAGTGCTACATCGCGCTCTCGCAACAGGTCAAGGAGAAGCTCGGCAAGGTCGACCCCTACTTCACCAAGCTCGCCGACGCCATGGTCACCTGGATCGAGGCCTGGGACTCGCTCAACTCCTCCGGGGGCACTGCCGTCGCCAACGGCAAGCCCAAGAAGTGAAGTAGATCTATGCTGCCGCCGGTACGGCCGGTGAAGTGACGACGGCGGCGGCTCGGCTAGCTCTCTCGTACGTCGTGTAGGTTGCGTGCATCAGGTTTAAAGCTGTTGCATTGTGTTTCTTATATACTGCATCACATGGAGTAATTAGTTCGTGGCCCTTTCCCCTTTCTCTTTTTTTCTTCTTATCATCATCAAGTCGAGTCGAGGTCATTTTCTTTAGGTTCAGTGCCGTACGTCCGTTCTCAGGGATACTAGTGTTTCCTTGTATTATTAATTACACTACTACAATGTGAGAATAAATAGAAATTGCGTATGCTATCACGTGGTCGATCATGTTGTTTTATTTCATTTGAAGCGTTTTGACACGCTCTGGTGGTTCGACGCATTTCGTCGCAAAAAAAAAAAGATATATAGCTGTAGTGTACAAACATTTTTTTTTAGCAACGTAGTGTACAAACATTGTACGTAGAAGTTACCAACCAAATGCACTCGCACACGGCAGTACGCGCACCTACGGTCCGAGTCGAAGCCACATCTGACGCCCCTGCTGCGGTTTCAATCCAAGTAATCTAATCGACCGGCCCGACTGAAATCAGGGGGCCACGGGAGAAACTGCTGCCAAGCGAGAGTGCCTGGCACGTGAGCAGGGAGCGCCTAGCTCCATAGAGGATACAGCCACGTATACACTGTTGTCCCACGTTGCGACTTGTACCGCCAGTGGGGCCGACGATCCACGGAACTCATAGCAAATCTTTTTCCCAAAGTGCCCTTTATTATACTGTTATTAAGATCCAGCCATAAGGAAATCTAAAAATATTTCGAGTTTGTACATTAAGTCTTTCTAAACATCCCTAAATACCAGAATAAGCATAAAAAGATATAGTTGGTTAGAGATAGGTGAACTAAAAGATTGAAAGAGAAAACCATAAATAGTATTTTTAGAAGAAATACTAATATTAGTGATGCTAGAGAGATAACAAAAATAGAGCACTAGCAACACACAAAAGGGCTTGCAGAAGCGATGAAGCAACACACAGAAGGGCTTGCAGAAGCGATGAAATCCTTGTTGATTCGCAAACGGTCACATGTAGATTCGCAAACAGTCGCATACATGTTGAAAGTAGTATTTTTCTTTTTAATTTTTGCATGTAACGTAAGCCACGTATTCACATGCATGTAACGCTTCGACTCGCATCACGTAACACTTGTATGAAATTCACCAAGAAATTGCACCAAAGACACATATGAATCGACGTCGATAGAGTTTCGCGCGCGAATTATGAACACCCCGTATAAAACACAAATGGCTCTTTTAACCCTAGTAGAACTAAAAACCGGCCACATGTACCAGCCCCACCGGCAGGGCATTATGGTAAAACCTAAGAGGAAAAAAGGCGGGCCCCGCACTTGCCCGGACGCTGAAAGAGAAAAAAAAAAACATCCCCAGAACACAACCCTTGGCCGTAGGCGGCGGCAGGGCGAATCTCCGCAGTCTGGGATAACCCCAGGCTTGCCACACTCCCTTTCCCCCACTCGCCGTCTCCTCTCCTTCGCTTCCCATCCATTTCATCCCCCACCCAGCGAATCCAACCCCACCCCTCTCTCACTCACTCACTCTCTCTCTCCTGTTACGGCGAGAGCCAAACCCCTAGCTACCTCGCTCCAGAAGGTCTCCTTCCCCGGCTAGATCTCCCATGTCCGGCCGCGCTGCCGATCCGGCCATGGCGGCCGCCAAGGGGAATCTCGGTGAGCTCGTTTGGGAGCACCGTGTGCAGGCGGCCGTCGCCGTGGCGTTCGTGGCCGCGGCCGCCGTCTCGCTCTCCGCGGTCGGGCCCAGCCTCAGCGCCGTGGTGTCATTCTTCTGGCCGCTGCTCCTCTCCACGGCCTTCTTCCTGGTGGCCGTCTCCGTGCTGCTCTGGATCTCGCCGCCACCCGCGGGCGACGCCGACGAGTCCGGCAAGGAGCTCATCGACTTCGTCGCTGGGTGCCGCCCGGACCACCTCGCCCCCCCGGATGCCGTGGCCGTGCCCGCCGTGGAGGCTCCTCCGCCGGAGCCGGAGATCTAACGGGCTGCAGCGCCGGAGGAGGAGGCGGAGAGGAGGCTGACAGCAGCCGAGCTGTGGCATGGCGTGCGTGCTCCGTCGCCACCGGGGTGACGACTTGCTTCCAGTGGCACGGGTGGGGGAAACCATTGTGGGCCCACCTGTGGGTGTCACGCCGGCGCGGCGCGCGGCCGTGGCTCGGTAGCCTAGGACTCCTCCATGTCGTCTCCCTCTGCTCCGGTGTAACATACAGTACCGTGGATCTTAATAATGAATCATGGCAAAAAAAAAAAAAAAAAAAAACTGTCCTCGCCGGAGTGATCTGTGTGTGCGGCTGTGCGCGCCTTGACTGCTTTCCATATCGATCGTCTTTCGCTGTCAAGGTGGCTGTGGCTTTGCGCTTTCGTTATCCTCGGTCACTGTACCCCGAGGCTTTACCTCAGCATCACTCGTTTGAGTTGCTACTTGCCAGTAGTATGATAGCATGATTCATGCCAGGAAAGCGAAAGGTGAAGAAGACCTGGTTTCCTTTCGGGTCATGATAGTATATACAGTACTTTAATGAATGACTCTCCTGTCTTCTCACAAAATTCCTTATCTGCGTCTATCAAGCTTTCCAAGATCTTGCATTGCTCCGCCAGATGACAGATTTAATGAAGAGGTGCAGCTGGAGATCCGGCCCACAGTTTGCAATCCTCGGAATCATTCATTCGTGAGCCATCACAGATCTTGCTCGGTTCAGACTTCAGAGCTAAGCATCACTCTGAGAGCGGTTACAAGACGAGAAGCGTTGCACGGTAGACTTGATAGGGTGCGCTGCGTGCCTACTGCGTCCTTTCGGCGTGAGCCGTTCGGACGTTGGGACATCACATAGCGGTAGCGAGCCTGCGACCGTCCATTTTTTCCTCCTCCTATATACGCAGTCCTACTAGGCGGCCAGAACGGCGGCTAGTAGATGACCGACACGGCGACGCCTCACGTGAGGCCGTGACCCCGTCGCTGTCCTCGAAAGGGCCAGTCATACTAAACTCGGTTCAGGAATGGAGGCGCCTGGCCAGTCGCTGTCGCATTGTTTAGTTTGCACGAAATTTTGCAAAACTTCCCACGTTCCTGTCACATCAAATTTTACGACATATACATGAAACATTAAATATAGATAAAAAATTAACTAATTATATAATTTGTTTGTAATTTCCGAGACAAATCTTATGAGCCTATTTAGTCTATGATTAGATAATATTTATCACATACAAACGAAAATACTACAAGACCTAAATTTTGATCTGCTTTGAACTTCACCGTGACCTTTTTTTAATAGAGCCGTGACATTTGATTTGCACCACATGTGATGGCCCTCATGAATGATTCTGAGGATGCCACTGACGTTGGTCAAGCCTCAACCTGGTAAGCTCTAACCAATTCTACAATTCCGATCAACCTCAAATTGGTAGACTGAGAAATTCGTCGAATTCCTGTATCCGCTCGCCCATCGTTGGCAATCTCCAGCCAACGGTGCTTATTGTATTTAGGTTCCAATTTTGATTTTAGGAGTTGACAAACATAAGTTCGTATTGCAATAGTCATATTCATATTGGTTGGTCACTTGTGGACCACATGGTTTTCTTGGATCACCTGATAATAATTTGAATTGGTAATAAGAGTATGGTGCAAAAGGCATTCACAAAAGACTGAGGATTTTATAGAGTCAAGTGCAAGTTTGGTGCTCTGAGGTGCTTGACATGGATTGTATAGGGCTTTGTTCATTTGCCCATACTATTTGTGGGAGGGTGTCTAATACATGCAACTTGGTAAGAGTCGAGTTCAAAGCATTGGATATGCACAGTAAACTCTCACCAAGCTTAACAAGTGACATTGTTGGATAGGTTTTTAATTCAAGGATCTCAAACTTGGTGCGCACATCATCAGATGAAGCACAACTAAGTCAATACTTGGTTGTAGTGTGGACTAGTCACCATATTATTGGATGGGACTTCGTGACGCTAGACAAATTATTTGGTGAGGAACTTGTGTTTTACCGTACAATCAGGTGGTGGTGATTTGTGATACCAGGCAGATAGGGGTGAAAAGAGATGGAAACGAATGAAAAATGATATTTTTCTGTTTTCATTATTGTAAGCCAAGAGCCATTGCGGTAGTGGGATATACAAAAAATAGATAGATTGATAAAAAGAAAGACAAAAACAAACGGTAACATAGGGATTTCAAGCCAAAAATAGATGCCACATGACATCTCAGTTACATAACATATGGCAAACTGAATAAATATACACATAATACACCTCACATGTCGTGTCATGACATACATAAACACAAGCCAAACAGAACAATGTACGCATCACAGGTCATGAGATGATAGACATAAGCCAAACTGAATAAGTATACCTCACAAGTCATGAGTTCACAGCATGATATGAATAAGATACCTCACAAGTCACAGGTTCACAACATGATATACACAAGCCAAACTAAATAAATAAATAAGATATTACACATAGACTTGGTAGTAGTACAATACACACATGACAACATAATATCAGACCACAAATAAGTCCATACGACTTTGAAATGATAATCGACAAACCACACAATATCATGTGTGAACAACAAACTCACCAACAACACATGTGAACAAAAAGTCCATTGTTAAAGATTTATTCCCAGCCACCATCTTCGTCCATTATATTTCCTAATAAATAAAATCTTTACCATGTTTATTTATGACTAACTGCAAATATAAAGATATGCTATTGTTTTTAGGTTGTTGCAGAAATGGTTATGAAACACCTCATCATCAACGACGGAGTGACTAGAAGTGATAGGAATTATCTCTGGAGGTTTCAGCTCATATTTGGAGTCTAGAATCAAAAGAAAGATATCACACCACTTCAGAGGCGGAGCCAGGATTTGAACATGGGGGGGCGTGCAAACCAAGAACAATCATATGTGTCAAAATATTACATGACAAAGTTGTACATAGCACCAAAATAAACGTTTGCATTGCAATGCAAAAAAAGCAGAAAAACTAAAAAAATAAAAGAGAAATTTAACTAGTCTCAGGCCTCTCACCTTCACCTGATCATTCTATTTCTTTGCTTAGGAAAAGAATCACAATAAAAACTAGTTAAACGGGGGCAAAATTAATTAATACTAGATCCTAACATCAAATGACAAACAATCAGTTATATATCATTTAGTCTTAGACAAAATGATCACTTAAACAGGTAAAATGGTCATTTAAATAGAAGGTTAAACAGAAACACCATACCACTGTTAGTGTTTAAAAGTTGAGTACAACGGGCTAAATGACCGTTTAGAGTTTAGACGAATAATGATAGAAGAGATAATAGGAAGACTAATGCTAAATAATATAGATCCCATTGTTGGAGATCAATTCAGAAGGATTAAACAAGGAAAACGCTGATTTTCAATTAACTAGCTAATTAGAGTGTGTGGTAGGGGACAAACTGATATTTGATAGGCAATAATAAAAATAAAAGATATGAAGAAAATATTAGAAAGATCTAGATTCTATTTTTATAAGAAACTATTAGAGATTAATATGAAATAAGAATAAAAATTTTAGTACAGATAATATCATTAACTAGCTAATTAGATAATTAAACATCTAATCTATGAGGTGTATTAAGGGAGTTATGGGAAGGAGTTATGGGAAGGTTGGGGGGGTGCCAGGCCCCCCTCAGCCCCCCCTTTCCTCCGCCACTGCACCACTTTACCATGTTGTACCATTCATATTGATAAACTATATAATGGACAATTCAAATTGAGCAACCAGAGAAAATATTACCGTTTTTCTTATTGCATGTATCTAATTGTTGGTACTGATCATCGCATGTACCATCTTAGGATCTAAGTAGGTAATATCCACAACAACTTAGCTAAGAACACTAAATAACACTTGTATTGCCATCATATACCAAACAATAATTTATGCAAGATTGGATACTTATCGATATTGTTCTTCTAATAGGCGGGGCACCTATATGCATCGATAGTGAGAAACAACAGTAGCGAGAGCAACCAACGACGCCGTGAGGATGGAGAAGGGTGAGGGGAAGTAGTAGCGAGAGCATCTGACGCCTGCGGAGGTAGCCTCAAGAACACATGAGGAAACAACGTGGATACCTGCGCTAGAAATAGAGATGGACCAAGGGAGTAGGACAGAGAAGGACTACAAGAGTTGGCTTGCTTTCTTGGGGTCCAATCCCTTGCCCCGCTTTATCCGAGAGGACTGATTTCTACATGTTAAGATCTCGTAGAAAGCAAATTCATTCTATTTACATCTCCTAATAAATAAAAATTCTATTAGGGAGAGAGGTCCATTGCCATCCCTAGACGATAGAGGAAATGATGTGTGAGGGTGATAGAGGAGCGTTTAGCCCCCCCCCCCTTTTTTTTTGAAACATATGATTGCAAAAATCATAGGAATAGAAAAACAAAGAAATTCCATAGGAATGCAATTACTACAAATCAGAAAATAAAAATTACAGAATCATGTAGAAAATAGATGTCGGGATACTCATAGGAAAGATGTAGTAATAGGAATATTAGGAAGTGCTGTAAGTGCATTCGCCCCCGGTGTGGGTTTTGATAATTAATGACAATCAAATTAGGAACTAACATGTCTATCAAGTGTAATCTACAGGTGTTAGTTCATTGATGGAATCAAACAAACACATTTGGTGAATCACAGCACCCCCAAAATTTCTTCATATAAGCGACGTTTCAACTCAAGGAGCTACCTAGTTTTATTTCTTGGTTGAGTTATAGGAAACGCCGCACTATCAAGAGGGATGCAAATTGAGTCGGTAAGATGAGGATAAAGGTGCTCAGGTCAACTTAGGTCTTGCGCTTGAGAGACACACTTGCACACACGAACTTCTGGAAAGTTTCTTCTCTGCCAGGGTGAGCCGGTAGTACCGGCCCTCAGGGCCGGTGGTACCGGCAGTGCCAGCTCTACTCCTGAGTTTTGCGAGAAATTGAACTACCGGTAGTACCGGGCTTTGACCGGTGGTACCGGCTACCGCCGGTAGTACCGGCAGGCAAAAATCCCGCAGAACTATGTTTTGCGAGATTTTGCACTGCCGGTGGTACCGGCCTTCCACCGGTAGTACCGGCGCTGGCCGGTAGTACCGGTAGGCCTTTTTCTTGCATCTTTCTCAGCTTTCTCACGTTTAGATCTGGGGGCGCCGGTGGTACCGGTGTTTGCACCGGTAGTACCGGCCAGTGTTCTGTACTCTAGTATAAATAGCTCTTCCCTCTTTTCTAACCGTTGGCTTGCTCATTCCAGCTACTCCACCTCTGAGAAAACAGTCTCCAAGCTTTAGCTCACCCACTCTCTCTCCCTCTTGCTCCTAGACTTCATTTCTTGAAAGATTCGAGCTTGAGAAGTGAGATTAGAGAGTTGGGAGCATCGATCTGCGACTTGAGCACTCCGTTCCTCGTCTTGCCGGTTTGGTTTGTGTTTGTTACTCTTGGGTTCTTGGAACCCTAGCCGGCTAGGCGTTCTTCGTGGTTGCCCGTGTTGATTCATTTGTGAGGGCACCCCGAAGTGTTTGTATTACCCCTTGATTCTTAGTGGAAACATCAAGCCAACCTTTGTGGTTGCTTGAGGAGGAGACCTAAGTGGTCAGACCTTCGTGGTCACCTCAACAACGGGGACGTAGGTACTCCTTAGTGGAGATTGCCGAACCTCGGGAAAAATACCTTGTCTTGCTGTGGAGGTAGCTTCGACTACCCTTGCTTGTGTTCTTTGTGTTCCTCTCTCTTTTCCTTCCTTCAACAGGTAAACAAAGGTCGATCTACGTTTTGGTGAAGGATTGAGCTAAGGGAACTCCAACAACATTCTCCTCTATGCTTAGGAAAGTGGGGTAAAACTCAGATCTGAAATCTAAGCACTTTACACTCTGATTTCGTAGCTGTCTTAGAGAGTCGGTAGTACCAGCAGTTTGCGTCGGTACTACTGGCTGTGTGACACCAGTAGTACCGGCTCAAACTGTCGGTGGTACCGACAGACATTTGACTTCCGCAACTTGAGTTTTTGAGTTTTAGGTTTTTAAGATACGCCTATTCACCCCCCTCTAGGCCAATTAGATCCTTTCAAGTGCACAATCCCATTCATTGATTTAATTAATAGCGTGGCAGAGCTCAGACTTGATCCCTTTCCAAGCTGATTGTTTTGTTCCACTCATTCTTAAATCCATCATTGTTTTTATTCTATGGATTAGCTGATTCCTGAGTTTTCCCTTTGAAAATCCCCCATTCCAAAGGAGCCCTGAATGTTTCTTGCCTTCCTGGGCTTGAGCTGAAAATACTTCTGCTGGCCTTTTTTTTTGAAAGCCATTTGGCGCACTTTATTCATCTTGAATCATTGATACATCATTCACCAAGGCTCCTAGTATGAGTCTAGGGGGTTCATCGATCCAATTACATGATAACTTACTCTTCATAGCCTCTCTAGCTAACTCATGGGCAACGACATTTGCTTCACGATTACAATGTTCACAAGAAATAGCAGCAAAATCTAACCATAGCAAATTGCACTGTTCATAAATTGGAGCACTAATTGTTGCCGAAACACCTCCTTGTATCATTGTTTCAACAACTTCTGAGCAATCCGATTGGATCCTGATTCGGTTGCACCCCATCATTTGTGCCAGCAGCAGTCCTTCCCGCAGAGCAACAACCTCTACAGCAGCAGCATTTGCCACATTTTCAAAATAATTCACCTTTGCAGCTACGAAGGCACCAGTGTGATCTCTTATTATCGCACCTGAACTTCCTGTGCTGGATTCAGGTTTATAACTGGCATCAAAGTTTAATAGCAGCTCATCTTCAGGAGGCCTTTTCCAACCTACTTGCTTCTTTTTGGTCGCCCTTGTATGTTTTGCTGAACGCTGGTAGTTTGTTGTCAGTGTTGCAATCGATAAAGCCGCTCTTGTTGGATTTTGAATAGTTTCCCCATGCGTCAACTTCCGACGTTCCCACCATATGTACCACCCTCCAGTTAAGATTAATTCTGCTAGCCCAATCTTGTTTAGCTCCTCAACTGCTCTGGCCATCGTGATCATATCAGCCATAATAACAGAGCCCGATTGGTGAATAGACAATGCCATGTTAATTATCTCTGACACTCCAAGTATGCGCCATATCTCCTTTGCTCGGTTACAGGTGAACAGAACATGCTTAATGTCCTCACAACTTGAATGGCATGCCGGGCAACTGCTCGAATTTTCTATATGTCGATTTGCCAGGATCCCCTTGCAGGGGATTAATCCATGTAACACCCTCCATCCAAATATCTTAATCTTTGAAGGCACCTCTAATTTCCAGAGCTTAGCCCATACTTGTTCATCACCTGCCCCTCCTGCCAGGTCATTAACAATATTACCTCCAAACTTGTGCGCCCATTGTAGGTGATATGCTGATCCCACTGTGAATAGGCCATTCTTTGTAAATTGCCAAGCGACCACATCATCTCTCCCTTGCCTCAAGGGGATTTGTAAGATCCTGGCCACATCAATTTCCCAAAATAATGACTTTATCAACTCCACATCCCATCCCCCAGTAACTGGATTAATGAGCTCATCCACTCTCGTTACCAGATTATTTCCTCGCGGTGTAACTATTTTTTGATTATGGCTTGATGGGATCCAATTGTCTTCCCATATCTTGATTTGTGTACCATCCCCTACCCGCCAAACACATCCTCTTTTGAAACATTTCAGACCTGCATGAATACTTTGCCAAGTGAAAGGGCTTGCACTCTTCAATTTTGCATTCAGTAATCTGCCTTCTGGATAATGTTTTGCTCTTAGTACTCTAGCACATAGAGAATCTGGTTCCTGTAATAGTCTCCAAACTTGTTTTGTCAGGAGGGCTATATTAAAAGCTTGTAGATCTCTGAAACCCATACCTCCTTTGTTCTTTGGAATATACATCCTCCACTAAACCTTTCAGTGAATCTTTTTATGATCATCGTCATCACCCCACCAAAATTGGGATATGGCGTCTGTTATCCCTTTGCATACTTCTGCTGGCCTTTTGATTCGCGGAGCAAAACGCTCCTCCCAGGCCTATGCCAGCACGCCTGACGAGTGGGACCTCTCGTGGCTCTTCCCGGTCCAGACTCCAGAGTCCAGAGTCATCCCTCCCAACTCCGCTGCTACGCCTTCTTCCACATCGCAATCACGCGCGGCGCACCCGTCCGGCTCTCCCCCTCAGGCCCTCACCCTCCCTCAGGCTCACGCCCTCACCTCAGTCCTCACCGCTCTCGGCCGCCTCCTTAAACCCTCCCCTCGAACCGGAACCCAACCGAGAACAAATCCAAAACCCAAGCCGCACCCATGTCTCGCATCGCGGCCTCGCGCCTCCTCCCTAGGATCTCTGCGCTCTCCTTCTGCACCGCCTCCCCGGCAACCGCCGCCGCTTCCTCCTCATCATCCACGGCGGCGGCGGCGGCAGCGGCAGCCGCCACCGCCTCCGAGGCCTCCTCCACCGCCGCAGATCCATCCTCCCAGCCGCCCCAGGCAGCCCGCAAGCCGTGGGGCGCGCTCAAGTTCGCCGCCTTAACTGCCGTGTCCGCCGCGGTTGGCGGCACGGCCTACGTCAGCTACGGTACGGCTCCCAATCCCTGCCCCGCGCGGGGCCATGCGGTCCCGATGCTCAGCTTCGCGGTTTAGCTCCCCTTGGAGATTCAGCGTGGCCTGGCTATTGGTTCAATGTCTTGTGTGGTGATTCGTTTTCTTCTCCTGTGTTTAGCTTATTCTCTGGATGAAGTGGATCAGATGACGCGGGAGCTCCGGAAGAAGTCGAAGCAGCCCATTCCTGAGGATGCTTCCGGCTTTGAGGTAATACTGCAATATGCCAAGTTTAAGCTCCTCTTGTTAGCTCAATTTCGTTAGCTATATAAAGTCATGAGCAGCAGTGCCTTAAAGTTATTTAGAGGGAATTGTGAAATGTGACCTTTGATGATGGAAGATCTAATTAACCGTGTGAAACACTGATGATGTCACTATCGTGAAGCTGTTGAGGTGCCTAATTGGCAGCCGAAATTTAGCTCTTGAGCTAGAAATTTGTATGTGCTGAAAATTGCATATCGGGAACTTTGGTTTTATTGCATTTCTTGCTTCAACCTTGAAATAGCAGCTGTCATTTCCCTGCACTTATTGTTCCTTCCAAAACTAGTACATGACCACCTTGCTAGGATTCGAACATATAGGGTGGTAAAATGTTTGAATGACGCTCTATGGTACGCTTGCATTCTGGGAATATAGTAGAAGACCTGAATTGGTTTTACAGGACTAAGGTTCTCCACTGTATCTCAACCATGCAATAAAATAACTAATTTTTCTTGTTTGCAGAGGTTTCAAGCTATGGCTTATTCATCTGCTATGAAAGGTAGTGGCTACAGAATACTCTTTCCTCATCTTTCGAATTACTATCTCTGCACATTGGACTCTGTGTGTCATGCAGCTTTTTGACCAGCTAACGAGCAATTCACCATTCTGTTATTCTTGCTCAAACTGGAGCCTTTAGGCGATTTCTGTCCACTTCACTATGTATAACTACCATATCTGTTGTTCTAGTTCTTAGCCTTTGAACACCTGGTTGCCGCTCAAGTAACCGAAAATTTAGAGACGAACGGAAGGAATAGGGAATGACAGAATGACGGATGTCAATAATTGGAAGAATTAGGGTTTCATTCCTCCTCCCTCTTACACGGCTCTCCTGGAGCTCTATTTATACACATCCGCATCACCTACAATGACAGAAGTGTCCTCCTAACTGCCCAGATCCTTGAGCATATTCCGTACCCCCGGGGCCTCCTTGGTCAATTATGCTTTTGGTCCCCCCTTCCCCCGCCCTGCATCTGACGTAAGGGGGGACCATGCCGAGGGAGCCATGCAGCTCCCGTCCTTCCGGCCGCTTCCGCCATTTCGTAACACAGGGACGAAAAGGGCCAACCTGCACAACACATACATCATCATATCGAAAGCGTCATGATGAGCGAAAGCGGTGCCCGCACCGCTTCGGCGGGTTACGGCTGTGAAGGTCGAAAAGCGCTTCGGCAGGTTACGGCTGTGAAGGTCGAAAAGCCTTTTTTGTCTTGGCTGATAAGAAATGACCTTTGCCTTCCCCGCCGATAACCGCCAGTCTTCCAAAAAGTAGTCATGTGAAAATACTGACGGCAAGGCGGGGGTGCCGACAAGGCAATGCCTCCCCCAACTGTATCCTTAACACTACAGCCCCTACTGTATGCAGGCTATAACCTTGAATTTAAAATTCCTTTGCAGTAGTCAAATATGATACCAGACATTACATTTGAGCATACCACACAGTAGCATATATGCATGTGTGAAATACTCCCTCTGTTCCAAATTATAAGTCACTTTGACTTTTTTGGTACATCCATTTTGCTATGCATCTAGATATAATGTATGTCTAGATACATTGCAAATTCTATGTATAAAAAAAAAGTCAAGCGACTTATAATTTAGAACGGAGGGAGTAGCTTGGTAATGTTATTGACTAGAGAAGGTTTGGTAATTGTAGGTAGCACCCTAATTATTAGACTGTTTGAAGTTATGTGCATTAGATATGCCACAGCCAATCGCTAAGAAGGGCATGTGTAGTTCGCACTTTAGTGACTTGTGGTTGTGGATAATTTGACCCATATTGACGTGTAAAGTAGTGAACAATGATGACTGTATCTAAACATGTCACAGAGAAGGAGAGTGATATGAGCTTACTCTTAATCTGCTCATCCTCAATACTGAGTTTTTTTTTGTCGGTTAAAACCTTCATATACTCATCGCGTTAGAAAAAAATAAAACCATACATGCCACTGATTCGAGCTTCAATTTAATTGACAGCTCAGGTTGGCTAGATACTTTAATTCTTTTTTTTGCTGCCCCTTACTAAGGATTGTATGCTTTGTTCTGTAGTTCCTGTTGCCGCTATTGAGGCATACCTGGATGTGAGGAGCCAGATTGAAGATCAAATCCGGGTCAGTACAGATGGTAACTTTTTTCCTTCATGGATCCATGTTGGATATTATGAAGAAATGTCCGCAATCATACTAATATATGTTTACCATAGGGCTTTAGCGAACCAGTATCAGACAAACTTCTTCCAGATCTTCTTCCTCAAGAGCAGCATGTATTGACTCTCGTTCTGGATCTGAACGAGACTCTTGTATACTCAGATTGGAAGGTGAACTTTTATGTAACCACACAAACTTTCATTTTTTGTTTACTATGGAGTATAGATCTCTGTATACTGTAATATATTTTTAGAACATAAATCTTCCTTTATTTTTTTTCTATCATACTCATTTCATATTTTTGCTTGCCCGCTGGCTGACTGATTCATTGAGAATACCAGTCTAATGTTTTTTCCTTAAATAAACATGTGTATAGCGTGAGAGAGGATGGAGGACCTTTAAGAGGCCAGGAGTGGATGCCTTTCTTGAACATCTTGGGAAGTTTTATGAAATTGTTGTGTATTCTGATCAGCTTAGTATGGTAAGTTTTTCAGAGCTTTCAGTTCACTTTTATTTGCAAATGTGTAACCTGCATGAAACTTTGTTGCATTTGCAGTATGTTGATCCTGTTGTTGATAGGCTGGATCCAAAGGGCAATATTCGACACAGGCTATCAAGAGTTGCAACTAAGTACGAAAATGGAAAACATTATCGGGTATGTGGATGTTACACGCTATTGTGTTAGTAAAGGAATTGTTGTCTATTAATCCTTTTGCTTGGCTTAAATATTTTATAAAGTGGTCCTTCAAATGTATGGATGCTTTGAATACCTGTTTCTGGCAGGTCAGTCCTATTCATCTGTGCTATACTTTCGTGCACACTGTAGCCAATATTTTACAGCGCGGTAAGCTAATGGTGGCATAGCATGGGTTGAAATATGATAGAGGTTCACATTTCTTGTAATATCTGGTCAAGCTTGTAGAGTGAAAGTGGTTTTACATAAAGTTTCTTGTCCATGTATTAAGTACTTTTTTTTCTTGAACTCATAGGGGAGCTGCATATCATTATATTAACTATTAAGAACCCTTAAAAACACACTCTTTATCAAAATCCGTGAGAGACAGACCCTGAGCGCTAGCCATGTACCTAAGCTGCATCTCTTCTGGAGAGCGAGAGATTTTCAGGAAGACATGTAGAGGATCTGTTGAACACAGTGATTCCGGTGCTTCCAAATTGTCCAAGCTCCTAAGATGACAAGGGAATTGAGTCCCTTTTTTATTTCACCACTGGTTCCTTTAGTAATATTGACCACCAACCATCCAGGGAAAATGTCTTCAGGCTGTGGAGACAGAGTTCGCAAACCAACCTTTTGCAGTAGACTGAAGCAGAATTACTTGGAAAATACACAAAATCAGCAAGTGCTGAATTGTTTCTTCCTCCTAATCACAAAGGAGAATTTGGTGGGATGAGGCAGACCTTGTTGTGCACTTGTGCTAAGAAGATAGGTAGCCTATCACTTGTGTGCCACAAGCCATATGAAAAAGCAGCATTTGCTTGGTGTTCCAGATCCTCTCCCATGGCCCAAAGATGTATTGACTTCCTAAGATGAGTTGCCTGTCGTTTCTTTTGCTTTGTTGTAACTTTTCATCGTGCACACCAATCTTCTGTAATTTGCATGACAGGCTTCCAGAACCAATCCTCAGTTCATGCACTACCCAATTTTGAAATTCTATGCTGTTGTATATTGAAAGTAACTAGGGGACTTTACTCATGATGATACAATCATCATTCCCATGTTCACTAGTTATTGTTGATCATCCCCCATTGAGTGCTATTTCCAGTGGTTAGTCTTGTTCTAAGTCTGAGTGGTAAATGTTTCTCCTGGTAGTAATTGTAAGATCTTAATAACATTATAAGACGCATTATGTATTCTGCATTGTTTTTTCAAGACTGACCCTTTATGATGTCATTACTAGGATCTGTCAAAGCTGAACAGAAACCCTGCTCAAGTTCTTTATATCAGCGCTCATGCTAAAGAGTCAAGCCTGCAGCCTGAAAATTCTGTGGAAATTAAACCTTGGAAGCTTGAAAGTGATGACACTCAACTGCTTGATCTTATTCCATTTCTAGAATGTAAGCATTGGAAACTTTATGTAGTTCATCCCATTAGGTCAAGCTTTTCCATTTGTCTAGTTTGCTTTTTTTTTTTGCAATATTTATAACACATAAAAAATCTGTAGATGTTGCGATGGTAAGACCTTCTGACATCAGGTCTGTTCTTGCATCCTATCAAAGTGGTGATATTGCCGCCGAGTTTATTGAGCGCTCTAAGGAGCACCAGAGGTCAGTGAATATTTTCCTTTGTTCTATCACCTTTTTTTTATACTTAGTTGATGGCAATCTGAATGTTTGACGTACCCAGTTCCACAACTTCTGTGAAAGTAAATCAGTCATGATTATGACCACAATCAGATCATTAGTGTCCACAAGATTATTTCTCCATTTTTAATCTGGACAGTTGGCGATTTGTCCACAATCAGATCATTAGTGCCTTGGGAAATTAAGTCTTAGCCGAGAGAAATAGTGTATTGGTTGTGACACTAAACTGGACATAATATACTGACGTATTAGCAAATCCCACTGTGCTACATGACAATATTTGGAGCAAAAAGCACGAGCAATCTTGCTCCATGTCTGTTGATTTGTCTTCTGTTTCCTTTTTTTTTTTTGCTATAACAAAAAATAGGGTTTCCTGATTCATATTGCTGCTGTGACAAAAATAGCTAATGGATTTAACTGGCTAGAAACAATTGCTATAATCTAATAGGAAAAGAAATTTTGTTCTTGATATGGTGGGGATATGCAGTTGTAACTTTGTATCTTCTTTCCTTGTCAGTGTACAATATAATCGATGAGAGTTTGAGTTGGTTTCTTATTTTAGGGCAAATTGGTTTGCCCATGATATACATGGCACAGCAAGTTCAGGGTTTTCCATGTGCCATTAACACTCTGAATTAAGAAAGTTACCCCTCTAATAAAGTAATTTGTGGAAAAATATGCCACTGCATTCACATCTCTCCTGATGCCTTTTTTTGTGCAAACTTCTCTTAGAAGTATCTTGATTATTCTTTTCAGCAACCTGTTTTGTGCTGAGTGGTACTAAAGACTGTTGTCTCACTCAGCAAACTGTGCTTGGTCTACCAATTTCATTACCTCTGGGACCTTGTAGCATAAATTTCATAATCTGATAATCCAGCACATTTTAGTTGGCCATTTTTTTTATGACAACCTTTCTGTCATCTGCTTTAAACATGACAAGCGCCTATTTCTGGTTGATATTCATAGCCATTATTTTACAATAGATATAGGACAGAAGTCACAAAATTGGAACTTAGGGTGTTTGGTATGACTGTTCAATTGTTGTAAGAGCAAGACATTTTTTTGCTATTTGTGTGGGCTGTGTGTTGATTTTTTAGGTACTTCCGCTTATAATAGCTGTACGACTATATGCTTCCTTGCCACTATATGCATGGGGAAAAAAAGTCAAATGTGTCTTATTTTTGACAGGAGGTAGTAACATACTAACATGTGTAACCTAGGTGGTGGCAGTATAGAAATGCTGTAGTGTACCAAGAGTATCAGTCAATTTTGCTTAACGCTTATTCACATGGTAATGACTTTGTCGATTTAGAAGTTCTTTAAAGCTTTTTAGCACCACCAATATCACTTTTGCAGGCGCATGCAAGAACAAAAGAAATCAGGACGCATATGGAGACGATGAGGACTAAAAGTTGGAAGGAAAACATATGAATGTACACACTAAAGACAATTCAAACTTTTTGGCGCTTCAATCCGAATGAAGTGAATGGATCCATCAAGGATTGCAATTTTGTCATCGTTTGCATTGGCGGTTAATAAATGTTTTCATTTTAACAGGTCTTACAACGATACCAAACGTTATTTATAATTGTTGATGAGAGGCCATACCGGCCGAAATATTGCGCTTGCTGCTTGTATTTTTTTTAATAATCTGTTGCTTGCATTTTTTTAAGGGTCACAAAAGTTTAATATGGCGGTTGCTGCTTGCATTGTTTTGAGGGTCGCGAAAGTATTAGGCCTTGTTTAGATTCGATTTTTTTTTTGAAATTTGACACCGTAGCATTTTCGTTTTTATTTGACAAACATTATCTAATTATGGAGTAACTAGACTTAAAAGATTCATCTCGTGATTTACAGACAAACTGTGCAATTAGTTTTTGTTTTTATCTATATTTAATGCTCCATGCAATGTGTCGCAAGATTCAATGTGATGGAGAATCTTGAAAAATTTTTGGTTTTTGGGTGAACTAAACAAGGCCTTAAAATGGTGCTTGCATTGTTTTAAGGGTCCTATGGCACTACGTTACCATCCCTACCAAAGTACTGCTATAGCTTCATTCTAAATCAAACATGACTGAGTTTATGAAGAAATGTATCATGATTTACAATGTCAAATAAGTTTCATTAAATATATTCCAATAGCGTATTTATTTGAATTTCTAGATACTAGCATGTTTTCCTGAAAATTTTGACTTAGAAACAGAATTAAAATGAACTATCATTTGGAACGGAGGAACTAGCATTTAATAATCCTTGGACATAGGTCAACGTCCCACGTTTGAGATACGAAATCGAGAATCCATAGACATGCGGTTGCAAGGCTTAACACGAGCTAATATAATTCCATTTGTCTAGTAACGTTTTTAGAGCTTTCAATGAAAGAATCTGACTTTTACATGCTTAGCATAGTGCCATAGTCACACATATTTATTGTCTGCTAAAACTAGACTGCATCATGATGAATAAACATAATGTAAGCATCAAAATAAGCTTGACTCAGCTAGAACGGTACTCAGATCCATGCTTAGCATAGTCACATATTTATTGTCTGCTAAAACTCTTAACTGCATCATGATGAATAAACATAATGTAAGCATCAAAATAAAGCTTGACTAGGCTAGCACGGTACTCAGATCCTATTTGGATCCCGTGGTCCATTAAACTTGAGCTCTTTAGGCTCTAACAGGTGGTCTAAAATACAGTCTAATGTTTAACCAACACATACAAAAAATTATGAGTTCATGGAAGTATGGAACCATATAAATGTGCTAAAATGATATAAAGTTCAGTAGTGTTCGTTTCGCTGAAAAGCAAAGCTGAAAAATATTGTTCGCCGCACATTAACCAGCGAACATGGAAGTCTCATCTATATTCAGAAAAAAAAACAATATAATTGGACGAGGACAGATGTAGTGGGGGGTGGTTTATTGTGAAACAGAGAGACCACTAGCGGGATTGCTATTTGCAAAACAACTTGCGAAGTGGTAAATGTACCATATTTTCCTTCCGATAACAATAGGTGCCTCCGTGGTTCCTGGAAAATCATTTTTCGCGTGCTCCCATATTGACCGATATAAAAAAAAAATGCACATGTTGATCATCGATGCAGTAAATCATCTGGAAAAATCGTTTTGGCGTGCTCCTAGCAACGTAATAATCCGGCCGATATAAAAAATGCACATGTTGATCATCGATGTAGTAAATCATCTTGTAGGAAAACCACCACAATTTTTTTTTTGAAACCACCACATATGTTGATCAACTCGTCCTATTTGCTTGTATGAAAAACCATGACAGAAAATACAACATGTGACTATGGAAGCAGATGTTACGAGAGAAAGACACTGCTGAAGATTCTGCTCAAGCAGACTAGGCCTCGCTCTACCGGGTCATGGAACTATGGAAGCAGTGCTGTTGGGAAGTAAACGGATGGAACTTGGAAGCCAGGGAAAAGGAAGACATACAAAAGAAAAGTTGCAACGGCCAAATTGGCAACAGGTTCATTGGAATTTATTTATGGTGGATGTGCGTGCGTCGCGTGGCAGCGCTTGGATCCCTCGCGTACTCGCACTGCGGCTGGTTTTAGACCGTCCACCACAAAGTCGCGTGGACGTTCAGTCCTCGCGACCACAAACTGTAGTATCGGAGGAGTGAATCGAGTCGCGCTCGCGGCCGGTTTAGCCGTGCGGCACAGCAGCAGGCGGCTAAGAACGCAGCGATGCAGGCGCGCGCTTACCCCGCGCACTTGCCGGGGAGCGGGCCACTGCCGGGCGTGGTCGGCACCAGCCGCGGCGGCCTGTTCCCGTGCGGCAGCCTCGGCAGGCGAGCTCCCGCGGGCCGAGGCGGCGCCACCAGCGTCGTCTGCGCCGTTGACGGGGCTTCCGTTGCGGCCGCCGCCTCCGCGGTCGCCGATTCCCCGCTCCCGCCCGCGCAGGTCACCTGGCAGATCGTCGTCGGCGCTGTAGGTCGGCCCGTGTTACCTGTTCCGTCGCTCGAGTGTGTTGCGTATTGTCCGTTCCACGAGCTCAATTGTCTGACAGCATCGGCTCTTGCTTATCGTTCGTGCAGCTGGAGTGACGCCTTTCGTCGTTGCAGGGGTCGAGTTCGGCAAAAGAATCGTGAGTGTGCTAGGCCTGTTGTTTCTCGCTCTTTGGCGCACTGTTTTCTTTTTCTAATTATGTTTGCCCTGGAGCTGAAGGGATTGTCCTTAGCGACCAAGAGACAGAAAATGCCCCTGTGTACTATCCCTATCCATTTCGACTCTAGGTCACCCTAATTTGCATAAGCATTTGTCAGCCGAAATTTGCTGACAGTCATTTTTTTAGATGATTTCCTGACAGTCTTTGCTAACTGAATTTCTGTCAGTTCCCCATTGACACGTTACCATCCTTTTTTTCATGATCGTTTCTCTCCTGATTTTTCAGATCGCACAAAAGAAATGCGAAGTCTGTGGAGGCTCTGGTCTTGTAATGAAGAAAGATAATTACGTCCGATGCCAAGGGTGTGGTAAGTAGACCAAATCTATCCATTTTTCTCTCACAATAAATCAACAAAGTTTGTAATATATTGTAGTGTCACTTTGGCTTTGGGATAACGAATTCAGAAGACCTTGCAACCCCCGATGGCATGCATGTGGAAAATTTGACAACGATTTGCTGCCTGTTCCGCAGGTGGTTTCCTTCCATGGCAATCTTGGCGAAGATTCTTCACCGGATGAACGTGGTCCTCTAGCGCGCTCCTTGCATCAGTACTCTTATTATACTCTACTAGCGGTCTAGCGCTGTAACTAAAGATGGATGAGAGGATCGAGCTGGAAAAAGAAATAGGAAGATACGGAGTACTGTATAATTAAATGATGAAGAACATCGTGTTTGAAACACCTTGTCACTAAACCATGAATGAAGCAATATACTGTAGACATGTAGTAGGAGTACGTATTGCTCGTGCATGTTGTCGGCTTACAGACAACCAAATTGAGTTGAGATATGTCACTACGTACGTTATTCGAGTTTTGCGTCCCCGTACATGGTGGTCAAGTTTCACCGTGAGCATGCTGGCCGTCCTATGACTATGATCCCTGGAGGCTATGGCAATCTAGTGAATCTACTAAACGGCTTGTCAAATAAATTATAGTAAGTGCCTCTTGTGGGAAAAAAAAGGAAAATCCAGTAAATGCAAATAATGGTTTCCTATTGGTGTATATTTGCGGTACCAAAAAATATCGCTACTCAGTATATGAAGTTATGAGATATTTGGTTTGCTGAATGAGGTAGTCTATTGTCATCTTACTCCTTAGTTTTTTTTATTTAGTTTATAGAATACAAATCAGCAACTATATTTTTTTCTCACAATGCATCATCAAATTTAAAGAATGACTCGCAATGCATCATCGCATCTACAACCCTTATTTAGTTCGTGAATTTTTTTTGCTTTAGCTACTGTAGTATTTTCATTTGTATTTAATAATTAATCTCTAATTATAGATTAACTAAGCTCAAAAAATTTATTTCATAAATTACATACAAACTGTGCAATTAGTTTTTATTTTTGTTTATATTTAATGATTGATATATACATTTAAAAATTTAATATAACAGAAAATCTTTAAGAATTTTGAAAACTAAACCAAGCCTTGATTAGACAGTAAACAAGACGCTTCAATCTGCATTGCCTCAAAAGTCAGCTCATCGTAGGAGCCAGTGAGCCACCGGCCACCGCCCAGGCACGTGTCCCCCCTTGTACGGTTTCCCAGATCTGCGCGCGTCGCGCAGCCTTTTTCCCCATGCTTCCACCTCCACACCGTCACAGCGTCACCGTCTCCCCCATCCACGAGGGGCCAACCAAACCAACCGGCAACCGCCCACGGCGGCCGAGCTCGAGGCCGCGCCCATCCCAATGTCACCTGGTAATAATCGCTGACGTACTATTCGCCGGGGATCTGCGCAGCTCCGCGCGGCGGAAGGCACCACCCATCTGCCGTGCTTGCCCGCGGGACGGGTAGTTGTTTGTTTGTTACGTTGCGCTACCTCCTCCTCCCTTATCTCCTCGCCCGTTTGCCTGACTCGGACGCCGGCCTCACCGAGTCACCGTCTCCCACATCCGGCTTGTCCCCACGCGTGACGCGCCCACGACTCCTCCTCGTCGTCCTCTTGTGATCCCCCGTCTCGCTGCCGCCTCCTCCCGACTTGCCAAACTCCAATCCAACACGCCATGCGCCCATGCCCTTCGTGCGTCGATACTCTAGTCAAGCAACACACTCGCCTTCTCCCTCCGACCTTCCAGCTCTAGCTCTGATCCGAACCGATACAGCCATCCAAGACGCCCGCGGCCGCCGTGAGCGGGTGACCCTCTGCGCTGCAGCGCTGCGCCGGCGCCACCACCCAAATGGATGACATCGCCAGCGAGGCGCCGGTGGGGGCGTTCGCCATCGGCCCGTCCACGGCGCTGGGCCGCGCCGTCGCGCTCCGGGTGCTGCTCTGCGGCTCCGCGGCGCGCCTGCGGCACCGCCTGGCCGCGGCGCTCCGCGCCGCGCTGCCCGTCGCGGCGGCGTGGCTGCACCCGCGCGACAACACGCGCGGGATCCTGCTCGCCGTCTGCGCCGTCGCGCTCCTGCTGCGGGGCCGACGCGGCAGGGCCGGGCTGCGGGCGAGGGTGCAGTCCGCCTACCGCCGCAAGTTCTGGCGGAACATGATGCGCGCCGCGCTCACCTACGAGGAGTGGGCGCACGCGGCGCGGATGCTGGAGCGCGAGGCCGCCCCGCGCCGCGCCAGCGACGCCGACCTCTACGACGAGGAGCTCGTCCGCAATAAGCTCCGCGAGCTCAGGCACCGGCGCCACGAGGGATCGCTCAGGGACATCGTCTTCTGCATGCGCGCGGACCTGCTCAGGAACCTCGGCAATATGTGCAACCCCGAACTGCACAAAGGGAGGCTGCAGGTACATAATTCAATGCAATCGCGTCGATCGAACGAAATTTCGACGCCATCTGATGACTGCTCTGAAGAGAGACCATATAGCTTAGCTAGGAGGAAGCGGTGCATCAATCTTCTTAGCTAATTTTATGTAGTTTCAATATTGGACCACTCGTTTTAGCATATGAGAATAAACTCGTCACTCTAATTTGGGGATGAACAATTCCCATATGTACATATGTGGACTTGACTAGGCAGATTCCGCTCCTCATTGCTGAAAAGTAGACAAGTAATAGTAGTTATCTATCCTGTTCCTTTTGAGTTACAAAAATCAAATATTATAAACTAAGATCTGCAAAACATTTAGCCTACAATTTGTACAAGTGACAATGACAATTGCATTATGAACATATTGCATCTTTGGCACATCATTTTTTTTTTGATCAGGATGTTGGGTTTGAGCTCTATAGTTGCTTTTTTATTCCACCAAGTGTTCAGGTGTTAGAGCTTGTAAGATTAGTGTAGCACTATGTTGGTCACTAATTTGTTTTATTGTAATGTTCTTGCTCGCTAGGTGCCTAGACTCATAAAGGAATACATTGAGGAAGTATCTACTCAACTGAAAATGGTCTGTGATTCTGATTCAGATGAGTTGCCTCTTGAAGAGAAACTCGCATTTATGCATGAGACAAGGCATGCCTTTGGTAGAACAGCCTTGCTGCTAAGTGGAGGTGCTTCATTGGGATCCTTTCATGTGGGTGTTGTTAAAACCTTGGTAGAGCATAAACTTTTGCCAAGGATAATTTCAGGATCAAGTGTTGGCTCGATAATGTGTTCTATAGTAGCAACAAGATCATGGCCTGAGCTGGAGAGCTTTTTTGAAGAGTGGCATTCCCTGAAATTTTTTGATCAGATGGGTGGAATCTTTCCTGTGGTTAAAAGAATTTTGACGCAAGGCGCTGTTCATGATATAAGGCACTTGCAGGTGCTTTTGAGAAACCTTACCAGCAATTTGACATTTCAAGAAGCTTATGACATGACTGGTCGGATTCTTGTTGTCACCGTGTGTTCTCCAAGGAAGCATGAGCCGCCTCGATGCCTAAACTATTTAACATCACCTCATGTTCTTATCTGGAGTGCAGTAACAGCTTCCTGTGCTTTTCCTGGACTTTTTGAGGCCCAAGAATTGATGGCAAAAGATAGATTTGGTCAAACCATTCCTTTCCATGCTCCATTCTTATTAGGCATAGAAGAACGAACTGTTGCTCCAACCCGCCGCTGGAGAGATGGGAGCTTAGAAAGCGATTTACCCATGAAGCAATTGAAGGAACTATTCAATGTGAATCATTTCATAGTAAGCCAAGCCAATCCTCACATAGCTCCGCTGTTGAGACTAAAGGAAATCGTCAGGGCTTATGGAGGCAGCTTCGCTGCCAAGGTATGTCAAATAGTTTCTCCTTGTTGTATTCTTTTTATTGAGTTTGTCTTATTTCCTCTTACAATGCAGATATACTTTTGATTGGACATGCTTCCAATCCATGTAAAACATAAATATATTTCTTCTTTTACCTACAGTTGTCATATGACATGCCTTCTGACATACTAGGAATGGTACCATGTTGATGCCTAAGTAGCATAACGTCCCACTACACTGCTAGAATTATTTGCTGCAAATAATAGATGGATACTCTGGCCAGATAGTTCATTTTACCAAAGTATCATCTGCAGGCATGTTATGATGTACTAATACGTGTTTATTATTTCTTTTATTTAGCTTGCTGAACTTGCTGAGATGGAAGTCAAACATAGGTGTAATCAAGTTTTGGAACTTGGATTTCCTCTAGGAGGATTAGCTAAATTATTTGCTCAAGATTGGGAAGGCGATGTTACAGTTGTTATGCCAGCCACTCTTGCGCAGGTCTGCAATGTTTCCTATTCTCTCTCCTTTCATTCAAGCAAATGTCAGTTATTGACACGGTAATCAGTAAACTGACACATGATTTCTTTCCCACTATCATCAGTATTCCAAGATGATACAGAACCCATCTTATGCTGAGCTTCAGAAGGCTGCGAATCAAGGTAGGAGATGCACTTGGGAAAAGCTATCAGCCATCAGGGCAAATTGTGCTATTGAGCTTGCACTGGATGAATGTGTTGCCCTCCTGAACCACTTGCGTAGGCTAAAGAGGAGTGCAGAAAGAGCATCCGCATCGCAAGGATATGGTCCAGCAATCAGGTTCTGCCCATCTAGGAGGATTCCATCCTGGAATCTCATAGCAAGAGAAAATTCAACTGGTTCTCTTGAAGAAGAAATGCTTACATCTCCTCAAGGACCTGGAGGAGTTGCTGGAACATCTACCAGAAACCAGTATCCTCAGAGAAGTGCACATGAGAGCAGCGACAGTGAATCTGAGAGTATTGATTTACACTCTTGGACAAGAAGTGGTGGCCCTCTTATGAGGACAACCTCAGCCAATAAATTCATCAGCTTTGTTCAGAATCTTGAGATCGACACAGAATCCAGAACAATTCCATCGAGGGAAGACATAACTGATCTTGTGACACCAAATGCTGGTACCTTGGCAGCTCATGCAGTGAGTAGAGAAGCAATCGATAGGAGCTTGGACAATTCAGCTTTAGATATCCATGATACCAGTACCCCTAGATCGACATTTGGCCCTTCAACAAGTATTGTGGTTTCTGAAGGTGACTTGTTGCAGCCTGAAAAGATTGAAAATGGTATTTTGTTTAATGTTGTAAGGAGGGATACTCTGCTCGGGTCTAGTAGTGGAGTTGAGTCTCAAGGATCTCCTCGGGAACCAGATGTTGAAACAGTACAGACGGAGTGCCTTGATGGCGTGTCTACTTCTGATGATGATGATGACAAGGAACTAAATGCCATTGATGATGGAGGAACTAGTCCCATGAGCAGAAATAATCTACAACATCAGGGGTCCTCACTGGAAGAAAAATTATACCATCCCTCTTCCTTAAATTCTGAAGACGAGACAAACACAAACAAACCAGAAGCTGCATCGATTTTTGATATATGTACAGATATGCATCCGGCATCTATTAGCCTACCTGAAGGGTCTTCAGAAAAGACAGAACTGGAAACAACAAAGATTCCTGATGACAATTCAGCTGTTATGAATGATGAAGTTGCCTCAGGTGCTGGTAACTAAGAGTTGTCCTCCCTCTAGCTTTAAGGCAGAAATGAAGAATAAGTTATTACTTTCAAGGATAGAATTGGGATTCTAACATCTAGCAGAAATGAAACTGTACAACCTGGCATTGATTTCAACTCAGCGAAAACTAATTCAGACAGCAGCAGTTGTCATCTCAATTGGATTTGCAGATGCCTGATGACCAGATGCTACCTCAGAGCCTGTAAACAGTGGATACAAGAGGCACCTGGATCTTCCATGAACATGGATATGCTCACACAGGAAGGTTAAGCATCGATCCCATGGCTTGTTGGCAGTTTGCTTTATAAGCAAACTGAATTGTGCAAATAACTGGCCAAGTAGGGGCAAATTTTCCAATGCCGATGGTATACTCAATGGAAGAGTTGTCTTATAATCCTAAAGGTAGTGAAAACAATGCTAATGAGATCAAGGATGACTCCAAATAATTCTCTCTTACGTGATGTGTGATATGAGAGCATCAGTCCATTTTATATGGTTTCCTTGATACATTGTCATGTTATGTGTAATATAAGGCTTATGTACCCAATTCTGAGGGGACTCTATGCAGAGACTATGATAGGTTTTATTTTTCTAAGTATCAGAAGAAAAAGAACTGGCTCCATGTCACTGCCTCCAAAAGACAGCATATGTTTTTTTTTCACGAGCAGGCCGTAGCCTGTTTCCATTAAGATCAGGAAAGCGTCAAAGTTACATGACGTCGATAAGTTCATGCTGTTCCACACCCGCTGGCACTAGTGTTCCAGACCAATTAAGAATGTCGACAAGCTAGAGCCTAGCAGTGCAGTAGAACCTGTGACCATGGATACAATAAGGCCTCGTTTAGTTTCCAAAATATTTTGCAAAATTTCTCAGATTTTTCATCACATCGAAGCACTAAATATAGATAAAAGGAATACTAATTACACAGTTTACCTACGTCGAAGCACTAAATATAGATAAAAGAAATAACTAATTACACAATTTACCTGTAATTTACGAGATGAATCTTTTGAGCCTAGTTAGTCTATGATCAGACAATATTTGTCACATACAAATGAAAGTGCTATTATTTTTATTTTGCAAAATATTTTGAAACTAAACAAGACCTAAGACCTAAGACAAAGCGTTGGGACCTCTTGAACCTACTCGACGTCGTTATCGGACCATGGTGCCGATGTCTCCCAGGAAAGAGTACCCCGTGGCTTCCCGCCTCATAGGGGACAGCTTGCGGCGAAAGTTTGCTAAAATTCTTGAAAGGACGCCTCATTAGGCTAGAGCATATGCTTGATCTCAATTAGCGTGACACTACTGATAATTATAGATGCCTGTATCGATATATGGTACTGAGCCGTTTGGTAGCGTTTCCTGGAGCAGATTCATGGTGAGAATCACTCCTCTTTAACGAAACAATAAAATCTCACATAGATTATGGTAGAAAGCATATAAGAATTACTTCTTCGTTTATACTGGAACCGGAAGATGGGGGTACAAAACCTGTTCCTGTTGCTTCCTATTTAAATTTTATTGAAACCATTTCAGAATCAGAATCAGAATCAGAATCAGAATCAGTTCTCACGTGCTCTCCATCCTACTTCTCCCACTAAAATCAATTGGCTTGAAAATTTTTTGCAAAATTTTTGGAAGTAAATAAGGCCTTAACGAAGGAGGAAGACTACACCTCAGCCTTCGGCCTTGAGGCTAGGGCCTTGTTTAGATGTGAAAAAATTTTGGATTTCGCTACTATAGCATTTTCGTTTGTTTGTGGTAAATATTATCCTATTAAAGACTAACTAGAGTCAAAAGATTTGTCTCGCGATTTACAGTCAAACTGTGTGATTAGTTTTTGTTTTCGTCTATATTTAATGTTTCATGCGTGTGCCGTAAGATTCGATGTGACCGAGAATCTTGAAAACTTTTTGGATTTCGGGGTAAACTAAACAAGGCCTACTTAGTGGAAGTCGTCAGCTGGGCCCAGGCCCAGGCCCACAAAGGCACAGGAATTGAGGGTTGATGAAGACGATGGTCGTACTCGTACGAAACCGGCGCGCAGGGCTTACGTGCTGTGTGCACGCGAGCACCGCCTGCCCGCCCGCCTCACCGCCGGGCCGGGGTGCGGCGGAACTGACTAGCGGATCAACAAGGGCGGCCGGGAGGGATGCATGCCGGATCGATGCGGCTCGGCTAGACACGGATGCTAGCGCGTTTCCATCACGTTGGATTATTGCCAGCAGCTGCTGATCCATCGAAGCCGGCGGCCGGCCGTTCCGTGCTGACCAGCCTGACCTGCCCGACGGGCAATGGCGACGCGCGCGCGCGTTTGGACGGACACTCATGCATGATTGATAGATAGATGGATAGATCTCTCTTGATGACCTCTCGCTCGACGACTCGGTCGTATGCGTGAACGAAATCCACACACGAGATGTGCTTCTTGTGCTTCCCTTCGCGGTGCACATCGATCTGTTGCAACTGCATGCAAACTTTTTCCGCGCGGCATGCTCCTGCTTGTTGTTCCCGTCACCGCAACGTGTGACGCCTGAACGCGCGCGGGCGGACCCAATCAAACTTCGATCATTCAGGTCCGTGCGGCCGTCCCACCGAGAGAATCTTTGTTCCACAGTTTCGGATCATCCGTTCGCCCAACTTTGGGTTGTCGTACGTGTGCCCGTCCATCGTAAAGACGACGCCGCCCCCGGCCGGACGAGTTACGTTTGGCGTGGTTCAGCTGGGGACAAGCCATGCTTTCGAGTGTGCAGTGCCTCCTCACTTTGGGCTACACGCGCGCCTCGGTGGAATCCACCGCGCGGGGGGCGCCAAAGCGATCCACATGCAGATGCTCTCATGTACAAGTGCCTACAGCATCGTCGAGCGTCGTCCAGTGAAAAAAAGAAATGCTAGTAGTAGACCGAAAAATTAATAAGGCATGGTGTGTATCCGATTCCGATGTTTCAGTTATGTGTCGTCGTAGTAAGGGCCGGGGCCTTCGGCCTTCCGATGACCGGTCTTTACGTGGCGACCAGACGTACAACGATGCTGAAAGTGAAATTATTGGCCATGTAGAAACAATAATATCGTACTCCCTCCGGTCCATTTTAGAGCCTGTTTAGATTGGATTTGAAAATTTTCTGGGTGTCACATCGGATGTGTCGGAAGGATGTCGGGAGGGGTTTTTAGAAACTAATAAAAAAACAAATTACATAGCTCGTCAGGAAACTGCAAGACAAATTTATTAAGCATAATTAATCTGTCATTAGCATATGTGGGTTACTGTAGCACTTAAGGCTAATCATGGAGTAACTAGACTTAAAAGATTCGTCTCGCGATTCTCAACTAAACTGTGTAATTAGTTTATTTTTTATCTATATTTAATGTTCTATGCATGTGTCCAAAGATTCGATGGGATGGATGAAAATTTTTTGGATGGGGAACTAAACAGGGCCTTATCTGGCGCACGTTAGAATGACACATTCTCCTAGATTACATTTTGACCATTCATTTACTTTATATTATATTATTTATACTTATAAACTTATAATCATTGGATAGTATAATTTCTTACAAATCTAATTATATAAAGCTTGTGTTATAATAGTTAATAATTATTAGTCAATTAAATGGTCAAAGTTTTTAAAGTTTGAATCTTGATATGCGTGTGCGCCAGATAAAATAGACTGGAGGGAGTAGTATATTAGAGCCCTAGTCTACCGCGCTAAATTCGATCGGTGGCAGCAAATACTTTTAGTTTCCAAAAAAATTTTACAAAAATTTTCAGATTCCTCATCACATCAAATCTTGTGGCACATACATATTTATTTGTAATTTATAGGACAAATCTTTTGAGTTTAATTAATCTAGAGTTAATTAATATTTGACAAATACAAACAACAGTGTTACAGTATAGAAAACTTGGAACTCAACAAGGTCCTATCTGCGGCTGTTGTTCCTCTCCTACTACCGTAGCTACTACTAGTACTCTTTATGCGTGGGCATTATATATATATATACTATGAGCAAACTGCAATAGGTTGTATAGCTGGTATATATCAATCAGATCAGATGGAGCATGATCCATAAGCTAGCATCGACCTGTGGCAACCCTCTGTACCAATCTATTAGGTGAATGTCTAGTTTCTCTTTTGCAGTTGTACTGCCCATTCAGTTGCTAGGTTCTCCGGTCACACCACGCCTTATTTGGCCTGCATCACAGTTCACAACTCTGGGCATAATGCTCAGCTAGCCTAAAGGACGACGGCCTTAAGAGTTAAGAGCATAGCAGTTCGAGAAAACTCTAATCCCCCAAGACTAGTTATTGGGGAGATACATGTTGGTTTTGAAGATCTTTTCTCCAGTAGAATGAGAAAATTCCCCAAGGTCTCCCCTTTTTTTCTCATTGGGGTTGGATTTGGAGGACTGCTGCAATTATAAGATCTCCAAAACAACTATTTTTTTTTATTGAGGGTTAGAAAAGGAGGTGCTCTAAACCCAAGCGTACATGACTATAAAATGCATGCTTAGAATCAATCAGTGACCCCATTCGCGCTCATTATTGCCTTGTGCTACTAAAGTTTGGGTCCACAGTCCACACACACGTGACCCATGCGCTGGTGGCATTTGTAAGTACTGCAACTTTGATGGCATTTGTAAAGTACTGCAACTTTCGAAACATCGAAGAAGGTGGATTTTCTTTTTTCCAAACATGCGTCGGCACGTGCTTCGTTAAGAGAAAAATGAAGTGTCACACACAGTGTACTTCCTCCGCTCATCGTTAACTGTCATTCTCACCTCATAAAAAATTAAACATACCCGACTTTGACCAAATATATAAGAAAAATATTAATATTTATGATACATAACTAGTATCATTAGATTTATTGGATCTATTTTCATAATATACTTACTTGGAGATATAACTGTTGCTAAAAATTTTTCTACAACCTAATTGAACTTAAGAAAGTTTAACCAACATAAATATTATGGCGACATTTAAAAAGGAATAGGGAGTAAAGTGCAAACAACCAGCCACCTCATATAGCGATTGACGATCCTAAGCTAGATAAACACCCTTGCGACCTAGAAGTACTAAGGTCACATCTGTTCGTTTGAGCTTATCTGCCGAATTTATCTATCATTCTACAATGTTTTCTTTCATAACAATTCAGCGAACAATATTTTCTGTCATGACTTTTCAGCAAATACATCCGGTACTACAGCACATACCCAAACAGCAAGGATAACCACCATTTTTAATTTAGCCTTCTTTCCAATATTTTTTTTGACATATACACCCCTAGATTACACCTTTTGGTGTTGGGTTGCACTCTTGGCACCACAGGATCGATTTGGCGTCGACCCCTGACATCCGATATTATCTATATTAAAAAAATATGGATGATGGATATCCGATACATTAGCTGTATGCATGAACAATAAAGTGCTTAGTGAAACTAATAGATACATCTATGCTTAATGACTAACAATATTCATTTTAATGTTGTTAATTAATGATGTGCCATTGAAACTATTTAAAAGTTATCTCTATATTACTAATGTTGTTTAAAATTAAATTATATATTTTTAGTATAGTTAAACAATATTCAAATTTAAAATCGCCAAGTCTAATTTTAATAATTTTTGAATAGTTGCTATTTACTCCCCCTGTATCAAATTGTAAGCCGTTTTATTTGATTTACAACTTGGAATGGAGAGATTAACTTTATTTCATATTCACTATGGAAGTCAGTTTCAGTTTGGATCTCTTTAAAAGTTATGTCTATGGCTATTGATATCTGAATGCAATTCTGAATCCAACCTAATCGATTTGTATTCTTATCCAAAAAATATTTGAATAAATAAAAAAAATATGAAAATTAGTGACATCTATATCTGATATATATTATTCCATACGAATTGATCCATTTTCACCTCTACCGTGGGAGCTCGGCTTAGAGAATGCTTGGAGACAAGCTCGAAGTTGGATTGGGACGTCTCGGCTGTGTGCTGAGGCGACGCGGCCGCGCCGATCGATCAAGATGCGACGCCCGAGACAGTAGTTACAGCGGGTCTCGCCGTTGCTCCACCAAGCGTCCGCCGGCCGCCGCTCCGCAAGTCGGCATGCATATGTTGCATATGCGTCAGGAGCAATCACCCTCTCCGCGACCAATGTACGTACGTACATACGTTGGGGGCCGGGTTCGGTTCGGCGACGTGATGCCAATGCGACAAGGAAGGCATCACCATCAGGAGCGTCGTGCATGCCCCCTGGAAACCTGCTCACGCCTTTGGCGCCGATGAGCATAGCTATCTAGCAGAGCTAGCTGCCGTGTGTGTTCCAGTGCCCGTGCACGTGTGGATACCGTCGGCCAACAAACTTACTAATTTGGTTTTGAATAAGACGGAGAAGGCGCGAGCGCGACATGGATATCATGCATGGACGACTGATGATGAGTGATCAGGAAGGCTCGTCTTGGCCGGATCGATCGGAGCCAGCCGCCGCGCTGCCGATGATCGCAAGTCGCAACTGACACGGCAACTCGACTCGACCACAGGGTGGTAGAGAGGTAGTCTAGAGCGCTCATGGCATGGAGACGACCGCGCGTCCGCGTCGTCGTCGTCGTTCGCAGCGAGGGGCGCGGGTGCGGGTGAAATCGGGGCGGGCGCGCGCGGCCGCGCGGGGGATGCATTGGTGCTAGCTGCTGACCCCCGACGGCGACGTACGACGACGCGCGCGTTTGGACGGGGGCGGCGGGCCTCCCATCCCATCTCGCGCCACGACACGACGCGGTCGATCGTGCATGATGTCCATCATCGATCTGTTGCGCGCACGCTTTGATTTCTCCGCGCGCGGCAACTGAACCTGCAGCTGCATGCATGCATGTGTCGTCGTACGCTGCAATCATATAATCATATCATATGACCATGCACTACAGGTACTCGTCGGTGGACGCGGGCCCAACTTCAGGTCGCTGCCTGCCTCTTGTTCCGTGAAGAGAGACTCTTTCTAGCTAGCGCTCCACGGTTCCGGTCGCGCTCTCGGGTGTTCCGTCGTCGTAAACAACGGCCGGCGGCTTTGATCGATGGACATGGTTCGGCTGGGGACAAATGTGCTTTTTAGACGCTGTCGCTTCACTTTTGGCTACAGCGCCCCTCGATCGATTGATCGATCGATCGGTGCCTCCGTGGAATCCACCGCCGGGCGCCAAAGCGAGATGCTCCCATGCTCTCTCATGGTGTGTGTCGCTTGGACGTATATATCTAGCTTTATTTCCTGTATATCACTAGTAGCTACGCTACGCGTGCAGCGAAACAAAAGGAGCTGAAAGTCCTGTCAAAAAAAAGGGGGAGGGGGGCGGGAGACCGGGTCGGAGCTGCATGCATGCGCGCGGACGGCGAGCCGGCCGCCGCCTCGTGGCGCCATTTCGGTGATCGGACAACTCCGTGTGAGACGAGGTGTGATGATGCGATCGAAGTGTCATCGTGATGCACCCAATGGCCAATGCAAACGTTTCAAGCATGGATGTTGTGTGCACCTAGCTAGCTTCCCTCTCGACCAGTCTTTGACACGCAACCGTACAATGCGTACAACGATAGGATGAAATGAGATGGGTCGTCCCATCGACGCGCGCATAAATGTCAATTTGTCAAGTACGTGCATTGAGCACTCGGAGGCGGATCGAGCTAGCTAGCTATTGCGCGCGAATTCGATCGATGGGAACCAAATCCAATGTACTGGCTAGCTAGTTCCTCCTACCGCAGCCATGTATTGTCATAGCGAATATGTGAGAAAACGGCAAGCTGCGATGGGAATCACCTGGGGTGGGGACTCTGGCTCTCTGCTAAATATAGGAAATGATACTGTCCATCCATTGTTGCTACTTGCTAGCCTCTAGATTACGCACGCCTTCCAGAAGGCTATATATGTCCTCAGCTTAAACGGAAAATTCCTAACAACATAGCATACTTTAAGTGCATGAGGCACGGTATATAGAATGCTCCGATCGAGCTAATAATTAGCCACCCCACTATAAAAAAGGATTTTAAGAGACAACACATTTTACTTTTAGTTCCAAATAGTTGAGCAACTCAATGGCCATAGCTTATGATGTAGTCAAGAAGTAAACCGTAGCCCCTCGTCTCCAGAAGTCGATTTTCAGAGATGGACAATTTCTAGAAGCGATCAAATATTCATTTTAACTTCTTATATTTTGAATTTCAATATTTTTTTCAAATAACACAGACACATAACAAACTTGTAGTTCTCGACGTGGTATACATTTTGTAGCCGATGTAATTTTTATTTGAGATAACTTACACTAGTACACTGGAGCTCTATAGTGGCGATGAAAATGAATTTTCACCGGCGGTTTACACGGCCGCCAGTCCTAAAGGCCAGTGAAATTAAAAGGACTGGTGGTTTGCTTAGAACCGCCAGTGGAAATCGATTTCCACTTGCAGTTCACTTAGCCAACCATGGAGAGAGAAACAATAACATTCTAAATAAATTGAGAAATATAAATAGAGAAACTTAATACTACCTTACTAAAGAGAGAGAGAGAGAAACAATAACATTCTAAATAAATTGAGAAATATAAATAGAGGAACTTAATACTACCTTACTAAAGAGAGAGAAACAATAACATTCCAAATAAATTGAGAAATAATTAAAACTACCTTACTAAAAACAATAATTGACAAAAACTAAAAAACAATATCTTTCTGTCTCTCCTAATTCATGGTGAATCCTAATAATACCTTGGATAACCTAAATTGAGAAGCAATCATGACAAGGGAGAGAGGAGAGACATTATCTAAACATATTTAATCAACTTCTTTGAAGAAATTAAACAATAACCTAGCTAATCTTCCTCTCCAACTCATAGTGAAACCCTAGATCCAAAAGTGGCTAAAATAGAGCAAGAATGACTAAACAGAGCCAATAGAGACATAAACTAACCTTTCTTAGCCATCTAGCTCGAAGAAATGAAGATCAAAACCTCTCTCCTTGTATTTTGTAAAATTGGACCTCCAAAATCGCCATAAATGGAAGTTGGCTATGTGTTGCTGTTCTGGTCGGGAGGAGGAAGAAGGGGTATTTATTACAGTTTTACCATTGGCGGTTGTCTGAAGCAACCGCCAGTGGTAATTGTTGTCCACTGGCGGTTGGCCAAGCCAACCACGGTTGTGTTAAGACAACCGCCAGTGGAAATGGGTTTCCCCTGGTGGTTGACAAGTCCGCGCCCGTGCCTTTGCTTGCACTGGCGCGTGATAACTCAACCGCCAGTGCTATTTTTTTCATCCGCCAGCTTTGTGCTCTTTTGTACTAGTGTTAGAGGCCTAGATATCCATGTCTTTTGTTCTTAGATTTTGAAATTCAACTTTTTGAATTTTCAAACAATGCAACATCAAATTTCATGCATATGGCATGTACCAAAGATGTATCTACAAATTTGTAGTTCACAACAAGTCATTTATTAGAAACCCAAATATTTGTTACAAGCTCCTAGATCTATTTTAATTTATTTCTAGAAGCTAAAAATCATTCCCACCGAACCTACTAAAGGAAAGGTTGTTCTCCAATGAAAATTAGCGATAGATATGTAGTGGGATGGTAAGGGAGGCTCGCAAGTCTTGTTAGTACTTATGTCTTGTACCATAAATATCTAACTGTGTAATTACATTATATTTAGTATGCAAGATCCACTTCTTTGTGGTGTTTGGAGGTGGGAGACATAGTATCTATATATATCTAATCCCCGCTACAAATTTGTCTCAACATGTAAGTCATCAATGTCATCCCTCACTAATTATCCACATTATCTCTCACTAATAGCCATATCATGCCACTAACTTTCAATCTTAATTGCAAGCTATCCACATCATCTCCACCTCATTTCATTCTAAATTCTTCGCAATCCCCGCAGCAATACACATGGTATCGTCTAGTATCTTAATTATGATCCTAAACCCCATTAGATATTCTATCGACTTGCAATCAGTGCACTATCATATACATCTAATTGTCGTCGTTAGTATGTCATGCCATCCAATCCATTACTATTAATTTATAAGTAATTTAGTCTAGCTTAATTCTAATTTATTCGCAATTCCCGCAACAACGCGCGGGTATACTTCTAGTTTAGTCTTGGAGACGCTCTTGCATGGACGAAATAGGTACCGGGTGTATAGGCCGTTTGAGAGCATTTGAGATTTTTTATAGACTACACTTTTTTCATTGTACAGGTATTGGTTATTATATTTAGTCATGTGTCACTTAACAATTGGGTCTTATTTAGACTGCTCTAAGAGGTATTCTTCACTGACTTGTAATAATCATCTTACACACATGTACATGCCTTGAAGCTTTTTGTATTTACACCTCCCAATGTCTTCTATCTACAACCTCCTCCAAAAGCTCCATCAGGTTGTCCGGCACGGGCGCTGAAAGCCACGCACGACCGAGCCCAAACTGCGCCGGAAGCCAGGGGCAAGCAACAAGCAGACCACACACTAACCGCTGCAAGCCTCAGTGCAGTTACTGGCGCCAGCCGTTCCCGTGCTTGTCCATGTCCATCCAATCCAACTCATGCACTTGATCACTCCTACGCAAGTGCAGAGGCTGGGAATTGTACTTCCAATGCTAAAAAAAAATGCTCTTGATCACTCATTTGTCGACAAAGATTTATCTTTGGGACTGGGAGTGAGTACCGAGAGGCTGAGTCGCTGAGATCACTCCTGACGGCCGCTGCAATCACACGGGTTTGCGTATAAATAGTTCAGTCGCCCCATCTTGTAGCTTGTGCATATATAGTGTTGTAGCCTCGCTCCCTCCGCCTTGAGCGAGCGAGCATGGAGGTCTCAGCCATGGAGGATGCCTTCCCCAAGGCGACGGCGAGGAGGAAGGGAGGCCTCAGAACTATCCCCTTCATCATCTGTAAGAACACCGATCCAGCAGCTACCCATGTCTTCCTTCCTTGTAGCGCTCCCGCATGCTTAATTTTGCTTGGTGTACGTGTACGTGGGGTTGATCTGAGTCTGACGCCCTGACGGCGGTTCTGTTCGCGGCGGCATGCAGCGAACGAGATCTTCGAGAAGGTGGCCACGTTCGGGCTGACGGCCAACATGATCCTGTACCTCATCGAGCGGTACCTCATGTCCAGCGCTGTCGCCACCGAGGTCCTCTACTTCTGGAACGCCATCTCCAACTTCCTGCCCATCTTCGGCGGCGTCCTCGCCGACGTCCGCCTCGGCCGGTTCCGCGTCATCGCCCTCGGCTCCTGCGTCAGCCTCTGCGTAAGCGCCCACAATCGGCTCCATGATGCAGTGCAGGGCAATTGATTCATCAATCGCCGTGCTAATTTAATCTGCGTGTTGCTTGCGCCTGATGATCATCATCAGGGGATGTGCCTGCTGTGCCTGACGGCGATCCTCCCGGTGTACAAGAAGACCCCGGAGTGCGCGGCGGGAAGCGGCTGCGTGGTGCTGCCGTGGCAGCTGCCGCTGCTGTTCACGTCGTTCGCGCTCATGTCGCTCGGGTCGGGCGGCATCCGGCCCTGCACGCTGGCGTTCGGGGCCGACCAGCTGGACAAGCGTGACAACAGCGCCAAGAACGTGAGGACGCTGCAGACCTTCTTCAACTGGTACTACACGGTGCTGGGCCTCTCCATCGTGTTCGCGGCCACCGTCATCGTGTACATCCAGCAGGCCAGGGGCTGGGTCGTCGGCTTCGCCGTGCCCGTCGTGCTCATGGTCACCGCGCTCACGCTCTTCCTCCTCGGCTCGCCCTTCTACGTCAAGGAGGCGGCCGACAGGAGCGTCATCATCGGCTTCGTGCAGGTGCTCGTCGCCAGCTACAAGAACCGCCGCGAGCCCTTGCCGCCGGAGACCGCCGACTCCTCGAGCTTCTACAACAAAGCAGGATGCAAGCCCAGGACTCCCACGAACAAGCTAAGGTACTTGAACCGGGCCTGCGTGCTTCGGAACCCGGGCAAGGTGGACGGGGCGGCGTGCGACCCGTGGCGGCTGTGCACGGTGCAGCAGGTGGAGGACGCCAAGGCCGTCATCCGCGTGCTCCCGATATGGTCGACGGGGATCATGCCCGGCGTCGTCGTCGGGCAGCAGATGTTCCCGACGCTGCAAGCGAAGACGATGGAGCGGAGGGTGGGCAAGCTGGACATCCCCGCGGCCTCCTTCGGCGTCTTCGCCATCCTGACGCTCACCGTCTGGGTGGCCGTGTACGACCGCGTGCTGGTGCGGCCCCTGTCCCGGCTCACCGGCCACGCGCGCGGGCTCAGCCTGCGGCAGCGGATGGGCGCCGGCCTGGCGCTCTTCGCCGTGGCCATGGCCGTGGCCGCGCACACCGAGAGCGTCCGCCGAGCCGCCGCGATCGCCCAGGGGCTCCTCGACCGCGGCAAAGAGAAAGAGGAGCCGGTGGTGCACATGTCGGCCATGAAGCTGGTGCCGCAGCACTGCCTGACGGGGCTCGCCGAGGGCCTGAACCTGATCGGGCAGATCGAGTTCTACTACTCGGAGTTCCCCAAGACCATGTCCAGCATCGGGGTGTCGCTGCTCGCGCTCGGCCTCGGGTTCGGCGCCGTGCTGGGAAGCGCCATCGTCGGGGTCATCCACGCGGGGACCGCCTGGCTGCCGAGCAACCTGAACGAGGGGCACTACGACCGCTACTACTTGGTCCTGGCGGTGCTGTGCGCAGCCAACGTGGTGTACTTCGTGGTGTGTGGCTGGGCGTACGGCGAGGAGGGGAAGAACCGGGTGGTGGCCGCCGACGCCGCCGCGGCGGAGGACGACCAGGAGGAGGAGGAGGAGCACAAAGCGGGCATCATTTAGGCTTTAGGCCACGGTGGACTTTGAGCAGAGCACCCAGGAAAAGTATGGCGTTGATCCGAGATGGTCTCTTTGCTCTAGTGTGAATCTAGGTCGTACCTCGTATATATGCTGCTAACTTATATTTATATGGTGACATCTCAAGAGAAAGTAATCTTGAAATGTTGAAAATGGACAGTATGTAAGTACTGTTGTGAATTGTGATGCGAGTCTAGAATGTCGCATGCATTTTACGTGCATTCTTCCTTCGGAATTCAGAGATGGAGAGAACTCCAGTGATTGGTCGCCCGTACGTTACCCACTTCCCCCCTTGCCCTCACGCCTCAGTCTCCCACAGTCCCACCCCTCAAGCTCAATGCCACTGCCAAAGTGCCAAGTGCCAGCTGCTCCTGTGCGTTATGAACCCATCGAGTCAGGGGGGCGAACTCATCTGATGGACTTTGGTTTCAAGCAGGTCGATTCCACAAGTTTATAAATTGTGAAATTGTTTTTCTCTAACGAGAACTCTTTTTGGTGGAGTTGACTTCGAATCTAAATGGCAATATATAACAAGTGTAAGGATCATCATTAAATATTACTATTACACAAATGAGTGAAGTCCATTTGACCCTCTGAATTTGTCCGAGTTTGAACCTCTCAGCTCAATAATAAAAAATCTTGCATCCCGAACTTTCAAAACTATACAAATTAACCCCCAAAATATCAACCCTACAGCGGTTGTAAGTGGATTGAAGTCACGTCGTCCTTTCTTAGTCAAAAACAAATCCGGTAGACAATAGTAGACAAATAGAGTATCTTTATAATACTCAAAAGAATATGAGAAAATCCTTGTGATGTATTAGGACGAGATATACCGACATAAAAATATTCGTAGCTTGTGAAATTGTCTTTAGAAGCTTGCAAAAAATAGATTGGGCTATAGAAAATCAGAAGCATGTGAAATCAACTGGGAAAAAACCCATAAAATTAGCAAAACATTATAATCAATGTCTAAACACATTTTAAGAACTTTCCACAACTAAAGCATGAGAGATTCAAATTTGCACTCATGCTGATTGCATAATATGTTTTTGTTAAGAAAAGTTAAACCCAATTTTCTAGAATGATTTGTAAATGTTTGAGAATGTTTTGGAATCTTTCTGATAAACCTGAATGCAACTATAATGATTTGGAATTTTTTTCTAGATTTTTCTGCATTTTTTTTCCATTTTGCTAGAGTTCAACCTTATTTTTAAAAGCTTCTAATTACGATTTTGCAAGCTCTAAATATTTATATTTAGGTGTATCTTGTCCTATAACTCTAGGATTTTCTTGAACTTTTTTTTAGGATAAACATGTTTGTTGTGGTTCCAAAACCTTATCTAGTGTTTACTAGATTTGTTTTTTAGCTAAAAAGAATGAGTGGCTGAAAATCATCCTCAAAACCACTTTTAAGGGTAATTTATCTGGTTTTGAAATTAGTGTATGTAAGAATTTTGTTTCTTTAGTTGAGAGTTTATTTTAGATTCATCAACAAATTAAAGGGTCAAATAGACTTCACTGTACACGAAATACATATGAACTCCACTCAATAAAAATTGAATACATCTAGACTGCCTTGTGATATGCATCTTGTAATAGAAGGGATAAAAATAACTTTCCAACCAAATCAGATGATTTTTAGTTAGCATTGTGTCTTGTAATGACTTCGATGATTCCCACGACAAGATCGTCATTGCAGGCATCGATTTCATCAACAGACGACCAATTTGTGGCCTTTATCTACAAGGGGAGAGGTGCTTTTGGGAGCCTCCTACGAGGACAGCGACTCTGGGTCATTGATCTTATTGTCAATGGTCGCAGAGAGGAATTCAAGGTCTTGAGATGTTGAATTTACATCCTATGTCATACCTATCGATGCAACTACTGATATTTTCTTAGCGATTTAGATGTGTTTTGGACTAGTTTTGAAGCATTGAATCTTGTGGCATATCTAATGTTTTAGGGTTGGTAGTTGGATTCGGCACAAGGATTGCACTTTGGCTCTGATGCTCGAGGGAAGCCATTGGTGAAGAAGACGATGGAAGAATCTAGATAGAATATTATGTATTTTTTATTTCAGATTTTTTTAATATGTTTTGGATACATATACCAAGATTTAATATAAGTCTCTCTTCTCTTAAAAAGAATACATATCCATTACTATTCTCATACATCATACTCTCCACCTTAGCATTTGACATGATCCAAAAAACTTGAAAACAGATAGCCTTAAAAGAAGATAACATCCATCTTGTACATCTTGGTTTGAGGGTCTTGTGAGAATCAAGAGAAAGTAAAATCGTGTGCCTAATTTCAAATCTAGGATTTAATGAAATTACTACAAAAAATTATAAACTAACTCTAAAATAATATGTACTTAGAGTTTTTCTAGAGTGCTTAAACTTACACTCAACCCATTTAGGATCTAGAGTCAACTAGCCTATAACTAAGGAAAGATAAATGTCACACAAGCAAAGTATAGACAAAAGCAATAAATATAGTATATAAAGAGTAAGATGTAGAGATGGCAAACTCCTCGGAGATCAGACGATATATTCCGTGATATTGGTTGCCAAAACTCAACCCATAGTCTCTTCCAACCATTGTGTTGGACTGCCACTAAAGCCGCCACCAACCAAAGGTAAGTGTCAAGTCACCAAGTGAACGTTTGGCAAGTTAAAACATCTCAGACCCTATCCATGAACGCTATTGTGGGAGTTTTCAACCCTGGCAATGAAGAATCAACATATTGTGTACAAGAATCAGGAGGGTAACACACAAGAAACTCTATGTCCAGTTTGGAGTGAATCTCTTATTCTCGTGTGCTTGAGTTACAAGGGTTTGTTGAGTGCTTGGAAGGTGCCAATTGGGTGCTCCCTATCCCGCCTTATATAGTGCAAGGGGTAGAGTTACATAGATGTCGATTGATTTATAGATATATTTCCTAGTCAGCTACATGAAAATATAACAAAATGGCCATCGTATCTTCTAGCCTAGGCGGTGGCAAATCTCCTTGTCCAGGTTTCTTGATCTCCACATGTTTGGTAGCGAACCCCTCCTCATGTGGGCCTCATCTTTGCCAACCTTGGCCTATCCCGATGGTAGTGGGCTTATATCGAGATGGTGAGGTACTCTGGGCCCATATCACTGATAACTACGTCCGCTTGCAAACATAAAAAAGATGAAATATTTCTATTTAGAAATGGCTGGAACTATTCTCACTTTGTTGCCTATGCACATGACATGTCCTAGGAGTGGTTTTTGATTGATTATGTTTCTTGCTTCTCTTGTGCACTAGCAACTGAATTTTCGCAAGAAGATCAGAGGTTGACGTCTAGAAGGCCACCAATGTCCTCATGGAAAGGCCACAAAAGACTACAAGCTCTCTGTCTCACTAAGATACACGGGAACAACAACCTTAACTCACCAAGCTCTCAAACTTTAAGGTCTAACACTCATGGATGAACTATTGTATCTATCCTAATTTTGGATAAGATCTTGACGCACTGGGTGAATGAAGTGTAGAGACACTTGCCCTACTAGCTTATAGCAACCTCAAGGTACTCTCGACATCACACAAGTTGTGCGAACCCATATAAATAGCCACATCATATTTGTTGGCTAAAGTCTGCCAAAAACAACATTGGTCTAACCGGTCTGCACCTCATACAAATGACATGATTAGGTAGTCTTGTCACAACTAGTCATTGTAGATTTCAACCCGTCGGATGGTTTAGTGCAGATATTTTTCTTTCCATCGAGTTTCTCTGTGTATGTAACACACAATGCTCTGTCCTTTTGCACACACTAGATCATCTAGTGTACTACACCAAACGGTGGCCAAGTCAATGTGAGCCACAGGATCGTCCAGCGTGTTCAGTTTCTACAAACTTGTGCCTCTTTGTATGTTCCTTCACTGGTCTTCATACCACTTCTTTACTTGCATCCATAGAACCTATTAGATCACACCTCACACATCTTATACATATGTTAGTCCTAGACTTATGTTATCATAAAAATTGCCAAAACTAGGCATAATCGTGTCAAGGGACCATGATCCTTGAAATTTAGAATTTGGTTGATCCTATTGATTATGAATATACTCTTTAGTATTCTTGCCGATCAAACCTTTTAAACTCTAACATATAAATAGAGTTATAATGTACATGATTAAACGATGAAAAGTATGTTGAAACTATCTTTCTTTGAAATGTGATATTTTTCTACATATCGTTGGTCAAAGTTTCACTTCATAGACTAAATATATGTCTTGAATGACATGTAATTTGAACATAAGGGATTAAAATATCTTGATTGTATAATTGAAAGGGCGTCGGTCTCTTTTGTGGAAACATCTCTTAGAAACAAATAGCCCATGCACAGCACTAATGGTATCCATTACTACTTCTGCTCTCACATGTCACATGACACATGACCTCTGGCTCACAGCATGAACTCTAGCTCTGAATGCCAAACGACCAGACAAATTAGCTCGCGTTGCCACATTGGCATATTGCAATGATATATCAGATTTTCCGCTCAAAAATGAATATTTGAGTTGGTTGAGGGTAAAGGTGTAATACTGCCACTGCTCACATATGTATTCTTCCATGGTTGCATTTAGATGTTATTAACTACTTCCCGTTCTAGATAAATAGCTTTTGCTATGCACCTAGATATATGATATGTCTAGATGTTGAATGGTGTTATATTTAGGTGTAGATGATGGAATAAAATAAGACTTATATTGTGTAATTTTATAGGATTGCAAAACTAAATGTTGAATGGTGTTATATTTTCACTCGGTTTCCACTACGTGGGGGGCGAAACACAATGTTTTTAGTGGAGAGTTTTCAATGCATTAGAAACGGTACGCGCTGGGTTTTATCAAGATAAAACTTGTTCTCTCTTTCTCCTCATACTTTTCATTTTCCATTTTTTTGCTGATGTATTACTTTATTAAATAGATAGAAATGGTTTTATCCATCCAAAAGTCCAACTGCCAGTTACCACTGAGCATTGAAGTCTTAACAAAACTCCAGCATGGTCTCAGCGCAGCGGTGCCGTGTCCTCATCTCCTCTGACATTTTCCCGTCTTGTAGCATCCAAATATTAATGTACATGCAGCGTGGAGCATCACAGAGACGACTCAGACTCAGAGAAGAGAGATCAATTACATCCTTCCTATGCAACTCGTCACTTGTCACATGTTATGAGCTCTTCTCAGCCAAACGCCATAGAAAACTTGCAAGAAACATACAGGATGGAGCAGCTGTCAGTGGGATGAACAACAAAGCAAAGGTTAAAGGTATCTGTTCTGTTTCCTTTTCATTTCTCTGCTTCTATCTATTAGCAGTTCACAGTTCACAGGCACTGCATTGTGTGAGACGGTAGCACAGTCCCCTGACCCCGTGCGACTGCGCGTGCTCCGGGACCCTTTTGCGCGATTTTCTGGGGGAAATTGAAGTGCCCCCACGAAACGGGCAAACGGCCGTCCGTTTGTGCGCTGATCTCAGAGGTCGCGCTTCCCAGCACTCGTCCGTCCGACGTCGCTCGGTCGCTGCGACGCAACCGTAGCCGATCCAAAGCAGTAACGAGGAGAAACAGGACACGGAATCCAGTGCAATACACATCATCGTGCAACGCGTCCGTCAATGCGTGTGTGTGTGTATGTCGGGGCGTGTTAGAGTTAATCAGTTAGCACCAGACACCTCCTGCTGAAGCTTTTTCTCTGCAGGCTCCGAAGATGGAATTGGAGGGCCTAGACGGATGTGATCGGAGTGAAAAGGCAAGGTGGAGTGGAGGCAGAGAGCCTTGCCGTGCATCATCGGTATGTGGTGGCCGGCTGTTTCGTGTATGTCGACGAAAGCTGGTCGGCAGTCTACCTTGGGGTATACCTACGATAGTAGTTTATCGGTAGACGGTGCGCAAACTACGAACTCGATGGTGACGCAAGACACGGACAAGCTTTTTATCCAGGTTCGGCCGCCGAGTTGGCGTAATACCTACGTCCTGCGTCTGGTTGTATTGATTTGTGTTGAGAGAATATGATGTCCTAGGGGTCCCTTGCCCCTCCTTATATAGTCCGGAGGGCAGGATTACAGATCTGGAAACTAATCCTAGTCGGTTACAATTGCCATGGATAATTCGATATCAATTCCTATTCTAACCGACTAGAATCCTGCTTGATCTCCCCATCTTGTTTTCTTGCGCGAAACTCCAGGTTGTCGGATCAAGCCTTGAACTCGTCTCGTAATGGGCCAAGCTTCCTGGCCGAAGTCTAGCCGTAAGGGTATAGGGGTTTATACCCCCACAGCTAGTCTCCGAGCACCATGTATTGTGATGTAACACGCCGTCTTGAGCTTCTTCGATCAGTGAGACTTGACGTCTTCAATAAGTGGGAAAATCGCCCAAACAGTTGCAACGGTTCTTTGACCAACTCAAAAGACAGTTGATCAACATTGACATCGAAGAAGCGAGTTGTTCGAAGAATGCATGGTGCTCTAAATTAAAAAAGATTTCTTTCCTGGTGAAGTGTGCCCACTTTACTTTTTTGGAAGGTATAAACATCAAAAAAGCAAGCATATTCACCGCAAGGTGAAGTGTGCCCACTTAGTCCCCGAGCCTGGTAGTAGGTGACGTAGGCACGTGGTGCCAGGGTCAAAATAAAAGTCCTCAAATAAATTCTGTAACTGAGATGCATCGCCAGATGCATCGTACCGATGTAGTCCCCGAGCTTGCTGGAAGGCGAAGTATGAGCCTTGTAGCAAGGTCTAAAAAATTGAATTTACCAGTCCGTCTGCAATTGAATAGACTAATCGATCAGTCCCCGGGTGTATAATAGTATGACGACCAGTCCCCAAGCACCAAGTGCGCTCCTTAGAATTCTGCGTTGCTATACTGTACGGCCAGTCCCCGAGCATCGAGTGCTCGCTGGTCGGTGCAGTCTTTGAAGTTCCGAGCTGATAGACTGGGCGACCAGTCCCCGAGCGTCGAGTGCTCGGTGGTCGGTGCAGTCCTTGAAGTTCCGAGCTGATAGACTGGGCGACCAGTCCCCGAGCGTCGAGTGCTCCGTGGTCGGTGCAGTCCTTGAAGTTCCGAGCTGATAGACTGGGCGACCAGTCCCCGAGCGTCGAGTGCTCGGTGGTCGGTGCAGTCCCCGGATTGTTGACTCTCTGGCATATTTGTCTTCTTTTTATTGAAACGATCTTTTCAGTTAAAGTTGACATGACGAGACCTCCTGATGGGTTGTCAGATGGACGCATGAAAAGTTGCGCCTGGCAACTGTACAGCCGCCCTTTGCGTGGTTTGAGAAAAAGGGAACCATCAATTGGTACGAAAACTCCGCCGCATTAATTGTCTATAATCATTATAAACCGAAACGCCGCATCCGCCGCATGGCCCGCCCACTTCCCGAGAATACGGGAAGTGGGAGAGGTGGAGTTGCGGGTTATAAAAACCTGACAGTTCCGCCTGTACTCCTTACCCTGCCATTGCCCTCAAGCCTTCCATTTTCGCCTCCTTCAATCACCTGCATCTTCGTAACCCAAATCCACTTCTCACCTCCAATGGCGAAGAGCAACGCCAAGAAGAGGGCTGAACTGATGGCCAAGGAGTGGAAGAAGTCCCGTAGCACTACCAAATCCCTCGGTGACCTCGTCGACATGGGACTCCTGCACAGCTCGGAGCTCAGCGGCTGGAGAGCACCGGAAGGAGAAAGCTTCCCCGACCCTCGTGCCGGTGAGATCGTCGTGTTCGAAGATTTCATTAAGAGGGGCTTTGGGGTTCCGGTTCATCCTTTTCTCCAAGGTCTTCTTCTGTATTATGAGATCGGGATTTGCAATCTGCACCCGAACTCAATTCTCCTTATTTCCACGTTTATTCATCTGTGCGAGGCCTATGTTGGCATAGAGCCGCACTTCGATCTTTTCCGTTACCTTTTCTGCTTGAGAAAGAAGGAAGCAGTTGGAGGCTCCAAGGTTGCAGGTGGAGTGTACCTCAACCTTCGTGATGGAATGAAGAATCACTACCTGCACTGTCCATGGAACACTTCCTTGACCGAATGGTATAGGAAGTGGTTCTACGTCAGGGAGGAACCGGGCAGCTCCACGTTCTGCGACGTGGGGTACATTCCCGAGAAGAGGGTAAGCTGGACCGACCGCCCGGAGTTCGACGGTCAAGTGGCAGATCTGATGAAGCTGATCGACTGGTCGCGCCTGGATGGGCTTGGCGTGGTCGGCAACTTCATTTGTCGTCGGGTGATGCCCTGCCAGAAGAGGGTGCACTCGGCGTACGAGTATTCCAGAAGCGTGGACCCGACCAGGATGCGACCGGAGATCTTGGAGAAGACGGAGGTACAACGGCTGTTGAACGAGTTGTTCAACTTTGCGGACGGAGGCTTCATCCGCGGCAGTGATCGGGTGCAAGCCTTCAAGTTAGGCCGACCAGCACCAAAGGTATGTTGCAGAGTATTTTGTTTTAGCATTCGTACATCGTCTGTAGCTGACTCATCTTTGTTGCTTTTGCAGATCGGCGATGTCGACCGGTGCACAGTGTATGTATCACTGGCACCGGGGATGGAGAATCCTGCGGGAGAAGACCTGCCAGAAGACGATGCTGCTAGGTGTACTCGTTACACCAGCAGTGAGGAGGAACAAGCCCGCCCCGTCCCGACCACCGAGGAGAGGGTAGCGGGGAAAAGGCCATTGCCGGCAGATCCCTTGCCGACACCGAAGTTGCCGGCAGATCTACCGGCGGAGAGCAGCCAAGCGCCGAAGCGTCGTCGGCTCGTGCGGATCGTTGACGACGACGACGACGAGGAGGAGGCTGCACCGTCGTTAGTCCGACGGCCTCGGAGCCGCCCAGATAATGCGCCGGCCGCTACTGATCGAGTGGCCAGCGACCCCCCTGCACCGTAAGTTGTCGAGATGGGGGCGCAGGTGCCGACCGGCCGGGCGAGGAGGAGGTTCACCGCGACCCACCGTCGATCAGACCTGTAAGTGTTCGACTTACGTATTTTGGACTCCTCTTTGTTTTTTTTTAAATTACACTTTTGTTCCTGTAGTGCGGCGTCGGATGTCGACCCCGGCCAGGCTGCCAGCCAGGGGACGGGCGAGCCTGTCCGCGCTGCTGAAGATACGGCCCCCCAGACCACAGAGCAGCCTACAGCTGCAGCCGCGCTTGGGAGCACCGAGGGGCTCCCGACCGCGGCACCGACTACGACAGGCAGCCCGACCAGGGCTGAAGAGGCTCCCCCAGCTGGCTCCACAGAAGAGGAGGGAAGAGCCCCGACCCCTCCTCATGCCGGGGGGAGTGGAGTCCCCACGCCGCCCCGAGCAGGAACCTCTTCGGCTGCAGGCTCCCCGGGTCTGGTCCGGGGGCCAGTAATGCCTGGGACCACCACCGGGGGTGACGCAGCACAGGAGGAGGAAACCCGGGCGGCCTCCGATGACGAGGTGGAAGAGATTGAGGGTCGTCCCCGTGATGGCCGCCAACACGTGTATGTGTGGCGCCAACGCGGGGATCACTTTATCGGGCATGAGGAGCTCGCCAAGACCGAGGAGGCTGCCAGGGTGGAGCGCGCGGCCAAGCGCCTCGTCGACGAAGTCAAGGTAAGCGACTTTTTGTACTGCTGTACATTCTATGCCTTGTCTTGCATGGTCGTTATATGTTCGCTTTGTAGGGCGCAATGAAAACGGCAAAGTACCGGAAACGGTGCTTTGACCAGATAGAAGGCGTCGTGGCCGAGAACAAGGCCCTGGCCGCGGAGGTAGACCGGCTGCGATCGGAAGTCGGGGAGAAGGTGGCCGAGATGAGCGCCCAAGAGGAGCGTCGTCTCGACCTCACTCGTCGCTTGGCCGACCAGTACCGGCAGCGAGAAGGTTAGTCACACGCTCCGAGCAGCTTTGCGTACTTGTGTAGTTTGCTTTACTGACCAGTTTATGATTCACGCAGACTTGGAGGAGGAGGTGGTGCGCCTCCGACAAGAGAAGGAGCAGCTCAGCCAACAGCTCGCCGGTGCGCTGGAGTCCGGGCGGCGAGCAGGAGAGGAATTGTGTCGAAAGGACCGGGAATTATCTGGTAATGGGTGCCGCCTTGTTAGCTGCTGCTTGTCGCCCCTTTGTTTGTTTGGTATGCCGAAAATAACGCTCAGTGCTCAAGGTGAACGCCAAGAAGCACCTGGATGATCTGATCAAGGACCGGGACTCCTGGAAGGTCAACTGTTGCAGGATCTGGAAAGGAGTGTCCCCGGTCCTAGACCTGATCAGTCCCGAGCTCCCGGAGAGCCAGCCCCGCGCGCCACAGTTGACCCCGGTCGAGAAGGCGCAACGGGCGTGGGACTGGCTCCAGCAGTTCGTGAAGGACGCCAGGGAGTTTGCCGGCGCGCACGTCCTCAGCATGGTGCGCGCCCACTACCCCCTGATCGACTTGAGCAGGCTGGAGAAGGGGTACCCGAAGGAGGTCGGCCCACAGGAAGCGGACGAGCTTCGGGGTAGTCTGCTGGACTTGTCGTCGACAGTGATCGGCGACATCAATCTGTGCGGAACGGCCACTCCCCCAGACCAGCCGAGTTCAGATAGGTCGGCCAGGGAGTTGTCGGGCGCGTCCGTTGCGGGAGATGGGCGGTCGACGCCTGCGGTCTCGACCAGCCAGGCGCCGGTGGCCCCGACACCTTCGTCCGGGCAGCAGGGCCAGGCGGGTGATCAGCCCGAGCAGCTAGGCCAATAGAGTAGTCTGTAGGAATAGACTAGTGTCTGCCCGTCAGGGTATTTATTGTAAACTTTGTATGTAAAGTTTGTAATAAAGTTTGCTTTTTGTCATGACTGTTGTTTTGAGCGCTGTAAGATTATCTGAGTGACGTGTCACCATATTCGTCTTGGTAGTCGTTAAGAGCATCCATTGCAGGAGTTTTGCCGAGTGCTGTGACAAGGTATAGGCAAAAAATAGAGAATTTCATTATCAACAATTATAAGATACTTACAAAGGAAAGTTATTAAAACTTTATGGATAGAAACGTCGCAGTTTGTCTATGTGCCAAGAGTTAGGCACTCGTGTTCCGTCTGGTATGCCAATCTGTAGGACGTAGGTCGTGTGACCTCGGTCACCACGAAGGGTCCTTCCCAGGGAGTGGATAGCTTGTGCATTCCCTCCTGGCTTGTTTTCCATCGAAGTACCAGATCGTCGACCACGAAGGAACGGTCCTTGACGTTCCTGTTGTAGTATCGCCTGACTGCCGCGAGATATTTTGCTGTTCGGAGACACGAATCTAAACGCTTTTCCTCCATGCAATTGATTTTCGAGTTCTCTGGCGTTGTCAGCGGTCGCTTGGTCGAAGTGTTCGATTCTGGGAGATCCGAAATGTATGTCAGACGGCAGGACCGCCTCTGCACCGTACACCATGAAGTAGGGAGACACCCCTGTGTTTCGACTGGTCTGAGTTCGGAGGCCCAGACCACTACCGGCAATTCTTTCATCCATCGACCGGGTGCTCTGTCGTTTTCGGTGTACAACCTTTTCTTTAGGGCGTCAACGATCATTCCGTTAGCACGTTCAACTTGACCGTTGGCACGTGGATGTGCCACTGACACGTATTTTATGACTATGCCTCTGTCATCGCAGAAGTCCCAAAAAGTGGTGCCAGTAAACTGAGTGCCCAGGTCGGTGATTATGCTGTTCGGTATGCCGAATCTGTGTATGATTTGATTGAGGAACTCCACAGCCTTCTCGGAGGTTGCCTTGACCAGAGGCATGTATTCAATCCACTTGGAGAACTTGTCGATTAACACGAAAACAAACTTGAAATTGCCCGGGGCTGGTTTAAATGGCCCGATCATGTCAAGCCCCCAGCAAGCAAAGGGCCAAGACGACGGGAAGGTTTGAATTTCGTGGGCAGGTACGTGGGTCCTCTTAGCGAAAAACTGACATCCTTCGCAATGTCGAACCAGTTTTTCTGCGTCGCCGACCGCGGTTGGCCAATAAAAACCTGCTCGGAAAGCCTTTCCGACCAGCGTTCTGGATGCGGCGTGATTGCCGCAGGATCCAGCATGTATGTCCTCTAAGAACTTGATACCATCATCTTGGGGTATGCACTTGAGCAGTACTTCGGAGCTTGCGTTTTTCCGCATGAGTTTGCCGTCGACCAGGATGTAGTTCTTTGATCGTCGAATGAGGCGCTCGTTCTCTGTTTTGTCCTGAAGGCCTGTCCCGTCCGATATATATTTGATGAACGGGGTACGCCAGTCACGCCCACCGGTTGTCGGAGTGGCGTCGTCTATGAGCATTGCCTCGGTGGGTTGCTTGTCGACCAGGGAGGAGCCTACGCTTGGCTCGTGGATGTCCTGGACGAAAATACCCCGCGGGATCTGGGCCCGAGATGAGCCTAACTTCGACAACGCATCTGCTGCTTGGTTCTTATCCCGGACCACGTGGATGTACTCTATGCCGTAGAAGTTGGTTTCCCATTTGCGAATTTCTTTGCAGTAGAGATCCATCTTCTCGTGGGTTGCGTCCCACTCCTTGTTGAGCTGGTTGATGACCAAAGCGGAGTCGCCATAAACATAGAGGCGCTTGACTCCCAGCTCAACGGCTAGTCTTATGCCATGCAAGCATGCTTCGTATTCGGCGACGTTGTTTGACGCCGGAAAAAGGATCCGAAGGACGTAACGCAGTTTGTCCTTGTTAGGCGATACGAACAGTATCCCAGCGCCGGCACCGTTGATGTTCAAGGACCCGTCAAAGAACATTGACCAGTGGTCTGAGACATCGGGAACGGAAGGCTCGTTGAGATCCGTCCATTCAGCAATGAAATCGACCAGGGCCTGAGACTTGACAGTGGTGCGACTCTGGAACTCCAGGGAAAATGGACATAATTCCATTGCCCATTTCACGATTCTGCCATTAGCGTCTTTATTGCGCAGGATGTCCCCGAGAGGGAAACTGGTTGTCACCAGGACTCGATGGCCGTCGAAGTAGTGCTTCAGCTTTCTTGACGTTATTAGAATGGCGTATATGAGCTTCTGTATTTGTGGATACCTGGCCTTGGACTCGTTTAAGACTTCACTTATGAAGTAAACTGGTCTCTGGACCTTGTAGGCGTGACCTGGTTCACCTCGCTCGACCACTATTGCCGTGGAAACAACCCTGTCGGTTGCAGCAATGTAAAGGAGTAGGTCTTCATTGGGCTGAGGCGCTGTAAGGACAGGTGGTGAAGTGAGGAAGGTCTTAAACTGGTTGAATGCGGTGTCGGCTTCTTCTGTCCAAGAAAATTTTTCCGACGCTTTTAATAGTTTGAAGAAAGGGAGGCCTTTTTCTTCTAGCCTTGAGATGAAGCGACTGAGGGCGGCCATACATCCGGTTAGCTTTTGGATATCCTTTACGTTCTTCGGTGGTCGCATGTCGAGTACGGCTTTGACTTTTGAAGGGTTTGGTCGTATGCCGTCGCGACTGACGACGTTGCCGAGCAGTAGACCGGAAGGAACGCCGAAAATGCACTTCTTGGGGTTGAGCTTCCACTTGTACCTATTGAGCGCCTTGAAAGTTCGGTCTAAGTTGTCGATTAGGGTGCTCGTGTCCCTTGTTTTTACGACCACGTCGTCTACATAGGCCTCGACGAGGTCATCACGAATCTCGTCGTGGAGGCATTGCTGGATGGCCCGTTGATAAGTGGCTCCGGCGTTTTTTAGTCCGAAAGACATGGTCGTGTAGCAGTATGCGCCGTAAGGTGTAATAAAAGACGTTTTGATCTGATCTTCTTCCTTTAGCGAGATCTGGTGATAACCAGAGCAGCAGTCTAGAAAAGAGAGGAGTTCGCATCCGGCCGTTGAGTCGACCACCTCGTCGATGCGAGGGAGACCAAAAGGATCTTTAGGACAGTGTTTATTGAGATCAGTGTAATCAACGCACATTCTCCATTCATTATTCTTTTTGCGTACAAGAACCGGATTGGCGAGCCAATCGGGGTGATACACTTCTTTTATGAATCCGGCTGCTAGAAGCCGTGTTATTTCTGTCCTAATAGCCTCCTTTTTGTCACGAGCGAACCGTCCCAGTTTTTGCTTGATTGGTCTTGCGGTCTTCGAGACATTTAAGGAGTGCTCGATCAGGTTTCGTGGGACACCGGGCATGTCTGCGGGTTTCCATGCGAAAACGCTCACGTTGTCCCTTAGAAACCTGACGAGCGCGTCTTCCTATTTTGGATCCAGGTTGGCCCCGATGAGGGCTGTCTTCTCGGGGCTGCCTTCGACCAGCTGCACTTCTTTGTACTCCTTGGATTTTGAGTTCTTCCTGGCTGTCTCCTGTTCGGGTAGTCGGAGCTGGTCGGGAGGCAGCTGTGCGGCTTGGTTTGCTGTTTCTGCCATGCGGATTGAGAGGTCGATTGCCTTGGTGATCTTGAAGCTTTCTTCTTCGCAGGTGTACGCAGTGTAGACGTTGCCTCTGACGGTTAGGACACCCTTCTCCGTGGGCATCTTAAGGACTAGGTATGAGTAGTGCGGGACTGCCATGAACTTTGTCAGCGATGGTCGGCCCAGTATGGCGTGATAGGTCCCGTCGAAATCCGCGACTACGAAGTTGATGAACTCCGTCCGGAAGTGGTCGGGTGTGCCGAATTGGACAGGCAATGTTATCTGTCCGAGAGGCACTGAACTTTGACCTGGCAAAACCCCCCAGAATTGGGCGTCGTAAGGTTTTAGTTGTGCAGGGGATATCTTGAGGGCGGGCAGGCTGTTGCGGAAGAGGATGTCGATGGAGCTTCCCCCGTCCACGAGCACGCGCTCGAATCTGATGCTGTTGATGCAGGGGTCAAGAATCAGGGGGAAACGACCCGGCTCTGGGATGGCGGCCCACTGATCCTTCCTGCTGAATGAGATTTCCCTGTGGGACCACGTGAGAAATTTCGGGTCTGCGATCAGCCCGTCCGTGCTGTCTATGTTGAGGCAGGCTCTCTTTAACAGCTTTCTTTCTCGCTTGGACTCAGTGGAGACCTTGCCCCCGAAGATGGAGTGGACCACGTCAGTGGGGCTGACGTATTGGTGTCGGGGGTCCCTATCTTGGTCCTCATCCTCATCTTCGTGGTCGTGCCCGTCGCGCTTGTTATTTTTCTTGGCGGAGTCGTCTTGGGCGGCCTGCCGTGTATAGATACTTTTGAGGACGCGGCACTCTTCCATGGTGTGATTGGACTTTGGATGTAGTTGGCATGGTCCCTTCAATGTTTTGTTGTAGTCTTCTTGGTAGTCCCGTCGTCCATTGGGACGTTTGACCGTATTTACTTCGTGGTCGTAGTCGCGAGGGCGCTTTCCTCTGAAGTCGTCGCGGCTGTCGCGCCGCCGATCCCAACCGTCTCTGTGGTCACGGTTGTCCTGTTGTCGTAACGACCGCGACCGTCATCTCGCCGGGAAGGCTGGTCGGGACCTCTAGCGTCGTCTCGGATTAGTTTTTCTGCGTCGTCGGCGTCGGCGTAATTTTTGGCCGTGGCGAGGAGTTCCGCCACCGTTGCTGGTCGTTTACGTAACAGCTTGTTACTCAGCGCTTCGTGAAAGCGCAAGCCCTTGATGAAGGCAGAGATGGCCTCGTCGTGGGAAATCTTCGGGATTTTGAGGCGCATATCCGAGAATCGTCGGATGTAATCGCGCAGAGGTTCGTTCTTCCTGTCTCTTATCCTTTCAAGGTCATATTTGTTTCCAGGCTGCTCGCATGTGGCGATGAAGTTGTCGATGAAAGCCTGGCGCAGCTCTTCCCAAGAGTCGAAGGAGTCCTCGGGCAAGCCAAGAAGCCACTGATGACCAGCCTGGTCGAGGACTACGGGGAAGTAGTTAGCCATGACGTGCTCATCTCCTGCGGCTGATCGGACGGCGATTTCGTAGAGGGTGATCCAGTTCTCTGGATTTTCTTTGCCGTCGTATTTTTTAAGTTTTTCGAGCTTGAAATTGCGGGGCCACACGACCTGGCGGAGGTGTGAGGAGAACTGTCTTAGGCCCGGAGGACCGTGCGTTGCATCGTACTCGATGCGGCGCAGGTTTTCGTGGACTGCTCTCTCTGCGGCGCGCCTGTTGATGCGGTCCCGGGCATCTTTGGGAGGGATGTTGTGGTGGAGATCCCTGTGCTGGTTTACTTCTTGGCCGCGTACGCGGCTCTGCTTGCGGCGACCGTCGGCGTCCCGACCACCATCGTCGCGCCGTGAGTCCCCTCGACGGTTGTCGGGGGAGCGGCTGCGGTGGCGCCTGCTGGGAGACGGTGAGGCCCGGCTACGATTAGTCTGGTCAGAGGCGGCTTCCGTATGAGAGACGTCCTGGACTCTCTTGAGCAGAGTGGCTGTCTGTCCCATTGCAGCGATCAGGTGTGCTCGGATGCTGGTCCGGACTCCCTGGCATTCGGGGGTATCAGGAAGCCGATCTAGGTTAGCCATGGCGACAGCCACGTTGGCGCTTGGCGTTTTGTAGACTGGCTGGTCCCCGACCATGTCAAAGGCATCGTTGAGATTATTTGGTGGCATTTGTTGTTGCTCGTCTGCGCGTCGTCGGGCGCGATCGGCGTTGCGCTGTTCGCGGAGTTGCCTCTGGTCATCTGTTTCTCCATCAACGACCGGTTCGTCGGCGCTGACATTGAACACAATATCCCCTCGCCGGGGGGGAAATATCGGGAATCGGTTGAAACCCGGAGGGTGTGAAGGAAAATCCAGGTCGTAGTCCTCGTCTTCGGTGTCTATAACCTCGGTGGGGACGGAACCGGTGCTTGAGTTGGTGCTGGAAACCTGGCCGTCCCGTAGTTCTTGGATTGTCACCATGTTGACGTAGTGACGATCGTTCCTTGTCGCCGACCAACCCGCCTTGCTGAAAACGGATTGGGTGTGCTGTGAGTAGACAGAGGCCGAGTTGTTCAGGCCGCAAGGATAATCTTCCTTCTTGAGCTCGACGGATCGTCCTGAGGGGGTTGAGGTTATCGTCAGAGACGTTCCCAGCCGTTCGTGTGTGGCGACACGAGTTGGCCGGCGGGATTTGAAAAAACCCGCTGGAGCAGCTTGGTCGGGCCGACGCAAAACTCCGTCTACTAGTTGGGAAACTTCGAGTAGCTTGGAGTCAGCGCGATCAAGCGCTTGGAGAAGGTCCGAGCAGTCGATCTTCTTTCCCTTGTAAAGCGGGAACGGTGGTCGGGCGCTTGGTGCCGTCACGCGTGTGGTCGGAGACGGTGTGATCTCAGATTGGATCTGGATCTCTTTCGAAACCGTGGTCGTGAGGCCGCCGCTGCACGTCGTCCACGTGATCTGGCCGACGGTGAACGTGAGGCCTTCAGGCACGGTCGCGGAAGCTGGGATCGTGACCATCTTGTTCGCCGGAAAAGTTGCACGCACACCCCCTACCTGGCGCGCCACTGTCGACGAAAGCTGGTCGGCAGTCTACCTTGGGGTATACCCACGGTAGTAGTTTATCGGTAGACGGTGCGCAAACTACGAACTCGATGGTGACGCAAGACACGGACAAGCTTTTTATCCAGGTTCGGCCGCCGAGTTGGCGTAATACCTACGTCCTGCGTCTGGTTGTATTGATTTGTGTTGAGAGAATATGATGTCCTAGGGGGGTCCCTTGCCCCTCCTTATATAGTCCGGAGGGCAGGGTTACAGATCTGGAAACTAATCCTAGTCGGTTACAATTGTCATGGATAATTCGATATCAATTCCTATTCTAACCGACTAGAATTCTGCTTGATCTCCTCATCTTGTTTCCTTGCGCGAAACTCCAGGTTGTCGGATCAAGCCTTGAACTCGTCTCGTAATGGGCCAAGCTTCCTGACCGAAGTCTAGCCGTAAGGGTATAGGGGTTTATACCCCCACAGTGTATAAAGTGTGTGGGCACTGTCTTTTTTCGGTTTGATGATGATGAAGTGTACGTGTTGGTTCAAGTCTCTTCTTGGTCGTGTCAAACAGCTCAAATGGATCTTTTTGACTTTTGTGTCGGAAGCAGTTAAGAGCCTGTTCGCTTGAGTTTATATGTCTGTCAGTCGTTCAGCATATTGTTTTTCTCTCGCAACAAATCAACAAACTAAACTAACATTTTGTGGTGGCCAAATGTTGATGCAAGTGCATGGACAGCTCGTTACGTTCGTCTTTCTGTCCCTCTGCATCGCTCATCAGGTGAAGGGATTTGGATGCAGCTCGCACATGCGAAACGAAAGCACGAGTGGGGGCTCTCGGTACATACTCATAGGTGCGGTACTGCTGTAGCATGAATGATGTGCATGTGGGTACAAAACAACAAACTAAGGGCGGTCATTACTAGTGACGAAACATGCCAAATGGGGGTGCTTCCGTGCTTGCGATTAATAGCCTCCTTTTGTTGATTTTCGATCGGCAGAACTTCTCCGTCTTGTTTACATACATTCAATCAAACGCGAGAAGTTCAGAGGACCTGCACCTGCTCCGTCCAAGTCGGGCAAGCATACTGTAACGATGGCGATGTGAGTGCACATGCTAGCTGCGTCCCGGACGAGACGAAAAGCAAAGCTTGCATGCGTGGGGTTGTTTCATATAGCGATTTGCCGCTGGGCGCTGGCTGCTGATGTGCTTATTACCTTACGTCTGTGTCTTTACCTAGACGGGAGCTACTAGCTGTCGGCCCCTTGTGACCTACCTACCGTCTACCGGTGAATCTATTTAGTGCGTGATTCCGGCGCCCCTGCTGCAGAAATGCAGTGGTAGTGCTAGCTCCTCCGGCCAAATCTTTCAGTAGAGTTTGCGCTTGCGTTCCGGCCGGACCGCGCCATGGAGGAGCGCTCTCTTGCTTTCGAGACTGAATCGGCAGGAGAAGATGAGTGCTTCAAGGGCAACAAGGGCGGGTTCAGAGCCCTCCCCTTCATCTTCGGTGAGTTCCGATCCTCTTCTCAAACTGATATTGGTCATCGCCCTTGATTTTGCTCTCTTTTTCTTTCAATTTGTTCTCTACACAAGCCTTTGCTTGCCAGTAGCACGGAATCTTCATGTAGTTCATCTTCTTAGTTCTCTCATTGCCCTCTATGCTCAAAGAATTCTCATTGATCACCTAGCTTCCCTTCGGTTTTAATGGAGAATTCTGTGTGTTTCGGATGCCTAGCAAATGAGATGCTGGAGAAAGTCGCTGGATTTGGGCTCAACACCAACATGATCACGTACCTGACCGACAAGTACCACCTCAGCACCGTCACCTCCCAAACGATGCTCTTCGTGTGGGGCGCCATCTCCAACTTCGCGCCCATCCCTGGCGCCATCGTTGCCGACATGTACCTCGGCCGGTTCATGGCCGTCGCGCTAGGCTCCGTCGCGTGCCTGATTGTAAGTACTTGGTCAACGACATCAGACGCTCACTGCCCGTCTGTCTTTTTCCTCTGTCTCAGCTACCCTTCCAGAAGGTAATTAATTAACGCCATGGCACGATCGCTTCCGTTGTTGCCGCACTCTCTCGCTTACTCACAGGGGATGGTCTTCCTATGGCTGACCGCCACGGTCCCTGGAGCGCGGCCGCCTCCGTGCAACGGCGACCAGTGCGCGCCGCCGGGGGCGCGGCACCTCGCGTGGCTACTCGCCGGTTTCGCATTCCTGTCCCTCGGCGCCGGCGGCGTCCGGCCGTGCTCGATGGCGTTCGGCGCGGACCAGTTCTCGAGGCACCCCAAGCAGCGTCGGCTCCGGATCCTGCAGGCCTACTTCAACGCCTACTACGCGTCCATCGGCGTGGCGTTCATGGTCGCCGTCACGGCCATCGTCTACCTGCAGGACAACGTCAGCTGGAACGTCGGGTTCGCCGTCCCGATGGGCCTCATGCTGCTCTCCACGGTCAGCTTCTTCCTGGGATCGGGCCTTTACATCAAGGAGAAGGGCAAGAGGCAGATGTTCGCCGGGATAGGCGCCGCCGTCGGCGCGGCGATCAGGAACCGCGGGGCGCGGTTGCCGGACAAGACCGTCGATGGCGTGTACCATCACCTCAAGGACTGCAAGCTCGCTGTCCCCACGGACAAGCTGAGGTACGTCACTCACTCACGTCTCAGTCACGTCCCAACATGCAGTGCAGCAGGCAGAAGCAGCGTTTCAGCCTTCAACGATGCGTGGTCTGACGAACACGTTGGCGTTTGAGTTCAGGTTCTTGAACAAGGCGTGCTTGCTCCGTGCCACCAAGGAGGACGCGCCCTGCAACGGCTCGGACGCGGCGGCCTCCGAGCGGCACGGCCACGACGGGAAGAGGCCGTGCACGGTGGACCAGGTGGAGCAGCTCAAGTCGGCGATCCGCGTCCTGCCGATCTGGTCGTCCACCATCTTCCTCGCGCTGGCCATGAACCAGAGCTTCGCCGTGAAGCAGGCCGATACCATGGACCGGCGCGTCGGCGCGGGCGGGTTCCGCGTTCCCAGCGGCTCCCTGGCCGTCTTCAACATGGCCACCATGTCGCTGTGGTCGGCCAGCTACGACAGGTGGGTCGCGCCGGCGCTGCAGCGGTACACGGGCAACCAGCGCGGGCTCACCATGAAGCAGCGCATCGGTGGGGGTCTGCTCCTCGCCACCGCGTCGACGGCGGTCTCGGCGGCAGTGGAGGGCGCGCGGCGGCGGCTGGCGCTGAGCGGGGTCACCATCTCGGCGTTCTGGCTGGTGCCGCAGTTCGCGCTCGTGGGGCTCGCCGAGGCGTTCGGCGTCATCGGGGAGATCGAGTTCTTCTACACCGAGCTGCCCAAGAGCATGGCCAGCTTCAGCATGTCGCTGCTGTACATGGCCTTCGGAGTGGGCAACCTGGCCGGCGCCCTCATCGTGAAGGTGGTCCAGGTGGCGAGCATGCGAGGGGGAAGAACGGGCTGGCTCGTCGACGACTTGAACGCCGGGCACTACGACTACTACTACTGGCTGCTCACGGGCTACGGCGTCGCGAACTTTGTGTACTTCGCTTGGTGCTGCTGGGTGTATGGCGAGGAGGGGAAGAACGTGGAGTGGGAAGAGGAGGGCAACACGGAGCAGCCCTAGTCCTGTACTGAAGCCCGAGTTTGGACTTGGAACGCTTGTGTTGCTGTGAGAACCCTGTAGGTCTGAACAATGAACTTCTGGAAGCTGAATGTTCAATATGTGGTAGTATAAAGCATAAGTTAACTTTACTAGCTTATTAGTTATTGTTTAGGTTTGTCAGGGTCACAAGCAGTTTTAGACTTTTAGTCTTCCTACAAGTCAATGCATAACTTCATAATGCACAGTGACTCGAAACTTTTCTGATAAGGAAAGAAATGTGTGTGCAATGTATCTCAGCTCAGGCCGTTTCGAAAATTATTGTTCCATGCATGATAACGAATGCACTTATTTGCTAATCACTATAATGAGCCTGACTTACTAAACTTGAAGAAGGAAATGAAGATAAATACATCTATACACATCATGGCTAAGCTCCTAATAATTTCTTCAGCTCCTTCTTGTTAACCTGAAATAAGCAACAGTTAAGTCAGTCACAAGCACAATACGAGGGTATTTTCAAGATCATTCCTCACCTTTCCCATGGCATTCCGAGGAAGCGAATCCCACAGGTATAGTTTTGTTGGAATCTGGCATCCACAGAAAAAGAACCAATTCCATTGTCAAATGATACTGTAGATAATGATACTGTAGAGTATTTGAACTCAGGAGTCAGGACTGACATGAAGTCTAACAAGATCGTACCATACTGTAGATAGCTATGTAAATGTAGTTATAATAAGGTCATAAATGTCGTAAGTGATTTATGGACATTTTTGTTACTATAATGTGTTACTGACACTTTCTGTTACCAAAATGAAAATTTTATAATGCCAGGCAGCAAAGAATACTTGGGCGAATGCCAAACAAGCAAAGGAAAAACATTTGTGAAAGAACAACTGTAAAAAGGCAGCTAGGGAAAAGGCAAAATAATGCAAATAGCAAACCTTGTATGGAGCAAGCTTATCTTTCGACCAACTTGTCAATGCTTCCAAGGTTAGCACTGGCTTTGAGTCCTGCTCGGCCGTTTTCTTTGCATCCTCTTTAGGCACAATTATTGCACATATAACCTCTCCATAGGCTTCATCAGGCAAGCCAAGGACAGCGCATTCCAGTACAGCATCATGCTGAAGACAAAAACAGACAGGATTAGGTAACATGAGTAGGAAAGGGAGTTATTTGACTGTTGTGCAAAGCCTTCAGTAAACCTGTTAGTCTAAATTTGAGGAAAACGTCAGCTGATTTTGTAGGTGCATTGACTTTGTTAATATCATGCAGTGACTACAGTTCAAAAGTAAATTCCAGTGTATCCGAATTTACCTCTAACAGTACTGCCTCAATTTCTAAAGCTGACAGCTTGTAACCACCAAATTTCATAATGTCTGCATTTGTGCCTGCACAAGGTAGTGCAAATGAGGCTAGAAGGAATCCAAAGCTCTGACCCCAGGCAGTAACACCATGAGGTGATGAAAACAGCAACTAGAAAGACGTAAGTGTGCATATGCATAAAGTTAAGTGTTACTTACGTCCCAAAATTATGAAGTATCCTTCCTCATCTACAGTTACTGTATCACCTGTCTTGAAGAATCCGCCATCAATGAAGGATTCTGCTGTGACCTGCAAACAGAAATTCACCATTTTCAATGATGAAATGATGTATATTAACTTTTCAGCATGCGTCCTTTACTGGTTCCTATATGACTGAAATACCTAGTAAATTTGTCATTTGAGTAGTACAGCTTAGCATAAATGTCAATGCCAGCAATCTTATAAAAATACAAAGCATTAAAAAATAATACACTGCATTGCATCAAATGAAAAGATGTATGGTTTACAGCTGTAGTTAGTAAGGAGTAGGACCTTCCTAAAGGAAATGGAATGTTCCCTCCAAAACTGTACACCATGATAATCAATTGGCAAAAGTAGAAACAGCACAATCATACCTCTGGTCTTTTCCAATACTCCTTGAAAAGGGATGGACTTCTAATGCAGAGCTCACCAACTCCAGTTGTAGTTTCAGTTCCATCCTCCATAATAATCTTGGCCTGAGTCAGAAAGACGCTTTAAAGCTATGAAGCAATACAGAATACACAGAACAACTAATGCTTTGATGATACTCCTAACTCCCATGAATTGTTCATCATACCTCAACGCGTGGAAGGGGTTTACCAACTGTACCTTCTTTTCGGATACCATGCAATGGATTAGACAATGCCATGACAAACTGTCACCAATATTAAGTCTATCAGAAGCCATGTGGTTAATTAGTGTATTGACTAGATGGGGAAGAGTTAATATATTTTTACCTCAGTCATACCATAGCGTTCCAAAAGACGGTGGCCTGTCACTTCCTCCCACCTCTTCATAAGTGGGGACGGAAGAGCTGATGATCCACACATCTGCAGCGATTCAATGAATACTAATGAGAAAATGTTTATAATTCATGCATCAGTTCCATGATAGAGCTGAAAAGGTTTACAGGAAAACACACTAAGAATACAGATGTAAGAGTCAAACACAAACCAGGAAATCACACTTCAATAGACAGCAAGTGAAAAATGAATAATATATAAAGGAAAGAAATATATCTTAGCTCTCCCCCACACACACTCGATGTCAGTGAGATAATTAAGACACATTGAGGACCTCTTGGTCATAACGGAGTGTAGCATAAATACCAAGGTCCCTAATTAGGTAGTTGTGCAGATGATTGAACAAGCATAGCCACAATGCCTGTTGGACTTCACAGATTCAATAGCAGAATCCAAGAGTCCATGCCCATGGATATTTCCTTAAACCATGTACCATAAATTTGAATACTTTCAAGTAATTTTGTATGTGAGGATTTCAGGAACGAAGGGAGCTAGAGAAAGACTTAAACACTGTTTCCAATGAACATGAATAACTTACCATTAACCTCAGATGCTTTGCAGCATAAGAAGAGGCCGACTGTTGATCAGGATCCATACTATCATACCCTTGCAGCAGACGTGTATACATGGTTGGAACCTGCCATAAAAGAAGTATCAAATTACCTTAATGTATCAAACAATATGAAGAATAATCTGAAGATAGACTGTTATGCTATGATAGCGAATCATACTCCAGTAAATACTGTAATAGCCTCTTTATTTTTACTACCATCGTTGGGATATGATTCTCGCCATCTCTGCCATATCCCGCTTACACTGAATTTTGGTATAAACTCAACCTGCGATCACAAAGAATATACATTACCATGAAAGGAACTTTGTAGATGTGCTGCTGAAACAAGCTTCATTGTTTACATTTCCTAAATCAAATGCAAATGGATCTATTATGTCCGCAGAAGAGAACTCCAAATCTCCAATAGCTATAGAAGACTAGTTCACCTAAACTAAGCCATGACTGGCATGTTTGGGACTGCGTTGGTGGCAAAGACAAGCAAAGAATTGTGCCAAACGTCCCACGATGCGGACGATTCTCTCGACTGCACATGGCACCAGGACTGCGAGAATCGACTGCATACGGCACCGGGACTGCGAGAATGAACTAGCTCCTGCGTTTCCCGTGCCGCGGGTCGGTGGCTGCGGTACCCATACTACACCATACGGTCTGCAACTGTGGTCTCAAACACACCCAATATATTTTGACCAAACAGCATTTTTTCTCCTAAATAGAGCATTTATTTAGAGAGAAATAGGGAGAGAAATTACCACTGATCCTGAATAAAGGGGCGCAAATAGAGCATTGAAAAGGCCATGCACATGTACACTTGAAAGTTAAGGACTTCAACGATAATGACAAAGAAATGGATGCCCCCAAACATAATCATAATAAGAGACACTGTCACTGTTCAAAATAAAAATTGCAATGTGGTCCAGTTCTACTTCTAGCTACCATCATATTACATGAGTTTAACAAAAAAAAAATCTAGGGACTGGTGCATGTATTTGGTGCTTCAAACCAGAAGGAACATGACAAATAAAAACAAGTGAAACAAGAGTAAAGAACTAATGGTACCAAACATTTTCCTAAGAGAGAATCAGGATTCATGTAGTACAACTGCACTTAAAACCACTCTATGCCCAGCACGTCAGGAATCAGGATCCATGTGGAGCTGGCCCATGCATCCATAGCAAGCAGCTTACACTTTCTTCCTCCACTTCAAGTAGAAACATTAACACTGAAGTGCTATGTTGGGAATGTATGGGTTTATGTAACTGTACTGTTCTAACCTATCTCAACTTTTCATGCAGGACTACTGCCAAAACATTAATATACCTAGGCAGCTACTAATCTGCGTTGCTGAACATTGAATACTGCAATCACAATAAAGGTGTGGGCTCGGAAAAAAAAAGCAATACGAAATATCAGCATATGAATAGTGCTAAAAACTTAAATAGCAACAGCATTTATTGTGGATATGATGCAGCGGGAGACAGTGCAGAAATTGGTCTTCACTTCGATATCCCCACGCTTCTGATAGAATTTGAACCTGCCAAACCAGTGAGGATAATGTTATGTACATTACATCATCTATCTATCATGCCATCTAAAATGATCATATAGGAAATAAAAACCAAGTCACCCAAACCATTAAAACTCTTAGACCAATCAACTGTAATAGCAAAATCATGGAAATGTGGCAAAAATACAGAAATAGAATCAAGAACATAAAAAAATATTACCTTCTGGCTTATGTAAATTGTTCATCAGTTTTTAGAACCATTTATATATCTATTTAAAGATGAAAAACACACCTGAGAAAGTATGCCCTTGTGGGTGTGAACTACTCCTTTTGGTTTACCAGTTGTGCCACTTGTGTAAAGGATAAGAGCAGGGTCATCACCTGTATAATCAAACTCCAGAAAATAGAGGTTAGTAAGAGCAAGCAGAAAAATATTTGGAATTATTAGTGAGTGAGTAAGTGCTCAGGGTTGCATGGAAGTAATAGTAGAGACATAAAAGAGAGTATAGAAATAATAGTTGAAACACACAAAGGGGGACTATAGAAACAGCAAGAAATATCAGCCACTAAGTTCAAGTTTCAGTGGAAAGAGAGAGAGAGAGAGAGGTGAGCAATTCACCTTTGATTTTCTTTGAACTGTTGATATGAGTTATTAAAGTAGAGACTGATGAAGTCGCCTCATTGCTTGAAGGTTCTTGGGGATTTATTTCTGAAGATATACTAGTGATAGGTGGAAGAAGAGAACAATAAGCAGAACGCTTGATAGAAAGGTTCTCCATGACTTCATGATGCTCTTTGGTGCTTAAAACCATAGAAATATCCTATAAGCCGCAGAAATTAGAAACTAAAAGAACAAATTGACTTGGATTTCGATGCTTTATAAAGTTCATAGATTGTAGTTCACAATAGAACATGTGCAGCACTTGGCAAAAGAATATAAAACATTATGGTCACATGCACAATGCCAAAAAAAAGGGACAAAAGTTTAAAATCTTTTGTAATTAAGTTCTTTTTTTGGTGCAGTGCATATAACATCATTTTTTTTGCACAAATTCCTACAGCAAGTCTTTTGTATCTTTCTTTATTTGTTTTTTGTCCTTTTTTGTGAATCCAAGTGCACAGGTGCGCAAACCCAATTAGGTACAGAAATCTGCGTCAGCCACAAAATGCATTGATTTGTATATGAAATTTGTACATATGTGTAAGCTAGAAGATGTCCAATCATCCCGTGTGACCAATTTAAGAGTTAATAAACACTGCTATCTACATCAGCATAGTGCTTTGCTTTTTTTTGTAACATTATACTTTCAAGAAAAGATCAAAATAGAATCATAGCATGGCAGCCGAAAATGGTAGCATTTCATTTCTATAATGATATGTTGCAATATGAAATGTTGCTGTAAGCTTGGAACAAACCGAGTCATTCATGACATGAAGAAGCTCAGGTTCTGGATAACTAAGGGCAAGGGGTACTGCAACTCCACCAGAAAGCCAGGTTCCAAAGACCCCAGCAACAAATTCAGGAGAGGGTTTAGCCACAATGCCAACACGAGCTCCATGAAGGAATCCTGTTCCATTTATTCCTTCGGAAGAAGAATCTTGTATTCCATTGTGTGTCATCTAAAAGAACAGAAACGGTGAGGTTTTGCTTGTGTATTATCAATAGGCATTAAACAGATTAACAGAACAAGTACAGTTTATGTTTAACAGAGCTCTGTAAGGTAGACATAATGCATTGAACTATTTGGTTGTAATAAAATTGACTAAGGAAGCAAATTCCTGTAGATATGGTCAACAAAGTTCCTTGCAGTTAACGTATGCATTAAACTACTAAGCCAAAACAAAATGTCTGGGGAAGCAGGATCCAATTGGTCCCCATATTCTCAGAAGAAAACTTGAGTCTTGTCGGGAGAGAATTATCTTGGTAAACAGATTTGGAATTTAGGAGACAGATTTACAGAAAAGCTTGTGCAATTAAGACATTGATAAGGCCTTGTTGCAAACATGCAAGGTAAAGGACAGGATGTTTGAATGAAAACATTTGATACAGCATCCTCTAATCAAGATCTTCCATCCAGTTTTCAGAGCAATCCTGCGGAACACATACACCAGGAGTACCCTCCCAGCTTCCTATGTGCACTCACCGGGACTGCTTCAGCGTCGTCATGAATTCTGAACTTACATGTTGTTTGCATTAAAGTAAGTCGTAAGGACTCCCACATTATGACTGAAAATTATATCATATTGCATCCAAACAAAGAAAAAGGGAAGCTAATAAAACAATCATATAACTATGTGAGAACCTCGAAATGCCACTGAATGGGAAATCTTAAATGAATATGCAGAGCATGAAAGGAGCTGTGGTACATTTTTGCTGCACAGAATGTTGTGGACATCAAAAGAGGCTGCAATGAGCTGGACAAGGCTGTAGCTCTTTTTGTCAGCTCGTATGACAGCACGGACACCATCTACTGAGCCATGCTTAAGGACTTCTTGAACCACCTCCATGAATGTATGGGTACCCTGTCTGGTACTGTATGCTAAAAAACACAAGGAAATGGAAACGTTAGAGAGCAAAAACGAATGATTGTGCAATAATTTAAGTACTTAGCTAGAAGCTTCAAACCACAGCATGTAAATTTGATGACTAACAAACTAGTGATGTGTGTTGATAAAACAGTCAGCACGATTTCCTGAGTCAGTCAGATGGCCAATAACCTAGACCACTGCTTCTTAGATAAAACTATGAAGCACATTCTCAGCCATGCAAGAGCTGTGGTAACTAGAAAGCAGCGCATCAATTCAACGACAGCTAACAACTGACCCAGGTCTACGGGAATCCTCCCCGAGCACCATGATCGCCTTACACCCTGAGACACAGGAAGTTTCAAACCCACTACTCCACTAGGAGCAAAAGACAACCCCCTTTGTATCCCCAGTGCTTCGCTGGTCCACAATTTGGACCATAGCCTGCCCAATTGGACCGTTTTATGCATTATTAAGAAAAATCTGCTCATCAATCTCGTTGATCCGCAGTCCTAACTACACCTACAACCTTCTATGCAAGGCATCGCTAAGCGGCTGACGCAAAACGGCGAACACCATCCGTTCTACCAAACCATGACATGCAAAATTGAGTTTCGCGTCGCCAACTCCGGCCAGGAGTCGCCGAAATTTGCCAGCTCAAGTGGGCGACGTCCTTGTGGCAAAACGACGAACATCTGGCGCTGAACCGAAAACGAAACAAACAAAAAGTGAGACGAGAAGGTGGAGTAGCCGACCTGGAGAGGAGGAGGAAGAAGAGGTGAAGTGGCGTCGGAGGCGAGAGAGGGCGACGGTATAAGAGGAGGACGAGCAGCCGCGGAGCAGGTGGGGAGAAGAGGCGTGGGCCGCGCGGCGATTGAATGGCGTCATCAAGCGCGCCACCGCCCCGCGCCCCCACGCCTGCTGCGTTCGCATTTACGGGCAGCGCCGGGTGGTTGTTGGTGTGCGGCGCTCGCGGTTTCGTGGGTGGGTCTCTCACTCTCGCGGCTCGCCCGAGTCGCTGTTATCTCGGGCACGTACGAGTGCCCCCACTCGTCGTCGAGTAGTCGAGTATACGTACTAGGTTGGTTGGCCGGAGGAACAGCGGAATGGCCGGACGGAGCGGGGACTGGGTCCGGGTGGAGCCGCGTTGGTCGCTTTGATGTGGGTCAGTGGGTGATAGTCCGTTTCAAATTAGGGACTGTTTGGATCGTTGGAGGAATTAAAATCTATACTTAATAAATCAAGTTATCTAGCTTAAAATTTAATGTTTCATCACTTTTTAAAATTCATATATAAGTCTATCTTATAAATTTATAGGATAGAAGATCGAAATTGATTCTATAGATCACCAACTTTGCAACTTATAACGCACTCTTCAATCGCTCTTTTACGATAGAAATACAACATATAAGTATCTCTCTCATATAGCTAACAATAATATACAAATATAATTCCTATATAACCATATTAGCTTATTTATATGTGTCTAAATTATAATTATCAAAATGAATTCAATTCCAAGAAGACCTATAAGAACTTTTAATAATATTTTATTATATATTTAGACATAGTTTATATTTAAGCATAAAACAAATATTATACAACACTTGCCTTAGCTAGCGTAAGCATTAGTGGGCAGCCTAACATTTTGACGATCAAAAGAGACTTGGTTATTCAGAGCATACCATGGTGAAGCGCCAATATGATGGGACAAATTTTCTTGTCTTTGAGAGTTTGCGCTTTTGCTCTTTACTTATCACATTTATTAATATCGCTTATGTGACCTTTACCTTTGTAGATTAGATTAGACTAGTTAACAGAACTAGCTCTAGGTTGCAAAACTCTTTGCAGATTTGAGTGCATGTTAAACTAAAAAAATGAATACATATCCGATTTTATGTTGTTTTTCTAGTAGTAGTTTTATTTGAATTCTAGATATAAGGTTTGAATCAGGCACACCCATTCAATCCTCTTTTGGATCATTATGGGATCCTTTCAAGTGGTGGCAATAAAATGAAACCATATGTTTAACAAGCAAATCTTAACAGAGCTAGAAATGATACATGAGCTTTTTCCAGAAAAAAAACTGATACATGAGGTTTTTAGAGAAAACATTTAATATTTTTTCATATTTGATGTCAAAATATTTCGCATATTTAAAATTATATCTTTTAACAATAGTACAAAATTTTTAATGGAGGCAGTCATTTTTTATTAATGGAGGAGGCAGGCTTCGCAATCGTTTCCAATAGAAGGCCTCGATTAATCCATGACCTATGGAGGCGGCGGTTGGTTTTCCCGCCTCCATAAATCAAACACACAAAAGAATCCATTGGATAGGCCCGTCGATCGCATCCATGGGCCCGCCAAGCCCATCCTTGGGTCATCGTCAATGCATCTACACGTCCGTCGCTAATCCGGTCATGCCGCCTGTAGAACCACCACCAGGGATGCCATAGCCCTGGATCCGCCGCTGCCGAGTTGGATCCGTCGATCCCAAGCATGAGCCCCCATGTCCCCCTACAATCGAAGCCACTGAGCTAGATCTGTGTCACCACTAAGCGAGGGAAGGAGTTTGGGCCCATGCCGCCATGCCGACTGACAGAGGGAGCCGGCTCCCGCCACTGCCTCCGCCGTGGATCTGCGCACGGCGACGCGGGTGGCAGACAACCCACCCTAGATCCACGCCGCGGGAGAGAGCTACCGTGAGAAGGGGCCCTAGAACCGCCCAACGCTCGTCAGTCACTGCCTCTGCCCTGTGCTCGTCAGCCAGCCCTAGATCCACGATCAAGCTGCGGTCGCCTGGCTTCACCAACCTTCACTGGTGCCGGTCTGGATTAGAGCACGAGAAGGGAGACAGATGTAGGACAAGGGAAAGGGACGATGGTCGCTGAAACCATAAGGAAGAGGGAAGGAGGGCGCGCTGACAACCTGTGCGAGTGAGGAAGAGGAAGTGTTTCTAGATCTGAGCACAACGGACTGAAGAGAATAAGAGAGGCGCTGAGGGAGGGGAGGTGCGGCTGCGGGAGGGAGAAGTGAAGGGGAGCTTGCCAGATATATATAAGCTTGAGATATGAGGATTGGATATGTGCTCTGCCGGGCTGCGCCTTGGGCCAGAATTTTTTTAGACGGGCTTTATAGTGTGCCCGCTTTCGAAAATCAATTTATGAAGGCACACACCTTAAGACAATCGCCTCCAGAAATAGACTACTTTTAGAGACGGTCATCTTAAGTTATCTACCACCGTAAATCGATTTTACGAGGCGGGCAAAAATGATCATCTCCGTAAATGAAAAATGTCTGCCTCCGTTAATCGCAAGAATTAACCGAGGCACGGTTTGATTTTGTAACCACATCCGTTCAAAATTATTTGTGTAGTAGCGTAACATGAGCATCACATAAATCCTCTATTGCGATGACCTATCAATAATTTACCTAAATCAAGTGTCATCTTCTTAACCAACTCAGTTTAAGTAAATTAACTTCGATAATCCCAAGAGACGCCAGCCGTATACACACTAGCTTGCACGGACATAGGATCCTGACGGCTAATAAAATATACACATATATAGTTGGCACAAACTAAAAAATTGATCTTAACACGAGGTTAACATATCCAAAGGAAAGTGTTAGCTATTGCTACATGACAAACCTGACAATGGTTTGGGTTAAATCGGGTTATTTGGTTTGGTTTTACTTTTGGGCTGTATTGGTTTGGATTCAAACAGGCTGAAAAGGCTGTTGGGCTAGTTTGGTTTGGGCCCTATTAAAGTGGGCTGAACTGGTTTGGCTGTGAATAATAGAGTTTACAATGATTTTTTATTCTATCTATTTATTTTTTGCTTTTGTTTATGGCTAAATATAAACAATAGCATGAGGTGCCGATGAAATGGTGGGTTAAAAATGTATTTCAATAGGTCTAGCGCATAAGTGATATGGTTTGGTGTGGATGATTGAAGTCATGGTCTAATTTGGTTTGGATTTAACTTTCACATATATATATATATATGTTTTGGATTGGTGTGAGTTTGGTTTGGATCTCAACCCACAGGGTATGAAAGACCTTAAGTTTTGCATCGGGGCTTTTAATTTTTGAGGGACAACTATGAGGAGGGATTCACAATTGTTGTCTTATAGGGAATTAGATATGGCAGGTGTGGTGCATTGGTTTGGTAGCCATGAGTTTTTTTTGCGAAGGGAAGAGAAAAATTATATTAAAACGCGATACAATATGATCCCAAATACCTTTTTTTTATTGTCTTATTCACTAATGGCTTTCTTTGATGCATTTGATTCTTCCGGTAAATAAAGTAGGCCTTGTTTAGTTCGCCTCAAAAACAAAAAACTTTTCAAGATTTCCTCTCACATCGAATCTTGCGGCACATGTATGAAGCATTAAATATAGATGAAAACAAAAACTAATTGCACAGCTGTAAATCACGAGATGAACTTTTGAGTCTAGTTAGTCCATAATTAGATAATAATTGCTAAATAAAAATAAAAGTACTACAGTATCCAAAACCAACAAAATTTCGGAACTAAACAAGGCCTAAATATCTATATCTATGTCTATGTCTATGTCTATGTCTATGTCTATGTCTATGTCTATATCTATCTTTTTTGCGAAAATCTTCTATATCTATCTATCTCTGTATATATCTATCTTATATCTATATCTATCTATAATTCTATATACCGTAATAAAGCTAATCCCCACTAAAAGTTAGTTATCACCTTAGTGGCACTAGCTAATAACCATATAGTTTAAGAATTTCCCTTCTAATAGTACGGTCGTATATCACTTATTGGATTTTAAGCATTGATAGCTCTCGTTGGCTTTCAAACTCTGAGTTTCAAGGTGACAAGCGACAAATGTCCCGGCAAGTTTATTGTTGATAGTATTTGCTAACAATTGATCCTTCATAGTGAGCGAAACACATTGTGCTTTATGCCTATACTTTCTTCATACTGATAATTCAAGTCGTTTTGGATAGTGACACAGTCTCCAAAACATAATTTTAACTTTCTATTTTTCATACTGATAATTCATTGTCCAAAACGACTTGTTTTCTAGGTATGGAGAGAATTTATTTTTATAAAGTACTTTTCAATACAAATCTATTTATATGGTTTTTATATTTCTAAACTCAACAACTTAAAGTTCTCCATGTTTATATTCATAATGTTTTGATCTAAGCCTAGTTCAAAATGATCTGAATTACTAGTATGGAGGGGTATTTTGTTTCTGTAACCGTTAAATCGAGCACTCAAAAAATCAAAACCCGATATCTAAAATATCAGCACAAAATTAGAATTTGAAGACTGGAACCTTCCCTTCCGAGTTCCGAAAGCAGAAATGGCCGGAGGCCGTAGAGAGGCCCACGAACCAAAAATGGCGATCTCCACGGGCTCAACAATGGCCTATTCCACTGAAACCGAAGACTAGTCACACCTTTTAAAAACCCTCGCGCGAGATTTTCACGCTACAACGTGTACCTTCCCGCGAATCCAAAAAACGGAAACAGACTGACATATAGGCCACACATTATCTGGACCCATGTGTCATGAGACACAGACTGCGTAAACCAGGTCCCGGTGCTTTTCCCGGAAAACGAACTCCGCGAGTGACAGGACGGATCCACATTGCGCGACCGAGACCCCGCCGCATCTCCGCGCCCTCACACCGACTGCGCAGCCCCACCGGATCCTCGTCCCCATGGCCCACGTGTCAGTAGGGGACGCCGCGTGCGCCTACGGCGAGGTGAACAATTCCGAACCCGTCGAATCGAACGGCGAGCGGTCCAACAACCCCACATCTATGAATTCGAGCCGCAGGATGCTGCTCAGCCGCGCCTCCGCCGTCGGATGGCGGGTCGCCTCTCGGATCCGGCCGTAGAATATGAATTTGATTTCGAAAGGGAAGAGTGGGAGAGAAAGAAAGGGGGGAGAGGTGGCATGAGAGAGAGAGAGAGAGAGAGAGAGAAGAGGGCAGTCGAGAGCAGCAGGGAGAGAGGGAAAATCCACTAATCCCCCACCCCAGCTCTCTCAGAATCCGCCATTCCCCTCCGCCGCAAACCCGCGTCGGAGCTCGTGGCGAGCGCCGCCACCCCGCACTCGGCTGCGGGGCCTCCGGCCCCTTCGATCTGGAGCCGGCGGCCGCGATCCCGCCGCGGGTCTCCCCGCGGCCGCCGCGAATTGGGTTTGTGTTGACGTTACCGGTGGGCGGAGGCGTTTTGATCCTGTAGCTGCCGGGTTGAGTAGATGGCGGGCAAGGAGCAGGGCGGCCCTCCGCCGCCGCAGAGGCCTCCCGTGCCCGCTGCGTCCATGCAGCCGCCGATTAAGAAGCTAGTAAGGCAGCTCGATTTCAACTCGGCGGCGTTGGCGGGGAACCCCGCGATGGCGGCGGCGGCCGCCGCCGTTTCTAGGGCTCTGCAGCCGAGGGCGTTGCCCGTGGGGTTCCAGCATCCGCAGCACGTGAGGGCTGCCATGCCTATGGGGATGCCGCAGCAGCTGCACCAGCGGATTCTGCCGGTGATGCGCCCGCACCAGGTGGTGGGGCATGTGCCGCTGCCGCGGCACGCGGTGCCGATGGCGGTCCCTGTACCGCAGCTTCGTCCGATGCCGCCGCAACCAGTCCAGCGTCCCCCGGTCGCGGTTCCCTTGTGAGTGTCCCCGTTCTGAGATTTAGAAGTTTTGAAACTTCCGCCTCTCTGTTTGGTACGGGGCTCATTTTGCTCGATGACAGAGCCCATTTTCGTCTTGATTCATATGCTGAACGTGGGAACGTTTCTGATTTTCTGAGTGTCACCACGAGGCAGTTTCCAAATTTTGCTGTGGACTTGTCATTGCTTGGAAACGAAGACACATATTTGCGTTAGATGAGCTTATTGATCTTAAACTAACTCTTGTAGGAAAGTTTCAGCGCATTCTCCCTGCTGAAGATCGAAATATTTCAATTTTTTTTCTTTGAAATTTGCATCTTGCTCCATTGTTCTAGTTATGCTTTGGGGCCTTGTAATGTAGGAAACCAGAGTCACCAAAACCACGAGCAAGACTCTATGAAGGAAAAGATAGCACTCCCACGAAGAAGAAGTGCTGCAATTGCAGGAACTCCAGATGTTTGAAGTTGTAAGTCAGATTCTATCCTTAGCTTGAGAAGAATCAAATATAGGAAAGGACTTGTAAGTCAGATTCTATCCTTAGCTTGATAACAATGAAATATAGTAAAGGACGTTTTCTCATGTGGACAATGTTCTCCTCATAGATGTAGGTTAGATGAATATAGCAAAAAACTTAGTAAACACGTACATGTAGATGTAGGTTAGATGAGAACAGGTAATTGTAATACAAATAATTCCAGAAATCTTTCTAGCATCCTTTCAATCCTTCATATTGTCTCGAAAACCCTAATTTCTGAGTCTCTGCATACCTTTACAAACCTATACAGTGTGTCATTGTTTTGACCTCCAAGTTCAAGTCACCCCACCTCCCTTTTTAAATACAAAGAATGTACTGTTGTTCATTTTTCTTCCAGCTGGGCATCTTGTGTATATACTTATCCACCTGAAATCTTTTTATGGTTCCTTTTACAGGTACTGTGAATGCTTCGCTTCTGGTACTCACTGTGATGGGTGCAACTGCACCAACTGTTTTAATAATCCTGAGAATGAGGTTGCCAGGCGTGAAGCTATTGAAGCTACATTGGAGCGTAATCCAGATGCTTTCAGGCCTAAGATTGGGAGCAGCCCACATACGAATAGGAATAATGTATGTTATGTTGTCCAAATATTGTTTGCATAGTTACTTTCTAAAGGAACATTTATTGCCATTTGTTTTTCCTTTGAGTTTCAGTTAGTTATAGCGATGCCCATGCTCATGTTAGAGGTCATAGTTTATTCTAATTGAGAGGGTTTGAATTGAAAGAGGAAAAAGGAGAGCATTGCAATAAATTTATACGAGAAGTTTCATGATAAAACCTGACATATTAAAATTATTTATTTTTGAAGAATTCATGCCTGTAACTCATTTTCTTAAAGTTACTCTGACGTCTCTTTGGAAATGTGTATCAATGTAGTTAGATTTGTGTGTGTGCTTGGCATTTTGTAAGTCCAAATTTAAATCCTCAAAAATTAAAAATCAACATGCCATATTTGACATTGTCTGAGATGGAAAATTGCTATTGTTGAACGTTAATCAAGCTCTTATCTCTTTATTAAACTATTATTGATAAGCTTTCTGTAAAAAATATATCCTAGCAAGGTAGGAAGAAGACAAGGTCGCTGAAAAGTCTAATATTCAGTCTTCCCTGCAAAATGTTTGCCACCTATGCCCTAGTAAAGAAGTGCATGTTTTGTTTCCTTCTGCTTATACTAATATGAAGTGTACCTCCAGCCAAAAAAACAAGCTGTTCTAGAATACATCAACTTTTGTAATTTGTTCATCTCTACACAAAATCTACTTATATTTATTAAAAAACAATATTCATGGATTCACCAGCAAAAAGTGCTTCAGTGTAATTATAATGTTATTGATTTTCTATAGTGTATTTTTAGAAAAACGATGGTAGAAATGGGGCATCAGAGACTATTGATACCTTAAGTAACAAGAAATTTAGACTGCAGGACGCAGGTAGTATTTTTAGTTGAAAAGGAATAATGTTTTCAATAGGAAGGCCATATCCATATTTTCTCTTGTTATTCATAGCTAGCAATAGTAATTGGGAACTGATGAGATTTTGATAAATCAAACATGCTATTCCACTAACCTTAGACCCTAACCCTATTCTATTTACTATCAAATACAGACATTATCTCATTATTGCATTTCATTTTGACCATGTTATTGTGCTTCCATGACATGTGGCATTAATTCTAGTCCATGAAATTGCCAGGAGGTGTCTAGTGATCTCCCTTTAGTAGGGAAGCATAATAAAGGGTGCCACTGCAAGAAGTCAGGATGCCTCAAGAAGTACTGTGAGTGCTTCCAAGCTAATATACTATGCTCTGAAAATTGCAAGTGTATGGATTGCAAGAATTTTGAAGGAAGTGAAGAGAGAAGAAATCTTTTCCAAGGGGATCACAAAAATGCAATTAACATGCAGCAGGCGACAAATGCAGCTGTAAATGGTGCTATTGGAGCTACAGGATTCCCTTCTCCTTCCACATCAAGGAAGAGGAAACATATTGATCCTTCACTTGATAATTCAAATAAGGAACATGTAGCGCACAGGAATTATCACATATCTCAGGTAATGGCCATGCCTAAGACTTGAACTTGCACTGTTTTCGCCTCATTTCTTTTTCTGGGAATGGCTTTGTGTTCTTGCCTTATTGTCTTCAGGAGCAAGCTGAAGTGCTTTGTTCCATCACTAGGAGTGAATTTTATTCCATGAATTGAATTTATGAATAGTGTCTCAAAACTTTTCTTTTTTACGTGACAAAGTAGTGTGCCAGACTGCCACTGTTAGCTCCTTATACTCTACTTCTAGTAGACAAATGTGCAAATACACTAGTAGTCCTGTGGTTGGTCACTGAGTAAACATACCAGCCGGCAGCCAGCTGGGGTTCAAATCCTGCCTTGTACCCAAATAAAAATCACTGTGCCTCACTAAAAGGGATAGGGTCATACTTATCAATGCCGTTCCGGGTGCTATTCTGGTTTGCTCACTGGAATGAAACATTTCGGTACTGGATGATACCAGTTACCATTCCGGGATACAATAAATAAAATAACAAATATATTTACAATTAACAAAAACATGTACATGATATAAGCATGCATTCTGGTACATGCGTTGGAGTTGTGCATTGCAGGCAACAAGCCTAAAACAAATAGTTAATGAAGAATAAAATGAGGTTCTAGGTGTAGATTGCACAAACACACACCCTATGGCCCAGCAGTGGGAGAGAAAAAGTAGGGCCCTTGCTGCCTTTGCTGGAGGTTGTGCGCTGCCGGAGTACAGGACCATCAGGAGTCATTACACGTTGCAAGAAATGCTGTGGCAGGATGGTACCTAAACCAAGAAAAGGAAGATTCCACATGGAATAGCCGGAACTAGCGGAAGTGGCCGGGATTTGGATTCTGGCTGGTACAGTATACAGTGTTGGCTGTGCCGGTCCTTCACTGGTAGGAGACATTATGGCCGTTACCGAAATGGTATTTACATGCATGGGTAGGGTGCCGGTCTGTGGTAGGTAGTTGCAGGTTTTCTCAGCCGGTTTTGCTGAGGTTTCTTCTTAGTACAAAGCTGTGGGGCGGTACCCCCTCCCAGTTGAGTTTTTTTAGATAAATGCACCTTACAGAATTCATTTTTTCTATTTTCGTGGGAGAACTTTGAATTATCTAGAACATAATTGCAAATTAAAATTGATTTTTGACAAGGAGATTAGACAAAGCTACTTGTGGCAGCAGTTATTATGAGACTCTGTTGAAACTAGTTGTATGTACTTCGCACTTTAATCAGTCTGTTTATCAGAAAAATGCAGTACCTGATGGTCCAATTCCAATAAGCCAGTCTGCACATCCTCCAAATCTGGGCCCCTTTAAAGTTACCTACAGGTAACCCATAAGCTATATAACATGTTCATAGAAAGCCTACCATATTTGTTTTCTATTGATGGGTTTCTGCCATCCCACTCCAGGCCCCTTTTAGCAGACATTGTGCAAGAAGAGGACATAAAGGAGCTATGCAAGCTTTTAGTGGTGGTATCAGGAGAGGCTGCAAAAACATATGCTGGTACTGCTATTGTCTTTATGTTGATTTTACCTTTTGCGACTTAGAAACAAAAAGTTACATTCAGTTCTGTATCCATGAGTTATCTTGTTGATATGCAGTGAAGTAACTCACATAGATCAGCACCTGTTTGTTTCAATATTAACTTGTCCCGTGTAGATGCAAGTTATTCATTTCTTGCTTCAACATTGGATTCAATCTTTTGTTTTGACTTGTTTACAAGTTTACATCATTTCCTGGGAATTTGGATGCTGGTGAAGTGCTTTATCAAAGTTTATTTTGACAACAACCAGAAGATAAGATATAGGGACAAAAGTGTTAGTGCTTCATCTCTCCATGCAGAAAATAAATGTTATTGAGTTATTTGGGTTTTGCTTGGATGTGCAGCTATTACCTCTAATATATACTGTTATGTTATACTCTAAATTACTAAGCGCTACATATCATGGTCAAGGTTACCATTTGCTTTTTCCTGTTGGAACTGCACGAGAGTTGGCAAGCAGTTGATATGTGCAATCACACTTTCTGTTTCTCAGATCATCTGTGAGCGTTTCACTGCATATTTTCACTTCTGTCCTTCAATGTGCTATATTTATTTATCAATATAAGTATGGACACACATTACATGTAGCATTATTTCATTCCCCCTGAGACCTGCAAGTATGCACTATTGTATGTTAAGAGAATGCAACCAAGAACAACCTAGAGGATTAATGGATTATAAACAGAGTCTGCAAAATGGTTAAATGGGCATTAATTGGATGGTTATGTGCTGCTCATTGTATTATTTTCATTAAAATAACAGGCCGGAAAACGATGGAAGAGAGGGTTGGCGAGAAGGAAGATGAAAGGGGAGGACAGAAGGAAGATGACAGGGCAGGTTCCCTAGCATTGACAAACCATGACAGAGAAGGAAATAATCAAGATCCAGATCAAAAAGCATCAATTGATGACCATTCAAGCAGAGGAACTCACACGGGCAAAGCTATTCTAGAAGAATCCAGACCTAACTGCGCTGATGATCAGAAGTCCAATAGACCTATGTCTCCTGGAACACTGGCACTGTTGTGTGACGAAGAAGTGAAAATGTGTGACGAACAAGATACAGTGTTTACGACTTCTCAAAATGCTGTTCCTCAGCAGACAATAACTGTCAACCAAAACCAATCTGCACTGTATGCAGAACAAGAAAGAGTTGTGCTGACAGAATTCCGTGATTGCCTCCGCAAGTTTGTGGAACGCGGAAGAAATAAAGGTACACCAAATTTTCCTATTCACCATGCTAATTGCTAATGCAAAATCCTTACACATGACCTCATCTTGTTACTTCACATCAGTGATTTTCTTTTGAGATGGGGAATACAATTTATTTTATTATAAAAAAAGAGAAGAGAAAGATAGTTTGGTCAGTGATATTTGCCAGCATTTCATAATATATGGATCCATCTGACTGAATGGTTTTATGGTCTTGTGCTGTCTGACTTAAGAGTTGAACTTGGTGACTTCCTAGCTCATTTATACAAGTATTTTTCTTCCATTTTATCTGGGAACTGAGAATCCATTAGTAAACCTAGGAAGGCTAGAGTGTATATTGTGCGAGATATATCCTTTTCTGTTTGCTTTCTAGGGCTAGGATGAGTTTAATCCTGATTATTCTCCCCTGCAGAGAGAAGATACTCCTCCATGGCAATCGAATCTGAAACATCTGCCAATCCTGGACAGGTAAATGGTGTTTCTCAAGTACCATATTCGAAAGTAGATGTACCTGTTGTAAAAACATATCCGCAGAGTTCCAGCAGTAATGCTGGAAAACCTGTTACTGGCTTTTTGGACAAAAACTGAAGCCTGGGCGTTCCAGGTTTGTACTCAGGGTGTTACAATGATCAAGGGAATCGTGTTTTCACCCCTTTAACATGTCGATCAGATACCTGTATCAGTCTTGATAGATATAATTTATATTTTAGAGAATTCCAATCTATTCTCATTGGTCAGAATAAGTGTAATGCTGGAATCTGGTTAGTTAGTTTAGTCATTCAACCTTGTCGTATTTTCTACATTGTAGTTTCTCTCTGTTCTTTCCCCTGTCGAAATTTCATCATTTGCCATCCGCCTGATTCGAGCCAAGATGTATCTGGGTGGGTGCTTATTTCAAAATCAAAAGTCAAAGGAAGACAAGGTATCAATGCAGAGATGAACCCATCTGTCCTTGTTGCACTGATGTTATTCTGAACTCGCATGATCTTTTTAGCACGAAAGGTGACATGTGCTACATCGATTCCATGGCTCTACAACTTTCGGCTGCCTTGTGAACTGTGATGTTTGATTGCTAACCCACAGGGTAATTGTAACGGCGTCCTCATTCACCGCTGGCCATTACTGAATCTCTTTGACATCTTTCTTCTTTGTTGCGCTGTTTCCATGATTTCAGATGTAAATACCCTTTCGTTCTTGTACGTGAAATTGAATAGCCGAAGCATTCAATACAGGAAGAATCCGGGTGTCTGTTTTCATTAGACTCGTACAGCAAGAGGTCCCAGTCCAAGTTTTGGTACTGGGAAAACGGCTTTAATCACACTAACCTGTACAGAAAATTGGTAGTGCTTATATAGAGTCAAAAATGGTAACACTCATAGCTTGCAGACAGTTATATTGCATAATTGCATTCGGTATGTTTGCAGAGAACCCATGACAGAATGCTTGCTGTCTACTGTCGCCTGCAAAGGTTACTGCCCCAGGATTTGAGATACTGAGTTTTTGATGTTCTTCAGAAATTCTTCCCTGCAGATAATATGAACTAATCAATCCAAAGGGCAAAATAGGACCCGTGATGAATCGAGCGATAACTCATAGCTTGGAATGGAGGGAGTGTATCCAAAGAGGTCCGGCAGTCATCCTCTCATGCCTGCTGCGGTTTTGCACGTATGTAATGGACTAATGGTACTTAGTACGATGGTCGGATGGACCAATCGAACGAACATAATTGAACAGGAGTAGTTATTACCTCTTTGGCTTGAAGAGGAGATTGTTGTAGATGAAAAGCTGAAAATGTCAAGAGTGATAATCAGGGCTCAGGAAAACTTACTTGCGATAATATAAAATATTTGAAAAGATAGTGACAAAAACTTACCCATGCAACTAATATCCCAACCAGTTCAAATAGAAGAGGAAGAACCGGGAGCTTATCGATGATCTAAAATGAACGAAAACATGGAGCAGATTAACCTCATGTGGCTTGTAGGTGAACGCTTATCTGTTAGGAATCGAAAGCTGCAACATGTCATTTGGAATGTACCTCAATGAGGTTGACTGAAGCCCATAATGCAGCTATTGCGGCAAAGCCTATACCAGCTAGACCAAAAATGTCTTCCGCAGTGCTGAACTGTATTCGTTTTTAGAGAAAAAAAAAATCATACGAGTTTGGTTAGTCTTAAAAAATGTCTGCAAACCATACGAGTTTGGTTAGTCTTCATTCATATATAATACAAGCTTGATATGGCTAATTAGATTTTCATTAGTCACAAGTCACAAGGACAAGAAACTCACAGAACTGGTGACGTATTTCACTATGCTCCCGGATGATTCTGAACTGTCCTGCGCAGCCTTGGCAACGACACTGCGGCTCCTTATTAGCTTGTCTGCACCACGCACGCATTGCAGAACACAATGATGCATGTGAATTCCGCACCAGGCCTCTATGACCAAGAGGGAATAAACAGAAACGCAGCAGCCCATCGGAAGGCAAATTTACCTGAAAAAAGTCTGGGAGATGGCAGCCATGGGGGACGGCCGCCGGAGAGGCTCCTCTTGCCGGATGGCGCGAGAGACGCCGCAGGCTGGGCGACGGCGAGGCCACACGCCATCATCATGGCTGCGCACCTGCGAGAATCGCTGCAGAAGGAGACGGAATTGAGAGGCACGAGGCGATGTGTGATGCGTGTGGAGGGGAACCGAAGAACTGCTTGGAGTTCCAACGTCTTTGCTGCGCCGCACGGCACCGGATGTGAACTGGAGCTCTCTGGTCCACTAACGCAACATCGGGTGTCTGGTTTGCAGATTGCCCCCCTGACTTGTGCGCATATTTCGACTCGTCTCCCCGCCAGATGGGACATGGGAGGTGTGAACACTGAACAGTGGCGACAAGAAGCTGTATCCTGTATACTGTATAGTCTGAAATGGTTTTCAAGAGATCTCCATTGAGCACTTAAGGAAAGCAAATAATATGACACATGTGCTAACTTGGCAAGCTATGATTTTCAGAACAAATTATATCTGGGACGATGATCCCTCTAGTTTTATTATTCAACTATTATCACAAGATGTAACTATCTTCAATCAATAAAGCTTGCCTCAGGACTTTTATATATAAAAAAAAGCTGTATGCTGTAGGGATTCGGGGACTCTCCGGTCGGTGATGGAGATGGAGCCACTAAACAAACAGCAGATTCCTTAATCAGGATGGACACGTGCAGCCTGAATGAAACCGAACAAAATGCTAGACACAAGAATCCAACCGGCACCATCTGAGCAGCCTTCGCAAGTGTACAGCGCGCCCGTGACGAGCCCAGCTGCCCCTGCGAGCGCACGGCGCCGCGCCGTCCGAGCGTCCGAGCCTCTCGGTCCTCGGGGGAGGGACGCGCGCGCCCACGCCACGAGAAATCCCGTCGTCTTGGCGTTCATCGCGTGGGCGGTGTGCCTCCCTGCGCGGAGCCGCCGCCCCGCGCCAAAGGGAGGTCACGCGACGGCGTGGGCGGCTTGTCTCCTTGCCCCCCGGCTTATTTGTCCCCGGACGCCCACTTCCCGCTCGTCTGCGTATGCCATTTCTGTGCTAGCTAGCTTGCACTCACTGTGAAGCCGAAGCTGAGGGAGCGGCGAAACACATTGCTACACTACAGTGCTCTCGTTCTGGTTTCCGCCTCAGGCGTTTGCTTGGCGACGCGAGCGGGGAGTGAGTGGGGAGGGAGTCAAAATGGCAATGGGTACCCGAAACCCGAGTACCCGACGGGTTTTACCCGATAAGGACGCGGGTATGGAATGGATTTTGTACCCGCGGGTACGTTGTTGGGTGAAATTCTTTACCCATCGGGTATGGCGGGTACGGGTGTGGAATAGTAGTACCCATACCCGCGTACCCGTGGGTAAGAAATACCCGCAAAATGAGTAAGCAACCTAAGCAATTTAGCCCATATAGCCCATGAACTGATTGACTGAACGTGGGAAGTGTTGAGCGGCTGGTGTGCTACTAGTGCTACTATTAATTTGCTGCAAGTTGTTATATTTAATTTCCTATAAGTTGTGATATTTAACTTGCTGAAAGTTGTTATATTTCTATTGAACTCGGGTATATTTTCGGGTATGGAATACCCGTCGGGTAAGAATTACCCGTCGGGTGCGGGTACGGAATGAATTTCTTACCCGTCTGCTTTCGCGGGTAACCCGATGGAATAGATTTTGACCTGGCGGGTGCGGGTACGGGTGGCAAGTACCCATCGGGTACGTACCCGTTGCCATTCCTAGGAGGGAGGGAGCCAGGGACTCAGGGGAGGGTCGGAGATGGACGCTGAGGCCGGCGAGGCGGGGATGCAGCAGCCGGGGGCGGCGTCCACGAGCACCGCGGCGGCGGCGCCGTTCGACAGGTCGTCGTCGCGGCTAGGCGCGCCCGGTGCCGAGAGCTTCGACGGCGCGCTCAGGGTACGTTGAGCGGCTCGTCAGTTTTGCTCGTGCGTGTCGTGTCCTGCCATGACGCGGCGCGGCCTTGTTGGTAAGCTTATGGGTTGTCGCGTTATCTTGCCGTCTTGGACCGTGCAGGAGCTCAAGGATCTGCGGTCTCAGCTGCACGAAGCGGCGGACTGCTGCGAGAAGGCGTTCCTCAGCACCGACAAGAAGAAGCTGTAAGCAGCGCCGCCGCCGCTCCTAGTCTGCTACCCTCAGTCTGTTACCCCACGAACACATTGGTTCCCACGGCATGCCACTTTTTTTTTTTCATGGATGTGAAGGATTCTGGAGGGGACAAAGGGTTACATATGTGACGCGGTGGTAGCTGTGATTGATCACTTGGGGACTGTTTCATCCAAGCTTGAGCACAAGCTGCAGGAGAAGACTGACGTCACACAGACAGAACGAAAGATCAACTTCTTGAAACAGGTTGGACTTCTCTTATTTATATTACTTGCAAAGTAAAAATCTGATTAACAGACTCTGATTTCAAATTGAATAAGTACTCATTACTTAGGTGATCTTCAGATCAGAACTTCATTTCTTCTCTGTTACTACAATTTTATTAATTAGGAAGTCAGCATTAACATAGTCATGCTGCATCACATTTCTTTCGTAGTTAGTAAAATTTTACTATGACTGCCAATGAGCAAAGACCAAATGAAACCTTGATTTACTGAATTTTGTTATGGTCTGTTCATGGCACCAGAGGCTTTTGACATGTGAACAGTATGCCATTTCACTGAAGCTTTTGACTGTACGAGGGGACCCTGATGCCATTCAATATCATCGTCGTTACATCTCACAATGTAAAGCTTCTTAATTTTGCTTGCAAACTATTTATATCTCACATTTTACATACTTAACCATTAGCATCCATGCATTTACCTAACCTTCAACGAAAATTTAGTTTCCCTTATTAGCAAATATTTTTTGACAAGACCCTTAGCAAATATTCATCAGAGAAATGAAAGACTATCACATTCCATATGCAGTTAGTGTATTTTGTATTCTCCTGTGGATTAGTTATGTTCTGATTTGGTAGTTCTAGTTCTAGCACAAACATCTCAATGGGTTTCTCTTATAATTTGTTGGGCATCTCATGATTTTGGCCTGTTGTATTTTCTTAGACATTATTTCTTTTCTTAGTGGAAAGATAAGCAGCTCTTCTTTTTATTGTGTATTCAAATTGTCTAATGTGATTCCTGTCTGAATATTTCTAGTTACACAAGATTAGCATCGATTAGATTATTTATTTCAATATATATCATCTTTTGGTCCATCCAAACAGCAAACAAGGATTGCATACTTGTGTTTTTTAAAATATTGTACCTTTTTTATTCAGTTTCATTTTGCTCAAATATTTGAAAATTGACTGGTTTTATTATTATTATTGATGATTCGTTCAAAAAAAGTGTCATTATTGATTTGGTATCTGTTATATTTTTCAGCAGCTACTCAAAGGTCCAAACTAGGAAACGATGTTGGTTCGAGGTTTTTTTTGTTACTTATTAATTTGATTTTTTGATCATTTTGTTATTGTTTTACGTACGTCGTGCACCATTTAATGATTTTTGCTATATTTATATGATAGTAAAAATGATCCACAACTTCCGGAAATTACTGGCCCAATAGTATCTGGAGCTACCCTCACTCTCAAGCCATATGATGTTCAGCCAGCCACGGGTAATAGTAATATGCAGTTTTCTGGGCACATTTATATAAGATTATATCGTTCTTAGTATATATAGTACTGTTTCTCTAAGTAGTCCCTTATGGTTATCTTCATTCTTCTAAAGGAACAGCTTAGCAAAAAATTGTCAATGTTATTTGAATAACTATTCTGTAGCAACTAGCAAGAGCCTGACCATAAATTGCTAAACTCATCAACAGAGGGGACAATACTATCTTTGTAGAAAAAATGAAATTGTATGAGTCTTTAGTATGCCTTGAAATTTATGTTAATATATTATTACAATTCTACTTGAGGCTTAACAATAAGGTAAAAAGTATATGTTAATCTTGTATGTTTGTTCATCCATTGTCATTTCCTTGAATCATGATAAATCTTCTATGTCTGTTCAATTCTTACTAGGAAAAGAACATACCGTGGTATCAGCAAATTTTGAGGACAGCCCAAGGACCATAAGAAGGTCCTTCTCTTTTAGAGCAGAGGTATATTTCATCTCTATATACAGAAAAGCTGGTACCTTATGCTATAATTAAATATTATTTCCTATCTAGGTGTTGTCTTAGCTTGACACCACACTGTACAGACACCACAAAGTGATCGAACACTATTAAATTTGTATAATGATTTTTGTGATGGTTTATGTTGATCAGAACAAGATTTTTTTTCTTTGTACTTTTGGCAGGATGTTCACATTTTTCTAGGTGATCAGAAAAAGAAGGCCAACCATGGGAGCACGAGTAACATCTTGTCATTTCTCAAGAAAACCAAGCGATAAGCATAAGAATTTTGCTCAAAAAAAGGATAACAATCAATAGCACCAACGTGATAGAGTAGGAGTATCTTTTTCCCCTTTTGGATACAGTGTTTCTTTTGTAGTGCTATTGGTCCTAACTCCTACGGGTCATGCAACGTTTTCACTGTTTCACTGTAAGTAGTGATATACTTGAAAGTATTTGTTCAATGAATCATTAGGCTTGTTATTACTAGGTCCACAGTATTCATTCAGTGAACCTAGCATTTTTGATATATATATATATATATATATATATATATATATATATATATATATATATATATATATATATATATCGTTTTTAATAAATATTTAAATATTAATTCTCTCAAAAAAATATTGCATCACATAGTCCTTTTGGTCGCGCCAATCCCGCTGACGCAACCAAATAACACAGTCGAGCCACATGTGTTGGCGTGGTAAGATACGACACATTCGAAAGCATTTCCGATGTGGAAAGCTTGTCACACCACATGCGTTAGCGTGACAGCACTGTCTTCTCGCGCCACCAGGAATGGCGTGACAATACTAAACTTTCGAAAAATCATATAACTTTCTAGTTTTAAGTTTTTTCATTTGATGAGCTCAAAAAAATTATATAAAAGTTCACCACCATAATAATCACGTACTTCTGCTTGTCGCATTAGAATATTAATATCTTTTTTTGTATGTTGTCAAATAAAGACACTTTTTTTATCAAAATTATAGCACTCAAACAGATCTACATGTTACAAGTTTTGAGTTTTTACATTTGAACTTGTTACAATGTCGAGAGAATAGTATAAAGTATCAACAACATATTAAGTTGTTGATAATTTATGTATTTTTTCGAACATTGTAACAACTTCAAATGTACAAACGTAAAACTACAAACATGTAGATCTATTTGAGTGCTACAATTTTGGTATAAAGTTTGTCTTTATTTAATAATATAAAAAAATATTTTTTAATGGAAAGTACATAATTATTATGATGCTAAAATTTTATATAATTTTTTTGAGCATCTTAATGTTGTTAGATGAAAAAAAAACTTAAAACTAGAAAGTTGTAGATCTCATCGAGATCTCCAATTTTTGTATAAAAATTATCTTCATCCGAGGTCATATCGAAGAGTTATGATTTTTCAAAAGTTTGGTCTTGTCACGCCATTTTCAGTGGCGCGACAAGACATTACTGTCACGCCAACGCATGTGGCGCGACAAGCTTTTTCACATCGAAAATGTCGTCGAATGTATCGTATCTTGTTACGCCAACGTATGTGACGGTCGCACCAGCGGGATTGACGTGACCAAATGAGTTATGTGATGCAGTATATTTTTTGAGAGGATTAATATTAGAATATTTATTAAAAAATGATTAAAATATAAAAAAGGCCACGTCCATATTGGCAGCAAGTAATGCACAGTATGAGCTTATTTATTACAACAGCCGAGAGCAGGTGTGGGGGCCTTGTTTAGTTCTAAATTTTTTTAAATCGACACTGTAGCAGTTCCGTTTGTATTTGACAAATATTGTCTAATTATAGACTAACTAGACTTAAAAGATTCGTCTCGTCAATTCCGACCAAACTGTGCAATTAATTTTTATTTTTGTCTATATTTAATACTTCATACATGCGTCTAAAGATTCGATGTGACGGAGAATCTGAAAAATTTTGCAAACTTTTTTGGAACTAAAGCCCGCTGTTAGGAGAGAATACGTCCACAAGATCAGAACCATCTATGATGGCGCGCAGCACGCCTATCAAGCAGTGGTTTATTTGCTCCAGTCCAGCCACAAGGCAGCCACTACAAATCATCATTCAAGCTGCACCGTCGTCATCTGCACACATATATAGTAGCTAACATTCGATCTCTAACAGACTGTCCACCACTGGTCTCTCCTGGCATGCACAGAGACACACTCTATCTCTATCTGCTAAAAGCATCTTGCTGATATCTCACATCATTTTTCTTTATTTCCTTCCCCCTCCTGCCAACCGATCGAGCAAGCCGGTCAAACTTGCCCTGAAGCCTACATAAACGAGGGTCGGCCCCCGAGCTCATCCCTGCACTATATAGCCAGCCCTTTGCTTTCTGGCATTCCCAACATAGCGACGACCGTCTCCAGCTAACTCTGCCGCTCCAAGGCTGGGCATATGGGATCCAGCGGCCGTCCACCACCGCGCACCCCGCCGAATATCTTCCCAGCTGATCTGACGCTCTCGCTCTCTCTTGTACGTCGCCGGCGATCGACTCTATCTTCTTCATCATGCACATAGGAAATAGCACAGCAGTACGAATGCGACCTTGTAGCTTCTTAACATGCCAGCCGTTTTGTTTCTGCTGTGCAGGCAGGTCCGTTCGGCCGGAAGGAACCAGTGGCGGCTCTGGGTGATGAGGTGGAAAATGGTAGCGAGGGCCATGGCGGGATAAGAGGCGGCGGCCTTCGATCTGGCGAGGCCATGGAGATCAGTAGCGAGAACATGGGGCAGGGAAGCCAGTCCGGGGAGGAAGCAAGCCATGAAGATGCGGGGGGCAACAAGAGGAGGAAGAGCTGCCACAAGCACACTCCTGAGCAGATCAGAATCCTGGAAGCGTGAGTGCTCACTCTCCGATCCCTACCCGCGTAACTTAGAAGAACGTGAAAGCTTCCGTTCGCACGAGCATGCGAATGCTTGCACTTTAGCCTCTGACGAAAAAGAAAGAGAACTCACCGAGTCACGCCATAGCCGGAGACGAAGACCTCATCAGCGTTAGGGTTTGGGGATGACTACGACTTAGTAGGGGGGTTTGGAAAGGTCATTCGACTGGGCGTGGTGGTGGTTGATACGGTAATATAGGAGCGGCGGGGCCACCGCCGTGATTGAGACTAGTCAAAAATACAGAGGCGGCCAAATAAAAAAGAGAATTAGGAAATTAAGATTAGCATGGCGATGGTAGCGGCGAAGGCTGCAATGAGTTGCTGTAGCCAAGGAGGTAGTAGAGACAGGGGTGCTCGCGCCGAATCCGGGACAGAAGCTCGGATTGGACGAAGATGTGGTTAAGGACGATGATGGAGAGTACGAAAAAATACGGGAGCTAGTAGGGAGAGGCTGCGGTGGGGAACGCAACGGCCACATCCCAGATGTTGTATAGTGACGGTTTTTTGATGATCTGTGACAGAATTTTTTTGTCATGGATTAACAGATTTCTTGTAGTGGTAGGGAGAGGCTGCGGTGGGGAACGCAACGGCCACATCCCCTTTTCTCTACTCATTAATTGTTGTAGAAAAAATAGTTGTGGCTATAGCCGCCGAACAGGCTCTAAAGAGGAAGGTGAGAACAAGTGCGACAAACTTCGCTACAGCCACCGAGCAAGCTCTAAAGAGGAAGGTAAGAAGGAGTGCAACAAACTCCACTGCACTTGCGCAAGACATTTATGAGTCATGAATAATCGTGATCACCATAGATCATGTTGAAATGACACAACAAAACACAAATACATCACCGACTTCTTGTAAAACTGCTAGGTCCCCTAATCTTCATCACCCTGATGTTCAACATCTGGCAAGTACTGCTTCATCACCACCCTTGAATACCTTGGTTTAGCGAGCCGCTTTGACACAATCTATAGAACAATGATCTCACCTTCCGGCGACCCTTCTTTGTCCACTTCACAATAGAGACCTACCCAATAAGGCAATAACACAAAAGAACGCATGCATAACGTACAAATTCAACATGAGTTTTTACAATTTTGCCCTCAAACCAAGCTTTGTTTCTTGAATTCCAAATGGTCATCAAAGCAATGCAATTCCCAAAATCATGGAATTTATGTCCTCTTGGAAGCCAGAGATTAAACCATTTCCGAGCTTGGTGTAGCTCTCTAGGAACCTTGTTTGCTCCAAAGAACTGAGCTATGATTGTCCACATAATCTTGGTCATGTTACGATTCAACAACAAATGCGGTATATACTTTCCATTTGGTCATAGAAATAACAGTTAGGACCCTCTCCCCAACCCCAGAGACAAGTTTTACTCATGTTGTCTTTACTCCTTAGTCAAAAAAACATTATTTTCAACTAACCATAAGAAGACCTTGACTTTATTTGTGATTTTCCCTTTCCAAATATTCTTATAAATTGGTCCAACACCATTAACTATTAAGGCATTGTAAAGGGACTTCACTAATGTTTTTATTGCTTTAAGCGTCCAAGTGAAAAACATATTGCTCACATAGAAGCTAAAAAATCATGATGTTGATGCAAATTTGATTATAGTTGTTTCTCAACTCGTCAACAAGCCATCTGCTAAAAGTAATTTGAGAAGCGTCTCATCTTTTACTTGACTAACACAAATAACCTTCACATCATAAATTTTATATAAGCTAGGAAACAAATCACGAAGAGCTTTATCACAAGCATCTTGCCAGAATTGTGTTTTATTTCTATTTTAAATTTTGATTGATCTACCTTGCATATAAACCCCCTCTTACTTTAAAAGATCTACCGAAAGAAGGAATCCTTAAGTTTGTGTTTCACAGAGTTAATAGTTCTCTCTTTTTATGGTATTTATTAAGTCAGATATTGTCTTGACTGCCATGAGTCATCTTCCTTTTTTAGTTTCAACCACCATTTGCATAAAAGACAAATTCATCTTTGTACCATCTTTAATGCCCAAACTCCCTTTTCTCGTGCTTTTACAAATTCTGGCCCATTTTACTAGATGATATTTTCTCTTTATACCTCTTCCTATTATAAGAAAGTCCTTATGACCTTATAAACCCTCTTGATAATTGTTTTAGGTGATAGGTAAATGGACATGTTATAGTGGACTTGCTAGCTATAAATATGGTGCCACCTTTCAACACATCTAATCTTTTCACATTCTTTTCTTCTAAAGGAAGCCAATCGGCGATATGAAATTGGAAAAGATGTCGGCATAAAACGGGCTTTAAGGATTTCCCTCTTATTAAAATTGATTTTTAGGCTAGCCATCGTTATGTACATGTACAATGAGTCTAGTAATCGGGCCATCAGCTCGGGCTTTAAGGACCAATTTTGCCAAACAGTTAGTAACAAAATTGAAGAGAATGAGTGATAATGGATCCACTTACATTACTCCCTTATGGTTTTTTATGTATGGTGTGATGTTTCGCTCACTGTCCCATAAGAGAGCACTTGTTTAATCCACCCACACCATTTCTTGAAAAAAAACTATTGCCTCTAAACATTTAATTTAAATAAAAAATTCTAGTTGATTTATCATAAGCCTATTCAAAGTCTAGTTTTAGAATTATGTCAGTTTGTTTCTTCCTTTTAGTTTCATGGTGTATTTCATGTAAAGACATAACATTAGACATAATATTCCTCCATTTCATAGAAGCATTTTGCGTTGGGTGTATCAACTTTGCAGCATATAGCTAAAGTCATATAGTTAGAGTCTTTGCTATCATCTTGTATAAGAAATAGGAATACTATCTAGGACAACCACCTTATTCTTCTCCCTCTGGAAAGAAGTAACCTTGATCTCCCTAAGTCAGAGAAGGGTTTGCATAGATCTTAATTATCTAATTCAGACAACTACTTGATCTCATTCTAGATGTTGTTGTTCATGTTAATATTGAACTCAAGAGTAGGACCAAATAGTTTACTGTAATATCTAGTGGCATGTGTTAACAAATTTTCTATCTCCTTCATTTAAATTACCATCTTTTTCTAGACTTAAAATTGTGTTCTTATTTTTCTTGCACTAGCAATCTTGTGAAAAGAAGCTAGTATTACAATCTGATTTAAGTAAATATCATGACTTCTATTAACTCTTCTTGTTCTAGTAGGTTGAAATTACCACTAAGCAACCATGATTTCCTTTTCTTTGTTCATCTACTAAGCCTTTTACATCTTTAGTATTTTCTAGTTTTGTTAATTCCTTTTGAGTGTCTCTCCTTCTCTTCCTTATATCACCTTGCAAATTAAAACCCCAGCATTTGAAGTGTTGTTTAAATAGTTTTAATTTCTATTGAATCTTATCCAAAACTGATTTTGCTTTGCAAGGTTTTGACCACAACTTTTTTCACTAAACCATGAAAATCATGATTATTCAGCCAACTCAACTATAATATGAGCTGTAAATGCTTTACAAAATTACTAGGCCCAGAGGAAACGATAAGAGGGTTATGGTCAAATACCTCTCTAGGAAGTATTTTAGCAATAGCATATGGGAAGATATCTTCCCACTCTTTAGAGACTAAAATTCTATCCAAATTATCTAAACTTGGAAAGTTCTGATTATTTGACCGTGTGTATAAACCATCAGTCATCAGCAACTCCCTTAACTCATGAAAGTGGATAAGGGTAAACATCCTAGAATGTCTATGGATATCTTCTTCTTATTCCATTCCTTAGCATATCTAATTATGTTAAAGTCTCCTCTAGTCAAGATAGGTTCAATACTATTTGAACAGAATTTGGATAGCTCACACATAAATGTCAATTTATTTTTCTTAAAGATTTTCCGATAAATAACCAGCATGATCTACTTAATTTTGTTCTGTTTATCTAATAAATTCATTTGTAACATAAAATAGCCTTTAAAAGATTTTGCATCATAAAACACTTTTCTGACTACCATCAACTCTGGTGGGATCCCACATCCAAAGATACTTTTGTTGATAATCAAACTTTCTTAATAAGGAGTCTGCACAATCAATTAACATAGTTTACTAAAGACCACTGAAATTAAAACCATATTATTAGGTAAGACTTTTTTTATAATGTACCTCCTTTCTTTTTAAGGCCTATACAATTCCGGACTAGTCATTGTAATGTCATTTTCTTTATTTCTTATATTCTTAGAAGTATTGGTCTTAATATTGCTTCTGCATCTAAGTGTGTGTAAGCTAGGATTTGATCTTGTTTTGCCTTTTTAAGATTTGGTGAAATTTTCACCTTTTCTATTTTTCTTTTACTTCTTTTTAGATTCCACCAGAATGAAGTCCTTTGATTTAGAGGATTCATCTTGATACCATTTCATTGGTAAAGGAGATTGATTTCCCACATTATTCTTAATTGTTTCATGTATGCTTAAGCTTTGCACTGACCTCGATGACATGGCGAGCCCATAGAAGCTCAATCATTGTATCCTTAAGCTTTTCACTAAGCCTTTGCCGCCACTGTGTGTTTGAATCCGTGTGATGTGGAATCAGACAAGAACCCAATAACCTTTCCTCGTCACCCTCTGTCGTAAGACCTCGCTCAACAATGGTAAATCCCATGAGGGGCGAGAGGAATCTGTGAGGAATATTCAAAGTAGATTGCGGTACGTGAGCGAGGAAAATGACTCAGAGGCCAGAGCCGCCATGGATTCGTGTCACCATTGTCTCTCGGTTCCAATGTGTTGTGTTCTTTTGGGTCGCCCCATGAAGTCCTTGGGGCACAGAGCTCCAAAATTCCAGGATACGGCGAGACATTTGAGGCCGATGGTATTATTAGGATAGTTCCGCGTGGGTATTTTGTTCTGTTCGGCTATGCCACATGGGACATTGCTACTCATCATCAAACTAAACTAAACTGAGGTCCTGCATATCAGTGCTAACCGAGGTAGTGGTGTTTTTTCTCTCGAATTTGATCAAATGACCAGAGCATTCAAAGAATCGCCGCATCCTGACGAGAAGCAGCGGCAACAGCTTAGTGAACAACTCGGCCTCTCTGCAAGCCAAGTGAAGTTTTGGTTCCAGAACCGGAGATGCCAGACAAAGGTAAATTAGCTTAACGCATTACATGCATGCCGATCGCTGCATCTCTGATTCAACAGCGTCATGGAGACTATTAGAGTACCCTTTTTCTTTCTTTTTTGTTCAGGTAACTCAGGAGCGGCATGAGAACTCGCTGCTCATGCACCAGGAGAACACTAAGCTCAAAGCCGAGGTTTGCATGCGCCGCCATCATCTTTCCAACTCAACTCTTTAGCCTTTGCGCGTGGTTGCAAATACTGACACACGGCGGGTGTGCAGCACCATGCCATTCAGGTTGAGAGGCTCCACATGGCGCTAGAGAACAACACAGCCACCTTCTCGACCTCGTCGTCGTGCTCTATGGGGGGCATCCAGATCAGAAGCAGGAACTCACTGGACGACCATGTCGATGTTGGCCACGACGACAAGACAATGTTCCTGGAGCTTGCCAGCCGCGCGCTAGATGAGCTGACGATGATGTGCTCCTCTGGGGAGCCACTCTGGGTGCGTAGCATCGAGACCGGTCGGGACGATCTGAACTACAACGAGTATGCGCGCTTGTTCCGGCACCACGATGATGACTCCGGCGACCGGCGGGGCGTGTGGTCGGTTGAGGTGTCAAGGGAGACTGCCGTTGTGTACGGTGGCGTGACGCAGCTTGTGCACACTTTCATGGACGTGGTATATATACCACCAATCATTCAATCTTCCTGCCAACTATACTGAGTCAGAGAATCATCATCTCCAAACTCTAAACTTTTGTGCAGAACCAGTGGAAGGAGATGTTTCCTTCCATGGTCACCAAGGCGTCGACGCTGGAAGTGATCCGTGCAGGCGAGAGCGATCATCTAGATGGCATCATGCAACTGGTAATCCAACAACTCCTTCATAATGTAATCCTCTTAATCGAGGAATGATCTGTCTATAATAATAACTTGACCGATTGTTGGCTTTAGATGTCTGCAGAGATCCAGACACTGACACCGTTGATACCTACAAGGGAGCTGCACTTCCTTCGCCATTGCAAGAAGCTTGGTGCCCAGAAATGGGCTATCGTCGATGTCTCCTTGGACAACTTTGAACCGGGTGCACGAACGTCATCGACGCTTTGCATGTGCTTGAAGAAGCCCTCAGGATGCATTGTAGAAGAGCAGAGCTTGGCCCGTTGTTGCAAGGTAACACGATTCCACGAACATGAAATGGTTCGAACAAATCAATGCCGGTTCAGCCGAACTGCATGCGCCATGGAAGTACTAAGGATTCGTTCACTCATCTGTTGTGTGCGAAGTAGGTGACCTGGGTTGAGAATGTAAAATGCCGCAAGACCGCGGTTCCGGCGATGTACCGACAGACGGTGACCACGAGCGGCCTGGCATTCGGTGCAAGGCGCTGGGTGGCGGCACTCCAGCTGCAGTGCGAGAGGATGGTCTTCTCAGTGGCGACCAACGTCCTGACATGGGGCTTGAATGGTAAGTAATGCTTGCTTGTTCGCTTGAGCTTATATGCTGAATTTGCGAATCATTCAACAATGTTTTTTCTCTCGTAACAAATCAACGAACATTACTTACCATATCAGTCAAGCTAACACTGACGCTATGCACGCAGTGCAGCATAGTACTAATGACAGGGTGCTAGTGTAGGGGTCGACACAGTGTCAGGCAGGCAGAGCGTCCTGAAGCTCGCGCAGCGGATGACATCCAGCCTCTATCGCGCCATCGGTGCCTCCAGGGTCCGGTCATGGAGGAAGAGGTTGAATTACAACGGACCCTGTGAGATCCGGGTGATGTGCCGGAAGAGCAGAGGCGAGGGTGGCGAGCCGCAGGGGCTTGTCGCCTGCGCGGTGCTATCGCAGTGGCTGCCGGTGAACCCGGCGGCTATCTTCGGCTACCTGCTGGACAAATCGCGGCGCCATGAGTGGGACTTGATGATGCATGGACAATCTGTCCAGAGCTACGTGACTGTGCGCAAGGGGGATGACGGCAACTGCGTCACGGCATACGTAAGTTTCATTTCGTCTCCGACGGAATCGTGCCATGTAGTATGTCACTAGCCCTTTGCTGCGGTAGACTGTGAACTGTTTATTTATTTTGATTATAATCACCTATTACTTCCTAAGAGGTAATACATAAAATATATATTTATTTTTTAAAAAAAATTATAAAATAAGATAAATAAAGAAAGTTTTCGATATTTCTAAATTTAATTGATGCATGTGTGATTTGACAAATATGGTATTTTCCCTACTATATACTTTGATTACCATGTATTTTTGTACGTGACTTATATGTGTGTAGCGTGTGTATACGTGTTAGTGAGTGGTCGGTAACTTAATATGTGTACGTGACTTACATGTGTGTGTTACGTGTTACATGAGAGGCTGTTAACGTTACTTGCATGTGTGTTGACTGAGTCAGTGCATGTAATGAATTACTGTTTACAAATTTTGAATCTAGTAGTAAAAATACATGTTTGAAAGGTTTTTTTATCCATCCATGTAGTACATGTAACATGTCATGTCACTCTTTAAAAAATGTGTCATATAATTATTTTTATTACAGCAGACCAGTAACAATGTATATATAATTATTTTTATTAGCATTTAAAATAATAAACATTCTTGCTATTTCAATAGGTCTACATTAAATGGCAAGGCCCATCTAGTCTCGCGTATTTTTTTTTTGGGTGGGTGGGGGGGGGGGGCGCATAATTTAGGGGGGGTCCACCGCCAATGTTTTCATGGAGAAGAAGATTCTCTAAGATCTTTTCTTCCCTCATTAGCGAATCCGGAGGGATTAATTTTTCTTTTCTAAATTTTTTAATTTATTAAAGTAAATTATAAAATTAGAAAAACCAAAGGCTCAGATTAATTTAAAATATTACTTCCTTAAAGGTAAAGGGTGTACCTTAGCATTGTCCATGTCACTATGTTAGTCACACTCACACCGCTGCTTTTCGGACGTGCGTCAGGCCATGAAATCTTCCGTGGAGGAGCTGAGCGGCAAGTGGATCCTCCAGGACAGCAGTGCCAGCCCCTGCGAGTCGACCGTCGCGTACGCGCCTATCGACGCCGCGGTCCTGCGGCCGGTGATCGATGGGCATGACTCCAGCGCCGTGGCCGTGCTGCCATTCGGCTTCGTGGTGATGCCGGCGTTGATCACGTCGAGGGAGCAGGACAGGACGGCGGTGGACTCCGCCGGGTCGCTGGTCACCATGGTGTTCCAGGCGCTGTTTAGCTCGTCGGCGACGGATGCTGCGCTCTCGGCAAATGCGATGAAGGACGTAGCGCATCTGGTGTTCCGCACACTGGACAACATCAAGAAAGCGCTGAGATGTTGATCTGTCGGAGGATGTGATACATATACCTTCCATGAAACAAATATACTTGCAAATTTTCTTCAGTTAAACTTCTAAATAATGTACTGCTAAAGGATGTTAAATTTTATTCAGTAAAACTGTTAAATGATGTTAAATTTTGTTCGGTTAAATTTTGCAAATTTCCATGTTGAATCAGTTGTGGGACGACTCGATAACTAAGGCTGTACTGCCACCTGTTTCTTGTACAGATCTGGTTGCCGCATTGGTTCTTCGGTCATTTCGAAAGTTTGGTTATCTAAAAATAAAGATTGATTGATTAGTTTTAAAACTTAGGAGTAAGCAAGTTATGTCTCAGTTAATGCGGTTCAATCTTGGTCATGACCAAAGTAACGAGACTAGACAAAATAGGTACTAAATAACTAATTTGTAGCAAATTTTAGCAATATTTTTTTTCTATTTTAATCCAAAAATAACAATATAACATAAAGATTAAACAAAGTGATAAGAGTTGTTGGGAGTAGGGCCTGGCCCTTGGCACCCCCTGGGGCTCGCTGCCGTTTGTAATAGTCTTCGTCATTTTGCAGCAGCGAAATGACCTCACCGTAGCCAGAGACGAAGATCTCATCGGTGTTAGGGTTCGGGGCTTCAGGAGGGTTGAGAGGGCTTAAATGACTATCAGCTTAGAAGGAGGATTAGAAAGGTCATTCGACTGGGCGTACGTGGTGGTGGTTGAGAAGGTAATATAGCAGGGGTGGATCTACAATAGTAGCATGGGGGTACAACTGTCCTCCTAAAATTTTTTGAAAAACATCTAGTATATATACCTTTTAATAACATGTACATGTATAATATATTGTACATTCACATTCTACATTCACAACTATTTTATCATCGTTTAGTAATCTAATTATATTATGTCCTTGTTGATGAACTATATCATTTTTATCTGTACCCCCATGATTAAAATCCTAAATCCACCACTGTAATATAGTTGCGACGAGGATGCTGCTGTAATTGGCTAGACCAAAATACAGGGGCAGTCGAACAAAAATAAGAGGATTACGAGGTTAAGATTAGCATGGCGACGGTGACGGTGAAGGCAATGTGTTGCTTTAGCCAAGGAGGTAGTGGAGACGGGGGGGTGCTAGCACTAGATCGAGGAGAGAAGCTCGGATTAGACGTGAACGTAGTTAAGGACGATGATGGTGAGTACGAAAAATGCCGAAGCTTGGCATAGAGAGGCGGCGGTGGGGAACGCAAGGGAGAAAGAGGACAAGGCATGCAATCAGCCACATCCGCCTTTTCTCCACCCATTAATTACTGTAGAAAAAATTATTGCGGCTGTAGCTACAAAACAACCTCTAAAGAGGAAGGTGAGAAGGAGTGGGACAAACTTCGCTATAGCCATGCTCTAAAAGGAAGGTAAGGAGGAGGGCGACAAACTCCACAGCACTTGCCCAAGACATTCATGAGTCATGAATAATCGTGATCGCCATAGATCATGTTGAAATGAACCAACATTAACACAAATACATCATCGACTTCATATAAAACTGTCAGGTTAAAAGATTGTGCATCATAAAACTCTTTTCTAACTACTACCAACTCTGGAGGGATCCCCACATCCAAAGATACTTTTGTTGATAATCAAACTTTCTTATAAGAAGTCTGCACAATCAATTAACATAATTTCTTGAAGACCACTGAAATTAAAACCATATTATTGGATTAGATTTTAAGTATCTCTTTTCTTTTTATGGCCTCTACAATTCCAGATTAGTCCTTGTAACGTCATTTCTTTTATAAGATTATTATTCTTAGAGGTATTGGCCTTAATTTTTCCTCTGCCTCTAAAGTGTGTAAGGTAGGATTTGATCTTGTTTTGCCTTTTTAAGATTTGGTGAAAATTTCATCCTTTTCTATTCTCTTTTCTTCTTTTTAGATTCCACCAGAATGAAGTCCTTTGATTTAGAGGATTCATCTTGATACCATTTGATTGGTAAAGGAGATTCATTTCCCATATTATTCTTAATTGTTTTAGTGTATGTTTAAGCTTCGCTCTGATCCTCAATGACATGGCGAGCCCATGGAAGCTAAATCAGTGTATGCTTAAGCTTTTTACTGTGCCCTCCTGCACCTCCACAAAGAGAAAGAGCATTGCCGCCACTATGTGTTTGAATGCATGTGATGTGGAATCAAACAAGAACCCATAACCTTTCTAGTTCACATGGAATTAGCAATGCAAGCATATCATGACTGAATTAGCATAAGTAGAACACATGTGAGGTGTGAGTTCAAAGATCTCTGCACCAATTGTTAATGGCCCTTAACTCCTTCCCTTGTACCTTCTAGGCAGATCCGCCAGTCCTTCCTCCGCAACTTGAAGCTCTTCAGCTTTGCAATGTCCTCTATTTCGTTATGATATCCGACATGGCTCAGCCGAGAGGAACCTCACTTCATCCCCTTTCTCCTCAAATAACCCTGATAAGTTAAATCCCCTTGAGAATGATGTCACATTAAGACTTGCTGGACGTGGGAGTAAGCCACGGGGCCTTTGGCTTTCACCAGATAACACTGAAGCAAGACAGAATGAGATCGACGAGTCTTGAGTCCGACCTTGATTCATCACCATCAACCTTTGGTGGAGGTAGAGGGTGATGGTGGAGGTGGCAATGGTGGAGGAGCAGGACCAGTTGGTCCCATATCCATCAGGCCATCCTCATCGTCCATAACGTTATGCAGCTGGTCATCCTCGATATAGAACTTGACAGGCTTGGATTCTTTCTTGAACCAGCGCTACTCCATAATCTCCGGCAAAGTGATCCGAGTGTTGGGGTTAGTGTCAAGAATGCGCGTGTCAGCAAGCTAGTAAGGTCTTTGGAGAACCACCTCGCACAACGGAACTCTCCCTTGTAAATCTTCTTGTACATGGCCATGATGTTCTTGTCATGGAAAGGGAGATACCCGGCCATGAGCACAAAGAGGATGACACCGTACGACCACACGTCGGCCTTGGCGCCGTCGTACCCGTGGTGGCCGAGCACTTCAGGCTTCAGGGGCTACATAGGCTGGCGTGCCGCAGAAGGTGTGGAGCAGGCCATCGGGACGGAACTGGTCGGCGACATCAGAGAGTACAAATTCGGATACCTTGAGGTTCCCACGGTCGTCGGGATGGGACGAAACTGGTCGCTGGTGACCATGGTGTTCGAGGCGCTGTTTAGCTCGTCGGTGACGGTTGTTGCGCTCCCGACGAATGCGACGAAGGACGTAGCGCATCTAGTGTTCTGCATGTTGGGCAACATCAAGAAAGTGCTGAGATGTTGATCTGACGGATGATGTGATACATATATCTTCCATGGAACATAGAACAAATATACTTGCGAATTTTGTTCAGTTATTAAATTTAGGATGTACTGCAAATTTAGAAATATGCTAAAGGATATTAAACTTTGTTCAATTAAATTTTGCAAATATACATGTTGAATCGATCGTGTCACGACTCAATAACTGAGGATGTATTGCCACCCGTTTCTCGTACAGATTCGGCCGCCGCATGCCGTGGGCACGTCGTCGTCGACGTCGATCTCCCAATCCTCTTCCCACTTGCGCATAGTTGGATCAGTGTTCGCCAAAGATTTTGTGCCGGCACACACCACAATAACTGCATATCATGATCATGGAGCTCACCTTTGCCAGCACGTCACGCTTTCCCTGGCTGGTGCGGATAAGCTAAAGGCGTGTACAAAAATGGGTGGTCGTAAGCTTTGAGGAGTTGAGGTCGTCTTTTGTGCTAAAAAAGTAGAAATCTAGTTTTCTAAAAAAAAAGCAAATAATTTTAAATTTAACCATATGTATCAATCACTCCGTTCCAAATTATAAACTTTTCTACTCTATTCGTTCCAAATTATAAAATGACTTGATTTTTCTAAACTCAAATTTACTAGTATCTAAAATACATAGCAAAATTGGTGTATTAAAAAGTTAAAAAACGAAAAAAGTTCTACATTGTTTTTTTATTTATATAGACATAGTGTATATCTAAGTATTTAGGAAAAAAACTAAAAGGTCTCCAATTTGAAATCGGAAGAGTACTGTTTATGACAAGCAAATTAAAAATAGAATAAATTTTCATAAAAATATTTAAAGAAAATGCTATTGATATTATTTCTTCTGTAATAAATGTAATTAGATTTGAGATTTACCAAGCCTGTGGGGGCACGCGAGAATACGTACACAAGTGTCCTTGTGCCACGCCAGTCCACGCCTCCACCGGACCACACGGCCACCGGCAGACGGCACCGAGCAAGGGACTCACGCCCACGTAGGCAGAAGTCACGCACACGCCGCCAGCCCGCCACGGCGCGGCCACGACTCCAAAACAGCCGTCCACGTCGCTTCCCCGGTCCGCCGGCCCACGCCCGCCGTTTTATACGCGACCTGGCGGCCGCACCCGGGTTGCGCACGCCGTTCCCCACGCCCCCCAGCTCTCGCACCAGGCACGCTCACGCGCCGCGCACCGAATGGCCCCTGCTAACGTGCGCGCGGCGCAGGCCCCTAGCGCCGACCGCAGGTTAAGTACGCTGGTGCGTCACCTGCTGCCTTCCTCCCCACGAAGAACAGCAGCAGAAGCAGCAGCCGACGCCTCCGCCACCCTCGAATCGTTCCCCACCATGGCGTCGCAGGGATCCTCCGTCTTCGCCGCACTCGCGCAGGCCCCGGAGGACCCCATCCTCGGAGTAAGGCCGTCTCCCCAGCCTCGCCTCTCTTTGTTGGCTTCCGCTTCCCCGGTGATCCGGCTGTCGCTGTCGGTCGCGCGGTTTCGACGCGATCGCGCGGCCTCGTGGGTTTGCTCTGGCTGATCGGTGTTCGTTTGTGTTCTGGGACAGGTGACCGTCGCCTACAACAAGGATCCCAGCCCCGTGAAGGTCAACCTCGGCGTCGGCGCCTACCGGACCGAGGTGAGATGAGTTTGGGGATTTGCTGTGAGCCTTCTATGGCGACTTCTGTTTTTTATCATTTGGACTGGAGATGGATTTGACGCCCCTGTTCCTATTCTGATCTGTGCAGGAAGGGAAGCCCCTCGTGCTGAATGTGGTCAGGCGCGCCGAGCAAATGTTGATCAATAACCCGTAAGTATTATGTGAAATCCATATGATCCGATTGATTTCGTGATCGTGCCTCTGGGGTTGTGGGATTATTGAACTTTCAGGCTTAAAGCTCCTGTCCTCTGCCCAAGTGTGGATTTAGTAGTCACTGGATCTAAAATCTGGATAACGCGCCTCTTAATTTGACTACTACTTTCATTCACGACCAGAGTAATTATTGACTTGCCCTCTGTAATTGTAGGTGACCTTTCTGTTCTATGGTACTTTTTTTTTTGTTTCTACACTGTTAGTTTTAATAAATTTTCTTCTACGATCGGAACTATATTTTTTTTCCTTGCGACTGTGTCTGCTCTGTCCCACTGCCGTGTAAGATTCTCTTTCGTAGTCGACCTTGCAGTTGTTTCTATTGCTTTCCCTCCTTTCTTTTTTGTGGTACCTGGGAAATTGACCTCATTTTTGTCTGTGGGGACAATGGTTTGTCGTTCGCAAGCACTGCAATGCTCCCTCTGGCCCTTTTTATAGTATTGTGTTTTGACTATGTTTGTGGAAAACATCTCCAAATAAGGTTATTATAAAAATAGAGTTAACGAGCTATCTAACTAGAATATTAATATCTCCGTATATATTTGGCTGTACGTTTGACTTTTCGAGAAGGGAGAGCAGATAAAATGTTTCATGTGTATATAAGCCTCTGCATGTGACAAACTGTCGGAGTGGTAGTTTATGATATTTGAAGCTGTATTTTAAACATGATTTTCTTCCTATTTCTAGGTCACGTGTCAAGGAGTACCTACCAATCACCGGTTTGGCTGAATTCAATAAGCTGAGCGCTAAGCTTATCTTTGGTGCTGACAGGTATTTTTCTGTTTGACTTAATTCATTTATTTTTCTCACATTGGCGATATTTGTGGGTCAAGTAGTCAACTGGTCCCAATGGTTATGTTGGCAACTGTGAATTCTTACTGCTGAAGTTTCATTACATAAAAATAGTTCCCTGGCCACCGGTCATCTCAGGTTTTATTTGGGGAGCTGATTATGTTTCTTCTTACAAATGGAACAGTCCTGCTATTCAGGAGAATAGGGTTGCTACAGTGCAGTGCCTATCGGGTACTGGTTCTTTAAGAGTTGGAGGTGAATTTCTTGCAAGGCACTATCATGAGGTTAAGAACTTTTCTTGGCTCCTTTCTGTTTTCCTGCTTCCCGATTTTAATGCATAGTTGCTAAATCATACAAATATATTCCAGCGCACTATCTACATCCCACAACCAACCTGGGGAAATCACCCAAAAGTATTCACCTTATCTGGATTGACTGTTAGGAGCTACCGCTACTATGATCCTGCGACCCGCGGTCTTGACTTCAAAGGTATAGATTTCATTTTTCATGCTAGATCTGTTAGAATGCTTTAATAATGCGAATATGCTAGGAACATTTACTACTGTATTATATGTTTTATATTTGCAAATTATGTTATGGCTCTGTCATTGACCCAAATTTTGTTTTGTTTTACAGGACTCTTGGAAGACCTCAGTTCTGCTCCTTCAGGTTCAATTGTACTGCTGCATGCCTGTGCCCACAACCCTACTGGAGTAGATCCTACCCTTGATCAGTGGGAACAGATTAGGCAGCTGATGAGATCAAAATCACTGCTTCCGTTCTTTGACAGTGCCTACCAAGTATGCCGATGTACATAGTCAGAATTTACTTGACATTGCAAAAACACATCTGATTCTTATACACTAATCGTTCACATAATTTGTTGATCTTTGTTAACATAATAGGGCTTTGCGAGTGGAAGTCTTGACAAAGATGCTCAGTCAGTGCGAATGTTTGTTGCTGATGGTGGTGAATTGCTCATGGCTCAGAGCTACGCCAAGAACATGGGATTGTACGGAGAGCGTGTTGGCGCTTTGAGCATTGTAAGATATCTTCACTCTTGCTCTTGTTGGTTTCACTTTAGTTCATCATGATATCAAGGTTGTTGGCATCTTCCTCTGGTGTTCAGATATTACTATGTTTACCATCCATCTTGTGAGCTTAATGCTATAGGAGTGATTGATGTGTGGAAAATTCTGTTACATGCCTTCAAATGTGCCTCGTTATTTTCCTACTTGTTTTGAGATATGTCAGTTCCTATAGCTTGTATCTGTTTCATTATTGGAAATAAGAAGTGGATTGTTGTGGAAGGTTTAAGTTGTCAATCACTCGTAGCCACTGGTGCCTAAAATTTTAGCCTTTCGCTAGGATTGAATTCTTTTGCATCCTTAGAATATTGTATTGATGTAGAAATGTATTAGCTTGTTACAGGGGACAGCTATTTACTTCCACCAGTTCCCAAAAAATATTTGACTAGTTATTAAGGATATGCATAACTTTATTCCTTGGTTGAATGCTGCTGCTGCTTTTCCTACATGGTGCCCTTCTGAACAGTCTTTTTTGCCACAGAGTGTCCATTCATTGTAACTTTGTGTTTCAGGTATGTGGAAGTGCCGATGTAGCTGTTAGGGTTGAAAGTCAACTCAAACTTGTGATCAGGCCTATGTATTCAAACCCCCCTCTTCATGGTGCCTCTATCGTGGCTACCATACTCAGGGACAGGTAATATTCTTGTTATTGCATTGCCATATTTAGAGGTGGGTCTAAGAATAATACAAAGTGGTTACTTCCTGTTCATTGTCTGTATTTATTTAATTTTTCAGTGAGATGTACAACGAATGGACTCTAGAACTGAAGGCCATGGCTGATCGGATCATTAGCATGAGGCAACAGCTATTTGATGCGCTGAAATCCAGAGGTACTTGTTTCTATCAATTGCTCTCTTTTTTTCTACAAAATATGGTTAAATGTTGTTTGCAATGTAACTTACCGTTTCTTTCATGATCTTGTATTGCAACTATGCAACTCTTGGTGCAAATGTTTTCTTTTGTCCTTGATTAATGTAGCTGCTTCAAGGCAAGCTATGTAGCTACTGCTGCATCCAATCTCTTGGGTTATCAGAAACTATTGTACAAAATAAGAGAACTTCCTCTTGTTACCTTCTCAGTTGATTTCTCAAGAAATTGTTTCTGGCCTTAAAGTAGTGTATTAATCTGTGTGACTTACTTGGGGGAGCACTATCAATCTGCGTTTGGAATGTTTCTATTGATTTATTCGAATTGAAAGGCCATAATGTTATGTCTTGTTTGCACTAGTCGAGAAATTATGATAACTCAATCTCAATGTATTGTTCCTTTCTTTTGTCTTTTGTTCAAGTGGAAAGATTTTTGGTCCTATCACAATGGCACTCAGTCTTGTTAATAACGTGCAGGAACCCCTGGAGACTGGAGCCACATCATTAAGCAAATTGGGATGTTTACTTTCACTGGGCTGAATAGCGAGCAAGTGGCATTCATGAGGCAGGAATACCACATTTATATGACATCTGATGGGTAATTTTCTGTTCAACTTTTATAAGTATATAGCTGTACTCTTGTATTTTTTTAGTCTAGTTACTACTTAACAGTGGCGCCAAAGGATGCTAGATCCTGAGTTCAAATCCCAGTGGGAGCGAATTTCAGGCTGGGTTAAAAAAATCCCCTCACCCGTCCTCATTCCAAAGCACTGGGGGGAGCCCCGGCCCAATTCTCACTTGGGCGACGGAAAGGCCACCGTGTATGGATGGGGGTGGGGGTTCGGGGGTTTTCTCGCCGGGTGAGAAGGCACTTTCTTCTTAATTTGAAAGCTGCGGCGGCAGTCTTAACCGCCCCGGTCGAGTTTTTTTACTACTTAACAGTGGCTACATTAGAGTTCTTATTATTCTATTTGCCTTTTTTTTTAATTCACAAGTTGGAGTATAGGCCGTTTAGTGACTTGTTGTCTTAATATGCTACTCCCTCCATTTTTAAATATGTGACATCTAGGTAAGCTATATTTTTTGTTCGAACTGAGGTAAACCCATTTCCGCCATCACAGTTTGTAGAAAAAGTAACATTGAACCAGAAGAAAAGGCCTAAGTCTGAAGGCATGAATAACTCCTGACTCAGGCTGTCAGACACAATCTCAGGGAAAGGGATACTATGATAACTTCTACCATTTGCAGAATATAACAAAAGCACCAAGCCTCCCAGGTGAAAACATACATTCTCCACCAAAGCCTATTACAAGAAACTAGAAAGGCCAGAGGCCCACTGCCCAGTCTAGCAACATCGATTCATGGCAAGCAGCTTGCTGCCAAGTCTTCCCAATCCCAGCCGTCTTCTCCCCTGTGAGCTTCCTCGATTTGCAGGGTCGTCCGATCCATGTTTGATGGGTTCCCCAGCAGTCTTGATGCCACCTGCAGCATGGCATTTCACACTTTCGAGTAGCCTCTCTTGATCCTCCTTTACAGTATAAACGTGCCCAATATTGCATAAGTGCACATGCATAACAAGGGTTCTCAATAGGGTTTCAATCAATTTTCCTTCAAAAGAAGCATTGTTCCTTGTTTTCCAAGTAGCCCAGCAGCATATTGTTGCCAATCCCAGAGTGTAAGGCATTGAACCATTAGGAAAGCTAATATGACAATCTAATTAGTTCAAAAATGAATTGTTAGCTTGTCCTAAACATAGTAGTACTTTTTAGATCATATCATTGAAGTATTGAACGATCTTGATCGGCACTATTTGATATTGATCTATGACTAGGTTTAGTTTTCTCACCGCCCTATAATGGAAGTCCGAACTGTCACTGCTATATTGACAATGTATGTATTCTTCTTGCAGGAGGATCAGCATGGCTGGTTTGAGCATGAGGACTGTGCCCCATCTTGCAGATGCCATACACGCTGCAGTTACTCAACTGAAATGAGGACAGTATGACAGCTTTCATGAATAAAATCTGAATCACCTAGAACAATGTTCTAAGAACTCAGCCGGCGGTATTTCCTGGTTGACCTACTGTAATCTGCCTTGAGATAGGAGTATGTTTTTTACTCTGTTGTTGGAACAGTTTTGTACTGGCAGATTCAAATTCAAATATTATGGTCATATTGTGCTTTCGGAACTCCAAATAAATACGCGCATGCAATTTTGCTCCACCGGTGCTAAATGTTTATCCTACAACAACCTGCAGTAGTTTTGAAGGCTTGACTTTCCTATTGTACGGTTCCTCTGCTCAAAAGTTTTCTAATTGTTGTATGTTGCTACTTGCTCTTCGTGACAGCCAAGGGTGAAATATGATCCCGCGGACGTGGTCCTTGAGCGTCCATGAGTTTTTTCCTTGCATTTTTCCTTTCCCTTTTTTTCCTTCGCTTTTTTTATTTTTTCACAATAACCTATCTATTTATCTTTTATATCCTATGAACAATTTTTTGGTTGGGAAGTTTCTCCAGAATATATTATATAAAAAAAATATGCTGGACAAGTTGTGTATAACTTTTTAAAAGATACGTATTCAACAACAAAAAAATTATGTGTATGTTATCGTAAAATTTGTTATATAAAAGTTGCTTTACAAAAGTTCAGTTATGTTAGAATTTTTATGAAAAGTTGTCACTATAGCTTGTCTATAAAAATGTCAAAAAACGATTTAAATGTTATTAGAAATTATGGTAATAAGTGTCTGACAAAATATTATGTACTATTGGTACAACTTTGTAATCGTCTAAAGATGATGAATTATGGAAATATTTTTTTAAATGAAAAGGGAAGTAGTGGGGTTTACTGATTGTTCATTAGTAGGGTTCAAATTTTGAAAGAAATTTCACCAAAAATTCATGAATTTTGTGGGTGACTGAAAGAAAAATCCAAGATTTCCTATTACACTAATATATGTGCTATGTAACTCTCCACTCAAATTTTCCATTGTTTATGTTGCATACTCGCTACTTGATAGATATGCAGTCACAAACTATGCTATATTTTATTTAGATCTAAAAAATTTTAAAAGAATCATACTTCATATTTAAGTCTCTAAAAAAACACAGTGAAATTTTAGTCGATTTTCATGAGTTTCAGTAAACCCTGTTCACTGGTTTCTAATCTAGCAAACGTTTTCTTAGTGGAGATGGTCGCAGTACTTGTTTTTCTTTGCTCAGCTTATTACTTGAAAATGAGTCACAAAAGAAAAAGCTTATTACTTGAAAATGCAGACAGCGTTTCCATGCTTCTGTGTATTTGGAGTGTGCGTTTGTTTCGTGCCTGATTGAGGTCAAAGTCCTGTTAGCTCTAAATTTTTTCTATTTATTGATGACTTTGATACAATGGCCAATGCCTTGGAATCGTACATGAGAAGAGGAAGAAGTCTGCAAAATCAGGAAGTCGACACGAGGGGCTACTCAAGCGAGAGCCCACTTTGATCCAATCCAAAATCCAAAAATACATACAGTATATATGTACACTAGCTCACACGATACATGCAAAATCTCGTGTCGTGCCATGCCGTATTGACGGTCTCTAATGGCGACCTGAGGGGCTTCTGTTCCCGCTGAGGAAGTCCAGCTTGTCCATGTACGTCTGCTTGAGGTTGGTCATGATGTTCGGCAGCTTCATCAGCCTGCCGTCGTCCTGCGCCGGCAGCTCCGGTGGCGGCGGCGGCGGCGGCGGCGATACGTCGTCGTTCTTGCCATCGGGGTCGCCAGTCCACCCCATGAAGTCCAGCAGTGTCGTCGTCTTGCTCTGGTCGTCGTCGCCGCCGGCCTCCGGCGCGCAGCGGCATCCCGCGCCGGGGTCTGCCCCGGGCGGCGCGTTCTTCTTGGCCTTCTCCCTGGCCACGTTGTCGGCCTGGATGACGTCCTCTATCCGGGACATGACATTGAACGCCAGGCTCTCCAGCACCCTGGAGTAGCTCTCCAGCAGCGCGAACCCAACGTCCTGTCGTCGGCGGCGGCCAATCCATGGCGGCAATAATGCGTCAGTGCATGCAAGACCGGCAAAGGTTACTAGCCAAGGCAACGGTTGCATTGCATTGCATGGCATCGCGTGCTCAGTGGCAGTGCTCACCCTGTTTTCTTGGATCTTTGCGATGTCGAGCGTGGACTGGGGGATGCCGGGGAACCTGTGCTTGATGATGAGCAGCAGCGTCTGCGCCCGCTCCTCGAACTGCTCCCGCTTCTCCTGGCTGACGGCGGAGCCCCATGAGGACTTGCCGTCCTTGTTGTGCACCTTCCTGTTCCAGATGATGACCGACGCCTCGATCCGGTCCTTGAGGTCCAGGATCTTGTGCTCCGACGTCAGGTCCACCGTCGACAGGAAGTCGTCCGGGTCGAACTCCACGTCCGTGATGATCCGGTACAGCGCGTCACCGAGGCTGGCTCGCCCGTTCTGCCAATAACCAACCAGGCAGGCAGGAAAAAGGTTTCGTTTCAGAGAGGAATCAGATGCTGTACATGTCTGCGAGATGCATGCCATGCCAAGGACAGAAGTGGTTGTTCAACCTTAGGGAGTGTGTCTATATACGTGTCCGGGATGCTCATCTCCATGAGGCAGTTGGCGTTGATGGCCATGGCCGCCTTCAGCACCTGGTTCACCAGCTCCTTCTGGTGCAGGAGCCAGCCTCTGGAGGTCGGGGAAAGCCCGCCGGGGGGCACCTTGACGATCGGGATCCACCATTTCTCGTCGGACCTCTCCTCGTTCTCACCCTCCGAGCACGAGTCGCGCTTCACGTACCAGAACTCGTTGCGCTCCTTGAAGTTGTCCAGGTAGTCCTGCAGCTCACGGGTAACAACACAACAGCAGGAGAGAGTTCAGCATCATTTCCGAAGCCCTCGACTGCATCTCGGGCTTTGAGGTGGTTCCACTCATACATACGAGAAGCATCGTGTCCAGTTTACGCAATGCTGGGATGTTCGCCTGGAGATCCCGTCTCTGCTGCGTGCCCATCACCTGCGACGAGCAGCACAACAGAGTGTCACCGCCGGCCGTGCTGGTAGAACCGGAGACAGAGGAAGGAAAGAAGATGGATCAAGGAGCGGCAATGGCGGCATGCACGAACCTCCATTTCGACGCCGTTATCCAGGACTTGTTTCTTGGCGACGAACTCGACGATGTGGTCGGCGACGGACAGAAGCCAGCCCACTTCTTTCTTCCACCTCCCCTTCCTGTCCGGGGCCATGGGCTCCAGCTTCCGTTGCTCGCCAAACACAGAGGCTGCAGGTGAATATGGGGTGGCAGGCACGCATGGATGAAGTTAAACAAAGAAGAAGAGAGCCGTGGTCTCAGGCTCTCAGCACTGCAGCGATCGAATTCGACAGGAATCACCTGCGAGGTTGGTGACGGCGTTGGAGAGGGCGAGCGCGGAGGGCACCCCTTTCCCGGACCCGGACATGTCCTCCCCGAGCAGCAGCTTGGCGAACTTCTCCTTCATCAGGTCCATCTCTGCACGCAACGCAACCACCTGACGCCTCGTCAAGACCGGCCGGCAACACCACCGGCGACAAACACCGTCTGCCGGCCGAGGCCGATGTCGACTTACCGGAAGGTCCTGCGCTCTGGTCGGCGGGGCGCGACTTGGGCGCCGTGGCGCTGTCCTTGTCGAGCACGGGCGCCGTGCTGGACCCCTGGCTCCGCGACATGACCTCCTCGTCGGGCGGCTGGCCCCGGTCCTCCTCCTTCGCCATGCTCCGCGACCGCCGCACCGAGCTCCGCCGCTGCAATTGCGCCCCAGCGTTCATCAAGCGATCTGCCGCGTTCGCGTCACAGCCGGCGCCTCGTCATGTGTCACATCCAATCCATCCCCATGCCATGACGACGGCGACAAAAAGGATTTTTTTCCCGTTCCAAGGAAGGAAGGAGAGAGAGAGAGAGAGAGATCACCATGATGCCGGCATACCTGTAAAGGGTTGCTTTCGGGGCCTCGAGCGCAGCGCGGGTGTCTTGTCGCCGGCGGAAAGGATGATGAGCTATCCGAGATTGTGCGCACGCAGAGAGCGCCAAAAGGAACGAGAAGAAATGATTAGCTCCGAATGATGGATGATTCCTGTGGGTGTCTGCAATCCTCCATGAATCGGCGGTTTCTATGGATCGTCGTCATCTCATCTGCCCTTCAATTCCTGTCCTGTCCGAATAGGGGGAGGCCCCGGACCGGTGGCAAGGGAAGACAGGAGTGAGTATAATTAGGGAGTGGCACTCGCTTTATTATTAGAAAGAAGGCGCCTGCCATTCTTAGCCTCCTTCCCCTGCCAGTGCTTGTGCTTCCCGTGTATTGAACGGTCGGTCGGGGAGTGGGGGTTGGACGGAGCTAGAGGAGGAAGAAGAAGCCCTCTCGCTACTCGATCTTTGCCGGATCGGAGATGCGCCGCGCGCCGTCAGGTCTCTGCTTGTAGGCTTGTACTACCATCAGCCATAGATAGATATGATAATAATGGCAGAAATGGATGGCATGGCATTACTAGTAGCTGTACCATGGACGCGTAATGCAATGAAGTGCTATCCTTTTGTGTCACCGGCCGAAGCAACTATTGCGCCGACCACCGGGAGGCAGGAGGGACGGACCGACGCAGAACAGAGAGACAGTTTGGTCAACTTTTGCATGTCTGGAAGGTGATCTCTTCACTCTTCACATAACATGTCCCTCGCTTACGGTTGCTGCAACAGAACCGATGCAGTTTTTCTGCCCTTAACGGCATGGACTCCCACTTCCTTCATCACTGTATTCGTATTGAAACACACATCTCAATGCATTCGATATTTGCAGAACGCACAGATTGTACGCCTCCATGTCAACTAGTAATGGTCGTTGCCTACTGCTAGTAAGGGTCATTGACTACTGCAAGTCTAAATAAGAATAATTCCAGCCAAAGAGCACATCCGACCTTAGCTCAGTTGGTAGAGCGGAGGACTGTAGTGTGTGCAGATCAATCCTTAGGTCGCTGGTTCGAATCCGGCAGGTCGGAATTTTTTTCACATTTTCTTTTTCGTTTCTGTAGATGGATCGAATCCAGCAGGTCGGAATTGTTTTTCCCGCACAATTTCTTTTTCGTGGTCTGCTTTGCTCCTGCTAGAATAACCCCAAATAAATTCAAAATTTTTTCATCCATACACCATTATCACCAAATTCATCCGTCTTACAAAAAAAGCAATTTGACCAGCGATGAATTCCACTGTTTCCAATCTCCAACGATGTTTCAAATCTACTGCCTACTGGTACCATCGTACTCCTACAGCGAGGAAATATCCACACACACACACACACACGCGCCAGCAGCAGCAGCAGCAGCCGCCGTGCCACCTCGTCGCCCTCCACAAATTAAAGCCGGTGGGGGGGGAATCCTCCACCTCCTGCTTCGCCTGGTCGTGATCTTACCTGTCGTTGGGCGCTTGTCATGCTGCCGCCCCTTTGAAGACGAGGAACCTGAGCGACTCGAGGCGGAAGTAGACGAAGCTCCCCTTGCTGTGCGTGAAGTAGCAGCCGAAGCTGGAGCCGACCACGCATTGCCATCCGGGGCCATGGATCGCGTCAAACTCCTGCAAGCCAGCCAAATCCAACCGCAACTGGTGAGCAGAGCTGCATAGGGGATGGGATGGGCACGCGAGCCACGACCACGAGGGAAGGAGGGTTGTTACCTTCTTGATGTGAGCCGCGATGCTCCGGCAGTCGAGGACGTCGAAGCGGTCCAGGGCCCTGGACGCCGCCGACATCGCCTGCGCCTGCATCTTCGCCGGCATGTCGGTGTCCTCCACCACCGCCTTCCCTTCCAACATATGGTACTGCTACTGCTAGCACGGCACGAGGGCTCTCAGCGAGAACGTGCGATCTGAATTCTGAAGACACGACGACGACGAGATGTGCGCGTATCTGTGCGTTCCTCCTTTCTTGTTATATAGGAAGCCGGAGCCGGGAGAGGACGGGCTGACGGATAATACGGCAGTCATCCACATGCATCCGCGTCAAGCTGACGTGCGTGCGACTACGGGTAACGACCTGGTCGGCCGGGCCTCCCTCGATCAGTGCTCAATTGTTTGAAATGCCAAGGACGAGCAGGATGGATGCATGAAGCATCGGTGGGAAAGCATGCACAGGTTTTAATTTAACTCATGCTGTGGGTGCTTTGCCGTGTTGGATATGGCCAACGTCACGTCCAATCGTTAATTTTGCCAGGTTGAATTGGGCGCGTCGATTTTGGTGTGCCGACTGATTTACCCGGGATCGTAATTCAAACCTCAAAGAGTAACCTAACAGATACGTACGTGTAGTTGGGGGGAAAAAGGGTGTCAAGTTTTTAGTTATTATAGGTACTTAATATTATACTCTTTGAGCTTATTGCTATAATATGATTGGTCCAGTGGTCACTAAACTCACTATTCATGGCGAGGTCTCCACGTCAGGGCGGGGCGGCGGGCTGGAAAGTGCGAAAGTCTCGGGCTCTTTCTGATCCCTGCGGCTGCGGGTAAAGAAATCAGTCGGGCCTATTTTATTGGTACCATGTGTTCCGGATGGGGCGGCTTGGCCGCTCGGGTCCTGATCCACGGGAGCACACCCATCGTTTCACTAATCTCTGACGATATGGCATCAAGTTGCAACCAACCATTTCATTCCCCGCTAGGCACTTCATCTGTATGGCACATGAACATGGTGATGAGACTCTAGAACTTTCATCGGAGGAGCTATGCGATTTTATTTTTTATTTTTTTTACTTGTATAAACGTGTTCATATGTTGCAAAAAACGTATACCTCAAAGCTGTTTGGGTTCCTCAATAAAAAAAACCGTATACCTTAGTACTTAGAGTTGCTTGGTTTCCTCAATCACATATGACATATATGTTAGGCATTGTGTTTGATACCGGCCAAGGCTACCTTGGAACCTATTCCCTCCTTAATTCCTTATATGATTTAGACGTCGTTCTCGACAAAATTTTGGGTCAAATATTGGAAATATAAATCATCAAGAACTTTTAAATTGTTGAGTTTGTAAATGTAAAAATTATATGAATAGATTTGTCTTGAAAAGTAATTTCATAAAAGTATACATATATCATTTTTTTCCTAAATGTTTTTATAAAAATAAGAGGTCAAAGTTGTATTTTCGAGATTGTATTGCTGTCGTAAACGACATCTAAATTCTATACGGAGGGAGTATGTAAGTAACTTTTTGCCTTGTTTAAGTGAAATAGCTAAAATAACTCTCCTGGCTTGGCCACCTTCTCATCAAGGTTATAAGACGTCGCCTTGGCGTCCAGACATTTTTTGAACCCTGGCGTTGGGCTCATCACAACTTTCTTGCATATGGTGTCGCCTCGCCGCCAAGTCATTGCCAAGGTGTCAACTTGATCTAGGCGAACGCCACGCGTGGGAGCGTAGGAGGGAAAACACAGGCACGGGCAGAAAAAGGCAGGGGTTGCGCGCGAGGGGGGGAGAGAGAACATTGATGCGTGCGGTGAGGATTGTCGCGTGCATAGGGGAAAGACCGCCTAGCGCCTACAACTCCTGCCTAGCGAGAGGGAAAGAAAGAGAGAGGGGGAAAGAGAAGAGGGTTGAGGGGTCCATCTAGAATTCGGCGGCGATGGCGGCTACCTCCTTCATCCCGCTGCTTGCCCTGCTCGCTTTCGGTCGCAACTTCCACCGCATCCGCGACTTCTACTACATCCGCAACAACGCAACCCTAGCCGCACCCGCGGCCCTGACCTCCGCCCCAATCGCGACATCTTTTGTTCCGCGCTCTTAACTTCTCTACAACCTCCAGCCCTCCACCGTTTCGTGCCTCCATCATCCTGTAAGTACACCCTTTTCTCCCCTAGTCCCCTACTTCCTCCACTTTGCTTTGAGTGCTCGTGCTAGATTGTTAGGATCTGGATAGATGCGCTCCTTCCTTTTTTTTGCTATTAGTTGTATATAAATTGTTGTGGTTTGGTGGATGATTGTGCTAGATTGCCATGCGGTTGACTGCTTGTGCTCTCGTTTAACTCATCTCTACTTTGCAGCCAACTCTTAATGTATGATTTTCTTCTAATTCCAACTATTAGAGCATCTCCAGCAGGCTACCTAAATAGACTACCTATCTTCAATCTGAGTAGTGGAGGGCTAAAAATCAACTCCAGCAGATTACCTATTCCACCCAACAGATTTGTTGGCTACCCAAATCCCACTCTCCACTACCCATTCCTATCGGGTCAAGGACACTGCTACCCAAATCTTCTCTCCCACCCACGCGCCTCTCTCTCCTATTCATGCTCTGATTGTGGGACCTAGAAGTCATCCTCTGCTAAGACAAAAATGGATAGCTAGTTTTAGGTAGTACTGTTGAAGTTGAGAGCAAAATCTAGGTAGTATTAAAATGGGTGGCTACCCAAATAGACATTTAGGATTTAGGTAGCACTGCTGGAGATGCTGGTATAGTTTGCTTCTAAATTCTAATTGCATAATATTAAGATGCTTGTATGGCCTCGCCTCGCCTCATGCCTTAAATGCCTAGAAGGGGGTTGTGTTCATCGTGCCTCTCCTTACTGCCGCCTTAAGAACATTGCTTTCGTTGCTTGTGTCAAGGCAGGACAGGTCTATAGAAACCATAGAGCCCCTGTAGCTCGAAGATATACATAACAGTTGTGTCATCTATTCTAATACATATTGGAATCAGAATTTGAACCATCACCCAACGCATGCAGTTCTAACTGTATGAACATGGGTTATAAGTCTAGATCATAGATGAGATAAGAAGAGAAGCGAGGACGCTTTATTAGAAAGTAAAAAAGGATGAATATAGAAAAATTACTTCGCTCGCTAATATCATATTTAATACAATATAGTATAATACAATATAATATAATGGTATAGATATATATAGATATAGATGTTACAGATGGAGATAGAATACAATATAATATAATACAATATAATATGATGGTATAGATATACATAGATAAAGATGTTACAGATGGAGATAGAGATGTAGATGTAGATGTATGCTATTTTTTATTTGAGCAAGTGTGTCACGCCACGAAGCCAACGGGCCCAATGAGCCTTGGGGATCGGCCTCACGCCGTCTGTCCAGGAGTGGCGGCCCATTCCTATGCAGCCCGCCACACAGCAAGGCCCACCACAGGTTCATTCCTCGTGAGCCCGGGCCGACATTGTTTAGTCCCGCTCGACTTCGCCGTCAGCAACCAACACCGCTCCTCAGCGAGCTCATGCCGTCATGCGGCTGCAGCGGCGCAGCCACGCGAGAATCTGCGACCAGAGCAAGCGAGCCGTGCGTGACCTACTCATGATCATCCGCGTCATGGCATTGCGAGTTCGTAGCTGTCTGTCAGGCGCACGCGGCACGCGCACGCCCAGCTGCTGCCCTGCCATTGGCGGCCTGGTGAGCTAGGCAGTGCTGCGTCCGCGCGTGAAGTGAGGGGACTGGAAGCGTGCACATACTCCACCACGATTTGCTTCTCAGTCTTCTTACGGACGTAACGTCCACTTCCGTCACATAGGATTCCTGCTCCGGCGCGCCATCCATCCCGGATGCTGGTGCAGGACAGGACAAGACTCACTGGAGCATTGGACCGCCGCAGATTGCACGGCATTCGCTATGGCTGGCCGGAGATAGACGACGGTACACGCATGTACTAACAAGTATAACAAAAACGGTAGGCGACCATTTTTACTGGGTTGGTCAGTAGCATACTAGGAGACCTCCCCTCCCCAAGATAATCTACAACATGAAACAGCTAGAGATCAACGAATCAAACAATGTGGGCAACTCGATCGATCTCCTACACAAATCAAAGCTGGGCTCAGCAATCTGAGTGTGACTTGTTCCAGAGAAGCGGCCGGGTTTACGCCGGAGGGAAGAAGCGGTTGAGGTTGAATGGCAGGCTGTAGAACTCCTCGTTCCTGCTGTCGCCCTTGAACGCCCGGAACCGCAGCCACCACGGCATCCCCCGGTCCTTGCCCGCGTCCTTCATCTCCAGCGTGTTGTCCAGGAACACGGCCACAATCAACCCCACCGTCGGCGGTGACGAGAAGATGGTGTTGATGTAGTCGTTGAACTGCATTTTTTTCAACAACCAAGGTCACACACGCACACACAAATTAGCTACACGATATCTCAGGTACTGTTTGACCTTGGGCCATGAAATATTGAAATGGGGTCAATCGAGAGAGAGAAAGACGAACCCATCCAGCTTTGGTGTGCGCAGGACCACGGTGAGCAGCCATGGTGTACCGGAAAAAGTATTCCGGCACGGACAGGCCCAGGAAGATGGAGACGCCGACGATAAAGAGGTTGCGCATGGAGTTCATGTTAGTGAACTGTAAGAAGGACAGCCCCACTGCAGCTGAAAGTCAGAGAAAGGTGAAAAAAAGCCGTCAGCCCAGGCAGCAGCATTACCAAAGCGCAGCCAGCAGACTGCACACATTACTCGCATCAGATTCAGAGACGGGTTCAGGGAAACAGGATGACCAACCAACTAGTCCAAACAAGACGCAGTACACAGCTGCAAAGATGGTGAATGGGATAGAAGCGAACAAAGCTCCAAATTTCCCTGCAATTCGATAAATGAAGAGTGTCAGGAGCTGCTCCTCGCACTCAGGGGCCTCAGTTGTTGACATGATCTGTAAACAGTCTAATTACTAGACGATCAAACAGCGGCTCACCCAGTATGGAGAAAAATATCATGAAGCCAGCTGAGATCTGTATAACGCGCCGGCTCCCAATCCTTGTCGACCCAAGCAACCCAACGTTCTCCCTGCATCGTTGTGCCAGCCAACCAAGTAGTGTCAAGGCTTGTAATAAAAACATCTGCAGAGGCACAGTGGTGAAGAAGATTTTGGCATAGACACTCACACTGAGACAGTGGATCCAGTCCCCGTTCCAAAGAGCCCATCAAGAAGGATGCCGATTCCCTGTTGTTTGCAGAGCATCTTTTTCAGTTTTGAACAGCTGACGGAACATCAAAAGAAGAACAATCATGGGTGCAAGAAAGTGTTTACCTGCCACCCAATGCCTCTACTCAGGATATGAGCCGGAGGTGGAGTCGCACTTGCAAGCCGAGCAGCAGCTTTGTAAGAGGCAGTGGACTGTCCAAGAGAGACATTGTGTTAAGGTCAATTCTGCTGTTCTTGAATTCCAAAATAAAAGGATCCAAGGCTGAAGTGTATCACCTCTACTAGCGAGACCAAAACAGCAGACACCATACCAAATGACTGGCCAGCATTGAAGGTTGGTGCACCCCATTGCAACGGGTAAGGAATCTTAATCCTGGGTGAAGTCAATGGATCAGCGTGCTGTCTCACCAAAGGGATGCAACTGAAGATCTATCTTAAGTTGCGACAAATGCACAATTTGGTTATAGCGTGGTAACGCAAATGGAATGGAATTAAAGCTATGGACGTTACCGCTAGACATAACATTTGAACTACTTTTATTTCCATTTACGTTACTGTCGTACGAACCAAACAGCACGTTAAGTTGTTAGTACCACCAATATGTCACTCTTTATTCTCTATCTAACAAAAGGGATGCAACTGAAGATCTATGTTAAGTTGCGACAAATGCCTATTTGGTTATAGCGTGTAACACAAATGGAATGGAATTAAAGCTATGGACGTTACCGCTAGACATACCATTTGAACTACTTTTATTTCCATTTACGTTACTGTCGTACGAACCAAACAGCACGTTACGTTGTTAGTGGCACCAATATGTCACTCTTTATCCTCTATCTAACAAAAGGGATGCAACTGAAGATCTATCTTAAGTTGCGACAAATGCGTTGTTTGGTTATAGCATGGTAGTGCAAATGAATGGAATTAAAGCTATGGACGTTACCGCTAGACATACCATTTGAACTACTTTTATTTCCATTTACGTTACTGTCGTACGAACCAAACAGCCCTGAACTACTTTATCACACCTCCAATGTAAAATCAGGACTCCAAGTCTCCAACATTAGAACATTGTTTTTTTCCACAATATATTGAATTATTGATAGTAGCAGTAACAATCATCAGTGCCTTTTCACAAACAAACAAAAAAATATGACGAATACTGTCAGGTTCATGTCACTGAAAACACGTATGCTAGACCAAAAATGGGTTCAGACTTACAAAAATTGACTACCGATATAAATGTTCACCATACAAGTAGTGCCTAATACTAGATTGAGCATCTTTACATTTACACGAAACGCTTAACATCGTGGTTGCAAGGGTACTAACCATGGGGCAGAAGAGATCAGATTGGCTCTGTCAGTGCGGCAGTTGTTCTGAGTGACCTCAGAGCTATTCTTATAGGCTCCACCTGAAGTGAGGATTTGAGCATATGCCCATACCAATGCGATACAGATGAAAAGGGAGAACCTTTCCAGTATGGGAATTTCTTTTATTTGTATATTCTTCAGATACTGGGAAAGAATGTAAAGGCACAAATTAGGTATGGTTAACTTCCCAAGATGAATTTGGTGGATAGAATATTGAACAATCTGGAGTTTTGTCAAACCTGAGAGAGCACAACAAAGAGAATCAGCATTGGCAAGCCAATCTCCACGCATCTCCCAACCTGATGCAATATGATCAGACATCAATTGGATGGACAAGCTATTCCTCATCAACATATCCACGTCTTGCGTGGTCATGCGCACAAGTTGACAGTACAAAACGGAGATAGGGACAAAGCAAGCGGTACCACAGGGAAACCTCTTTCGAAAAGGCCAAATCCCAGCAGCGCAACCACTGGAGTCATCCCCACTGGACTGAAAAATCTGAAAGAAGATATGCATTTTTCGAACCAATCAGTAAATCCTCGGCACTGTCAAAACTGAAATGGAATGCAGAAGCAGGCCAATCCATTCCAACATTTAACTACAACTAGAATTGGGTAAATCCTAGTTCTTCCAAGGCAAGAGCACTAGAACTAGAATGCTTGGACTGTGAAGTGTGAAGGAAAGCAACCTGGAGAAAATACCCCACAGCTGGCTGTAGCCCAGGATGATCTGAATACTGGAGGACACTATCAGTGCCCCCTGTATCGCCTTCATGGTCTCGAGGAACCTCTGCTCAATCACGGAGGAAAAAACTTGCAGATTAGACCACCGGCTCATCAGAAGCAAGAGAATGGAGACAGGCAATTTCTCACCTGGTGACCATCGGCTATCCCCGAAAGCGACGGTTCCTGGATGATGGCCATTATCGGGATCACGAACGCGTAGGAGCCGCCGATGACCGTCGGCAGCCGGGTCCCGAAGAGGGACTGCAGCAGCGTGTTTATCCCCGTCACGAACAGCAGCGTCTGCACCACCCTGACCCTGTCTCCCTGCAAATAGCGACAACAATCACAAGCGAAAGGGAAAGAGGACCCAAAACATCACATCACCAAACTGATGCTGCCAAGAACCGGCACGAATCTGGTGTGGCCAAAAAGCGGAAGGCATGACACAGGAGCTCACATCGTCGCCACCCATCATGGGAACCAACACCGCCGGGATCATCACCGCTGTGCCCAGCGCCAGTATGTAGTGTTGGAAGCCCAGTATGATCGCCTCGCCTGAAATGAAAACGAAAAGGGATTAAAAAAAAACGAAGACGAAAAAAAGATCCAGAGAACCGAATTCCAACGCAAATGCGAACTCGTTTCAGCTCCAAGCTCCGATACGCACCCCAGGGAGGGTTCGAGTCTATGCAGTACTCGAACCCCTGGAGCTGCTCCATGGGCGGATGGCTTATCTCCTCCGGCTTCACCTCCGCCATTTCCTCCCGGCGAGTTTTGCCCTCTTGGACCAAGACAAGCCGCAGGAAAGAGGACAGGAAGGGAGCTCTTGTCCCTCAGCCTCCCAAGAACACGATCTCGACCCTTAAAATCACCAGACCGCCGCACGCCGATTCGATGACTGGTTGGTTGGTTCCTGCGTGCTTCCTCTTCTGGGCCTCTCTTGGCAAATCAGGAAGAAGAATCCAAAGCAGTGAGATATATAGAGATGAAACGTATCCACAAGCAACAGCCGCCCACACCAGGACGAAATCTGTTGGGGAAAGGTTTCGAGTGCGAGGGGTGCGGGGACAGGCGGCGCAAGAGGGAGGGAGGGACACCAGCGGCGGCGGCCGAGAGCGGCGATTCCGCACACAGGACACAACAGCCTAGCGGCGTCTAGCTGTGGCGAGTACTGGTCGCCGGCCAGCCTCCTCTCTTTTATCTCGTGATGCTTCCTTTTGTTTCCCTTGCCTTTTTATCGTTGCTGGGCTGGGTTTTGCTGCTGGGTGCTGGGTTTAATCGCCTTTGAAGTGCTCTTCCCTCCTCTCGTGTGAGGAACTGGCCGTTGGTTTTTTTGCCGTGACCAAATTGCCCCTCCTGTGTCCTGTGTAGGAGTATGTACGGTACCGCTGTTCTTCACCTCGTGGCTCGTGCTCAGGCATGGGGCGACTGCTGTTTGCTATAGTTTCAACGTACTGTTGACTGCTGTGTTTTTGCCTCTTTTGGTAAAAGGAAGTTTAGTAGTAGTAATAGTCATTTTTAGCATTTTTTGATCCGAAAGTTCTTTTATGATACTAAGGGTCTGTTTGGTATGTAGCGATAACTTACGACACCTGAAGTCTGGTGCGTTGACTTATTTAGGTTGTCGTTTAGTTCGTATCTATAGCTTTGGCATGCCGCAACTGCTCCAACTTGTCTGTAGTTTACTGTGTCTAATTTCGCGCCAAAAGTTTGGCGGGGCTTTTGGTCCCTGACCCGAGTTAGCAATAAGTATAATGTTGATCTTTCCTAGACCTTCGACTTCTGCTTTATAGGGGGACTTTCAAGCTTTGCCATAATTAAGTCCACAAGATCCTACTCTATTAGAAAAATTAAAAAGATATTCTTTCTATTAGAAATTATAAGTTAGTTGTGGTAACTTTATGTAACTATATATAGGTAAGTTAGAACTACTTAAGAGTAAGTACTCCCTCTGCCCCATATTAGCTTTGGGCGTGTCAATAAGATGAGTGAAAATGTGTGATACGAAACGAGAATGAAAAAGATTGAGATGTATTGGGGAAAGGTTCACGAAAAAGTGATTATAAGGTAGGTGGAGTTTGAGCATCGCCGGTCTTACCGCTAGACCTACCTCTGAGTATATAAGGTAAGAATGACTCTTAGGCCTTTTTTTGGTTGGTGTTGTTAAATGGAGTACTAAATATAGACTATTTATGAAACTAAAAACAAAGCTATAGAGTAATTTGTAAGACAAATTTTCTAAGCCTAATTAGTCTATGATTAGATACTAATTGACAAAAATGTTAGAGTGCCTATCCTTACTATAGGATGGTTGGAGTAAACATGTGAAGCTCGGTTTACTGCTAATGACTAATGAGGCTGCCATGACGACAACAGGCCTGAAAGAAAGAAAACGGATTCTAGCCTGAGTGATTGCATTCCACGTACATGTACATTGCCCTGATTCCTGCCAATCGATGGGACAATTGCTCCAATTAGATATGTACAGCGTCGCTTGACGACGGGTCTGGTCCAAGACCACAGGTCAGAGGATACACTTGTTCCTGTTCTTTTTTCCCCCGCCTCAAATCAAGCAGCAGTTCACGTCGGCGCGTGTCCGGACTCGCAGTCCGAGTCGGACAGGGCAAGGCAAAGTTACCGTTGGGTGCCGCTCGCCCCTCGCCGTGTGGGCGGGTGGTCGGACCGATGTGTTTTGATCGCGTTTTGCATCGTGGGACGAGCGAAGAGCACAACACCACGCAGCCCCCGGCGGCTGTCTGCCTGCCTGCCCTGCCCTGCCCTGCCTGCGAGTCTGGGTCTCTGGCGGTCTGGCCGTGTCTGCCGTGGCCGCGCGGCAAGCCTGCAAGACGACGCCCTTCTGCTTGGGGCCGCGCGGGACGGGACAGCGATCTGAGAGATGCCTACTACAGCCTACTCCTACCTGACGCCCTGAGCGCGGAGACCCACGCAGCCACGCTGCATGCGCCGCTACCGCGCTATACTCGCCTCTTCTGCCGCTGTCCGTAAAACACCTGCCGGCCGTGCCATGGTCTTCAGCAACAGAAGCGGCGGGGAAAACTCTCGTTTCTACGGGAAATCCAACCAGACTAGTTGCGGGTACTATTCCGTTTCCCGCTGCAGCGTTGGTTACCGCCAATGGATGACTGGTAATTTATTGTGGTTACTGCAGCCCGGCGCCCGCTGGGCAGGGCAGGGCAGCGAGGCCAACGGGAAAGTCCCTCTGCAATTGCTGTGTCTGCCAGAGTGCCAGTGCCAGATCTACGGTGGTGTGTGCGCACTGCGCAGCACTGTGGTGAATTCATGGACGTGCGTCGGGCCAATTTGGGAGTAATGAGCTGCATCGAGCCAGAGACGGTGGTCACGTTGCCGGTTGGTGGTGGCGAACGCAAACCGACGGTGGTCGCTTCAGTTGCCGCAGATTGCTGACCGTTTGGGTTTACAAACGAGCTTTCGAGGTTGCCGTGACCGTGAATGATTATTTGAGGTGGGTCATGTCGTTGGCTTTTGCTGTTGCGCTACCATCTACGCTGTAGCAGTGACTTATGTCGTACATTTACCGCACTGTAGCATTGCGTGTCGCGCGCCAGTGGTAGCGTGTTGAGCGGCAGACCGCACGACATCGGCCCTGAAACATCACATGGATATGAGTGACTGCCACCGACGATGTTCTGCTTCATAAAAGTAAACGTGATCGTCAATGTTGAACCTTGAAAAAGGTTATAGTTGGAAATCCCAGCATTCCAGCGACAGTGCAATGAGCTGGACGCAAAAACACGCACACGGCCACGGTTCTCTTTTTCTTGTCCTAAAATGATATGTTTCTGTTACCTGTATAATACAAGACTACAAGTTGCTCAGAGGGCCTTTCCTGGAATCATTTGCCTTGGACTGATTTTAATTGTTTTGTTTCTTCCTCATCCACATTACAAAACTAAGTCACTCAAAAACTCAATGATACACTGACTGCTCAGAATGGATCAAAGAGGAGGGTGCTGCTAGGATCTTCTGTCTGACTTATAATCGCTTCTCTTCTCTTCAGCCTCTTTTCTCTTTTGTTGCCTGGAAAACAAGAATACATTGTTATAATTGAACAACAAATTGTAATGGAAAATATTGCCAGCTCTATTTTCTCTTCATAATATATCACAATCCCTTTAATTGCTTTTGCCATTGATTCTACCATTCATTTTTAATCAATGCTTGTTTTTTGAACGCTTGTTTGTTGTTGCCACTTTCTGCAATCTTGGGTCAGATGCTGTTTGTTAGTTAGGGCCTTAGGGGCATATACAGCTTACCAAATATGGCCTCAAAGGCTGTGGATATCAATGCCATATGTTTAGTGAGGTTTTGCCAGTTGTAATGATTGAACCTTGACATTCTTTTTTCTGTCACATATGGTCACTTAATTGCAAACTAGAGTTATGGTGCAAACAAAAGGTGACGAAAACAGATGAAGTAACAAAAGAAATAAGTGCCAGTAAAACTGTAAAACTGAACATGGTTTTCCCCAGTTGATAAACCAAAACAAAAGAACAAAGGTTTGAAAATTGGCATTTGTTGATCAGATTAACATAATAAGAAACAACATCGTGGCACAAGGCCTAGAGCAAAGGTGTGAGCAAACAGGAGTGGGAGGGCACCTAGTCACCTCGCAGGAAGATTGCTACAGGCCTTAACAAGAAATAACATTGTGCTAATGGATAATCTGAACATGGTAAAGACAGCCATAATGAAGCAACAGAACTTACGCAAAAGCAGCATATCCAGCACCAACATTAGCTGAAGTCAAAAGTGCCGCAGAAGCAGTTGCTGATAAGTTGTCGTGTCCACTAGGTACCAAGTGGTTCTTAACATCACCATCAACCTAACAAGTAACAAATAAAAACAAAACAGAAGTCAGCCCAAAAGATTAGTATTCCAAACAAGGTTAGATGCCTAGATTGGTTGATTAAACACCTTATCCCATTTTGACTTCTTGTTTGGTCTAGTCTCTTTCTGCAAACCTTCTGTAGGTACTGGTAGTGTACTGACACCGGCCAGAGCTGAGTATATATATAACAAACATCAGAATAATAAAACCACATAAATGGAGGCTGTGCCCCATCCAGTACTGCCAAAACAGAAAATAGAAGTGCTTCATGTTCATTGTACCTGGGATCTTCGGTAATGATGCACTAATTGGAGGTTGTACTCCTCCAGTAATAAATTCAACTTTTGGGCTCCTTTTCTTCTCCTGTTCCTTCCTCTCAAGTTCACGCTTCATTTCAGCTTCTGCATTCAAATAGTACGGATAAGATGTAAACTGGAATACCATTATATATCACCAAACAGACAGACTGAATGTTCAGTATTGGTGCCAAATATATATTTTTTTAAAAAAAAAAATTGCTATTTGTCCCTTCTTGCATAAGTACAACATCAATAGATATATAATTTCAGTTCACTTTAAAAAAATAAGTAACTCTTTGTGAGCTTATGGTACATTAAATATTTCCATTTCTATATAAAAAAAATTCAACGACGCACTAGATTATTCCATGTTCTGCCCATCATCTAACTTTGTGTTACATATACAGACCTGAATAGCTAGTTTAGCCTCTTAACTCTTATAGCATTTTCCTGAAAAAAAAAGTGAGTGAAAGACCTTTGACAATTCAAGATAGGTGAACAATAGAACATTATCTAAATGTTCCTAATTGACCAGGTCCTAATATTTAACCAGTAAAAGAAACTTTATTGTAAGTTTGTAACGCTCCCAAGAGGATAGTATATTGAACAAATACAAATACCTATCTCATCATAGTAGTCGCCTTTGTCATACCCATAAGGATCAAAAACATCTTTACCAAAACAGGTCCCTATCTGATCAATTTCTTGGTACCGCACAGCATGCTGCAAAAAGTCTGGATTTCTGTAGTCCTTCCTGTTGCGCACTTCAGCATTAAAGCTCTTTCCAGCCCTTTTGTATGCAAGGAACCTGTTAATTTTTTGCTGCAGAAAACAATAGGTAATGAGTTTTAAGTAAAGTAAATACTTGCAGTAAGAACCAACACAAGAATAACTGAACAAGTGTGAAGGTGTGTAGAGACATTCCTAGTGTAAATATTGCCTGAATAGCAACATTATCATGATGCTTTCATAAAACTTGAAAAGAGAAGCAGACGACCAGAAAAGGAATAGAAAAGCCTTCAAGCATTCAAGGTGAACTGATAAAGTAAAGCTATCATAGGACATAGCCATTCTTGATAGCATCCTGTTAGCATATACAGGTGTGGAAATGTATGATGCAGATGTTTAGCTTTGCCTTCACATTGCAGGAGAACATGATAGTTTCATCAATTTTAAATCTAGATGATGGTGTTCATCAAACACTACATGGAAGAGTGGAAGACGTCCCACCATGATCTGATATTTTGTACAAAAATGTGACTAAGTTGTTTAGGGTTAAAAAATAGGTATCATAATTATTTGATCATAGGATAACCTGTAATGCTGCAGAGCATTTTGTAGTCACAGGTGGAGGAAGGAAACGGCTCAATGGATCATCATTATCACCATTGGTTGAAATACCAGTAGTTTCCTCCACCTGGGCATCTTCAGTTTCTGCTCTAGTTGCATCCACTTCCATGTCTGTCCCTACTTGGTTCTGCTCGGGTGCATCAGGATGATGAGACATTTCTGCTGGAGTATTTGGGGTCATAATATGAACTGTGCCAGAGAGAGTTCGTTCTTCAAGATCCCCTAGAAACAAGATGGAAGGGTAGATCATATATATAATCTGATGGATGTTTGACATTGCAATGACTAAATTGCTCCGGACATGTGAAAAGAAAACATAACTTATATGTATTTTTTGTAAAAGAGGTCAGACTGTACACACCAAGCATCCAATATAATTAAGTCAAATTAAACTATCAAGTACTCCAGCTATGTGATCGGTGGCTTCCCAAACAATGTATTAAAGAATGGGTATGCACAAATTGTTTTGCTTCACATCAATCAAATTGTTGTACAAACTGATAATTACGGGGTTTTTTATCAGAACTGATTTAGGGTTGGATAACAAGCAAACTGCACTTTTTTAGCTTTCTTCGAATTGACATAATCTTACGGCCTTCTGAATTATTTGATACTCAACTTCGCACCAAGTTTAATGAGTCAAGCCGAAGTCAAAAGTCATTCAAAATCAACTCATTTTTGTTTTAAAAGAAAAACGAGTTCAATCAGAGCAGTTTTAAACTGAGTCACCGAGACACAGATTTCCAAAATGCACTTAGCCAAGGTTAAAAAACCTACACTGTTGTTACCAAGATTAACAGTAAAATCAAATGCATTAATATAAGAATACCTAAGTGTTTATGTTTCAAGAGGATGCTCTTCAGGGCATGCTTATATCAGCAAATGCAACAGTGGGAGGAATAAAAATGTCAAAAAAAAATCACTCATCTGACAGTTTGACAAGAGCACAACAATTTTCCTAAAAGCATGCAATAACATTTGACCAAAACAGTCCACTGACAGTCCACTGAATCTAGTTAATCATCATAACCCTAATTTTTCTTGCATTGTAATGCACACCACTAGCCAACAGTCCACTAGATCTAATTGATTATCATAGAAGTTCACTTTATTTTTCATTGCGATGTAGTACTTTGGCTGACATGGATTCTCCCCGGCCTCAACAAATGCTGAGCCCTCCTGTCCTGTTATACAACCAGAGAAGCAGACAACAGGTTCGTCAGCTCAAATGCTAAGGTTAGAGACTGTTGAGTCTACTACCCCCACACTGGAGATTGATGCATCATCCTGTGTGCTAGCTCGAGGATACAGAACTGGCAAAGGCGACCTTGGAGGGGACGACGAGGTTCAGGTTGATGAGGCGTCGTTTCGCCAGGGTTGCGTGTGCACCAGGCGTCCGCGCTGCGAGTCCAAACGCCCCGTCGTGGCTCTGGTGCTGCCGCTAGTGCCGACCCTTGCATGGACATTGTCAGACAGGGACACACTTCGCCACCTTTGCCAGAAGATGGTGGCCAGACTGCACGTGAGGTAGCGCTGGCAAACTTCATCCAGTCAATAACCAAGCCTATCCAACAACCCCTGCTTCCTCCACAACAACATGGCCTAGTGAAGCCACGGAAGAAAAAGAAGAGGCCGAGCAAGCCGTCCCGGCGCACTGCGGGCCTAACAGCCATTGCTTGGCCATGTGGTGACACGCAGAGAAAAGCAAGGCAAGTGCTCATGAAGCGGCCGGGCGTCACAGGAAGAAGGCGAAACTATGGAGATGACCTTGCTGCATACCTCAACCTCTTCAAAGGTCCGACGTCAGACCTTGTCATCAAGGCGCTGGTGGCACTCAGTGGCCTCGATGGACCAGCCATGCTGAGGCAGATTATCACACAATGCTTCCTTGCACTGCTGTGCTGCTCGAGGACTCGTTCATACCATGCCAGGCCAAGCTGCTATAGAGGGGACTAAATGACAGCACAAGGTGAGACTCGGTACATGATCGTGTCAGAGAACAGAGATACCGGATGACGGGAGGATGTCAAGGCGTTTGGCTGCTGTTCACCATGGGAATCCGGAGTTGCTTTTTGGTGCTTGTGATCAGCTCAGCACTGAGGACACGCGGTGGGTGTTGTTGGTTTGTGTTACCTCTGTGTGTTAGTCGTCAGGGCTATGTTGTTCTGGTGTTGTGAGTATTTTCTGTGTTTTAATCTGTGCCTATGTAAGGTTTTCAGGCCTGGTTTCCCTTATAAACTAGGCCAATTCTATTCTTCTTAACTGAACGGCAGAGCTCCTGCCATTACTTTCACAAAACAAAACCAAAAAAAAATCATTGCAACGTCACACAAGAGATCACAACCCTATAATATTGCATCTTTGCATCGCATTAAAACCCGTTCAAGATCAAGCAGACCAAAATGTAACAAGTCAAAGATGTCAAATCTAACCAGTCCACTCCATCTAATTGATTATCATAGAAGTTTACTTTCTTTTTCATTGAAATGTCACACAAGAGATCACAATGCTTACTACATTACTATATAATATTGCATCTTTGTGTAACATTAAAACCCGTTCAAGATCAAGCAGACCAAAATGTAACAAGTCAAAGATGCCAAATTTAAGTGCATAATACCCATATCAAGACATGACATGGAGAAACAGTCTAACATTCTAGCAGATTGTTTCACATCATGATCTCAAAATAACTCTGGTTGATGGGAATGTGTACATGACTAGTTGCAATTAAAGCACGTAAAGGTGACATCATCATACTTTCAGCTATATGAATAACAATAACTCGATGTGTTTGATGATTCTGCTTGGCCATGGCCGTCTCTAGTAATATTATGACATGGCTACTATGCCTGATATTCACATGAAAGTAAATTGAATTACAAGCATGAGTAGAAAGTAACATAAGAACAATTCAGATATCCTTAGTTCCTTACATAACACAGTTTCTGCAAACTGGTTGGGCTAAGTTTATTTGATCTGTATTGAAACTTAATAACATATGTAACTTAGTACATGGTCACAGCTAGGAACTTACCGTCAGCAGCCTGAGCATCCGAGCTAAATCTCTGTGTGTGGCTCATGATCTCCCCATCCTGCAAGTAATCCATACTAATATCATCAATTAGGAAAACCAGCAGGTAACAATCAGTATAACTGAAACACATACTTCACCGGTTCTACCTCCTGCTCGGGCGACATAGCCGTCTCATCGTGCGCATAGTCCACGATTGCAAGCGCCCCGCGCCGTGGCGGGCGCGGCAGGTCGGCCGGCGGCGCGGAGGATGGTCCCCGTAACGGGGACGGGGACGACACTGCAAAGGGCGACGGAGAGCGCCGCGAGGGAAGTGGCGGAAGCAGCCCCCGCGCCGGGGAAGGGTGAGGGCTCGCTAGGGTTTTGAGACCGGCCGACTCCTCGGGACGGGGAGGCGACGGAGGCGCCAGGGAAGGGTTAGGGTCCTCCGCCCCGGCTTGAGGGGACGGCGGCGAGGAGGAGGTGACGGCGGCGGGCGGCGCTGGGGAAGGGGGGTTGGGCTCGTCGGCGTCCTCCTCTTCCTCGTCGTCGTTGTACATCGAGAAGAGGGCGGCGATGCCCTCGGTATCGGACGCCATGGCGAGGACGGGAGATTGAGGAGGGAAGGTTGGATTTGGGGACGATGCGGAAGCGAGGGCCGAAAGCCCGAAACGGCGAGGAAGAAGGCGGAGGATTTCGGGGTAGCAGCAGTTTTGGCGAGTCTGCGATGCGGAGTGCGAACTCGATGCGGAGTGCGAGTCTGCGATGCGAGTAGGCTGGCAAACAACGATGGCACGGGGTGCACGGCCCAGTCCATCAAATCAAACCTAAAAAAAATTGTTAAAAAAAACCTAAAAAGTGTCATTCTCGAATCTAGATTCGAAGAAATCAAACATTTTCAATTTAAATATATATATAAGAATTAAATCATACTCCATTCATTTTTTTCTTATACATGTCACATTAGTTTTGCTCTAAATCAAATAGTACTATTTTGGACCATCCATTTAAATAAACCCTTATACTTTTGTAACATATAAATTTATATATTATGAAAGAAATTCTCGTTGATGAATTTAAAGATATATATCTTATGTCATGAATCTAAAGTTTTTTAAAAAAAACATAGGTATTCAAAAAATCGAATATTTAACTTAGAACAAAGGTAATACGATGTGTAAACAAAAACAGACGTATCAGTTATCACACAAGAGACTTGCGGTCAACAAAAATAGAGCAAGAGTAAGACAAAAAGGGTCATTTAATCCATGTTGGAGCACCGAGATTTACCAAAAACTCAATGATACCCTCATGCCATACATATCTTTTGGAGCCTACTTACAATAGATCCACTAAGAAAGGCCATCAAAAGACTTGGTTTTGCAAAAACCTTTCCAATCAAGCTGTTATTAAAATAATGGCTATTTTAAAAAAACTCTAGAATAAACAAGATGGCACTATTTATTATTTTCTACTCCCTTCGTCTTAAAATATAAAATATCGAAGGTTTAAAATTTACCCTTGTCCATATGTGTCCGCCTTTTAAATTCCATCTATGAATGACTGTTGAACATGTTACCAAAAACGACTCATGTAAGTTTTTTTTTATGACAAACATGCTTTATTTCAACGGCATCTAGCTATTTACAGACTTACCGAGTACAAGGGTATAGAAGGCAGTGCATCCGAAACATGAGCTATGTTCGAACAAACACAAGCTAGACTTAGAGAAGGCAAATGAGAATGTGAAAGAGCATGTCTAGGTAGATTTTGTCTGTCATCTGGTTCTGAGTCCTCCATGTCTTTGAAAATCTTGTGTCTGCTTGTCTTGTGTAGTTAATAAAAAGACGAGTGAAGTGTTTGATCCTCCTATCCGGCGGATTGATGTGATCTCAGGCATCCAGGAAGTGCACAAGTTGTTCACTGATAACAAATTTATGTACTGCAGATTGAGGCGTGCAACTAGCGCCAGAGCAGTAGCTTTCGCCATCAGGACAGATGTTGACTCTATCATCACCGTCTTGATGTAGATGGTTTGAGTCGGTTGCACTTGGATGTTGATGATGAAGACTCCAATTATGGTCTTGTTTAGTTTGCAAAAATTTTCAAGATTCCCCGTCACATCGAATCTTTGGTCGCATACATGGAGCATTAAATATAGACGAAAATAAAAACTAACTGCACAGTTTACCTGTAATTTGTGAGATGAATCTTTTGAGCCTAGTTACTCCGTGATTGGACAATGTTTGTCAAATAAAAACGAAATGCTACAGTAGCCAAAAACAAAAAAATTTGCGAACTAAACAAGGCCTATATGATCAGGCGAAGTTGATGTATCAGCGTAGCTTCTAATGTACCTTGCAGTAGTCCGTGTCTCCAGGAATCGAAGCTGGACTGGTCCAGCAAGCTCCTCCTGTATCTGTCCTAAGACATTGTTGATGACGCATGTAAGTTGATAACCATAATAAGTAACATGTGCACATATGGACCAGCAAGCTAACAACCAAACTAATCAGCAATGAGCAAACTATTAGTTGTTTTAACAGACTTTAGTTAGCCTGCATTTCAAAACGGATAGAGTAACGTCCCGATCCATCGTCAGCACGAAAGGGTTCGTTTCTGTTTGCTCTGTTTTAGCGATTGCCATTTTATCTAAAAGAGAACAAATTTAGGCCTTGTTTAGTTCCAAATTTTTTTGGCAAAATAAGCACTGTAGCAATTTCGTTTGTATTTGACAAATATTGTTCAATCATGGACTAACTAGGCTCAAAAGATTCGTCTCGTCAATTCCGACCAAACTGTGCAATTAGTTTTTATTTTTATCTATATTTAATACTCCATGCATACGTCTAAAGATTCGATGTGACGGGGAATCTGAAAAATTTTACAAAATTTTTTAGAACTAAACAAGGCCTTAGCGATTGCAGAACGAGCACGACAAAAAAAAATGTGGGACAAGCTAGCGAGAGTACACTAGTGCAGCATCTCCGCCATCAGTCATGTGGCCTTTTCCATAATAGGTGAATTTCACAGGAGCACTTCTGAACGGGCAAACAATCCTGTGGCTCCGCATAAGCTTTCCCTTCGCAGCAGCTGGCCTTGTTTAGTTCCAAAATTTTTTGCAAAATTGATACTGTAGTACTTTTGTTTGTATTTGACAAAAATTGTCCAATCATGGACTAACTAGGCTCAAAAGATTCGTCTCGTCAATTTCGACCAAACTGTGCAATTAATTTTTATTTTTATCTATATTTAATACTCCATGCATGTGTCTAAAGATTCGATGTGACGGGGAATCTGAAAAATTTTGCAAAATTTTTTGGAACTAAACAAGGCCAAAGTCCTTTTCCCTTTCGCATTATTAGGCGAGGTTTGTTTGTCCCATCCTGCAAACACGGAGAGAAAATTCCCCGATGCGCGCTCATCCCGTCGCGGACGCCAAGGATCGACCGCGACGCGCGCGCCGGAGATAGACCGGCCGTTTTTGTGGCTTGTGTGACCTCGTGACATGCCGAGCCTCTCGCTTTCCGTAGCCCGGTTCTGGCGTCCGCCTCTTTTCGTTGCGCGTATCTATTTCATCATGAACAGTCCAGGCCTAATCACGGCACTGAGCGAGCGTTGCCAGCGATCGATCGATCGTGGCATGGAGAAAATGACACGCGCGCGCGGCGTGTGTGTTTGACTTGTTGCGTGGGCGGATGGGAAACATCGCTGTTCTCCTGCAGGAAAGGTCGCAGCGAAACGTAGCACGCAAGGCCAGTACACTACTGGTGATGGTGGTCCGAGATTTTTTTCCCCCCTCCCTAGAGGTTCGTTCGAAGTGTTGCATGATCATAATAGTACTGTAACTCATAGAGCCACGCCGTAGATCGGAGTTTCGCCCGTCCTGAAACTGGACACTGGACAAGTGACGTCGTACAAAACGATGGGCCTGCATGCGGTGTGTGGTGTGGCCTTGTTTAGTTCCAAAAAATTTTGCAAAACAGGTACCGTAGCATTTTCGTTTGTTTATGACAAATATTGTCCAATCATGGACTAACTAGGCTCAAAAGATTCATCTCATCAATTCCGACAAAACTATACAATTAGTTTTTATTTTCGTCTATATTTAATACTTTATACATACGTCTAAAGATTCGATGTGACGGAAAATCTGAAAAATTTTGCAAAATTTTTTAGGAACTAAACAAGGCCTCAGTGTCACGTGTGCCCGTGGGCTGTCAGCTGTGGCTGCGAGCTGCAACTGCGAGCACACGGTTTCCTGGTGCGTTTCGACTTCTCTACGACGTTAGCAGGGATCGCCCCCCACGCCCAGGCACCAGTTCCCCACGCCAACGTACGAGCTCGCTTGGTCGGCCGTCCGTTCACGACTTCACGAGTCAGTCACCACGCGACGCGCCGGCGTCTCCCTCGCGGTCACGCGCCGTCCCCCAGGTTCCCGGCGTGGCACCGCGCCGCGCGACGCTAGGCGACGCCCGCGCACCCCATAGGCCATGGGTGGTAGGAGGAGAATCCCAGCTGCGCGCGACGACCGCACCACCGTCCTCCCTGATGACTGCCCTCTATGGGTCGCACCTGTCCGCTCGCTCGCCAGCTCGACCACTGCCGGCGCTCCACGCGTACCGCGGTGTGGCCACCTCACCCAGCCCCGATATATTACATACTAAAAAAAAACTCAATAATGTGGCGGCAGTGGTACAGCTTTCGTTTGCTTAACGATGGAAAAAGTGCTGGATTACACGGTTACACTACACCTGACGCGTGCGTCAAGGTGATGCTCAACAAGGAGTCAAGCTAGCTAGCTAGCAACGGGGGCTGCAGCGAGTGATGTATGAGCGAGCACCATGTGGGATACAGGATACAGCTAGCATGCATACGCTGTTAGTGTTAGTGATGGACCGATGGAGTAATCTCGGGGAAAGGGGGTTCCCGAAACAACGGCACGGGCCTTCTCAGAGACGTGAATAGGAAATGGAGTGTTCACGTAGACGAAGAGAGGCACCGGCTTGCTGCTTATTAGTCAACTTTGCTTTAGCGAGATAATTAAATAAAATCAGCATGCTAGCATTGCATCGAATATAGCACATTCTCTCCGTCTATTTTTAATTGTCGCTTACGCTACAAGGCAGTCTCAATACATAGTTTCATGACACAGTTACCAAGACTATAAACTAAATAACCGAGCCATATGAGTTTTATAGGGACGAAACTCCTCTCTCATCTGATGAAACTTCTTCATTTAATAACTCTGTCAAGTCAGCAATTTTACTTATATGGCATCCTATTTAATGTGCATGACACTTCCATGAAATATGCATTGAGACTGACCTAATTAAATAAAATCAGCATGCTAGTATTGCACCGAATATATCATATTCCCTCCGTACATTTTTAACTGTCGCTTGCGCTTCTCAAAAAACAACTGCCGGCAATTATATATTAAAAATATTAATACTTATAATATATAATTAGTATCATTTGAAAGATATTTGAATCTAACTTTTTAACAAATTTATTTGGAGATACAAATGTTACACATATTTTTACAAATCAAGTTAAATTTATAACACGCACACCAACGACGACAATTAAAGAGGGACAGAGGAAGAATGATTTTATTCCAACAGTGCATTGCTTTTGATAGTAGTATTATACTAGATAGATAAAAGGCTAAAGCTTGAAAACAAAAAAACAGGTAGAAAAGTTTCATTTTTTAAAAAATAAGAACAAAACAATGTGAATTGTGTATACTCAACTGATTAAGTTTTTTTAGTGTAACCTACCTACCTACCTCTCTCTTTAAACCCCCCCCCCCCCCCCGAAAAAGGCTATATATGGCACTTGAGTGTTTCACCTGTTGTCCGCATTCAATTTCTTCGCAGCCATGTGATCCATAACCGATGCCAGCAGATCCAAACTCACTTGTTCATTTTCTTCAAGTCTGACCTTAGAAGGGGGGCTTCGATGAAGTAGGCCGGACAATTGTCGAGTGGTTAGGAGCCCAGGCGAGCGGTAAAGGTGAGTGGACCAAGTTGGAGCGGGAGTACCCACGGATAAAGCTCACCACAAAAGACAGAGAGAGATAAGAAAAAGGAGACCATCGTGACCGAAACCTTAGCATGAAGGAGTATGAAATAGTGTTCCTCAGAAACTTGAACTGATGGACTCTTAGGGGGTGTTTGGTGTAACACTCTGGTGTTAAGCAAACTAAAAGCGGATCATGTCATCATGAGTATTGCATAATATTTTTGTTAAGTACACACTGATGCATTAACTTAAAATAAGTTTAAATTTGGTTGAATGTGCTTAAGAATTTAAGTGTGTTTATTTTATGTATGGATGTTTGTGTTGGTATTTAAAACTCTAGTGTGAAAGGTTTCCGAGAGCTTAAGGGGGGAAAACCCTAATTTTAAAACCTTGGATCTGCCCCCTTTTGTGCAATTCAAAAACTAAGCAAAATTTGAAGTTGAGTTCAAAAGAAAAGTTGTAAGTCTTGTCAAGAGGTACAACTTTGGTGTTTTGAGTTTTTGAAGTTTCAGTACAAAATTCAAAGTAATTTTAAAAATACAGATTTCCGGAAAGTGTCCCCTTTTCAAACTTAAATCTCCAATTCAAAATATGTTTGGAATTTTGAAAAATGGTCAACATGAAAGTTGTAGGGCTTGAAAAGTTGAACAACTTTCATGTTGGGAGTTTTTCAAGTTGTTTTGGAAAATCAAAAGTAATTTTGGAATTTCTAATCTGCCCCAATTCAAAATTGGAATTTTTCCCAATTTGAGTTTTGAATTTCCAACTGTTTGGCTCAAATTCATCCCTTTCCATTTGAAATCAGTCTTGGACCTTTAAAGAGGTTTTGTAGCATTCAAAATTCTGAACAAGTTTTATTTTGACAGAAATTTGACTTCTGTTCAAATTTTGGTTGTTTTTCGCAAAAAGGCAGGAGGGGCTTTTGGGGGAGGGGGGGGGATAAGTTCTAGCCCCTGTTCACGACGGTGGACCGCCGAGTTTGGGCCGGCGTTTGCCAGCGCGTGAGCGCCGTGTCACCTCGTCCCAGCACGCATCCGTCTCCGTGGCATCGAGTAGCAGCTGCTGGCGCCTCTGCTTGCTTCGTGGCGTTCCATCCTGCGCTCACCGACGCCATTTTCGCCACCGGAGCACCGACGAGCAGTGACCCATTCCAATCCAAATTCATCGAAACCAGTGATCCTCATCCAAATTCACCGTGGGCATAAAGTGGTTACTTCCTTGCGCACCTCCCGAACCCATCTTTCCCTTTTCTTTCACACCAGAGCACCGGAGTTCGATGTTTTTCTCTCCGCCGGCGACAGAGCGCCGCCGTGGGAGCTCTCTCCGTGGCCGAGCCGTTCTCGAAGGTTTCACGCCAATTTAACTGGTGTTCCTACCTCTCCTTGTCACTCTGATGCTCATGCGCTTGCTACTTTTCCTTGGGCACGAACAGGTTCACCAGAATACCGCCGCCGAGCCGGAGCGCCCGCCCAATCGCACGGCCACCGTCGCCAAGCTCCTCTACTGCTTCTCCCGTCGTGGTGATGTGAGCATCGTGTTCCCTAAACCTCCTTGAAGCTCCTTGTTCCTCTTGTCTACGCTCTACCGAGCTCTAGTGTCCGGTCTACGGATGACCGCCATGGTCGTCCGCCATGCTCGCGGCCGAGGTAGAAGGAGGGAGGTAGAGCCTCTGCGAATAGTACCTATGGGGTCGTAAACTCGAGGCGAAGCCGATGCGCGCGCACGCGAGGGCCGAAGGCCTCTCTACCGGCCGCTGGAACGGCGGCAGTGTCGCCGCGCGTGAAAGGGACGGAGCTGACAGGTGGGGTCTGCCTGTCAGTGTCCCGCGTGAGAGAGAGGGAGAGGGCGCGGGCGTGCGCAGCGCGGATGCGGGCCGGAAGCAGTGGGCCGGTCTGCGGCCCAGTTTCAAAGCAGCCCACTGCGCAGTGTCTTTTTCTTTTTCTTTTGTGCAGTTTTTGCTTGATATTTGAAATTGTGTATTAAATTGTGTAGTGATCCAAAAATAGTGAAACTTTTTGTATAGCTTCCTTAAAATGAGTAGAACACATGAAAAATATTTAGTTCTATTTTCTGGTAGTTTGCATGTATGTAAAAATTACCTCTTTTAATAAATAAATAAATCTTCCATGAATTTTAATAATTTATAGGTATATCCAAAAATCATGAAATTTAATATGTGAACTTGTGTTACTGTTATCTAGCTTCAGGAATAATTTCAACTCTTTTTGATAAAGTATGCTCTGTTTCTTAATAAAGCTATTTAAAATAAGTATAAAAGAAATAGAAATATTTAGTCCTTTTAGGATTTGAGTGGTATTTTGGATTGATTGACAACCAGTGGTCACTTAGCATGATATGCTCCCTGGTTATGGTTTATTTCATATAAATGATCTTTGTGGTATGATGGTTTCACAACATTGTTTAATAAAGATGATAAAATTGGTTTAATAATAATCCATGCTTTAATAGCTAGATTAGTTTGTTTCTTTACCATGAAGGTAAATTGTACTCGAGATAATCATATTTTTGTTGTTATCATCCAAGAACATGTAACCTGTCTTTATCATGCCATGAGTATATCATAATCATGCATATGCACTTTTACGTATAGAATACGCTCCGGAAGAATCTGATCCTCAGTGGGTTGCTTCCGAGTTTGTGGATCCTTCGGGCTTTGCTGAGTTGCCGAACTTCCCTTCCGGTCAAGGCAAGCCCCAGACATTAAACCCTATCCTTGTATTTTCATAAAGTTATTTATATCACTTAAGTTAATATGATGCATTAGGTGAATAGGAGTTGAGTGAATCCTATTTACTGCATTATCTACCTTGATGATTTCCATATTAACCTTGATATTTGTTTTATGAAAATACTTAGTATGCTTAGCCCTGCTTATTAGATAAGTTTTCAAATGAGAAAGTTTGAAGGGTTGTTGTGGAATACCTTTAAGGTCAATAATGTTCAACTTGAGACCGGTCGGTGGACTTGCTTTAAGAATGGAGTCTTAAAGTAGTGTCTCCAACTGTGTCGATTAAGGACCGTACCGTTGTTGGCCTGTTGTGATTGAGACCTTTGAGTACAGCCCACATGCGGTGGTAAGCCTTACCTATAGCTATTCCGATACTTGAGAACGGCTAACCGCGTACTGGGAGTGGAGAGATGGCGGGAGTAGCGTGTACCCACCTTACGGATCTGAGATGACCGGGAAACATCTAGATTGGCTGTAGGATGGTGGTGTACTGTACTCTCGGGTGACGCTGGACCCGTTCTTGTATGGGAGGATCTATAGAAAAGGTTGACATATGCAAGATTAAGTTCTACATATGTCGTGTGGTACTGAATCCCCAGCTGGGTTTAATCGATTCGAATCGCCGTGTTTCCTCGGATATGGAGCCTCAATCCTCGTACCATCATCGTAGTAATAAGTGAATCTTTGGTATAATCAAGATATGGTTTGCTTATGAAAGTTTGATAATAATTTGGTTAGTCATAAATGATAACCTTGAATTAAAACTTGAAAGTAGGTTTTACTCTTAGTAAGCTTTTATGCGAAAGAAATACTTGATCTTACTAAAAGCTTTACCTTGAATCCCTATAGCCTGCATACCTGAGTCTTCATCTCTTTTATAGTCGGTTAAGTCTTGTTGAGTACTTTTGTACTCAGGGTTTATTAACCCCTGTTGCAGGTGAACCTTTTGATAATCCTTTTGATGGTCGTTGTTACTTTACTCTTGTGGAGGAGAGTGATGATGAGGAATCTGATGTGTGACCTTGGGCAAGTAAAACTTGTTGTGTGATCTATGGTTTATGTAATATAGTTCCGAACCTTTTATGTACTAAATACTTATGGTTTGTAACCGTTGAACTTAAGTTTCAATCTATGTTATGTAACCTTTCCGCTTTTACTCTGATTTCTCTTATCTATGAAATGTTGTAATACTGTGATGCTTGATGAGGGAATTCCTGGAAAGAATGTAACGTGGATGATTCGGGTTTCCTGAGGACACCCGACAGAATTCTTGAGTCATTTGGAACTCGTACACGCCGATCGGAAGTCTTTGAGACAACGATGGGTGTATGTGGGCCACTTAATTCAGAAGGTTCTGCCACAGCTGGTATCAGAGCAGGTTTCCCTTAGAAAGTATAACAGTATTCATTTTGAAAACTTCAAAAGCTTTTGAGTCAAACTAAATTTCAAATTAGTTTGGGTTCAAATTGCTTCTAAGCTTGTCTTATGCTTCTAACTTTTCTCAATTCATTCTTTAGACTTATCCTTCTATCTAAATGGATATGTTCTTAGTATAATTATGGTGATATTTATATACAAGGAACGATGCTTATAATATTATAATATTGCCCTAATTATGAAAGGAAAGTTTATGCACTTTTATATCAAGTGACTAATTTAAAGTTAATTATTTGTTTGATGTATGCCTTGTTCGTAAGTACGTTTCATGCATCATTATTGATAACATGTAATTAACTTTCCTCCTTAAAGTTGTTAATAATTAGAGGTAATATGTCTATCTAATTATAAAACTCTATCCTTTAACCTTGGAACATATATAGTTCTAATATTCAAAATAAAAATATTTTGGCAGATGGCTCGTACCCGCCTAACCGCTCGCAAGTCCACCGGAGGTTGTGTCCCAAGGCACCAGTTGGCATCAAGGGATCCGCCACCCTCCGACAGCAGCGACAGCAGCACTGATAACTCCAGCGATGGAAACGGGAGTGACACTAGCGGAGGTCCTCCTTCGCCAAGGACCTACAGGCTTATGAAGAATGATCTGCGCTTGATGCTCACTGACAACATCAACATGGAAGTTCAGCTGTACCATATGGCGGGGTATGTGGTCAATCTTGAGGCGTATACCAACATCCTCCATGAGGAGGTGCACCAGCTGCATAATGCCCTCAACCCACCCGAGGCTCCTGACGCAGCAGAGGAAGGACCAGTTGTCATCCAAGTGGATAGTGATACTTCTGAGGATGAAGCAGAAGAACCAGAAACTCCCACTCCAGATGAGGATATTACCACCAGTGGGTCGGATATGGATGACGACTAGGTGTTGAGTAGGCAAGAAGTATGACCTAGTGTGATCTTCTGACTTTGTAACTTAGTTAGTCAGAAAACCTCTAGTATGGGAAGTTATGTAAAATAGTGGTTTCGGTAGTCCTGCCCGAGAGCGGACTTGTATGATAAATAAGATGAACGTGCTTGTGTTATGTATGTCATGATGTATGGTGGTTAAGTAAGAATGTTAATCAAAGTGTGATGTGTTTTTAAACAGATGCCTGCTAACAACCTTGGAGCTAGTTCTTCCCAGGGTGGGGATGATTTTCCTAATGCACCACCAGTTCCACCCTCTTTGGCTGATGCAATTGCAGCATTGGTCAATGCAACCACTCTGTTAGCACAAAACCAGAATGTTGGTCAGCGTGGCCGTGGTCGCAATAACCGAGAAGAAACCACATATGTTGACTTTACAGATACCCGTCCCCCAGTATTTGCAAAGGCTGATGAACCTCTTGAAGCTGAGGATTGGCTTCGCACTATGGAGCAAAAGTTCAGTCTCATCAACTGTACTGAAACTCAGAAGCCAACTTTCGCCGCTCAGCAGCTGAGAGGAGCTGCAGGGGTTTGGTGGGAAAACTTATTGGCTGTTCAACCAGCTCGCCACCGAATCACTTGGGGAGAATTCAAGGAAGCCTTCAGGGCTCATTACATTCCCAAGGGAGTTATGAAAATGAAGCTCGAAGAGTTCTTAGCTCTCCGTCAGGGGGATGAACCAGTCATGCAGTATATTGGAAAGTTTAATCATCTGTCCCAATATGCAATTGAGCAAGTCAACACTGATGAAAAGAAGAAGGAATGTTTCATGAGAGGCTTGAATACAAAGCTTCAACTGATGATGGCATCATGTGGCAATATATCTTATCATGAGGCAGTGAACATTGCTATCTCCAGTGAAGAAAAGAACCGCAAACATAAGGAGGCTAAGAAGAAGAAGGGGTTTGTCTCAGGATCTGGATCATCTGGCGGCAACAAGAAGCGCCAGAGGCTCGTATATCATCCAGCTCAGCAGTTTCGCCCATCTTATCGTCCTTCTTATCAGCCGCCTCAGCAGCAGAATATGCAGAGGAATTTTGCAAGGCCAACAATGCCGTTCAATGTTCAACGTCAGCCGAATGCTCCTGCCATTCGTCCGCCCGTGCCACAAGCTGCCAACAATCCTTGTTACAATTGTGGGAAGAGTGGGCATTTTGCTCGTGAATGTCCACATCCAAGGCAAAATGTTCCAAATGTCAATGCACCAAGGCAAGTTGGAAATCAGCAAGCAAATCAAAACAAAAGTAATGTCCAGAATCAGCAGAAGGGTAAGGGTACTCCGAAAACAGGAAGGGTTTTCCACACTCAAGTTGAAGCTATACCTGAAGGAGAACCAGTGATGCTTGGTATGTTCCCTGTTGCCCAACACTCAGCGCTTACACTTTTTGATTCTGGTGCATCACATACTTTCATGAATAGAACATTTGCGGAAAAGCATAATATACCTATTGGTGCAACCAAAGATGAGTTCTTTATACAGTCACCTGGGGGTCGACTATGCACTAAGGAAATGGTACATCAGGTACCAATAGACTTGGGTGGATATATATTTCCAACATCCATGATAGTGTTAAAAGATCCAAGTATAGATGTGATCTTGGGTATGAACTGGATGAGCCAGAGAGGTGTAGTTATAGACACCTTAAATAGAACCATCAAGGTCAACTTACCTAATAGCAAGTCTCAACTTCTTATCCATCTTCCTACCCTTAAGAGAGCAGTTGAGCAAGTATGTGCTATCTCTGTCAAGGAAATCAAGGACATTCCAGTGGTATGTGAGTTTCCTGATGTGTTTCCAGAGGATTTACCTGGTCTGCCACCTGATCGTGATGTGGAGTTTGAAATAGAGCTCAAGCCAGGGACAGCACCAATATCTAGAAGAGCTTATAGAATGCCACCAAAAGAATTAGCAGAATTAAAAACTCAGTTGCAAGAATTGATGGATAAAGGTTTCATTCGACCTAGTTCATCACCATGGGGTTGTCCGGCAATCTTTGTGAAGAAAAAGGATAATACCTTAAGGCTATGTCTGGACTATCGTCCTTTGAATGAAGTAACAATCAAGAATAAGTATCCTTTGCCCCGTATTGATCTTCTCTTTGATCAACTAACTGGTGCTAAGGTATTTTCGAAGATAGACTTGAGATCTGGGTATCATCAAATTAAGATTAAACCAAAAGATGTTCCGAAAACGGCATTCACTACCAGATATGGTTTGTATGAATATCTGGTCATGTCTTTTGGTCTGACAAATGCCCCAGCACATTTTATGTATTTGATGAATTCAGTGTTCATGCCAGAGTTAGATAAGTTCGTGGTGGTATTCATTGATGACATTCTCATCTATTCCAAAACTAAAGAAGAACATGAAGAGCATCTCTGGATAGTGTTGACTCGCCTGAGAGAACATCAGTTATATGCTAAGTTTAGCTGAATTTTGGATAGATGAAGTTCAATTTTTGGGTCATGTCCTGTCAGCTGAAGGTGTTGCAGTAGATCCAAGCAAAGTTCAAGAAGTTCTTGACTGGAAGCCACCAACTTCAGTACATCAAGTTCGGAGTTTCTTAGGATTGGCGGGGTATTATCGCAGATTTATCCCTGACTTCTCCAAGATCTCTAAACCAATGACAACACTGCTAAAGAATGATACCAAGTTCGTGTGGTCATCCGAGTGTGAAGAAGCTTTTCAAACTTTGAAAAAGTTGTTGACCACTGCACCAGTGCTAGCTCCACGAACTCTGCTCCACAAACTCTACTATGGAGCAGCTCCACAAAAAACTGGAGTTCGTGGAGTACCTCTTGAGGTGCTCTCACAACTCCATATTTTTTTCTCAAACTGAGTGCGTGGAGCTGAAACTGTTTGGCTAAAAAACGTGGAGTAGAGCAGTCCAAACACCCCCTTAAAAACAATCAATCCAATGCAACAGAAGCGGTTGACAAGGACCAGTAAAAAAACTGTGTTTTTTTTTTCCAAAACACTCGGCCTCAGGTAGACGTTGTAAAAAGACCAACAATGCAACCGAAAAAAAAAACCCAACCAATGCAACCACACGCATAAAAAAAAAGCGGTACAACAAGAAGCACCACCCACGGCCGACATGGACCCAGCTCAGCAAAACACGGAAACGGCGAGGGCATAAAGCAAAAGCACCCACACACCGGGCTCCGGAGAAAAACAGTACACAAACGAAACGAGAAAAATCTGCCCACCCAAGCAGGGCCATAAGACCCGATCAAAAAAAAAAAAAGGAGGGCCATAAGAACGCGACAGGGTACTGCGCGACGGAGAGAAGGAGAGAGAGGCGAAGAGAGAGCAGAGCAGCGCAGCTGCACAGAATTGTTATCGCACAAGAAGCTGTCTGCCTCCGCTGCCGGCCGCACTATCCAATCGCCGCTCTCGTTTTCCCACCGTCCGATGGCCGCCGTCACGCCGCCGCCGCAGTCGGACCCATCGCCTAAGGCGGGGCGCCCGGCCTCGTCCGCCGCCGCCGCCGCCGCGGCCAAGCGAGGAGGCGGCGGGGCGGGCGCCGCCGGGGGCCTGCTGATGGGGAAGTACGAGCTGGGGCGCCTCCTGGGGCACGGCACCTTCGCGAAGGTGTACCTCGCGCGGCACGTCGGCACCGGGGACAGCGTTGCCATCAAGGTGCTCGACAAGGAGAAGGCCGTCAAGAGCGGGCTCGTCCCGCACATCAAGCGCGAGATCGCCGTGCTGCGCCGCGTCCGCCACCCGAACGTCGTGCACCTGTTCGAGGTCATGGCCACCAAGACTAAGATCTACTTCGTCATGGAGCTCGTCCGCGGCGGCGAGCTCTTCTCCCGCGTCTCCAAGGGCCGACTCAGGGAGGACAACGCGCGCCGCTACTTCCAGCAGCTCGTCTCCGCCGTGGGCTTCTGCCACGCCCGCGGCGTCTTCCACCGGGACCTCAAGCCCGAGAACCTCCTCGTCGACGACCGTGGGAACCTCAAGGTATCCGACTTTGGACTCTCCGCCGTCGCCGACCAGTTCCGTCCCGACGGCCTGCTCCACACCTTCTGCGGCACGCCGGCCTATGTGGCCCCCGAAGTGCTCGGCCGCCGCGGGTACGACGGCGCCAAGGCCGACGTGTGGTCGTGCGGTGTCATCCTCTTTGTGCTCATGGCCGGGTATCTCCCTTTCCATGACAAGAACATCATGGCCATGTACAAGAAGATTTACAAGGGCGAGTTCCGCTGTGCGAGGTGGTTCTCCAAAGACCTTACCAGCTTGCTGACGCGCATTCTTGACACTAACCCCAACACTCGGATCACTCTGCCGGAGATCATGGAGTCCCGCTGGTTCAAGAAAGGATTCAAGCCTGTCAAGTTCTATATCGAGGATGACCAGCTGCATAACGTTATAGATGATGAGGATGGCCTGTTGGATATGGGACCTGCTGGTACTGTTCCTCCACCATTGCCACCTCCACCACCACCTCTACCTCCGCCAAAGGTTGATGGTGATGAATCAGGGTCTGACTCAGACTCGTCGATCTCATCCTGCCCTGCTTCAGTGTTATCTGGTGAAAGCCAAAGGCCCCGTGGCTCGCTCCCACGTCCAGCAAGCCTTAATGCATTTGATATCATATCATTCTCAAGGGGATTTAACTTATCAGGGTTATTTGAGGAGAAAGGGGATGAAGTGAGGTTCATCTCGGCTGAGCCCATGTCGGATATCATAACAAAACTGGAGGACATTGCAAAGCTGAAGAGCTTCAAGTTGCGGAGGAAGGACTGGCGGATCTGCCTGGAGGGTACAAGGGAAGGAGTTAAGGGGCCATTAACAATTGGTGCCGAGGTATTTGAACTCACACCTCCCCTTGTAATGGTGGAGGTAAAAAAGAAGGCTGGGGATAACGAAGAGTACGAGGACTTCTGCAACAAGGAATTGAAGCCAGGGATGCAGCACCTTGTCCACCATATGGTCCGAGCTCCAAGTATGCTTACCGATGCTGAGTAGGTCGAAAGGTAGTAAATTTCCTTCACTTTTTCTTATGATGTTACTGATGCCATTCCTAATAATATTTTTAATAATATTTATTTGCATGAGCCAACCTCTGTAGTTTAAATTTACATGTGTTCTACTTATCCTAATTCAGGCATGATATGTTTGCATTGCTAATTCCATGTGAACAGTGATGAATTTCTTGGCCCAGATTCTCTTGCTAGTCTTCGAACATACTAGTTTTTGATAATTGCATGTTGGAAACAACTGAGGTCTGAAATTTTCTGCCCAATGATTACTTGAAATGCATCATCACTTGATCAAAATTTAAATTTATATATCATGTTCTAGTGGTTCTGCAGTTGCTGAACAATTGATTTCTTTATTTCTAGGTATAGGTCACATGCTGAGTTCACTAAGATCCATGCATTATGAACACATGTCACGAGAACAAGTTAGCTTTGGTGTCCCAATTGTTTAGTTGTTCCGTCTAGCTTGATTGGATCACTATTGTAGCTATTAGTTGGACCAAGTCATTTTTAACTATCACACCTTCACTTTTATAAGCTTCTATTGTGATTTTCCACATTCTGTTGAAACACCTTTTGAGATCACAAGTAAAAATACAATGAACTTATTTTATGCTCTTACACCAATATTACTTCCATAATATTGCTGTTGCATCTATCATTCTAGATGTGAGTAATATACCCCCTCTTTTTTACTGAATGTTATAAAAATGAAAAAGAAGGGAGGGGTTCGTTCATTTTATTCTATAAGGAAACCTTTTCTTAGAAGCTTTCGAGCATACTAGTCCAAGTTTGGGAACTTTAGCGTGCGTTTGGTTCCTCACCCAAACCTTGCCTACCCTTGCTGAGCAAGGATTTGATGCTGCTGCTGCGCTTGGATGTTTGGCTAGTTTTGTCTCGGTTCTCATGCTAGCAAGCATTTCCAACGTTTCTGCTTGCTACCAGCAGTGAGCCAAAATGGCTCTCCTGACCAACCAAGTTTCTTGGAGCTTGTGCTGGTAGTGTAAATAATCTTGTTTGGGAACCAAACGTCTTATAGTCTCTGTAGATAAACAATTCAGATTTATGTGGTGTATCGCTTTTATCCCTCTATCATAAATTATAGTGATGTTATGACTTCTTCATGCATTAGAGTTATTCAGGTTTACTTGTGCGATGATGGCAGTAGGTTGTATTCACCATTTATTGTATGTCAGGAGTTGATTGTGGGGTTTGTACGTTGGTGGCTTTATGTTAAATTTCCTCTCTGGTGACGTAATGTTCCCTTCACTGTTGCATTGTTGATCCATAATCATCATCTATGTGCAGTTAATGATAGCATCTACCTTATTGTATCCATGTTGATCACTTAATTTGACAAATACAGTCATAATTATAATGAAAAAACATGGATCACATTAACACAACCAAATCTTACGCATATCTGCAGCCACAATTAGGAGCTAACACAACCAAATCTTCCGCATATCTACAGCCACAGTTAGGAGTTGCTGATTTCTTGGTCAGCTTAGTTGAATGAAAATTTTAGCATGATCAATCCTTCCAGGCACACACAAAAAAACATGTCATTTGAGCTCCTTTTTCTCTATCAATTGCCTTTCATGAAACCTGAAGTTTCCAATATGTCTTAAATCATCCTGCCTAATATTCTTTCACATGAATAAGTGAATCCGATAGTATACTATCCTCCACTGGGATCATACAGGAGTAGTTATTAGTTCCCAGCACATGGAAATATTTTGAATGTTCACCTATAGGTTTGTTTGGTATTATAGTAATCAACGGGTTACGGATTTATACTTTCTTTATGGCAGATGGGGCATGAGTATTAAACCTTTCAGGGTAATGTTATGTAGTGCAATTTTTCTGATAGGTTATAAATAAAACGGTCTGTTTGACTGATGTTTATACAATTTCTAAAACTTGTGACAGGACACTAGAATCAATTGCTTCATCTGATCGTTTCCTTGGCTCATTGCAGGCTTTGAGTTTAACAACAACACTTCGCACGGAGCTATTGGTAACAAAAGTGACATTCGGAGGAGCGGCATGAGAATGAGACATAGTTGAGCATAGCACTGCTGACCAGAAGAGATCGTAGTAGTCGGAACAAGAATCGTGACGAGTTCCACACCACTGTGGTTCCGCAGATGGTTGAGCTCCATATCTCATGACTGAATAAGCTCTGTTCTCCACGAGGGCGAACAATATGCCCGCCATGGAGGAGGGAGACTGTATTTGAGGCTAAGTTGCTGCTGAATGTTGTATCGCGGGTGGTGTAGTGTAGTTCTATTATTGGTTGTAGGCGCGCAGCAGGATAATAATAATTTGATTAATCATCATGCTATTCTATCGTCTCCAACGATGAATCGGGTGCATCCTGGACCGGCACGTCCGCACATGCTCAGCTCCGGCCTGATTGGAATTCCGAATCTTCGATTTCTGATACCGCATAATTGTATGGAGTCCCGATTTGGAGAGGCGCTGATGTTTCGGACTCTGCAGGAGTCGTCTAGAGACAGGGAGGCCGCCGGATTGGCAGCAAGTGCGACGGCCCCTAGTCGTGCACGTGTGGCCTACCCCCACCGGCGCGCGTGGGCTGCTGGGCCCACCATGAAAGCGCTGTGTGCGGCTACGCGGGGCTCGGAGTTGGGGGCCATTTTTGTTGCTGCGCGCCTGCAGAGATAAAGATCGCATTATTATCGTGAATGGAGGTTTATGTCGCCGTCGTATCTGCGACCGTGTTCTTTTCTCTAGATTCGCCGATAAGCACACTTGTGACACTGACATGTGAGCGATTGACCGCGGATGTGTCTGATAAGGGTGACTCTAAACTTCTTATTAAAACCTCGCCGATACATGTACTATGCCTACAATCTTTTTCTGTTTTGTTTTTGCGAAAAAAATTGGTTTACATGTGGACGAGCATGTTCTTTACTCGGTTCGACCCTGCCTCAAAGTTTACCCAAGAAAAAGATTGGGTTTACAAGTACTCCTGTTGTTTTTGTTCAGAGTTGCATCCACCTGTACCGAACCAAATGTCCGAATGCCAAGAAACGATTATATATTAGTTCTTGGATCAGCTATAATGTTCCGTAGAAGCTAATAGATCTTTGGTTAGTTGCTTTTATACTCTGCTCAATTCTTTAGTACTCAATGCGAGAATGATTCCAGTATAAACTGTTGGCAGCATGGCTTCCTAATTTCTTGCAATAGTGTCTGTGAATTGTAATTAGTTGCTTCATTTTATTTCTTGAGAGCCAAAACCATGTAGGTTTGGTTTCTGAACATATGGTTCGTAGTTCTGAATAAAATATTTTGTGACATGCTTGTTTGCTTAATATTGCATTTCTTACATTCTTGCTATTGTCGGTATTGTACCTTTATGAATATATGATAACCGAAGATCATTATACTGCATACCCTATATTCTTCAGCTTTTTTGCTATATGCAACGCCTGATCGAAGCCAGCAACTTTTCTTCGTGCTTTCTGCATCAATTTGACATCAGTTGAATTTTATATAGGAGGATGTGATTCTTTAAAGAAGAAAAACTCAGGAGGATGTGAGCTCTGGTTTTAGTTTAAATCTGAATCTCCTTGTGATAACTTGTCTGCGATGCCATGTCTATACCTGCATATCGTTCCCAATTTCTTGTTGACATCTTTTTTTTTTTCCAATTCCATGTGTCTGTCCAACTTGAGTTACTTAACAGCTCGATGTGCTTGTCAAGACCGTAAAACTTTGTCTACTGTGAAACCATGTTTCTTGGACTTTTTGCAATTTACCGGGTTCAGTTAATGGCAAGTGCAATAGTTGATTTGGCAAGTGCAATAGTTGTCGTGCCTCTGTGGCACACAGACATTGCAGATTCTCATATGTTAACATCTGAAATATGTGAGAAATGTTTTATGCCTCTTAAGCATTGAGAGAGAACACTACATTAATGTTCTAAAGCAATGGCAGGTTTGCTGGACTGACATTATCCGCTAGATGTGGGCACTCTTCAAAGAAATTTGGGCATCATGGAGAAATATTGTTTTTACAGTGAGTATTATCTATAATTGTTTTGGTTGTATGCTTTAGAGAACAGGTTAGTGCTTTGTGTAGTCCTATTCCCAATATGCTTTAGTAGTCCAATTGAATTAGTCTAATAAATTTCTAACATAGGTCTGTCACATAAATAGCATAGAGAACAGGTCATTGCTTTGTGTAGCTCTGAAGCCCTTCTATTTTCTACATAGAAAAAACATACTAAGTTGAAGTGAGCAAAGATTTTCTTAAAGATGCATGGATGTGCAGCTGAATTTTTGCCCCTGTGTCATTAAGCAATAACCATGTGGAATAGCACACCACTGAAGTTGGAAGTTAAATTGCAGTTTCCTTTGCTGCATTCCAATTAGAACAAGGAATAGTACTTTGCCATTCCACCTAAGGAGATCCATGCCTCACCATTCCATCATGTATCATGAATCCTGTTACTTATCTAGCTATATGAAGTTTTGCTTCAGAAATAGTTTGCATTTCCAAACCCTGACTGCACACCACCCTGCTCTCTTCCTTGCAGCAGATGTGAGGTGAGAAATTTCTTTCATCACCATGCAGCTACACTTGGTTTGCCTTTTTTTTTTCTATTTTTCACATGCTAATTTGTTCCTGCACTAAATGAATCTCATAAAAAAGATGAAGTTGTATAAAAGATGACAATTATTATTTATTTTCTTTTGTTCATGACACCACACACCAGACTTGGTGATTAATGTTTTCTCCTTTAAAACTTATTTACTTGTCAAATATCATCTACGTTTTATAATAAATTGTCAAATATTTCTTGTGCTTTGATGACATTTTGTGCCTTGACTCAGGCCCAAGAAAAGGACCTTTTCGATGCACTTGCTAAGCTTTTCTGAAGTATCATATGATGGTGCGTTATTTTGTAGAATCTTTTAATTTATGTTAAATAAAGTAAACTCTAGATTCCCAAAAATGGAAGATATTATAATCATGTCTTGAAGCAATGCCATAAATGCATAAACATGCCTAACAAAATCTACACTCTGAAGATTTTAGTTATCCTTTTCTTTAAAGAAAAGCAATAATTTTTCTTTAAACGAAAGAAAGAATGAAAGGCAGCAGTGAGTTTACTAATTAGACTAATGAGTGATTGGAACTGTCCCCTGGGATTAGCAAGAAAGAAAAAGCTTGCATAATTTAAGGTTTTCGTGAGTACTTTGAAGATGAGTGGATTGTGGACATGACAGATTTTGGCACTTTGTTAACTGCATTTTTTTTACTATTTATGTTTATTGTTTCTTTCCTAGGTTGCCCGGTTCAAATGTCAAAAGGCTGCAGAAACGAAGCTCCAAGAGATCAGAGAGAGCAAAGAAAGGTGTGGACGCTCATTGAGAGCAGCTGCTTTATCTGCCCCAATTGAAGCTGGAGAGGAAGATGACCTGGAGGATGATGGAGAGGAAGAAAGAGAGGTCAGCATCCCACATCTGGAAGCTGTTTTCATGATATGTTTTAGGTTTTTACATATTTCAAAGCAGAATGATCTGTGGCATGTGTATGTCATAAGTATGGTCTTGCTTTTCTTGAAAGGAGAGATTTTATTTATTTTTCAAATTAAAATAAGCTTGTGATATTCTAAAAGATAAAGCTTTTCCATTTGATGGTGGCATTTTAATTTATTTAGTCTAATGGCTGTAGGGAGCTTTATAATTTGCTGCATGTAGCTAGGTTCTTAGATACCTGCAGTCTGTCAAACACATTCCCTGTAATGCTCTGTGCATACCAAGCCCATGAGGATGTTTTGTTCTCTTCAGTCAGTCAGTGACACAGAAACAATGTTACCATCAAATTATCCCATAGCAGTAAAATCCTCACTGCAAGGTCTTCAATTTTTTAGCCCACAGTGTTCTTTCTATGCTATTTTATTTCTCATGACTGAATAATTATTTTGGAATCTTGTTGTTAGTGCCTTTTCATATCGTGTCAATGTTTGCTTCCAACTTTTCTTACCTTGCATTTGCTTCTATATCAATGAGAACATATGCTCTGGTTCTGAATTCCTCTTAGTATGATGCAGGCTTGGTTAGCTACCATCTCATTGGCTCTCTGCAAGGTTAGTTCGCTTTCCATAACACTTATTGTTGAGTTCTTTTTTCTGTTTAAAGAATTGTAGTACTTGCATTCATAGTAACATTTGATTTACTATTATATTATTCTTTTTATTTCCATATACAGGCGTTTGATCTTCTCGACATGCTAAAGAAGGAAGAAGAAATGCTTCTAGCTGTAAAGGAAAGGAAGGCAAAGGTAATGCCAATGATAGTGATTTGGCAATTTCTTCTCAGTAGCATCTTAGGTCAATTATTTCAGTAAACTATTTTTTTCTAAAGAAAATTTGGGATCTCAGGCTATCATGTCTCGAAAATATGTTGCCTTTCCTCCATTCAAGTCAAGCTCATTGCCAAGTTCATTCAGTGAAATAGTTTCATGAACGGTGCATTGATATACATATCAAAGCCATTAGTAGATTTGTATATATGTTTTTCAGGTTTGGTATGACCACCTAGCAGTGGTACTACCTCTCAGAGATGCAACTCTAGAAACCAGTTCAGGAGTCAATATCCTTTTTGTGTTGACCAGTTCAGCAAGGACTTATACATAGTTGCATGGAAAACTATTTCAATGGTTACTGGTAAGCACTCAACCATGACAAATGTTAGTCTGGTTTCCAATATTTCCTATACATGGCTTAGCCTTTGATTAACCATTTCGATCATTAATTAACCATTTTCATCTAGATCCATCTATTCAATCTAATAAGCATATCATGTAATTGCAGATTAAGCAATATACTGGTTGAGAGTGGTAGATATGAAATTTAGGATGTAAACTTCAAAGGAAACAATGTTGATTCCGGCGCATGAATGAAATGGATATTGGAGATTTCTTTCTGCCGTTATTAAATATTATCTTAGCCGTATTATAGAAATGTCTATAAAGTAGAGTTTGTGAGTTTGTGATGCCACATTTTCCGTGACTGTGTTGATCTCATAAACTTTATATTTTGAGATAATGTTGTTTTAATATTGGTATTTAATTTTTACAGTACTGTTATTTTATCGTGCGATCCATGTGTTTTAAAGATAAAATGTTAGTTATCCCGTAGCAACGCACGGGCACGCTACCTAGTATATATAAAAACACTCAATCTGCTGAGGGCTAGACAGACCCTAGGCATTCTACTTAAGATAGAGAAGATGATCTTTTGATGCAGATTAAGGTCAGTCTCAATGCATAGTTTCATGACACAGTTATCAAGACTATAAACTAGGTAACCGAGCCACAAGAGTTTCATGGGGTGAAACTCCTCTCTCATATGATGAAACTCCTTAATTTAATGACCCTGTCAAGTCAGCAATTTTTCTTATGTAGCACCCTATTTAATATGCATGACACTCTCATGAAACATGCATTGAGACTAGCATAAGAAAACACACAAAACCCAATGCAATGACACCGTAGCCTAGCCCATGTGAGACTGAGCCGGACCTTAGACTTATGTTTTGACGTGGAAAAAGCAACAAGTTTTTTTTATAATGCACAAAAATGCACATGCAGAGATGGAGCTTCCCACCACTAGATGCTTCCGATCGAGCTACAACGTGTCAGCATTGTACACGCTATAACAATTGTCATCTGATTTCCGTCCTTAACTTGGTAAATTATTTCTATATTCTGCACGGGACCGTTGGATAACCATTAGCAACTAGTAGTGTGCCTGTGCCAAAATAAGATAAAATTCTTTCAAAAAATAAAATAAAGAAGGTTCTTTATTAGTTGCCCATGTATTGCAATGAGAAAACACTTTTTATGCATGTGTGATATTCAATTAGCACCACCAAGAATACGATCAACCAAAAAAGCTCCATTCTACTTGAGTTGTGTTCTAGCATCATACGTATTCAATGTGCATATTTATTTAAATAAATATAACTATATATGATACACACTCTCATATGATAGTGAACAAATCAATTTGCTCATAATAATAAGAAGAAATGACAGAGCTTCCAAATTAAGAGTACAATGAAACATCTAAAGTTCAGTACAAAGGTAATTTGAAACTTTCAGTTAGTTGTGACCTTTTGAGTTTTCCTAAAACTTGTGGCTCATCCTGTATTGTCGCCACGAGACCTGTTTGGCTATTTTCATACATAGTAGGAAAATACCAAGAATAATAACTGATAAACTATTTTAGTGTTGAACAGAATGCAGATATTAACAGTCAGCAATCTATGTGCATGGTGAGTTTTAGAATTATAACAAACTTTAGGCCTTCTTTAGTTCCAAATTATTTTGCAAAATGTGGACATTGTAGCACTTTCATTTGCATTTGACAAATATTGTCCAAACATAGATTAATTAGGCTCAAAAGATTCGTCTCACGAATCACATGTAAAATGTGCAATTAATTAATTTTGTTATTTATATTTAATGCTTTATGCATGTGCTGCAAGATTTGATGTGACGGAAAATCTAAAAAATTTTGTAAATTTTTTTGATAATTAAACAAGGCCGAGCATTTCACTTCTCCAAGACCAAAAGTACAAAAAAGAAAACGGCAGGGTGAGTTTTAGAATTATTTTGCATGTCTTGCGCCAGTAACAAGTTTAAAATTTTCAGAACTTTGAAACAGAAAGGAATAAAAAATAAGACACCAATTTTCCATATAATTTCTCACTACCTCCTTTTCCTGTGATAGAATGTCTACGGGAGTTTCAATAGATCTGCAGCAAACTGATTCAAGTTATTTGTTCTTTTTTTTGTGGTACCAAATCAGAATACTCAGAATAAGTTGATATTGCTAATGTGTCTTTGAGCATGATGTTAGCAACAAGTGGGCATTGTAAGTTTGTAACTGTAACAACCAGCTAGTGATTACCCGTGCCCTTCGCCTCCTCCTGAATCCAACAACAAAAAAAAACTAAATTCACATATGCTTGAGTCCAAGAATTGATACGACACTTGCAGAGTTATTCACCATAAGGGAGGCCTATTAATCCAAAGGGACATCCTAGAAAACCAGAGCTATTTACCTTTTAACTTACCTGACATAATGGAATGACACTATGGTTACTATGCAGATTACCATAGGCTCTGTCATACTCTGATGTTTTTCATCTTAGTTTTTCAATACCACCTGTGAAGTCCATCGCCACTTGTTAGGACAAAAGTACTGATGATAAAAGGCCTAGAATAACATGAGTGCGTGACCTCAAACATCATAGCTTTAGAATTGACAAAAGTGGGGAATGACGATTTAGCTTTAAAAAGCAAAGAGCATAACAACAATTTGTAAGTACGTTTCCCACACCAAAAAACAACAATTTGTAAGTTGCTAATTTAGTCCATGAGCCTGCCACTAAGTAACCGACGACCTTCTAAAATTAGAAAAAGGTGAGGAGATCCTAAAACACTTCTCTCCCAACCACTGCCTCCGACAGAGTTTCTCCCTTCTAAAATTAGTGAAACAGGACTCCTCATTAGTCATTTCCTTCCCTCCAACACTACTGGACAGTAATCGCCTAGCACCTCCTAGCCTCAGATCTCACGAGCATATCAGACCCCAACCTCTCTTGCCAATGGTCACCCACCATCTCAACCGCTGCTCAGAGCGACGACACAGACTCGGTCCGGCCGTTTGCCCGGCCGGACCTTCACCCATGTCCACACCAAGAACCTCCTTTGCTTCCGATGGCCACGATGGAGAAGAACCAAGACTCCCAGTTGATCATGGGCCGGTACAGGCTGGGCCGCCTCCTCGGCTGCGGCACCTTTGCCAAGGTGTACAAGGCCCATAAGGTGGCCACCGGCGAGGCCGTGGCCGTCAAGGTGCTGGACAAGGATGCCGTCCACCGCTCCGGCATGGCGGAGAAAGTGAAGACCGAGGTGGACGTGATGCGGCGCGTGCGCCACCCCAACGTCGTCCGACTCCACGAGGTGATGGCCACGCGGTCCAGGATCTACTTCGTCATGGAGTACGCCAGCGGCGGCGAGCTCTTCGCGCGCCTATCCCAGAGCGCGCGGTTTCCAGAGCCCGTGGCGCGCCGGTACTTCCAGCAGCTGATCACGGCCGTCGAGTTCTGCCACAGCCGCGGCGTCTACCACCGCGACCTCAAGCCCGAGAACCTCCTCCTTGACGCGCGCGGCGACCTCAAGGTCTCCGACTTTGGGCTCAGCGCGCTGCAGCAGGACAGCGGCGCCCGCTTCCGCGGCGACGGCCTCCTGCACACGGCGTGCGGCACGCCGGCGTACGTCGCCCCCGAGGTCCTCTTGAAGAGTGGCTACGACGGCGCGAAGGCGGACATCTGGTCGTGCGGCGTGATCCTGTTTGTGCTCCTGGCAGGCTACCTCCCGTTCAGCGACACCAACCTGATGCTGTTGTACCGGAAGATCACGCAGAGCAACTACATGTGCCCGCCGTGGTTCTCCGTCGAAGCGCGCAAGCTCCTTGCCAGGATGCTAGACCCCAACCCCAGGACCAGGATCACCATCGCCAAGATCACGGCTAATCCCTGGTTCCAGAAAGGACTCTGCCCTCGCACTACCGGCAAGTCCGACGTCTCGAGCGAGACCTCCGAGGCGCTGGGCAAGGAAGCCTGCAAGTGCCACCACCAGCGTGAGGACGGCGACGACGACGACGACGACGACGACGAGGACACCCGGAAGAGGAAGCGGTCCAAGGTGACGGTGTCTTCGCCGACCGTCGCCGTGAGGCCTTCAAGTATGAACGCCTTTGACATCATCTCACGATCGAGTGGGTTGGACCTGTCCAAGATGTTCGATGAGGAGCACAGGTTGGAGGCACGGTTCTCTTCTAGAGAAACCACGGCGGCGATCGTGTCCAAGCTGGAGGAGATCGCTGAGACGCGGAAGCTCAGCGTCAAGCTGAACAAAGGGGGCAGAGTCGAGATGGAGGGCAGACAGGACTGTCGGAGAGGTGCACTCGCCCTCGAGGCAGAGATCTTCGAGGTGGCGCCGTCGGTGCACGTGGTGGAGATGAGGAAGACCGGCGGTGACTCGCTCGAGTTCCGCGAATTCTACAGGGAGGAACTGAAGCCGTCGTTAGGTGACATTGTGTGGTCGTGGCAGGGCGGTGATTCGCCGCCTCCGGCTCCCGTGCTCGTACCGAGGCATGCTACCAATCAACGTTCCTGATTTGCCACCACTGCATAAAAGATTTTCGCAGCGACATTTACTAACGGTTCACTAAAAACAAAATATTTAACCTATTGACACTATTAAGGGTGGCTAGCAAATGATTTGCCACTTTATATGAGAGGGATCAATGTGGGAGAGGGATTAAGCATGACCCTCTTGAACTGGCAAAACATTTGTAATAATATATCATTGCCGGTTAGATACTAACGATTTACTAAAAACATAAAATTTAACATATAGGATGAGTGACAAATGATCTGCCACTTTGTTAGAGGGATCGATATAGGAGAAATTAAGCATTCCCCTCTAGTAGTGACAAAACATTAATAATAATATATCATTATTGGTTCATAATAGATCTGGTAGATAAAATGGTTTTCACGGGTGGTTTGTAACACAAACCGCCGCTAAATACAAGGCCCATGTTCACCGACGGTTCCTATGGCCCCGTTTGGCATGGCTTCTCCAGCGGCTTTAGGAGCCGTTTGGAGCTATTTTGTGCCAAACGGGGTAAAATAAAATGGCTCCACCGATGAAGCCCCTAAAAACATGCTCTCACATAGTTTTGGTGTGTGAAGGAGAAAAAAATAGTGGCTTCTCCCGGCTTCACCTCATCATATGTGGCGTTCTGTGAGAGCACATTTTAAGAAAAGAGCTGTTTTGCCAAACGGTTTACCAAAATGACTCCAGCTCCACCGATAGAGTTATTCATGGAGCTGAAGCCCCAAAAGGCCAAAAAATAGCTTCACTAATTAAGTGGAGCCGTGTCAAACAGAGCCTATTTATTCCACGGACCATTGGTGAAAATATTTGTACTAGTGTAAAAGGTCTACCCACTTTAAAGCTAACTCCAACTTCAACACCCCCTCAACCAAAGCCCTCTCTCCCAGCCACCATCCTCTCACCCACTCATGGTTGTCTCTCCACCTCGCGCAAGTGGACAAGTCAGATCTTGCAGACCTCGAGTCCGTGTACTGGCCATACCCATTCCTCTCTCAATCCCGGATCTTAAGCACGAGCGACGGAATACCGTGGGCAAGCGCAACCAAGGATGACAAATGGATCAAGGACTGAGTGCGTTAGTTAGATATACACATAGCAATACATGACAATACTATCAATACGACAAGTTCTTGGCGCATGGACGACTAAATACGACAAGTTCTTGGTGCATGGATGACGACTAAATACGATAAGTTTCTTAGTGCATGGATGACTAAATACGACAAGTTCTTAGCACATGAATGACCAAATATGATAAATTCTTGGTGCATGAATGAATAAATATGACAAGTTTTTTAGCGCATGGATGACTAAATGTGACAAGTTCTGGATGACGGCTAAACATGATAAGTTTCTTAGTGCATGGATGACTAAATACGACAAGTTCTTAGCACATGGATGACCAAATATGATAAATTGTTGGTGCAGGAATGAATAAATACGACAAGTTTTTTAGCACATGGATGACTAAATACGACAAGTTCTCTTCGCGCATGGATGACTAAATACGACAAGTTCTTGACGCATGGATGACTGAACCCTGTCCCCACCATCACATTGTCCTGGTTAGCCTTCGGTGACATGAGGCAGATAAATGCTTGCACGTCAAGTAAGAGTTTTACTTTTTTTTAAAACTGGGTGGATTCCATTACTCAGATGCTAACATGTCGTTAGCAACACATACATGAACGCCTTCAGGGATAGAGCTCATAATTTGCTCTTCTCCCTGATTACATAACAGACCCAATTTAGCTAACTCATGAGCAGCTTGATTGCACAGTAAGAGTTTTACTTTCTAGCAACGCCAATCTTGATGGTTCCTAGCGCCTTGACGCCTACCCCTCATGCTCATCATCCTACTCACCGGACTTGCGACTTATGTATCACACATAAACCAGACTTGTACCATGAGGCCTTGTTTGGATGTAGTCTGATTCACATCAATCCACATGTATTGAGATGGATTGAAGTGGAATTTGAACTAAATTCCACCCCAACCCACACCAACACACATGGATTAAAGTGAATCCGACAACATCCAAACAAAGCCTGAGTTGGGAAGAAATACATGCACATAAACCAAATGATTCACTTAGTATTGCACATTTGACATATTCACTATGTACTATCACTCAACCCTCGTGTCCACTATCACACTGGATAGACAAAGCCTCGCTTGTAATAAGCTCAACCAGGAGTACTGCGCCATCCATCAGGTTCTTAGACCCTTGATTTCAACACCTCGTGCCCATCGTCACGCAGGTGAAACCAATTCATGTGATATGAGTTCAGAAGAAATTCTTGTAAATCAGTTACAGTTTCACTTTCTACCACTTCCCATCTAGCAGGTTCTCTGCACCCTTGTGACCAATATCACACTGGCCAGACTAATTTCTTGTGGCATGAGTTGGGAAGAAAGCTTGAGCATCAACCAAAAGTTTTACTACTTTTTAGCACCGCATATTTGGCAGGTTTCCAATGCATTGGCATCCAACCCTTATGGTCACATTGCACGCTAGTTGAACTAGCTAGCAGCAATTAGCATGCTTGGCAGTTGGGACGAAAAGCTTGCATGTCAACAAGGTGTTGCACTTTCTAGCACTGCTCAATAGACGAGATGCCGGTGTTTTTTACACCCGGATCATTGTAAACTACAAACCATGCATGAACGATAGATCAAATGGGTTATCAGACACAGGACATATTTACGCTGGTGTAGATACATGGTATCCTCCAGTTTATATAGTATGAGTTTTATTGCTTGCATTGTGTGCGATGTGTGCAGGGTTTACAGTGGCGTTGATAAAAGGCATGCATCGAGGTTGTTTTGGTTCTAATCAGTACAGTTTACGGGGATAGGGCTACATGCATCCAGAGTCCCAAATAGCTTACTAAAATAAATAAATCGAACGGCGAAATGCTTGCAAACGCATTGCACATCTCAATCGCTCTTTCCTATTGATATCGACACCATTCGACGATGATTTTCTCAGCCTGCTCTTCCTCACTTCTGTCAAGATGGTCACAGCCCTCAGAGAGGGTAAATAAATTAGCCAGAGCGCAAACAAAAGTGAAGTTCCATGAGTCACGATGCACGATCCACGCGTCACGCATGCAAGCACGCTTTGCGGAAAGCTGGCGGCTGCCCCGGTACTCTCGGAACCTCGCCCACCCCACATGCGCCGGCCCGGCCAACGCCGTCCACGGCCAAACGGCATGACGCAGATCGCCAGCGATGGTCCATGCTGGCCTGTGTGTGCGCGTCTGTGCGCGGTGCGCCAGTCTGCCTCGTTTCGCCGGGCTCGATCGGCGGTGATGACGGGGCACCGAAGGCGACGCGAGAGACGACCCGCTGGGTGTTCACGTCCCGCCGCGGCCCGGACCCGTCCCCGTCGACCACGTACGTGCAGCACTGTAGCTACGCCGGATACAGAGAAGGAACGGGAAACGAAGGTGAGCGCCGCAGGGTGGCGGCAGCCATTAACAAAGAGTTAAAAAAAAACACAGAGAAGATAAGACGTCCACGGCTTCTTCGTCTAGGAAGAACGGAAACACGCCGTGTATATAAAGAGAGAGTGTGTGGTTCGGAAGACGCAGAAACGGTAAAGGCAAAACAAAGAAGAGAGATCAGATACTCATGCAAACACACAAATGGTGGAATATAGGATATTAGTTGAGGCGGCTAATTTAAAAATGCATGCACCAACTTTGTACATACTCTTAATTAATGGACGGCATGCACTAGGGTGATCGATTGATGGGTCTATAGAAACACATACAGGCGGTACTAGAGAGGTGACTGGTGTCCACGCTACACACGGGAAAGGGTGAGAGGGAGGAATGGCAAGCCTTTCATTCATGGGTTCCGATCCGGCGGACGGTGGCGGAGGTGCTGCTGTCGGCCGTCCCGGCGCTCGGCCCGTTAAGCTGTTGCTGCGCGGCAGCTGCTCCTGCTTCCCTGCGGCGGCTCCATTCGCGGACGGCGAGGTGCAGGTGCTTGCCCGCCGCCAGCATCTCCACCGCTTGCCGCGGCGTCAGGATCTCCGTCGCCAGCGTCCGCGACGTCGCCATCCTCAGCTCGTCGGCCTCCACCAGCAGCCGCGCCAGCGCGGCCTCGTAGCTGTCCAGCGCCGCGTCCACCGCGGCGTCCGCGCCTCCTCCTGGCCCGGCCGCCCCGACCCCGAGCCGGCGTACCGCGCCGCCGCAGCTTCCGCGGACAGCGCCGCCCTGCCGTGCCGCCGCAGCGGCGAGCTCGCCGCGCTGCCTCACGATGGGCAGGAGCGGGCGGTCGGCGATGTCCTCCTGCAGGGTGGCGAGGCGATCCGTCAGGGCGTTCTCCTGGTGCACCGTCCGGCTGTGGAGGTCGTTGATGAGCAGCAGCTGCGCGGAGGTGATCCCCAGCGCTCCGGTCGGGATGACGCCGTGGGTGAGGCCGCCGAGCATCTCCTCCACCTGCGCCTCCAGGCCTTCCCCGGATATGTTGTAGAGGAGGCGGACGGTGAGCGACGGGCGGCAGCCCCCGAGCCAGAGCAGGGAGTTCTCGAAGGCGGTGCACCAGGGCGGGGCGAAGAAGGCGGCGCCGTCCTCCCGCGACAGCGCGCGCCTGCGGGTGGCGTAGTCCTGGTACCCGAGCATGCACCGCTCCACCACGGCCCGCAGCTCGGCGTCCGTCGCCCGGCCCGCGGCGGCATTGGCCGACGCCGCCTCCAGCTCGGCGAGCCCCGCCTCCTGGCCCGCGATCCAGTGCCGGTAGCACGACTCGTAGCGCGCCATGTCCATCCCGTCCAAGAAGAGACTCTGTGTGCAGTGAGACTACTGGACTTATTGACGAGAGAGTAAGCACATGGCCTATGTGTACCCACTATGCTGATGAGCACGTACTCATGTACACATGCCTTTTTTGACCCTTTTCCCTCGTTTCAGTTTTCGGCAGGTCCTGTGACTCGATCCTTTCTCAATCACTCTATGGTTCGTCGGATTTTGCTTGTTTGTTTCTGCGGTACGTGTAATCTGTGGGTCGGGACGCCTGAGAACGAGTCTTCGATATCGTGATGATGATGTGGCTTCCGTGGATCTCTATCTCTATCTGATGTCGGCGACGAAACTTTTGGGAGGCAAAAGGACAGGGAAGATGACACGCAAGATTGGTCATGGAACGGCGCTTCCGGCTGCCCTTCCCCTCGGCGGCTCGGCCCTCGCCCTGCTTTTCACCTTTTCCGGATCGCGGACGAGGGGACGGCGGCGGTGCATCCTTGTGCACCGATCGAGAGCTTCCGGTTCCGGGGCGAGTCCAGTGCAGGTACGGTCGTTTGTGCGTGCGCGCAGTGGCTCCTTTGTGCAAAACGATGGCAGGAGTAGTTCTGTTCTACTGTCTTGTCGTTTGTGTAGAAGCCCAAAGACTAGGGATAGAAATTTAAGAATTAATATTCGAATTATCTAACATTGGTTAATTGGTAATCCCTCAATTCTAAATTATAAGATGCTTGATTTTTCTGATCCCAAATATAACTACTCATCTTATTCAAAAAATCTGTATAAACATAGTGAAATTTAGTCATTATTGAACAACTTTTATTAATAAACCAAACCATGACAAAAGAAATAAATTTTGTACAAATTTTTAAATAAGACGAGTGATCAAACTTAATATCAAAAAAATTAAATATCTTATTATTTTGGGATGAACTAAATTTTGTAATAAAGATATATATATTCGTATTCGTTTTTCCTATACTACGTGGGTATTAATCTTTTGTATTTTTAGTTTAGTTAGCCTAATATATTTGTTGTTGTAAAATATTTAATAATTTTATTTATTTATTATTTATTTACCGATATAAATTGTTCTGTACTTATAATTTATAATTTCATAATTGATTAATTATAAATTTAATTATTACATACTTCATACATACCCATAAATGAAGTCGTTTTGGATAAATTTTGGGTCAAACATTGAGAATATAAATTATGAATAACTTTTAAGTTGTTGATTTTGAAAATATAAAACCATATGAATATATTTATCTTGAAAAATACTTTCCAAAAAACTTTTTGATAAAATAATTTTATAAAAATAAGGAGTCAAAATTAAACTTTGGAGATCGTGTCGTTGTCCTAAACGACTTTCTTTATGGGTATGGAGGAAGTATTTATTTATTGAGAGTTGTATTGCTTTTTTATGAGCTATCCTTGTTACCCATGTACTTTAATATTTACTTGTGTGATATTTTTGTAATTACAAAGACTTTGTTAAGCAAAATGATTATTTGCGGCCTACCATTTTATTTGAATTTCTTCACTTAACCTATCATGTACTTAAATATTATACATTATAATTTAGTACACTCTAATATTATAGATTATTAGAAGTGTATTTTGATTTTATTTCACTTTGGTTATCAATGAATTCAATAGTAACATTATATTTATATATATTGAATTTAGCAATATACACTTTGAGTTGAATTGAGTAAATATCCTAATAGAAATTTGAATCCAAGATATCAGTTTTGTATATTTTTATCCATATTCAAATTAGAATGCTATAAAGGTGTTATTTGAATCTTATTCCATATATATAAACCTGATTTGTTTCCATCCCTATTAAATATATCAAGATTTTCCATCACATCAAATCTTGCGACACATTTATAGAGCAATTAAATATAAATGAAAAAAATAGCTAATTGCACAGTTTGCCTGTAATTTGAGAGACGAATCTTTTGAGGCTAGTTAGTCCATGGTTGAACAATAATTACCAAATACAAACGAAAATGTTATAATATTAAATTTAAAAAATGAATTTAAACAGGGCCTTACACCAGTGTAGTTTGTTGGCAACCTGGCCTTGACGGCCCAGCTTGCTCCGACTTTTCAGGCTGGGCCAAGAAATCAACCATGAAATCACGCCTAAGGGGGAAAAAAAAGAAAAATACTGATAACTTTCTCTGTAAATTTAATGATACTAAAAAAGTTTACTTAGAACGAACTACAAGGACAATTATTTTTAGAGAAAGCTAGTAGCAAATAATAAAGCAACAATTTTCTTATTGACCTTTTAGAGCTCATTTGGAAAGCAAAAATTCCATGAGGATCTATATGAATTTGACGGGAATTGTTTCAGTTTCACAAGAAAATCTCAGCAATGAAAAAAAAAATCTTGTATTCCAAATAAGGCCTTTTAGGTTGTTTCAACAACCATAACGCTAACAAGTTCACCGTTTCATAAAAAAAACAAGTTATCACTGCAAATGTTTCCGGTGAAGTCGAGAACCGTACAACGGAGTATTTTCTTGAGAAAAGTCCTATATACAAAAGCTCAAAGCTATATCTACCCCTTACATGCCACCCAAAATTATGCACTCCTTTCACTGCCATTAATTCTGATTCTTTTTCCCCCTTTTGTACTATTATTACCAATTTACTAGCTGTTAAATGAAAGCAAAAAAGACAACCTTACCCTTAAGACATATCGAAACATTTGTTTTCCTGGTCTTTCCATGTCAAGCTCAAGAACAGTTATGTATATATTGTTGGCATTGATTTTTGTTCGTGCAAAAGGGAATAGTTGAAAAAAAATATAAATTCCTCTTCTCGCTCAAGCAGGTGAGGCCCCATCGAATCCTGACCGTATACCATCTTCATTGTCTTGATTGGAGCTGCGTCGTCAGTCAACAATTGATTCGCTTTTAAAAGAAATGGAAATGGCTGGTGGAGTGGAATGTGGAGCTTGCGTCTGTAGCTTTAAACAGAAGAAGTGAGGCATTGCTCTTGTAGTGCCCAAAATGGATGCGATTCCACTACCTTTCAATTTCTTGGACACATCGCCCCATTATTAAGGTGCTCATACATTTTATAGAGTTGAATGCGCCTAAACTTTAGATATTCTGATTCTAGATGTCACCAATACGACAGCTTTGGCTCGCAACTTCTGTTAAAATACACAGTTCAGTTAAACAGCTTGGTTGCCTCTGTGAAGAACTTCCAGCTTATTGCTCCAGCGGGCACCGGGCAGCCTGGGGGTATTCAGGATGATGAGTGTGATACTTCACTTTGGAAAAAATAAAGGATGATGTTTTCACGATGGACTATCGGCAGCCTCTGTCCGCATTCCAAGCATTTTGCAATCTGCGTCACCAGTTTATGGGACTTCTAATTCCCCATGGGATGACAATCAACATGAACATATCTTCGCATTCTTGAGAAAACGGAAACAGTGACCGTGATCGTTTCCCAGCCCCTCCATTATTCTTTTTGACAAACATGTTCATCTCTTGTGACAAACATGTTCATCTCTTGTGGACGCCACTTGTTCTCCTTGCACACGGTATTCACTTGTTCTTCTTGTGGACGAGAAATACACACGGTAGAAAAAGCAAGGAGAATAAGTGGCGTCCACAAGTGGCTAAAGAATTACTTTGTTGCAGGTAAGTAGCATAGTGTTTTCTTGGTTTGTATTGGAGTTCGTCGGTGAAGTTATTAGTGCCGCCTTTATTTAGAGCTCGGCAGATTCATTTGACACTAAGCAAGACAGAATTAATCCACTTAATTTGGTTGTTCAAAGCCTTTTTCCTCTTGAGGCCGAGCACGCAACCGCAACTGCCTCTTGCTTATCCTAGCCAATCCATCAAACATATCGTATATAGATCTAATATTTGTTTCAAAAGCCCGAAATACATTTTCATGAGAATTCACGAAGTTCTAAAAAATGCAAACCAACAATAGACCAGGAGTAAACCAGCAAAGCAGCAACCCATCAGGTCGAGATAGAATCAGATACGAAGCAATGTGATGATTATTAAGGTCAAGATGATTGAACCATGCTACACACTGTTTAGTCTCCACTCTAAAAACACGTAGTTATGAGAAAACAACAAAAAGCTTGTTGCCTTAGACTGCAGTCATCAGGAATCACGACTCACGACAGCTCTATTTCTACGTGATCAACTTGATCAGGAGCGCCATCGCTGTCATTGTCTGCCTGCATTTCAGAAGATTAACACCGAATCATTCAGCAGTCTGGCAGATTGGCACAAGAGCGCATATCCAAGGGCGCGGGACCACAACGAGAGAACATGATGCTTACCGCGGGAGGAGCGATCCGGCCTGCGCCCCATCCGAGCAGCAGGCTGACTGCGTCGGCGAACACGCGGTGTGCCAGCCTCCTCTTGGTCCGGGCAATCGACCCGGCGTGCTGCACGAGCGCGGCGCATCCGGCAAACCTCTTGCCCGCCCTGGCGCCGCTCCCCTCGCACACCAGGCACAGGAACTGCCCCTTGTCCCGCTCCGCCTCGTAGAACCCCCTCAGCGCCGCGTCACTGCCCAGCAGCTCGCTGAAGAATCGAGCCGCATTGCCCCCGTTCTCCTCCTCCTCCTCGTCATCTTCGATCTGCGATGCGAAGAACGCGCGGCAGGACCTTACAGCGACGGCCTGAGGGTGCAAGGGGACCGCGGCCGCCACTTCGACTGTGGGCTGCGGCGGCGTCGGCGAGGGTATGGCGGGCGGGCCCCAGCTCCAGGAGTCTGCTTCCGCCAGGTCTGGAGGCGGCGGCGGGTCACAGGGCCAAGGCGTATCGGGCTGCGCTCGGGATGGGGACGTGGATCCGGTGGCGGCCGGGAGGGGCGGCGGGGCGCCGAGAGGTTGCCACCGCGCGAGCTCGTCAGCGAGGCGCTCCTGCCGCTTGCGGTCCTTGCGCTTGCGGCGCTCCTCCCGCTTGAACGCCGTGGACTTGACTAGCCGAAGCGGTTGCTGTTGCTGGAGGTGGCCGCTAGGGCTAGAGGCGAGAGAGAGGTTGGGGACGGCTCGCTCGGTGTCGGACTCCATTGCCGCGGTCCGTGGCGCCGCGATGGAGCAGAAGTCTTCTATAGCGCCAACTTGGCTGAGCTCCCGCATCCGGCTTCTTCGGACCGGTTTTGGATACCACATCCTTTCTTCATTTACACTGGAGGCAGCTAAAAAGCTCCCATCTCCACCGCTTCCCACGGCTTCAATCACGACTATCACTTTAAAATTAATTCCCTTGTGCTTTCTACAATGCTCGAGTGCTTCCCTACCCAGATCACTTAGGCCTTGTTTAGTTCACCTTAAAATTCAAAAAAAAATTTCAAGATTTCTCGTCATATTAAATATTACGGCACATGCATAGAGTATTAAATATAGATAAAAATAAAATCTAATTGCATAGTTTGCTTATAAATCGCGAGACGAATCTTTTAAGTCTAATTACTCTATGATTGAACAATATTTGTCAAATAAAAACAAAAGTGCTACAATATCAAAATCTAAAAACTTTTTGAATCTAAACAAAACCTTACAAGTGAAGCTCGAGAATCAGGAAGAGAGGAAGAGAAAGCTCTACAAAACTCTCCGACTGAGCTTCAGAATCAGGTAAAGAAGTTCTACTAAGGCCTTGTTTAGTTTGCGAAAAATTTTGGATTTCGCTACTGTAGCACTTTCGTTTGTTTGTGGCAAATACTATCCAATCATAGACTAACTAGGATCAAAAGATTCGTCCCGCGATTTACAGGTAAACTGCATAATTAGTTTTTGTTTTCGTCTATATTTAATGCTTCATGCATGTGCCGCAAGATTCGATGTGACGGAGAATCTTGAAAATTTTTGGAAACTAAACAAGGCCTAAACTAGCTCAAGAGTAGTTGTGTGCCCCTGGCCAGTTTGCTGCATGGGGGTCCGGGCCTTGCTATACCTCACGAATAGCAAACAAGAGCATATCCAAGAGTTTTCAAAACACACCCATAATTTTGATTTTTAGTAAGATTAAAAAATGTCTATGCAACACATCTTTAACTTCCAATCTTTCCACACTTTAGAAGATCGATCCAAATACGTTGAAAAATACGCGTGCGTATCTAATCTATCAATCTAGAGGTGAAAGGATGTGGGAAATATTAGAAGAAGAAATGATATAGTTCCCAATACAATTATAGAAGAGAGAAAAAAAGTATGGAAGTAGCTCAAATGATTTGAAAATATTTTAGGATTTGTTATCCATAAATGTCTTTTAGCTTTTAGGAGTTAGATATCAGCATTTCAAAAAATGAGTGGAGAACACCAACAAATATGTCCGTTACTTTTAAATTGATTTGCAAAAAATCATTGATTTATCTACTGTTTTAAAAATTATTGGAGATGCTCTAAGGTGTTCTTTGGCACAACTATTTGTTTCCCCTAACATTTCACTATCTGTATAATGTAGCGGACATTGTTCGGAAAGATAAGTTTCTCACTCTTCTAAAACAACTAAAGCTAATGAAGTCGCATTTTTGGACTTCACTACCTCCGGCTTCTTCTGTCTGGTATCTATTGCAGCGTGAAACCAAAGCCACAAAAGTTACGCCAAAGAGGACATAAAGCTCCCTATTCTAACGACGTGTTACACCAAGTTTGGATTGGGTATTGAGTCTATAGGATTTTTATCGGAACTATCTAATATCCTCCTTATCTCTTTCCGTTGTTAGGAAGGCATAACAACGAAACATCTTATCATTTAATTCACCCTTTTTTTTATCGTAGGACAAACTTGACTCTTAATTTGCATCTTTCTCATTCCCTACGAAAATCAATACTCTAAACTGTCATGGAAACCTTATATTCTCTCAATCCAAATATACCATTCATCTTCACCCTTTTTGCTAGCGAACTTGACTCAGTTTGTACGCTTGTGTTTGTGTGCCAATATTCTAGAATACTCTCAGATAAAAATTATATTGGGTTGTGTTTGTGAATTTATTATGTGTTAGCCATATTTAGTAATATTACTCATTCTTTCATGTGGAATTTCTGCTTTTATTAGGGCTTTGTTTAGTTCACACCGAAATCCAAAAAGTTTTCAAGATTTACTGTCACATCAGACCTTGCGGCACATGCATGAAGCATTAAATATAGACGAAAACAAAAACTAATCATACAGTTTGACTGTAAATCACGAGACGAATCTTTTGACCCTAGTTAGTCTATGATTAGACAATATTTACCAGAAACAAACGAAAATACTACAGTAACGAAATCTAAACTTTTTTAGATCTAAACAAGGCCTAGGTCAGTTGCAGTGGGGGATTTTATGCCACCGTTTCCAACATACCTAGATTTTGGAAAAAATGCAGAAGCCATGAAATTCTCTGTACTCCTATAAAACCTTTTTTATCTTTCTCTTTTATTAATAATATGTCACATTAACATAATTAATACCTATAAAACTCTGATGAAACTCCATTAAAATTGGTCTTATACTTAGTATTTTATTGTGGCTCTTGGAATTTATTTGATTTTAATTCAAATGAGATCGGCCAACCCAATTAAATCCAATAAAATTAGTTAGCTCATTATATTTGACAAGGACAGCTCAAATGACCTCCCAAAAAGTTGTACGTCAGCTTATAACATATATCCCGTTTGTCTTTTTTAATTGTTGTTTGTGCTTCTAAAAAACAACTACTGTCAATATATTAAAAATATTAATTTTTATAATATATAATTAGTATCATTAGAAATATTTTTGAGTATAGTTTTTTAATAAATTTATTTGGAGATACAAATGTTGTATGTATTTTCTATAAATCGAGTCAAACTTGTGGCACGCACACCAACAATGACAATTAAAAGGGGAGCGAGGGAGTTTTAGACATTTATGCTAGTTAATACTTAGGTCATTCACAATGCAGACTAAAATTATTTATTATCTCGAACAATGTGGTCTGAAAGTCTAAATAAGACTTGAAGTCTTATTTTTTATATCTTTTTTTAATAAATATGTTGTCATATCAGCAAACTAACATAAATAATATGTAATTAATTGTCATAGACTCTATGATAGAGTTGTTTAGATGCACCCAAAAATCCAAAACTTTACAAAATTCCCCATCACATTGAATCTTACGGCACATGCATGGAGTATTAAATATAGATAAAAATAAAATCTAATTATATAATTTGTCTGTAAATCACACGACGAATCTTTTAAGTCTAATTACTTCATAATTGAACGATTTTTGTCAAATAAAAACAAAAGTGCTACAATGCCAAAATCTAAAAAATTTGCATCTAAACAAGCCTTTACATTATGAGTGTCCTTAAATATACCAAATAACATTGTAAAAGTATATCTACATCTGTTCTCTAGAAACTGTATATGTTCGCTGCTGTCCTCGCGGTACTCCATTGACCGCAAATGGAGCAGTGCATCATCCCGATTCGATGAACCACCCAACGTGCCATGCCAATGTCACGGAGCCAGCGGCTGAGGGGCAGGGTGTTGCCGCTGGGGCCGAGCGCACATCTCCGAAGTCCCGCGCGACCCATGACCGCGAGGTTCAAGTTCAATGAACGAACAACGAAGCGCGTCCACTCCTTTTCCCTCGAATCTCGATCCCACCTCCTGACCCCCGACCCCCCGGCGACCCAACCGGCCAACCAGCAACCACCGCGGCCGCCACCCGATGCGGGACGACATGACGCAGCGCTCCTCGCCGTCCGTTTCCGGCGCGCGACACCTGTTCGCCTGCGCCCTGGCTCCGCATCGTACAGTGTGCTCCACTGAAACCGCCGGCCTAGATACTACCGTCCTCCTCCTTTTTTTTTTACCACAAGGCAATGGCCGTTGGCCAATGGGGGTGGGGTTCGGCGCCGTACGGGAAGGGCGAGGCCGAGGCCGGGCCCGAGAGGACTCGTCGTCGTCGAGAGACAGCGGAAGCAAACGCGCGGAGGACGAGGCCCCCCGCCAGGCGGCAGCGGCAGGTCGCGATGCGTGCTGGGTGCGGTGGCACGAGGAATGCGTTCCAATGGGGCACGGATGGCTAGTTTTGTTGTGTTCCCCCAAAGCACATCGACAGTTCGAAATGGCTTGTAATCTTTAGCTTGGACTCGTGCATCCCGTGACATGCTGGTCCCATGCTGATTTGGTCCCACATGTCATAGACTGAGATGGCGTTATAGGTGCCACGCCAGACCATTTTGGGTCGCGCTCGCTTCTCATCGCTGCACTGCAACAGTGCCTGCAGCAGCAAGATTCGTGCGCTGTGATGAGTGCATGTGTTGCATTGCTGCCGCAGCAATCACAGGAAGCGGCTGCTCCCAAGTCCCCACCCCAGGACCCCACCGCCCTGCGCCACTGCGGGCTCACGTGCCGCAGCCCGCAGCCGCCCCTGCCCCGCGTGCGCGCCACCCACCGTACCCTTTCAGCGTACGCGAGGGCCGGGACATGAACAGCGGCTCCTCCTTCCTGGACCTGGTCCGTGCACCACCTCGCAGAATGTCCTGGCCAGCACTCTCCCATCCCACCAGCACCGCGCCTACGGAGGGCCGGGTGACCCGCGCCAGGGGTCCGCATGTCATGTCACCGGCTTGGCCGTCGCATGTCGACGGGTGGTTCTAGTAGTACATGGCACTTGGCCTCCGCGACCATGCCGCTGGGCGCTGGGGCCCACGGCCCCCACCACCTAGTACACTCTCCACTCCCGGCTCATAAAAAAAAAAGATGACGCGCAGCAGAAGTTGCTTACAGAAAGGACCCGTTTCGGGCCAGGGCATCGTCTCACCCGGTCAGGCAAACCACCCTCCTCCTCGGCGCCTCCCCAACCAGGCAACCACAGTAAGCCCCTGCCCCTTCCTCCCCGACGCGCGCTCCCCCTCATGGCGAGGAGGCGCTGCTGATGCCTCGCGGCGTCGGATCGGACGCGGCGGCCACGACACGCTGCCGCTTGCGGTGGCGCTCGCCGATCCCTACGCACGCGCCCAATCCGCCGACGCTGCTCCTCGGATCCCCCCCGAGGGATTCGGGCCTCGTCTCGTCTCGTGCTGCCTAGGTGAGGCTCTGGCCTTCGAGGTGCGTGGGTGGGATCTGCCTCGGTTTTGCGTTCTTCCCAAGTGCCCTGCCCATACTCCAGCAGCGGCCCAGTCGACTTCCCCAGGTGCCCTACCGACCCCCACAAGGTTGCGCGCGCGTCACCTCAACCCCGTGCATGCGCTGACGCTAACCCTATCTAGGAGACGGAGCAGCAGGCCAGCGGCCACGCCGGCCAAGAGAGGACGGCGGCCTGCAAGGCGAGAAGGCTCGTGTCAGGCGGTAGCCATAGGTATTCAGCTCCCCTGTTCCTCTCCTTGATGTGCCCTTAGATTTGGAGATTATTCGACAAGGGATTTGGTTTTGGAATTAGAGTATTAGACTACCGAATGATGGATCATTTGTTTGAATAACGTGATAAAACCCTTCCAAATCATGACAACTTCTTTTTATCTTTCCACTCAACTAACATCATTTGATGCTTAATTCTGCAAACATTGTGCTACAGTTTGGCCAGTTATTATATAATCAATAATGCAGTGAACGTGTGGTAGTAGTTTTTTTTTCCTGACATTGAGCCACTTAATGTGTATAACCATTGGAAGTTGCCAGTTCCCGTTGTGTGGTCTAATGTGATCCTGCTGGTATGTCAGATGTTTGATACTTTGGTTAAATGCTAGCCATGCGAAATAATCTTTGTAATGGTGTTGGTGATCATGTTCTGTGGGCTTATGGCAAACGAGTGATCAGAGGCGGAGCTCCCCATACGGCAGGGTGGGGCAGCTGCCCCACCTACTGCCGGCGGAAGCCCCCTATACTACTGTCTTCTTCGTCAAGCTCGGCAATCGAGCGACATCATTCGGCCTCCGGCGGCGTGTCTAGGGTTCCTGGCTAGACTGAAATAAACATGCTCTCCAGAGAAGCCTAGGAACACATGAGTGAAGGCCAAAGGTCGAATGGGAGAAGAGAGCCCATCAACCCAACATCGAAGAATCACCGATCATTGCCTAGCTCTAGATCCCCCAATCCCTGACCACGTTATCACCGCGCTGCGCATTAGCCATCAGGGCAGCCCTTGTTGTGGCTGTCGTGGCACCCCTTGTCACACTAGCCTGCTAGGCTAGAGGCTACCGGTATGGTGCCTATCTGCGTCAGCGGCTCAGCACTAATGCAAGGCATAGTCGGGTAGGTCAACAACCATCAAGGTTATGGACTATGTAGGACGCGGTGGGAGATGGACAAATGGTAGCAAATAGGTGACTACCGCTGGAGCTAGCTGCGGCCATGGGCACATGCCATGGGAGAGGTCCTAGCACTGGTCCTTAGTTTATTTGACGTTTGTCGAATGAACAGACTATTATATTACATTTATATGCATTGCTATTTTCTAACGAGAGATACTATCATCTTAAATTAAATATAAGTTTGTCATCTATGTACTGTATATTAAGTTGTCATTCAAAAGATTGTGGCCCTAGTGTGCCCCACCTAAATTGTCAACCGAGCTCCGCCACTGCGAGTGATTGCACCTTGGACTTATGGCAATTAGATGGGGAGCAGTTATGAATCCATATATGCTCATGGAGTATCACATTTCATTTATTTTTCTACATGAGATCTTTTATTTTCCCTCATGTATTATTGTTTGATGTGTCTGTAGATTTGTGTATTGATATAGTTTATGTGTTTACAATCTATAGTGATTATATTTTTGGACTGGAGGACTTAGATTAGCATTTTACATAGCCAACCATCTGCTAGGGTATATGTGCTTTATTGCTTTAGCTTTTCGGTAAGTGCTCCCAAAGGGGGGAGGATGACATCAAGTTGTAGAACAAGCAAATCTCTATGTTGTCTACTCTCTTGTAGACTTGAATACATAGCGGCTTCTACTAAGAGTGCATCACATCATAATTCATTAAATCACCTCATCTTGATGTGTGGTGGTTATGTTTTTGCAGTGTACTTAATCTTCATCCATGTTAATATGAAGTCTGCATTTGTTATACTATTCTAAACTACACTTTATATGATTTATATATCAATCAATCATTTATTAAATACAGTGATATCCATACAGGTTTTCCTTTGTTTTCTTCATTGTCTTTGTTTTGAGGAAACTGTTCGTGGATAATCTCATGGAATGTACTCTTGTTGCTTTGGTAGGTGCAAGGATAGGCAACCAGTGTCCAACAACACGTCTGTGGATCAATTGACCTGTATTTCGGCCTTTCAGTTGAGGATTAAACTAGAGCTTTAAGAAGCTTGATAATTGGCATCATCTCAAGAATACATTGAAGTGCAAGATGCCAAAAATAAAGAATCTCTCTAATGCATGTAAAGTATCATTTTCTCCACAAGGTCCCATATCTGAAGAGGCGCTTGAGAGAGTCCGTGCACTGTTAGGTGAGTCAAATTTGTTTATCTTCTGGAATAATTGGTATCTTTTAATATTGCCTAGTTGTGTTTTTCATAGTGACCATGATGTCATATTTTTTCTGGTGAAACAAGACAACTCATGATCTTGTCTTTTATATGTTACTTCATAAACAGTGTTGTTTGCCTGTTCTAGATCAGTAGCTTTCAGTTACTGGCATTGGTCAATTGGTTTAATTAATTTGTTTGTTGGTGGGTCAGACTATGAATTTCATGGTGATGTTCCAACTCGCTGCGAATAATTGATAACACAACTGAACTTCAATTGAGTACTGCCAGCTTTAGGTATGGGGAATTGGGTTCATAGTTTTGAATCTGTCTCTCCAAACACAACTGAGTTTTTGCAAAAAAAAATTGATGCTGGTGTTAATCTTTTGATGGGTTTATTTATCTCTTCCAGTGTAAATAAATCTGTATACTCAATCCTTTATGTTTATTTGCTACTGTATATGATGGCAACAGATTCACTACAGCTGAATCCCTCCAAAAGGAAACAACATCTTGGTTTATTGATTTCATTAAGGCGTTTGGCTTGCATATATGATATAAAATTGTGTTCTGGCACTGCTGCTCTATACTTTATTTCAGTTCTAACATTGAGTTCTGATCCGTTCTGTTAGATAAGAGCATTGGCAGACTTAAAATATGACCCCTGCTCCTATTTGCAGATGAGATAAGACCTCTAGATGTCGGCCTAGATAATGAAGCACAAATTGCACGCAATTGGACTAGTACTACGCGTCCATCAAATGGGAGACGAGGACGTAATGGGGCTAACCAGTTCGCTGCTCCAATCAAATATTTGCACATTCATGAATCTGAAAGTTTCTCTGTAAGATCTCTTATTCATTCATTATTTCATTTATATGTTTATTTTGTGCGCTTTTCAGTAGGTCAAACAAAGTAGTTTATCTGTGGTGCTTCAGGATTTGCTAAATTTATATATGATTTTGCAGATGGGTATATTTTGTATGCCACCTTCTTCAGTTATTCCACTTCATAATCATCCTGGAATGACTGTACTTAGCAAGCTTCTTTATGGAAGACTGCATGCTGAATCTTATGACTGGGTTGACGTGCCTGATCATCCAATTGATCAATTACAATGTGAGTTCTGACATTTGCATTGGTTCCTTCCTAATGCATGTCATTGTTTTTTTGTGGAAATGCATGCCATTGGTTATTGTGGTATTATTTGTTTGTCAGAGAATATACTTAATTGAAATGCAATTTTGGGGGCATTGGGAAAAGAACGAAAAGGCATAAACTTGCAGTTTGAAGTTGATTTGTTTGTTCATGAATCCGAGGAAATGGAACTTCACTATCTCTTGTTTCTTGCACATCTATTGAGTTCATTGATTTGTTTTGCTGATTTGATGACATAGTGATCCAAGGATGTGTCTCAAACAGATGTCAAGTGGAACAGAGTTACAAACTTATAGCTCATAGTGCATAAATTTTATAAATGCAAATCACTATCCAATACTACTTCTGTCCCAAAAAGAATGCAATTCTAGGTGTACTCTTGGTTTAAGCGCCTAAAGTTTGATCAAATATATAGGTAAAAATATTAATGTATATGAATTCAAAAAAAAAAAATATTATGGAAATACGTTTCATGACAAATCCAATGATGTCTGTTTAGTACGATAAGTATTAGTAAATTTTTATATAATTTGGTCAAACTTGACACTTTAATATATCACTGTTCTAAAATTGCATTCTTTTAGGGACGGAGGGAGTACTTACCTAAATCATAAAAATAAAAATAGGTTAATAGAAACTCAGCCAACCTATGGAATTAGGTGGTGTTGTAAAGAAGAATTAGGCATCCAAATTTGAGCCGAAGAGGACTCCAGTCCTACAGACCCACATTCTTACCTACCATCTTTGTAGGCCTAGGCTATATCATGCTATAGATTGTCTTTTTGACATTTCATGTTTATTGTGCATAAATATTACTTTACATTTTACTTAAACTAATTGGAGCTTCGGCGCTCTTGCCCTCGTTTTCAAAGAAATGCTGATTTTGCCCTCGTTTTTTAAACTTTGTGATTTTACTCGTGTTTTCAAACTGAAGGAAGAGTTTGCCCCTAATTCGTGAAGTCTAGTTGACGGTGTTAACTTTTGGACGAAAAAACAAGTTGGTAGATCTTTGTGATTTTACCCCTAAACCCATGTGATTTTACCCCTGTTTTGTTAGAGATCTTTGTGAATTACCCCTATTTCAAGATCAAAATTATGCCATATTTGGTAGGGATATTGGCAAAAAAATTAGACACAAATTTATGCATTCGGTTTATTATTATAAATCTGTGCAAAATTTATTTTCACAGAAGTGTTAATTGACTGAAAGAAACTTTATTTGCAGGAACTAGAGTAGTTTGCTTTTCAGAAAAGGAATCATCTCTAGCACAAGCAGCGGACCAGAGTGACCAATAAAAATTAGCTCTGAACCACTTGTAGTACCCCACCATCCAAATCAAGCTCACCACCATACAATTCAACCTCATAAATATCAAAATTGAGCTTGTCACAGCACGAATTGTCTAGGCTGTCATGCACTCTGCCCACCTGTGGACCTGTTTGCAGCCACACGCCTAGGCCACAGGCCCGAGCACAACACCACGCCGTGCCGCTGCCTGAACTTTCTTCTTGTTTCAATCCCTTTTCTATTCTTTTATTTGTTTAATCTCCCAGCCACTAACAGCATCCCAAAGCAGGTGTAAACGGCAGTAAAATGAAAACTCGAGGATAAAATCACAAAGTTAAAAAAGAGTAAACGGCAGATTCAAAATGAAAACACGAGGGTAAAATCACAAAGGTAAAAAAGAGGGGTAAAGCCATCATTAACCTGTACAGCAGGGGTAGAAACACCAAATTCCCAAACTTATTTAGCTGAATTCTCCTGATTTTCAGTATTGGCCTTGGTTCCATGTGATCTACGATCATTAAGAATACTCTGATTTGCTCAAAAAACTGCATCATTAATCAAAATCTAGTCTGGTGGACAGACATCGGCACTCTGCCAATGTGCAGTCACTAAGAATGCTCGGATTTGCCAAAAGAAAAATATGTATTTCATCAAAGCCTAGAATGGTGACTGTTCATTTGCACTCTACTGCCGCCACCTTTTACTCACACTTTCTTGCTAGTTGATACTAGGAAATTTGAGTTTGTCACTTGGTTAGCCTGGTCAATTGTATGAGCTGATTTAATGTTGAGTTTAGAGCTTAACAAGTAGAGGTATATTCCACGTGGTAGACATGTTTTAGTTTCTTCTGTGTAATTTGGCAAAGCTGTATTTTCTGTCATTTGTTTAATGAGTGCTGGATGGGCTATAGATGTGGTTGTTTATCACAAAGATCCTATTTATGTTTCTTTGACTAACCATGCACATGTTCTTTATAAATATATTTTTCTGTACTACTTGTCCCATGATGTAATGGCTTACCCATTGGAATTTGCAGCGAGGCCAGCCAAGCTTGTTAAAGATTGTGAAATGACTGCTCCAGAGACAACTATTCTTTACCCTAATGCAGGTGGTAACATCCACACTTTCAGAGCCATCACACCTTGTGCTCTCTTTGACGTCCTTTCTCCACCGTACTCCGCTGAGGATGGGCGGCACTGTTCGTACTTCCGAAAGTCTCTAATGAATCAACCACCTGGTATGTGGAGATCTTGAAACTGGTTTAAACTTACTGTTATGTTTCTGCTGAGCTTTCTAACTTTGGTTAAAATTTCTGCCTACCAGTTGTTTTGCCTGCTGAGATAGATAGCTCACAAGTAATTTGGTTGGAGGAATTGGAGGACCATCAGCCCCCAGAAGGCTTTGTTGTTGCGAGAGGTCTGTATAAAGGCCCTGTAATTAGGAGATGATTTGCCTTGGAGCACAGAATCCACCAAACTGCAAATCAGCTGAAAGACGATGCAGGCTTGTAGTGTCAATTGCAAGCTTCATCAGGTCATGTGCAGCCTACGGTTTACTTTGTACATGTCAAAGTGATCTGTGATAATTTAACAGCAGTTTTACAGAACAATGGATGTTTTTTTTGTTTTGCTGCCATTTTAATTGTGTCCCACTGCTGGAGTATTCTCTGACCTTAGTTATGGAGCTCTTATCAGATCAAGACCGTGGAGCACATACTTTTGAGCATAGTCTAGCATAGCTATTGTCATGGTGTACTAGGGAGATCAATGGACAAGGTTTTCCATTTGGTGATTTCAGAAAGAATTTGGTGTGGGGGAACCATTTTGTCTGTGTGTAATAGCAGCACTACTATTTTTGGGCAAGACTGTAAATTACGGGGGACGAACCGTAAACAAACCTGTGCGCATCATCTCCATGTTTCATTTACGTCCGTTGACAGCACTATAGTTGAACATGTTGCTCGTTGCCCGTTATGAGCACTTTCCCCTTAGGCCTTGTTTAGTTGGAGAAAAATTTTGGTTTTATCCTATAGCATTTTTGTTTGTATTTGGTAGTTATTGTCCAATTATAAACTAATTAGGCTTAAAAGATTTGTATTAGTTTTTTTAATCTATATTTAATACTTTATATATGTGTTTAAAGATTTGATGTGATGGAAAATCTTGAAAAATTTTAGAAACTAAACAAAGCCTCAGTAACGAAAAAAGTCACTTCGAGAAAAAGGAAATTTGCCTAAAACTTTCTAGAAGTACTGTGCTCACTTTAGCACCTGCGAGCAACTCTCCCTTCCTAAAATAAATGCAATTCAAGAATAGTGTTCAATCAAACTATTCTAAATTTAGCTAAACCTATAGAAGTATATTAAAACTAAACATATCAAATAATATTATTATATTAAATATAAAATATATTTTCATGATGTACCTATTTAGAGTTTTATATAGTCTTAAACATGTGGTTCTGACGCAGAAGAGTCACTGAACCATCTCTGTCTCACCTGCCCTTTTGTTGCGAATTTCTGGCACTTGGTGGCATGTTTGTGGATCTCTCCCTTCGTCTATCCAAGTCCTTCTGTCTTTCGAGGATCAGCTTCAAGTGCCTTTTTTTTCATGGAGATTTTGGTTTGTACGTAATAATGCAATATTCCAAGGATTTGCGTCTTCGGTGGATATCACACATGAATTTACTCTGATGCTACAACGGGCAAAAAAGAGATAGTTCCCTTGATTAAGTCATGGTTGCGTCTTCGGTGGATATCAGTATATCACACATGAATTTACTCTGATGCTACAACGGGCAAAAAAGAGATAGTTCCCTTGATTAAGTCATGGTTGGAATCTTATTTTCTTCCTTTCTTTTTCCCGTGTCCTAAACCTTTCGTAATACTTTGTTACTTTTCATCCCATTCATAAATTGAGTCAAATTTATATGTTTGGCGATGATCTAGAATTACATCATTTTTTAGGATGAAGGTATGCGAAGTTATTACCACTATCTTAACATGTTCGATTGAGCTTATGTGCCGAATCTGTCAGCCATTCAAAAACAAACATCAGCAACAAATAGTACTTTTAGACATGGTTTTTCACCCTGGCGATGATCTAGAATTACATTATTTTTTAGGATGAAGGTATGTGAAGTTATTACCACCATCTTAACATGTTCGATTGAGCTTATCTGCCGAATCTGTCAGTCATTCAAAAACAAACATCAGCAACAAATAGTACTTTCACCCTAGCATATTTATCTCTTGTTTGTATATATGAGGGAAAAGTTGAAGTGGTTCAGCATCTCATCTCGTGCAGTAATGGAAACATATACTTCGAACTTACCTAATTTTGGTCCGAAAAAGATCTAACGAAGTTGCATTCCAGATAAAAAAAATGCTTTTTGTTTTAGTGGACGCGCTCAGGCTCAGTGATATCATTATCTGCGTCTCACCGGGGAACAAAATCAAAGTGCCGAAACTGAGTTAAATGCATGACCGGTGTCTAAACTTGTCAAGGATGCCATTTAGGTCTACAACTTTTAAAAGTACATTTCTATGTCCCTAAATTTATTAAGTGCACCGCAGTGATGCATCGATCGATATGGTTCAAAAATGGACCCGCGGTGCTTCTTCTCTATTTTAGATATGCGATACACCACTTAATAAGTTTAGCAACCTAGAGTTTTAGCCTTTTAGGGCAGAGCATCTATCTTTCATCTTTCAATACATAATCAAAAAGACAAGTTCAGATAGAGAGCACAGAGTGAAAACATCCATCAATTAACTCAACTACACACCTTAACAGCGGACAGCTGAAAAACAACCAACCAGGAACTTCTACACGACACAAAAGACCTAAAGCAAAGACCACCTCCAGCTCCAGAACCACTCAAGCTGCCAACTCCAGCAGTATAGCACATGTCTTATGTCTACACTTTACCTTTTTTTCTTTTTTTGATAAGTTGTCCACAGAACTGATATGATGTTTACAGAGCACAAGAAAAATATCTGTGTGAGGTTGGAGTGTTCTAGTTGAACAGCAGTACAATCCATTCGGCAGTTGACCCTCATCCGATAATCAAGTGTTGAGGTCATGTGTCATGCGTCAATTCTTAAGATTCTTCTGCTCATCACACGGCAACACTTTCTGGAGAACCTTTACAGTTGGAACGTTGCTGCTGCTGCTGCTATATAATCTTCTATCTCGATGTCAACCAACGACAACAATGTAGCAAATAAAATTACTAGATATGCAATATGCTGAATGAACTTACTGTCAGACACAACTGATTACACACAAAATATGGCACTAGATACAGTTCTATGATTCTATCAAGCACAAGTACTGACATATCCAGGTGGTACAGTTATGAATAGAAAATGTATCAGGAATGGAAGCCTAATCTGTTTTGGTATTTTATTCTTTGGGATGCATTACATATTGCAATACCTAAAGCTTTATTTGGTATGAAGTACTATTACATGATTTCACTATGGACAGTAAGGAAGAAAGCTGAAGTCATCCTGTATGAATATAAGATTTACACCAAACCTAAACCACCACCTACCAGACACATACTGACCATAGTCCAGCAACATGGTAAGTGGTAACCAGCTGCTGCATCAAAGTGACCACAGCAGTAAAAAGAGGAGGCACATCTGGGGAGCTTGTTGAATGCCGGTGAAGTATATGATGACCCTGATAGCCTTCAAGGCATCAACACCGTGAATGGATAAATACTGGTTTACAAGAAGAGTTCATATCTCCGAATCCAATGAAGTTGGTTTTTCTACCACCTAAACAAATAAGTTCACACACACATATCAGAAATGGCTCCATGACACGTGAGCATGTAAACGGACAAAACAGAGTAAAACATAGAGATACGTGAAGAGTAGAAGAAAGTTAACTCTTACATCTGCGAATCTTATTTGTCGTGGCCTGGGAGGTTTATGATCATTCTCCTTTGGTTGCATTGTCACCCAGGGAGCTTGTTTCTTTGATTGTACTTGAATTCCAAGAAAAGATGGCAGAGGTGGCTTATTCGTCACAGATGGCAAAGTGCGAGAAAGCCATGACTCTGAAGGTGATTTTGGGACAGGTAAAGGGAGCAGAGATTGCAATGGTATGGTTTCCTTTTTGGCAACATTATTGTCTTCCAATTGTTGTGGTAACTCATGACTAGCATCATCCTGCAAATCTCTTCCACCATCCAATGTAAATGTGGGTTCGCTACGTTCAGAGATCTTTTCAGTCAGTGGATCATTGACTTGATCTTTCACAATTGAGTTCCTTCCAACTATCTTTTGCCTTCCAGGCTGAGAGTCATATATATTTGCATTCAAAGCTGCCTTTGTATCCACCAGCACACCTAAGTGGCATGTGTCAGAATCAGTATCTCCATGGTGATCCATTGAATCTTCATGCACTACTCCATCTGGTCCTGAGCTCATGGAACTTGATCCCTTAAAGCTACTATGATCTGATCCAACCAATGAGGTTCGATCATGGTCTTTACCGAATGAACCAGAACCATTGCTCCTACTTGCCTTATCATCCATATCTCCTGTTCCAGACGACCTATTTGGTTTACTTGATGGTGACATAACAGGATAGCTGCGATAAGGAGACATGCCACCAGCTATGGAATGATAATATGGTGAAGATCCATCCCCAGTCGGCGAATCACTCCAGAAAGTAAGCTGATTCGACTCACTTGTCAGCTTGCTCCTACCATCCTCTCCTTGACCAAGATACTTCTGCTCCAACTTATGCTTATACACGCCCTCCCAGGATTGCTGTCACACAAAAATCCATATGGTTAGAACAACCGTTCCTAAGAATGAGCACAAGAAACACAAGTACAAAACTGAATACAACAAGCATGCAATGCGCGCTGGCATTAGTACCCCGTTGGAATCACATCCCAGGTGCTTGTTCTGCGAGCTCCGGGCAAGCGGACTCTGCGCCATTTGCCCCCTGCCTTTGCATGGTAACTGCCAGCCTCTAACTTTCTTGCCGCGCTTCATTGCAGGCATTGGATTCAAGAGCAACAAGGAAGTTTTCACACATAGGCTAGGGAGCAAACCACAACCCTTGGCTGAAAACCCCCGGGTACTATGCACATCATAGCCATCGTCGTCCTCTTCATCCTCCTCTTCATGCTGTTCGTGTCTTGGATAGGCGCAGGACAAGTAATTGGGCGGCAGGTGCTGGTAAGGGAGCTGGACAGGCGCTCTCCTCATCCGATCCTCGCCATTGCCCGCGCCTGCCTTCACCGCAGCCGCACGCGCATGCTCGCGGCCATCGTTGCCGGTGCCAACAGCGGCGCCGGCCTTCCGAAAGGTGTACTGCGGGGAGCCCACGGCGACAGCCTGCGCGGCCGGCAGGAAGCGGTCCATCATGAAGCCCCGCGAGCCTGGCTCGGCGCCCTGTCCGGGGTCCGGAACCCCGCTGAGGCCGCTGACGCTGCAGTTCATGGCAAAGGACTCGGTGCGGGAGAGCGTGTCGAGCGCGTCGGAGAACCTCTCCTCGTCCTCTTCATCTTCCACTTCGCCGTGCTGCTTCCGTAGCACCGCAGCCACCTGGAGCGCCTCGTCCTTCTTCACTACCTCCTTGGTCGGTTCCGCCGCCACCGCAGCCTCGTCCTCCACCACCACCACCACCACCTTGCGCGATGCGGCGACGACAGTCCGGGAGCCTCGGTCGGCGCCGCCACGAAGCGCCTGGAGATCGAGCTCCCCGAGCGCGTCGTGGTAGGGGCTGCTGCCGCCAATCTCCTCGCCGGGGCGCGTCGTCCAGGAGGAAGTCTCCCGCGGGGGCGTCGGCGGCGCCGCGCGGCGAGTGCGGACGCTCTTGGGCTGGCCCGGGCGCTGCTCCCACGCGAAGGGCACGGCGCCCGGGTGCCGCAGCGGCCCGGAGTCGAGGCCGGCCTTGTACTGCGGCGGCGTCGGCGCGTCGGCCAGGCGCGCCGAACGGAGCGGCGCGCCCAGGTCGATCCGCTGGTTGTGCTGGTTGCTGCCGCCCCCGTCACCCATCGCGCGATCCGCCCGCATCGCCCGTCCGTAGGAGCTCTCTCGGGAGCCACGGAACAGAAAGGGGGTTCGCGCCTCGCTTCGGCCGCCGGGAACGGAGCCGGTCGCGAGCGTTGGAAGCGAGAGGCGGAGAGAAGGATCTGTATCCCGCTGGCCGCGCCGCCTTGCCGTGCCGCGGCCGATGGACGCAACGCAAAATAATAGAGTGTCACGCGGAGCTGCGAGGCCCCAGCCAGCCGCCCTCAGCGGCTCCACTTCACTAGTGCGGAGTGACACGGTGCGGTTGGGCGGCGCACGGTGCAGTGCGAGTGCCGCAGCCCGGCAGGGTTAATGCTGCGCGTGCGGCGCCGGGATGGTGACTCGGGCGGTGCTGGCGTGGCCGTGTTGCCCGTGCGGCGTGGGTGCTCGCGTCAAAGACTCGGCGGGGGAAGAGTGCGAGACTTTCTGGGGGCGATCCGCCTAAAAAGGTGGCGCGCGCGGTAGTATTCTATGGCCACTCGGCACATGCACCGATGCACGGCAGCACGGCCCGGCCACTGGCTTTGTGCCGCCGTGCTTCAGACGGACGGCGACGGAAGGGGGCCCGAGTTAGGCAGAGGCTGGCGCAGGCTGCCGTCTCCGTCAACCAAAGTCTGGTCTTGTTGAGCAGGGGATTTGGTCGCCTGGGATACGATGTTTGTTAAGTTAAAGCATTGTTTGTTGATTTATTACGAGAGAACAGATAAGAGTTTAAGTCTGTAATTCCACGATTTGTATAGTAGTACTAGCACTAATTTTCTATCCATATCCATGCTGCACTAGTAACAACTGTCCTCCCTTGGATTCCTAATGCACGATTCGTACTCGTCACTATAAATAACAACGGAGCAGCCGAGGTGCTCTTGCAGAGGAACAAACAAGTGAGAGAACTCCGCTCCACCGTACGGCCTGGGGAATGCGACAGAGACATGCGCCTCCATCCGCTCCCAACTGGGGATTGGCAAGGATCCGTTCCTCTTTCCGCGTCACCCGTGTCATGTAGGGTTATGAGCCGCCATTGGTGATCGGCTGCCATCATGGTCTCGCGCCATTACTGCGAAAACTGCAGCAGCTAACGAACTATACTCGGTAGGTGCGTCCTTGTCACTCACCGTTAGATGCAATGTCGGCGTCGACTGCTCGTTTCCGTCATCGCATCCAGATCACGTCGGATCAGGTCGTTTTCTCCGATAGCCAGCGCGAGGACGATGTGGCTGACCAGTGACCACGGAACAACTCGATCTGCGGCGGCCATTGACGCAGCTGGGGCTTTTTTAAAAAAAATTAAGGGCATGTTTAGTTCCTAAGAAATGCAATGCAAAATGTCAACTACTTTAGAACGATGAGATGCAAAATGCTAAAATTTTTAGAGTTACATTTATTTTCACTTGAAATGTAGAATTTATTGTCCTCGTTATGACCTCTTGAAGCTTTTTCAATTTTTTTTCACTCTTAAAGCCAAAATCCAAAATAGCCACCTTTTTGCCAAACGATGGACCAAAACCCAGAGTTTTTTAAGATAAAGGGAAACTAAACACTCACTAAGCAAATGTTTCCCATACTTTATGTTAGCAACAAAGCGTAATGAAAAGTGATTAAAAGTCCGCCGTATTGTAGGCACGCCCACCCTCAAATTGCACAAGAGTATCAACATCCAACGTAGACATCCCTAACCCAACGTCACTACTCCTAAACATAATTGTGGCTTGTCTTCTTCTCTCTCTCTCCCCCCCCCTCTGGAATCACCCCATTCCGATTAAGAGCAAGCACAATGATACTGCTTGCCAATGGGCGAAATAATGTCCAGCGTGGATTCCAATTAAATGCAGCAACGGCAGCGGCCGCACATGCACCCACTGCAGAGCTAGCACAACAGTAGAGCAGCCCATGGAAGTGGAGCTTGTGCGTATCCATCCGCTTCAGGTCGTTGTTTCGCGAGATGTCCGCTCTGTACTCTCTCTCCTTTACGCTCCCTGCCATGTCAGATTTCGCCGGCTTACAGCCATTCATTACACTTGCTCTAAGGGCCTGTTTAGATTGAAGATGAAATTTTTTTAGTGTCACATCGGATGTGTCGGAAGGATGTCGGGAGGGGTTTTTAGATATTAATAAAAAAACAAATTACATAGCTCGTTAGGAAACTGAAAGACAAATCTATTAAGTATAATTAAACTGTCATTAGCACATGTGGGTTACTGTAGCACTTAAGGCTAATGATGGAGTAACTAGGCTTAAAAGATTCGTCTTGCGATTTTCAACCAAACTGTGTAATTAGTTTATTTTTTTTATGTACATTTAATGTTCCATGCATGTGTCCAAAGATTCGATGGGATGGATGAAAAAATTTGGGCAGGGAACTAAACAGGGCCTAAGGGCCTGTTAGTTTGGAATGAGGGTAGGAATTATTCCTGCGAATCAATACCATACAAATTAGACAATTATGGTCACCTAGAACAATTATCAGTCGGATTTATTATTTAATTTCTATAACTTTGATCAGTGGGAATAATTCCTAGGCTCAATCCACCTTAACCGAACAAAGCGTAACTTGTAATAGAAATATCCGCACCTCATGTTTGAAAGTCGAAAGCATTAAGCATGCTGTGTCCACTTCAACATTCTGAGAACTTCTACTCCCCGGATCACATTGCACCCTGAAAACAAAAGTCATTTCGTATTTTCCATAACTACCAAAATACTGCATAGCTGACGATATTAATTATCACATTCTCCTTATGGCTCAACCAAAAGAGCCAGAAAATTCAAAAACTTTGGTCTAATGAGATATTCAGAGTATCAGAAAGTGGTTTCCGAATGCATGTGTCCACATCTGGGACTTCAGAGGATCAGAAGATGATAGGATATGATCATAATTCATACGTGCATGACATCCGTCATCCTCATAGTGCTGAAATTGAGATTCTGCATGGCCTTCCTCGAGGGGAGGCTAATTTGCCTAGATTATAAATTTATAATGCTAGTGGTAGCATTTGACGAATCGTGGTAGGTGTCGGTCGCTTTGCTTGCATACTCCACAATTCCAGCCTAGGCAGAGTTGACAATGAGGTGATGGCGTGTTGACGTGCATTCATGCTTGGCTTGGCTTCAAACTGCTGAGTGGTCAAGAATTGGGGGAAGATCAGTAGATCACATGCAGCTCATTCACATCTAAGTACAGAATTACCAAGTAACTTCGGACTTAGTACAGGATTAGTACCACTTTAAGGTTTTAAGACACTCTTCTTGCTGCTGCAAGTAGTACCAGTGTGAAGGCCTAAAGAGCAATGGTAGTGAAACACATAATCCGTATCTACTGAAGACGGAAGACGTTATTCGTCGCCCCGGACAAGGTATAAACCAAAAGAGACGGCTACACGTACATAGCAGTACAAGCACGCCAATCAATCCTCGCATTGTATGCTCAGCAGATCATGTCTGGAGTAAGCTCGGTAGATAGGCACAGGCACAGCCGCACAGGCAGAGTCTCAGAGAGATGTGGTCAGTGCGGTGCGGCAGCCAGAGCCAGGGGAACGGGAGGCACGATCGCACGAGCCCTGCCGGGGCGGTGCCGAGCGCGCATCATGCACGGGCAAAAAGATCCATATGCTCGAGGTGGCGTGTGAACGAATTCAAGATCGGCGCGGGGCATGCCATGGACCGTGTGAAAAAATGCGGACTCGCGGCTCCGACGACTCCGATCCCTAGCGCGCGCTCGTCGTTACTCCTGTCGGCCGGCCGGCAGCGCGGGCGGTCCCGTGGCCGTGGCCCTCTCTCGGCAGGACTGGACGGGTCGCGCCATGTGCGCCGTGGCCGCGTCCGCGCCCGTACCCTACCTGCAGGCTTCCATTCCACTGAACTGGCCGTTTTTTCTTCTACGGCTGTACTAGTATGCGACACGAGTAGCTGCGCCCCATCTGCTGGAGAGCCCGTACGCGGCGTACGGTACGAGTGGCACCGGCCAGTGTGTCGTGCTCGGTTGTTGAGGCCGATCACTTTCAGCTACGTTTGTACTGTACCGGCTAGTAGGGGTAGGTGCCCTGGCCCCCCTGGTGTCTAGCTAGCTCTCACAGTCTCACTGCGTGCCCACTCGGCGCTGACGTACTGGCACCAAGTGTTTACTACTCTGTTTCGTGGTACTACACTGCTGATTAAGTAACTTAACCGGAGTGTTAAAAAAAAGCTAAGAGCACGGATGCTAGGCGCTTCACTGAGGAAGGAAATTCAGAGCCAGCAGCAGTCCGATCGATCCGGGCAACAAAAAATTCAGGGGTCATGCCGACATGCGTCACGGCCATGTTCAAATATTCCAGCAAACCATCTCAATATTCCACACGTTGGTACCTGCTCTCGTCTTCAGCTCGCTACCTTTTGGTCTGGCAGAACGAGTGATGAGGTGCGTGCTCCAATCAATCCGCCATGGCACCATATGTGTTGAAGGTGTGTGCTTCTTCAGTTCTTTTGTCATCAGCCTCGATCGGGTGCATGCCACTCCAACTGTCCAACTCGACCTCTCTCTCTTTCTCTTGTTCTGCAGCAAGGGGAGGCCCGTGTATTCATACTGGTGTTCATGAAACCACATCCGTCGCGTAACGTCGAAGCAAAGATCGAGGATCGGAGGCCCGCCCCTGTATTAATACTGGTGCTAGTTCCAGCCTGTGAGTGAGCTGCATTATTAGGTCTTTGGACTCTTCCTTCTCACGAAATTAGTCTACAAGATTCCCTGATTTGGAATCTCTCGTCTAAAGTTTTTAAGACTTTAGAGACCTCTGTAAAGTCTATCGATGACGATGACGGGGAGTGCGGTATCGAAGTACAGTACAAATCAACAAAATGATGAGAAAGACCGAGACAGAGAGAACCAATACTCTGTCTACAACGACAGAGAGAACAAATGATGAGTAAGAATAAAATGATTCCATGTTCAAACTGTTCTAGTTGTTCCAGTTGGACCGTTGAATTGGCCCAATGGTATGTGAAGCCCATGCAGGGCCATATCAGAAAAATAGAAAAAACGAACGATTCCACAACGGTAGCAAAACTCAAAAGAAGAGAAGACGGCCCGTGGGTTTGAGATGAGCCCAAGTCCTCGGATGTGGCCCGACAAATGGGGCAAACAAACGTTCAATTTCTGAGGCTGGCCCAAAAGTTAGTCTGGGCCCTGGACTTTCAGCTCGGATAGGTTTCCGTATCTGCTCTGTCCATTTAATCATGCGACTGGTCCTCGCTCAGACATTTGATTGATCAGTGTAATGTAACCATTGTTCATTCACATTACATAGCATCTCCGCGACCTTGATTCTAGTGACATTTTACGTCTGGGATGCCATGTTGCAGTGTCGTGTGAGTCTGGTCCCATGACTGGCTCATGCGCACTAGGAAAATTCACAAGTCTCCTTTTGGCGTGGCTGGCCTAACGACTCCCAACAACGGTAGAAAGGCCCTGGCTATTGGTGAACGACAGGTGACCGGACCCAATCGCAGGCCCCGCCAGATCTAGCCTAAAAGGTCCTGAGCAGCGAGCAGATACGATGTGCGGTGCAGCGTTGCCTTTTAGCTTTAGGTAGACACCGATGTGTGGGTGTGGCACACTGAGAAATGGAGAAAAATCAAAGAAGAACGAATATGTACGGGAATGAGGTCGTGACACGAAGGCATGAAGTACACAGTCAGACTTTTCGTAGCGACGCACATATTCCCTCCCATTAGGGAAATGGTTCAGAACAAGAGGAGCAGGCGGGCACTCACGGCACGGTTGTTCGGTGTTCCAAATCAAGTCCTTATCCAGACGTAATAGCAAGGAAAGACGCACTTGTAAGAATAATAAGATGGTACCCCTAGTGCAGGGACGTAACGACCTGGGGACGCTGCTCCTAGTGCACTGAACATTTGCAGGGGAGCACTAGTGGGTTTACTTTGGGTTGGGGTAGTAGGGCCGACGCCATGGAAACTCCGAAAGCCAAAACTCGCGCTGCCAAATTTCCAACACTTGTACGCCACATCACTTTCTGAGGCGTGCGCGCAGGCGCGGGTCTATTGTCTCGTGCGCGCGCGGGTAGCCACGGCCACACGCCCACGCACACACACGCGCGGGCGGGCGGGCATGCACGTACGCGCCCCACCACGATCTCGAGTGGAACTACAGGAGCCTTATTATTTTTTAAAAGTTGAGAACTATGGCAAGTAGGAACGGGGACAGTTGATACGTGAAAGAAAGAAGGAAGGAATCATCATCACCTACTCAACCCAACCCAAGCAGTCCAGGTCCATCCCATTCCCATGCCATCACTCTCGGCGAAAAGCAGATGTGAGTTGCGCCGAAGTAAAAAAAAAAAAAAAAAAAACTCTCCGTTTCAACCCTTCAATCCGCCATAAAAAGGAGATGCTGCCAGCGCTAACTCCTGGTAGGCCACATTGGCATGCCCCAATATAGCAGCAGCTCGCCGTGAGTGCTGAAGTGGACCTCGATCGAGTTGATTGATGCAAAGCCGCTCAGGCGCTCATCAGCCTCCAATCGATGCCCTCCCTTTTGCTGCATGCCTAATGGCGATTGACCGCGACAGCGGAGCACTAAACTCCGCTGCTGTAAAGTTAGTCCCGGCGGGCGTTGTTCAGCCATTTGACTTTCGCCGCGCGCGCGCGCGCGCGCTGGGTGGATCGACGCATGCATGCATTTCGATCGACCCAGGCCGCCGGTCCACCACGCACTACACTCATCAGCTCGCTCGCCGCGTATCTTGGCAGCTGCGGACGAAAGCGAAGGCGGCGGCGGTGCTCTTTCTAGGGCGCTGAAAAGGTGGTTGCGAATTCTACGGCTGCCGTGCCTAGCTACCATGGCTCAGGTCGGATAAGATTGGATCGTCTCGTGCATCATGTGGGTTCGTACTGTTGCGACGGCAGCCGTCGTGGGGATGGACTCTGGTCTCTGGATGTGATCCAATCCTATGGAAGTATGGAACCCATAATTGGCGCCTCATGAGTCATGAGGGAGAGATCGATCGATCGGGCCGCGTGTGTATGCGTGTACCAGCCCGCCGTGTGCATCATATCATCGTTGAAACTATACTACCGGGGTGAGATCGGCTGGGCGGACGCAACCGGTCCTGGGTCTCCAGCTTTCCGGTGACAGCGACGGCACAATCACAGCCGGGATCAGATCGATCGGGCCAGGCCGAGGAATCATTGGCGGCCATGTCGATCCGTGCGTGCGTGCCTCAAGCCTTCACGGTGCAGTGCGCGCGTTCTAAAGCGGATTCCCTGCAGGAATATCTAGCTATATACCAGGACGAGTCAATTCGCTGTAGCCGCGCGCCTTGTGCGCTGACACCCACACCACCTGATTGATGATGCCCGTGCCGTTCGGCAGGCTCTCCCATGCCGCGGATGTGACTAACGATTCATCAGGTCGGCCGCCGGCGTGTTACGATTTTGCAGCAGCGTCTCCTGCTGCTGCCCGTTATCGTCTCGGCGGCGGTCAGGCTAGTATTGCTAGCAGATCGTGTCGATCGACGTGCTCTGTTCATCAGGTTTGTGTGCAATGACGCGGAGATGAAAGCACACCAGCGCGTTTTTCGGTATCATCTGATGTGATCCCGGTCCACTGTACAGCGATTTGGAACGCTGGTACTGTAACGTCATCATGTCTAGAAGAGGCTACACGTACGGGAGAGTAGATTCCGTTCACGTACGTCTACGGTCTCAGGCCAATTATACTTGGTGACTTGGTGTTATCTACGGACAGTTTTCTCTTTTTTTTCCCCTATACATACACTTCTCAGGGAGTTTTTTTAATAAAAAAAACGCTGTTGTATTCCAAAACTTTTGTCAACGTCAAAAAAGAGGCAAAGTAGCATCCAGGTTGAGAAAAGATTTATAGGTTCAGATCGTTCTCACCTGAAAGTTCAGGGTCCATGGCCAAGACCCAAAGATAGACGACGACGATGCACCAGACCACCACTCGCACTCAAAGCTTGAGCGAATTTGAACGTCTCCATAGGGTTCCACGTTGCCCACAGGTATTTGAACGGGCCCTGATGCGTGGCCTAAGACAGCTTCTCGTGGCCTGGCCTGCATCGCATGGTGAAGTGAAGGAACATACCGATGGAAATGAATGAGGCCTTGTTTAGTTCCGAAAAGATTTTGAATTTTGATACTGTAACATTTTCGTTTGTATGTTGTAAATATTGTCTAATTATAAACTAAATAGGCTCAAAAGTTTTGTCTCGTAAATTACAGATAAATTGTACAATTAGTTTTTGTTTTCTTCTATATTTAGTGCTTCATGCATGTGACAGAAGTTTTGATCTGACGGAGAATCTTGAAAAGTTTTTGAATTTCGGGATGAACTAAACAAGGCTATGGATGCAACCAATCTGTCATTAGGGCCTTGTTTAGTTCCCAGAAAATTTTGCAAAATTTTTCACATTTCCCGTCACATCGAATCTTTAGACGCATGCATGAAGTATTAAATATAGATGAAAATAAAAACTAATTGCACAGTTTGGTCGAAATTGACGAGACGAATCTTTTGAGCCTAGTTAGTTTATAATTAGATAATATTTGTCAAATACAAATAAAAATGCTACATTGTCGATTTCCCAAAATTTTTCGGAACTAAACAAGGCCTAGCTAGAAGTTGGGTCTCCTCTCCTGTGACCACAGAGACCTGCTATCTGGCTGATTAAGCCACCCCTAGCGCTTGGCTCCCGCCTCCCGGTACGGTCCCCCTTCGCCTTCCAATGGCAGGGACAAACTGCATTGTGCGCGACGACTCCAGCACAGTACATATTGCTTTCGTGCATGTGTACGTACGTACATACATACATGCATGCACGCATTGATGCACGCACGCCAAGATACATAACGATCGACAGACATACAGACGGGTGGTCCAGTCGGCTCTTGTTGTGCCATGCACACTGTCACACTGATTCGATCTTGTCAGTTGGTATTATTAGGTGAGACTAATAACAATGTCTAAAGGAAATTAAAAGAGCATCAGGGTGCCGATAAGTAGAGCTGAGATGCATCATGCATATGGATGATTCAGCGATCCACAACTGGCTAAAAGGAGCTCTATCGACATGGACAACACGTTGAATTGGATGCATGACAAGGCATCAAGGGCTTACTGTAGCCGCTTAGGCCTAGGATGCCTTAGTGCACTGTTTGCGCTTCCGCTTTGTAAAGAGAAACAAATAAGGCCTTGTTTATTAGTTCTTACCTAAGAACTTTTCATCTTATTCTATCGAATATACTAATTGCATAGTTTATATGTATTTTGCGAGACGATTTTTTTGAGTCTAGAGTTAATTAGCTCATGACTAAACACTAATTGTTATAGATAGTTACACATAGCAGTATAGTACCCAAAACTTTCCAGAATGCGAATTAAACTTGCCCTAATAAAGAGAGAGCGAGGGCAAGCAACAAAGTATTAAACTTGCCCTAATAAAGAGAGAGCGAGGGCAAGCAACAGTACTACTCCATCCTAGTAGACAACTTCTTCAAGAAAAGACGAAATAAAGAGAAGGATATAAAAGAAAACCAAACGCACGCAATCATCTCATATCATTCTCATCTGACCCATTTTGTCGCATATGACGAAGAATGAAGCTCATGCAGAGATCGTCTTATCAGCTTTCGCAAATCTCGACAGCGCACCAACCGTTACAAATCGATTGGTCTAACGGGTGGTCATGCTACAGGCCGGACACTCGCAACTCGCATACTTCTTCATCGAGAGGACAAGAGCTCACGTAATCAAGAGAAGTATTGCTTTATATTAGTATTTAAGGATGAAAACGGAACGGAAATATCCCGAACCGAACCGAACCGCTTTCTATATTCGATCCGATCGAATTCGTATTTTTTTGTTCGACTTTATCATTTTCGTTTTCGTATTTTAGATGTTTCGTATTTCAAATATAAAAGTAGAAACGGTTTTGATATTTTTTTCGACCGTTTTCTACTTTTCTACTTTTAATATGAAATATTTCGAATTCAAAATTTGGTTTAAACCGAATTTAGTCAACTGTAGGGTCACACAGCCCAATTACTGACTATTCACCATGCATCTGCGTTCTTTTTACTAGTGGCTAGTTGTGTTCCTGTTAGCTATTAATTGCTTATTTTAGACTTGTATTTATGTGTGGGCTATTGTATTAAATACCTAAGACTAAAGAGCATGTACTTTTTTATTATTATATGCACTTGAACTTGATCCTATATATACTTTTAGTCATGCACTTGGTACTATATATCGGTATTTCGTATTGAGTTTTCGTATATCGACCGTGTTCGACATAAATCCGATCGAATTGGTTCGTTTTCGAAATTCTCGATATTTCGTAAGTTCGTGTTCGTTTTCGTGTCCGACTTTACCGTTTTCGTTTTCGTTTTCGTATTTCAAATGTAAAAGTAGAAAACAATTTCGGTATTTTTCGACCGTTTCCGACCGTTTTCATCCTTATTAGTATTTGCATTCACTATTTGCGCGAAATTTTGTTTTGGCTCAGGAGTCATGACGACGAAACAAAAAGGTTTCAGGCGATGTGTAACCTGTACGGTCCGATAGGGAAGCAAAGCAAGCGCACTCCCTCCGTCTTAAAAAGGCTGTTGATGTTGACTTTGACCATTCATGTTAAACGTTTGTCTTATTTAAAATTTTTGTACAAATTCTAAAATAGATAAACTATTATTAAAGTATATCTAATGATCAAATAAGTCATATCAAAATAGAAGACATTTATAAAAAAGTTCTAATAAGACAGATAGTAAAATAAGATGTCTGAATTGAGACGGAGGGAGTACGTACGTGGAAGCTAGCTAGTGTTATTGGTTGGGGCAGAGTTGCGATTCGCCACGGCAGATCTTGGCAGGAGAAAAAGCGGAATCGCGAGCCCAAAAGAGACACCGATTATCGGTTCGGACGCTGTCGTTTCAGCCTGACGCGAGCGGTGTGGACCGATCGATCATCTGGTCCGATCCTGCAGCAGCCAGCACTGATGCATGCCGCCTCGGCTTTTTGCTCAGCTCGACATTTACGACGTGCAGTTTATTTGGACTGATCTGCCGGTATAGTTGGCCAAACGGGCGGCCCGGCACTGGCACTACATGGCACTATGCGGCACTATGTCTATCGTGCCGTGCCGTCTCGGGCCATCGTGCCAAACTCTCGACCCAGGCACGACACTATGGCTCCTTAACCGTGCCGTGCCGTGTCGATAGGCACTGTGGCCCATCGTGCCCGTGCCGGCCCGTGGCTTCGGGAGAAGTCAAGAAGCTCGTTGCGCTCTGCCTCAAGGAGAAGATGAGCGCTACCGCTGTCGTATAGTCAGGCGGGAGAAAGAGTGGCTGCAACAAAGATGTGTCTGCGTCGCCGACTAGGGAGTTAAGGTTTGAAAGGGTTGTGTGATGCTTATATACATGACTTAGAATACATTCAATGGTCATGATCTATCCTCAAAAAATCAGATGATGCAAATAATTGTGCCAGCGTCGTGCCAGCCTATAATCGTGCCGTGCCCGTGCCAGCACTGCGGGCCGAAGTTGCGGCCCAGGTACGACACTACCACCGGGCCGTGCCGTGCCTGGACCGTGCTTTTTAGTGTCGTGCTCGGGCTGGCCCATCGTGTTAGTGCCAGATGGAAATCTATATCTGCCGGTAACTTAGCTATGCGTGCGGTGCAGCGCGCGTGTTTTATTGTAGTTTTTGGGTTCGATCGCCGCAGTTTCTTCAGCTGTCTGGTCAAGATCATGCTTGATCTTCGTTGATTTGGCGGTGCCGAAACATAAGTATTTACCGATGCTAGTGTGCAGCCACTGAACGGCATTTTTTTGTCACAACTGTACTCTTTACTGTATTGCCTATCTCGGCCCATATCGTGTCGACTTTCTAGTGTCGAGAGGAGGATCACTTTCGCGCTTCTCTTTTCAACTAGCCCTCTACTACTAGCTAGCACCCTCACCACCAAACTGTTCGCTGTGGCGACTCGACGCATGCACGCATATGGCTGCACGACCATGGACGATGGATAACGCTCCAATAATCCACGCACGCACGTCTTTAACTTTCTCTAATCGGCAACGCATGACATGTGCTTTGTGGTTTCCTGACATGGAATGGAGCCCTCTCCTTCTCCTTTCCCCTCTCACCAGCAGCGGAGGACGTGACAGATGCTGCGCTCATTAATCCGCCCATCTGCCGAATTATCCATCCAACGAATCGTCTCGTCGCTATAGATGGCCATACAGCCCGAGGCACGACGGCCTGGCCACGGCACGGCATTTTTGGCCCGGCCCGAGCACGGCCTGGCACGGTAACTCGTGGGCCCGGGCCGGGCCGGCCCGGTGGTGCGGGCCGTGCTTAGCCAACCTCTGAGCCCGCGGGCCGGCACGGCACGGTCCGAGTTTTAGGAGTTGGCATTATGTTACATGTTTTTTTATGTCATTTCTATGATTTAAGACTGAGATTGTAAATCTGAGAAGTTGAGAGTTGTAAAAAATTGATTGTGGCATTATGTTGGTGAAGTGATCATTGACATTGTATGGTTTCTTTTTTTACAAAACCGAGCTATGGGCCACCGGGCTACGCGGGCCGGCACGGCACGAAGTCAGCCCGTGCTTGGGCCGAAGGCCAGGCACGCGGGCCGCTGAGGCACGGCACAGGCACGTGGGCCAAATCGGCACGGCACGCTACAGCCCGTGCCCGGCTCGGGCCCGAGCCTGGCCGGCGCGGCCTGGCCCGATGGGCATCTATACTCGTCGCACACAAGCGTTGCCCTGCTCCTAAAGCAAGAAATATTCTCCTTATCCTCTTAATTAATAATGAAACACGCGCGTCAACGGAAAAGAAACAAGAAGAAATATTCTCCTATAATTAGTAAGGGAGGCACTGTTCCAACAAAACTCCGGAGCGTCCCACTAGCCATACCCTGGTTATATATAATTTATGTAATTTCAAAACGTGAATTCACGCTAGAGTCCAGCCACTCCAGTTGTCATCCTGTAGATCTCCTAGAGCTAGCGTTTTCAATAAACACGACGTTTATAGGTGAAACTTTTCTACTTATAATGATGCATAAATCTTTTGTGTATTCAAAAATAAATGTCTCGCTAGCCACGTAACCATGTCGGGTTAGAAATGACAAGAGAAGAGAGCCTCTGCTGTGCACTGTAGAGTCACGACACCACGGCCGGTCGGCCGGCGCCACGAGGGTTAATATAAAAAAACGAAAAACAGAGTTCGACGTCGCTGTCGTGAAGCACATATATGCCAGGAGTCCAAGTGCGCATCGGCATGCCGCGCGCACTGTGCCAGTGTGCGATCTGATCCGATCCGTCACGCGCCAACTGCTGCCCAAGACTGAAGCCTACTCGCTGATTAAACTCGCCCCGTCGTCCACCAGTTCCGAATAGTAGGGGGAGGCGCCGGCAGCAGCGGAGCAGCTGCACGTTCGCGAGTCCCAACATGGAGAGGATCCACGCGCCTCGCCCGACGCGGGGCTTGTCTTGCCTGCCGACCACGCCAAAGCGCGGCGCGGCGCGGCGCGGCTCGTGTCCTGCACACCGTCCCCTCTCAGCGCTCGACACGCACGCACATACTATACGGGGCCTCGAGCACAGGCATGCCCGATTAACAAGCCACGTGTCATGAACTAGAGGCCGCTCCTCTGCAAATTTACTACCGTACCGCCCCACAGCATCTGGTGTGGCTCGACATCCTCTGACCTAGTAGCGCAAGGCAGCACGAGAATCGAGCTGCCTTAATAGTCACGCTTTTCCTAATCCTTGTCGAACAGGTGTCAATGGCGCCCTAAAATCTGAACATCCTGGTCGTGCAAAAACCAAGCAAGTTTACCAGAGTACGGTCGCATGTGCAAATTATCAAGTCGGGAATCAACCTGCCTTTGAGGGGCCGTACAGAGTCAGGGGTCCGGTCCGTCCAGCTCCAAGCAAGCAAAGCAGAGGAGCGTATCCGTGGCACGTGACCTCCGCGCGCGCAGAGAATCTCGCTCAGTTGCGTTGCGTTTCATTCCCCTGATCCCCTCCGCAGCGGTTTCGCCGTCACATTCCGCGCAGCTCTCTCTGCTCTGCTCTGCTCTGCTGTGCCGGTGCCGGTGCCGGACGCCCGGAACGATCGGCCTCGCGCTAACCCAGAGCGTTGTCCGCACGTCCACGACCACGAGCAGCAGCAGTCAGCAGATCGACGACGACCGCTGCTGTTCCCGGGGCCTATCAAGCAGCAGGATGGTATACATGTACACGTTTAGCCGTTTAGGGCACTCCAAACTACACGTAGTTTCTAAACTCGCAAATCGACCATTTAGGTCCTCGAACTTGTTCGTCTGTATCATCTCAGTCCCTAAACTTGTTTAGTTGTGTCATCTCGGTCCCTAAACTTAGAAATCACCCGTTTAAGTCCTCAAATTTATTCAGTTGTGTCATTCAGGACCCTAAACTTGATTTTAAGTCTCATCTAGGTTAAAACAAAGTGATCTAAAAACTCTATATTAAAAATAATTCATAACTTTTTCATATGTACTCAAATGAAGACAAACTTTATATCAAAGTTGTAGCCCTTAATGTGTTCTACAACTTTAAAGTTGAAGTGTTTTTTATTTAAAGTCGTTTAATATCACAAAATTTAATTTTAAATTTTAAATTTCTAGATCTAAAAACTTTCCAAAAAAATATTTTGGGACCCCAAAAGATTTCAATTTAAAAACTTTTCAACTACAAAGTTGTAGATCGCATTGCTTACTACAGATTTGATATAAAGTTTATCTTCATTTGAGTTCATATGAAAAAGTTATGAATTATTTTCCTATATAGAGTTTTTAGATTCGCACTGCTTTGATCTGGATGACTTAAAAACAAGTTTAGGGACCGGGATGACACAACTGAACAAATTTGAGGACCTATATGGGAGATTTCTAAGTTTAGGAACTAGGTTGAACAGGTTTAGGTACCTAAACAATCGTTTTGTGAGTTTAAGGACCGGGATGACACACCCAAACAAGTTTAGGGACCGGTGATGGACTTTACTCTATTAATTTCTATAGACACTATGTATAGAAACTATGGTCCCAATGAGTAGTTTTTATATAATAATTTGTTATCCAATCACATTGATTCTCTCTCCATTCTCAACCAATCATATCACTTCATGTCTTGGATTTTGCGTAGACATGGTTTCTAAGTTAGACCCAGTTTCTATGATTTTTGCTCTCTTTCTTCAATAACTACCTTGCCACATCAGCAAAATGCTTAGGTGACGCCATAATTAATGTGTATAAAAACTATGCTGATTTGTGTACTGGAGTGCTCTTACAGACGCTGGCGGCGTTGCGTGTGGCCTCGCGCTCTATCTCGTATGGCCCCCAATCCCTTTCTGCCCCTCCTAACACTACACGGACGTATTGGACGGTCTCGGAATATCATATGATTGCTATCGCTACTAGTATATTATAGGAGTATTGTTCGTACGTGGATGGATGTACGTATTGGCTGTTAGTGATAGCTTTAATTTGTATATATCCTCTGTAGCTAGTATAAGCAACCAATCGCGGCCTGCGACGTACCTGTGTTAATGCCATAGTTTATTATTGTTACAAATGTATCTACTAGTATTATATTACTTGTCACTTTTGAGAGGAAGCGGTGCATGCATGCATATGATTCCTCACACTGATGACAAAATACGTGCACAATCATGCATGGAGATTAACTTGCGGAGTCTCTGATCGATGAGCCTATCACGGCCGGTCCCTCTGCTTTAGCCTCGCTTGAGTAACGATCGTTACGTTGTCTGGCCCCGGCCTGCATCTGTAGTAGAATGACCCCAAGACCGACGTGCATAATCTGGGTTCAGACACTCTCGCGGAGGAGGAGCACAATCATTTCTTGCGCGATACTGTACGATGCTAATTGTCCCCCTAACCAGCGGCGCACGTACTTGTCCAGCCCCCATGCAGGTCGCTGCAGCAGGAAACACCATCAACTGGCCTTCATTCATCGCAACAGCGACGGCACGAGCTAGTAGCCGATATGCTTGCTTGCGGCCTTGCGCCTAGCCCCGCGCGCGCGGTCCATGCCCAAACCCGGCCACCAGCACAGCACATTCATATGGCACGCACCACGTACAGGCACGTATATTACTGCTGCTCCCCGCACTGTTCCCCCGTCTCGGCTGCCTGCCTGCCTGCCTGCGTTCCATGTTGGTTCCACGTCATTGCGCGGAGCGTGGTCCAGTCCAGGCCCAGGTTTTACAGGCAGGCCATCCTCTCCGGTTCACCTCGAGCACATGCATGATGCGCCCACGAGAGAGATCGAGCCAGCCCCCTGCGTGACGCAAGTACAAAGGACGAGGAGGGAGTGGCAATGATTTGGGCCAGGAGGGGGTTCCCACTTCCACACCAGACACCACCACCACCACTACTACGATCAGCGTGCGGCGCAAAGGACGATCGGAGGAAAGATGCATGAAAGGGCAAAACAGAGTGAACAGCAGCGATAGACGGATTGAATTTTTCACACTTCCTACTCGGCTCTTTTACACGTCTTCCCATCCATCCCACCACGTTTGAATGGAGCCAACAAGAGAGCCAGCAGTGGAAACAGTAGAATAAAGAGGGGAGGACGAGGACCTGGGGCTGCTGCCACTGCTGACTGTAGAGTGGACTGGCAGTAGTCTGCTACAGCATTGAGCAGCGGCAGCTGCCGACTGATCCAACAAGAATCCAATTCCTTCGCCGCCCGTGGCTCGTCTCGTCTGGTACAAATAATACTCCGTGTCTGCGCGCATCCCCTTGGTTCATTCTCCGGCTAGCTCGGGCTCAGGAGCCAGTATCGTATCCTAATAACAAGGTGCAGCTATATAAAACCGAGCTGCTCGGACATACCCGCACCAAAAGGACCCAACATATACAAAAGGCCAGCCAGCGGATCGAGCCTCGCGAACCAAAGCCCAGCTCGTGCGCGCGGCGCGCACCGCCCAGCTCCGATCCCTCCCTTCTTCCTCCTCGATCGACCTCTAGCTCCGTGCTCACTGCCGCGCGCATATATGAACTGCTAGCGCGCGCCGCAGCAGCTAGCTGGAAGGCGAGAGGGATCGGTGAGGTCCGCGCGCAAGCGGCGACAGTGATCGATCGATGGAGACCATCAAGTGCTGCATCGCGTGCATCCTGCCGTGCGGGGCGCTGGACGTGGTGCGGATCGTGCACTCCAACGGGCGCGTGGAGGAGATCAGCGGGGGGCCCGTGCTGGCCGGGGAGATCATGAAGGCGTACCCCAAGCACGTCCTCCGGAAGCCGCCGTCCACGTGCCCCGCCGACGGCGGCGCCATCGTCGTGCAGAAGCCCGTCATCCTGCCGCCCAATGCCGAGCTGCAGAGGGGCAAGATCTACTTCCTCATGCCGGTCATGGCCACCGCCCCGGCGCCCGCGCCCGAGAAGCCCGCCGCCGCGAAGCAACAGCCGCCGCCGCCGCCCGCCGGCCAAACCACAGCGGCGGCTGCTGCTTCGGTGGCGAGGAGGCGACGCCGGAGGAAAGACCATCCCGCCGCACGGGACGGAGGAGCCGCCGCCGCCTGCAGCAGCAGGGCCGCGGCCGGGCTGGCGCCCGCCCCGGCGGAGGACGAGAAGGAGCGGCTGCTGGCCAACGAGAGGTACCTGTCGGAGATCATGAAGGAGAAGGCCTCCACGGCGAGGGACCGGCGGCGGGGGCGCGTCGCCGTGTGGCGGCCGCACCTGGAGAGCATCACCGAGGATGACTTGTAATCAAGCATTCAAGCAAGGTGTCTTTGTTTCTTTTTTTTTTCTTTCTACTCCCACCTTTTCTATCTCTCTCCATTTCTTTTGGGTTTTCATTGCTACGTACTGGAGTAGTAGTAGTAGTGGTAGTTTCCTGGCTTTCTCCTTTGTTAATTCCTCCTGCTTTGCCCTTTGGCCTTTATTTTTTGCCATCTTTTCTCCGGCCCGTCTCCTTTAGACCACCACCATCATAATCCTCATCTCCCCTGCTCGGCCTCCTTTACAAGATGAATCATGTCCCTGTGAAGAAAAAGATACAATTTTTGCCATGTTCCTTCTCTTTACAGCAATTGATGGTTTAGGTAATGAAGTTGTATATTATCAATCAATCCTCTGTTGTTGATAGATTGTGCATGCGAGTATATATATTTTTATCTAGCAAAAGAAAGAGGTGTACTGTAAATCGCATGAATGAATACATGGGTCTTCTTCTCCCGTCCTTTTCTTCACAATAGGGGAAGGATAGCAGGAGCTCTGATTCATTCTTCTGTTTCCTCCATTTCTTCTAGAAAGTGGAGCAGTGGCAGTGCTACTCTGCTAGTAGTAGTACTAATACCAATTACCAACAGCTCTAAGCCTAACCTTGATACCGGTGCACTCCAACTTGTAAATTCCTCTGGAAAATTTTAGAATTCCGTGCACGGCAGCTTACATTCCATATTTCCCTCCCCTTTTGTGCTGCAACTGCAAGGCAGGAGTGTAGAGCAGAGAGAGGGCCGTCGAGCAGAGCTGCTGCTGGGCTGTGGCCCTGCGAGTGCGTGCATGTTGTCCTGGCCATCCAACCATGCATGCATGATGAGCAGACGAAAGTTCTGAGAGGCGCTAGCAATCAATGAGTAGACCAATGATTGCCGGCAAGGCCCCATGCATCCGCTCTCCAGTCCTCCACTACCACAGACCAGAGTTACTTCCAGAGCATGGATGGATGAACGATGATGGACAGACGGAGCTCCCGGCTTCAGGCCGTGCGGTGCTGTGGCGCCATTGACGCACATCACCCAACAACCGTCGTTCGTTCGTTGGTTGCAGCGACCAGCAGCTCAACTAAGACTGAACAACACTGTTAGGCCGGGGATTAAGGATAAACCTCTCGCCCGGTCCCGTCTCTCTCTCTCCGCCGCTTTAATTAATGGAGCTGGCATGCATGATCGATGCTAGCTGCGTGCCTGCGTATATGAATTAATCTCTGCATCCAGATCCTCTTGCCTTGGCCATGTGTTAGGACGGAGCTTCGCTTTGCGTTTGATGATTTCATTTCGGCAAGGTTTTACGGTTGTCTGTTGCTGGCCTGGCTAGCCTACATCTCTGTCTCTGTAGATAGAGAGATGTACTAGCTACTCCAGAGAAGAGTAGATATAGCTAGTGCCGATTGTCTTTTAAGCTTTCACTTGGGGGAAAAGTGGCAAAGTATAAAGGTTCCTCCTTGCAGGAGCAATGTATGGATTTGACGTAAAGATGGGCACGTACAATGTGCGTCTTTCTCTCAATCAAACGTCTACAGACCACTCAACACATGCACCTGGCTGCCTTATCTGAACTCCGAGGCCGGGGAAGCTTGGTTTGTTCTGACTGGAAAATATATGGTACTCGTACACTGTACATTGGTATGAGAAACTAATTAACCAGCTACCAGATGAATCTATCTGCTCCGATCCTTATTTGCCTTTAGCTCGTCAATATAATTGCCCATGCATTAGCCTTTTTATATGATATCGATGGATTAGTTAGAGGACATATATATAGTACACTACTCCTATATATATGGTTTCGAATCATCCTGCTTACTACTGGCTACTTAGGTCATGCTAAAGTATAGCCCAAGTAGCTAATAAGTATATAGTATTTTCGGAATATGATATATATGACATGCGAGCTTAGAGATGGATCGATACACATGCTAGAATATAGTACATGTCGCGAGGCCCAAATGGAGATTGCTTTTGCTGTGGCCCGGGTGTCGACCCATGCATGATTATCGATCTCGCAGCAACTCAACCATCCCCCCACACACACGCACTCACCGAGTTTATTAATCCTTCAATTTCCCCCAGGGAGAGTGCTAGCTATCTACTTGATGGATTTACTATTGGATTTGGAAGCTCGCTTTGTTGCCCTAATGGGGTGCATAATCAGTAGTTTCGCGCCTAGCTTCGAAAAAGAAGCCGCGCGCCCGGCCCGGCCCGGCCGTAGGCAGCACGACGCCGTCGACCGGCGGGCGCCGCGCTGCATACCTCGGCTCGATCGCCCCCTGCCCGGCTCATAACGAATTAAATGCAGAAAAATCTTTGCATGATGATTGCTCTGGAATTCGTGGAATATATATATAATGATTATCAAATAAACATTGGCCGTCGATCACTAAGGCCAGTTTCTGTGGGGGTTTCATCAGGATGTCATGCACATTTATTAGAGCGCCATGTCAGCAAAACTGCACTTTTTGCATGAAACGAAGTGGAGAGAGAAGGAAGTAGTTTCACTATGGTGAAACTCCGCTGGCGTTGTTTCCCACGCGGTGAAACATGATGAAATCCCCACTGAGGACTAAATTATTTCACCATCTTGCATGTGATCCAATCATTTTGCAGTAATTAAATGTTTTGCCCAGCCTAGGAAACATCAAGGTGAAACTCATGCACTGTGGAGGTTGTTTCATTGTTCGTTTCATTGATGCTCTGTTAGCAGATTTGTTTTGGAAACAGTGCATTGAAACGCCAGTTCACCAATAATCACAAAGCTACGATCGAGTTCCCCACCTTTTTAATCAATCTGCTGTGTAGAGAAAGGGAAGTTCGGTGCATTTCTTTCGTTTTTCTGATTCTTCTCTGCTTCTGTTCCACTGCTGTGATGACTACTGATGAGATCGAGCAACAGCTGGTAACCAAATTCAGATCGACCAACTGGTGACTAATCTTGGAGCAACTATATAATTTTTGACAAGTTCTGATGGAACTAATAATAAGCATTTGATGTGATGACTGATGATGAAGCTGTGTGCTGTCTAGTTTTGTAATGCCAAGTGGATGCATGGAGGAGCAGTGGTGTGGTAGCTTGATATGCAGATTAATAAAGGGGGACCTTTAAGCAAGCAACTGCCAAGCTGCTGATAAAAAAAAAGAAGAAAAGAGAATTGATTGGGCGCTTGCATGTGTCCCGGCCGGAGCTCTTTTCAGATGGATACGTGCTAACTGAACTGTTGTGTGTAGCCGTGTAGTAGGCTCCCTTTATATTAGTTGTACAGCCATACCATACACCCTCCCAAATATATATATGTAGGGTTTGGCCCTTGGCTTGGCCCTAGCTTTTAGCTCGTGTGCCTGCAACAACATGTACCGGAAACGTGAAGCTGTCGACCTAACTAGCTGGCCTCCCCTCGCCGGCCGCGGCCCCCGTCCCCCTTTCAAGTTCCAAGAGAGATCTTGAGAGATCTAGCGGCCATTGCCAACTCAGGTGGCTAATGGCTTAGCTTAGGCCTTGTTTAGTTCCAAAAAATTTTGCAAAACAGGTACTGTAAGCATTTTCGTTTGTATTTGACAAATATTGTTCAATCATGGAATAACTAGGCTCAAAAGATTCGTCTCGTCAATTCCGACCAAATTATGCAATTAGTTTTTATTTTCGTCTATATTTAATACTTCATGCATGCTTCTAAAGATTCGATGTGACGGAAAATCTGAAAAATTTTGCAAAATTTTTTGGGAACTAAACAAGGCCTAATATACTGTAGGTCGTCGTGTGCACGCATGTGTGAGCACACAAGTGATTTTCCTGCGCGTTGGGGGAGATAAGAATAAGATGCATATGGTGTGTGGGTGGGCCGTGGCTCAAAAGTGGTGTTGATCTTGGGGCTCCGAGTGGGCCAAACCATCTTTTATATATATATGTGCGCAAATGAGCCGTGGACCACAGGCACCATCATGGCCATCATCCACGGCCGGCGCACAATGCAAGGCTCGACGGCAACAAGCTCTCGCTAGGTGAGGGCTCGTCTCCCTCCCTGGACAGGTCACCTTTTGGTGCCGCCCGTCCGCCGAGAGCCGAGTTGGATGGAGCTCATGTGCCTGAATGGTGGCCTGCCTTTTGGCGAAAAGCTGTGGGGAGCCCAACTGCTTCCAGGGTAAAAGCTGGGTGATGATCGAAGCGGCCGGACCTGCTAGTGCTAGCTACGGTTACCAGCTTATAGCTATAGCTAGCTCGCGATAGATTTGACATGACAGTGCCGCTAATTAATTAGCGTACATAATCCTCGTCAGATGAGACACTTCAGTTCCTTTCCTCTTTTGTCAGGCACCCGTACCCGTCGCCCGTCCACTCGCACTTGTGAATAACAGCTGTAGCACACACCAGCATTTCCAGCGAGAACATACAGTAGATCGTTCCGCGCGAAGTTTTTTTTTAGAAAAAAAAATTGGCAAGTTTGAAATCCAAGGATTGTGGTTATTTTACTGTACTCCTTCCTTGATGTGTTCTTTTCAGCGAGCTGTTTGCCGCGTGGCATGGTGCCCTCGTCACTCGCGAGATGTTCCTCGTCAACTATGCAAGCCAATATAATAGCTCATCTAGCTCATAATAAATCAATAAATAATACTTTTGTCACGGTTTTTCAGCCAATAAGTGAATGTTATGTCAGACGAACACCGCATTTGTGTGCTACAGAAAAAAAAATCCTTCTCATTGGCCTAGATATGCCGTCACAACTTCACGAAGATAAGGGGACGAATGCGACATGAGACAAAAGCGATATTTAACATAAACTAAGTAATGCAAATCGACACGCTATTTTGATGTGGCAACTGCCAGCGTCTTGTCCCGGCCCAAGACTACTTCTAGGCCGTGAGCTGGTATTGGATCACTGGATGGGCATATACGAAGTCAGTCAAGGCCCAAACATTGGTTTAGGGCGTGTTTGGTTGGCCTGATACCCGCGTGCATGCATCCGCTGGTGCAGGAATCTTGTGTTTGGTATGTTGTATGGCTGCCAGAGCCAGGCCACCCGCATGCAAAACACCTCGCTGAGCCAGGCCCCGCAGAAACGCCGATCACTTCCGTTTCTATCGGGCCAGGCTGGGATGAGCATGCGTCGTGACTCGTGCATGAGAGAGTTGATGCAGCAGGAAGGCAAAGCAACAGGTAACCAAACAAGTGATGCACCCAACCAGGCTCTAATCAACCGACCAACCAAACAATGGCTGCCTGCATGAGTTCGGCCTGGACCGCCAGGGCCTGGTTGCCGCATACAAGCCAGGCTGAACTCAACAACGAACCAAACAGCCCCTTACAGAAGCGGAAGGCACACTCAGTTTCCTTTTTGCAGTTAAAAAAAAGAAAAGACTTGCCTCGCGGCGGGGAGGGCCTGTCATGGTAGTTTCTGTTCAGTTGTACGGAGCAGTATACAAAAGAAGTACCCATGAGAAATCAATTTATAGGAAAATTTTAAATTCGACCAAGTCACCTTCACAGCTTCACCGAGATTGAGGCGAACTCGATCTTTATCTGTTCACTGGCACATCCATGATTGGTCGCTTCGAAGAACCTACAATATGTTCAGCAGAGCAAAACAGTCAAGACCCGAAACCTACATTAGCTTCAACTTCAAATCCAAAGTTCCAGACACTCATCTTCCATCACTTATCGTGCATTGTTCGTATATGTGTATTTCATGTTATTTTCTTAGTAATCGTGAGATCTTCGACGGTATAATTTAATTGTTCCTATCATGTATGTGTGAAACTTTGGGCAGCTTGGATAACAAGAAATGAGGTAGTTTTGACAAATAGAGACTAAAGTTCTTTTTGCAAGTTTTTTTCCAGGGAAACGCACTAGCTACAATATTGGGCAAAATTGCAGTGACATGATGATCTATGGGATCGGTTGACCCTTGAAGGACAACATCTAGAGTCGTCAGTAGAGAAGAATAGACTCAATCCACACTCGCGACCCCGCCAACACAGGGCGGCACACGACCACTATGGGCGACCGTGGCCTGTTGCGCCGCCATCTTGCCATGCTTGGTGGCGTAAAGTTCCTCTAGTAGGAGGAATGAGCGAGTGGAGAGGAATTCGTGAGGGGGTTGCTTGGAGGTGATGGTGGCGATGCAGTGGCGGTATTTGTCGTTGAGGCTGCACAACATGTTGAGGACCTAGGACCGATCATCGGAGACTGGCTGGCCGACGTTGCCAAGAGCGTCGGCGAGCTCCTTCAGCTTGGCAATGTAGTCGGTGATGCTGAGGTCACCCTGGTAAAGACTCAGGTATTCGGCCTCTAGGTATACATCACGGTGGAGCTGATGGTCGTGGAACTGGTCGACGACGGCACTCCAGATCGTGAAGGCAGAGGCACCGGGGACGCGGACGATGCGCATGACATCGCGGGATATGGTGTTGAAGAGCCAGTTCACGAGGCACTGGTTCTTCATCGTCCACTCCAGATCGACAAGCTGCGCGGCGGTGGGGGTGACTTGAACGCGGGGAAGAAGGCTGAACTTCCTGATGACGGAGTCGAGGAAGCAACGCTACTCCTAGTAGGTGGGTTGGACGATGTCAAGAACCAACGACACATGGGACTTGATCTTCACCATCATGAGGGCGGCAACTGCTGGAGGTTGAGGACGGGGTGGGGCGGTGAAAGACGCAGAAGAGGAGGTGGGAGAGCCATGGGCGGAGGGCTCAAACGCGAACAACGGGTTGTCGTCCATGGTGAGCAGCGGAAGAGGGAGATGAGCGCTGGTTTGCAGGGGATCAAACCGAGCTAATAGATACCATAGAGAAGAATAGACTAAAGCCACACTTGCATTGATTCACTGGCAAGAACATTTATACAACAGGGAGCTCAGCTCGTGATCTCTCAGATCGGCTCTGCCATTCGTTGTGTGCATGCACATCGTGGGCGCGCTTTTGCACGCATGTAGTGGTGACTCCGTCTGCGGCTCCGTGCGAGGCCATTCGCTGGTTGATGACTCGGCTGCATACTTCCATTATCAGTCAGCTTTGCAGTTCTTTGGTTCCAATGGATGGTTGTCATCTAGACATATTAGTCATGTTTAGTCAAAACTTAATCATCATTTTGGTTTTTCTTTTATTTGGTTGTAAACTGATTTATTTACAGCTAGAGGGTGTGTTTATGGACGAAATATTATAATAATTAGCCTGATTCTATAAGTTGATAGATGAAGCCGAATATAAATTATCCTTTTATCAAAAAGAAATGTACTATGTATGAAACATTTTTATTGTTCTAATACTGGTGCTAAATCTGAAATATTATTCTCCTAAAACTAGGACATTTTTTAGGTGGGACATAGATCATTAACGTAGAACGCTGCACTGCTTAACCAAAAAATTGCAATATCATCACGAGAAAATTGTTTTTCAACAAAATGTTATTTAACTATATATTCATATGGGTTTTGTTTTGAAAAATTGATTATACAAAAATAAAATGGTGTGATCAGAACTCGCTTGTTTTACAACTATAACTTTTTATAATCTTCGAAAGGTTATTCAACTGCTGCCATCAGCAAATCTGGTTTGTCTTTGGTGCGAATGTGCGATGTTGAGAAGGCGAAGTTCGAGAGCGAGGAGCGTGTGCAGAGGAGAGCGCGGCGGCGGCCGGCTGCGCCGGCGTGCGGAACGGACTAGTAGTTCGTAAAGTATGAAATCCGTGATTCATGGCCTCCTAACTTTTTTTTTGACAGGATGGCCTCCTAACTTAGGGTTAGGGAGCCTTTAGGGCTGTTTAACTTAGTTAGCTCTAAGTTAAACAAGGCCTGTGAGACTGTCACGTCTGTTCATGGGCTGAGGTTTTGCGACGACCTCTCATGGCCCAGCTAGCCCATGTAGCCTCTGCGCTCGCATCTTGGCCCCCCATTCGCCACCTGGGGAAGGTAGGAACTCCAAAGGTGCCCTTATCACGTGACAGGCATCGATTCGATTATACTACTATAGTACATTATTCCCACGTCCCATCTGTGTATGTAATGCCTTATATTCGTGCTCCACAGTCCACCCCACACCGAAAGCGAAGAGAACCGATGCAGAGCATATAAGTTGTTGCGGGGACTTTCCTTAAGCACCTCGATAATGGCACGCTTTTTGAGCTGTGAGAGCGTGTGCGTGTGTCCCATGTGTGTACACGAAAGCTTGGCCTCCTTACAAAACGGGGCGTAAAGGATAACACAGCAGGTGTACAGCCCAGGCGGTAGGGGTACGCTGTACGCCCGCAGCCGCAGGGGTTCACGCACGGGTACGGGGTACCGATACTTCTTCGCATGGGCGTGAGACATCGCGCATCCAGCACCAGGTCTGCGGTCTGCCACTACCAGGCCTTGCGCATTGTTGAGTTCATCCAATAACCAAAATCTTTTTAAGATTATCCGTCACATCGAATCTTACGCCACATGTATTGATTATTAAATATAGACAAAAATAAAAATTAATTGCACAGTTTACGTGTAAATCACGAGATGAATCTTTTAAACCTAATTACTCTATAATTAGATAATGTTTGTCAAATAAAAACGAAAGTGCTACAGTTTCGAAAACTTTTCAGTTTTCGAAACTAAACAAGGCCTTGTTTAGTTACAAAATTTATTGGGAAATCGACACTGTAGCACTTTCGTTTGTATTTGATAAATATTATCCAATCATAGACTAACTAGGCTCAAAAGATTCGTCTCATTAATTTTGACCAAACTTTGCAATTAGTTAGTCTATGATTAGTCTTAAGTGCTACAGTAACCTACATATGCTAAGAGCACTCACAATGCAGACTCTATCAAAGAGTCTAAAGTTATTTATTACCTCGAATAATGTGAACTTATAGTCTAAATAAGACTTGGAGTCTTATTTTTTCTATCTCTTTCTTCAATAAATATACTGCCACATCAGCAAAATATTATAAATAATATGTAATTAATTGTCTTAGACTCTGTGATAGAGTCTTGCATTGTGAGTGCCCTAATGACAGATTAATTATGCTTAATAGATTTATCTTGCAGTTTCTAGACGAGTTATGTAATTTGTTTTTTTATTAGTTTCTAAAACCCTTTCCGACATCCTTTCGACACCTTATGTAAATTTTTTTCATCTCCAATCTGCTAGCTGCGTGAGTTTGAAGTGAGCAAACAGCCAAACATGCACAGCGCGTCACGTCAATGGTCAGCGATGGCAAAGGGAGTATGACCCGACTCGCCGGCGGCGCCACACAGATGTTAATCAACGTGCTCGAGGCCCGCTGTCTCCTTGGAACCTACATTATGGCTATCGGCGCCCATCGCATTCGCAGCTGTGTGCCAATGCGATCGCTGCTTCTAAACAAGCATGCATGGCGCTAGCAAAATCAACGCAAAATCTGCAACCAGTCCAGCCATTTTTTTTTGTGACAGCATAAAAGATAAAACAAGGCGAACGAATATGTGCATTTCAAAAGGAGCCCTTTGGCCACTTCACATAGGGTTCATACTAGTCAAAACTTTCTTAAATTTATAGAAAATATTATCAACATTTGTATTTCTAGTTAACTTTATTATAAAATATATTCAATGATTAATCTAATAATATAAGTATGCACCATATATATATATCAATAGTTTTCTATATAATTGTTAGATTAGAGTTCAAAATAGTTAACTAGATGAAATAAGTACATCCTAGCATATACGACAAAAAATTTATTGGCTCCCTTGTGTGTCAACAGGTCACCATGATATTTATGGCAGGTATGGTTTTGATGGTAATTAAAATGAGAGAATACCAATTTGTAGGTAGGATTTCAGTTATTTTTATTTGTTTGTTTTGTGAGATTGGAAGTTTTGGTGGGATAAATGAAAGTTTAGAGGACAAACTCTTATTAGTCATTTTAAAAAAAGAGATGTGAGAATTATATGCTTTTAATGAAGGATAATTATATACTCACCTTCCATCATGATTTGTCCTGTACTTCCTCATTCGAAAATCCCGTACCAAACAAGGGACAAGAATTCCATTACTTATTTTCTCCAGGAAGCAAACAAAGAATTGCGACTAAAAGTTAAATTCTGGTCCTAATTCCCACTATCAACTCTAACACCCTTGTCTAGTTATCCTCTCGGCTTATAAATAGCATAGCACTTGAGCCCCGTTCCCTGATGGGAGTTCCCTCAGACACATACATGGTCAATTTAGAATATGTTCGTTTGTCTTATAAGTCGTACTTTTTTTATTAGTTATTAATATTTTTCTTTTTTTTTTGAAACTAGTTAGTAGTATTTTTCTCTTTTAATAAATTAACGAATAGTACTTTTAGCCATGACTTTTAAAACAAGCGAATAATACTTTTATTCCTCGCGGTGATTTAAAGAAGGAGAAAATAGTTCTCGCGAGGTTTCTAAAAAAAAATGGCAGATCAAATCCTTTGCCTGAGCATGACCCGACAACTGAAATTTGACAAACGCACTGGTGGATCAAATCAGGTAGATTTTTTTAGGTCAATCGACTAGGTCAAATGGCCATTATCTGATTATCTGATTTGGCAAACTCACTTTTAGGAGTCTCGATGTTGAAAACTACAACTAGTTTTTTTACCTATTAATTTATACGAGTCACTACTTGTAAAATGGAATCATTATGTATAGAAACTACTCTCTCTGTCCTAAATTTTAGGCCATTCTATTTTTTCTGAAGAGTCAAGGTATTTAAAATTTGACCAAAATATAGAGAGAATTACAATAATTAATGACATCAAAGAGATATACTATAAAAGTATAAAAGTATAACTAATGAAGAATCCAATGATACTTACTAATAAAATTTTTTATATCATTACGAAGAATCCAATGATAAATTTTTATCAAACTTGAGGTATTGACTCCCTAATAAAATTGGAATGACTTATAATTTGGAATGAAGGGAGTATATTCTTAATGAATAGTTTCTACGAAATATCTTTTGTGTAATCACATGTCTTCTCTCTATATCATTTACCTATCACATCTCTTCATGTCTTGATTATTGTGTAAGCATGGTTTCTATTTTGGAAAACATTTTCTCTCTCTTTTTAATTAGATTGCCCTATCAACTTTTTTTATTTAATTGACATCCTAATCAACGAATAATAAGGCCTTGTTTACTTCCAAAAAAATTTTGCAAATTTTTTCAGATTCCCCGTCACATCGAATCTTTAGACGCATGCATGGAGTATTAAATATAGACAAAAATAAAAACTAATTATATAGTTTGGTCGGAATTGATGAGATGAATCTTTTGAGTCTAGTTAGTCCATGATTGGATAATATTTGTCACAAACAAACGAAAGTGCTACTGTATCTGTTTTGTAAAATTTTTTGGGGCTTAAGCATTTTTGGCTTCACAAGCCGCCGTGGAGAACCATGTGCCAAAGAGGGGCCAAAGAAAGGAATTCCAATTCCCGCGGCGACAGACGAGCAGCAGCTGGGGAGACCGAGCGCCACAACTCTCTCGCAGGCGTCTCTTCCCCTCTCCGCCCTTCCCGAAGCACGCCTGCTCTCTCTCTCTCTCTCTCTCTCTCTCTCTCTCTCTCTCTCTCTCTCTCCAGAGAATCCCGCTCCACGCGCGCCGCCCCCATCGCCGGCGTGGCGGCGGTGCTGCTGCGTACTCCCCTGGTCTCCCCCTCCGGAGCCACCCTCTCCTGCTCCGCGACCTCGAGGTATCTCCGTCCCCCAGTGACGCTACTTTTCGCTGTTGCGCCGGCAAGATTCCTGCGTCGGTTTAGCACTTCAGCTTATGGCGTGCTTGCTCTGGATTGTTGGCGCCAAGGTGGTTAGTTCACGGCGGTGTTGTTTGCGCCGGCGGCGACTCGTTGCTTTTGGGGGAATATCTCATCACGGACTTGCAACTGTCAGCTGTCCGCCCGTCGAATTATGTTAGCTGGAGGGTGGTGCCTCGGTTGTTAATTGAGACGATTTGGGACGGCTCTAGATGAGCGGTTGCGCGCAGCCATTAATAATCGCGAGAGCGATGTGCTTGTCTGTTGCGCGGGTGCGGGGACAAGGCAAGCAAGGCCCGTAGGCTTGACAAAGCACTTCCCGTGCCACAGGGAAGGAAGCAATACGTATTTTTCTGGGTTGCGGCGGGAGACTGTACTGAGGAAAAAGTACTCCCCGCCTTGGCAAAGTCCCTCCTCAGTCCTCACCAATCCCCTTCCTCCATTCCTCTCCCCGTACCATGGCTCGCGGGGCCGCGCTTAGCCCGCCTTTGCACGTCTCCTCCGTTTAAAACACCCCACCTTTGCTGGTGGGGTGAGGAACCCTAGATTGGTTGGAGTTGGATGGATGATTGCTTGTTTTGTTAGTTTCTTTGCTGTCCCTGAAATCCAAACATTCCTTCCTGGGATCAGTGCTCCAATTATCTGAAGTAGTTTGCCTTTTGGGTACTTGTTTGTGTTTTTTTTCCCGAAACTGCCTGGGGTTCTGTTTCAGCTGAAACGGCTGTCCACACGTTCTGTGTTTGAGACCTCTTCGGATTTAGTGTTACAGTGAAATTTGGTTGCCCGGTGTTCAGTCAGTGTACCCCTGGATTTTAGCAGAGCATCAAGCGTTCTGTTCCAAGGAATTTTAATTGATCCTATGCTCATTGATTTATCTGTATGTGCATTGATTTCTACACTATTTTTATTCATCTTGTAATCAAATCTGGTCTGATTGACTGTTTACCTTTTCTTTTTTCTTTTTAGTAACTTTGGAGTACCAGTGATGCAAGGGGACACTAGCTCTAGCGATGTTTCTGCTTCTCATGTAGGGCGCTTAAGACGCCGCAAACATCCAACTGAAGTTAGTAATTTTTTCTTCCTTTTGCTCATTATTATTGCACTCTGGTTCAAGCTAGAGCAGCAGCCTGTTTCAGGTGCTCTTTTCTCGTAATTAATCATGATCATTTTCTTCAGGCTACCGCAGATGGGAATAGAGCTAATGGACAGCCATTGCTTGTTAATGATCAGAGCAAGTATAAATCAATGCTTATCCGTACATATTCTACAATATGGATGATTGGAGGCTTTGCCTTTACTATTTATATGGGTCATCTATATATCTGGGCTATGGTGGTTGTGATTCAAATATACATGGCAAGAGAGCTTTTCAACCTACTTAGAAAATCCAGTGAAGAGAAACAACTGCCAGGGTTCAGGCTACTGAATTGGTAAGCTATGGGTTATTTTGATTCTACTAAGTTTAAACAGAAATTTGTCAATCTCAAAGTTGCCATGCTTTTCAACAGTTTTTTTCTTGTGTCATTTATGCACAAGTGTTATTTCCTATTGTAGGCACTTCTTTTTCACGGCAATGCTGTACACTTATGGACGCTTTCTTAGTCGGCAGCTTGTGAATACAGTAACTTCAGATCACTTGCTTTATAAGGTTGTCAGTGGCCTAATAAAGTATCAGATGTTTATCTGCTATTTTCTTTATATTGCAGGTAGGCTCAGTATCCCATGGAACATGCAATAGTTTCCTCTAGTAAATCTGTTACAAAAACTTCATATTCAATTTGGAATATTCAAAGTGATTCTGTTTTTCCAGTTTGATCTTGTGTTAAAAGTTCTTATACTCCCCCACTTCCAAAATGTAGGCCATTTTTGTTTTGTCTTAAGTCAATTCTCTCTATTGTTGACCAAGTTTATAGGAAAATACACCAATATCTACAAAGTGAAATTAGTTTTGTAAAATTCACCATGAAATGTTCTTGATCTTTCAAGTATATGGTATTGCTGATGTTAATATATTTTTCTAAAAATTTTGTTAAAGTTAGAGAAATTTGACTTAGGACATTACCAAAACAACCTACAGTTTGGAGTGGATGGGGACAAAACAGACTATATCCTATCCTTTCCTATCAATAGTATTTAACATATTATAGTAACTATGCTAGATTTATTTCAAGGAATCCCATAATTGATTCAATGTTTTTCCGCAAATTGTGCTAGTTGTTTGGTCAGTAGTTGTCCATTTTATTTTAATGGGAGAATTCACGGTTGTGTTTTGTGTTATTCTTCATATGAACATTAGCGGATGGAAATTTTATGTCCATTAGATTTGATTATTGGACATATCACCTCATTTTACATATTTCTGGAAACCTCCCCGAACCCCCAATCCCCCCCCCCACCCCCCCACTCCGTCCCTCATACATGGTTGCCTAAGTGACTAAGTGATCATACATGCCTGCCTAAGGGTTCGTTTGGCTGATCGTGTATTCTATACACATGTAACCTGCCCCACTCGTGGATTGGGTTAATCCCTCCCACTCACCCAATCCATGTCGAGTTCACAACTACGTGAAAATAATTTAAACCAGAGCACCGTGTACAGGCGACGAGGAGCACCCGAGGTCGCGACTCGGTGGTCGTGATTCCACACCTGGGGTGGAGATTTTTCTCTCACGCGTGGATTGACATGGATCACGGGGTGACCCATTCCAATACTTGCACAGCCAAATGCGAGTTTCGGCCGAGCGTGGGAGCTCACCCCGACGTGGGCTGTGATGCACGGGAGGCAGGTTTGAGGCCCGATACACCTCAATACACTAGCTTCCAAACGAGGCCTAAGTGATTACTGTTACATACTTGCATACATACTAGTTATCTTCAAAGTATAATGTATTTCTGGTTGTCATGAATTTCACTTGATTGCATGTGTTGGCAACTAACCTGCTTATCATGAATTTCTGGTTCGTATCTTGCAAAAAGTTAGTATTTATGGCTCCATTGATCCAGGGTTTGTATGGTTTATTTTGACTCTCAAGAAAAAGACATACAAGTATCAGTTCAAACAGTATGCCTGGACGCACATGATACTTTTAACGGTTTTTGGACAGTCTGCTTTCACTGTCGCAAACATATTTGAAGGGATATTCTGGTAAGTGATTCATTTCTTTATGAATATCCTGTTTAGAGTTTCAACTTTTTGGGATACATGGAGTGATTAGCTGTTTTTGTTCAGTTTAGGTTAGACATGTATTTATCTGGTATTTCCACCATCATCTGAAAATTTCATTGTCTTACGGAAAAGGAATTGTGCAATTTTGTCTTTCATCGGCTCTAAACTTGCAGATTCATTAGAATTTTGGACTTAATTGCCTTATTTTTTCTACAGCTGTAAAAAATATAGTAACCTTGAGCTTCTTTACATCATTTACAGTCTGCATTTGTTACTTCAGCAACATTGGTACCACGCTCTCGGTTGGCTGTATTGGCCTGAAAGAGCTTGTGTGATAGCAAAGGCTTATAATTTCATCCAGCATTTTCTAATTTCTTAGCCATATGGGTACACTGATCAGCTGACTAATCCCAATTAATCGATCAGGTCCGGTTAGTCGGTGGCTAGTCGGCTAGTTGAGCAGTCTATTTGGTATTTGCCAAGTGTTAAGTAGTTAAGTACTGCTACTAGACTATAGCACCAGTGCACAACTGCAAACTGCACAGGGATACACTATCATAAATTGGTAAACAAAGCAAGCATCAAACATGGTCATTTACTTGTGGGCCAAAACAAAAATATCCCAGTGCCGAACCCCAAGACCAGCTGACGAGCTCACAACTTTCTCTCCTGGCTAGTTGTCCCTAAGCTAATAAGATGACTAATCATGATTAATTCAACGATCAAATTTGTAATTGCACTAGTTGCCTTGGAGGTTGGAGTGCCTATTTGTGGATTTTTGTGGTCCATGGACCAATAAACCTGACTAATTGTGACTAACGGAGATTCGTCGGACGACTTAGTAAACACTTTAGATGTTGCAGAATATCTTTTGTAGCCCTGCCCCTGTCTGAGTTCTGTGCCTTGATATTTTCTTTTTTGCACTTCTTCATGGGAAGTATTCTTCTCTTTTATTTTTTCAATTTGAGTTGAGTTTGGGTTATTCTATGGGACTATGTCAGTGATGCATATCTCTAAATATATATTGTGGAAGATATTTGTCCTGATTGTTTAACTTACATAAGTAATTTGTATTATGCTACAATTAATGAACTCCGTGCACTTACAATCTTATGTTTACTCAGGTTTCTTTTGCCTGCTTCACTTATTGTGATCAACGATATTTTTGCTTATTTATTTGGGTTCTTTCTTGGGAGAACACCATTAATCAAGTTGTCCCCAAAGAAAACTTGGGAAGGTTTTATTGGTGCATCAGTGACAACTATCATCTCTGCATTTCTGGTGAGATTTAGTTCAATTCTCGATTTCTCATCAGGATAATTTTATAGCAACGTTTATTTTATTTTTTTGAAATGATGACATTTGTTTATAGCCTTACGCCTTTGTTTTTATGCACGTGTAATGGCGCGTTGTCTTGAAGTATAGGCCTACTTGGAAACATGTCTAAATTAGAGGCTTTACTTCTATCTTCTAATGCTAATGTTTCCCTGGTCCCTGGTGTGTTATAGTATTCCCACTTATGTTTTTCCTGTATATGCACGTGTGGTCAGTTACTGAATTACAGGTTACTAAGCACCCACCTTTTCTTTTGTTAGCTATCAGTCACCAGCAAAACTCTGATCTCCCTTCTCATTGATCACTTGCACTTCAATTATGTTACTCATGTATTTCTCGTGTACTAGGTGCTTTTCCCTTTCGAAACTCACAGAAGCTTTTGATATGTATTGAAGCCTTTGATATTTTTTGTCCATTACATAGATAAAAAACAGAAAACCCTCGGCGCATTTTCTGTGACTCAATGTTGCATTCATGCCTCCATATTTACCAAACCGTTAAAGGTAGAAACACTGAAAGTCAGAGACACTCGAACTATTGCAGTCTGATAATGAACGTCTGGTGACATTTCAATTAATCTAGACCTGCCTTTGATCCAAAGATGACTTGTGGGACAAAACCAATTCATTATCAACCTTACAAGTTTTAAACATGTTGCAAGGTGAAGATTTATTTGGCTACTCATGGTTTATGTTCTCCTGGGAATACACCTGAATACAACCCTTAAGGGGTTGATTTTTTAAATAACAATCCACTATTAATTTCTGTCCGTAAAAAAAAGTTGCTATTTGTTTTTAGTTCAAGATGTGTTGCTTACTTCCTTTTTTATGTGGCAGTTAGCAAATGTAATGGGCCATTCCCAATGGTTGACATGCCCAAGAAAGGTTGTAGATTTTCTTCAGAATATGATTGTTGTATGGCTAAGTTGCTGTTGTGTTGCTAATTTTTTTATGCAAATAATTTCAGGATCTGTCAACTGGGTGGCTTTATTGTGATCCTGGTCCAATGTTTAAGCCAGAGCATTACTCATTGGGAGAGTGGGTGCCACATTGGGTGAGGGAAAACGTTTTTTGCTCAATGTTTATATCCTGTACTCTAAGATGGCATCTATGCAATCCCAATCATAAATGTTCCTCAAAATAACCCCTCTTCTATTAATGTTGCTGTGTAGAACACAGTTTAAATAACTTGCAATTGGATAAAAGATAACCATCTTGCAATGGAACACATTACGCATCTTATTATAAACAATTGAATAATACAGTGAGTTGTGATGGGTGGCACATGGTCTGAGTAGTGCATATTTTAAGAACACTAGTAGACAATGCTTTGCCTAGGCGCGACTAAGTGGGAGGCGAGGGGGTTCCGCCTGGCCTATGGGGGTAGGCGGACCCCTAGGCGTCCGGAGGTCGCTGGTGAGGGAGGAACAACCTCAAACGGAGTCGGACGACGGGCATGGGTGTATGCAGGCGGCGGCGGAGGAGACAGGGACTGGGGCCGGCGAGCAGCGTGGAGGAGGCTGGGGCTGGGGCTTGTGAGCAGCTCGGAGGAGGCAGGGACGGGGGGTGAGCACTGAGGAGACAGGGACGGGGGCGGCGGGCGGCACGGAGGCAGAGGGGTGTCGCGTGGTGCGGCCAGTCACGACTTGCGAGTCGTGTGGTGAGCAGGGAATAGATAAGGTTGGGAGGTGAGGTTAGGGATAAGGTTTGCTGTTCAGACTTGGGCTTGGGCTTGGGCTGCTTTTATGGGCCTTCTTGTATAATTCTTGGCCCACTGGTCTCCTATTTCTCCTTTTCTTTTTAGACTTTGAAGTAAATATGCATGGATATGGAAACACCTTGAAACACCTAGGCTCGCCTAGGCTAGCCTAAGCGCTAGGCTATGGGTCAGCGCCTAGCACCTTCTTGAACTTTGGTTCTTGATGATAGATCAATGGAGAAAATACTTGGATATGCCTGCACCATGGTCAAACAATCATAATCATGCCCCTAGCTTGTTTCTAAATTCTAATAAAGAACTAAATCTAACTCGATGGGAGGTGTAGGTGTACATATTCACCAACCGGGTTCAAATTTCTTCAAACTCGAACTTTGGTGCTTATTTCTTCTTATATGCAATGCCACCTAGTTCCTCCTAGTTGGTTGATTTTAATAATTACTCTGATGTTCTCAACTGAAAAGGCAGATTGAGTTTTGCTTGATTCATTTTACCAGCTAATATCATCTCATGTTTATTTTATTTTATTTATTAGTGTTACTTATATATACTACAATTACTGATATTTACTCTACTGCATCATCATTGGTTTTGCGTTATCTTTCTAGAGTTTCTAGATGTTTGATTTTGTACTCTGTTTGATTACATGCGTCTCTTCACAGTTCCCATGGAAAGAACTAGCCATTATGCCTGTGCAGTGGCATGCTTTAGCCCTAGGTTTATTTGCATCGATAATAGCACCATTTGGAGGATTTTTTGCGAGTGGCTTCAAGAGGGCATTCAAAATAAAGGTATACACCACTTCATTGTTTGCATCAATAAAATTGTTTTACTCAAAATGATACATCTTTTTTTTTATATAAAAAATGTAGGATTTTGGTGACAGCATACCTGGGCATGGTGGAATTACTGATAGAATGGATTGTCAAGTAAGTATCTCACGAAACATTTTAGCTATAGGGATAGGGAAATGTTACTGGCCTATGGTTATGCAAGCTTTTAACATTCTCATTCTATTGAAATAATTTAAGAGGCGGCCTTTGTGCTGTGGCTAATCTAACCATGAGCTACAGAACAATCAATTGAACCAAATGTCTAAGCCTAATGATGGCAGCAGTAGCAACCTCATTTCTGTGGATTGTTTTGGTATTTCTCCTTTTATGCATACATGTTACCTTTTATTGAGTATAAATGTGTTTGATGTTTGTGAAATACTTGCTGGGGGAAAAAAATCCTGCCAAGCTGAAGAAACCCCATACTTAACTACCAGTCTGGTCTGTACACTAGCTTAACATAGATTTCTGCTTGATTTCCCCAGATGGTTATGGCAGTGTTTGCATACATATACCACCAATCGTTCATTGCACCTCAGAACTTTTCTGTTGAGATAATCTTGGATCAGGTGAGGATCATTATTACTTAATTTTCTTTATCTTGAGTGATTCTCCCCTTTTTAAGCAATTTATCTTTTGTCATTCTAACCAATTTCTATCTTCTTTTTCCATTCAGATTATAAGAAACCTAACCTATGAGGAGCAAAAATACCTATACGAACAACTTGGGGAAATGTTCCATGACAGGCAACTGGCGCAAAGCTGAGAGTTAGCGTGCTTGTGAAATGCATGATATGTTGTGTATTTAAGGCTTCGGCTCATTCTGTAGCTCTAGCTCATGTATAGCAGCATGGCATGAATGTACCGTGGTACGGAGTCCTTGCCCAAACCAATGTATAGAATGGTAGAATGGAGAGAATGAATGGGTTTTAGGTGCTTTATTCATTCTCCACTGACGCTGCCTGATTCACTCCCCTTGTCATCATTTCTGCACTCTTTGTAAAAGGGGGGCTGGAAAGTTTTATTCTTTCTTATCACTTCGTGGTGCTGGCCTCAGATTAAATATTCGAGTATTCACAGAATATAAGATGAAGCAGGGCTAGTTCTTGTTTCCTTATCTTTCTTTTGTCGGCCATCAGGCTCTTCACGGCATATTTATCATCGTGGTTAGGGTCTCCAATTGCCCAGTTAATGTCACTCCATAAAGTCGCAACTGATGTTAGAGCTTCTGTTCGGGAGCTAGCCCTTTCATATATAACTCTTATAAAGCTAAACTCTACTAGATGAATTCTCTCTTCATGCAAGGTGTCCACATTATTTTCCACTAAGTGACCCACTAAATCTTTTATCTCTTCATGTAAGATGTCCACATCATTCTCCATTAAGTACATGTCATTCCATATTAATTATAAAAATTAACCATGTCATTATATTATGTGAAATACTTTAAATTTTTAATATATTCACATATAAGTCATGTACGTACGCTATTTGTTTCATCATCAATTAATTTCTCTATAATGTAATCAAATATTAGTTTTTGTTTTATTAGCTTAGCAATTTTTTTACTAGATCTAATACAATAAAATACATGCAAGTCAACTTCATATGTGTACATACATAATAGACTAAATACCATATAGAAATGCTATGTATATAATGATTGATTTTTAAGAAAATTCCGCGGCAACGCGCGGGGAATTCACCTAGTTTCTTATAATTGTTGAGTACATTTTTATAATAAGTTTAAATTTTCTTATTGTGATAAGGAAGCATGGCTCTTTCATATAATAAATGACTAATTCATGCCTTTTATTTTTCTTTTATGCTCACACCTCCGTATCAGCTAGGGAATTAGACACCGTGTTGGGGACGGCCTTACCACGAAAAAGGAAATCTTTTTTTTTGTGCGAACAAAGAAAGAGAAAATCTTGTGTTGGTTGATTGAAAATGTTCTGCTCTCCCTTTCATGCATCCACGTGCTACATCACAGGACAAAATTTTTCAACTTTGATTAGATTTATATAGAAAATAGTGTAACATTTATATCTCCAAATAAATGTATTATAAATTTATGATTATATATTTAATAATTTATCTAATAATACTAATTATGTATTATAAATATTTAATATTTTTTATTTATATTTAGTCAAAGTTAAAAAAATCGAGAATTATTTCTATTTTAGGATAGAGGGAGTATGTTTGCCTTCTTTACATATTTTCTAAGTGCAACTTATATAATCATCCATGCATGCGCCTTCCGAAGGAGGTGGAAAATCCGTCGTCTTGACTATCAGATAATGGGAACTTTGAATCACAGACTTGCTTCATTCTTTTTCTTTCCTTTTTTTTTGGAAAGTCAATTCTCGTGGTGAGCAGTTGTCAAAAGAATCCGAATCAACAATAATCAACACGCAACGGTTCTACCATTGGATATCCGCTCCGGGCAAAGCGTTGTTACTATCTCAAGGATGGCTTCTGCTTATCTGTAAAGCATATCTTACAATCGTGAGAATTGCCCATGATATCTTGTCGCATGATACGCACCCGATTATGCTGAGCATATATGGAAGATGCTTTCTGATAACCATAAAATGTACTACAAATTTGTTGCTGTAGATCATATTCGTACGTACACTTAAGGCAAATAATTCTAGTTTGAGGAAACACAAGTATGTAGTATGTAGATCATTATTCTAAAATGGAAATATATCAATAGTTGCATTTTGGACAACATATATACTGTTGTGAGAGTCCATATGTGGAAACATATGCTAAAGAGTAAAGTAACCATGAAATCGGGTAAAACATTTGCTCCACTGACTGCTTTGTTAGTTGTTTTGTATATTTTATAAAATAATAAAAAAATGGTGTGATCTCTCCTAATAAGACAGATTTAGAAGACATGTATGCATGTCATTTATTTCGGTTACCAATTACTTTAGTCAGTTTGGACAATATGATATTTAAAAGGCATGCACGAATCACGAATGTATGCATGGAAATCATGTATGGACATGGTTAAGTAATCAAGAATACTCGTACGTTACAATTTTTAAGATAAAATTTGAAATTTTGGATATATTGTATTTCAGAATGGAGGGAGTAGTTACATAATTTTATAACTTCAAATAAATTAATTGCGAATTTTTAAAGATCAAACAAGGTTCTTATTATTTCCATAAAATGGAAAACCACATTTAGAATCAGTCAGAGAACCAAATTTGTCTGATTTAGATTTAGATAAAGGGTATCCATTACTTTATTTTTTTTTTGCGAAAGAGGGTATCCATTACTCAATTTCATAGTTCTGGATTGGAAATCACGCATGCAACTTAAAGAAAAAAAAACAGTAAGAAGGAAGGAGCTGGAGCATACCAAACTGTCATATGACGATATATCCATCCAACAATCACCCTTGTTCTTCTCCGTGCTGTCGTGCATCACTCCTTTCGTGCTCCCTGCTGAGTCTCGAACTCTCGATAACCACACTTGCTCTTCCGCCGTGACCCTAAACCCTATGCATAGGAATGGCAGCGGGCCAAGTAAGATGCGGGTAAAGCATTTACCCGTCACCGAGCATACCCGTGAGATTCCATATGCGCGCCCGATGGGTACCCGACGGGTATCAAGTACTTATTGGGTATACAGTATGTTCAAGAGAGATCAAATAACAAAATTATTATGATATAAAATAATAAATTCATAGTTAAACAATACGCAAATATATCAATCTCACTTACCTAGAGTTCACTAGGACAATATAGAGTAGCTCACAAGCCACAATGCATCATAGATTAACCATTCAATCATTCATGCTCATACAAATAACATAAAACAACTTACACAAACTGAAGTAACAAGTTAATAGTTTTGATCTTTTTATTCAGTAATCCAAAAAATATCGTCTTTGTAGTTCAACATGCTATGCAAATGCTACAGATTAAATGTTAAATAAGCTAGTCGACATGATATGTATATGATATACTTGACATATATTCAAATGTATTCTCATTTGCGGATACCCATCGAATACCCACAGATAAAATTTAATATCCAAATCAACTTGGCAAATATTGTGATTTGCCAACTTCCAAACAATATGGGAAGTAAAAAAATAATCCATCTCTAAGAGTTTGCTATTTTGGACTCCAAATCAACTTGGCAAATATTGTGATTTGCCAACTTCCAAACAATATGGGAAGTAAAAAAATAATCCATCTCTAAGAGTTTGCTATTTTGGACTTGACAAAATGGAAAAAAAGAAGGCCCATAAGATGGTTTTTTCCGGCGCTACTAATTCTATATGCTTCCCATCCTCCCCTTCACGCAAACAATGCCGCTGGCGCATCATAAGTTCATTGATCGATTTCTTGGTGTCGGACCTAGCGTGAATCCTAAAAGGACAATGACTACCCACAGTGCCGGCCTTGCCCTAGCCCCTAGCAGACGTCGACTACCCTAGCTGGTCATAAAGATCAACAATGGGAAAAAGAGGGAACCACATACCTGAATGTTGGACGGCCTAGCTTCGCATTGAGGAGAAATCAAGAACGGCGGTGGCGTGACCTTTTTTTCACGCGGACGAAGGAGAGACACACCCTTTTCTTTGTGCGCTTGGGGGAAGGAAAGGCGCAAAGGCTTCGTGCGCGCGGGGGAAGGAAACACGACACTAGAAATCGTGATGACAAGTTGATATGCCAAGTTACTATTTTTGAGTGTCGGAAGTCATGATATGCCAAGTTGCTATTTTTGCCAAGTTGATTTGCCGAACTGTTAGAAGAAAAAATTTCTTATTTTACCAAAATTATATGGATTTTAAGTTGTTTTGCCAAACTCTTGAAGATGCTCGTGTACGGTAACTTCTTTGCCAAGTCTATCATAGCCTGCCCATAATAAAAATCGAACATATCTCCCTAGAGCTAACCTCCTGCAAAGATTATTCATGTCGCTCGCTGGCAATGGAAAAACGAAAATTCACTCAATTTCGGAAAACAAAGCTCTTGCTCCCCCAACGGGCCTCCACCATGATGAGACCTGTGGGCGAGAGCCGAGGAGTAACGCTCCACTTGGATGGGCTTTCTTCGCCACCACAGTCCAAGTTGGAAGGGATATACGACGAATCCACCCAGCACAAGCGACAGTCCCGTCCCGTCCTATAAATAGCAGACCACAACAGAGAGAGGGAGAGGGTGTCCCTCTCCGCTCCGTCCCAGGAAACCCGGTATAGCATCAAAGGAACGTTTTTTGTCGTGTTGATTGATCTCCTCCCTCCCCTTTCGCCCCGTCCTGCCTCCGGGCCTCACCCCCAGAAAAAAAGAAAGAAAGGAGTAAAGCCTGTGCCAGGTGAGGTGCTTTCCTCTCCTCTCCCTTCGATCCAGTAGGTTTGCACTCTAGTTCCTAGATCTTGTTTAGGCATTTGTCCATCTTGGAGTGGCACAGTCCCTAGCCTCCTACAACGGGTGATTGTTGTGGGGTTTTGATCATACTTTTTTTTTGTGCATTCGAGAAAGCCCCGTGCTTTGTTGGAATCCGTGTGCTTAGGGCTGCGTGGATCCTCTTCTCGCATCAAGAACATGTCGAAATCCGTGGGATTGGAGGGATTTGTGGGGGGTTTTCTCTTCTCTTTTGATAGGAATTGTGGGTGTTGATCTGTGTGGATTCTGTTGCAGGGGGCGAGAAGGAAAGGGGAGTCCTTTGGGGAGAGGGAGATGGCGCGCAATGCGGTGGACAAGGCGACGTCCATCGACGCGCAGCTGCGGCTGCTGGCCCCGCAGAAGCTCTCCGACGACGACAAGCTTGTCGAGTACGACGCCCTGCTCCTCGACCGGTTCCTCGACATCCTACAGGACCTGCACGGCGAGGACATCAGGGAGACGGTATGTAAATGCTCCAATCGATTCCTGCCCGTGGTGCTATTTGTTCCTTTTCGATTCTGGCAATTGATTTAGGTGGTAGATAGCTCGATCATGCTTGAAAATCTGTTTATACTGTCATGCATGCATGGGTCGCGATAGCAGGAGAATCATACAGAGCATCTGGGCCTTGTCCGTTGTGTGTTTCTATATGGTGATATTTTTCTCATCTGTTTTGGTATTGCACTCTGGTGATGGAAATTAGTGCTGCATTTAACAAATCGTAGTAGCACTGGGGGTCCACCCATTTGTTCTACAGTTGATGATCAATATTGTGCTAGTTCTCACTTTGTGTTTTCTAGCTTATCAAATTGGTAGATCACCATGATGTTCAAAACTGGTGGGGTTATCATGATGTGTATAGCACTTGCACTATAATCATGGCCTTTTGATACTCTTGAGTTATTATGCCCTTTGAACTATTGTTGTTGCTGATAGGAGGTAGTTTGCAGATCATATTTATTATCTTTTCTATGCATAAATAGTATGATAAAATGGTAAAAAGCCACGTTTTTTTTACAATGCATAGACCTACTATTTTACATTATCATTTTACCACTCAAGTAAGTCTATCTCCTTGCCCATTTTTTGGATATCTGCAAGCCAATCTTTGCTTAACATTCTGATAGGTGGCTTGATTTCTGTGCTCATTCGTTACACAGCAATTCCAGTCTGTTCACCAACTCACTCTACATTCGATAAAATTTATACTTTTTGCAATGCTGTAAAGTTTCCCTTTCTTGTGAATAGGTGCAAGAATGCTATGAGTTAGCTGCTGAGTATGAAAATAAGCTTGACCCCAAAATGCTGGATGAGATTGGGAATGTGCTGACCAGCTTGGATCCTGGAGACTCCATTGTCATAACCAAGTCATTCTCACACATGCTTATCCTGGCAAACTTGGCTGAGGAGGTACAAATTGCATACCGCAGGAGAATAAAACTGAAGAAGGGTGACTTTGTTGATGAGAACTCAGCAACAACTGAATCAGACATCGAGGAGACATTAAAGAGGCTTATGCATCAGCTTAAGAAGTCCCCTCTGGAGGTATTAGATGCTCTCAAGAATCAAACTGTTGACCTTGTCCTGACTGCACATCCAACTCAGTCTGTCCGGAGATCACTGCTCCAAAAGCATGGCAGGTTAGTCTTGAAGCTTTCTGAATTGTTAGATCTCAGGATGAGATTTATTCGATGGAGTTGAATATATGCAATATAGAAATGTTGGTTCAGTTCGTTCTTTATATGCACTATGCACCACAGCACCAGGGCAATGCAGTTTGTTCACACTGAATTTCACATACCCCTTTCATAGAAAACCTGATGTTTATTTTCTGCCTTTTTTTTTTAAGTGTAAGCATGTAAGCATTCCTTGCATGGTTTTGCAGTAGTCTGCCTTTTACAAGAAACAATAGCAATAGAAAAAAAAATCTCGAGGCATCTTGAATCATATGTTATATGTGCCTTTCGATGCCTTAGATTCTTCACCTTTCAATGTGCAGGATAAGAAACTGTTTAACTCAACTTTATGCAAAGGACATCACTCCAGATGAGAAACAGGAACTTGATGAAGCACTTCAAAGAGAGGTAATTTGCTTAGATATTTTGGTATTAGTGTTGTATAATACTATCTGTGTAGTAGTTAATATGGAAAACTGTCACCTTCACTAAATACTCCTGTTCCATATCTTATTTACAGATGAGTATATGTTTATATGATTCTAATATCCTGTTCCATTTCTTATCTACAGATTCAAGCTGCCTTTAGAACCGATGAAATCAGGCGGGCGCCTCCTACTCCGCAGGATGAAATGCGTGCTGGAATGAGTTATTTTCATGAGACCATATGGAAGGGTGTACCCAAGTTCTTACGCAGGGTCGACACTGCTCTTAAGAACATTGGCATAAATGAGCGGCTGCCATATAATGCCCCTATCATTCAGTTTTCTTCATGGATGGGTGGTGATCGTGATGGTACATGGCATTCTCTCTCCCTTTTTTGGATAGTATATTTGATGATGTGCTGAATCATGCAACTGTAGTTCACAAGAAAGATGTATATATATAGCTCTAAACTGATGTCCATGACAGGGAATCCAAGAGTCACACCAGAGGTTACAAGGGATGTGTGCTTGTTGGCTAGAATGATGGCTGCTAATTTGTATAATGCCCAGATAGAAGATCTGATGTTTGAGGTAAATATAAGGACACATTTTTTATTTGAATAATGTAGTGATATTAGTCTCACAAGAATTCTTTTTTGTCGCATGCAGTTATCTATGTGGCGCTGCAGTGACGAGTTACGTGTAAAGGTCGATGAGTTACAATGTTCCTCCAAGAAAGATAGAACAAAACACTATATAGGTGCAGATTATATTATGATATTTTTTGTTAAACTTATATATTATATCTTCAACATCCTTGCCTACCATCTGTTGCAAAATATTTAACCAAACTAGTCGCCAACCTGTTCTTTCCAATGGATGAAATAGTTATACATTTTATAAAGTACCTCCATCCAGAAAAGAATGCAGTTCTAGTTCTAATCTTAGTCAAACAATCTAAAGGTTGATGAAGTTTATAGAAAAGAGTATCAATAATTATGACACCAAGTAGGTACACTATGAAAAATTGAAAATACATTTCATGACAAATCTAATGATACTTATTTGGTATCATAAATATTGATATTTTTTTGGCACAAAGTTAGTCAAACTTGAGATGGTTTGACTTGGTACTATGCTAGAATTGCATTCTTTTCCGGATGGAGGGAGTATCATATTGCTTATGATTAATATGGATCCTCATTGTAACCATAAATGTGGTTCCAGTTTGATAGTTTATTCTCGGATTACAATAAACTGCATGAATCTATGCTGCTGAAGACTAATCTGAGACATGCAGATCAGGATTCTAATCTAAGTGATTCTAACCCACGTCAGCAATTGAGGAAAAATAGGCATGGCAAATCCATAGTCCAAAAGGGTTGGACTGTAAGAATCAGAAACAGTTACCTTGCAAAAAAAGGCATTGAAGGATTTGAAACATGCAATAAAACAAATGTATTTAGCTGTTAGCTTAATAAATATGATCATGAAGCAATGTAATATTAAGAAACAGCTGTCATCGGGACTCAGAAGTTGCATTGATATATGTGCTTTCTTGCCATGGTTGCATTTGAATCATGTTTTGCTCTCTGGATTTGTTTCTGAGACATGTGGATATCTATTTCTGTCGCTGTACTATGTTTAATATTGGAAAGAACCATATCACTATGGAGTTATATTTTTTAAAGACAAATTCTTGCTGTTTTCATGCAGATTTTGATATTTAGGATGACATTTTTGGCAGCAACAGGCATGATATGATGCATGCTATTTTTGTCTATTCCTTTATATTAATGCAGCCAATTAGACAAAACTAGGTGAAGTTAATACATGCTGACATGCTTTTCCTGGATGCAGAGTTCTGGAAACAAGTTCCCCCCAGTGAACCTTACCGAGTGATTCTGAGTGATGTCAGAGATAAACTCTACAACACGCGTGAACGAGCACGCCATTTATTAGCTAGTGGGTTTTCTGAAATTCCAGAGGAAGCAACCTTCACCGATGTTGAACAGGTATGTAAAGTGAAAACAGTAGTGTTCTTTTGATGTTCCTGGCAAGGATAAAAAATTAATCTGACCATATACTTTTAGTGCTATATTAAGATTGGATCCTATCATTTCCAAGATAAAGGATCTTTGTAACTGTTTCAGGATATTTTATGTTTTATGGATTCTGTCTCGATTGAATCTTTTTTTCTCTTACAGTTCTTGGAGCCTCTTGAGCTCTGTTACAGATCTCTCTGTGCCTGTGGTGATCAATCTATTGCAGATGGAAGCCTTCTTGACTTCTTACGGCAAGTGTCTACATTTGGACTATCCCTTGTTAGACTTGATATCAGGCAAGAATCTGACCGACATACTGATGTTATGGATGCTATAACTGAATACCTTGGCATCGGATCATACCGTAAATGGACAGAGGAGAAACGCCAAGAATGGCTACTCTCAGAACTTAATGGAAAGAGGCCGTTATTTGGTCCTGACCTTCCCAAGTCCGATGAGATTGCTGATGTTCTAGATACTTTCCACGTATTAGCTGAACTTCCTTCAGACAGCTTTGGTGCATATGTAATATCTATGGCGACAGCTCCCTCGGATGTTCTTGCTGTCGAGCTCTTGCAGCGTGAATGTCATGTGAAAAAACCACTGAGAGTTGTGCCATTGTTCGAAAAACTGGCAGATCTTGAGGCAGCACCTGCAGCTTTAGCTCGGCTGTTCTCTGTTGAATGGTACAGAAACAGGATCAATGGCAAGCAAGAAGTGATGATTGGGTATTCTGATTCTGGCAAGGATGCTGGTCGTTTCTCTGCTGCTTGGCAACTGTACAAGGCTCAAGAGGAGCTCATTAATGTTGCTAAGATGTATGGGGTTAAGTTAACTATGTTCCACGGACGAGGTGGGACTGTGGGAAGAGGTGGGGGCCCTACCCATCTTGCTATACTGTCACAACCTCCAGAAACTATTCATGGATCGCTTAGGGTAACTGTTCAAGGTGAAGTCATTGAACAATCTTTTGGAGAGGAGCATTTGTGCTTTAGAACCCTGCAACGTTTCACAGCTGCTACTCTTGAACATGGTATGCATCCTCCAATTTCGCCAAAACCAGAATGGCGTGCTTTAATGGACGAAATGGCTATTGTTGCCACAAAGGAATACCGATCAATTGTGTTTGAAGAACCACGCTTTGTTGAGTATTTCCGCCTTGTAAGTCTTCAGTTTTCTTTGCTTGTGTTTTCCTTTCCTACACACCTTCACTTGTCTTTATGTTGTTATTCCACTATGAGATTAATTCTAGCTTTTATTTAGTCCTTGGCATTTCACTCTTGTTTTTGTTAGCTGGGAATTCATCTTGCTAGACCTGAAGGTTAATATACTGTTTCATTATCGTTTTTTTACTGTTGTTTCATTATCGTCTTTTTACTGTCATGTCATTTTTTAACGTAGTTTTACTGTCATGTCATGTCATTACTCCTTGTAGTATACCCTATAAATTTATTTATTTATTTTTTGGTAATGGGTCAATTTTTCTGTGTAACCAATCCTGACATTTGTGTATTTCTTTCAAATAGGCAACACCAGAGATGGAATATGGTAGGATGAATATCGGAAGCAGACCATCGAAAAGAAAGCCGAGTGCAGGCATTGAATCACTGCGTGCAATCCCTTGGATCTTTGCTTGGACGCAGACTCGGTTCCACCTACCAGTGTGGCTTGGTTTTGGCGCAGCATTCAAACATGTCTTGGATAAGGACATACGGAATCTTCAAACCCTTCAAGAGATGTACAATCAGTGGCCATTTTTCAGGGTTACAATAGACTTGGTTGAGATGGTGTTTGCCAAAGGTGATCCTGGTATAGCGGCTCTGTATGACAAGCTTCTAGTTTCAGAGGATTTGTGGTCATTTGGCAAGCGTCTTAGAGCCAACTATGAAGAAACAAAGCAACTTCTTCTACAGGTGATGGTCTAAGATCTTCTTGCATCTGTTATGGACTGCTAGAGTTGCATGTAGACTATGTGATGCCTCTACCTGGCTTGAACATTGTGTGTCTGAATGAGTAGATAATTAAGGGCCTGTTTGGTTCTCCATGCTAATTTTAGCCAGCTAAAATTATTTTAGCTACTCTTGGGTGACTAGTGGGACTAAACTATTTTAGCTTCTTTTTAGTCAGTGTGTTTGGAAGTTTAGCTACTAAAGTGTTAAAGTTTAGCTGGCTAAAATTCAGCAAGGGGAACCAAACAGGCCCTTGTTAATTCGTAATCTATAGCCACATCATGCCCAACTACTTCCAGAGAATGTTTAGATACAGCTCCTAGAGTTGCATGTAGACTATGTGATGCCTCTACCAGGCTTGAACATTGGCATCTGAATGAGTAGATAATTAAGTTAATTCATAATCCATAGCCACATCTTGCCCAACTACATGCAGGGAATGTTTAGGTAAGGAGAAAATGGTTCTGGCAATAGGAATACAGGATGTTCATTTACCACACCCTTTTCTTGTCTCACCAGTGCATTGTGACCTTGTGAATTTCAGGTTGCTGGGCACAAAGACCTTCTGGAGGGCGACCCTTACCTGAAGCAGAGGCTGCGCATCCGTGACTCTTACATCACCGCGCTGAACGTTTGCCAAGCTTACACGCTGAAGCGCATCAGGGACCCTGGCTTCCAGGTGAACCCGGGGCCTCACCTGTCGAAGGACGTCATGGACATTGGCAAGCCGGCTTCAGAGCTCGTGAAGCTCAACACCACAAGCGAGTACGCCCCGGGGCTGGAGGACACCCTCATCCTCACCATGAAGGGCATCGCTGCCGGAATGCAGAACACCGGCTGAAAGAACAAGAATCCAGAGTGCCTTTCTTTATTCTGAGTTGATGTATCTATCGTAGCGTAGGGGATCATGGCGTGAGCCGGTTAACAAGACGTACGGGGTGCACACCTGGATATGGGATTACTATATGCTATTTGCTATATCGAACTCCTATGTATGCATATCCATGTTGCTTGAGCCTGCACTTAGCTTTTGGATCATAACTTGTTAGGTTATGCGTAGGTCATCTTGTTGCGGCCAAATAACTCTTGAGCTGTGCCGTTTGGTGCTGGGATGCTGGCTTATTTGTGCCGAGGAGTCTACTGAATGCTTGGATCATTGTATTGTATCTTCTCTGTCGTGCGGTATCTTGTTGAATACTACTACTGTGTCGTGGACAAACGGACAGGCTGTAGAGAGGAGCGCGGCGTGTATCACGCACGCGCAGCGGCCGCCCCTGGAAGCTGCGAAGGGCCGGAGCCCGTGGCCGGAGCATCTACAACATCAAGTCACCTAGAGCTCCGATCAAGAAAAAAAAAGTCACCTAGAGCTAATAATGTATTTATTTAAACCTGTAGATGTTAATATGTATTATAAAAAGAAATATATCAAATTTGGTTTAGCATAAAAGAAAGTGATGTGTATATAATTTAAAACGGATCAACGGAGGGAGAAGCCCGATTGCTTCTATATCCTCAGTGTTATTTTAAAAACAAAAAAAACAAAAAACAAAAACGGTCGTGGCGTAGTACTGGTGTTATTCCAAAGTCGATCATTGTACTTTATACGGTTTGAGTGCCCGTATCTTCTAGTCTACGAATGATAATGTAGTGCATTTCCGTTGCGCTCGAATTTATGCGGCCTGCCCTCTTGGTCCCTTGTCGCATGGCTCCATGTCTCAGGGGTCCCCGGCGCTCCCGCTCGTACTTGCCACACTAGCATAACTCGCTCATGTTCGGTCGCACTTGCACAGTACCGGGCCGGCGGTCGGCGGACCGCGGTGAGCACGGCCAAATCATTGGCGAGCGCGAGGTAGGTAGGTGCCGACGGTGAGCATGACCAAACCGTGCCGTCGATGCACACGTCTACTAGCAGTAGCAGTAGCAGGTCAGTCCATTCGTGCCCGAACCACAGCAGCAGCACACGAAAAGGAGATGGGGAGATCCGACGACCGTTCTCACACAGGTACTGTACCACTCCGCTCCCTCCGAATCGCTGATGGATATCCTGGCCCTGGTGGTGGCGGCCCCGAGCCGGCAGGACCGGCGCATCGCGGCAGCCGATGCCCTGGAGGCCAGCCAGCCAGGCCCGCCTGGGGGCGGGCGGGCGGCCGGACTGTTGCGCCCGCGCAGCCGCAGCCGAGCCGACGAGGCAGCGGCAGCCGGCAGACCGCCCGGCGAGCGGAATGGACCGTAGCGTGTCATCGTGAAGCGTGAGACCGACGACGGGGCCGCGACCGGATTCCGGAGCACTGCACTGCACCGTATCTGCTCGCAGATGTTGACTACGTGTCCCCGGCCGCCTCAGCGTTCATTCATCACTGTGACACCCCGCCGCTGCGATGAGCCTGACGGGCGCGCGGCTGCCACTGACGCGCAGTCGCGCACGGCAAAAAGAGACAGCCGGACGGCCAGAGCGTGGCAGTGGCAGCGGCAGCGGCGGGGGGACCGCCGGACCGGGCCATGCTCTCTGCCTCTGGCCTCTGGCCTCTGCTCTCCGCGCGCTAGCTCCGACGCCGGGCCGGCCGTACCCGCGGCGGAGATCTCCATTTATTGGCGGTGACGCGCCCACGTTCTCTTGCCCTTGCCTTGCCCGCACCCGCATCAATGGATCCATCCGATTCCCATGGACGGACGCACCCGAGGCGACGACGACGGCCCCACGCCGCAGTTGGTTTTTGTTTGGAGCCGGAGAAAGAAAACAAAGGGCTCTACTGGCACCGCTGCATGAGACATGAGACGGAGATAACGCAGGCTCACTCACAGATATCACAGCTCTGCTTGCACGGGAGCACTGTTGGACCGCCAGCATGAAATGCCCACCGCGCACGTACTGCTCTGGATCCACTCTCTAGCGTCTAATCAATGTCACTGCCTATGCAGATTGCGGGTCGGGCTACGAATAACAGCGTTTAATGTCCTAAACAGTGTGACTCTGACGGTACAAAGGAGTACAACTGTACAGCAAGGTTTAATTTGGACGAGTGTTTCTGTATGATGAACCAGCAGTAGTACATACATTATTTCAACAACATTTTCTCTTGGCCGAATCAAGTCCGCTGTTCAGGAAAAGGAAAGAGCACGTACACTACTCATCTGTGTGCACTGCATGCTGGATGGGACGACTGATCAAAAGAAGCACTGACTGAGAGTTAGACAGGTTTAGTTTTCAAAAAAATTTCAAGATTTCTCGTCACATCGAATCTTTGGACGTATTATAAAGCATTAAATATTAATAAAAGAAATAACTAATTACACAATTTGTCTGTAATTTGAGAGACGAATTTTTTAAACCTAGTTAGTCCATGATTAAACAATAATTACCAAATACAAACGAAAATGCTACACTAGGCAAAGGCAAAAAAAACTACCCAGGTCTTACTACTCCACATTGATGAATCTTCCCGCGTGGTCCAAAATGACATGTGCGACGACTGATCAAAAGAAGTACTAGTACTGTTACATCTGTATGTGACATGTTGAATTGTTTTCAAAAAATAACAGTATGTTTCTTTTTAACTTCGGGTTGTTGTGGACTCTAGTCTTACATACAAGCAGAAGCTTACACGGACGGGGAAGTTCCTAAAATGAGAATGTTAGCATCTAACTCCATTTATTTATACCATAATATACACAAACTGCATCCCACGAGTTTAGTCCAAGGTTTTTGAACGCAAGGAACATGTCCATGGTTGAAAGGGGAAAAAAAAGATCTACACAACTGCCACCTGTTCGCCGGCTGAAAAAAAAGGTGCTACTAATATTTAAGCTTATTTGTTATAAAAAATACAATATTTCATGACTAAAAATAATGTCGATAAGTTTAAGCAAACAGGGGTCTACTATGCAAAATCCTAAAGCATCGTTTTTTTGCCTTTTGGACTAACAAGAAAAAGGCAAACATGGTTTGGCTTTTCCAACCTAAGCAACACCTTCTTTTGTCCTCACCATACACTTCCGTGTTTATAGGGCCAAAGGTGCAAAATGCACGGCAAAAGCTTATCTCTTTTCACGAGAAAGAAAAGGATATATATTCTTGTTTTGGGGCTTGTTTAGTTTCGAAAAGTGAAAAGTTTTCGGTACTGTAGCACTTTCGTTTGTTTGTGACAAATATTATCCAATCATAGACTAACTAGGATCAAAAGATTCGTCTCGTGATTTACAGCTAAAATGTGTAATTAGTTTTTTTTTTGTCTATATTTAATGTTTCATGCATGTGCCACAAGATTTGATGTGACGAGGAATCTTGAAAACTTTTTTGTTTTCATGATAAACTAAACAAGGCCTTGGATTGTTTTATGTCGTAAAGGCAGCCATCCATTGGAAAGTGTGGAAGGTGCCTTTGCATTTTCTTAGTAGGTCGGTTTCTTAGTAAACAAGCCACGTTCGCGTTGACACTTGAAGCCAACGTTCTGGCAAAAACGGAATATATTACATTTTAGTTAGAAGAAAACATATATAAACCAGATAAAGTATTCCTTTGGAGTACTTTGTGGAAATGGTACTGAATATACCACATAAACAAGCTTATTTGGCGCTGGACAGCATATGGGTTCTATTCTTCCAAATCAGCCTACCGTGCGCTACTCGCGGCCTCTAGCCCGGTCTACGACTGCCCGCTGATATGGAGAACTTGGGCACCTCTACGCGTCAAAATCTTCCTATGGCTCGCCATCAGAAGACGCCACTGGACAGCCGACAAAAAACGCCGGCACGGACTGGAGGCAGCAGACCGGTGCTACCTTTGTGACCAGGAGCCCGAGACCATCGACCACATCATCGCCACCTGTTCTTTCTCGCGGCAAATTTGGTGGACCATGTTGGCCACTCTTGGTTCCGACGCGTCTCAGATCGGAGCTGATAAGTGGCTAGCATGGTGGGAGAGCTGGAGACACAGATGGCACGGAGATAAACGTAAAGGAGCGGACACTTTATTCGCCTTGGTAGCATGGGAGATATGGAAAGAACGCAATGCGCGCTGCTTCAGGGGCTCCCCGGCCACAGTCGGTCAACTTCTGTCGACCATCAAGATCTCTGGAGATCTCAGTTCGGGAGTAGTTAGCATGTCGTGTTGCGGGGAGGGCATTATCCTTGTACCACCTGTCAAACCTCCGCCGCCAGCGCCTTGGCGCTTTTGTAAAAAAACTTGCTTCTACTTAATACATAGATGCGCAAACCTTTTGTGTATTCGAGAAAAATATATGTTTGGATACTTGCCAAAGAAAAAACCTCGTGAACCCATATAAAAGGGCCGTGACAAACTTTGGTAGATTAATCTGTTCGCTTGGCTGATGAGCCATGACTAAAAGTACTGTTTATTGATTTATTGTGAGAGAAAAACACTATTGAATGATTGACAAATTTAGCACATAAGCTCAAGCAAATAGGCTCGTCAAACAATTGGTGATATATACATTTAGAATTTTACCGGATGCTTCAAAGATGTACATACTAGTCTATAATTTTGCGCTATGTTTGAACCCATAACTAATAGAAATTAATTATGCTCGTGTTCTTTATTTCTCTCTTTTTTATTTTCTAAAAATATGAATACAGGGCTTGTTTCATTGGTGTTCTAGGTAACATACCTTGCCCAGGCAACAAAAACATCCAGCAAAAGGCAAGCAAAATTGGACGCATGGGATTGCTATCGGGCTCAGGTAGCTTTTCCAAGGTCGTTCAAACCAAATAAGCCCGTAGATCCTATATTAGTTTTTCTCCTCTGCATAGTTTATATGTATATGTTTTATAATGGCATGAGCAGGTAATTTGACTACGGATTTGGAGGTTACTTTATGTTGTCTGAGGTGAGTAATTTTTAGAAAATCAAAATAGACATGGTAGCAATTATTATCAATGATGGCCGGAGTCTATCGAATTGACGGTTAGATTTTTTATTTTTTAAAAAACTTAGGATTTATCATTTTCTCTAGTGTTTCTCCTGAGAATTAACGCTAGACTTTGTTGAAACATTCAATTAGTTAAATGGAGCCATTTTAGAAAAAAATGTTTCTCAACTAGGGGCTTATAGGAAAGTACCAAAAGAAGAAAAATTGATGCATCACACATGCCCTGATGATAAGATGATAGATAAGTCGTGGACAAACCTTGCTAAACATGCACCCGCATTGAGATTATTCCAAAAGCTTAAAGAAGACCAAAAAGTTGGATGGGCATCCATGGACTTTTGGGTAAAATAATGGCACATGCTTGGATGCGGTGGAAGTGGGATCGACGAACCTAGAAAAAAAGAAAGAAAGAAAAGGGACAGGGAAAGCCCACTGCCGTGCTCGCTCTTTTGCTTTATTCTAACCAGGAGACTAGTTTAAGGGTCTCTTTGAACCTATTGATGTTAACAATTAGCAACTAAAATTAATAGTAGTAGACACGCATGTTATTAGACTAAGGAGATATTTGGGACTGCTCCATATTTTTTACTAAACAGATTCAGCTCCACATAACTTTGTTCTGGTAAAAAAGATAAAGTTGCGAGAGCACTTAAAGTAGTGCTCTACAAACTTAAGGTCTTTTGTGGATTGTTTCACGGTAAAATTTGTGAAGTAGAGCCCACGGAACAAATTTAAATAGACCCTAACTAGTACTCCCTCTATCCCAAAAAAGTGATATTTTTACTTTCAGACATCATATTTCACCATTCGTCTTATTCAAAAAATTCTATAAAATATAAAATAAATAAATAAATATTAAAGTATACTTAATGATAATATATGTCATAATAAAATATATAATATTTAGATAAAAAATTAAATAAGACGGATAGTCAAATAAGATATTAAAAATAAAAAATAATATTTTTTTTAGGACGGAGGGAATATGCATTATTTGGTTGCACTAGCAACTTTGAGATTGCTAATAGATGATGTGCCAGCCACCTATTAGCAATTACCAATATATTAGTAGGTGGTTTTAAATAGCCTCTGCTAATAATTAGCTAATTAATAGTTACTGTACTATAAATTATAAGACGTTTTAGATTTTTTTAGATTCACAACTTTTGCATACATCTAGATATATATTATTATGCCTAGATACATAATAAAAGTTATGAATCTAGAAATTTTAAAGTATCTTAAATTTTGGAACAAGAAAGTAGTATGTATTACTAGATAATTATATTTGAAGATATAAATACAAATACTATTTATTATATAGAATTTGGTTAAATTTGAGCTTGTTAAATAGAGGGAGCAGGAGAGAAGGAGAGTGTCAAAAAGTTTTGTACTGCCCAAATGAATGATTGAAATGAATGCTGGCATGAAAAACTCCTTCACCAGGGCTTCAGTGATGAAAAGCTGCAGGCTGCGTTTCACCAGAACGGCGAGAGTCACGGTTCATGTGTGCTGGCTGTTGCCTGTTGTAGAGAATCTAATATGCTTCAACTTCACTTTCCGAGCCAAAAGGTGATATGGCCACAGCCTTTTTAAGTTGCCATTTGCCATTAGTTGGGGACTTTCAACTCAAAAGTTCCTTTTTTTTCCAGAACAAGGGCTTTCTCTAAAGCACTTTTCGGATTTGCTTTTCCTGCACTGTCCCTGCAGATTTCTTAAGCCGAGCCGAGGTGTGGCAGCCTTTTGCATATGATCATCACTGCATCGCCCAGAGAGATGAGAGTCTTTGTTAAAAGCAAGGAAACAGCATGTACTCGCAGGAGTGCCCACCATCCGTTCCTTTTGGGTTGGTTACACGTACGTTTCCTCTGATGCTTTTGGGAGCGGGTTTTGGGCAGGGGTTTAGGCGCCGTTGCTGGGGAAATTTGTTGCAGCGCGATCAATGCGGTACGGAGTGATCCATATATCACTTGGCCGGCCAGTTAGACACATATGGTCACTTCATATTTCGACGTGCATTTGTCAAACATATCACTTTCAGTGTGCCTTAGCTCCCCTGCAAGGCTGCAATTCCTCAGACAGCTTGTAGATCAGGTTGGCAAGAAAGATACAGTAGGTCGCCAATTGATAAAGGGAAGAGGCAGACGAACAACCAAAGAATGGGAATGCCTGCAACAAATTGTATAATAAACAAAGGTACACTATCTTAAAGGTCCAAAAGTTCATTGTTTAATATTATCATGCATTTTCTTCTTTCTCTTTTGATATCAATGGAGCTCCTAAACAAAAGAGGAGGAAATAAGAGGGGCCGGGTCCCCCATTACTGAAGTTGTTTGTTGATCTCTATCTCAATCTCTCATCTAGGCGATGATATTAAATCTTGATCTCTACTCATGTGTTCGTGTCTGATTCGAATTATACTCCACTCAAAGCTTACATGTCCATATCTTATATGATTCCAATACGAAGTCCTCGGAATTTATGTGTCCACGTTCAATTAACGAGCTTCAATTCAAAAAATGTTGAGACCTTGTTTGCAATGCTTGGCTATATAGTATCTAGTAACAAGAGCCATGCATGCGATTTTTTCTCTGGGATTTAGTTTGGATTCAACCATTCTTTTTAGGGATTGGAGTAGATTGAAGGAGGAATTGAACTAAATTCTTCCTAAATACACAAAGAGAATGATTAATCCAAAGAGCCCCGAGGGTCGATTGTTCCCTACTATTACTACTCAACCTTGATACCTGAGTTTCCTTGGTATGTGCAATACTAGCCTCTGCGCCTAACAAATGATAATGGAGGGAGTATCTAGTAACAAGAGTCATGTAGGTGATTTTTTTTTTCCTCCGAGGACTAGTTTAGATTCAACCATTCCTCTTAGGGATTGCAGTTGATTGAAGATGAACTTAAATAAATTTCTCCTCAATACTCAAAGGAAATGATCGATCCAGGAGCCCTCTAGGTCGATTTTTTTCCTCCCTGCTACCGTGCTACACAGCCATCTACACACATACGAGTAAGGTACAGAAAGGAGCCACCGTAGCCTCGTCCTGTCCTCCTACATGGCTTTGCAGCTGCGCGTAGAGAATCAGGCAGGGCACGCGACCCACGCTCGGGCGAAGCGCCCCCATGCCTTCGCTTTTCCGCAACAGATTACTCCCGGTCCACTCCCTCCTCGCCGTCCCGTCCCAACCCCACACGCGCGCAACAGCGCTTTTTATAAAAACCGGCAGATTCTCCTCGAATCACTTGTAGCTCCACATGCACGCACCCTCGACGCCTCCATCCGCCCAAATCACACACGAAGAACTGACTTCATCACAAGAGCTTCGAACCCTCGCCCGCGCCACCCGCACCGTAACCTTTTGTTTTTTTTTCCATTCAGTTTCACCACCACGCCGGCCGACCCGACCCGACTCAACTCACACTCCCACAGTACAGTACAGCACAGCCATGTGTGTATCCGTCCATGCATCTGCGGTCTGTCTTGTGACGGACGGGCCTGGGCATTTAAGTAGCAACGACCCCTTCGTCCCCGCCACCTAGCTCCCTGTTGTGTCACCGCCGAGCCTCTCGCTCCAGAGCCCTTCCCTGTCCTCTCTAGCTGCTACTACTACTACTAGCACTTCCATTTACTGGTGTTTCCTTGCTTTGACGAAGCACCAGATGTTGTCCCACGTCGAGATGGCCCCCGCGGCCGGCGGGTTCAAGCTCTTCGGCAAGGTCATCACGCGCACGCAGTGCGCCGCCGAGACTGCCCCGCCGGCGGTGCCGACGCAGGAGCAGGAGCCTGCCGCGGCGGCGTCGAGGAGCACGGCCGCCTTCGCGCGGGAGAGGGACGATCCGGACGAGCGCGACCAGCCGATGGTGAAGCGGGAGGCGGCGGCCGCGGCGGCGTCGGACCACGACTTCGTCGTCGTCGCGGACAAGCAGCAGCAGCAGCACTCCGCCGCCGCGGGCGGGCCGGCGCCGGCGTCCGAGAGCGACGACAGCAAAGGCCAGCAGCAGCACCCGCGCCCGCGGCAACACCACCAGCAGCAGCATCAGGACACCGTGGAGGCCCGCGCCGCGGCGGCCGCGTCGTCGGCGCCGCCGCTGCCGTGCCCGCGGTGCCGGAGCCGGAACACCAAGTTCTGCTACTTCAACAACTACAACGTCAACCAGCCGCGCCACTTCTGCAAGGACTGCCACCGCTACTGGACCGCGGGCGGCGCGCTCCGCAACGTCCCCGTCGGCGCCGGCCGCCGCAAGAACCGGCCCCTCGGCCCCGTCGGCGCCGTCCCTGTCCCCGTGCCCGTGCCCGTGCCCGTGCCGGCCCACCTGCACCCCGCTGCGGCGGCGGGCTTCGTGCTCGGCTTCCCCGGCCAGCACCCTTCCTCCCCGACGACGTCGCCGTCGACGGCCGTCTACGCGGAGCGGTGGCCGGTCTGCCCCGACCGCCGGTTCTGATGTCGTTCTGACGTGATTGATCGAGCGCAGGCAGACCCCTCGGAATCGGATAGGAGAGCTAGTGGGGTGGTTTGACTTTGCATAATTTGCTGGTGATGAGGTTGGGAAGGCTGCCTTGTTTGTACGTGCGTGAGGCTTACACAAACACCAAACCAAAGAGGGTATGGATTGATGGATGGATGGAGGACGACGACATGGAAATGGCTTCTGTTTTCATCTCTTTTTCTCTGTGTCTAGCTCGTCTGTTTCCTTCTTTTGTTGTCTTTGCTACTAAAGCTTGGCTTTAGCTAGTAGTACCTTACCTTGCAGTTGCAAATGTGTGTAAAAAAGTGTAAATGTAACAGCAGGGGAAGGTTGCAAACACCCAGCGTGCGTGCTCAAATGTGATGCGATCAGCGATCCCATGCACTCCTGTCCAGTCCGGTGCTTAACTCGGATCCCCGGGAGTCGGTGCTCACTGCTCAAAGTGCTGAGCTTCAGCTCGCTGCTCGCACGACCCGCGTCTGGGAAAAGGTGACGACGGAGTGCTGATGCTCTGCAGATGGAGCTCGGCATGCATTCTCTTCGCGCTAGCAGACTGCACAGCACCAGCACGGATCAGAGTGTGACTGTGTGAGTGAATGGAAGGAAAAGACCCCGTATCCATACAGACCGGTGTGTTAAAAAAGGCGATGATGCTGTTGACCGCGCGCGCAGAAGACGATGGGCTAGACAACGAAAAGGCGGCAGTTGCTACATGGCCACGGTCACATTTCCGTGTGTGGTTGGCCCAGCGCTTTTCACCACCCTTTTGGGAAGTTTCATCACAATGGGCATGGGCATGGGGCATGGGGGACAGGGCACCTGGCCGCCGGGTGGGCTTTTACCGGCCATCAATGCCCGCCCCGACGAAAGATCCGCGCGGCCATTACTAAAAAGCGCCGGGAGATAAATATTCCAACCGTCAACTTGTCAGGAGTCAAGGAACGCGACGCTGGAACGGAACCACAAGAGGAGAAGATAGCCCTACGCCTACTACTGTTGCTGTAGGCTCCTCTTTCTCATCGTCCTCTAGCTGCTGCGCTTTGCGGGCTTTAGTCCTTGTTTAGTTCGCAAAATTTGTAGTTTTTGACTAACGTAGCACTTTCGTTTTAATCTGACAAATATTGTCCAATCACGGAGTAACTAGGTTTAAAAGATTCATCTCATAAATTACAGGTAAACTGTGCAATTAGTTTTTATTTTCGTCTATATTTAATGCTCTATGCATGCGACCAAAGATTCAATGTGATGGGGAATCTTGAAAATTTTTGCGAACTTAAACAAAGTCTTAATTGCTCGCAAAGTTACTTTGCCGCGGGTTTACTGCTCTCCCGCGCGCGTCGTCGCGTGTGGTTGGGAGTTGCGCGACGGACTGCGGCGCGGCCCCGGGGCGGGGACCTTTTCGCTCGCGCGGCCTGCTCTGCTGACAGCTCGCCCACACAACACAAACCGGTGATGCGGGTGGGCCTAACCTCCTCCGGCTTTCGATGTCATTACATGCGATCAAAAACCTAAAAGTTTACAAAATCTTCTATTACATCAAATCTTACGACACAAATAATCTAAAAGTTTACAAAATCTTCTATTAAATCAAATCTTACGACACAAATATAGAACATTAAATATAGATAAAAAAAATAACTAATTACATAGTTTACTGTAAATCACGAGACATATCTTTTTTTTAAACCTAGTTAGTCTATGATTGGACAATATTTATCAAATACAAACGGAAGTACAACAATGTCAAAATTTAAAAAAAAATACATCTAAACAAGACCATAGTATGGATTATTGTATTTGGGGCTACATACTTAATGAATCATCGTTTAATAAGGTTCCGTTTGGTAGAGCTTCTCCAGCGGCTCCCGAAGCTGTTTGTAGCTATTTTCTGTTAAATGGGTAAAATAAACGGCTTTACTAATGAAGCCTCTAAAAACATGCTCTCACAAAAATTTTAGGTGGGAAAGAGCCAAAAATAGTGGCTTTTCTCGGCTTCACCTCATCCCACATGGCATCATGTGAGAGCATATTTTAAGAAACTCTATATGTGGAGCTATTTTGCCAAACGATTTACCAAAACGACTCTAGCTCCATCGTCAGAGCTGTTTATAGAGCTGAAGCCCCCCAAAAACACTAGGTATTAGATCAGTCTCAATGGAAATTTCATTTTACAGTTTTCAACGTATCTAGATTTTAGAAACAGTGCAGAAAAAGTGCTATTCTTATGAAACTCTCTCTACTCCTATAAACTCTCGTCATCCTCTCTTAATTAATATAATGCTACATCAACATAATTAATATTTATAAAACTATGATGAGACTCCATTAAAAGTGGTCTTATGCTGACGGCTAGTACAAGTACATTGATGAGTGGATTTTTGTGTCACGTAGGTACTATAACTAAAGTAAAGACTTATTTAGTTTCTATTCAAAATTTTTTCTTTACATCTCATCGAATATTTATATATATATATATATGATATTAAATATAGATAAAATATAACTAATTATATAATTTTCATATATTTTGTAAACAATTTTTTTAAATTTAATTAGTTTATATTAGATACTAATTGTTATAATTATAAATATACTGTAGTATCTAAAAAGTTTTCTTTTCCCAACTCCGCCTGCACTGCAGCTTGGACTGGGGCAAAAAGCTCATCCCATGGCCATGACGTGCACTGGGTTCCTTTCCTTCTCTTTCCGGCTGTAAAAAGGGCCCGACGACTCTGAACCCAAAAGTTGGTGATGCTGGCGGACTTCCGCAGTTCAGCAGCAGCAGACTGTCTTGTTTAGATGTGCACTGCTTAGCATTTTCGTTTATTTGTAATAAACATTATTTAATTATAAACTAATTAGAATTAAACAATTTATTTCACGATTTATCGATAAACTATTTAATTAGTTTTTATTTTTATTTATATTTAGTGTTTTATGCATATGTCGTAAGATTAAATGTGACGGACAATCTTAAAAAAAAATTAGTTTTTGTTGGGAACTAAACAAGGCCTGAAATCGACAACCTTTTTCTTTATATATTACGGTCACTCGGTCGTCCCGGTTGCTTCATTCGGAAGCGTAGCGTCGCGCTAGCGTGTTGCCTTTCCTCGGCAACGACGCAAAAGCACAGGAGAAACTACGCGCTCGCTCGCGTCCGACGCTACTCGCGCGCGGCGCCCCGCCCGTCGAGAAAAGAAAACGGCGGCATGCCCCCCGGCCGTCTCGTCTCATGTCTCATCGATCGAGATGGGACATGGCTGGGATTGGATGGATATCCATGCTGCCGCACTAGTACCACTACCGCCCGTGACGTGGACGGACGCCACGGGGTCTGCTACTCTCTGCTTTGATCTGGTGGTTTGTTAAGCTAGGGATGAGGACCCGGTACTATGATGAGGCCATTAAATCGGCCGTTTTCGTTAATGCAGGAGACGGGTTGCTTTCCGCTGCAATCAAGGGGAAGAGCCCAAGGAAGGGAAGATACATGTAGCCCTCAAGAAAACGATCTGTGCTGGTCATCCTCTGGTTAGCTACTGTCGATACATGTCAATTATTAATGCTGGCCAATCGTTTAGGGAAGAAGAAACTTGACCAGCTCAGAGAGAGAGAGAGAGAGAGAACTTATCGGCGGCGGCATGTGGCTACGGTTTGTCTGTCACTTTTATGAATAGTGAAACCAGCGAAATATAATGCTCAACACAGTTAGCAAAAGCATTGGACTCTGTTCACATCTCATTCTCGTAATGATTCAAGTAGATAGTAGTAATATAGAATCTGAATTCTGAAGAAAAAGGGATGAGAATGTTTGGATCTTATTCTCGTACCAGTGATTATTGTCTTTGTATAGTGAGAATGTCCTATTAACTCGGTGACCATTTGTGTCCATTTATTCGACCATTCTATCTTGTTTAATTGACAGTGCAGGCCATTTAAGTAGCCGTGTATAACCTAAATAAACGCTAAACGATATGTGTCTGACAAATTACCATGTAACGTCTTGGTGAACATTGATAACAAGACCTATTTGGATTCTAAAATAATCTTATTCAATAATCCAAATGTTTAGATCTCACCATTCTTATATTTTTAGAGATCAAACAAGACATTAGCCGCTCGTACAACTAGTCAAGTACTCAACTGTGTGATTGCTTCTTTCCCCTCTTTTCGACCAGGAGTGAGCCGTCTTGGAGGAAAAATTGAAAGCTAACCCTGAACTAAAGCTACTAGAAGATTTGGGGGAAAAGTGCACTTTAGAGTACTTTGATTGATCTTTATGTAGTACACGAAAAGCTTGGCTTTTCCGATGGCATTTTGGCAATCCACTTGAAATTGCGTACATGTGTGCAATTCTGACGTGGGAGCGGACTCCTTTCGCACCTTGCGTAGCATTGTCGGCACAAATGTGCAGCACTGCATGTATAAGGAATGCTCTTATCCGTTTCTCTAGTGAAAACTGTCTAGGACTGTCCATGAAAATACTTAGCCTTCCCAATGCTAAGTTGGCTAGTAGTCCCATCCTCTACGTTTGCAACAGTTATCCAAATTATAGCTTCAGTAGAGGTCCTATCCTCTACGTTTGCAACAGTTATCTAAATTGCTTGCTTTGACAAAAAGATAGAACCATCACTCAAAAGCGCGTTGTGACAAAAAAGCAAACCATACTAGAAAAAAGAAACAGGCTAAAGTTCCAAACAAAAACTATAAACCTACCATGCCTATTACGTGACTATGATACAATAAGAGTAGCATGCGATGTAAGATTGGTTGCTTCAAAAATCAAAACTCATGTATCTATACGGCTTGTCATTTTATTTTGAGGCTATATATAGTACGTCATTTTATTCTGAGGCTAATATTATTGTTAGCCTACGTTGAAGTTGTCCTTACATGGTAGTAGCACGTGTTTCTTTTAATTTGTTTCCACGTTGGATTAATTGGCTAGAAAACGGAAACGGAAGAGGGGTTTTCCAGCCCATCTCCATCCGTTTATTTCATTCCTAATCTATCATGACCAAATTTATTACAAAACAAATCCAACTACCTAAATCAAATATGTATAGTACATACATAATAATAGACATTCCACAGCGTCAAGTCTCAATTATTCCTCCACTGTATTCTGTTATTTTAGTATATGGATGTCCTTGCCACCTTAAGTACTACTTAGTAAATTAAATTCCATGTCAAATATTCCCGGTCACATGTATGTGAATAATTTCACGTTAAGTTAAACAATAATCTAACAAATATATGAATGATGTTGAAGCCACGTGGAACTAGAACTCTAAGTAGAGAAGTCCAACAGATCCGAACGGAACATCATTGCACAAATGTGGTCAGCTGTCAACTTGTCAAGTGTGAATGTGTGATTCATTTGATCCGACATGAGACGTCAGGCAGCTAAAGGCTATAACGATAATACTCCTACCATTCATCGAAAGGACCATCTGTAAACCTCACCATAAATAAATAAATAAATAAATAAATAAATAAATAAATAACCGATGAACATAACTACAGTATAACACAAATCGAGGCTAAGTGAGCTGAAGGACGGGAGTGGAGTGTAGTAGGTCCAGAGCTGTAACCCAGCCCATAAACATGTTTATTAGGATGGGAGGCCCGCAAACAAATATAGCCAACTTTGTTGGGCCACCGCCGGGCGCCGTCCTGTGTTGGCCAGCCAGGCGCATCGCTGCTGGTCTGTTTCTCAAAAAAAAAAAAAAAGTGCCGGTCTGTTTCTCACGAAAAAAAAAAACTGCCGTCTCCTTCTGGCCGACTCCATTATTTTCGCCGCGCTTTGCTCTCACGAGATGAAAAACGCCACCGGATCCGAAGCCGGTCGGCTCCTCGTCCTCGCACAGCAGCGATCGTTTCGTCCTGGAACGCGCATGCCAGCGGGCGGCGGGCGGCGGGCGGCTGTGGTAGCGTGCGTGCTCCCGGGCTCCCGGCCCATGACGCCCCTGCATGAGTTTCCATGTCGGCATCAGCGTGTCGTTTTTTATGCACCGGAATTGAATGCGGAGGTGGAGCGCGAAGGAAGCAGTCGGTGCATGCATGTTGAGTACAGAAAATTGTTCGTCAACTCCTTGGCCTGCCGACCATTAGCTATGGCACATGCCTCCCGGAGCGGTAACCTGTTACAAGATGATGAGTATATACGGGGGGATGCACAACGTGTTGGCACAGAAACAACCCTGTATTTCATCACCAAATTCACCACTAGCTCAACGTACTAGCATCGTCGCTATTGTCAACACAGCCTGATAAGATACCAGAACTGCCGGAGTGATCGATCCATACAACTCCAGAGACGAGAATGACGGTGAGTTTCCGCGCTATATTCATGCATTTTCCTTGTAGTAATAGTCTACTGGGATCCCTGATGTGTCTTAATTACGTACATCACCTACAGCTCGTGGAGATGTGCGTGCACATGGACTGCCCCGGGTGCGAGAAGAAGATCCGGAAGGCGGTGCAGCGGCTGGAAGGCGTGCACGACGTGGAGATCGACATGGCGCAGCAGAAGGTGACGGTGAACGGGGACGTGGAGCAGAAGAAGGTGCTCAAGGCGGTGCGGCGGACGGGCCGCCGCGCCGTCCTGTGGCCGCTCCCGTACGCTCCGGCGGGCGCGGCCGCCGGCGGGGCCGGCGCCGGCGCGGCGCACGTCCTGGCGCACCAGCAGCTCATGTACCAGCCCGGCGCCGCAGGCCTGGCGGCGCACGCCAGCCACGCGGCGCGGCCCGCGTCCTCGTACAACTACTACAAGCATGGCTACGACGACTCGCGCATGTACGGCGCATACTACCACCACGGTGCCAACTCGGCCGTCGCCGGCACCAGGGCCACCGACTACTTCAGCGACGAGAACGCGCAGGGGTGCTCCGTCATGTGATTCACAGACAGGATCCCCATGTCAGACATGTAAATTTCAGAGGTATAATTGGAAATTTGGAATCGGTGTGGAAGCCTTGGAATTACAAGCTATCGTATATAGTATGCAATATACATGTGATTGACGACAGACTTTTCTCACCTCCAATGCTTTGGCAATTTTGGTTTGGCATTTGTTGTTGTTTGCCAACTCCCAATTGCAAATGCAAAGGAAAAAATATGGTCATCCCCAATGGTTTGGCATTCTGGACTTAGCAATTACCTAGTGGACCCAGCCAATTCTTTGCGCGCGTCTTTCTGTCACACGCGCGTGTTTCTTCGCGCATGTTTCCCTTCGCGCGAACGGAGGCACCGCCGCTCGCAATCGCAGTTTCGTGTCCGTCGTCGCCTTCATCTTTCTCGTGATGCACACCGTTCCTGGTGGAAGTAGCAGACTCGATCGGCATATTTCAATCGCGTTCAGGGAGGAACGACGTAGCAGACTCGATCTGCGTCTTTGAGTCGCGGTAAACCAATGGCGGCGCAGACTCTATTTGGCGCGAGGACTCCCTCCGACGAAGGAAACGGCGCCAAACAGACCAGGCCGCACACGGAATTGACGCAGAAAAACCGGCCGCAAGCGTTTGCCAATCCAAAAGCCAACTCCCAAATATGCCAAGGGGGGCCTCTCAAATGCCAAGTTTACTAAAATAGCAAACCCATTTGCAAAACCGTTGGAGGAGTAATTTTTACCTTTTTACCAAATAACACAAATGCCAAACTAGAATGGCAAACCGTTGGAGATGCTCATGACAAGAGCAAATCTCAACTGTCAAATACAACAACAGAAGAAGAAAAACTAACAAGCCGTATCATTACATCGGAAAAGATCTGTTACAATTACCTTTTATTCTAACAGCCCCCTCTCGATCACAGCTGATTTAGGTTGAAATTATATGCTAGAAGTTCTCTGATTGTCTCACTGCTAATGTATTGGTAAATCCATGTGCGACTTGATCGATTTCATGAAGGAACAAAGTTAATTTCTAGTAATTTTATTGACAATCGTGTTCTTTAACAAGGCCACCGGCCGCCTTCATCGGAAGACCACACATGATCTCAAGTGCTCGGGCTCATGAACTTCAACTCTCATGGCTGCCTACTGCCTCACATCTACAAACAGTGGGATCACTCTTGTATGTAAGTATCTAATGGCAACAGGAACACATATCCCTAACACTACATCTCACACTTGATCCTCACATTCTTCTCTCCTTGAGCTTCATACTCCACTTCACTAAACTCATGGCCAAAAGGAACAAGGAAGACGCTTAGTGGTATTTTTGGCCCAAACCAAAGGAGAGAACATTGCGAAAAGTGCTCCTACCGTCCAGACTACACAATCTGCATTCTCTCGGACTGGATAGTTTTTATTTTTGCGATAAAAAGAAGAATTATATTGATAACAGCTGGGTACATCAACACGTTACAATTACTCTGAATTACACAAATATCTAAAACTGATTTTCATCTAAATTGTACCCACATTGTGAATAGCTATAGATCTCGACACTTTATAGTATGGATGACCGCACAAATAAACACACATCAAAAGGCCTAAGAACATATGCCCAACGAACGATAGACAACATTTATGTAGACGGAGTTGAGAAACTTCTTCTTTCTAGTGTCTTACTTCTTCATTCTGTTACCGAAAATGAGGAAGATTGATCTAAAATTTATTCTCTCTAGTCCTTCGTCATGGCCAAATCTAACCACAATAAAATGGTGAAGGGACTGAAGAAATTTATCTCATAGAGGTAACACCATAGCAAGTGAAACGACCTAGATTTTTCCAAAAAGGAAAAATCCACAGATTCGAATTATAATGTGATAATTCAAAAATTGAACCATCTCATTATCATATATCAGCTGTTATCATAGTCATACATCGTGAGGAACAAAATTACAACACATTTACTTTACAACTCTTGGTCAACAATCCTATTACATCGTTTTTCTAGCGGAAACACACACGGGTCTTTATCAGAGTTGATGTAGCGCGTCAGCGGTGAAGGCTCCTCCTTCACGGACAATCATCAGAGTCGGCGTAGTTTATCAGCGGGCGTAGCCTTCATCTCCGAACCAAACTTGAGTGCAGGAACGAGACCACCTAATCCTTCTATTCTCCGTAGTTATCGTCATAGACCACGTTCAAAACCTGCTAAACAATTTTCAGTACGATTTGTACTGGCCACTGGCTCCCACCCTATGCTTTTGCGTAAGCTTTGTGGTAAGTGGAATGCAAAGGTAGATCAAGAGGCCTGTATATATGGCTGTAGTTTTTCCTATGCAAGTTCATCAGTATTTAATAATAATAATTCATCAAGTTTTAATCCATCTCATCCACACATCCATCCATCCATCCCATCACACACATCTCACCACACTCTCACTCTCTAGGCGGCAAGGACGACTCCTGCTCGTGCCTTGCCTCAGCGGCCAACGCCGGATCCAACACAAACCCAGAGAAAGATAGAAGGGACTCCTCTCACTAGTCAAGTGAAGCGGAAACATAGGAAAGGTCCATAGCCAAAAAGACGGCATATGTATCGATCGATCAACCAGAAACTCTGCAGAGGTTTGCACTAACCACAAGATCACCATCATCGGTGGAGCGCCCCACCTAGGCTGATGCCGGGCTGCCTTCCAACTAAGTACGATGCCACCCTACCACTCAGAACTGGGACCATACCGGAGTACCACCGGTACGCTGAGACTGTGAGGCGTAGTACCGGGCCCCCAAAGGTCACTACGCTGTCTTAGGAGGGTGTGGGTCCTCATGCCCGTACCTCCCTACACTGTCTACCAACAACCTAGTAGTAGTGGCACCGCCCTAACTGGTCGTACATCCGTCTCCTCCCCATAAGAGCGAGTGGGGTGCAAGGCTTCCTACGAACCGGTTCTCAGAACATCTCAGTCCTTAGGGCGACCGAACAGGACATCTTCACTAGGGGCCAACCGATGCCCCGCTCGACGGGACACCCGATTACCCCGTGCTAAACAGCACCTCCCATCACGTCGCTTCGTCCCACGAAGACACTCCACTCCGGGACCTCTCCCTGTCACATGTACCCGCCACAGGTATCTCTCGTGGAGAACGCCCAGGTAGCGTTCCCCGGCAAGACTTGTCCCAAGACTCGTCGTAGATCCTGCTCGGTCGACTCGACCCTCACCACACACCCAAGACACACGCCAAGATCTCCCCAAATCCATTATCATCTCCTTATCCAGTCATTGGCACCACGTGCCTTATCCACTCACATCCAATCCTCCACAATGCATCACATCACAGATATAATGCGTAGCAGAAGCAGTAGCGAGTAGTATGCAAGCATCTAACCTAACAGCGGGTGTGCGAGGGTCATAGGTTGCAACAAGGCAATGGCTCACAAGCATTTCTACCATGCAACCTATCACAGCTCACTTGCATAAAAGTAAAGCACTAGCATCTACATTATTGCATGTCTAATAGGATTCTACGAGGTTGGGTGGGACGTGGCACCTGTTGAATGACATTTCCAAGATCCACAGTGTACTTGTAGTTGTTCTCATCCGAGATCCTCCTTTCCGCATGTCCTTCCTCCAACGGGTCCTGATCCGATCAACGCTAACCCCGAAGCAACTACCTCGAAAGCGACAAACAAGGCGAAACAATCATACCACTAGACTTAGAAGGACTGCGAAAAGAGACGACAAAACACTGAAGAACAATTACACTAAAAGAGCACCGAAAGGAAAACAACTTAGCCCTCTCGGCGGATGTCCGATCCCTAGGCTAAAGAAATGGGAATGGCTGTTCACTAAGTACAAGTCAGAGTCTTAGCCTAGCCGGTACTTCCCGGGTCAACTGAGTCAACCTGTACGGCTTCAATAAATGGCTTAGACTCTTACTCATTCTAAGCAAACACCACAGCTTACGGTCTTTCGATCCAAGTGTCATAGAGATCGACAGGAATCGAAAAGACTATGAGCACGAGAAGTCCCGGTCTCTCTCAATCCATACGCCATTGTAGTTGGCGAGAGCCAAGAGAGGGTGGAACATGAGAAAAAGAGACGAGTGGTCTACTCCTTCCAATACTTATGCCATGGTAAGAGATGGGGAATCAAAAAGAGTGACACACACGAACAAGAGTGCTTAAACTACTTGTAGGGCACCACGACCTAGGTGCACTAAATGCACTGAGACATCCCTAGGGTTCATAGCAGTGCGGTTGTCACCGCGAGAACCAAGGAAATGCTATGGTCGATTAGATACAAGCATACAAGAGTTTAAGCACAAAGAACCAAAAAGGCGGAAAAAGACACGAGTTTCACTTTCCATTGATCCGCTCGCCATAGCAATGGCGAGAATCATGGGATTGGAAACAAAACATCAAACAAGCAAAAAGGTGCTCAATCCACATCTTACTGGATCGACGGGGATTGAGAATAAGAGAGAAGAAGAATGGAGTCCACGTTCTTTCGACCCAACTCATCATGGAACAAACGACGGTTGGATAAAAAGTGATACGACTCTACGATCCAAACTCACTCGTAGGGCACCACGACTGTGCATCTAAATCAACACAAGGCTATTCCTAAGGCCCATAGTGATGCGGTTGTCACCGCTAGGTCCGAGGGAATGCTATAGTCGAAGTGGTACAAGCATACGAGGTGGTTAGGATAAACACGCGAAAACAAGGTAAAGCCCGATGGCTAGGGCGAGGCGACTCGCAGCCATGAGCTCCACCTAACGAGTTGGCTTTCATAAGTCCCACGATTGTCGTCCGCTAGTCTCCCACTAAACTAGGTCACGAGTGGCTCGCCAGGTGTGGGTAGGAGGCGCACCGACAGCAAGTCCATGGTGACCACGCTTGTGGGTAGAATAGGGTCGCTATTATTCATAGCACTAGAGAGTCAACTAAAACGAGGGAAACGTGCTAGGTTTGGCATTACGGCCACCGTGGAACGATCCCACGACCGAATGGTCGAACCTACTACGATCCCTGACCGGCTCGAAGGCTCGGTCCACAACAACGACAAACAACACACAACCACCAGAACAACGCATGAAGAACCTCAACACAACGACTAGCAACACGATCGACGCAAGACGACACAGAGTAGCACATACGTCCATAGCACAAGAGATAGAAATGGATAGATAGGTAAATAGACCGGCACGAAGGCACGGCACAGGCATGGATAAAGATAGATCATATGAAAGGTGTACGACAAGTATGAACGATGATAGAAAGATGTACAAAAGCGAAAGGGGTTTTCGTCGGCGTCGACTAGGGTTCGACCTTGATGGCGAGGACGATGCTCGATGACGTGCTGTCGAGGCAGGGCGCCGCTGTTGCTGCTCGTGGCTATAGCTCGTTGGAGTGGGGCGGCATGGTGGTTCGCTGCGTTCTCGGCTCCGGCAAGGGGAAGTGCTGCTGCTGATGCTCTTGGCTGGCTTCTGCTCGGTGCGGAACGCTCGGCGTCGGCGCTCGGCTCGGCGGCGACGGGTGCGCGAGGGCGAAGCTTGACGTGGCAGGGTGGAGCTCGGTGTAGAGCGCCGCCGTGGGCAGCACGGCGTCGTGGACGAGGAGCTTGACGCGGCGGGCGGCTCCGGCGCTTGGTGAGCTCGACGTCGGGGCGTCCACGGGCTCCGGGGGCGATGTGCTCGGCGAAGGGGCTCGCGCTGGTGCCCGGCGCGCGGCATCGGTGGCTCTATCGACGGCGTCGCGGGGTCGAGGGCGAGGGCGCACGACGGTGGTGGCAGAGCTTCAGGGCGAGGACGACGCGGGAGAGCGACGTGCTCGCGGTGGCACGACGAGGACGGCGTCGAGGCTTGGCGAAGCTCCTGCTCGGCGATGGGGTCGCGGGTGCGTCAGTCCTGGACGTGGCGACCATGGCGTGCCCGCGGTTCGCTGGGACGAAGGTCGGCGTTGCAGAGCTCCGGGGCGTGGTCGGGGACGCGTCGGGGCGTCGCGACGGCGGCTCGGCGTGCGACGTCGAGGAGAGAGGCAACGCGAAGGAGGCTCGGCTCGGCGGGCAGCAAGGGAAGAGGAGACGGGGTGGCGGCGCCAAGGGAGAGCAGAAGGCGGCGTCGGCGTTTTATAGGCGTCGAGACTAGGGCTCCTAGGGTAGGGCGTCGATCCTCGACGTCTGTGTCCGCAGCCGGACACGCGGCGTGAATCGCGGGCACGCACGCCGAGGGAAGAGGGCAGGTGCGCAGGGTGCGGCTTACCATCGAGGCGGCGGCGGCGGCGTCTGGGAGCCAGGAGCGCGCGCGGCTTAGGGCTAGGGGGTGGCTTGGGCCTCTGCCTGGGCCGCGTGGCTTGGAGGTGGGCCGCTGGGTGGCTTGGGCCAAGGCCCCGGTGGAGGAGGGGGGGTGCGAGCAGGCCGGCTGGGCCTCGCGGCTTCACAGGGAAGGAAGGGAGGGAGGTGGGCCGGCACTGCGGGTTGGGCCAGGGCAAGGTCAGGTTGGGCCAGCAGGGAGAGAAAGGAATGGAGAGAAAGAGAGAAATTCGGCCCAAGAGAGAAAAGGGGGTTTTCCACTACATAACATGATTGGGAGGGAGGGGAAAAGAGATAGAGATGAGTTACCACGAATTTAAGATAATGCGATTTTGAGAAGAGAATTTCGACAAGAGCTTGGAAGAATCAAAGGAGTTTGAGACGTATTCCAACGAAAAGGTTGAGAACGGATTCGCTTCGCCTTAGAGATAGGCTCAACGAAGATTCGGGAAGGCTTTGCTACGGATTTGTGCACTCCAAAAGAAACTCAAAACCCTAAACAAGATCCAACTTAAGACAACTCACGAATAAGAGCACTCGTCTACAAACAAATCTACATGTATGCCACGATTTGTTAGCGGGTTAGGATCGAGTTTAACCTAGAAACTATATGGTTCACACGATTACAGGAAAAATTTTAAAAATCTCGTATTTTTGGTTTACGTAAAAATCTGGGATGTTACAGCAAGGTAATGAGATTACCATAGCAATGCTCATAGATATATATATATGATAACACAAGGGGTGTATTTGGTTGGGTGGTCTATTTCTAGCCTGGATAGAATCTTGGCCTGGGTAGCTTTAGCCTGTCCCAGTAAACTAATAGCTAGTTGTTTGGTTCCCTGTATTATCTAAGTCTGCCTAGCATATGACGTGTTTGGTTGTCTGGTTTGTTTCGCATAGGATCACCTTTTTTTTGTCATGGTAAGTTTAACCCCAATTAGAGCACACTGTCATTCCACCTAAGATCAAATGCCACTGTGGTGTCCATGTTATATAGCCTATCAAATTCATTTTTCCAGGTCTTCTGGCCGCTTGACTCCTCTGGAGTTCCTGGCGTCTCGGAGAAGGTTACGGACCCTAGTGAGGAACTAGAGCCTCAGATCTGGTTTTTCCCACATATTCCCACTAAAATCTTGCATTCCATCAACACAAAACACAATTTGCTTGTCCTCTCTTGTCCGCAAATCCTGTTCTACGACCCTCTTTGGTTCGGAGTGACTTTTCCTTTTCTCATCTGGGTGGAGCTTGGATAGCAGGTAACGGTGATTCGTGGTGGGAGTGAGGATGCTGGGCAGGTTGGGCTCTTGAAGGGGCTCAAACTGTCAGAGGAAGAGCAAGCTGGGGTGAAAGGGGCGTGGAAGAAGGAAGCAAGGGAGATCGGGAAGGTGCCGCAAGCAGTGGGGAAGCTTTTGTCGTAGAAAGCTGGGGCCTGTTCGAGAGCCTGTTCTGCTGCGGCCTGGGCGCACCGGCGAGCGGCTTCGCCGACGCGAACCCCACGCGGTGGCACACGAAGTGCTGCCTGATCAGCCCACGACGTCCTTCCCCTCCGTCCGATGCCGCCGGATCGAGAATCTGCACCGCCGCGCGAACCTGCTGTCTCCAGCGAGAGCCGCGTCTCGTCGGGGGGAGTCGTCCTCCCCGCGGGACAGGCTCTCGAGGACGGCCACCACGTAGATCGCCACCCCCGCCTCTGCCAAACTTAAATCATAGCTAAACTTTCAAACATAGTGACTAAAAAAGAGTTAAAATAGTTTAGTCCCACTAGTTACTCTTGAGCAGCTAAAATAGTTTTAACTTGCTAAAATTTAGCATGAGAAACTAACAGGCCCTTAATATTTTTAGAAAAAAATAGGAAAAAAAAGAGGATGACATGGCAGCTGCAGGGTGTGCCATGTGTCGGCACCAGATGGTAACACAAGGCTCCCGGCTTAAGGTGAGGGTCACGTAGGTCAATCGACGTTGAGTGGTCAACGATTGGCTGATTAGGTCGAACTGGGCTTGGATGGGTCCAGATTGGGCCTAGGTTAGGTCCGCGGATCAGGCTTGAGCTAGACCCATTCTCACACGTGTCTCACTACGGTAGCCTTGTGAACTGTGATTGGAAAAAGACCATTTTATGTCTCTCAACTTTTAGAAAAAATCTAATTTTCATCTCTGAACATTAAATCGGAAAAAATATATCCCTCAATTTTTTAAAATCATGCACATTACATCTCTAACATGGTTTTGAAAGCGGTTTTGTTTTTTTTCTTTTTATTTATTTCGGTTGAATTTTTCGAAAAATCACGATAAATCACATAAAAATCATAAAATAGAAAAGAGTAAAATACACTGGCGGCCCTTTAACTTGTCAGCATGTGTCACTTTGGTCCATGAACTTGCAAACCCGAAAAAATGACCCCTGAACTTGTCCGCCTGTGCCACTTTGGTCCATGAACTTGCAAACGCGAAAAAGTGCCCCCTAAACTTGTCGACCTGTGCCACCTTGGCCCATGAACATACAAATATGGAAATAACACCAGCTGCATGACACTGTTCTGTCACGTGGCCGCCTCTAGTATGCCATGCATGGCACTGTTTATGGTGTTGACATCATTTGGGTGCCATGCATGGCCTACCAGAGGCGGCCACGTGGCAGAACAGTGCCATGCAGCTGGTGTTATTTCCGTATTTGCATATTCATGGACCAAGGTGGCACGGGTCGACAAGTTTAGGGGGCACTTTTTCGCGTTTGCAAGTTCATGGACCAAAGTGGCACAGACGGACAAGCTTAGGGGTCACTTTTTCGAGTTTGCAAGTTCATGGACCAAAGTGGCACAGGCTGACAAGTTAAAGGGCCGCCAGTGTATTTTACTCAATAGAAAAACTAAATTTGTTAGACTTTAGATGAGTAGATCTACACATTGAATAGATAATATAGTATGTTTTAGTACAAAATTTTTGATGTAGCTTTATATCTATACTTTTCTATAATTAATTAGACTAATTATAGCTACAGTTTCTATGGTCCAACTGTGATGAAATTTATATAGTGGGCTAATTATTCTATACTTGAGTTGTAGTAAAAAAAATCATACTCATTGGATCATGTATTATAACTAAGTTATATATGATCTAATTGAAATTTTTACCACAGTTTAAATATATAATAATTAGCTCAACATAAAAAATCACGACAATTGGATCATACAAACTATAATTATGAATTATTCTAATTAATTATAGAAAAATACAGATTTAAAGCTACAACAAAAACTTTGTATTAAAGCATTCCATATTATAAGTTCACTGTATAGATCTACTTATCTGGAGTCCAATAAAATCAGATTTACTATTTTATAAATTTTATGTGATTTATTATAATTTTACAAATACTCAGCCGAAATAAATAAAAATGAAAAAGACAAAACAGTCTTCAAAACCGCTCATAACTATGTCAGAAACGTAATATGCACGGTTTTAAAAGTTGAGGTATGTATTTTACCTAATTTTGAAATTTAGAGATAAAAAATAGACTTTCGCAAAAGTTGAGAGACTAACTTCTATTGTGATTCATATGCTTTATGTTTGCCAACATTTTGTATTAGCCGGCCCATATGTTTTCCAAAAAAAAGTTAACCCGGGCCCATATGAACGAGTTAGTGGCGGATACAAGGAGCACTCCATCGGAAAGGAACAGTTTTCCTTTATTCAGCTTATTATTATCACGCAACTCTGCTAGCGAAGTGATTCAGATTCGTGACGATCATGTAATATTCCTTTGCTCTAATAGTTTATTCCGCCCGTCCAATAACCGCTCGGTGAGCGCACAAAACCTCACCGCTCACCTCGCCACAAATCACAAAGAAAACTGTACTATTTCTGCTATACGTCTCCATCAGTCATTTTCAGGTTCATCAGACAAATTGTTTCACCGGAAAACTCCGTCACGATGTTTCGAAGTGCATGCCACATTAGATCCAACGCCGAAAAGAGCTGAGGCCACTGAGTAGTGACTAGTGACTACCCGAGAGCTTAACGCAAGAACGAACCACCGCGCTGGCGGGAGCGGCTGGCCAGTGCGCGGTGAGCCGGTGACCTGAGCCGAGCGCGCACGCCTCGCCGGAGTCCAGTCGCACACGGTACCAACAGGGCAACGGGGACGGAACGGAACAACAGCACCCGGTTCGCCTACACCCCACAAGCCGCAAGCCGGCAGCAACGCATCCCCTTGGCGGCTAGGCCGCTTGGCAAATTGGGTCTCCCTCCGACTCCCATCCTTGCGGGCCTGCGGCGACCAGTGGGCAGTGGCCTCTTCCTCCTCGCGCACTTAAATCCCCCGCGCCGCCTCCCCCCACTTCCTCCCCAACCCGCGCCTATCGACTCCGCGCCTCGCTCTCGCTTTCGCCTCCCTCCCCCGCCTAGCGTGCGTCGACCATGGCCGCCGCGGCGCACGAGGTCTCCGCCGTGATCTTTGATCTCGACGGCACCCTCCTTGACACAGGTACGCACGCTGGTCCATGTCCATCCACCCAGCCTCCTCGCCATCCCGCTCCGTTCCACCAGAGCCGCTCCGACGGACCGATCAGATAGCCTAGATGCACATTTGCACGTGTGCCGTGTCGCTATGCTGTAGCTGATTCGCACTGTTCTATGGCGTTGTCTTGGCGCAGAGAGGGCGACAAGGGACGTCCTCAACGAATTCCTGGCGGCGTACGGGAAGGTCCCTGATGCGCAGAAAGAGGAGAAGAGGCTGGGCCAGATGTATCTGGAGTCCACCACTGGAATCATCAGAGATTACGGGCTGCCGCTCACGGTCGAGGAGTACTCCAAGGCGATGCATCCGCTCTACCTGAGAAGGTTTCTTTTCAGTTTTGACATGTACATAACGCTTCTCAGTCTACAACCTCAAGCGGTAGCGGCTTACTTTCTCCTATAGGTGGCAAAAGGCGAAACCGCTTCCAGGAGTGAAGAGGCTTGTCAAGCATCTTCACAAGAACGGAGTGCCACTCGCAATTGCTTCTAACTCCGTTAGGAGAAATATTGATCACAAACTTCCGAAACTAGAAGGTAGGAGGATAACTGTTTGCTTCAGTCCGTATCTTGTGATCTTGTCAATGGCATAGCGCATAGATATGTCTTTTGGTGTCGCCGCTTCCGCAGCAAATAAGTACAGTATACCTTACCACTGATGAAGAGGATGGAAATTCTTCCAATGTGATTCTAAGGATTTATCTTGCTTAAATATGTTATGTATCTTTCTTTACTCATTGACTGAGTGTCCATGCTCCATTTCTGACAACATGGATCATGCAAGTAGCTTAACATTGCTAGTCCTGATTTATACCATGGTTCAGAGTTCAGACAAATAAAAACAAGGACTATTGAACTAGTAAGGAATGAGGACACTCATCTATCTTTATTCGGTGTGTTTTCTTATTATGTATTGCATTAGCTGCTTAATCCATGTAAACTCCTTAATTGTTTTCCAGATTGGGGAGAGTGTTTTTCTGTTATTCTTGGTGGAGATCAAGTCCCTAATGGGAAACCTTCCCCTGACATGTGGGTACCTTACCATTGTTGACCAATCATCTGTTGCTAATTGTTACTTTTAAGTGCTCAAGTGTTATGATGTTTCCATTCAACTAGCATTGTGTAGCACTGTTTGTTACTGATCAGGTATCCTGCATTCTTCTAGATTTTTGGAGGCTGCAAAGAGGCTTGGTGTAAATCCATCGTCGTGCTTGGTCATAGAAGATTCTGTGTAAGTGTAGGAATGATATCTTCTGGGCGAGCCGTTGTGCCTTCGTGAAAAAATGTTATCCTTTGCATGATTCATAACTTATCAGGACCTTGCTTAAAAAAAACTTATGCGCACACTTTTAGATGTTATTGAAATCCGATCGGTAGCCAAATGATGTAACTTCCAATAGATTCTGGTATGCTATGATGGCTATATTTAAAGTGGATCCCTTTATATCTTCTGTTGAATTCACACCAATCACAAAAATTAGGGGCTCAAGGCATCAACGGTTGATTTTTTATTGGCAGAGATAAGGTTAAAATTTCCATATGCAAATAACTGATAAGTTCACTTCCTTTGGTTTTCATCAGCGTTCTATTTTCTATGTGAAATGATATGGCCCAATGTATGATTAGGGACACAAGTTTCCTTTTTTTGTCACTGGACTTCGGGTCGACCCAAAACAAACGAACTGTTCCAGATTTCCAAGCAAGAAAATGGGAAAAATAAATTAAGGCAGTGAACCAGAACTACCCATTGGGTACTCACTTGCTTTTCTAAATTTATTTCATTCTCACGACTTCTCAAAACCTGACCCTTTTATACACCTCTTACACGTATACGTAGGATGCCCATACACTTCTTTCAATCATAGAACATTATAAGGCTCACAAAACAATCAATAATATTTATATTTACTCTTTCATAATCGCTCTCAACTATGTTGAATCTTCATGTCACTAAAGTGATAAGTTGCATGCTTCCAATGTTGATGCATTGAAAATAATGCACTTGGTATGTGCTATCGAGTTATGGTTTCTGCTTTCTTGGTCGTTTTTTATAGTGTTGGCGTCAAGGGTGCCAAGGCTTCTGGGGCAAAGGCGGTTGCAGTACCATCACTTCAAAGTCAGAGGAAACACTATTATATTGCTGATGTCATCATCTATTCACTTTTGGACTTTGATCCTGAGCTATGGGCTCTTCCTCCATTTGAAGATCGTAACTCTCTTCATTACCACTGATTTTGTTTTCTTTGATAAAACTGTCATTATTTCAAATCTGATGATGGGTGACATTTATCATAGGCATTCAAGGTGTACTGCCGATTGATCCCTTACTTTCAAATGCCAGGATAGGTGATAAAATTGTAAACAATCTTCATTGGGTAATTTCAGGTTAAACACTTTCTGATTACTCTTATATACTAGTGTTTTTTAATACTGTAAATCACACACCTTTTTTACTTTGACTATCTGCAAACAGATGACTGTACCTACGAGTGTATTCCTGACCAAATATCAGGAATTTATTTGGGTTGGGCCGAGTCCAAAGTGCATGGACTCTCCAAGGTTATCATAGGTACTGGGTGGGACTTCTCACAGCAGACTGTCGAAAGAGTGATGGTTGGTACTTCTTGTTCTTTATGTGTCGTTGTTTTCATGCGGGAGGCCAGCTCTCCAATGATTTCCCTACAGTTCTAAGTATCTTTTCTGGCACGGGATTTTGAACATTGGTGGTCTAGTAATATTTACTAACAGATTAATGCATAGTAAGGTTTCCAAGTTTTCTCGGACAATCATTTGATTTGTGGTTTTTCTTTTGCAGCAAGTAGATTTTCTTGATTCCTCTGGCAGGATTGAAACAGAGCCTGTGAAGCTGCTTGTAATTGGCTACATCCGGAAGCTCCAAAGTGCGGTAATAACCTTTTATTAAATTTAGCTATAACTTGAGAATCTGACTCCACTGAATTTTTTCTTGTACTGATATGCCATGTAGAGGATTGCCAGGTAGTATGCCTTATAGCTTATATAGAGTATGATGAATGAATATTAACTTATTTTCAATTCATCGAGATAGAAGATGGCGACGGCTGACACTTATTTCCGATACAAGGAAATAAATGACTCTAGAAAATAAGAAAGATAACCAAAGGCTTGTCTTGAGCACAACTATATTGGCACATTCCTGGGGATTCTGTCTGCCCTTAGGCTTCTCATAGCTCAATGTCACGTCCTCATTATGTTTGCATCATTTCTATTTCATATTCTGCTATGGATCTCCTTTGCCACTATGTCATGCAATGCTGGACTTCTTAATTTATCAATAAGTAGTACATCATTTTTCCGCTTGAAAAAACATGAGGCCTTTGTATCATTGTTTGCTAAAAGGAAGGATCAAAATTATAAAATCAAATATAACCACAAATATAATTTTATGTGCAAGCTCACAAATCATGATATGATTATATCGACTATATGTAACCGTTATGACAGGATGATATATTGCAAGCTTTAAGTATAACCGACGAAGACAGGAGCATTGCAAGGGAAGCATTGGACCTCCCAACTTTCTCTGAATATGCTAATGACCTTCATCTTGCCTAAGTCGGGCCTTATCATTGCAATCTCTCACCTCACTGCCTCACGTTTGTATTTGTTATTGTTAACAAGCAAACATGATGTCAGCTGCATTTTCTTCCATGAAGACTTCATATAAAATGTACTTGTTGCTCGGAGAAGATTAGAGAAGAAAAGAACGGAAGGCATGAAGCGTGCCATTTAGAGGTCGATCAATGTTACCATATGTTGTAGTAAATTCTTCCCGCTTAATTTTGTTTATGTATAATATACTACTGCACATGCTGGGCAGAGTGATAGAAAAGATGCGAGCACTGAAATGGGAAAAAAGTGTACAAATGATTCTTCACATCAAACAGTAGCACAGATGCACAAATTTGATCAACATGTATCGTCTCAATCTCACTGATTTATCTTATGCTTCGCTGAAAGACTGACTGCCATGGAACTAGACAGGTTCCATTTCCATGGTTTATTTCACTTTCATTTGTAAGATTCAAAGTACTGTACTCAATAATTTTCCAACATGAATATAGTAGATGCGATCCTTCATTAATGTTCATGTTTCCATCCTTCACCCGTAAGGGCAAAAACACCAAATTCCCAAAAAAAAAAAAATTATATTCACAAAGGTCCCATCCACCTGCTCATCACATATAAGGTACCTAAACATCTTCACATCTTACAATTACAATACACAGAGCTAGGCCGTTGTTGTGTGGAGAAGAGTAAAGAATAAACAATGAAGAACTAGCATAGCAACGTATCTAAGACCTTGCGGGTGGGAAGTACGAAGAAATTGTAGAACCACGTCTCTTCGTGCTCGGGTGCTTCGATGGACGGACCCACCCCTGTATTTCTCTTTGGATCTCTGGTGGCAGTTCCTCCACCACCGCTGGATCAATGTCTTGAATGTTGAACATCCATGTGTTACTGCCAGAGGGTTCAGCACAACTGTTGGTGTGGTTCCTATCCTCAGCATCCGCAGGCACATTGTTTTCTTCAGCTTTGTTTGCTTCCGAAGAACTCCCTGGACCTAATGTCACCATGAATATTCAGCAAACGAATAAATGTCAAATGTGGCAGTGGTTAAATCAATATCTGCATCAGCATCTTACAGTCCACCAAACCTTGATGGCTGCAAATTAGTCCATCAGATTTTCTTTTCTCATGGAAGGTAGATTGACCCCGTGAAAGAAACTTCAATATCGAGGAAGTTCCCTATCGTCATGAAACATCTTGGATGAGTTAATGACATGGAAACTAAAAATTAGTTTGTAAGTCATACTAGTATACTACCAACACAAGAAATGAGACAAAATAAAACAAAAAAAAGAAGTGAACAAGTTGAGTACATGTCAAACTTGGAAGCTTTTTTTAATGAACAGCACAATTCAGTGCTAATTTCATAGAAAAAAGCAAGAGAAAAAGAAAAATACAGCTTACTCAGAAAGAAAAGCCCTTGATTTAATCATTTGTGATAAAAAAGGCAAGCAAAGCACTAAATTTGGGGATATTCCAACTTGAATATTAAACAGTTGATGCTACTTTGTTGCCCGTAAGCAAGCAAACGGAAACAAAAGGAAAACAACATCTTCATTCACCAACAGCTTAAAAATATGACCAACAAGAAATCAGTTTGATGGCGTCCACCGAGGAGAAAAGAACTGACCTTAACTTCAGGCAACTTCTTTGATATTCTTTTTTCTTTATTTGCTTGGCATTGTTTAGCTGAAATCGTAGACACAGAATGTGTATTATTGTCTTCTTTCTCAGACGTAGATGGCTGGCATTGTTCTTCATGAATTGGCTTCACAAATACATCGTTGTCTACAGAAAAATATTGGAAGATCCTTAAAGAACAAACAAAAACTGCAAAAAGTAGGCACACTTGAACTAAGGAAGATCACCAAGAGATGGATCCTCAGGTACAGACGAAGAATCAGGTATAGCCGGAGGTGCAGCAGAATTAGGACCTTTAATGTATCTCAAGATTGAGCTTGTTCCCTGATAAACAAAATTAAAATAACAAATAAAAATTAGCAAAATGCATTTGCAATTTTATGTAGGGCCTGACTACACATATGAATAATGACAGATTGTATATGGTGTAGCATTTGCAAACATGAGAATAAGGCACCACAGTTCAGAAATGACAGATAACAAGGTTGCAGACATGTTAGCACAGATTTAATAGGAATTTTTGTTTCCATTTTGCTTTAACTGATTGTAATTTCATTAGTATGTTGGTGTTATAAAAGCTGATGGAACTTCTACATAATGTAATCTCAATATATGTTTGGTTTGAAGGAATGATACTTTATTTATCAAGAGATCAAAATAATATACTGAAGTTGCCATGTTTCCTTGTTTCTCTAAGGTGTCTCAACATTTAAACAAGATAACATATCCAATCATCAATTGCTAAGAAAGCTTTTATAAGCATACACTAGGTATATCAAATATTTTGCTTGCAGTAACAGAAAGGGATGTTATGCTCCATCCAGTGTTCTGAGATTCTAAAAACTCGTGAAGACCAGATTCAAATAGCTTCATTGCATCCTCCTGAATTTTCCGAGTCCCATAGCGCAAAGGACAGGATTTGGAAGGGAATTTCTTCGTTGAATCACGTTCATTTTCCTGCAGTAAAAGTAGAAAAATCAGGAAGTTATGGTGTGCAGTGTGAAACTGGACTAGATACATGCCTGACCATTTTACCAGAAAATTACAGTACCCTAAAAGGAAAGATATTAGTATATTACACAAAATACCTTAGATGCTCTGGCATGAAGAGTTAGCGTTTGAGCAATTCTCTTGTTCTGGTTCAGGTCAGATTGGATCCGTTCACTTAATTCTTCACAGAGTTGATCCAGCCAGCCTTTGACCTACAACAAATAGACTGACTGAATTAACTGAACCTTAACAAAAATTTTCCTAGATTCTTACATAGGAATGAGATATTTTGTTTTTTGAGCCATGCATGCGGGATCCTTTTTTATTCTCAAATACATGCATGTGGCATCTGACTCACGCTGCACAAAATTTAAGTTAGGAAGGGTACTGCATCTAGCATCCTTTAAGGCCATCAAAGTGCAGCATCATAAAGCACCAACATAAGTCTCTGTTGTACATGCTACTCATTCAACAAACTAATATTTGATAAGAGCAGCAGTAGTCAAGTACAATGACTGTTCAGAATTAGTCTGGTGTAAGCTCTACAAATGTGGCTGACATGGACCACAAAAGTTTGTACATGGAACTGCCAAGTTTTCTTTAGTAACCACTGATTGTCTCACTGACATGCAGCGCTCCGAGAAAATTGCTATTCTAGGACTACCAAACATGTGGCTTTGCTAAAATAGGATTCCTAACATTGACATCGCAAACGTTTGCACTTTGTTTTCCATGACATTTGGTGTATTAAATCTCTTTTCTTATCTAAATACATGTATTTCTCTTCTCTTTGGACTCTTTTATCCTTCTGTCATTTGGACGTTGATTACGTACGGGAATTTCATCGGTCTTTCATCTGGCCACCGATCGATTCATCTCCCGGTACGAGTATGACCGTGCCCTAGTGACGCCGCCGGCCGCCCAGCTGCTGCCCCTCCTTCCCTTCCAATCTGGCGCACGCCACTCCCCTGCCTGGTGTCGATGATGGATGGAGAGCCTCCACCTGGTGTCGATGGAACCAACGATCCTGGTGCCTCATTGCATATGCCTCATTGTTTATTAATTTTTACTATATATGAACGTGTGCACTTCATATATGCCATGCCCAGCCAAGGCACCGGCACCAGCCAAGGCACTGCCCAGCTAGGCGGCGACGGCAGGCAGCAAGTCAGTCACGGTAGCTGCGCAGCCAGCCAGCCCAGTGAAGAACGACCGATGAAATTCCCGTATGTAACCAACGTCCAGATGACAGAAGGATAAAAGTCCAAAGAGAAGAGAAATACATGTATTTAGATGAGAAAAGAGATTTAATATACCAAATGTCATGGAAAACAAAGTGCAAACGTTTCGAATGTCGTTTTAGCGATGTCAACGTTAGAAATCCTATTTTAACAAAGGCACATGTTTGGGAGTCCTATAATAGCAATTTTCTCATTTTCAAGCTATTTCACCCAAGTCAAATAAGTATGCAGCTAAGCATATGGTTCTTCATACATCATGTGCCAATTGAAATGCTGTTATGGGGGTCAGCTAGGGGGCAGGGACCCATAGGATTAATTAGAGCTATTGGATCAATTAGAGATAGGGTTAGATTCAGGTCAATTAGATATAGGATCGGATATGATTCATTAGGATTTGATTGGGCCTTCCTTACGTGGTGAGGAATCCTCTATCTATAAGGGAGGTGTCAAGGACAAAAAGGAATGAAGAACAATCAGTTGAATTCACCACAAACACTCTAGTCTCCCACTCTCCCTCCAAGCCAACTTTGTCAGGCTATCGTCCTGGCACTAGTTATCCCCCAAATGGACTACGGTCATGACAAATGCTATGCTCTATCATTATAACTTCTGGATACTCTGTTGCTTGAGCAGCTAATAACCAAAGATTTTGTAAAAGAATAACGAAAATGACAGAGTAAGTATTATTACAGAAGCGCTGTTCTTCAGTGCTCTTGGGCCAGGAAATGTCTTTCCACACCCATGACTCTTGGGTAAAAGACGATCCTCAACTTCTTCCCCACTAATGCCCCTAGCAGTCTTCCATAACCATGTGCTGCATGAAGTCAAACGCTTACAAGATGAGTTAGTGAGCATTTGCCTATTTGGCATGATATTAAAAAAAATATGCAAAGAAGCATGTTGGATACAATGAAGCAACTATCAACTTAAAAGTTACATCAACTGCTAAAAGCCAAAGGGAATAACAACTATTAACTCTTTAAAATGTGATATCATATCTTCACTATAAGCTTATATCTACATTAATCAAGCTAAACCAAATAATCAACACATTAATAAATAAAGCATGAACATAATTACCCTGTATTTACTCCATACTGCTCTTGTAACTTATCCTCTGTAAAACTTAGGAGATCACCAATGGTCTCAACCCCAAGATCATCCTGCAAGGAACTTCCAAGCTTACCACCAAGCTGTTTCCTGAACAATATGGTTATTCTCACCATTCAGTTTCACACCATGCATAGTTTCAATTAAAGCACAATGTTCTGTGGTCTAATAATGATACAAAGTCCAAAAACTTTTCCCAGAAAACAGCAAAAACCCAGAAAGAACAGAGGCATCTTGTTAGAGTTAGATGATTACATCTTCTTCACAGGTAATGATGCTAGAAAGTCTTGAACTGATGAAGAAGGGACAACAGTTTGTTGAGCAGGCTTGTGCATTCCACTGACAAGTTTAGCTAACATCTGTGCAGTATAAAAACAATGAGTGGAAGACTTTAGCAAGAGAAAGGAATCAAGGAATGCAGAAAACATAAATACAGGAAACTGAGCTGATTTCCTGAGCATAGCAAAACTAACACAATAATAACCATGAACTACCGAACACTTTTGTCAACAGGAAGAACAGCATCTACTCACTATTACGACCCATTATAAACCTTATTGTGAGCAATCCCAGCAGAGCATGTGAATTGGGTTTCCTCCAGAACTCTGACTCGTAACTGTGCAACAATAATAGCTCCACATGCCAGTAACTTGTCCTGGTAATCAGCGTCTGATCGACAAAGCCATGCCCTCACGTTCTTTTCCTTCTCTCCGGCATCCTGATTATATCATGACCTATGATCATGTCACATCAAACAGAAGAGGAGCAACAAAACTATTTGTGAAAACATTCTTACAGACAGAAGGCCCAAGATATTTGACTTTGCTGCCTCCATAAAAATCTCCTCTTGTGAGTCTGGGGGAGCTTGTAAGAGCATTTCCTTTGCTGCATCAGTAAGGTCAAGATAAACTTCGTCAATGGATGCCCGCTCGCACTTCCCTTTGCTTGCAAGGATTGCAACAACCTGAAAGTTCAGTTGCGAAATATAGACTTATTATTGTATAATATGCCATGTAAGTCCTGTGCTGTTAAGGAGTTGGAGTAGTAAATTAGTCTCTACCTCAGAACCAGCACTTCTGTAAAGATTAAGGTCGGCCTTGCCACGCGCCACTGGGACCTGAACCAGATTAATACCAGGACAGACACTCTTGGCCTCATCTCCGCGCATGGACCTGAATAACCACCACCAATTCGTCCGAAGTTACGACTTAAACAAATTCCAAGTAGACGGGACTGTCGACGAAGAAAGGAAGGCACTCACCTCTTCACACCAAACCCACGAGCCTCGTAGCTGACGGCAATCAATCCGCCGCCTTTCCAGTCGTTGTACTGCACCACGGCGGTCGGCTGGCCCCTGAGCGCCGGGTTCCTCCGCTGCTCGACTGCAGTAAAGCAAATGGCCACTTTTCGGTCGAAGAACTGTTGGTCATGGGCGGGGTGGGGGAGGGAGAGGCAAGGCTAGTCACGTACCTTGAACGTAGAAGCAGTCCATGTCGACATGGGCGATCACCCGGGGCTCCTGCGGCTCCGGCCTCGCCACCGGCATCCCCGATACTCTCCCCTCCGGAAAAAAAAAAGAAAAAAAAAAGAAAATGATAACCACCGGACTCTGCGCTCGCCCTCAGTCCTCGCCTTCCAATTATTTCCAGCCGCCACAGTGCCTCCTCTCCCTTTCCCGCTTGGTAGGTCGGGAGTCGGGACTCGGGAGGCAGCAATCCCTAGCCTAGGTCCGGGCGGCGGCCATGGGCAGAGCCGTGGAGGAAGCCTTCTCCGTCCTTTTTGCAGTTTTGGAGGAAAGCTTCTTTGGCAGGATGAAGAAGATGAACGGGCAACTACATAAGGCTCATTTACTAGACCAGCCCACGGCCCATCGAATACAAAGCCCAAGCCCGAACATATACAGTACCAATGTGATTTCCTTGAAAGAAAAAATAAAACTGGAGAGATAAATCGGGATTACAATTCCAAGCTGCCGCTGTGCGGTTGCGGTCGCTCCCCTCCCGACTCCGGCCAGAAGCAGCGACGGTCACGGCAGTCGGTTACTCCACTCGGCGGCGGCGGTGGCGGCGGCGGCGGCAGCGGCAGCGGCAGCGGCAGCCCATCCTTTCCCGTTTTCTCCTCCAGTCCTACTGCTCTTCTGAAGTTCTGATACACTATAACGGTACTGCTCTCTTCTCTTCATCTAGGTGAAGGCGACGCTCTTATCTGCTTTCGTGGATTTTGTTTTAGCTTTTCGCTAATACAGATTATAGAATGTTTTGCTTGAGGAGCTACTGGTCGCCTGCATTTGCTTCAATAAAGGATGGGCCTGTTCGACATCAGATAAAGTTTAATTCTGTAGTGGTGAGCTTAATCTACTGTGCCGCTTGCGGTATGCATATGGTGGTTTAGTACTGACGGGAGCGGCCTATCATGATTCCTATTAATTGCGATTGCACAACAGGTTTGTGGTGTCAGGGGTCCAAGACCGAGATATCCCCGTGTGTGGAAAACTCAGAAGAAAATTGGGACTATTTCCAAGTCACAGAAGCTTGTTGAATGTGTGAGGTTCTTCACGTTTCTCTGTTCAGCTTTTGCAGCAAACTTTCAGTTTTCTGTATTTGTAGTAACTATAAGTTTGCCTGGTTTCATTAACCACCTATGACCAAATTTCAGTCACATTACCTGTACCATCATTGTATATTAAATAAGGGGAAACATATAGTTTGTGTAGGATGCCCTTTGCAAAATACTCATTTCCTTATGGACACATTGTCGAATTGAGTGTCTGAAACTATATGTCAACTTTTATCATCTTGTGCAGATTAAAGGTCTGTCTAATGTAAAGGAGGAAGTTTATGGAGCACTTGACTCATTTGTTGCATGGGAACTGGAGTTTCCCTTGATAGTAGTAAAGAAGGCACTGCAGAAACTTGAGGGCGAAAAGGAATGGAAACGAATAATTCAGGTGTTAAATGGAAGATCCTAGTTTTAATGTGAACTATTTGGTCTAAATTATTTTCCTACATATTCCTTTCAGTTGTCAGAATTTCTAGTTAAGGTTTCATACTGTATTAGCTGTTAGTCCCCTTTCTTGGAGAATGTTACTAGTAATCTCATCCTTTGACAAGTCAGTTAGCTGCTCCTAGTTCTAGAAGAATAGAATTAGCTGTTTTCTTTTAATAGTTAAACCGTTTTTTGAAGATAACCATTTTTTCCTTTACCAATACTGCACCGAGGATTTAGTCGGTCCTTTATAATAGCAAACCCTTATTCTGAACTGAAACAATGACCACATGATCTAGGTCATTAAATGGATGTTCAACAAAGGTCAAGGGAAGACAATGGGAAGCTATTACACCTTGTTGAATGCTTTGATCGAGGATGGCCGGATTGAGGAAGCAGAAGAGTTATTTGGAATGGTATTCTCACGATATATGGAGGGTTTGCCTCGTACATTTTTCATGAGAATGATTTCTTTCTATTACAGTGTGGGAGCGTATGATAAGATGTTTGAGGTAGGAAATGAAATATGTTTTTCCCCTTATTTCACCAGCTAAAAGTTGGGGTTTGGCTTCAACAGAAACATTAGTTGGGGATAATTATCCAAGCATTCTTATGATGTCTTACTCAAAAATTCTCCAGATTTTTGCTGATATGGAGGAACTAGGTGTAAGACCTGATGGTTCTATTATCAGGATGCTAGGTGATGTATTTCAGAAGTTAGAGATGATGGACAAATATGAAAAGTTAAAAAAGAAATACCCACCACCAAAATGGGAATATCGATACATCAAAGGCAAGCGCATCAGAATGAGAGTTTACCCCGATAATAAAACTGAAGAGGCGACAAAAGGAGACCCTGACACCGATGAACTCGAAGAGGTGGAAAGTATGCACCTTAATAATGAATTGGAAGAAGCAACAAGCTCAGGCCCTGACAGGAGCGTATTGGATGATGTAGCTTCTGGAGACCTTGGATATATATAGATCAGAGCTTCCATTTGGTATTTTTTGTGCCTGCTTGATCAAAGCAGACTAGAGCAAACTGAACTGGTAACACACTCTCCATTTTGATTTGAGATCCTAGAACCCATGTTGTCATACTTCTAAAACATGGGCATCGATATCTTCAGATCTACTTTACTATTAGATTTAGTAGAAACTACATGCCATGCTTTGCCATCAGCAGTCTTTTCGTGACATTATGGTGATTTTACCACGAGATGTGTTCTTCAGAGTTCAGTTACTTGATCTATCTGATTCGCTTGCATAAGGCTCATGCTTTTTTGAATGCTTCCAACTAGATTAAAATATAGCAATGGTATTAGGTACAAACAGTTATCGTTTTCCTAATGCTAATATTGCATCCATATTTCTGCTTTCCTCAGTTGTGCTGCAGATTGAGATTTTGGTGTAGCCAATTTCTGCCATTAGGAAATAAGAGATCAACTTTCGGGTTTCCAGCAGGGGCATATTCTGTCAAATGATCTGGTAATCCTATTCCATGGGTACCTGTATCTGACTGCTTTCGTGAACATATGGTTGATTTTTTAAGGCAATATCCTTCATGAACATATGGTTGATTTTTGAAGGCAATATCCTTCATGAACATATGGTTGATTGTTGAAGGCAATATCCTTCGTGAACATATGGTTGACTGTTGAAGTCAGTATCCTGGACATCAGACAGGGCAGACCATTATATCATCCGTATGGTCCTATATTGTACTGCATGGAAAGACTTGTGTTATGTGCGCTACTCATCCTAGAATGTAGAGGCAAAAACCTTCACAGATACTACTAGCTGAACTATTTTGCTGGGCACTTCAGAGTCATTTTTTGCAGCTCCGGCTCTAGACCCAAAAATACTCTGGCTTCTCTGCTATTTAAATGGCTCTTCTTTCTAAAGTGTTTGGTATGCACTTCCGGCTGCTGCCGGAGTCTGAGCTGTGTGTTTTCATAGCACCTCTTGAGGAGCTCCTTAGATTTCATGGATCGAGGATCTAGATCCGTGTTTTGGTGGATCTCGAGGCGGTGGAATTTGACGTATTTGGCTAAGAAAATAGGATTGAAGCTATTTTTTCAGATTTCTAGCTGTTGGGAGCTGTCCCAACCACCCTCTAACACCATAGGGCAGAGAAGATGAATCACCATAGAAGATGAATCACCATGGCTGAGCTGAACCATTTTGGGGAACTACAATCAACTGGGAGAAGCGATCACTTCATAAATGGGCCTGGGAATTTGGCCCATGCAAACAGGACCTCGCTATTTTCAGCCTACAAATCTTCTCGTACGCAAGCCTGCACATGCATCGCGTTCGGCGTTCCATCCCAAAGATGATGAACCCTCAGTAATAACCTGAACTGCGAGTCTGCGACTGCAGCGAGAAATGTGGCCGTTCGGGCCCCTCCAACCTCCACCTCCCCTCTTGACCCAAGGGCATCACCGGACAAGACGCTGGCCTTCATCCAAAATTCAAAAAAAAATAATATTCTTCGTCACATTAAATTTTACGACACATACATAAAATATTAAATATAGATAAAAAACAACTAATTATATAGTTTGCCTTTAATTTATGAGACAAATCTTTTAAGTTTAGTTAGTTCATAGTTAAAATAATTACTAAATATAAACGAAAATACTATAATGTTAAAAATCCAAACAAGGCCTCTCTTGCCTCCATGCTTATCCAGTACTGCCACGGTCAACAACAAGAAAGGAGATCAGGGGGAGAGGCAAAGGCGAGGTCGCGAAGACCAGGAAGCCATTGCCCGTCGCTCCTGAACGGGCGCAGGCGCAGGCGCCCAGCGCGGCCATCAGAGAGGGTACCGCGCCGTGCCATGACCATGAGCAGCAGACACCAGTGCACCACCAGCCTTTCTCCGTAGAAAAGGCTACGGCCTTGTTTAGTTTCGAAAAAAATTCGGATTTTTTTACTGTAGTAATTTCGTTTTTATTTGATAAATATTGTTTGATCATAAACTAACTAGAATCAAAAGATTCATCTCGCGATTTACAGACAAACTGTGTAATTAGTTTTTGTTTTCGTCTATATTTAATGCTTCATACATGTGACGTAAAATTTAATGTGACGGGAAATCTTGAAAACTTTTTGGATTTCCGGTGAACTAAACAAGGCCTACGGCGCGAGCTTTGCCATGCCATGCCACCAACAGTAACTAGTGGGGTGGTAGTGTGGTACGGCTCACGAGAGGCGGAGCAGTAAAAATTATCGGCGGATGCCAAGGGAAAGCTGGGGGAGTCTGTGGTGCGGGGACAGGACAGTGGTCCGCTTCCGCGCCCGGCGGAAGGGCTTTTCTCGTGGCACGGCACAGGCATGAACAAATCCGTTTCTCTTGTCCTCTGTGCGACTGTGCAGTGCTTAGCAGCAATTCGCTTTAGGCCTTGTTTAGATACGAAAAGAATTTAGATTTCGCTACTGTATCACTTTCTTTTGTTTGTGACAGATATTATCTAATTATGGACTAATTAGGATTAAAAGATTCATCTCGCGATTTACATTTAAACTATGCAATTAGTTTTTATTTTCGTCTATATTTAATGCTTCATGCATGTGACGAAAGATTCGATGTGACAGAGAATCTTGAAAACTTTTTGGTTTTTGGGTGAATTAAACAAGGCCTTAGCAGGACAAGGGTTAACAAACGCGACTTTGCGAACTGTTTGCTGCCCACTGCTATAGCCCGTGTTCCGAGGACAATCGATCTTACTATATACTTTAATTCGAAAAAAAATGCTGAGCTGACACTGCCATTGCGTATTCTTTAATCATTTTTTTGGGAGATTCATGTGCAAAGGCCTTGTGATCTTTACCTCGATGATTAGCGGCTTCTGTAGTAGTAGTAATTAGTATCACTACTCACTAGCATCAATTTTCCAAAAGAAAAAAGGTGGTTAGCAGTCAGGTAGCCCGGATTAGCTTGGTTTGCGGTCAGTCCTTGGCAGTTTGACTGCTGTCGTCTGCCGAAACCAATATTTAGGCTGTGCACCGAACGGAAATGAATGTCCTTGACACTTGCGTTTGCATTACAGACGATATGAAGCTTAGCAGACGAGCCCTGTGACTGCTATAGCCAATATTCAGTGTTGCGCTTTTATATGTGGTTACGTGTCCAGCTCAGTAGCTCATTGGAGTTGGCTGCTTGGCTGCATAATGACAGAAACTTCGGAGCTACAGAAAGTTGTGTTTGACTTTCGGTACTAGAACCACATGAAAAATCATTAGGATAAATAGTACCATTTGATTGACGTTTGAGTTTCCACTAATCTATGATAGGGCATATATTGGTGGTTTTGTCTGGTACTGTACCTCTCAGGGAAGCCGAAGCAGGTTTCTGCAAAAATGCTATACAGGAAAAACTGCAAATGCACGCAGCCTTCGTGACTCTGAATCGTGAATTCGTGACGGTGCACCAACCACAGCATGTCAGCATGTGTTTTCCCGGGTTTCCTTGCCACGGACTGAACTTGTTTAGCTTTCCTCGAGACGGGGTAACGAAAAGGAACCAAAGCGAACAGAGCGCATGTTCCAAGCACATACGTTTCATTTTCATGAGCCTCTGCGCGTTTTGCTTGCCCGGAGTGCCCCTGTTTGCTGGGTAGACGTGCATTCCAAATTTCTAATTCCCACTGAAAAAGTTTTGACACCTTTATCTGCACTGCACCCTTTCTCCCATCATCTCCTCACTTTGTCCTCGCCTGCCGCTATCCGGCCATACCATACATCTCGACATATCGTGACACAGCTAGCTCGTCAATAGTCAAGACTCAAGACGCAAGACGATTAGACGAGGCTCCTCCAAACTCCGAAGGGAAATTGCATGTTGGCTGGCTCCTCTTGCGATCATCCCAGGTATGTGCTCTGCTCTCGCATGTCCTAATCCTCATGCGTGGTGATGCGCACACATGTTCCTGCTAGTTGGAGTGGGTGTATGGGTCGCAATCATCTGTGCGGTGGTGCTTCCTCTTGGTTCCATATGCGTTTAGGTGAGCAGGTGATGTCTACGAGCGGCGAAATATATAGCTAGAGGTCGACACTGACACCGCCCCACAATGTGAATGTGATGTTCATCCTAGGAACGTCTCATTCTCAGCAAGCAAGGATCACGATCGGTTACCTCCTAGTACATCACCGGGTGGACTTCAGCGTGAGAATGCCTTTTAATTACCTTTTATATTAGGTTTGCGTTTGTTTTTTTAACGTTGAGGCTGCACATAGAAGAGATGTCCACTCCATTGTATACCTCGCAACAAAGGAAAATGGACGAGTAACTCCACAATTTACAATTCGTTGAAAGTTTCAGATGCTCGAGCAGACCCTGACATTACTGGATACACCTAGTGGTGATCTCTCTTAGTGCACGCTCGACGCCTTCACTTCACCTCATGCAAATCCAAGAGTCCCTTTCAGCCAGCTTAAACGCTAGGATTAGAGTAGGCTATACGCACTGTACGGTGTAAGTGCTGATGGGGCCCTCGCGAACGGCTAGAGGCATTGCCCGGCAGCCCTCATTTGCATACATAATAATACAGTACACATTGATGATCGTCGCCCATGCATTCTGCCTGTGCCCTTGCAGAGTCCCAGTTCCCTCGTTGTTTGTCCCATTGCATCTTGCCGGAGGACTCCCCGCGCGACTCCATTTTCCGCGTACGTACAATGTAAAATCTTGTACACATGTAAAATCTTGCAAGAGGCGAAAAAGAACGAGATCGTTGTATGAACAGGCTATGCAAATTCAACACTGGGGAGGAGCTTTCTTCGGAAACTTCTTGCGATGGTAGGATTTAGACTCTGTTTAAGTGGATCCACTGGCAGCTAACATTAGCTATGAAATATTATCTAGCTAAGCTACTACTCCTACTCTGCAAAAAATATATTATTCTTGGTTTTTCTAGAAATCAAACATTTTTAAGTTTGATTAGATCTGCTCTCTCTGTCCGAGAGTTAAATTTTTAGAGTTGTCTTGAGTCAATATTTATCAAGCTTGATTAAAATTACATAAACTATAATGATATTCATGACACAAAATAAACAAACTATGAGAATATATTTCATATATTGTATCTAATATTAATTTAGGGGCATAAATCTTGACGCTCTTTCCTATAAATTGGGTTAAAACTTAAAATAATGACTTAGGAGTTAGGATACCTTTATAAATAATTTATTCAAATAGTGTAAAGAATACTAATATTTGTGGCACCAAATAAATATATTAGATTAAATATATTTTATTATATCCTTTGTAGAGATGGAGAAATATCATGGGATTATTTTTTAGCAAATAATTATTGGCTGGATGCATCTCCAAATTGAGTCTTACACAAACAAGTAGTAGTCGAGTGTAGGGTGTGAATCAAGCCCATAGATTGCCGGCTGATTGCTTCAAAAGCGGAGAATATCCAGTCCCATCATTCTTGCTAGTGGTAGCCTGTAGGCAATTGTATTACACAAACAAATTTATGACATGTTTAGTTTACAGTTAAGTTTGCTATACTTTGTCACCTAGCTAAGCTACTAAAGGATGCACAAGTTTTGTTTTGCAATACTTTCGTGGCAAAAAAAAAACACATAACTTTATATAGATTTACGTTAACGGTCCGTACCAAACAATATATAAAACTACATATATGGTTCTCTAAAAAAAACTATATATATAGTTAACACTAGATCCACTTGAGAACAATCAAATATACTCAGGCATTGTTTAGTTTCCAAAAAATTTCAAAATTTCTCATCACATCGAATCTTGTGGCACATGCATGAAGTATTAAATTTAGACGAAAACAAAAACTAATTACACAGTTTGCCTATAAATCACGAGATGAATCTTCTGACCCTAATTAGCCTAGGATTGGACAATATTTGCCACAAACAAACGAAAGTGCTACAATACCTAAAATCTAAAATTTTTGCCAACTAAACAAGGCCTTAGGATTGACTAAGGCCGTGTTTAGTTCCCGATGCGAAATATTTTGCGACACTGTATTACTTTCGTCTCGTAAATTTCGACTAAACTGTGCAATTAATTTTTATTATTTTCTATATTTAATATTCTATGCATGCGTCTAAAGATTCGATTTGACGGAAAAAATCTTGAAAAATTTTAGGTTTTTAGGTGGGCCTAAGGAAAATTGTGGCAACAAATATCCACATGACATTAGATGCAATACAAACGTGTCCAGACGTTTTGTGCTACGCACAAGGGGCGTTGTACTCTTGCGTCCAGTATGGTCGGGAGTACAGGTCCGGTTGTGCTCACCGTCTGCACGTACCACGCGCGCCGCGTCTCGGTCTCTCGGAGCAGACGAACAGCGCGCACAGCATCTCTGTCACGTATACTCGCTGACGAGGCCAGAGGACTTTTCCTAGCAACTGTGCCCCCCTCACCCTCACTGATCATCAGCCTCCCCTCCCCGGTCCCGGGCCACTCTTCACTTGACAAGCCCATGTGCCCGTCTCACCAACTCTTCGCCAGTCGGAATTCGGAACCAGCCGTGCCGTTCCGTTCGAACCCCGAGCGCGCGCGGGCGCACCGGCCACTCGCCGCGGCTCGGGCACCCCGCATTTACGCCGACGCGGGCGGCGTACACCAACCAACCAACGCTCGGCACTTCGGCTGGTGCTGGTGGCACAGTGGCACCGCTCCCCTCTGGCTGGTTCCGCTTCCGCGTCGGCCTTTGCTCCAATGATTTTCGAATTTGAATCGCATCGCGCACCGGCACCGGTCGGTCGCGTCGGCTCCTGGGACTGGGAGCCGGGTGCGTCTCGCGGTCGCAACCTCGCCTTGCGGTCGCAGCCTCGGCCCGGATTTATTAATAGGCAGACAAATTTCCCGTCCGTTCCCACGAGAAAGGCACCAGCGGCGCTCAAACAAAGCCCTGCGCGCCGCTTGCCAGCCTCCGCCTTTCCATGACCACGCCGCTCCTGCTGTGATCCTAGGACGACGCGCCACGCCGGGGAGAGGAAAGGAGGCTGAAGCACGAGCGCCGCCGCCACGAGCTCGCGGAGGACCATGCCGAGATCCAGGTGCGTGCCGAGCTGGCCGAGATATTCGCCGCCGCCTCAGTGGCGGTGGGTGCTGCGGGTTTCGTTTCTGACACATGGCTGCTGGTGGCTGGGTTCCGTTTCAGGGGCAACGAGCCGCCGCCGCCGCGGGTGTCGCAGCGCGCGCCGCTGCACCTCAAGACGACGGCCGCCTCCGAGGCGAATGGCGCGCACCACCGCCCCGTCACCGACCGGAGCAGCCCCAAGGTCGGGGACCGGCACTCGCCGCGCAGCCCTCTGCCCGAGGTAAAGTTTCGTTTCCTTCTTCTTCTTCTTCCCCCAAACATTTTTGTCACAGATGGAAATGTCTAGAGGAGTGTTTTCGGTGCTGTGGCTCACTGTTTCGGCGGTGGCGGCGGGGTGGCAATGGGTCTTGCAGAAGAAGCGTGCAGCGGGGACGCGCGTGGCGGAGCTGGAGACCAAGCTGGGGAAGGTGCAGGACGAGCTGAAGAAGCTGCGGGAGCAGCTGGCGTCCGCTGAGGCCGCCAAGAAGGACGCGCAGGTCGCGCTCGAGGAGGCCAAGAAGCGCGTCGGGACCAAGGGAGGAAGCCCCGCCTCCACCACCACCACCACCTCTCCTCTCTCTCCCCCTTCGGCGGGGGTCGAAAGCGCGAAGAAGACCGAGGAGCTGAAGGTAACTCAGCCGGCGGCGGTCGAGGAGGAGAGCAGCATCAACGCGCCGGCGACCGATGTGTTCGAGGTCGTCCGGGCCGAGTCGGGGGACAAGGAGAACCAGAGCGCGGCTGAGGACTGCGAGGTTGTGAGCTGCGGCGAGAAGGCGGCGGCGCTGGCCGAGAAGGAGGAGGCCGTGGAGGAAGAGGAGACGAAGAAAATGATCGGGGAGGACAACGGCGCGGCGGCGGTGGAAACCGACGGCGCAGCCGAGAAGGAGAGCCCGGAGGTCGTGGAGCTGAAGGCTAAGCTGGCGGAGAAGGACAAGGAGATCGCGGCGCTCGCGGCGGAGAATGCTGAGCTGAAGAAGCAGGCCGGAGAGGCCGCGGAGGCGGCGAAGAAAGCCGGAGAGGACGCCGCGTCGAAGGCGGCACAGGCCGAGCACGATCTGAAGGAGGGCGCGGCGCGGGAGGCCCGGGTGGGCGAGCAGCTGAGGGCGTCGGAGGCCTCGCGGGAGGCACTGGACGGCGAGCTGCGGCGCCTGCGCGTGCAGACCGAGCAATGGCGCAAGGCGGCGGAGGCGGCGGCCGCGGTGCTCGGCGGGGACAACCATCTCACCGGACTGGCCGGCAACGGCAACGGTTGGGGTTCCCCCGCCACGATGCCCGACGACGGCGACGACGAGGGCTTCGGTGGCAAGCGGAAGGGCGCCGGCATCCGGGTGCTCGGCGACCTGTGGAAGAAGAAAGGGAGCAAGTGATGAAGCCTTGCCGCGGAAGGGGGGATCGTGTCTCGAATTTCGCAATGGTGAGCTCGCTCAGTCCGCCAGCTTGAATTCCATGCCTGCCTTGCACTAGCTTAGCTCCATCATTTTACCGCGTTTTGGTTCGGATTCTACTATATGTTTGTATGATGATGATGAGATGATGCTCGTGAGATTGAACTTCTGTGTGTCTGTAACGCCTGATCCCGCTGCTGCTGCTGCTGCTGCCTGCTACCTCAGCGTAAGGAGCAACCAAGATGGTTTGATGTTTTACTGCATTGCGGTGCTGTTGATGATGGAGTAAATGCTTTGGGTGATCTTCTCTTTTGTTTTTTGTGATGGAATTGAGGAATGCTTGATTGGAGCATCTGGAAATGCCTCTTGTCCCTCGAACGAATTCCAAGATATCATTGCAACGCGTAGGATCTTTCAGTGGCCTTCAGGAAAAAAAAAACGCTGGAATCAAAATGGGATTCATCATAATACTGGCTGATTGTATGGTCGGCTGTTCATGATACTTCCAGCGTATGATTGCAGCTGATGAGAAGATTGTTGATTGATTTGAGCAGCGCAATGAAATACGTAGCATCTTGGTGAATATCCGTAGGACCTACTGATAATTTGATTTCAAGGTGTCTAGCTATAAATCATAATAACCAAGCATCCTCAGCGCAGCCACTCCGCCAGGCCGGCCACAAGCCCCCATGGACCTCGTGATCACGAACGAGTTTGAGGACCGCCGGAGAAGGTGAAGATGGTCGAGGCAGGATCATCCTCTGATAGTCTGATGCCGAGGCCGCCGCTGATCGATTGCAATCACGGACATCGAAGCCGAATCCGTTCTGGAACGACGCCATTACGATGGCCATAAGTGGGCCCGTTTCCGCATAGGCCGGATGGCAGTCGTGGACTGGGCCCCGATTCTTTTTTTTTTGAAGGGAGACTGGGCCCCGATTCAGGCAGTGTACTGTCTTTGTAGGTTCGTTGTCTGATTCGATGCGACATTTTTTTTTGTATCTAGTAGTAGTTTTGTACCGCTCTGGATTATATGGAAAATTAAATCTTTGACTAATATCTAAAGTAATTTTTATAGACTGACAACATGATGTTTGGGCGTCACTTTTCTACTTAATCAGGATAATTTGTAGAAAATGGTCAAAATACCATTAAGATAGAGCTTATGTGTCGAATCTATCAGCTATATGTCCAATCTGTCAGCTATATTTAATAGTGTTTTTGTCTCACAAATCAGTAAATAATACTTTCAACTATGACTTTTCAGCTAAATGAATAAGGACTTGTTTACTTCCACATCGAATCTTTAGACGTACGCATGGAGTATTAAATATAGATAAAAATAAAAACTAATTGCACAGTTTGGTCGAAATTGATGAGACGAATCTTTTGAGTCTAGTTAGTCCATGGTTGGACAATAATTATCACAAACAAATGAAAGTGCCACAGTGTCGTGAAATTTTTTTCCCTAAGGAACTAAACACGGCCCAAGGTCTAAGGGTTTATCTTGAAGACATGCAACAATTTATAACAACAACAAAACATGACTAGGGCCAAATTGTATATATGAGTCGTTTTCTATCTTCTTGTGAACTAGGAGTCAAAACAATCACACTTTGCGGCTTCTCGCTCCCACCTCCTCCGAGTTTGTAGCATGAAACAAGAACAAAGAGGAAGCCCGACCAGACAAGGCTTTAGGCCTTGTTTAGTTCTTAAAAAATTTTGCAAAGTTTTTCAGCTTTTCTGTCACATTGAATTTTGCGGCATATATATATGGAATATTAAATATAAACAAAAGAAATAACTAATTATATAGTTTATTTATAATTTACGAGATAATTCTTTCGAGCCTAAGTAGTCCATAATTGGACAATATTTGTCAAATATAAACGAAACAGTGTATATTTTGTAAAAATTTTTGGAACTAAATAAAGTACACTCGTTTCGTCACGGAACTCGATTTGAGAGATGCCATTTGAAACAATAGGGACAAGTAGTTAAAAGAATATATACCATAACTAGATACATTATTAAAACAATATATAAAAAACATATAATTTTATCATAGTACCGAGTTAAAGTATCTTAAGTTTGATTAATTTTAAAAATGGCAGAAATAATATCGTCTTGTTCGTTTGAGCTTATCAGCTGAATCTACCAACTATTCAATGTTGTTTTTCTCTCATAACAAATCAGCAAATAATACTTTCTATCATAGCTTATCAGTGAGGACGAATGTATCTAGAATTAAATTCTTCTATGGACAGAGCACAGAGGTACTACCACCAAGGAAACCTTGATAGAATTTTAATATCCATGGAATCAAACCAAGTTCATCACCAGCCTGACGAGCGGATTTTTCGGGGTTCTAATGGGCAGCACCAGGCCACCAGCCACAGGATGGCTTGTGTATTCGTTTCGAAAACCAGCAGGAACAAACAACTAGCAAGAGTATAAAACCTCGAGCAAAGGTCGTCGGATGGACCACCTGAGAAGACTGCAAAAATGGCCGGCTAAAAACGTGGAGTTTACAGGCAAAAGCGACCAAAAGCGCGCCCTTTTACACCCGTGTATGTTTTTCACAGCGCGAGACTGCAGAAATGCAGAAGCAATCAAGATTTTTTGGTTGGTCCACACGACACTCGTGGGCGCATGAATGATCCAGTAGCTAGGTTGCTAGGGAAAAAAGATGATTAGGGCTCACTGTATTGTAGCACTATCGTCAACTAACATTAGCTAATCATGGACAAAATCCATACAAGATCGCGCCCGCACAGCCGCTAGCGCTAGGGACGAGACGAGGGGGGATCCGTACATCGAGCAGCAGCATGTGTGCATGCATTGCCTTGGCTTTTCCCTGTCCGTCCCCTGCTGCCACGCCTACGCCTACCTCTCTCCCCCTGTGGAAGCTTTGCCGCCGCATGCGTCCTCCGCGCATTGTGGCCTCTCCTCCGGCCCTCACGCTCGTCGCCACGGGACCGGGGGAAAAGGCGAAAGCGAAGCAGAGGCCCAGAGGGGGGGGGGGGGGTGCAGATCGTGCAGTGGCAGCAGTGCGACGCAAAGCGCGCGGGCGGGGGCACGCAGAGCACGGCCGCGCGGGGCAGCCCGGCACGGCACCCTACTTTTTGCCCGTCGCGTGCGGTGGCGCGGGGCAGAGCGGCATGTCGCTAGCTGTTTGGCGCCCTGTAGCCCCGCCCCGGGGGCCCGCGAACGTACGCGCGCGCCCCGGCGCCCGCCATGGCGGTCCTCTCTTCTATCTTCTCGTCTCATGAGGTCGACGTGTCTAGACCCTGGGGGCCTGGCCTGGACGCCACCCGCCCCGCGCTGGCTGTTTGCCATTGATCATTGATGAGGACAGGGCTGTCGCGTTGCATGCATTGCCGAATCCCTCGAGCTCAGCTCAGAGCGTCAGGCTCATCAGGCCAGCCATACCCGGCCGTGCTGAACTGCTGCTGCCATCTCGACCTGTTGGACTGCTCGTGGCGCCGTGCATGTGCATGGTCTGGTCTGGTCTCTCTCGATCTCGTTCGCGGTGGCGCGGTGCCATGGCATCCATGGGCTGATGCTGGGCGCGTTGTTCCGACGGCGATAAGCATCGACGTGGCGCCGCCGCCGCCGAGACCCGCCCGCCGGTGGGCGCGAACGCATCACGTACTGCGTCTCAGATGAGATCGACTACGGCCGGGGCGGACCGGAGTGAATCGTTTTGGCGCTAGCGTTATCCTGCTTGCTTTTATTACCGGCGTCGTGGTCGCGGACGACGTTAAGCTGGCCTGGGCGCGCCCGGTGCCCGGTGGTTAGGCGCTTTATTGGCGCGGCATGTGTCTATGTTCCCTCCGGCCTCCATGCAAGTGTGCTGTGTCCGCCCGTCCGCGCCCATGCATGTGGTGTGCTCCGGCCTGGGATCGATGAGCCCATCCAGCTCCTGTTCCGCTCTTCATCAAAGTTCCGGTGGCCTCCGTACGTACCACGATGAGCTAGCAATCTATAAAGAGTTCGTTAATTTCCTCGTCGTCCCGGCCCCCTTCGTGTCTGTACGATCGCCATGGCCAGATTGTGAGCTGTGACTTCTGAGCACGGCAGGTCGACGACGGCGCCGCCGAAGTCATCGGTTGGGCGGGGCTCTAGACGTGCGTGCCGCGCCGTGTCATGCGACGTGTGTTGTGTTGTCCATGCATGGATCGATGCTGTAGTAAAATCACACACGGATCACCGTCTGAGGCCTTGTTCGGATGTAGTTGGATTCGCATCAATCCACATATATTGGATGGGTTGGAGTAGAACTTGAACTAAATTCTACCTTAGAGCTTGTTCGTTTCACCTCGATTCAGTCAATGTAAATAACATCTAAATAAGGCCGTGGACGCCTAGTGCGGGCGAATAGGCGATGATAGGAATTGTGGGGTTTTATGAATGCGACGCCAGCCAAGGTTTTTGGCCCTCGTAGAAGTACGTACACACGTAGACTCCCGGGGCCTGGGGCAGGGATAGTATAACACGCGTACTGTAACACTAACACCTGTAATACTGCATAGTAATAGTAATACACAGTACATGGTCGCACGCACGCAGCTGTACATTTCACTCAAAAATCAAAAACTTTTCAAGATTCCCTATCACATTAAATCTTTTAACACATACATAAAGCATTAAATATAGATAAAAACAAAAACTAGTTGTACAGTTTGTTTGTAAATCATGAGACGAATCTTTTAAGTATTACTCCAAAATCTAATTTTTTTTTCTAAAACTAAACAAGCTCTAGTTTTGCGAGTGAATAGCACTCGGTACTGATGTCGCCTTGTCCGAATAGCACTTGGTAGTAGGACACAACACACAAGACAAGCCGCGCCTGGGTCGGGGTTTGGCCAGCCTATTGCACAAACTGCTGCTGCCTGCTATCAGGACCCGGGCGTTGACAGCATTTATAGGGACGACAAATGCTTGGCTCGGTGACCACACCACACACCACCACCAAAATGACTAGTCGTAGTCGTAGTAGCAACTCCGACTCCGAGTAAACATGTTTCTACTATAGGCGCCAGGCGTCTGGGCGCAGGGGCACGCATGGCTTGCCATGAAAAGCTCATTGGATGATGGCACACAGTTGATAGCTCGTTCATTTGTGCTCTCAGTGTTTATCGTCCGCGTGATTTGATCCTTGGCATAATACATAGAATAGAAGCAGTGGGGCATGAGGATCGGATCTGAACCTAGTACAAATTCAAAACACACACACACACACAAACACAAGACGGAACTGTAAAGTTGGGCCATGAAAGCACAATTACCAATTCCTTCTCATACCGTTAGGGTAAGCCACAGGTCTTGGCCCATCACTGTAAAGTTGGGCTAGAAACCATCTTCCCCTGATCCGGCCCATTTCTCTCCGCACAAAACCGTCTTTTGTTTGTTTTTCTTATCACCACGGCTCTAGAACCTTCCGTCTCCTTCCATTCGAGCCAGCAAACCCCGCACAAACCCTTCATAAGCCGGCAGAATCACGCACCCGCCTCCAACCCAGAAGAGGCCTCGAGAGAGAACGGCTGGAAGAACCGAGAGCGCTCCAGAGATGTCGGCGGACGACCTGCGATCGGAGCTGGACGAGCTGCGGCGGCTGGAGGGCCTCGCCAAGCACCCCCGCGTCCAGACCCTCCTCGCCAACGAGATCCGCAACGTTGAGGCAAAGGTTGCGCCTTTTCTTCCTCTGTTCTATTTTTGCTCTTCTCTCCCCATTTTCTCGTTCTCCCCGCCGATCTCATTCGGCGCCTGGGTGGACTCCGATCCGTTTCTTCCGATTGTCTCTTTGCGCTGTCTGATACCGATTGCGATGGCAGTTGGCGAAGGCAACCGAACCGTCGCCGGAGCCACTGGCGGCGGCTTCCGCGCCCGCGCCCGCGCCCGCCCCCGCGGCGCGTCCTGTTTTAAACTACGTCACGTTGGGGTCGTTCAGCTGGGACCAGGACAACGAGAAGATCAAGGTACGTTGTTACTTGTTTTTATTAGTTTTGTCCTGTCAGTTGGTTTGTATAAGCTGGCATTGCATCTTTACCAATCGTTTAGTCTCCTAGGGCATTAGTCAATTGCGGATGACAGTGCTAAGTTCTGAAAATTATCCAGTCGCCACTATGTTTGGCAAGTAACGTTTTCATTTAGGCCTTGTTTAATTCCCCACCAAAAAAGAAAACTTTTCACTCATCCCATCGAATCTTTGGACATAGACGAAAACAAAAACTAATTGCACAGTAAATCGTGAGACAAATCTTTTAAGCCTAATTAGTCTATGATTGGACACCAATTGCCAAATAAAACGAAAATGCTACAGCAGTAGCTAAATCCAATAGCTTTTCGGAACTAAACAATGCCTAATGAAAGAAGATGAACTGTGAATTAGTTTAAGGCTATGTTGGAGCTATGTGAATAAATTGCCAGCCTTTTCTGGCGTCAGCCATGGATTGGATATTATGATCTTCATCTTTTGCACCAAAAGTTCGTATTTCAAGAAAGAAATTTGTTTGTCTTGCTCACTATTAGTATATCTCCAGTAGTCCGGTAGTTTTAAGAATTATGTGCAACTGGAGTTAGAAACCACTGCTGAGATCATGGTTGTCATGAAGCTATGGCCACATAATATTTCTTGTTGCATCATCAATGATTAAGATGAATTCATATGGTACGTTGCAAATTCCAAATCTATTTATTTTCCAGCTCAGTTAGTGCTTATAGTTCATATATGGCTTTCATTCTGTTAGTTAGTTCACCAAGCCAACATTCTGTTAGTTCACCATGCTCACATATAGTGCTTAATCATTTTGATAATATTTTGCTCTTGATTGACTTTACTATATCCATGTCTAGATATATGTCTCCCTTGAGGGAGTTGAGCAAGAGAAGGTGGAGACTACTTTCAAGCCAACATCAGTAGATGTAAAGTTTCATGATGTCAAAGGCAAGAATTATCGGTGTGCTATACCAAAGCTCAACAAGGAAATTGTTCCTGAGAAATGTAAGGTTGTGGTGAAGCCAACAAAGGTTATTATTACCCTTTTCAAGGCTTCTAAAGGCAACTGGTTAGACTTGCACTTCAAGGAAGACAAGGTACTTACTATGCTGAACTAATATGTTTGTCTTTGTGATTTTCAAAGTTCAAATAGTTCTAATCTATACGATATTGGACTGCCCTGGATGACTGAAAATTAGTCTGTAGTACACTACTTTTGTTGATTCTGTCAACTCACATTAAAATTTTGTAGCTAGACATTAGAGAGTGTCTAGTGCCTAGTGGGAATCACATGGATGGATAACCCAGTCAATTCCGTTGGTTGGGTTTACTTCCACTCCTGAATGAAACACTGTTCTATTGAGGCAATTAGGGAAAAAAACATTATTGGCTGTTGAACTTTTTGCATCGGATAGGTTATGAAGAGCTCACCACACTGATTTATCACTAGGGACCAATAAACTTCTCTGTGGGTGAATTCTGTTATATTGATTGCTGGAAACTGACAAGTTTGCATCTATTGCCATTGTTGGATCACTGTGCCATCTTATTTTATTTTTTGTCTTCTATTTGTTGTGGTAGTTTTGGGGCTGCATATCTGGTGGAAATGACACAAATGTTAGAAACGGACTAGTGAAAATTCATAAAAAAGAAATCCTTACAAATTCATTCATGCAAATTTTCAGGTCTAAACTCAAATCATGCTTAAAAATAAAAGTAAAAATTTCAGGGGTAATAGCGCAGACAATTTTTCCCTTAAAGTTTGTCCTTTAGATATACTTTAAAAAGTAGTCAAGTTCCAACTTGAATTTTGTCCTATGTTTTTTTTAATGAATTTGTACTCCATCCCCAACCTTAGTTACCTGGGCTCTTCGGGAGGTCTGTTTCTACATGATAATATCAAAGTAGTTCTTCTGTTGTTACCTGTGAAAAACAATTAGGGCTTTTACTGACCATTTTCTCAGGTATTTCATGGAACTGGGTAATAGTTGTTGTTACTAATAAGAAAGAATAAAATTCTGGCTTCCTTTTCTAAGTCAATTCATTTCAAACTTGACTAAATTTATATAAAAAAATATTTTCATACCAAATGATTATCACTAGATTAAGCCCTATTCCGTTCCAGAACTAGTGGTTACCGTGAGCAATCGTGTGTATATCCAGGATATATTTTTATACCTCTTTGAAGTAATACATATTGATATTATTTTCTGTAACAACTATCAACCATCTGTGCAAATCCTAAAGCATAGATATGACCAGTGTGTCAGGCTCGTAGCACCAGTCTTACTGCTAGGTTTGTTACCTGACACTGATTACTACTGGTCAGACTAAAGACTAAAATATGTTTTCGTTGACAGTTCAAGCCAAGCATGGACAAGGAAAAGGATCCGATGTCAGGAATTATGGACTTAATGAAGGTAAATAAATATTTTTCCCATATGGATTAATCGAGAGTTTCTTGTGATCATTCTGTGACTTTGTTACATGCATTCTTACAGAACATGTATGAGGAAGGTGACGAGGATATGAAACGCACAATAGCCAAAGCTTGGTCTGATGCCAGGTCTGGGAAGACGACTGATTCACTGAGCGGATTACGTTGAGCTGGTATAGTCGGTTGATGGACTTCTGTTTCTGATAGTTCAAACAGCGCTACAGTGTCTTGTTCGTGTTAGTGCTTGTTTATCTTATATTTGTGAGTGAAGTTGGACGTGCCAGGCTTATGGAAATATCTCCTCTTGAACGGAGAAAAAAACATATCAGGTCCAAGAGGTTTTATGGTTTTGTGGTGCTTTTCTGCTTGCTGCGTAAGCGAAGTAATGCTAGTAACAGCTTGAGCTAGGCAAGCAATATCGTATTTGTGATGCTTAAAAATATGCTTCGTATCAATTCTAAGGCCATAACTGGCTGATGGCAATCAACATTTATCTGCCCGAATAGGCTAGCGATGTAGTGCTTTGCATACATAGTTGCAAAAAGGGATCCTTCCCTGCTCCGGCAAGCTGCTGTAATTGCGACTACCCAGCAGCACTGAACAGCTCTCGTCGCCTGTGTGCGCCCCCACCCCCCAACCATACAATGCAAGAATATGTTGTTAAAGCTAGGTTTAACGAGCTGGACATTTGCACCAACAATCAGAAGAAACTTAGACCAGCTCTCTGGCTCGCTTTCCGTTCAATATAACCAGAGTGTACTTTTCTGCAGGGTACCTAACATTTATTTGACACGTAACTAGACAACGAATCAATTTTTTTTTTTGCTGTAAGTTCAAGGCTTCGGGAAAATCTCAGCCTGCATGAGAAGAGCCACAGAGATCTGAGCAGCAAGCACCTGCACCTCGCACTTCAACCTATGCGTACTGCAGCCAGAGGGAAATTGCAATCTGCTGGGACTGGGAGCCTCGTTACCAGAGCAACCATTTTGACAACACGGGACAATCATCAACCTACGCTCTAGTTCCGTGATTCAATGGAACATCAACCTGCAAGAGATCATGCTTTCAGTAAGGAAAAAGAATTGCGGTTTCCGTCCAGCACATTTCAGTTGGGCAGATTTTGTCAAAGCCTGAAGCCATACCTGATAACAAGATCATGCTGACTCTGAACAAAGGACCTGGCTACCATAGTCCTGGTTGAACTTCTCATAGCGATGTGCATGGAGATGGGCTGACGGCCTAGTGTTCCTTAATGCAAGTTCAATATCTTCAGGTTTCAGAGGACCAACCTCAGGCAGTTCTGCATATTCAGATAAAAAAAAAAGAAATATAAAGATATGTTCATTGGGCCTGCGGATAATAATAGGTGGAACTCAAGAACCTATATTTTGGGTTTTAAACTAACATGGCACGAATTAAAGAAAAATCCAGTAAAAATCGTTAAAGAACCCAAACTTACCTTCCTCTGGCACCAACTCATCACTGGCTTCAAGAACTGACATGAGACGTCTGAGTGGTTGCATGGCAGCTTCTTTGCACACAAGACGGATATCTGAACCAGAGTAACCTTCAGTCTTTTCAACTAGTATGTTGTACGGAACCTCTAACTTTGAGGTAGTCGCTGGCAGAAGTTCCTCAAACATTGCTTGCCTTGCTTCAGCTTCAGGAAGCGGTACAAGAATCTGATGGACAAAGACAAAGACAGAAACAGAGGCGAAATCAATCCATTTTCCAACTTACATGATAATGTAAATGCACTACTAGACATACTCGCTTCTCAAGCCTGCGGAGCATAGCTGCATCCAATTCCCATGGAAGATTTGTAGCTGCAAGTACAAATACCAAGTCGTTTGTCTTTGTCAAACCATCCATCTGCAATAGACATTGGCATAAACATAAATGTTACATTTAACCCAGGTGCACTATTTGACGGCACAATTTCAAACCAGGAGAAGACATCAAACGAGAAATCAGGTATTACAAATCTGGGCTAGCTAATTTATACTTGACATCAAAAAACAAGCAGAAACCTGAATAAGTAGTTCAGTCTTCAAGCGACGACTAGCTTCATGCTCACTACGAGCTTCACCACGCTGGCTGATAATGGCATCTATTTCATCAAGAAATATTGTGGATGGTGCATGATGCCTAGCAAGCTCAAACAGAACTTTGACAAGCTTCTCTGAATCTCCTGCACTCGCATATGGAAAAACATTAGATTCTCCAATCCTAATAGAGAAATGAGAATACAAAAGTGAAATGTAGTGCTATACTTAAGAACAGCCAGGATTTGAGAACAAAAAAAAGTTGTTGAAGCGACCCCAATTGATTGTGCAAACTTTCAGCTCGTACTTAACATAGTAATGATAGGTCATGAATCATGCCAGGTAATGTATAGGATGGTAACGAGAGCTGCACTTGCAGTAAGATCTTTCAGATGTATTTCCCCAATCCTAATAGAGAAATGAGAACACAAAACTGGAATATAGTTCTGTACTTAATAACAGCAAGGATTTGAGAACAAAAAAAAAAATCCTCATGTTCTTCTAAAATTACGCTCCTCCACTGACTACAGCAATGCATATGTTTCATGAGTTCAACTAACAGCTGAAAGTTGAATTACATTGGTCAGAATAACAGAAGAGAATGTGAAGAAGAGATCGGGACTTGTCTAAAAATGTCATACCACGCCATTTGCTGACAATTGATGAAGCTGAAATGTTGAAGAAGGTGGTTTTGCACTCAGTAGCAACCGCTTTTGCCAGCATTGTCTAGAAAACAGGATTCAGTTAAAATTGAGAGGGCTGTCTTTGTACAAGGATAAGTGCATGAGAATATAACCAAATGCTCAACATAATAGTGACTCTGAACCATAGAACTGTGGCTAGAGCTAAGAAGGAAAAGGAAAGGATTGAAAAAAACTCGATACGTGAATCACATAAATCTGCAGGATTAGCATATTAACTAGGTATGCATGTACAAACCTTTCCTGTCCCTGGGGGGCCAAAAAGTAAGATGCCTTTCCAGGGAGAAAGAAGACCAGTGAAGTATCTGAAAATAGCACAAACAGTACACATAGATTAGTGAAAATAGAAAGATCGGCAGTCCTTCATATGCCTAGCATTGTATCTATATTATCCAATTTGTGCAGTACAAGGCGTGAATGTGTTTGTAATATTCTTCACTAAGTTTGATTCATATCAAAATTAAAACACCATTCTTTGAGCAAAATAAGGCAAGAATAGTATACTTAACTTCAGTACTTCTTACCAGCAGCAAAGAGATAACAGCTGTAAGAGAGATTAACATTCTCCTTAGACTTTTTTTTTCCTTTTAGAGGAGAAATAGCTAACTTACTTTGGGTACTTTATGGGCATGACAACAGCTTCTTTTAGAAGGCGTTTTGCATTTTCCAGTCCTTTGATGCTCTCCCATTTCACATCTGGGCTCCCGCGAATAATATCCCTGAAAGAAGGTCAAATGATGGATAAAATGTTTCAACAGCTAGATCACACCTTCCCTGATTCTTAAAGCCACAGTCAAGTTTAGATTACCTCAACAATGTCTCTGCAAGATTACGCATTTCAGCTGACTCAAATGAAGGTAGAAGGGGCTTCTGGCTACAAAAGTCACATTCAAAAGTGTGATGTTCAAGAAGATAGAATGTTTTGGAACAACTTAAAGTTATACATGAGAAAATATCATCAAATAACAATATTGGAATCCCACATGATCACCTGAGTAAAAGTTAAGAGAGTAAAAAATAAGCACTTCCAGAATAGTTAGTTGAGTTCTGCTTACTAAGCATCATCATAATTCTGTCCTTTCGAAGAAATAAATCGTGCATTGTTCAACAGGAAAGAATTGGTCATTGACTAATGTATTTTTATTTCAGCACAAACTTCTGCTGGAAGATATCCCTTAAAAATTTAAATCGAAAAGGTTCTTGGAAAACTGCTATATGCCACCAAACAAGTGTGTGTTCTACAGGTAATTTGCATCCCCAAAAAAGGATGCAATTCTAGAATAATGCTAAGTCCAATCATCTCTCAGGTATGACAAAAGTTATTAAAAATATATACTAATATTTTTCATCACTCTACCTATTTAATTTAAAGTCATAAATGTTGACAGTAATTTTTTATATAAAACTAATTAACCTAAGATAGTACCTAGACTGAAACATCCTTTCCGGGATGGACGGTAGTACGGGCGTACGGCAACAAGGGCGTACCGCAACAAGGCAAGGGACCACGATCTTTGATTCCCGTTTGAGCTATGTTTGTCACATGGTATACAAGGGACTGCGTGGTGCATTCATGCATTCAGTGAATGAAGCAGCCAAAATCGGATTGAGTTGGCACCCCACTCGCTATCTATATCAGGATGTCGACTAAATCATAGATCTCTCTATCTGTATCCCCACCAAAAGCATCCCGAGAAAGTCAGTGATACACTAGGTGAACCCCCTTTCTTTCCCAGCAACCTACATCCATCCATTGCCCGATCCTACTGGCAACTGCTCAAGATCTGTTCCGCAACCCCGCATCACATGCAGTGCAGCATAAGAAACGCAATGCTGAAAAGTAAAGGCAAGCAAGAGTGCTCACATCACATCAGCGTTTCCATCGCGAATCGCGGCGGCTCGGACCTGGGTCTGCCTGGCCTGAAACAAGACGGTACCGGGATCAAACAATCAACCAAACCCAGCTGACAACACAACATACAGCTGCATGCATCGGGACGAAACAGAGGATCACAGGCCGGGGGGGGGGCCGCAGTCCACACAACCTGCTGCTCGAACTGCTCGTAGACCGCCAAATCGGAGGTCCTCTTCGGCACGCTCCCGTTGGCGTGCCCGTTCTGCTCCTCCGGCTCCTTCTTGCCCCCGAATCTGGACTCCCAGAACCCCTTGAAATCCTGGGAACAACGAACGCGGAGACGGGAGTCAACATACCGCACGGAAGCGAGAGACCGCTGCGGCGGGAAGTAAGAAACATGAGCTACTCGCCATTGATTCACGGCCGGCGGCGCGCTTCGGCGGCTGCCTGTCCCCGGTACCTCGGGGGAGGGAGAGAGCGAGCGAGCGACTGGAGTCGACGAGTGTACTCTCCCCGGAGACTAGGGGGAGAGGGGGGACGGGAACTAGTACCGGGCAGGGATCCGGGGGTGGGACCCGCCAAACTTTGTCGAGGTGCCAACGAGGTCACACTCGCCCAGATCCGGCCCATACGTCGCGTGGCACATGTGTGAGACTTGTTTATTCATTTATTCATCAAACTCCCTCGCTTCGCTAACGTATTTGCTTCAATTTGTCTGTGGAAGAGTCATTTCCTAATATTTTTTTCTCACAACAAATCAGACTAAACGACCTAGCTGAAACATCGTGCGGGTCGCAGAGAGAAGAATGTGAATCATGCGCGGGGTAGAAGCTGGAACTAGTACTAATCTATCTACAGTGGCTCGATTTTAAGGGTAGAAGGAGCAAATTTCAGCCTGGAGTCGACCGACGTCGTGTGCAAGGTCCGGCGAAAGACATGCACGATTTTTACGGCTCTATAAGTGACGCTGATGCCTGATCAAGGGACAACGGTGGATTGGTACTCTGCGCTGGAAGCTGTTCGACCACGCTAGATAGCATTTTCAATCCGCATTCAGCGTCGTCGTCGTGGCGCTCGGCTCTCGTGCAATCGCGCAGAGCCGCGGCGTGGCCTATGACCCGCCGATGGGCCGCGGGCAGCAAATGTTACCGTTGCTTTGGTTGTGCGATTTGTGAGGACTGAGCAGTAGGGCATGCATGACGCGGGATAGCAAGTGCTTCCGCCACCGGGCACCCGGGAAATACTGGATATTTTCTCCGTCTTAAAAAGACTGATGTTTTTAACTTCGATTAATCATATTTGATCGCTTATCTTATTTAAATTTTTTGTATAAATTCTAAAATAGATAAGTTATTATTAAAGTATCTCTAATAATGAAATAAGTTATATGAAAATAAACAATATTTATATAAAGAATTGTAATAAGATAAAAATAAAATATGTGAAAGTCAATAACAATAGTTTTTTTTTAAGCGGAGGGAGTACTAGTTATCACCAAATGGAGATGGAGATATCCCTTGTCTCGATCGCCAACTCATTCTACGGGTGGAATGGAAGGCAGCCTGCCGATTCGCAATGTTAGAAATGCATTACTTGCCCATCAAACATGCTGAAAACGCATGCATTAATAATGCCCCCACCATAACCCATGCATAATCGCATCATCGCATGCCGGAAACGCGTTTCCGTTCGGGTCCGGCTCTCCGTTCTCGTGCGATTGAGTTGGTTGTGAGCCCACCCACCAGTCATATTCTGTCAGTGACAGCAAGCGCATGATCTGCGCGTGCAGTCGTTCCTGTTCAGCTTCACATGGCTCAGCCAGCGCACGTTCGGTTCCAACGGAGAGCCTGTTGGCTGAAAAGGCACGGCAACTTTTCGCTAATTTATTATATAAAAAAAACACGGCTGCAAATACGACTTAGGCCTTGTTTAGTTCGCAAAAAATTTTGTAAAATTTTTCAGATTCCCCGTCACATCGAATCTTTAGAAACATGCATAAAGTATTAAATATAGATAAAAATAAAAACTAATTGCACAGTTTGGTCAAAATTGACGAGACGAATCTTTTGAACCTAGTTAGTCTATGATTGGATAATATTTGTCAAATACAAACGAAAAAGCTACAGTGTTGATTTTGCAAAATATTTTGGAACTAAACAAGGCCTTATAAGATAAGCAAACCGATCTGACCAGCATCGTTGTTGTATTTTACACTGCCAACTATCACCACACGAAGAGTTACGGCCGGAAGTCAGCCTCGCCTATGCTCGGTAGTGCAGTTGCATGGAGCCAATTCGCAATACTACGAAGTACGGACTTTGTTTGGTTGATAAGACATAGCAGAAAGTACTGTTGACTGATTTATTGTAAGACAAAAACACTGCTAAATGGCTGACTCAAGCGAACAAGATGGTCTCAACTCTCAAGTCACCCTTAATTTTGCATCCACCGTCTAGCTTGGGTTTCTTGAGCTACCTGGAGTAGTATTTGTGCTCGGATAAACACCAAACCTGTCTAGTTTCAGCACACTCTACAGTGCCATTTGCCAATGAACAATCTAGTTTGGATTGGACCACAAACAAGCTGGAGAGCCCTGGTTTAAAATTGCCTAACATATAGCAATGGACGGCATCCCTCTTTTTTCTATAGCTTGGGCATGGATCGGGAGGGGATCACCAAAGATTCCACATGTCCACATGACTCTGTTCCACCACCATGCTATAGTTTATTGTGCACGTTCGTTCGCTTCCCGGGCCAGCATGCAGGCCAGGGAGATCTTTTTGGTCCTGGAAGAAAAATAGTTAATCAGATATTCTCTGCTCCGATCCAGATCGATCATGCATGTTCTGCATTGCTGCCGCTGATGCTCTCACTCTCAGCCAGGCTTCACCGCTCCAAAGTTCAGAGAATGCATGCATCTGCATCATTTTACCCAAGACGATTTTCAGGCGATAATTGAACAAGAGTCCCCGGCCCAACCGCACCGCACCCCTCCTACTTGCTGCAAACCAGACCCCAGCTGACAAGGCAACCGGATGAAAGCAGTGCCGAGTCGCCTGTCGTGATTACGGACTTGATTAGGATGCATGAACCTGATTATTAAAGACAGATGGGGGGCCGTGAACTTGATAACCTGATTAAAGGAAACCGTCCCCTTGCCGTTTCAGCTTGTTGGAGGCCAGGGGGGAAGGAACAATTACAAAGCAAGCATTCGGCACCTGGGCCCTCGTCGAAAAGGGGCTGGCTGGGTCTTTGCCCCGGATTTGACAACTCAGTTCTGTGGTGCGATGCTGGAGGCCCAGGCCCTGGATCGCACGATCTCTAAACATGCAGGGCCCAAGACGACAGCCTGTTCATGCGTGGCACGGGCCCGGCCGGGAACCGAACTGACACGAGGCACGAACGAGGAGCAAATAGTGGGTACTCCTATGCTCGTCCAGGAGTTGTCGCCGCCAGGGTGCGCATGTGCATCAAAATTATCCTCCGTACGTACGAGTAGGTGCGAGGAGAGAGAGAGAGAGGAGGGCCCGACGCACGCCCAGCCGCGACGGCCCATAAACTGCGTGCGCGTCCGCGGGCCCAGAACACAGTGCTAAACATGCTAGGGAACGTGGGATATATGTTGCGAGAATTTCGTTCCCTAACATATACTACTATTCTTTTTGAATAAATCCCTAAACATAATATCCCATGATGATTATCTATTCTGTATCCCGGGGACGGGGAAAATATTTTTCGCGCACCTGGTTCTTTTTCCAGTTCCTTTATTCTCTCTTTCCTCCAAGACAACATGCACAGACGGGAATATTATATAAAACTAAAATTTCGAGTGAAATAAATCTCTCCCACACCTCGGTTTTAGTTCGTGTCAACTAGGCTGGATTTGCGCTCGACTTCTACTGGAGTTATGGTCGCTACTTTGGTTAATTTTTAGGTACAATTAGCATAATTAAAAGTTCGCTTGTTGACAAGAGCACCCGATTCTTACAACATCTTTAACTGACTATAAAACTCCTATAAAACATCCTGATTCTTTTCTATGACATGCTCATCAAATTCGGATGTAGGAGGGGCATGTTTTACTGAAACAAACATTGTAGCGTCAAACTAAGTTACGGGTCAAAGTCTAGTTAAATAGTGCCGAGTAAAATCATGTATTTTATTCAAATACTTCTTCTATATTTTAGGTGTCTGAATTTTAAGATAAGTTTAGACAATATTTTCATACAACCAAGTAGTACAGATATATTGTTACTTCTTTGATTCGATATTTGTCTTTACATCGTAACATATCATATTTTTTTCTTTGTTTGACTATACAAATAATTGTAAATTCTTGATTGTCTTTGTGCCACACAAGTCAATTATTGACCTCTTTGTAGTTTTTTTCTAATGGATTATTTATTCTCACATAAATTGTAATGGATTAAACCTACAATTTTAGTATAAAATATTAAATATATATGCAACAATTGTCTTCTAGAAGGAATAAAAGATTGAGGCACTTGGGTTTTAACAAGTTCCATTTTCAAATATGAGAAGCACATCTTCTTAGACGGTGCTCCTATCTAAAACGATGTATGAAAACCCATATAAGAACTTCAGAATGATTACTTCACTACAACGCTATAACAAATGTATAGAAGGCGTAACCTATAGGTGTGAAAACGAATGGGGCTAACCTTCCCACTTCTACAGTTGCTTAAAAAAATAAAATGAAATGTAAAACATATGTGATGGACGTGGAAAGCAGGAGTGACGACGTGCTCGCTCTTAACAACTGGTTGCCGGGTTACTTCCACGCGCAAAGTCAAGGGGCTGGTAGATAGGGCCATGCCCCCCCTCCACTTCTTAGTCCATCTCCAAGAGTCGTTCTAAATCTCGCTCTCTAAATCTTCATTTGAAGAGTCATTTTCATAAAAAACACTTTCTATATCTTTTCATTCTCCAGCAGTCTTTTTAAATCTCCTGTGCACTCGAGTCTCATTCTCGTCTTCTATTTTTAGCTAACGAGTAACTAAAAAACTCTTGTCATATATATTTTTTGATATCTTTTGAACAACAAAATCACATAAAATACAATGAATAGTATAATATTTTGATTTATTTCAACTTTTGCTATATTTGGGCACATTTAATAAAATTTTAGGTTTTACTTAATGTGTAGTCACATTTTACTGAACCTGAGTAGTAATAACAATCAAAGCTCAAAGTTCAAAAAATGCACCTTGAAAACATAAACAGATGAGCAACACGAAGGGCCTGTTTGGTACAGCTCACAACAGCTTCATGAGCTGTTGTGAGCTGTTTTTTTTGCCAAACACTTATTTCCAAAACAGCTTCATGGGTGAAGCTGTTTTTCCCCTCCTCTCACAAAGACATAAGTTGGATGAAGCTGGAAAAAAGTAGTTTATTGCAGCTTCTCCCTCATTTCTCTCTCTCAACTATGTATGAAGTAGTTGGTGAAGCTATTTTGCCAAACACTTTTTCCAAAACAGCTCAGCTTCATCTAGAAAGTCACTCATGAAGCTATTTTTCTAAAAAAACAGCTTTACTAGTGAAGTTGAGCTGTGCCAAACAAGTCCGAAGTTCGTGTATATCATTTTGTACCACCCCCTGATGTATAATTTTGGGCTCCGCATTGCCTACCCCACCGGCTCATATTCATGATCATGGTGCATGATGTGAGGAGAGGAGTTTGGTGTTGTGGAATACCCCCCTGATATGTATCAATCAAAGCTCAACGTGCAGAAATGCACCTTAAAAAACTTGAAACCCCCTTATGTATCAATCAAAGCCCAAAATTTGAATGTTTTAACAAAAAATAAGTGAAATTGATCTTTTCCATGCTATAAATATCAATATTTATACACATATTTTAAATAAATCACTGTGCTGGGCCACTGTCCCTATAATTGGTTCCGTGAGTGGATATAAGATACTCCTAGGAGGGAGACAGCTTGTCACAGGCCACCTCCCTAGCCCGGTCCGGTGGGTGGTGCACCCCGTGGCCCCTCCGAATCCAGAAACTCCGCGATGCACAGGGACCCCGCCTAGCTGTAGCAACGCCCTACTGCTACTGGCCAGCGCCGCCTGCCACGCAACACACAGAACGTGCCAGCGCCTCGCTCTCCAGTCCCGGTCTCGGTCTCGGTCTCGGTCTCGGTCTCGGTCTCGATCGATCGCTCTCTAGGTCGGATGTGTTTTATGGCTGCTGCACTGCACTGCACACGCGCATGCATACTGGTAGTACCGGCGGTGGCATGCAGCATCGTACTCCTACGCTGCACGCCACCACGACCACGATACGGCACGCTCCTGGCACGGCAGTGTGTACTAAAATCTAAACGACGTGCAGTGGAGCACGGCACGAATTGAAAGCGGCGTCGACGAGCTTTTGACCACGGGCACGGCACGCAGGCGGCCGCAGCGGCAGCGATTGGGCTGGCACCAGTGCCGCCACATGCGCGTGCCCGGTCACCGCAGTTTCCGATTGGCCCGAGCGCAGCGGCAGGGCAGAGCGCGCTGCTGTCCGGGTCCAGGGTCCAGGCACCGGGCGGTCCCGGTCCCCTTCCGCAGGCCGCAGTCCCGCCGGGTTTGTGTCCTGCAGGCCGCGGCTCTGGGGCCTCCTCTCACCTGGCCCCCCCACCTCCTACGGTTACCCATCGCGTCCAACAGTTGTCCGTCGTGAGGGAGAGGGACCCAGTATGTACGTAATAACATTGTAGATCTGAGGTACAGTACGTACATCTCGTTGTACCGCGCCTTCGGCACGTGCGCGAATTATACAGCCTGTCCCATATACTCTAGTATCTTGCCCTTAATCACGGAGTAAAAAAGAGTTCATTGCACCTTCTCATCCTAAAATAAATCAACATCTAAAAATATCCCAAGTCAAATTATTTTGAGTCCGACTAAATCAAAAAAATCAAAAAATAAAACAACTTCTAAAATTGTCCTGTACCAAATCACTTTAAAATTGATTAAAATTATAGAAAAATCGGTACACCATAAAAATATATCTTTATTATTTCTTTGGTTGATGTCATAATACTGTCAGTTTCGAAAAGTTTGTGAAACTTAACATAGCCTTTACTACTTATGGTAATTCTAAGATCGAATAGGAGCTTAGGCCCTGTTTGGTTCCACCAACTAAATTTTAGCTAGCTAAACTTTAGTCATTTTAGCAGCTAAAGTTCCAAACATATTGACTAAAAGGAATTAAAATAGTTTAGTCCCATTGGTCACCCAAGAGTAACTAAAATAATTTTAGCAAGGGGAACCCTTAGTATATCATCTTGGGAGTAAATGCTTCGTGCTTCATGGTAATTTACAACGGTAGACAGCACGACAATACACATGACGCTTGACCCATGCAGATCCAACTCCTTTGATACAGGTACTATTGCAGGAGCGGTGCTCATTGCTGGAACGATTGATCGGCATATACTCGTACAATCACGAGTTGCACGTAGTTAAGGAGTGTTTGGCTGGAAACCTCCCAACCGAGAGCAAGAGGGCTGGCCAAGCAAGAAACGAGCGACGCCTAGGATTGCTCCCCACGTCACGTCAGGCAACCTTGTCTGGAGCTGGACATCAACCAAACAAGTTCTTAGATCTGTCTGGTTAAGCGATTGGCGATAGCTAGACAGCTCTGTGTCGAACTCGAGGCCATCGATTACAAGCCTATGGCGACTGGAATCGACGCGCCAAGATGAGCGCCCTTCTCAGACCACGCAGGGAACCAAACAGAGGCGAGTGAAAAGCAAGGGAGCCGGCCGGGCCTTTCAATAAAGGCGTCCATTGAATACAGAGAGATCTTGCCATCAAGTGCATTTAAACGGCCAAAAAGTGCGCTAGGAAGTCCAGTGCCCGAAAGCGATCGCTCGACAGAGAGAGAGGAATGGCCGTGGCCCGTGGATCAGTGGATGGAACATTATTGGCACGTCAAGAGGTAAGAGGTAAACAGGAGGTCCACATAGGCGCGCGCACACACACAAACCTCTCTCCTTTTACACGACAATACATACACGCGAATTGATGCTTAAAAAACACACACACAAAAAGAAAACTAGGAAAGCAAAGCAGAAGCAAGCTAACGTGGGAAGCTAGCGAGCCAGAGAGGAAGGATCGTCCCTTCGCTGCCATGCTATTTTGGTTAACGCTAACTACCGGCGGCGGCGGCGGCGGCGGCTCAGCGGTCGCCGGTCCAGCTCCAGCATACCGAAATAGGCAAGGAGCCCCACCGCACGCCCCAAAACAGGCCATTAGAGCAACTTGCGGAAACCCTGCACCCACCACAAAAATCTAGCTACCGGAGTAGTCGCCGTTCCCCAGCTGTACACATCATGTCATCATCGTCTTTACCTCCTCCTTCTTCTTCGCCATCATTAAAACTCGCTCGTCTTCGTTCGTTCGTTCGTTCGTTCGTTCGTTCGTCATGGTTGCCTGTGTGTCGTCCTGTAAAGCATGTGTTGTGCTTGACCGGCCGGGCCGGCCTGCATGGCTAGGCCAGCTAGATGCTACGCTTCTCAAACTGGGCCAGCCTGTTGTCCCCGAGCCTCGTCTTGTACGCGGCCTTCTTGTACTCGCCCCACGTGAACTCCTTGTACAGGCTCTCCTCGCCCTCCGCCAGCAGCTCCGGCAGCGGCACGATCCGCTGCTCCAGCGCCGGTCCCGCGAAGTAGATGAAGGAAACCCTAGACTTGAGGCTGTTGGTCACCACCCGGTGCTTCACGCTCTTGAACCTCCCGTTCGTCAGCACCTGCACACAAAAGCCAGCGCACCACTGTGAGACACGCAGGCAGATCAAGGTGTGTTGCTCTGCAGGCTGCAGCTATCTAATCTAATCCAACGTGGCTCACTTGATTATTTTAATGCTATATCTAATGCGTGGTGACTGATGAGTTGACCGGCCGCGCCCGGCCGGCCGGCATTCCCGTGTGTGTGTGTGGCCTTTTCAGTTTGACTTGTTCACGAAAGCGCGCGCGCACTAGATTTTATAATTAATAGCATGTTGCAGGCAGAATCTAGCTACTAGCTTGCACAGTAGTAGAAGAAAGGCGGATACACTCGCGCGCGGGCCACGAAAAAAATCGGTGTCACGTCACGTGCCGAATTAAAACGCCCGGCCACCCCACCTGCAACGAGTCGCCGACGTTAACGAAGAAGGCGTCGCGGTCGGAGGGCACGGACACCCACTGCGCGCCGTCGCGGAGCGCGATCTGCAGGCCGGACGTGCCGTTGGAGCGGAGCACGGAGATGAGCTGCGGGTCGGTGTGCTCGCCGAAGCCCGTGGCGCTGCAGCCCAGGCCCTGCAGCGCCGGGCACGGCGGGTAGTGGTTCACGCGGAACACCTGGTCGCCGCCGGCGCCGGTCACCATCGAGCTCAGCGCGGCCGCGTCCGCAATGCCCAGGCCTTCCGCCATCGCCTCCAGCACGCGCACCGCCACCTTCCGCACCGCCGCGACGTACTCGTTCAGCGCGCTCCTGCAGGAACAGCAAAGCAGGGGTCAATCAATCGGCTGGCAAACAGGCATGGCAACACAGAACCACACGAGTGCTCTGCTGCACTGCACCGGCTTGTCTGCGAAGGCAAGACACTCGAGTGCTCACCGGAAGGCGGCGGTGGAGGGGACGGGGCAGGCGTCGGAGAGCGACGCGGAGTCGACGGCGAGGAGGAGGTACTCGAGCCACCCCATGTCGCCATTGAGCCCGATCCGCTTGCTGCCGTAGCCGAACGGGTACGCCGGGCCGGCGCGGTCCTTGTCGGCCTGCGCCTGCGCGAAGAACCTGACGGCCTCGGACTCGGCCCTGCCCATGGTGGCCGCGGGCACGCCGTGGTTGACGACCTTGAAGAAGCCGAAGCGCTCGCAGGCGTCGACGATCGCGCGCGCCGCGGCGGGGCTGGACAGGTCGACGACCGGCACGCCCGAGAAGGTGTCCCTGGGCCCCGGGGACCGCAGCAGCGGGATCTGGTCGACGACAGGCGGGTTGGCGAGCACCACCATGGCTGTCTGCCGGCCTGTACTACGGTGGGGCGTGGCGGGCGAGGGAGGCGGATGAGCAGAGGAGGTCGAAACAGGGCAAGCACGCTGAGAACAGGGGAGGTGGAGACGAGGTGGTGTGTGCTTGTGTACTACGGTTGCTGCAGCAAGTGCATGTGGGGGAGAACTGGGAGAGCTCGTGGGGGCGTATATATAGATCGTCTCAAGCCTGTGCCGGGGACGAGCACGAGGGAGAGCCCCGCCCGGAGCGAAGCGAGAAGGGACGAGGCGGCACCTGGCTGGATGGGACCCAGCTGACAGGGAGACGAAAAGGATGCATCGGGGGTGGGATCGCTTTGGGTGCACGGTGCCGATGGAGCCAGGGCAGTCGGGGTCCGGGGCGCGACGTGTCCGGACGCGATCCACCGGTGGCAGGTCGGCCCGCCGCGCTGCATGCATGGCTCCATGGGAGACGCATACGATACGAGGCGATGGCACGCCGGCCAATAGCAGTTTTCCCACGGCGCCCGGCCCTAGCTCCCAGTCCCTCCCTCCCTCCCGTTAACCACGCCGGCACCGGGACCGCTCTGATCAGGGGCAGACATGAGCGGATCAGATAAGAGTGCGTACTACGTGAGACAGTGAAGATGATGTTTGGTTAGGGAAGACCTAAAGATGAGATGAACCTGCCCTTGATCCGGTATCCTTTCTGGGCAGGTCGGTGACTCGGATCATCAATAACTGCCATGCCTGGGTCCGAACGGCACCGGCCGTGATGCTGTCAGGCTTTTCCTTCCTCACGACCCGTTCCCGTGTCTCGCTAAATTATTCTCCCGCGAAACCAGAGATCGGCGTTGAAGGCAGCCCGCCCCGGGAATTAGGCGGCTGTGTCGTCGGAAAAAAAGGCGGTTATGTGTGGTGGCTCTCCGGCTCGATCGGGTCCCCACAGTACGTGCTGCTCCGTTAGTCCACGGACTCGACACTCCATAGGCCGTCCATGCTGTGAAGGCTCATGTGTAGCTGTTTGTGACGCTCTGAACCAGATAAGCATGACGAGGTGAATTTCTAGGTGGCCGGGTAAAACCATGGGCGAGTGATAACATCAGAGGAGCGGGTGAAGGATCATAGTAAAAAAAAAAAAAATCAAATATCGTTTACAGCTGATAGACTCGCTCCACCAGTGTCTTGCCCACAGCGCATCTCTCGTAGTTTCAGCTGGCCTAGTTGATCTCGCTTAGGCTAGGCGTGGGCATTGGGAACCGTGAAGCAATGCTGTGTGGAACCAATAATAGGCGGCTCGATGGATTGACACGGTCCAGCCCTGCTCGCGGCCATGCCCATGCAGCCTGGTGACTTGGTGAGAGCTAGCTGCTCGCTCCTGTGGTCGTCGTCCCGCCCTCGCGTGTTCCGCTGATCCGATCCGATCCGATCCGATCGCATCGGCACATAGAAACCGCAGACGAGCAGCGGCGCCTGCCTGCCGGACATTTTTCCCAGGCCACGTAGTAATTCCGGCAGTAGTTAATCTCGGGCCACGCAATGGTGGCTCGCCAGTTGGGGCAACTCGCTGCTTCGATGCCATAAACAAGTCCACCCTAGTCAAAGCTTTCTCATGTTTTCAGACACCTTTCCAGTAAACATTTCCGTACCCGCGTACTAGGCACGAATAAACAAGTTCCGCAGCTGTACGGCAGTACTGTACGTAGTACTATGTGCAGTATTGTATTGCGCACCTGCCAGAAATGCATACCTGGTGCGCACGGCATCGGCATGCCCAGCCCAGGCGACAGACATTCTGATCCGGGAACTGTGTGCCTTCCTCTGATATTCCGAATGGTGCAGAGGCTGACCGCCTGGTCATGCACATTGACCGTGTTCCCAAGGAAGGATTAGGACTAGGATTAGGATTAGGAGTAGTAGATCTGACCATTTTTTGCTGAGAGGACTAGCTATAGACCGGCAACGCATTAGACATCTGACATCCCTGTAATTAATATAGTACTAGGTCGTCAGATGTGGAGATTGATGTTAGAGCCTGAGAGGTCGCATGTGAATGCAATGTGATGCTTATCTGGTTCATCGATGTACTTAGAACAAGATTAATAATAGAGCCAAGTGTTTGGCTATAAGACAGGTGATTAGAGCTAAGTTATATAATAAGTTGTCTCATACTTGTTTCTAAAATATCTTCTCTTTCATATTCCTTCTCACAACACTTGCTATTTGGATCCACCACTATCTACGCATCCGTGCCCAGCTTGGTGCTTACATAAGTGCAAGTATTATAATGAGTTGTAAGCTAGCTAAATGCTGAGGTGGAGGAGAGAAGGGACGAGAGAGAGGAGAAGCAGCCTGTAAGCTTACCGCCCACAGAAACCAAAGAAACTCTGTAGAGAGATAAGTAAGTCATGTATAAATAGTGAATAGCTAACTATTGTATGGGTGGGCTGAGAGAAGACTACAAGAAATCTTACAGCCAGCAAGTGGGTTGTATTATTAAACTTGCTCTGAGCCAAGCTATTATCTTTCTCATCTCTTCTCTTCTCAACATTAGCATTAGCTTAGCTATAAGTCCATTATTATACCTCCTCTTAGTGACGGGGTTCGCTCGTGATGAGCTTCGTTCTTAGGTAGTCCGTGATGAGCTTGCTTGGGCGTCGCGCTTCCTGAGAAGACACTCACGGGTGAACCGTGAGCGGGAACCTCGAACAAGTACAGCCCCGAAGCTAGCTGCAAGTTGCAAAGGCGCATGGCTTCGAGATTCGAGGAAAAAGAAGAGTTAGACAATTGGAACGAGTGTTCCTTGCCGAGGAAATCGTGGTGTTATGCCGCCGCGCGGCCGCCGGCCGGGGGTATGGTCACCTCTGTTTGTTTATTGCATTGCACTGTAAAGTGAGACGACACGCACAAATTACTGTGCGTACGTGAGAACAGGGAGGGAATGTTGGTTAGCTGGTCAAACCCGCAGTGCTCCGCCGGCACTTTTCTGAGTTTCTCGGTCGAGGTGACACGCTAGCAAATTATGAAACTACACATGCACGCCCCCTGGAGGTTTCGCTGAAGGCGGCGCACTACGGCAGCAGGCACGCCGCAGTGGCGCCGCATGCAAGTGCATGCAGCAGCTTGCGCTCACACACACACACGCTGTCGTGCCATGCATGATCCACGAAACACGAGACACGCACATCGGTCGATTTGCATGGCGGGCGGGTGCGCGCTTTGCTTTTACGACCGCTCCACTACCAAAATAAACCACACACTGCCGGATCGGATATCTGGCCCGGTACGGTGTTCTACCACTGTTGGTAGCTATAGAGTGGTAGCATACATCACCTGGGTGATCAGGCAGCGGTAGCGATGGCACACCACGCCAACTACTCATGCGCGCGCTGGCTTGCATCGTCGCAAATTAAAACAATAACAATACTCGTCCCTGAAAGTGCCCGGCCGGCCGGCCATGACGTGCATTGCCAAATATATATATAGGCAACGTGAGAATATCTCAAAAGTCGCAAACGCACCACTGCGACATGCACCATATAATCTCGCCGGCCAGCAACTGGCACCGCCTCGAAGGGGAAATGGACGGCTAGCAAGTAAAGCTCGGGGAGACGATGCACGCAAAGGCGGTGCATGAACCATTTCTGAACCATGCATGCATGTACCAATGATGCAGAGCCACGGCCGGCGCCGCTACGATCGATTGCGCGTCCAAATCATCTAGAGAGCAGCAGCGCGCTAGATACGGGGCTCGATAAAGCCTGCCAAAAACTAATGAAAAAGAAAGAGACGAATGGATTGACTGGTTAATTTGTTGACGATGTGTCAAATCCTACTTGTGGTCAGTTGGTCACCAACTCTCACGTCTCACCATACATTTGATCTCAGTGGCCTGGGCAATTCTGCACACCACTATTAATTGGGTGGATGCATGGAAATGACTCTGCTCTTCGCAGAGAAAGCGAAGACACGCAAAGCTTTTGCGTGTTCTCGAGAGGGAAAGTAGCCAGGCACTAATTATACAGCTTATTATTTGACTGCAAAGCTGAGTAGAGCTGGTCGAGCAGCGTCTACGTACATTTCTAATCCAGCTAGCTAGGTCCTGGCTATATCGTCACATGTGACATACGCCATACATGGATTATGATAAAAATAGTTGTTCATTTGCAAACGTGCTCTTGCTCCCATCGTCTTAGGCCTTGTTTAGATGCACCCAAAAACTCAAAACATTACAAAATTCTCCATCACATCGAATCTTGCGGCACTTACATGGAACATTAAATATAGATAAAAAAAGATACTTCATCACATCGAATCTTGTTTACATAGAACATTAAATATAGTAACTAATTGCACAGTTTACCTAAATCACGATACGAATCTTTTAACCTAGTTACTCCATGATTGAACAATGTTTGTCAAATAAAAACAAAAGTGCTAAAGTGTTAAAATCTATTTTTTTTTTGAATCTAAACAAAGCCTAGTTTGTGATATGTCTCTGTGCTACCTTATTCGTGTGTGTATATACTAGAATATGCGCGCGTCGTACGTCCCGTTTGTGTTTTCGCGTCAAGCCTTTCACTTGGCCGGCACCGATCTGTATGATGTTGCATATGTTGTTTTCCGGAAATTGCACAGATAGATGTGCCTTTGGCTTAAAGAAATGGCGGCGGAGGACGACCACATATAAGTTAAACTTTATTTTCTAGAAAAGATGTTAGATTTGTTAAAACTGTAATTTCTATTTCTACATTCAAACTTTCCACATACAACCCTAAAAGATTTGCAGGGATAAACCCATCTCTTAGGCAGGCCACCATCGGCCAGGGTGCTCCTTGCCAAAGAGGGTGAGAAAAGAGAGGACAAAGGAGGGAAAAAGTTAAATGCACCCTTAAGGACATATTCTCCTACGGACTGTGCCCATACATCTTAATGCGAATTTGCATTGAGATAGAACAAATTTTTTACTCACAACTTTCCCGTTTTATGTTTGGGACTGTAAAACATTTCTTAGTGCCGCACTATATCACGCTGTAGCTATCCAATCCCATTGGTGATGCTTTTGTGGGCGTGTAGCTCACCTTCAATCTTTTTAAACATATATAATAAATGCACACGATAGTCACCAACTTAAATTGACTTAATCTCTTGTCAAATTTCATACGAGATTTATTTGATTTTAAGTTAGATTCTACTAAATTATACAAGCACTGAGGAATAAATTATATACACCTTGTTGCAACTCACGGACACATTTTGCTAGTATATATATAGTAGAGAAAAGGTATTAAGAGAAATCTGGTCCGCCTCATGTTATATTATAGGACTTGATATGATTCCGACTAAGGTCCTGTTTGGTTTCTTAGGATTTTTTAACACTCATCATATCAAATATTTAGACACATGCATAGACCATAAAGTACTAAATATATAATATTTACAAAACTAAAAACACAGCCAAAGAATAATTTACGAGACAAATCTTTTGACCCTAATTAATCTATGATTAGATATTAATTATCAAATAAAATAAAAATACTACAGTACTTGTTAAATTTTAACATCTTTAACCAAGCACCGTACCCCCTAAGTCACGACATGTTTGTAACTCAAGCTTAGTCATACCACAGATTGATTCCAATACAATCACAACCTAGCTATGCTGTTATGCAGCACAGTTGCACTTGGATGGACAAGGCAGCATAGCTGGTGAACATTTCACAGATTGAGTAACAATTTGCGTTCAAGTTGTTCTCCGCAGGGGCAACTGTGCACAATCTAGAGCAAGTATGCAATTGGCCACGCGCGCACACCGCATAGATCGAGCTACTGTTGTCTGATGGTAGTTGTGATCATCCTAGCACAAGCGACTGCTGGGCGCATTGTCGTGATCCCCCCGCACTTGGCATACGCGCGCCGCAACGAAAGATCGCGGCGCGGCCGCGTCTGGACCTCTGGGGGGTTCTTTCCTGACAGGACGTCTGTCTCGTCGTCGGGAAACGGCGCCGCTAGCTGTTTGGCGCGCTGCTCGGCACGGGCGGTGCGCACGCCGGCGGCGTGCGCTCGTTGCCGGGCCACAAAGCCACCGCCGGTGCCGCTACGATCGCGCGCGTGCGCGTGCGCGTTGGGCTGCTCCACGTTAGCAGTCGTCGTCTATCTGATCGTGCACAGGGGTGTGGAGATCTGGTGGTGACATTTGTTTGGTGACGCAGCAGCTGACAACTAACGAGGAGGGGATCATATAATTGGGATGCCTGGGCATGCACACTAGATGGAGATGATCATCAGATCATGACCTACGACGGCCGGGGCTAGCTAGTTGCCATGAATGAGACGCCTCTCGCAACACGCATGAGGCAGGCGGCCGATCATTGTTTACCTACTAGTCATCTTGTCACGTCCCTCTCAGTCTCAGGGCCCTAATGATGTGTCCTGAACACACGTAACCCAGCCTAGGGCCTAATACATGTAGCCTAGGGCCTCTCGCAACACACATCGCATCTATCGCCTCAAGTTACAGGTTCACATCTACTACACTGCCCATCACCACAATACATGTAGCGATGTGTGTGCAGGTTCACCACACACAGCCGTCGCCGACCTTTGTTTTTGTTTGGAGCTGGGTGATAGTCTGATAGACATGACATTCAAATATTGCCAATCAAATAGAACGCATATTTTTTTTCGCACGATAAGTTATGCGCCCAATTTATTCTCTGAATAATCCCAAAGCTCGTCCGTTGACCTTCCACTTGGAACAACGGGGGCATGCTCTCTGAAATCTGAATTGACCAACGCAACACCGCGGACGACAAAGACAACTGGCGAAGCCTACATCACTGGAGAAAACAAGGAGAAAAAGACATAGTACTGTACTAGTTTAGGCTCTACTCACTCCACTAATAAGGCACTCACTAAAAGTTTACGTCGCCAGTGCTTAATCATACTCTCTTTAAATTCAACTAAATTTTATTTTTTGCTCGAAACTATATATATATATATATATATATATGAGAGAGAGAGTAACAAATAAGTGTCATTTAGATTTAACATTGAATTTATTTTTTGTAATATATCTATCTAGAATATTAAGTGTTGATGTTAGTATTTTTTATAAGTTTAGTCAAACTGTTAACTTGACCATGATTAAATCTAAAATTGCATAACATCGAACCAGGCTTGTTCGATCAAATTAGGGTTCGACCCGCAGACCATTCTCAGTGGGAGTTCCATGACTCAAATTTTTAACACATCAATATTTTAAAAATAGTGAAGAAGAGTTTCGTCCGCATAAAACTCTCTCCACTCTCATAAAACTATTATCATCTCTCTTCATTAAAATAATGTCATATTAACATATTAATGTTTATAAAACTATAATAAAACTTTATTAAAAATGGTCCCACAGCGAAAAACGAACTCTCCGTCGCGGGATAAAGGAGAGAAAAGATAGGACGGGCAAGCAATCAAGAGGACGCACGCGGAAGAGTCGGCCTCGCAATGAATGGAGATATATTTTATAATCTCACATGTGGACTCCATAAATCGAAGTTTAGGCTGCAGCCTGCAGCTATCAATTTCGACTTGCGTGGATATCATGGTTCGATTTGGGACTGGAGGTGCCATAACACGGAGGTAGCACAGTGCTCGTACCAGATACGTACGATCGGAATGCTGTACGATGCTGGCCTAGTTGTCTAGGGATGACGCACTGGGTGACTCTGTTTCCAGTGGTTGATATACACGGAACTCTGTTGGTCTGTTACTGTTCAGATATGGAATATCTTGCCCGAGCACTCCTGGCTCCCGTAGCTGGACCTCGCTATTCTGATCCTACGTAAAAGCGACTCCTATTTCGATTTGTAGGCCTGACAGTACTCGTGATTGATAGAGCAGCCGCTTATTTTGGGTACGAGCAGTGGCTTGTGTACTTGTGTGGTGTCCGAAGAGGCAGCCGATTCCTCGGCAAAACCGTGTGGGAAAGCTAGAGATCACGCGTGATCTCTCTGATGGTGGCATGGAGCCGTCACTTTTGAGATCAGTCGTAACGACGATCCATGGATCCGCGCTCCATGCTACTGGGAGAAGCAGAAGACGCAGTAACAGCGCTTCTGATTCCCTTCAGATACGTGATATTATCGTGTAAAGTGACAGCTGAAAGCCGGACGCTATCAAGTCCTAGGTAAATGATGATGATGAATTGATGATAATCATCATCGAGTACTAGTACCCTCCGGCTCTGTGCTCAACTGCAGAACACTGTCCTTTCCGAAGCCCTTTGGTCGCTGCTAGCTCATCAGTGATCACTGGTTCAGGCGTACGGGTAAACGCAACCGTCATTCTAGACAGTATTATTATGGCACAACCCCATGTCTCGTCAGAAGTGTAGGAGCAGCTCCTTTATCGAATGGCCGAATCAGGCGCAGATCCACCACGTTAATGGTGATCGGGGGCGGCCGGCCGGTGTCTGTCAAAGATAAGCTCGATCGATGGATGGAACCAACGTCATTCGGCCGATCCTATCCCGGCGGTCATGTCAAATAATGTGGCGTTCCATTACAATGTGCTCCATCGGCGTGGCCCAACCAACCAACGCGCTATCACAACACTGTTAGGGCTCGCCTGCCGGTAAGTTTGCTTTGCCTCTGGCCAATGCCGTAACGGACGCTTGTTGCTATCTGGTTGGAGGAGGCAGGCGATACGTGAGTGAAAACCATTTTGATATTGCTTACCACTCAGGTCTTGGATTTGCACTATTCCGGCCACTGCTTCTCGGAAAAAAGTTTAAGTATAGGTTTCGTCAGAAAAAGGTTCCCATTGTTTGTGGCTTTATGCCACATTTTTGTTTGGGCCAAGCTTATCAATAGTTGTTGCTCCAGGACAATGCTGTAGGACACTCGTTGCTTTGCTTCCAGGTCGCTGAGGTGAAGTAGAAAGGCGGTTGGTAGTGTACGTTTTGCCACAAAACTTGCCAATGTTGCTATACACAAAAACCCTTCAACTTAAAGTAGCTTGGAGTGACCAAATAAAATAAGACTCCACTTGTTCCGATCATTGGCGCATGGCAATTTTAAAAACCTGAGCAACCACACAACAGGAGCCACAAGAACCAAGAACGGCTCAGGTTCATCTGAAACACATGGGGTGTCTCATCAACAACTGGCAGCGTGGCGATAATGGCGTCAGAGGATCAAGATGGAGATGAAAACGGGTGGTAGTATCCTGAAACGCATTAAAACACGCGCTAGGCCGCAAGTGGTACCATCACCTCAAACGCTCTCTTGGCACCCGGGATTAAAACACGTGCGGCATTACCAGCCGTTTCTTTTTTTTTTTTAGTGGTATCTTGGCGTGGATCTGAATTCATCCATGACCAGGTTGACGCCGGGGGGCCGCCACCGCCACAGCCGGGACTGCGCCTTCTTCAATCCGAGGACCGAAAAGGCTGCCGCGGATGACGGAATTATTGGAGGCCGGTGGTTGCTCATCAGGTCAGCCAGGACTTTGGATATGGTGGGGGACGGGCGGAGGACCTGAAGCCAGAACGCGCGATGTGTCCCGTGGACCGCGGTGGCGTGGGAATGGTCCCGAGAGGCCGAGAGGTTTTAGAGGAAGGCGGCACCCAAAAATGTTAGCTGCGTCACTGCGTGGCTGATCACGCATCGCAACGCAAGGCGGCTTGCGGCACGAGAGGTCGAGAGCACGGCATCACGGGCGCCAGAGAACACCAATCCAACGTCGACGCCGAAGGATCTCATCAGTAGTTGCTGCCCTTTTGAGGCATCGCAATCGCGACTCCTGGCAGGCCGAAAGAGATCATGGGCTTAATTCTTCTGTGGGCTGTAAGGCAATTTGGGGCCTAAACGAAGGCGAATCCTCAACTGGCCTGCATTTGAAGGAAGCCGACTTCTGGGCCACCTGGACTGGGCATTAGTTGGGCCTAGGAAAAACATTGCTGCCTTCCAGCGGCTTCCTTTCACGAATTTCGCCTAGCCGTCTTAGTGGAGTGCAAAAAGTATTTTCACGTTTGATCAAAATTATAGAATGAAAAACTAAGATTTATAACGTAAAATGAGTATACTATGAAAATATAATTAAGAAAGAATCTAATGATATTTTGTTTAACTCTTCAAAATTTTTAGAACAACTTGCAATTTGAAATAGAGGGAGTATATGTTTGCCGATTCAGGTAACTTTTAGGTTCTATCAAAAACCACGTTATTAGATTTGCCCCTAGCGCCTTAGGGCACTCACAATGCAGAGTTATTTATTATCTCGAATAATAGGGACTTAGAGTCTAAATAAGACTTGGAGTCTTATTTTTTCTACCACTTTTTTTAATAAATATGCTGCCACATCAGTAAAATACCATAAATAATATGTAATTAATTGTCTTCAACTCTATGATAGAGTCTTGCATTGTGAGTGCCCTTAGTGCATGAATCTAGAAAATAGAACTGTCACAATGTTTTTAGCCGGTAATTCAGTACCCTGGCTAAGGGCAGTACCGAATTCCGCCGCATGTCAAATTTCCTCGCTCAAACCAGAAATAGTAGTCATCGAAGAGATCAACACAAAGAATAGATATTATAAAAGAATAACAAATAAATGGTATATTATTAAAAAAAAGCATAATCCTCTCTTATACAGGCAAAAGAGAGGTCAGCAGCACTGGAACCAATAGCCTAGTAGAACAAACAGAACGAACATAAATATTCCCCCTCTCCCAGCAATCCAGATCGCAGGATTCTTCCCTCCATCCCTCGCCGCAGAGCCCCCTCAGTTGGCGAGGAAGGCGATGAGAGACACCAGGGCTGCGACGGCCCACGTCCCCGGTATGGCGCCAGCGAGCCCCGCGGCACCGCCCACGGCCGGCGCGGGGGCCGGGGCCAGAGCCAGGCTTCCCAGGAGCGCGTCCTCCTCCAGCTTCCTGCTGGCCGCCGCGGACGCGACCAGCGCGAGGAGCACCACGGCGAGGAGCACGGCGACGGTCTTGGTCGAGGCAGCCATGGAGACAGACGAACGAGAAGAAGGATCTCTCGGGCTGGAGAAGTGGGACTCGGCGGCGGTCGGCTTCCCCTCTCCCTTCCTTCTCGTCGGCTTCTCGGGCTCGGGCTCGCTGCGGCGCTCGAGGGGAGGATCTGGGAGTTTGCGGCGGATGTGTTTGGTGTGGTGGGAAGTGCCGGCGGAGCCCCGGATTTATAGGTGGGACGAGACGAATGTAGCCGTTGGAGGGGGTGGGGGGCTCAGGTGAGGCGAGGCCAGCTTCTGAAACGTTCGAATTCGGCGTGGCGGGCGGTGGGGGCCACGCCCAGACGTTGTTCGCCTGGTCGTGGACTCGTGGTCGTTGAGTGGAGTAGCCGTTAAAAGTTAAAGGCGCATTTGGCCGGGCCAGTGGTCAGCCGTCAGCAGCAGCAGCAGCAGCTAGCCGTTGAGCAGAAGCGGCCACGCGTGCCGGCGGAGGGAATCCTAAGAACGGCACCGGCACAAAAGGCGAGACGCTTCGGCCTTTAAATAAAAATAAAAACTAATTACACAGTTTGTCTATAAATCGCGAGACGAATTTTTTAAGCCTAGTTACTCCATGATTGGACAATGTTTGTCAAATAAAAATAAAAGTGCTACAATGTCAAAATCAAAAAAATTTTGCATCTAAACAAGCCCTTCGCCGAGCTGGGACCGCTGACTCACGGCCGTGTCCGCGCGTGCTTCTTCTCTGTTTCTGCTCGGTTCGAGTGCGCGCGTTCTGCGATCCATGCGTGGCCGCTCCATGGTCAGTTGGTCACGCCTTCGTTTTCAAACGTGGCGCCGGGCACAATCATGACCACGGGTGGAGTAGAGCGGCAGAAGTGTTTGACAAGCAAACGGGGGTGCCGTACGATGAACAAGTTTCGGACGCTTGTTTTTACCTCGGGACAAAATTCATACTAGTCCGATGTTGTAAGAGCAACTCTAACCAACTCTCTAAATTAAGTCCTTAAATTTTTATTTACATGCTATGATAAAAAAAGTAGGAGCTCAAATTAAGATCCAACTCCAACCCACCTCCTAAACAAGTAGGATAGGAGGTTCTAGATATGAGGGGTTGAAACTATAATTTAGGAGGGCATGGAAAATGGGAGCCCAAATAGAAAGTGGGTTGGAGATGATTTTTTTGAATTAAGTCTCTAGATTTAGAATAGGGACTTGTTTAGGAGGTGGGTTGGAGTTGCTCTAAGCAGATCAGATCGATTTAGGCCTTGTTCAGATCAAAAAACCTTTTGGATTTTGACGCTGTAGCAGTTTCGTTTTTTATTTGATAAAAATTGTCCAATCATAAAGTAACTAAGCTTAAAAGATTCGTATCGTAATTTACAGGTGAACTGTGCAATTAATTATTTTTTATTTATATTTAATATTTTATGTAAGTGCCGCAATGTGCAATTAATTATTTTTTTATTTATATTAAATGTTTTATGCAAGTGCCGCACGATTCAATGTGATGGAAAATATTGTAAAGTTTTGGGTTTTTAGGTGCATGACCCACATATATTTGATTAACGTTGTTGTGCCGTATACTGCATGAAGATTATTATGTATTTATGTTTGTTTGATTTGCTCGCAAGTTTCGTTCGTCTAGGATCCGTGGAACGCCAACGCCACTGGCCCATCACACCAGCTTTATTTGATTTTTTTTATCTCGTTACGTTATGATATGAAATCTAAAAGGTATTCATGGGCCTAGCCCAGAAGCAGCAACGCGAGAAGGCAATGACCAGAACCAGCAACTGCTTTACGATACGAACTGCCAGAGGCCCGTATCTTATAAATCGAGCCCGTTCAATATTCCTGGCTGAGAAGCCGAAACTTGCAATAATTTCGGCCCATCCTGCCTTACTCCCTCTGTATAAAAAAGACCTATATTTTTTAGTTTGACTAATCATATTTGACCACTTATCTTATTCAAAATTTTTGTGTAAATTTAAAAATAGATAAATTATTACTAAATCTCTACCACATATAATGCACCCAAAAAACTATCCTAAAGCCACACCTAATAGTGTCCACCACAGTCATCAACTCTTCTAAGTACACCCACAAAATTACACACATGAGTACCTAATATTTCAAACGTACGGACGAGATTAACTCTAATAATCTCCTTTCTCTCACTCACTCGCATCTAACGTACCATATTGCTGGGATCAGAACTCATCACTCATCCCTCTTCCGTCCCGCACCCACGCAGGCACGTAACACGAAGTGCCCTCTACCATCCCGCACCCAATAGGCGCGAAGCACGAGGCGCACGAACGCAAGGACCGACGCCGCCCGCACGCAGCAACGCCGCTCGCACGCTCGCAAACCTGCCCGCCGCTGCCAAGCAGCCACGCCGCCGACGCCGCAACGCAGCCACGCCGCCCGCGCCGCGCCACGCCGCTCGCACTCTCGCAATCCTACCCGCCGCCGCCACGCAGCCACGCCGCCTGCGCCGCGCCGGAACACAGCCACGCCGCCCGTGCCGCGAGACAGCCGTGCGACCACAACTCGTGAGGAAGTCACTGCGACGGCGGAAGTCATTGCGACGGAAGTTCATTCATCTGGAAGAAGCATGGGTACGGCTGTCCATGCGGCCTGTTGCTGCATCTCTGCATTCTCTGCTCACGTAGAGTCAGAGCTCACAAGTCGTTGCTCTGCTTCCTTTCTCTTATTTAATTTCTTTGGTTTTCTAATCTTGGGAACTTATTTGCCAGGAATTATGAGACCACGTCGTTGCTCTGCTTTTGTTGAGATTGCTACAGTACGTGAGGTGAGTAGATATTATTTAGAAAATAAATCACGCAGCAGTGCTCCATATGGACTTTAGTAGTTTGACATAGTCATCACCTGTATAAATTTCAGAAAATAGAAACATTTCTTAACCACATGTTATTGGCAAAAGCCCTTGGCCACGCCGCCATTGGTGGTTTCATCGATCTGGGGGAAAATAATGCAGTGTGGAGTTTGGGGGAACAAGTAGTGCTAATCAGGTTGATGCAGTGGCTAATCAGGATGAGTCTACACTGCGTCTATGTTACTAGGTGGTACTACTATTGGATGGCATAAAAAAATATTGGATTCAGATTTTTTTTGTAGTTCACAACCTATAAAACAATCAGTATGTAATAAAATTAAAAGTTCTGCTATGTAATTGTACTTCTACTAATATTTTTGTTTCCTCATGTTTTCCATGGACCTATGTTATTTTTTTATAGGTTTGACAAGGAATTGAATAAAGAGGTTGCTGTAAAAAGTCATTGAGCTGTAAGAAGGAGGAAAAAATGCTAAAAATTTAAGCTACGAGTACTGCAAACTGAAAAGAAGTACAAATTGAAACTTATAAATAATAACTATTTTACAGGGTATTAAGTGGTCTTCCATGGGGGATAGACAACCAACCCGCACTACATTTGGCGACATATCAAACATCATCGGACGAGGTATGTTAGTTGACATCGTCCATCGTCAGTTTCTATGATTTTTTAGCGAAACTGTGACACACATTATACATCACAGTAGAAGAGACAACACCTGCAAATGATGAAGAGAGAAAAAAAGGGAAGAGAGGAATAGAAAACAACATGAATATCGCGCACGAAAAAGGGCCGAGGAATCCAACAAACAAAGAGAGGAGCGGAATAGAAAGCAACGTGAATACCGTGCGAGGAAAAAAACACCGTCAATACTCAAGACTCCTGATCATGGTATCCGCAAACTGATCATGTATACTATTCTTCTTTGTTTATGCATCGAAATGAGTAACACGGTTAATTTTTATACACGCAGAACCATCTGATGTAGAACCTATATCCAGTTGCACAGATGTTAGCATGACAGAAGCAGTATATTCCACCTTGGCCCCATCTCGATTGGGTACGTGGTTTTTGTTAATGCAATTGATTATAATACTACAGAATAAATATACCTCTGGTATGTGCAGTTTAATTGAATATTAAAACTTGCAGGAGGAAAATCACCACAAGAAATTGGTGTTTCAGCCATTTGCCAAGCATCAATATATCATGACAAGGAAAATGATGATCCACTTGAGTGCAATGACTGGCTACATAGGAATGATGAGTACGTCAGGAAACAAAGACCACCATTGACGCCTTTGGCGACTGAAGGTTCAAACAGCACCATAATAAATACAGGTATGCTAACATCTAACTAGGACATTGTAAATTTCGATGGGGTGGAGATTGGGTCAAATATATCTCTTTGTGTTCAATGGTGATCAGGTGTCAGCTCAAGCACTGCCAAACTGCTCAGCAAACGAAACTGGTACCTAAACATGGATGCGACAGCCAAGGCAAAATTGCTAAAACAGAGGCGACAATACAAAAAAGCAAGAGCAGCGGATAACAACCGCCGAGCATGCCCTACTGTTGCCCAGGAAGAAAATGTTAACCATATACCTGTGATCAGATGTGTAGACACCAACGATGAAATCGAATTTGACATTGTTTTATTCGAACCTACAAACCATGAATCTGATGATGAAGGTTGGTTTTACAAATCACTTAACCAATGCAGTTTTTTTCTTTAGTTGGCATTTTGTTGCATGCATCCTGTTAATTTCAAGCGCATGTGAAATAGATCATCTAAGTGATATAGAAGAGGAATTTGTCATAGAAGAAGATGGTCCTAAAGATTTTGAGACTATGCAGTTTCTTGGTGAAGGTAACTATTACTTAATAAATTGTTATTTCTAACCATGTGGAGTGACTGCCACATTGACATATTTTTCAATATACAGAATGTGCATTTGAGTCATATCGTGTCAACGACGATTGCAATGGCAAAACTGTAGCTGATGACCCATATGATTTTGTCTACCATAACTTGCCGGAAGAGCACCATGTTTTGAAAAAGGTTCCTGACTGCCGATATTGTGGAGCCATGAGATTTGAAGGCGAACCACCTGGATTCTGTTGTAGAATGGGAAAGATAAAAGTGCATATCAATGATGTACCTGCTGAGTTGAAGAGGTTGTTCACGAGTCCGGTGGATACTGATGCAAAATATTTCATAAAACACATACGGTACTTCAACTCTCACTTCTCATTCACAAGTCTCGGAGTTACACTGGACCGGAGATACTGCACAGCGGCAGGTACCGGCATATATACATTTCGTGTACATGGTGAATGTATCATCGTCTGGACCATTTACTGCCAGGGTCAAAAGAGCCACGTCACCTGCAACTCTACTTTTATGACACAGAAGAAGCAGATACATTGTCTCATAGAGTGAAAAGGTCACCTGATCTTGATATAAATATTGTAAGAAATGTGCTCAGGATACTACAAGCAAATAACCCTTATGTACAAACCTTTAATAGAGCTGGCTCTATTCCGAATCTTGGTGATTATGTAATTGAGCTCAACACTAATGTGACACCTGACCAACGAAGGTACAACCTCTTCTCCATTACATGTTAATTTTAATTTTTTTTAACAACCAACGAATATACTACTTCCTCTTTTTTTAATTTGTGCATAATTTTTTAAGGTATAATGCCCCTACTACCTCACAAGTTGCTGCTATCTGGACCGATGGAGATGACCCCCAAAGATGTTTTGATAGGAGTGTTATTGTATACCCTAAAGGAGAGAAGATGCGCTATATCAAAGCTTATCATGGGTGTTATGATCCATCAGCATATCCTTTATTAAATCCCAAAGGAGAAACTGGATGGAATAAGTTCATGCCCTACAATGACAGTCCCAAAGAGTCAACGTCTCCTACTAATGGTGAGGATTTACTGGAGCAACCAGTGGGTCCTACCGGTGGGGAGGATTTAGTGCAACAACCATTGGGTATGGCAACAGTCCAGATTCATGCTACTTCATCCTACTAAGAGACATGGCTTAAGCAATCATCATCCCTGAAGAACTCCGAGATCTGCTTAAGCAATTAAGAACTTATTTGTAGTATATGAGACATGGCTTTATTATTCCTTATTTATGAGTGTATTCTGGATTATATGAATGCTCAAAAAACTATAGAAAAAATATCGTTGTTTCGTTGAAAATTGTTGTTTTTAAGTGCATCCTTAGAATAAAACCGTGGCGTTAGCACGGGCATTGTACTAGTTACCTCTAATGATTAAATAAGTTTTTTCTTTCTCTTGAATACGCAAGAGAGTTGCGTATCTTTGTATTAAGAAGTGAGTAAGTTCAGTACAGCCCAGCTGGCACCCCACAAAATTACATTAAAGAAAAGGTGGCAGCTAGATACCCCCGACACTAGACTCCATAAGTTTTTCGCGCCCGCGTTCACCCACTGTTCCCGGGAGCTTTGGAATTGTGGTTGCGGTTTCCCTGAAGCATCGTGTGTTGTGCTCCTTCGAGATGGTCCAAGAGGTCAGCGCGAAGAGGAAATCAAACCCCTTTCTCGAGTATAAAAATAAATTATATTTGTATAAAAAGTTTTAATAAGACAAATGATCAAACAAGTTGTCTGAAAGTCAATAACAATGGTCTTTTTGAAACGGATGGAGTATTATTCTTCTCCTACATATATTGCTACTGAAGGCTACTGCACTCTTCAAATTCTGTGCCGAAAAGATACAGCAAAATTCTTCTCCCTTGTAAACACACAACACACTTCGAGCATGCAGCGTGCTTTTACATCCGAGGGGTCTCAGGGATCCATCCTCCGTTCAAATGCAGGGACCGGAGGATCGTCTTGATGCATTGCGATGTACAGTCTTTGCTCCACGCGGAGTTTCTGCACATTTGAAGCAATGAAGCAGTTAGAGTATACTAACATGGAAAACATTAGATATGATCTTGCTTAAACATTTACTTGCTGAAAGTTGACTCTGATGATCTGACCGTCTTCTCCGTTTTCTTGCATGATGTCCATCAGCTTGGACCTGCCGATCCTCAGAATCTGAGATAGTTTTGTAGTCCGGAAAGTGAATGGCTGTGGCTTGTTGGACATGACTCCAACCTCTCCTAACAGTTCTCCCTCAGCTGCTTTTCCATAGATCTGGAACATGAATAGTAAGTACTTGAGACTTCAGAGGCCATTCTTAGTAGCAGTTCTGTAGGACTATGTCCTAGTATCCTTTGCTGGAAGTGAGAAACTGAGGAGACCACCTTACCTGCTCTGTTTCATCTAGGAATGCCAGAATGTCCTGATAAGAAAGCATTTGGTCATAAAGTAGTCAAAGTTCGAAATTGATTTGCACGTTCACCATATGTAAACAATGTGAAGCAATTGGACGCAACATACCACTGCTCCTGATACAAGAAGATACAAGTCTGACGGTTTGTCATTCTGCAGCATGATATCCTCCTTTGGGGCGAAGTACTCAGTCTGCATCTCCGTCACCTGCATATTGACTTCGTAAGTGTGTCTCCACTCTCAGTGTTGCTGTCTTCATTGCATTTTATTTAATGGCAAGTCAAGTTTCTCTCACCAGTTGCTGGATGAAACCAGAGGATACTCCCTTGAACAAGTAGGACCCTTGCACCACCGGGAAGAAGAGATACAGGGAGATGCTAGACCGCATCGCCTTGGGAAGGATATCCAGCGTCTCCTGCTGCTTGAGGCCCTCCGTCCTGAACCTCAGGCATATGTGGTTCAGCATCTGCTCCTCGATCTGCTGCGGCAGTTGGTTCCTCGCCGCGAATTCTGAAGCGGCCTGGACCATATCCCTCTGCATTTCATGCAGTAGCCACCACAGCCCATCACAGGTCAGATCGTGCGAACATTCATCTATTTCTTGTGTTTTCTGAGTATGTGTGGGGAGCGAACGCGACATACGAAGTCCCTGGTGCGGCTGGTGCTGTGGACGACGAGGTTTGTCATGTTGCCGATGAGGTAGGCGGTGAGCCAGAGGTTGAAGAGCATGTAGGCGATCCCGAACAGCATCTCCCGGCTGTTCTCGGCGTGCAGGTCGCCGTACCCCGTGGTGGTCATCGTGGTGATGGACCAGTAGAGGGACGTGACGTAGCGGATCCACAGCCCGTCCTCGCGGAAGTCCGGCATGACGGCGCCGATCCACGTCCGCCTCGGGTCCGGGTACCGGTCCGCGATCAGGTAGTTGATGCACCCGGCGCAGTGGATGGCGAACAGGGTGACCTGCAAGGCAGAGGCTAGCTGGTTATTAGTGACCATGCACGACACGACGCACACTGTTCTGGGAGGAGTGGAGGACGAGCGTTCTGACGTACTGAGATGAGCTTTGTGCAGCGGATCACTGCGTAGTTGAACCGGATGTCCTTCTCGAGCCTATGGCATCATGGTCATGGCACTGTGAGTTTTAGTTTCACCGGTGTGCTAGCTTAGCTTTTCAGTTTTGCCGTGATCATGCATACTCCGTACCTTGCAAACATGGAGCTGACCCTACGCAGCCGCCAAAGCCTGAGAACGTTGAGGAACTTGAGGCCCAGGCCGTGGTCGTGCTTGTTGAACAGCAGGCTGATGGACTGGAACGGGAATGTGGAGCACACATCAAAGGCAAACCAAGTCGACAGGTACCTGCAGACAGAAACAGTTGAAGAAGATATAGCAAGTTCAGAAACAGTGCATATATTAAACGCTGACGTGGCAGTATAGTACTCCTAGCCTACCTGACTGCTATTTTCTTGTGATCGTCGACGAGGAGGTAGGACTTGCTGTCGACGTAGGGGACGAAGAACGTGAGCACGATGTCGACGGCGAAGAAGCCGTTGACGACGTCGTCCACGATGAAAGGGGCCCTGGGCAGGTACCTCAGGAACGCGAACTCCAGTGGGCAGATCCACGCCGAGTACACCACTAGCAGGATCAGAAATATCTCCCAGACCCTGCAGTCATCGTGTGCCAAGATTAATTATCTACAGTCTGCATGCAAACGATCACGCACACGAACAGATATATTATACACGGATGCAAGACGAACGCGTACTTGTAACGCGGATCGTAGGGTGACACGAGGTTTCTCCTGAGCCTGGGAGGCTGCTGCTGTGCCTGCGCCGTTGCGCCGAGCGACGGCAGAAGATCGCCGGAGAGGTTGCCGCCACTACTGAACCTATTCCTACCGTCACCGTCGCAGCACGGGAGGCGTCGTGCCCACGAACCTACTGTGCGAGAGGAAGAGCGTGCCATTTTCGCTGCAGGTCTGCTGCATTCTGTGCTGAGGGACGCCGCGGCAGCATGGCCTATTTATACTGGACGGGAGCGAGGAGCCCCCCGTCCGTGTGGTTTTGGTTCTCGGACTCTGATAACTACTGCGAAATGGTGAACTTGCTTTTGGTCTTGTCAGGCAGCAGAGACAGCGACATGGTGATGGTGAATTGGTATTGTCGGGGGTGCTTCCTGATTCGCAGAGGAGGGAGTTGTCGATCCCCGATTGCATCCGGCCGGCGCCATTGGTGGTGGCGTGGCCATCGATCGCTCAAGTGGGTCTCTGCCTCTCTGCACGCAGAGGAGGCCGGGTGTTCTTTGCGAATCAGGAGGCCGGCCCGGGTGCCAGCTTTCAGGAGCTAGCAGAATCCTTCAGTTTAGTTGCAGTTGCATTGCATGCCAGTTATATGAAGTTGATGTGCAATCATAATCTGATCTTAAAGCGGATACCATGTGCTTATCTGTGTTTTCTTTTTGGCTGAATTCTGGTTATTCCAATGCATGCATGCCTTATCGATAAGCGGTGCGAATGTATTCTTTTTTGAGAAAAAAAAAAGAGGAGGGAAATGGCGTGAATCATTTTTATTAGAAAGAATACACATGAACTGCAACTGAAGTAGCACAGTCGAAAGCAAGCACGGCACTAGCTAGTCGAGAGTATTCTACGGCTCAATCATGCGGCAGTCACTAAAATGGATGTCAAAAGTGGCTTGAGAACCAGTTTGTTCTTGCTTGATGCCCTAAAAGATATTATCAGTGTCACACTGTCATGATGGAAAAGTTTTTGGATAACCATAACTTCAGGTGCCAAGGCAGAATTAGTCTTACCATTACCACTTTAGCAGTTGTATATAGTGGCGTTAGTGAGGTGAGAATATCATTGGCGTTGGAATTGAAATAAACTAGTAGGTTGCATTGTTTAAAGGCGAGGGATCAGCTTGTGGTTGATACCGAAAAAAAATAGAGAGAATAATAGAAAAATAAAGACAAAGCCCCTAAATATATGCTACATGTTGCTTAGCCAATGCTTTACTCATGGAAATCCCAACAAAGAATTGTTTATGGGATTGGCCAGGATCTCTTGAAAAAAGTGAACTTTGGCTCGTTTCCAGCCATTCCGTATAGCACAAATGCACGGGCCGTCTGCGTGTTTCTTCCGGCGACCTCCCTTTCAGTCCTCTGAAGCTCAACTCTGAGGTGAATAACTAAAGCGATGAGCGATCTCCTGACTGGCTCTCACTTTTGGATTTTCTTTTGAAGAAATTCTCACTTTTTGATTAGTTAATTTATTTAGGAAAGGGGGCAAACAATATTGCGATTCCGTTGAGGCTAGATCTTGCACCTTTTGAGCTGATTTCGACTGTCAGAACCTTATGCTCATGGCATGTTGGTACAGCACACAGTAACCTTGCCGGTAATTTCAGTTCGACCGGCATTTGACGCGGGTAATTTCCACAACTCCGGCAGTAAAATAAACCTGGTTGGAATTCATATGACCTTCAGTTCTGAATTTTGTCTCCCGGTTTGTGAAACTTCAGTGTCAGAGTAGTACCTCTTTCAGTTCTATAATATGGACAGAGGACGCTATCTGACCTGTTCCAGGATCAACTCCAGCAATCAGTGCAGAATGCCGTCTCCCTCCTGACGTCTTCTGCGCTGATTGCTGGAGCCAGTGTGCGTCTTCCTTGATGGCATGGCTTTCAGTTCAATGTTCTTGGTCTTGAGCCCGTCTTGGATTGGATTCCAAGTCTCCCCTGCATGGACGATCCATTTTTTCCCCCCAGCTTTGACAGGACGGTAGTGTGGCAGAGCCGCTGTTACTTCTAGGACCAGAAGCCTCTACTAGTACTACTAGTACTAATCATCATCTCAGATCTCAGATTACATCTATCAATGAATGCCGCGTCATCGGTAACATGGCAACAATGCAAGCCTTGTTTAGTTCCCAAAAAATTTTGCAAAATTTTTCAGATTCTCCGTCACATCAAATCTTTAGACGCATGCATAAAGTATTAAATATAGACGGAAATAAAAACTAATGCACAGTTTGGTCGGAATTGACGAGACGAATCTTTTGAGTCTAGTTAGTACATGATTAGATAATATTTGTCAAATACAAACGAAAGTGGTAATATTCCTATTTTGCAAAAAAAAATTGGAACTAAACAAAGCCCAGGTCAGCAGGAGGTTCGTTTCTTTTTTTCTTGATCTGTCAGCAGATGAACGAAGAATAACGTAACCACCAGCCTACATACAGTTCATAGAAAGTACTGTACCTACTAGCTAGGATGCACGGCGGCCCGGTTCCATCGTCGTCGCGTAAACTGGTGTACTTGCAGCTTGGTGCCTGCCCGGAATTGTATACACGACACCATCGACCTGGCGTCCATTACGGGCCGGACTAGCGCTGAAAGTTGAGTTGTGCGATCATCGTGCAGCCCAGCGCGGACCCGGGTGTTTTCTTGGCAGTTGCTAGAATCATGCGCCTTTACAATGCACCATCACAATTCATCACAACAGCCCTCCGGCATCAGGCTTCGCCCGTGCCGATAGATCAAATCACAGTCAGAACCTGTCGTCTCTCCTTCCACCAACTAGAGGCACACCTGCATCATCACTTCATCAGGATAAAAAAAATGCCGATCCATTCATTCCATTTTACAGGGTGGCACCATCACAGTAGCTTTTACAGACAGCAACTGACGCGCCGGTGGCCGTCTGGTGCAGTTTAGGAGCAACAGCGAGGACCAGGTTAACTGAAAATGACAGCACCGACCACCGAGCTCGTTCGTTCGTTCGCCGGCTTTCAGCGGGAGACGACGGGGATCCGGCGGAAGAGAGGAGCTCGTCGCTCGATCGCGTCAGCCACCAACCGAGTCACCGATCGAGAGAATGTCTGGCTCTGACCCTCGTTGCGTGCACGCGCGACACCAACATCTCGTCTCCATCTCAGCCTCAGATCGACCTAGCTATAGGCCATAGCTAGGATCAGCTCCATCGAGTGCTTGGCAAATTAAATAAAATCACGAGCCGCGCACGGTCTGCACCTGGCTTGTTGCAGTCGGGTTCGCGTCGTGCACCACCTTCTTTCTTCGTGAGCTTGGAGAGATCGAGCAGATCATAACCCGCAACATTGCGAGTCAATCAATGCATTCAGGGCTACGGCGGCCGTCGCCGACGTGATGGCGGCTGTGGGCAAAATTGTACCCCAGCTGGTAGCTGTGTCTTCCTAGTTCGCCTGAGCGGACGGACCTGTAGAATACTTCATTGTTGCGCTGCGCCACACAAGAGTATGGAGGAGACTTTTGCTCCCTTCGGATATTTTCTCTCTAACTAGTTGGATGGGCTTATTATTAGTTTACCAGATGATTGCGAGTCTTAATAATTGCGCTTTATCTTTGACTTGTTAGATCATTGAGGACACGGGGAAATGATGGTGTTTGCATCTGATCACTAGAATTATAAGCGCCGACAGGATGGCAGGAACTGATATGCATGCATATACTAGTTGGTCAAGAATGGGTGGAAACTTTAGATCGCAACTACTTTTTAATATACCTATTTTATGCAATTCAGTATTTTATATTCATGTATTGATTAACCTATTCTTCACAAAGTGCAGAGAGAAGAATAATGCTATTTTTTGAGAAGCAGGAGTAATATAAATCCAGTTCTAAAAGTAAATGTGCCATGCTTGGCTAAACGCAAAAAAAGGAGCCTAATCACTACGGTCCAGCCATCCTTGAATTCAAGCAGTACTTTTAGCACAAGAATAGTGTTTTCCTCTCACAATATTTCAGCATCAGCATATTTTCTGTTGTGCAGTAGAGGACAGATCAAGAAGGAGCTCATAGAGGACACAATAGTTTCCTAAGAAAGAAGGACATGATATTAAGCAAGACGCTGATGAGATGCCACCGCCACTTCCATGTGCACCACAGCAACGGGAACATCCCTAGATTTCCTTGACCCATTTCTAGCCTCAGTTCAGTAGAACATTAACACTGGATTTGAGGTACTTTGGCAGCACTTTCTGCGAGAGATGAATGCTAGTTTTGATGTTTTGGGGCAACATGTTCTCACTCAGTTTTATTAATGCCCTTATGAAATTAAACGATACTGTTAATATCAACTTTCATAGTGACATTTATTTCAGCTCTTTATCCACTCTTGAAAAAAGACTAGTAATATTGAAGGAACGAAATAGTGACTATAGAGGAGGTGAATGGGTGCTGAACAAAATTCTTTGTTGAGAAAATAAATCAATTAATGGCTAATTGGCAAGAACGACACAAGGTGCAGCTGAACTGATCATGTTATCGGCATACATGCGGAGTACAAAGCTCAATGCACAAGAGAAAATAAACAAATAAATAAACAAACAAACAAACAAACAAATAAATAAATAAATAAATAAATAAATGGTAGCTATAGCTAAAAAAGACAACTTTGATTAAACTCAAATGCTCGCTATGCCTTGTTGTGTCTTGGTCCAAAACCGTGGTTGATTCAATCAACGCCGTCTTTACCACACATGTATTCTTACTCTTCATGTACATGTACCCAATGATAGCCCTTCAACCTTTTGTCCAAGCCTACTTGTCCGTCCTTCACTGTTCCTGGTCATCATGCACAGATTCCTGTCTCCATCGCCTATCAACCACCTTGGTGCACCCAACAAATGCACATTCACAAGCCAGGAGATAGGTTGCACAACACACTCAGCATAACATAGCATAATCAAGCACATATCAAATATATGGACTCAACGGGAAATACTTAAACCTCATGTCATTCATTCATCACATACATGGATGAGACCAAGGCACACTCAGCATAACATAGCATAATCAAGCACATATCAAATATATGGACTCAACGGGAAATACTTAAACCTCATGTCATTCATCATCACATACGTGGATGAGACCAAGGCACTTGTCGACTTGGTCTCTCAAGTGCTTTGACAATAACTTCATTGGTTTATCCTCTTCCTTTAGTAGTTACTTATTCAAGAGGATGAAACTTGTTTTTCTCTTTAATTATTAATCGTTTAATGAAATTGTTATTTGTTCTTGTTGGAAGTGTTGCTTGTCTCACGAGGTCCTGCAGTGAAGAACAATTCTAGCGAAATCAAGGTTTATAGAAGTTCTTCTGAACCGGAGTTCAAGCGGTGCCTTGATTGAGAAGCTGTCAGAGCAATAAATCCAACTCATATGTAATTGGAAAGTTGACTCCATAGGATAAAATTTATCTCGTGTGTTTAGCTATTTATTGAGCAAAACTTACTTTTTTGTGTGGGGGGTGGGGTGCAAATTTACTTTAACTATTTGTTTCATGGAATTAAAAATTGTACCTGTACCACGTTGCAAAATTTGACTTAGAATATCTCATGAAGTTGTAGATAATCATTTCTTCTAATAAATTAAATTGTTCGATTTTGTAAAATTGCTTGAAACCACATATTTATCCCATATATAGACATTCTTGATCTTATAGGCACTTAATTTATTGTTTTTGTCATCTCCATTGGGCTCGTGTGCCTATGACATGTTATTACAAGATACCTCTTTGAACCAAAAAAAAAAAAAGATGTTATGGCCATATTCTTTTTTTCCCAAGTAAGAAAGAATGTTTGAAGAATATAACAAAATTGTACCAAAAAGAATTTTTTAAATATAAAAAATGATATGGTTGAATGAAAAATGTTCCGAGAAAAAGAGAATAACGTCCTAAGAATTTGGAGGAATTGTTGCACCATTAAGCTATTATTTTTTTCAAAAGGATCCAAATTTTCCAATTGAAGAGAAAAAAAATGTCCCAGGCCAAAAATACTATTATGTTATATAAGACTGTAGCATAGCTGTTCTAAGATTTTACATTTAATGCGAGCATGGGAAAACAGAGAAAAACGAAAGAAACAAAAAAAATGCTTCATGTGCTACGGGCTACTATTAGCCTGCACGCAGTTCTTAGCTTCCATTCCGAATGCATCAAGGAGGGCTTGGTCCTGGTTGGACCCATCCCAGGTACCTCTCAGTTGGGCTGCTCATGTCCATCTGCTAACTGGGCTTGTCCACTCAGAAAGGCAGAATCTTAGGAGACATAATTTTATGATTCTCAAAAAAAAAGGAGACATAATTTTTGACGATATAAATCTAGATTTTGATTTTGAAATATTAATCGTGTCGGTGGTATAATTTTTTTTAAGTTGAGTTGAAGCTCCTACTTTTGTATTTTATATGAAAAATAAAGATCTTAGGTTCTAGATTGCACTCTTGAGCGTTATGATAGCATCAATGGTCTTCTATCTTTACGGCCTTGTTTAGTTCCAACAAAAAAACAAAAACTTTTCAAGATTTCACATCACATCGAATCTTAGAGCGCATACATGCAACATTAAATATAGATGAAAACAAAAACTAATTACACAATTTACCCGTAAATCACGAGATGAATTTTTTAAGCCTAGTTACTCCATGATTAGACAATATTTGTTAAATAAAAATGAAAGTGCTACAGTAGCGAAAACAAAAAAAATTACAACTAAACAAGGCCTAAATTTTTAAGTTCTTTAGGATTTTTTTTTCTAGCATGTTAGTCTAGTGAGAATTAATATGGAGGCTTCATTGTAGACTTCTAGTTAGAGTTTCTAGGAATTCATTTTTTCCTAGCATTATCTGTATTGAGCTAAAACCTGCTAGTCTCTTATATATACCTATCCTTACTTCTTAGGCCTTGTTTAGTTGGTGAAATTTTTTGCAAAATATTATTGTAGTACCTTCGTTTGTATTTAACAATTGTTATCTAACTACGAACTAACTAGTCTCAAAAGATTCGTCTCACATATAATTAGTTATTTTTTATCTATATTTAATATTTCATACATGTGTCAAAATATTTGATGTGACGGAGAATCTCGACCATTTTGCAAGATGAAGTTGGACCCGTTCAATCGCAAGCCGATGCGTGACGCTTCACTGTGTGATTTTTTTGCGCCGACACGTGGGCCCCTGCTCTCTCTCTCTCTCTCTTCCACATGCCTCCCCACTCCCTGTCTGTGCTACTCCATTTGCCGCTGTCTTGACCTGTACCCGACGTTGCCGCCTGCCACCACCCCATCCCTCTCTCGCGATGCTGTCACCCCGGCCCACCTCGTCAATTCTGTCGGTTCGCCCTGCCCTCTCATGCCACCACTCACCTCGTCGCTCTATGAAGACCGGTAGAGGGGCAAGTAGGCGGCGGCGCCACTAGGGGATGTTTGGTTGCTAGCTATAGTCTACCACAACTAACTTTAGGCAAGTGTGGCAAGCCACAAAAGTATGGCTAGCAAGTGTCTAAAGGAATCTTGCTACACTTTTTAACTCTATGACATGTAGAGTCCAAAAGAATCATGCCTAAACTTAATTGTCAACCAAATAATTACCAACTTTATCAAACTTGCCTAAAGTAAAGTGTGGCAAACTATGGCTAGCAACCAAACAACCTAGATCTTCTCCTCGGCATGAGGAGCACGCGCTGAGTACGAACTCCTTGGTTACAACCTTCCGCGAAGGATGTGGTGAGTCTCCTTCAAATCCCGAAATCCCTGAACCACATATTTCTCCATGTCCTGTTGCTCGATTTGAAATCCCTTAGGGCACGTTCGATTCGCATGGGATCGAGTCCTGGAACTGATCTAATGATGTTGTATTTTATAAAACCAAGCATCACCGGAACAGTTATGGCCAGAAATGAGCCTAGCCGAATGGGCCCTTAGAAAGATTACAGGTTGTAGGCACAGCCATCAGTTTCCCATGCTACCAACACAAACGAGCATACTCCTCTCAAAAAACACACACACACACACACAAACGAGCATACGGATGGCTTTGGCACAAGTATGCAGTACCGCACACCTGAGCGGCAGACTTCAGTGGCTAGTAGGAAATAGGCAAGACAGTCATGGCAGCGTGAAAATGCATAAATTAGAAAGGTTTCTCTTGATGCCCGAATATAATTATTTGTATCACGTGAACTAACCTGATAGAAATTGGCTGCAATTTTGCTTCAGGAGTTATTTATTTTGCTAAGTTGTACATTTCTGCAGGAAAATTTAATGATTCATTGCCATTGCCCTCGATTTATCCGGCAGTTTTGTAGGTTTACTCATTACTCTATCAACTTTGTTCTTTGCTTCTTCTTTATACAAAACTAGCAGCCAGATGTCTGCTTTAATGATAAGTCACTAGCAGCGAGTTATGTCCATTTTTTTTTTGAGCAAGAGTTATGTCCAAATGTTTCTGCAAATGGTTTAACTAATGTGTAGTTATAGAATAGTTGTTCCTGCAAATAGTTTGAGTATATAGAGTCAGGTTCGCTAGCCCAAACTTGCTGCATAATTAGTGCCAAAAATAAATCCATGCTTTGGACTGAAAAATGATGCTATTTTTGATCCAAGTATTTGGGAAGGAATGCACACGTTCTGTTACTTTGATGCCAAAACATATGAATTGGTTGGACTTGTGCCACCAGCAAAGCATCATAGGTAATGTATGTTCACTGACAATACATAAATAGTGTGTAGCTGGTTACTCTTGTCATAAATTAGAATGCATCAAATTAAACTTCCAATGCTAAATTTCCAACTCAAAGTGGCAATGTTGAATTTCAACTCAAAATTACAGCTCGAAATGTTTACTCATTTTCTGCATCTGGTCAAAATTACAGCTTTTCATCAAGATAGACATGTTGATATCTCACAACCCACAAGCAAGTTTATCATCTTTTTTATGGTTTTCTTGTAGATGAAATTTTAGAAAAGGAGGGCATGTAGAAGTACAAGGGATTCAGGGATATCTATGCCATTCAAACACATCACTTATATGATGTTGTACCAAAATGTTATCCTCTTATATCTTGAATGTCTTGTAGAAATATAATTTTTATCACCTGATCTATATTTTCTATGCATTTTGTCTTAAGTTTGCATCTTTGGCTTTGTAAAACTTTGATATGTGCATGTCTCGAGGTTAATGAAAGATAGATGGGAGAATTTTTTTCATGAATTTGATCTAAAAATTCTTTTATGTTTCAAGTTCAGAGTAGAGCGCATATCGATATATATATCATAAACAATAATTTCATCTGGGCTTCAACTTTTCTTTAAATTGTTTTTATGTTGTGGATAGGATTGATTAATTTGTACACTGCATTCATGTTCCTAGTTCAGACCATCGACATCACATCTACATACACCCTATGTTGGAGGGGATAATTGGGAATGGTTGATTTGATTCTCTGCATCAACTGGCTGGATCACTCCACCATATATGATTATTGTCCCGTAGCAACGCTCGCGCATTCATCTAGTTGAAACATATATAGATACCCATGCATGTGGCCCTTATTAATTAGGTGCTCTCTGGTGCTGTTATATATCCAAATTACATTTGTAAAATTACATGGAAAATTCCAACCAAAGTATGGAAGAGGATAGAGCATATACTAATTTAGTTTCATATGAAATTTAAGTTTAAACAAAATCTTGTGCAAAGAGGGGAAAAAAGATAAACCATAATATGAATAGTATTGAATTGTAGACTTATATGAACAATTGCAGCCCGCGACCAATCATAGCTTGATTTATCTTCTTTTCTTTCTTTGCACAAGTTCCTGTGTCTAAGCTACGATTTTGCATGAAGCTAGATTAGTGCATGCTCTATGTCAACCATCCATATTTTAGATGCACTTTTTGTATACGGGAGCATGGGAACACCTGATATATATATTCTAGCATTTTCAGGAGAGCTCTATTTCCTCGGTGTATCAGCATGCTCCCATGTAGTATGTGCAAAGCATATGTGTGCCCTTTCACCAGAGATATCTTCTTCACGTATGTGGCTGGCAATTTCTTTCAGGTCCTTATCTGTGAACCTCACCTTCAATGAGTCAATGTTCGCATCCAGATTTTTTATCTTCGTGGTCCCTGCTTAATTTTGTAGAATACTTTTCAGTAACCAATTGTTTCTCTACGATCGGGCGTATATTTAAACAATAAGCTTGTCTACACATAATGACACATATGAGCTAGACATCGACAGAGACTATATATCAAAGTGACTAGAAAAACCTGGCGTAACAAAAAAAAATATTGAAGTTTAAAACAAGCACATGAATTTCTAGGTCAGCAAAACAGAATATATGCAAGCCAAATTGGCATGTGGTTATATAATTATATTACCAGGTTATGTTTTCTGACAATGTTGTTCCTCTGCCAAAGCGAATTAGACCATTATAAGAGAAATGTCTATGACCAATGAAATCTACACATTTCAATCATCTCTGAGAAGTGCTCCTAATAAGGTCATCTGTTGATCCGTGCAATGCATGTATCAAGTTGAGAATTTGATGAATTATTGATAAATGTTAACTTTGGGTTAATTAAACACTGAACGTTATGCGTTTGTTACGCTTTCTAATAAAGCTGAGTGAATTGCCTTTGGTCTAAAAACACTGAGCGTTATATCAACAATTTTGGGATGGGGCTTTTGAAGGTGACCTGGTATAGGAACCACATCATCCCCTTGATGCAGAACCCAAGCTAAAGCCAACTGAGCGCAGCTGCACCGGTGCTTGTTGGCAAGGTTTTCCATCGCGAGATATATTTTCTTGTTCTTCTCCAAATTTTCTGCTACAAACCTTGGATACCCAAGCTAACAAAGCCAAAGCTGAAGAGCCTAATAAGTAGACTGATAAAAAAAATACTGAGACAAACAAAAAGAAGGAACTTGTTTCAAATAAGATAAAAACAACGTCATCGATCCATTCCATACCAGATTAGACACAGCAGGCACTTGTTCTGTGGCGCCTCTTCCGCCGAAAAACCCACGGCCGATGGGGCTGTATGAAACAATTCCAATGCCCAGTTCTCTGGACGGAGCCCACACACAGTAGAACAAATCTCATCGTTGCATGAATGATATAGAGAGTTAATGAGGTGTCGAAAGAAAAAACAGTGTTTAATTTGTGATGAACTCGATCACCTGCATAGTGGCACTATCTCAGGCTCGATGTCACGAGACCAGAGAGACCATTCCATCTGCACCGCGGAGATTGGGTGCACGGCGTGCGCGCGCCGTATCGTGTCGGGGCTCGCCTCCGACAGCCCAATGTACCTGACCTTCCCCTCCTCCACCAGCTTCTTGAGCTCACCAATCTGCACCAATTAATAATCTCTTTTTTATGAGAGACGATGATATGCTAGCGGAATATAATGTGCAAGCTAGGCTGGTGATGTACCGTGTCCTCGATGGGCACGGTGGTGTCGACGCGGTGCTGGTAGTAGAGGTCGATGTAATCCAGACCGAGGCGGTGCAGGCTGGCCTCGCAGCAGGCGCGCACGTACTCCGGCCGGCCGCAGACGCCCCACGAGGAGCCGCCGGCGGCACGCTCCCGCCGCAACCCAAACTTGGTGGCCACCTGCACCTGCTCTCGCGGCAGCAGCTTCAGCGCCTGCATATGAAAACACACAGCAGGGGCAATATTTATGGCTCTCGATCAAGCCAGCCATGAAAATGAAACCAAGAAAAAAAAAAAGCAAAGGATCGGAGAAACAAGAGACGTACGTTGCCGAGGAGTATCTCGTTGGTAAGGGGCCCGTAGTGTCGAAGAAGGTGACGCCTCGGCGGAAGGCATGCACGACTACAGCGGCGCCAGCCTCGTCGTCCAGCGGCAAGTTGTAGGCGCCCGTCAGCCCCAAGCATCCGAGACCAAGCTTGGACACCTGCATTGAACAAACAAGTCACGCACTGCGCCTGCTGGGATATATTGTAATTAACATGGATGAGTTACCTCTAATCCTTGGGTGCCGAGCTTGACGCGAGGGACCTGAGGAGCTTGTTGGTCCATGGCCTAGTGGCTGCCGTCCGGTGGAGAAGAAACGTACGTGTTGCTACTAGGAGCCTAGGAGTAGGAGCAATGGACACCAGATTCGCAGTTTTTGTCAGTTGCCTTGAGTGGCTGGCTGCGATATCATCATCTATCATCTCGTTAACGTCCATAAGAATAGGTATACCGTATACATCAGTGTAGTGGGCTTTCAGCTTCGTTTTGAAATTTCAACTACCCATTTCTATGCAAGATTTTTTGGATAAAGGAGAAAACAATATCCGACCTCTACATCCATGGATGTACACAACACATTATTACAAAGTCGCCAATTATGAAAAGAGAGAAAACCAAAAAATTTTATACATAGACTAGGACACTAGAGCAATCAAAATAAATACTTCCACCCTCTACTAAAAATCTCTAAGGCAATCATCTTTAATCTCTTGCTCATAGAAGAGAGTGTGTCCTTGGCTTGCTCGTCACGCTGCAGGTGGGCCCAGAAGCGTAACCAATACGCTACTCTGAAAATAACCTGCATGATAGAGTTAATTTTTATTTTATTAAAAATAACATCATTCCGGCAACGCCAAATAGCCCAACATGTGGCAGCCACCCCAACCCAGATCAAACCTTTGATCTTTTTATGCTGATTTATAAGCCAGGTACCAAACATATGGATGATAGAACTAGGTTGGTTCAAATTAGTAGCAAAGAAGATAATTCTCCAGATTATTTTAGCAAAAGGGCATTCCAGGAATAGGTGTTGGATGGTCTCATTACAATAAATACATTTCTGGCTGTCTTTTTAGTTTTTTCTGGCGATGTTGTCTTTGGTTAGAATGACACCCCTTTGAAGGAACCAAAGAAAGATCTTAATTTTTAGAGAAATTTTTATTTGCCATATCTTTCTATGAACGAAAGATGGTTGTATATCAATGAGATGGAGATATATTGAACGGACAAAAAATAACCCCGATTTGGTTAAACTCCATTTGAAGTAGTCCGAACCTTCCACCAATTGAACATAAGAAATCGTTGCTACTAGGTGGAGCCACTCTATAAGCTTATTATCCACCAGAGCCCTCCTAAAAGAGATGTTAAGAGGAGTTATGGACATCACTTTAGATACAGTTGCATGGAGATCACGCACTATATTATATAAGGAAGGGTATTTAGCTTTTAGAGACTTGTTCCCTACCCATATATCATCCCATATGTGGCTCATATTAGCACTGCAGACATATGCTAGCAATAGTAAGGTGATACTTAATTATTTTCCATGTATAGTGTCATTCCTTTATCCTCAGAAGGTATATAAACATATCTCAGTGCGGCTTTGCCTGCCGTTGGGAGTATATAAGCACTTGTTTCGTCCATTTCCATGACATCATGATCTATATAAAGAAGGATAACAATATTTATGACACCAAATTTATAAAGAAGGATAACAATATTTATGACACCAAATGAACCCGTTACGAAAATATATTTCGTTTTGTATCGATACTAACTTGGTGTCATAAATCTTGATGTTCTTTTCTATAAATTCAATCAAAATTTTTAAAAAAACATCACTTAAGACAACTATAGAAAATGATTTATTCAAGAACAGAGGGGCTACGAGATAAGAACAATTGCTGTTGTACTTTACTCTTTTCTAATATATTGAAGAGATGAACTTAGAACAATTCTGACATCTCATATAGCTAGGGCAAACAAACCATACAATCCCATATAATTGCAAGTTACTTCGGAAATCACAAATGAAGTAACACAAGCAATAACATGTAGGTTCTGGTAGCTTTTTAGCCTAAGCTCATACCACTCAGCAAACTTCAAGCTTACTACCAAAACTAGCAGCCACCTCCAACTAACAGAATAGTTATACATCCATACTTCCCAAGACCACAGGCACTGAGGCATTCAGATTTCAGAAGAGCACCATGCCAGCGAGACCAACAATGCCAAGAACGAGTCCAATACTTGCCTTCAACCCAGCCGCTGCGTTCAAGCCCCATACCCGGACATCGTCGATCACCGGCCCACACAGAGAGCTGTGGTCGTCACTCCTCGTGTTGTAGTACACGCTGTAGAATGCCACACGTGTTCTCTCAGCACGTGCAGTGAACGTCACATTCGCAGCCTGGCTGGTGGCGTTGCCTATTGGGGAGTAGTGGAAGTTCTGGGCCTGATCCCCGGCGAACGCCATGATGGCCATTGGTGGTTGGCACGAGTCCCCTGCCGTGCCCAGTGTGAACGTCAGGCTGTAAACCTTCTGAGGGGTCGTCTCAACCATCTGGGAGATGATACCCTCCTTGCCTGACAGAAGCTCAATGGCACGCTTCCCCTGGGGAACCTTGTACTCATCAGAGTCAATGTAGCGGACAGCGCGGTTTGACTCGATCATCCAACCAGGTATGGCAGATGTCTGCTCGTCAAGGTTAGTTGGGAGCAGCACGCCAAAGCTCGTGTTCGGGAACATCCATGGACCCTCCTCAAAGTCTCCATTCAGCACCACGTTATCTGTTGACAACAGGAAACATCTCATAACCTAAGAAATGAGCTAGAACACTTCAGATTGTACAAGACTTACTAAATTAATCATAACACACATCTGGAAATGAAATTGCATTTTTGTGTTAACTTCTAACAAGTCCCATACCCTTCGGTTTGTCCGGAGTGAAGAGCTTCTTGACGGCAACGTTGTCTAGGATAGGACCACAAGTTGGATCATCCTCCATGCCAGGGTTCATGAATTGAAGATGTGCCTGCTCTTCCGTCGCCTGAAAAGCCAGTGCATACGCGTCCCAGCCTTCTATGTTGTACAATGTCTGCAAGTCTACTGTCTGGGATATGCCACCTAGCACAGAAACATTCAGTGACTCCAGTTGCGCACATGTCCGGGCAGCGCTGAATGTGATAGCATATTCCGAGCCCTTCTCAACGTCCACCACCTGACCAACACTAGCATCATTCCCTAGCCTTACAGCATGGTCCCCTGCCACGGAAATACAGATGTTTAAGCACAACTATTGGGGAAAAAAAGAGACAAGAACTCCGAGGGGATACCCTGTGGAACAATCAGGATCATGCCACCCTGGTGCTGGCCTGCTGAAATGAGCTCAACCGTGCCATTGATCGTCCAACCAGGGATTGACGATGCACCCTCAGCAACAGACGCAGATTTTACAAAACCACCGGCTGGTGCTGTCTCAAAGTCGCCATTGCTGAGCAGGCCTGTAGTGCAAGAAGCCAAGAAATCACTACTCATTGTAAATGTAAATTTAGTAATAATTTCACTACAATCACACTACTGCTGCTCCTCAAAACACTTCTCGGCCTAACATAGAAAACAATATTATCACAAAGAGCACTTAATATCTGCTCCATGATTTGCATACCTTTGCCATGAAGATACTAGCTGGTAGAGCAAATTAAGAAGAGACTAGCTTTGCATTTGTTGCATAGGATGGATATTAAGTTTGACCAGTGAAATCTAGTATGCTAAGTGCATGGTAGTATCACAGTGAATAAACGAATTTACAGTCCGCAAAGAATTAAATGACACTGAATAGACCCAGCCAAGTGCATGGTAGTATCACAGTGAGGAAACCCAACACAGAATTAAATGACACTGAATAGACCCAGCCAAGTGCATGGTAGTATCACAGTGAGGAAACCCAACACAGATCTCATCTAGGGTATTCTTACTGGGACTATTCTGTGCTCATTATATGTAACTTCAGATGAAACAAACAATAACAACAGAGTTTGGGAAGGTTAATTTGCAGAGCAGATACAACTGTCCTTAAACAGGAATGAGAAAAGTACAGTCTCAGGAAAATGGAGAAAAACAGTTAAACTAAACAAAGCCCTCATAGTAATCATTTTTCAACGGCTACTCAGAAGTGCCTACCGGCAAAACACTAGGAAAACATGTCCAACTTTTTCTATTGTACCTCCAATGCAGTTCATCGGGGTACTACTACTAGACCACTTTACTATGCTTCATTGTTCTCACAAGGACAGCCATGTGACTATGCACATCGATCTTATGGGGTGAGGCCGTGAAAGTGAAACATCTACCAACCAACCCCCCCACTGGTACCCCATGAGTGGTCCAAACTCCAGACCTAAATGTCTGGAGACCATAGATCATGGTGTGAATATGGGGAGGTGATGAAGGTACGGACATAAATAGATAGGCATGGACCTCTACAGCACGGTCACCCTCTGAGCAACCTATTTGACTCTCGCGAGAGGGTTCAATGAGCACTCTGCAGTATGCAAGGTCAGCTGTGCCTTGCTGTTCCGTCTGGATCTGAGTTTACTACACCAGCCACGATTTCTTTTTGACTTTGTTCTGACCTCGTCCTTTGTGGTGGTGCCATAAACACCTATTAAAACTGAGTAGGTGCGTGTTTCAATTTCAATAAAATAGAAAAACCCATGGAATTATCTGTGTAAACTACGTGGTGTTTTGTCAAGATAAGGTTCTTTTTTTTTGCATTGTTTTACATCCAACAGAACTTCTTTCTCAATTTGCAAGGCAGCTCACTTGACGGTTACTAGTCATTTTCAAACACAAAATGCATCACATGATTCACATCAGCAAGAACAAGCTCATGCAGCATAACGGGGAGAGAGGAAAGAGTTGGTACATTTCCGTTTTGGGGCAGAGCTGTCACAAGCAACAGGGCGCCCCAAATATTTTCAGCTCAGCAGTTCACATTTTTTTGTCTGAACTGACTAACTGAGGTATGAGTTCCGAGGATATATAGGGCTTGTTTAGTTCCCAGGACGAAAGCATGAAACATTAAATAGAGATAAAAAATAACTAATAATTACACAGTTTGTCTATAATTTATGAGACGAATCTTTTGAGCCTAGTTAGTCTCTATGTATAGACAATAATTGCCAAATACAATCGAAAGTAATAGTCGAACCCAAAAATTTTCCCAAACTAGACGAGGCCATAGTAATGACTAATGAGCATAACTACACTGTTTGAAGCTACCTAGTATCTGGTTGATCCTCCCTGCCTATGAGCAAATATTTAGAAAGAAGTTGCTACTGTACTTAGAAAGGAGGAGGAGCCTCGCTTTGCAGTTTGCACAGCTCCTCCCCCTTTCTCGCCAGTGCAAATATGTGTGCTCCAACCAAATGCACAAAGCTACGTTCTTGTACTACAACAGACATCGCACCACACCAAACAGGCACACACTGGTGCTAACACTACTTTTCCGCTACCCTCCTAAAACTTTTTGCTCGTAAGCTCAGCAGTGCTAAGAAGAGGAAGGAGCTGAAATCCTATTTTCCTCAGCGCCAGTGAGATCTGATGCAGAGGCATCAGAAGAAAGCCGCCCTCGACTCAGAAGCTCTAGCTGAAGATTTCACAACGATGCGAATCGAGCCGCCTCCAAATTAGCGGTTGCGGCAGTAATGAACACATTTAAGAGCAGAGCAAGCAATCGGAGAAGAGAAGAAAAGAGAAGAGAAGAGAAGGGAGCAGAGACTATACCATCCTCCACCGGAGCCGCCGAGGCCGGCCGGGCGGGCGCCGCCAGGAGGAGAAGCAGAGCCAGCAATGCGAGCCTCTTCCTCGCCGAATCTGGCTCCATCTCCTAAACCCTCCCCTCCGCGCTCCCTCGCAGCTCAGCTCCCTCCGACCCAGAGCACAAGCTGCAGGGGACGCCGGGACAGCCGGACGGGCGAGGGGGGGGCGCGAGACGGGGAAGTGGGAGAGTGGCAGCGGGGAGACAACAGACAAGCGGCCACTGCGCTCAAGTGCTCAGCGCGACAACCCTGGCTGCTACCGAGCGGTGCCGCGTCCTCCTCTCGGCTAGACGGCTCGTCTGGTGGTGGGTTGGAGCTGGAGGCAGCCCGCGCTCTGCTCTGCCCGTCCCCTGCCCACGCCCTGCTTTTTATGGGGTCACACGCTGATGGCGATTCCCTTTTCCTTTGGCACTTTGCTGGCCACTCTCTTCCGGCTCCCCACTATTCTACCATTTTCACAGGGCCCCTGTCTCCGGCTCTGCCTGCGTGAGAATTGTGGGAACAGTGGTCAATACTACTAGTGCGGCTCTAGAGTGCGCGCGCCTGCCTTTCGCTTTTTGCAGCCGTTTGGGTACCATGTATCATCGAGTAGAGCGAGGTCTTTTCCCCGATAATTACTGGCCCTTGTTCAGTTGTAAAAAATTTTACAAAATAGAAATAGTACCACTTTCGTTTATATTTGATAAATATTGTCCAATTATGAACTAACTAGTTTTAAAAGATTCGTCTCGTCAATTCCGACCAAACTGTACAATTAGTTTTACTTTTATCTATATTTAATACTATATACATGTGTTTAAGATTCGATGTGATGAGAAATCTGAAAAATTTTGCAATTTTTTTTTGGAACTAAGGCCTGGTTTAGTTCATGAATTTTTTTTTAGATTTCGTTGCTGTAGCACTTTCGTTTGTTTGTAGTAAATATTGTCCAATCATAGACTAACTAGAGTCAAAAGATTTGTCTCGTGATTTAAAGGCAAACAGTGTAATTAGTTTTTGTTTTCGTCTATATTTAATGCTTCATGCATGTGCCGTAAAATTCGATGTGATGAGGAATCTTGTAAAATTTTAGGAACTAAACAAGGTCTAAACAAGGCCTGGGAACTTTTTTTTTCACCTCCTTCCTTTCCCGGCTCTTTTGTGCTCTTCGTGTGGACACGATGTTGGACAGTTGGAGTATGAATATGATTGTACGACGCACGACGAGTTTATGAAACTCATGACAATGCAATGCAAGCTGATAAGGGCACTCTCAATACACAAATTATTATGGTTTCTATAGATATTAATTATAGTATCATCTAAGTATTTTACTAATGTGGTAAGAGAGTTATTGAAAAGAGAGAGCAAAAATCATAGAAACTGGGTCTAAGTTAGAAACCATGTCTACACAATATGATTGGCTAAGAATGTAGAGAGAATGAATGTGATTGTATACAAAAATATTATATAAAAACTATCTATTGAGATCATAGTTCTATATATAGTGTTTATAAAAATTAATAAATATAGAAATTACATATAGTTTTCTAATATTAGGAGTGGCCTAAGGCCGTGTCCGTATATGGCGCAATGCATTCACTTTAGTCAAGTGGTTGGGGGCAAAGCGGCTGAAAACTATCAGCATCTCCAAAAGCGAGAGTAATTAAGAGCAAACAAGTGAAGATGCCGGCGATTCCGTATATATCCAATCTATGGCGCGGCATCCATCACCATTTTTCATCATGCTGCTGTGCTCCACACAGAACATGCAACACTTGTGGCCAAGTCGTACCAGTACTCAAGCACAAGGCAGCAGTGTACAGTGTTACTGTACGGTTTCACATACCAACACGTCATTGAGATTGAAATGAAACCATCTATAAAATAACCCTAGCAATGGAGCATTTCACTTTGTTGTTTCCAAGGCTAAGCAAAGTATTTAATTGCTGCAAAATTATTAGATCACATACAAGATGGTGAAACGATTTGGCTCTCAATGGGGATTTCATCTCGTTTCACCGCGTGGAAAACAACGCCTGTGGAGTTTCACCATGGTATTACTTCCTTCTCTCTCCTCTTCGTTTCATGCAGAAAATGCAGTTTTGTTAACATGGCGCTCTTGCATGACATCTTGATGAAACCTCACTGAGATGCTTCTAATCCCAAATCTTTTTTTTTATGAAACCTTATTCCAAAATCTAGTTACTAGTTTAGTATCATAACCTCAGAGAGGTTAGGGCACTGATGACACAGCTTAATCAATCATCGGACAGGCCAAGTTAAGGGCCTTTGTCCAACATCTGGGAGCTCGGGCAGGCCGTGTCGCCGAGCACTCGCTCGCTTCGCTCACACCAGCTCCTATTACGATGTGGTTTGGACTCGGATACCCAAGACAGGAGGAGACCGGCGGAGGGACTCACGAGCTGGCACGATTTTCTTGCTGTTCTCACTTGTCACCTATAGAGAGTAGTGAAAACTCCCGCGCCACTGCGGCCTTGTTTAGGCTTTGTTTAGTTCAAAAAAATTTGCAAAATTTTTCAGATTCGCGTCACATCAAATCTTTAGACGCATGCATGCAGTATTAAATATAGATGAAAATATAAACTAATTACACAGTTTGGTCGGAATTGACGAGACGAATCTTTTGAGCCTAGTTAGTCTATGATTGAACAATATTTGTCAAATCCAAATGAAATTACTACAACATCGATTTCTCAAAAAAATTTGGAACTAAACAAGGCCTTAGTTGGGAAAAAATGTGCAAAATAGACACTATATTATTTTCGTTTGTATTTTACAAATATTGTTTGATTATGGACTATTAGAATCAAAAGATTCGTCTCACAAATTATAAATAAATTGTATAATTAGTTATTTTTTAATTTATATTTAATATTTTATGTATATACCATAAAATTTAATATGACAAAAAATCTAAAAAAAATTGTAAAATTTGTGAGGTACAAGGCCGCATTTTGCTGCTACAAGGGTCCAAAGCCATGAAAGCGCGTAGCCGTACTCACAAACTCGGGTCTTGTTTAGTTTCGGAAAAGTAAAAAGTTTTCGATACTGTAGTATTTCGTTTGTTTGTGACAAATATTATCCAATCATGGATTAACTAGGATCAAAAGATTCGTCTCGTGATTTACAGATAAACTGTGCAATTAGTTATTCTTTTTATCTATATTTAATACTTCATGCATGTGCCGCAAGATTCGATGTGACAGGGAATCTTGTAGCATTTTCGTTTTTGTTTGAAAAAAATTGTCTAATTATGGAGTAACTAGGCTTAAAAGATTCGTCTCGTGATTTACAGGTAAACTGTGCAATTAGTTATTCTTTTTATCTATATTTAATACTTCATGCATGTGCCGCAAGATTCGATGTGACAGGGAATCTTGTAAAGTTTTGGATTTTTTGATGTATCTAAATAAGACCTTATATTTTTTTTATGGCTGTGGGCGCGGGAGACGAAGCATCAGGGGCAGCAGTGTCCACATCTTTGCATGGAGGCTAAAACGACTTCCTTTACTCAATTCTCTCCCATAGCCAAAACGACCTCTAATTGCAATATGGAGAGAGTATGTAATTAGTTTTTGTTTTCATCTATATTTAAAGTTTCATACATGTACAGTAAATTTTGATGTGACGAAAAATCTTAAAAAAGTTTTTGGTTTTTTTACAACTAAACAAGGCCTAGCGTGCCATGGACAAGTACTCCTAGGTGACTAGGTCAAGCCAGGGCAGATGGCAGCTCCATGCCTCCATCCATTCCAGTTCCCGGCAACGGCAATGATACCTATCGGATCCGTCCAACCATAGGATCCATGCCAGGGTCACATGATCTCCATCGTACTCTCGGGCGGCGGTCGAGTTGGCGTTGGCGAGCGTTACCGGGGTGGCGCGATAAAGGATCACGGGTTGGTTCTTTTTGGGCCTTGTTTGGTTCCTGGGCGAAATTTTTTCGCGGTACTTTAGCACTTTCGTTTGTTTGTAGTAATTATTGTCTAAATTATGGATTAACTAGGCTTAAAAGATTCGTCTCGTAAATTTCGACCAAACTGTACAATTAGTTTTTATTTTTATTTATATTTAATATTCTATGTATGTGTCTAAAGATTCGATGTGATAAGAAATCTTGAAAAAATTTTAGATTTTGGATGGAAGTAAACGAGGCCTTGGGAAAAAATCGTCTTTCGCTCGAAGTCCATAACACGAGACGGTAGTACAGCAGACGACCTTACCTTACCCGCTTTGATCGCCTTTTTATGCCCCCCAGCTGAGAAATCGGCGCTTGTTTACCACGTCCATTGATTCTCCGTCCTGCTTCGGTTGCTCTTGGCGTCCGCACCTGTTGGAGCCAACAAACTCTTGCCAAGTTGCCACGACCATGGATTAGCATGTGCTATAGTTGCCGTGCTACTGTTCTTGTGAAAACAACACGGACAATGCACAGCGCCACAGCCTGTAAAAAATCCAGTCCCGGGACTACAGTAGCATTTTCTTTCGAGGGGTCTATGAGAAATCATGCATCGTGGGCATATGTGCACAAACAAATTGTCAAGGGTCCACGATGGTCCCACAGTTTCTCTTTTTTTTTTAAGTTGGGAAGGACAGACACTTGCCCGGCTTTCCCGACACAAAGGTTTCTTCAGTTGCAAGACTACCTTTGATTTGTCCAGTGCACCTTAGTCCATTAATTATTTTCTCGATGCACCTTAATTGTCCTACCGAACTTTTCGTAAGCCTTAATAAGACTTTGTATTATTTGTTGGATTTACGTTCGTCCAAGTTAATCCACTAAACTCGATCAGTGTAGTCCTCTCGGTCAACTCGGGTTAAGTAAGGTTTCGTTTAGTTCCCAAAAAGTTTTGCTAAATATTTTAGATTCACCGTCACAATGAATCTTACGGCACATGCATATAGTATTAAATATAGACGAAAACAAAAACTAATTACACAATTTACATGTAATTTTTGAGAAATCTTTTGAGCCTACTTAGTTCATGATTGGACAATATTTGTTAGATACAAATGAAAGTGCTTGAGTACCCAAAATCTCAAAATTTTGCCAAGGCTTAAATTAACTCTGTTAATTCTTAAACATGCAACTCATGCACTTCGGCACAAAATACAACAGCATGTTACATTTATACAAACATGACTTAGACTATTTGGAATGCATAATAGTTGATATTTTTCATGAACTTAATCAAACTTACGATAGTTTGACACTGTAGCACTTTCGTTTGTATTTGACAAATATTGTTCAATTATGTACTAACTAGGCTCAAAAGATTCGTCTCGCGATTTACAGGTAAATTGTGTAATTAGTTGTTTTTTATCTACATTTAGTGTTTCATGCATGTGCCACAAAATTTGATATGACGGGAAATCTCAAAAACTTTTTGAATTTTGGTGGGAACTAAACAAGGCCTAAGATACACTTTTTTAAAAAATGCAGAGAGTACATGACAACAGCTAGCTTATGATAAGGCCAGTCTCAGTGGGGTTTCACCAGGATGTCATGCATATTTATTAGAGCGCTATGTCAGCAAAGCTATACTTTTTGCATGAAACAGATAGGAGAGAGAAGGAAGTAGTTTCACCATGGTGAAACCCCGCGGGCGTTGTTTCCCATACGGTGAAACAGGATGAAATCCCCACTGAGGCTAAATAGTTTCACCATCTTGCATGTGATCCGATTATTTTGTAGTAATTAAATGCTTTGCTTAGCCTTGGAAACAACAAAGTGAAAATGCTTCATTCTGGGGATATTTCATAGATGGTTTCATTTCAATCTTGATGACATGTTGGCATGTGAAACCGTAGAGTAATACTGTCCATTGAGACTGGCCTAAGATAAGCTACCAAAATTGGCTATTTGAATCAGAGCTTATGAAACAACTTTGTAACTCTTCAAAAAATACCTTTGTATATAAGCTCTCACCAAAATAAAGGTTTTATCTTTATATTTTTTTATTTATTTGGCTGAATCTTTAAAAATTCATAAAATAAAAAATTTAATTTTATTGGACTTCACATGATTTTATATATCAACATATAATATGGGTATGCTTTAGTTCGACAAAATAATTATAGCAGCTGCAACTATAAGTTATTTCAATTAATTACAGAAAAGCATAGATCTAAAGCTACAACAAAAATTGTGTACTGATGTGTACCATATTATATTTTATAATTTTACTGTAATTTACTATTTTCTATAATTTACTATGATTTTTTTAAAAATTCAGCCAAAATAATTAAAAAAGAAAAAAGATAAAACTATTGTTAGTGTAGCAAACCACCATTCACTGTAATAATATAGCCTTCGAAACTACTCTAAGGAGATAAAAGGCAGGGTTCAAAAAGTCGAGAGAGGTGATTTGACTGATTTCAGAGTTGAGAGAGAAAAGACGGACTTTCATGAAAGTTAAGGTAAGAAAATTATACTTTGGCCTTGTTTAGTTCACCCCAAAAAGCAAAAAGTTTTCAAGATTCCCCGTCATATCGAATCTTGCGGCACATGCATGAAGCATTAAATATAGACGAAAGAAAAAATTAATTACACAGTTTAGCTGGAAATCGCGAGACGAATCTTTTGATGCTAGTTAGTCTATAATTGAATAATATTTGTCACAAACAAACGAAAGTGCTACAGTACCGAAATCCGAAATCTTTTCGGAACTAAACAAGGCCTTTTTGCTTTTTTTTCCCAAAGCGGTTACACAGAGCCCATGGAGGCCACGACGCTACTGAGAGAAACCGACAGAAGTCGCCAGCCCAGTGGGCCGTTCAGCCGCCGAGAAGCAAACCCTCTCGCCTCGTCTCGCCCCTGCGTGCACTGCCCAGTGGGTATATGTAAGCCCAGATCGCCACCCGGACCTCCTCGAGACCGCGGCCGCACGCCTCCGCCCGAAGCCGCCGCCAGCCGACGACTACGAGCGGCGGCGGCGCCTCGGCTCCCCTGATCTCCCCCACCGGAATGGACGGCCAGGCTCCACCTCTTCTCGACGCCGTCGTGCCCGAGCCCCTTGCAGCCGGCGACGAGCTCCACCCGCCGCGTCCTGTCGAGGTGGAGGACGCCCTGCACTCCGGTATGGACGGCCAGGCTCCACATCTCGACGGCGTCGCGCGGGATCCCCTTACCGTGTCCGACGAGCCGCAGCCCACGGTCGAGGTGGCGGAGGAGCACGCCATACCCGTCGCGCACGACATCGCCAAGGGCGAGGTGGTGGAGGAGGACGCCCTACCAGTCGCGTCCGACATCGTCAAGGGCGAGGTGGTGGAGGAGGACGCCCTACCCGTCGCGACCGACATCATCAACGACGCCTCTTCGGAGGTTCCCGAGGCTGGCAGTGGTGGCGTCGTGCTCACGGACGAGCTCCGCGACCGCATCGTCAAGCAGGTACGCTCTCTGTGGACCTTCACTCTGCAACTCCTCTCCCCATATGCGCTGTTTCTTCTCAAATCCCAATATGTTGACTACTAAATTTCTGTGTGATGTAAAGTGCTTATCTGATATACTTTGCGTTCTGAAACATGAAACGCTTCTACAACTTGCAGGTCGAGTACTATTTCAGCGATGAGAATCTTCCTACAGACGAGTTCATGTTGAAATATGTGAAGAAGAACAAGAAGGGCTTTGGTAAGTATTTGTTGCCTTAGGTTATATAAATTTTAGCATAGACACTGATAATGCAATGCTGACTACTTCAGATATTTTACTTAGCTGTGTAGACTATGGGACTGTAGTTGTAACAGAGTGTCTGGTTTAGTGTTCAGGATGTGTTTTATTTTGTTCTGCATCACAATTATTTTCCGCTAAGATGCTTGGTTTAAAATATCCGTTTCTTGAGCATTGATCAAGGTGCAACTCGTGTTCTCCTGTAATTTTTCTTCTTCTTGCATTTAAAACACCAGTGGTTTAATTTGCCCTAGCAATCATACATGTGGAATGGAGATGAAAATGATGAAATGTGACAGGTACTTATGATGAGGCCTTTGCATTGGTACTCCTGGTGCAGCTTTCTTTAAGTTGTGCCGAGAAGCTTGTTTAGATCTCTGTGAATACCAAATTTATGATTTCTGATTCACTCCATTCCAAGAAAATTATGGACCGTGGAATCTTCTGATTGAGCAATCACATAGTGCTTGCTAACTATTTATAGCCCTTTGATACTTTTTCATATGTGCTACTGAGACATACTATCTTTGGTTGTGGGACCATGAAGATATGCAAATCTGACCCCGGAATTGACAAATGTTGCCTGGTTTTCTGCCATGGTAGCTTTGTCTTTTTGACATCACCGGGAAATGATATGTACCTTACTCATCTGAGTTGTCCCTTATCCCCATCATATTTGATCAAACTGAATGTTTACTACCTTTGAGTTGGGTGGCATGTGCATATAAAGGATGTTTAATATACACCAGATTTCCAGAACTACAGTTGACCAAATTTCTATAGTTGATCACAAATAGGATGTTAATTTTATGATCAGTATAGTGGTTTCAGGGACACTGTATTTAGTGTTCCCATTCTCAGCTTTTTTTTTTAGCCTCGTCTCAAATTTTACACAAGGTCATAATATTAGTCGACTAAAAAATGCCTTCTTCTGTTATCTAAATCAGATATTCAAACTAGGCCTAACTTATGTGGTGTCCTACTGTCCTCAATGGCGAGGACTTAACTGAATAGTTTGCAGTGAGCTGATGTTTTTGTTGGTATTGATAATGATATTTGTTGGTTTCGATTCAGGTTTCGTGTTAATACTTTTCTCTCTTTTTTATATACCTTATGCTTTTTTGTGTGTGTTTCTTCATTAGATATTGGTGCATGTAAGCTGTATTTTCATAACATGTTGGTTCTCTCCCATTGCACACTAGTGGCTTTTTGCTGCTTATTAAAATCAGAAGCATTAGCTAAAGAACAAGACTACATGAGTTAATCACTGTTTATTATTTTAGTGCTCTGTGTTTATGTTGAATGAATACACATTGACATTTGCTGCCACTGGATTTATTATTCAATATGTATTACAAATATGAGCTCTCTTCTAATGGCATTTTTTTAATAATAGTTCCTATTGAGACTATCGCATCATTTAGAAGAATGAAGAAACTTGTTCAAGACCTGTCAGTAATTGAAGCTGCACTCAGGACATCACCAAAGCTGGTAATATTTTGCAATTTCAATCTGTGCTGACACTTCAAATTTCTTACTGTTTGTTAGTAATGCATGTACAATTGTCATGTGTGGTGTTATATCTTGGTGACATAATTGTCTGCCCATTCTATATTAGGTTGTAAGTTCAGATGGGAAACGGGTCAGGAGGTTACATCCGCTGCCACACAATGAATTGAAAGATTCAAAGGTAAATAGCTGATTCCCTCCTTAGTGGAATGCGTTATACCTAGGGTATCTGAATTGTGACAACTTAAAGAGAGTACATTGTATTTGCAGAAAAGCACTGTTTTGGTTGAAAATCTACCTCCAGATTTCTCCATGGAGAGTATTCAGGAAAAATTCAGTACAGTGGGCAAGTATGTTTTCTGGGCATTCGTAGTCGCATGTGCTTCTTTAAATGTTATTGATTCCGGTTTATAATATATTCTGATACTGTAATCTACCTTTTCACATCTCAGAGTTGTGAAAGTAACAATTAATGATCCAGAATTAGTGAAAGAATCTTCAACTGCTAAGAAGCCTGACTTCAATTTAAGTAGTAAGGTATGATCTCAACAACATGTGTGGTTTCATCATTGTGCTTCCTACTCCTAATTACCACAAACAATAACATATTTATATCTAGATTTCTTGGTAAATACTGTTAGATTATGTTAGTTATATTATCACTGCCAAACAAGTTAATGAAGCAATTTTGCACAGGTTCATGTACTTGTTGAGTATGAAGCAGTGGAGGCTGCTGAGAAGGCTGTGAGTTGCTCATCTCCTATCTAATAATAGATTTGGTTTGTAAGTCTAGAATAATCAATTTTTTATTCAATTATCTGTTCTGGTCATATTAGGTTACTGTCCTAAGTGATGAGAGCAACTGGAGAACTGGGATGAAAGTCAGGCTTCTGTCTAAACAAAGCGTAATGGGATCAGGAAAGTATAACAAACCTTCAAAAGAAAATCAGGATGCAGTTTCCAAAAAGATTGATCAGAATCAACATTCAAAAGAAGACCAGCGTATAACCTCAGAAAAGATCTCCAATGCTGATGCAGTGGGGAGTGCCAAGGACAAAGAGAATTTGAAATCTGTTTTTACCACTGAGGTCTGAAATTTTCCATACTCCTAACTGCCTTTGTCTGTTGATTGTGTTCAGTTATCTTGCTTGAAAATAGTATATGATAGCTTATGTAGTGCATCACTGGCTGTTTTCACTTTCTTGCTGATAGTTTGGGCCTTTCTTGAACTATTCCTATGCTGGGAGTTTGGGACTGAATAGTCATTTTTCATTTTTTTCCTATTAGTTTTTTTTTTTTCTAATTGACAGATTATGATTATTTGCATCCTAAATATTGCAATAGATATATATTTGCTTATAGCCTGTTGGTTATACATATAGACTGAGCACCATGACCAGAAGCCAAATTCTAGAGGACGAAAAGGACGGTACAAAGGTCAAGGTCAGATGCAGCAAAATACAAACAAACAAGGTATTCATACAATTAAATGTACTGAAAAAGTGAATGCTATTTTCCTTCATAGTGATACACCAATGGTATTTTCTTTTACATGTCATGAAATTTATTCTTATATCTATATGCCTAGGTATGCAAGTTCTAATTATTTTAGGTTATTGGGTCGACCTAAAAACTTGCTCAGATGAACTATAATGGCATTTTATGTAATTTGGGTGAGGGCGAAATGAACTAGTGACATTCAACCGTAATTAGTTAACTGACCTAAAAAACACCACTGGGTACCCTTCTTGCATCCTTAGTTAATTCTCATATTCTTTCTGCAGAGCAGTGAGATGGTTTATGTTCCTGTTATTATTTGTCTAAACCACAGCTTGTTCTGTTTTGTCTAGAGTAATGACCTGGAATTCCATAGGTTATTTTTTTACAATGTCTTGTAGAAGAATTTTTAGCATGGTTATCTTAAGAACACTTCCTGTTATCTGCACAAAACTTTGATTCTCCCCTGTGATTTTGACAAACATGTAAAAAAACAGCAAGTAGCTGCTTGAAATTTCAATAATTCATAGCCATTGTCAACATATCCTGCAGAGCTCCAACAAAAATTTAGGTGGGGCGCATCGCATACATAACTTCTAATGACATCACAAGGACACACATCAATAGCTAATCTATGGCAAATTTAAACATGAATTGATAAATGATACCTCTCATTTGAAAATAGTAGTCCATTCATTCAAGAAAGACCTATCGAACGGGATTAGGGGTGTGGGCCATTTTCACTTAGGCTGGCTAGGATTATTAGGCATATTTTTCTTTCCTTCTCAATTTTTCTTGTGCCTGGGCTGCTGCTCACATCGCCACAGATGCTGAACACTGCCACTCTATTGCTAGTCGCTTGGCCGGAGGGGAGGATGACAAGGAGGTACTAAGAGCAACTCCAACAACTTGGCTATTCTTATTGTGAGGCTATTTTAGAATTTGTATAGCAAAAAGTAGACTTCAATAGATGTGCTATCTGGTTTTGAAAAATACAAAGTTGGCTATACTTCATTTTCGGTGGCCATATATAGCCAACCATTGACACTGGCTATCAGATTTTATAAAATAGCAAGACTATTGTGGATCTCTTCTTTTTTAAGAAATTTTTCATTTTATAAAATAGCTAAACAATAAATTTTAGCTCTTAATTTTAGCCAAACTTTTAGAGTTGCTCTAACGGTGCTACTCTTAGTAGGTGGGGCAACTGCCCCGCCGTGCCTAATGGGGAGCTCCGCCTATGCATATCTGAAACCAATTCCTCACATGTGTTTTGTAGTTCTGCTACTGTGGGAATGATATAATTTGTTTTCTTTATATTATTTGCATATCAGGAAGTTCTGGTTCTGAGTCATTAAACAAGCCTATTCCTGGACCAAGAATGCCAGATGGAACAAGGGGCTTTACACTGGGACGTGGTAAATCTCTACCACTACAGAAGTCTGATAAGGCTGAAGAGTAGAGCTACCAAAAAAGGCCTGGTAAAGAACCTTATCCAAAGAAGCTGGGTAAAATCTAACAGAACACCTTTTTTTTAAAAAAAATTAAAGAGCATCCAAGCTGTTCTGCATGTAATGGAACACAGAAGAATGGGAACCTGGGAATGACTTGTTCTCTGCATGGGATGGAACACGGAAGAAAGGGAATCTGGAAATGGCTTGTACAGTAACGCAATTTTGTGTGGGATAGTTCTGAGTTCACTCGTTTGGAACGCAGTAGAACCATTGCATATTTTCCTGACTTGCATTATCTCATATATCATGCAGCATTGCAGTGCTGTTTGCCTGTTTGCAATTTGTGCGGCCTGGGGCCGTGACCCTGCACCATCCGGGTCTACCACGTTGGGAACCTGTTCTGCCGTGAGGCGTCTGGCCCCTCACCCCTATGAATTTGTAGGCTCTTTATAACACATGATTATAGGATTGAAAAAAAAACATGAATAGAAAAAATTAAGGAATATAGTAGGAATGCATACGCAAAACAGAGAAATGAAAAACATAGGATTTTTTTTAGGAATGTTTGGATGTGCGGCTCTTCGCTTGGTTGATAAGCTATGAAAAGTATTATTTCCTGATTTGTTGTGAGAAAAACATTGATGTATTTTTTTGTGGTTTTCCTCACGCAAAAAAAGAAAAAGTGACTCAATACATAGGAATGATTGTCCTGCAAACGACTGCTGTGATGGAATGAGATCAACCACACACACTTGACAGTTGTACGGGGTCACCGGCGCAATGAGATCAACCGCAACAGTTGCAGGCACGGCATGAACATAGTCGGGAACTCGGGATAATTTGCTGTCATCAGTCATTGCCATAGTTTGGCTAGGCGGCAACTAGGCGCTGAAGCCCGTTGCCTCGACTAGGTGGGTTGTCGCCCATCTCAGAGATTAAGGGGTGCGAAAGAGACGCGTGGCGGGCACAGAAGCGGTACGGAGGCACGCGAGATGGGCATGGAAGCGGCGCAGAAGCGGATGTGGATGCGTGAGCTCGCAGAAATTTGCCGCGGCGGGCTAGGGCGCAAAGGTCTCCGCGTGGAGGCAGACACTGCGGGCACGCGCGCGCAGATTGAATCAGGCGTGAGATCTTCCCCGCCGGCGCACCCCTCCGCGTCCCATGGTCAATTCCCTTCCCCTCCGTTGGCAGCTGCTCTCCCCTGCTCCTCTCCTCTCCCATGTTCTTCACCCCTCCCTCTCAGGCTGCTCCCGTGTCCTCTCCTTTGCTCCCCGCCTCCTCTCTGACTGAGTGAAAGTAAAGTATTATGTGATTGCACGTCTAATTGATTGTCAAAACGTCTAGAAAAACGCCTATGAGCGCCTAGGCGCAAGTACTCCCAACTAGGCGCTAGGCAATGGGTCGTCGCCTAGATTCTGCCTAGCACCTAGCTAAACCTTGGTCATGGTTTATAATTGTCTTATAAGCCATATTTTTCCGTTAACTAACAGTGTTTTTCTCTCACGATAAATCAGCGAACAATATTTTCAGTTATTGTCAGCCAATAGTGTTTTTCTCTCATAATAAATCAGCGAATAGTATTTTCAGCCATGACTTTTCAGTCCGATCTTGATCTAGCACAGCCTGTGACCATAGGGTGGTAAGAAAGCATTCACGTGATCACGTCTGATCATTTCAACCTAGAGATAATCTTAGGTCTTATTTAGATCAAAAAACTTTTTGAATCGGATCTTGATCTAGCACAGCCTGTGACCCTAGGGTGGTAAGAAAGCATTCACCTGATCACGTCTCATCGTTTCAACCTAGAGATAATCTTAGGTCTTGTTTAGATCTAAAAACTTTTTAAATTTGGACATCGTAGCACTTTCGTTTGTATTTGACAATTACTATTCAATTATGGACTAGTTAAACTCAAAAGATTTGTCTTACAAATTACAGACAAACTGTATAATTAATTATTTTTTAATTTATATTTAATATTCAATGCATGTGTTTGGATTTTAGGTGCAACTAAGGCCTTGTTTAGTTCCCAAAAAGTAGCCAAAATTTTTCAAGATTCCTCTTCACATCGAATCTTACGGCATATGCATGGAACATTAAATATAGATGAAAACAAAAACTAATTGCACAGTTTGTCTGTAAATCGTAAGATGAATCTTTTGAGTCCAGTTAGTATATAAATGGATAATGTTTGTCAAATAAAAACGAAAATGTTATAGTGTCTCAAAACAAAAAAATTTTGAGAACTAAACAAAGCCTAAACAAGGCTTTAATGTATGGAAAACAAGGCTTTAATGTATGGCCGGGATAGCCAGCAGCTACATAACCTACACCTACGTGCAGCAAGACTGCGCTGCTGGTGTTGTCGGCTACTATTATGATGTCCGGTGTGGTCGAGTTGCAGTTGATTGAACATTTTCATCGTGTGTTGTTTGGTAAACCGGTGAATAGTGTGCGCACGCGCGTGCGTGATTGTAGACATTTGACACCAATCACACCAACGGTTTTGTCTTGCACGGCCCTACAACAAGCAAGCATTTTAGTACTATCTAAAACAGACTAATTAAAACTCTATTTAATAGCTAACTTTTTTCATACTATTAAAATTTTTAGTCTCAACTCCAGTGGTACTATCCAAATTAATCCATCATAATAGAGAATGAGAGGTGGGCTATATATGTCATCCTCTCACATAGTTTTTGTCTGTGCCATATAGAGAAACTCGGCCATAGTCTGCTACGGCCGCCGAAGGACAGAGTAAAGCTGTGACCGCTGGAGAATGAAGGGAAGTTGCGGCTGCCAGGCCACAAAGGCAAGATTTGGGTCGTGCCGAGAAGATCTGGTTGGGGAGGCGTGCCTGCTATGCCCGTGCCGTCGGGGTTGGCCGCCTCGTCACGGCAGGGCTGCTCAAGCCGGTGGGGATGGCCAAGGTGGAGGCGCGCCGGTGGGCGAGGAGGAGGCAGGGCCGATGGAGAGGAGGCGCGGCCGGCAGAGAGAAGCGAGCGAGTGCGATCGCGAGCATGTGAGCGATGCGCGTGGGGAAGAAAGAGCGAGGGAAGATTTGGGTAGTCTGCCTGGCCCATGAGAAATGGGTTAGAGAGGGGAATTTAGTTAGCCAACAAATCTTTTTGGTGGGGTAAGTAGTTTGCTGGAGTGAATTTTAGGCCCTCTATCTAGATTGGGGATAGTTAGTTCATTTAGATAGTCTGCTAGAAATGCTCTCAAAATTCGATTTTGATTTGTATGCTACTCTTATATGATTAGTCACTCAAGTCTATACAACAATTATATGGTTCAAAGTTCGATTTGTTAAGATCTCATGATTTACGATCTTTTTACCCACCATATGCCATTACTCTATTGACCAAATGACTAGGCTGGTTTTACGATTATATCCTGCATGGTAGATTGAACAATTATATAAGTTTGCTGCCCGTCCACACCTTCTTCCCCGGCCCCGGATGCACCCGCCCGCCCCACGTCCACGGTGAGCGAAAGCGAACGAAGAGCCCAGGCCCGCCATGGGTATCATCGCCCATGGCCCAAGCCAGGCAGACCATGTGCAACACCGGGAAAAACGGAAGATTTCTACAGATCGCCGGCGGATATGATTCCCGGTAACTATCGCAGGCCGAAGACGGGCTGGCCATTGACGTACACCGTTGTAGCCTGTAGGCCATCATGACCCAAGCCCGCCCTGCTGTTACTACGTCGACCGTACAGTGTCTGCATGCAGTCTGCACTCACTGCAAAGCGCCGCAGGACCGCAACGCGACCATGCATTTTCATGTGCAACATGTCAGCCTTTGATTGCTGTTCCGGAAGCGATCATTTGACCGCTGGGCTGGCGTGGCAGGGCCTAGGACTGTAGGAGTGCCAGCACAGTAACAGTCACTGTGCTCAGATCTACCGTGCTGGGTTCTGGCCGCACCCACACCAGTAGCAGCCGTCATCGACACTGCTCGGACCAATTATCACGATTCACGAAATGGAGCAGTCAGCAGTGCCATTGCGCAATGGATAAGGACTGAAATTTCTCACAGCGTCCTGAGCGGCTGAACCTGCACCCACACCATTTCGCATGGCATGATGGCAATGGCAAACAGGCCGACGGACCCTTGGAGCTGCTAGGCGCCTACAGTACAGGGTACAGCCCCCCTCTGCCTGTACCTGGACGATGCAGAATTGGATCTCGTACAGACCACAAAATCAATCAGCTCTCTCCAGCAACAGAAGCTTGGTTTCAACGTCTCAACAGTCTCGTGCTTCCCTCCTTAATCCATGTTTGCTCCCAGCAAAAGCAATCTCTTTATCAGACCTATGGATGGCGCGATCCGCAACCATGAATGCTGCGGTCGAGTGGTGTCCGGTCCACATGCCGCGTAGGTGCGAGACCGCCCCGGTCACCTGGCCCTCGACCCCTCATGGCCGACGCATGCAGCAGCAGCTCCTGAGCTGGCAGCCTGGCACGTCCCACCCTCAAAGGCTATAAAACAGAGCTCCTCGCTGCCTCAATCACATGCCCTGCTATGATCGGTGATCTCCTCTCTCTCTCTCTCCCCCACTCCCGCGTGTACCTGTAGAAGAAGAAGAAAAAAAAAAGCACCTAGAGCTTGGCTACAATTTTGATCCAAAGGCATACATTGATACATGGATAGCAGCAGCCAGCAGAAGAAACAAGACGACGTCGACGTCATGGAGGTGCCGGAGATCCACGGCGACCTCCTCGTCGAGCTCCTGGACGCATCCCTCGCCGCCGAGGACGCAGGCAGCCAACAGCTTGGTTCGGTGGCCGACGTCGTCGACGGCGACGTCTACTGTTGGATCGACAGCCACCAGGAGAACTACGACATCCACGCGCACCAGGACTGCGAGGACTGCTGCGGCCTCGACGGCGGCATACTGCCCGACTTCGACGAGTACGGGGGCTCGCGGCGGCGGCTGAGGTCCCCGTCGGCGCCGTACGTCGTCTTCGACCACGGCGACACCCTGGAGTGGGCGGAGACGGCCGACGCCGACGGCGCCATGGACCCGTTCACCAGCGAGTGCACGGGGGGCTGGTACATGGACGGCCTGGTCATGGCCATGGCCATGGAGTGGGAGGAGCAGGACGACGGGACGAGCGGCGGCTTCCCGTTTGAGCCCTGCTACGGAGGGGAGGCTGGCGCGGCGGAGCAGGTGTATGCCAGCCCGTTGTGGGAGTGAACTCTCGGTTACAGTACGTCGTGTACACGTGTCAGTGTTCTAGTAAATCTGTGCCGCATTGCCGCCGCCAGCTAACTACTACTGCCCCCGTACCTACTTTGCGCCGTTTTTGCAAATTCAGCGCATTATGAATTTGCTTAAGAGAACAGGACTTGTGTGCCTTTTGTGGTTAGTTTCGTGTGGCTCAGAAGTATTTTTAGTTTTTTTTTCTTTATCCTTTTTTAAGAAAAACTTTGTACTAATTGGAGTGCAGTCTCTGCATTCGGTATGCTTGACTGACTGCATGCAGTCAGCTTCAAAGCTGTGTTCAGATGGTGTATGCTCTCGACTTTTTTTAATAACAGGTTTCCCCAATTTTATTTTCATAAAGCTATAACAAATTTTTACAGTTCATAATACTATTAAAAGTCCAAAGAAAAATAGACAGCCATAAGGCAAAAAGGCAACAGTTCATGCTAGAAACAGCCACCAAAACCTTCCGAAACTAGACCTATTACATTGCTAGATCAACGCATTTTCTGAGACCACCAAAGACTGAACAATTGATTGATCCCACCCTGATATATTCAGATTCCACTCGATATGTAGAGCTGAGCTTGCTTCAATTTCTGCTGAACGAACCAACATCTCTACCCTCTCTTGAACATTAGCAACCAACTCCTTAGCATCATTTCCACCATAGCAAACACTTTCTCTATCCCACTCCATGGTACATCTTGAAAACATAAAGAATTTCGCAATTTCCAGTCTTTAAATGTTTTATTAGTTGTCGATTTTATAGTTGTGTCTTGGTACAGTTTGTGCGTGTGTGCATAGCACTGTTTAGGGCCCGTTTGTTTATTCTGGAATGTATGCCTAGAATTGTTCTAGCTGGATATATAAGGCCATGTTTAGTTAAAAAAAATTCAGATTCCTCATCACTTCGAATTTTGCAGGACATGCATAGAGAACTAAATATAGATTAAAAAATAATTAATTGTACAATTTGACTGAAATTTGCGAGACAAATCTTTTGAGTCTAGTTAATCTATGATTAGATAATAATTACGAAATATAAATGAAAATACTACAATACTCAAATCTAAAAATTTTCATTAACTAAACAAGACCTAAATTAGCTGGAACAGTTTCCAGCCTCCAAACCCTGTCAAACGAACAATTGGGCGGAGAACAGCTAAAAACCGGGCACACAGAGAGCCTGCAAGAATCGTAGCATACTGTAGCAATAAAAGGCATAGCTTGACCCGGTCAATCGGGACTGCGCGTCCGCGCGAATCGTTCTACTTTGTACGTCGTCGTCGTCCTGATAGCAGGGGAGGCGGATGATTGGGTGGATGTTGTTTTTGCTCTATTGATGAGATGGGTGCCGCTGCCGAGCGTCAAGGGAAGCTGCGAGACGCTCAATTGGCTCCGGCGCTAGGCGGCGGAGCCGCGTGGCGCGCCCATTCAGCTTCGCCGCTCGCATGTCGCTTGTATCCTCCGCCCCCGAACCGTGACGGTGAATGAACACCGAGCACCCTGATGCAACAGAGTACTGTATCAGATTAAGTGAATTCAGACAGTGGCGGTGTCAAAGGCCCAGCCACCCTGGCGCTAACACCTTAGGCCCAAGTGCCTATTAAGGCCGAAATCTCTTGTGTACAGAGAAGAGTCTGGCAAAAGTGAGAGCCCAAAGGGAACGGCGCCCGGGCTTCCAAGAAACCTGGCTCTGTCACTGAATTCAGACGGTGTGGATCGTAGACAGAGCCAGGTTACGGTGTGGATCCATACTCTAGCATGATCTACAATCTTATGTCACACAAGTATTACACGGTGAGTATATAAATTGACTAATATAAGTAATCAAAACTGATTATCCATATTATTATTCCATGAATTAAAGTAATACCCATATAGATACTCTATAATCTCTAATCGGTTGTAATAAGTTTATGGACTGCTCTGTATATTTTCATTGTTGCGTTTTTTATTCTAACTCTTTGGGGGTTTAATAGGTATTTAATTATAACATTAAATTATGTTATGTTAGTTCTTGTTGCATTCTCTTTTGACATCCCAAATTGAGATTTTAGATTTAAAAATTCTGATCTTATTGCTTTGTTGCATTTTTTTCATCCATGTGTTAAACTCAAAATCTCGTGTTCAATGTCTCGTTTATTCAAAATTTTCTATTTAAATTTTATTCAAAAATAGATGACAGGTCTTAGACTCCGTTCTTAGTTACTACAATGTTATAAATGTGGCAGAACCTCCTGAATTAAGTGGCCCACATGCACCCATCATTGTCCCAAAGACTTCTGATCGACGTGCACGAGTTCCAAATGACTCAAGAAGTCTGTCGGGTGTCCTCGGGAAACCCGAATCATCCACGTTACATTCTTTACAGGAATTCCCTCATCAAGCATTACAGTATTACAACATTTTCATAGATAAGATAAATCAGAGTAAAAACGGAAAGTTTACATAACAAAGATTGCAACTTAAGTTCAAAGGTTACAAACCATAAGTATTTGGTACATAAAAGGTTCGGAACTTATTATTACATAAACCATAGATCACACAACAAGTTTTACTTGCCCAAGGTCACACATCAGATTCCTCATCATCACTCTCCTCCACAAGAGTAAAGTAACAACGACCATCAAAAGGATTATCAAAGGGTTCACCTGCAACAGGGGTTAATAAACCCTGAGTACAAAAGTACTCAACAAGACTTAACCGACTATAAAAGAGATGAAGACTCAGGTATGCAGGCTATAGGGATTCAAGGCAAAGCTTTAGCAAGATCAAAGCATATCTTTTGCATAAAAGCTTACTAAGATTTAAAACCTACTTTCAAGTTTTAACTCAAGGTTATCATTTATGACTAACCAAATTATTATCAAACTTTCATAAGCAAACCATATCTTTCTTATATCAAAGATTCACTTATTACTACGATGATGGGGTGAGGATTGAGGCTCCATATCCGAGGAAACACGGCGATTCGAATCGATTAAACCCAGCTGGGGATTCAGTACCACACGACATATGTAGAACTTAATCTTGCATATGTCAACCTTTTCTATAGATCCTCCCATACAAGAACGGGTCCAGCGTCACCCGAGAGTACAGTACACCACCATCCTACAGCCAATCTAGATGTTTCCCGGTCATCTCAGATCCGTAAGGTGGGTACACGCTACTCTCGCCATCTTTCCACTCCCAGTACGCGGTTAGCCGTTCTCCAGTATCGGAATAGCTATAGGTAAGGCTTACCACCGCATGTGGGCTGTACTCAAAGTTCTCAATCACAACAGGCCAATCAACGATACGGTCCTTAATCGACACAGTTGGAGACACTACTTTAAGACTCCATTCTTAAAGCAAGTCCACCGACCGGTCTCAAGTTGAAACATTATTGACCATAAAAGTATGCCACAACAACCCTTCAAACTTTTTCATTTGAAAACTTATCTAATAAGCAGGGCTAAGCATACTACGTATTTTCATAAAACAAGTATCAAGGTTAATATTGAAATCATCAACGTAGATAATGCAGCAAATAGGATTCACTCAACTCCTATTCACCTAATGCATCATATTAACTCAAGTGATATAAATAACTTTATGAAAATACAAGGATAGGGTTTAATGTCCGGGGCTTGCCTTGACCGAAAGGGAAGTTCGGCAACTCAGCAAAACCCGAAGGATCCACGAACTCGGAAGCAACCCACTGAGGATCAGATTCTTCCGGAGCGTATTCTATACGTAAAAGTGCATATGCATGATTATGATATACTCATGGCATACTAAAGACAGGTTACATGTTCTTGGATGACAACAACGAACATGACTATCTCGAGTACAATTTACCTTCATGGTAAAGAAACAAAATAATCAAGCTATCAAAGCATAGACTATTACTAAGCAAACTTTATCATTTTTATTAAGCAATTTTGGGTATCTATTAAACAACAAAGATCATTTATATGAAATAAACCATAACCAGGGAGCATATCATGCTAAGTGACCACTGGTTGTCAATCAGTCTAAAATATAACACAAAGCCTAAATGAATTAATTATTTCTATTTCTTTTATAAGCATTTTAAATAGCTTTATTAAGAAACAGAGCATACTTTATCAAACAGAGCTGAAATTAATCCTGAAGCTAGATAACAATAACACAAGTTCACATATTAAATTTCATGATTTTTGGATATACCCATAATTTATTAAAAATCATAGAAGGTTGATCTATTAATAAACAGAGGCAATTTAAATATATATGAAAGTTACCAAAAAAAAATAAAACCTAACATTTTTCTTATGCTCTATCCATTTTATGGAAGCTATACAAAAATTTTCACAATTTTTGAACCAACATATGATTTAATACATAAAATCAAACATGAATCAAAAATTGCAGAAAAGAAAAAAAAACGCTACTGCCACGAGCGGCCCAGGAACTCGGCCTGCTGGCCGGCCTGCTCCCGCTCGGCCCAAGCGGGCACTGCGCGCGCCACCCCCTCCACTCAGGCGTCGCTGACAGCGGGCCCCCGCTGTCAGCTTCGCCTTCAAGCTCCCGCCACCGCTCCGGTGAGCTCTAGCTCCGTGCTGGTGAGTTCCCGGCTTCTGCGGCGAGGCAAACTAGCTCCCAAAGCTCCTTGCGCACCCGTAGACCCTCTTCTCACCCGCTCTTCCCTACCCTAGCCCCTGCGACCACGGGCACGGCGGACGGCCGTCTCGGCCGAGCCAACGCCGGCCGCTACGCTTGAGTAAAACGCGAATTGAGTAGCGCAACAGCATCAGAGGCTCACCGCGATCCCAAAGGAGCAAGAAGCAGCCGCGGAGAAGCTCGGGGTGATGCTGACCACGGCGAGGAGCTCACGGCGGCGCTTCGGTCGGGTTTGGGGAAGAAGGGATCGGGTGGAGAGCTCTGGTGAGATAGCGCTTGCGCTCGGGGGCGCAATCGAAAGCCGAGAACTTGGCGAAGCTGGTGGAGTGCTCGGGGGAAATGGAAAGGAATCAACCGAGGCGAATTTTGAAGGCGCAGAGGGGTCGCCGGAGTTGGGTGAGAAGAAAAAAGACAAGACGGCCGCTCAGGGGAAACACCGAGGAGAAGGATGAGCACGTCGGGGCCGTGTCCACTTCACGGCGGACACGCGCAGCCAAGCAGCTGCGTGGTCCGGTGCGTGGCAGCGCGCGCGAGAGCGGTGCCTGCCCGCTCTGCTACCGCGGTGGACGAGCTCGTGATCCCCATTGGATCACTGTAGCTCTCCCTTATCTCCTCTCTTTTGTTTTTTGTGAAAAATTGACCAAACCTTGAATAGAAGTCAAAAATCTGCCAAAATAAGAGTTGTGCAAAAATTGATGAGCTACAAAACATCTTTAAGGGCCCAAGACTGATTTCAAATGGAAAAGGATGAATTTGAGCCAAACAGTTTGAAATCCAAATCTCAAGTTGGGAAGAATTCAAATTTTTAATTGGGGCAGATTAGAAATTCCAAAATTACTTTTGATTTTCCAAAACAACTTGAAAAACTCCCAACATGAAAGTGGTTCAACTTTTCAAGCCCTACAACTTTCATGTTGACCATTTCTCAAAATTCCAAATAGATTTTGAATTGGAGATTCAAATTGGAAAAGGGGACACTTTCTGGAAATCTGTATTTTCAAAATTACTTTGAATTTTGTACTGAAACTTCAAAAACTCAAAACACCAAAGTTGTACATCTTGACAAGACCTACAACTTTGCTTTTGAACTCAACTTCAAATTTTGCTTAGTTTTTGAATTGCACAAAAGGGGGTAAAACTAGGATTGAAAATCAGGGTTTCCCCCTTAAGCTCTCGGAAACTTTCACCCAAAAGTTTTTAAACTCCAACACCAGCATCCATACACAAAATAAGCACACTTTGACTTCCTAAACACATTCATCCAAATTAAACTTATTTTAAGTTAATGCATCAGGGTTTACTTAACAAACAAACTATGCAATGCTCATGATGACATGTCATGTTTTAGTTCGCTTAACACCAGAGTGTTACAATAAATACTTGTTTAGTCTATACTTTACATGTTAAATTTTCTATACCAAATAATTATATGTGTTATAGTATTTCTATATAAAAGAATGATTATAGACAAACTACAAGTATTAATATGTCAAAATGTTTCAGTTGAAATATATAAAGTTGTCTAAAGTAATAACTTATAAAATTTAATTGAAAGTGCATCTAGCCCTTTGTGGGTTTTGGTGAATTGAATGACAACATGATTAAGGTCTAATAAGTTTGCTAAGTGTTGAACAGGATATTGAGTCTATTGCACATACTTGTGGATTGTGTATTAACAAGTATGTTCAAGGCTCAACAAGTAGGCAAACTTGATGATATGCCACATAGTGTTGAAATGAAGGCCAAATTGTGTATTGTTGTATTAAAAGATTATGGAAACAATCTAGGTCAAGCAAAAGACAACAATGCAAATAAAATCTATGGAATGGCTTATATGCTGTGGGATATCATAACATCATGAGAAAGCAAGCATATCTGACAAATGGCAAAAGAGACATGAGTTGATGTTCTTGGATTGGTCTCTACAATGACTTGCTTTTCATGAACAAGAAGAGCTTGATAGTGAACTAGGTTTGATCAAGCTAGAAGTATGAAGATCAAGATTGAAGTGGATATTGAGTGTCAAGCCAAAATAGAGAGGATATAAGGAACTGTGAATTGGCTTGACCATATTGATGCTGATCCATATATGTCTCTATGTGAGTCAAACTGAAGCTTGATTGATCTCAATATTTATATCTAGAAGATATTCAAGCAAGGATCACAATATTGAAGAAATGATTATTCAATGGATACTTAATGTGATATGACTTGAGTATGGCTTGATAAGGTGAAGATAACAAGGAAAGGGCTTCGAGGGACTAAGCGGAGGTGAAGGGATAAGCGACGGCTTAAGGACCGAGGTACCATGGCTAAGGTGAAGAAGAGAGTACTTGCATTGAGTCGAGGAACTAATCAAGCTATGAGGAGTCATATTGTGTTGAGGATCAAATCTTTAGTAGAAGTGACTTGAAGCCATGGAGGTGAACTCATATGTGTTGAAATGGGTCAAGTCACATGCTCAAGGTGTGTTTGCTCAAGAAAAGGAGACAAAGTTGATTGCAACCCTTTATGGAGTAATATTGAGAAGAAATGGCATATGAAGACATTGAAGACTCAAGTGGTTAAATTGGTTATATTTTTTTGTTCTTGAGTATAGGTATGCCGTACTATCAAGGGGGATGCAATACGAATGATAGACAAGTCTCAAGTGCTCAAACTAACCGAACCCAAGTGCTAACTTGAGAGAAAACACTTAGCACTGCACCTGCACAAGTTGATCTTGGAGCTTGTTCTCTGCAGGGTTGGATAGCCCTTGAAACAAGCTTTCCGAAAAGTCCAAGATCACTGCAAACGGAGTTCGGAGTAAAAAGTTATGGCTTTTTTCGTAAGATGACCTGTGCTGTTTTTACAAGAGTCACAACGGCTAGTTTTTGAATCCTAACGGCTAGTTTGAGTGGGATGAGTATATATACCCATCCCACTGCTTCTGGTCGTGCTGCTGATAATCCAGACCTTCCCAACCTTTGCAAAGCCTCTCCCCAACCCTCTCTTTATGAGAGTATTGTGCTTAGTGCATAATTTAGTGTTGGGGCTGTGTGATTAAGAGCTTGAGAGCAGATTAGAGCAATCCTAACCTTGAGCACTTGTTGGGCTTCGTCGATCTTCGTTGTGCATTTGTTACTCTTGGAGGTGAAGCCTCCTAGACGGCTAGGCGTTGCCCGGCTAGCTCCCGTGCTTGTGGTGAGCAGCGGGACAGTTTGTAAGTTCTTCTTGCAGCTAGTGAAATCATCCTTCCTTCAAGAGGTAACACTCTTGTTTGGAGAACGAGGGAAGGGCAAGCCATTGGTGGCAAGCCGGTCCTTGTGTGGGCACCTCAACAACGTGGACTTAGACCAGCCTTAGTGGCGACGCCGAACCACGGGATAAATATTGTGTGCTAATTTATATTCTTGCAATATTGTTGTTGAGGTGATTGTAGGGATTGTGGCCGATCTACTTGGTGGTACTTGTGCTGCTACATATATCTGTTATTCAGTGACTAACATACTTGCAGGAAGCTAGGAAATTTATCTGATCTAAATTTCCTTGGTTGAATTTTGAATTATACTAAGTTCCTCCTGCGCAGGGCGTCAGTGCCGCCCTCTAAGGCCGGCAGTGCCGCCCTCTAATCTGATAGAGTTTTGAGTTGAAACTTTACAGATTTGTCACTGGATATCTCAAGTACATCTTCACCAAGTTTGAGCTCTATTGGACTCAGGGTTGTAGGAAGGCAGTGCCGCCCTCAAAGGGAGGCAGTGCCGCCCTGAGTTTTAGTTTTTGTTTGAGCAGAATTTTCGCAGGCCTATTCACCCCCCCTCTAGGCCTCCTCGGCGACATCAAGGTCCTTTCATTAATGACATGGGATTTTAATACAATTTGAAAAAGAACAAAACATATATTTTTCTGTCACTATGGTATTCATGTATACTTAGTATACATATTTACATATAGTATTAATGCTTATTTTGAATTTAGTAGTAGTAAAAACGGTCATTTGAACATATATTAGTATACTTAATGTTATTTGCTTCTTTTTCCATAAGAGCTTACTTAGATAATCTAGATGTAAATGTGATGAATATTTCATTGACATTTTGTAACAACAAATGTGGTTAATTTAGATATAAATGAAAGGATATACTTTATTTATCTTTCATAATGACAAGTATGGGTAATTTAAAAGTAATTTGGAATGATAATCACAATTTGATCTCAAAAGGTTGTACAAAATATATTTTTGACCCTTAATTTCTCTTACAATATGTTATCATTTACTAAAAGTTCAATATTATCTTAGACCTAGGCACTTTGAATACAAATCTATTAGTGTAAGTTTTATGTCTTAGAGTAGTATATAATTTGAATATTTGTTGGTGGAAATCTGTAAAAGTAAATTTTCCCTGTACAAAATATGCTAATTATTCCGAGGGAGATAGAGAGAGTAGAACCAAACAGATAAAAAACTATTTGCAAAAATAATTTCAAGTAAAATACTCTGATCCGAATGTTAGTATGTTACAAAGAAAAAAAAACACATTGCTAATTCAATTACATTGAACCTGCCAATATCAAGAGATATGATCACACCAAAGAAAAAAAAAAGAAAGAGAGACCATACAAAAATCAATAGCTATCCAGATTTCCAGAGATGTAATAATGCTTCAAAAATGATTTACATGACAGATCAGTTTCCTTGACGACTTTACCACAATTTGCACAGTAAACCAAATCCAAAATTAACATACAAAGAATTAATGCACATGTCAATGGAAGAATAAGAAGAACCAAAAAAAGAAGAAAACATCCACAGAATCTGAAAAAACAAATCATGATGCAATGTTCCCTCCACATGTTAATGATCGATACGGCGGACTGCACAGCGGCCGGACAGGCGTGGATTGGCTAGCTCGATCAGCTCATGAGCTCTTTCTCTGCGCGCACAGGTGGCGGCGGCCCGTGGTCAGAAGCAGCGGCACCGGCTGACATCTTGAGGTTCTGCTGCTCGTAGACCTGCCGCAGCCTCTCGATCTCCTTCTTCAACGCTTCTTGATGAGCTGAAGAAAGGTATATATATACTCATCAGTGATGTTCGTTAATTGAAGCATGATGATGAATAAATCCATATCCCCTACCTTTCTCAGTGGTAGGAATATCATTAGCTCACGAAGAAAAGAATTATGAACGAGTGGCAGCACTTACCATCCTTGAAGATCTTGTCCTGAGCAAGAGCTGCGATCCGCTGCTTGAGGTGGCTATTGCCGACGGTCAGTATGGTCCGCTGTTGATCCAGAAATGCCACGCGGGGAGACAGCACGGACACCTCGTTCTGCAGAGCCAACAAACCATCAAATTAACGATCGATTTACATCTTCTAGCAGAGCAAGCAAATAAGCAACTCAGACAAAATTCAAAGCTGTTTGCCTGTTCATTGGTTGGTCTAATTTTTTTTCCCTTTTGGCTTCAGATTCCACCAGGTGCAGGTGCAGCACATGTGCCGCAGCTTAAGCCTAAAGCTGAATTCCAGCCTTCTGGAACAAGCTCAGCGTACGGCCACGGCAAGTTAACAGAACCGGACAACCGCGGAACCTTTGATCTGTAATGTACCTAGCGCACGCCATGTGCAGCAATGAATAAAGAACACTGCTACTATACTGCTTCGACCCCATTTGCTATTAATTATTTTATATGTATTCATCCAAGCATAAAAGCCATGCGAATTGCTAATTAATCAACCAACCAACCAACCGGATCTTGCGCAACTCGTGTTCTACCAGCTTGGTGCATGCGAATCGATCGATCGATGCCGATGGATCGGTCGAGCAGCCACAGTCCACACAGGGACCACCACCAGGCCATGCGGATTGCAGAGGCATGTGCACTTGGATCATGGCACTACGTGGGGTTGGTACCGCGCTCTAGCTCCAGGCCGGGTAAAGACACCGGCGTGCATGCACGGCCACGGCCACCGGGACACGGCACGGGAGGAGAGGGCTAGCGGGCGCCTATATGCTTTGCTTGATTGCTTCCATGATCCATCCTGCCCCGGCTGCACGCCAGCCGGCCGGCCTTCACATGCACATGGGTGCATCACTCGCGACGCTGTTGCTATTGCTGGCCAGCCTGTGCTGCCGATCTATCTATCTATCTATCTATCTACCTTGCTGTTGGCGATTGGCTATGCATGTGCTGAGATGACAAGCTAATCGTCGCCTCTCGGCCTCGCTCGAAAGTTAATATATATATGTCCGTGAATTATGCTATCGATCGTGAATTATGCTGGTGCATCAAGTGAGCATGCATTTCTTTCAAAAAAAAAAAGGTGAGCATGCATGTCCAAGAAGTAGGATGGTTTGTAGGTAGATCTCTGGGTTTGAGAATCGGTGTTGCTTGGTGTTGGTGCACAATTTTTTTTGGCAGTTTTTCTCCTTATTATTTCTTTCTTTACTTTAATATAGAATGGCTGAATCTATCAGAATTTCTTGGCGTGGAGAGACTGAAATAATGTCTCATCTCGAACTAAAGCTTCCTATCATCTAATGAGAGATCGACCACTTTGTACGTTCCACACCGCATGAATGCAAATGCATCATGCGTGTCTTTATCCATCGAGGACGTTTGACGGAGCTGCCAAATCGTGTTTACACACAACTGCACTGCACATATATATAATTCCTTGCGAAATTTTGTAACTGGGGGCATGTGCAGTTCTTTTCTCCACGCATGTCTATATCGATCGAGTACATTTGACGGAGGTGCCAAATTCTTGTGCGTCATGCATGCTAGCTAGCATTGGTTTATTTATGCTGGACAATAATGCAAGAGTCGTAAGTTTCATGTATACCTGCAGTGTTGTGACGCTGCGCTCGAGCTCGGAGATGTACTGCAACTTCCTCACCCGCGACCTCTGAGCTGACTGCCGATTGGCAAGGATCCTGCCAGAAAATTTCCGCGCAAGCAAAGTCCGTTTCGATCAGTCTACAGATTGCTTGCAGAATATGCGCATACAATGCATGCATGCATGGTGGGCTCGATCGATCGGGGCTCACTCACCTCTTCACCCTCTTGGGGTCCCGGATCAGCTCCGTGGAAGCGGCGGCAGCTTGCCCCGTCGCCGGCGCCTGCGCGTCCCCGGCTTCGTTCTGCTCGCCGTCGCAGGCATTGCCATTGCCGGCGATGGTGCCTCCCGCCGAGGTACCGCCGACACGCTTATCGCCGTCGCTGTCGCTGCTGCCGCCGTTCTCAGACCCCAGCGCGGACGACGACCCGCCGCCGGCGGCGGCCTCGTCGGGGAACATGGACATGAGCTGGTCGTCGTCGAGCCTGTCGAACTCGCCGGCCGCGCCGTCCGCGGGCGCCACCTCGACGAAGGCGACCGAGTCGCTCAGCGACCTCCGGTGCGCGCCCCGCCGCGACGCCGCGAACTCGGCGAAGTCATCGGCCCACGCCGCCGCCGCGCCGTGCTGGCCCCCCTCCGGCCAGTGGTGCACCGCGGTCGGGATCCTGGGCGGCAGCTGCGCCATGCGCGCGCGCGCGCGCCAACAACAATGTGCACCGCGGCGCGCTCTCGATCGCCCGCGCCGGCCGGCAGTGCGTGCTCGCTCGCTCGGTAGCTCGATCTTGCGATATGGATGGGCGCCGGCGCCTGGAGCTTAGTTTTATAGCTAAGCTAGTGGTGCAGTAGCTATTGCTACGAGGCACGGCACCGCCGTCCTGGCCCTGGCCCCCCGGGTAGCTTGTGCCGGGGCGTGGGCGAGGGGCGAGGGGATGGAGACCGGATGGGAATTGGAACTGGCCAAGGGTCACATGGGACGAGACTTTTGGAACATGAGGACAGCCTGCGCCAGCTAGCTCCTTCCCTGCTCCTCGACCTCGAGCGAGCGAGAGCGAGGGCGATCCAGTGGAGTGGAGTGCGCTACGCCTACGCCGTAGCGCGGGAAGTTGGTGGTGGGGTCCGGCGGCTCGTCCGTTTCAAGTGGCAGCGAAAGCTGAAAAGGGGAAGGCGAGGCGAGGCGAGGCGCCGACCGCCGGCGCCGAGCCGAGGCACAGGCAGAGGCAGTTATGTAGGTGGGCAGGGAATCCCCCCGTCCACGTGCCGTTGTCCGCCCGCCGCGCCCGGATCCGTGCGCTGCGGCTGCGCCTGCGCCCGGCGGCTGCCCGCCCGCGGATCCACCGCTCGCGTCTTGGGCGAGCGTGGCGAGACTGCGGGCGCTGGAAAAGGATCAGCCAGCGGTCGTTGTCGCCCAAAAAATGTGACCGCGCGCGGTGCGTAGCACGGGTGGGGGACGATCGTGTGTGATAGATGCCGCCGGTACTTGATTGCTTGAAACCCATAGCGCCATTATTTAAGCGTCTCGAAGCGATTAGGGCTGTTAATTAGCGAGGGAGAGCGATTACATGATGTCGTTGTTGATCACATGCCGGCGGGACACGAGCTTCGTTTTCATGCAGGGCGTGTCACGAGGATGAGGATGATGCGCCCTGGACACAGGACCACCATGGCCGATCGAGTGATGACCGGCTTGATTTGTTTGGTGGTGAGTGGTGAGCCGTGAGCCGTGAGCAGCAGGTGATTCTTCTTGCGGGAGGTGAATCGGGGGCGGCGGCCGGCGGAGATGGACGGAGCTGCGTGAGTGCCTGCCTGCCGGCCGGTGGAGGACGCAAACGATTCGATCGGGTCCTCGTCGTCCTCGCGCTGGAGGTTGGAAGCGCGCGCGCCCATGGCTCACCTGCACCCCTGATCCCTCGTCAGATCAGATATCGGGGCGCTGCGGTTGCGGCGCACTTTGTTGGACCGTGTCAGAGATCTACGGAATAAACAATGTACGGACCCTTTCGTGGAAGCTTTTTGCGCCCAGAAACCACTGCGCGCTCGATCGTATCGTTCCGTCAGACAGCAGCATGTTCGAAGATCCCCTCGGGATCAGAGATATACCTCTAACCGTGACTCCGTCTCGTTCTTCCTCGCCGCTCGGGCTCTGTACTGTGTATGTATCTGTATGCGCTTATGCACGCCGTCTTAGCTTCTTGATTAATCAAACTGCGTCAGAGATGTCGAGATACCATTTCCCCGCGTTTCTGAAAGCCTGTGTACGGATGTTGTGGTATTGCGACGGACTACTTCGTCCCATAAAGAAAAGTCGCCACGAGATTTGTATGATCAAACTTTGTCAAATTTAACTGTAAAAAATATTAACAATATTTATATTTCTAAATAAATTTATTAACGATCTATCTCTAAATATATTCAGCAACATTTAAATTATATATCATAAATATTAATATTTTAATATATATATTTAGTCGGAGTTAATTTAGCAAACTTTTTAATTGTAAAAAATTAATACAGATGTTAATATTTTTAGTATATTCATTAAGAGTCGCTATGGCAAACGAGAATGCCATTTTTTTTATAGATATGAGGGAGTACTGTGTAAGTTAATTCCGTCTCATGTGTTCAGCTACTTGTATAATATATAGTAGGCCAAGTCGTGGAGGTGAGCAAAGGGTCATTGTGACACTTTCAATGCTAGTTTCTATAGCTTTAGGAATCCACCGTTAGAAAACATATTTCTCAATTCAAATTTGTACAAGTAGTTTCTATGGAGAAAGAAATTTAATGGACACTTGTATTCAATCCAAACAAATAAGGATCGGCTGTGCCAAATATTATCGAGTCTAGCAATATTTGAACAACAAAATCATGTACAGTAATTCCTATTTCACTTTGTCGGGTCTAGCAATTTTTGATCAATATTATTTGCGGCCAAGCAGTACAACCAAATCAAAGTCTTCAGCACGAGACAATGAACTCTAAGCTCCACCAACGCTCGAACCCAACGGAGCTTGATGTTTTCTTTATTGTGAATGCCCTTTAGTACTCTAGTTTATAGCTTTGCCACATGGCTTGTGCAGATAGAAATACAAAAAAAAAAGAATGATAGGTGAACATGGGTTAAGATTTTCTAATTTCTTATTAAACTTATAGAAAACTGCACCAAAATTAGATGTTTTTATATTAAACATCAAGTTAGTTCATTAAATTCTTTATTATGAAGTAAGTCTTGATGACACATTTATTTAAAACTTGTGCATGGTAATATACTTTTTTTAAAAAAAACTTAGCCAAAACTTAGATTTTTTTACTTAAAACAAACGTAAAGTGAACTATAGTTTCATATGGAGGAAGTACCGTTGATACTCCGCCACTTCAGAGTTCAGAATATGGTCAAAATGAAAAATTTGGAGAACTACAAATATATCTTGAACTAGGAGAATTCCCCGCGCGCTGCTGCTGGTATGAAGAAGAAATATAAATAGATTAGAATGTATATTGCCTAGTTGGACAACTTGTATGTTTAGATATATAGGTAACTTGCTGACGTGGATATTACAATTGCATAAGCTAGTGGATTTAAATTGTGTGTGACAGTGGATTCTCTAGTTGGATAATTTGCATGTTGAGAGAAATAGATAGTGGGGTGTGATAGTGGATTGTCTAGTTGGATAGTTTGTATGTCAAGAGAAATAGATAGTGAGGTTTTGCTTTATAAGAATATAAGATGTCAAGTTTGAAGTTGAAAGTCCCTTTTTTTTATTTTTTTTGTGAATTTGTTGTCATGATAATGGTAAGGGTATTATATTTTTAGTTTGAATTTGTGTTTGTGCTATTCTTAATCAGCCTTACGATTGATGGCCTTACAAGCCCTTGATAGTGACACAAATGTACAATAGTGTTTATTATGCTAATATGCCGATGCCTGTATATGAGCAAGGATAATAGTTCCGCCGACAGCGGGCTACAAGTCAACTGCATACAAGTGCCAATTAACTTGTATACTGGGCAGGCTGATGAGTCGGTTGTAAGCAGTAAATACTAGCAGCAAAAGAACACAGGTGATTGAGAGAGAGAAACAAAAGCATCTTTATCTCGGTCCATGTGCTTGTAGTCGGCTGTTAACTAGCACCCGCTTTATTCTCTCTCTTCATTTCTCTCATCTTCACATAGGATTTTGATGACATGGATGGTCTTGCAGCCTGCAAAGTAGAGCTTATTATACTTGCTCTAAGATGATTGTCAATAGAAAGGATCTTGATTCATTAACTACTAGATTTATATTATGATGATAATAATGGTTCCTACTAGTATTTATTCTAGTGAGTTTTTTCTTTATGAACAAGTATAGCGAAGGACGTGAGGGAAGCATCAATAATACCTTGTGGCACTAAGGACAGGCTGATAGCCTAGTGGTTGGAGGGTGGTTTCCCCATTCTACCCACCAATGTTCGATTCTAGTTGAAATCAGCTAGTGTCTCAACCGAGCATGCCTCTAAGATTTACCTGCTTCATTGCTGCAATGAGTACTGTCGATCTTTCATGTAAAAGGAGACCCAAATCTGAAATAGGTAGTGCACAATATAAATAGATGAAGAAAACTGACCCTAACAAAATATGCAAAGCAAGTAATTATTTTGGGCAGGAGGCCAGCAACAACACAAATTTGTGTCGTCTTTCTGCATTAAGGACAAGCTGATAGCCTAGTGGTTGGACGATGGTTTCCCCATTCCACCCACTTGCGTTCGATTCCGGTTGGAATCAATTGGTGTCTCAATCGAGTATGCCGCCAAATTTACCTCCTCTCGTGGTGCATTGGGTATTGTTGATCTCATATAGAGGGAGATCCAAACCCAAAATAGGTAGTGCACAATATAAATAGATGAAGAAAATTAGCTCTAACAGAAGACACGAAGTAAGTAGGCATTTTGGGTAGGAGGTTAGCAGCGACTCAAATTTGTGTCGTCTTTCTCCAAGACGCAAAGTCTTCGACGCCCGTAGTGGTGGGGTCGGGGTAGAGCAGTGGTGGGTGCTAGGTGGGAACACAACGGGAGCTCAATGGCGAGGTGCACTACTACAGTATTTTTAACCATGGCAGGCAAAAATACTTAACTGAGGCGAGCAAGCCAACTGTCTTGGATCAAAGGTCACGGTGAGGCAAACGTTGTAAAGAAACCATCCAACGACGACGGCTAGGTGGGCTCGACGACGGTGGGGCAACGAGGGAGGCGGGCGGCGCCATGGGAGCACCTCCAAAGCCTTGCAGCTTGGCTGCCTCCTCGGGAAGGAGGGAGTCTGCATAGGGGAGGGAGATCGCCGCGCGAGAGGGGCACGACAATGATGGTAAGGCAGGGAGGGAGGCGGGCTGTGCCGTGGGAGCACCTTCGAAGCCGCCGGCTTGGCTGCCTCGCTGGATCTAGGTTGGGAGGGAATGCCAAAGGGATGGAGGGAGGAAGCTCGCCGGCACAGGGGCCTGACGACGGCGACGAGGGACGAAGCGGCGCTGAGCAGGGAGTTTGGGTTGCCTTTGCTGTTGGAGAAGCACGTTTTTGGGCTCATGACCCATCTAGTGTGGGGAACCCAAATCATAGAATCAGTCACTAATTTAGATCCCGACTAATATGATACGTGTAATGTCGAGCTACGCATAGTCATAGATCTTGATATATGTAGGATGTGAGTGTGCGTTCTTAAAGAAATCTCACGCTATCCCGTAAAAAAGAATCATTATAGATTCATATTGGTCAAACGTTTTTAAATTTGATTAAATTTATATAAAACATTAACAACATTTATATATATTTAAATAAGTTTACTAGGAAACCATATTCAATAATCTATTTAAGATATTCACTATTTCTAAAAGATATTAATATTTTATTATATATTTGGTCAAGTAAAATGCTGACTTTCTCCAAAACAAGAATGATATTTTTTTAGACAATAGTAGCTTGCAGCACCTAACCCGAGTAAAGATGCATTAAATTAGTTTTAAAAAGATGCAGTAAATTTGGCTTGCACTGCAGGAACTATCCACTACCCCCACCTACTCCGGTAGACGCCGATTCCATACGTCAACTTCTCCCTTCTGTCTCTTCTTGTTTTTTGTTTTTTCTATTAAGGAGGTGTTTGAGACTGCTCCACAAACTCTGCTCCATAAACTCCACTATAAAGCAGCTTCATAAAAAATTGGAGTTTGTAGAGTACCTCTTTAGGTGCTCTCACAACTCCACCTTTTTTCCTCGAACTGCGTACGTGGAGCTGAAACCGTTTGGCTAAAAAACGTGGAGCAGAGCTGAAAAACGTGGAGCGGAGCGGTCCCAAACACCCCCTAAAATACAAAATATAAAATATCATTTTTTATTTTGAATTTTGGCCTCAAGAGACAAAAAAGCCCAAAAAAGCATCAAGAGGCCATAATGAAGACAATAAATTCTGCACTTTGGATGGAATTAAACATTACTCTAAAAATTTTAGCATTTTGCATTTTATCATCCTAAAAATAATTGACATTTGTATTTTACATTGCATTGAAAACTAAACAGGCCCTAAATACCATGCAAAAATTTTAGCAAAAAATGGTAATTCTCCATTTTGAATTTTGGCCTCAAGATACCAGAAAAAAGCTCACAAGAGCCTCAAGAGACCCTAATGAGGAAAAGAAATTCTGCATTTTAGACAAAGCTAACATAACTCTTAAAATTTTGGTATTTTACATTTTATCATTTCTAAGCAGATGACATTTTGCATTTTACATTCTATGGAAAACTAAACACAACCTCAGAGGTGTAGAATTTCAATTGACCAATGGGACCTAGAAGATTTGGGCCCCACTTTCAGTGAGAGAAGCCAGTTTCAAGAGCCGGGAAAGTAGAAACCGAGTGGCGCCCCTTCACTTCCCACTCCCCAATCTCTTGTTCAAATCAATCAACTGCGTCTCTCAGTCTCCTCTAACCTCTTTGCGCAAAAAACCCCACTCCGGCAGCTCAAAACCCCAATCTTCCCCGGCCTCCCCACCCAACCCTAGCACCAAACAACATCCGATGCGGCATCTGAAGCGCGGCGGCGGCGGCGCCGACCCCCACGATGCGGCGGTGCTCAACTTCGTGGGGCTCGGGGAGTTCGCGCAGCTCTACCTCCCCGACCACCCGCCCGGCGAGCTTGGGCTCTCCGCCGCCTACGACGACGCTTCAGGCCGCATTATGGTCTCCGTCCGCGGCGGCGCTGTCTCCGCCTCCCCCGCCTCCCTCGCGGGCGCCCTGGGGCTGTCGATGGGCCCGGTTGGCCTCCCCGCGGGGTGGGACGCGGCCGTGTTCTGCACGTCGGAGGCGATCGGAGCCGTGAAGGGGTTTGTCTGCGATCGCGTGCTGCTGGGATGGGGAGGGAGCGGCGCTGCGGTGTCGATGGAGGTCGCTGCCGCGCTGCGGTTGGTGGAGGAAGGCAAGGCATACGACGTGGACTGGGGCGGCTTGATTTGGGCAGTGGTGAAGAGGGAGGTGGTAGCTGGGACGCCATGGCGGTACGCGCCGTACCTCCTCCATCTGATGGTGTGTCAAAGGCCGGAGCTTTTCGCGGAGAGCTTACCGCTTGGGAAGCGGTTCAAAGATCAGGTATTGCAGCAGTGCCAGTTGGAAGACGAGGAAGCCTCTTTGGTTTTTCTGGGCACCCAATCCGTTGGTGACTTGGAGGAAATGCCAATTTTTGGCAGTCAAAACATAAGTTTTTTTCCTCAACCGCAGGAGGTGGGGGGCAATTGCAGTCACCAAACTATTTCGCATTTCCAAGCCCTCATGCAACAAATCCAAGGTTATGTGTCTAACATGAACAGCAAATACCTGGATAAGGAACAGATTTGCAGGGACGCTCAACATGAGGTGGAGTGCATTAAGGCTATGGTGAAGGAAAAAGAAAACCAAATTGCAGCTACTGTCAATGCTATAGAACAGGAGCTTTTAGCGAGGAGAGTTGTAATGCGGAAATTTGAAGTAGACAAGGATGAGCTGTGCCGCAGTGTTCAACATTACCGTAAGTTACTTAAGAAGACTTCAGCTCAATTTCAGGAGCATAGGAATATGGTAACACGCGGGGAAGGTGTTGACTCGTATTTGGAGCATCTTGGTATAAGTGGTGGGCAAAATCTCAGTTGGATGCGCCAAATGCGTTCTCAGTACCAGATGTTTGAAACATGTGATTCAAAGTCTTCGAAGCTTCTCAAGGATTTTACAGAAATGGAGAGGAGCATTGCAAGCCTTAATCATGAAGTGGAAAGGCTAAAGAACTGTAGAGCAATTCCGGACCTCAACAATGGCAAGCCACAGACATGAACTATCATTACCTACAGTTTAGGTGAATGCTAACTTACATGACTCTAATCATGCACACTTTCTGCAGGTGTGGAAGATGATGGTGAGGGCAAAGCATCCCTAGCCACAACATTGGGTGCATCTTGGACACGTGAAGGAGATTGTGTTAGCAACACCACACAAGTGAGTTGAGGTCTTTGTGCTCATGTTTGTTCAGGGGAATTTAGGGGTTTACACTTGGAGTTGACAGGTTCATACTGATAACTGGCTGTTTGATGTGAAGTCCGAGATTTTTGGAGATAATTGTTCTATCTGAACCTATCTGCTGATGAACAAAACTAATTCTTCATGCTTGCTAGAGATCATGACTAACTTGTGTGGATAGGAGTGGTTTTGGCTGTGCAAATAAGTTGAATCGGTGCTTCTTTGTTTGGGGACAAGTAAAGGGATGCATGAATCATTTTGCAATGTGTGCTGAAAACTGCAGATTGTATAGTTCTGTTAGGGAGGAATGTTTCGTGTTTCAAATGACCATTTCTGTGAATTTAGATAATACAAAAGTTGTAGAGGATTTAAGTATCTCTGCTGTTCTAAAATTTCATGATTTAGGCCATTAGGTTTGGGAGATATAGATTTTGAATTCGCTGTGAGGTTTGACTGTGTGCTGTACAGCTCTGGACTTTTGTGTATTTCGACCCTGTTAACTTGAAAACTAGCTTCTTTTGATAACTAGGAAGTTGTAGTGTTTTTCTTGAGCTTTCCAAATTGTTAAAGAATAATATTTTTGGTTGGCTAGAACTCCCATTATAAATTTCTGAAGTTTCAATGTCTGCGCAACAGTGCTTGTTTGTGTTTTTCGATCTTGTTAACTTAGAAATCAGGCCTATGTTATAATTAGAAAGTTATAGACAATTTCGTGAACTTTCTAAAATGTTAAAAGTACACAGTTTTTCATGGTCTATAGCTCCCGTTATATTTTTCCTAATTGATTGTACTGTTGCTGTCCTACGATTTCAGATCTTGCAATCGCATGATTTTAGCTGTGTGTATAGCTTCACTTGAGCGTGTTTCCTGCATAGAAGTTGTATGTGTTCCTTAGCTTTAATAACCAAACTTTCTTGCTTTCCATCTACTTGAGCAATAAAATAATTATGAAGTGAATGGAAAAGTGCTGTTGTTTATGTTTTCGGACTATATAATCTATGCTGGCTGTGCTACTGTTACCCTTGCTTGCTAATTTCCAAATGTCGTAGTGACTTGTGGTATATTTGTACTCATGTATGGTTGTGTATGTTTAGACCTCCTGGCGTGCTCTTTGCATATGAAATGTTAGATAATTAACTAACACTCTACTGCTGTTTAAAGTAGCTTGCTGGGATGAGTAGTGCATGTCAGAACATGACCTTAGACTTAATTGCTTTAACTCTCATTGTTTAAACATGTGCATGTTGAAGACAAATATTGTCTCAGATGAGGTTGAGCCAATCTCCCTAAGACACGCTGTGGCCTTGTGTCGTAATGATCATTCTATATAATTTACAAGTTGCTGTTGTATCCACAAAATCAAGAACAAATTTTGCTTAGCATTACAAAAGTTATAGGGCTGCTGTTGCTCACATACACCCTAGCTTTATATTACCAAGGTCCTACAGGTTACACATAGCATAGTTATAGTTACCAAATTTTAGTGATCTTGATTAACATAGTTGGAGACCATTCAGAAACAGCATATAAAAAGGTGGAGGCTAAACACCCTATTTGCATAGGTATTTAGCCACAGTCCCTAACTGACAGAATATAACTTTTTGACAATAAGAAACCACAATTAAATAAAAACTTGCAACTTGATTAGCCTTAGTGATCCACCTGGCAGAACAGCATGGCTGCGAGGCAGAAGGCACTAAGGCACCAATCCAATATTCCAATTGCATGTCCAGGCATTTAGGCAAGCAAATAAAGTAGCAGTACTGATTACTAGCCTATTACAATAATGTCAATATATCTCAAGGTCGAGCAAATAAATTGTCCAAACTTAATAGAAACTAGGCGTAGATATAAAGATAATGGAGATGCCGGCTGCTGTCATGCTGAAGCACGCTGCACACTCCTTGGTCCTCATGTTGGCTGCTGCTTTCCAGTTGCTAGTTGCTACCAAGAACTTCTTGGTTGCTAGATGCATCAACTGGTTGTGAAGACATGTACTGATAAAAAATGTCAAAAACTTCATCTTCTCCAAGACCACTGTTCTGAACAGAAGATGATTACACAGGTGGGGTGGAAGTGGGTATTCCTAGTTCTTACTTGAAACAAAGGTTGTAGTGATGCACAGAACTTACAAAAACCGACATGATCAACCATAGCAAGTAGATGATCATGGACACAGATCATTCATGCAAGGGCTTTCCTAGCAACATCCTGATCAAAAGTGTACTTTTCAACACAAACTTTCCAATCAGCATCAGTTCCCATTCTTAATGTTGCTTGTTTAAGGCCTTTTCTAACCTGCCGAGATTGACAGCACTAAAGATGGTCATGCAAGTGTGTGGCTCCATTTCTAGTTTCTCCTCCTAACCTAACATGACACTACATGCATTCCGCCTTCCATTTGCCACCTACTTCCAACCTTTTAAACTCATTCCAAACAACAGATTTAAGCTTTTTCCTTTTTTGCTGCTGCTGCTACCTCTGCATCAACGTCATCAGTTTGTGAATCAATAACCTGCACTTCAGGTTGAGCTATGACACCTCCCTGGAGTTGGTTGTCACTAGGAGGTGTATCAGAAGATGGTGCACCAGAAGCTGGCGCAGCTTGTGAAGACCTTGCTGACCTTGTGATCACCACCGCTGTGCAAAGAAAGGATCACAGTCAAGACAGGAAACACCAAAACACACAGATCTAGCTTCTTTGCTTCAGTGTGCTTCTAATGATTAAAGTACTAGCCGCATTTCTATTAGCTAATCAAGTAGCAGTAGTACTTTTAGGTACTACAAAGAATCTGAGTACAATTTCTACTAATAGATCTGGTACGTATAAATTTCTGCTAACTATTCAAGTAGCAGACTAACAGTAGTACTTGTGACGGTGAAGCACCCAAATATTTGGCACCACACTTGTTCGACTTGGTGAGATGTAAAAACAAATCGGTCCAGCAGGAGCTTCACAACTATAGTTGGATACGTTCGCTACGGGGCAGGATCACCTCCGCTGTCCAAGTCGAGGAGTTTGTCTCCCTTTGGATAAGGTTACAAAGCATCCAGTTGACACCGGGCGTTCGTGACTCCATAATCTGGAGGTGGACAGCCGATGCTTCTTACTCCACCCGTTCAGCATACAGGATCCAATTCCAAGGTTCCTACGACGGGTTCCGTAGTGAACTCATTTGGAAAGCACATGCTGAGAATAAAGGAAAGGTGTTTGCTTGGATAATGGTGCGAGAAAAAGTCTTAACAGCGGATAATCTTCAGAAGAGAGGTTGGCCTCACCAGGACCAATGCGCCTTATGCAACGGACCTTTAGAATCATGCCTTCACCTATCACTCCTCTGCCCATTCGCCAAGACAGTATGGAACCAAGTTATTTCATGGGAGCATTTTGATGCACAGTTGATCTGTCCCACTCAAGACCCACCTAACCTGAAGTCTTGGTGGCAAGAGGCCGCAAGCAAAATAGCGAAAGAAGAAAAAAGGCGCTTCAACGGGTTGGTCATCTACACACTATGGAACATATGGAAGCAAAGGAATAGGAGAATTTTTAACAACATCCAGGAGTCAGCAATGCAAGTGGCACTAAGGGTAAAGGAGGAGATCGAGCAAAGAAAAAGGGCTTTAGCTTGGGGAGGGACCAATATCGCAGGGGGCATCGTGTAATCCTTTTGGGAGTTTTGGCCCTTTTGATCTGTACATAAACCTTTTTCCCCTCCTTAATTGAAAGGCAGAGCTCCTGCCATTAAGTTCAAAAAAAAAACAGTAGTACTTGTACTAATGAATAGAAGTACTACTTCTATTAAAAGATCTCTGGTATCCACTATCCTGTGTACTAACGAAGTAAGGAGTGACGAATCCAAGTGGTACTGCTACTTCTAGCTAAAAGGATTGAGATTTGAGAAAAAAAAATCAGTAGATCACCGTAGCACGTGGAGAGAGTGGATGGTGCTTGGTGCAGTATGCAGTCAAGAAGATTTGCTCACAGCTAGTCTTGCTTCGGCCTCCGGCAAGACGCAAGCTACTAACCAATCTTCTGTCCAACACTTGTCCTGAATTGCTCTCAGCACTTTTTTGTGCTCTGAAGTCTGAATAATTTGTTATACCTAGTTACGACAACTGGGGTCTTTTGGGACAACAGGAGCAATTTGGCTCACGTTGAGACAATGGCAATTTGTCAATATACTGAAGGTGCAACTAAATCTGAAAACATCTTTGGCCATTCCTGATTTAGGAAATTCTTGATTTGTTTTTCTGACACAACATACATTTTTATTGCTTGGAATTTGCTGCAGAACTACTTGTAATATTGTTAGAAAGAAAGCCTTATGGTCCGTCCAATCTATGGAACTTTTTTCTAGCTTACTGCTATGAAGCTTCAGCACTTTGGCATTGCATAACTCATGGTATTGTGCTGCAGGGAGGAAGACAGGTTGTCGTGTTGATACCAAACCCTGATAAAAGGAATGACACCAGGGAGAGCATGGATCTCGATGGAGCTCAGTCAGGGACGAAGCTCTGCTGATGAAGCATGCCATGGCAGAGCAGCCTCACAGAGTGCAAGATATTTTGTTAACGGTTGATCGTGTGCTAGTATCATGCAAAAGTGCTGATCAGATTGCACCAGTGTTTTGTCATGTGGACCTAATATAGTGGTATCATTAGACAAGGTTATCCTAACTTAGTAGCGTGTAAGAATGGTGTAACCAGTGGTAGTGACGGTGCTATGGTTGGACATGAATGGGAAGTTTCTGCAACATGCTATCTATCTTTTTAGCTCTGTTTAGTATTTACAAGCAATGCATCCTGGCATTGCCATGTACATTGCTGAACCATACTTTATCATATAAATGAAACCAGAAATGCACTGGCTTTGTTTTAGTGGCTTAGCTCAAGCATTTCTTTGTGATGTGATTTGGGATTGGAAGTTGAAGTAGATTCTGGTTCACAATTTTCTCCAGTTCAGATTCTCATACTCTCATATGCATCTGTTGTATTGGTTTACTCTGAAATAAGGAAAGGGGCAAGCAGCTGGGAGTGATGCTAACTTAAAATGTTGCCTGATCATGTTGACGGTTTACGACTTCAGTTTGGAGACTTATGGGTGTTTCGATGTTTGATCCATGGTGTGGATTTTCTGTGTGTCTGAGAAATGTTTATTATCTGTTTTCTGAGTTGCAGGTTTTGTTTTCAGCTCTCGGTGATGGGCGAGGAACCTTGACCTTGAGAGGTGGGGCTAGTCCAAGAGCAGTCTAGGCTTTGTCCATTGTTCTTTTTGGATGTGGATTTGGATCCGTAGCTGAATGCACGGTGTTTTGCCGGTGGTCACTGTCTACAGTACAGTAAGTGTTTAGCAGCAATTTGTACGGCAAGAACGGCAGCAGTGAGCAATGTTTTTATTGACACAAAGAAGGCATTGCAACCACGTACTGGACATGTACAGCTGATGGTTATCTGACGGACTTGTTTCTCTTCAATGTAGTGTCATGCTTCGTCGTCATTGATATTCAGATTATTTTAACCGACTCGCGATGGCAATAGTATTGGATGCTGAAGCCTGGAGTATACACGCCTGTTAGTGTAGGCTGACTGGCTTGTTGGTTCGTAGTATGGGTACAAATGGATTGGGACACATCATATTTATTTTCATATTTTTAGTCAGAGTCAGATTCAAATATAGATAGGATATCGACATCATAAATATACGATTTGAGTATTCGGATACGGATATTTGAAATGTTGAATATCCGGACTCGAATACGGAAACTTCTCTAAACAGATTCAGTCTCGAATAGGGTCGCAAAATATTCGTACGGGTTTTCATTCTAGCTACCATGGTCCATGGATAGGCCCAAAGGTGTGGCTGAATCTGAATGGCGTGGGCAGTTTGGGCCTAATCACGGCAGTTGGCGTCACTGCAACCTGGTTGCCTTCAGGTGACGGCGTGACGCAGAGCATGGCCACGGGCATCCACTCATCCCCAGAAGCAACGAGCGCTTGGTGCAGCTGTGGAAAACAGAAGGCAGACCATAGCCGTGCGTGACGACGACGGCCCAGGGAGATAGACGACGGCGGGCACGCGGTTGGGCTAGTCGGCGGCGAGCGTGCTGGGGGCTGCCGCTGCTGGATGATCCTGCTCAGGACGAGGCGATTTTGTTAAAGTGAAAGCGAAACGAACGAACGCCTTGGGAACTGGGATTCAGTTCCGGCCGACTCACATTGCAAATTGATCCCCGCCGTCTGCTGCGCTTTGCATTTGCAAAGGCCGGACGCTGACTATTCTAGCACGAAGCCGTGCTCGGGTGGTGTGGTGGGCTGGGCTCGACATGTCAATCGCCCTTAAAGCCTCTTCCCGATACGTGTGCGGCTTTGTGATGCGACTAATCATCGTCCCGTCGGTTTCAGTTTCTGGGCCACCTCCTCTTTTGTTAGCAGTCCATTTCATACTCTCTTTTGTTATACTCCCAACCGATGAGAGCTCTTGTCGTTTATACCAAGTTCAGAATCTGGACCATTGTTGTACAAGTTGGGGGAGCCCAAAGCATCCGAGTCGTAGTTAGCTAGATTAGATCTCTCTGCGGCCGGAGTATGTGTGTGTGTGGGCAAATATCTGTGTGTTCGAAAATAGCTATACTCCGTAAGCTTATGAAGCCTGCATATTTTGTACCCTTTTGACTCTAAATATCTTGAGCATTTACCTTCTCTTTCAACTTGTGTATCGTTGCTATTTTGCTTTACCATCTTTTTTTTAGGACAAGGGATCCCCCCCCCCCCCTGGCACTCTATGTCCAATCCCCATACAGAACTCCAAGTCTCCAGCCTACATGCTCTGGATCCTGCTTTCATGTACACCAGCCAGCTAAATCTCTGTTGATGCGGCACCTGTGTTGGTGCTGAGTGTTACATTTTTTCAGTCCACCTCTCGTTTCAGATAAACTCGACGAGTTGTTCAGCGTAACAAGTTACACTGTCTTTAACATGTTGCTTTTAAGTACTACTGCTCTTTTTTCTTCCCCGTTCATGGTGCTTATCTGATTCTCTGTCACTCTTACAGGTGGTTTTCCTTCCCCAATCTCTCTATCCGATCCGGCCAGGTTACAGGAAAGAAAAGAGTCATGATCTCAGAAAAAAAAAGTGTAATCTAAATGCAGTTACAGGCATACTGTTAGATTATTAGGCAATTTCCATGTCATTTTAATTTCATAAATTAACAGTATGATGATGACATATATGATATTATTGATAAATATAAACATGGCATGAATCATAATTACGACATGTAAATATGATCCATAAAGCATATCAAACATCAAAACATGGCATGGTATATAACTTTCTGTAACAGTACCAAACATAATATAGCTATCGAAACAGATAAACAGATATACTGAAACAGAAAAACAGATACTAGCGAAACAACAAAACTGTAGAACAGAGGCATATACGCAGAACTTAAACATAACAGGAACAGACAATAGATATCTTCTGAAACAACTAAACAGACCTACTGAAACAGGTATGACACAACTATTAAACCTGCACGACAGAGCTACTGAAACAAACAGAGACAGAGCGACGTAAAACTGAGGGAAGACGAACAGATCATACCCTGAGACTCGCGCATTCAGATTTCCAGAACTTTGTCCTTCCTCGATCGCCATGGAGTAGAGACGAAGGTGAAGACGACGAACCAATCACCGGGAAGGAGAAGACGGCGATCGGCAACACCAAGAGACCTCCGGAAAGGAGATGTTCAGCAGCAATGGAGTTGGGCAGTCGCGTAGACGCTCCCCAAAAACCTAATTGACGATCCCCCGTGCAAGGTCTCGAACGGCAAGGGCTCCGGAGGCACCTGCCCTCTCGCTCCTCCGTGCGCGCGAAGTTACGAGATGGGGATTCCTACTTTGCAACGGAACTGTGATCTGTCTGTTCTCTCTTGTTGTACCAAGGAGATGAGTCTCCTATTTATCCTTGTGGCTGGAGAGGAGAGGAGGGGAAGGGACTCCCCTGCTGGCGGCTGAGGAGATGGGCATCTGAAGGGTTTTCACGCGGAGTTGAAACTCCCTCAATTAATTATCGAAACACCCGCAGATAATGAGTTGAAACTCCCACATAATTGAGTTGAAACTCCCGTACCATCAGCCAGCCACTCCAACCCTTGGATTTGCTCCTATTTGATACAATGTATATATTGTCCATAATTACACACCATAGAGTTTATTGATTTATTAAATCTAAATGGGTGTAACCCATAATAAATCCAACACATACAGCCATTGTCTCAACCGATGCTGTGAGGGTTATCCGCAACCCGATTTCCCGTAGTTCATGCTACCTGCTAACCTGCAGCTGCCTATCTTTCTGCACCTGCCTACAGAAAAGAGCTCGAAAATTTGGCCTATCTTTGGCTACCCGATGGAGTAGTCTGTACTGTTCAGACAGCTTGTCCTGATGCGATGCCATTGTCCCTAATTTGGCCCTGCTAGTGTTAGCCTAATAAGGTTAGATTACACACTAGCGGGTACAACTATTAATCATGCGAAGCATGAAGCTGGTGAGCCTTATCTTGCTTTTATCCTTAACAAATCTTGGATCGATGGCCGAATCTATTCCTGCTAATCCAGAGCGCTGTAGTGTAGTGCCCTCGACTGGTCCAGATTGCAGCGCCGGAGCACAAACAACTTCTTTACGTTCGGCGAGGTTCCATTCCATGCTCCCCGGCCTGATTCCTTCCCTTAATAAAACCTGCCCACTACTAAACCAAAAGGAAAACCCTACCTCGCCATTGAATATATCACGGTGCTAAATTGCGCCATGCTTTATCGATGCCTCGATCGTTTCTCTGCAGATCATGCATATTCAAATCGATTTCGCCACCGGAGGCTCTAGATCTGTACTATCCCCATATGGAACTCGAGCTGAATTGCTCTCACGGTCACGAATGGATGCTTGATCATCGTCCGGACCCATCCAACTACCCCTTGCTAGGGGCCTCGCTAGGCTCGCACGCGCGCGCACGGGGGTAGCTAGTCCGCCGGCCGGCGGGCCGGAATCCCGTTCCCGTCACTTTTTGCTCTCCGGCGATCTAACCGAATTTTTCTCGGCCCGGTACGGAGACGTCACTGCCGACTTTCCAAGTCACCGGGCGCAACTTTCGTGTTGGAGGAGGCAGCTTTTGCGTCGGACGGCCACTCCCGGCTGCCTGCTTTTCCTCCAGCAGATGCAAAGACTTCAAGTAAAGAAGTGCGCAGAGAACCCGGACACCTTTGGGCGACGGCGACACGCGCGACGTTTTTCCTCCCTCTCTGACGCTGACCCCGTCCCTCCCGCAGCTTCTGCTGCTGCTGCTTCCTCTGGCTGTTTGTGGTGTTGACTCGTGTGGACACTTGTCCTCTGAGCACTTGCATGTATGTACGTGAGTGATCAATTCATCACACCACCATGCCAATATATAGTTGTAAACTCCTATGGGAGTGGCAGTCTGGCAGAGCAGCAGTGCGTGGTTGGTCGCGGAAAAGGAAGAGGAGTTGGCGCGCGAGCAAGGGTCAACTTGCGCATTCTCTCGCAGCTTCTACCACTGGTGTGTGCTTCCAGTGTATAGTAAGCTTATCCGGAATGCGCGCGGCATCATGTTCATCCACTGTGCTTTTCTTTTTTAATCTCTGTAAAAATGACAGCACTAGCTGCTTTATAGCTACTAGGGCGAGTAAGGAACATTGTATGTGACCATCACCGTCACGTGCAATTTGTAGACCTTCTTTTTCGATGAATAAACAAGTAAATTTTAGTGATGCCTGCGTCCAGAATGTACATGGCCCATCTAATACAAGGGCATGCGGTCATGCACGATGCTATATGCTACCACTTGCTCAAGTGGTGTTAAAACTATCTGGGATACTCGACCATTATTTGTTTAGTTACTCAGCAAACGTGAAGCATGTTTGTAGTTGAGTTGGGTTAAATGAATTTTAAGTTCTTAGATCTCTAGGATAAGATCATGCCAAAATGTTGCCGGTAACAACTTGCTTTCAAGTGCATACTTTGCATTTTAAGGCCCACACAAAGTATGCACTCCCTTGATCAGTTTTTATAGGACATGTTTTGAATATGCAAAACCGATCTTATTTTACCTATAATATTGTATTAAATTCACAAGATCATAACCATATGAATCCAATGGTATCAATTTTGTGCCATATAACTCACAATTTGTTTTTGAAGGAACATGAGGGGTTACCCCTACTGATTAAATGATATATAAAAGAAGAAAGAAAAAGTAAGTTATGAAACAAAGAAGATCAAAAAGAAAATCAAAGAGATTGCACAAAGCCTTCTAGTTATTCACTAATGAAGACTCTTTCTTTAAAATAGCATTTCAGATTTGCAATTGACATATAACTCACATATTATTAGATACAAACGTTGGTCAAAGTGTGAACTTGAACAATAAAACCACTCATGCGCACTTTAGTAGTGCATGTAGTATATTGTACACTTCAAGCATCAAACCTTAGGTTTGATATCTCTCATGTCTTCTTAATCCGACTATCTTTTCAATGGTAGATGACATACCCATCAAATGTAAGGTACCTTTGACTTTTCCAATTTAAAGGCCTACCTGCCTAGTCTTCCATGGACTTTGATAGATGTAGGCTGCTCATGCTTGCGTGGATTTGCGTGTTTTAAGAGTCTTAGCGTCTATATTGTGTTTTACAAGGCAAAATGATGCAATGCCTTATAACACTGATAAGATGGGAGAGGTTCTATACCTGGCTTAAGCCCTTTGAAAAATCGTAAAAGAAAAGGATAGAGTCATGAAAAAAAAGCCCTCAGGCTTTGTTTAGTTCTCAAAATCTTTTAAGATTATATGTCACATCGAATCTTTAGACGCATGCATAGAGTATTAAATATAGATAAAAAATAACTAATTACATAGTTTGGCTGTATTTTGTGAGACAAATCTTTTGCATGGGTGGATCTAGAGTATATCATCGGGGTCGGTTGACCTCGATAACTTTTAGCTAATCCTCTATATATTAGGCTTTTGTTATGTCAAAATTTCCAATAAAACATCATATTGCGGTAGCTTCTCTCATGCTGACCCCGATGAGTAACCTAGCTATATTCGTCCTTATTCTTTTGAGTCTAGTTAATCCATGATTGGACAATAATTACCAAATACAAACGAAAGTGCTACAGTAGTCAAAGGTAAAAAAATTTCCCAACTAAATAAGGCCTCAATCATTGAGAGGGAGTGTGAAGCTTGAGTGACAACATCAAGTAGCAAATTTCGTCAAAAAACATCAAGTAACAAAAATGCAGACGTGCCAACTGGCGGAGTAAGACTGTAAGAGGATGAAAAGAGAGAGGTAGTGTTTTTCCCCCTCAGTCATTATATGGTCTAGACTCTTTTCAATGTCTACATGGAGGGTCTATAAATATCCATCAAATGAAATGTTGCCACCTAGGAAAGTCATCTTAAGACACATACTGGAACAAAATACAACACATACTCTAATAGGGTCCACTTTGCTTTAACTCTTTTTTTTTTACAATAGCTTTATCCACCGCCTGGCTTACGGACAGCAAAGGGTATATAGGGTAAATAAAACTTGAAGCTTCATCCATGTTTGATGTCTGCTAAGCATCAAAACTTGAGTGTGGACAGATAGAGAAATTTAAGGATTTAGTTCAGATTTGAACTAAATTGTAGAGATTCGAAGCATATCAATTCTTTAATTTCAAACGGGCCCTTACATTCATCAAAAAATTTAAGAGCTCACAGACTTGTCTTAGTACTGCACCACTTACGTGCGGGATGTACACATGATGTGGAAAACGACCAAACTAAAAAGGCCGTCATTTTTTTTTGAAAAAAAAAAGATTAATTATTCACAGCAACAGCATACTGCTGCCGTTCCAAGTCGTCCAAGTCCCCGGCGTCGGCGTAGGCTCCCTGTTGTGGCCTTCGCGGCGCCGCCGGCCTCTCCCTGCTCAGCATCTTCATCAGCGACGCACAGGCACCGATCCCCCGCTCCGGCGTGGAGCTGCAGCTGCCGGCTTCCTCCTTGACAGCGTCCTGCACCTTCTCCAGCACGAACCGAGCTGAGCCCACCGTGGCCGTCGGCGGCGGCGGCTCCACCTCGGCGCGGCAGACCGGGCACGACGAGCTCGACGCGAGCCAGGTGTCGACGCAGGGGACGTGGAACACGTGGCCGCAGGCCGGGAGCGCCCGCACCACCTCGCCGTCCTCCACGGCGCCGAGGCAGATGGTGCACTCGTCGGTGGCCGCCTCGCCGCCCACGTCGTCCCTGTAGATGGTGGTCGGCAGCGCCGCGATGGCCGCGGCATCCAGCCCGCACTTCGCCGGAGCCGCCGCCGTGGTCGGCAGCACGGCGGCTCTGGCCGCCTCCGCGCGGCGCCGGTTACGGCGGCGGACGTGGCAGACGTAGAGATGGAGGAAGAGGGCGAGCCCGAGCACGGACACGAACGCCGCGACCGCGGTGGTGATGAGGCGCGCGTTGTGGCCGCCCGTCCCCGCCGCCGACGGTGTCCGGCTGGCGCCGCTGCCGAACCACGCGGACCCCGGGTCGCTCGCCTTCATCGTCGTCGTCGTCGTCGTCGTCGTCGCCATGGTTTGTTCTGGCTAGCTTAGCTCCGACAGCTCAGCCTCAGCACGCGCGCGCTCTCCTCGGCGTGTCGCAGGTACGACGAGCCAAGTTGCTCGGTTGGTTGGTGAGTGAGAAGTGAGAAGAGAAGACTGGGTGGCGCGGTTTGGTTTGGTGGGCGGGGTTAGTAGCAGGCGAGGCCTGCTCTTATAAGCTTAGCAGCAGCGCGCGGGCGCTAATGATTTGCGACGGGTTTGTTTAGTGGTTTGCTTAGGCGCATAGGTTTCAGACGTGGCCGACTGGGGGGGCCGGCCTCGGCGTGGGCGGTGCGTAGTGGGCAGGCCGCACGCACAGCAGCGACCAGCGAGCCCGAGTGCTGGGATTCGGATGTCTGTCAAGTCATGTGTGGTGGGGCAACGTTTGGGCCTTGTTTAGTTCCCAAAAAAGTTTGCAAAATTTTTCAGATTCCCCGTCACATCGAATCTTTAGACGCATGCATGGAGTACTAAATATAGATAAAAATAAAAACTAATTGCACAGTTTGGTCGAAATTGACGAGACGAATCTTTTGAGCCTAGTTAGTCCATGATTGGATAATTTTTGTCAAATACAAACGAAAATGCTACAGTGTCGATTTTGCAAAAAATTTTGGAACTAAACAAGGCCTTGGTGCCGGAAAGCGGTGTGGCCGTGCGTGTATTTGAAATTTCGACGTGGCCATTGGCGTCGCGCCCTTCCTCTTTTTCCTCCTCTTCTTCTTTTCTTTTCTTTTCCTCGACTCGACGAGACGTGACGCCGTGACGGGATTGCGACGCGAATCGCGCCCAAAAACTTGGTTTTGCTTAGCCTCGGAGGTAAAGGTTCAGGCAGCATCAGGAGCCGGAAAGGGTTCGCCGATGGTGGCATGGGGGAGCGGAGCAACTCCGCGCGACGCTGATCGATACGGTGGTTTCGAGCACTACTACTCTGGCCGCCGAGCTGGCAGCAGCTCCTTGGGTTATGCCTTGTTTAGTTCACTCCAAAATCCAAAATTTTTTTAAAATTTCTTGTCATATCGAATCTTGCGGCACATGCATAAAACATTAAATATAGACGAAAATAAAAACTAACTACACAGTTTGTCTGTAAATCATGAGACGAATCTTTTAACTCTAGTTAGATTATGATTAGACAATATTTACCACAAACAAACGAAAGTGCTACAGTAACGAACTTTAAAAAAATTTCACCTCTAAACAAGACCTTAGTCTCCATGCCGGCCGGCCGGCCGCTCGCGTCGTGGACACTGGACAGATAGGGATGGGGGGAGAGGCTCGGCGAATACTCGGTGTTGCATGGTGACAAGCCGTGACACTCGGCAGTCGGTGGTCGGCTACTGAAGGTTCACCGCGTGTTGGTGACTGCTCGCCATCGACGACACTGACCGGTGTAACTACAGTACAAAAACGAGTTGGTAACTACAGGCCGGCCGGCCAGTTGTCACTCGCTCACTTGCCACCTGTTCTGTGTGTTCTGCACACACATATCCAGTTCTCCTCCTCCAGCTTTCTCGAGTCTACACCGACAGGGACAAAGGCCCCTTCATTCCCTTATCCGTTTGGAGTCGTTCGTGTCAAGCTTTGTTGTTCCTCGGCTCCTCGCTTGGTCTTCGTTGTACAGACAAGGACTACTGGTAGTGCAATGGAAGGATTCTGGTTCTCTCGTGCCCTCAGAAGTTTCAGCATATAGAAAGCCGGCGTAGTGGGCAGGCAGCAGCACACAGCACAGCAACGGCGACATGTAGGAGATCTCACCACTCCATCATGGCCTGGGTGGCCCGGGTCTAGTAACTTGCAAGTAATCACGTCTTGATTTTGGGCCTGCTGCTAAACCTCGCTACTTAGTGCCAACCACACACGATAGGCCAGGCGCCAGAGCTTCCTCTTCTACAAAGAAGTACTGGGCCAGAGTTGGAGTGCGAAAGAATTTACTGGGCCAGAACTGGAGTCTCCAACAACTGGGCCGGACTCCCATTTCGTTGGTTTTTGTGGTGATTCGCGGGAATCTGGCTCGCGTAGGGTGCCAAGGCCACTTCGCTTTTTTGATTGATGATTTGTCACACGCAGCATCCCATGATCGGACACAGACATGACATAGCCGCCAGTGGTCACCACCTTTGTGCCTTGGCGCGAGCATCCAACGAAGGGGAGATGCGGGTTATTCCTTAGAAAACCGAAAACATCGGCGCGCGATCGGGCCCCCGGCGACAGCCGCACCGGTCGACCGAATGGAAAGCGCCACCGGGTCGGCTAGCCCTGCGCGGCTGCGCTCGTGAAAAAGATGTCGCAGACGTCGAAGTGCTCGGCATGGGCGCGCGTACGACAGAGAGGCACCTGTGCGCGCTACGTGGACGGAAGGACCGGCAAAGCGACTCGCAGGACGAGATGCTGTTGCAATGGAAGAGAGAGGCAGAGAGGCCTTTCCGGGAGTTGCCATGGCGCGCGGGTTGCAGGCGGCTTGCAGCCATGCAAGCAAGCCATTATTTTGCAAGCAAGCCATCATTTGGCAAGCCCGTCAAACAAGGCCTATGACTTGCTATAGCCGAAGATAGCTGCTGGGAGTACAGCTAGAAGAAGCTATTTTTAGCGTAAGCAACCGTTGCTGCTAATAGCCGGAGATAACTGGAGATATCCGCTAATTAATGACCTATTTAGCTTCAGCTAAAAGTTTGACTGGCCCAGAAAATAGTCGCAGCCCATGAAAGCCCAAAATGGCTGCCCAACTGTTCAACAGAATATGGGTCCTTCACAAACCCTTCAGAGTTTTAAAGATCAGTTCAACGTTCCTTTCTTCATGGAGGCAATCATTATAATGGCATGGGCTATTTGGTCAGTCAGAAATGACTTCATCTTCAGAGGCATTCATCCTTCCTTTCAGGGCGCTAAGGCTAAATTCACGACTGAATGGAGGCTACTCCTCTATAGGACGAAGCCATCCTACCACCCGATTATTGATCTATGGACTGCAAATCTGCTTTAGCTTTATCTTTAGTTTTGTCCTTTCTAATTTTTTGTGTTTCCTTTTTTGTCTCCTGAACCCACTTGTAACTCTTTCTTGTGTTCTGTAACTTTAAACTTTTTTAATAAAGCACTGTAGGGGTGATCACCCCTCCAGTTTTACATAAAAAAAAATGTTCATCATACCTAGAGCCTCTTCTCTCTACTCTCTTCCACTCGTGTCTCTCCGACTCCTTTGTGAGATTGTGGCGGCCGCGCGCGGTCGCGATGAGCCATGAGAGCAGCGGCGACAACAACTTTCACTACATGAAAAAGTTGTTCTAGGCACACTTTTATAGTAACACACACTAAAAACGTCTCTAGATAGTCACATAACACCACTACACAAGTGATTTTAGAAGATAGCACCCAAACATTGATGGAGGCGAGCACAAAATCCACACGTCTCCTAAAATGTTGGACTATTAATAAAGGTGGTCATTTTTATTTACTGAGGCAGTCATATATAACCACCTCCTAAAATTTACGGAGGTGGTTAAAAAATAACCGACTTCTAAAATTAATTTATGGAGGCAGACGCCTTAAGATAACCGCCTCCATAAATTCATTTTCACAGGCAAACAACTATAAGGCCCGTTCCAATAATATCGGCTCAGCTCGCAAAACATATGTCTAGTGGGCTCATATATATAAGCTAGAGCAAGGGTTTTCCTTCTCTCGTCACTTCATTTCTCTCACTCCCGAACCCCTCTTCCTTTAGCCCGATGGCGCCTCTCTCTCTCTCTCGGAAGCCACTACTAAAAAAATATTTATTGCGACCTTTTTAAAACTCCCTCCGAGGCGGACAGGGATGTGAACCGCCTCGGTTAATGTCTGGCATTAACCGAGGCAGTCGTTTTTTATTAACCGAGGCGGTTATAAGAAACCGCCTTGCAAAATCTATTAACGGAGGTGGTTATTATAAAAGAGCTTGCCTCTAGAAAGAGACCTATTAACTGAGGCGGGCCACTTATAAGGCCTGCCTTGGTTAATATTTCTGAGGCCCAGCCAGCCCAGACTAGGCCCGTTAGCCAGAGTGAGTATAAATATAAGAGGTTAGGGTTTCTGGTCACTCCTCTCTCTCTCTCTCCCACTCGCACAGTTGCGCCTCTCCTTCCGCTCATGCAGTCCGACCCTCTCCCTCGCGCTGCCTCCAAGGGTGCAGCGTCCTAGGATGGGCGCGACCTCTAAGGGCACGGCAGTGGGCGCGGCCTCCAAGGGTGGGCACCAGGCGTTGTGAGTAGCAAAGCAAGGGCGGCTGGCACGGCCTCCAAGGGCACGATGGTGGGCGCAACCTCCAAGGGCATGGCGGTGAGCGCGGCCTCCAAGGGTGTAGTGGCAAGTGGCGCGTGAAGCAAAGCAAGGGCATGCGAGTGCAGCCTCGTAGCCCCGGTGGACGCACGACTTCCTCTCCCTCACGCGGCTTCCTATCCAGGCGGTGGCGCCGCTCCTTCCCCCATGGTCTGGATCCAGCGGGGGTGGCGTGGATCTGGCGCGGGATGGCGAGATCTGGCATGGGGATGGGATGGATCTAGATACCTGCCTATCCAGTTAGTAATGGCGGCAGCGACGACGAACTATGGATGGGTTGGGAGGGCCTGTGGATGGGCTCGCAGGCTTATCATGGATTTTTCTTTTTTATTTTTTATTAGATTAATCGAGGCGGACAAGAAAACGTCTCGAAAAGTACCTCCATTTACCATGACCTGTCATCCGAGGCGTTTTCTTTGCCCGACTCGGTTAATCCAAAATGTCCGCCTCAGAAAAGATTCGTTGTAGTAGTGAGCCCTCCTATGACCCAATCCATCTGAGCCCGACGGTGCACCCTCTCCCTCCTAAGCCAGTGGTAGTGCAGGGAGGCCAAATCTAGCCAGCAGGTGCAAGGAGGCGGATCCGGTGTGCATTCCTCCTCCTCTCCACCACGGCAGACTCTTGCTCCCTCCTAAGCCACGGACATGCTCCTTCTTGACCCCTCTAGTATCCGGTGGTGGTGCAGTTAGGGAAGCTAGATCTGGCATGTGCTCCACCTTCATTCTACCATGGTGGGCTCTGAAAGCATCTAGGCCCCTAATGAGTTTCGGTGATTAATGACAATGTTGATTACTATGACTAACGTGTGTTTTGCAGCAACAATTCAATTGAGTTAGGTCATGGTAATGATGATCAATGGACTATTAAGTTTGTGTCTGCTTGTTGATGGAAATCATTTCGGTTTTCAAAGGATGAAGGACATCGTAAAGGATAGACTAGGTCTAAGTACCATTTGGAGTTGAAGGGTTCTTAGAGTAGTTTAATTAGGACTTTATTTTTTCCTTTGACTGTACTATTAAGAGGGGCGATGAATGGGTAGCTTGACCTAGGCAAGGCTTTAGGTTTAGGTGTGGTGCACACTTTTCAAATCTAGCACTAGGCAGCTCAAAGAGAGTCCTTAGACCGAGATGTTCAAACTTTGTTTTGGAAAGTTCACGATTCGACGAAGTGGTGACATGTTTTGGACACCGAACGCTGGCACCGAACGTAGTAGTGGGACTGTTTGTGCGTCCGGTAGGGTATGGCACCGGATGTAGCACCGGTCGCTCCCGGGTGCATCCGTTCCCTTACCCAGGGAGCATGTCGAAGGGGTTTTCCTCACCGGACGCATCCAGGGTGAGGACACCGAATGCTCCTATGCGTACGGTGTAACCAGGTTTTCAAAGTACAACTAGCCATTGGAGTGGCACCGAACTCTCTGCGGAGAGCATCCGGTGCAACATCAAGAGCGCACGATGCATACGAAATCTGCTGATTTTTTGTGGCTGGCTCTTGGACTTGATGAGGGATATTTATACTTCTCCACCTCGTCCAAGAGAGCTCTCTTGCCCATTTGTTCAGCTGAGAAACACCTTGTGGTGCAAGAGAGAAGCAAGAGCCTAGAGAGGATTGAGATTTGAGTGATTTCTTGAGAGATCCTTCTCGAGTAAGAATCAAGAGTTCAAGTGTGTATCCACCACTCTCTTTAGCCTTGTTTGGGTCAAGTGAGAGTTCTTTACTTGTTACTCTTGGTGATCGTCATCACCTAGACGGTTCGGTGGTAATTGAATGCACGAAGATCACCCGGTGTTCTTGTGGGTGGCTCGTGTCAAGCTTGTGGGCGATTCACCATGACAAAGTGTCAAAGAATTAGCCCGTAGAGAGCACTTGGTCCTTGCGCAGACCAAGGGGGAGCAAGACCCTTGCGCGGGTGCTCGAACAAGGACTGGTGGGGAGTGGCGACTCTCTGATACCTCGGCAAAACATCACGGCGCTCCTTTTCCTCTTCTCCTTTATTTTCTAGCATTTACTTTGAGCACCTTACATTCTTAGAATTGTCATGCTAGAATATGGTTGAAACTAGGATGCAAAACTTTTATCCGATAACCTTTTAGAACACAATTAGGCACATGGTTTGAATTGAGGCTTATATGTTGCTTAAATTTTTAGAGAAACCCAATTCACCCCCCCCCCTCTTGGCATCTTGATCCTTTCAGGCTCCCTCTCCCTCTCAAGGCACAGATCTAGCGTGGTCCTCCTCCCCATAGCGGCGGTGGCCTGCTCCACCTCCACAACCTCCAGATGCGGCGGGAGATGGTGCATGCAGTTGGCTGCAGCCGGATCTAGTAGTGAGCGGCCCGATCCTAGCAGTACGTGCGCCCACGCGGTCTACGCACTGTCTAGCGACTAAGGCGGCTGCCCCGTGGATGGGCTTGGCGGACCTATCCACATGGGGGATTTCTTTTTTGTTTTTTCTGTTTGATTTATGGAGGCAGGCAAAGCAACCATCTCTATTAATCCGGCATTAACAGTGACCTTTGATTGGAGGCGGCTCCAATGCCCGCCTTCATTAACTTTTTTTTGCCAGCCTCCATTAATATTTATATTGTAGTGTAAAGATGCTTTTTGGCGTGATTTTTATGGACGTCTCAACATAAAACGGTATGGGACATATTTTTTGTGTTAAAAGCCATCGAAAGATATTTTTATAATGATATTGTAAATGTCTCAAACTGATACCGTGCTAGACACACTTGTAATCGTCAAGAGCTTCTAGACACGATACAAATTCATCCCCATAGGCATGAAAGCGGTGGCGCCTACCCTCGCCGCTCTGCCCGGCCTTCGCTCATACTCCTGCCGCCCCCACCTCTACCCCCGTCACACCGTGCTCGGCCCCACCAACATCGGCATCCTCCTTTGCCCTGACAATGTCGGTGACCTGCTTAGTTGCACCGAGACGTTCCTCTAGGGACTGGCTCTCCGGCATCACCAATTTCGTGGATACCAGTTTCGTAAATAGTCTATATTTAATATTACATGTATGTGTCGAAATATTCGATGTGATTGACGATAAACTTAATATACGCAACCAAACGGGCCCTAACTTCTGCACGCACTGCCTTCCACTTTCCATACCAGCGGCCAGCAGGCCTCTTTGTGTTGGCGTAGTCGTTGTTGCAGACTTGCAGTAATCAGCATGCATGCCTTGTATTTTAGTTTATTTTTTCTTACTGAGTACAGGCTACAACAACGACAAAGTACAACGGTCTGCGAGCACTATATATATGCAAAAGAGAGTGGCCATAGCTAGCGACTGGGGATCTGCTCTGCGGCAGTAGAAAGTGACCTATCCTCAGCATCTTCAAATGGGAAAGAGAGCCCGCAATCATTGTGTGCCATACTTTTATCTACCACATGTTCGGTGTGGTGTCTTCTGAGCAAGCTGAGCTCCTCCGACGGCGCAGAAGCAGAAGAGAGAGACAGAGAGAGAGAGAATACTACAGTAAGCCCTTCATGCTTTGCTCTCTAACTGCAGCTTTCCCATTCCACTATACGTCCTGCAAGTCTGCATGCTATGTTACACGGATACTTGCAGGAAGGCGCGTATCGCGTATCCGATACGTTTCGGATACGGATACGTGTCCGATACGGCATGGATACGTATCCTGGAAGTATCCGAATTTTTATTATTTTCGCAATTATCTGATACGTGGGCTGATACGTATCAGCCTTGGGGATACGGCCCAGCCCAATATCAGGGGCATATCCTATCCCCGACGCCACGCCTGGACATCCCCTGCTCGCTCGCGTCGCGCCGTCGCACTCGCATCCCGCGCGGCTGCGCCTCGCCTGCTCGCTCGCCGGCCACCAGCGACGCGCCTCCGCGACGAGCCTCCGCCTCCGCTGCCGCGACGAGCCCAGCGCCTGCTCGCTCACCGCGACGCGCCTCCGCCTCCGCTGCCGGCCACCGGGCGGCCACCGCGACGAGCCTCCATCCCTGCGACGTGGATCCGGGGAACTCCTGTGAGTTCACTCCCTTCTCTGTTCTCAATCTCCTCTTCCCGTGATAGCATCCCCTTCTTCAGTTGTTCCTCATCTTGTGGTTCCAGTGACGAATTTCTTTGCCCCCTCGATCTGTAGTTAGTGAGTTCTTGTTGCTTGTATTCTTGTATGCAGTAGATGGCATCTCCAAATATGAGCAACGCTAGTGCAAGTGCTAGTCATAGCATAGGATCTGCAGCCACAAATACAACAGACATCAAGGCTCCACTTTGGGATCATGTCACCATTCTGGAGAAGCCTAGAACTGGTGGAGGGAATGCTATGTGGCGCTGCAAGTACTGTCCAATGCAAAAACTGAGTAGTTACACTAGAGTTGAAGCTCATTTGCTGCAGAAGGGAGGAAAGGGAATAGGTAAATGTCCTAATGTTACATATGAAATGCTTAGTGAAATGAGGAAGGAAATTCAAAGGTGCAAGAATCTAGTGGAAAGATCCAAGTCAAGAACTGTTTCTTTGCCTACTGCTCCTTCCTCAAGCAATACTGACGGCAAAAAGAGAAACAAGAGAGGGCCTGTTTCTGCATTGGAAAAGGCTTGGGCTTTGGAAGACCGTAAGCACTTGGATGCTTTAATCAGTAGAGCAATTTATTCTGGAGGGGTATCTTTCAATTTTCTGAGAAATCCATATCTTCGAGAAGCCTTTACCTTTGCTTGCAGCCGCAACATGCAAGGTTATGTGATTCCTGGTTACAACAGAGTTAGAGAGGGACTTTTGAAGCAAGAAAGGAGGCACATAGAGACTTTGTTGGAGAGCACAAAGAGCACATGGGCAGAGAAGGGAGTCACAATCTGCTCTGATGGTTGGTCTGATCCTCAGAGGCGACCAATCATTAATTTTGTTGCTGTTTCTGACAAGTCACCTATGTTCTTGAGGGCTGATAATTGTGAAGGTGATTACAAATCCAAAGAATACATTGCAGAAAAGTTGAAGGGCATAATTGAAGAAGTAGGTCGACATAATGTAGTTCAAATCATTACAGACAATGCTGCAAATTGCAAAGGTGCTGGTCTCATAATAGAATCTGAGTATGATAACATATTTTGGACACCATGTGTTGTGCACACCCTCAATCTTGCTTTGAAAAGTATATGTGAACCTAAAATAGGAAACAATCCTTCTGATGAAGAATTATTTGCTTGGGGGCAACTTGAATTTATACATGATGTTAAAACTGAGGCTGCTATGATAAAGAATTTCATTATGAATCATGGCATGCGGCTTTCAATGTTCAATGAGTTCAGCCGTTTGAAGTTACTTTCTATTGCTGAAACAAGATTTGCCTCTGTTGTATGTATGTTGAAGCGGTTTGTTGAGGTAAAATCAGCCCTTCAACAAATGGTGATTAGTGACAAATGGAGTGTGTACAGAGAAGTCAGAGATGATTCTCCAACTCCAACAGCCCAAATTGTCAAGGACTTGATACTTAATGATGTATGGTGGGACAAGGTGGACTACATTCTTAAGATCACTACTCCTATATATGAAATGATTCGTTTGACAGACACCGACACACCATGTCTTCACTTAGTTTATGAGATGTGGGATTCAATGATAGAGAAAGTGAAGAAAGTCATATATCGATATGAGGGAAAGCAAGAAGATGAGCAATCAGACTTGTACTCGGTTATTTATGACATATTGATTGCTAGGTGGACAAAAGGAAATAATCCACTTCATTGTTTAGCTCATTCACTTAATCCAAGGTACAAATTGCCATTGAGATTTTTTTCATTCACTTGAATAGTCTATGCAGATTTTTTTCATTCACTAAAACCATATTGCTGAATTGCTAATTGCAGATATTATAGCAAAAAGTGGCTTGAAGAAGGTCCAGGCCGTGAACCACCCCACAAGGATAAAGAGGTATCAAAAATGAGGATGGTTTGCTTCAAGAAGTTCTTTCCCATGTCAGATGAATTGGCTAAAGTAAAAGAAGAGTACTCAAGGTTCTCTAGTTGTTCAGAAGAATTTAATGATCCTGATTCAATCCATGATAGATGGGCTGTTTCCCCTATGACTTGGTGGACAAATCATGGACAGTCTGCTCCCCAATTGATGAGTTTGGCCATGAAATTGCTTAGCCAGCCAGCGTCATCTTCTTGCTGTGAAAGAAACTGGAGCACCTATAGCTTTGTCCATAGTGTCAAGAGAAATGCCTTAACTCCAGAGCGTGCTGAAGATTTGGTCTTTGTGCACTCAAATCTGAGACATCTATCAAGAAGAACTGATGCATACAAGACAGGAGAAACAAGGATGTGGGATGTAGGAGGGGATTCTTTTGATTCACTTGGTGGTGTTGGCATTCTAGAAGTGGCTGATATGTCCCTTGATGAACCTGAACTGCAAGCGGTGTCTTTTGGTCTGGATGAGCCATCGGTTGATATTGTGGATGACAATGACAATGAAACAAATGAGGAATAGCCAAATAGGAATCTGTTGCTGCTATGTTGTAATAATAATACTCTTGAGTAGTTCATTGTGATGTTTTGTTGTTACCAGTTTAAAATTCAGACATGCATTATTATTATTATTTTAATTTTATTTTTTAAATAGTAAACGTATCCACGTATCGGGTTTTTTTAGGAAATTGCCGTATCCGCGTATCTGTATCCTTCGGATACTGATACACGTATCCGTATCCGTGTAACTTAGTCTGCATATGAGCAGGGGGAAAAAAAGATCTTTGAGAAGCATTCGGATCTATGAAGCGTCGTTGTGTTCCCGGCCCGCTCACAACCAAATTTTTCAATTTCTCTTAGTGATGTGGGGTTCTCCTAGTGTTTTAGCATTCAAAATTTAGTATAAACTTTCCCTAGTAAATGTCTCCTAGTGAGGATTCTCTAGTGTTTTGACTAGTGGTAGTGTTTTATTACTAACTAAAAACACTAGGAAAACTCCACCATTTTGGTAGTGGCTGGTCGAAGAGATAACATATATAAGATGACCTAATGTGGATTAATGAGGTGGAAGTATGTACTTCTGTTCCATCAATCGAACTAACACTGTTAGGCCCTGTTTAGTTACTCACCCAAAAATTTTTCATCCATCCCATCGAATCTTTGGACACATGCATGAAACATTAAATGTAGATAAAAAAAATAAACTAATTACACAGTTTGGTTGAAAATCGCGAGACGAATCTTTTAAGCCTAGTTACTCCATGATTAGCCTTAAGTGCTACAGTAACCCACATGTGCTAATGATAGATTAATTATGCTTAATAGATTTGTCTTGCAGTTTCCTGACGAGCTATGTAATTTGTTTTTTTATTAGTTTCTAAAAACTCTTTCCGATATTCTTCCGACACATTCGATGTGACACCTAAAAAATTTTCATTCTCAATCTAAACAGGGAAAGTATTGTTGCGAGTTCAGTGACAGTTATTTTTTTTTGCATAGGTCAATGACAGATTGACGCATCATGGGAATGAACAAGATATGCTTCACAGGAATAAGGAGGCTGACATGCAAAGCAGCCGCAAGTCCCTACTCCCTAGGGCTAATAAAAACAACCAGAAACAAACACCGGCGCGGCGAGCTCTGTCTGCGCCCGCCGAGCCACTGCCAAATTAGCAGGACGTTGATATGCTATTGTCCCAGCGCCCCCCTCTTTGGCGCCTTTCATGCAGTTGTCAGGGGTGCCGGTACGGCATGCCATACATGCAATTTTCAGAAGATTCACAGTCTCTGGTGAGCGAAAAGATACCCCCACACAGTGAAAGCAAAGGAAAGAGGAAAGTGGGGAAGAGGGGGCAAAGATGCCACACTCACCACTTCCAATAATAGAGGCATGCAATTCATAGAGCGGCCGCCGCAGTCCGCAGATCCCACCGCGGCTCCCCGCCCCCGGCCGCCTTCTTCTTCCTGCTGCCCAGCTGCCCCAGCCCCGGCCCCGGCCCCCGGCCCCCGGCCCCCTAGCTATCATTATCGGCATGGAGACATCAGAAGCAAACAGCACAGCACTTGCACTCCTAACTCCTAACTGCTACAGGGGACTAAACTGATTTTAAATTCAGCTGCCCCTGTGCCTGCCTGCCGGTGCCGGCTCGTGTTCTTTGTTTATTTTGCTCGAACCCTTTTGCCGCCGCCGCTTTCTTCCTTCCTGCTGCCCCGGCCCTGGCATCGCCTATGACATTATACGTATCATTATTGGAGGCTGCAGTTGCATCAGCTGCTGCTTTGCCTGCCTGCTTTCTGGAATCAGGATCTAGGCCGGGGCGACAACCTTCAAATTGTGGCTAAAGGCAGGCCGGAATCTTCCTTAGAATAATGAGGTGAGAAGAGAGAAACATTAAAAGGTCCAAAGGGGGAAACCCGTCGAGATCACATCGGCTCGACTATCTCATCGTCACCACATCTTGTCCATGCTGGGAGAATCATGGAAATGGAAAAAAAAAGAAATATTTATTGAAATAAAACAGAGGTAGTAGTAGCCACTAGCCACTAATGCAACAGTAACGGCGGCTGTCTAGTTCAAAGGGAACGACGACTTGATTAAACCTTAGTTATACAGGCATGATTGAATATAGCAGCAGCTAATAAGTAATAATGCGAAATTCCAGCACCTAAATTAAACAAACTCCTACATGAAATGACATACAGCTGATCGATGACCAACCAGATCAATGAAGAGTAGCCGCAGTGTGTGTGTTAAGCTCGCACACCTTACCTCATAGTTAAAGCACGCTCATCACTCTCTCATTGCTTCGCTTCCTTGCTCCTCCTCGCCCTGGAGCCGCTGATGGGCCGCCGCCGGCGCGAGGAACCCCATGAACCCGCCGGCGCCGGCGCCAACCAGATGGCTGAAGCCGCCGACCTGCCCAGCTATCGTCGATGGCTGGTGGATCGCGGCGAGAGGGTCTAGCCAGGCGCGGGCAGACGGCCAGCCGCCACTGGACTGAAGGGGTTCCCCTTGGGAGAAGAGCTGGCCCTGGTGGTCTAGCCCTTGATGCCGTGGGGGCACGCCGAACATGTAGCTGTCCCCATTGCCGGCGGCGCCACGGCCGTCCCCCGCGCTACTGTTCTCCGAAGCAGCAGCATGCCACGACGGCATTCTCTGGCCGTGCTCCGACCAGCCTTGGACGCCTGCACCAGAGATCATACCGTGGTGGCTCTGGGACACATGATGGCTGAAGATCTGGTGCTGCTGGTTATTAGTAGACTGGAGAGTGAGGCAAAGCTCCTGCGGATGGTGGCTGCTGGTCGTGCGGGACAGGAGGTCCGGCGGGGAGCCCCTGTACTCGTCCTGGGTGGGGGTGGTGCTGGCTGTCGACGACGAGGGGAACAAAGACTTGACGTTGCCGGAGCCGGAGACGCCGCCATCGGCGGAGCCGACAGAATGCGGCATGAACGAGCCGGCCACACCGCCGATGGCGCCACTGGGGTTGCCGAACCCGTAGGACGACGTCGACGTCACCTGCTCGGCCGGCTCAGTGGCATCTGCTGCCTCCGTGGCAGCAGGCTGCCCCTCTGCCCGGTCGGCCGGAAGCTCGTCGATGGCGGCCTTGGCGTTACGGATGAGCCAGTCGACGGCCTTGCTGGGGCGGTCGTAGCCTAGGCGGTCCTGCACGTCGTAGAACCGGATGGCCGTGTGCGCGGCGAGGCGGACGCGGCGGTCGCGCAGGCCGCGCGCGGTGCACACCTTGCTGTGGCGGTCCTTGCGCCCGGCGGCGGACCGCACGATGCGGCCGCCCCCGAATGCGGTCGCCAGGGCGTCCACGGGCGTCGACTCGCCGCTGCTGACGCCATCGGCGCCGGCGCCGGCTCCTGCTGCAGCCGCCCTCGACTGCTGCTGCTGCTGCTGCTGCTGCTGCCTCCGGTGGTGGTGCTGGAGGTAGCTGCTGAATCCTTGCTGGTGGTAGATCTGGAGCTGCTCCTGCGCCTGCGCTCTCTCCTTCTCCTGGAGCAGGTAGTGCAGGGTGCTGGCCGTGGCGGCGGTAGGGTTGCTCCAAGGGTCCAAGCCCTTGGACAACTGGTTCTTGTCCTCCTCCAGCTTGAGCAAACTCACTTGTCCTCTCCTCCCTACAGCCGGAAAGAATGAAGAAAGAACAAGCTAGCTACTATACTAGCTAGGAGGAATCAAAAGAGAAACACTAAACTAATTAATCACCTAATAATTAAAGAGACCGAACGGTTTCAGCTGCATGCGATGCGATTCCCCCGTGCCAAAGCTCTCACTCGATCGGCTGGCCTTGTCGAGGAAAAAGATTTAATGGCCATATGCTGGGCGCAACGCAAGGGAGGCGAAGTTGGGAACCAACCCCTGTGCGTCCACAACAAGCACAACGACTCCGGCCGTCCGCAGGAGCAGGAGGCAGCAGGCAGATAGAACCACACCACACCACACCACAGCAAGCTGCTTAATAGTAGTAGCTGCTGGTGGCCTGGGTGCATGCAGCCGGCCGGCCTCTCTTTTGTGAAAGTGACAAGCAAAAGAGGGCGGCAGTGCAGATCTTATCTCGGCAATCTCTCTGTGTGCAGCTAGCTAAGCTTACACTGGCCGGCCGGGGGGAGCCGGAGGAGGGAGGAAAAGAAGATCTCGGCTCGGAGCAGCAAAAGAAAAAAAAAAGATTAGGACCTCTCTACCAAAAGGTGAGATAGTTATTATTCTACTACTAGTACTCCTTCTATCGATCTTACCTACACCTTGACAAGGACATGAGCTACACTACAGCTCCTATAGTACCATATATATTGAGCTGATGAGGAGAAGAGTCTCTTCTTCTCCAATTTTCTGATATATATATATATATATATATATATATATATATTTATATATATTTATATATATATTTATATATATATTTATATATATATATATATATATCCCTTCTTTTATTTTTTTTGTGTGGGTGAAGTGTAGGAGAGAGAGAGAGAGAGAGAGAGAGAGAGAGAGAGAGAGAGAGAGAGAGAGAGAGAGAGAGAGAGAGAGAGGCGGCCGGCCAGCTATAGCCTGGTATAGATAGATTGATAGGATGATGCAGGGTCGCAGGGAGAGGCCGGGGTGGTGGCGCGGACAGGCAGGGCAGGCAGGCTCAGACACAGGAGGAGTCAGGGTGTAGGGCAGAAACCAATTTGGAGTGAAGATCACGTCTCTCGCGCTCTGCCTCAGTTCCAGATTTCAATTGATCAATAAATTCTTCCCCCTCGCTCTTCCTGCACAACACTGTGCTAGCTGCTCCAACTGGAAGACAGCCCCAAAGTCTGCAGCCACGAGCCCACGATATGCCAGCTGATCGCGATTCTGTGCTGTGTGTGTAGTATACGTGATATTCTCTTGTGCATACATTCTGGAGTTAGGAGTAGTTGCAAAGTTGTGCACACAAGCTCATGTGATGAAGAATTCAATCTATTACCACCATCAATCAATTATCACAATATATATCCAGATGTTGACGTGAAAGGACTAGATTATTTCCTTAAAAAACCGTTGCACACATACAGTTTTTTAGGAGGGGGGGGGGGGGGGGTGTTCGTTGTTATTGACCTCTCACTTCGCATTGAAAAGGTTAAACGAGAAATGTATGTGAGTCTGTAACTTTAAGTGCGACTGCGATGAGTGGGGCTTCTTGAGTCAGGGTACGATGGTCATGTCATGCGTGTCTGCCCCCACATTATTCCTGACAAATTGTTTGAGAAAAACGTATATTTTTTCTACTATTTACTGTGATGAAATAGAAAACCTCTTGCTTCCCACTAGTTAATTGCTTTGTATAATACTCAGTTTAATAGTTAGTACTCTCTGTTTCAAATTATAAAATATTTTAGCTTTTTTAGATACATTATAATGTTTTTACTATGTATCTTGTGTATATCTAAGTGTATAGTAAAAGTTATAAATCTAGAAAAAGTTAAATGTCTTAAAATTTAAAACAGAGGGAGTATTATATATAGTGGTAACAGTTACATCACAAATTATAAGCTTACATTATCATGAAACAGATTACTATCTGATTTTCTAGCAAGGATACACGCATAGTCATTACCAGTTGAACACTGGCCCTGAGTCATGACTCTAGTGAGAAACGTACTCACTCCATACCTATAAAAAAATCGTTTAGGACAGCAACACGTTCTCCAAAACCTATTTTTGACTCCTTGTTTTTATAAAAGTATTTATAAAAAAGTGGTATGTGTATTTTTTTATAAAAGTATTTTTCAAGATAAATCTATTCATATGGTATTCATATTTTTAAACTCAATAACTTAAAAGTTATTCATGATTTATATTCCCAATGTTTGACCCAAACATTGTCGAAAACGACTTTCTTTATAGATATGGAGAAAGTAATTACTATTTTTGAGTAAATATAAACAATATAATCACGCCTTGCACATACTATACATTTGATTGTAAGGTGGGGAAAGTATAATACTCCCTTTTTAAGACAAAGAGGTCCAACGCTCCCTAGATGAAGTTAAAATGATTTTCCTGCTGACCTGTGATTGCGTATAGTGAGACGATGAATCGTGCATAGTTTAACCAAACACTTGACTAAATATTTAAGTGATATTTTGGCTCAATGGTCAAATTTATACCGAAATAATTTAGAATTTGCTATGTATGGCACTCCGAAATGATCATGGACTAGTAGATCATGATGCTTTGATCACTTTTTGTTGTTTTGTTAGAGGATTATGGAAACAATCTAATTCAAGCAGAAGACAACAATGTAAATGGGTTTGATAAAATGACTTCCATGTTGTGGGATATCATGGCATCATGTGAAAGCAAGCATATTTGACAAATAGGAAATGAGGCATGAGAGGAACAAGTATGGTTGGGTTTCATATAGATGGCTTGCTTTGCAGGAACAAGAAGTGATTGATTGTAGATTGGCTTTGATCAAGTATTGAAGAATGAGTAAAAAATGCATAAGTGAGGAAATGGCTATCGAAGTTCAAATAACAAAGGAGACTAATGTGTAATGGATATGAGATGGTGTCTATATTAGTTTGATTTTATAGATAATGATTTGGAAATCACTATGTATTGATTTGATCAAGTCGGAAGTATGAAGATATAAATATTTAAGTGAGTGTTTGGACTCTAAAATGTCAAGCCAAAGTGAAAGGAATATAAGAAATCATGAATTGGCTTGACCATATTGATGTTGATCAAGATATATGATCAAAAGAAGATGAAGTCAAGTAAGATGGACATTATTTGAATATGGCTTGGACATGGACAATATTGCTATTGAACTTCAAAATGGAAGCTTAACGTTGGTTCAAGATATAATGTGACTTGCAGATGGCTTGAGAGGGTGAAGATAGCAATGAAAAGGTTTGGAAGGACCAAGCAAAGGTGAAGGTGAAGTGAGGGCTTTGGTTATGTTGATGCCTTCCTTGGGCTTCGCACGTGCGACCACCCCACCTGCACATCGGTGGGCACCTCCATGGCCGCACAGGGTGTCGCACGCATGTCGTGGCGATACTGTCGGGCAATCTTCACCTGAGACTGCTCGTCGGGGAGCCATGGTTGTGCACTGGAGTCCACTGCTATGGAGGGAAGTTTCACCTAGGCAAGGGGCCAGGTGCTTGGGCAACCATATCTAGGAGGCCAAAAGATAGGGTTGCACGCTAGGCATCACCACAGGGGCCTCCTCTTGTGCGCGGGGGGAGGAGGCACCACTAGGTGGTAGGGTGCCAAGGCCACTCGTCAGGACCAGGCACTGAGGGCCATGCGCTGGCCACTGGGGGACTCCATGGGGGCACCAGTGGAAAACATGAGGGAGGGTTAGAGAGCAAGACAGAAGTAATTCGATAGGAGAGAGAGGGTTGGAGACACATGCATGATAGAGAGGATGGACATGGGTTGAGGATTTGCGTGCTCTCTGACCGTCGTTCTCTATAGGTCTCGGTGCACAGCTTCCATTTATGTACCATCGTTTCGAAGAAAATACACTATGGAGAAAAACAAACACATAGGCTGCTTCAAGCAACTTTTTAACATCAGATCAGCCATTCCTCTCAACTAGCTATAAAATTTAATTTTACCGCTGGTTCTTATCCAAAAGGGCACGAAAATTTATCCTTGTTTGAACCAGCGGTGATATATTTCACCAATGGTTTTAACCGAACTGGTGGTGAAAATCCCATTGGTAAAAACTATTTCTACACAGTAATGTGACTATTTGCATTGGATGAATTCTACAAAAACATCCTATTAATTTGGAATAATCCCTATGTTATATAGATAAAAGATTGGGATCAATACGTTTATACGGTTTATTAGCCACCGAAAACAAAGGCAACAATCAAAAGATAATAATCATGCAAGAAATGCAAGATATATAGGAGCTTTGTTGGAAAGCATGTCGTATCTGTCGATCCGATTCATTAGGTGCTGTGCGTGTTCCCGTAACCAGTACTGCAAGTGTGGGATTTATTCTCGTGCATATATGCTCCGATCCTAATGATAATAAGTACTCCTACACGTGAATAACTATTTTAATGAGAACGAGGATTTTATTCCACATTTTATTTATTTATGTCGTATCAGTTACTAGTTCTATGCCGGACAGACATACTCAGCTAGGAGTTCATTCTCACTCGTCTCACTCATAATTCCACTTACAAGAAGTAGAAACGCACAGCATGAATATGCATGCCATCCAGCATCACAACAAAACAACTCGATCGAAGCCATCGTATTAGCATTCTGCTATATATTAGTATGGGCTAAAAAATGCTCACATCATAGAATCTGCTTTTCTAATACTCACTCTAACCTAAAATACGACCTTGTTTAGTTCCGAAAACTTTTTGATTTTGGGTACTGAAGTATTTTCATTTTAATTTGGCAAATATTGTCTAAACATGGACTAACTAGGCTGAAAAGATTCATCTCATGATTTACAGACAAACTGTGCAATTAGTTTTTGTTTTTGTCTATATTTAATGCTTCATGCATGTGTCACAAGATTCGATGTGACGGAGAATTTTGAAAAGTTTTTGGTTTTTGGGTGAACTAAACAAGACCAAAGTAACATAAGAATTCTATGATATATTATGTGGTATTCTCCTTATGCAAAAATATGTAATGCCCTTGGGTATTCGAGAAAAAAGGCATATTATATGGTACAATTAATGATGCATGTAAGTAATGTAAGGGCATGTACAACCCATAGACGGAAGTTGTCTCTAAGCATCTCGAATTTATCATACAAACAGGGATAAAGATAGGTCATACAACCCATAGTCTATCTGCTCATCGTCTCTAAGCTATTTAATATTTTGTATGCAGCTAAGATCAACTATATATAAATAATTTTTTCGTGTACTATTGTGTGGCTATTTGATAGAAAATATATCAAACATAAATAAGAGCAGCATGATTATCAAAATTTATAATAATTATATTATATATAGTTGCAATGGTTTTTGTATAGTTTTCTTTATTTCTATAGTGTTGCCTATATACTCGATTAGATCTTTTTTGAGCACTATTTGCTTCTCCTTGAAACTATAAAGCAACTAGTGTATGTAGTTGCAGCTATTTCAACTATCAGAGTACCTTACTGCGCCTTCCTCTTTGGCACCATGGAGTTTACCACGCCTTCCTCTTTGGCACCATGGAGTTTGCTGGTGCTCGTGAGGTATGGAAAGCGCTTGTTCCTTCAAAGATCAGATTCTTCTTCTGGCTGGTGCTTTGCGGTCGATTGTGGACGGCAGAGAGGAGGATGCGCCATTGGCCTACAGTCTAACGAGGACTGCGCACTTTGCGGGCAAGGCGATGAAACGAACGACCACCTGCTTGCCTCCTGCGTCTTCGCCAGGGAAGTTTGGTTTCGCATCTTGTAGAGGGCTAACATGCAGCAACTTGCGCCCAGCCCGGATGCACTCATCGGACATTGGTGGCTCCGGTCAAGGACGTTGGTGCCGACGTTGTTTCGGCGAGGTTTCAACGACCTAGTCTTGCTGGTGTCCTGGGAACTCTAGAAGGAACGCAATCGTCGACCTTTTGATGGGATCAGCGAATCGACCTCCCAGGTGCTGCTACGAATTAGAAACGAGGCAGAAGCGTCGATCGCGGCTGGCTACAACAAGCTTGCCCCGCTCTTCACTGTGCTTGCCTAGCGGTCCTTGCACGCTTATTCTCCTAGTAGGGCAAAGTTTGTTCTAGGCTTCTAGCTTAGTACATCTTTACAGCTACATCGTTCGAGCCGGTGATTTGTGTTCCGTATGTCCTGTCCTACGGTAACTTTTTGCATCTTGCTTAAGGTTACCATAGGGTTATACCAAAACTATATTCTCTCTTATAGCAATACGAGCCTACGTCATGTTCTCAAAAAAAGGGGGAGACCAAGAAGCATCCGCTCGTGCAGCTAGCATCAGCCAGGGCAGAGCTCGCCCAACACAGCTTGCGGCGACCGGGACAGAGCTTTGCGCCCACGCAGCTTGCGGCAGCCAAGACAGAGATCCGCTCGCGCAGCTCATGGCGGCTAAGGCTGTAATACCCGATTTTAAGAATAAAACCAGATATGCACCATATGTGAGTCTTAGAAGTCAAATCTCACATATAGCTACAAATAAGGGGTAATATCAAAAGACAAATGCATAAATATATAACGTACTTAGTATAAAAGAGATAACCTTTAATAGCAAACAGCGGATAGACAACTCCAACTTCGGATATTAACTTCTCTCTACAGGATCCAACTGACTGGTTGATCACAAGCCTAAACTTCTCCTGAGGTTTGGGGGAAATAGCAAGAGTGAGTCCATGTCGAACTCCACAAGTATAGCAACTAGATTGTATAGATCCCACAATCTCATGATCAATGTGATATAAATAATGTAAAGCATTAAACAATAAATAATGAGCATATTTAACACACAAGAATCATCATCGTCGATGCAAGAATCCCCAAGGCCGCTCATGACCGTGAGCACGGCTAGTATACCAGTTTTATACTCTGCAGAGGTTGTACATCTTTACCCATGAGTCATGATTTACCCTTTCGCCCGAGGTAGCTAATCTCTTAACCCCCTTCCTATGAAGCCTTTCAAAAGTTCGTCTAACATGTTAGGGCCGCAAGGTTTCCTTTGCGCGCAGATATAGATACCCCCCTTCCAAATGGCACAATGACGCGCAGCCTATACACATAAGGACAGGGGCTCGCACTATACCCAAAACGGTTCAGCCCCTCCGCCCTTTCGGGTAACCTCTAACAAGCTAGAAAAGGTCTTCATACTGAGCTAAAGCCAGAGCCATTATAGCCCTCATGGTTGCACTGTTGTCCCGGTTATCACTTACAGATAAATCATCAAGTTGCTAAAAAGTCATTTTTATCATTTATTACTTAACATTAATCTAGTCACATGATCATGGTCACAGAAATAAAACCCAAATGCTATACTTGCCTTAAAATTAGATTCTTCTTCAATTCCAAATCTTCACAAAACTGCTTTTGGTGCACCTTCAGATCTTTAGCGCCCACAAATGGTTGTCGTCTACTCATAGCAAGCACCACACATAGGCACACATACAAGCAATAAATAGAAACGACTAAGAACAATACACCACACAAGGTAAAATAACGTACTAAAAGAGAGAACTAATGCTACGAACACAAGGTCATCGGAAATACGGTTGAATTTTATATTATTTAAAAGAAAAGAGATGACTACAAGGTTGACAATATTAATTATGAAAAAAACTAGGTGAGTAGTATTGGTTAAGATTAATCAAAACAAATTAAATTTTTTAAAAGGTAAGTTACACCTAATCATATTATATTTATAAACATATGTCCCATATTGTTTAAGCCATTTAAACTTTAATTTGCAAAAGAAGTAAATAAGTGAGAGCATCTAGTTTGAATTTTTGTATATAAGGATATGTTTAAACTAATCAAATTCAATTTAAAAATATCATTACGTTGCCATTAATCAAGTTAACAATTAACCAATAAAAGATCAATATTATCCTATGTTTCATTTTAATTACAGAACTAGTTTCATGCAAATTAATCAACTTAATATTTTAATCATAACTATATAAACATGTGATAGGATAAACAATGCCTTCCTTGCATCGACAAATCTAACACCACTAAATCCCGAGCAAAACAGAGATAAAACGATAAAATAGCGGATACGTACGGTGGCAATTCTAATTCTTCATGGCCAAACCTTCCTTGCATGCAGTATATATTTAGCCATTACGTGCACCCTACGAAGATTCTTGATGGAACTGGTTGCAGAATTTAATAGGCACTGAGTTGGAGACCAACCGATTTGAAAGAATATAGATTGAATAATTAAATTGTTAGATCACCATTGGCTGGAGGTAGATGATTAGAAGAAAATCGGCAAGGAGTGCGTGCACCGCCAGGGAGACGTACGTGCTGCTCAAGACCTGCTGCTATGCACACATATACGTAGACATGTCTTTGCTTGCTCGAAGACTGGAGGATGATCGTGCCGCACAGAGGGCTGCAATAGGGCGTGGAAAAGGAACAGAAAGTCAGAGCAATCCAGCTCTTGCAATTCACCTATGATGAAGACAGGAACGTGTGGATGGAATTCTCACCGATGCACCTGCCGATGGATGTAGCAAACTAGATGACGACCACCAAAGTTCTAACGAGCAGCCGACCAAAACTCCATGCTTGCAACGAGCTTTGGTGCCGAGAAGACAATGACGAGATGTAGTTGTGTAGAGCGCGCGGCTCCCTAGGGCATGGCATCTCGATGAAGCATCTTCAACTATGGGCGATGGTGACGTACGCAAGAGGTTAGAGATATATAACAGTAGATAAAGAAAGGGAAAAATCTGATTTACTACCTAGGGATTCTCAAACTAGAGGCTCCCAATACGGTAGTTTTGGTGTGCTTAACCCAATGGGTTGGTACATATATATAGAGAGAAAAACTCTCCACTTCCACATCAACTAGCAATATGGTACTAATTGATGTTGCAACCTCCATCTTTACTAATAGGCCTAATTAATTATTAAAGCCCATTAGTAAATAAAGACATTGACCATTGAGATCATGGGCTTGAGCGTGGTATAAAATGAAAGATTTTATTATTTTCGAAATTAATTAATTTGGCGAACAAAATAATCCTAGAAAAGTCCAGAATTATGATTTAAGCCATGAAAAATACTCCAAATATTTCAGAAATTCAAGGAAAAATCTCGGAGACATTATGGAACATGAGAAAACCAATTAAAGTATTTGGATCTCATGATAAGATAATTTGGAGCATCTAAAAATTAGATTATGCTTACAGAAAAGTAAGAACGGAAGCTGGAAAATTCCTAAAAAGTTTGTAGAGACTGCTTGATGGACGAGGAACTAAAAGAAGTGCTTTGAGTGACAAAGAAAAGATTTTGGGAAGCTCCTAATAAAAACTTGAGCTTAGAAATAAGGAATTTGGTTGTAGATGAAGATAAAGATGTACGAAGATTGTTCTACTAAACGAAATTTTAAAAACTTTGCTTAATCTCAACACACAAAGGAGCAACAAACAACAAACAAACATCACATAAAACATATGTACCAGTATGTATGCACAACAACGTTGCTAAACCCTATGATGAATTTTAATTTAAGAAAAATTTTTATTTTACTATATTTTCATAAGCACAGAAATACAAAATAAATTATTTTAGCTTTATTTTCAAAGAAGCAAAATTTAGGGTGTTACAAAGGCGGAGCTCGCCCCTGCACAATTCATGGCTACCAGGGCGGAGATTTGCTAGCTCACTTCATGGAGGCCAAGAGATCGGCCTGCGCAGCTCACGGCTGCCGGTGCAGAGCTCGCCCCCACGCAACTCGCGGTGGCCATGGGGGAGCTTGTCCTCACGCAACTTGTAGCTGCCAGTGCGGAGCTTGCCAGCGTGCCGCCTGCGGTCGCTGGCGAGGTGCTCAGCGTCGAAGATGTTGGATCCGGCCGCGCCTTCGCTGGTAGAATATTTTAACCCTCTATAATAATTATCGTACTAGAATTTGGTAATAAACTTTAATGGTAGATACGCATATGAATATTACTAGCCTTTTAAAATGAGTTGGAGGATTAATTCACCCAGAATTATTTATAATTTAAGACATTTTAAAAACTTAGATATCATATATTTTAAGATGGAGAGTATCTCCACGTTTACACCATTAAGAACGCTTACCTCTATAAACCTATAGGTATCCTACCTTTGCAAACGCCTAGCACTATTACAAAAATAATTTTATAAAGTATTGCCCAAAATATTAACAAGGCAGTCATAAAATTTAACCATCTTGTAAAATGTCTAAAGATTTTTGAAGGCGGACTTTTCTATTTATGGAGTCACAACGAGACGGACAACCACATCACATCGAGGCTAAAATAAGTAGCAATGAGACATGTATATATATACTCCAACCCATAGTTAAACTATGAAGGAGAGTACATACACCCTTAACACGCTAACCATCTAAGGGTCTATATAGATCCACAAAGTAAACTTTAATCGGTAAAATTTAGCTGCTAGGAATTTAAATGGTTTAGCTAAATAAAGTTCAACTGAGTTTAGGTCTTTTTTAGATTGAAGCTGCTAAATTTTAGTTAGCTAAACCAGATGCTAAACTTTAGTCACCATTGCTTAGTTTGGTTAGTCAGGGTGTTTAGCTCCAAAGTAACTAAAAGGTGAAGCAGACTAGTCTGCAACTCTTGACTAATTAGCTAAATGCATATTTAATTAGTCTCATTTAATCATAGTGTTTAAATAAAAAATTACTAAACGAGACTAAAAGTAGCTAGCTAAACTAAACACCTTCTTAGCTACATGAATCATGTTGAACCTTGTTAAAATTTAGCAAAGTCTATTAACTAGAGGATGCAAATACATCAACCAAAATTTGGTTAGTTGGGTGGATTCAAATAGGCTCTAAAGTAATTGCGTGGTTCTTTTTCGCATAGAAGTGTGTATATATTGTCTGGTTCCAATTTCAATTGGACGAGCGCGTACGTTCGCTTCACTAGACGACGTGATCTGTCTATTTTACCACCTTTCACCAACAGTACCTGAAGCGGTGAAGCCTATCTGTCTGTCTCATCTCTCTGGAGATCCCTACAGTAGCAGACGACGTACGGCGACGGCGCCCTCTTTTCTCCGCCGTCGTACCGCTTCGCCACCGCGGCCGGTACAAGTACCCGACCACGCCATCACGCCGGCACAGTCGCGCGCCTTCCTACCCCGCCATTAACTACAGCAAGCAGACTACGCCCGGTAGCTGCAACCCAAGCTAGGCGCTGCTGCATGCTACCGCAGCTAGATCCATCATCGGCTCCTGCCTGGCCTGGGTGCACTCAATGCGTGCATGCATGATGCATGCATACGCATAATACGCGCGCGGCCAATTATTCGAGACAGACAAATTGGTTTTAAGGCCGTCCTCTCGTGCTGGGTCGTCTCGTGGCATCGTCGTCGTCGCCCCTCTCCTGGCTCCCCCTCGCTCGCTCCGCTTAATTCAGTCTGGACACGTCTGGTTTAGCTGCGGCGGCGCCATTGCTAAACTTGGTTAACCTCTCGTTGCCAGAAATAAATCGGTCCCAGAAAAGCCTCTGTGTGCTTTCCTGTCTGTTTCCTCGCTCACATTTAATTACCATGTCACAATCACGGAATCACCTTAATTTGCCGGCCGGGCGGGGCGGTAGCTGCTGCGCGGGCTAGTAGAACCACCATTTGCTGCCTTGCCGCCGGCCCGCTCCTAGCTAGTTGCACATCAATGCAGCTAGGGCTCGGGTCCACTCCCAGTTCTCTTGTTTCCTGCGGGCGGCAGACATGTCCGACGGCGATGACGACGACGACGGTACCGTGTACAGTACATGTAGGAGATGCAAAACAAGTGCGTGTTAGTGTGATCGTTCGTAATTGGTTCGGTATCGGTGTAATAAGTACACGGTACACCGTACCGCTTGATCGATTATGGATTCTTCAATTATTATTTTGAAAAGATCTCGTCAATAAGCTAGCTGGCCGCCGCATCATAGGTAAGTACATATGTCCTCCTATCCAGGACAAATAAGTGCACACCATCCTTACCAAACAAAATAAATATTCTGGATATATATATATATATATATATATATATATATATATATATATATATATATATATATATATATATATATATATATATATATAACAAGTGACTGAAATATCTATCCGTGTGCCACGGCTACAAAATTCTTTAACAATACACCAACCCCCGGGTTAGTAATTAGATGTTACATGTTAGGGAGAATTGGCTGTGGGACATACAATGGTGGTCATTTGTCAGCGGATATTAGGAAAAAATAGATTGCTCAAAGACACTCAATTTCTTGTCAAATTTACTAGCAGACACTACGTCTAATCAAACATTATTACAAAATAGATATAAAAATCATATAAGTGCTAGAAAATTATACTATAGATTTTTCTACACTCTACATGATGAGAACTATAGTGTAAAAATATTGTTTTGCACTGAAATAACCATTTTGCCCTGTTCATAAATAGACAAAGATAACTATGGTTAATTAGTTAATATATTAGTAAGATACTAAAAATACTAAACAATATTTTTACACTACAGTTCTCATCATGTAGAGTATAAAAAATTTATAGTATAATTTTCTAGCATTTATATGATTTTATATCTATTTTGTAATAATGTTTGATTAGACGTAGTGTCCGCCAGCAAATTTGACAAGAAACGGAGTGTCTTTGAGCAATCTAATTTTTCCTAGTGTCCGCTGGCAAATGGCCACCATTCTGCATGTCCCACTGCCAATTCTCCCTACATATTATTGTATAGGTAGATATTGGTTATACATATAACTAATCAAAACTGTTTATCTTAATTACATTTACCTTCTCTAATTCGTTCACATTGTCCATCATCTACAATAAGCTTCATCAGTCACCAATACACAATTATTAATTGTTTATACATTGTTTCATCCCTATTTATAGTTTTCCTTTTGCCCCATGCCCTCCATGTGTGATTGATATGCGTTTAGTACGTTGAAATCTTAGCTTATTCATGTGTTTGGCATAAAAATTAAACTGACACAAGCATCATTGTAACGCCTCTTCCAAAATTTGCTTATATATGGCCTCACTTACACGTGTGGAATGGGTCCACATATGCATTACCACCAACGTGGAATTGACATTTTTAGGTTTCGCAAAGTAGGTACGATGCGATAATCAAGCAAATTAAGCCTATCTTTATGTCTTATTTTGCTATATTGTTTAAGAAGTTCAATTCCAGCTCAACTACACATATACGTAGGTGACAACTTCAACAATAATACCCCTCCCAACCTAATACCAGGTACATGCAATATGTCAGTGTAAATTACTATGCAGGACCGTTGATATAGGTTGCGAATTTGTATTATGCCATGTTCAAAGTCCTCATACTTGCACAACAATATTGCTAATTGTGGCATATATATAATAGTGCACACAATATACCACAACAATAATATCATGTTAATAGATCAGTAGCAATTAATCATGCACAATGTACATACCCCTGATTCAAATGAGGTTATAAACAATTGTGAGGTTATATAATCGATCATATGGCTCCTTGCGCAAGGAATAGCGTGATGTATGCAAACATGACACCTAATCAAAGGCGGCAACAACACTCAAGTGCTAGAGGTTGAATAATACATGCATGCGCATATATAAAAGAGGAAATGAAAGTGTCTACAAAAGGATCCGAAGAGGCATAGAAGTACATGTGTATTTTTTGAGACACGTCGAATTTGTACCCGCCTCTATATATTAATCAATTTGGCTGTCTCCTGAAATTATTTTTGTGTAGTGAAGTGTGCATGCCTACATGGGGCTTATACTACAGCGCTGGAGCACTTGGTACTACTTCAGTCCTTGACCTAATAAGACATATTTTCCCTACTCCTTACTAATGAGAAAACTTGTTGCTTTAGCTAAAAAACAAAAACAAAAAAAATTCTACTTCGACTTCGACGGCAAATATTACCGTGCAGTACGTGATAAGCACTACGGAGCACAAATTTGATCAGGCTGCAACTAATTGTCAAAGACTCATTGCAACCGTGCTAAGGCGCCGATCGATCGAGATAGCGGTAGCGGCACACTTTGTCTGATGCGTCGCCAATTAAACGTCGTCGTGTTCGCGGTCGTAGTTTTACTTCGTTTTGCTATCGCGACCTTGGCCTTTTTCACAATCCTTCTGCTGCGCGCTCCAACTTTTTTTTTTGGTTGAGAAAATGCTGCGCTCCAAGCTCCAACTGTGCCGCCGTACTGGCAGTTGGGCCCCGACCCACCAAGGCCGGCCGCGCTAGACAGCTCTCTGCTGCTGCTGGGCAGCCCCTCATCATCCTCTCGCAGTGTTCGGCCCGCGTCCATGAGCCGTTCGTTACCACTCACCACCAACCACATGTCACTCGTCACGCGCCTTTGTACAACGACGTAGTCGGCTCGATCACTTGTCACACATGCGGCCGCAGCGAGCCTCGGCCGGGCGCGCGCGGGCGAGGAAGACGCCACGCGCGTGCGTCCAAACTCCAAAGGGCCTGGATCGGCTGCGTGCAGCAGGCAGTGCTCGATGATCGATCGATCGACAGAGGCGGCTCTCGTGTTCCGGCACGAGCTAGGACCGCGACAATTCGGCAGGAGGAGGTGGCGACGAGGCGATCGATCTGAGGGCGACGAAGGAGGGGTCCCGTGGCCACGCCGTGCCACGGCGCAGTATTGGCGCCGCGCGGGACGTGAAGCCAACAGGGCCAGCACAGGTCGCTCTGCCATAGTGCCATGCATGGAGATTGGAGAGGGAGCCATGGAGGGGGGAGCTAGCTAGCGCCCAGCCGCCCGCCCCCACGCGGTCGAGCTCGTTCGCCCGTCGCGTAAAGGCTCAGGCCTCTCTGCCCGGCCCTGTGCAAGGGTGAAAGTTTTTGGATCCGCGCCGGCCCACGCGGGATTTGTCATTTTTGCATATCTGCATGGGCCTGCCGCGCGCGCGGGGCCCCGGCCGCCGGTTTCTTTGAAACTTTATTTCGGCGCGTGATCTGCCGCCGGCGCAGCCACCATACTGTACGTCGTTGTTGGCAGGGCAGGCGCCGCATTTCCGCAGGCCGTCACTAGGCCCTTGTTTACTTTTAAAAAAAAATTATAAAAAAATTCAGATTTCTTGACACATCAAATCTTACGTCACATACATAAATTATTAAATATAGATAAAAATAATAACTAATTGTATAGTTTGCTTGTAATTTGCTAGACGAATCTTTTGATTCTAATTAGTCTATAACGAATAATATTTATGAAATACAAACGAAAATGTTCGGTGTATATTTTGCAAAAGTTTTTGGAACTAAACTAGAGCTAGTGATGGGCGAATAGTCAGGTCAGGCGCCAGCGGGCTTGCAAGGTCGCGCAGGTTGGGGGCGGTGGATCTGGATCTCTCCATGCAATGCAACCACCACAGGAACGAGGGGAACATGAGAAGGCTGTACTATCTCTCTATCTCGGTTCCTTCGCCACGCTATCCTACGACCTGCCGGCTGCGGCTCCCGCGTCGTGTTTGAGACAAAAAAACAACCAGTGTCACATCGAATGTTTCATAGAATGTTAGAAGAGGTGTTTGGATACTAATAAAAAAACTAATTATATAACTTGACTGAAAACTATGAGACACTTAAGACTAATTATGGACTAATTAAATTTAAAAAATCCGTCTCGTAATTTCTAACTAAATTGTATAATTAGTTTATTTTTTATCTATATTTAATACTTTATATATACGTCTAAATATTTGATGTGATGGTTAATTTTTTTTTATTAGGAACTAAACAAGGCCGTAGTCTCCGCGTGCTGCCGGTTGATATGTGTCGATCTGCTGCAAACTTGCACTGGCAATGCAATGGTATAGAAGGAATAAACCAAATAAGTTTTAACATTTATGTAAACTTAAAGTTACCATGACAAATTATAGACTAACAAAGTTTATGTTAAGTAGCAACACGAGGCATATTTCCTAGTATCTATATCTAATAGTAAAGAGGTAAATTTTTAGCCCTTTGTTTCGTCCACCTATCCCTAACTAACTTCACAAATGTGAAAATTGTCTGTGCTCGTTTATGGCTTCCTGAGGTGATATGGATAGGTAGCAATTCTAATCCTAATCTTAATAGACTCTTCCAATTCTGAGTAATAATCCTAATCCAAATGCAAAACAATTAAATAGCTAGGAATTATAGGCTAAATAGCTAGGAAATGACCTCTCATCTGGACTTGACAACAACTCGGCTCTTCAAACCAAACTGATATATGATTTTCACTCTTCAGCGATTGGAGGTCACTCTTGGGTGGATGCCACCTATCATAAAAAGGCCTGAAAACTGATGTGGACAACTTTGTCAAGCAACACAACATATGTCAACACACAAAATACTCACACACACATCCAACTGGGCTGCTAAAACCACTCCATATCCTAGCAAGAGTATGGCAGGATCTATCTATAGATTTTGTGAAGGGGCTTCCCCAATCAGAAGGGTATAGTGTCATATTCATGGTAGTGGATAGACTAAGCAACTTTGCCCACTTCATTCTACAAAAAAACACCCTTATACAATAGCTACAGTGCTTAGGTATTCATGGACCATATTGTCGAGATCCATGGTCTACCACGCAACATTGTCAGTGGTAGAGACAAGATCTCTCTTAGTCATTTCTGGAAACACCTTTTCAAGCTTTATAGAGTGAATTTAACATTCTCCACTATCTGCCATCCACAAACATATGGAAAGACTAAAAGGGTCAATTAATGTTTGGAAATGTACTTGAGATGCTTAGTTCAAGACTCACCCACCACATGGAAAGCTTGGCTATCATTAACACAACTGTAGTATAATTCATCATTCTACAGTGCCATCAGATGTTCAGCTTTCAAAAGGCCTATATGGCTATGAACCCAATATGGGAGCCAACCCACAACCAACAACAAATACACCTCAAGAAGTCACTGAGGTCATCACCAACAGGGAGGAACGTCTTCAATTGTTGAAACAAAGGTTGAACAATTCAGTTGTTCCACATGTATATGTTACTTAGACATGCTTGCTAGAATTAACCTGGGAAGATTACAATGTGCTCAATACATGGATACTGGAAGCACTTTCTTAGGGACAAGGAAAATCTTCGGCCGAGGAGGTGTAATGGCCCAGGGGTGACGGCGTAAGGGGAAGGCATATCCAGAAAGAGGTAGCGTGTTTTGTTGAATTCATTTATGTAATAGAGTATGATTAGTGGGTCCCATAGGACAGGGCCGCACGCCTATATGTGGAAGTATTATTTATATGTCAAAGCATGGACTAAAGTTTAGTAGATGTCACATTAGATGCTACATGAAGTGGCTTATGGGGTATTTGGATACTAATAAAAAATAAATTACAGATAGTAATCCGCAAGACAAATTTATTAAACCTAAATAATCCTTTATTAGCAAATGATTGAACAAAATAATCCTTTATTCGGATACTAATAAAAAAATAAATTACAAAAGTATTTTACTGTGAGCAAAATACTTCTATTGTTTCATAATTTCCCCTAATAGTGTTTGTATTTTAAAAAATATTTTTAGAGGAGTCATTATGCCATAATGTTATATGATTAAGCCCTGAATACATTAGTATGATTTTTAATATATATTATTCTAAATATATAGATATTAATTATATAGGTGCTAATTTGTCCAAAAATGTTAGAAAGAAAAAAAAGAAGTTACTCCAGAAAAGAAAAGAAAAAGAAAAAGAGAAAAAAAATTATATGGACTTTTATTTAGTGGCCCATCAAACCCACGCCTGCCGGCTCCTTGCAGCCCAGCGCCGACGCTCCATTTTCCCAGGCGCAGCGCTGCTCGGGCTCGGACGCTCGGTCCCTCAATGCTCCTTCCCCACTCGCGCTCAGGCTCGGTCCCAGGCATCGGATCTTCCGCGCGTCGGCGGCTTCCCCCTCGGCGGCGTCCAGCGACGGAGGGCCAGTCCCAGGCTCGGCGGCGGCTCCCCCTCCCGCCTCTCGCCTCTCGCCAGTCGCCTCGCGCCCTCGCCTCCGTCCTCCGCGCACCGGCCGGCGACCCTGCGTACGCACCTCCCACTCCCCTCCCGCCTCTGCTGTACCGTGGGAGCCCGGCCAGCTGCCCAGGGTGGCCGGGCCTTGGCTCCGCTGGTGGCAGTATAAATGTATGCCTAAACGTTTCTGTTGCAAAAATATTGGGTGTTCATATGTACACCCACGTCCTTCACTGGGTCCGCCATGGTGTACACCCATGTCCCTTTACTGGATCCGCCTCTGCTGAATCGTGAGGTACCTGCATTTGAAGTTAACATCGCTGGCGGACTCTGTGTTAGTTAAATTAAATTACGGGAGCTGTAAGATGTACCCTGATGCATGGGGTGTGGGTACTCATTTGATGGTTGTTGTTTATGCATTTCATGATTAAATGCAAGTTGTGTGATAATGTTTTGGGTTTGTGTATGTCAATATTTTGGCATAGATGCAGTTAAAATTTTGCAAAATTGCACAGATTTAAAACATATGCAGCAACTTGTGTTAATTTTGTTGTCAAAATCCTTGACGATCTGAAAAATAATGTCTAAACCTTTGAATCCAAAACATGGGTCAAAGTAAAATCACAAAGAACCAACAAAAGCGAGGGCAAATCCGCAATGGAAAAATTGTTATTTCACCTCAGAATTAACACCGTTACAATGACTTAACAGAATAAGGGGCAAAGTCTTGCTTCGATTTGAAATAACAGGGGCAAAAACACAAAGTTCAAAAAATAGGGGCAAAATCACCACAAGCCCTGAAAATGGGGGTATGAATGCCAAAGGCCCTAAAATTTAAGGTGCCTTGTTTCTCCCATAGTTCTTACAGCGTAAAGGTGAGGCACGGCGATGGGGGGGCACCTGGACGCCTAGGCGCCCGCCTTGCCCGCCTAGGCGCCCATTCTGCAAGGCCAGGGGGGCGCCTGGACGCCTAGGCGACGCCTTGAGAACTATGGTTCCTCCCATTGTTGTGCCATTGATATAAATGTTTAGAGCTAGTTACTGGATGCTGTCAACAAAGTTTTGCTAGGCGCTAGGTGAAATCTAGGCGATGACCCTTAGCCTAGCGACTAGTCCAGCCTAGGCTAGCCTAGGCGATGCTAGGCGTTCTTCTAGGCGCTTTGCCAATTTATATATAAATATATAATATATACATTTATAGCTTCAGATTTCAGAGCAATTTCAGATTCAGCAGGAAAGGGGACAGAGGATAGAAGCAGGGAAAGGAAACAGAGGAGAGGAGCAAGGGAGAACATACATACATTCGTCCTTGGCCCTTGGAGCAGAGGAGTATGAGAGAAGCAGGCGGGGATGAGCTTCCCTGGAGGGAGCTGCCTCCCTGCGGGCGGGGCTGTGTAGTAGGGAGGTGGAGGTCGGAGCGGGGAGGAGGACGTGCTCGGCGGGCCACTGCAGGCGGGGAGGACGGTCGCCGGCGGGAAGTCCTTCCCCGCGGGCGGTGTCGCAGGGAGGTGGAGGTCGAGGTGGGGACGAGCTTCGCCGGCGGGAGGTGCTACGCTGCGGGCGGCGTCGCAGGGAGGTGGTCGAGGTGGGGAGGAGGATGCGCTCAGCGGGGAGGAGGAGGACCTCGGAGGCGCACTGGAGGAGGGGATGAGCGTCGCCGGCGGGAGCTACTTCCGTGCAGGCGTCGTCGCAGGGAGGTGGAGGTCGAGGCGAGCACGAGCAGGCGCGCGGCTTCGTTTCCCCCTTCCTGGCCTTATCCTCCTCCCGCGCGCGCATTCTTTCCCACGTGCGGCTTCTTTCCCGCGCACGCGGTCGCCCGCGCAGCCGAAATTTCCCGCGATTCCACGCCGCCACGCCTGAATCGCTCGATTCCTCGCTGCCTAGGGCTCCTGGGTGCCGCTGAATCGCGCCGAGGTGACGCCTGGCTCCGCCTAGGCGCTCCGCCCGCCTAGGGGGCCGATTACCCCCCTAGTCCCGGTGCCAGGCCATAGCCTAGCGACTAGTCGCGACTAGGCGAGTTGTAATCGTCGATTTTCAAAACTGTGGCTGTCAATTGAATATAACATCTCTGAGTGAGGGAGGCAGGTGACCCAAACTTGTTGTGACTAGTAGATAAACTATTTTGCTTCTGTTTTTCTTGTTCTGTTTGGCAAGACATGTTTTATTGGTTTCTAACATATTTCCCCTTTTTTCTTGAATGCAGTCTGAGTTTGTTGACAGTATGGACGAATCACGAAAAAGAGCTGTCTCTACTGCAAATGCTAAAAATATAAGTTCATCCCTTGGTATGTCCTCTTGTGAGCTGTCAGTACTCAGTACTTGTCAACTAGATCATCTCAGACCCTTATTCCTTATGCTCTGCATGGACTAAAATTCACTATACTGCTAAAACCGAGACCTCTCATTGGAAACTACTAAGGGCCACGTTCATCATACTTGGCTCTTACTAGCACTACCTTCGGAAAGTAATCTATGATACTTGAACAGTATCCACATTTTTTTTTGCTATGAGTTGATGGCAGTTTCTTTCTAATTTGACCTCACATATGCTTGTTATATGCTGGCAGATGAAGACTTTGGGAATGATTTTCTTTCATCTTGGAAGTTACCAAAATCAGGAAAAGACACAATTGACTTCACAGTTCCAAAGAGTAGCAAGAAATTCAGCTTTGACAATCTGTGAGTATTTTGAAAGGCTTGAATCCATCAACTTTTGATGCGATCAACTGCTCCTTGTTCATGATGGTTCTAACAAATCATTTCTTTAACCAGAGATGATTTCGGGCTTGATGGAGCCTTTGACAAATTACCATCCTTTCAAATGGGCATGTCTGATCTGGATTTTTCTAGCCCTCAGAAGAAAAAAGTGAAGCACAGTAGTTCAAATGCAGATCGCTCTGAAGAGAAAAAGGAAACTGACAAGGACAATTTCTCCTTTTCCTTTGATTTCAATGAGTAAGTTAAACCACTGATGCTAGAAGACTGAAAATCGTATGACATATTGATATGAAACTTCATGCTATTAGTTTTTCTGTTTCTGTTTTTTGTTTGCTTACAGGCTGGGAAAGTTTAGTCTTGACGGAAAGCTAGGAATTGAAGAAAAGAGTACAAGATTTACTGGCAAATCTGACCCTATCTCCTCAGAGGTTAAGAAGGATACACAAAGAGGTCTTTCAGCCAAGGGCAATGCTATTCTTGAAGAGAATACTAGTACGGACAAAGCAGATACACTTGATACTTGCACTTTGAGACCTTCTCATCTGACCAATCATGAGAGTGTGAAGAATGTCAGTCAACCGACTTCAAATATCGATGCTGCTGATTCGTCTGACAATATGAAAGAATGTACCAGTGTTAATCCTGCTACAATGGAACAAACTAAAGTAGATTCATTGTTCAGTGACAATCCTGGAGAGCAACCTAAAGAGATATACCCAACGAAGGCAGCTGTTAACCTACCTTCTCAGGATTTCTCCTGCAGTGCCATATCTAGTGAAGATCCAACACAAGGGCTAGCAGATCCTGTGAACAGTAAAGATGCACCTATAGTGAACTCTGGTAAAGTTCATGTATCAAGGGAGAGTAATGACGATGAGCAGTCGAATGGTTTACGATCCAGGGACACCAGCATTATTAGTCCCAATGTCTCAAGAAGACCGGTGGGCCAATTTAATTCCCGGAATGAGGTTCTGGAGGAAAGTGTTTCGCTTAATGAAGGAAGTCAAGACAACCAAAGTTTTAGTGGCGCTCCTAAGAAGTTTTTAAAGAAGACATCACATGGGAGTGGGACAAAGAATACTGAGGAAGAGATTTCAGGTCCCAAGAGTCTCTCTTGTTCAATGCAGAGGTCTGTCTTTGTCAAATGTGCCTTCATTGAGAATATAAAAAACTTTTAGATCTCCACTGTGGTTTATCTAATCAAACTAACATAGAATGCATAGCCTGCTATTCTACTTCTGGTGCACCATGCTTCTGTTCATAATCCATTCTAATGTAGTGGCAGCAAATCTATATGGAGAAGTGTGACACAATGGATCTATTTACATGTTTGTTACTTTCCTGAAGTAATTTCTCACAATTACATGCAGGGAAATCAGAAGTGTTGAACCTGCACTGACGAAGGAGAGAGGAAGCTTCTCTCTTTTATCCAAGTCTGTACATATGAAAGCAACCAGGGTTGAACTAGCTTCAGAAACAGCCTTAAATCAATTGTCCAGTGCAAGTAAAGTGATAAAAAAGATGGCTACACATCCTACGGACTTGAAGAGGTGGTAGACAGATGGACAGATTAGCATATACTCATGAATGTTAATAGTGTATCGAATAATGAATGTGGTTTTAAATATGCAGGGAACACATGCAAGCTAATGCAGTACCTGACAAATCTAAAACTGCTTTATCAAAAACATACAGCAAGCCAGCATCAAATGGGCTATTGGCCAGCTCCATGAATGTCAAAGGTGACAGGAATGCCAAATTAGGGTAAAAAATTATCATCCTTCATCTTGCACATTATGAATGCACCATATTTAAAATTTGTTCTGCAGGTTCGTTTTTGGCATGCCGCATGCACAACACTTCTCAAGTTCTCTTTGGTGTTCTTTACATGTTGTCAATTTATCATGGATGACACTATTTTCAGCATCTTTGATATATTTGCTACTAGACTTGATATTAACCTCAATGAAGCTCATACAATAAATTGGCTGCGTTTGGTGTGACAGCAGCTGCATCCAGCACTTGCAACAGTGCCGCACAGGTGCATTACTGCAGCAGCAGCAGCCATAAAAATCTGCAGCAAACAGGCCCATTGGAACTAGTTTTCATTAGAACCATGTTATCTGCCTTGTTCTTTAGAACTAGTTTTCATTATAAACATTGCAGTTGACCTGTTCTTTCTATCATCGATGGCATAATTCAATATTTTCAGTTCAGTGTCTGAACCTGCCTAATATTGAACTGAATAAAGATTGCTGTAAGGTTTCAAAATTATTGTTCTTGGTCTTTCTAATTAATTTATATTGGAATGGATGAGGACCTTCATAATTCACTGGAAATACGATAGTTTTTGTGTTCATGGAAAGTGTAAATCTGTGACAGTTCTTAAACTATTTAATAAATTTGTGCATAAAAGGATGTTGCAGATGTGGGATTGATTCATCAAGTAGAATGGATCACATCTACTTAATTGTTTTGCAGTTTCCATAATCGTCATTTGTTGCAGTATTTTATTAACCTTTCATGTGACAGGCTATTTTGGCCAAAGAGTATCCTTATTTAATATCTGTTTCTAATTCTCAATACTGAAAATGTATCAGTTTATGGAGGTAAAATACTGAAATTAATATGTTTATTGCTATAGCTAGAGTCTAACACTTGATTATTATATATATGGAAAATTACTCCATGTGCAACAACTATAGTGCTGATTATTTCATATAATAGTGTAAAGTCATGATTCTTGAAATTTGATGGACTCCTTTTACTGTGCTCCCTGATGAAAGGACATCATTTGACTGTTCAGACAATTCGTGTTTTAAGTGTTGTGAGTTGTAGCTGATTATAACATCGTACCATATCTATGTATTTCTATAAATGCATTTACTTCTGCAGCTGAAACCTTCTTTTTAGTATAATCAGGGCATTCTTGAGTACTTCTTTTCAGATTGGATTTGATGCTAATATATATTTGTATGTACCTTTTCTTTCAGCCTTGAGCCTCCTATCTCGGGAAACTTGTCTCTACTGAATGCTCGAAGCAGCACAGCACATAGCGCTGGACATAAAGTTGATGCAAATCATGTGCTTATGAAGAGTAGCATTGCTTCTGATTCATTGCAAGGTGTTCCTTCCAAAGATAATAAAATATCAACAATTTCTCAACTGACAGGAGCAAGGTATAATTTTCTCCTCCAGATATTCTTTTCCTTCTAAACTTACATAGTGCAGCTAACATAATCTATCTGAATTTAGAATAACAAAATTAGGAATCAGAAGTCCAAAGTCTAACATGGTTCCAGAGAAGGAATCAGTACAAGTGAGTGGGACAAAGGGTTCCCCTGTAACAACATCCAGAATCCTTGACTCCATTCCTGAAGGAAAACCTGCACTGCCTAGCCCATCCACAATGCAGAAAGTTTCTGAGGTATGTTCTCTTCCTGTCAAGTATTATATTTCCTAAGAGAGTGATTTTCATTTCTACTTTGAAACATGTTTCCTACTTGATTATCCACATTCTCTTAAGCCGAGGTTTGTTCTTCATTTTTATCGAGAAGCTACTTCGTAAACAGAAACAAGTGGACCTCACTGAGTTAACTACTTGCAGAAATACACCTAATTGCGCCCTGGGCAGCTGGTGTTCAGGGCCTTTCGCAACCTTAATTGTAATGCCTTGGCCCTTGGGGACATCTCTCCCTGTGGGCCAAGTTTTTACAATAGTCTTTTTTTACTGTTTTGTCGAACAATATTATATTGTTCTTGATGATTTCATATTAAACTTTACAAGAGGTTATTCACTATATGTCGTAATCTTAAAAAAAAAACTCCGTGGAACTACAAAAGTTCCTAGAATGACAACATAAGGATCAGATTCATTTAACTGTAAACCTTATATACCTTATATTATAGCTTGTTCTTTTTTCTATTTTGAGACCCTGTGTATTACTGAAGAAACGCACCATATGATATAAAAAAATCGTATAAGGACTTATATTCTCAAATATCATATTTCTAGTTTATCCTGTAAATACATTTTATGGAGTTTAATCACTATGTGATAATAAAAACCTACTGTAGTGCATTTATTATCCTAGATACTAGCTATCTCTTTTGTGGCAATAGGCAGAAAATTTAATCACCATATTTGAACTTGTCAGTATTGTCCCGTGCGCCTTTTTTAGAGATATATAAAAGGAAAAAAAAGTTGTTAGTTCATTAGTAACTTTGTTCATGCTGTTGACTTGCAGGAATCTGTTCTAGATCCAAAAGCTCCTAAAGTGCTCAAACACATCATGAGATCTCCAGCTGTAAGGTTGTTGGTTAGATCGTATTTGATAAACATAACATCTTTGATGGCTACATAAAATCTCTCTTTTGGAAGTACTCCCTATATTTTAAATTATAAGACGTTTCTGTTTTTCTAGATACATTGCTTTTACTGTCTCTAGACATAGTATATATCTAAGTGCATAGCAAAAATTATGTATCTAGAAAACCCAAAACGTCTTATAATTTGGGATTGAGGGAGTAACTACTTTGCAAATTTAAATGCAGAAAATCACCTCGAACTGTTCCAGAGTTGGGAAATGAAATGGTAAGTGATGAAAATTTCTGAAGATCTGTAAGTATATGTATTGTATAGTTTCATCTGATTTGAAATGTAGGTCATTGTGCTACATAGTCAAAATATATGAAAAAATGATCACTAACTTGAATGGAATGTTGAATGAAAAAAATGTCGATTTGTCAAGAAATACTTCCATAAGGTCATATATTTTATTTTGTTTAAAGATATATTACCACAGAAACCATTTGTCAATCCTCACTTCTAGTTGTGTACAGTGTTGTGTCTATGACTCTTTTTTTTCTTAGTGGAATAAGCTTTTCAACCCATCTGAGGGAAAAAAATCATTTCTAGTTTGTGAAAAAGGAAAAAGTTGGCTCGCATCTGGAACTGGAGTCAGTATTATGTTAATTAATATGTCCTTATTGATTTCACTTGCTAGATTCTGGAAAGTGGGACTCCAAAAGCTCATGTGGATAATGCAATCTCTTCACGTATGCCACCTGGGATGGAAGCCATTTCAGATCTAGAGTTGCCTGTGTTGTTAGAAAATGATGGAAACATAGAAAAAGCTGAGGCTTGTAGAAAGGAGCTTGAGGATGTGAGTAAATCAGTCCAATGCTTTACCATAAAAGAACTGTCCAATGCTTTGTTACTATAACTTGAGTTTAAGTTGCTTTTACGTGTGAAACTACCTGTAGAGGTTTCTTAATGCTTTTATAATTATAACCTATAAATTTACTCAAAAGAAAGGTTTCACCTATTATTCCTGAGTTAGTATACAGATGGATCTAGATTAACAATTCGTCACCTATTATTTTCTGGCTGCAGATATGCATTCTATTGAAAAGGAAACATGCAGAAGCTAAAGAGCTAGCAGTTCGTGCTATCGTTAACAACAATACAATGCTGATGTTAAACCACCCAATGATTGAGGAGAAAATATCCTAATTGATTTTTCTCATCTTCGTTTTTTACAATTAAATGGATATTAAACTTGTTATCCCTTCACCACATGAACATTTGCTCTATTCAGAAATTCACAAACAACCTGATATCGAAGAAGTACTTATTCGAGGAAGTTGGCACCATTAACACTGTAAGTTAAGCATCGTATTTTCTGGCTTAAGATCTAGTTCTTTATAGTACCTACTATCTATCATTTTTTTATGGCCCAAGTTACTTCTCATTCGTGATCTTAGTCCCCACATAGTGAGCCTCATCAACACTTTTTGCTGTGTTCTCATGCACATCAGCAAACAACCTCATACACATTACCAGCCAGTCTATAGTTGATGCATGACAGGCTCTTTCTCCCGACAATTTACTTCATACCCCCCCCCCCCCCTCTGCACACCCCCTTCCATTAGGTATCTAGTTGCCTCTGGTATCCATTAGCAACCACATTCTGTACTTCTGATTTGAGAGTAAATAATTCTGTTGTGGTGCCTTTTTAAGTGTGTCTTCAGCCGCAAGAATCGCATTGACACCCTCATTTTGAGCTATTTTGGCAGCTTGGATACCCCCTCTTTCATATATAGGGGTGTGTCATATACTACTCTGGCCAATTCTTGAAACAGACCACCTTTCCTTTTGCAGTTTCAAGAATTACTACTCTATGGCTCGTAACACCTCTGAAATTTGTTTGATGTTAGTCTTTCTTGTTTTACTGTTCGAGGTTCATAGCGTGCATTTTGTATCCCACAGTAGGAAATGGTGCAGGAATAAGATGCAAACATGTGCGGCTATAAAATGATAAACAGTTTTAAAACGTTTCATTTGATACCAAAAAAACATTCACCTAGCTTGTAGCATTTTCACTACCTGTATTTATGAACTTCTTGTCAGTCTATTATCAATATTGCCTTTTGCTGGAACCTGTTATCTGCCAGTTCTACTGCTACTACTAGTAGTAAGTTATCATCATTGCTGATTATTAGTAGCTTGCGTTCGTAATGGAAACCCAGAAGTTATTTGTTTGTGTATACATACAAATTTGAGGCATGTGCTACGGTGGAGAATCATTCATTTAAAGCATTTTTATATTCGACCAATGAATTCGATTGCCGTGTTACAGTTTTCTTCAGCCTGATCAGTCATTAGTTTGTCTTGGTAACTTGGAGCTTCTGTGCTTGGCAGCACTAATGCGGGACGAATGCAGGGAGAAAATGACTTATCCAGCGGAGCGTGGGTAATGTAAATACAACAAAAGAGCTCAGGATCCAATCTTGAAGTATCTTGAATAACTACCTTCCTCGTGCATTTTGGTACACGGTTGGCTTATGTGGATGAGTCCGTTCACATATCGTAGCAACTGTTGAGTGCCTACATCTTATTACCTAATAATTCTGGATTTCTGGTAGTGAGATATGACCTTGTGGACTCGATGACTAGAATGGCACTGCTGCACTAGGCAATACCTGGTTGCATCTATGCCAATTGCAGTTGGTGACAAACCGTTCACATTGGATTGATGCTGATTGGGAACGAAAATTTTTTGGGTGTCACATCGGATGTGTCGGAAGGATGTCGGGAGGGGTTTTTAGAAACTAATAAAAAAATAAATTACATAGCTCGTCAGGAAACTGCAAGACAAATTTATTAAGCATAATTAATCTGTCATTAGCATATGTGGGTTACTGTAGCACTTAAGGCTAATCATGGAGTAACTAGGCTTAAAAGATTCGTCTCGCGATTCTCAACTAAACTGTGTAATTAGTTTATTTTTTTATCTATATTTAATATTTCATGCATGTGTCCAAAGATTCGATGGGATGGGTGAAAATTTTTTGGGTGGAGAACTAAACAGGGCCTGGAGAAATTGCAAGAGCAGAACCGTGGTTGATGACTAGGCTGACCTTTCCACCCTAAGCCTGACGTATACAGTCAAAACCTGTAGTAATTTTTGTTGCTTATTACTAGCTTCCAGCTTTTGGTACGTTAGTGTTAAAAGCTGTAAATTTCGTTACTGTGTTGGTTATCTAGTTGCAGCACACTTCCGTAGCACTGACAGATTCAGATGGCAAATAACCAAAGGCGTAGTGGGTTCTTTTCGTTCTTTATTTACTTTTCAAACATGCATGCTAGATCGATGTTAGTGAAGTACAGTATGTAGCTTTGAGCAGCGGGACCTCATACCGCCCCCTGTGGTGATTGGTGAATAGGTCCTCCCTCCATGAAGTAATTCATGTCGTTCGCTAGGCTGAATATATTTTCTTGCTTAAAAATTCCTTCAGATCCAATTAGTACATTCGTGAACTTTGTTTGCTTTTTTTAAATTTTTGATATGGCGAAAAAGCAACTGTGCTTTACATCCTTATGATCTGGTCACTCCTGGTAGTGGATGAAGTGCTGCGGAGTAATCTATTAAGTGAAACTGTTTCTGATTACGCAGGAAATGGGCTTATCTCTATTTACAGCTGGACATCTGACATACACTACTTTTTTAATAAATATAATAAACAGGATAAGACCAATGCAAATAGTCTGTGAAAGCTATCCCATAACCTTGCACTAATGTAAATGCGGGTTTAACACTGGTGAGTGGAAAGCCATTTCGAGCTGCAATGCTGTATGACCTCTCGTTGCCGGGTCGTCTCGATTAAATGCTCTCTCCACGAAATGCCGATACGTATCAATCCTCAGGTTTGAACTATCCTTGTTTGGTTTGCCATCAGTAATGGCGTGGGGCATATTGCTCTAGTTTTGCTGGGCCTTGTTTACTTCCACCCAAAAACCCAAATTTTTTTAAGATTTTCCATTACATCGAATCTTTAGACGCATGCATGAAGTATTAAATATAATTAAAAATAAAAACTAATTTCACAGTTTGGTTGGAATTGACGAGATAAATCTTTTGAGCCTAGTTAGTCCATGGTTAGACAATAATTACCACAAACAAACGAAAGTGCTACAGTGTCACGAAATTTTTTCCTTTGGGAACTAAACAAGGCCCTGGTCTGTGTTGTGGAATCTTGCAAGTGACTAAATATGATCTTGTACTTGTAGTTTCACAAAAAAATGCTTTCCTTGCAAACTAGCACAACTGGTTAGATTTCGTGTTATGGAACCTGTCTAATTGGGTTTAAGTTTTTGACCTGATGTATGTGCTCGTATTTTTTAGACTTATTAAGGTTTAGCTATGTTATTCTTTCAGTGATAGGTGATGTGTCCATTGACAACACATGTGGTGATTTCGTTAACTCGAGATTGTGGACCGTGTCTTTTAAATGTTTTTATTGGAGTAGAGTGTGAGTGCGTGCGTTCATATATATATATATATATATATATATATATATATATATATATATATATATATATATATATGAGAGTTTGTGTTTGTAAAAAGAAAACTAGAGACACTTTCCTAACAATTCCAATTGATGTTTAAGAGTATTTTTCACATGTACCCCTTTCTTCAATCCCCTTTATCTTGTTATAGATGAATCCCATTTTTTCCCCTCACCTCCTTTACCAACCTTGACATGTGGATCCCGCATTTTAGTGGACTATATTTTTCTTGAGTCTTTTTTCTCTCCCATCCAATCTCTCTCGTCTTGAACCGACCAAGCTTGCTAAGCCCTCTTCTCACATCGTTGTGGGGCCTGTCAGACAACGGTGCTGGCTCGTATACATATTTTCATAGAGGAATATTCAATGCAATGCAGGCAGCAGGCTGCCTTTGGCCCAAACAAATGAAGGTACCATAAGGGATCGGCTTCGGTTCCCGTCACATGGCCGTTGGTGTCTATCTAATGTGTAGATGCAGGCGATGCCGGGTTGGCGGGCGATGTGCAGGCGCGGGTGGTGCTGGTAGGGTACGGTGAGTGATGCATAGGGCAGCGGTTGTGGGCGGTGCTGATGTGGTGGTTGTGGGTACTGGGAGCGTGGGCGAGGGAGTTTGCTAGGGGTGGCTGCGGCGTGGCGAGGTCCGGGGATGGTGGCAGTGAGGCCACACATGTGTGAAGGATGTTATGGGCGTTTGGCTGATAAGCTATATTAGAAAGAACTGTTGGCTAATTTATTATGAGAGAAAAGCACTGCTGAATGGCTGACACAAGACGCTTGGCAGCTTTGTTACACAGATTAGGTGTGTGGTGACACAGATGTGGAAGATGAGGCTGCACATATGTTGAGGACGAGGGTGGGGTGGTGCAGCCGGTGTGGTGGCCGCTAACGAGTTCCTGCAAGCCATGTGTGCAATGCTGCAACCAACGGGGAGGGTAGCCATGTGTGTAGCCGCGATTTTAAATCAAAATAGGCGAAGAAGGTGGAGAACATACTTCATTGGTGAGGACAGACTTTATTTGCCCCCTTCCATTAATACTGTTCTCTAATTTGTTGTGAGAGAAAAACAATGTTGAATGACGGGTACATTTGGCAGGCTTTCATCTCTCATTGGATTGGTTGCTTCATTTTGTTATGGCTGTCGAGTCCTATCCTACTCCTACCTATCTCGTCCAACGTTGCGCGCTCTCCTTTTCTTTCAATCGTCGGTCAGGATCAAGACCGAACGATTTTGAGATGAATCAATCAATCAGAATGGATTCCAAAGAATTCACCTGCTTGCTCCGCCAGTTGCCTAGAGAGCGGCAGCTAGCCAGCTACTGCCATTCGATCGCGTGGCGTGGTACGCACAAGAAGCCATTGCCCGTTGCCCTGTGCTTCCCCTGAGCCTGAGCGCAATAGGAACACACTTCGCTCGCCCCTGATAGACGGCGGCGTCCTCCGGTGGGAGTACGGAGCATTGCGAATGGTTGAAGGAAGCATCCTAGCTTGTACGAGGGATTTGAACGGGCGCTTGCACTCCGGAGATGCCTGATTTGTGGTTCGGCTTCCACAGGCTGCAAAGTTTAGTTACTTTCAGATTCTCCGTCTCTGGTTCGTTAAGCGAAGTGATAAGCCGGCTAAAAAGCCATCACCAACTGCCGGTTAACGGTTCAGGTCCACAGAATTGAGTTTCTTTTTTCTTGCTGCATTGGGCTCCTCCACATCATCTGGCTCTATATAAGATGGTGTTCCTCGTAGCTCTAGACTCATCACCAGCTTCGGCCTATATGATCTTTCTACCGTTAGCACCTTTTCTATAGCTAGGCTCGTTGCAAGTGCTAGCGGCTGCACGAGTGATAGGACTGGCATTGCAGCTGCACAGCTCACGGCTTGGCGAGTGTCCACCCAGGACCACCGAAGCAAGAGCGATGGCGCGTACCGGCGCGAGTCACCTTGGCCACCTGCTACTCCTCGTCGTCTTGCTGCTCTCCACGGTCCTGAGCTCCGACTCGGCTCGGGTTCCGAGAGCACGACCGGACGCGCTGCCGGCCGGACACGGACAGCCGGCAATGGCCGAGATGAGGGTGCTGGGCGAGGGGCAGAGCAGAGGGGTTCCGAGAGGACGACCGGACGCGCTGCCGGCCGGACACGGACAGCCGGCAATGGCCGAGATGAGGGTGCCGGGCGAGGGGCAGAGCAGAGGCCCGGCGTTTGGCGTGGCGTCGTCGCACGAGTCCAAGCGCCTGAGCCCCGGAGGCCCGGACCCTCAACATCATTAGGTGATGATCACCGTGATGAGTTAGCTCGTGTCTTACCTCTGGAAGATCGCCAGGAACGGTTTCTTAATTATGTGTCGTCGCCTCGTCGGATGAGAGAGTTGATGTGGCCTGTGGAGATCATCAACAAGCATGACATCTTTCTAAGTTCTTATTTGGATGCTCGTGTATCCACGGTAATCTATATGTGTTGAAGTGAGTTGGTGTGGAACTTCAATCTATGTGTTACACATAGATTGAAATAGATACATTGATATTTAATAAGCCCTAAACATTCGTCAGATACTATATCCCTAGGTGTTCATGTTTGTTGGGTTGTATAAGTTTTTGTTTGTATTTCTCTTTTCTTCGTACTTTGTTTACCGGTTTGTAACTGTAGCACCCTTTTCCAGGTTCTAACTTTTTCATGCTCCTACTTAATGATACAGTGCTCTTTTTCCGTTATCTTTTTAAAGGGTTCATTCGTTTAGTCCTGCATGCTTTACATTTTTTTTGGAGCTGCACTGTTCAATCGGTCGTTCGAAAAGAAAAGGCAGAATGCAGGAGACTGTGCTACTACCTAACGCCATTAGCCCATTCCAGATACATGCATGATTTCCGTAGCTATCTCTAACAAAGAGTCAGAGACAATGCAAAGAAAACAAAGCCTCCCAATGCAAAATGTTTAAAGCTTGTACCAAAATTGCATTGCATGACCAATGCATTCTTTGTGTCTCGGGTTTCAACTCTAGCTTTCTTCCATAAGACAAGCTCATTCGCTTTCCTCATTTAAGTGATCACCAATTCACCATATATTTAAGATGCAGCATTGAGAGAGGCCCGCCTAATACAGATATCTTTTGAATAGGCTATCCAACTTTTGTTTTGTGCTGTATTGCTGGCAGAGCCCGTAATGCCACAGCGACCCCATGCCCCGAAACCTCATCATTGATTAGCCTAAACAAAAGTTCGCTCGATGCTTGACCACAAAGTAAACATTTCTATCAAATGATCCATTTTTAGATGGAACATATAAACATTAGAAGGTCGGTTTGGGGACTAGAGAGCTTTAAAAGCCAATCCGAAGGATCAGCCGTGAAGCCCATATCCCACTGTAAATTAAGTAAGGCATTGTTTTTAGCCACCTCAATCTATATGTATTGAGTGAAAAATACTAATTTTTACTCTAAAGGCATATGCAATGGTGCTAGCTGACGTGAAGGTGTGATATAAAAGCAAAGACTACTCCGTTTTTTTTTTCTAAAAATTCGGTCAATGTTTTAAAAGTTTGACTTAGGAGTTAGGACAACTCTAGAAGTCGAAACTTTCATAGACAGAGTGAGTATTTTGTACATATTTATTTTTCCATGTATTATTAGACCTACATGCTACTCTTTTAGATTCTTAGACTATGTGAAATAGATAGACTATTTGCTTGTCTCTAGTGACTACTCCATATTCTACTTTTTCCCTATATCCACGTTAGAATAGCTAGCCAAATAGCTAGTTGTTGTTGGCGATGCCCTAATCTACCGTAACATGTATGGAGTTAGGTGGATATATACTGAGTGTAGCCAAATAAAACTTATTAGGTTATACATACACCGACAGTACAAATAGTAACTACTCTGAAAATACAAGTGACTGGTTCTTTTAAATTTGCTTTCCCCCACTAGGAAACTAGCAACCATTTACATGCCTACTATAGTAGTAGCAAGGCTAAGATGGAAGTTATTATTCTAAATTCTAAATTATTTTATTTTTTCTACATACATAGATTTTTGTTTATGCTATGATATGCATCTAGATATATATAGTATACATCTATATGCATAGTAAAATCTATGTCTAGAAAATCCAAAACGACTTAGAATTTAGGATGGAGGGAGATTTAACACTTGTTGAAGAGATGCAAATATCATAAGTCTAGCTATGTTGAAGAGATACGGCATAGCAACGGATATATCCCCACTCACTGTGGGAGGCATTCTTGATTATTAATATAATTTCTTCTCAGAAAGCAGCAAGTTTCTCCCGTCGCCTATAGAGAAGAGAAAACTTTCACTATCACCCGCACCGCGACGTGCGTCGTCACGATCTTTACGTGCGATAGGTCGTCTCTCAATGAAAAAAAGGTAAAGAGATCAAAAGTTCTCCCCATAAAAAACGTGCAAAAACCAAACAACTTTTCAGTACACCTCCGGATCAAAGAAAAATATGCAGTGTGCTGCATCTGAATATGCAGTTGCCAGGTCTTAACCAAATCGGTCGTTGGAGTTGGTGCCGTCACGACCAAACCCTTTCTCGTTTTCTGCTCGTTTTTTTGTTCTCGCATGGGGCCTTTTCCGGGAGCCTTTTGGCTTGCCCTATCGCCGAACGGATGCGCGAGTAGAATATACGCTCCTCTGTGGCTAAATGCGATATATGCGACTCTTCAAATTTTCGTAATGCCAGTTGACTCCAGGTTTGTATATTTGATGATCGCGGAAAAGAGGAAACGATCCTGTAGTCCTCGTCAGACTGTACTGCATGCGTTCGTCTGCACGAGGTGATTGGCGATTCCCTTTTTTTCCTGTGTGTGTGATCGCCTCAGCTGATTTATTGAAAGGGACATGAATGCGATTCTAGCTAGTAGTACTATGATTTTGTGCTGTTTTTATATGCTAGTTGAAGCGCAAAGAAGGTGAGAGGGTGCGCACTTGAGATTCTTTTTTTTATGTGAACTGTGTGTGGGCTGTGCTAGTAGTGAACTTCGACCCTCATCCCTCACGGGTGCGTGTCGCTACAGGGGGTTGGCGTAAGGTTTTTATCTTCCTCAACTGTTCATCTCTTCTTCCTCGATGAACCGCACCAACTAGCTGCCTCTTTAAGCCCCTACCGCCGTCCACTCCCACCATTCCACCTTCTTCCAACCCTAAACTCAATCGGAGGAGTAAATATTGCCACCTTGCCCCCAAAGCCAACACCGCCCACCTGATTGCTTTCCATTGCTCGCGCGGTGACGCCCTGGCCACCTCGTTTACCGTCCCTCAAAACCTGCCACCACCATCGGACCAACCGCCACTGTCGGGCTCTTCCCTTTCTAAGCCTGTCGGCTATGAAGGGTTCTCCCGAAAATCCGAACCCTAACCTCAAATCATGCCATCCCCATCGCTTCCTCCACCGCCCCAGCCTGTGGCGACCTCGAAGCTAGCCATCTCGCTCACCACCCACCCCTCCCCATTCTGATTTCACCAACATCCTTGCGCGTGTATCACTTGGAGTAGCACTGCACATGCACCAAATAAATATTGTGAGGAGTACATGAAACTATGTTTAAGATATATCTATTTTGTGAATGATGTAAATCAAAAAAATATGACAAGCACATACACTCAAAATATACTTCAATGCCAAGTTTTTGTTTTCGTACAACTTTTAGATATTATTAAAATTATTTTGTAGTAATCTAAAGCTAGAAGATTAAATTATCCCTACAAAATAACTGAATTTTCATCTACCTTCACGACAAGGCCTTGAATGGACAATATAAGCTCAAATATACATTTATGTATTTTTAGTATTATTGGAGTACACGCAATTTAACTTGGAATTTCTGCCCCTATATGCATGCAAAAGTTTGTTTAAAATATATAAAAAAATAGTTAATCATTTCAAAACAATATATCATCAAGTCGGTGCAGTACACGCAGAAATCAGGCGAGCAGATAAGCAAGACAAGCACCGCCACACCGGCCGGAACGAAGATAACAATAATAACAAGTAGCCCAACGCTAACACTCGAGTACGTGATCCAAAAAAAAAAAAATCAAAGTGAGAGTCCTGCTCGTCCACCACACATGCATGGGCGGGCAGACAGCAACCTATTATTAACCTGACGCGCCAACGATTCCAGCATCTCGATCGATCTTGTTGGCGGCGACTTGTACCGCCAGGTCGGCAAAAAAGAACACTAGTATACTCGCATGTACAATCAGCGAAAGGTATAGGGCACTCCTGTCGACTAGTGCATCTTACACGGCTGGCTACAACTTAGCTATCTGCATATATACATGGCAGGATAGTGGCAGGGACGATCTAGCTATCGATTAGGTCCGAGATCGATGACAGAAAACGGGATACAGTCGGATTTTGAATCGTTATTAGTCACACCGACCATTTATCCGTTCGTCTTGGCATGCACATTCTGCTTGCATATACAACGGCCGCCACCATAGTTGATAGGTATGGTGCGGATTCATTATTGCTAATGAGAGTAATTCCAAGAGCTTGGTTATTTTTATTATGGAGATTATTTTAGAATTTGCATAGCAAAAAGTAAGTTTCAACAGATATATAACAATTTAGTGTAGAGCTCCACCATTGAAAAAAATAAAACTACATATAGAATTCACCTAGATCCATCGTGGAGCAGCTCCACCGTGAATCTGAGATTCGGCAAAGTGTTTTTGTACAACTCCACCTCCTTCTCTCTCACTTCCACCTTGCCCGCACGCAGCAGCTCTTCACCCTCTCTTTTCCCTCTTCTTTCTCTCGATACTTTTCCTCAATGAAAAAAACACAAACGCAACAACCATGGCGCGCGAGGGCGGCGCCACGGGTCTAGCGGGTGCGGCCGGCCAGGTCATCAACGTAGACTAATTACAGTAGATACAAATGATATAAGAGCATGTCTAACAGTTTTGCATATTGCTTTTGCATTCTTGATTTTTGTCAAAATTCACAAAAACACATCTCCAACAGTTTTGCATATTGGTTTTTGTATTTTTGAAAACTTGGCAAATTCCAGAGGAGGCTTGACATTTATGCAAGTCCGTCCGCGACTTGGCAAACACCAATCTGCCACGACTCCCGCGTGCGACCGCGACTCCCACGCGCGATCGGAAAACCCCCAAATCCACCACCCCTTCCTCTCCCTCTACATCGCCATGGCGCACGCGGGCCTCGCCACCGCGCTGCTCGTGCTCACCGACTTTCTTCGCCCGCTGCAGTGGGTGCTGCTCTGCTCCGTCCCACTCTGCAAGACGCAGCACGCGCTCGTCGCCTTCTGGGAGCCCTCGCTCCGCGTCGGCCTTCAGCGCCGCACTGCTCGCGCTGCTGCTCGCCGACGCGCGCGTCGTGCTCCTGCGCCGTCCGCTCCCGGACTCGCCGGCGTTCTCGCGCCTCCTCCGCTGGCTCGTCTCCTTCTTCTTCTTTCTTGTCCTCTTTGAGCGCCTCAACGCGAGTGGCGGCGGACTTTCTCAACGTGAGTGGCGGCTGACTTCTTGAACGCGCGAAGAAAGCCCGCGAACGGACCGAGACCGCGCGTGAAAACTTTCAGCAGCTGGGTCTACATTTTGGTAAATGGCAAGTCAGATTTGCAAAACTCTCGAATATGTCTTATTTTTCTCCTTCTCATTTGCTTTCCAGAGTTGGTAAACTCCAACAAATAGCAAAAAAAAGCAAAACTGCTAGAGATGCTCAGTAAAAACCACAATAATAAGGTCATAGAAGACCAAATACTTCCAAGTTAGGCAACAAGATAGAGTATTGTTTCAGTGGGGGAAATTATGAAATCAGTTTTATAATAATTTTCTAAGTTAAAATAAATTATATAATATTACACTAGATTTTAGGATTTTTAGTTACATAATTTTTCAAGAAGAAAATACTTTGATTTACCTCCCAACAGTTCAACTGTCCCAAAGGAGACAAGGATCTCCTTCGTAATAACACAGGCCGCCAGCCCATGTAGGCACGGCCGGCCCATCGCGTGCAGCGGTGCAGGTCATTCTCAAAAAAAAAAAAAAAATCTCATATTGCTGCTTCTACTCAAAAAGGAGAAAAAAAAACTCATATTGCTGCAATGCTGGCCCAGTTGCCCGCGCGCTAAAAACAACTGCAAACTCCATTCCATTCAATCAAATCAAAAGGGAAATCCACCGAGGCCAGAGACGCGCCGACGCCGATATTCAACGCACCTGCGCCGCGCCGCCGCGCGCTTCCCACAACCTTCCCCATGCCGCGCCCGCCGCTTGCTCGACCTCGACGGGATGCCGCGTCCGAGCCCGCCGCTCTCGGCGTCCCTCTTCAACTCCCTCATTGCCTCCCGCGCCCGCGCCGGTCGCGTGGTCGACGCCCTCTCGCTCCTCGCGCGCATGCTCGCTGCCGGCGTCGCCCCGACCGCGTTCACCTTCGCACCGATCCTCGCCTCGACTTCCGCCACCGCCTGCTGTGCCGCGCAGCTGCACTCTCACATTCTCAAGAGCGGCTTGCTCCACTGCGAGCCCTACTCGGGGACCTCGCTAGTGGGGTTCTTCGGGCGGAGAGGACGGTTCGACGACGCGCTCAAGGTGTTCGGTGAAATGACCGTGAGGAGCATTGTCACCTGGAACTGTCTCATCTCTTCGTTTGCACAGTTTGGACACAGCCGCAATGCAGTGTCCTGCTTCAGGGAGCTCGTGAGAAGTGGCGATGGCTTGTTAGATGGCTCGTTTGTTGCAGTATTGCCTTCGTTTGGGTTGCCAGAGCAAGTTCATGGTGTAATGAAGAAAATTGGAATGGATTCTGTCTCAGCAGCTGCAAATGCATTGCTGAATTCATACTGTACTTGCAGTGCAATAGATGCGGCAGAGAAGCTATTCGATGAGATAATGGTTAGAGATGTGGTTTGTTGGAATACAATGATAACTGGTTTTGCAAGGACTCATGTCCCAGAGAGAGCTTTTGAGCTTTTCTTGAGTATGCAACGTCAGGGCATTTTTCCAAATGAAGTTACATTTGCCAGTGTTCTCTATGCTTGCACAGTTATAGATGGACACGAACTTGGGAGGTTTGTTCACGCAAAAGTTATCAAGCGCAATCTCGGCACAAGTGTGTTCGTGAACACTTCATTGGTTGGTTTTTATGCAAATTGTATTAGTAGAAAGGATGCTCATAAAGTGCTTGAAGGGGTTCCTGGAAATAGCACCACGTGTTGGAATGCTTTGATTTCTGGTCACTCTGATTGTGATGATCCAACTTGTTTGGTTATTGTGAGAGACATGCTGCGATCAGGGATTAAACCGAATGAAGTTACTTTTTCTTCATCTCTCAAGGATTCAACACTTTTTGATCTCCAGCAGGTTCACTCATTGGTCATAAGATTGGGTCATGGTGGTAATGACTATGTTTCAAGTGCTATCATATCATCGTATGCTTCACATGGCATTATTGTTGATGCCTTGTCTTATGGAGTTGCACTGGATCCAGATTCATGTAGTGTATCTATGAATGTTTTAGCTGGCGTCTGTAACAAAGCTCGCATGTATCAAGAAACTAAGGACCTACTTGTACATAAGCGAGATCAAGATACTATTTCATGGAGCATACTTATTACTGCTTGCGCACGGAATGGTGATTTTGTTGAAGCTTTTGGATTTTTCAAGCAGATGAGAATCTTTGGGCACCGTTTTGATAATTATGTATCTGTGAGCTTGCTGAGCATTTGTACCAAGAATAACAGCCTTTATCTCGGTAAGTTGATTCATGGGCTTATCGTCAAGACAAATTCCAATTGCTCGGACAGTTATGTTGATAATATGTTGCTAGATATGTATGCTAAATGTGGTAGAATTGAAGACTGTCTCAGAGTCTTTGAGGAAATGGAAGACAGAAACCTTATATCATGGACAACTGTGATTTCTGGACTTGGACTTAATGGTTTTTCTCGTAAGGCCTTGGCATTGTTTAAAGCCATGGAAAAGGATGGCTGCAAACCTGACAAAGTAGCAATTCTAGCAGTCCTGTCATCTTGTAGACATGGTAGACTTGTGCAGGAGGGGATGGAGATATTCAAAAATATGAAAGCTGATTATTCAATTGAAGCTGATATGGAGCATTACATTTGTGTGGTGGACATGCTATGCAAGTGTGGTTATTTGAAAGAAGCTGAGGTCGTGATTAGAGGCATGCCTTTCCAACCGAGCACTGTCATATGGCGGACATTCCTCCAAGGATGCAAGACATATGGTATAACAGAGGCACAGATTTTTTGCCAGCAGTGGATCAAATAGAATCCTGTTGCATGGAGGTGTGCTTTTCGTCTCGTTAACCAAACATTTTTTTTGCTGTTAGTTAAATATTTAGAATGTACTGGATCAAGTTCATTTTTTATTGGATTTGCACATATTGAAGTACTACTAAAATAGAAGAGAGATGTATATAAGATCACCATGTCTGTTTTGTTCTATCCATTTAGGTGTTAGATCATGCATCCTCATTGATGAAGCTTTTGTGGTAGATGCAGTAGCATTCTGGTTTGTCATATTTGTTTTCCCACAGTTTGTCTTTTGTTAATGGGAGCGTATGCTATGAAAACCAACTAGCTATGCAAACTATGCAAACTCTAATTACGTGCACATGATTCTAATCTGATGGCTTCCGGTAGAGGTAGGACAATTAAACACTTAAACCCTCCCACTAATTTAATCTTATTCATTTTTTTCAATTCACTCCACCTCCACTAATCATGTACGGTACCGCCGCCCCTCTTGCCTCCTGTACTTCCGGTACTAATTCATGCAAGTTTCAGAATTGCGCCCACAACTCATCACTAGATTAAACGTACTGAAGCCACAGAAATCAAAGAGAAGAAGGGCAACATCAATACCTTTCCTAGAGCCTAGGAGCACATGGATAATAATTAACTGCAAATAATTCTCAGAATTGCAAGTTTATTTGGACAATGGTACTGATCAATCAAACATAGGTTCTTCCGAATAAAAAAAACAAATTGTGTGTTGTCTGCGTCGATTGTGATGTTGACGTGATCAGCGGCGGTCTCCATGTCGGCAGCGGGTGCCTCCATGCCGTCTTCGTGACAGGGGCCAGCGAGCCCTGCTTCTCCTGCGTTGGCCATCTCCATGGGGGGCAGCGGCAGAGACTTCTCCTCGATCGAGAACAGGCCGGAGGATCTCGTAGGCGCCGCGCCCGCGCCGTACAGGAGGGCAGCGGCACCGTACGTACAGGAGGCAGGAGGGGCGGCGGCACTGTACGTACAGGATGGGCGGCGGCACCGTACAGGACGCAACTCCAGAAGACACGATTGATGGAGGTGGGGTGAGTTAAAAAATGAATAAGATTAGATTAGTGAGAGGGTTTAAGTGGTTAATTATCCCACCTCCACCGGAAGCCATTGGAATAGAATCGTGTGTGTTTAATTAGAGTTTGCATAGTTTGCATAGCTAGTTGGTTTTCATAGCATATGCTCCCATTATATAATGTGGGGTTTGGGGATGGGAACTTCTAGACAGCCGTCCCTTGCTTTACTTTTCAAGGAGGACACAAGTGGAGAGACTCTACCACTGTGCCAACTGCCAAGCCTGCTCTCTTGGTCACAATCATCATTCGTTGTGTAGCAGTAAAACATCGAGGCCTCTCATAATGTTATCATCATGATTAGGGTTGAGCAAGGATAAGGAAGAGGCGAGAAGGATGGCTGCTATTTTGGTGACCTGGGAACATAGCCCTCAAGATTCAGCCATTTATGACTTTACGTCTCAAATGACAATGCTCCCTTGGGCACTTGAATCTGATCCTTGTACTTTGTGAAAGTTGGAAGGGAAGGGAATTGTGCATGTCCAAGGAGCTAAATGGAAATGATTAGCAATGTAGAAATGTCCCAAAGGTACTTTACCATTACTTATATTCAAGTAATCTATGGAATGTGAAGAACTGGAGAATCATGCCATGGCTTAAAATTGTAGTGAGCATGAAGAATCTACTATTATATTCAGTTTCGTTCATTTACTGAAAAACTTCACTTCCATCAATAAGCATGCCAAAAGGAGGGTAAGAGGAAAACGGTGATTGTTTTGGATTTGCCAAGGTGCACCTCAGGTCTGTACAGTCGATAGAGAGGTTGAAGCAACTGGAATGGGTTCGGTAAGTTACCTTTGTTACTACGCTTAACTTGAATCTAGCTTCCCTCAAAAAAAAAACTTGAATCTAGCTGATGTTAACCTGCTCTGAGTGCTTTAGAATGATTGGAACTTTGAGAATACCTACTATAATTTATATCTTGTGTCTTTCCTACTCAATGTGTATCTGAAACGTGGATTGCTTTTTGACCAAAAAAAAAACTCATTCTTATCTGTCATCTGTGACCCCTTGGTTTGCTTTGGAATGATTATCCCATAAAATTCTTCTAGTTGTCTTTTCGCAGTATGAGGAGGTCAGCCGGTCGTTGCAAGCTAGGATGTGGTTAATCGGTTGCAAAGATAAAGCACAAGTCTAGGACAGAGACACCTACTGACACTCTGAGGCACCTGGGTCTTTTGACGAAGCATGCACATTGGCAAGGCAATAAGGCTTCTATATGGCCTTGTTTAGTTCCAATTTTTTTTGGCAAAATGAGTATTATAGCAATTTCGTTTGTATTTGACAAATATTATTCAATCATGGACTAACTAGGCTCAAAAGATTCGTCTTGCAAATTACAGGCAAACTGTGTAATTAGTTATTTATTTTATCTATATTTAATATTTCATGCATATGCCGTAAGATTCGATGTGATGAGGAATCTGAAAAAATTTTGTAAAAATTTTTGGGAACTAAACAAGGATAGCATCCAAGCAATGGCTTTTATCGGTTATTGCTTTCCTTCCCACTGGGCACTATCTGCATAGCGACAAAGGTGTTCGTTAAGTAATCGTTGATGATGGGGCACTTTTGTCATGACACCTGAAAGGTAATTTGGTCAAGGAATTCAAAACATTTTCTCACTCTAGACTTGCACATTGTCTACTGAATTGTGCAGATTCCTGCAATTACTTATCAAAATGAGAGTGCAAAAAGTTTGCTGTTCCAAAGCAATCCAATTTAGTGAGGCCTTGTTTAGTTTTCAAAAAGTTTCAAGATTTTCCATCACATCAAATCTTGTGGCACATATATGAAGTATTAAATATAGATAAAAAAGATAGCTAATTGCACAGTTTACCTGTAATTTGAGACGAATCTTTTGAGACTAGTTAGTCTATAATTGAATAATAATTGTCAAATAAAGCCAAAAGTGCTATAGTGGCGAAACCCAAAATTTTTCGCGAACTAAACAAGGCCTGAATGCAAGGGTTGTAAATATCGATTCTATCGATCTTGCAAAAATGAGGTTATGTTACTTACCGTATTTATTATACTGTATTCCATTAGTACATTCTTGCGGACACACTAACATAACAAAAGATCTTGGTTCTAAAATGTGGCCGCCAACAGCTGCAATAGCATCTCGTATCTTGCCTATCTATGTCCCCATCATCCATGACATCTTCGTTGAGCTCATGTTGCAAAGGCATCTCATTTTGCAGCAACTTTCTTTTTCTTCTCCCCTTATCTACTATTTGCACACAATCATCGTTGCAACAAGTATATAGATACATGACACATCCTACTCTACTCTATAAAAAAAAAGGTTATTTGGATTGGTACCATTACAATTCTCAGAAGTTGGAGATATACCAATACAATTCACGTATTCGGAGATGTACCATTATAATTCAACATTTCAATGAGGAATGCCATTGTCTACGTCTTCTAGCAGCTTGGGTCCATTATCAGGCGTACACGTACCGTACACTTTTTCTATGGACGTTTTTGCCTCTATGTCAACTGGGAAAGGAGGAACAACATGTTCCGTGGCCCAAGCTCTCACTCTCTCCATACTCCTTCCTCTCATTCTGTCTCTCACTCTCGCCTCCTCCCGACGCGGCGACGGCGGCCAAACCCTAACCCTAGCTGACGTCGTCCTGGATCTCGTGGCCGCTATCCAGTCCACTGCCACCCGTGGTTGAGCTCTCCTCCCAGATCCCGTGCCCGCTATGTGGTCTCTGCACTGAGCTTGAGAAGCCATGGTCAGGCAGTGGACAAGAAGCCCGATGAAGGTGCCTTCGACAGGCTCGAGCGCTACGGCCGGTGGCAGAAGGGAGTGCCCATATTGCCATGTTCCTTTGGTCAGGATCTAGAGCAAGTAGACATCAACAAAGGGTGAGTGGTTTTTGGTGTGCCCGTACAACATCAAGGTTAGGTTCTTGACATTGTTGACCTAACTGTGTCTGTTGATGCTACTCTGATTGTTGCTTTTTTGTGTGCAGGGTGATCCTACTACCTGTGGCTTCATCCGCTCTGAGTTGCAATTTGAGGCCTTGGAAGAGAAGCAACGTCGGCAACAGACTGATAAGCAGGCATCAGGAGACTATTATGCCGAATTGAAACAAGAATTGGAAGAGTTGAAGCAAATAGTCAATAGTGTTGTAGCTGATCTATGGAAATTGAAGGTCCAACTGCAACCTGTAGAGTCGAAGGCAGTGGTAGACACCAGGAAATGCCATGTTGTTCTTGATTGTTGAAAGGATAAAGATGCCCAAGAGGAGGGGTGAATTGGGCTTCTCTAAAATTTAAGCAACCTATAAGCTCCAATTCAACCCCTTGTGCCTAGTGTGATCCAGAGAGCTACCGGATAAAAGAGTTTTGCAACCTAGTTCCAATCCTATTCTAGCATGGCAATTCTAGGAACGTAAAAGCTCAAAGTAATTGCACAAAGTAAAAGCTAGAAAATAAAGGAGGAGAGCAAGAAAGGGCTCGGCCATGTTTTGCCGAGGTATCAGAGAGTCGCCACTCTCCACTAGTCCTCGTTGGAGCACCCGCGGGTCTTGCTCCCCCTTGGTCCGCGTAAGGACCAAGTGCTCTCTACGGGCTGATTCTTCGACACTCCGTCGCAGTGAATCGCCCACAACCGCTCACAAGTTTGACACGAGCCACCCACAAGAACTCCGGGTGGTCTTCATGCCTCCAATCACCACCGAACCGTCTAGGTGATGGCGATCACCAAGAGTAACAAGCAAAGAACTCTCACTTGACCCAAACAAGGCACTAGAGAGTGGTGGATGCACACTTGACTCTTGGAACTCAACTAGAGAAGGATTCACTCAAGAAATCTCTCAATTCTCAATCCTCTCTAGGCTCTTGCTTCTCTCTTGCACCACAAGGTGATTCTCAACTAATCAAATGGGCAAGAGACCTCCCATGGACGAGGTAGAGGAGTATAAATACTCCTCATCAAGTCCAAGGGTTGGCCAACCGCTATACACTGAAAACGGGAGCACCGAACGCTACCTCTGAGAGTCCGGTGACACCGTCCGGTGTGAGGGTGAACTTTCACCCTCCCTGGGTTTAGGACCGGACGCTCCCCGGCGAGTCCGGTGCTAGCGTTCGGTGCCCTGGTCATCTTTAGACCTCCCTGGGTATAGGACCGGACGCTCCCCGGTGAGTCCGGTGCGAGCGTCTGGTGCCTAACCCTAGGCACCCAGCCACTCTGACTCAAGTCAACCTCACCGGACGCACTCACATAGCGTCCGGTGTTGCGTCCGGTGCCTGCTTAGGCACCCAAACTTCGCCGAAACGCGATCTTTTCAAAACGAAGTTTGTTCCTCTCGATCTAAGGACTATCTCTGAGCTGCCTAGTACTAGGTTTACCAAGTGTGCACCACACCTAAACCTAAATAAAGCCTTGCCTAGGTCAAGCTACTAGATCAATGCCCCTCTTAATAGTACGGTCAAAGGAAAAACAAAGTCCTAAACTACTCTAAGTGCCCTTCTTCACCATATGGCACTTAGACCTAGTCTAGTCTTGACGATGTCCAACCATTCTTTGAAAACATAAACGATTTCCACTATTAATTAGGCATGAACGTCCTTGTCCATCGAGTACCTATTACTATGACCTAACACTAATGACTTTGCCTCTGCAAAACACATGTTAATCACAGTAATCAACATTGTCGTTAATCAACGAAACTCATTAGGGGCCTAGATGCTTTTCAATTGTTTAGTTGTATGGCCAATTGTTCTTGGCTTTTTAGGTGTTTTGATTGGTGTCTTTGTTGCTGGATTATGGAAGTGAACAAGTAGTATGTGTGGGTTAGCCAAAGTGTTCTAGGTGGTTGTATGTCTCCCTGAATGCGCAATGAAATGAAATGTGTTATGCTAAATCAATTCACTTATGTTGAATCAATTTGAGTTCAGTGAAGAAAAATTCACTGGTTGCAATCACAAGTTGAATCTAGAAATTTCAACAGAGGAAGAACCATTGTCTTCATACAGTACTTAATTTAGCAACCACTTAATTTAGCATTCTAGGTTCACAAGCATACAAGTTCACAACCAGTTAGTTGACAACCACTAATTCACAACTAGAATGTTCCAGCATTCCAAAAAAAGGTTGGACGACACCCACCACTAGGATCTCACAAAAGCATACAAGTTCTAATTTTCATATTACAAAAGCAGAGCAGAGTAGAGCTGCTGACAAGTTCTAGTTCTCATAGACCGGCCTCCTGAGACTACTAACAACAGTAGCAGGTGGATCAGTCGTTGCTTTCTTGAGCTTCTTGTATCCGATGTCTTCTTCTTCTTCTTCTTCTTCTTCTTCTTCTTCTTTGGTGTGCCATTTTTTTCTTTTGAACTTTTTGTTTCTTGGCTTGGGAGGAACACCATCATTTCCATCAGCATCAACACATGATTGTGGATGAGAATTGTTAGTAGCTTGTGCATTGTTATTGTACCAATGAGGAGGTATTGGCATGTACATTGCCTCATTATTGACACCCACATACGCCTCCTCATTGTCAAACATGTGGGGCTCCCTGTCTGGCTCTAGTTCAGGTTCTAAAGGATACTCTGCTCCTCCATCTGGCTCAGCAGTAGGCTTTGTAGCTGGGCTAACACGAGGATTAGGCTGCTCAGCATCATCTAGAATAGGTTTGTCATGCCTATTGGAATGTGGATATTGGTTTTCATCAGGAGGAATCACACAAAGAGGGTCTAGGCTAGCAAATTCATCAACATCTGCAATTGTTCTTTCAAAAACTTCTACAATAACTTGGTGATGCATCTTATCCTTATACATTTTGAACAAATCATGCAACTGAAAGTCGTTAACTAGTCAGACGTCTTCACACATCCTTTTGTCAAAGAACCACACACAAGGACTCTGGCTAGGGGACCATTTGAACTGATTGGTTAAGCTTTGCATTAGCAACTCAACAGAGAATGAACCTACCTCCACACCCCCATTTAATCACACTACCCTTCGTGTAAGCTTTCCTACCATTACTGTCTGTGGTACAGAAACCTTCAACTTTAATCTCTAAGGAGAACAGCCGAACCCTTCCAGCAAACAAGTCACACTAGGGTTAGCGTTGTTCCTCTACCTACTCACATCAATACTTGGATTCAAGAGATTGAAGCTTGAAGCGTCCAGATCCATACCTCTTCTCACTGTGCTCCATGTCCGCAGGGTCAACCATGGCGCTCAATAGAACACCATCGTCCCGTCGTTGGAGAGGCTCGAATCGTTCAGGATCTAGCACGATAGCTCTGGCTGCGCTAGTTGGCTCATGCACGGCCGCGGGATCCAGGATGACGTCAGCTAGGGTTAGGGTTTAGCCGTTGTCGCCGCGTCGGGAGGAGGCGAGAGTGAGAGACAGAGAACAAGAGAGAAGGAGGAAGGAGAGAGTGAGAGCTGGGGCCACGAAACAGGCTCCTTTCACAACTGGCACATGGGCAAAAACATCCATACGAAAAAGTGTACAGTACGTGTACGCCTGACAATGGACCCAAGCTGCTAGAATGGCACTCATGAGTGAAACATTGAATTATAATGGTATATCTTCGAATACATGAATTGTAAGGCCTTGTTTAGTTCCAAAATATTTTGGGAAATCAATATTGTAGCACTTTCGTTTGTATTTGACAAATATTGTCGAATCATGGACTAACTAGGCTCGAAAGATTCGTCTCGTCAATTCCGACCAAACTGTGCAATTAGTTTTTATTTTCGTCTATATTTAATACTCCATACATATGTCTAAAGATTTGATGTGACGGGATATCTGAAAAATTTTGCAAATTTTTTTAGGAACTAAACGAGGCCTAATGGTATATCTCCAACTTGTGAGAATTGATACGAATCCAAATAACCCATAAAAATACACATGTATTGCTGCACTGCTGGACTAGTTCACCTAATTATTTGACTACATTCGGGGAATGCTAGTGCGGGCGTGCTGCTCTGGGTGTGTGGGTGTGGTTGGGGGGGGGGGGGGGGGGGGGGGTGTTATGGAAGGGTTCAACGTATTTCTTTGATGATGACAAATGCGGGTAAATAATTGCAACTTTAGGTGTTATTTGGATATATCATTTTTCATGGGGATTGGAGGAGATTGAGGAGGAAATGTAGGGGCACTTTGGATTACCGTTTCTTGGCAACTGAAGTGAGTTTCAATGAAAAGTTATGGTGCCAATTTGTCCTTACACAAGTGTACATATTATAGCCTATATTATATATGGGAGCATATGCTATGAAAACCAACTAGCTATGCAAACTATGCAAACTCTAATTAAACACACACGATTCTATTCCAATGGCTTCCGGTGGAGGTGGGATAATTAACCACTTAAACCCTCTCACTAATCTAATCTTATTCATTTTTTAACTCACCCCACCTCCATCGATCGTGTCTTCTGGAGTTGCGTCCTGTACGGTGCCGCCGCCCATCCTGTACGTACAGTGCCGCCGCCCCTCCTGCCTCCTGTACGTACGGTGCCGCTGCCCTCCTGTACGGCGCGGGCGCGGCGCCTACGAGATCCTCCGGCCTGTTCTCGATCGAGGAGAAGTCTCTGCCGCTGCCCCCCATGGAGATGGCCAACGCAGGAGAAGCAGGGCTCGCTGGCCCCTGTCACGAAGACGGCATGGAGGCACCCGCTGCCGACATGGAGACCGCCGCTGATCACGTCAACATCACAATCGACGCAGACAACACACAATTTGTTTTTTTTTTATTCGGAAGAACCTATGTTTGATTGATCAGTACCATTGTCCAAATAAACTTGCAATTCTGAGAATTATTTGCAGTTAATTATTATCCATGTGCTCCTAGGCTCTAGGAAAGGTATTGATGTTGCCCTTCTTCTCTTTGATTTCTATGGCTTCAGTACGTTTAATCTAGTGATGAGTTGTGGGCGCAATTCTGAAACTTGCATGAATTAGTACCGGAAGTACAGGAGGCAAGAGGGGCGGCGGTACCGTACATGATTAGTGGAGGTGGAGTGAATTGAAAAAAATGAATAAGATTAAATTAGTGGGAGGGTTTAAGTGTTTAATTGTCCTACCTCTACCGGAAGCCATCAGATTAGAATCATGTGCACGTAATTAGAGTTTGCATAGTTTGCATAGCTAGTTGGTTTTCATAGCATACTTCAGTATATGCCGTAACACAGTTTTTTGTTCTCGGACGGATGCAGTCAAGTTGTCAACATCAATCAATTAGACCTGAAAAAAGTGTCAAAACCTTTCGGTAGTACTCGAGTTTCACACCCCAATGCTCCATTCGATCGTCCACATGAACGGAACCTTCCTAGGTAGTTAGTGGCGCAACATGCACAGTCAGCACAGATAGAAGCATCGCAGCGGCTGACCGACGCCGGAATGCGGCAATACATCGGAGCACCGCATTGGCCTTAGCGCCTCTCGCCGTCTATTGCAGGAAGCCAGAAAAGCCGCGGGCCATTGCAGGATCTATCGGATATAATATAATCACACGCACATCGTCAGCGCAGGAACGAAGAAGAAAGCGGTCGACAAAACTTCCATGGCGCACCACCGTCGATCGATCTGCCGGCGCTAGCCAGTCAGCCAGGCAGCCAGCCGCTGCTCTGCCAGTGCCAGCGATAGTGGCCACTCGATCACCACCTAAACCAAACCACCCACCAATTATCCACAAAAACGCCCGGCCGGGCCCTCCAAACAAACGTTTGTTTTGTAACTGCTGCTGCCCCGTGTCCGTGACTCCATCCCATTGGCCCTATAAATAGCGGGCGGCACCTGGCCATGACAGGGCACGACACCGAGACGCAGTACACGCGCACACTCCAGCAGCTCTTCACTCTCGCACACACGTCCGTCCTGCTGCGCATCGATCGTCGGCCAACATTTTCGGTACGTTCCACACATGGCTCGCGTCGGCATTGTGGTCTGCAGCCTGCTGGTGCTGATCGTCGTCGTCGGCGCCGCAACGGCGGCCGAAGCTCGCGTCGTGCCGCCGCCAGCAGGCGGCGGCTATGCTGCCCCGGACGTGGACGTGGCCGGGGCGAGGGTGAGGGCGGGCGCGGGCGCGGGCGCGGGCGGCACCGGTGGTGGCAGACGGGGCGGCGGCATTCCAAGGGGGAGGTGGAATGTGCAGAGCGTGCAAGGCGACAGCGCCCGCAAGCGGGAGGTGCCGGGTGGCCCGGACCCCCAGCACCATGGCTAGACAAATGCAATATGATCGATGCTGCCATGCAAGCGAGCCTCCTTGTGTGGCTTCGAATTGAATGGCACGTCAAGTCACCAATATCGATCATTGGATCCATATGTGTTTCCTGTGTCTCTCTTCTTGTTGTTTTTTTTTTCAAATACATATATATTGAGTCAGAGAGGTAAGTAAATCTGCATCGGTTTCAGCTAGGCGTCTCATGTTTGGAGGTGTCATTATATATGCTCTTGTGACATCAGATATAATGCACAATTGCACACCAGAAACTGAGGCTAGTGGTATACTACATACATATACTGCTATAGTTTACTTCTCTATGTATGAGTTGTAATAATAAGCAAGCGCAAGCTTGTAAGTCCACCAAAGGGCGCCCTTGTAACTGTGCCATCATCCGTCGACGATTACTCGTGGATTGTAGTATATTTTTGTTGTGGGTGAACCATGCATATCCTTGCATTAATTTGGATTGTTCTTCTTGCATTATTATTGAACAGTAACAATGAGACTATCGAGTGACAGCCGTCAGCATACTCGGGATGTTTACTTTCCATGCTGATTGGCTACTGACATCAGGATTCATGATATGCACCATACAATATCACAAGGTTTATATCAACCAAAAGAGGGATCAGAGAAAGGTTCCCTTTTCGAACAATTTTATGAAAGTTATCTGATACTGATTGGTGCGCACTGTTTTCATGGATTCTATGACAAGTGTCCCAGCAAGCCGCCCAAAAAATTTGGATTAAAATATAATGCGAGATCACCCCGTCATCTGACTTGAAATGGTCAGTCGTAGTGACTCAGACTACTACTACACTATCAATATTGAATGAGAGGAAAATAAGAAATATAACATATAATGCATTAAAGTTGGTAAAGGTATCCTGGTGTAGCACTTTATACATTATTATTATCATTATTTATACACATTATTGTCGTTGGTGATTCCGGCGAACCATGCAAAATCGATAAATCGATACATCGACGTGCATATATACCACATACTACGGAATGCGCCAGCGCCGAGCTGTCTTGCTGGGGGGCCGGCTCGTCACTTGCCATTAAGACTAGATGAAAAATTCGATGCTTGTTAGCTCAGCTCGGCTTGTAGCTGGTTTGGCTGAGCTCGGCTCCGAGCCGAGCTAAGATTTTAGCTCGTTAGCTATAACGAGCCAACTTGAGCAAGCTTGCGTGCCTAACGAGCTATAGTGTTAAAGAAAAAAATTATCATAACTTACAATAGTTTTGTATTACTTAATGTCTTACATTTTATAAATGTTGATATGTTAGCTCATATGAATATTTTGTTGAACTTAAGACAATTGGATATATTATTATTTTATTATTACTATTTTTAAGCTTTAGATAAATATAAATATTATATTTTATATACTTTTTATACCTGATTCGTGAACTTAACGAGCCAACTCGAGCTTTTAATGAGGCGAGCCGAACTGCCTTTCTGGCTTGCCGAGGTTATCCACCATTACTTGCCATCAGCCGAGCCGGCTAGTTATCCACCGTTACTTGCCATCTTGGGCTAGTTTAGTCCACGCCGGCGGAATGCGTCAGACGATGTGTCTTGATTTATCTCCCTCGCCACATTAACAAAACCATTCAAGGTGGAAAAAGTAGTATTAAGAGGAAAATGAAACGATCGCAGTAAAAATTCTTTGAGCAACAAACGATCGTAATAAATTGAAGGAGATAAAATAGACTTTGGGTCGCAGTGGCCCGGATCTTTACCTCTCTCAGCCCCTCAAGTGATGTGAGGGGGGATTGGAGAAGGAATACGGTCCTCGTTTAGCTTGCCTTATGAAAGCCCTTTGTCTTGGTGGGCTGTGGGCCTTATGAAATACCCACTAAATTGTGATACAGATACAGGTACAGGCATCCAGCCCTCTCAGGGAAAAAAAAAGGTACAGGCATCCAGCAAGCAGCTGCAGATATCATATGTACTGCCCATGAAACATGAACCCAAAAAGATCAGATCGGCTAGGGTCAAGTCAAGACGCGCTAAAACAAGCCCGGAATTTTCGTCCCTACCGAGACGGCGAGAAAAGCCTTTTTTGCTTAATTAACACCCCGGCGGCACAGCCCAAACCGTCTTCCTTCACAACTAATCTCTCTTCCTCCTCCTCTGTTCCTCCCCCTCCCCCTCCTTCACACGAAACAACACTTTCCTTTCCTTTTTCCTCCACACAAGCAAGACGCTCAACCTGCCGGCAGCCGCCCGGGCAAAACCCTAGCCCCGCGATGTCCGTCCCCGGCGCCCCCTCGGGCCGCGGCTCCGGCGGCGGCGGCGGATCCCGCAGCTTCGACTTCGGCGCCGACGACGTGCTCTGCTCCTACGATGACTTCGCCGCCCCATCCGAGCCCAAGCGCCCCGATCCGGCCGACAAGGTACCCGTCCGCTTAATCCGATTCTGTTTTCCTTCTCTGATCTGTCCCTACAGCGAGCACTAGTCAATTGGTTCGGCGCGTTGCCTTGGGGTCGATTTCTGGCTCTATGGTTTGGTATCATATTTTCGTCGAATCCGCATGCTGGATTGGTAATTTCTAACCAGGACAAATGAAACTGACCTAAACAAGTTTCGTTTCTTATTTAACTGATTTAGATGGAACGTTTTGTGGGTTTACATGTAATCTATGCATGGCTTAATTTTCTGACTCATCTATTGTCTTCGTTATTCTTGAATGACTTTTCATAGTTTTTATATCAATTGCCTTTTGTGCAAAATCGTGTCACTCTAGTTTTTGGCATAGCAAGTTTTATATCGTATATATCTATCTGCAATGCGTTCAGATTATCAGGGCTTATTGACTTGGCCCTTATTGTGATCAGGATCATTGCGTTTGCAATTTAGGCAACAGACAGTCAACTTGGTCACTTCATGTTAGGTTTAGACTGAACTACTTTGTACGTTATTGCTGTCGTGACATGAGAGCCATGCTGTTTTAAACAGGAGCTGCTATGACATGTACCCTTTTGGCCTTTCCCATATGGAGTAATCCCATTGTGAAACAATGATTGATGGTGGCCATGTTTGTTTTACCTGAAGTGTGTTGAGGAAATAGGTGTATGCTTATGGAAACATGACTCTGCATCCCTTGTAATGTGGACTGCATTATTTTGAAAGTTTTGTCATACTTATCTTTCAGACCCTGAAGAGGCTAGTGTTCTCTTAAAAAGTCTCGATGCTAGGTTGCAAACTTGGAGCTTTTTTTTAGGGTATACTTTTAGAAACATCCAATGTTTCTTATATTATTGATGAACTAGGAAAAATAAAACCATATGTGTCTAGAATTTGTGCTTTATAAGGTGCATTGTTGTAAATTTTAGGATGGTTCTTTTACAAAACAAGAATGCTGATAATCAGCCCCCCCTGTGCTTTTGAAACAGGATTTTCATGACAGCAGATTGGGGAGGCCATTTGTGAAACCTTATGAACAAGAAAGTTATGGCAAAGAGGATGTGCTTTCTGCTGTTGAGAAATGCATGAAAAAGTATGCTGATAATTTGCTACGATCTCTTGAGGGAATCACTAGTCGGCTTTCACAACTGGAGATTTATTGCTATAAGCTTGAGAGATCCATAGGTGAACTTCGAAGCGACGTGCTTCGTGATGAGACTGACCATAGATTGAAGTCTCTTGAGAAACATTTACATGAAGTAAGTAAAGTACTTTGAGCAAGATTCTGTTTCAGAATAGATGATGCTTTCACATTACTCACACGCTGTCTGTCTCTGCATTCTTATGAATGAATGAATGAATGAATGAATGAATGAATGAATGAATGAATGAATGAATCTAGTATCAATACTATGATCATGTTATATACTCATCGATATGACTATCGTACTATGATAATTTCCCTAGATGAACCATCTCACTAGAGTTCTTGTTACACCAGGATCAGAACAGTCAGATACTCTCTATTCAGATATGTTATGTGTCATGTGTGTTGGGTATTGTCATTCAGTAAATAGTAAGTTGAGTCCAAGTTGTAAAAGGTACTTAATATAGAGAAGTGTTAGCTTAGTCATTCAGATATACTCTTGTTGTTTTGCTATGTTTTTATATGTGGTACTTCTATGAAGAGTTCTCAGCTCATATTGCTTTTGTTTATTATAGTTACAACCATGGTGTGTAGTTTTAAAAAATTACACAGTATGGTTTTGTTTATTATAGTTATAACCATGCACATCATGTCCACTTGTAAAACAATGCCGTGGTACCATGGCATACTTTAATTCAGAGGGCACTTTCACAAATGGTGATGTTGATTGATCTGCATAGAAATGGCATTGCCGGGAACAGTCATTATGAGGGGAGAACCCATGGGGGCCTATCACCTGTGCATCCAAAAAATGCATGATTGTATCTTGAAATTTTAGTATACCTGTATCTCAGCATGAAGCTTCTACACCTGAGTATTTTTTTTCTCTCCTGGGGAACATCTTAAGGACAATTCATGTGGACTACCGGACAGAGCATACATGGAGGTCCTATGGTCTACTTTCCCCTCAGGCAACAATCCAGTCTCATTGTCTGTTGGCTGTTGTACACTTATGTCTCATGCCAGCCCCCTTCCTAAACCATGGTTGAGAACAGTTCTTTGTATATGAATTGGTAGATGTAGGCTGGACTGCTGGAGCATACAAGTTGGGTAGATATAGGCTGGACCAGCATATGAGTTGCTACAGGTTCTGTCCTAACATGTATCATGTTCTATTTAGAAATTCTGTAACAAAACCTAACCATATCCAAATTTGGAGATTCTATCCTTTTCTTTTGGTTGATCATCTAAATTTTATTGTCCAATTTCCACATCTATGTTGCATTTATGTTTATGTATTTGACAGATTTTTGAGTATTGGATTGACATGTTCTCTATTTATAAGTTACTAACTCTACTGAGAAAATGATGCAGGTACACAGGTCTATCCAAATTCTTAGGGACAAACAGGAGTTAGCTGAAGCTCAGAAGGAATTGGCCAAATTTCAACTTACACAGGATACATCTAAAAAGAAGGAAGATGTACCAACACCATCTATTCCTGAGCAAAAGAAGCTTGAAGAAAACCCTGATACATCGAACCAGCAATTGGCTCTTGTTTTACCGCATCAGGTGAACCTGCCATCACTTGCACCTAGAGCTTCTGAATCAGTCCAACAGTACAAGGATCAACCTGTGCAACAATCAGCCCCTACCCCTCCTGTGCCACAGCAGGACCGCTATGTTCTTAGCCAAGCTATCGTCTACTACCCACAGTGCCAAGCTCCAGGTATCCAGGACACACAGGGGCAACCATTGCAACCAGAAGTGCAATACTTACCATCAAGACCCGCAGCACAAGATGTTCCAGTCCATGCTCCATCCCAGCCACCTCAGACTGGAAATCAAACACAGCCACAGCCTTACCCTCCTTACCAGCAGCAGTGGCACCAGCAGTCCCCCCAGCCAACTCCAGCACCAGTGGCCCAGACACAACAGACTTTCTCACAACCATTTCCTCCACCCGCACAGAAGCCCCAGCTATCCAATGTGCAGCAGTTTTCACCGCAACCGGTACAGCAGCCCCAATCCAATGCTCAACAGTATCCTCCACCAGTGCAACCACAGCAATCTAGCCCACAGCTTCCTCAGGCAATGCAACCACAACATCCTCCTGTGCAAACTCAGATGAGACCTCAAACCCCACCAAACTACACTCATTATCCACCCCACCAGCCATTGAACCCCAGCACTGAAACTCTTCCTGCCAATGTGGCTATGCAAGGACCCTACAACACTGCTGCTCCATCAGGTGCCAGCCGTTCTGAACCGCCGTATTCGTATGGAGGGCCTGGCATCCCTCCGTCTCAGCCACCGCCGCAGCACAACATGCAAAGGCACCAACTACCACCTTCAAGTCAGAGCTCCTTTGGGCCACCTCCAAGCAAAGGGTCCTATGCTAGCCCTACACAGTATGCTCCGCAGGGCAATCCGCAAGGCTACAACACAGGTTACGCTTACCCACCAAGCGGCCCTCCAGCAGTCCAGCCGCAACAGATGCCTCCAGGTGGAGTCGGCATGAGCCATCCAGGGTCGCATATGATGCGTGGCCATCCCTACGGAGAAATGATGGAGAAGGCGATCACCATGGGATACCCTAGGGACCAGGTGCTGAACGTCACCCAAAGGATGGCCGAGAGTGGCCAGCCAATGGATTTCAACACCCTGCTCGACAGGCTGAACGAAGCAGGGTCGGGAGCACCACCCCCGCGCGCGTGGTGATTGGATCCAGTTTGGGCGCGGTGCTTGGTGTCAGTTATGTGACTTACGACTGTTATCATGCAGCTAAATAAATACGTAAGATCTGGGCTGATGCCGTGTACTGCTTATCTGTACTATGTACATATATAATTGTGAATTTTTCATGTAACTGATGCAGCACTTGTACTACGAACATATCACGCCACTGTTCAGATATGTATATTTCGAAGCCAATTACCGGCAGGCATCCTGACATTTTTGTAGCGTAGCGTGTCATGTGTCAGTCGATGATGTGAACAACTGTTGCCCGTCAACTTAGCTCGCCTGCCGCTTAGCAGTTCCGTAAGGCTCTCTTTTGGATCCCTAATCCAAGGTCTCGTTTAGTTCAAAAAAAATTTACAAAATTTTCTAGATTTTTCATTACATCGAATCTTTAGACGTATGCATGAAGTATTAAATATAGATGAAAATAAAAATTAATTACACAGTTCACATGTAATTTGTGAGACGAATCTTTTGAGCCTAGTTAGTTTATGATTAGACAATATTTGTCAAATATAAACGAAAGGCTACAGTGTTTATTTTTTTTAATAAAAAAAACTGGAACTAAACAAGGCCCAACTATACTCCGTTCCAAACTACGATAGATGTTGATGTTTTGACTTTTGTAGATGTATAGTTTCTGTTATGCACTAAGTACTACGTCTTAGTTCATGCTTAAAACAATGTATCTAGAAAAAATAAAATATTTTATAATTTAGAACGGAGGAAGTAAATTATAGATTAAGATAACTATAATTATAATAATTAGGAGTGTTTGATTATTGTTGGTTAAAGTAACAATACTATAATAACAATGTGATTATCATCAAGAGATTATAATATAGATTATACATCGGATTATTATAATCCAAATTATGTTATATAATCATGAGTGCTTGATTATTGTTGGTTAATAATGTGACAATGGATACAACCCTTAAGTATTGGTCGCTATCAGGTGCGGGCAGATCTTGTGGAAGGGTAATTTGGTTACTAAGCGTCTATTATCTCCATTTAGCAAGTCTTGTGTGGATTACATACATGGTTATTGTAATTTGGTGTTTTGATTATAACAATCCATCCTATAATCTAGACTATTTATCAAAAAGTTGTATATGTATTATTTTTATGAAAATATTTTTCAAGATAAATCTATTCATATGGTTTTCATATTTTAAAACTCAACAACTTAAAAATTATTTATAATTTATATTATCAATATTTGACTCAAATATTGTTTAAATTAAATTTTTTATAGATATAAAGAGAGTGTTTGACTTAAATCTTGTCCAAAACAACTTTAGATACGAAGGAAGTACGTAATTATGTACTCACCCCAAAGCGAAACGTGAAGAAAAAGAGCATAAAAGGCATATTTGCTCGCTCTCGTCTCAAGTGAGCTGGGCAGGAGGCCTAGCGGCGAGCAGAGAACCGAGCTAGGACGATCGAGGAGCCGAGGAAACCTAACGCCTACTCGAAAGGGGTGGGTAAGGGTAAGTCCATTCCGTTTCCACCGCCAAAATCCCCTCCTGCGCCCGTACTCAGATTTGAGATTTCCATTTCTCCGTCCAGCCAGCTCATCGGCTGTACGTCGAAAAAGATCCAGCGACAGGACCGCAGGCCGCGGGTTCGCGACAAGAGGCGAAGCGTCACCTCCTCGCCAGGGCGGCGGCGGTCGACATTTCCGGTGAGAATCCTCTCCTCATTTATCTGTTTATTATTACAAGGAAAAAAATCTCCTATTTTACCCGCAGTAGATGTTAGCCCGAGGACACGGTCAAGTTCCGGAGGTTAGTTTTGGGTGGGGAGAGGAGGACAAGACAAAAAGAATCCGAGCGATCTCAGTGGCAATTCCGTGAATACGCTCCTCTGTTGCCATCGCGCCACCCATTATCTTTTTAAAAAAAAATTAAGGAAAACCCCCCACCCATTTATCTGACCCATCGGCGGCGGCCAACGTCTTCGATCCCCATCCCGGGGATGTCGCTAGCCTACGCGGCCATTCCCTCGGTGTCGGACCTCACGTTCACCACCCGTCCACCCAGATTTCCACTGAGCAAAGGGCCCACGTCGCGCTGCCGTGCACTTCGGGCCCGCTGATCAGTCTCTCAAGACTACTTCATGTACCCGTTGCTGATCTAATCCGCATGCGCTGAGGAGCGGGCCAAAAAGCGTCAGACGGGGAGCGCTGGTCTGTCTGGTCGTTGCGGCCCACCCACGAGCGGGTTTGCGTGGGGCCCCACTTGCCATTGGCGCATTCCTCGAGCGGCGCGGCGGGCTGCGCCTCTGTCACGACACGAGCCTCTGGCGTTTGCCTACGTATCTTCCTTGCGGCTGCGCGTCAGATGGGATGAGCAGGAGACGCACACGCAAGCAACCACTTGCGTAAACAGGGCCTTGTTTACTTTACCTAAAAACCAAAATCTAACTTTTTAAAATTTCTCGTCATATCAAATCTTACAGTATTAAATAAAAATAAAAATAAAAATTATTTATATAATTTATTTATAAATCGTGAGACAAATCTTTTAAATTTAGTTAGTTTATGACTGAACAATATTTGTTAAATAAAAACAAAAATAGTATAATGTCAAAATTCAAAAAAAAATGAATCTAAACAAGACCCAAATCGCCCGCTGGTTAACGTTGTACCAGGGATTGTTATTTCTATATAAAAAAAAGTTAGGCAAGGGGACAGCAAGCCTGGGCAAATTATCCGATACTCATTACCCGTACCCGAATTACCCGAACTCGAGGTACCCGATTCTAAATTCGGATAGCAATTTTGATTACTCAAAATTAGTTTGGGTAATTCGGGTAGTATCCCCGGTACTCGAACTACCGAATTACCCAAATATTTGTCTATATCTTTGTATTTTATCATGTGTTATTAGTTAAATATTAGAACTTATCAATTTATCAGAACATAATTCTCTTTGTTTGAACAAGTGATAGTAATATATTATTCTCTACAAAATTCTATTGAAATTCTATACAAATTGCTGCTGAAATTATATATAAATTGCTATTGAAATTTTGTATAGTGTGTTGTTTTTTGAAAATTCGGGTAAATCGAGAATACCCAAACCCGAATTATCGGGTACCCGAAATTGCAGGTAGTGTTTTTTTAAGACTAATATCGGGTAGCAATTTTCATTACCCGAATTTTAAATTATCCGAACTACTCGACCCGAAAAAAATCGGGTAACCCGAATGCCCAGAGCTAGGGACAGCGTGCCAGTCGCGGAATCTAAACATGCTGCGTCGTAATAGAATGGGAAAGAAATGGTGCTACTTTTATTTTAAGCAAAATATATGTTTGAAACAGATCGAGCTTTTTATGTGGAAGCAAGCAAATGCCAAATGGTCGTCGCGTCTACTTTTACGGACCTTGGCATTCGACGGAAATACAGTGATGTTTGCTCTTTTGTGATTATTAGCTTTCTAGTGGTGCACAAAAACTGACAGCGCACGAACGGCAAAGGCAAGCAAAAGGTCTGTTTGGAGCTTGAAACAGAAGGGATTAGCGCATTAGTCCACGAACAAGTGTCACAATGATAGGTCCCGTCGCAAAAGCCGTCGTAGTTATCAGAAACGGGTCATAAAGCTTCAGGTCTTTGTGTTGCCGTCACTCTTAAGTTTCATGCTACCCTCTACTAGTAGATCATTTTCTGGAGTTTATTCGACCGTGTTCCTTTTGGGTCTGTCTGTGTCCTCAAGATGCGATATGCTGTTCTTGTTCACCGCTCTGAATTTGCTGCGGTGTTTTGACAGTAAAATAGTGTGGTAGTCACCGTTCTCGCGGCCAAATCTTTCATTTTTAGTGGGGGGGCACGGCACGTGAACGGCATGTAGCGAAATGTTTCCCATTTGCAGAAAGTAGGAGTAAAAAAAGCTAAGAGATTCTTGTACCTTATGGCCCCAATTATATTAAAAAGTTCTTGCTCTTTATCACCCTTATAAATCAAAAGTTCCCACGCCTTGAATCCCTTTTGTTGAAGCCAAAAAAAAAATTAAAAAAAAAACTTCTCGAATTCGCTACAGTTCTTTTTGTTAATTTTTTTGACGTAATTTTCTGTTAAAAAAATTCGACAGCTGCATGCCGCACACTTTATCGACCTGGATTTCCAAACCTCGAGCACTTTTTCCTCAACCCCTAATCCCCTAGGGCCGAACTAGACCAAGCATCAGAACCTGCTCGAAACGATTGGTGAAACCCCACCTTCCAAATTGCTCATCATCCACACCATCTGTTCATCGTCGTCATCATTGTTCCCCTCCAAATACAGCGCACAGAAACACTAGCATCCCATGGCTGCTGGTTCTGGTTAGAAAGAAACCCCAGAAGCAAAGCGAACCAAACCCATTCCGACCCACCCGGCCTCGCGGCCGGATCACACTTCACTCGAGTACGGGCTTGCCCCCGAAAAGCTGAAGCAAACAAAACGCAAACGGCTCATCCCATCGCATCACATGATTCCCACCTCATCAGCGCCGCATCGCGTCACCGCAATCTCGCTCGCAGTCGCAGTCCTCGTCGCCCCAGATTCCCATGTACTGCTCCTCCTGCCAACAATGGCTTGATTTCGCACTCCGCACTCGTCACTGCGCCTGCGGCTGGGCGCTGACGCCTTCCCCGTTTTTTTTTGCAGCTCCGCGACGACCGCTAGCCGCGAGGGATGAGCCTCCTCCGCAACCGCCGCACCGCCGCGGCGGCGGCGGCGGCGGGAGGAGGTGGGGGGAACCCGGAGCCGGCGGCGTACAACATCATCCCGATCCACGACGTGGTGATGCACGGGGACCACCCGTCGCTGCGGTTCCCGGAGGTGCGCGCGGCCGTGGAGGCGCTGGCGCACGCGGCGGACCTGCCGCCGCCGCCGCTCGCCCGCGCCTGGGACGCCTTCCGCGCCGACCTCTTCGACTGGCTCGGCGCCACCTTCGGCTTCCAGCTCCACAACGTCCGCAACCAGCGGGAGCACCTCGTGCTCCTCCTCGCCAACGCGCAGCTCCGCAAGGGCGGCACCCTCCCCACCGACCACCCCGCCGACGTGCTGCACCACTCCGTCGCGCGGGACATCCGGAGGAAGCTCCTCAAGAACTACAAGGCCTGGTGCTCCTACCTCGGCAAGAGGCCGCACGTCCATGTGCCGCCCAGCGGCGGGCGCCGTGTCGCGCAGGGGGTCGGCCTTGACACGCGCCGCGACCTGCTGTACACCGCTCTCTACCTCCTAATCTGGGGCGAGGCGGCCAATCTGAGGTTCATGCCGGAGTGCCTCTGCTACATCTTCCACTACATGGCGCTCGACCTCAACCATGTCATCGACCAGTCGATTGATATCGAGACAGGACGGCTATCTATTCCTGCGGTGCACGGTGAGGATGCTTTCCTTGAGAAGGTTGTGAAGCCGATATATGACGTGCTCAAGGCCGAGGTGAAGTTCAGCCGGGACGGGACCAAGCCACACTCGGCCTGGAGGAACTATGATGATGTGAATGAGTACTTCTGGAGCCGCCGAGTTTTCAGGCGGCTCCAATGGCCCCTGTCACCAGCCAGGAGCTTCTTTATACCGCCAGGAAACCCTGGGCGTATTGGCAAGACTGGTTTTGTTGAGCAGAGGTCGTTCTGGAATGTGTACCGCAGCTTTGATCGGGTATGGGTGATGCTCATTCTCTTCTTTCAAGCAGCAATGATCGTTGCATGGGATGGCCGCACTCCGTGGAATAGCCTTCGCTACCGTGACATCCAGGTACGGGTGCTGTCTGTGTTCATCACCTGGGCTGCGCTGCGCATTGTGCAGGCAGTGCTTGATGCAGGCACACAATACAGTCTCGTGAGGAGGGATACTGTATTGCTCGCTGTCCGGATGGTGCTCAAGGTGCTTGTTGCTGTTGGGTGGACTATCACATTCATTGTGCTCTATGTTCGAATGTGGGATCAGAGGTGGCGCGATCGTAGGTGGTCTTTTTCTGCCAATTCCAGGGTGTTAAACTACCTTGAGGCAGCTGGTGTGTTTCTCATCCCACAGGTGCTTGCACTTGTGCTCTTCATCGTCCCATGGATTCGGAATTTTCTGGAGAAAACCAATTGGAGAATTCTATATGTGCTCACCTGGTGGTTCCAGACCCGTACGTTTGTTGGACGTGGTGTGAGGGAGGGCCTCATTGATAACATCAAGTATACCACATTCTGGGTGTGCCTTCTCACTGCTAAATTCGGCTTCAGTTACTTTCTCCAGATTAGGCCGATGGTGGAGCCAACAAAGACTATTCTCAGCCTCCATGACATTAAGCGTAACTGGTTTGAGTTTATGCCTCACACAGAGCGGATTGCTATAATCTTTCTGTGGGCTCCAGTTGTTCTTATTTATCTCATGGATATTCAGATATGGTATGCGATCTTCTCATCACTTACGGGGGCACTTATCGGGCTGTTCTCACATCTTGGGGAGATTCGCAGTGTTGAGCAGCTGCGCTTGAGATTCCAGTTCTTTGCCAGTGCAATGCAGTTCAATCTGATGCCTGAGGAGCACCTGGATGCTGTGCGTGGCGGCCTCCGAAGTAAGTTGTATGATGCTATCAATCGCATCAAGCTGAGATATGGCTTTGGTCGACCATATAGGAAGATTGAAGCTAATGAGGTGGAAGCTAAGAGGTTTGCACTGATATGGAATGAGATTATTCAGACATTTAGAGAAGAGGACATCATTAGTGACAAGGAAGTTGAGCTTCTTGAGCTACCACCAGTTGTGTGGAAAATTCGTGTGGTGCGCTGGCCATGCTTCCTGCTAAATAATGAGCTGCTTCTTGCTCTTGGTCAGGCAAAAGAGCTAGTAGCTGACGACAGGGCACACTGGACAAGGATATGTAAGAATGAGTACAGGCGATGTGCTGTCATTGAAGCTTATGACAGTATACGACACTTACTGCTGGAGATCATTGAGGATAGAACTGTTGAGCACATCATTTTCAGTCAGCTGTTCTTTGCATTTGATGCTGCAATGGAGAATGGGAAATTTTCTGAAGAATATAAACTTGAACTGTTGCCTGAAATCCATTCATCTGTAATCACCTTAGTGGAACTGCTACTGAAGGAGAAGAAGGATCAGACCAAGATAGTAAATACTTTGCAGACTCTTTATGTCTTTGCAATTCATGATTTTCCAAAGAACAAAAAGGATATGGAACAGCTGAGGCAAGAGAGGCTAGCACCACCAACACTAGAGGAATCCCGTCTCCTCTTTGAGGATGTCATAAAATGCCCAAACAATGATGATGTTAGCTTCTACAAACAGGTGAGGCGCCTCCATACAATTCTCACCTCCAGGGATTCTATGAACAATGTCCCAAAGAATCCAGAGGCTCGACGGCGTATCACTTTCTTCAGCAACTCTCTATTCATGAATATGCCTCGCGCTCCAACAGTTGAGAAGATGATGGCATTCAGTGTTTTAACCCCATACTACAATGAAGATGTGATGTACAACAAGGACCAGCTTCACCGTGAGAATGAAGATGGTGTCTCAATTTTGTTTTATCTCCAAAAGATTTATGAAGATGATTGGGGAAACTTTTTAGAACGTATGCAGAGGGAGGGAATGACTGATGACAATGAAATTTGGGGTAACAAATATCAGGAGCTCCGACTCTGGGCCTCGTATAGAGGACAGACCTTAGCACGGACTGTTAGGGGAATGATGTACTACCACAGGGCTCTCAAGATGCTTGCTTTTCTTGATACCGCCTCCGAGGTAGACATCACAGAGGGGACAAAACATCTTGCATCCTTTGGTTCAATTAGGCATGAGAATGATGTGTATCCCATGAATGGTGGTTTCCGGCAACAACCACAAAGGAGGTTAGACAGAGGAACCAGTACTGTAAGCCAATTGTTTAAAGGTCAGGAAGATGGTGCTGCTCTCATGAAGTACACCTACGTGGTCACTTGCCAGATATATGGAAAGCAGAAAATTGCTAAAGATCAACGCGCCGAAGATATTTTAAGTCTCATGAGGAAAAATGAGGCACTCCGTGTTGCTTATGTTGACGAGGTCCATCACCAAGGCTATACTCAGTACTATTCTGTCTTGGTAAAGTTTGACCAGGGTTTACAGAGGGAGGTTGAGATATACCGGATTAGGTTACCAGGTGAACTGAAGCTTGGGGAAGGAAAACCTGAAAACCAGAACCATGCCATCATATTCACAAGAGGCGATGCAGTTCAGACAATTGACATGAACCAGGATAATTATTTTGAAGAGGCCCTCAAAATGCGTAACCTGTTAGAGCAGTACAACTATTATCACGGGAGCAGAAAACCAACACTTCTGGGAGTTCGGGAACATGTTTTCACTGGATCAGTCTCTTCACTTGCTTGGTTCATGTCTGCACAGGAGACAAGCTTTGTTACCCTTGGTCAGCGTGTCCTAGCTAATCCATTGAAAGTACGGATGCATTATGGGCATCCTGATGTATTTGACCGCCTTTGGTTTTTAACTCGGGGTGGTATAAGTAAGGCATCAAGAGTGATCAATATCAGCGAGGACATCTTTGCTGGTTTCAACTGTACCTTACGTGGTGGCAATGTTAGTCACCATGAATATATTCAGGTTGGTAAGGGCCGTGATGTTGGCCTCAATCAGATATCAATGTTTGAAGCAAAGGTTTCCAGTGGCAACGGTGAGCAGACCCTTAGTAGGGATGTATACAGGCTTGGTCATAGACTGGATTTCTTTCGGATGCTCTCTGTGTTTTATACAACAGTGGGGTTCTACTTCAACACAATGCTGGTGGTCTTGACAGTTTACACATTTGTTTGGGGACGCCTGTATCTAGCTCTCAGTGGTCTTGAGGCTGGTATTCAGGGCAGTGCTAATTCAACCAACAACAAAGCCTTGGGTACTGTGCTTAATCAGCAGTTCATCATACAGCTTGGCTTCTTCACTGCCTTGCCAATGATTATAGAAAACTCTCTTGAACAAGGTTTCCTACCTGCTATCTGGGATTTTTTCACAATGCAAATGAATTTTTCATCTGTGTTCTACACATTTTCCATGGGAACTAAGAGCCATTACTATGGCCGGACAATCCTTCATGGTGGTGCAAAATACCGTGCTACTGGTCGTGGTTTTGTTGTGCAGCACAAGAGTTTTGCTGAAAATTACAGGCTGTATGCTAGGAGCCACTTCATAAAGGCAATAGAACTTGGAATAATATTGACTGTGTATGCTGCACACAGTGTTATTGCCAAGAATACACTTGTTTACATAATCATGAATATATCTAGCTGGTTTCTGGTGGTATCATGGATTATGGCTCCATTTGCTTTTAATCCATCTGGTTTTGATTGGTTGAAAACAGTGTACGATTTTGATGATTTCATGAACTGGATATGGTATCCCGGTGGTCTCTTTTCTAAGCCTGAGCAGAGCTGGGAAGTGTGGTGGTTTGAGGAGCAAGATCATCTACGGACCACTGGTCTTTGGGGAAAGATTTTGGAAATACTGTTAGATCTCAGGTACTTCTTTTTCCAGTATGGGGTTGTGTACCAGCTGAAGATAGCCAACAATAGCAGAAGTATTGCTGTCTATCTGCTTTCCTGGATATGTGTGGCTGTGATTTTTGGTGTGTTCGTCCTAATGTCCTATGCTCGAGACAAGTATGCCGCAAAGGAGCACCTTTACTACCGGGTTGTCCAAACTGTTGTCATCGTTCTTGCAGTGCTGGTGCTGATATTGTTTCTGAAGTTCACGGAATTTGAAATCATTGACATCTTCACTAGTCTTTTGGCATTTATTCCTACTGGTTGGGGCTTGATTTCGATCGCTCAAGTAATTCGGCCATTCATCGAATCCACTGTGGTGTGGAACAGTATTATTTCTGTGGCTCGCTTGTATGAGATACTGCTTGGAGCATTCATTATGGCACCAGTTGCATTGCTGTCCTGGTTGCCGGGATTTCAAGAAATGCAGACAAGGGTACTTTTCAATGAAGGTTTCAGCAGGGGCCTCCAGATATCCCGTATTCTTACTGGAAAAAAGACAAATACAGTTTGAGGTACTTAAGATTTCACAACGACCCTTGATTATTTGCATAGCCTCTTTACATTGTAGTACAGAGTAACCACAAATTTTGTGGACTAATTTGCATGTTAACTGGGGTCCATTGTCGAGCTTGACTGGAACTCTAATATTTTTAGGCCTCACTGTTTCTGTTATATACTTTGCTCATAGTTAATGTTACGAGTGCATTGATTAGTGAACAAATCATTAGTACCTTTGTTTTGATTGGTTATTCACAGTCTGCATCACAATACTGTTAGCTTCAGGTAGCACAATAGCCAACTAAGTTGATTGCACAACAGTCAATTAAAGCTGGATGTGAATTCGTTTATAAAAAATTAAAATGGCATCCAAAACTTGAACAAAATCTTTGTTTCATGGTCACCACAATAGGAGCAGAATATCCCTGTATAGCACCGTGCTGTAGCGGCAGTTAAACTTGATAAACTTGCAAGTGGAAATAGTGTTATGTGGACTTTTAGTTTAGGATGTGCAGTTGCTGGGTGCTGACTGTTTTGAGTTTTCCTGAACAGGTTCTGACCCAGATTGTCGAGGACTTGTGGTATAGCAGCGGTGCTCTATCTTCTATGTACAGCTTAGCAATTCAGTATGGAAGGGCTTTGTGCTTACTGATGTAGCTATCTAGTTTAGGAGTCCAGATTTCTGATTTTGGCAATTGAGATCATCAATTTTTGTACATTGGTAGCGCTAGTTGTGTGTAGCTGATTCTATTGCAGCAGCACCGGTGAGCTCTGGTGACTTATGTGTTAACCTCTGCTGGAAGCTACATCTTTTGTGCTAGCAACTGTGATGTGAGTGCTGTTGCTCTGCTGAAGGTATAAAGGTTGCTGGAAGGAATTTTCCTGGATGTGGCCGATCATATGAGCGATCCATTTTGGTGAAGGTACTGGTGCCAAATTTATTCATCGTATTTGTCGTCCTGATGTAGCGAGCTGCTGGTGTTTGTTTGAGCTATTGACTCATCGTGTCGGTCCCCCGGGTTGGCAGTGCGCTCCAACTCCATCCGGGCTGCTGCTTCGATGGCTCGACTGCTCGACTGCTCGAGCCACCAGGAGGACGTGGACAGCCGGACACTATCGACCAAGACTAGACGGACGAGGGCCATGACTCGTGGCGGCGGTCGTGCGCACGCAGTAGCACTGGTCGGGCCAGTCCAGTTGTTAGGGCTCCCAATGCACTTTTTTTTTTTTGAACCTGGGAATTGCATTACTCAGCTGCTGCAATGTCAGCATTGACAATTACAAGTACATTACTTGGGGTGGAGCTTGTAATGAGCTCATCACCTTCAACGCACTCGTAACCTAGAGCTGCTCAAGCATGGGGAGCTCTATTACAATCCCTATTCTTTAACACACACTCAAACTGTAGAAAATTAGAGTGCACAAGGGCCTTCAGTTCATCAACCAAGTTGCCTTCAGGTCTAGCGCAGGGTTCAGCTGAAAAAAAGTTGTTGCTGTACCATCAAAGCACCTGTTTCCATAATCAATCTTCCAATACCCAAGTCTAGCGCCGTTTGGACGCCTTGCAGACAGGCTATTAGCTCGGCTTGGAAAGCACTCAACAGTTAATCAACCTTCCCCACTTCCTGTTAGGATCACATCTCCATAAGTATCACGAACTTTTTGCTCCAGCAATTGCGCGATAGGATCTCGACATTTCGTGAACATCAAATTTTAAAACTGGGCATCGAAGTATGGATGCCTGTTTTTCAAAGTGGTTTTGCCTATATATATGTTTTTAAAATAAAAAATATGATACATCACAAATCATTTAAATAAAAAATAAAAGCAGCATAAACATTTCCTAAAAATATAATTTATTTTATGATGCTAGTTGGATCTTCTTACCTGTTTACAATGCTAATGATTTTTTGCTCGTAGTCACGATCACTATTTATTTAAATTATTGTTGTGTGCTACATTAGACTAGGAGTTCAACCAAAAGGGTCCAATGGATTCCGAGTACGCAAGCAAAAGATCTCACAGGCGACGCTAACCTCCCAGATGCCATTATCCACCATATATAGATCGCATTTAAACATCACATGCCTAGTGGTTTACTTTATTTGAATTGCTTGAGTATAGGTTTTTTTTTAAAAAAAAAGGTTCCAAAAAAACGGGGCATCAAACCTGCAATCAAAATAAATCAAGGCACCACAATAATTTAAATAAATAATGGTCGCAACTATGAGCAATAAAATAACAGTAACAATAGATTGTATTTTTAGAAGAAAAAGAATTGGTACTAATTTCTTACTTTTTATTTATTTAAAATGAAATAGCTATTGGTTTTTTAGAGATTTAACCATATATTTTATTATTTTTAGAAAAATTCGCAGATAGGAAAACTACACATTAAAACCAATCAAGGGCCAAAGTTGTCGGTTTCGATGATAACTAGTTTTAAATTTTGATGACCAAAATCAGACTTTGCGGTATTTGATGGCTAAAAATATACTTCTTTAAAAAAATAATATACAGGTTTCAATAATTGTACTAGGAACTTGATGAAATTCATATAGTGCTATAGATGATGCATTTTTCTATAAATTTGAACTAAGCTGGAGTAATTTGACTTAATGATAAAGATGAAGTAAACTATCATCCGTAACCGGAAGAGGCCTACCGTGGAAAGGATTCACCGGATGCAGGTAAGGTGAAGACTGAAAAGCACCAGCTCCACGTCAAGAAACCATATGGGTCCTTGAGATAACTTAGAAGCTAAATCAGCATTTGAACATACTACGCTTAGACCAAAATGCAAAAAGTGTGAACAGCCTTTAACCAAGTTTATTCATTCCAGATCTACATGATCAGGCAGGTCAAGACCAAAGTCTTTTTGACAGCTAGTCAGCCAAAATAAATCTCAGTAACAATTCTGCAAATTTCATACAAACTGGAATCCCAGAGCATAAAACATGTTTTAACTGAGATGCCAAGTACTTTAAATTCACGAGGTATTCCATAATCCAGACCAGATACCATCACTGCAGGTCTCCAATAACGACAAATCATCCATCTACAAATAGAAACACAATAATCTGAGCTCAAGCTCTGAACTAGCATCATAAAAGTTAGCTGCGATGAAAGCTACATTTGCTCTATGTTTCATTTATAATGGGCAAAACCAAGGCAACAGAGATGGCAAAACAAATAGCACGGTCTAGTCTTCATCCAAGATGACCTCTCCATCGAACTAATCACAGGCCTATAGAGATGCAATGAAGTCAAGAAACATACAGTACAGAGATAAACAATATTTATATTGGAGAAATAACCTCACTATTACTCGCTATGCCTATCAGAATCAACTAGCACAGAGAACATTTTGTAAGAAAAATGGAAATTTGCTAGAAATTTGTAATAGACATATCTTATCATGGATGTTCCTTAAAATCGGAACGGACCTGTAGATCTGAGGTGACGGGATAATAGTCTGCTACGTTCCATCTAGAGACTGTCACACGTCATCATTACCAGCTGGGCCAATACAAAATAATCAGTCTCCTTTTTTTTCCTCAATTTTGTAATTAATGATGATGTTACATTCAAATTTATAAATGCTATTCTTAAATCCACCAATAGTTCGACTTCAGCAAACCACAGGCAAAAGTCCAGCCAGGAAAGAAATCTCTCGTTTTGCCAAAAGGTCCACAAAATCAATAAGAGATCGCTCAGAGTGAGTGGGAATCTTAGACATGGCATAACAATCGTGGCACAGCAGCTCTAGGTAAAGCATTTTGCAATTCCACAAGGAATAATTAAAATACCTGGCTCAATACAATGTATGGCTCATAAAAATGCAGACTTCTTTTGTTCCATATTGTACATCTTAATATGCAAGTGCAGTAGTTCACAATAGATGAATTTAGATGCAATTCCATAAGATAAAGATAGCGGGCTCTTCTTTCCACAAATCATTCTGACACATGAACTAGTGATGGAAACTAGCCATCAACAGTTATTATTGATGGAATCTTTAAAAATTATTCACCTTTTGGGTCCCTGAAGTTCATCTATCTTGACCTACAACAATGGCCATGTGGAAAGTATAAGATTGATTTCAATATGAAAACTTTGCTACCATATTTCAGTTCTGAACTAGAAAATGTTTATGGCTTCCATGTTGTTAATGAGACAGGTACTAAAGGCAAACTTAAAACACATATAGGCACAAACCTTAGGAACTGTGTAAGGAAGTCACACACCTTCCTACCTTGTTCATATAAAAATGTTTGAAACTGCTAGTCTAACTAGAAAAATGGCAATGCTATAGAGGGAAAATATGAAAAACATCTAGAGCAACCAAACTCAAGGACTCGTAAAAGGTGATCTGATGTAAGCTAAATATACATTATTACATTATGTAATGTATATGATAACAAACTTTTGGGACATCCTACAATGGTACTGAAATTATCTTGTGCAGAGCTCTAGTACTCCTAGTCAGAGCAATGTGAGCTCGTATTCATTTACATTGAACTGAATCTGATACGGGAGCAAAAAAGACAAAAAAAAGGTTGACAGGAGTAGAAGAATCAGGTTGGTGTTCCATTGTGGGAGCTTGAATGTCAATCAAGGAAAAAGTGATTGCCTGTTTGTTTGGTCATACAACATTAACTTGGCTTGCTAAATTTGTTGCAGCAATCAACATGCTTGAGATCAAAATTACCCCCAGAAACATCAAATTCTTATCACTACTCTGGATGACCTAAAAGATATGCATCAACGAAGGAAAACGGGTGCGTGCGAATTGTGATCGGGCTTAAGCTGTCTCCTATATGTGGCAACAAGCTAATATGGTAAATAACAAATTATAATCTAACATTGCGAAGCAAGGAAATGAAACTGAGACCAGGGCAAATCACCTTCTGATAGCCAACCGAATCCCTTGCAAGCCGGGGCAGCGAGTAGCGACGTCATGAGCGCCGAAGCCGTGGCGCTGTGCATGGGCATCAGGGACTCCAGGCACACGCTGCTCATCTCCACCGGCGACCTACAGAGCGAAACAACAGACAACGATATATCTGAGTAACAATTTCAAACAGAGCAAGCCAAAAAAAAAAGGACAAAAATACAACGGCTCCACGGTCCCAAAACCTAAGATAGTGGGCACCTTAGGAGTGCGCGGGGGGCAGAGGTGGGCATCCGCCTCGGCAGCGGAGCCGGTCCGGCACGCGAGGCGGCTCTGGCTGCCGCGCTGCGGAGTGATGATGAGCCGCTGGACCGGAGGAAGGATCTCGCAGCTGAGGCGGCGGCGGCCATTGCGGCGGCGAGGCAGGCGGGTGCTGTGTTCTTCTGCGCTGTGGTGGCCGGCGCGACTCCCCCAGTGGAGGAGTGCAGGGACGGAGAGAGATGCCAATAAACCCTACGGCTGTGCTGGGCCGGGTATGGCGGCCGGTGGGTTGGTTCGTCGTTGCGGCCGAAACCAGATTGAGTTGGCCCATGCGCGGATGGGCCTGGCTCCTCCGCCGAAGGTACCGTTTGATCGCCCCAAGCCCCCAATGATGTGGATTAAGGACGTTGGCCTTTTCTAAAAAAAAAAGACATGTATAAGTGTCCGTCTAAGTTATACTCAATCAAAAAAATTATGACAAGTCAAAACTTTTAGTCATCAGTTGGTTTATTTCTAAATAATTGGAGCACCAATATTTACGGGAGTTTTCTACTGTTGTTATGGCACTCGACCAATTGCACAGCTATGTTTGTTGCTCTACTTGATTTTGTCAAATCTAAGTTTTAGCTTATCATGATTATGGTTAGACAAGAATTGGAATCCAACCCAGCAGACCCTAATTCGTGCAAGTTTAAATCCTCCTCAATGTCCTCCAAGTCCTCGTGGTTTAGGGATGAAACGAGGATGAAATTATTTCGGACGGGTTTCGTACCTGAGCTGCACGGCAATCTTGCCGTCTTGCCGAGACGGGCGGTCGCGGGGAGGAGATAGGGAATAGCATAGGAAAACGGAACCTACCTCGTGTCGTGTGGTCCATGCACGTCAACAACCGGACAGCAAAGTTAAGCCTGGGGATGAGAGCACCTTTTTGCGTTGGTTGTGGTGGTCTCGCCTAATCCAAACCCTACGCTACCAAATTATCAAAAACCATCCAAAATACTAATACTAGTATAGTAGCTGTATAATGCTGGCGCGATACTGCTGCGCTGCTCAAAAAAACAGCTGGATATGTTCATGTTGAGAAGCACTTTTCAGCCGAACCTCAAGACAGGGCTGCCGATCGAATTTTAATGGACCGAACGATCTGTTGCACGTACTGCATCAAATAAAGTGGCAGCGGGTACATGACATTGGGACGTTGGTTGGTGTGTAAGCGTAACGAGATGGATGCAAGTGTACACGTCCAGCAGTCAACAGTTTTGTCATGCACATTGGCTCGTCAAAATTATGGCCTGCACTCGTACCGTTTGTGTCCGGCCGCTAGACTAGATGGGATGAAATTAATTGCGCGTAGCCGTGAGTAGCCGATCGACGGCGTGAAAATATATGTCGACTGTACCAATTTAAATAAAATATTCGAGTATTAGTATATAGGACGATTGAAAATGAAAATAAACGAAGCAATTTAAAGTGCTCAGGTGTTCGTGCAAAAATAAATAAATAATGGGATTGATATCAATCATGCCCTTCAATTCGAGGACAAAAGGCTTGATATCATTTTTTTTTTCCTTTTCGCTGGGACAACGAGTGCCTTCGACCGGGTACGAAAAGTTGGTGCATGAATTGGCTGCTGGTTGGTGTACCATTAACAAGATGGATCCAAGTGTCCAGCAGGCAACAGTCCACAGTTTTGTCATCCATGCACACAGGAACGTCGAAATTGTGGCCTACTACAACATGGCGTTCGTCCCGCTGTCTGCTGATGAAATTATTATTGTGATGTACGGGGGGGCACGGATCAATGTGGGAGAAAAAAAACAAAAATCACCCTGCGTAACTATTGTAAGTTCGTACAGTTTTTAACCTTCTGATCATTGCAGCCACACAAATTGGATCAGCGTGCACCGACACATGAACAGTAACGTGGATATACAGTGGGCATTTTGATCTGCAATACACAGTACAAGATTCTATTGTAGTACGTACACACACACACTACTTAATTCATTGGTTGCGTCACCGTCAGTGCACGTAGGCGTGCACAGAAGCAGGCAGCTGGTTCTACCCACAAACTACTCGATTGCAGCAAACGAGGAGAGCACACGATGCGATCACCACTGGTAGTAGTAGTAGTAACACACGACTGAGTACTGACACATGACACGATGCAAACTCATGGAATGTATAATCCGCTCTGGCCTGCTTCCTCCTGGAACCCGCCGTTCGTGTTCCGATCCATGGCTGCATTCCCGAACTCCTCGCCGTTGCCGTACTGCTGCTGCTGGTGGTAGCTACCGCCTCGGGGTCGGCCGTACCCGGAGCCGAACTCCTCCTCCTCCACGTCGGGGCGCGTCCGCATGGGGTTCGACTCGCGGCCGTAGCCGTACCTGCCGGCCTCCACGTCGTAGTAGTAGCGGCCGTTCTGGTACAGCCTCGTGTCGCTCATCCCGTAGTCCCGCTGCTCCTGCTCCTGCTGCCTGTGGAAGCCCGTGTAGTACCACGGTGGCCGGCCCCTGCCGCTGCCGTTTTCCGGGTACGGCTGGACGCCGTCGAGGTCTCCTCCGGCGCCTCCTGCCTCCTCGGTGCGGGTGGTGGTGGCCGGCACGTCGGTGGGCGGCCGGCCCCTACCGCTGCCGTCTTCGGGGAACGTCGTCCGGACGCGTTCGCGGTCGCCACCGCGGCCTCTTACAGGGCCCGCCGCCTCCACGGTACCTGCGGTGGCCGGCACGTCGGTCGTCGTCGTCGTCAGCTTCTCGGCGTTGCGGTGCACGCCACGGCGGAAGTAGTCCGGCGGGTAGTTCTCCTCGGGGCGGCCGTAGAGCCCGTACCCACGGCCGCTGCCGCCGCCCGTCGAGGGGCGCGAGAACGCCGGCGCGGCATCGGTGTCCGCGGCCGCGGCGTGGGTGGGCACGGACGCAGCCTTGTCGGGCTCAACGGTGGCTTCCGCGGGACGCGCGGTCTTGCTGAAGAAGAAGCGGCCACCGCCCCACGCGTCCGCCGAGCGAGGCGCCGCGACGGCGAGCACGGCCACTGATAAGGCAGCGAGGAAGAGGTGGCGAGCAGAGGCAGCCATCGGGTCCGAAACCGTCGGTGGCTGGTGACTGTGTGTGTTTCCGTGCGCGCCCACTTATTTATAGCGCGGTCCGGTCCGGGTCCGATCCGGGTCCAGCGACCACCGGCGGTGCAGGACGGTACAATCAGGTCTCGCAGCTAACAGCGGTAGAAAGCTGATGGGAACAGAAACTGAAAGGCATCAGAAGACAGTGGTGTGGGTGGTCACTGATCAGGTCGGGGGGGCGCCGATGATGGCGGGGGAATTGGGATTGATGAGTGGGGGAGGAGACGACGGCCGGGAGAGCGTGCGCGGCGCGGTGTGCATGATGGAATTTGGTGCACGCTGGCTAGCTGAGAGAGGCTGTTCTGAGAGCATGTGAGATCTATAGGAGACACGCGGAGGGGCTGGCATTGATGGAAGTCATGTCTCGTGAGGTATGAACAGGGAGCAGGCGATTATTATTTTCCGGGTTCCGGGCGTGGGCACTGGGCGTGAGATTTTAATGGCTACTGCTCGCTCCACATGATCCATTTATCACTAGCTCGAGTTACTGTCATGCTTTGGTTCTAAGCGAGGATCAATCCTTTATTACTGGGGTGTACAGATCGACCACAAAAAGGCCGAGCGTAGTGTTTGATCCGTCTTACTTGTACTGACTACTAGTTACTACTAGTAGTGACAAGCAACGCAGCATGCTAAAACTAACAAGCCCTATCTATATAGTACGCCATGATCAGAATTCAGAAGAGGAGGCACAAATTGTCAAGCAGTGACAGTCTCACAGGACTCCAGCAGTACTCATGTCAAGACGTCAAGTCGTGCCAGCTGCCAGCACAGATCTCGGAGCGAAAGTTACCTCTTCCTAAAGGGGAAAGAGATTGCCGCTTTTAGATTTACTATAACACATGAAATCATTGAAGCTTACGTAGCTCAAAGCGGCGGCAGCCGAGAGCTGCATTTTCTCTCTCTTTTGAGGCTTTTCTTATCCCTTTCTCTCGCTGGATCACCTCTTCATGCGATGCGAGATCAAGGTGATTGGTGAGTAAAGCCCACCATCTCGGCTGGACCGGATCGGGCATTCGGGTTGTTCCGCCATTCTCGCCGCTCGCTCTCGCTCTGCCGCTGCAGCATGATCCAACACGACCGCGCATGGATCGCGGAACTGCAACAGCCCGGACAATTGCACAATTCGGCCCACATCGACACGGTCACGTAGAGAGAAGGGATTCGGCACTGAAGAAGTCCTTTTACAGCCCGAAGTTTGTAGTCCGTGTACTGATCGGTCCAAGATATATAGACAGGGATTGGCCTACGGGAGCCTTATTCTCTTGGGCCTTCGGTATGGGCCATTAGGACGACCATGCTACTACAGTCCAATGCTATTCTCGAGATAGAGGGGATGGAGAGAGAGAGAGAGAGAGTATTTGGAGGGAACGTCTGTGTGGTCTCTATATTGCCGGTAAATTTTACGTCTAACTAGCGATTGTATATTATGCGCATTAAATCAGAGGTAGCATATAGGACATTGATTTATTTTGGTTTTGGTACACTCTATTATGCACTTATTTGTGACTATATATAGTAATTTTTTTCTACTAAACAAACTCAAATGAAAACAATTTCAATTACAAAGTTTTATATCTTGCCAAATACTATGACTTTAGTATAGAATGTGTCTCTATAAAAGACTTTTTGAAAATATTAAAACTTTGAATGTCAAAAATATGTTAATTTAAAATAAATGTTCATACTCTAAACAATTTCTTTATTAGGCCATGAAACACACTATGTACACAAAACCTCGGCAGTGGCGGTTGTAAACGCATTTCTACTAATGTTTCTTACAACCGCCATTGTTAGGGGCCAGTGGAAATAGATCTTTCCACTGGCGGTTAAGACAACTGCTTAGGGAAATAGATTTCTATTGGTAGTTCAGCTAAGACAACCGCCGGTGGAAACATTCATCCAGAAAAATAGAAAAAAATTATTGGTAATTTCTCCATCCAAGATCGTTTACAAAATTTGTATTTCAAATTTGACAACTTCGAATGTAGTTTTGTATGACAAGATGATTTCAAATGAAAAAATTATCAACTATAAAGATTTATAACTTTTAGGGTTCTACAACATTTATTTTGGCGGTTTTTTCATATGTCATTTGAAAAACTCAAAAAAAAAAAATTTCAAAATATTTCTACAGAGTGGCGGTTTCTTAAGAAACCCACATGTAAAAATAGCTCATTTCTAGTGACGGTTTTGGTAAGAAAACCGCTTGTGAAAATCAATTTTTACCGACGGTTCACTTAAGCAAACCGCTAACGGAAATACACCATTTTAAATAAGTTTCCACTAGCGGTTCTTGAATCGGATCCGCCAATTTTTTTTCATATGCATTTTTAATTAAAACCGCTTGTAAAAAAAATGTCCACCGCCAACATAGAGCTTTTTATACTAGTGTAGAGAAGAAGACACTTGATGTTCAGTTAACGAGGGCAAGCTGATGCATATGTATATGGAACACACTAATTGCAACCTGCATTGCCCAATCTTCATAGTGGAGAGCCTAAGTAAATTTGATAACTATCGTTGCATGACCTGATGCAGAGGCACCACGAGATCTTGCACCCCGCGACAAACTGCTGAGACATCCACCCTTTCATAAAACGACAAAGTCAGTCTATGCAATCACGCCATATAGATACTAAGTCACGAACTAGATGAATCGGAGTTGGATGTTCTACAACCTCCTTAGGAGTCGAAAGAACGAAATTTGCAAAGCACGCGTGCCTTACCAAAGATTTCAAGCATTCTCTCCATGAGAAGAGAACACACATGAGGTGGCTGTGTTTTAACCAAAAAGAGTCTCTTACATTCAAGGATTACACAAGTATTTATAATATGACGAAAGGTATGTGAAAAGTTTATAATTAACCTAGGGCCTCTTTCATTCAAAAAAACCAAAATTTTATCAAGATTTTCTGTCACATCGAATCTTGCGGCACATGCATAAAGCATTAAATATAGACAAAAATAAAAATTAATTACACAGTTTGTCTGTAAATCACGAGATGAATCTTTTGATCCTAATTAGTCCTTGATTGAATAATAATTACCAAATAAAAACAAAAGTGTTACAGTACAGGAAACTAAAAAAAATTTCGAAACTAAACAAGACCTAGGTACTGACCACGGTATCAAAGGTTCTCTTTACTTTTGCCAGCTGAAGTGGAAACTCTACTTCAATTCTCGAGGAACTGTTGGACTGCATGTATTACATTTTTCACTAAAACAGTCATAACTCTTAATTCAAAGTCCAAATGTTAAGCTGCGTGTAAAACTAGACTTCAATTTTTTTTACATAAACATAAGCCTTGTTTAGTTCGCAATTTTTTTTGCAAAAAGAATTAGATTCTCTGTCATATCAAATATTGCGTCGTATGCATGAAAAAACTAAATATAAATAAAAATAATAACTAATTGCATAGTTTGTCTATAATTTGAGAGACAAATTTTTTGAGCCTAGTTTGTTTATGATTAGACAATATTTATCAAATATAAACGAAAGTGTTACGATATCTATTTTGCAATTTTTTTTGAAACTAAACAAGGCCATAGCTCATGTTGCTGTATAGTTGTAAGAAACTGTAGGATCATACTTGAGATAAGTTATCTTTGTCCACATCACATATTCACATGGGTACCCGGTAAATACCGGTAACTGTAGCCGTATAAACCCCAAGGCCGTGGAGAAAAGGAGCTAGAAAGGCACTTCACCAGTTCAGCCCCCACTTTACATTTTGACCAGGGGCCTTTTCATGGCACGTGAAGAGGTGTAACCGTAATATGAGATGAGATGAGAGCAACCAGCGAGACGGATCCAAAGAACGCGAGCGGGGACGGGGACGGGGACGCGGGCCAGCCCCTGCCCGCCCCGGGCACGGGACGAGACGAATCACGCGCTGTTGGGCGCTGGCCCCCGCCCCCACCCCCCTGGCTAGACGCCTATAGGCGGGCCGGGTAGTAACAGTAGACCGCTACTGGGAAAAAAGTGGACACGCCCCGCGGCCGCGGGGGCCCGCGCGCAAGCAGAACGGCTCTATGTCTTGTCGCCGGATGTGGCACCCGTGCCCCCGTGCCGTGCGGTGCCAGCCGGCCCACAGGCAAAGGCATCAGCGGGCAGGCAGGCAGGCGGGGGCAGCGACGCGCTCCGGGAACTCATCGCTCGCTGAAAAAGGCGTCGGCCCATCCATCCCTGGCTGGCTGCCTCCCTCGTCGTCCCGCGTCCGCTTCTGCCGGTGCCGATGCCACTGCCACCCCTCGCGTTTGAAAAGACGAGCAAAGCTGAGCACGGCGCTGTGGGGAGAACAGGAACAGACGTCCTCCCGAAGAAAACGTGAGCGCCGGGGGTTGGAGCGTCCCCCCGGGATAGCTGCTGCCGCGGCAGAGCTGCCGCTGGCCCACACGACCGGTAAATTCCACAGTAGTGGGCATGGGTGTGGGCAAAGGAACTCGCGGGATGGGAGTCGCGACGACACGACGGCTGGGGTGGGGGCTGGCTCTCCCTTGCACCTTTTGATGCCCCACGGCCACGCGGCACGGGCATGGTGACTGTCTCCTCCTTTTTACGGTTTTATAAGCCGACTCGTCAGTCGCCACGCAGGCTCGGCTGTTCGGCTCGGCTAGGGCAGATCTGGTTGTATAGTCGTGCAACGCCCCGGCAAACGACGGGGGGCAGTGACGCTGATGCGTCAGTCCCGGCGAGGCCCAGCACGTCCACGTCCATCAGGGTACGTGAACAGTGGTGGGTCTCGTGGATTCCTTGGCGTACAGAAGCCTCCGTTGGCTGGGCCGTTGCGAGCGAGACGCATGTGCACGTCGGCGTCGATGTGCAGCGCTCGATCAAGGAGCAGACCGCTAGGCTGGGGGTAGTGGCGGCATGAAACGGCCCTATCCTACCACGTTCCCCGGTTCCCGTATGACCACGCCACACCGCTTTGTGTTGCGTTGAGGTGGACGGCGCACCAGACCAGTTGCTACCGGACCGGCGTTGGTTCCCTGTCTGGCACGGAGACGAAACAAACACGCACAGCCGGTGGCGCGATGTGGTGTGCTGTGGCCGTAGCCCGTGTGGTGTGGGGGGTGCGCGCGAGACGGCCCTGACTCGTGACAGAGTGCGCGCGCGCGCGCCAGAGCAGCGGAGCGGGCACACTCATTACTTAATCATCACTGCGTACAGTATGTACTTATCGGCTATTGATTGCGACTGGGTCTGGGTGGGTCAGATCCGTCCGTCCGTCGACTGCTAGCTTTGGCATTGAAGGGCACCGGCGAAGACATGGTGAGAATTAATACGTGTCCAGCAATGGCATGGAGGCGGTAGGAGCAGAGGCCCCGGCCAGAGTCATAACGCCCTTCGATTGCATTGCATAGCCATAGTGGTAGTAGTACTATTTGCATATGAGCAGGAGTACATATGACCTACAGCTACAGACATCTCCTGAGCTCCTACAACTATTCACCCACCCACCTGCAAAATGCAGCAGCTACTCCCGTGAAAAGGTGCGGATCTACTTGGCGTGAACCTGGTGTCCTAATCCGATCAAACGAGCCGAGACGAATTTCAGGTCAAAAACCACGTCCGGATGCTCGAAATCACACCGCTAGATTACAAGGCCTGATGACCGATGCGGTTGGGGACTCAGGAGTAATGTGAGACGGGGAGGACGGCACCGTGCAGGTCCAGTCGTGCACTCTTTCCCCGAGACGCTGGCGGGTGGCCTCCTGCTGGGGGAACAGTGGCACCTAAAGCAGCAGCCTGCCGCTGCTGGCCGCTGCGGCCGCGCACGGTGGCCAGTAAGCGCGCAACAGCAGCGCAGAGCGCAGCGCCGTGCCACTCCGCACCAACGCAGCAGCAGCAGCGGCCAGCGGCCCCCGCCTAAAAAAACCCCCGGCGCCCAAGGGCAAAAGGAAACAGCCCATCCAATCCATCCCGAGCTCACCCCGCACCTCTCATCCCCACCTCACCCTCTTCACAAGTTCACATCAGCAGCAGCTCACGAAACAGGAGCGTCATAAAGACATGGGCGTCGCAGGGTAAGCCTCAGACCAGTGACGCAGCGGCAGCGGCCCAGGAAGCAACAGCGACCGGCATCGATCGCGGCAGCCGAGGTGTGGGGGGGAGGGAGGAGGGGAGGAGGAGGGAGGGAGCGGTCGCCGCAGGAGCAGAGCGGCATGGGGTCCTGAGCGACTGACTGATGACTGAGTGACTGACTGAGAAGGAGATGGCTGGAGCGCGACGGCCCCGGAGGCATTAATGGGGTGCTCATCCTCCTCGTCCTCGTCCTCCTCCCCCTGCCCCTCCTCGCTTCCTCCCCGCCGGGTCGCGGTCGGCTCCGCCTTTTAACCGGCTTGTCCTGGAGCGGGGCGAGCGGCGAACCGCACGGGCGCTCTAACCGCGGGGCGCCGGAACACGAACCGGAACCCTAGTGGTGGTGGCGCGCCCCATGGGAATCGATCTCAACATGGTGGGCGGCGAGGGCCACGATCGCCGCCCGCCGCCGCCGGTGAGCCGGGAGCTGTGGCACGCGTGCGCGGGGCCCGTGGTCGCGCTACCGCGGCGGGGGAGCCTGGTCGTGTACCTGCCGCAGGGCCACCTAGCCGCGGCGGGCGGCGGGGACGTCGCTGCGGACCTGCCGCCGCACGTGGTGTGCCGCGTCGCGGATGTCGAGCTATGCGTGAGTGCAGCAGTACTTGCCACATCTGGTCTGTTTTGGGGGCGCGGCTGTATTGAGGCTCCATTGTCTTGATGACGAGGCTCGCATGGCTGTGTGTGCAGGCGGATGCGGCGACGGACGAGGTGTACGCGCGGCTGGCGCTGGTTGCGGAAGGCGAGGTAAAAATGTCCTTAAAAAAATCACCCGATTGGATTCGCATGTTCATGGGGACGCTGAGGTTCATGTTCCCCGTGTTTGGAGAAGATTTTTGGGTTGATATGTGTGTCAACCCTGTTTCCTTTTCTGTTGGCAGTGTCCAGTGTGGTGTAAGCGTTTGTACGGTGTGCGTCCGTGTAAGCTTTTAGATTTGGCTGCTCAGGTTGGTATGGGAATGGGGAGGCGCAGATAAATTGAAATAGACATTTTTAGTTCTAGTTGTAATTGAGCTACTAGGTTGGAATAGGCATACTACTATTGGCATACTATTTCAGTACCTAGTGAATCATTGTAGCAAGAAATATGGGCGGAATGTGGGATTTTTCCTGAGAGATGAAAAAGAGCACTTTCCATATGAAACAATACCGTTTCTCTTGTCTTGTTTAATGCATGAACCACAAATCTTAATGCCTCAGGCATTTGGGAGAAATCTGCACGGCGGCGGAGCTGAAGGGGACGATGACATGGAGGATTTGGATGCTGAAAGGAAGTCCCGGATGTTGCACATGTTCTGCAAAACGCTTACAGCCTCTGACACAAGCACGCATGGAGGGTTCTCTGTTCCTCGCCGTGCTGCTGAGGACTGTTTCCCGCCTCTGGTGATACTGATGATCTTTTGAGCCATTTCTCTTGAAACTGCGCTGTGTCTTGTGCTTCAGTGCTAATCACATTTAGTTGCTGTATTTCATAGGATTATAATCAGCTCAGGCCTTCTCAAGAGCTGGTTGCCAAGGATTTGCATGGAACTAAATGGAAGTTTCGTCATATATATAGGGGTGAGATCAATTTTACTTGACAAGGAGTGAATGATGCCCTTTTTAAAATGTATTTACTAAGTTTCAAATGAATGTTTGGTATGACATCAATGTTGCTTCCATATTATTTTGTATACATAGGCAATTAAAGATTTCCTATTTTCTTATTTTGTATACATCTGTTAAATGTAACGTAAATGTTGTATGAATATTTTGATCACCAATATGAAACATGTAGCTGTTGTAGCTTCAAAGCTTTCGATTTCCTATTTTCTTGTTTTGGCATTGGCCAAATCTTCTTGATGTGAATTCTGTTTCACATTATGTTCTTTTGTGTTTTATAACTTCTGTTGTGTGTGTGTGTGTGCGCACACACTTGTGTTGTTCGTGCGCGCGTGCATATGTGCGTGACATGAAATATTGATATGTTCCTGGAATATTGTGTGCACTGCGAATAGCCAAAGATTACATTCAATATGTTGTTTATTACTCCCTCTGTCAAACAATCTTAAGTTTGACTAGATTTAGAAAAGATATTATCTACATTTGGATCTTCAATTAGATTTATTATGAAAATATATTCAATGATTAATCTAGTGATACTTATGATACATCATAAATATCATACATTTTTTTATATATTTGGTCAAAACTTAGATCATTTGACTCCTCGGGAAGCAAGACTTCCATTATTTTTGGGGCGGAGGGAGTACAAGAATTAGTATCTTTGAAATAATGGTCCAGCTGATATTGGTGTTGCTTGAGTTGCTTTGGTCATCTATTATGAAATCTGAATTATTATTATGATGGAAGTGCTGTTATTTTCTTCAAGTTCAAGCAAGTGATGAATTTGCTTTGCATTCCAGGTCAGCCTCGTAGGCATCTCTTGACTACTGGATGGAGTTCATTTGTCAATAAAAAGAAACTGGTTTCAGGGGATGCTGTGTTATTTCTCCGGTAAGCAGATGAACCATGTGGTAGCCATAGGTGCATTGTGTATCTTTATTAAGCAAGTTTCTTCTTTTTTAATATTTGTAGAGGTGATGATGGTGAACTAAGGCTTGGTGTACGGAGAGCCATTCAGCTTAAAAATGAGGCCCTTTTTGAAGATTTCAGTAGTGACAGTACAAAGCGGCATACATTGTCGGCTGTAGCTGATTCCTTGAAGCACAGAAGTGTTTTTCACATTTCTTACAATCCAAGGTGAAAATACATTATTCATTTTTATACTGTCAATGACTTTAGATCAAACATGTAGTCCTGAATTGCTACAATTCGGCACGTTGATAAGATGGCATACTGCAAGAAGTTCAACAGTTAAAAGTTAAGCAGTGATTGTGCTTGAAACTTAAACTTTGATATGCTGGGCAACTTTCTTACTCTCCTGGGAGGATTTCCCCCACAGTTTTTGGGTCAAAAAAATCCGAACCTGAAACCTTTTTTGGACATACATATATAATAGAAATATAATTTGTTGCCAAAGTTACTCCACGATATAGTTTTTTTTTAATTTATGCTAGTATGTAACAAAATATCAGTCGAAATCCTTGTAAAAACAAGACATGTTTCAATACCTGCCGAGTAAAGCTGTGTGGGTTTAGAATAAAATAATAAAAGATCATCTGACTCGTTTCAATTTGAATTCTTTCTCTGCAGAGCTACTGCTTCAGAATATATTATTCCATACCATAAGTTCCTGAAGAGCCTCAATCATCCAGTCTGTGTTGGAGCAAGGATCAACTTTCAGTGCCATAATGAAGATGTTAGTGAAAGGTCTGTTTCTTCTCAATTCAACTTTATTTTTGTTGTATGCATTTGTTTCCTGTTTCTTATGTTTTATGTTTTTTAGGCGATCTGGAATGGTTGTTCGCATTAGTGAAATAGATCCCATGAAATGGCCTGGCTCGAAGTGGAGAAGCCTGCTGGTATGCATTTCAGCTTATTTTGTTAAGCTCTAGTCTGAATGTTATCATTGCCAGTTCCTGGTCTCCTGGGAAGCTTTTGTAAATGTATATTCTTTTGAAGATTGTTTGGATTCTGGTAAAAAATGTTGTTTTAGTGCAGTCTTGTGTTAAGGGAGCTAAGGAAGGAGAATGCTAACCAAATTAACATTCCAGCCGCCCGCCCAACAACCCTGACCAATAAAGCAGGGACTTGGCATATAACCCCTTACCCCTACCACAAGAGAGATGCAACAGCAGAGACAATACTAGTGTCATACTGTTGTTAACTTGTTATTATTTGCTTTATGATGGTTATATTTGACCTGTTGGAAATAATCTCGCATGATGCATGCTGTGCTAACTCTTCCGATTCTTTGTACCAAGGTAAAGTCACAAATACACTGTAACCCTAACTGTAGCAAGCTTATGAGGAGATTTGAATCATACCACCAGCCTGAACGTCCAAATTTCTTGACCTTGCAAGACCCTGGGCAAGCTTTATGAGGGCTTCTCTGGATACTGAAAATTTTGCTAACACGTGATATTCCTAGTAACTTGGAATTGTTTTATGTTTTGACCTTGAGTTCAAGCATTTCTTCTTATAAAAAAAAGGTTCAAGTATTTCTTGACTATCAAATTATAATGATGAAGATTTCTACCATTTTGCAAGAACTGATGATGTTTGACTTGTTTTCCTTTGGAAATGAGAGATATTATATGCCATTTCACTTATGATAATCAAATTATAACTATCTGTTCATGATGAACTGCACTATTAATATCTGGTTGCTAAAGTGTTGCCTTTTTATACAGGTAAGATGGGAGGATGGTGCTGAATGTAACGGCCAAGATAGAGTATCTCCATGGGAGATCGAGGTAGCTGGTGGTTCTGTCTCTGTTGCTCATTCTCTGTCCGCATCTAGTTCTAAAAGAACCAAGTTGTGTGCTCAGGGAAATTTGGACGTTCCAACAATGTGTAAGCTCTCATAGCACAAGACTAATGCCTGTACATATGTATGCTATCCTTTAACCTCTATGCTAATTGACTGTCACATTAGATGTTACAGGGAATGGTTGTACTGACTCCGTGGAAACTGGAAAGTTACCCAGGGTCTTGCAAGGTCAAGAATTGATGGGTTTTAGGACTCGTCATGTTCCGTGTGCTCCTCAAACTGCTGAGGCTGCAAAACTTCAATCTTCTGATGCTAGTAGGTTTCTTAGTAATGCACGTGACTGCGCATTGAGTGCTCCAACAAGCAGACTCGCAGTGCATAACTCTGGTTTTACCTACCAATCTGTAGGCTTCAATGAATCTATTGGATTCTCAGAGGTCTTGCAAGGTCAAGAAATTTCTCGGGCAGTTCCTATGTTCCAAGGAATGATGTCTGAGGCTTGTTCACTGAAAGGCGGATATGGGCTACATAGTTATATGCATACCCCAGTTGCTGTTAATGGATTATCAGCCCCAGCTCAAGAATGTTGTCTGACACTATCTACTCCGCCAGGAGCACAAGTGCCCTCTCTCTACCCTGATAATATTTTTAACCGAACTGTGGTTCCGCAGCTTGGACTGGCAAGCAAGTTTGGTGGTGGAGGTACAAATGGCCAGCAGTCTGGCCCATTTGATAGGCGGAGGGAAATTTGGACCAAGCCACAGCATGAAACACCTGATCAAATGAACTTGGATCAGTTTGAGACTAGAAGAGCTTCAGCACCTGGAGATGCTGGTAAGCTTGGGTCTGGTGGAGGGGAGGTTCGCAAAACTAGCTGCAGACTTTTTGGTTTCTCCTTGACTGAGAAGATCTTGCCAGCAGATGATGATGGCGTCAAGGAAGTGAGCTATGAGCCTGAGTGCCAGAACCCACGGATGCTGGATCTGTTTGGGTACAACTGCTCAACCCCGAGTGCTGCTCTTCCGGCTCTGTGTGCTGCCCCCATTGGAATGTGATGCTACTTCAATAAGGTTGCCGAGTATTTCCATGTATTCTTAGAAGTTTTACTTTCCCAGTACCCCAGTGTACTTCATAAGCTGCCTTTTGACATCATTCCCTCTATTGGTCTGCCTCAAGCTAAGCAGTCATTTGCACAAATAAACGAAGGATTGTTGGTGAACCACTCCTCGCCTGGCCTCACCCTGCCATGCAAGCTATTGTGGTTAGTCTCAGGATATCCAGAGACACTGCATTGTAACTTATGTGGCTGATCCTTCAGAACTGTAGTGCTATTTGCTTTAAAAGTACTTGGCTCGCAGATTTTAGATTCATGGGAAGGTTTGTCAGCTTTAATGTACCGTCTATGTATCTTTAAATCAGCTCCTGACTTTTTTTAGCTCTCACAATCACAAGCCCTGGTTGCAGTCGCCTAGGCCGTGTGATTGTATCAGATGTAAGGCAAATGCTATGTTTTAAGCTCTGTTGCTTATGGATCTTTATTCTGGTGGATTGTGTGTGAATACTCTGTTCTTCATTGCATGCAAGTTATGTCTTCTGTTGGCTTGGTAGGAGACTCTGATTTTGTAAAAATAAGTCATTTAGATTTTTATTGGTCAATTCAAGTGGATTATGAAGTTTTGAGATTTTGGAAATACACTCAACGGATGATCCCGCTGTGTCACCGTAGCATTCATTGGCGTTTCAGCGGCTAGTTTACAGTGGCATAATTATTGGAGTACCACTTAAAGCAGGGTAACTGTGCAATTGTCTGATTTAACATTTTTCTAACCACTAGATCATACGGTGTTAGGAATAAATCCAGGAACTGTCGAATTCAATGTTTCCTAAGTCCTTATGTTGAACCTTTGGGGGGTTTTGAGGTACGTAGTGCAAGAATTTCCTTCTGTTTAACTTCTGGGCTTCTTTGAGCTATCTAGTGCAAGAATTTCACAAATGAGTATCTTATCAAGTCTATGCTCGACTACGCCAAGCTACTAGCTTTTACCTCCTTAGTATTGTCAAAAGATTGAAAGCTACTCCCTCATTCTAAATTGTCTAGATACGTAGCATGTATCTAGAAAAGCTAAAACGATTTGCAATTTAAGATGGAGAGTAATTCACAAAAAAGGACAGAAAGCTAGAGACCTATACTACTATAAGTGTCCTTCATCTCCTTGTGCCATTTAGATTTAGAAGATCCTCTGTCTTGACAACCATATATCTCGTTGTGACTTAACTTTCAATGTCCTTTCGAACAACTTTGCCGGTCGTAATGGTACAGTTTTGATTAATGGTTAAAATACTTACCACTTATCTAAGACCCTATTTGATACCTATAGATGTATAATAGCTATCTTCTAATAGTTATCTCTTTTGTATCTAAACATGTGCAACTAATAAAATAGCTAATTGTTAGCTGGACCAATAGATAATAACTTTCTCACTAGTTGAACCAAATAAGATAATAACAACTAATATTTATCTTAGTAGCATTTTTCATTAGATGTGCATCAAAACAACCTCCAGCTACTAAGTAGCTAATAGATATGAGCTATTAGCTAACTATTAGCAGATAATGAATCAAAACAGAGCTTAAGGACCTAGATGCTTGTAAAGTGCATTAGTAAAATAAGTCCACAACAAGGCCTACATGCTACAGGAGTGGTAGGTAATAGTATGGCATGTAAGCATGCGCTGGAAGCCGCCGAGCATTTTGGCATCTCCCAAGTAGAGCTTGAAACAGATTCGTCCCAGCTGCGAGAAGCTTTCACGTCGGACCAGAGATCTCTTCATTGGTGGTGGCCTCTTCACTGATATTCATAGTCTCCTTCAGGAAAATTTCAACTGTAGTCGGGTGTATAATGTTCCTAGATCTTGTAATTCGTCCGCGCATGAACTTGCTAGTATGGGTATGAGTTGGGACCCAGGCCAGTCATGGATATGGACTGACCCCCTCCCTAAATTTGTAAATGTTTTTGTTGCTCACGATTTGGCTGAGCATGCGTCTGTTAATGAAGCCGTAGAGCCGAGGTGGGTATAAAAAAAAGGTAAGAGTATCCCCATATCTCTAGTAGAATCACTTCACCGCTAATAGTGTCGTCAAAGAGAATTTGCCCTGAGGCTTGTCTACTTTCACTGCTGCAGGACCGGTCTTTTGTCCCGTTCGAAAACCACCTTTAGTTTCGGGTGGCGGGCTGGGACTAAGGGGTCGGAACTAAAAGTTCCACCTTTAGTTCCGGCTCGCCGGCCCGGGACTAAAGGGAGACCTTTAGTCCCGGTTGGTACATCGACGAAAGGTCTGTTCTCTAGTGACTAAAGGTCTGGTGTTGAGACCTTTAGTCCCGGTTGGTACATCTAAAAATGTCAAGACTAAAGCTTATTTGGCACATCGACGAAAGGTCTGTTCTCTAGTAGTGTTTTGGGAGTTTATATCGATATAAATACCTTTATACTTGATGACTTTCTGTCGTTGAAGCTTAAGGGAGTATCGTCATACTCGTACATATTTTAGAGCTTCAGCCACCTAAGTGTTGCTATTGGAGATTAGGATAGATCATGCAATATTGTGGACTTTAGAGGATGTTTGGTTTTCTGCCGTAGATTGCCACATCTAAGTGTGACACGCCATGCGATAAAATGTTAATGTTTGTTTCAAGCAAAGCTGCACCAGCCACAATTCTTTTTTCACAAAACTCAAATTATACAGTGAGAAACGAAAACTATCAAATCTTGTCAAGGAATAAACTAGATCAACTAAATAATTGATAGAGAGTATCTCAAAACAAACAATAGTTTATTCTGGCCAAAGTTGGAGGGAGAGGCGATCTAATTCATAAAAATGAAGTGAATAAAATTCAAAATAAAATAGGGAATCATTAATAATTGCTGCATGACCATGCATCATCTTGGTAAGGAAAGACTGTGAACACATATACGGGATTTTTTTTCGGTCAAATGCCTAAATGAAAGCCAAAACACGATGAGGAGTAAACATCGCATAATTGTGGGGGAGGAATTTCTTTTAAGCTATTGTGGGGGAGGAGGACTATGTAAGGTTGAGGAAGGGATTGTGAAAATAAAAGCTAAAAAGGTGGACAAAGGAGATCATGCTTGATTGTGTTGTGATTGACACATGCATAGGGATGACACACAAGGGTGGGTATGTATGGACATGCATGTTTGGGCGTCTAAATTAGGTGTAGAGAAACATTTTTACAAATGTGGCTATGACAGTGTAATAACTAATAAGGGTGATGCTATATTCTAGGGGCCTAAAAATTTTGCTTCGTTCAGACAACAAAGCTCATCTGTTCGATCTTCATCCAATGGCCAAGACATGTTCTTCTTCCTGCTGACATGCTCTCTTGTTCACTGTCTTCCCAAAGCGCGCGATCCCATCGCTGTCGCCGCCCATCACCCCGCCACGACGCGTTAGGGTCTCGCCGTCGGAGGTCCGCCGAGACCCTACCGTGCCGGTGGCAACCTTTCCTCTTCCCCTCTACCCCCCTCCCTCCCAACGCTGCTTTCTTCTCCAACTCCTATAAGAACGACCATGACACCCCCACCCTGTGACCTAACCTGAATGCCTCCATCGCTGCTAGGGCCCCAAAAGCCGCCCGATTGCCGTTCCCACTGTATAGCCAGCCTACCTCCCCAAAACTCCTTCTATACTCGCCAGCTTTAGAGAAGAAAGAGGGGGAGAGTTCGGAGAGAGAGGACACAAAACTTACCTGACGTCGGCGAGGTCTCGTCGGAACCCTAGCCACGAGCTCAGACTCTGGTCGAGCGCATGGGTTGAGAGGGAGGATCCGGGACGAAATGTGTGGGAAGCATGCGTGTGTGGGGTGCGAGCGCCGTCGCCTAAACAACTAGCAAATCTCAGTCGACTGAGACATAGGAAGTGTGATGTAATAAACTTCAACATTCAAAACCTGTCAAGTGAGTCCATCGTGGGGCATAGGTTTTGGTCAGGTGAAAACAACCTAATAAAAGACTCTCCATCTTTATAGTACTCCTATTAGACTGGTAAGCTAACATGAAACGGAATACGAGCTTGCGAAAAAAAAGACTTGAAACAAGTGTGGCAGCAATTTAATGGGAGTAAATTTTAGGTAGGAACCATTGAGGGAAAAAAATAACGGAACGAACCTGAAGGTTTTTAAGAAAAAAAATGGTTTGGTATCAAAGTTGATCTTATCACATCACGGATCATTGGTATATATAAGAATTTTTTTTTTATAAAGGTAGAATATGACACAGACGAAAATCTATTACCATTGCGTTCAGATTACACGAAGAACAGTGTGATTGTCCGTTTGTCCTAAGGCCTTGTTTAGTTTCGAAAATTTTTGGGAAATGGACACTGTAGCAATTTCGTTTGTATTTGACAAATATTGTCCAATCATGGACTAACTAGACTCAAAAGATTCGTCTCGTCAATTTCGACCAAACTGTGCAATTAGTTTTTATTTTCGTTTATATTTAATACTCCATGCATACGTTTAAAGATTCGATGTGACGGAGAATGTGAAAAATTTTACAAAATTTTATGGGAAGTAAACAAGGCCTAAGAAAATCAAGGGTAGACCTCGATCACAGACCGGATCCCGAGGAGGGCAACGATTTTGTAGCCGCTGAAGCCTGCGTCTTGGAAGATCCTGCGCCACTCACGTTCGTCCCGCTCGGGGCTCCCCACCACCCCCATCATCATCACGTCCCACAGCAGCTGCGTCTCCGTGGCCTTCTCGTCTGCCGGGCTCGATCCCACAACCAGGTCCATCACGATCACCCTGCCGCCGTCCTCCCTCGAAGGGATTGCCTCCCTGCATCGCCGCAGCAAACGCACGCAGTTCTCGTCGTCCCATCCATGGAGGATCCACTGCACAACAAGTACACAGCAACCGCGCGCAATGTCATTCTTCATCAGTTTCACACAAGGCAAAGGAGACGGCGCACGCGATGTGCGCGCCGGCAGACCTTGAGGAGGACGGCGTCGGCCTTGGGGACATGCTCGAACATGTCCCCGGCGACGAACTCCACGCCGCCAAGTTCGCCTGTCGGGACGGCGGCAACCACGTGCGGCAGCTCCAGGACGCTGCACCTGATGTGCGGGAACGCGTTGGCGATGGCCCTGGCGGCGCCGCCTGACCCGCCGCCGACGTCGACCAGCGAAGCGAGGCCCCGGAACACGTCGCTGTGGCCGCGCACGAGCACGTCCATCACGAACCGGCCGTCGCACGCCATGGCGTCGTGGAACGCCGCTCGGAACTCCCGGTCGTCCTTGGCCACCGCCCAGAGGTCGCGCCCGTGCGCGGACTCGAACGGGACGCGCGCCGCGGCGTTAGCGGCGTCCGCGGCGCGGAACCAGGACGCCAGGGACATGGACGGCGACACGATGACGGGGTGCAGCATGGCCAGCGCGAACGGCGAGAGGCCGCCCTGCCCACCACCGGCACCGGGCGTGGCCGTCGAGACGAGGAGGCGCGACAGCGGGGTCAGTCCATAGGTGGCAGCGGCGGCGTCGAAGACAAAGAACCCGGCTATATCCCCGATCTCGAAAAAAAAAACAAAGAACCCGGCGTGCGCGAGCAGCCGCATGAGGCGGCGCAGATACGGCGCTCTGGGCAGCGGCAGGGAGAGCGCCGCGACAAGCTCCGGGACCGATGCGGCGCCACCGAGGCGGTTGACGGCGTCGGGGATGCCCAGCTCGACGGCGCATCGGAGGGACATGGATCTGGTGTACGCGAAGACGTGGTTCCAGAGCTCGGCCTGCGCCTGCATGAGCTCGTCGCCGGTGGTGAGGCCCCTGTCGCGGCTGGTGTCCATGGATTGCTAACTTGGAGATTTGGTGCACTTTGCAACTTGCAAGAACTAGCTAGTAGGGGTATTTGGGTTTGAGCTTTGAGGTCAACAGAAACGGTGTCCGTGTATTTTATCGTAGTGTCACGTTTGTACTCGTTGAAAGGCTCCTAGATTCTTTGTGCCTACTCACAGGCGTTCCACGGAAGACGAAGAATGGTGTGGTTGTCGTTTTCGGCCTTGTTTAGATGTGGAATTTTTTTGATTTTGCTACCGTATCACTTTTATTTATTTGTGGTAAATATTGTCTAATCATGACTAACTAGAATCAAAAGATTCGTCTTGTGATTTATTATACAATTAGTTTTTGTTTTGATCTATATTTAATGCTTCATACATGTGCCGCAAGATTTGATGTGATGAAAAATCTTGAAAACTTTTTGATTTTTGAGTTGAACTAAACAAGGCCTTCGTCTTGCAAATACTAGTAGAAGTAATCACTAATCAGTAGCCAGCGGAATCAGCTCGCACTCTAATTTATTACTGATAGCATCTAGTTATACGCAAATTGTAATGTGGTAGATCTTTTTCAATATGCAATCGGGTCAAAACTAACAGGCTATGCGAAGTTCCCTATAGATGCACTGATGAAGTGAGCTTGATTAGTTTCCTCGAGTACCGTTGAATTCATTGTTCGGTTAGCTGGACTTTAGCCTATTTTATATTAGATCTCAAGACTAAGCTAAAGTGCTTTAAAGTTTTAGAGCTCTAAAATTTAGAGTAGGGTATCCAAACATATCGTTATTCTTTGGCAATATGTAAATTAAATACCCATGATGAATGTATAAGCATCTACACTGCAAAATGGAAACAAGGTCCCGGTGATAAACTAATGTTACTTTTCTAGCTTCTCTTCTGTTCAATCGTTTGGTAGGGGAAAATTCTTATAAAATGAGATCATTTTGGACGATGAATCAAAATTACTTTGTATGATCCTTTGACTAATACATTAGAAAGTCTATCTTTTCTTAAAGATTATATAAATAAAAATATGTTTAAAAATTCTGAATTTTGTGCGCTGAACAATTTTTTGCATATGCATGTATAGATGAAATGGAATTAGTCGAAACCATCTCCCACCTTTTTGCATCATGTACGGATGAAGAAACGGGACTTAGGTTTAGGTGCATCCAAACTAAAGGCTTTGTTTAGATGCACCTAAAATTTCAAAAAAATTACAAGATTTTCATTATATCGAATCTTTGAACAGAATATTAAATATAGATAAAAGAATTACTAATTACACAGTTTGGCTGTAATTTGCGAAACGAATCTTTTAAAGTTAGTCTATAGTTAGACAATAATTGTCAAATACAAACGAAAGTACTACAGCGTCAAATTTTAAAGACTTTTGGCATCTAAACAAGGTCTAATACTACTTCAAAAGATTCATTATATTGATGCTTGCAATGTGCACGAAGACCTGTGTAACATGTATTCAATTTCTAAGGGAGCAAAATGGAACTTCGTGATTCTTTAGGGACGTATTTAGAAGTATTTCCAAGATAAACGACTACTACACTTGTGATAGTCAAAGATAGTTTTTATAAGGGGAAGAACAGGAAACGATTTCGAGGAAAACCTCACCTGCGTGGCCGCGGCGACAAATTTCCAGCGATGTCAGCGGCGCCGGCTGCTAGCCCATGGTTACGGCCGTCTCCAACTGTGCGGCTCCGCGAAACGGCCTCCTTGGCTTGTAGCATCAGCTCCACCCCTACGCGGCTCTGCATCGGACGACGCTGCTCGGATAGAACTTTGTGAGCCCCCTTATCTCGCCTAAAATCTTCGATTTCTTGACCCAGTTGCTCGAGGTCACGCATGAGTTGACCGATAATGATTCTACTTCGCAGATTTGGTTTTGCCTTTACCCCGTTCTCTCTTGCCCCTTCCAAGTTCGAATAGTATTGGGGAGTAATTTAGTGGTTGGATCAGCGATCTTGCCAGATATGGGATTGACCTGTGCAGACAGCATTTTGTTTGTTGAATACACTACTTGTGTGGGTGACAGCCATCCAATGATCTTATTTAGTGTGACCTTAGTTATATGAAAACCTAGATAGGGTACTTTCATGATTGGGGCCTCGAGGTGGTAAACATGTGACCATAATGCTTGAAATCATCAATTTCTAACACCTATTCAGTTTGAAATCATCAATTTCTAACACCTATTCAGTCGGCTGTACTTTCAAATGTCCATACTCCTGCCCAACCTAGAGTCCCTAACTCCCAATATATCCTCCAGATACATGTAGTTTTTAATGAAGGATTTGATGAACATTGATCCTAGCAGAAAATGTCATGATTAATATTTTCATGAGTGCAATCATGAAATGCATTGCACTAGAAATGAAGAATCAGATGCTATTCTCAGAATGCCTAACATGTCATCTTCAGTGTAGGGATTCAAACCGCAGGTTCCGACTTGAGAAGATCCACGATTGCCCATGTTAAAAGTGGGGAGGCTGATGGATATCCAAAAACTGAGGATCTGGTGGATGAAGATACTCTGCTATCAAATTTAGACAGAGCAATCAAGGAAGAAGATTATGCCCGTGCAGCGAAGATCCGGGATGATCTGCGTATCCTCCATGAGGATGCTAAAGCTTCGCTCCTAGCAGCAAATGCACGGTTCTACAATGCCTTCAAGAATGGAGATATCGCTGCAATGTATTCTATCTGGGCTAAGGGTGACCATGTATATGTTATACATCCTGCTGCAGGTCGGATATCGGGTTATGATGTGGTCATGCAAAGCTGGGAGATGGTTTGCAATGCAGATTATGAGTTTCCACTGAATATTGATCTCAAGAATATAGAGGTTCACATCCGTGGCAACCTTGGTTATGTCACGTGCTTGGAAGTGGTAAAGACCAAAGGAAGAACTTGGGGAAAGCAAATCGCCACCAACATTTTCGAGAAGGTTGATGGCACATGGCTGATGTGCGTGCACCATGCTTCACACATCGAAGAATGAAATGCGCGCGCACTTGGTGAGGAACGAAATGCACACACACTTGGCAGCCTGGGATGGAAATTTTGTCAGGGAGACCACCATGTACAATTCTGAGAAATTTTTGTAGCTTCTGTTTTCAATGTGAATTTTGTTGTCGATGCCTTATTTTTCATAGCTACTAGCATATTTTGCCTGATGCCCGGAAGGACCACGATTGAGTTCACTGGCTGTTTTACAATCATCTAATATTCTGTCTACTTAATCGTAGCCTTGTTGTGCTTTGTGAATCATGGAATAAGGTTTGATGAGATGAGAACCGTCGTTAGAAGACGAGTTTTTAGTGACACTCTGCTGAAGTTTTTTACTGGCGACTTTGGTATTCCTCTGTGGCAGTTAAACTTGTTTATGATTATATCTTGTGACTGGTGTTATCTTGCTCGCTGTTACCTCCAGAAATCTGGGCACCAGGGACGGTATTGGTTCATCCTGGACTAGTTGCCGATTCTGCGCTTAGATTTGTGCAACACCGTTCAAACTTGAGTGACTCCTATTTTAGTGATTTTGTATTAACAATGACTCCTGTAGGCATCATGTTATCCTAGAACATCCTGCCGAGGAGAATAGGTCATCATCAAGGGGCATAAAAGGAATTACCGGAACAAAACGATCTACTAAAGCCTGAACCCGAGGGGCATCAACTCCCACTCTTTCTGCGCCCCTTCGCTCCGCCTCCTTCCTCTCCAAGAAAAAGGAAGCGCGGCGAGCAACAACCTCCGCCGCCGCGCACCTACGCCCACGGAACGGACCACGCCGTCATATGAGTGCAGAACCCCGGGCTCTTCCTCCCCCTCGGCGAGCTCGGTAGGAGGAGACTAGAGCGGCAGCAACATCGACGGTGTCGTTGAGGAGGGGGCGATGATGCTCCCGCTGGTGAAGCTCGGCTCGCTCGCGTTCCGGACGCTGAGCAAGCCCATCGCGGCCCGCCTCAAGTACAACGCCGGCATCCACCCCAAGTTCCGCGGTCTCATCATCGGACTCGCGCAGGTGATCGACGCTCCATCCATCCCGTCTGGCATATTTTTTCCGTACTGCAATCTGTGCGCCGATGCTTGGTTTCGTTTCGATTTGCCCTGGAGAAATTCCTCCTTGCAGTTCGTTTTTCTATAAGTTGCAAGTTGAGGCTGCTTGAACGCTTGATCGTTTTTAGCCAGTACGGCTTCGATGATGCAGCGGGCGTTCCGAGATTCTTGATGTTTGTAGCGTGCCATAATGTCCGTGGAATGATTTGGCTTGTTGGGTTTGATCTGATGAGAAATGCTTGGGGAATGGATCTCTACAATGTGCAATGCTGTCTGGGATTCAATTTTGTCTCCATATTGGACCGATATACTGCATTGATCCAAATCGTTAGTAATATAGTGAATTTATTATAGTATTAATCAATTGTTTGGAGTGGATAAGTTTCTGAAGTCCGTGCAACTTTTTTTTCCCTGAATGTTCATACCAATAGGAATTCCCTAGTTGTGAGGACATTTCGCAATGATGCCTTAGGGATCAGTTTAGGCTTGAATCTGTGTTTTATGCTGTATCAGTATTGCCTATCAAGTAACGATAGGCCCAATTTATTCTCCCATACTTTGGGAACATTATCAAATGATACAATCCTCACCAGAACCACACAAAAAGAAGTCCACTATAGTCCTTGTAAAATACTTCTGCAATGTTGATAATGTGGGCACATTGTCTGATGGAGGAATAGCTTCTTGGATATAGAAATGTTGTTCAGCTCTTCTGAGTAAAATTTTCACAATCAGTTTTGCATTGTACAACAACTGGAAATGCAGCAGGTTAACAGCATTGCTCTGTTATCCTATTGCCGTCATGGCTATTTTCTTCGCATCTTACTGTATTGCTCTCTTACTGTAAACTGAATAGGTTCTGGTTCTGAACTAGCAAGCATGGAATCACATTGCTCTGCACCATACATTATGAGACAGCTGTAACTGACATATTTTATGGCATACATTTCCAGGCAAACCATCGTTTCACTACAAATATGCAGAGGCGAGTGTATGGACGTGCGACTGACATTCACATTCGGCCCCTGAATGAGGAGAAAGCTATTCAAGCTGCCGCAGATCTTCTTGGCGAACTATTTGTTTTCTCGGCAAGTACTCTTGACTTGCATTGTTCTGAATAGCAATGGTCTTTTTCAAAGTAAAATGGATAGAAAAAGGATTAACAGTGTTTTCTTTTCATGTATGATGAGAAACAAAATCCAATCATTCTAGAATTTTCACAATGACTCATCAAACCCTAGAAATGACTATAGCTGACGTGAACTCACATAATTTCTCAGGTTGCTGGTGCTGCAATTATCTATGAGGTGCAAAGAAGTGCTAGGTCAGAAGCCAGAAAAGAGGAAGTCCGTAGTCAGGAAATTGAGGTAAATTGACTGCCTCCATCTTTTCCCTAGGAATCATTAGTTCAATTTTTAATGGAAACATGGCATTGCCAGGATATCTCTTGAACACAAATGCAAGGCAGAGTACAAATTTGATCTTAAAAATCGCTTCTGGTTCCTCTGTTCTTGATGGAAACTATATTATGTGGTACATCTTCTCAAGCCTCTTTCATCATAATTAATTATTCATGTCCAAATGACAGGCGATAAAGAAAAGGGATGAACAACTGGCCCTGGAAGTACAGCTCATGAAACAGAAGATTAGCGAGATGGAGCGGCAGTACTCGAAGTGGACTCTTCCGGGGTTTCGCGGCCTCGGCACTGCTCAGGCGGCGGCACAGCCTACTGGTACTCAGCAGCCAACAGCTGCGTAGCTGCTCTACTTCTGCAACTGTCGATAGCTCCGCGGTCTGAACGGCCGACTGCAGACTACCTCTGTTTCCCTTGCATTACTCAGTTACATTTGATTCGACTGAAGTTTACTGGCGAAAGGGTGAAGGTTACGTTGTGGATAATGAATAGTGCTCGAGAGGAATTTGAACTGAATCGAAGTTGTTATCGGTTCGTCAGATTGGCGGCGTGACATTCAGTTTAGAGTTTTTACATGCCCAAGTTGGAACTGAGATGATGTATGCTATCTGCATCTCGTGCCCGGCATATGCTTTGCTCTGCTTTACTGACTTCCCTTTTACTCCATTTGTAAAGGGGCATATTAGGATTCAAAAAAGTGAAACATTCTAAATTTCTGTCATTAATTAGTCAAAATGTGTGTGTATAGTGCGCAAGAGATGCATCAATAAATCTGTATTTCAGGTCTTTCAGTAAGACATTGATTTGTAAAAGGTATCGATGGTCTGAGCCTGAGAGACTACTCAACATAAGGCTCATGGAATGAAATCTGTGGCGTCATGGCGCTTTGATATGCGGAACAGCAGGAGCGTGTTGAAAAATGCACCAAAGAAGCATCAAGTATCTCCATGCAAGTATAGATGCACTGTGACAGAAGAATTTCATCAGCAAAATCTTGCTCGTATCTGATATGATTATTTACCGTATTTCTACTGAAACGTAATGATAAACTGGAACCTGACATCAGCAGAGCGATTCAGTTTCTTTTTCAAAAAAAAGAAAAAAAATACTATCCTGATTGATTTACAAACACACAGCCCTTTAGTTCCTGATGGACAAAATCTCAATGACATCAATCGAATTCTAGGACCACCTTGCCAGGAACCAACTTTTTCTCCTTGGCCGCATGAGCTTCTCTTGCATGGCTGATGGGAAAGGTCTTCTCCACAGGTATCTGTAATTTCCCAGCTCCAGATAGCCTTTGGATCTCATGAAGCCCTTCGGCATCAGCTCTCATGTATGTCCACCAATATTCTGAAATTATTTGGAAAGAGACATCAGAACATCTTTTATAAAATGTGATATGTAGCCGTAGCAAATAACCTGCATCGCCAAATTTGCTTCTGTAAAAGATATTCCTAACTTTGTGCCAACTATTGAGCAATACAGAGGAGCTTTATACGACATACATAAAAAAAAAACATAAAATGCAAACATAATTCCATATCCTGGCTTGTTTTTTTTTTTCCTTTTGAAATATCTAGAACCAACTGGTTCCGATGGAGCAACTACACCAATGGCCACTGCAGATATTCTCCATGTCCAGTTGCTGGGTGCAAAACTTTAAAAAAATCACAGTTCACTGCTATCAACTTCGTATATGCAAATTGAACCCATTATCCAGTAAAGTTTTGATGCTTTGATTAAAACAAATATGCTACGGTTGCTTTCAAATACTACACTAGCCAGCAGTGTAGTAGTATTCTTTCTTGCAAGTACTTAGTATTTATGAAAGAATACTGCTAAAGTCTGGATAGGTTTGGTTAAGATACACTGAACAATTTGGGAGATTAGACAGTATTTTTATAGGCTTCTAGCAACAGCTTTGTCTTGGGCCATTTGGTGACCAACAGCAATGTGCCCATTCAATAAAGTTGCGATCCTATACTGTTTAGGACAAGAAGAATTGATACACACATACAAACAAATGCATATATCCAAATATACTGGAAACAGAAGCCTTTTACCTATTCCATGAGAATAACGATACTGCGTCTGTTTCTTTAGTAAAGCAGCAGTCGCAGCAGGAAGCCCTACAGCCAATCCATACCTATCTGCTAGTGCAGCTGCTTCTCCCTATCACAATGCAGAACACTATGATAAGAAAAGATAGGTCAAAGACAAAAGAAGCACAAAAAGACCCAAAATGCAGATTGATCACCTGAAGGGTCATATAGTGTCCACCTCTCCTAAGAACATTGATGCCAATTCTTTCAGTCTCAGGTACTCCTATGGTGTCTAAAACAGCATCAAACTTTCCTTTAACTGCTGCTTCAGTATCCTGTAAGGTAGGTTGTAAATTGAAGATAGTACTCATGGCAGGGGGAATTTCTAGGGGGTGAGGGGGAGGAAATGCAATACAAATAGGGATATTTACTAATCATTTTTCCAGTACTAGAAGGTGGCACAAAATTCTAGTCCAGAAGAATAAGTGAAGATTTAGGTGTCTTCTGTTACAGTTTTTTAGTGTTGTGTGTGTGTGTGTGGTGGTGGTGGGGGGGGGGGGGGGTCTTCAATTACAAGTTTGCTCCATATAGTTATGCAACTCAAGGCAGCACAGAAAAGTAATGGATTCCAGGAGCATCTGTGGCATCCCCTACAAGTGTATATATACTGGATTTTCATCTTAATACATGGAGAAGACTAATGGATGCCAGGAGCATCCCCTATTCCCCTATAAGTCTATACGTCCTGGATTTTCATCTTAATACATGAGAAAAAATAGTTACATTAGACCTAAGGGGGAAAAACAGATTTAAGTGTCCATGGAATCTCGCAGATCTGCAAGTACAATATTACAGGTTTGTCATGCAAATGGGAGCATCAACAAAGAACTATAATGCAAAGCATCAAGCAGCTGTCCAGCTTCATAGAGTGCCAAAAGACCAAGCCAGAGTTTCGTTCTACTCCATGAAGAACAATATAGCTTCAGCAATAAAAGAAGGCTATGAAGATCACATGCAGTGTATTGAGTATCATATAACTATCACATGATCACCGATATAGAATACAACATTTTCTATACTTCTGTGAAGGTAGACAAAGAATACCGCTCACAACTGCAGCAAGGGTTCACAAGACAACAACTGCAAACAAAGGTTAGATGGCTTGTGTATGCTGTTGCATCACAAACCAATCTCTCAAGATACAATGTTATTGCTTTAAAAGTTTGTATAAGGACAAGAGCACCAAAGGCTACTTACCTCAGCAGTGTAATCAATAGCTTGTTCAGCACCAGCTCCTATAACTCGCTCAATACTTTGGGTTCCACAGGTAGCAGAAACCCCACACCCAGCAGCCACCGCAAGTTGAACAGCAGCTAACCCAACTGCTCCTCCTCCACCAATCACAAGAACTCTTTGTCTGTAATTACAACAAATGCAATTAAACTCAATAAACAAAAATCAATTCAATAAGCTTCCAATCAATCAATAGCCTTATGCAGCTAATGACAAACAAGCATGAATGTAAGTGTATGCAATTAGCCTGACTAAAAGATTGGTATTCAGATTAACAACAATCAGTAGCATTTTGCAGCTAATGACAAGCAAGCATGTATGTAAAGCATACGCAGTTCACCTGACTAACAGATTGGTTTCAGATTAACCATAGTAGTCAGTCTGGCATAAAGTAAAAGACAAAGAAAGAGAAGTGTGGCATAGTACATCACTATGGTAAACCCAAAATTATGCAAATTTCAACAGTATAGTACACTAACTTTTGCCAGTGCCCAAATCCTATGTTTCTTGTATGTTCGCTGCACAAGCACACTATGAGGACTCACATCATTATGGGAAAAAAAAAGACCATGAAAACAGTCACAGACCAAATATGCAACATAAAAATAAATAAGAGTAACTGATTGTATGCAATGTCAACTAAAGAAGCAGAAGCAACTGACTATCTGCCTATCAGATGGTGTATGTAATCAGACATACCCTTCAGAAATTCGAGCCGTACCATGTAAAGCACGCCATGCAGTCAAAGCAGCAAACGGGATTGCACTAGCCTCCTGCGATACAACAGGCTCAATTCAATTACAGAAAATTGCTGCAAGTCGTAAGCTGTCTATCACATGCAAGTAAGACTAAAATTTAAAAACATCCGAGTCTTCAATCATAACAAAACAGGTGTTCTACTTTCCACTAATAAACAATGAACATGAATGACATTTTGAAACATCCATTGCTCAGACCATAAGTAATGTGTCACCTTTAGCTCTATCGCCCTTTTTCAGCACAAAATCTGAAGTACATCCTTGGAATAAATCAAGACTTATTGTGCGCAAGAGAAAACAGGGTCTCCCAAGTTCAAATTAGGTAATAGTACCATACTTGGTCCACAGTATCATCTATAATAACAAATGGAAAATTGACCCTAACATTATATTTCTTAATTAAAAAGACTAGTAGCACGGAAAGACGAAATCAATTTAATGATACCTACCACATGACTGAGTGTAGATGGTTTGAGAGTAAGCTCGTCCAGTGACAGGATAGCATAGTCAGCATATGTCCCTCTGAGAGCAGTTGGATGCAACGAACCGAACACTTCTTGACCAATAGAAAATGACGATGCAGAAGTCCCTGTGGCTGCAACTTCACCACTAATGTCCCGACCAATGATCAGCGGTAAGAGTGGCTCGAATATGGAGCGCCCATAGCCAGATCGCATCTAAAAGGAAGCAACACTTTAAGCATTCAGATCACAATGACAAACAGACTAACATAATCCTAAAGAATTTTCATAATTCTAATAACACAGAATGACAGAAGAATACAAATTCTGTATGTACCCAAATTTACTAAACCATCAATCTTTTTCCCTCATTCATGTGCCTGGGTAGCACAATCTATCATGATATATTTGCCAACAAGTAGATAACACAACATTTGGGGATAAAAAAAATCATGAAATATTGCCCTCTATTAGAATGCGTGTTCTTTCAAAGGACAGCGTTCAATATTGTAGAGAGTAAATCACAGTACATAGCGAAACGTTTGCAAGATAATTCGTCACTCTAGTTGTGCAGCGCCTAAACCAATCTGAACCCAAAAATCCGAAGATTTTCATAAGATGCTTCCGTTTAAATCCAATGGAGGGAGGGGCGTGGGTCCAGAACGGGGAGCTCACTCGCAGGTCCAGGGGGTTGATAGAGACAGCACGTGCGCGCACGAGCACCTCCCGCGGCTTCAGATCGGGCACGGGCACGCCCTGCCTGATCTCCAGCACCTCCGGCCCACCGAAACGCGGCACCACCACGGCGCGGCAGCTCTTCTCCGCCCCCGCCGCCGCGGTGGACGCGGGCCGCGCCCCGGCGACCCGCCGGCGGGCCCTCACCGCCCTCCACCACATCGCGCTGTAGCCTCGTCCCCACGGAACGCTCGGCTGCGCTGCGCCTGCGACTCGCGAGCCGGGAGGCGGCAATGGCTGGCTCGGCGACGCGACGCCCTTCGAGACCGGAGGCGAGGGGAGAGTGTGAGAAGGGGTTAAGTATATCGGTTTATGTGACCATGACATGTGGGACAGGGGGAGTGGGGGCTCAACGTGTCCTCGAGCGAGCGGACGTGGCTCGAGCAGGGTGCGACCGTGCGAAGAGTCGCTGCGCGCCGGCGCCTAGCAGCGAGCGGGCGAGATGGGAGCGATGTGTCCCGGTTCTCAGCCAGGAGCCCAGGAGCGTGCGGTGTTGAGGTAAGGAGAGATCTAGTCCGTCCATTAACCCACAGTCCATGGAATCGGTAGAGCGGGAGCTATGAGCAATCTCGTCCGTCCATTAACCGTTAACCCACCAGTCTATGGAATCGGTAGAGCGGGAGCTATGAGCAGACGGCCGTTTTGGGGGCTTTGCCTTGGCCCTTGAGTATGGGTTTGATTGATTCTGCTTTACTCTGTGTATCTACTATTTAGACTTGTGTATTGTAATTTGCACATAATGGTTGTCAGCAGGAGGTCTATGCAATCTTGTACAATGCTTAAAGTTAAAACACGCTAAACACAGTATCATTAACTGAAACATGAGACCTTTAAAAGGCTCATATAAGGCGATTATATACATAATTATAAAACGTAAACAAATAAAACACATACATGGATTGTCTATGCAGGACAACAAAACACGAAGGCGCGGCACACGTTTATGCTAGTTTAGATTGTCTTGCATGAAGTCTAATAATAGTAAATTTCAGTTATTGTTTCATTGAGCCCTAACATGTATCTAGGTAGTGTATGCCAGTCTCGACTCTCTATCTAACATAGTTCAGTGCTTACTCGTCACAGTGAAATGCAAAGCGTGTTCAGTTGACTGCAGCTCAAGTATGGCTCAAACGAATCCTTAAGCAACAACTAAGGAGTAAACAAAACACATTTCAAAGTAGAAGCCAACGATAAAAAATTTAGATGTGAGCATGAAAATCATCCAGATATGACACAACAAAAATATAAATTCTTGCTCCCGTTGCAACACACGGATATTAACCTAGTTTCACTAAAAAGAATTTAATGCCTAAGAAATTGAACCCACGGGCCATGGGAAGAACCTTTTTGAGATACACCAAAGGAGGGTCATTTTTTCCCTTTTTGATTGATGAGGCAAGGGAGGGGCTTTTTCAATATAAGCTGACAAGAGTGGAGGAGAATCTCTATTATCGACTGGAGGGAACGTGTAAACAACTAAACACGCGAAGATGGCTAGATGACGAGACGATGGTAGTCTCCCACTGTTATTGGACGACGCTTTCGGCCTTGACGAGCCAGTCCGATGCCTAATCCGCATGCTGGGCCCCGGCGTCGCCCGCCTCCTTTTGCCGCGGCCGTCGCTTTTCCCAAGGCCGCCGACCCCGACCCAACAAAGTGGCAGCCAGAGCCAGAAAGAAAACTCGGCAGAGCATCTCGCTTGCGAAACAGAGGAGAGGACGGCGCGCGAGAGGGGGGAAAGGAAAACAACCACGACCCCATCCATTCCGCTCCACTTCCACCCGAGCTCACCACCGATCGCGGCGGCGACGATGGGGAAGGGGCCGTCGTCGCGGGCAGGGTCGCGGCACCACCAGTTCCGCGCCCGCGCCATGACCCGCGTCGACGACCTCCAGGAGGTCTTCTCGGGCCTGCAGTCCGCGCGCAAGGACTCGCGCCCCGCCGACGCCGCCGTCCTCGAGGCGCAGCTCCAGCAGATGCTGCGCGAGTGGCGCTCCGAGCTCAGCGCTCCCTCCCCGGCCTCCTCCCTCCAGGTACCGTCCCTTTTGCTTCCTCCGCGCATTCCTGCCTCCATCTTTTTTTTTTTTTGGTGGCGCGGCTGATGTTTTGTTCCTTGGCTGTGGCTGACGGCAGGGCAACGCCAGGGAACTGTCGGATCCGCCTTCGGATACTCTTCGTCTGCTGCAGTTGGCGGCGGCGGAGGAGGAGGACGACGCCACGAGCAAGATGGTCGAGCAGCAGCAGCAGCAGCAGCAGCCCCCGCCTCCGCCTCCGCCTCCGCCTCCGCCCTCAGCTGACCAGAACCAGGGGCACGCGCAGGTCCGCCAGGACATGAAGCCGGAGCCACGCGAGGAAGCAATTGACGTCGCTGTGGAGCAGCCGCAGCCGCAGCTGCTGAGTCAGGGGGTTCTGCCTAATGGTGCTGCTACCGCGTCTGCGGTGTTCCATGATCAGGTTTTCACTACTCCTTGTTTGCTGTATGCAAGTTTGAACATGTTTTCTTATCTTAATGGAATGACTGCCAGACAGAGTTATCGATGATCTTGTGAAGAAGATCTATAGTCCGCAGATATGAGGATTTGTGGATGATCATGTGTCACTCGTAGAGTCTTCAAATGATCTAGTTACATTTGTCTAGTCGGCACAGATGTTCATGTGATCTACCTCATGTTTAGTTTGGGTTGGTGTGATCTACAAGCAACCTACCCCTCATTAAAACCTCTGTTGGCAGTTTCTCCGTCTTTGGGGATAAATTTACTGGACATAGCCTCTGCTCTATTTTCAAGACAATGGGAAGGCTTCTCCTGTTCTCCAACATGATCATAATGGGAAACAGAAGATGATGGATGGAAGTTTTCCCTGGATTGCATATTGATCCAAGTCTTTTTTCAATAAATTAAGGAAGGTTACAATTTGTGAGAGTTCAAGTGTGCCTGTGGTGTATCATTGCATTCACTTCATGGATGCTTGTTCTACCTATGGCCCTGTGAATGCTACTGTGTTCTGATTCAGATCCTATACAGATGGAGTTCAACTTCAAGTTGATGGGATCATTTGTTAGTTCTTGTCCTAATCGTGTGGGCCTAGTTGGATTGTTGAAACTTAAGCTATATGGAAACAAAATACCGGAAGTACAGTGAGGAAAATTGAGGAAAGGATGCGCTGCTGCTAAATTCATCATGATCCTTTGTCAGACATGTCGTGTTTTCAGATGACATTTGCCTTTTGATTTGTAGGAGCCTAGAAGTATAGTTTATAGAGCTTGAAAGGGACTTAACCCTGTGAATTTAATACCAGTAAAGGGGCAGAGTGCAAGCCTGCTAAGACACAGGTTTAATAATTTAGTTTGTAAAAACTAAATCTGAGCCAAGCATGTGGATTTTACCACCATCGTTAGATTAACGAAGTAAATGCCCAGGGAAGGCAAGCAGCTGTTCACCTCTTGTGCTGGAGCTCTTTATGTTTTGTGGTAGGAATGCATACCTTTGTTAGTAGAAAATATTGATCTGAATAATTTGAGTGAAATTTGTTTACTTTGTGCTTTGTGGGGTCTCACCAATGAATGCCTGTAGTAATGCTGGCTGGACTTGGGGGTTATACACGATGAGGACCTCTTGAGGGTTGTGAGGTTGACGAAGAACACAGGTACCTGACATGGTTGGGGTCAGGACCAAACTATAGATTGGTTAGTAGCCAGGATCATGACAGGCCTATGGTAAAATTGGAGTTCAGTAGTCCTTTCCCCTGAAATATCTTTTTTTTTCTAACTGATATGTATCAGAGTTCTTAAGCACTAGCAGAGTCATGTTTGCATGATTTTAATATGCCATAACAATATATTAGTGTAATACTAAGTAATGAAAGGTGGTAGAGGCCTACTTCTTTTTCCCATTGAACATTGTCTATATAAGGAGTTGAGTAAGTATATTAGTGATTCTAATGCTGACACAAGTATAGAAAGCTTTGTAGTTTCTAGAGAACTAGAAATATAGGATAAATATATTTGAGCTTACAGTTTCATTGTTTTAGGCAAGAGGTCAATAGTAACAAGTATATGCAGCATGCAATGGATTTTGGAAATGGCAGGGGTCAATGTATTTCTATTGTCTTTTTAGAAGAAAACAACAACCTTCTGCTTTCCACTGGTGTACAAGGATGTTTTGCTCTGTCTCGGTAGGTTAATATAGCACCCATTTGATTTTCCGCTTCCTGTTGTTTAGCTCCCTTATGTACCTTCTTAGCATTCAAGTATTAGTTCTTCAGTCCTAAGATATTGCAACATTCTAGATGCTATGTACTGCTTTATAAGTAATTCTAGCATGCGTTTAATTGGCATTTTGAGTGACTTTACCTTTCTGCCAATTTTAACAAGTTCTCATCTTACTTCTTGCAGATGTACTATGTGAACCAGGAACTTACGGTTGAGGATTTTCTCTATGATGATGATTACAAGATAGACCTTTCTGGGTCTAATCTGGATGTCCTTAATAACCTGGAAGGAATTGTTCAGCTGGAATATCCACAGTTCAATTTTCCGCAAGAGTTAGCCCCTAATGCGTGCCTTGACATGAGTAACTGTGGACAGAGTGCTGGGGGTGTTTTCCTACACATGACAGATTTGCTCACAACGATGACTTCGGCACCTTCTGCATTCCTGAAGCCAAAATGCGCTCTCTGGGACTGCCCCAGGCCTGCTATTGGATCAGAAAGATGGCATGATTATTGCAGCATGTATCATGCTGATTTGGCTGTGCAGGAAGAGGGCCCTCCAGGCACAATGCCTGTGATCCGTCCAAGAGGCATTGATCTGAAAGATGGCCCTCTGTTTGCTGCTCTTAGTGCAAAAATCCAAGGAAAAAATGTTGGGATCCCTATCTGTGAAGGAGCTGCCACTGCGAAGTCTCCGTGGAATGCACCTGGTAAGCTTTTCCTTCATGACTTGTGCCTTCACATGGTGCCGATGAACGTTTTTACTAATCGTTAGCCATTCTGTATCATTGCAGAACTTTTTGATCTTCACATCTTTGGTACTGATGAACGTTTTTACTAATTGTTAGCCATTCTGTATCATTGCAGAACTTTTCGATCTTTACATCTTTGAAGGTGAATCTATCAGAGAATGGTTGTTTTTTGACAAACCAAGGAGGGCATTTGATAGTGGAAATCGGAAGCAGCGGTCCTTGCCAGATTACAGCGGCCGAGGTTGGCATGAATCTAGGAAGCAGGTGATGAAGGACTTTGGGGGTCTGAAGAGGTCCTATTACATGGATCCACAGCCATCCAACAGCTATGAATGGCATCTCTATGAATATGAGATCAATGAGTGTGACGCTTTTGCCTTATATCGGCTTGAATTCAAGTCTTCAGATGCAAAGAAGATTGCTAAATCAAAATTGGCTTGTAATCCACTGAATGAAATTCAGCAGCAAATGGTTAGACTCAGTGCAGACAGTCCTGTAGACACCAAACGGATGGCCCGGAGCAGGACAAAGGCTAACCCGGTAGATGTCAATACTAACATCTATTCAGTTCCAAACACCGCAGTTCAAGCTAATGTTCCAAATGCTTATCAGCCAGGGCCACAAGTGGACCAGATGACATATTTGAACGGTAATGTCGTTTATGGGCCTCATCTGCCGTATGGTTACTCGACTGAAAAAAGTGACTTTTATTGGAACTCAAATGATGGGACATGAGAAGATAAACACATATTCGATTTATGGCATATTTGGCCTTCAAGTTCTAACAGTTCCCGCTATGGTTATTGGGTCTATTTTATTAGCATGACCCACCATCTTCTTTTATTAATTGTAATTGGCCCTATCTACAGGCAACATCTGTGAAACGTTTTCGTCCTAAACTTGTAATATAGGCGTATAATGAAAATAGCATCTCCTCGATGTGCAGCTGGTATGTAAGATAAATCTCTGGTTTGGTTGACGAGTAACCTGTCGAGTTGGTGGCTCCATTTATCTGTCACGTTGTATGTCCATCAATATCCTGTTCTGAATCTGGGTGCAATCTGTGTCCTCAAACTCCAATTGCACTCTTAAAAACTCCTGGTGGTATTTTGCAGTTGCAGGTTCCTGAGTTGTTTTTGACATGTCGGGTAACTTGTCATAGCAACAAAAGCCGATAAAGAGAGAAGTCGCTAAATGATAATCACTGAATGAAGAATGCTTTTGTTTTGAATGCTGCCATGCTGGAGCAGCTGATGCCAAACTGTCGAATAGTTTTGTTCTGATTGCTGCTGTGGCTGATGCCAAACTGGTGAATTGTGAATAGAGAATAGTTTTGCTTTTTAGTGGTTAGTGACTGATGCCAAAATGAATGGAATTGGCCCAGTGAATAGAGATGGCACAGAGCCATCACGAGTTCGTTGTGGACATATGGTCCCAGCTGTCTCGGTCTGAAAGAGAAGTTATTCTTCCATGTCCATCTCCTGACGAGGCCCTAAGATTCGGGTAAGACCATTACAGAATCTGCCTCGATAGAGAAATATATACCATTGCCAGATGGGTCATGGTCATGATTATGGATGCTCGTAAAAGAAGTGGTGGGGCGCTTTATCATTTCAGGCAACGACGGGCCTGATCTTCTATCTGCAACATGCGAGTATCAAATACTCTTTCCGTTTCAATTTATAAGACGTAACTATATTTATTTTTGCAATGCATCACATAGTGTATATCTAAGTGTATAACAAAATTATGTGTCTAGAAAAAAACAAAATATTTTATAATTTGGAACGAATGGAGTAAAAGAAATTTGGAGCGCTTATCTTGGGGAATTCATCCGTTGGCTTACCTGTTTGTTATGTTCGCTCTACTCACTGTCATGGGTCTTGTACTCTTGCATATATCACTCCTTTTCCGGTTTGCTCTACGAGTTCAGGCCTCCGGGATCAGTTCACAAGACCGCAACAGAATAAAAAGGCACCGATGTTTTCCTAACAATTAGAAGAAAACATTGTGAATTGTGATGTATACCCACGAGCAGTGCACTCGTTACCTTTAGAGTCTCTTTAATTAGATTATAAGAGATTCATGAAACATAATTAATATAAAAATGTAGGAATAAAATACTCTAATATCTCATAATTTATAGATTATAAAAAAACCACAGGAAGCTGCAAAGATCGACCGTTTGGATGGAGACCAGGAAAAATATAAGAATTCGATGAAAGAGTGACAAAGAAAACTTTTTATGAAACAAGTCATTCCATAGGAATCTCGTAAAATTTGCAGGAACAGTCCTCTGTTTTGGAGCGTTTTGTAGGAAATTTTATTATATGATTCCGGTCCTTACCTTTTTTTTTCTTTTTTTTGCTCAAAAGGTTAATGCATGGGCATGATTCCTCTTTTTTTTTTTTTAACTTGATCCCGTGTTTGTGCAATTCACTTTCACGATTGGATCTAACTGGCTATCAGCTCCTTCCTTTTTTTTTACTCCTTCCACCCAAACAGAGAAAAGTCAATTATACAAACTTTGATCAATAATTACTCAAATTATTTACAAGTTTACCTATGAGATTATATTGATTTTTTGTCTAAAAAAAGATTATATTGTTTTTTAGCAAATGATAATATATAGTAAGAGAAATTAATGGTTATTTTTTTGACTTTTTCCATGATCAAAATGCTCTTTGTCATTCTAGGGCGAGGAGAGTATATATCGGTGTAATTAGGTTTAATAAATCTATCTCACGAAGTACTGAGAATTTCTGTACTTTATTTTATTATTACTATTCGAACACTTAATGTGACACCATAATGTAAAGGCCGATATAACACCATTAAACTTTACCCTTTGGATTTATATAAGGTTTTAAAGTTGCATCCTTTGAGGCTCTGTTCCTAAAATTGCATCCTATACTGGTGAAAACTTTTTGGGTATTGTAGCACTTTTGTTTGTATTTGACAATTATTGTCCAACCATGGACTAATCAAATTCAGAAGGTTCGTCTCCCAAATTATAGATAAATTGTATAATTAGTTATTTTTACTAATATATATTTAGACCCTGTTTGGTTCTTCTTACTAAATTTTAGTCAGCTAAAATTATTTTAGCTATTATTAGGTGACTAGTGAGACTAAACTATTTTATCTCTTTTTTAGTTAGTGTGTTTGAAAGTTTAGTTACTAAAGTGACTAAAGTTTAGTTGGCTACAATTTAACAAGAGGAACCAAATAAAACCACAATGTTCTAGGTATATATATTGTAAAATTTGATATGACAGAAAAATCTTAAAAAGTTTTTTGATTTTAGATATGACTAAACAAGGCCTTATACACGACTGAAGCTCTATAAAAAATATACACGACTGAAGCTCTCAGCGCACGTGTTGGCGTGCTAGCGACCCATTTTGTGGCTCCATAGCGCGCGGCGGCGCGGTCGCTCGTATCTGGCAGGTCGCACCGCACCGTTTGGCGGGCTCTCGAGTCTGGAGGGCCGAACCGCCGAATTCCTCCATCCCCCACCCCGCGATTCCCAGCCCACCAGTGTAAATGCGGTAGGGTTTCCGATTCCTTTCCGCGGTTCAGTCAGTGCCCACCCAGCGTGCAACCTAGGCGAGAGCCCTCCTCCGCTCCTTCCAGCTCGCTCTCTAGTCTGCACCAGCCTCGTCGCCCGCCGCCGGCGCCGCTATGGGGAGGGGAAAGTTCAAGGGAAAGCCCACCGGCCGCCGCAACTTTTCCACGCCCGAGGAGATCGGTAACGACGCGCCCGCCCCCCTTCCCGTCTGGTTCCGTTTGTAGGTCGAATTCGATTTCATGTCTGGAGCGTGCCACGGTGAGCCTAGGCGTCTGATTGATCTGTTAATTCCGGGGTGAGCTAGTTCTTGACCAGTTTTGCGTGGCCGAGCAGAATTCAAACCGTCTAGAAGTAGCTTGCTGCGAGTTGCCGCTTAGATTCCTGCTTTTAGTCTGTGCCGCGAGGTTTCCATGTGATTCGATGGTGTCTCGGGTCGTAGGAGGAACGATGATTTGTTGATCTATTTGTTCGATTTAGAGGCCGAGTTATCTGCTTGCACGTGCAGTTTGGTTCATATTTGTGTTTCAAAAAAGGTTTAGTTGCTTTTATTCATCCAATAATGATGCAGTAGGACAACTTGATACTATTCTGCTCTTGATTCAGATGTAGCTTTATTTCTCCTTCACTGTCAGAGATCTTCACCAAAAAGGGTTTGTGTGAAGTTTAAACGCAGTGATAAATCAATTAGCACTCTGTATCTGGCATCAGATAAAGCTTGTTAGAGGCCGGATACAGGAAGGAAATGCTACACTTAGGGCTTGTTTGGTTGTTATATTGGCCTGGGCAAGCTTAGTCAGGCAGCTCGCTTAACCACAGGCATAGGAAAATGGACACCTGAGATCTTTACCTGGTGCAGGCATATTTCCCATGCTGCAAAGCAAACACGCCCTCAGCCTCTTCTTGTTTTGTTAATTTCTACCTGGGGCTGGGGATATGGATGGTTACTTTGTGTGGTTGTACTACTAAGAGCATCTTTTTTGGGCTTGTTTCTGATAATATTTTTTACCCTCCAAATAATTGCAGCTGCTGGTACTTCAGGCCGCCCACGCACCTTTAAGAAGGTCTGTACTAGTCATGCAATCAGTACCATCCACATGATGAGTGCTACTTTTATTCCCTGTGACCCTTTTGCACTCCTACAAGTCAAAATGGATTTCTTCATCACTTGCTTTGGATAATATTAAATACAGCTATTGATTTCTCCAATTCATATTTCATGTTGCCCCATGGAAGATCACTTTCTAGAATGGGTACAGAGATTTTATAATTTTGTGGAGTAATTATGTTGGCGTGGACTGTGGAAGATTTGTGCTATGCCCTTATTGCAATTAAAATTTAGCTTGGCGATCATACTGTTCCAAAAGCATTATCCATTCTTTGTCGTTGAGCCTTTTTAAAAAACTCTGATGGTGCTAGCATAATTTAGCTATTGCTTTGCTCAATATAATTCATGCAATGCATACAATAAAAAAATCATGATAAATTGGTTCCATTAATCAATGTCATTGTAAAACTTTCATCAGCTAGGCATACGTAATTAATAAAAAACTCATCTATTTGGACATGACCTAGCTGCAAATTTGACTGTGGCTTATATGTTCTTGCTATAATAGTTGGTTTGTTTTAAAAATTAAATAGAAGGAGGAAGAGGAAGAGGAGGAACATGAAGAAAGAGAAGAATCCGAGGAGGAAGAATCTGAAGACGAGTCTGACGACAAACCTGTAAGGACTTTCCGATCCAGCTAGCTTATACCCATGTGCATGCTTCATTCGTAATGATCTGATATGCTACCTTGATATTCCCAGAAACATAAAGGTACTGAGGGTATTATTCAGATTGAAAATCCAAACTTAGTGAAAGCCAAGAATATAAAGGCCAAGGAAGTTGATGTAAGTTGCTGACTACTGGTTGCATCTTTGTTTAATCTTAATATCAATAACACCGCAGTTGCCCAGTTTTTTCTTCCGTATGTTGTCATAGCCATAATGGTATACAAATGCATTGTCGTTATTTTTAATCTTGTATAGTGAAGGAGGAACATCCCTTGGTATCTACTTGTCTATGAAATTTGTTCTTCTACAATGTGTGTGTGCACGTGTTTTGCGAATTATTCTACAATGTGTTTATGATGTTATCCTGCTGGAATTTACTCCCACAATTATTTTGCCATGTCTAGCTAATTGCAATGCAGCACTGATACGGATATAAGTATCAGTATCGGGTGGATATGGATATGCGGATACGGTATTTATCTAAAAAACAATGCGCGGATATATTTTATTGTTTTTAATAAATAAATAATAATGCATACTAAAATTCTAAAAGCAGTAACTTGAAATTCCTTTCATGCTTGCTATTGTGATGTTCTGCCCAGCATATCGGTCCAATTCTCAAAGCCAAACTTGCAAAATCCAAATGAGAACATATAAGTGCTTAGTGCAGAAGTAGAATTTTCAAATCGAGGGAGGATTGAACTAAGTACGTCGCTTTTTAAGATCTTTCAGGCTTGGAGGAGATGAGTAAATCACTGATCCAATTCCTTTCCCCTTTCAACTCCAGTTCCAGACGGGATTATTCTGACATCATTTTTAAGCAACAAGTCTACAGTAATTTGAAACGGGGAAGGCGGGCGGGGGCGGGATAGGAAGTGGCTACAAGAGAGGAGAGGAAGCAGGGAAGAAATCACCACTAACTCGTGGTGGCCGGCTCACCATCGATTTACCACCAGCAGGTGGTGAAGCTCGTCGCAGCGCCATGTGCGTGAGGCATCCACAAATTGGCGGTGTGCATTGCCGCAGCTGCTGCCTGCTCGAGCATGCTGCTAGTGCTTGATCTTGTGGGCGGGGACGGGCGGGACAGCTAGGCGAACAGGAAGTTGGGCAGGCGGCGGCGTGCACGTTCATGTTGGCTGCCTGGCTCGCTGTGGCGTGGTGTGCGCGTGATTCGAGGGTCACAGTGCCCCTACTGGACCGGGCCTTATCCACAAAACACGTAAATACGTGGCTTGAATTCTTTAAATGGTGGATATGTATCATTGTTATCTTCGCTGAGGACGTCAAGCGTGTCTTGAATTCGCTGAATACCCTCAGTGCTTGGATTCTCTGGAAACTTTGGACGACTGTGTTTAATGGAGCTATCCCCAACATACAACTCGTGGTTAGAAATATCCTTGAGGAGGCTCAACTTTGGTGCATTGCTGGCGCCAAGGGGCTAGCCCGGTTGGAGGTAGCAGCCAGGTAGAAGGTTTGCTTAGCTGTCAGATCGGATCGTGTTCTTTGAAGAAACGGGCATGACTGTAGCTCTCTAACATGTGCATCTGTGCGTGGGTATAGTGTATGTTTTTGGGTGCTTTGTACTTTCAAGTTCTCTTCTTAATGCGATACACAGGTCTCCTATGAATTTGAGGAAAAAATACACCTCAACACGTCTCCGTCCATGTATCTGAAATTCCATTACTTATTTTTTCGCCAATACTCCACGGAGACGTCTCCATGCTGTATCCGACGCATATCTGTATCGGATATGTATCTATACAGGATCCGCGGGTGACCTGATGTATCCATGCTAAATGATGTTGTTAGCATTTTTGTTCCATTACTTTGTCATACTCTATTAGTTGAATCATCTTTTACCATATGCCCAGCTAACTAAGCATTCATTTTACAGCTTGGGAAGACAACTGAACTCTCAAGGCGTGAAAGGTGCACTTATTTGACCTAAAAAATGTGCCATTGTCTTATTTTTCGACTGACAATAAATTCCAGTTTTGATTGTTGCAGTTCATTTTCCATGTTATACCTATTTCTTTCTAATGTCATTTGGCATGAGGAAAACTGCTTACTAAAGCCTGCGAGCAGCGCAGAAATAAAATATGCAATTGCCGTAAAACAATAAAATATGCAATGGATCACAGAAAAATGTTACAGGACAGCCTTTTGCTTTTGTGCCAAATTGCCACACACTTGCAAATGATGTTACATGCTCATGAATTGCAAGACATCACCTCTCTAAGTTGTCTTGTTTGTTTTATCTCACTACCTAGGCATTTGTCTGTCTTGGCATAAACATATTCTTGATGTTAATATTTCACCTATTACTGAGAACGGGCCATTGATGGGTGGTCGGGAGGAGCTTACTATCTTTAAATGTGTTCTTATACATTGACTCTATTTACATGTTATCATGTTCATTCTGTAGAGAGGAGCTTGAGAAACAAAAAGCTCACGAACGTTATATGAAGCTTCAAGAGCAAGGAAAAACAGAACAAGCACGGAAAGATTTGGGTGAGAACTCTATTGCACTTGTTGTACTGTTATGGTTTTGTATTTCTAAAATGCACAAGACCAGAGCAACCTGTAGTCTCAGCCTGCTTCTGGAAGTATCAACACAGTTTCCATTTTGTTTTGTAAAAAACATATATTACATTGAAGGAGGTAGCCTGATACAAGGTACTAGTAAAATAATTTGAACAAGGCCTTGTTTGGTTTGTGGATTTTTTTGGATTTGGCTACTGTAGCATTTTGTTTTATTTGGTAATTAGTGTTCAATCATGGACTAATTAGGCTCAAAAGATTTGTCTCGTAAATTACATGCAAACTGTGCAATTAGTTATTTTTTAATCTATATTTAATGCTCCATGCATGCGTCCAAAGATTTCATGTGATGGGATGAAAATAAATTTTTTGGGAACTAAACAGGGCCTAAAATCAACATCTAGCTGAAGCTAGCCATGACTAGTGTTAAAACTGTTCACGATGCCGATTGTGCAAGACATACAGGTAAAAGGATCAATGCTAAATTACTAATGAAATAGACAATCACACAATGATATTACCTTAATTTTAAGCACAGCCTATTAGATCTTACTTCTATTTAAGTTTTGAGCATTCTCAGTCTGCATTTTAAATTTGTTGCATTTTGGTAGTGGTTTTATGGTTATCTGCAGACTAATGAAATAGACAATCACACAATGATATTACCTTATTTTTAAGCACAGCCTATTAGATCTTACTTCTATTTAAGTTTTGAGCATTCTCAGTCTGCATTTTAAATTTGTTGCATTTTGGTAGTGGTTTTATGGTTATCTGCAGACTTCCTTGCTGCATTCACTGCTGAATTTCCACTCAAATTTAACTTATGAATTAAAGTATTTTCCACGTAGATGTTCTGCAATTGTGGAATATGATGGTTACCTTCTCATGTACTCCTGGAATTATGAACTCCCAAGAGTACGAAACAATTTTGAAGCTAAGATGCACACCTGCCATTCAATTTTTTCCTGCTAATTCAAGCGCAGCTCTTGGGAGTTCATAGCTGATATAAATTGTCTGAATGCGTGCAATCTCATCAAATGTTATTGTTAGTTTGTGTCAGTATTGAGACACTGCTCCTGAACTTCAAACAGCCATAAACCTTATAATTTTCTGGATGCAGAACGTCTTGCTTTAATAAGACAGCAAAGGGCTGATGCTGCAAAGAAACGCGAAGAGGAGAAAGCTGGTATATCCCTTTCTTTATCTTGCTCCATGCATGTTTCTGTTTGACCTCATGCTTGTAAGTTTTATATGGATATTTACGTTTAATTTCTCCAAAAACATGTGGTAACTTTGTCTTGTACAATGCACTTTACATTGGCTCGTATCGCATATTTCTTGAGCTCAACAAAATCTTGGTATTCTCAGTCAGCATATAATAAATTCATTTGTTTGTTGATTATGGCACGCACTGAATTTTATTTTGTTTATGGCAGCCAAGGAGCAGAGGAAGTCCGAAGCACGGAAGTAACAGCAATAATCATGGACCACGAGTCCACGAAGGCGTTGCATATTTATTTCTAAATGCATCAGTTATCTTCTTTTTATAAACCCAGTCTCTATTCTATATTTCCATAAAATATGCATTGACAGCAGTAACGTGGTCTTGTGGTCGTGGCTTCCTATAAACTTGAGCTTGGCAAAATTGAAAAGTAGTATGATCAGCTTGTGCGAAATTGGCTCCTCTTCTTTATTTTTACCCCCCTATCCGGTCGATACTGGTGAAAATGATCGTTGGTCCGACTGTTTTGCAGCGAAGCAAGAATCAACAAATAAATAAAAGTCGCAACTTACTGTACAAAATAATGGCGGGTGGTGTGACTGTTTGGACGTGACGTTCTGTCCTACCCCAATAGCTAACGGTTGATCCGCGCGGCATTGCAAACCACAACGTATGTTGCTGCTGCTGCCCAGCATCAACAATGAATGTTACATATTGCAAATTTGCAATGTGCACTGTAAAAGTCTGCAACAGACCGCTTGGAGCAAGGAATTAAGGCCCAGAGCTAGAAATGGAAGCAAATTTGTTGGCGTCCGACCTGCCACTCGCCGCTCGGAGCAAAACTAACACTCAGGCCTCAGCAGAAAGCAGATGCGAGATTGCTTTCGCTTGCCAATCCACATCAATAAACCCAATTAAGCATGTGATGAATTTCTACAAATCAAAAGACAAATCAAACACTTTTTAAATGAAAACCAAAGTGGACCTATGAGTTTGCTGATTATGGTAAGTTACAGGATAAAAACAAACGGTTTGAGAACACCATCACAAACCAAATAATTAAAAAGAGAAAGGGAAAAAAATGGTCAATCGCAACAACGCTATATTGATCAATGCTGGTGCAACAACGCTATAGGTTAAAAATTTATTTGTTTCCTTTGGATTTCTCACTAATAACACATGCTCATAAAATTGTCAACAAAGACGCCGGTTCAAACAAAACACCTAGGCCTGCCTTTCTTTCACTTTCATTTCTTGAACTTCCAAAGAATAATACACCCTTCAAAGGTATATCTATGGGTGTTTAAAATATCACCGTTAAAAAGGTTATAAATAGATACAACCACCTTACGGCGTGGATCCTGCCTCCAGTAGCTGCGATGATGGGCTTATTCTGTTAGTACCCAACCACATGAAACATCATTCCAACCCTGTGTGAACCTAAAACCTGGGCGAAACTGCTGGCAAAATGTGTCATCTGGTGAAGAACTTTGGTTGCTCTTCAACATTGAACACCAACCTATACATAAGTGCTGTCTTTTGGATGATAACTTATACAGTAGTACTGGCAGTGCTTGATGTAATTTGGTGTCTCTGGAGTTTTAATCCATGGGCTTGTTTTTCATCATCTTACGTTTAGTGGAATCCAAGTACTTCTTCCGAAGACGTATAACCTTGGGAGTAACCTGATGAGGCTCAAATGTCAATATAAAGAAGATTGATACTAAATGCCAGTTGCTTCAGGAACAAAATTGTAAATTGAGTAATAAGAGAACTCCTTTCTTTAATAAAGACTAGGTGTGTTACTCCAGCAAATTAGATTTCCTCTTTGGACTCACCTGCACTTTCAAGGAATCACCAAAACTAAACTAGCAACATACTGCAGATGATAATTTTGTTAAAGAAACAAACCTACCTTCTATTAATTCCAAAATGAATGAACGAGCTTATTGAATATTTTCTTCGTTTTAGCACTGACTATTGTATACATGTATGTAATTGTAACACCGATTGATGTGCCCACTCATTTCCACCATCTGATAATGGTGACATCACACCCTATCTGGCTGTAAGAGATCATTTTGCATAGCCGCACAGAAATAATACTGCATTATACCCTAGGCTGCAGGATCTCCATTTGGTTTAGAGATTTAGTGTGTCCAATATTGTCAATAACACACACTAAACCTTCCAGAAACTAACGTTACCGGGAGGATATCTGATTTCTGATCTATAGAGACCACCCAAGAAATAAGAATTGGAACAAGACGTGGTGGCTGTAGAAGAATGAAATGCCCATGTACATTTGTTTCAGTCCTTACGAAATAGAATCAAAAGCTAAAATTTCTATAGGATTCTTTGTTTCAAGAATTAAGAACATGATACTTGCCTCAATAAGCTCATCTGCAGCAACATATCCAATTGCCTCTTCCAAACTCATCTGCATGGTTCAATAATTTCTTTTAAGATTTTGTGATAGCTAGAGCAATGCTAAACTTTTCACCAACCAAACAAATGAAAAAAGCAAGCCTCATTTTTCCTCTGCTCTCATCAGATCTCGAACCCCAATGTGTGAACATAATATCATATGGCAATAATAGGTTCTAGAATTTGCATGGCTGATCAATTGAAAGTGGACAATAATCAATTGATCAGGCATTCCAGTATTGTGTTTCCTTTAGAAGAAAAGAAACACCATCTCTCATGATATCTCAGTAAAAGGGCGAAAAAAAACATACCAATCGAGGTGGAGACAAACGAACATTTTCATCCTTTCCAGGGGCACGGATGTTTGTAAGTTCTTTAGTTCTCACAGGATTCACCTGCCAAAGGGGCATTGATTTCAAGTATGCAAAGAGAAAAAGAAATAGGCCATGATTTGTATTTAATCATCTTACCTCAAGATCACTGTCACGTGAGTGCTCACCAACTATCATGCCTTCATATGCCTTTCAAACAGGAGGAAGAAAGAGGGGTTAGTACAACTCTTACCCAAAATAATAGCTCACAATAAAATATACTATAGTTACCTCCATTCCAGGAGATACAAAGAGAATCCCACGAGCTTCTAAACTCATAAGGGCATGTGAAGTGATAAGTCCCTTACCAACAGATATCTATATATGAACATAGAGAAATTTGAGTCAGAGTTGAACAGCACAGTGACATTTAGGCTTGTTTTTATTCAACATTCTACAGGACCCCTTTTGTTCAGTTGTGCAAAAATTTTTGCTATCGGAGTATCTCATTAGCTTTCTAATTCTATGAACACATGTTTGGCAAACAAAGAGGACATGATAGAATAGAAAATTATGAAGTTGAAGAAAATGGCTCTACCAGAACTCCCTTTCTGACACTGCCTAGTGGACCTCTGTATTTAGCATATGCTGCAATCACAGGAAACCACACGTCAAATAACCGTTAACTGTAGTTAGTCCTCAGCAATTAGTAAGACTCAATTGTTTTGAATACGCAGGAGAGCTGGGCCACTATATTAAAAAAAGAAGAAGGGGTAAAAGCCCTTACAAACCCACACACCCACAGCATCCAGATTTTCATATGATAATGACCCGATTTGCTCATGCAAACAAATTAATGCGATATGACTCAGGCACACATTGCAGAAGGTACAAATGAATTTGAACTTAATGGCCAAACAAAGCAGTCAATGTTGCTCATCTTATGTCACAACTAACATCATGTTATTGATTTACAACCTGCGCTGCTCGTGTAAATATAAGGGCAATTACCATCTAGCCATGATAAAGAGAGTGACATGATTCACAAATGCTTAAATCTAGCAAGCTATAGTTACATAAAAGTGTGTATCCAGTGTTGAAAGCTCCCACACATGGTGGGTGTGGGATACTTTTGTTTAATCTTGTGGAGAGACTCTACCACTTCACCGCAAAGTTCCAAAAAGGGTAAATTTGGGTCCTCCCCATTTAATAGTTATGTTCAACTTATAAGATCATTTATCTTCATTCATCATTCAGAGGTTATGTTTAATCTCTGACTTACGCCTTTCAATGAACAATAGAACATTAACTACACAAAAATAACATCTCTGCTAAGCGCTCACATATCATTAAAACCTGACTAAACTGGCAAGCCAGTTCATTATTTGCCTCCATGTTCAGATGAAAGTAATTTCAAGTTCTAGCAAAGTTACTGACTTGAATGTGAGCTAGCACTGAATTGAATTATCATTAAAATATAGCATCATACCCTGGAAAGCACGGTGCATAAATCCAGTTCCACGTGTAAAACTGCTGAAAATTCCTTTGACACCCACCAAACCCCTGCATTCCACAATAGATCATTTGATACTACGATAACAGAACTGGTCAATACTCCACAGAAGGAAAAAGAAACTCTGGAATCCCACACTGATTGGTTATGCAGTAAACCCTGCTGGGAACAGGCGGATAGGTATTCCATATAAATACAAGCATGAACAACTCAGGCATAGTCTAAAGACAGTTATTCAGCAAATACAACACATGTTTTTCTAGGTTCTATGCTGTAACCAATCATTAGCACAAGATAGCAACTACTGACCTAGATGGACAGGTCATGAAGATTCGAGTTCTTCCAGTTGTCCCAGGAACTGGGCCCATGTCAACTACTTCACCCTTCCTGTGTGTAATGGTTTCCAAGACGAATCCCACATGCTCTTCATCCACCTAGAATATCTCATTCGTATTGAGAATTAATATTAGAAGAAAACAAGGATAAATTAGGTGATTCAACCACAGTTTCTTATACCTCAACAGTCACTTCTTCAATAGGCTCCAACCTTTGACCACACTCTGTTTTATACCTATTTCAAGGAAAACAAATGAATATGCTAGCTGCAAATTGCTCACACATGAAGGTCCATGCCATAAAAAGGAATTACTTTTTTTACCATAAATACAGCAGGGGAGGCCCCCACTGTAAGAATTTTGTTAAAAATAAGAAACAACTGTACAAAGTAATAGAGGAAAACAAAACAGACAACAGAAAAACTTTACAGAGCCTGAGAAGGGCGAGAAAGGGAACTCAAACTTAGCCAAAGAAGCTCAGCAAGGAAAGGAAAGCTGACCTTTTTGAAGCACATAATCTACTATAGAAACCTAACATAGAAATAGATATCGAGCTACTCCAATTCGAAATGTAGGTTATTTAAGATTCTAATCAAGTCAAACTTCTTTGATCTGATCCATCAATGCATGAAAAGTTAAATAAATTGATAACACATGGATGTCACTAGATTCATCATAGAAAATACTTTCATAATACATAACTCTATTTTAAATTAAATAGTATAACTTGACAATAATTGTAAGTTGAAGTGTCATATTATAGACCATGCCAATGTCCTAAATGTTCTATATTTGCAATCAGAGAGAGTATAGTTTGCTATTATGTGAAAAATTGCGACTCACATCACTTTTGGAGGTGAAACCGAAAGCTCAAATCCCTCACGCCGCATGTTTTCGATTAATATTCCTGGAACATACACAGATCATCATTTTGTATTCTTGATTACACATTAAATAAAGTATGAGGAACTTCCAAAGAGTTAACTTAAGTTCAGTTATACAGTAGAATAGGTGGGGTTTCATCAACAATCCAGACCTAACTGAAGCTCTCCTCTTCCTTGAACTTCATAAGATTCTGATAATGGTCCAGGGAGAACATTAATAGCCAAATTCGTTTCTGCCTCTGCCATCAGGCGGTTACCAATTTTTGCTCCAGTTAGCTGCAAAATTATAGGAAGTAAAGCCATATCAGCAGTTGTTTTTGTGTTCCTTTATAGCGTGTTTGGTTTGCGTGATGACTCTGTGGAATCATCAGAACCAGAAACTGAACCCGAGCTGTTTGGTTTGCAGCGCGAGCTGAACTCATCAGTCACAAAGACACTCTGCACAGTGCTCCCGCAAGCCAACAACAGCTAGGTGATTCGGCAGAATGGATCCATTCTGAGAAAATGATAGATGGACCCATTCTAGTTGCATGCTGGACTAACTTGTGTCAGATAAAACTCAATCCATGAACCAAACACGCTGTTAGCGAATACAAATTTTATATTCCTAGCTTTAAAAATGACATACTAGAATGTCATCCTATACATTTAATCAAGTTCAGTCCAGTCCATCTGTCCATGTTTAGTTGGTATGGTACTGAACAACACGCGAACTGGTCCAATAATAGCTCTTACTGGATCTATGCCTTTAACCAAATGAGGCTGAATGGCTGATCATTGGTGTTCCTTTTAGGAAATGACAACAAGAAGCATCATTAAGTCTTGACTTAGTTATCAAATTAATGACTCATATGGATTCGGTTGGGGTAGAGGGATAGCAGTATAGCACAAAGAACTGGCTAGTTTCCCTCCCTCTAGAGGCTCTGACTGCTTTTGGGTTCTTGCTTGGTTTACAAAGGAGATGGTGTGCTCTTTATGTAGAGACAAGCACACCTGCTAACAGATTGATAAGGCTAACAGATGGATATGCACATCTAACAAACTAACAAGTTAACCACTAACTAATGTGACTAACATAGTTCCTGGATGAAAGCTTCTGTTGGCTGGCTGGTGCACTGCTTCTATTGTGCATCCTGCTGTTCCTCAAGGCCAAGGCCCACGTCCATAACAATGACAGAAATTACGTTCTGATTAGTAGTTTAAGTAAAGGGGTGGAGCAAATCTATATCTTTATATCTTATATTTGCGAACCCCACTGCATGTTTCTCTCTCCATGCAAGCTATCCACATCATGAACTTGATTTGTCAATCAAAATATAAGGTACATTTATTGTTCTGTAACAACTTTCAGGGGACTCAAGGTAATCATAAATCAAATATTAAATCACAGTTGATTTTGTAATTTTGTTCATGTGATAAAAATAAGGTGAAATCTTGTTTTATCTCATATATCATACTCTTGTTCTCACAAGTGTGCAAGCCCTTTAATCTTCTGTTCACAAAATCCAATGGAAAGACTAAGGTTTGATCGGAAGAAAATAAAAATAATAAGAACACCAAGTATGATGTAGAGGGAAGTTATTTGGTACTTACATGAGTGCCATCCCGGCCAGCCAACGGTGAATCATTCACACCAAATGTCATGGATATTGTGGGAGGATCCAACTCAATTGTAGGCAGAGCAGTCAATACCTAAAAATAGCAACCACTTTACATGTTTCCAAACTAAATAATTAAGTGTTATTGATGCTTGTACTTTTTATGGTTTGATCAAACCTTGTCCTAAAGGACAGTTTTTATGACCAGAGATAGTAGTAAATCTGAGGCAACTGACAAGGTTAAGTAGCCAATCAAAGCATGTAGTGCTACCTCTGAATTTGCCACAGTATGTCCAATTGCTGGAGCAGCCAATCCTGCCATTGAAATTATATCACCAGCCCCTGCAGTCTCTACTGTTACCATACTTGTGCCTTTCTTTTTCATGAGTTTGACAACCTAGATTATTGAGTATAATGTGTATAAGTCATTGAGGCTTTTCAGTAAGACAATATTAACACATAATGAAGGAAAAGAATATTATCAGAATTTGAAAGGAAAGGGGGCACAATGTTCTGACAGACCTTTCCATCTTCAATCTTCTGAACTCCATCATCTGTACTGCGAAGACCATGGACTTTGTCACCAACACGGACAACTCCAGATCTTACTCTCCCAGTGAGTATTCGTCCTAGATAAAAATCACGTTCCATCATGGAAACCTGTGAAAGAAAAGTGAATTCTACCTTCAATGTGAGATTTTATGTGTTTGACTGGGAGCATTCCTGCCTGGGACCAGGCTCTTGGTGTAGCAAGGACTTATCCTGCTATTCTTTACTGATAATCTCATTCATTTAAACAGAAAGCAAACATTAAACATATTGCGACTGGGTTGAGGATCAGTAGTGGGAGATGGTAGCCATAAATGACGGTCAAGGGGTGATGGGGGTAGGTGTTCTTTAGGATGCTAGCTTGGAACGTGGGCCATGAGCCATCCTGGGTGCCTCTTGACAGTACTTCCCTCGTCTTCTTCCACCTACCCTAAATCCTGCCAACCTCCTTTTGTTTATGATGTCCTCTCACCAGGTACCAACCCAAGCAGTAATCCAGGTCACTGGTGAACAGTAAATGGGATGGCAAATCGGTACCATGGACTGTGGCATCGAAGCGAATATTGTAAGAATGAAAGGCCTGCTTATTCTTCTAGTTGCAAATCAAGTGGAACTCATACAAATAAGGACATCTCCTATGGCCAGTGATTCTACCATATGCATAACTAAGGATGGAATTAAAGAATGAAAAGAAATTGCAGACACAACCCTCATCTCAAACAAAATCAAGTTTTGGTGTTCTTCAAGTATATACTAACCAACATTTGGAATGGAGCCTCAAGATCAGCTTTTGGTGAAGGAACATGCTGTACAATGGAATCCAGCAACGAAGACATATTCTTTGCATTATCAGGGGGGCTCTTAGTGAAAGTTAAGGAAGCCCACCCCTCTTTAGCGGACGCATAAAGAACCGGGAAATCTAACTGTTCTTCTGCAAAATCCAAACAAAACAAGTTCACAGAAAGAAAAGAAAGAACTTTAAAGAAACCAAATTGAGGAGCAGGACTGGACCTGTAGCACCAAGGTTTGCAAAAAGATCAAAAACCAAGCTCTCTACTTCATTGCAGGTTTCTTCAGAAACTGATGATGCAACATAAGAGAGTTAAACAATTGTGGATAGCATCATTTCATCTAATTAAAAGATTGCATAAAGTTCAGCTTCCAAATTAAATTTGGTAAACAAACAAATATTTAGAAGTTTTGGTCAAACCATTTCATCTTAATTTACTTATTTCTAGTGGCTCCTGATGGGGGGATCTTAAAAAGCATCTACATTCTACTTGTTTTCCCTTGCCTTATTTAAATCAACCTATCATTCAACCTATTTAACTTCAGATGTCACAGTCTGCATTTAGTCATATTACTGTAAGAGCATCTCCAAGAGTTTGGCAAATGACTTTCCATCCATAATTTTTTTAACAAAATGAGAAAAAACCCTCTCCAATAGTTTGGCATCTCAATTCCCCATCTTTTCTAACTTGGCATATCTCCCTGTCTAGCGCGCAAATATGCGCGCGGGCTCCGTACTTGGCATAGGTCTTTCTTCTCATGCTTAGCGGGGCTCTTCGTTTTGTTAGCGCGTTTTTGGTTTTTAGAAACGAAATTTTCCAAACTGTTGGAGATGAGATCTTTTTTTCTCTCACATATTGTTTTGGGAGTTGGCAAATGACAAGATTTGGGAAACAAATTTTGCTAAACGGTTAGAGATGCTCTAACAAATTAGATGTGCATGCTCACCATAAGACTCTTTATTATCATTTAGTTTACTCGAACAAACTAGTACAAACAATGGTGCAATGGCATTACAATTAAAATGATGAACACTAAAATGGTTTCCCTGTAAAGAAAAAACGGTCTCGTCGTGTTTTTAACCTGATACATTGCAATCAGAAAACACTACTGAAATAACGTTAACATCTGATAATGATGCAGACCTGAAGGCCTATCAACCTTGTTGAGGAGAAGAATTGGGCGCAAGCCATACTTCAAAGCCTTTGAAAGCACAAATTTAGTTTGTGCTAAAGGTCCCTCTCCAGCATCAACAACCAAGACAGCTCCTTCCACCATTCCAACAACTCGTTCAACCTGCAACAAATTTGGTAATGATCATATTGTACATCACATCAAAATCTATATTTCGGACCAAATCATAGAAAATTATATGAGGACCACATACCTCACCACCAAAATCAGCGTGGCCAGGTGTATCGACCATGTTGAGTTCATTTTCCTTCCAAGAGACAGAAGTAACCTAAAAGTAGCCAACATCAGCAAGCATGTTGCTTAAGGTTTCATATGGTATGCTCTATATGGAATACAGCAATACTTCACTATAGTGCAGGAACTTAGGAATAGGAAATAAGGGTATGCTAATCAGAGTGGATTATGAGCACCTGATTTCCATGTGATTTGTCCAGCATGTTTATTAAACAGACTATGCAGATGTTAGTTCAAATCAATCTTGCATATGGTGAAAGAGTGCACATGTGGTGTAAACATCAAAACTAACTTGGCACGCGAGATATTACATAAGTTCACTGGCATGCCAAACTTGTATCATTAGTGTTATCCTAAATGGTAAACAGTCGGTCACTTGCTGTTTAGCCATTATTCGGGCTAAACAGCCACTTAGACAGGTAAAACGGCCATTTAAATTGGATAAACGGTCAGGTCAGATTAATGCTACATCTTTTTTTTTTAGGAAGATTAATGCTACATCTTACTATACATACAAAGGGAATACAATGCTTTGTAGTCTGAAATTATTTTATTAACTTCAATTTAGTGAGAACTACTGGAACACAATTAATCTTTTTTTTCCTAAGTTCTTAACTAGATTCTTCATTTCTGATTTACTAGACACATAATTGAAGTGTCGCATGATGGTTGTTAATCAATTACTTCAAGATCATGTACGAATGTTCTGAGCCTACAGTCAGTAGCAAGTTAAGTAGCATCCACATGCAAAGGAGCAGTTAGTAGATCCTATTCTATATACAGCCTAATATCAGATAAATACCTAATTACTATTTTAATTATTCTTTTTGAGATCGTTACTATTTTAATTATGAGACCCTTGTGATTGAAGTGCTGATAACATCACAGTTTTTGTGTCATTTCAGCTCTAAATCTCTAACAAGCAGGGTAATAAAGACTAAATTTAGGTATACAAATTTAAAATGATATGTTGTGTGCACATTAACAAGAGAAATTAGATGGCAAGTTAATCATGGGAGGAATAATGAATCAGAAATGATCTACGCAAAAATCTTCTATACACAGTGTAGTGGTTTCCAATAGAAACTTAACAATTCTTTATGCTGCACTGTCACACTGACTTGTCACCCTTGATTATAGAATGTGAATCGATGTCATATCGGATTTCATATTTGCTGCATGAAGACAAGTAGCCTAGCATATAATAAATGATATACTTACTACATATCATAAGAAAGTTCTAAATTTCTAACAAAGTCCACTCACGCTATCAAACGAAAAAAGGGAGGATTAAGTGATCACTGCAATGATGCATGAGGGTGTGGGTAATGTTGAATAGAGAGTATTGGGCCAAATGCTACATTCGTTTTTCATGGAAATGGGCATAAGGTATTTGTAAATTGGTAGAAATGAATCACATGAGTCATCAAGCACAGTATACACTTCAAAACAGTAGTTGAATCAGTCGTGACTCGTGACAAGCTGACATCCATCATCTGACCAATTGGAATTCAAACACAACGAAGTCAATCAAAGGTCGAAGTGTTACTCAGGACTCAGGAGTGCATGTCAAAATTATGGGACACAGAAACCAAAATTTGAAAATGGCCTCTGAAGCGGATTATGTTAAGATCATTGCGGTGATGCAAGCAACTTGCCTAACGAAATGGTAGTAGGATAAGAATCCCAGCTCCAGCTTCACTAACCACGCATGCAAGCACGAGCCCTGCGAGTTGTGTTACCTACCTTGGAGGCAATGGTGATGCCGCGCTCGCGCTCAAGGCTGATGGAATCCATGGCGCGCTCGTGGGGGATATCGGCCCCGCACTGTCGCAGAAGCCGATCCATGAGCGTCGTCTTCCCATGGTCGACGTGGGCTATCACTGCCACGTTGCGGATGCGGGACGGGTCCATGACGCCGGCGGGCGTGAAAGCAGGCGAGGCGGCGGTTGACGCCGCCGCAGAGGAGTAGAGGCGGCGTAGAAGGGAAGACCCCAGAGCCGACGGGGAGGAGGCGTGGGAAAGAGAGTGGATATGTGCCCGGCTCGCCGATGAGCGGAGACCGCGAAGCAAAAGGGCTGCCGCCATCTCGTTCGCGGCGGCGGCGGCGGCGTCTGGGAAGGGCGGATCGTGATATTTTGCGCTGTCGGGAGCGGAAAGCCCACGCGCCGCAGCAGCTCGAGGGTTTTATTCGGGTTTTCAGATGACGTGTGCGCAAGGCCCACGCCAGACCCCCCGCGGCTGGGTAGGCCGAGACTTGTGTTGGGCTTGGCTCTTCGCCCAGTCGCCCACCCAGGCTTCGACTCTCCATTCTCCGCTCCGTCCGGCGCCGCTTTCTTCTGACGCGGCCGATGCTACTGCGATGGATCGCAGCCGAGGGGCGTCGGCGAGCGCGGCCGCCTAGACCCCTCGCGCGCGCGCTCTCATACGGTAGGGTTGTGGACGCTGCCGCTCGCGATGGGGAGCTCAGGGTGTTCGTGGTCGCTGGCGAGGTATCTGGCGACTCGCTCGCTTCCCGACTCATGGCGTCTCTGAGGGCGCTGTCCCCTGTGCCCGTCCGCTTCGCTGGCGTTGGCGGGTATGTGCTCTCCCTCGTCCGTCTTTTGGTTCAATACCTCGTACCGTCGAAGATTTAGGACGTCAAACTCGAGTTCTTAGATACCGAGTACTCCCGAAGTTTTACCGAGGTTCACATAACACATTTGATTTCTCATGTCAATGCACATTGGTGCAATGCACACCTATGCACCGTTGGGGGTCATCTAACAATTGTGGCTATTGTGGTTGCGGTCAAATAAATGCTATACAATCCATATTATTGAGTAGAACGAAGGTAGAAGCGACATTTATAGGGTGCTTGGTTTGAGGAATCAAACCATTCTAGAGGAGGTGATGCATTGTGATTTGTGAGTCCATTCCTCAAATTTGGTGGAATGACTCCATTCCTCACACTAGTACTAATTATTAGCTCGTAAGGAATGAGGTGATGATGCTTCAACCCATTCCATTCCACAAACCAAACAAAAAAGGTAAGGAGAAGATGATGGACTAGCCCATTCCTCAAACCAAACACTACTAGTTTTTGGATAGCCTATAGAGTTTGGTTGCATCCATTCCCACTTGAAACGTAGAAACTTGCAGAGGTGAATGAAAAACGTCAGGATAAGAGGTGTGCAACATTTTAATTAATTTTCAGGCAGGGATAAATATGTTGAATTCTCATTTATTCTTGTTAAACGTTATACTGACATGTGGTACTCGTTGAGACAATATTTCTTTGAGGCTCAGCACATTAAGGATACTAGGATGAGGTCACCATTCTTCCTGATTCTATCGGCCCAAATGGTTTGGTTTCTTTACTTGTGTAACTCCTTGCTTGAGAAAAGCGAACATTTGTTCATTTTGTTCTCTCTAGAAGAGGAGAATGAAGAACATTAGAAGACACAAATAAATCAAAGGCAACATCATACATTCGAACTTGTGTTTCTTTTCCTTTTCTCCATCATAAGAAAGATTTATTGTTGAGTTTACATCATTCTTCAATTTCTGATCTCATTTATATATGCACATACTTCCTGATAAAATTTCATAAGGTCATTTTTGTAATTAGGTATCTTCTGTATTCTTATATCTGAAGGCGAAGTGTGAAATTATCATGTGCTCCCTGTACCCATGAAATGATCTCTTCAGCATAATTGCATCGTTTAGCTTCTCCATCTGCAATTTGATCCAATCCCAGTTTCAAGTTGGAACGTGGATCCTATCATTTGTTTTTGTTCAAATATGGTCTTTCATTTCTTTCCCCATTGTACATACTCTTTTGTCAATGTAGTGCATTAATGTGCAAGGAAGGTTTGCAATCACTTTTTCCTATGGAAGAAATTGCCATTATGGGCATGTGGGAGCTGCTGCCGCACATATATAGTATCAAGGTACTACATATGTGTGTGCTCCTTTGCTTTCTGTTCATATGTTGCATTGCACTTGACATTAATTGTACTCACTTTGATTCTGCAGAGGAAAATTGAGGATACTGCAAATGCGGCTATGTTATTTCAACCTCATGCTGTGGTTACAGTTGATTCAAAGGGGTTTTCTTTTCGACTGTTGAAGCAATTGAAATGTAAGGGTGTTAATGGAAGCATTTCTCTTGATTATTTCATTCATCAGCAAATATGAAATAGATTTTTTCTGTTGCCCAGGCAGAAGCAATCAGAAGGTTCAAAATCCTCTGCATATTCATTATGTTTCGCCATCATTCTGGGCCTGGAAAGGTGGTGAAAGCAGGCTCTCAAAGTTGCATAATTTTGTGGACCACATGTTTTGTATTCTTCCGTTTGAGGAAGAAATATGCAGATTAAATGGGTTGCCTGCTACTTATGTGGGCCACCCCTTATTGGATGATGCGATTGGCCTAAACATGGTTAGACCTGTGTAACTTTAGCTCAGCATCAAGCCATCAATGCCATTAACCTAAAGAATTATTCAATTCAAAGTTTTTCTATCCAAATCTTTCTTTCATCTTTTCCCAAACACTTTTCATACCTTATCTCTCTCCATGTAGCCAGTTAAAATTTTCTTGCATAAAGACCTTGTATTAAGCCGAGAAAGTCACATGCAGTCATATGGCTTACAGTGAATTGAGGGTAAAATATAGCTTTAAAGATGAGAGGGTGCAAAGCCTGTGTGTCGTGTATTAGTGCTCATCGAATGTACCGTTGATACGCAGTAACTACTGAATATTGTATTTTTTGTCATTTGCGAGGGATCAAATTATTTCATTGCAAATACAACATTTTGATCTTGTAAACTGGAAATGTTTATATCATGTAATTGAGTTGTCAAGACTCGATCAATCCATTGTAGCTCTCCTGGGATCACTGCTTTTTTTACTTACAATTTAACTCATCTGGAAAAAAATATAGGGACCAGAATTGTCCTCTGACGAGTCCAAGTATCAGAGAAGTTGTGAAGCTTTCCAACTGGAACATGGGCTGTCTCCAGGTAATCATAGACATGATTTGTTTGCCACTACTTTTTACATGCACAAGATCCTAGATTGTAAGTGTCAATGGATACCTTCTGCCTTTTGTTTTTCTCTCATACTTATCAGATTAGTGCACCATATATGTTCTTTCTGAAGTGTCTTTTGGAATTAAATCTTACTACCTTGGAAGGAACTACACACTGTTTTCCAGTAGCTAATCTGAAGCTTGCTGTCCGATAATGATGCAACTTCAAATATGTAAACTACTCTTGCTGTTTCTAATTGCCAGTAATCGCATGCACACTTACTTTCTACAGTTAGTGCTAGGCTGTTTAGCTATTAAAATCCATTTTGTTGGTATTGCAGCTTGATCAATTCGATTAAAGTTCAAGGCTAAATTTTTATTTAAATTTGTTCTGTGGGAGCAATCATTGTGAATTGTTCTGTTTTTGGAGCCAGTTCCAAATAACTTGTTTGGTACTGCTTTCCAATCAGCTAGACATCTTGCGGGTCACATTTATATTAATTTTCAACCTCAACTGTGAAAGATATAACTAAATGTGAAAAAATAAAGTACATATTCCATCATGAAGCCTCCATTTATTTCAACTCATGCTACTGTGGATTCAAAAGTGATGATAGTCAGCTATATGTTCTATGTGCAAACATGATATATATATAATATTATTATATCCATCATGAAGCCTCCATTTATTTCAACTCATGCTACTGTGGATTCAAAAGTGATGATAGTCAGCTATATGTTCTATGTGCAAACATGATATATATATAATATTATTATATTTTGAGTGACGCAAAAACCATTGAATAATGCATTCATCAATAATGGTTCATATCATCTCAGTATGTATTCATCTCCATGGAGTTGTATCGATGTTTCTTAGTCTTAATGCATTCATTAATAATGCCTGCTTTCTAATGAAAAATACACCCTTGCTAGGTGCCACAATCATAACCATGTTGCCTGGAAGTAGGATGCAGGAGGTAGTTCGAATGCTTCCTATCTTTTTGCATACTGTGCAGAACTTAAGACAAACATTTAATGAACTATCACTAGTCATCCCAGTTGCTCCACATCGAGATGTGAGGACCTATATTGAAAAGGTTGTTCAGTCAGGACCTTTTCCAGTGGTGTTGATACCCGGGGGATCGCTTAAGGAAAGATACGATGCATTCAGTGTGAGCTCACGTCTGAAGTTTAATTCTCAAGCTCCATTTCATTCTGACGATATTTCACATAGTTTTTATCCTTTATTTTTTGTTTGACGTGAATATCTTTCCAATAACCATACCTTCCTAACAGTTGAATTCTGGATTATCACAGTCATTCTCAAAAAGCTTCATGTTTCATTTCTATTGGCTGCACAGGAATAAAAGAATAAAATTAAAGAGAAATTTAGACAACTGTTGATTAGTGCAGTTAGTGGATTATGCATGCTTCTGTCCATTTTGTCTTAGGTGATTTATGAAATAATTCTGTTATTAAGATCAGATGCTACATTTTGACACTGGAATCCTGGATCACAAGAAAGTATAACAACAGAAAGTAATATACAGGTCAACCTCTTTCTATACAAGAGACAACCCTTGTGTTTTGTCACTGTGATGGTATGCGGTTTCAATGGGGTGCTTGAGCGTTGATTGTCGAGAACAAGGCTCTACCTGGTATTCTTGCTAGATTACCATTCTAACACAGCTTCCCTTTTATGAGTAGGGGAAGATGTGTCGTTCGATTCCAAAATGGCACCTGAATCTTTTGTCAATTTATGTCAGCAAACTAATTATAGTTGTAGAGCTGGTTATTATCAGTGTCTCTCTGAGAACAGTGACATGTCATGGATAGTGGTTACTTCTGTCAATGTGGACAGAAGGCTAGCACATTATCCTGAATCTTTGTCAATTAAGTAGATGTGTATTTTCTACAACCAGTTAGATCATTGGTTTGTTAATTGCAACATATTCAAAGATACACATGCTGTGATTGAGTAATAGCTCTTGGAAGTTGGAACCCAACCGGACAGATAGTATATCACAATCAATTAGTTTGGACCTACTTGAGATGTGTGGAGTACACATGTTGGTATGATTATAGATTATCTCATCCTTATTAGCATCTGTTACATCTCGACCCAATCAAGTAAAGTATAACAAATAGAGCTAATGAGAAATTCCTGGTTCGCGGTTTTACTTATAGTGTCTGTAACTTAAGCAGCCAGGTCTGCTCTGTGCATACTGTCATCACGTAACTTCGTTGTTGCAGTTAATTGCTAGATGCTACTGCAAATTTCCTTGAGTGAACTAAGAAGGTAATGCTTCCTTTTGCAGGCTAGTAGAGTAGCATTATGTACTTCAGGTACAGCTGTTATGGAACTAATGCTAGCAAGACTACCCTGTGTGGTAGCTTACCAAGCTCATTTCATCACAGAATGCTTTATCCACTTGAGGAAAAAGATAAACTTTATTTCTCTGCCCAACATTCTCTTGAATTCTCCTGTTGTGCCTGAGATCCTTTTTCGGGCTTGTACAGCTAAGAATCTAGCTGCAAAATTAAGGTAACATGTTTCTAACCTACACAATTTTTTTCTAGAGGTACGAGAGGAGCATCTTTCCATCCAAAATAATCACAATCAAGGGCCTTCACTGAATTGCTCATTAAAGTTGCTGAATCTATTGATATGCACTTCCTCTGGTGAATTGGAATATGCAATATTTAGATGTTGAGATTTTGAGGGTTGCTTTGCCTTCTTTTCTGCACCCATGGTCTAACTTAGAGTACCACCTATTATAGAAGGATACAAATGTGGGATAGGAATCATAATTTTTTTCTGGTTCTTTGCTACGAAGTTAATATGGGATTTGACATTAATTATGGCCCAATTGATTATGAAAATGAATAGCAATAGGTATGTTACCTTTTGTTAAGCTTTCTTATTGGAGTGATTATAGTTTCCATTTTTTTGTATGTCAGAACTATTTTTCTTAAACCATCTTTTTTTTATAAGTCATGTCATAGAACAAACAGGTTTTGCTCCCTACCGCTTGTAATGTCGTAGTGTGAACCATTAGAAATGGCAGAGCACCAATTTTGATAGTTGATCAGGTTTTGATTATGAATGGGTATAGATCAATAAGGAGAAAATGGTTTTGTAGCATCAAAAGAACATCATTTTTAGAAAATAACATGAAAAGGTCTCCTGATTAGTATTTTCTTTGGGTGATATTTGATGTGATGGAGATCTTTTAGTGATATTTTCTGAAAATGATGTTCTATCGTGCTACAGAACCAATTTTCTCGAGTAGTAAATTTTCAAAGATAATATTGGCATCAATAGCCTATAGGCCTGTCATACATTCAGGTGTCTCAGCTCCTTGACTTGTTACTACAATTGCATCTTCTGTGTTTTCAGTAGTCACATTGTGTTTCCAGTTCTTTAGCAATATTTTATTTTCATTTTACGATGTGAATTGGACCTCATGGTATCTATCCCATTTGATTGAACCAGTGAGGTTATTTCCAATGATCAAATCCGCCAGATTCAAATTGAATCAGCTGACCAAGTATTCAAGGTTCTTTATGAACCCATCAAGAAACGGGATACTTTATTAAGGGAAGAGATTGGTGACTCAGGCTTGTCATCAAACTTCCTATCTCCTAGCATGATCGCAGCTTTAACAGTGCTTTATATGGATAGACATCAAAACACTGCATGCCGGAAATTGGTGGAATAAAAGCTAAGGAATCTTTTGTTCTACCAATGTGGTCAGGGTTTCATGCATGCGATTCATCCACAACTGGAGTAGCAAGGCAACAAGCAACTGGTTATTTTTAAGCTTCCAGTTCTGAAGTGGTATCAGGTCAACATCATGGTATCGTAAACAGATTTCAGGCATGTGCTCTGGTGCATTAAATGCCATGGTCTGATGGTCATCCGGTTGGTGCAGACTCTTCTACGGTTAGAATTTCCTGGGTGGAACAGGAGTCAGGGAGTGTGACTAGATGGCATAGTGGGACTCTTTATGAACAAGATTTCTGCGGTGGCAAGGCAGACTGTACAGCTTCTGCTCTGCGGTGGCAAGGGCCCTGATGCAGTTGCTCTTAATAAAGCGCATATCGAGGTTTTGCTGTGCTGCTGGAGTTCTCTTAATAAAGCGCATATCAAGATTTTGTTGTGCTGACAAATGGAGAGGTAAATCCTCTAATAAATACCCCCATGAAATTTGGTGATGAATTCTGATGTAATAGTCTGCATGTCGTTATTATATGGATGTTGGGCAATGGGGAGGTGGAAACTGGTAGGACTGAAATTTCCTGTCAAAGATTTTAAAGAAAATCCTGTCAAAGTGGGTGAAGCATGCATTCCCACGTTGCCAGTGGTACGATGACGTCACTCCTGAGGTCACGCAGACAGTGAGTCATGGACGTCGAATGTTCTATAAAAAAATGTATTTTTAATTTTTGTTTTGGTTTGCAAGTTGCCACAGTTACACGGGCAATGGACTGAGGCCTTGTTTAGTTTTTCGAAAAGATTTTGGATTTTGGTACTGTAGCATTTTCGTTTTTATTTGACAAATATTATCCAATTATAGACTAATTAGTCTTAAAAGATTCGTCTCGTGATTTACAGACAAACTGTGCAATTAGTTTTTGTTTTCGTCTATATCTAATACTTCATGCATATGCCCTAAGATTCAATGTGACGAGAAATCTTTAAAAGTTTTTTTTTTTGGGTGAACTAAACAAGACCTCAATCTTGGTTCGTGGATCGGGTAACATCTCTGTTGTCCTCCCCAAGTTCCAGATGACCACCGGTTATCTCGAGGCATCACGTCAGATGTTTCTTTCTCGACGCACCAAATTATCCGTGAGCGGACATTCAGGGTAAGGAATTAGGAACCCCAACATGCGTGTTTAGTTGGCATTGCATCCTATTGGAATCCGGTTTCTGAAATCTTGGTTAGAATGCAACCATTTCGTGGTGTTTGATTAGCTGATTCTGTACTCATCATTTGTTAACACTGAGAAATCTTCATTAAACTAAGCATTCGTGTTTTCATCTTGACCTATGTATATATTCATTCTCGATTAATAAATATATCCAAAAATAAGATCGTGCACGTTCGCCCCCAAACCAAATGTTGAAGGATCTCAAAATACAAAAAAAGAAACATTGGAGTTGTTTGGCTATCTTATCCCCTCAAATTCAACCCGTCACAGTTCAAGGCATGTCCTCACATACAACGAGAAGAGCGATCGGCCGATCGCTACCATGCCACTCTGGTCAACGGACTGACTGACTAATATCACTCATCAGCTGCCAATGATCCGTTGTTTTCTTTGAGATCGCATTCGCCGTTCACTTGGCTTCCGTCACCCCAGCAGCCTGCTCCGCCGTGGCGGTTGCGGCGTTCCCGCAGCCCGCGACCGCCGGCGGGAAGTTGAGCAGCGCCTTGGCGCCCCGCATGCGGAACGCGGCGCGGTCGTACGCCGCGGCGGCCTCCTCGGCCGTGGCGAAGGTGCCGAGCCAGAGCCGCGCCCCGTGCCGCGCGGGGTCACGGATCTCCGCGGCGTACTTGCCCCACGGCCGCCGCCTCACCCCGCGGTAGTGCCGCCCCGTTGTGGCCGCCTTCGGCGCGTGCGCTGCCCTGCTGCTGCAACCGACGCCGCCGCCGCCGCCCTTGCGCGCGGCGGCGCCGGAAGCGAGCGCCTTCTTCAGCGTAGGCAACGACGAGGCCGGCGGCTGGTAGGTGGTGGGCGCCGCAGCGGAGCCGGATGCCTCGCGGAGCACGTCGAAGAGGACCATCTCCAGGGAGTCATCCTCGTTGAGGGGGAGGTACTGTCCGTGCCCGTGCGCCGCCGCCGCGGCGCTGGCCAGGGAGAGCGACGTGCCCATGCCCATGCCCGCGCCCGCCCGTGGATACGACGAGGCACTGGCACCGCTGGACAGAGGCGCGGGCGTGGCGACGTCGCGGACCACGCTGCTGGTGGTGGTGCTGCTGCTGCTCTCCAAGGAGAGAGACATGTACGTGTTCATGCCTTGCGCACACCGTACCGGCAGACCTGCTCGTGTGTGGCCAGAGCATGAGACGACACGCACAAGCACGAGAGTGCGCCTTCTTGTTAGGAGGAAGCTGTGGCTGCGCTATTTGAGTTGGTGCAAACTGGAGATGAGGGAGGGCTGATGACATGTGATTGATGAGTATATAAAGCACGCAGAATGTGAATTGGCAACCATCTCTCTCGTGCGCTTGCGTCCTCCGGTTGTCGATGCGTGGCTAAACACTCTTTTCAAGTTGTTATTAAGCCACAGGGGGGCGGCTTAAATTGGTGGTGGTTTGCCTAGTCGGCTCATGCGTCCGGTCATTCAGTTTTGTAGTTAAATTTTTCTCGTGCCAATTGACGAAACGTGGACACTGGGTGCGCCAAAGGCGTCTCAATTCTTGAGGGAAAAGGCAACGCGGGAGGCCAACCAAAAACATCATTGTAATGGAAGATGCTCTGAAAAAAGTAGTTGCAGTCGCAGTCGCAGTCGCAGAGTTGTGGCTAGTTTGGCCACGTCTCGTCCTCACCCACTCACCCTGCATCTTCTTTCGCGAGTTAAATTTTAACTCCTATCATATTAAATATCCGAATACATACACAGCGAGTTAAGCTTATCCATGATTGAACAATAAATACTAAGGTCCCGTTTGCTTCCTCTTGCTAAATTTTAGCCAGCTAAAATTATTTTAGCTACTCTTAAGTGACTAATGGAACTAAATTATTTTAGCTCCTTTTAGTCAATGTGTTTGGAACTTTAGCTACTAAAGTGACTAAAGTTTAGCTAGCTAAAATTTAGCAAGGGGAGCCAAACAGAGCCTAAATAAAACGAAAATGCTATAGTATCTATTGAACTTTAACAACCTCAATCAAACACCTCCTAAACTCACTATCACGCTCTCTCAATTAGCAGATTTGTTAATTTACCATTTGAGTAATTCCAACATTTAGAGCTGGAGGCCTTTGACAAGCTCTTTCTAGCCGTTGGAAAGGACTCGTCTAGGTAGCCGCGAAGACACACCTCCTAGGTCGCACCGTTTCATCGGCATTGGTTATTCCTTTTATGTAATATCGAAACAAGAGGTCTTTTGCTGGGATGACCCAGTTATAGCTATGTTAGGTTGACCTCATTCAGCACTCCATAGAAGCGCATTGTACGTTTGCTTAAACTCTTCTACTTAGGCTCTATTTAGTTCTCATCAAAAACTTTTCGCCCTATCACATCAAATGTTTGGACATATGCATGAAACATTAAATATAGATTAAAAATAACCAATTGCATAGTTTGCACGTATTTTGCGAGACGGATCTTTTAAACCTAATTAGTCTATAATTGGACAATAATTACTATAGTTGCAAATGTGCTACAGTATCTTGTGAACTAAAAAAGGCCTTAATACAATGATATATAAATCTTTTGTGTATTCAAGAAAAAAAGAGCTCAAAAATACAAAATGTTTGTCTGAGGCCACACAGTGCTAATACTACATCCATTCTAAAGTCATGTATTTTAATCACCATGCTAAATTTTAATCACCTTTTTTCCACCATAACCAAACTGCGTAAGGGACTGAGGTCCCGTTGGAAATCCGTTGCCAATCCAAATCGGCATGTGAAAGGGACTTTTAACAATCTCTAACCGGGATTGTGACAATCCCATACCCATCTTTTTACATGTCACATTTTCGCAATATATAGTGAACCATCGCCTTATTCGTTTGGCTGATAAGCCATGACAGAAAGTACTGTTGGCTAGTTTATTATGAGAGAAAAACATTGTTGAATGACTAGCAGATTCGGCTGATAAGCTCAAACGAACAAACAAACATGGTTCTTCGCAAAAATAATACCAACAGAAGTGGGTCTACCATTGGGCCCTACTACTTTCGCGATAATGAAACCCCTCTTAAATTTTATAGACATGACAAAGAGGAAGGAGAGGCTTCAAAGGTTGAAGATCCTCTTCTTCTATTAATTTCTAGATTCGTTATGCCATTTATGCCGTGTTTAGTTCCTCGAGAGAAAAATTTCGCGACACTATAGCACTTTCGTTTGTTTGTGGTAATTATTGTCTAACCATGAATTAATTAGGCTCAAAAGATTCGTTTCGTAAATTCCGACCAAACTGTGCAATTAGTTTTCATTTTCGTTTATATTTAATACTCTATGTATGTGTCTAAAGATTTGATGTGATAATAAATATTGAAAAATTTTAGATTTTGGGATGGAAGTAAACAGATGGTGCCAAAAGACCAAAAAGTGTCAATACGATATTGTGACGTTCTTTATCTCAGCCGAAGAGTTATCTAGCGGAAGTAGCAACCAATCTGTCTGGAAATTCCTAAGAGCAACCCGGCGCAAGCACAAAAGAGTGTTGGTTTCAGAATAGAAGTCGTATTATACATTGCGAGACTGCAACATTTTTTGTACGTACTGCTTCCATGTGGCAAGTCCCAAACCTGACGGACGGCGTTCCTCAAGGCTGACTTTTGGACAACCGATGGCAACATGGTTGCCACGTCGATCTGGGCGTCCACAAAAGTGCGTACTCCAAGATCGGATGCGTATGCTGTACGCGTGATGTCATCGTCATACGTAAGCAATGCGGGGCCAGCCTGCATCGTGACTGGACGACACGCCACGAGTGTCGAACTGCGACAGAGAAAGGGCCAGCCCATATGGAACGGTCACTGCCTTCACTGTCCCCAGACCCCGTGGAACCTTCCAAGGGCGTGGAAGAAGTCGATGTCAGCATGGAACTCGAGCTGCGCCTCCAAAGGCTGATCAGTCAATCTGCGCTTCTAGACATCTTTTACCTGAAACCTTGTTATGGGAAGTAAAAAAATTTTGGGTGTTAGATTGGATATTTGATAGGATGTCAAAAAGGTTGTTCAGATACTAATAAAAAAACTAATTACATAACTTGTTTGAAAACTACCAGACAAATTTATTAAGCCTAATTAATCTATCATCAGCACATGTAGGTTACTGTAGCACTTAAGGTCCTGTTTGGATGTTGTCAGATTCACTTCAATCTATGTGTGTTGGTGTGTATTAGGGCACTCACAATGCAAGACTCTATCACAGAGTCCAAGACACTTAATTACATATTATTTATGGTATTTTGCTGATGTGGCAGTATATTTATTGAAGAAAGAAGTAGAAAAAATAAGACTCCAAGTCTTATTTAGACTCCAAGTCCATATTGTTCGATGTAATAAATAATTTTAGACTCTATGATAGAGTCTGCACTGTGAGTGCCCTTAGGGTGGAATTTAGTTCAAATTCTACTCCAATCCACCTCAACACATGTGGATTGATGTGAATCCGACTACATCCAAACAAGGCCTAAGGCTAATCATGAATTAACTAGACTTAAAAGATTTATCTCGTGATTACCAACCAAACTGTATAATTAGTTTATTTTTATCTATATTTAATACTTTATGCATGTGTCTAAATATTTGATGCGATGGGTGAAATTTTTTTAGGTGGGGAACTAACTGCAGAAGATGTCATGGACCATACGCGTGGTGTTCATGATTTTTTTTTTGTTTTGCTGTAGAGGTATTTGAAGGCATGGCTGCTCAGATTCGACTGATCTGATACCTGTTTGAATGCTAGAATAATCAGTTGAGCCTGTTCATTTGTCTTATTAACCATATTTTTCTGTCAGTTAACAGTTTTTTTCTCTTACAATAAATCAGCGAACAGTATTTTCAGCCATTGCTTTTCAGTCCAGCGAAAATGTTGAAAACTTCAATTTTCTGGCTAATAAATAAAGGAAACCTACCTAGAACAAAATGGCTTTTTTCTTCCCAAGTGACGCTCCTGTGTTTTTCCCCTTTGAGTTGGATATACATAGGGAGCACACAAACACGATGAGTCAAGGCCTTCCGCAATGTAAGTCCAAAGTGATGTCCAAAATAGAGAGATAGTTTTACAAACATTAGTTGCGCTGCTAGATGTAGCAGAGGGAAAACTATATTTTTTTTTAAAAAAAATAGAGAGATAATGTTTAGACATCATTCTCAACACTGCAGCAAGTATTGCCTATTCTGAGTGGGGCTAGAAAAAAAAGAAAACGAAGCAATTCAGACGTGATGCTCTAAAGATGAGGAGAGAAAAATTATGTCAGGTGTGGAAAAAATAGGGTACAAGAGTGGTCATTTTTTTATTTTGTGCAATGAAGTGATGCCGTATACCACAATTATCGGAGCACTGATGCCCATTTCTCAAATACTTTTTAGGCTTCACTCCATACTATGGAAGGACTACTCCCTATGTGTAGGTGCTCCACACGCAGACATCTAAACAACCATACCTTTGCATCACCTGGGCTTGGCCAACGGAGGCTTTCACATTCTAGATGTGGACCAGACCAGTTAGGAAAAACTCAACTCAAAAATGCCATTAGTAAGTTTTAATCGGCAATGAAAGTATAAAGCTAAGGCTTTGTTTGGATGTAGTCGGATTCACATCAATCCACATGTGTTGAAGTGGATTGGATTGGAACTTGAACTAAATTTTACCCCAATCCACACCAACACATATAGATTGAAGTGAATCCGACAACATCTAAACAAGGTCTAAATTTGTTGTCGTTCATTCTGGAAGCGTGCATACACGTTCCATATAGGATCATCCTGCATCCATAGCCTCGACATAGAGAGAAAGTTGGGAGTGAGAATTTAAGCATGTGTGTCTTTAGCTTGGGATGGGATAGGATGGAATAAACCCGTCTCTAATTTTTTATTCTACTTAAGGGATGCCTTTAGAGGCGAAGCTACATGTAAATGCACTTCTAAAAATTATAGAAAGAAGATGAAAGAAAATAGTAATTATATCTAAAAATTTACCATATATGTACTTCATAGAAGATGTCTGCATCTACAAGTTGGTCGGTGGTGGAGCGATGTCGGAGGTGACGGTGCATGTTAAGGATATGCATCGGAACAAAGGAAGTAAGGAACATTAGGGCAGAGGAGCGTCTCACCCAAGAGCATAGAAGCGCCAAGGTGAAGAGGATCGGCGGCGACGAACAAAAAGGTCGAAGGTGAAGAAGAGCCAGCATCAGCGACGAAGGTGTGTGTGATTGAAGGAGCATCAAGATGGTTTTCGAATGTTGAGCAATACGAAAGAGGGAGGGTTCCATATGGAAGATAAAATGTTGCTAGTATAGCGAGCAACGTTTGGTTTGGTATTGAGGTCCAATTCTAGTTTCAAATTCTTAACCATCCAACCAGCTGTATTTGGATCGCTAAAACTAAAGGGGTGTTTAGTTCTCCATAGAATCCAAAATTCAAAATGTCAACTACTTTGTAGTGATGAAATACAAAATATCAAAATTTTCAGGGTTATGTTTAGTTCCATCCAAAATGCATAATTTATTGTCCTCATGAGAGCCTCTTGAGGCTATTTTTGGATTTTTTTTTGTCTCTTGAGGCCAAAATCTAAAATCGAGAATAATCACCTTTTCACAAAAAAAAAATTACATGGTGTTTAATTTCATACAAAATGATGAATCAAAACCCAAATTTTTTTTGGAAAAAAAGGAACTAAACATCCCTAATTCTAAAATTTGAGGTTGAAAATTTATGGCAAACGGGATGTTAATCTTGATCTAAAACGGACGCGTGAGATCATCCTGACGTCCACCCAGTTCGCAGGGACTCATGTTGTGATCAGGAGTGACGAATTGGGGACGGGAATCACAGCAACGCAGATGTGGACCCCACGACCGAGTCGTCGCATCGTCTCCCCCGCTCCCGCCACTCTCCTGCTCCGCCTCCTCCTCCTTGCCGGCGCCGCCAACGCCGCGCCGCCGCTCGTAGGCGTTTCTCCCCAAGGTGAACGGGACGCTCGCTCACGCGCCTACCTCCGCACCTCGTTTCCTGACTTGCTCACCGAGTCGTTTCCCCAGATGAGGCGTACTTCGCGACGCAGGTGATCGCCTGCAGAGACGGCTCGGGCTCCTTTCCGAGGAGCCGGCTCAACGACGGTTACTGCGACTGCGCCGATGGAACCGATGAGCCAGGTTTCTGTCTCCATCTCTCCTGGATTTGTCCGAACTTGACCGGGGATTGAGAGTTGAACTGTGGAAGATCTGGACGATTTCGCCCATTGCTGTGAGATCTGGTTCTGGTGGCAATAAATTAACAATGCACTGGGCACTAGAATTCATATAAATCTCTCTCTTGTCGATCGACTCATGCTGCTAGAGTTTTCTGAATTCAGCAAAGGCAGAACTATGTGATCTTTGCTACTCATATGGACAGAGAACTGTTAAGCAGAGCCTAAGCTACTGACCTGCTGTACCTGTACACACTTGACTATGTCAGATTTAGCCAAATGAAAACAGGGATATACTAGATTTGAATATGCAATATGTTGTAGCGTTCATATCTGTTAAATCCTTGCTGCCTCGCCTGATGAAAATTCTACTGCTGAAATGTGGCCATTTCTTTTATGGGGTGCTAACATCGATGTGTAAGGTATCTTCCATTGTAATTCTATTTTTCACATTATTTGTTTTATGTAGGTACTTCAGCTTGTCCAGAAGGCAAGTTTTACTGCAGAAATATCGGAGATACCCCTCGACTGTTGTTCTCTTCGTTTGTGAATGATAAAATATGTGGTATGCTATTTGTTTATAGACTAAAGAAGTTAACTGCAAGAGTTTGGAAGTTTTTTTTTCACTTTTTCTTTACTTTTGAGTTTTGAGCTGTCTTTTCTAACATCTGCAGCTAGTTTCTATTCACTGCATTTATTCCTTTGTGGATATCAGAACTGTTGACAGATTGTGTATGTTCTATAGATTGTTGTGATGGAAGTGATGAGTACGAAAGTGGCATCCATTGTCAGAACACGTGTAGAAATATAAAGTATATTGCTGAGGCTGCTGATGGTGGCAGCGACCTCTCAGTAACACATTTAGATGCTAATACTAACGAGTTTATGGGTAAACATGCAATTGCTATGGAAGACCACATCCAGAACAACAACAGCAAAGACCTTGTCCAGAAGATAAGAGGTACTGGCCATTACTATGTAAGATTTACTTGTTGCTGTTACAGGAATACAATTCGCGTCCTTGATGTGGTTTCAATTTTTACGTGAATGCAGGATTAAGAATGGCCCTAGTTTTTGAGCTGGGCCTTCTTGTATGCATTTTTGCTTTCTGCATTGCTCGGCGCCGCACTAGAACACGCAGGAGACAGCATATTTTGAAACGTAAGTAAACTTTGGTCCCTGTGTTTCCCTTCAATGGCTCTAGTCATTTGCCATAATTCAGAGCTGTAGAAATGATTAAAACTTAGAAAGGGTATGGGTTCAAGTTCAAAACTTTCATTGCCCTTTCAGATATCTTTGCACCTAAACATATAAACTTGAGTACTTTTGTATTAGACTTGTTGTGTTGACTAGTGTTTGTTCCATCTACTAAAGGCCTGTTTGGTAGGCTGCACGAGTGCTGGGCCTGTCTGACTGGCTTCAGCTTCTCGTGTTTGTTAGGCTCGAGAGCCTCAAGGGCCAGGCAGGCACTGCTTAAACCAGCCAAAAACCTGCACCCGGGGAAACGGAATTGAAGTTTGTTTCTCCAGGCTTGGCTCGCGCTCGCATCAGTTGGGCCAAAAAGGGCCGCTCAGCTGTTACGTTTGAGGTATGGCCCACAGCTTATGTAGCCAAACAAAATGGGCTGCAGTGAACCAAGCTCTGATGAACGTGAAACACAACAACCAAACACAGATGGTTGCACCTCCTCAGCTTGTACAGATCTGGCCTGACCATTCTGTCCCCCCCATAGGCCTAACTAGTGCAGCCTACCAAACAGGCCCTATATGTTTCGGACTAGTAAGCTTACAGCGTGTTCCATCTTCAGTAGCAGCCTTTGTTTTATGAACTTGTTAAAAGCCGCTGTGAGGATTGAGCAACAATTCTGTATTGATAAGCATTGTGATGTACCTAGTTTTGTTGGAAGCAAACCAAACTCACCAACGAAATTGTGCTTTCTACAGGTTAGCTGAGCAGTACTAATATACAAAGACGATAGATCGGTGCTCATTAGCAAATATTATAGCTTCCGGGGATGATGGAGAATCAGAGATGGGATGGAGGGACCTGCACGTTATCCTCTTTAAATCGCGAGGTCCATCTGCTGTTCTGAACTTTGTTGGCTAGGAAAACTAACTATGTACTTCCCCCTGGTCCCAGAAACTTGTCATTTAGGTCCCAGAAACTATGTGTCGATCTGCATTCGAAATACTTGCAAAATCTCTTATATCTGTAGGATTTTAAGAATATATTTTTAGAAAAAATAGTGGTAAAAAATACCATTGAGGATCATGCAAAATAAAATGTGTTAAGTTATGACCAGAGGGAGTGTAGATATTTAACATAAACAACTTGGTCTGAATTCCGAACTATGAAATTCTCTGTACTCGTCCTCAGCGGTGTACTTAATTGTTGTAAGTGATTTGTGGCCCCGTCCCACTTTCCCTGTAACTATGAGTTGCTCCTCGTTCAGGACGATTGCGCCCCATGCCTGAACCCTGTAACTTGCTGTGTTTGTAATGTTTCAGAATCCAGACATGTACAATGATTGCGTGAAGTTATGCGAATGCTGTATAAACATTCCTAAAAAAAAATTGCTACTGTCTCTAGTGTTACTGAATTTCTGCTATGAACAATAGCAATTAAATTTATTTTAAATTATATCTATCAGATCAGAAAGATGAAAAACACCAGAAAATTTATGTACGGTAAAAGATTTCATAAATGGACTGTCACACGCTAGGCTGGGAACCCATAAAAGATGAACACGCTGGCCCAGAGTGTTGTCATTATTACCAGCCCTGCAGGGTTTTACTTTTCTCTGTGTACTGACTTCATCAATCTCGAGAATTTGTCGACTCAATATTTGTAGATGATGCTCATAGAATTAGGGTTTCTGGGGTAGAGATCGTAGAGTTTGCATGTGGTAGGGGGTGAGTGTGAGCACAACACCATTACATCCTAGAAAATTTGCTCTCACACAGGAAGTTGAAACTAGGACCAAAGGTGCTACCAAGGCTCTTGTAATCACTAGACCACTGTGATAATAATTGCTAACCTTAAGAGATGAATGAAGAGACAGTTCTTAAAGAGATGAATGAAGAGCCATTTCGGTGATGAAGAGATTATTTGAAAAGTTTGTATCCATCTCAAAGCATACCTTATAGTTACAACTCACCACAAATCAGCAACCGTATACCTAAGATTTGCTCCGTTTCACCTCTTTGGAAAACATAGGAATTTAGAGGATTTCAATTCTATAGGAAAGTTTTTTATACACCTCTTTGGAAAAAAAGAAATTGAACCCTATAAAATTCTTTATGATTGTCAGGGGATGCATGGAAACATAGAAGTTTTGGAGAAAAACTAATAAGGTTGTATCTCATGGAAACTTTGCTTGTATAGATTCTTGCAGAATTACAAGTTTTGTGTAACTTCAATCCTGTGTTTTCTCTGTTCCTGTGTTTGGAGAATCCTGCGTTTCAAATGAGGCCTAAAATGCTGACGTCAAATGGGATTACTCAAATCAGCCTAGACTATCGTCTCAAGAAAAGAAAAGAAAATACTCCGTACCTTTTTTTTCTGAAAAAAAAGGAGCAGGAGCACTGCCGCTGCCAGCCTGCGACTGCGAGTATGCGACTTCTGAGGCCAAGCCGCACCTACCCCGGCGCCCCGCTACTGCAAACCTGCTCCATGCCTCCATCTGCGACTCGCGAGCTCACATCCTTCCACACTACCTACCCTCCTCTCTCCACCACACTGACCTACTCACACACACCAAACACCCCCAACACCCCGTCCACCATTCACCTCCACCGCCAACAAATTCTTCTCAGCTTTCTCACCTCGCGTCGCCAACACCAATACGCACGTAGGAGCTAAGGAACCTCAAGCTTCAGTCGACCATGGCTCAGCAGCAAACAAATCCTGAGGAGGTACCACCGATCGATGCAGCTGACTGATTGCACACCAAATCTCTCTTGCCTTCTCCTGCCGCTGCGTCCCAATTGGGCTTGATCAGCTAACCCGTGCTCTGCTGGTGCAGGTGGTCCTCGGACAGGAGGCCGGGGGCGCGAGGGTGATCACTCTCAACCGCCCGCGCCAGCTCAATGGCATCTCCGACAGAGTGGTGTGGCTCCTTGCCCCGATTTCCTGGTTCTTGTACTAGAAGCTTCTTTGTGGTTCGATTGTGTGCGCGTGGTTTCTGCTTGTAGGTGTACCTCCTTGCGCAGTTCCTGGAGAAATGGGAGAAGGATGAGAACGCCAAATTAGTCATCTTTAAGGTGCGTACCTTCCCTTATAATATGAAATGGTATTTTGCCAACGTTCGGCGCTAGTAATTGTACTGATGTTTGATTTTGAATAGGGCGCTGGACGTGCATTTTCTGCTGGTGGGGACCTAAAGATGTTTTATGAAGGGAAATCAAGTATGGACATTGCCGAACAATTGCATGACATCGCCATCAAATCATTTCAATTTCTAACTAGCTCAATTGATTTCTGTTACCATGATGTGCATTTTGTATACAATAAATCATGTTGCTTAGGATTGGAGCTACAAATACTGCTTTTGCAGATGATTCCTGCCTCGAGGTTGTGTATAGAATGTATTGGCTTTGCTACCACATTCATACGTACAAGAAAACCACGGTATATGATTGCCAGAGAACCATTCATCTTTCTGAAGAAAATAACGTACTGAAACTCTACTATCCTATGTTTGTGTAGGTTGCTCTTGTTAATGGGCTTGTCATGGGTGGTGGTGCTGCTATGGTTGCGCCACTAAAGTTTGCAGTTGTCACAGAGAAAACAGTATGTGCCAAGAATACACTTTTGAGTCCTATATTATTTATAATCTATTCCACCTTAACTCTTGTACATGTATTATCTTCATTGCATTTCTCATGATAAAACATGTACTTTTGTGCACCTATCCATATGATCTTGTTATGTAAGCAGTATATGAGCATTATGTTATCAAGTTTTTTAGTATTGAAAGGTTATCCACTTGATTGCCTCTAAATGTGGTTCTGAATTCTTTTGGAGATTCTAACAGTGATCAGCTTATCTTCTCCTTTTCTTTTTGGTAGATCTTTGCTACTCCTGAGGCTAGTGTTGGATTGCACACAGATTGTAGCTTTTCCTACATCCATTCTCGGCTCCCTGGATATTTAGGTAAGTATTATATTTTAAATTTTCATACATAAAAAAGTATGCATGAGCTGGATTGCAGAAATATTATAATGAAAAAAATGGCAATTGCAAATCAAATGTAGAGTCCTGTTTCTTTTTAATAAACAAAAATCAAATATATGACTGTGCAACATATATTTATGATGCATCTCATGAGTCGTGACGATTTTTCTTATTTTGAACTATTAGGCGAGTACCTGGCTTTAACTGGTGCTAGACTGAATGCGAAGGAAATGATTTCTGCTGGTCTTGCTACTCATTTTGTCAGTTCCGAAGTAAGACATTCAGCAGCTAGCATTTCTACTTCGATTTGTTTTCCTGCACCAATGTCCACTTAGTTGTATGTGCAAATAATGGAGACTTGGGAGTAGACACTGTCAGACTGCTTGTTGATAGTGGTTGCCTGTAGTTTTACTAATCAAAGCACTTGTGATATTTATGGCAGAAATTGGAAGAACTTGAAAAACGTCTACTGGATTTGGACACTGGTGAGGAGTCTGCAGTCAGAGCTGTTATTGAAGAATTTTCAACAGATGTTCAACCTGATGAAGATAGTATTTTAAACAAGTACTGAATCTGATGATTATTTAAGATAGAACTTGCTACACATGATAATTATCCTGCATATACTGAAAATATACTGACATTGATATCTCAATCTTGCTTTGATAGGCTTTCAATTATCAACAAATGCTTCTCTGCAGAGACTGTTGAGGACATCATAAAAGCATTTGTAAGGATTCAACATTCATGCCATCCCACTTTATGCTGTGAGATCTTCATCAGTTTCTCATACTATTGGTGATAACTGATGTGTTAGCTACTATTTATTAAACATTCTGTAATATGCCATGGTTCACTTGACCTTGAAGTTGGCATTTTTCTGCAAAACAGCAAAAGAGCTGCATACCCCAATCCTGATTTCAAATGAAAACCTGGTATAATTTGAAAGTGACTTGACGTATATTAATAAAGCGAAACTAAAACCTGGTATAATGAGCTACCGATTTTTTTCCAGCACCTAAGATGTTTTCATCCTTTGTTGTAGAATCAAACCATCTCTTTGTAACAAGGCAATTCTCTATTTTGCAGCATATGTGTATCACTAATCAAACACTTTAATTTCGCCGCTGTAGGAATCAGAAGCGAGCATAGATGGAAACCAATGGATAGCTCCAGTCCTGAAGGGTCTGAGAAGATCATCTCCAACTGCACTGAAGATCACCCTGAGATCGGTACGATCTCTCACATTATTGTTAACCTAATGGAATTTATCCTGTCAACCTCTATGTTTTTGCTTGTCTAAGGTCAAGACTACTGCCCCCTCCATGACCACCTGCTTTGTTGAAAACTACTATTTTAGATTTATGTAATTATGCAGTACAGTGGTCTATATGAGTTTTCGTTCCAGAAGTTAAGCTCTAGTTTCCTTGATGATTTAAAACTTTCAGATCAGAGAAGGTCGGAGACAGAGTTTGCCTGAATGTTTGACTAAGGAATTTAGGCTTACAATGAATATACTACGGTCTGTTGTTAATGGGGATGTTTATGAGGTATGGAGGTCGTACCAATGAACTGCCGTTGCCTTAAAAATGAGTTTTCAACTTGGTCACTGACATTTTCAATTTGATTTGACGACAGGGCATTAGAGCTCTCAGCATTGATAAAGACAATGCCCCTAAGGTTTCCTCCTTTTCTCCTTTCCTTTCCCTAGCTCAATAATATATGAATATCGGCATATCGCTGCCATGCTCTCTCTCTCTCTCTCTCTCTCTCTCTCTCTAACTTCTATATCTATGATGCTGCAGTGGAATCCGACAACGCTTGAGGAGGTGAAGAACGAGGACATTGACCGTGTGTTCCAGCCGTTCAGTTCGGAGCGGGAGCTTCAGGTCCCATCCGATGATTCCAACAGGTGGGCTGTGATTCATCTCAAATCTCCCACATCACTCATGGATCCTATACCTAGATAGCTAGCGCATTTGACATCGACAATGTGCAGGTGGAGCGGCAAATACGAGAACACAGTCTATGGCAGAGCTTCCTAGTGACTATACAAGATTCCGCCTTTTGTATCTTGGCAGCAGGGACCGTTATTACTTCGAACCACGGCATTACGGAAAGTTCGGCACGTATGTAGTTCGAGTGTTTGTGTAGTGAGACGTTCCAATGTATGAACTGTTGCAGAGATCACACGATGACACAAGAAGCAATAAAAAGTATGATAAATTTGATGAACACCAAAGCAATTATTGGTCACTCTTTCGTTGCTGTCAAGTAATGAAATTCGGCTATGCCGAATATGGCCAATCAGAGGCTCAAACCCTTAAAGCTATACTGTATATACTAATTCTATCAGGAGTACTCCAACTCCATGTAGTAGTTTCTCTTGTACTTTGTGGATATCCTCTCAATCGGAGATGTCCTAACTGACAGAATCTGTTTCACGGCAGCTAATTGGCTCTTATCAAACTCCACCCCCACCTTCTTCAGTTGCTTTGCTACGGTTAGCAGATAAACGACCAGTTCCTCTTGATATTCTTGAGGCTTGAACCCAAGAAACTTGAACTGCACCAAGCTGGTAGTCAGGCAAGATATACTTGCCAGCCTATCCTTGTGATCAGTGAAACGGGGCAAATCATTGCCATTGCCTGTTTCAGCAGCCTAGTACAGAAGGAAGGTGTGTTAGTGATAAACCACAAGATGAAACTTAAGATGACACAAGGTTCTAATGTGAATAAGAAAGCTGGCGTTAGGTACCGAAAGAATGAATTTCTGTAGGTTAGGGCAGCTCTCAAGAAGCTTCAGCAGGAAAACAAGTTCTTGTTCACTTGAGAGATTCAAGCTCACTGATAGAATCATCAAGTCTTGAAACATAACCGTCAACTTAGGATTTTGTTCATATTCATATGACAATACCTGCAATAATATCAAGACATCCAACATATGACTTAAACTCATACTCACAAGTACTGTGTGCTATAAACTTCATATATGCTACATTATTTTTTGTTGTGCCAGAATCCACATTGCTTAAAACTTTGAGCTTCTACCATACCAATAAATCACAATGAATTATGTTAGCTTACCAGCATCATGCATTTTGGCACCTATTTAGCATAAATAGATCATACTAAATTGCAACCAAGAAATTAGGAGATATAACTGTATTCTAAAGCTCAAAGTTAAATGCCCTCTCCTTTCTAGAAGCAAGATCCTTAACAATATTTGTTGCATGTTTTCTTAATTTCACGATATAAACAAATAGTTCACTGTTTTTGCCCAGAACCCCAGACAAGCACAAACTCATAAGAAATGATGAACTAAAATGTTTGCCTCAATGGCTCTTCCATTGTTGTTGATGGCACATAAACACTAATGCTCCAGCCATTCTCTTGTAGTCCTTTGGTTTCCCTAGAATGGAGTACATAACATCGTATAAGGTTTAATTCTTTTCTTGCCATATTGACATCGATTAATCACATGAGTCATTAACATTGTGTTTTTTTTGTGTGTAAATGGCAGCTTTTTGTTAAACTGAAACACTCAGAGCATGATAAACAACTGACCAGATGAATTCTGGCACCACGTCAACCCAAACAGCACTGACCTCATGTTCCACTGATCTTGAGCCACCCTATTACATGTTCTTCTAACAGTCTAAGATGAAAACCAACCAGTGATCTGAGCAATTGGCATTGCTAACCAGATTAAGGCAATCTCAGAGCACTTGATCTCTCAGGTGATTCTACCAATTGGGGGAGGAGGGGGTTAAGCATCAATTCTACATTAGATAATTCCATGCAACCACGAAATTATGATATGTCAATCCTACTCTAAGGCTCAAGATTGAATGCTCTGTCCTTCCTAACGCACATTCTAGTTGATTCCAAGGTCTGAACTCTTATGAATTATGATTAATCTGAGCATCAGGTTGTGCTATCGAAGCACATGCTCAGAAGACTTTACAAACGAAAATGTTGCCTACTGCCAACTTTTGCTTATCCCTGATGTCATGCAATAAATACCAAATTTATGCTTCCATAAAACACTGTCAACATATCATGAAGAGGGTCCTTGTTGATAGTGGCTACCCAATGACAGAACACAAACCAGCAAGCAAGTAGCAGTTAAGTTAACGTACGATGCAAGAGATCGAACTCACCTTCATGGCCTGGCCTCTGAGCGTGAGGCACTCCAGCTTCACGGCAGCATCCAGGAACGGCCTAACCTTGAATGACTCCATTGAGGTCTCCATGCTATTTGGTTTGGAGATGTGCAGGTACACCTTCCTGATCTCTGGAGCAGGGGCCAGCTCCAGACTCTTCGCCCTACTCCGCGTGTACAGCGTGAGCACCCTGAGCCCCGACGCTCTAATCACGGTCCCCTCCAGCTTCAGCGTCGGCCTGAACACGAGGTTCTTCACGGAGGACGACTCCACCGTGCAGCCCTTGCTCGCGCCGTGCCCCGTGCAGTACACCATCTCGAGCGTATCGAGGAATGACGCGGAGGCGAGGATTTTGTTGATGTTCTCCTGGTGGATGGCGACGCGGTGGAGCCTGAGCGTGCGGAGGCAGGGGCAGCTGACGTCGGACCACGGAGGCACGGCGCAGGTGTCGAGCGCGAGCACGACGAGGGATTTCACGGTGAACACGTTCTTGGGCAACCGGGCGCGGCGGGTGAGGCGGAAGGAGACCTCGGAGACGCCGTGCAGGGCGGCGTCCTCGATGATGGGGCGGAAAGACGAGGGCGGGATGGCGCGGTGCGGGGCGAGGGCGAGGCGTCGGATGAGGAGCGGCGGGGTGGTCCGCAGAGGGTCCGGGAAGTGGGGCTCGTGGAGGGTGAGCGAGTCAACGCGTTCGAGGAGCCGGGGGACCTCGCGGCGGAAGTGGCGGGACACGCCGGCGAGCCTGGCGGCGGAGCGGGTCGGGAGGCAGTTGAGGATGCTGCGGAGGAGGTCCTCGGTGAGGTGGGAGAAGCGATCGGGGCCCTGCCCGGCCGCGGCCCACGCGTGACGGCGGCGGCGCTGGCGCTGGCGGGGGCGGCGGCCCATCGGGGGCGGCTTGGAGTCAGAGACGGGATTGGTGGGATGGATCCGGGATTCCGGGTCCGGCGCGTCCGGGGGCGTTGCAGCAAGCTTTGGGGGATGCGGAGACTGTTGGAAATACTATTATATTTATTGCCAAGGAAACCAAATCTGTCCAGCTCGGGCTCGAACATCAGCCTCGAAGTCCAAGACCAGTCCGCCAGATGGGGGTTTACTGGGCCTATTACGGATGACGCCACTTGGGCCAGTAGGAGGGCCAAGTTTGTGCTAACCAGGGCCTGATCGTCCGAGCTATAGCCCATGATGCGTGTTATGCCGTGGCTGTGAGATGTTGCTTCCGGGCGTACTCCATCTGTCTTCTGAAATAAAAACGCATATAAGAACATCTGCAGAAATTTGATATTTGTTTGGTTCCTCGCTAAAACTTTACCCCCTATCATGGACACATATATAGAGTAGTATTAAATATAGACCTAAAAAATAATTAATTACACAGATTGGTGACTATTTTGGGAGACAAAATCTTTAAGCCAAATTAGTCTATGGCTCGACAACGTAATGCTACAGTAAACATAAGTTGTCTTGCAATTTACTAATGGAATTTATAATTTATTTTTTTATAGTAACCGAACATCCCATGCGACACCTCATGTGACATCCGATGCGACACCGTACCCCCAAACTTTATATCAAACTTAAATTTTGTTCTTCTCTAATAATCTCATATAATAGCTTTCTAAACAATTTTGTATTGAAAATCCCGAATTATTTCTAACCAACCAAATCTCTTTCTAACTCTCTCTCTCTCTCTCTGCAAATTACACTTTTCTCATCTAAAACCCTTTTTTTTAATTTAGTCATACATCTAACTACTACCAACCAAATCTCTTTCTAACTACTATGATAAAATCACTTCGAGAAGCATTTTCTGCAACTGCTGCTGCTCTTGAAATGCCACAGCTTACTAATCTTGGCAGAGGCTAGAGGAAATCCCAATGACATCTGACTGGAGGGTTCTTATTGGTGAATATTTCCCTTTTAAAAAGAAGAAAAGTAATCGTGGCTGGTTATGCAATGCAAGTCTTAATACTCTTGAAAGGTCCAAATGGCTAGAGGGGGGTGAATAGCCTATTTAAAAAATCTCTACAAACTCAACTAGACAAGTTGATTAGTAAAACAAAAGGCGAAGCAATTCTAGCACTAACTCAACTAAGCTATGCAAGCCACCTATACAATCTAGTACAAGGCTAAACACTAAACCACAACAAGAGAAGGCTAGCTACACTCCTAAACAAGAAAAGTAAACTCAACAAGCTAAACAACTAGCAAGGTAAATAAGTGAGTAAAGGAGTGGAGAGTGATGGTTATACCAACATTGTAGAGTAGAGATATGTCCAACCAATCACTCAAAATCACAATCACAATAGATAATCCTCGGCAAGAGATGACTCAAGATTTTTTACCGAGGTTCACTTGCTTCCCGACAAGCTAGTCCTCGTTGTGGCGATACACCCACTTGATGGATCACGAGCTAATTGGCAATCCAAAGCCAAACCCTCAGCGGGTGCCGCACATCCACTCACAAGATGGGGATCCTCCAAGCCACGAGCAATCCACTAGAGTAGCCAATTGCGATCTCCCGCGGGGAAGGCTCAAGAACCCCTCACAAATCACTTGGTGAGGCTCGAAACAATCTCCAATCACGAGCTCAACACCACCGCTGCTCCAAGCCGTCTAGGGCGTCAGGAAACACCCAAGAGTAACAAGAAATCCGCAGCAAACTCAAGAATCAAGTGCCACTAAATGCAACTCTCAAAGCAATGCACTTGAATCTCACTCAATCTCACTAGGATTAGCAATCAAGCAAGGAGATGAGTGGAGGGAGTGTTCTCTAGCTCAATGTATGCCTCAAATAATCAAAAGTGCGAGAGAGAGCCCCCCAAAGCCGGCCACCAACTATTTATAAGCCTCTCAAAGAAACTAGTCGTTGGCCACTTTCACTAGGCTGAAATCGGGGGCACCGGACGCTACCAAGTGATCACCGGACGCTCGACCCCTAGCGTCCGGTGCTCAGGGGTTGGCCACGTGTCCTTCTTGGATCTCGCGTGTCAGACCCTAACGGTCACCTGCGGACCACCGGACGCTCTGCAGGTCCACACCGGACGCGTCCGGTGCACACCGGACTCATGCGCAGAGAGTTCCGCAAACCTGCAGGGTTACCGGACGCTAAGCACTGGTAGCGTCCGGTGCTCACCGGACCCATGCGCAGAGAGGGTCGCAAAACGCCCACACACCGGACGCACACCACCGGACGCACAGAGATCGTCCGGTGCTCTCAAATAGACACCCTCTGCCTAAGTCAGGCCACACCGGACGCGTGAACAGGGAACACCCAGCGTCCGGTGCTCAACCCTAACAAGGCCAAGCACTGACAGCACACCGAACTCTGAGGCCAGCGTCCGGTGCCTCCGCACTCGGTGTCCGGTGAGTGTTTCTTAGTGAGAAAACACTCCCGCGACTTCTCCAAATTTCCCACCGGCGCAATAGAAAATATACACTTAATTTTCTCAATAGAACCCACACCCTTCTCATCCCTAGGAACTCCACCTCTTTTGCAAAAGTGCTAACACCAACAAGTGTCCACCACCAAAGTGCAAGTGTGTTAGCTTTTCACAATCATTTTCGCCAAAGGAGTTAAGTTAGCACTTTACTAGATCCTAATGCATATGCTCAAGATGTAGACCTAGTAGCACTTGATTCGAGAGATGACCGTGATTTCTCCTCTTGATAGTCGTCTATCTATCCTAAACCTGGTCAATCACTTCTCTACTCATCTTAGACCGGCAAAAGTAAAACCCTATGTTTATACCTTTGCCTTGATAACTTTGCTCCTCGTCTATCAACATGATCTCCACTTCATGCTTCGTCTCTTTGTAATCATGTGGCCACCTTTCCATGCCACCATGCACCTTCATCACATGTGTTGCTATGTCTAACTCAAATCACTTAAACACAAGGCATTAGCAACTTGGTGTCATTAATTACCAAAACCAAACTTGGGCTTTCAACTCTCCATGCATGGGTCTTCAAGTTTTTGTGAGAAAGAAGGCACTACAAACTATGGGATTTGTCTTATGTTGGTGGGTATTCGATGAACATGTGTTCTAAATCTTCAGTTTATCTTGTGCTTGTAAGTTTTTACCAACATATAACAACAATCCAAACAACTACTATAGGTAGGTTTTGCCAAATTTTTGTGGCGGAGCAATCCTTTGCAGCCACACTGATTTTTGGCACATTAATTACCAAACACTCTATTTTTACTATAGAACGTGGGTAGCCATACTTGACTTTAGAGATATTCCAAGAATCTCTCTATATTTTTCATAATTGGTAAGAATACTCTCCAGGATTTTTTTTTCTAATTAGGTCCTCAATTATAGTCGTCCTATATTCCCTATTTCTCACTTGCCAAAGATAGAGAGCGGGGCTAGCTCTCTAGAGTGCGCATAAGATATAGATAAGTTATTGGAGAATAAAAAGATATATATATAGATATTTTTATTCAAATAGTTCTCCAAATAATTATTTTAAGAGTGAATTTAAGAAAGACTCCTGAAAATGCACTTAGAACAACTCTAAGATCCTTTTTCATATCTTTCTTAATTGATAGAAATAGATATTAAGGTGAAAAAGTCTCCTCTAATAATTTATTTAACTAGATCTCCAAATATAGCAATTCTCTATTCTAGATTTCTAGCTAGTTAAAGATGAAGAGCAAGATCGGTTTCCTAGAGTACAGACAAAATATAGAGAAATCATAGGAGAGTTGAAATATATAGTAAATGATAATTTTGAGAGCGAGTTTAAGAAAAAAAATCTTAGAGATGGTATTAAGCATGGAAAATAGTAATTGACAACCAAGCGGTCATTAATAATAACTATATGATAACCCTAGCGTTGGTACTGTTTTTCAATAAACAAGAAAAAATCTCAAGGAAGAAAAATGGTAATCAACAACCAAACAACTTTTTAATAAGTACTTCCTCTATTCTAAATTATAAGATATTTTGGCTTTTTTAAGTACATTATTTTATTTAAGTGCATAACAGAGGTCATATATTTTAAAAAGTCAAAACATCTTATAATTCGGAATGAGGAGAGTATATATAACAAATCTAGCTCAGTGCTACTCCCTTCTTCCAAATTGTAAGATGTTTTGGATTTATAGAAATATGGAAACGTCTTATATTTAGAATTTATATTTAGAATGGAGGGAAAAAAAGAAAAATTCTTAAACCACCGCCGGAAATTGACAACGGAAAGGGAGAAGGGCACCTTCCCACAAGGAAGGCATACTCATTGGCAACACGCTTAAGCCACACCAACCTCTGACCCTGCCGTAATGAAACCCCCCAGTTGCGGCTCCCCCTTCCAAACATGACCGTTGGGGCGCTGTGCCGCTGTCCCCTTCCTGAGATCCCAAATACCCCACCGCCGCGCTCTCCCAACTGGCACCCGAGAATCCTCGCGCTCGCGCACTCGACATTCCTCGCCCCCGCGCCGCTTCGACCGTTGCCGAACCCCCTGCGCGCACGCGCTCTCCATCTCGCGATCCCCAGCCTGCGCCGCGAGCACGGGCCCTGGTTGGGGCTTGGGCGGGGGCGTATGGCCTGCGCCGCGGCGATGCCGATCGACTTGCCCCCGGCTCCAGCTCTGGCGGCGGAGGAGATGAGGGCGGTTGAGGAGGACGAGGAGGTGGTGGTGGAGGTGGAGGGTGGAGGGTGCGGCGGAGGCGCCGTGGTGGTGGCCGCGGCGGACGCGGAGGCGGAGGGTCACCCCTACGACTTCCACGTCTCCGGGCCGCGCAACCTGCCGCCGCCCAACTGGAAGGAGATAATCAGATCGAGCTGGTAAGCGATGCGCGCTTCCCGTGTCTTTGAAATCATGTGCTTTTTTTTTTCGATTCCTGAATGACGATGGGATGGCCGGATCCGGATGGTGGGTTATTTGGATATATGTGGTTTCGTTCAAGCCGCGGGCTTCTAGGTTTCAGTTGGATCAGGGGCCGTCGCTTGGTGTTGCAGCTGGCACCTTGCTTTTCGGGCATTCCCTTGGTTTTGATCGGGAGGGGGTAAACGAATGCTTGCGCCCATTGCGCGATTCCCCTTCCCTGCTCGCGGTTGAATGAGAAGGTTCTTCAATCGGCATGCGGCAAAATCGATTACTTCTTCAAGTAGCGACATTGTGATTTTGCAGTATCCAGTTGCATGGTAGATGATGGGGAGATAAAACAGGGGATTGGGTAACATTTACTTTGAAGGAACCATCCATTGTGAATTGTGAATTTTACTAATTTTGTGAGAGTTGGATTTTGGGAGTTTTTTACATTTTGTGCTTAGTGTGCAGTTTTTGGAGTAACAGAATTGTTTACTGTTCCTGCAAGCAAGGTTAACTTATGGTTGATTAGAAGAAACAAAGGCACTGCTCGTGCCTTCTCTTGGAGGAAAACAGAAAACAAGAAAGCAATGAGCAGCGGCTCAAGTTTTGCTGTAGCCTTCTTGGCGGAAATCAGAAAACAAGAAAGCAAAGAACAACGGTTCAAGTTTCCTGAAACCAACGTGTTCTGTGCCTGGGTCCATGGGGGTGCAAAACACGTTTTCTGTGCACACGCTTTTGTTGTATAACAGTCTGTGTCCAGCTATGGTTTCCATGGCAAATTGGCAATTTACAGAATTCTTTCTGCTCTTACTTCACCATTAAGTCTATGCGCAATTCCAGATATGGTTTCCATAGCAATTCCAGCTATGGTTTCCATGGCAAACCTTTTTGTCCATGTAGTAGGCCTCAGTGGCCAAATTGGCTGTTTTTGAAAATTTAGTTGATGAGGGCTATTTTAAAATATTAATTATAAAAATAAAATATTGGTATGGGGAAGGCAGTTTCTGGCCAAGCCTTATGTTAATGCAAAAGAATCCATATGAAATCTGTACTGGACTTTATGCTATTATTGTATCCCATAGGCCATGATGGGTTTTTGCCCCTAACATTCTTGCTTTAATTGATTTGCAGGAAGGATCCAAATTACAAAAGGATGGTAATGGCCTGCTTCATTCAAGCAGTCTACCTGCTTGAACTGGACAGGCAGGACCAGAAAGGCGAAGAGGATGGCCTTGCTCCAAAATGGTGGAAACCCTTCAAGTACAAGGTCACACAGACATTGGTGGATGAGAGAGATGGTTCCATCTATGGCGCCATGCTGGAGTGGGATCGTTCTTCTGCCTTATCTGACTTTATCCTCATAAGACCAAGCGGGGCACCGAGGGCTGTGTTAGCTCTCAGAGGAACCCTCCTGCAGAAGCCAACTATGAAGAGGGACCTGCAGGATGACCTTCGTTTCTTGGTATGGGAGAGCCTCAAAGGTTCAGTAAGATTTGTTGGTGCTTTAGCAGCACTAAAATCAGCAGTTGAGAAGTTTGGCTGCACCAATGTTTGTGTTGCTGGGCACTCCTTGGGAGCTGGATTTGCACTTCAAGTCTGCAAAGAGCTTGCCAAACAAGGAGTTTTTGTGGAGTGTCATCTTTTCAATCCACCCTCTGTTTCACTGGCCATGGGTGTAAGGAGCATGAGTGAGAAGGCCAGCTACCTGTGGAAGAAAGTGAAAGGAAGTCTGCCATTGAAGGAAGAAACAACAACACCACTTGAGACTGCTAAGGCTGAGGCAAGTGACAAGAAGAGATTGCGCACTGAGAAGAAATGGGTGCCACATTTGTATGTCAACAACAGTGATTACATCTGCTGCCACTACAACGCTCCCTCTTGCTCGTCCACAACAACAGATGGTGCCTCCAGTGAACAGCAACAACAACGCAAGGCAAGTGAGATTGCTGGTGATGTGGTCGCAAAGCTCTTTGTGACATCAAAAGGCCCGCAGAAGTTCCTTGAGGCGCATGGGCTACAGCAATGGTGGTCAGATGGCATGGAGCTGCAGTTGGCTCTCTATGACAGCAAGCTCATAAACAGGCAGCTGAAATCCATCTACACAACAACAACAACAATGTCATCTCCTGCCAAGTCCTAGACACGGCTTAAGCCGTTGCATCGGTCATTAGAAATACTCTTTCTAATAATTGTGTGTTCCTTTATAAACTGAGAATGTAGTATTACTCCAGTGACGCCCGGAAACAGTCAAATAGTTTGGTTAAAGGGATAATGTATGAACAGTTTCTTTTTAAAAAAAACATGAACAGTTTCGGCAAACTAGGGTGTGCTTGGATGTCTCACCCTGTTGCCTGGCCATCCTCTTTGCCTGGTCTCATCCTCCAAAATCTCTTTATCAAAGCTAGGAGAAATTTTGAAATCAAGCCTGTTCGCTTGTCTTATCAGACGTACTTGTACTTTTTCTACCTGCCAGCAGTGTTTTTCTCTCACAATAAATTAGTCAACAGTCATTTCAGCCATAACTTTTCAGACCAGCGAACAGGTCGGCCAGGAATCCAAACGCGCCCAGATTTGGTTCTAGGCTTCTAGCTGTCACAACTGCACATAGTCAAAGGGGTGTTTGTGAATTATGACTGCTCCATAAACTTCACTGTAGAGTAGCTCCGTAAAAGACTCAAATTTGTAGAGCAATGTATCTAGGTGCTCTCATAACTTCACCTAAAATTTGTGGAGCAATTTGTTCAGGTGCGTGAAACTGAAATCGTTTGTCTAAAAAACATGAAGCACAGCAGTCCATCCACCCTTTAATGTGGCCACTAAAGCAGCGTGATCAGATTTTTATAGCGTTGGTAGAGTGAACTGAAAATAACTTGCGCAATATAAACCCTCGGATCTTGCATATAGCCATATATAGATTGTTAGCTCGAACGAACTTCGGTAGAACTAGAACACTAGCAGACAGGAAAGCACAACTGCAAACACACCCAGGAAAGCAAAAAAGAAAAAAAAAATGAAAATACTCGGTAGAACAATAGACAGCCACACAGGTCAACTGTAAACACACCCAGGAAGGTAAACAGGAAAAAAAAAGAATACGACTCCGCTGGGGATCGAACCCAGAATCTCTGGTTCCGTAGACCAGCGCCTTATCCATTGGGCCACGGAGTCCTTGTTGACACAGGTCAACTATAAAGTCGCCCAGGTAGGTAAACAGAAAAAAAATGGAAAAAAATATTACGACTCCGCTGGGGATCGAACCCAGAATCTCTGGTTCCGTAGACCAGCGCCTTATCCATTGGGCCACGGAGTCCTTGTTGTGTGATTTTCATCTGATTTCTTATTTAATATTTGTCTATAAATGATTGATGGAACTTCAACTTTTAGTTACTAGGTTTAGTTACCAATATATTTTATTTTTCAAAAAATCATACCCCGAAGAGTTTTTTTAAGAAAATCAGGATCGTCATTGATCCATGGTGTTAGCATTGTTCAGGTCAGCACATGCTCTCATTGATGTTTTGCTGACATTGAGGGAGCTGGTTGCCGCTTGGACCACGCCATTTACCGCCGCCCGGCGGTGACCGTGCTACAGCCTTGAGCCGCTGGATTTATATGTGCGTTCGTCTGGTTCTCGTCCTTGCAACAACCATGACTCCGCGAGGGGGAGGGGAGGGTTGCGTCGCCTTGCTGCGTTGCGCTGCTTTTAGTGATCGTATTTGGTAGTATATAGCTTGACTTGTTTTCGAGTCAGGACATAAATGCCGTTTTCCCCTCTCTACTAAGGTCTTGTTTAGTTCGCGAAATGAAAAGTTTTCGACCACTGTAGCACTTTCGTTTGTTTGTAGCAAATATTATCCAATCATGAACTAACTAGAGTCAACAGATTCGTCTCGTGATTTACAAACAAACTGTATAATTAGTTTTTATTTTTATCTATATTTAATACTTTATGCATGCAGTGGCGGAGGGAAGGGGGGGTTGAGGGGGGCCTGGCACCCCCCAAGTTTCCCATAACTCCCTTAATACACCTCATAGATTAGATGTTTAATTATCTAATTAGCTAGTTAATGATATTATCTGTACTAAGATTTTTATTCTTATTTTATATTAATCTCTAATAGTTTTTTATACAAATAGATATTTCTAATATTTTCTTCATATCTTTTATTTTTATTATTGCCTATCAAACATCAGTTTGTCCCCTACCACACACTCTAATTAGCTAGTTAATTGAAAATCAGCGTTTTTCTTGTTTAGTCCTTCTGAATTGATCTCCAACAATGGGATCTATATTATTTAGCATTAGTCTTCCTATTATATTTCTTATCTCCTATGTTTCTATCATTATTCATCTAAACTCTAAACAATCATTTAGCCCGTTGTACTCAACTTTTAAACACTAACAGTGGTATGATGTTTCTGTTTAACCTTCTATTTAAATGACCATTTTTACCTGTTTAAGTGATCGTTTTGTCTAAGACTAAACGATATGTAACTGATTGTTTGTCATTTGATGTTAGGATCTAGTACTAATTAATTTCGCCCCCGTTTAACTACTTGTTTTTATTGTGATTCTTTTCCTGGGCAAAGAAATAGAATGATCAAGTGAAGGTTAGAGGCCTGAGACTAGTTAAATTTCTCTTTTTTTATTATTTTTTTCTGCTTTTTTTGCATCGCAACGTAAACGTTTTATTTTGGTGCTATGTACACCTTTGTCATATAATATTTTGATACACATGATTGTTTTTGGTTTGCACGGCCCCCCTATGTTTAAATTCTGGCTCCGCCCCTGTATGCATGTGCTGCAAGATTCGATGTGACGGAAAATCTTGAAAACTTTTTGGTTTGAACTAAACAAGGCCTAACTCGTAAGTACTCTGCCGTTCCCTTTCTCTGTGAAGTTGAAGCTGCTGGTCTCTGTCTTCGCTCTTCAGAGTTGAGACTAATCAAGCAATCATTGCATTTTGATGTTAACGTTTTACCATGGCCCATCATGGGTCAAGTGAATCAAAAGTTGGCAGCGAGATCATCGCAGGCTGCAGCAGAGTGCTTGGATCCAGCCTCGGCGCGCGTGCCGGCCGGTAGTTGCACCTGAGAATTCCCTCTGCAGCAACGGAAAATCTGCGGAGAGGCAGCAGCCCTGACGAGAGAAGGAAGCTTCCTGCCTTTTGCGGCAGGAGAGGGCAACTTGCCCAACCGGGGCGGGGAGGCCTCAAATCGCTCAGCTTTGCCTCGCTTTTGGTATGGAGCTCAGCCTGCATATTACCAAATGGCCTTGTTCTTGCAGGAAGCAACCGCCGTGTAGTGTAGGGGCAAAGCCAATGAGGAGCTAGGGACAACGAAACAAGGAAGAACCAAGCAAGAAACAAAGAGCTTCCATGGGCATTCCACGGCTGTTAGGAACACAAGGATCGCAGGCAAAAAAATTGTGTAGACAATGTAATGATGAACTGTGACGAATTCAACAAGGAAAAAAAGTTAGGCCCTGTTATTACTCACCCAAAAATTTTTCATCCATCCCATCGAATCTTTAGACACATACATAGAATATTAAATGTAGATAAAAAAATAAATTAATTACACAGTTTGGTTGAAAATCGCGAGACGAATCTCTTAAGTCTAGTTACTCCATGATTAGCCTTAAGTGCTACAGTAACCCACATGTGCTAATGATAGATTAATTATACTTAATAGATTTGTCTTGCAGTCGCCTAACGAGTTATGTAATTTATTTTTTTATTAGTTTCTAAAAACTATTCCCGACATCTTTCCGACATATTCGACGTGACATCAAAAAATTTTTTATCCTTAACCTAAACAGAGGCCTTAGAAGAAGAAGGTCTCGCGTTCCACTTCCATCACGCCCTGATTTGCCGGGAAGCATTTCACTGAATCTGAGAAATGTTGCCGGTACTTAACCAGGCAGGCACATTGAAAGAAAATAAATTTAATATGGCCCTACCTAAGATCAAGACCAATAAATTCCGTCCACTTTTGCCTTTTGTCCTGTATTGCATGGTCCTTCCATGAGCAGTTTGATCTGCACCACCCATTGGTCGTTTCCTTTTCTTTAAAAAGGTCTTCTTTCTTTGGCAAGTTAGCGCCGACGATTAACTGCCAACCGATCAAACAATCAAATCAAATATCCAGATGAATTAACAGACCACTATCCTGGCGTTTCAGATATAGGGCAGCGCAATTGTTTCTCTGCCGTAATCTTGAAATCAGAAATCAAGGACATTTCAAAGATGGAGCAGAAAATGGCTCCCTGCAACACCTGAATTCTGATTGAAATTTCGTACCAATCCTGCAGTGCAAGAGATTAGATTCTGATTGAAATTTCTTACCAATCCTGCAGTGCAAGAGATGAGATTCAGTCATTTAGGGAAGCCCCTATGTGCATTTGGCCAAACTCCAGTCATGTTTATCTCCAAAGCTATGTACAAAGTGCTAAATATGTATGGGGTATTGATGAGGCCATTACAACACCAATATCACCATCACAAGGGAGGCGCTAGAAAGAGAAGGAAATAAAAGCATGGAGGAAAACAATTAAAGAGAACCCAAAAAAAAGATCGGAAGGGGATCGACGAGGGGGAGAGAAGAACGTCGATCGGATCAGTTGCCGCTCGGCTTATCTGCCGCATCGGCGACGACAACGACGGGGGCGGCACGCGCGGGGCTGCGCCCGTCGTCGAAGTTCTTGGCGTAGCTGGCGGCGTCGTAGCCGAACGTGATGGGCCTGCCGCCCGTGGCCGCCGTCGGGGAGCTGCAGATGCACTTGGTCTCCTGCGCCAGCCGCCTGAGCAGCTTCCGCCACGCGCGTTGCCCGCACCACCCGACGTCGCGCGACAGGACGAGCTGCGCGCGGCGGACCACGGCGGCCGCGCCGCGGTGCTTGCCTGAACGCGGCCACGCGGCAACAACGGAGGTAGGGGACGAGGAGGAGGCCATGCAGCCGGGCAGGTTGACGGGGTGGGGTGGTGGCGCGGATAGGTCAGTGGTGGCTGGTGCTCACGCCCATCGGCCCATGGCTTTGCTGCAGTGCCGCGAGGGAGACAGGGGAAGGGTGGTTGCATAGACCGGCGGTTATATGGAACGTTGGAGATCTAGAATTATGGATGGATTATGGTGCATATTACTATTATTATATTAAGAAGAAGACGAGTAGATGTTTATGTGAGCTATAGGAGGCCACGTGGAAGAGTAAATGTTTGTGTTGTGGTGGTCTCAGTACTTGTATAGATGCATGCGAAGGTGAAGATGTGGTTCACACTTTGAGATGAGAAAATAAGGGGTCACGCGAGTGCGAGGAATGGGATCTAAGAAACACAGGGCCACTTCGTCTCCGTCCTGAGTAACCACAATGTGGCAGCAAAAGAAGTCTAGAGGAAAAAACTCTTTACCAACTATCTGAAACGAAGACAATCCATATAACAATCTATAACAAAAAAAATACTTATAGCTATATGAACTACCCATAAACAATAAAAAAATATCATTTTCTCTTTCTATTCTATCTCTTATGAAGATACATGATTGTTAGATATAATAATTTTAAATCTCTAGTGAACCTATCTTACAGACTATTTTATTGGTTGGACATTATGAATAATAGTAACTATAAACTATTTATGTAGGTCCTATGTATATAGACTAGTTGGTTCATATACTTTGTGGTTGCTCTTAAGAATGTATATATCTTTTTTTGAGAGGATGAATGTATATATTTGGCCAAACGTACCGTAACCGGATAAGCAAGACACATCCTTGTAGGCCGAGTAATTCAGCCCTGAGCAAGCGGCACGCTAATGGGGCGGAGAGGAGCAGAAGACAGCATCTCGTCTGGCGCGTTGAGGAGAAGCTGAGGCGGCGCTAGGGCTGAGGGGCTGAGGGGCTGAGCGCGTCTTGGTCAAACGGGAAAGAGACAATGCGGAGGCGATGCGAAGAGGTGCCGAGCGGTATGGTCGAGGACGAGATGACAATGGTTTAGGGCATCCTTGACATCTTGGCCAAGAGGAGTCGAGTCGAATCGTGAGCAGCGCGATGGAAGAGGATCTAGAACATATGTCATTGGATACCTAAATCGGAATAAGCAACCAAGCACCGACTCCATTCGCTTGTTTTATAAGTCATACTTTTTGTGACACCCAGCAATATTTTTCTTCTCATAGTAAATTAATGAACAATATTTTCAATTATAATTTTTCAAACAAGCGAACAGACTCACTAGTGCACCTGTTAGGTGTAGCCACCTGCCCACGGATGCTAACTTAGTAAAAAGTCAAATCAAAGAACTATATATATATATAAAATAAAAAATCCTTTCTACTCCCATGTATATGTGTGTATATACATAAAAAACAGTTATAGAAGCAACTTATCGTATATGATGAGATGCTTGGCAACTTTGTTAGCGGCAATATGCCCAAGTGATTGTCGAGAGGCACTAAGTGACACAACAGTATAGCAAGGGGCGTTGTGAGAACATCAAATATTGCCACAGACCACGTTAGGATGCTGAGTGTTACGACCAGCTATATGGAGCACCACCACCACCACGGGATGTTGATAGCGGCGATGTGCCTAAGTGATTCAAGAGGCACTAATTGGCACCATAGTATAGCGAGAGACGTTGTGGGAACATCGAGTGTCGCCATAGACAACGACAATGTGCCCCGACTTTTACAGTGAGCTATGGAGCATCACCATGGGATGTGGACAGCAGCGATGTGGCTGAGTAATTGTCAAGATGCACTAAATGATACTCCTCCATAGTATAGCAAGAGACAATGTGGGAACATGAGTGTCGCCTAGACCACGGCAAGACAGCTATGACCACCACTATAACTAGTGATGTGGTGGATAGCAAGTCACGAGATGCCGAGTGCTGTAGGACAGCAAGGACATGTTTATTTGACTGGACTGAGTTAATCTAGACGGATGAGTAGAGCCTAGGTATTTTGAGACAGGTGAGATTAGTGCAATTCAATGTTTGATGGACTTGTATTTGGAAAAAGTCTACTTACTCCCTGAAGTATTGACCTGTGTCTAACCTAGGCCCCCAACTACAAAATCAGGTAACATACACCCTAAAATTTGGAAAACAGGGCAACGAACCCCCTGGGGCAGTTTGGGAGGGTGGTTTCGCCGACGTGGCGTCCAACGTGGCAGTGGTATTGACACGGTGGCATGGTGGATGCATTCCAGGTACGATGAATCAGACTGACTGTTGGGTCCCACATGTCAGGCGCCCCCCTCAAATACTCCGCACAGATTCTCCAGAGAAGGCCAATGATGTCGAGTCGGATCTCGTACGCACGGCGAACGACACCGCATTGGGTGAGCGCGCGGCTGGCGCGGAGCTTGGTGGACTCACCACGCTGGGACTCGGTCGCGGCGCAGCCCGACGGCTGCCTCCGACGCGCAGCCAGTGTAAAAGGTGAGGTTCTCGCCCCAGGTGCGACCCTTGCACTGCTCCTCGTGGAACAGCAGCTCCTGCGAGGTCGGCATGTCGTAGAGCGCGCGGGGCGAGAGGGCGCTGAGACCCTCCGTCTTGTACGGCGTGTAGGTGCGTCGGGGTTTGCCTCTCGACCGATGCTCGTCGCCGTAGGGGGGCTCGTTGGGGGCGTCGGCCATGTCGACGAGAAGGGGCGGTGGGTCAGTTTGGGGGTCTAGGGTTCTGCAACGCCGTGCGGCGACGATCAGGCTTTCGCGGACGGCGGACCCTTCGGTAGTGCAGTGGGAAACCTGGTACCTCCCGTTCGCTGATGCGGACACATGTTAGGCGTCCCCATCTGCAACGGCACGATGGACGTCATTGTGCCACTGCCCTAGAGCCAGAGCCACGCCACGACGGTGACAACCACCCCGAGCTCTCTCTCCTCGGCGGGCCCACACGTCAAGAGCGAGTCGGGCTACTTTGGCACTGAGAGCTTGTTTTCCGCAGACGGCGACATGTATTTGAGGATGCGGAGCATTTGAGAGAGGCGCCTGACATGTGGGACCCAACAGTCAGTCTGATTCACCAAACCTAGAATACATCCACCACCGCCACCGTGTCAATACCGCTGACACGCTGGATGCCACGTCGGCGAAACTGCCCTCCCAAACTGCCCCAGGGGGTTCGTTGTCCTGTTTTCCAAATTTATGGTGTAGGTTGGTTTTGTAGTTGGAGGTCTAAGTTAGACACTGATCAATACTTCAGGAGGGTAAGTGGTCAATACTTTAGGAGGGTAAGTAGACTTTTTCCACTTGTATTTGGGCCTAGTCTCTGCATATATTTGTTTGCCTACGCTATAAGCTGGAGGGCTCACACTCACACGTCAGACACCCCCACCCATCACCTGCACACGCTAGAGCAGCGCAGAAGCCCAAGCGAGCTCGCCCGTAAGAAACACGCCCACAGGACACTGACTACTGAGGAACATCGAATCACGCGGCGGGTTGACGACGGGAGTACTAACAGATTTTTGTACTCCTATTTAAATTATAAGACATTTTAGTTTTTTATTGATATATTGTTTTATTATAATGTATCAAGACGTAGTGTGTATATCTAAATGTATAGGAAAAGACATGAATCTAAAAAAGCAAAAATGTCTTATAATTTGAAATAGAGTCCAAATAGAACTGCTAAATAGCATCTCATCGTATGTAACAATGCTGAACTACGTATTCAATGTGAAGGGGATCTCTTCTGACTGCTGAGTCACGGAAGTAAAAATACATAACACAAAGCAGCAGGATTTGGCCATTTTACAGCTAGTCAGAGTATGTTACAACTGCTCAGTGATTCATAGTGTCTGCAGGTAATTAAGACCTGTTGAACACAGGGCCCTTCTATGGTAAATTAGATGAAGCACTAATAAATAAAACAAGGTACATGTAACCAACGGGAAGAGTATGGTAAATCTAAAAGGGGACACTAACTGCCAAAGCTATTTACATTTGTTAATTCTTCAAACATTACCCCAACCTCAGTTCTAATGCATCAGCTCATAACGTGGCCGAGAGCTTAGAAGTATGGTACAGCCACAACTAATTCCGTCACTTATCCAATGTTGCCTTCAAGTAGCAATTACAGATTCATCTTGTACCCAACAGTTATCACAATGCCAGCAGACGCCAGTGCGACCTTGACGTGTGCTGGTAAGTCCCAGCACATTAAGCAGAATAAAAGTATCACTGCCGATAGTTTGTCTTCAGGTTAAATTGGGCTTGACTTGAGGGCCTACATAGAGAGATTTTTTTTATATATCTAGCAAATCCTGATGCAGTGCCATCAGTGTTTGAGGAGCATATTCAACCCTAGAATTAATTTTGTTCAAAAAAAAACCCTAGAATTAATAATTTCACTTTGGGGGCATGCAATATCTGGAGTACCTTGTTTGAGGATGTGACAGCTGTCCTCCACTGTGGATCCTGTGTAGTTGATGGTCTTTCCCTGAACAAAGTAACCACTCTCGATTCTGTGGGCCTTTCAACTACCTGCCGATGAGGCATCTCTCTCATGATCCAGAGAACAAATCCTGATGGCACTGACGAGCCTACAATCAATATACACCAATGATCCAGTAAATAAGCACAATTTGAACAGAGAAAACTCAAGAGGTAGTCTAGTCTAGATCTTTAATGTGCACTTGGGTTGAACCCATCTGTCAGCAATAAGCAGGTAAACAAGCTAACATACACCATGCTTTCTACTTTCTACTTTGCATTTAAAATCATTCTTCATTGCACTTCGACATGCGCAGTGCACCCCAAGTAAAATTTTCTAGATCTATTCACAACAATTTGCATCTAAAGACCAAGCAGCATGTCTTTGTAAAACGACAGCCTGACAATAAGCTGCAAAGAAATAGACAGAGATTCACGCAAACCCAGACACACAAAGGAAAATCAATTGCAATGTCCTTACAGAAAACTAGTGCCAACACCAAATCACATGAATGCTTGCAGGTGGGACTGGGAATATGGATGCAAGTTAAAAAGGCACACACAATCTGGTCTAGAAGCATATGCACATATGCCTAATGGCAAAATGCATAGAAAACAACGCTTAATACCAAAAACACCCACTTTTGAGTATAATTGGCAATGGAAACACAAATTGCATTAGTAAAAGACTGTAGATGAGATAACAGGTGTGCTATTTCTAGGCATAAAGGAAAATAAAGATACCTATGAAGTAATATATAAACAAAATTACAGCATTGTTGATGATGTCCACATCTGTCGAGTACCAATACAAAAGCACCTGCAACAAAAAATATGGAAAATTGTAAGTCACTTAAAAATGGACTAAAAACTCATGGATTTACATTGACTATATTGTAAAAAATGAACTTACTGGAACATTGGTCACAAGTGCAAGTATAGCAGAAGACGAGAAACAAATCAGTGAGACAGCAGCTAAACTGGCAACCTGTACGAAAGGATTGTCAGTTTGAACAGAGGAGCATGAGCACTCATGTTTTCATAATATTATATCTGTATGTTTTCATGAGCTCCTGCCAATAAATAGCAAAGATGCTTCAACACATATGTTTTTTTCTTCAAGGGAAATCAATCGGCATAATGCTTTCCCTGCTACAGAGATCATACAGAACAGAATTCCTTCGGCGATGCATGCTTTTTAAGTTATAACTATTCACGGAAGACTGATTGAAATCTAGGTGCAAACATTCAAAAGAAAATTCTAAGTTTAAACATTCTTAACAATACTCAAATGCAAAAAATGAGACCCAAAGGAACAAGATGCTGTATTTTTATCAAAATTTAAAAGTACAAAATGCAGCCACAATAAGAATGGTTCTGGGCCAGATATACCTTCCACTTCTCAGTGGATACAGTTTCAGAACGAACTTTGCTCATCTTCGAGAATAACACTGCACCTACATGACCGTAGGACCAAAAAGAAAATCTGAGCAAAACAAAAGTTATAATACTGAAGCTTCACTCTCAAATTAATGATGTGCACGAGTGCAATGCAACTGCAGCTAGTGGTGGATGAATGGCAGATAATTTCGCAATTTTGCCAAGGAATAAGATAGAAACAAGCATTTGCAACTGCAGTAAAACTTAAATCTACTTGGCTAACACAGATGAATAAGTGGAATGCAACTTCCATTCACAACAAGGGAGTGCATACAATCAGAAGGTGTATAATATTTAAAATTCCCGACTAACATATAGGACATAATAATGGCATACCATACACATCAACAATATGGAATGCTTACCGTAACATGCCAGAGCACCACCAAGAACAATAACTACTACTGAAAATACATCCAAATAGACCTGCAAAATAAAATGTTGGTTGACATCTGTAAAGCAATAAATTTGCAAACGAAAAAGTTCATGAAAAATCATTACTGGAATTTGTGACAATTGTAAAGTTGTAAACAAGCACATAGCAAAAATGTGTGAATAGTGAATACTTGACAAAGATAAGATACACAAGTCAACATTCATTTCGCAGAAAATATAGAGGACAGTCTAGAATAGAGATCCCACAGTATAGGCTTATAGCATGAATGCATGATAAATATTACAAAGAACATTTAGGCTTTCTCAGTTTTATTCTGAAGAATCTCCCATTATTGCCTGCATTCCCCAGAAGCACATAGGTTTATAATGCATTAGTTTGAAAAGAAAAATGAAATTCTGCTGTGCCTTCTTAATTTAATAAAATGGCATCCAGAAATCCAAAGAATTTTTGCCGGAAATTTCATGATACAACGTGCAGACAACAGCATAAAGGTGCAGTTTGGGCTCTACAATAGATATTTGCCCATGAAGTAATGACAGAAAAGTTTCAAAATTCTTCTGAGATGCATACGCTAACAATTCTTGAGTTGACTAAAAAGCAGAAAATCAAGAAGCAACATGAACAGAGGTGTGCGAATGCATGGGCAAATAGGCAATGGAACAAGAAATACTCCCTCTGTACAAGACGTTTTGGCTTTTTTAGATACGTAGCTTTTCTTTCTTCTATGCAGTACAACAATATGAACGTTGACTAAAGATATCTGATATAAACCCAGCACAATGTGATGTGGTCAAATTCTTTGTACCCTTTTCAGTAGAGAAGAATCAATAGGATTTTCTCCTCTGCCGACCCATATGAGGATTGCAAAGGCGAACATAACAACAAATGACAGTACAAGCACCTGCAGGGAAAAATGTATAGCTAAGTATTAGCTTTGGTAAATCTAGAAGCATCAAGTGATTAAAGACGACAAAACAAAATTTTCTTCATGAAACTAAGGCATAATGCATAAATACGCAGAGAACCGAGTAAAAAGGTAGGTCTGAGAAGACCATGATTATGCCAGTAACTCATAATGATGGGGGGAAACTTGCCAAAATCACAAATTTTTGCCGGCTTCCAAGCTGTATTCCTGGGCAACACCTCTGACGGATATTAACAGGACGGATGCCAGGTTTCACTTTTGTTCTGTCTAGTAAAGCTTCATGGTGACTCTGATTCCTTCCATCTTCTTCGTCTTCATCATTTGTCTGATGACACAGGTCAACCCTGTAAGGTCATGATTTTGAGAAATATAAAGCTAATTAGCTAAATAAAAAAGCATTTACAACTCAAGAGAAACCCCATAAATTGACAACCAATCCATCATAGCAAAGTTTTGACCATTAAGAGAAAGCAAGGAAAACCCAAAAGGATGTGAGGCTCTGAGCTATATTACAAGCATAGCAGCCTCTGTTTCAAAGGTGTCGCCTAGGTGTCCAGGCGAACGCAGCACACCTTGGAGGTACACTGTTTTTTTTTCTTTTTCTTTCAGATGGTTCAGCTGGAAAGCACATAGGGCAAGCTTCAGCAATAAAAGATATTGACTAGACAGGGGCAACTAGGAGGGAACAGGGAAGCGAGGATTAAAGTGGTGCATATTACAACAGTCTAGCCCTTTCGACTGATCATGAGCATTTTTTCTTCGTTTATGTCCTATATGCCACCACCTTTCGAAGAGACGCATCAAACATAGAGCACAATTACACATGCACTGGGACCCCAAAGGTCATATTTATGATTTGCACCTTAAATGTTAACAAAGCTACACGCATATCAATTAATCATGCATACTAGATACTAAAATAAATGTTCAGCAAATTACCAGAATGACAGTAGCAACAAGAAAGAAGCAAGAAGCAATATCTGTGGACTAGCTGCACAATAATGAGAAAGGATAATTCTTAGATATGGTGAGGAAATAATGGACAAGAAAAGGACTGTAACAGAAGAGAACAATGAAAGAACTATAGTAAATGTAAATCCATACTCTCTGGACAACATACCCATGAGAACAAATCCACATCCATGCACCCAGCAAATCCATCTCTGACAAGTAGCAATGATGGTAGACACGAAATACACTAGGAACACTATCACAGGTAAAAAGAAAATTACTTGAGTTAGTAGTGACGATGGCATACATGAAAATATGCAAGGAACACTGACATAAGATAAAAAGGGGGGAAGTGTTTGTATTTGTTCTGCTTCATTTCTAGATCTACTATGAGTACTTCATATTGAAAATTTGTTACTGGAAACACACTGTGGGAACTAGAAACTGTTACTGCAAGTAACAGGATGTCTAAAATAAACTGTGTTTGTCTAAGAAGTTAAAAGTCAGTTCAAATACAATTCAACGTTAATTGAGAGTCATTGACAATCAGGTTATTTTGCATGTACCACACCTACTTCAAGAAAGGTATAAAAAAGCTGCAAGATACATGAGAAAGGCAAAAAAAGTGGAAATTAGCATACATTCCATACTAGGTTCTACATAGCTATGTTCTTATGCACATATTTCCTGAATGTTGTAGCAGTTACATTCCTTTTTTTAAAAAAAAAAAGGGTACTTCTATTGTAACTTGATAGCCTAGCCTAGTAATTGAACAGCATTAACCAAAACTTGAATAGTAATTAACCAAACAAAGACAATCACTAAATATGAGTATGCAGAAATTCCCATTTCCCAGTGTACAACAAAGGCAAACAATAAAGAAACCTTAGGTACAAAAGATGAGAGAAGAGTTTATCAGACTAATGTGTGTCTCACCAACGTTTGATAGGCCAATCATTAAATGGAATATCTGCAAGAGATTAGGCATATATCATTTAAGGATATAGCAGCCAAACTCATAGGTCAAAGGAAAAAAAATGCCAAGAACTGATTTAGCATGATTAATATCATAATAATTTAACTACGACCCAAGTATTGATGTAAATATGCCATATTGCAAGAAACTTTTTGGCTGTGGCTTTCAAAGCAGACTTGAACTATACAATGTTACTGTCAGATCAGATGATAGCATAAAGTGATAATGCGATATTCACATCATTATGATTTAACTGTGACATGCTTATAGAATTATAGGTCAGCGTTACCATACCTGAAATACGTTTTGGTTAACATTTCCAAAATTTAGTCTCCATAATGCAGAGAACAGTTGGACATAAATGAAACTAAACCTCTTGCTATGGGATCAAAGAGGCTAATGGAAATTTGATTTCAAAGTTAATAACATCAAATGATTCACCAAAGCCACATTCAAAGTTCAAGGGACAATAAGAACCTATCTGTGTTGATAGAGACATTATTTGGTACAACTGCAGCCTAAAAGGTGGGCAGATAGAGAAAAAATGGGTATGTTTGGATCATTGATGCAGGGGCAGAGGATAGGTAAGACTAACTTGGGCCATGGCCACCCGTAGGTTCTTAAATTTTCTTATTGAAGATACAATAATCTATAGCTAATTTGTTTCATGCATCATTAGTGGCCCCCTAATTCATTGATGGCCCGCCTTATGATGTTCTTCAAGCTCTGCATTGGCACATCTGGAAAAGCCTCCAGCAAGGATTCTTGTTTGGTTGCTTAGAGCTGCAGCGCACCAAAGCACATGATCTTTCATATAACCACTCATTTGTAGACGATGGAGAACCAATTCGGCTCGCCTGGCTGAGCAAGCCATTTCTTGCCGATGTAGGCTAGCTAGTCTTCAACCAATACCAAATGCATGTCTTTGCTAGGCAAGGCTAGGCTACACATTGCCTGAGATGCAAACACATCCAGCACTCAGAAACTTTGGATACCTTTTGCCGAGTCCATCCTTGTAGCTGGTTGTGCCTGTGAATCCTTGCTAGCTGCATTTTACAAAGTGATCATCAGTAACTTATATGAGAGGAAGATATTACATAAACAATTTAAGTTGGTGTGCATGGCAACTGGTCAAAAATAGCAATCACTATACATGCATTGATACATAGAGTAATGCTGGGTACAGTGTGTGCAGAATAGTACACATTTCAGCAGAAAAAAAGCCCCCTCATCCAGTATCACCAAAGCAAAACTCTGGTGGGCAAGTATCATGTCGGAATCTCTAGATGAACAAAGAGACAACAACTAACGTAGCCAGCATGTCTTACTGAAACAAGCAAAATTATCAGGAAACAGCATGTCTTACTGGAACAAGCAAAATTATCATGAAACAGGCATAGAGGCCACGTGCTCATCCACTACTTATCCCAGTCCACCATCCAACACATCCACATCATCCCTCTACTTCGTAGCTCCGCCATAAATTTCAAGGGGAACGAAAACACGTGACATCAGATCGAATCAACCCACCTGCACGAAGGCCGCGGTCGCAATGGCAACGTCCAGGACAGCCAGCGCGCCCTCAGCCGCTACAATCGGCAGGGGCAGGCAGCCCCCGCCATCCCCGGCGGCGGCAGGGAAGGGCCCGTAGCGGCCCATGCCGGCGGGCGGGCGAGGGGCAGCAGCGAGGAGGAGGATTAGGGGCCGGACAGGCGTCGCATCTCGCGGCCGGCCGGGAGGTCCGGAGAGGTAGGGTTTGATGCAGCCTCCGGGCGGGAGCGGACGCGGAGGCCGTAGGAGAGGGCGGGGGCGGGGGCGGGGGCGGAGGCGGAGGCTGGGAATTGACTGGAGAAGGAGACTGGGCGCTTGGGCAGGCAACACCTGTTGGATTGGAAAGACCGAGACGTTCGATCTGGTGGGGTGGCTCACTACTGTACTGTCACGCCAGCAACCATGGGGCTGTTGCTACACGCCTCGCGCTCATGGTCTGCGTGCCGCCTCAATCTCTCTCGCATCTCTCGACTATGGTTTTTTAAACCTTCTTTTTACACCTCTTTGTACATCTCGAATCCTAATTTGGTTTTGGTACACTTGTAATTCGATTGCATAAGTGTATCATTTACCCTTTTTTTAGAATGTATCTTGGTTTGTTTATTATAGGTACTTGATTTGGTGCACTCTGCCAGGCATGGTCAGTCAATATGAGATTCAGGTGCGTGCGTACATTCTCCCAAGTTAGGATTCGAGATGTTCACTTATGTATAAAAACATTTCCTACTAAAAAAACTTATATAAAAACATTTATAAGGATATGATATATTTGCACGTGTTAATTTGGTAGGTACACTACTTATGAGCGTATTTTTACATGTTTCTGAAAAGAATCTTAATATATTTGATCGATATTTATACTCTTTTCGTTTTAAATTATAAGACAGTTAGATATTTCTAAATATATAGTTTTTATTATATACTTAAATATATACTACGTTTAGATATATCAATGAAGGGAGTAGTTGATAGTTTGTGCTCCCCCAAAGGCCCAAACCTGTCTTTTTTTTGAATCAAGGCCCAAACCCGTCTTCATGAAGGAAAAAAAAGGTATCAATTTCCGCAAGTATACCTTTTTGTGGTTGGTCTGGTTCACGGTTCACCAGTCACCACACCACACCACACTAGAATTGGGCATTTCTCAGATTATACGGAATGATAGATATTTGGGACTTCCTGTGCATATTGGAAAAATCAAGGAAATCGGCTTTTGAGTATATCAAACAGAGAATTTGGGCAAGAATCCAATAATGGCATGAAAAATATTATCTAAAGTGGGGGAAAGAAATACTAATTAAGACAATGGCTCAAGCAATACCAACTTTTGCAATGTCGTGTTTTGATCTCACGAAAGACCTATGTGATGAGATCAGTTCTATAATTGGTAGATATTGGTGGAGCCAACAAGACAAAATACATTAGATTGGGTGGCAAAAAATGACGCGATCAAAGTCAGCAGGAGGACTGGGATTTAGGGATCTGCATGCTTTCAACTTGGTTATGCTTGCAAGATAGGGATGGCGCCTTCTCACGCAACCAGACACATTGTGTGCTCGAGTCATGCAGCCCAAACACTACCCTGATGGCAGCCTCCTAAAAGCGAAGGTAAAGAAAGGAATTTCATACACTTGGCGCAACATACTAAAAGGAGTAGAGCTGCTCAAAGAAGGGTTAATATGGAGAATTGGAGATGGGATGGGAGCGAGGTGGATATGTGGGAAGACCAATTGATCCCGAGAAGGGAAACCAGAAGAGTAATCACATCTAGAAATGGCTCGATTCTTAGAAAGGTAGTTGACCTGCTAGAGTCAGTTATGGGAAGTTAGGATACTCAGCTGATCCAAGATATATTTATGAAAGAAGATGCAGATATATATTGTCAATTCCTATTTTTAAAGGTATGGTAGATACAGTAGCCTGGCATGCTGATGCAAAAGGATGTTTCTCTGTGAAATCAGCATATATGCTAACGATTAGGAAGCGAGACCACTCAAGAAACGGTGATACTTTCTCCTCAACTAACTAGGGGGAGAAGGTGTGGAAAAGCATTTGGAGCATGAGAGTTACAAATAAGATTAAATGTTTTTATGGAGATTAACCCATAACAGCCATCCTGTCAAAGTGAATATTGCTAAGCGTGGGATTAAATTGGATACTCTGTGTCCAATGTGCTGGCGCCTTGATGAGGACAGTGGACACCTTTTTTTCGAATACAAAAATGTTAAGCAAACCTGTAGAAAGTATGAATTTGGAGGATCTGAGACTAATTTTGGTAAATAAAATGTCAGCTCTGGATGTAATGGATTGCATTCTAGCCCTCAAAGAAGAAACAAAATTGAAAGTAGTGATATTGTTATGGTGTTGGCGAAGATCCACCAAAGATATATGAAACTCCATTGTATATCATTATACCAATATGGAGAAACTGAAACTATCCACACCACTCCGGCCTTCACATCAAAACCAAAAGTGGCAGCCACCACCAGAAAATATATACAAGATAAATTGTGATGGTGTATTTTTGCAAGACACAAAAAAGGAAGATGGGGATGCATCATTCGTGATCATAAAGGCGAATTCATAGCTGCAAGGGTTGGAGCTGGAGCTTTGCATCAGTTATCTAATGCTCTTCACGGTGAAGCTTTGGCCTGTTTAAATGGGCTGCAACTTGCTTCTTCTTTGGGGATGCAGAGTGTGATCCTTGAAACAGATGCTCAAATATTGGCGTTCGCTCTGACGTCTTCTACCTATGATCGATCGTTCTTAGAGGTTAAATCTAGAATATATTTTGATTTCTTCTGCTGTAAAATCTTTAAATGTTCTAGAACATGAAATGCTGATGTATTAGCCTCCTATGGTGCTACCTTGGATGCTAGTGAGTCCGGCTTGTGGCCGGATCAAGCACCGGAATTTGTATCAACAATGGTCTCTGGCCTTGTTTAGTTTACTCTAAAAATAAAAAACTTTTTAAAGATTCTCCGTCACATCAAATCTTGCGGCATGCAGCATTAAATATAGTCGAAAATAAAAACTAATTATATAGTTTTGCCTGTAAATCGTGAGATGAATCTTTTGAGTCTAATTAGCAATAATTATATAATAATTGTCAAATAAAAACAAAAGTGCTATGGTGTCTAAAATTTAAAAAAAATTGGGAACTTAAAAAAAAAAAGAAGTCACCACACCACACGCGCTGCGGCGCTGGGTCCTCTCTAAACCGGACGAAGCAGTCTCCCCCAAAATTCCCCGAACCAAATCACTCTCACGGTCTCACCGTCTCCCCAGCAACCAGCACACATTTCCCTTTGGCGGATCGAAAGGAGGAGGAGAAGATGGGTGGCGGCATGGAGGTGCACAAAAACCGGTGGATCGAAGAGTGGAACGCCGGCCGCGAGAACCTCGAGTTCAACTTCCGCTGGACCCGCCGCAGCCTCGCCGTCATCGGCCTCTTCGGCCTCGCTGTCCCCATCCTCGTCTACAAGGGCATCGTCCGCGAATTCGTAATCCAATATAGCCCTTATCGCCGTTCCGCTGACTCTTTCTCCTTTCCCCAAACCCTAAGATCGATTTTCTGTTTGTGCCTGCTGGGTTGGATGCAGCATATGCAGGACGAGGATGCCGGGCGGCCGTACAGGAAGTTCCTCTGAGCGTCGTCCCGGGCTGCTGGAGACGTCGATCCCTTGACCGGGGCTGCGAGGAGGGGAGTTTCCATTCGGTTTGTGCCGGTATTGTTTTAGTCTGAATCTGATGGAGCATTTTGGAATGCTGAACTGTTGTGTCGGATCCAAATGAATAAGGTGTAATGACTCGTCTTTTTAATTACTGAAATTTGACATGTTTGAATTGATTTGGTCACTTTTTATGGTAAAATAGCTGCATCGTCATGTACTGCCTATGACTATGTGTGTGCTGTGGAGGACTATAGGATATTCATGGAGGGGAAGTTCAGTTATTCAGTTTAATCCTGGATTGGAATGTGCGGTTTGCTTTGTTTTGCCTTCCTTAGATGTTATATTGCAAATATAGTGGCATGATAACCTCATATTCAAACTAAACATGTTGTAAATGTTCGGTAGCATAGTTCAAGTTAGATCATGATAGTGCCTTGGTGGTTCTTGCTGGTGCTTAAGTTCAGCATTACCTAGATGAAGATCTAGTTTTGTTTACCAAAATGGGTATTTGACTTGTCTCTCAATGAGCAGTGGTTTCATCCATTAATTGAGTTAGTTGGATAGCAGGAGAGATGTTGAACAGGATAATTCTTTGAAGTCAATAAAACCTAGTAATATTTATAGTTTTGAGCAGATTGGTGCTGTGCATGTCATGTCATGTCTGTGCTTTGCTGCTCAATACCATTGTAGTTTGGTACTTAGGTTCTCAACAGCCTTACCTAAGTTGATAAATCTTGAGTACAGTATAATTGCTAGGCAGCGTATTTGAAATCTGATTTTTTTCCATCTGTTTTTTGCTCATTAGTTACAACGCCCTCTAGTTTTGGCTTCAAACCCATTGCTTTGCACTCTTGACATGTCATGAACTTGTGTGTGATTAGATACACTCAGTTGTTCGCGTGTTGTGTTTTTTTTTGGGGGGGGAGGGGTGCTAGTTGGATCTGGCATCTTATTTGCAGCATGTCGCTTGTTTCTCAACAGTTGTAATCATACTCTGGCCACTGCAAGGATGCTGCATGTCATTTCTTGGGTGTTTTCATTAGTTGTTTTGCGAATGAGATTTTTCCTTTACACATATCTGGAATCAGTAGTGTAGAAGTGTTGTTTAGGCCCTGTTTGGTGGAGCACTGCCTAGCTCCTCCATGTACTGTAGCAGGAAGCTATTTTTATCTCTTTTGTTAAAATGAACTACGAGCCGGTGAAGTCACAATTTTTTGCTTCACCGGCTCCACGCATTGAGGTAAGGAGTCGAAGCTATGCCAAACGGAGCCCAAAAGGTATGCTTAGGCTTTATAAGTTGTTTAAGCTCAGTCACTCATTGAAACTGGTATATGTTACATAGATGGTTTTTGGTATCCTGTTAACTTACCTTTGTGACGCTTTCCTATGGAAACATACTGTAAGTTTGTCAACCTTTAGTGGTTTGCTAGGATACAGTGGTTTGTATTCTTAGATATTATCTGAACTTAATCACTTCCAGCAAGAGCTGGAACCAGAGGTTGTAAACACCCTGTAACTAGATTTGTGCCCCCCCCCCCTCTCCTCTTCTGACCATTATTTCCATCTAATATGGAACTGTTCATAAATATATAGGTGCTCTTGCTGCAGCTATTTGGGACTGCAAAAAACAAACTGAGCTGTACTGTAGTTATAATAAGTTAATAACTGCAAGCAGCTGCAGCTGCAGCCACAGCAAAAAAATATCGCAACCGATCAGTCTGACCATTTTGTGTTACTTTTCATAATTACATGGGGTTTCCCTTGCATTTATTTTCTTGGATTTGCTGAAACTGGGTTTAACCTTGCTCCATTTCTTGCCTCCAAAGTACATGGATTTCCTTTTGGCGTTTGTGCTCAAGCTTGAACTTGGTGAAGCTTGTGCCAAAGCATATCCAGTGCTACTAGTGTGCTAGTAACCTGTAGCGTCGGTCTACTAGACTTGGCTTTCCAGTTAAATGATGTGTTGGGTACCATAATAAGGGATACCCAAATCAGAGCAATGAAAAAACGCAAAGGAACATACTAACCACAATCATCAGGGCCTCGGACGCAAGTTCCAACTCGCCCGACCCCTCAGGGCCTCGGACGCAAGTTCCGACTCGCCCGACCCCTCAGGGCCTCGGACGCAAGTTCCGACTCGCCCGACACCTCAGGGCCTCGGACGCAAGTTCCGTCTCGCCCGACCCCTTAGGGCCTCGGACGTAAGTTCCGACTCGCCTGACCCCTCAGGGCCTCGGACGCAAGTTCTGACTCGTCCGACCCCTCAGGGCCTCGGACGCAGTTTCCGGCTCGCCCGACCCCGTCCAGGCTCGGGCGCCGGACCCCACTCCGCCTAGGCAGCAAGACTTCCACCGCCCGGCGCCCATACCCATGACATGACAGACGCGACGGCTTCCATACCGCAGCAGGGCAAGGCGATGACTGTACCAACCACCCCGGTCACTGTGGCCTTACCTCTGTCACTGTACATCCATACCTCTTTCACTGTAGCGCACTACCGCACAGGAGAAAGGGAATGGGTGAGGTAAATCAGCACCACTATTTGTGGTCATTTCCCACTGTTGACAGGATATGCAGCAGTACTGGCGATCCGACCCTCGCGACCCCTATAGGGCTCGGTAACCCTATACAGGAACAGCCATGCCGTTTCGAATCCCCACGCGCCGCGCCTCAAAAGGAGCGCCCTGAAAAGTTATGTCAGGGCGGTTCCTTCCAAGGGACGCGGCGCCCGACCCCTCGCTGACCAAGCGTCGCATGGAGGTGTCAGTCGGGCGTCAGATTCCGTCTCGCCCGACCCCGACGCGAAAAAACGAGTCTAAAGAAAGCCTTCCAAGGCCCAAAATCCCCAGGCCACGGCCACCTACGTTCCAGAGGTTGCGAGACTGACCTGCGACACAGGTTCGAACAGTCGCCTCAGGATAACTGAGTGAGGGATGACTGGAGATGAGCACAACAGAGGCCAAGGTCCGAACCCTACAGGGAGTCGGCGCATCTTTGCAAGTCATATCCGAGACCCATGCGGGTGTCACGAGAGTGGGATCCCATCGAGGGAGGCACCGAGCCCTCGGGACCTAACGAACGGTTCCAACATCCACTGTGACTGCCCTCGGGTACTTTTTGAGATGTGCCCATAAGGCCACTAGCCGACCCCTATCGAACGGGACTCGGACATCCACTCGGATCTACCCGCCTGCAGCTCCCGGGAAGTGTCGTCACTCGCCCACCGAGGGTAGTACGGCACGACCCACCCCTCCTCCGAGCGAAAGGAAGAATGAGGGACGAAATTACAAGACGGGAAAGAACCTGATCGACCCTTGCGGGGAAAGGGCTCGGGGGCTTCCTCGCACCACAGGAACAGGCACTACGTGTAAAGAACACGCAACCTTTTCCTTGAAACACTCCAGACTAAAGATGTCAAGGGGTGAAAGCCTTTGAAGGAATAACATCATTCCTCCAAAAGGCTCGGGGGCTACACCCGGCGGGTGCGCTCGCGCGCACCCCCCGGAAAAAAGTAAAAGGCTCCGAGTCGACTATAGTTCGAGAGAAGGGAACCTCTAAAGAGGTGACCTCACCCCTTCAGAGGCTCGGGGGCTACTGTTGGGTACCATAATAAGGGATACCCAAATCAGAGCAATGAAAAAAACGCAAAGGAACATACTAACCACAATCATCAGGGCCTCGGACGCAAGTTCCAACTCGCCCGACCCCTCAGGGCCTCGGACGCAAGTTCCGACTCGCCCGACCCCTCAGGGCCTCGGACGCAAGTTCCGACTCGCCCGACACCTCAGGGCCTCGGACGCAAGTTCCGTCTCGCCCGACCCCTTAGGGCCTCGGACGTAAGTTTCGACTCGCCTGACCCCTCAGGGCCTCGGACGCAAGTTCCGACTCGCCCGACCCCTCAGGGCCTCGGACGCAGTTTTCGGCTCGCCCGACCCCGTCCAGGCTCCGGCGCCGGACCCCACTCCGCCTAGGCAGCAAGACTTCCACCGCCCGGCGCCCATACCCACGACATGACAGACGCGACGGCTTCCATACCGCAGCAGGGCAAGGCGATGACTGTACCAACCACCCCGGTCACTGTGGCCTTACCTCTGTCACTGTACATCCATACCTCTTTCACTGTAGCGCACTACCGCACAGGAGAAAGGGAATGGGTGAGGTAAATCAGCACCACTGTTTGTGGTCATTTCCCACTGTTGACAGGATATGCAGCAGTACTGGCGATCCGACCCCCGCGACCCCTACAGGACTCGGTAACCCTATACAGGAACAGCCATGCCGTCAACCATCCCTCAAGGACGAGATGGACCAGCTTCAACAGGGTCGGGACTGAGGTTTCACCACTCAACAGAAGAAATCTACTCTTGTAAAAACCTGTCCTCCCCTTGAGACTATAAAAGGGGAGCCAGGGTTCACAACTGAGGCACACGCACAAGTCCAGAACACACACACACAAATACACTCACACGCACAACACTCCTTCATAGAGCAGCGATCCGCACTCTGTCCATCACCAAGGCGAGACCTGGGGCTTACCCCTCTCTCGCAATCTGCTTGTACCCCCTACTACAAGCACCCTTGGGTGCAATGTTATACAGGACCCTCGATCGCACTGGACGTAGGGCATTCTTGGCCCGAACCAGTATAAACCCCCTGTGTCTCACTTGCATCACCATCCAAGCTCGGTCGGTCACGCAGACTTATACTTGTTAGTGCCTAGACCACGAATCTAGACGCCGACAGTTGGCGCGCCAGGTAGGGGCCTTCTGCGTGACGCTTGCCAGTCCCTACTGGGGAGGCTTGGATGGCAGACGGATTTCGCCCACTCCGCCGCGGCACCATCATGATGTTTGGGAGTTTGGAATTAATGTCCCTCGGTTCCGGCTACGACATGGTCCTCCTCCCGCCACGTGACGACGTCGAGCCTAGCCTCGAGCCGATCCCGCCACATTCAGTGCGTGGGAGACGTTCGGGACACTATGCGGGGGGTTCACGGAGGGGGCGTCAGAGATCTAGGATCTCCGACCCTACCTCTGAGGCTAGGGCCCGTCCGGCCCTCCCCCCGCATATTCCTCACCAGGTCGCCCGTTCCTCCGGCCCGACAGGCGCTAGAGGAAGGGCTCGCGGGGCATCAAACCCTGGTCCCAGGACCAACAGAGGATCATCGCGGTCTCCCGTTCCACCCCGGTCAAAGGGGAAGGCACGGCCCGCGCCCGTCCCCCGCAAGGGGGACAAAGGGGCCTCAACCTCCCGTCCTCCTCCGCCTACGCACGAAGGAGCAGCAGCGGCACCTCCTGAGTTACCTTTTGGGCTCAGGAATGCCGCCGCCACCTACGCCTCTTCCGTGAGCACTTCACTAAGTGCGTACGCGGAACTTCCAGGGCACCACTGGAGGTCTACTCTGGACCTCATCTCTACGCCGCCCGTTTCGCCATACCCTGAGGATCCTACCTCAGGCGACGACGAGTGGGCGGGCGCTGACTTTTTCGGGTGTGGCGACCCGGAGACCTTCATGCGTTTCTTGGAGGCCAGCAACTATTGTCTCGACTACTCAGACTCCGACGACGGAACTACGACCCGTCACGAGAATGCTTCAACATAGAAGTCGGAGGCACGCCGCATAACGCCCAGGGGGACGTAGGGCCCTCTAGGCAAGAGGACGCAACTCCACTTCCCAATCCAACTTCCGGAACCAATCCCGGAGCCCGTGGGGTAGCATCTGCCCCCGCTGGGGGACACCACCCTGACCTCGCACAGCTCGATGAGCTGGAGGCCAGGCTCGAAGAAGAGCGCACACGCCTCCGCCAACTCCGCGAGGCCCTGGTCCGAGAGCCGTCCGGCCGCGGAAACGGGGGTGAAGCCAGACGTCGCGCCCGTGGCGTCAACCGTCGCATTGTTGCGGACCAAGGGGAAGACGCCCCAGTCTTCAGCACGGCCAGCCAGAACGTGATGGCCGCTGCGCTCCTCCTCAGGGCGATGCCCGAGCCATCGACCCCTGAGGGAAGAAGAGTGCGCCAGGGGTTACGTGGCCTCCTAGAGCAGGCTGTGGTGCAGAACGCGGAAAGTTCTGCCTCACAATCCCATAGCACAAGACGTCGTGGAGACCGACCCCTTCCGAACAAGGCACCAACAGTACAGGGTCCACCGCCCCCTGGCCCCCAAAGGGGCGACAAGGCCCCGTCGGTACACGAGCGCGTCGGAGCAGGCGCGGACGTGCGGGCCACCCTCGAGGCCAGGCGACGTGACAGGGACGAGGCCGAGTCCCGACGTTACCGACCGCGCCGAGGCGGGAGGTACGACCCCGATCACGACCGAAGCACGTCACCAGAGCCTCCGGGTCCCCGCGTCTTCAGCGAGGCCATACGCAGGGCCAAGTTCCCGGCGCGATTCCGACAGCCCGCCAACCTCACCAAGTACTCAGGGGAAACTAACCCTGAGCTCTGGCTGGCGGACTACCGCCTGGCATGCCAGCTAGGCGGCGCGGATGACGACCTGCTCATCATCCGCAACCTTCCACTCCACCTGGCCGATACGGCCAGGGCATGGCTCGAGCACCTCCCTGAACGCATGATCCACGACTGGGCTGACCTAGTCAGGATCTTTGTCGGGAACTTCCAGGGCACATACGTGCGCCCTGGGAACTCCTGGGACCTCAGGAGCTGCCGGCAGAAGCCTGACGAGTCTCTTCGAGACTTCATCAGGCGATTCTCCAAACAGTGCACCGAGCTCCCCAACATCACGGACTCCGACGTGATCGGAGCCTTCATTTCTGGTACCACCTGCAAGGAGTTAGTACACGAGCTCGGACGCAAGACCCCCACGAGCACTAGCCAGCTGCTCGACATCGCCACCAACTTTGCCTCAGGCGAAGAGGCAGTCGGCGCCATCTTCTCCGACGGTGCAGCTAAAGGGAAGCAGAAGGCCGAGGCCACCGAGGCCTCGGGATCACGCGACCCCAAGAAGAAGAAGAAGGGCCGCAAGGGGCGGCAGGGTCAGTCGGACGACAATCTGGTCGCCGCGGCAGATCGCAAGAACCCCAAGCGGGCTCCTGCTGGCCCCGGTCTCTTCGACGAAATGTTGAAGAAGCCATGCCCCTATCACAGGGGACCAACCAAGCACACCCTCGAGGAGTGCACCGTCCTCCGTCGGTACTACACCGACATCATCGCCAAAGAAAACGCCGAAGAGCCCCCCAAGGGCGACGACCTCCAGGGGGAGGATTTCCCCAAGGTCAAGAACTGCCTTCTGATCTTTGGGGGACGAACGGCTCGCCTCACTGCAAGCCAGAGGAAGCGCGAACTCCGAGAAGTCTGCGCAGTCAGCACGGCCGCGCCCTCGTACCTCAAATGGTCTGAGAGCGCGATCACGTTCGACAGACAGGATCACCCGGATCGGATCCCCAATCCCGGGAGCTACCCTCTGATCGTCGACCCCATCATCGCCGAGACCCGTCTCACTAAGGTGCTGATGGATGGAGGCAGCGGCCTCAATATCCTCTATGCCGAGACTCTGGCCCTCATGGGGATCAGCAAGTCCCGGCTAAGGAACGACACCGCGCCATTCCACGGAGTGGTGCCGGGGCATCGTGCCCACCCCCTCGGACAGATCGATCTGTCCGTCTGCTTCGGGACACCTGACAACTTTAGACGGGAAGTCCTCACCTTCGACGTGGTCGGGTTCCCAGGGACCTACCACGCGATCCTGGGACGACCATGCTACGCCATGTTTATGGCCGTCCCCAACTACACTTACCTCAAGCTCAAGATGCCAGGACCAAAGGGCATCATCACCGTCAGCACGACCAGCCAGCACGCCTACCAGTGCGACGTCGAGTGCGTCGAGCAGGCCGAGGCTCTGGCAGAGTCTCTGGCCATTCTTACCGGCCTCGGTGACTGCGACCAGGACGTCCCCGACCCCAAGCGTCATGCCGGGAGCTTCGAGCCTGCAGAGGAGACCAAGCTGGTTTTCCTCAACCCCGGGACCTCTGAAGGCAAGACGTTGAGGATTAGCTCCAGCCTCGACCCCAAATAGGAAGTGGTGCTCGTCGACTTTCTCCGCGCAAACGCCGATATATTTGCGTGGAGTCCCTCGGACATGCCTGGAATACCGAGGGAAGTCGCCGAGCACTCCTTGGACATCCGAGCCGGCTCCAAACCCGTAAAGCAACGCCTGCGCCGATTCGACGAGGAGAAGCGCCGGGCCATCGGGGAGGAGATCCACAAGCTGCTGGCTGCCGGATTCATCAAGGAGGTATTCCATCCCGAGTGGTTAGCCAACCCCGTGCTAGTTAAAAAGAAAAATGGGAAGTGGAGGATGTGTGTAGACTACACTGGTTTAAATAAAGCATGTCCAAAGAATCCTTTTTCTTTGCCTCGCATTGATCAGATAGTTGACTCCACCGCGGGATGTGAAATTTTGTCTTTCCTTGATGCTTATTCCGGCTACCACCAAATCAAGATGAAAGAGTCCGACCAGCTCGCGACTTCGTTCATCACCCCTTTCGGAATGTATTGTTTCGTAACCATGCCATTCGGCCTCAAAAACGCGGGGGCTACATATCAACGATGTATGCTCCAGGTTTTTGGGAACCTTATAGGCAAAACTGTAGAGGCTTACGTAGACGACATCGTCGTCAAGTCCAGGAAAGCGAGCGGCCTGGTCGCCGACCTGGAAGAAACATTCCGATGTCTTAGGGCGAAAGGGATCAAACTCAACCCCGAAAAGTGCGTTTTCGGGGTCCCCCGAGGCATGCTCCTTGGATTTATTGTGTCTGAGCGGGGGATCGAGGCCAACCCAGAAAAGGTCTCGGCCATCGCAAATATGGGCCTCATTCGTAGCCTAAAGGGAGTACAGAGGGTAATGGGATGTCTAGCTTCCCTAAGCCGTTTCATTTCTCGTCTCGGGGAAAAAGGGCTACCTCTGTATAGATTACTTAGGAAATCTGAGCACTTTTCCTGGACCCCCGAGGCCCAGGAAGCCCTTGACAAGCTCAAGGCTCTGCTCACCAACCCTCCCATCCTGGTGCCCCCCGCCGAGGGGGAGCCACTTCTTCTCTACGTCGCAGCCACTGATCAGGTGGCCAGCGCAGCAATCGTGGTCGAGAGGAAGGAAGAAGGGCATGCCCTGCCGGTCCAAAGGCCGGTGTACTTCATCAGTGAAGTGCTCTCCGACACAAAGACCCGATACCCCCAGGTTCAAAAACTGCTCTACGCAGTGGTGTTGGCCCGACGCAAGCTCCGCCATTACTTTGAATCTCACCCGGTCTCAGTGGTCTCATCTTTCCCTCTGGGAGAAGTGATTCAGAACCGATAGGCCAACGGAAGGATTGCTAAATGGGCCATAGAGCTCATGGGCGATGGAATCACTTATGAGCCTCGGAAGGCCATAAAGTCCCAAGTACTGGCGGATTTCGTGGCAGAATGGATCGGGACTCAGCTCCCACCACCTCAAATCCAGCACGAGTGCTGGACTATGTACTTCGACGGGTCTTTGATGAAAACCGGGGCCGGTGCGGGCCTCGTCTTCATCTCACCCCTCGGGATAAGGATGCGATACGCGATCCGACTCCATTTCCCTGCTTCAAACAATGCAGCAGAGTATGAGGCCCTGGTTAACGGTCTCCACATCGCGATCGAGCTTGGGATCAAACGGCTCGACGCCCGAGGCGATTCCAGACTCATCATCGATCAAGTCATGAAAGAGTCTAGCTGCCACGACCCCAAGATGGACGCGTACTGCAAAGCGGTCCGACGCCTGGAAGAAAAGTTCGACGGCCTCGAGCTAACCACGTGTTAAGAAAGTATAATGAGGCCGCCGACGCGCTCGCCAAAATGGCATCCGAGCGGGCCACGGTCCCCCCGGATGTTTTCGTCAGTGACCTCTACAAGCCCTCCATCGACTGCCGGGACGACGTGGGGTCGGACGAACCCCCAAGCGAACAAAGCTCCGACCCCAAAGATACCGACGCCCCAGAGCAGGGTGTCATGGACATCGAGCCAGAGCCACCTGCGCCTGACGACTTACCCGACTGGCGCTACCCTTTACTTCAACGCCTGGTCGACGGCACTTTGCCCATGGACCAGGCTGAAGCAAGGCGTGTGGCTCGTCGTGCTAAGACCTTTGTCCTCCTTGATGGGGAGATGTACAAGCGAAGCCCCTCGGGCGTCCTCTTGCGGTGCATCCCGCGTCAAGAGGGGGTCAAGCTCTTACAGGACATTCACTCGGGGGCTTGTGGCCATCACGCCGCGCCTCGGACGCTGGTAGGAAATGCCTTCCGACAAGGCTTCTACTGGGCCACCGCCGTAGCCGACGCCACAGAGATCGTCAGGTCCTGTAGGGGGTGCCAGTTCTACGCTCGGCAGACACATCTACCCGCTCAGGCCCTGCAAACGATCCCCATCACCTGGCCTTTCGCTGTCTGGGGCCTCGACCTGGTCGGGCCTCTGCAGAAAGCGCCAGGGGGCTTCACCCACTTGCTTGTCGCAATCGACAAGTTCTCTAAGTGGATCGAAGTCCGACCCATTACAAGGATCAAGGCCGAGCAAGCCGTGTTGTTCTTCACAGACATCATCCATCGATTTGGAGTACCGAACTCCATAATCACCGACAACGGCACACAGTTCACCGGGCGAAAGTTCTTGCAGTTCTGCGACAGACACCACATACGTGTGGACTGGGCGGCAGTGGCTCACCCCAAGACCAACGGTCAGGTGGAGCGTGCCAACGGCATGATCCTCCAGGGTTTGAAGCCCAGGATTTTCAACCGACTGAACAAGTTTGGAAAAAGGTGGCTCAAGGAGCTACCAGCCGTGCTCTGGAGCCTGAGAACCTCCCGAAGCCGAGCCACAGGCTTCACCCCGTTCTTCATGATCTACGGGTCGGAAGCCATCCTCCCCACTGATCTGGAGTACGGGTCCCCGAGAGTGCAAGCCTACGACGAAAATAGCGGCAAGACGTTCCAAGAAGACGCGCTGGACCAGCTGGACGAAGCCAGGGACGTAGCCCTCCTACACTCCGCCAAATACCAGCAGGCCCTCCGCCGATACCAAGCACGACGAATCCGAGGCCGAGCCTTTCAAGTCGGCGACTTGGTGCTGAGGCTCAGACAAAGCAACAAGGGTCGTCACAAGCTCACACCCCCCTGGGAAGGACCTTTCGTCATCGCCGAGGTTCTCCGACCAGGCACCTACAAGCTCGCCAATGAAGCAGGGGAGGTCTTCAAAAACGCATGGAACATAGAACAGCTACGTCGCTTTTTCCCTTAGAACTTTGTAAAAATTTCTTTGTTCATCCATTACCTTCAAGGAATAAATCAAAGTTTAAGTTATCAGAGAGCCTCGGACCTACCAAGCAGAGTCCGAACCTCCCTCGGGGGCTACATGGGGGGAACCCCCTATGCCGTCTCCGAATCTTCTTCTTTTTTCGCGCAAGTTAAAAGAACCCCGACCCAAGGTCTTCCTCCTCCCTCCTAAAAAGACTTAGGAAACCGAAAATCCGTCCCCTAAATCTTAAGGCATGAGCCCGAGGAAGGATCTGCGCTCACGAGCAAAGACCGCCTCTACTCACCTTAGATTCGGGAACGAATTCGGGCTTCCAAGAGTTACTAAGGAAAAAGGAAAAGCACTTAGGCCTGGGGACTCCGATCAGCGCGAAAACTCTAAGTAGCTCACCCGACCCCGCGCTGCCGAGGTCGGATCGGCATAAAGAGAAAGGAAATAAAATACTTAGGGAAAATGCTCAAAAAGAGCAGTTATATTTACATTCGACATTAACATTGTATATATATATTACAAGGCCTACTGGCCTCAACACCCACAAAAAGAAAAAAGAAAAACTAAGAATCCTATTGCCCTATCTACTCAGGTCCTTGAGCCCCGAGGGGGGGAAGCTCCGCCTCATCGTCAAAAAAGGCGGCCAAGGCGTCTCCAGGGACAGTCGCGGCATCGTCGAGCCTCTGCACCTCCTCCTGGGCTTCTGTTTCATCGTCAGGGAGGACGTAGCCCTCACAAAACGCCGGCAAATCAATGCCGGCATAGTGAGAGCTCACCACCGCCAGGGCCTTCTTCACCCCGGTGTGGAGCGCCTCCCTCATCCTCTCCCCAGCCCGGGAGTAAAGGGCCTCGACCCGACTGCGCAACGACGACCCCGACACCGATACCCCGAGCCCCTCACACGCCGAGGTGACCACGGCTTCAAGAGCCGAGCGGTCCGAAGCCTCAGCGTTGAGGGACTTTTGCAGGGCCTCGGCGGCAGAGGCCGCCTCGACCACCTTCCTCTCCAAATCTGATCGAAAAACAGAACAAGAAACAGGAAGTCAGGAAAAGCTAACTCAAAAAGTATAAAGGAGTCCAGGGTAAAGGGCGCAAGTCTTACCCTCGGCACGCTTCTCGTGCTCCGCCGAGCTCTGATGCCAGCGGGCCACCTCGCTCAGAGCCCCGGACAGGTCGGTCTGAGCTTGGTTCAAGGCAAGGTCTTTCTCGGCGAGCAAAGCTCCAAGCCGAGCGACCTCACCCCTGTACCCCTCAGCCGCCGCCTTTTGCGCCTCGGTTTCCTGGGCGAGGACCCCAATCTTCTCCTCCAGGGGGCGACCTTGTCCCGGGCCTCCCGAGCCTCGGTGGCCAGTACCGAGCACTTCTGCCGAAGCTCGGCAGAAATCCGCACTCCTTCGCGAGCTCCCCCTCGGGCGCCTCTCTGGCAGCCCTCTCCTTCTCAAAGGACGCCCAAGCATCCTTCTCTCGACGGAGAAATACCGATTTCTCCTGGGAGGTGGCCTTGAGCGCCTGCAAGATCAGAGGTCACACAGGGGGTTAGTACCGCAAAGGTAAGCACAAATCTACTTTACGACACGAATAAAAATCCTACCTGAGCCAAATTAAACATGTCGCGACCCACGAGCTGGGTAGCTCGGTTAAGGGCCTCGACCCCGGCGCGCCCACACGCATCCAGGCCCTGCCAGAGGTAATTCTCTGATGGGTCATCCAGGACAAATCTGGCTCCCCCCTCGGCATCGCCGAGGTTGGGCCAGATTACGGGGCTCTTGCCCCATCCGGCTTCCTCCTCCCTTCCCGCCGCGGGGGCCTCGGGCGCCACGCTGGACGCCACGATGGCTCGGCTTTCCTCAGCGCACGCAGGCCGGGCCGCACCTCCGAGGTCAGCGTCCTCCGGTCCTTGGGGCTTTGGCGCTCCCGTGTTCTGCCCCTGGTGGCGCCCGGCCTCCTCGTAGCCTGGAGGCGGCGGCGACGCAGGCCTAGCCGACCCGGGAGTCGACTGAGCCCCCCTCTTCACGGCCTTCAGGGGGGCCAGCGCCACTGAAGGCGCCTTCTGCTTACGGCTGGGGGAACAACATCAAGTTAGAAGAAAGAGAAAAACAAAAAATCCGCTGAGGAATCAGAAATCCTATGCGTACCTCGCTCGGGGAGCAGACTTCTTCTGGGAGCTCGGAGCTCCTAAGGGGCCTCCCGCGGTGCCAGGGGCCGCCGGTCCGACCCCGGCCTCGCCTGCCGACGGCGCAGGAGATACCACGGCGGTCTCAGCCTGCGACGCCTCCACCAAGGCATCAGTTCCCGCCCCGGTCTCTGGGGCGGGCTCGGCCGGAGCCTCTGGCACTACCGGTTGAGGTAGCGCCTCGGATCCGACCTCCAACGCCTTCTCCCCTTCTTGAGGACCCACCGGGCCTGAACCCTCACGAGCGGCGCTGTCCTCATCAACCACAATAATGTGGGGGGCAGCCTATCCGCCCCCCGGCGCTTGGGCCCCCTGGGGGGCCTCAGACCCCCCTCGGGCTTTCGACCCCTCCGGGGCCTCAATTCCTCCGCCGGCCGGAGGGATAACATCATCCTCCTCCGCCAGCTCGTCGAGCCAGTCAGTGCTGTTTCCTCCGCCCTCTATCTCCGAGACCGAAGTCTCGGGGGAGGGGGGCGGGGCGATCCCCGCCTTCTCGGCTTCGCGATGATTCTTGGCGGAGATCTCCCGCCTCTGCGCTTTCCGCGCTGCTTTGGCCTTCTTGTCCTCCTTGGCCTTCTTCTGCTCCTCGTTCCGGGCCCGATTCTTGGCCCGAATCTCCTTGTCCTCTGGGACAGGGGGCAGGGAGTCCTTGACGACCCCCATCCTCTGCGAATGATCAGGAGTCAAGGAAAAGGCAAGAAGGAAACGAAAAGAAGGCGCAAAAAATCCATACTCACCAGGGAAATGTAGCCCTTTTCAGGGCGCATCGGCACCACCCGAGAATTCTTCATCTCTGGGTGCGTCGTCTTCTCGACCCGGGCGGCGATGTCCGAGGCCGATAGCGGCTCGGCCAGCATCCTCGTCCCTGCCCAGGGGACCCCCCGGGTCATCTCGAACATGGGCACCCGCCGCTGCGCCAGCGGAAGCAAACTCCTCTTGTGGAAGGCAGTTGCCACCGTGGCCGCGGTGACTTCGGCGTCTCGCAACTTCTGAAGCCCCGCGAGAAGCGGGGCGAGCCTCTTCTGCTCCTCGGTCGGAGCGCCCCACTCCCACTTCATGGGAACCTCCGTCACCATCTTCCCGGTGAACTTCGGGAGCAGGCCGCCGTCGTTCCGGAGGTAGAACCACCCGCTCTGCCACCCCCGGTTCGACAAAGTTTTCGAGCTCCATATGTACAGCCCGGCCCGCTGCTGACGAAGCTGCAGCGTGCAGCCGCCGGCCCGCAGGGGGAATTTCTCCTTCCCCACGTAACGAGCCGACATCTCCGCCTTGAAGAGGTGGAGCCAGAGATTCCAGTTGACCGGAACCCCCAGGAACCCCTCGCAGACCGTGGTGAAGACGGCAGCCTGCATCACCGAGTTCGGGTTCAGGTTGTGTAACTCCACCTCGTAGTGGTGGAGGATGGCCCTGATCAGGCGGCCGGCCGGAACTCCGAACCCCCGGTCTAGGAACGACAGGAAGCACACCACATAGCCCGGCGGCGGGTTTGGCTCCCTGTCGTTCGCCGAGGGAACGATCCACTCCGGGAACCCGACGTCCTTGAGAGGACGGAGAATCTCGGCCTTCACGCGCGCCTCCAGCGCGGACTTGGTCACATTGCTGGACGGCCACGAGGAAAGTCTGCGCGGTGAAGGTGGAGTGGACGGCGGCGCAAGGAAGAGTAGGAGGCAAAGGCTTGGTGGCGCAGGAGCGAGAAGAAAGAAATCAAGCCCCCGGTAGCCGCTTTTATAGAAGGGGCGAGCCACGACCACGCCCCTGCGAGGAAGGCCAAGAGAGAGAGAGAGAGAGTAACCGTCCTCCACTCAGGTGGAAAACTCGAAGCGCCAACTTCCTCCGATTCCCGCGCCCACCGCACGCGCGCATTAAATTCGCAGGCGAAACGTCCCGTCCAAACCAGGGCGAGACGGCACAGCCGTTTCGAATCCCCACGCGCCGCGCCTCAAAAGGAGCGCCCTGAAAAGTTATGTCAGGGCGGTTCCTTCCAAGGGACGCGGCGCCCGACCCCTCGCTGACCAAGCGTCGCATGGAGGTGTCAGTCGGGCGTCAGATTCCGTCTCGCCCGACCCCGACGCGAAAAAACGAGTCTAAAGAAAGCCTTCCAAGGCCCAAAATCCCCAGGCCACGGCCACCTACGTTCCAGAGGTTGCGAGACTGACCTGCGACACAGGTTCGAACAGTCGCCTCAGGATAACTGAGTGAGGGATGACTGGAGATGAGCACAACAGAGGCCAAGGTCCGAACCCTACAGGGAGTCGGCGCATCTTTGCAAGTCATATCCGAGACCCATGCGGGTGTCACGAGAGTGGGATCCCATCGAGGGAGGCACCGAGCCCTCGGGACCTAACGAACGGTTCCAACATCCACTGTGACTGCCCTCGGGTACTTTTTGAGATGTGCCCATAAGGCCACTAGCCGACCCCTATCGAACGGGACTCGGACATCCACTCGGATCTACCCGCCTGCAGCTCCCGGGAAGTGTCGTCACTCGCCCACCGAGGGTAGTACGGCACGACCCACCCCTCCTCCGAGCGAAAGGAAGAATGAGGGACGAAATTACAAGACGGGAAAGAACCTGATCGACCCTTGCGGGGAAAGGGCTCGGGGGCTTCCTCGCACCACAGGAACAGGCACTACGTGTAAAGAACACGCAACCTTTTCCTTGAAACACTCCAGACTAAAGATGTCAAGGGGTGAAAGCCTTTGAAGGAATAACATCATTCCTCCAAAAGGCTCGGGGGCTACACCCGGCGGGTGCGCTCGCGCGCACCCCCCGGAAAAAAGTAAAAGGCTCCGAGTCGACTATAGTTCGAGAGAAGGGAACCTCTAAAGAGGTGACCTCACCCCTTCAGAGGCTCGGGGGCTACTGTTGGGTACCATAATAAGGGATACCCAAATCAGAGCAATGAAAAAAACGCAAAGGAACATACTAACCACAATCATCAGGGCCTCGGACGCAAGTTCCAACTCGCCCGACCCCTCAGGGCCTCGGACGCAAGTTCCGACTCGCCCGACCCCTCAGGGCCTCGGACGCAAGTTCCGACTCGCCCGACACCTCAGGGCCTCGGACGCAAGTTCCGTCTCGCCCGACCCCTTAGGGCCTCGGACGTAAGTTTCGACTCGCCTGACCCCTCAGGGCCTCGGACGCAAGTTCCGACTCGCCCGACCCCTCAGGGCCTCGGACGCAGTTTCCGGCTCGCCCGACCCCGTCCAGGCTCCGGCGCCGGACCCCACTCCGCCTAGGCAGCAAGACTTCCACCGCCCGGCGCCCATACCCACGACATGACAGACGCGACGGCTTCCATACCGCAGCAGGGCAAGGCGATGACTGTACCAACCACCCCGGTCACTGTGGCCTTACCTCTGTCACTGTACATCCATACCTCTTTCACTGTAGCGCACTACCGCACAGGAGAAAGGGAATGGGTGAGGTAAATCAGCACCACTGTTTGTGGTCATTTCCCACTGTTGACAGGATATGCAGCAGTACTGGCGATCCGACCCCCGCGACCCCTACAGGACTCGGTAACCCTATACAGGAACAGCCATGCCGTCAACCATCCCTCAAGGACGAGATGGACCAGCTTCAACAGGGTCGGGACTGAGGTTTCACCACTCAACAGAAGAAATCTACTCTTGTAAAAACCTGTCCTCCCCTTGAGACTATAAAAGGGGAGCCAGGGTTCACAACTGAGGCACACGCACAAGTCCAGAACACACACACACAAATACACTCACACGCACAACACTCCTTCATAGAGCAGCGATCCGCACTCTGTCCATCACCAAGCCGAGACTTGGGGCTTACCCCTCTCTCGCAATCTGCTTGTACCCCCTACTACAAGCACCCTTGGGTGCAAGGTTATACAGGACCCTCGATCGCACTGGACGTAGGGCATTCTTGGCCCGAACCAGTATAAACCCCCTGTGTCTCACTTGCATCACCATCCAAGCTCGGTCGGTCACGCAGACTTATACTTGTTAGTGCCTAGACCACGAATCTAGACGCCGACATGATGATTATTAGGATCATAATACATTATTCTAGTTTTTTTTTAAATGTGGAGCTGGAAGGTTTTTTCATAACTTATAAGTAGCTGTCATTTAACTACTCTTGCTTAAGGTAGCTTCTTACAGCACCTGCCTATTTGTTATTGATTTCTGATACCAATTACATTTAAGAAACAAAATACTTATCTGATTTGCTGCACAGAGTTTCGTGTGCTTTTGAGCAGATAATTGCAGCATCAAAATGCATCACTTAGAACTACCACATGTGTCAGTTTCTATTTTTCTAACTATGTTTATTAGTATTGGTTTATAATTGGCCAATTTAGGCAGCTTCTTAAAAGGGTATTCTAAAAGGTTCATTGATAGTCAGAATGAAATGTATTGCCAATTTTGTATCAAGAAGAAAGCATGATCTCAGATTCATGGTTATTACTTATTACTCGTGTTATTTCTGGTCTGGAAAAACATGTTTATAAGATTAAAAAAGAAGAAGGAAGGATTCGACAGAGATGACTCCAATATTTGTAAGGGCACTCACAATGCATACTCTATCATAGAGTTTAAAGTTATTTATTACCTCGAACAATGTGGACTTAGAGTCTAAATAAGATTTGAAGTCTTATTTTTTCTACCTCTTTCTTCAATAAATATGTTGCAACATCAGCAAAATACCATTAATAATATGCAATTAATTGTTTTGGACTCTGTGATAGAGTCTTGCATTGTGAGTGCCCTAACCGCAACTAACAATCTTCACCTCTTTACCTCACTTCCACCTCCATCACCATCACCTTCCCCAACTATTCCAACCCTTCCTCTTTAGCTTTTCTAATAGGCACATGGATTGGATCAAAATTGCTTTGATTACGTTAACAGGGGTTTGAATTGAACAAGTCATTTTTTTAAAAGAATCTGACAGCGCTGAGGCTTGATTCAACTTGACTGTTAGCTTGACTGTAAAACTGATGGTATGATATTCAAAATTGAGTTTGATCGATATGAAGCTGTTTTGCAGGAACATCTATTGAACTTAGGCTTTGCTTGTATCCATAGAGCTAGTAATTAGCTGCTAATAATTAGCTTCTTCAATCAAAAGAGGTCTATCTAATTGTTAGCTGAATATCCAACTAGCAACTATTTCACTAGTTTGACCAAACTAGCTGATAGCAGCTAATGTTAGCTATAAACTATTAGCTAGCTAAGAGCATCACCAGTAGGCAGGCTACTTAAACAGATTATCTATCCTATATTTGGGTAGTGTAGACCACAGAATCTACTTCAATAGGCTATTTATTAGACTATCTACTTTTGTTAGCTTAACAAATTTCTCTCTCCACTACCTACTTTTGTTGGGTCAATAGTGGCTACTTATTTTTCTTTCCCCCGATGTTTCTCTCCTTTTCGTACTCACATGGTGGCACCACGCCCGCACTACTCTCAATGGTGCGGCGGCCTTGCTCCCAGCCAGCGGCTCTTCTCCTATCCCTTGCATGGTGGCGCTACTCTCAATGGTGCGGCGGCCTTGCTCCCAGCCAGCGGCTCTTCTCCTCTCCCTTGCATGGTGGCGCTCCTCTCGGCAAGCGGCACCCTCCACCGCTCCTCTCCCCTCGCTACACGGCGGCCCTCTAGCGACTCCCCTCCTCACCCTGCGGAGTGCGGCCCTCAGTGGCTTTCTCCCTTGACGGCTCCCCTCCCCTCCCGATGGTGGCACAAACCTAGGATCCACCTTGCGGCGTGGAGCCCTCAACGGCTTCCTCCCTCGGCAGCTCCCCTCCCGTCCCGACGGTGGCACGAACCTAGGATCTAGATTGTTCCTGTCCCCAACTCCTCGTGCGGCAGCCATGGCTCTCCTCCACTGGTGCCCCTGTCTCCGGCGCTCTTAATGGGATGGCCATGACTCTCTTTGGCCGGCGCCGCTCACTGTGGCGACCATCATGGCAACTCATCTCCTATCAGCAAGCTATCCATGTTTGAGTTCGTCTATGACGACAAGAAAGAGGATGATACATATTTAGAAGTCATGTTTTAGGTAGTACCATTAGAATTAGAGGTAAAATATAGGTAATACAAAAATATGTGACTATCTAGATAAATATTTAGATAGTCTAGTATTGCTGGAGATACTCTAACTAGCCAGTGGATCCAAACATATATAGCTTAGATTTGCTAATATCCAGCCCCCTCTTGAAACATGACCGTTCACCGCCTGCCTGGCTGCCATACGTGTGGCTTTTGTTCAATTGTTCTTTTATGTCACGTGGTGGGAAGTTCAAGCTACCGCAACGACCTGGTAGATGGTAGTGCAAGTGGGGTGATAAAGAGGAATCCTATCTTTGCTTTTATTGGATTTTGTTACTTGGTCGTCCGGAATTTTCAATAGTATTGATGAATAATATGAAATATCTGCATTCACTGTTAACTATTAAGCACTGCCTCGTGCCCTCGTCATCTTATTCCCATATCCAGCTAGCAGCGTCCCACCAACTTGCCAGTTTCGTTCTGAGAAGGGAAAAAAAGGGCTCGTGATTTGGTCGCCAAGGGAACAAGTCACAGAAAATGTCACCCGAGCCTACCTAGAACCATGTTGTCTCTCGGACATGCAATTATGCAAAGACGGGACTTGCAGGTCCATCTGGTACATCGCTGGAGGACCTGTGCGGCCAACCGAATGGGGTCGGTCAACGGAATGTTCGATGGTTCATCATCATCGTGTACTCGTCGTCCTGGAACCTCTGCGGGGTGCCGGCTCTGCTGGTTGCGTAATTCCTTGGCGTCTCCATTGGTGCGCGATCGATGCATCCAACCTGGCAATAGCAAATGGATCGAAGGTGACTCTGTGGTGAGGTCAGCACATAAACATCCCTGTCGAATCGCCTCATGAACCATGAACGAACGGGTTGATGACAACGACATCTACGCAAGTTGCAGACAGATGTATACAGCGTTCGGGTTCACACACAGCAGACAACGCATTGCGTGCAACTACTAATTCCAAAGGCTCATTTCGGCAAGCTACCGGAGAAGAAGAAGGCTCACCCCGTTCCGATTGGGAATGAGACGTTGGCGACCTTCCGAGCGGAAGAAACATCCGACGCGGTTAGGACAGGCAGTAGGGCACGTCCTAGTTCTGGGCTTCTGGCTGACCGCAGCCGTAGGTTCTTCCTTTCGTTTCATGTGTTTGCTACCACCACACGCAACGCAACGAAATAGCTAGCCGTCGTCGTCGTCGTTGCGCCATGGCAACCGAAGTTGGTGGTGAGGCTGCAGCTGCCGCTTGCCGTGCTGTTTTCCGCCTGTTCTTGTGTTACATATCTTAGGCCCTGTTTAGTTTCCCATCCAAAAATTTTCCATCCATCCCATCAAATCTTTGGACACATGCATAGAACATTAAATGTAGATAAAAAAATAAACTAATTACACAGTTTAGTTAGGAATCGCGAGACGAATCTTTTAAGCCTAGTTACTCCATGATTAGCCTTAAGTGCTACAGTAACCCACATATGCTAATGACAGATTAATTATGCTTAATAAATTTGTCTTGCAGTTTCCTGACGAGCTATGTAATTTGTTTTTTATTAGTTTCTAAAAACTCCTCCCGACATCCTTCCGACACATCCGATGTGACACCTAAAGAATTTTCATTCCCAATCTAAACAGGCCCTTACCTAGCGCTGGCTACCTGCCGTCGAAAGCTCTGACCAAACACGTTTCTGCGTACCTATGATTAGGTCTTGTTTAGTTCAACCTGAAAACCAAAAAATTTTAAAGATTCCCCGTCACATTGAATCTTGTGGCACAGGCATAAAACATTAAATATAGATAAAAATAAAAACTAATTACACAGTTTAGCTGTAAATCATAAGACGAATATTTTGATCCTAGTTAGTCCATAATTGGATAATATTTGTTACAAATAAACGAAATTGCTACAATACCGAAAATTTTTCACTTTTCCGAACTAAACAAGACCTTAGCAATTTAGGGCCCTTCCAATGTTCCACTAAATAAAATATGACTAATATTCTATGGATCATCAAGCCCTGACTTCTGCGCGGTCAATCTTATACAACAACCCTAATAAAAAAAGTGAAGAAAAGACCCGTTCCTAAGCGCACGTCGCGGCGCCCGCGTCCGCTGCGGCCGACTGCCGTCGCTTCGGCAAGCGAAAGTAAGAATTCTGCACGGGCCAGTACAAGCAAAAAAACCACCCCACGGCAAGAGCATCTCCATGGGTTTTGTATAAAAAACAAAACATTGTTTTAATTTTTTAGTAAAAAAGAAAAAATACCGAGTATAGCACTTTAAGAATAAAATTATTGCTAAATATTTTCACTAACTCATAAGTTCCGCCATTTGAGATAGATATGTATCCGCTCTCCTTTCAGTGTTTCTACCAAGAGATCGGAGTAAGTTGGGCAATAAATTAAATAATTAAAGAGTTTTAGATCAGAAAACAATAAGAGACAAAGAATCATTTAAAAAAAATAGTTGGTTCAAAATAATCTAAATTTCCCAATACAAAATCGTTTAGAAACTATTATAGGAGACCGTTGGAGAAAGATAAAATTTAATATTGCTATTTCTTCTATTAACTCGTTCGATCTTTTAATTAAATTTGGAAGTCCTGATATTTATTTTTTTTTAGCGAAGATTGAAAAAAAATTGTTCTCTAGCAACTCCCTGTCTCTTCCACACTTGAAAAAACGACACTAGCAAATAAATATACATCCTATCCATCTGAAGGTGGAAGGACATGGCGAAGAACAAGTAGAACATGTTTTCCAATGCAAGTATATATGAGAAAAAGGAAGTAAAAAAGTGGTTTGAGACTTATGGTGATTTGTAAATAATTTAGAATTTTTTATACAAATTTGTCTTTTATATTTTTATAAGTGAGATTTTAGAAATTGTTGGAGTAACCCAACCGATATGGTTCCAACCTTTTGCTACCACTTGGAAAAGACATCGATTTATATATATTTTTTGGAAGCTCTAACTGGCTCAACGCGTCCAGGTCCCAGGTCCAGCCCCCGGTCTTGGCTTATTCGCTGGTGTTGGTTTGGTCGTAGCCACCGGTAACGGAGCGGGCGACTAAAACGTTGCACAAGCGCGCCGCACCACCGCAAGCGAGCGGGGCCGTGCCATGTCGTCTCCAGCGCCAACGCCGCCGGCTACGCCATCTCCTTCACCACCGGCTCCGGTGACGCCCACGCCATCGCCGCCGTCTCCGGCGCCGGTCCCACCCACGCCATCGCCGCAGCCGCCTACTCCGGCGCCGGTGCCACCCACGCCATCGACGATACCGCCAACTCCGGCGCCGGTCCCGCCCACGCCATCGCCGATTCCGCCTACTCCCGCGCCTGTGCCGCCCACGCCAACGCCGTCCCCTCCTCCTCCTCCGTCTCCGTCTCCCCCACCGCCAGTGACGCCTTCCCCGCCTCCGCCAGCGAGCGTACCAACACCATCTCCAACTCTACCGGCATCTCCTCCTCCGCCAGCGAGCGTACCAACACCATCTCCACCTCTACCGGCATCTCCTCCACCACCTGCGTCCGTGCCAACGCCATCACCTCCTCCGCCCGTACGCCGCCCGCCTCCTCCCAGTAGTGTCCCGGCGTCGCCGCCACCTCCTGATTCCGTCCCATCTTCGCCGCCGCCCCCTAATGGCGTCCCGGCGTCACCCGCGCCTCCGCCGTCACATCTGTCAGTGCCTCCACCTCCGCCGCCGGCCCCGTCGACATCATCGCCCTCCAAGTCGTCAAGCAACGGCACCGCGGTGGGCATAGGCGTCGCCGTCGCGGCGGTGGTTGTGCTTGGCCTCGTCGCCGGGCTCATCTACTGCTTCGTGGGCAGGAAACGCCGGCGGCGGTCGCCGCCGCCGTCTCAGGGGTTCCCAGGTACGTACTACACGCGTGTGTACAGATACACCGCGGTCGCCTTTGTTCCTTGGCATGCGTGCGATCAACAAGGGTAATGTTCCGTCGTGGCCACGTTGATGCGACAGTACGCGTCGCGACTCGGGAGTTCGGAACGCCGAACGCGGGTCCCACCCCTAGCTTTAGCGTGGTGAGTGGTGACCGTGGTGACAAAGCGCAATTCCACGGGCCATAATTCCCTCCGCGTATCGCGGGTGACGGTCACATCGACGCGAGGTGGCATCGCGCTCGATCATGCGGCGTGCTTGCCGACTCCCATGGATGGCGAGCTGCTTGCACGCACGCACGCAGCTGAAATGGTGCGCGTTCGCGCCACTTTTGCTCTCTAGATGCTGCTGGACTGACCGATCGGTCGTTCTGCTCTTTTCTTCTTGTCCCTGGCACACCAGGCGAGTTCTACGACCCGCGGCGTCCGGTGACGCCGCCGTACATGTCGCACGCGCCGTCGACGACGCCATCCTCGACGCCGCCACTGATGCACTCGTGGCAGAGCAGCCGCGGCCCGTCCGAGTCGCCGATGCCGCCGCTGAACCCTTCGCCGGCCATCACGGGCGGCACGTTCGCGTACGACGACCTGGCGGCGGCGACGGACGGGTTCTCGGACGCGAACCTGCTCGGGCAGGGCGGGTTCGGGCACGTGTACCGCGGCACGGTGGGCGGGCAGGAGGTGGCCATCAAGAAGCTGCGCGCCGGCAGCGGGCAGGGCGACCGCGAGTTCCGCGCCGAGGTGGAGATCATCAGCCGCGTGCACCACAAGAACCTCGTCTCCCTCGTCGGCTACTGCCTCTACGGCGAACAGCGGCTGCTCGTCTACGAGTACGTGCCCAACAAGACCCTCGAGTTCCAGCTCCACGGTACGGACGCTCTCGCCAAATGCATCTCCATCTCCTGAATGCCGTGCGGCCGATGGCTGTATCGAAACTTTGTCACTGCATGCGCCTGGTGGGTCTGACATTCGAGCTTGATCTCAGGGAGTGGCAGGGCGACACTGGACTGGCCTCGGCGGTGGAAGATCGCGGTCGGCTCGGCGAAGGGCCTCGCCTATCTGCACGAAGACTGTGAGTTCTTCTTGGCTCTTGCCCTCTGTTCCTCTCCGCGAAATTTTTTAAGCTTCTGTCCCTGACAAATCGGGCTGATTTTTTGTTTGCTGTCAGGTCATCCTAAGATCATCCATCGTGACATCAAGGCGGCGAACATCCTTCTGGATTACAACTACGAGCCAAAGGTAGACCCTAACAGCCAAAAATCTTTTAGCCTGCATGTTTGACTGAAAGATGCACTTATTTTGGTACAGGTTGCAGATTTTGGGTTGGCCAAATATCAAGCAGCCGAAGTCACCGCTGTTTCTACGCGCGTAATGGGAACTTTCGGGTAGATCTTTCTGTGATGTTGGCACACCGCACACCTAGCAATTTGCGCATACTTCATAACCTGCTGACGCATGATCGAACCAATGCATTTAGTGACATTAGACTGAATTTGTGCTGTCTTTTCTTGTTGTCTTCAGATATCTGGCGCCAGAATATGCTGCCACAGGCAAAGTAAACGACAGGTCCGACGTCTTCTCCTTCGGCGTGATGCTTCTGGAACTGATCACTGGGAGGAAACCAATCATGACATCTTCAGAGCATCAGCCTGAGACATTGGTTTCTTGGGTGAGTGGCCCTTCTTGCCAATGCTGCCCATTCTATGTCGTTGTAACATTCTGTGGTTCGTAATTCCGTATTATGGTGCCCTTCAAGTCTTACTCCAGATTCCAGAAGTTGTTTGCCTAAATTAGTTACCACCATATGAGTTATGACTGTGAACTAAATATCGGTACTGGTTATAAGTTGTTACATAACATCACGTTGATTCCCCATTCTATATGCAACGGCAATGAGCGATGAATCTCTTCCTTTTCCTGTCCAAACAGGCTAGGCCATTGCTGACAAGAGCTGTCGAGGAGGAAAACTACGACGACCTGATCGATCCGAGGCTGGAGACCAACTACGACGCGTACGACATGGCGCGGCTGGTCGCATGCGCCGCGGCCGCCGTGCGCCAGACCGCGCGGTCTCGCCCGCGGATGACCCAGGTAAGGCTCGTCACTCCTGCTCCCAGAACGTCGCACACTGGATGCAATCCGTGTCTGCAACTGCAAGCGTAACACTCGTTTCCCGCTCCCAAATGATCAGATCGTCCGGTACCTGGAGGGCGAGCTGTCGGTGGAGGACCTGAACGCCGGCGTGAAGCCGGGGCAGAGCGCGATGCAGCGGCCGGGCGGCGGCACGACGGACCAGATCAACCGGCTCAGGCGAATGGCGTTCGGGCCGGGCGCGGGAGGGAGCACCGGGACAGGGACCATCACGGAGTACGCGAGCAGCGAGTTCAGCGATCCCACCAGCGAGTACGGGCTGAACCCATCCAGTGAGTACACGGCTACCAGCGCGGGCGACACGGGCGAGGTGGCCGCGAGCGCGCAGGGGCCGCAGTGGCACGGCAGGCGCGCGGCCGGCGACACCGAGAGGATGAGCCGGCGCACGATCGGCAGACGCGCCCAGCCGTAGCACACTGACACCCGGCATTTTTTTTGGGCGCTTTGTCAGGCTAGATCGTGAATTCGTTGTTCGTTCGTGTACATGCGCGTGTCAAGGCTGTGGTATTGAATTTTGCTTCTCTCTCTCTCTCTCTACTTTTATATGGTTTCGGATTCATGCAATTTTTAGACCGGGTGAGTGGAGGTTTAAGTTGTAAATTGTATATACACTGGCGCTCCCTGGTAAATAAAAATTTGAGTTTGTTAGAAGCAAAGAAGGTTCCAACCAGTTGAGCTGGTGAGAAAAATCTAACTCTTATAACGACTCATTGCAACATGTTTTAAGGACAGATGGAGTAATAACTAAGAGAAAAGACTAATAATACACTCTGCTGCTGCTGACATAAATTTACACTCAATTTATCAACTCACTCGTATAGTAGTTAGCATAAATATTGCCCTCTTGTTTGTCTCACAAAATTTCTTAGTTTTCTTGTTCATAAGTTGGCTTTAAACTTACAGTCCGCTTCTCTTCTCTCTTCTTCCCACTATCCTCCACCTTTGCATCTAGGCCACCTATAACCTCTTGTTATGATTTAGTATGGTTACTTACATTTAGGTATATATTGTAGTATACTTGATACGGTTTGGTAGTTTCTATAAAAATAGCATACTTAAATTTCTCATTAACGGCGTGGCTAATCCACCTATGTTACAATGAAAATTACAAACATATATAATGTGCCATATTTGAGGCTGCCTCCTTCACTCTTTGCCAAGTTCATATTGGCAAAAGGAGTAAGGCTCCTCCCTCGATACGTCTTTAAGCTTTAGCCAAAATAAATCTAGTTATCCATGAAGTTACTATTATTTTCAACTTAGACATTGTTACCTGTGAGGACAACGGCGATGACTATGACAAGATCGTTATTGTCGTTGTATGCGCAAGGTCATTTTGCTATCTCTATTTTGTGATGGGGTTCTTACTCCTAGGCACTCCCTATGTAAATAGCGAGTTTGGATAGTTTATCTTACTGTCAGTGCGATGCATTCAGTTTAAATCTGAAATGTTGGATCTTAAAACATGATTAGTGTTTTGAGAATGTTCATGGGATCTAGTACAAGTATTGTACTCTCCGTTTGGTGTTTGCTGGGTATATGATCATCTAAAGCATCACCTACACTAATGAGTGCTAGAAAAAAGAAGAATATCAAATGACCTAGTTGTAATATTATCATCTTTTTTAATTTTTAGTTTTCTGTTTGTAATTTGAGGATATGCTATGTCAACCCAATAAGAATTGTCCTCTGCCATTCTTCGAACTTTTTTTTTCACCTGCATAATTTTTTTTAGCATACTCCTTGCTGTGTCGTTGCTAAATCGAATTGCCTGCTGGGAAGATATACAATGGCTTCAGTAGGTCTACAACAATTGGGCCTCCATAAAAAACAAGATGAGACTTAAAAACAAGTTTAGAGACCGGGATAACACAACTCAACAAGTTTGAGAACCTATATGAGAAGTTTAGAGATAAGTATGATACAACCAAACAAGTTTAGGTATGTAAACGGTCATTTTGCGAGTTTAGAGACTAGGATGACATATCCAAATAAGTTTAAAGACTGGTGATGGACTTTACTCTTTCTTTACATGATAGTTAATGTAGCTCAACGGGTGCTCAAATATTAGCATTTAAACAGCGCTAAAAAATATATAATGCAACCGCTAAGAGCCCACCTCGAAGCACCAATTGTACTTACCTAGAGACACACCATCCACAAAGAAACAAATAATATCTGTTCAGTGCTTCAGCCCAACAACTTTACTGGTCCCTATGTTTTTTTTTAAAAAAAAAGATACAATTCTAAACTAGTACCTGTTCACACTATTTTAAAATTAAATAATTTATATAAAATAGTATTAATACATACCATAGTAAATAAAAACTATTAGATTTATATATTTCCAATCCTCATTTTTTTTTCTATTACATCCATACTCCTGTGTTGTTTTCCCCCTTTGTTTTCTATGTTTGAAACACCACCTTTTCACGTATTTCTTGTGTCTTTTCAACCCCCCTATTTTCCTATTACATCCATACCCTTAATCATGTCCCCCCTGTTTTCTCGTCCTCCATTTCAAACAAGCGGATTTGGCTGCAATGGCAACTTGGCAAGGCATATGCCACGGCCACTCATCCCCAAGGAAAATGGCAGGTGCCTTTTGACAATGGTAGGAGAAAAAAAACTGAGTTTAGGCCTTGTTTAGTTCATAAATTTTTTTTGGGTTTGACTACTATAATAATTATTATTCAATCATAAATTAATTAGGTTCAAAAGATTTATTTCGTAAATTATAGATAAACTATAAAATTGATATTTTTATCTATATTTTATACTTTATGTATGCGTTCAAAGATTAAATTTAACGAAAATTTTTGAAAATTTTTAGAAACTAAACCAGACCTTAAGGGCGTCCCCAGCAGTGGTAGCGCTAGCAGACGTGGCCTTGAAAAAAGAATAGAAAAACAAAAACCTGATAATACACATGGGTATGCACGAAAGAACCTGGAAAAGCATAGACACAGAGTTTCTCGATAAGTGTGCGAGTCTAGCGACTGTGCACAAGCGAGTTAAATTTCCGGGCTCTCTCGTGGATACTCTTTATGATCCCCCTTTTATCCAAAATTTCCCAGCATTTCTTGCTTCGAGTTTCACGTGGGTTTCTTTACCGATAATCTTCTCATCTAATAACTAGGTGATCGGTGATGCGATCCGTGCGATCAACCCTTTTCCTTCTTTTCCTTTGAAAAAAAAATCCTCTCGTGGATTCGGCCACTCTTATTTAACGACCAATTTGGCCACTATTCGAACCAATAATCTGATGATAGGCTGTCCTTTGCTTGTTCGTTTGTTCCTTTGGCCTCCGATTCCATCGTCCTTCAGGCCGGTGTATCTTTGGATCGCCGATCTAAAAATACTACTGCGGTGCATGCAAGTGCGGAGTGCCGAAAGGCTGACGCGAACGGATAGAGCGAATCGCGTGCGCCTAGGTGGGTATCAGCCGCTCGTTCGTAGGCGCTGCTGCGTCGGACGGGACGATAGCGGCCGACCCGGCGCCGCGCCCCCCGTTTCGTGGCGCTGAAACGCTGCCTCCTCCTGCCGTGGTGACTCGGATTGAGAATTTGGGATCTCCCCACAAGCCCCCATCCGGCTTCTCGTGGCCGGGGGCTGTTCGCTTCGGTCCGCGCGTCGGGGGGCCCCTCGCTTTTCGGCAGCGTCTTTCGGCCGCAGAAGACGGCAGAACCATCTATCCTCCGCCGGGCGCCGGCTCGTGGCCATCCCTCCATTTCGGGTGAAATCGAATATAAACTCCGGTCAGTGGTCACTTTACCCCTGAGCTTTGCTTCCACTTTGCAGGCTGCCAGGCTCGCCGCACCGGGCACCAGCAATGGCAGGCGCACGGAGATCGCCGGGCACGGAACGGCAGTGGTCACTCCACCCTTGGCCCGCTGTGCTCGCTGCACGGTAATCATGAAATCACTATGAACGGACCCGACGGACCGACGAGAGAGAGCTGTGCGCCTGTGGCCTGTGGGTGGGCAAACCACGCTGCACGCCCCCGTTGCCGAGGATTAAGAGGAAAAGGGGTCCCTGGTTTGGTTTGGCCGGAAGCTAACCGATCCAAGCAAGGAGGAAGCGGGGAGCGGGCGTCGTTGTCGCAAAAGATCCGGCGCTTTGACGGCAGTTGCCACCAATTGTGAGTCCGTTACACGGAACCGATGCAGGTCAACTCGGGTAGTATATCCCCCAACCGGCCAACCCCTTTGCCATGTCAGGCCCAGGTCAGACGAGATTACGGCTTGTTTAGTTCCTAAAAATTTTGTAAATTTTTTTAGATTACTTGTCATATCGAATTTAGACGTATACATGGAGTATTAAATATAGATGAAAATAAAAACTAATTGTACAGTTTGGTCAGAATTAACGAGACAAATCTTTTGATCATATGTAGACAATATTTGTCAAATACAAACGAAAGTGTTACTATTTCTATTTTATAAAAATTTTTAAAACTAAACAAGGGTGCTGCTGCTGGTGCTGCATGGTGCCGCCGAAGAGAGATATAATAAATTACAAGAGAGATTAACGTTAATAACGAAAGCGAGAGTGGAGGGGCCGGGGTTAGCAAAAGCGGCGAAGGGATAAGGCCCCCAAGTGGGGCCTCGCCGCAATTTTTTAATCGGATCCATCGTGTTTCCACGTGGCGGCCCAACCCCCTTCGTGAGAAGACCGCCACGAAGACTCCTCGGCCGGGCGAGGGCGGAGGCTTGCTCGGCGTTTTCGCCGCGAGACCCGGTCCGGCCGGGCCGCACCCCCACTGGACGCCGTTATATACCCGCCCCTGCCTCCCCCTCGCCTGTTTCGTTGCCGCACACCTCCCTGCCGTGTAGTGCTCCTCCTTGCTCCCCTTCCCTCTTGCAGCCTCTTGCTTTTGCTGCTTTATTGGCCGCGCGCGCGCGCGGCGACAGAGCTACACCTGAATATACACGTAGTATATACAGTAGCCGCCGGTGGAATCCAGAGACGGTGTAGCCGGTAGGAAGGTAGAAGCTAGCTAGAGATAGGAGAGGACTGAAGAAGAAGAAGATATATAGCTACATCGAGTCGAGCGACGATGGTGCTCTACTTCAAGGCGCGTCCGGACGCCGGCGACTACACCATCTACATGGGCGCCGACAAGAACGAGAACGAGGAGCTCATCAAGTACGGCCTCCCCGAGGACGTCTGGTACGTCGCTACCTAGCTCGCTCTTCCATCGTCCCGGCGCGGCGGACCCGGCCCGCCGGCCGGCCTCTGATTTCTTCGCGACGACGACGACGCTCTAGCTAGCTAGCTAGTCACAGCGATCCAATAATGGCGGTTCCGACCGCGACGCGTGTCGTGCGCGCGCGCGTCTCGCTCGCGCCCTTCCGGCTTCCGGTACGTCGAGGCAGCATTGTGCTACTACAGCTAGCGCATGCGGAGCGGAAGCAGCCAGACGATGGAGAGACCACAGGCGAGGGCGAGGCCTGGGCGGCCGCCGCCGGTGACGGCAACAAGCACGTGGACGTTGCGTGGTGTCGCGCGGCGCCGGCGGTGAAATAGCTACGACTCCCTAGAGGCAGAGGCTCCAGCCAGTTACTGCGAGTGCGAGGGCGAAGAGCTCCGGATAGATTGACGCGTGACTGGGCCTTGACGAGGCTGGCGTGGACATCCCATCCCCAACGCCCCAACTACCGGCCTACCGAGATGCGACCAAACCTGCGGTGCGGAGCACAGCACAGCACGACCGCGCAGCAAAGCCGGACGTCCATCGTCGTCTCGCCACTGGCCGCGTTCTGTCGGATGTACAAGTCGTTTTGTTTGATACTGCTGGGCGCTGGCTATATGTAAATCTTATCTTGTACTACGAGTAGTAGCCTCCAGGGGACCTCACACACGCACCTCGTATATATAGTAGCTTTAGATCGATGAAAAGAATTTATATATAGCTCGATTGGCTAACCAAACAAAACATATATATACTTACGGGTTAACGAGTTTACTAATATTTACTACTATGTTGGGTGCGTGCCCTGCTGCAGGTTCCATGTGGACAAGGTATCCTCGGCACACGTCTATCTGAGACTGAAGAAAGGCGAGACCATAGATACCATCAGCGAGGGCCTCTTGGAGGACTGTGCGCAGCTCGTAAAGGCTCATTCCATTCAAGGTACGTGCCAATTTTAGCAGTGTAGTTTTTCCCCGTTGGTTAGCTAGTAGACACTCACTTTTAGGATACAAAATTTAGATGATGCCAGTGAATTTTCATATGATATAGCATAATGTTCAAGATGCATGGGCGTAGGTAGGTTATGCCGCCACCAAGTAGCAGTTTAGTATCTGCATCTCCTCCAGTTATGCTCTCCCCCATGGGCAGAATCAAAATAGAATACGGTGTGACCTGTCGGGTACTCCCTTGCCCCAGCTCCACATTGCATGTTGCGGCGGCGGGAATCTTTCTAATTTTTCCCCATCGACCGGTCGATCTCTCCCCCTCTTTTTTCCTTGCAGCGAGCGAGAGGATCGGAGAGAGAGAGAGAGAGGGCCTTTTTTTTCTTCCTTTCTTTCTCCTGTATTATTGGCGCTAGCTGCACTGCACGGGACCACTCAATTATCTTGGCGCGTATATTGATTTGGCCGATGGTGATTCGTCATTCGTTATCATGAAAACGTGACAACAACAATTGAGAATTGGATCTAATTGGGTGACGGACGCGGCTCTCCTGCTGCATGTGCTTGTTGTGCAGGGAACAAGATGAACAACGTTGAGGTGATCTACACGCCCTGGTCTAATCTCAAGAAGTCCCCATCCATGGATGTCGGCCAAGTTGGCTTCCACAACCCACGGATGGTAATCACTCACTCACTAGTACTGTTCATATATATCTCACCACTTTTTTGCCCTTTGTTTCCCTCTCCCTCCAAATCTGGGACTGGGACGTATCTTCGGTCAGGTGGGAGAACGGTCCCCACGTGTCAGCCACCTAATTCAATGCGCTTATGCTAATTAGGCCAGTCTCAATGCATAGTTTCATGGCACAGTTACCAAAACTATAAACTAGGTAACCGAGTCACATGAGTTTCATGGGGATGAAACTTCTCTCTCATCTGATGAAACTCCTTCATTTAATGACCCTGCCAAGTCAGCAGTTTTGCTTATGTGGCGCCCTATTTAATGTGCATGACACTCTCATGAAACATGCATTGAGACTGGCCTTAGAAACAAATTGTTCGTCATTCTGTTATTGTTGATCGAGCAATCTCAGAGCTTCATCCCATCTAAAACATGTAGGAAATGCTTTTTGGACTTGTTGGGCTAGTTAAGCTTCGTCCCATCGATCTAAAGAGTAAAATAGATTAGTAATGCATTTTTAATATTACTTGATCTGTTATTAAAAAATGATTTCATAGAAATTGCTATTTACTAAAACATTCTTTGATATTGTGACTCTGACGGAGAAGTAGAGTTCAGTCTGTCACTGTAACGCTGACCTTTTGCACTTCTACAGTGTTGCGTCCCTTTTTTACTCGTTGAACAGACCTCCTCAAATAATGTAGAGTTGGTGCTCATTTAGAATGAAGGAAAAAAAAAACTAACAACTAGAGGGAGAAGGTGAGGAAACACCTCAGTGCTGCTAAAGGTGTATCTGGGCAGACCACTTGTCTGATTGTTGTAGCGCTTTAATCATGTCCAAGTGTTACATTATTGCATCAAAATATCCAATCCAACCTTTTGCATCATATATCTCGCTGGAAAAGCATTTGGATTTCCTTTAGGGCTAGTCTAGCATATTGGCTGTACAGATTTTTTGAATCCTTTTGGAGTTTCTTAGATTATCCTGTGTCTGTAGCTAGTTTGGGATCACGCATTGCGAATACTGACACCTGATTGCTACGTACAATCCTGAAAATGGGAAACCATGCCCTGTGTATATTCCTTTTGCTACGTGTACTACTACTTACCTATTAGCAAAATTTTCTTTTTCTGCGTCTCCAGTATGTTGTAGTCATATACGTATAACTGAAGAAGCTCAACTGCTTATTGCTAATTAATTTCCTTGTGTTAGTTGGCTGACCAATTTGCAAATTACTGGGGCGCGCGTATAATTCACACTAGCTATCTACTGATTGACAGGTCCATGTGCTTACAGTCGAGAAGCGTGTCAATGAGATCATCAACAGGTTGAATAAAACCCGGGTAGAACGCCGAGCAGACTTAAAAGGTGCTTATATAGACGCTGATCTGCCCATGTACACCATGCATCATGCATGGCAGATAGATGCACGTACTTAATTATCAGCTAATTAATCTTCCTTCCCTTGTGTGCATGCAGCCGAGAAAGAGGCATCAAATGCAGCAGAAAAGGCCGAGAGGAAGATGCAGCTGAAAGAGAAGGTATGCCTGATTGATATCAGAGCCTTCTTCTTGACAGCTACATGTTTTTTTCCCCCTATAAATATAAGATTGCTGACAGCGCGGCTATGTATGTCTAACGATCACTGAATTGGCAGAAACGGAAGGAGGAGATTGAAAGGCTGGAGAAGGAGAAGTGGGCGGAGATACGGAGCTACAAGGGCCTCATGGTGGCCGAGAAGATGACGTCCAACCGCCAGATCGCCTCCGCCGGCAAGTCCATGCAGGAAATGGAGGATGAGTTCGTCTGAATATTGTTAATTACTGGTGTCTGTGTATGTACGTGTTGCGTGTAGTGATTATGTACGTATACGTATGTCCATTGCTCGCGTGATCTCAATGAGTCATCAAAGTAACTAATGATCCGATCGAACATTCGACCCGTTCCTGATCTGTTGATGTGTACTGTACATAACATGTGCTCCCAGCATGGACATAGGTTACGAGAAGAGCGTATTATACGTAAACAAAGCAACAAGTGTCAAAGCTGGTGGTATAGATGTGCAAACGGGCCGCCCGGCACGGGCCCGGTGAAAGCACAGCCCGCTGAGGCCAGTCCAGGCACGGCCCTTCAGGCCACCAGGCCGTGCCCAAGCAGGCTCGTGCCTGGCAAGCGGCCCATGCCAAGCCGGGCTGGCCCGAAAAGCACGGCCTGCGGAGCAGGTTGGGCCAGCCCGAGGCCCGAGTCGCAGAGGAGCGGCCGAGGCCACATGAGGGAGAGAGCGCCTCAGCAGGTCCCCAACCCCACTGGCCCACTCGCAGTCGCACCGCGATGTGTCACGGGCGCGCTCAGTTCCAGTTCGCACTTCGCAGTTCGCAGTGCCTGCGCCGCTGCGCGGCGTCGTGGACTCGTGATGAAGCGCCAAAACCTGAGCGCGGCACAGAGCTGGTACTGGTACCGCGCCGCACGGCACCATGCACCATCCCATGTTTTAGCTGCCAGGCACGGCCACATGAGGGTGGCAGAGGCCGGTGGCCAATGAGACCTCTCCTCCCATTTGACACGCGCTGCACATCCGGCTTTACCGGTCCCGTCTTTCCACAGCGGTCAATTTTGGACGCAGCGGTAGTGGTAGCATGAGAGATACCCAGGCACACAGGGACTGCACGGATACCCAGGCACGCTGCTGCCTCTGCCGCGGTCGCAGGCGGCCTCTGCGCGCCCCGGCGCAAGCACCCTGCCCTCGAAAGCGACCGTCCCATGCCACCCCTCGTCCGTCCCCCAATACCCAGCCGGCGCGCCCTGCCCATCCGTCGTCAATCCGCGCGCATCCGACGGTGGACAGCGGGTCCGGCTCGTGCCCGTGGAGAGAGCGCGGCTTTGAAGAAGCCAAGCCTTTCTCAGGTTCCCACCCACGCGCGCTCTCGCTCGCCTCGCCAATCGCCACTGCGCGTGCCTGCCTGCTCTCCGTCCACGGGCATGGACGCCGCTGCCCTCTTCCTCTCTCGCCTCCTCCCCCTCCTCGTCGTCGCGGCAATCGCGGGCGCGGCGCCGCTGGACCCGCAGCAGCTGCTGGCGCTGCGCGCGCTAGGCCTGGGCGCGCACCCGCGCGCCGACCCCTGCGGCGCGGGCGCCACCGCGGGCGCGGTGAACGCTTCCTGCGACGCGGGGGCGCCGTTCCGGCGCGTCACGTCGCTCGCCCTCAAGAACTGCTCCGACACCACCTCCGTCTCGGCCGCGGCGCTCGAGGCGCTCGCGCCGTCGCTCCGGGCGCTGGCATTCTCCGACTGCCCGGCCGCGCCGCCGCGAGCTCTGCCCCCGGAGCAGCTGGCGTCCGGGCTCCAGGCGTTCTCCTGCACCGCCTCGCTCCACCGCCTCTCCGCCGTGTGGCTCTCTCACCTCACCAATCTCACTGAGCTCACCGTCGCGGACACGCCCCTCGCCACGGGCTCCCCCACCGAGCTCGCAGTCGTCGTCTCCCACATGGAGCACCTCATCCGCCTCACCATCTCCAATGCCAACCTCTCCGGCTTCCTCCCGCACCACTGGCATTGCCCCAACCTCACTCACCTAGACCTGTCTGGCAACCGCATCACCGGCGCCATCCCAGACACCCTCACACTCCTCGCCGGCATCACCCACATCAACCTCAGCTCCAACGTTCTCAATGGGCCCATCCCCACCTCCATCGGCGATCTCATTTCGCTCACCACCCTGGACCTGTCCAATAACACACTCTCCGGTGGCATCCCGGACACCCTCTCTACGCTGCCGGAGCTGGAGGTGCTCAATCTGGGCTCCAACCGGCTCAACGGCAGCATACCGCTGTTCCTAGCCGAGATTCGGGGGCTGAGGGAGCTCAACATCGAGAACAACGACTTCGACGGCATGGTGCCCTTCACCGCCAAGTTCCTGTCCAGGCTGCGCGTCTTCAGGGCCGCCGGGAACAGCAAGCTGTGCTACAACCGGTCCGTGCTGTCCGCCGAGATCGCCGTGGGCGTGGCGCCGTGCGACAAGTATGGATTCCCGGTGCTGCCGCCCCCGGCCACGGCGCGGTCGGAGCGAAGCGCGGACTACGACGACGGCGGCGGGGACGGAGAGGCGGACGCCGGCGCCGACACGAGGGGTGGACCCAGCGCGACGGTGCTCGGTGTGGCCATTGGGCTGTCCTGCCTGGCGTTCCTGGTCATCTTGCTCGTTTGCATTTGCAAGGTGTGCCGCTGATGCGCGGCGCCGCCTCTGCCGCCTGCTATTTCTCCATGGCTCCATCTCCATGCCATGTCTTCTGCCGAGTTCGTTAGTCGGTTCTGCCCGATTCTGCTGTTGCTCATTGTGCCGTAAAAAAATGTATGAAGTACTGATAGCTAGGATCAATTGACTCTTAATTTATTCACCTGTAATTTTTTGGCGCCGTTCTTCGCTCTTGGTCGCGTTTCCGCCTTCAAGACGCAAAGAATAGCTGTATACAAAAGAGGGTTATGTCATTTGGAGGAGCAGCTATGCCAAATGTTTTGGGTACACAACCAGATTTTACAATTTCACATGACCTCGGATTCTCCTAGTATTTTAATATTCAAAATTTAGTATAAATTTTTTCTAGTAAATGTCTCTTAGGCTTTGTTTAGGCCTTGTTTACTTGCAAAATATTTTGCAAAATGTAAATAGTATCAATTTCGTTTGTATTTGACAAATATTGTCCAATCATAGACTAACTAGCCTTAAAAGATTCGTCTCGTCAATTCCGACCAAACTGTGTAATTAGTTTTTATTTTCGTCTATATTTAATACTTCATGCATACGTCTAAAGATTCGATGTGACGGAGAATTTGAAAAATTTTGCAAAATTTTTTGGAACTAAACAAGGCCTTAGTTCACACCAAAAACCAAAAAGTTTTCAAGATTCCCCGTCACATCGAATCTTGCGGTATATGCATAAAGCATTAAATATAGATGAAAATAAAAATTAATTACACAGTTTAGCTGTAAATCGCGAGATGATTTTTTTTTATCCTAGTTAGTCCATAATTAAATAATATTTATCACAAACAAACAAAAGTGCTACAGTAGCGAAATTCAAAAAAACTTCGCATCTAAACAAGGCCTTAGTAAGGATTTCCTAGTGTTTTGGCTAGTGGTAGCTTGTTCTGTCTAGTGCCATTGCTTATCAGCCAAGCGAGAAGAACTCCACTATTTTAGTAGTGATATGTATTCTTACAAAACATATAGGATGTCAAAATTCACTGTGCAAGATCGGCCTACACTCAAGAGAGCTAAACCAATAAAAAAACAGAGAAGCTACTGTCCTTCTATCTTCTGATCCTCTCCCTCTTTTTTTCTCTATCTCCAGTGTGCTTAGAATAAGTTTTGAGAGACAGGCTAGCCACGTGGTGGGAATGAGAGAAATGGCGGTGAGGCGGAGACCGGGCCGAATGAGACGATCAGAGGTCACTGTGGGCGTGATAGAGTCTCGTCGAAGACGAGCAAGGCGTCATAGGTCACTGTGGGCGTGATAGGTCTTGTCAGATATTCATGGCTCTAGCCACGGAACTCTAATGGGGTAGTGGCCGCCGGCGGCGCATCGTAAGGAGGAAGAAGGTGTGACGAAAATAAAAGTGTTCGGAAAAACTAACTACTTTGATAAAACCAATAAAGTCCTTTTTGGTAGGGTTCATCGTTCGAGGAGAAGTTTATGAAACCATCTCGAACTAGCTCCGTTGGCTTCTCCTTAGGAAGAATTTACAGCAACCATGACTTCAATGGTGATCCAATAAATCAGATATAACTGCAAATAGTAACATAACAACATCATTATCCATCAAGAAGCAACACAAAAATGCGAACTGAGCCAGCTTTGGTTAAGTTCCTTTTGAGTATTTCATGATTTAACAACGTTTTCAACGGTAACAACAAGGATCCTACCCTTAGCCAGGGTAGGAAGTTCATAATAACTATGGTTATACACTCTCTACAAAACAAACTCACATCTCATCCCCCTACTCAACATTTAATTGAGCATTCGGTGCAAATACGAATACTTCTCATTCACTAGGTGTAGAACACTTTGTCTAAACCAATATAAACTAGTGTGCTCTATAGGCACCGTGCGTGACACCAAAATCACTCGTCCACTCGTTGAAAGTAGCTTATAGATCATGGATAATGGAAATTTATAGTCTAAAAACTCAAAACAAATATCCTATCTAGATTCTAGGTGTTTGATTGTTGTTTCTAAGATGCATTTAAGGCAACAATATTCAAACTGTAAATTTCTGCGAGACAATGGATTTCGGACTGTGGAATCTAGGCAAGTTGGATTGTAGTTTTGTTTTTTTATTTTTTTTTTAAAAAAAGAACAGTAAGAGCACCACTAAAAGGTTGCTAGGTATGTTTAGTTTTTCACCTAAATATGCCATGTATTAGCCAAGGCAAATTTTTACACCAAATTGGTGGCCAGGTTCTGGCCAGTTCTGGCCAACTTTAACAACTAAAATGAATTAAAATGGTCAAATGGGAGGGCTGGGAGCCAAAATTTAGAACCCAACCAAATTAAGGCCAATTTTGATTAAGATAACTAAGATTTGGTCTGACATCCTTTGGCACGCATGAGTAAACAACCAAACACAGCATAAATCTACTCCCCAAAGTGGTATTATTAATGTAGGAAGTAAGCATAAATCAATTGGTTTTGATGGGAAATATGGCTGTACTTGAGTTCATTTGTATTTTAATGACATGCCAACGTTAAAAAAAATGGTACAAACAAATGTGTTAGGGTCATGTTTGGTTTAGCTTCTACAAAATACTAATTAAACGGGTGGAATCTGCTTTCATGTAGTACAAGTTTCATAGGATCATGTACCCTGCTTTTGGTTTTTGGCTTTCTGTTTTTCCAAATGGGTGAAAATAGAAAGACGTTTCGCAGCTGTTTCAAGAAAGATTAAGAGCGATGGATTTCATAGTTGCTCAACTAAATAACTTATAACTTTTCCATATCATCTAGCTCACCAAAAAAAATCATAACCCATAGCTCATAACAACCTTTTCATATCTCACAATTGAACCAAACAAACCCTAAAACCTGTCTACCAGTGCTCTAAGAGTGTTGCTCCATCACGCTGATATGTAAAGCCTAGAAAAATTGGCTTCATCAGTTTCGCTTGTTCTGCAGTTGATTTTGGGTTGAGCCAGAGCTGCTGCCTTTGGTTGGTAGGGCTTCAAATCCGGCTTTAGTTTCGGCTTCATGAGAAACTATACCAAATGATCAAGGAGAGCAATTCATGCAAACACAAAGGAGCCGGAACAATTTTTGTATTGCACGTAGGAGCTAAATAATAAAAATGGCTTCTCTCGTGTCTCCTCTGTCCTAAACTTACTCTATTTTTTTTCTTGACACAAACTTAGGCCTTGTTTAGTTCCAACCAAAAACCCAAAATTTTTTCAAGATTCTCCGTCACATCGAATCTTTAGACACATGTATGGAATATTAAATATAGACGAAAATAAAAACTAATTACACAGTTTGGTCGGAATTTACAAGATGAATCTTTTGAGCCTAGTTAGTCCATAGTTGGACAATAATTATCACAAACAAACGAAAGTACTACAGTGTCACGAAATTTTTCCCACAAGAAACTAAACACGGCCTACTCTATTTTCACTGAGAAGCTATTTTATTAAATGTTTTTTTGAAAAGTTTTAGCCCTACTAGAGAAGAAGTTTCTCCCTCGAGAGGAGCTAGCTAGAGTATACCCAACAGTCTTCGTAGTAGGCCGCTGTGACTCGCTGGAAAACATACTGCCGCTGAATCAAAGCAGAGAGCTGGTAACTGGAACATGCTATTCTCGTGATTCAATGTACGACGATCAAAGATTTGTTACATTCGATCTGACCGAGATTAGAGCTACACTGATGTCTGAGCTCTGAACCTCCTATGCAATACAGTATACATTGGTCCCTCTGCCTCCTGAACACTGTACCCCTTACTGCGTCCCAGTAGATGTGTCGAGCTCGCACGCAGTGCTACAAGGAAGTATGAACACAGTTCGGCATATACTTGTTGGAATCACGGCATGATTGCATCGCCCTCACGAACTCGACTGAAGAATTCATGCTCCTACCTGGCATTCGATCGCTGCGTGTCGCAGAGGGTGGCCGCTTGATGCCGTTTGGTGGGTGTGTCGAGAGTAGCGAGCCATGTAAGACACAGCAGCCCGGGAGCAGCACGCATCGGTTTGGTGGTTTTCAGTTTTCATCACTCGCCCAAAGATCATTTCCTGCCTCTTTCTTGTTGGACTCTTGCGAGCTGGAAGCAAAGCCACAACCAGCGTCTATATATATATCTAACTATCTATCCGATTTCTTTTTATTTAGCCTTCAGGGCTACGTTTTTGACAACTGCGTCGTCGTCGAAAGTTGCGGGTCCCTGACGTCGCCCCAGTGCCAGTAATCCAGAAACCTAGCTGCTACGGCATTGGCCGCTTTTGAGTTGCGGCTTGCGAGTGCCACTTTCGGCAAGCGTGAATCCCTTGTCTGGCACTGCTTGGTCGAGCTCTCGAGTCCTTGAGATACGCTGAAGTCAGGTTCTGCAGCTTGCGTGGCGTATCCTATACTTGTTTTATGTACAGCAGGGGTATGATGATACATTCATTCAGCGTATACATTTCCTGTGCTGTAACTGTGTAGTAGTAACACTCTAATGAGTGGACACGCACGCAGCAGATCACCGTGAGTCGCCCACTTTGGTGGTGGTGTCGATTTGGCGCCGGAATGATCACCGCGCTAATAAACATTCATGATGGCATGAGCATCATATGAAGGATTGATTGATTCCGCAACTCGTGGTTCATGACCCTACTACATTTATGCTAGGCCCGCACTGGCCCACGTCCCACGGTGCAGCGCCACCGCAGCAATTAGATGAATCCTGCTAATAAATCTGCCCACAAGTGAACCACACATACGTACACATGCTTATTTCGCTAGGAGCCTCAAGTATACTTGTGATTTTGGCTTTTAATATAGGAGCCATCACACCACTGCAGTCCGCTAGGCATCATTCACAGTCTCATGGCACGCACCACTTTTTTGACAGGTAGATTAATCTGTCCCTGTATGCTCTTGTCTCAAATGCGGTTCGTGACAATTAGGTGGTAGTGGTTTGATGTTGGTGCTGCTAAGGGAAGGAAGCGTGCCCGCATTAGCCGTCATCACTGTTGCCTGCTTTCGTCAAAAAGAATGCAGAAAATAGCGTATAGATCTGATCCTTGTGGTTGTGGCGCTGAAAATGTAGCCAGGGCTCCGAAAGCTTGGGCCTTGTTTAAGTTCACCCAAAAAAATCAAAAAGTTTTCAAGATTCTCCGTCACATCGAATCTTGTGGCTCATGCATGAAGCATTAAATATAGATGACGAAAATAAAACTAATTACACAGTTTGCTTGTAAATCGCGAGATGAATCTTTTAACCCTAATTAGTCTATGATTGGAGAATATTTACCACAAACAAACAAAAGTGCTACAGTAGCGAAATCCAAAAAGTTTTCGTATCTAAACAAGGCCTTGGTGTGGAAAAAGTTCGTGCTACTGGATGATGACAGACAGCTTGGGGGCTTGAGCACTTGGTACCCTGGAGGATTTCTAAAGACTGAGCGCACGTCTTGTTTAGTGTACAATGTACGTTAATCATGGTCTTCATGAGGAAATGTCATCTCCTTTCCACAGCAGGCCAGTGCATAAAATTCAGTTGCGTTTGCGTACCCATAATCATCACTCGTGCGGTCATGCTTAACACAACTGCAATTTCAAGCTCCACTGATGTAAATGATCTCGCCTTTTGGTAGGCAAGTGTATCTCAGTTCCTTTTTTCCCCCACGTTCCTATGATTTACACACACTTAAACAGTGCCTTTTTCACAATTGAGGCGAGTTTAACACTTCAGCACCAAAACTTTTCATAATACAGACGACACCAATCAACACTTGGATGCAAAATAGAACTAATCTACACCACCCCTCCCAGATCCTGGGGCAAAAGCCCAGATGCGAGATGGACAGAGGAAATCCGCACCAGAAACACATCGGCCGCGGCACGGCACCAGCTTACCGATGGTGAATCAGCAGATGACTGTGTTGCAGTTGTTGGAGTTGACGGTCTCGGTTCCTCCGACGAATGGGTCGATCTTGACCCAGAGGAGGGAGAAGACGGAGGCGAGGAGGACGGACCAGAGCACCACGATGGTGGGCGTGCGGTTCTGTCGGCCCATGAGACCCTTGAGGAACGGGTACAGGTGCATGATCACCCACATGGCGAAGAACACCTTGCCAAAGAGAGGGCCCCAGGACTCGTAGCCGCTGTTGAGCGCGGCCGAGAAGCCAGCCACCACGCCCACCATGTTGAGCACCAGGATGCTGGTGGGCGGGATCAGCACCGTCGTCCACTTGAACACGTACAGCTCCCCGAACTCGGCGTCGTCCGTGGCCTTTGCGGTGACCGTGAAGTTGGTGTCCAGCCCGGCAATCATCTTGAGAATACCCTGGAACACGGCGAACAGGTGGGCGGACACGCCTCCGATGACCCAGAACTGCTCGTTGCGCCACCAGTCCTCAATCCCGATGCCACTCCACCGCAGCTCCAACACGCTCGTCAAGATGATGGACATGAAGAGGCCAAGAAACCATATGGTCGCAGCGTTGGACAGCTGAAAAGAAGAACCGCAAATGAACATTGTGGCCATATATGAATTACGGTGCCAGGTGTACGTGCCGAGAGCTAACTTACCGTAGGAATAATGAACTTTCCTGTGAGCAGGCAAATGGCAGGCAGGCAACAGTAGGCAACGAGAGGAAGAGAAGTGAACGGGTACACGATGGTGTTGATGTAGGACAGCCTCTGGAGCCATTTCAGACGACCGCCACCGTAACCGTACCACAGAGGGCAGTGCCGACTGAGGAAGATCTCGACAGAACCAAGAGCCCACCGGAGAACCTGGTGAAGACGATCGGAAAGATTGATAGGGGCTGATCCCTTGAATGCAGGTCTCACCGGCATGCAGTAGATGGATCTCCAGCCACGGCAGTGCATCTTAAACCCAGTCAGAATATCCTCTGTAACTGAACCATAGATCCAGCCAATCTGAAAGAAATTTAAAAATATTTTTTTTAAAAAAAGTAAGGCCTCACGAACAGGGCAAAAGGATCTGGTATCATCAAGGCATGTATCTGACGTTATAGGTAGATAACAAAAGACAAGAATGCACACCTCTTTTCCCCATTCAGTTTTCTCTTCATATCCGCAGCTAATGACATGAATGGCTTCTTTAATTAGGGTAGCTGGGTTTACAGATTCAGGGACGCCCCCATTCTCCATAAGAGTAGACTCAATAAAGACTGAGGACTGCCCAAAAGATTTCTCGAAGCTCATCTGAGATATCAGCATGGACCTCTCATACTCATCATAGTCTGCAAAAACAACCATTGTGTAATGAACATGCTGTTTTTCTTTCAGGTTAGAACTTCTGACAGACCAGATTTGCGCACTTACTGTCAATTTCGCGAAGGTTAAAAATGGCAGACTCAAGGTCTTCTCGCCGAGAGTCTCTGTTGATTTCCCTCTCACTTCTTTCAACCTTTTTCTTGGGACAGCAGCAGCAACACCACGAACAAAGTGAAGACTTCGGAAGTGCGGGCAGAGATGGAGGTCCATAACCATAAAGTGCCTGCCTATAGAAACAACAACCAGTTCCGACATAAACTGGGCCTTGGATGCCATCAAGTCCTTTCATATTAACCTAATAAATGTAAGAATGGACATATAAGTTGTGTGAAGATAATTAAGATGCAACACAATTTCACCAGCTAAGCACTTACATCAAAGAACACAACGTTCCTATTGGCATATCGATCACTGCGATCAATGCCATCGAACCTCTGGGGGAATTGTACATAGCAGACATCTCTGCCAACAGTAGGGTCCATCATGAAACACATTGCTTCACGGACGGCTTTGCTGTTGTTAACATAGTGATCACAGTCAAGATTAAGAATGTAAGGAGCATTTGTCAGAACAGCGGACACTCGGACCTGCCAAAATAGAAAGTTTCTTATTCAGCTCATGTTCCATCAATCTTGACACAGAATGAACTATACTGCAATCAGCACTGAAGAATGTCATACCAGAGCATTCATAGCCCCTGCCTTCTTGTGGTGTTGGTAACCAGGTCTTTTCTCTCTTGACACATACACTAACCGAGGAAGTTCATTTCCATCGAAGTCCCGTGCACCAGTCTCACCAAGGAAAACCTGTCGCCAAAAGCAAGGGGTATGGTAATTGGTAAGAGTAAGCTTCACACAAAAGGCTATTGACACTCTAGAAAGGATCGACACACATCATAGTAAAGTCAGGAAAATGGGGCATCTTAGTAGAGTTCCTCTAGAAAATAAGAACACTGTAGCAGTGAATGTTAGTTCCACAGAACCATAACTTCAACTCTGAACTGTAATTTGCAGTGGATCTATAAGTTAAATTTCAATCAGAGTGTTTTGAGTATTAGTATAAATGTACCCTGCACAATGAGACAGAAGTAGCATACAAATAATGATCCATTGAACTAACACCATAGCATAAAGAATATATTTGCAAGTTCAAGTGGAACAACATCTGACTAGGATGTTGCTGTTATTATCGTTTATTTATTTATTTCGTGAGGGAAGGCATGCATGTTCAGCATTGACCAAGTTGCAAGAAATATTTAGAACTTGATTATATCCTTAAAAAACAGCTACTCATATTATAAAATTCAGTAATCAGTGACTCAGTTCTATACTAGAAGTAAAGTAACACCATGCAATAGCTGTTAAAAAATTTCCCAGTATGACCACAAATCTCACATGCTGATATTTCACTAGTAAAAGGGAAACTACCTGGATCATGCCAGGGTGGTCACGAGGATTGTTCCCAGGCCATGGTGTACCGTCTTGCATGATCCAGCCTTCCTCAGGTGTCTTCTGAGCCTTGGCTACCAAAGCATTTATCCTCACCTTGTACTCTTCATAGTCCCTCTGTGTAAACAGAAGTACATAACATTGTTTGTATAAAAACAAAAGGCATATGCAGTAAAAGTAATGAATGTTGTTCAATTGTGCAACCAAGATCTACCTTCATAGCCCTACGCTCCTTGACAAAAGACGGGTGTATCTTGTCCTTCAAGTAGTCAATTTTCTGCGAGAAGTAGAACTCAGGAGCTCGTGGCTCAATGGTGTACTTCTTGCAAAATGGCACCCATTTTCTAGCAAATTCTGCAGTCTCTGCAAGCGATTCAAATGTGAGCATAGCAGAACCATCATCAGATACGTAGCATGAGATCTTCTCGACAGGATAGTCCACAGCAAGAATAGACAGCACAGTGTTTGCAGTGATTAGTGGAGGCTCTTTTAATGGATCCACTGTACTGACAAAGAAATCTACAGGTGCTAATCCAGACTCTTCACTATCTCCGTATCTGTAATAAACATGAGACAAGGCATATCAAATACTGATGATTGCTCATGCATATATATAATCATATGTGTTAGTAAGCTCTAGCAAACATACCTTGCAGTCAGCCTATCAACGTAAGTCTCTCGATTGATAGGATACCACTTGGGGAATTGATCCAAGATCCAGGAGAAACCAAACCAGATCTCACATATTACTGAGGTCATCCAGAGACCAAAGGCACTGTTAACAGGATTGGTGATACGGTAGTGAAAGAAGAGACCGAGAACTATTAACCGCATAATGATGACTGCTCTGTAAGGTGTGAGCTTGTTCTTTGATATTGGGATGACCCGAGAGAGTGGCTCATATGCATCTGTCAAGCTGCAAAATAGTTTGTTGTTACAACATGTACAGAGATAGAAATGTCACATTTTAGTGAAATTTATCACAAAGGCTTCTAATTTGAGATCCACACTAAAAATCAGACCTATATATGAACCAATAAATGATGAAATTGAGACCTTTCAGGCATCTTATCAGAGATTAGATGCAGAGTTGAAAATATTGCGAAATAGGCTAGGATAGAGTTCACTTGTGCTAGATTGAACATAAAACCAGATCTTGGGAAATGATAGTGGTACTAAACAGAGAATTATCAATACACCAGGCTTAGTATCTGATTGAGGTGATGAGTTAGGTCAAAAATGAGGCCTGATAATGAGATATGAAACATAAATATGTATGTCGATATCCAGAATTAGTTGAGTGCTTTGGTTCACTAATTTCTACTCTAGTATATTTTAGTCCATACTTTAATATCCTAAGAACAGTAACTACACGACACATCAAGTTCAATTTCATCACACAAGTTCCAGGATCTAGTAAGATAAAACTAACTTTGACGTAAGCGAGATAACCTCAACGTTGCCGATTATATTAGAACAAGATGAGCTAAAGGCATTCTCAGTTTCATCTAATCAAGTATCATTTAGCATTCACAGTTCATTTATAATATCACTCTATGCAGAGAAGGATAGATCCTCCACGACTCAGAGAAAAAGATCTATAAGTGGATGCTTGATCCTTACTCCTTTTCATCCATGATCTGTTCTTCGACAGGTGGAGCCTGTGCTTTTACTGCAGCCTTTTTGGCCGAAGCTTTCTTCTCATTCTTCTTTTCCTTCCAACTCTCCACCCTGTTCTTCCAGATGGGCTTGCCAGATTCATCATTCAATTCTGCAAATTCATAGTAAGGGTTGAAATTTCACTACCCCTACATCATAAGAAGTAAAGGAAAAAGGACGTAGACTATGAAGCAAGTATCCTTACCACTACCAATTCCCGACAAGCTGCTCATGGTCCTGGCATGGCTTACTTCATCCTGTTCCAGCAAAAGTCAGTTTAATCCCACAATGTAGAAAAGTTTTCAAGCGATATCAATTGCAGTGTTAGTGTTACACAGAACCGAACAAGCAGAGAGGGGAAAAAACACCTGGCGATCAGTGAGGTGGCTGCCCATGGTGACCCTCTCACGCAGGCCACCAGCGGCGTGGTTGTTCTCCACCTCCTCTGCCTCGGTTCCCTCGTTGCCGTGTGCTGGAACAGAGATCAGTCACATTAGCATTGCCTCCCGAAAACCGACCAAACAAAAACGATTCCAAAACGCGCGACGCACCTGAGTCGATCGCGGCGTAGTCCCCGCCGCAGCGCGCGCATGTGGTGCGGCCCTCGGCGGCGTCCTCGTCGAGGCACGCCCTACAGAGCGCGTAGCTGCACGCGCGGCAGGCGGCGCGCGCGTCGTCCCCGCACGCGGCGCAGGCCTGGGCCGCCGCCGACTCCATGATGGCTCCTCCTCTTCCGCCTCCTCACCCCGACGCGCGGCCTCGGGGATCCGCGTGTGCTAGTTGGGGGGTTCGGGGTGAGAGAATGGGGGAGAGAGAAGCTAAGCGTGCCGGAGGTTGGAGGCGTGGTGATATAGCGGCAGCCCATGGTCGCTCGCGGTGTGATGCAGGCGGTGCGGTGAGGTGGCGCTGGCAGGCGGTGGGTGGAGTTGCGGCGTCGGCGTCGCATCGGCGGGTGGATGGAAACAATGGAAGCAAAGGGTTGGGTGAGGGGAGGCGCCATGCGGGAGGGAGAGGTGCGGCCGTGCGGGTGCGTGCGTGCGTGCAGCAGGTGGTTTTTTTCCCGCGGGGTTTTGCGGGGTTTCGAAGCGAAGACGACCGACGGCGCGGCCGCGCGGGGCGTAACCTGGAAGACGAGCGGATGGGGGGTCGGGGCACGGGGTAGTTGGTAGGTTCCGCTGATGCGGTGGGGGTGGGCTCCGCCGCTGCGGAAAGAGGGGGAGATCTCGCTCGCGCTGCCGGCGCTGGGGCGTCGTTATTTCGACAGCCCGTTTCCGAGCTCGTGACGGCGACCGACGGGCGGGACGCGACGCGAGGCTAGGCGAGCTTTCTATCGAAAAATACTCTGCTCCTGAGATTGGGACCGGTTGTTTTTCACGCGTCGTCATTGTACTCTGGGGGAAGTTGCGATGCCGTGGAACTCTGAGGCCTTGTTTAGGTCTTGTTTAGTTTCAAAAATTTTTGCAAAATCTACACTGTAGCATTTTCGTTTGTATTTGACAAATATTATCTAATCATGGACTAACTAAGCTCAAAAGATTCGTCTCGTCAATTCCGACCAAACTGTGCAATTAGTTTTTATTTTCGTCTATATTTAATACTTCATGCATGTGTCTAAAGATTCGATGTGATGGAGAATCTGAAAAATTTTGCAAAATTTTCTGGGAACTAAACAAGGCCTGTTCCGAAAAGATTTCGGATTTCGGTACTGTAGCACTTTCGTTTGTTTGTGACAAATATTATCCAATTATGAATTAACTAGGATCAAAAGATTCATCTCGCGATTTCCAGCTAAACTGTGTAATTAGTTTTTGCTTTCGTCTATATTTAATGCTTCATGCATGTGCCACAAGATTCGATGTGACGGAGAATCTTGAAAACTTTTTGCTTTTTGGGGTGAACTAAACAAGGCCTGAAAATTGGAGTTCTGGCGTTGGGGAAAGTGGGTCTTCTCGAATTCGTAAAACATTTACACATCTTTATATTAGATTGAGAAATAGTAAAAATTACAACGACACGTCAAAAATATAGTACACTAAAGTGGTATGTTAGTGTTATATAATCGGCTCTGCTCTTCTTAGCATAAGAAGATCATATGTATTAGGCCTTGTTTAGTTTTAAAAATTTTTAAGATTCCTCGTCACATCGAATCTTGCGGCACATGCATGGTGTATTAAATATATATGAAAATAAAAACTTATTGCACAATTCATCTGTAAATCGCGAGACGAAACTTTTAAGACTAGTTACTCTATGATTGGACAATGTTTATCAAATAAAAAACGAAAGTGCTACAGTGTCGAAATTCAAAAATTTTTGTAAACTGAACAATACCTTACTCACTAATCATATGTTGGAAAAAGTTTGTTAGTGCTTGTTCCGTTCTAAAATACAAGTTATTCTAGCTTTCTTAGCATTTCGAGTTTAACTAAATTTGTAAAATAAAAAACATTTAGAATACTAAATAAGCATGACTAGATTTTTTATTCTTCATTAATTATATGTTTAATATATCTATTTGATATCATATTTTTTGTTATTTTTTGGTAACTATGATCAAACTTAAGTTGTTTTTTACTCTCAAAAAATAAATTAGAATAACTTATAATTTGGATGGAGACAGTAATATATTTTTTGCAGCTCGCAATGCGTGCTGCTAGCAGAGCTAAGCTCGATTAATCGAATGTTAAGGGTGCACAAATTAAAGGTTAATGACTTGATATGGTCGTATGCACACTTGATGTCGTGCCCTGACCAGACAGCTTCATGAGCTAAGGCTCAATCTCTACCAGCGTGATGTTGTCTTCATATTACAATGCAAAAAAGACGACTATGAATCTTATTTCTCACTTAAGGGCATATGCCCCCCATGTCCCCGCGATATTAGATGCACATAGGGATGTGTGAGAGAGTTCTCTCTCCTGCGCTGCACACACATCCCCATGTGTATCTAACGATGATGCACATGAGGAAATGGCTCACTAAAGCGTCATCACACCAAACATAGAAGACGCTTCAGTGAGAAGATGGGGGACAAGGACTTCTCTCATCGGTTCTTAAAATGCTTACCACCGAGGTTTGACACTTTGGTAACTGTTCTTGTGAGAGATGCTTGGAGACAATAACCCCAATCAAATATTAGGTGATGTGTTCACAAAAGACATATAATGTGTGGGACAGGATGGGGCGTCCAAGGAGAAGAACAAGAACAAGAAGAAGAAGAAGAGTGCATTCAAGGCCAGAATATCATCTAAAGGCAAGAGCAAAGGCTAAGGAAGAAGAATCAAGTGAAGATGAATCTCCAGAGAAAAATTATATGTCAATTGTGTTTTTGGTTTTTTTTGGTTTTCACTAATTGTCACTTGCCGGTTTGGTATACCTCACTACTCCTCTTATATTTACATTCATACATATGTCTTGTGTAGGAGTAAGTAGCTAGTGTAGCTTAGTTGAATAGTAAGAAGTAATTAGTTGCAATTCTTGTTCTAGCTAGCCTCACCAGTTAGTTTAGTAGTGTCATAGCTCATTGATTGAAATAGAGATCAGAGCTCACTAGCATACTGGATAGGTAGCTTTCATTTTTAGTAGAGCTTGAGCAAAACACTTTTATAGCCATTTTGTTGTCTAACTGGTTACTCTAGTGTTTTGTAGAAAAATTTATTAGGCCTTATTTGGTTATTCCCTATTCCATGGGGGTGGAAGTAGATTGGGAGAGATTAGATGGGATTTTGACTTCGTAGGGATTAAAACCCCCTCAATCCCTTTGGATTAATTTGCAACCGAAAAATGAGAGTTTAGATTGTACAAGTGAATATAGAATCTAGATTATAGATCGTAGAAGTGAATATAGAATCTAGATTATAGACTTTAGAAAATAGGAATATTTGGATCTCATTCTCATAGTGATTATTGTCTTTGTATGGTAAACATCTCCAAATAGTACGTTTGGGTAGAGTTTGGATATTAGTCTCATTTTTCTACTTCATTCTAATTTTTCTTAGAAGATTCAATGAGGACCTTACATTAATCAAGTATGAGCACTTATATATGTATGAGAACAGCTTCATAGGGTGTATACTAGAGATTTTTATTGAGAGATTTACTTATATGACGCTGAAAAATAGTTCTTTCTTACATGACCCTTTTATTTTTAAACTTACCTCTATGACCCTAAAACAAACTTTTATTACTTCTATGGCCTTCTATCTGTTTTCAACAGTTAATAGTGTTAACTGGAGGTAAAAAGACTGTTTTGCCCCTAGTATAAAAAAATTATAGAGTTTTATTTGTTTGTTGTATATTTGGAGTAATATTTAGCAAATAAATTCACACATAATATACAAACAAAACTCTATAATTTTTTATGCCCTAATATTATATGTGAATTTATTTGCTAAATATTACTCTGAATATACAACAGACAAACAAAACTCTGCAATTTTTTTTACACCGGGGGCAAAATGGTCTTTTTACTCTCCACTTAACCCCTTAACTGCTGAAAATAGACGGAAGGCCATAAAAGTAATGAAAGTTCATTTTAGGCCCATAGAGTAAAGTTCAAAAATAAATGGGACACTAAGGAAGAGTCATTTTTTCAGGGCTATACAGATAAATATCTCATTTTTATTTGCTGACTACGATACAATAAATGCATTGTCGAGTTGAGGATAGAAGCCTGGAGATAAAAGTGTATACTAGGGATTTTTATTTCACCAACTTAGATGCAATTAAGTGCATGATCGAGTTTAAGATAGATTGTTGTACAATTAAGGGGATGGAAAACTATTATCTAGTGACATTATGTTTGGACTAACTTTGCATATATATTGAACCTAATGATGTGGTGAGATGCAAGCGAAAAATATTTTTAGAAAGCTAAATCAATAATATCTAAGGTGAAGATGTTCATGTTCGATCATATTAGAGTTAGCAAACTTGAAACACTTGCGAGAAAATAAGACTTACTCCAATTTTTCGTGACCCACCGGTGCTGCCTTTAAGCTTGACGAGGCTAGCATGTTCTAAGATTGTCGTAACAATGCTATCAAATTATAGAAAACAATACATGTAAACTTTAATTAAACATATTCTAAAAATGGTCCTGGATCCTGTTTCCATGCGATCGGTACAAGCCCATTCATCCAAAGACATGTTAATGCCCCCGTGGAAATAGGGCAGCGTGTCAACTTGGATCCTGTTTCCCTTGTCAAAAAAGAAAAACTTGGATCCTGTTTCCACGAGGTGGAAAAAGGCCCAAGACGAATAAAGATATACTATATGGGCCTATTCTTCTCTGTTCTTCTCTGCATGGATTTCTGCTTTTGTGCTCTCACCATGAGCGTTGGCGAGCTAGACAAAGCACTTCGCTCGTTGCGATTGTGGTCATGGGACATATATATAAATCGATATAGAAAAAATATCACATCGGTGCGATTGAGGTCTATGGGCCGAGTCGCGGGGAGTAAATAAAGTAAGGTCGTCGCACGTCGGGCCTCTGATCAGTTATTGGGCCTGTTGTGGGCTGCTCGGTTGTGTTCTCATTTTTAATGGCCCATTCATTGGTCCCCTTCCGGTCATCACGACTGTGACTCTCCTGAGGAGCTGAATCGTGAGCCGCCCTGGTAAGGCCCTGTTTAGTTCCCCACCCAAAAATTTTTCATCCATCTCATCGAATCTTTGGACACATGCATTGAACATTAAATGTAGATAAAAAAATAAACTAATTACACGGTTTAGTTGAGAATCGAGAGACGAATCTTTTAAGCCTAATTACTCCATGATTAGCCTTAAGTGCTACAGTAACCTACATATGCTAATGACAGATTAGTTATGCTTAATAAATTTGCAATCTTAATAAATTTGTCTTGCAGTTTCCAGACGAGCTATGTAATTTGTTTTTTTTTATTAGTTTCTAAAAACTCCTCCCGACATCCTTCCGACACATCCGATGTGACACCCAAAAAATTTTCATCCCCAATCTAAACATGCCCTAAGGCTCGAGATGAAAAATTTTTGGTTTTCGCATCGGATGTGTCGGAAGGATGTCGAGAGAAATTTTCAGAAACTAATAAAAAACAAATTACATAGCTCGTTTAGAAACTGCAAGATAAATCTATTAAACATAATTAATCTGTCATTACCACGTGTAGATTACTGTAGCATTTTAGGCTAATCATGAACTAACTAGATTTAAAAAATTCATCTCACGATTTTCAACTATACTATTTAATTAGTTTATTTTTTATCTACATTTAAGATGACGAACTAAACAGAGCCGCACGCGGAGCTTGACGCAGCGCGGCCGGCAGACGCAGTACAACTGCAGGCGGCCTGGCACGGCGCAGCGTCTCTGCTCGCCACGTGCGGGTGGGTGCAAAACGCACGGACGGATCACGGACGCGTAGCTGCGCGTGTGCACAGCGCACATGGGCCTTGTTTACTTCCAATAAGGCTTTGTTTAGTTCCAAAATATTTTGCAAAATCGATACTGTAGCTCTTTCGTCTGTATTTGACAAATATTGTCCAACCATGGACTAACTAGGCTCAAAAGATTCGTCTCGTCAATTTCGACCAAACTGTGTAATTAGTTTTTATTTTTGTCTATATTTAATACTTCATGCATGTGTCTAAAGATTCGATGTGACGGGGAATCTGAAAAATTTTGCAAAATTTTTTGGAAACTAAACAAGGCTTAAAAATACAAAAATTTTCAAGATTTTTCATCACGTATAATCTTTAGACGCATACATACAGGGACGAAGCCAGGAAAAAATTTAGGAGGGGCTGAACAAAAGTTCTACATCCACTTAGCTCTACTATTACTCCTCGTAAATATAGATTAATGATGATATTCACAAAATATATCTAAAAAATAAAGTGTTCAGCTCACCCTACCTTATAAATTTGTGTCTAAAATTAGAAGTAAAGTACTAGAAATTCCACTAGGCCAGCAGCGGTAGGGGGGGCTGGAGCCCCCTAGCCCCACTGTTGGCTTCGTCGTTGCATACATAGAGTATTAAATATAGATGAAAATAAAAACTAATTATACAGTTTGTTCGGAATTTACTAGACGAATCTTTTGAGCCTAATTAGTCCATGGTTGGACAATAATTACCACAAACAAACGAAAGTGTTACAGTATCACGAAATTTTTTACTTGAGGAACTAAGGCCTTGTTTAGTTCGCAAAAATTTTGGCTTTTGCCTACTGTAGTAGTTTCGCTTTTATTTGATAAACATTGTTCAATCACGGAGTAACTAGGCTCAAAAGATTCACCTCACAAATTACAGGTAAACTGTGTAATTAGTTTTTATTTTCATCTATATTTAATGCTCCATACATGCGATCAAAGATTCGATGTGACGAAGAATTTTGAAAATTTTTACAAACTGAACAAGGCCTAAACACGGCCCAAGTGGCCAACTGGCCGGCATGCCAGGTGCTCGAGCCTATGATTACATCCGTGAAGAATGAAGAATTGATAGATGGATAGCAAGAAAAGGGGCAAGGTCAAAAAAACGGGTACAAATCGCAACTCTAACATGTTTGGTTTTGCATCTTAATTTATCGACTATCAATCTATCATCCCACCAACGTAGATTTGATTTTGTCATGTTCCACTCTCTATATTTCACTCCCATCTGCCTAGCCATTTTCTCGGACGGTTATCAAATACTGATTTTTTGTTTTCAAATTTGTAGTGATGATGCTTAAGAATTGTTTCAGCGGTATAAATAATTATTTTGTGCTCAAAAGGGTGCGTAGTGAATATCTCCAGCACTATTATCTAAAACATGACCTTATGTAGCTTTTAAGGGCTTTTTTTTTACTTTTAAGGGCTTGATAGGATTTTTGTTGTCACCTCTAGTAGTTCTATTCTACTATCTAAATCAAAACCTTAGAGCTTTTCAGAACATAGATGTAATAACATGTGGATCCACTTGTCAACGTGGTTTTTTTTCCTCTTTTGTCATCCGCATGTCCATGAAAATAACTTTATGCATATTGTGTTGAATTGGTGATGAGTTCAGAGAAAGTAAAATGTGTTCTTAAAGGCATGTGTCTTTAGCACATGGACCACATGATTCGTATTAACATATCTGTGCACACTTCTCAATACGGATCTACACTGAGATGTGTGCATTTAAATGTCCTTAAGGGCAAAAAAAATCGGTAAAGTAGAGACTATAATAGAAGATAAACAGGAGCTTTGCTTTGAACCTGTAAAGCAGCAGGCTGCATATTGGGAGGCTGGGAGACGCCTACTGTGCAAGCGATTTCTTTTTTTTTTCTTTCATTTTCCAGACGCAGCAGCGCAGTACTTATTATAGATATAGTCACGCATCTATATAAGTACTAACTGTCTAATCCGTTATCCATCCATGATCCATGCAAATATGGGATGGATTCTTGGTGGCTGCTGCCGCTTCGTGCTCAACCACTCGTCCTTGAATTGAATCTTGATCGATCGCATCCACAGTTACGGTACAGTCTGTACATACGACACCGATCAATTTCTTAGTGGAAAAATGAATGGGTGTTCCGACTTTTATTATTGTTCCCGTCACGCGAAGTCAGTTATATCAGCAATATACTACAGTAACTGGGAGTAGAATGGGTCGCATAAGATGACTTTTTTTTTTGCATCTGTTTCGTTACAGCGAAACGAGCGTCAAATATGGGAGTAATGATAAAGAAAAAAAAATACGTCTGGACTATATATGCATGCCAACATTATCATTTCTCTCTTCACGAGATTACAATAATATCTTCAATCTCTAGGCGAAGACAGCGAGCGACGCCTGATGGTCAAGTCCGCTCTTTTTTTTTATGCTATCCTGAATTCCTGATAATCCCTGGAAACGCTGTTTCTCTCCGGTGATGCAGAAACAGACTTCCCTGTCCTGGCAGCCGACGGTGTACGTACGGAACCAAGCGCGCGCATGCGAAATTTCGCTGCAAATCGCCAAAACGCCGGCCTTATCCTGGCCTGGCCTGGCCTGGGACATGGTGGGGTGGCGCCGGCGCGTGATGTGAAACTGGTTCTTGTTTGCGCCCGCAGTCCCGCAGCTGCAAGCCTGCTGCCTGCAATGCAAGCGAAGCTGGTCCATGTCCATGCACCGATGCACGCACGCGGCGAAAAAGAGAAGGGACGAGGCTGTCGCCCTCGCTGTTAGTACTGTACTGTGCGCTTCATCAATCATCATGCCGTCCTCCATTCGGCCGCCGCTCTCCAAAAAGTCTAGACTTTTTATCCCGGCCTTTTGCAACTGGGTGGGTGTTGCCGTGTTGGGAGCACCAGCTGAACTGAATTTCTCATCCAACGACTCGAGCCGCGGCAGTTTATTCTGCCAACTGATCGATCGTCCGGCCGGACTCTTGTTTAGTTCACCCAAAAACCAAAAATTTTTAAAATTTTTTGTCACGTCAAATTTTATAGCACATGTATGGAACATTAAATATATATAAAAATAAAAACTAATTGCTACGAGACGAATCTTTTAAGCTTAGTTATTCTATGATTAAACAATATTTATCAAATAAAAATAAAAAAGATACCGTGTCAAAATCCAAAAACTTTTCGATCAAAACAAGGTCTTAGAAGCGAAAGCGGACGATGCAAAAACTAGCGAAAGCAACGTCTTGGACGTACTACTGCACGTCTAGGCCGCCCGTAGAATTAGCCTGAGACTGAAGAACGAGTCTATTTCGTTTCTTCATTTCTCTGGTGTCAAACTGTCGACTAATCGTTACTACATACGGTAGCGCAGATCGAGCTCATCCGCGAGATATTTTTTTCTTGTCCGTCGCCTTCGTCACCGAGAACGAGTCGAGATCAGTGTCAATCCCAAATTAATACGGGACTGCGATTTGCGGATTAAAGGGGGAAGAAGAGGCAAGAGGCTGATCCGTGACGACGTCCGAATTAAACAACTCTTTCGTCGCAAATGATTGAGATCTCCAGCGACCGACCGACCGACGGGCCGGTCGACCCATCATCTATCAGCGCGGCCCGGGTCCTCAGTTTTTTTTTTCTCTCTCTCTCTCTCTTTTGGAGGGAGGAGAGGGTCTTCCAGTTCGCTCGCTCCCCACGAAAAAAAACCTCGTCGATTTCGCGAAACGCGGAGCAAGAACCGGTCCGCACGTTGGCACGCACGCAGGCACCCCAGCCCAGGCTTAATTAGCCGTTGCGTCCCCCCACATGACGCCATTAAATCTCTGCGATTGGATTACTACCACTTAATTAACGTGATCCCCGAGACTAATCAAGGGGGAGGGGCCTTTGCGTCCAGTGATGAGAAGAACAAGTGGGGACTCGAGCCGGGCCGGTGTGGGCCCCGTGTGATGTGACGAAGAAGATAAGGTGAGCTGGGGCCCGGCCAGGGGGGCAGGTGCCTCGCTCGCTCGCTCGCTCGGCCGGTTTGATTAAAGAAAAGACATTGATTAAGCTGGTGCTTGGCGTTTCATCAACGGGGCTGGGCTGGTTTTCATATTAGGCCAGTCACTGTCAGGTGTAGTGTAGGCTCTTATTTATTTATTTATTTATTTATTTGTTTATTTATTTATTTATTTATTTATTTATTTTTGTCCCTCTTTATATATTGGCGTAGCTTGCCGCACCTGCTGCGGGTGCGCTCATCAGCACCAGCTCATGTGCTTAGCCAGCCAAACAGGCAATTAGCGCCTCATCTCTGGCATACGGAGGACAATGCGTAAGCATGACAACGGATGCCTGCCTGCTTGAAGAATTTTAATGGAAAATCATGTCCATGTGTGGATGCGAGAAAATTAAGGGCGCTTGATCCGTAGCCGCATAACCTGGATTTGTGGCTACGTAGCTAGATTGAGCACTCGTTGCGAAACTTGCCAGCAGCCCAGCACACACACAGACACTCTCAGAGCCTGTTTAGTTCTCTTTGCTAAATTTTAACTAGCTAAAATTATTTTATCTACTCTTAAATAACTAATAAAACTGAACTATTTTCACTCTTTTTAGTCAATATATTTAGAACTTTAGCTACTAAAGTGACTAAATTTTAACTTCTACAGTTAGTCCGACGTTGTTTATTCCGAGTATATTCACTTTAAGCTGTTGCGGCGGGTGTGAAAGCTAGTGGAGTCTTGAAAAACAGGGCAATTGGCGTTCTATAGGTACCTTTACCACTCTCGTTTGGACAAAGGGAAAACATGTAGGGAGAACATCATAATCGCATCTTCCAATCTAAAATGATTAAAAATACGGAGGAAAAGGAACATGTTCTTAAGAAAAATGAAATGGACATCATAATCACATAGCACATCAGTAGGACCGCTGATATAGGTGCACGTGGAAACTATTTGTAGGAAAACGTTTGCAATGCAACTTGTAGTAGTAGCGAGACCAATACAGTAGCTTGAGTAAAAATAAATCCAAGCCGTGCCATTTAGCAAAAAAATGCCTGCATCTAGCTGTGACGGGCAAATCGAACAGAAGAAAGATTCGCGCCTTTGTTTCTTCTTTTTTTTTTAATCGCTCCAACACATTCCTTACACATACTAATGGATAAGGTTTCGGTCTTTTCCACTTTATAGGTGACTCTAAGGATTTCCATTTGTTTCAAAAAATCCTTATAGTCACAATATATGAATTATATATCATGAAAGGATTCCTACAACAAACCTAAAAACATAAATTTTATGTCATAAAATTTCTAAATTTGATGATCAAAGGTACAAATATTTGACATAGGACAAAATTAATACAACATGTAAAAAACCGAGGAAGTATGTGCTATTAGCTGAGTTTAGCCAGTTAATGAGATAACCCATTAGCTAGGTGTCCGCTAGCCTAATAGTTAAAGACTTCATGAATCGTTTACATAGTATCTAATTTCTACTTAGGCCTTGTTTAGATTCAAAAAGTTTTTAGATTTTGACACTATTTCATTTTTATTTGACAAACATTGTCTAATCATGGAGTAACTAGGCTTAAAAGATTTGTATCGTGATTTACAGGCAAACTGTACAATTAATTTTTGTTTCTATTTATATTTAATGCTCTATGCATGTACCGCAAGATTCGATGTGACGAGACATTTTGAAATTTTTTTGGTTTTTTGGATGAACTAAACAAGGCCTTAACCATAATGCCATTATAGTGCACATGTGCCTACTCACAACATATAGATCTCTATTGGAATTCATTCCAATGACCCAATCCCCAAACATGTTGCTAGTCAGCGGAATCATTAGTTGCTGCTACTTATCTTCATGTCTTCAATGACTAGATGCCTAGCTAAGTGCGTCATCGTCTCAACCTCATCACCATGTCTGTTGGCTCTAGTACCGCCTCATATATGGATGACGTGTTGTCCATAGGAGTACGTTCTGGAGCTTTGTTCAGCCCTTCCCCCCTCCCCCTCCCCTTCATTTTTGGCTATATGACTTTATCACCAGGTGGATTACAACACAGATTACCTAAGCCACATTGGGTAAAAACAGACTCAGTTGACAATGAAGTAGTAATATTGTATGGTTTTATTATTCCCATAGTATAGAAATAACATTTCTTAGCCTCACTCCAATTAGACCTAGAAAAGTTGTATTTGCTGAGAGTCACTCCCCTTTTCATATACTACATGGAGGCCATTTTTATTAAGTTCCAAATTACTTTTTGGAAGCGCTTTATACATAGAGGAAATTGAAAATGATTAGTTTTAAGTAGTCAATGAACACATGTTCTTACACGAGCTATAATCGATGAGACTATAGTTTGAGTTTCGTGTTTCGAGTTTGGTTGTCAGCATAGATCTCCATGCTTTGAGGGAGTGTCGATGGTGACAAGGTATGACAGAGGTTGCAAGCGCAGGGTGGGGTGGAGCGATAGGCCGCCCAAGGTGGTGCAGGAGGTTAGTTGTGCAGTGTAGGGGTTGGGGTTTCTCAGTGTCTGGATTAGTGTAAGGGACAATACCAGCAATGATAACGAATGGAGCCTCTGAGGAGATAGGTGGGGTTAAAAAGCAACATGGGGAATACTCACCTGCCTATAGAGAAAGAGAATAACGTGTCACTCTTTCATGCCCATTGGACCAACATCATGCAACAACAAAATTGAGTGTCACTAACATTTAAAATACTCGAGCATTGTATTAGCTTCCTTTCTTACTTGTTCTAGATCATTTCTTCCCATTTCAACCCTACACCACCAATTTGGCTCAAGATCTAGATATCACATAGCATCAATGAATGATAAAATGGCTTGCTAGATTTCTTCCTTAAGACATATTTCTTCTCTAGTTATCTTTATCCTTGAACACCAATGCAAGTCACAAAAGACCTTGAATCTTTCGAGTTTGTGAGATTGATGTAAAACAGCTGGTGCTGCAAGCTCTAATTTACTATATTTTGAAGTTAGGATTTCATGTTAAAAGATGATTCTTTTATGTATAGAATTCCTACGTGGTTAATTTAAATCAAGCTTTCAATGTCCAAAAGTTCTTGCTTGCTTGAGTTTAAAAATACATAGTTTCATACCTAGTTGGCTTTTACTTAGGCCCTATTCATTTGGGCTTCTTAGCATCTTGTAGACCTGAGAACATGAGCCTAAAAAACAAGTAACTTGATGCTAGTTTTTGCTGGCTAGAAAGCTCACAAAAGCCAACATAACACAAGAAGCTCTATAACTCATAAGGTGGCTTCCAACAACTTAATTTTCATTTTCAGGGGTGTTCTTTCTGCTCGCTTGACGTCACTTAGCCCCACCGCCCATCTCTGCCCGGAGATCCATAGGTAACGCTCTAAGCTTCTCCAGGTGCTCACGCCCCACTGGATATGGTCCCAAAGAGCTCATCGACCCTCCTCCTAACCTATTGTAGCTCATACATCATCTAAAAATCTTAGTTGCCAAACAACCTCGGCTTCTGCATAAGCTAGCTTTCGGAAAGCCAAAGCCAAAGTTGCAGGTTATATTAACAGATATGGCATTAGAGTTTTGAAAAAGGCTCTTCATTATAATTCTTTTTTTGTATGGGATTTCCCATATCATCCTATGGAATTTGCAAATGCCAAGAACAGTTTTTGTGGGACTTTCCATGCCATTCCATGAATTATTCTATCACATGAAAAGCATTCGAGCTATTGAAAAACGATAAGGGAACTATATATTCTTGCTCACGAGAACTATATTCTCATGTGCAAGAATAGTTTACAATGGATGCAATTAACGACGACGCTTGTTTGGGTGTAAACGGCACCCAAACGGTATGAATATTTTCTGACCGTATTTGAGACCAAATTTGTTCAAAGTTTAGATCTGTCTGTATCCAAATTCGAAGATCCAACATTTGATACTATATATATATCTAAATACTCAAATTGTATATTTATGATGACGATATCTAATTGTATCATGTCTAACATACTCCTAGTTGACACTATTCGTATTGGAACTTAAATTCAAAGAAATATGGAAATAAATATAGTATGAATGGTATCTGTCCGTGTCGGAGAAAGCCCCTTGCATTTGCATTATTGTGAGAATGGGTATCGTGCTAAGAAGCTGAGGAATGTATATACGTCGTGTGTTTCCAGTATTCAATTAGTACTGAAACAAGAGTATCATTACCCATATCAAGATCAGTAGTTGGTGTCAGACATCAGATAAAATTAGTGCCGCGTACAGATCGATAGCAGCCATGACAGTATACTTGTATAAGATTGGCTTAAAAAGTACTCAATATTTGTATAGTTTTCTAGCGATGCACATGGATCATTAATGAAAATGAACCCTACTCTGGCACGTCCAACTTGGCTGTACTCTTCTAAGCCCGTTTCTTTCAAGTACATGCAATATTCTACTCGATGCGGACGTACACTCGGAACAAGGCAGCTGGACATTGCAACCTCCAAATGCCGATTGGCTGCAGCGTTTAGCGCTAGTTTTTTTTTCCCAAACACGCAAAAAGGTTTGCACGTCTTTATATTAAGATAGAGATTATTGTTTGTGTTTAGCACTAGTTCGTTTCGTTGTACAAATGGGAGCGAACTAACATGAAAGCCTTGGTTTTTCTCACAAACTGTGCCTGTTCCTCCTCCTTTCCCAAAGAAAGTCCTGGCAACGTCCGTGTGTATATATATACGATCACGGGCCAGGGTTGAACAGAGGAGCCCGTGCGTACAGTACACCGTATTTGGACATGACAGCGCGCGTATCCGCACATGCACGAAAATGTGTGTGCACGGGTGGACGTGGAGCAAGTGCACGAGCACAACATGTCCATGACCGTGATTGGCTGGCCGGAGTGGTTAGGGCGGGGGTCGCGATCGCAGCCTCCACTCAATTAGATTAATCACGGCTGCTCGTCCGCGCCCGGCCCGGCCGCCCCCGAGCCGAGCACGTCGCTCTCCTCCTCTCCGGCTCTCCTCTTCCGTTCCGAGACGCAACACACACAGCAACAAGACACAGGGCAGCGAGAGATCCAATCCAAAACCAACACAAGCGAGGCAAGGCGCCAAACCAACAACAAAAATATCGCGTACGCTCACGCCTGCAGCCGCCCGCTGGTGCCGCCCGGCTGCCAGTATGGATATGGCTCGCTCGCCCTGCGTGGGCTGCTGCTGCCCTGGGCGCCCCGGTGCTCCCCGATGACACCAGCCAGCATCGTTCGCATAAAAAAAGGCGCCCACTAGCGCGCGCACCCCCGCATATACAGACACGCCGCGCATCGCGAGCGAGCGAGAGAGAGAGAGAAAGAGAGGAGGGATCATTGAAAGCCGCAGCGCCCATCATCGATCCGCCCCCGGCCCGTCTGTTCGCCACCATTTCCTTCACCCCCTTCTTCTTCAATCCCCTCCATCATTCGCTCCAATACTCCGCCCCTCCCCCCCGCCCGCTTTCTCCACCATCAGGGCGAAAATTTTATGCGCGCTTTGGGAAAGCGCGAGTTAGTTTTGCTTTGAAGCTGCCTGCCTTTTTATCCATCCGGGGCTGCGGGCGTCGGGAGAAGCACAGGTTCGAGTCCGGCTCCGTGTACTCCGGCCGGGCGTGGGAACCGAGGCGGCAGCGGCGGCAAGAGAGAGCTAGAGAGGGGGATCTGATCGATGTCGTCGGCCGAGGACGGCTACTGCAGCTCGGATTCGCCGCGGGCGGAATCCCCCGACGAGCCGCTGCTGCCTGCGGCGGTGGCGGACGCGGACGCGGAGTCCCCTCGCGCCGCCGGGTCCGGGATGAACAAGCGCGAGCGCGACCTCAGCGACCTCCCCGCCTCGCCGTCGTCGCCGCTGCCGCCAGCTAAGCGCAGGTACGGACAGGATTCATGTGTCGTGTCTCATCACGCGTGCCTGCGCAGCGAGTATTCTGCGCGGCGCGCGCCCGTGACCCTGCTGCTGCGCTGGTACGGGAATCTAGAAATCAGAGCTGCAAGCAAAGATGGCTGATTTTGGCTCTTGTCTCTTTCTGTGCGAGCAAGCAGCCGGAGATCGGTGGAGAAGCGGGTCGTGTCGGTGCCGCTGGCCGAGTGCGGGGACCGGCCCAGAGGGGCCACCGGGGAGGGGCCGCCGCCGTCGGACTCGTGGGCGTGGCGCAAGTATGGGCAGAAGCCCATCAAGGGCTCCCCCTACCCACGGTACGTACCTAGCTGCTGGCCTTCTGCTCATTCATGTGCGCAACCTAATCAGCATCTGCATGCTAGATTCCCGATTAGCAGCCTGGTAACCTTGCTTTCTGCTTGTGTTTGTGCAGTGGGTACTACCGTTGCAGCAGCTCCAAGGGGTGCCCGGCGAGGAAGCAGGTGGAGCGCAGCCGCGCGGACCCCACCGTGCTGCTCGTCACCTACACCTTCGACCACAACCACGAGGCGCCGCAGCCGAAGAGCAGCAGCTGCCACCAGCAAGGCAAGCCGTCCACGCGGCCGCCGGCGCCGAAGCCTGAGCCCGTGGTCGAGCAGGATGAGCTTGGTCCGGAGCATGAGCTGGCAGAAACAGAAGTGCCAGAGCAGCAGGAGCCGGTGGAAGAGGAGCAGGAGCAGAAGGTCGTCCCAGGTCTGGCCGGGCCGGAAGCGGAAGCGGAAGCGGAACCAACCGCAACGGTGGCGCCGGCGGCAGCCGAGGAGGACGAAAGCTTCGACTTTGGGTGGTTCGACCAGTACCCGACGTGGCACCGTTCGGCGCTGTACGCGCCGCTGCTGCCGCCGGAGGAGTGGGAGCGGGAGCTGCAGGGGGAAGACGCCCTGTTCGCGGGGCTCGGCGAGCTGCCCGAGTGCGCCGTCGTGTTCGGGCGACGCCGCGAGCTCAGCCTGGCCACCACCGCGCCGTGCTCCTGATGCTGATGGGCTTTCGACTATTTTTACATTTGTTTTCTTTTGCTCCCTTTTGGCACTAGTACATAGTAGCTCTGATCGATGCACGGGGTTTATCTGTTCAAGGCCGGCTGCTGCTGCTGCTGCTGCTGCCTCCCCGTGTTGATTTGGTGCGCGCGCGCGCGTTCTTGTTCGTTCGTGCGTTCGCCGTCCAAAGGTTGTCCCGTTTGCGATGTGATTCCAACCAGAAAGCAGCGAAAGGTTTGGCATTTTTTTGCCCCCTTCGTCTCGCCCATTTGTGATCACGGATGGAGACGTGGCTCGCGCCGCCACGAGCTGCGGCGTGGTGCGCTCCGTCCGCCTGCGGTGCCGCCGGGCCAGACAGGCTTCGTCCGATGCGGAAGCGGAATCTGCCCACCTGACGGCAAGTGGTGGCAACGCACCGGCGTGTGCCGCCGCCCGGCTTCGGTGCCGCGGTGGTTGGGAGCGCTTGGGAACACGCACGCACGCGCGCGCGATCAAGGCCACGTGCGACGCGGAGGATGCGGGCGCTACGCATCCAACCCCCATCCCCATCTGCGGGCCGCGTGCTGTCCCGCCCCATTGCCGATCACGGCCGGCTAGTCGTTTTCCTTAGTTTTTTCGCCACCAGGGCAGAGCTGGCCGGCAGAATCTCCTCCCGATGCCGAGAGGGACGAATCGCGGGCCGCGCGTTACCCGCGAGGCTACGCCGGCCGCTGCGGCCTGCGGGCGGGCGCTGGATGCGTCGAATTCGGCCTGCGTCGGTCGCTGTACGCCGCGTGGGATACGGACACGATGCCGTCCCGTCCGCCGAGCACGGCGTTACGAGAGGGAATTTGCGAGCAGATCGGACAAACACGTTGAGATCCAAGGCTAGGTTCCAAAGGCCGAGGGGACTGGTCGATCCAGGGTGTGGAAAAGGAGGTCCCGTTGCTTTGAGTTCTTGCGTTCTATGTGTGGCAGAAAAGAGTCGCACAGGAGGACGGAAGCTTTGGGTCATTCGTTCCATAGGATGATGATGAACTGATGATTGGTCTTGTATCGGCAGTGAGGAGTGAGGAGTGAGGACGGACATGTATAGGATACTACTCCCTCCTACTATGGTTCTTCATCGCATGTCACATCGAAAGCCAGTAACATTTCAGAGTCCTGTTTGTGTTCCATGCGCCTTCCCAAAAATTTTGCAAAATTTTTCAGATTTCCTGTCACATCGAATCTTTAGATGTATGCATTGAGTATTAAATATAGATGAAAATCAAAACTAATTGCACAGTTTGATCGGAATTAACGAGACGAATATTTTGAGCCTAGTTAGTCCATAATTGGACAATATTTGTCAAATACAAACGAAAATGCTACTATTTCTATTTTGCAAAACTTTTTGGAAGTAAACATGGCCTAACTAGGGTGTCTATTTGGATCACTGGACTAGTTATTAGTCAAACTAAAAACTTTAGGTGACTAAAGTTTAGTCATGTCCTGATTGAATACATGATTGCTAAGGCCTTGTTTAGTTCCACCCAAAAACCCAAAATTTTTCAAGATTTCCCGTCACATCGAATCTTTAGACGCATACATGGTGTATTAAATATAGACAAAAATAAAAACTAATTTCACAGTTTGGTCGAAATTGACGAGACAAATCTTTTGAGCCTAGTTAGTCCATGGTTGGACAATAATTACCACAAACAAACGAAAGTGCTACAGTGTCACGAAATTTTTCCCTTCGGGAACTAAACAAGGCCTAAGAGGAACTTACAACTAGTTAGGTCAGAATAAAAATTAGTCCACCTTGTTTAAATGGTTAGCACTAGACTTTAGGTGACTACAGTATCCTTTAGTCTTGTGAACCAAACACAACCTATCTCTGTCACAAGATCCTTTGTCAGCATCCTATGATAAGAGGCCTACAAGTTAGTGAAAAAAATGTCAAACTAAGAGAGCATTATTAGGCTAACAGCGGTATGCACGTCACTGTTTACACCGTCGAGGTTGGGATTTTAAATGTTTCCGATATCTAGAAAGATAAGCATATCATTAACCAGCTGGTGCTACACTAGTATACTATCCAAAAGAGATATCCAGTAGGGAGATAGGTGAGCTTAAGACAAATGATGAAAACACTCATCAATATGCACTCCCGGAATAAAGGTCTAAACCAGGGGATATGACAGCTAAGATGTCAGGGAAAACGCCGTATCCATCCAAGCCTGCAAACAACGGATCAAACAGATGAGGTTATTGTTTGGGGGTTCTCTGTTTGGGGGGTCAGTATCCGTGCATAATTCTGCCACTAAGGCTTTGTTTAGTTCACGAAAAGAAAAATTTTTGGATACTGTAACACTATAGTGATTAATGTCCAATTATATACTAATTAGGTTTAAAAAATTCGTCTTGTAAAATACATACAAACTATATAATTAATTACTTTTTAAATATATATTTAATATTTTATGTATGTATGTAATATTTGTTGGAATGAGATAAAAAGTTTTTTTGGTAACTAAGACCTTGTTTAGTTTTGAAAAGTTTTTAGATTTTGATACTGTACTACTTTCATTTATATTTGATAATTATTATCCAACTATAGACCAAATAGGCTTAAAAGATTCGTCTCATAAATTACAAACAAACTATATAATTAGTTTTGTTTTCGTCTATATTTAGTGCTCTATGTATGTGCCACAAAATTCGATGTCACAGAGAATTTTAAAAAGTTTTTAGATTTTAGGTGATCTATAAACAAGGTCTAAACAAGGCCAAGAGCAGAGACGAATCAAAGGAAAGACAAGACGAATAAAGTTGGGCGGCATGTTATCTCAGCTAACGTCCTGAGACTGAGAGAGACTTGTCAGCTGACAAGCTCGGGCCTTTATTATTATATTGGGCAGTTGGGCTTGGGCCAGGCCTTATTATGTCTCGAGCTTTGTTTAGTTCACGCTAAAAATCAAAAAAAAAATTCAAAATTTCTCATTAAATCAAATCTTGTAGCATATGCATGAAACATTAAATATAAACGAAAGCAAAAACTAATTGCACAGTTTGCCTATAAATCGCGAGATGAATTTTTTAAGCCTAGTTAGTCTATAATTGAACAATAGTTGTCAAATAAAAACGAAAGTGCTACAGTACCCAAAATAAAAAAAACTGATCTAAACAAGGCCTGCAGGTTATGTACTCGTACAATTCATTAGAGATACAGGTAACATGAAATATTTTCTGAATGTTCTACCAGTGCCTCTATGATATGGTTGTTACTAAGGTCCTGTTTGGATCCTCTCCAAATTAAAAGACATTTTGGCTTTACTAGATACATTGTTTTTGTTACACTATATTCAAGTGCATAGTAAAAGCTATGTGCTCCATATATAGACAAACTAAAACATCTTATATTTTGGAATGGAGGGATTAATTGATAGAAGTACAATAGAACCCTCTCCAAACAAGGTGGGACGAACTTCAACTTGTGGTGCACCTTGTCAAAAACAAAAAAAAAAAACTTGTGGTGATTTTTTTTCAAACAGTATACATTCCCATAATGATAACATTACATATAAGAGTGTTTAATTTCATCATCTAAAAAAATAAGAAAGAAAAGAAAGCTATGTGTTCTGATGCTGAATCTCCCTACAACATTCAGAATGCCCTACAAAATTGAGCTCTCTCCTCTTCCAGAAAATTAATAGTGTGTCAGATGTATTTCTAATTGCAATTCTCTTTAAAAAAATTGCAATTGATGGAACATTTTCTTAGTGGACATACTGCAGAAAGTCTCGTTCAGATATATGCACAATTCTTTGTTTTGAATGAAAGGACAAAACATCTGTACTGATACCAGGCTGTATGTTGCATGTATGAGCGTGTAGTCTTCCCAACTTGTCACATGGCTGCAAGCGACATGCTCGTGCATGGCTGACCAGAGCGATTGATGAACTCAAAAAATATTAAATCAGTTAGCCTGTGAAAGCAAGGCTATGCAGGCACAGATGATCTTGCTTCTCTGGAAACGCCAGTGCATATAATAGTCTGCATTCTAGAAAAGCGTGAATTAAATCGTTAAACCAATTGAAAAAACTCAAGAAATTGCCAAGTGAATATCCTATCTGAACAAAAAAAAAATATCCCTCATATTATTTTGACCTTACCTACCACATTCAGGTCAGCCTGTATCATCTTGGGCTTCAGTATCATCGTCAAGGATAACGTACTTTGAAGTCCCATTGGAAGATTGGATATTTGTCCCAGTATCTTCATTGTGATGTCCTTTTTTGAACCTTTTATACCTTCATCATACATCACGAAACAATTGTTAGTCAATATTCTCCATGCATTAGAAATAAACACATGCTTCCTATTTAAAGATTCAAAGTTAGAAATTTTTGTAGAGTTGATTTACCAATTGTGGATCGGTAACAATAACTACATGGAAATGAAATATGAAAGTTTCAACTCACTTGTAAATATTGAATAGACTGACACCAAATATTATTATTGCCAGCCCAAGCGCCTTTAACCATGTAAATGGATCATGAAAGAATAGCACAGCAACCTGCATTTTTATTGTAGAGTCACAGTCACATGAATGAACTAACATGGATGAATTTTGTATAAACTAAGATGGAAAGCAAAATCAAACTTTAGTTATACCAGAATAGTGACAGCTTCCTTCACAATTCCTGCTACAGTAACTGTTACAGCACTAGTCACAGAAACAAGGACATATTCTGTCAAAACCTGCAAGTGAACAGATCTGTTACAAAACCTTTTAAAAGAACAATCGGGAGAGGCACATTCATGCCTTAATAATAAATCAATAATAGACTCCAGAAAGAGAAGACTTGTTACAAGTACTGCGGTGGAATTGAAAAAACAAACTCCCTCAACAGTCCAACTAGCTCATGGTGTCATGCACGCAACAAGCCAGTCTAAGTAATAGTTAACAGAATCAACAATGCTTCACCAGTTCACCCTATTACATGATGTGTTTAAACACTTTAATCAATATTATAAAAAATAGCAATACTTACACTCCTGGTTTCCTTAATGGACAACAATTCTGAAACAACAGATCCCACTAGCATGGACTGGTACTTTGACAATGAGGGGGTAGTTGTTATGTTTAATTCTAAGTTAGAAGAAAGCATAAATATTTATTCCCCAAAAAGGAGTACACGACACATAGTCACATACCATGAAAAAGGCCAAAGCGCCACCTAGAAGCAGCAACAAGCTGCTTCTTATTATGTGAGCAGAACTATCAAAAAAGTGGCTTGCTCTGAAGTCGTGCCATGGATCCATCACAATGGAAATAATTGCTGTCACTATTGCCATTACTGGGGTAACATGGCTCATCAAGGTAAAAGGATTCTTTAATCCTGCATGCCAAGATAAAATAAAATAAAATAAAATAAAATAATGGTGCTATAAATCTGTCATTTCACATGTTGATTGACTCAGTAGAATAAACTGCATTTGAAATTGTCAATTTTAATATTTCAGACCATACTGGTAACTCTAATGCAATGTATTCACGGAACAGCTGATATATAGTTTTGAGTCAATACCGCAATAGTGGCTACCGGCTATAGATAGATCAGTAGTTGTACTTCCAAAGAAATTAAGCCAATCAAATCTATATGAATATTTAAGACCCTTGTATGACTGTTTTTCAGGAATGTGACTGCAAGGTTGTCACTTCTCAGTATCCCAATCCATATCCTAGAATGTTAGTATACTACAATTCTACCAAGGGGCCTTGTTTAGTTCCCAACAAAAATCAAGATTCTCCATCACATCGAATCTTGCGGCACATGCATAGAGTATTAAATATAGACGAAAACAAAAACTAATTACACAGTTTACCTATAATTTGCGAGACGAATCTTTTGAGCCTAGTTAGTCCATGATTGAACAATAATTACCAAATACAAACGAAAGTGCTACAGTACCCAAAATCCAAAAAAAATGCCAGCTGGACAAGGCCCCAAGTCGAAACGATACCGAACCCACCATAAGTCTTAAATTTCATAGTATCCCAATCTCATAAGATAGGTAGGATCTTATATACGATCCCAATGATCTTATGATCTTGCATAATAATTGAAATAATGATTTTTTAAAATGATTCGGCTGTGATAAAATATTAGATGGATTGAAAATAATGTCACTAAGTCCACTTAAACTTACAGAAAGTCAATTAAATTAACCAAAATGAATATCATAGGATTCAACCTTTATAACATGTTACAAATCTTACTGTCAGGCAAAAAGACAATCCTACCAATAACAAGGATCCCAACCTAACCATGTGTGGCTGATGCCATCACACGGATGAAAGGTGTAACAATGTTCCTATCTGTGGGTAAAATGCTAACATAGAAATCTTACCGTATTCCTCTTTCTTCAGGAATATTGGAAGACATATATAAGAAAAAACAAGAGGCAAAAGGTCAGTCATGACAGGGATGAAATGAAAATACAGCCACAGATATACAACCATTATTACACAGTATTTAAAAATTACAAAATAAGAAGATTGCGAAAGCACTATACGATAACAAACCTGGAGAAGAATCTGAGTCATGGACCAGCGGAAACCAGACATAACAGCAGCAAGCATAATAAATATAAATCCCCACAGATTAAATTCTGTCTCTTTAGCAACTGCAAGATACAAAATTAGGCCACGGTCAAAGATGATAAGGTAACAGAAAATATGTAAGTGGCGTGAAGTTAAAAATTAAGATGCAACAGGAAGCTGATAACTTTCGGGAAAAAATGTAAGTGGCATGAAGTTGAGAATTAAGATGCAACAGTAATCCACAGATTATACTACCAACACTACAATTTAGTAACACACTAATTGGAAGGGTATTGTCTGAACCCTGAATACCTTAATGTAAGCATGTGTTACCTGTTAGTAGAACTCCAAATGAAACAACCAGCATGATTCCAAGAAGGCTAAAGCTCGGTTTCTCAAGCCTTCCAAACAAAGAAGGTAAACTTCAGCTTGTGACAAGAAAAATGATACAAAGCATAGCAAAAGAACATGAAAAGACAATTGTAGAGACAAGTAACAGATGAAAAAACATAAGTAGACTCAATGAAGATGAGAAGTTGCTAAAACAGAAGACAATAAGGCCTGTGCAACTAAAGACAGAGTAGCAAGCAAAGTACCTGAACATAAAAGCAAACAGAAGAATGAAAATTGGAGAAGCCGATTTGCACTGCACAAGAATTTAAAAGGGTGAATTAGAAGCCCAAATGCTAACTAGTAGACGGAACAAATAATGATCATTTTAGAAAGAATTATACCATTGTAGCAAATGTCACAGTAATGAAAACAAGTGAAATGTTGCTCAGATTTATATCAAGAGCAGTAGCCAAAGCTGTTGGGACAACTGCAGAACCAATACTGGAATTGTTATACATACAAATTAGAGTAAATATTGAACTTACTATTTATTGAAACTTAAACAACAAAATACAAACAAATGAGTAAACAGGAAGACAAAATTGTACTAATGTTTTACTAGCATTTTTTTTAAATCGAGTGAAAAGTGTTTTCTAGATCATAGACCATGGTTCAAATTTGCTGCAATGTAATGACAAAGATACAAACAAGGGAAGTGGCAACCAACTCTATTTTTGAGCTCATGTGGCTCTGTAGCAGTTTTGATTCACATTGTGGTGGTAACTGTGAGGGAGTGAGCCACCCGCAACCAGGGTTTGATCCCCAGGTGGGAGCATGGGTGAGATTACCATTTAAAAGAAGCAACACCACAAATGATGGTAATTTTCCGTCCTTGCTTAATCTAGCATATAGGTTGTTCTGTATACGCATCTGGCCTCATGGTTGTTTCACACCAAAACGCTTAATTTCCTCCATGCTCAATGCTTTACCTTATCCCAAAAGACCTAATCTCGACTATGCTTCCCTGATGCTAGTTATACTGTGTTTGACAATCCTATCCACATCCACGTTTAGTCCAGAATAGCCAAAGTTAGTTTTGCTGATTATGGAGCACCGAGCTATCCAATATTCCAATTCACATGACATTTTGCACTATATGTGGAACTGATACTCACCCCGACTATAGTAGACATATGAAAAATATTAGAAACACCATATCACGCAGATACCCACCTCGTAAACAGTAATCCTTCCACGACATTTTACTTGGCCCTCCCTCCAGGCCGCGTTGCTGGAACCACACGATGGCCCTGGACGCCACAGCCTGCAACGTGAAATGCACTGTGTTCATCAGGAATGGCGCCGGGAACTTCCACATGTGCTTCCCCAGCATCTCCTTGTTGTACCTGACCACATGCGCACGCGCACGCGCGGAATGAACACTAGCAACAAAAGCCGGAAAATCCGCACAACAGTATTAACGAACAATACGTGTTACTTACAGCGTCAAGCATGTGCTAAGCGTGTACCAACACGCTATCAACCCGATGACCTTCGCAAGCAACCTCGGCGAGATCGGCAGATCATCAGATCTCGCCGTCGCCCCCGCCTCAATGTCCATCGGTGAGCTGCCGCCGCCCGAGGAGGATGGCAGGAGCGGCAGCTCGAACTCCTCTGAGTCGTCGCTGTCGCTGGTCGCCGCAGCAGCGGCGGTATTGGAGGCGGCGGCGTCAGAGGGGTCCCTGCACCACCGCGAGAACGACGGCTCCCTTCGGATCCCACCAACCTTCTTCCGCTGCCCGCCACCCTCCTCCCGCGACTCTCCCGACCGCTCATCGAGCTCCACGGCTACCGTCAACGGAACCGCGCCCTCCACCGCCTCCGATTGGTGGTGCCCGTGGCCGTCCTCGACAACGCAGTCCCCCATGGGACGGCGACGGCTGAAGGTCCTACAGAAGCTCGGATCTGGCGTGCGTCGCTGATCGCATCGGCAGCGCGGGGGCGCGAGGCACGCGGCAAAGTGTCGGCAGCGGCGGCGGCCGACGCGAAGCCGCAGGCGAGGGGTTTTGCGGCAGCTTGATTTGGTAGCAAGTCAAAATCCAGCACCTCGTCGCAGCGACTTCCGAGCGGTTAACTGCCAGCTGCGCGGGCCGCGGCTGCCGCAGGTAGTTTTCCTTTGCGGGAGGCGAGGTGCCGTCCTTTTTCTTGGAAGTCCATTGTTCTCTTAAACATGAAATTCCGGTTTTGATCGAGACATACAAAGAACATGTATAATATCAAAATCGTTTTCATTAAATCTAACATGAAATATGTCTCCATAGCATTTCCTCCGTTTCAAATTGTCATCTAAGAATTTTTATAGAGAGTTAAAGCGTTTTAAGTTTGACCAGAATTATAGAAAAAAATTATAAAAAATTATAACATCAAATATGTATACTATAAAAATATAGTTAATAAACAATCTTATGATACTTAGTTGATATCATAAATGTTATTGTCTTATTATATAAATATAGTTAAACTTGAGATCTTTTAACTCTCAAATCTCTTAGAATGTTTTATAGTTTGGGACACAAGAAGTACATATCTTCGATACTATGGCCTTGTTTAGTTCTCTTAGAAAAAATTGTGGTCTACCGTAGCACTTACATTTATATGTGATAATTATTGTCCAACCATGGACTAATTAGATCTAAAAGATTCGTCTCGCAAATTACAGATAAATCATGCAATTAGTTACTTTTTTAATTTATATTAATACTCTATGCATGTGTCGTAAGTTTTGATGTGACGGAGAATATTGAAAAGATTTTGAATTTTTGGATGAACTAAACATGACCTATATATAAATGTAAATATATTTTTTCCTAACACAACTAAAAAAATTTAGGCATTCAACCATTTGAATTTTGAAATACATGTAATTTTCGACTGTTTTAAGGCTGATTTTTGTTGATACTGTTTTAAAATGCATACCCAATGCATTTACCAAATTAGGACATAATTTAATAGTGAAACCATCATACATGGTATTTACCTACCGCTGACTTTGTGAAAGAAAAATTAACTTCAAAAAAAATAACGTTTTGAATAGTCAAAAAGGTTAAAATTGTCAAATATTCATGTTCCAAGCTTAAAATCAACTGTATAATCTCTATCTCTACACCTGAAATATTCCTGTCGTTATCGTCAGACGGCAATTATAATCGCTCTGCCTCCCGCTTAATTGCGAGTCCATACACGAGAAAAAAAAAACCAGAGTCCACGTCGAGCCCCCTACCTAGAAAAAAAGCACGGTTATCGGATTAGCGAATCTGTGTGTGATGCTATCTCGTATAAGTTGGAAAGAGAATAAGAAAAAAGTAAAATAAATAAGAAAAAATAAAGAAATGGCAGTTTAGACAGGTACGTATATATCTACTAGAAGAGTAAAAGGCAATAAAAAGTTTTTTTCCTTCGATTACTCTTTGTGTACATGCAAGTATACAACGCATCTACTATGGTTGGGCATGTGAAATAAAATGTTATGAGAAAGTTCATTTTATCTCTGTAAACTACTGTTGGTATGATTTTTCTCCTCTAAATCTAAGCCTAACATCTTACCCCCTAAACTCCCAAAATCAATTAAATTAAGTGCATGACTTGGTTACAAATGGTTTTCAATGCAGTCTCATCTTTTCTATACCTAATAATAAATTGTAAAAATTTCAGTTCACTATATCTTTATATGTCCACCAGATATCAGGTTCTGTATATGACTATGATTACAATTAATCAAACATCGTGTGTGTTATAAAATACAAAAGAGGCAAAATTTTAGCCAAAATTTTCGTCTGGCCCTGACCGTCTTCGACTCGCGTCTAAATCCAAATCCAAGCCGGACAAGAGCAGTCGGAGCGGACGTCGTGATCCCGGACGGAGGAGGCAGACACCGTGCAATCTACCGGAGCTCTTTCTCGGCGGAGCAGGAGCCCGTGCTCCCGGCTCCCGTGGCCCAACGTTTGACCGACGGGGATGGAGATCGCCACCTGCGGCGGCGGCACCATGACCACGCTAGTGAAGGGGAGATGGGACACGTAGAGAGGCCCATGATCCTGGGTAGAGGAGGCAGACACCGTGTAATCCGCCGAAGCTCTTTCTCAACGTTGGGCGGAGCAGGAGCCCGCGCTCCCGGTTCTGTGGCCCGGCGCCTAGCCGATGTGGATGGAGATCGCAAACCGCGGTGGAGGCACCACGACCACGCCTGTGAAGGGGAGATGGGAAGCCGCTGATGTTGGTTAGGGCGCAGCCACCATTGGTGAAGGGGAGGGCATCGCCTCTAGAGTTGCCGCCGGGAGCGATGAGTGAACTGGATCTGCTACCGGCGTGGTTGGGGAAGCCGCCGCTGGCCTACGACAGTGCGGCTCCACATGGGGGAAACACCGCTGCCAAGCTAGGAGGGGAGAGAACCACCGCATGAAGCCACGCAAGCGGAAGATTCTGAATTCCTCTTCTGAAATCAAGCGAGGGCGGTGCGGATAATGACCATATAAAAAATTGAATTAATGACTCTGTATATATCCAAACGGGTAACGATATGCTATTGAACCTGATAGGCTGCGTGTGGAACCGTCCCCTACGCATAATATGGCTGAAGTCTAAATAGATTAATAGTTAATTTTGACTACACCTAATAATTTAAATCTAATTGATTCAAAAAAAATTATACTCCTATCAAAAAAATCTTCAAAGTTCAAGGTTCCTAATAACAAGACGTGCAACGATAATTTTTGAGACTTGGCCAAGGCTCCAATGCTTTAGGCCAATGAAACTTTTCATTATGAATAATTTGATTTAGAGTTTGTTTTTTCTAAAGTGATGCATTATTTGAATAGGCATATTATGATCAAGCTTCAATTTAAGTTAGAGCTCAGTGGCGGAACTATAAACATATGCTAGGAGAGGCATATCTTACTTATTTTGTATATTTAGCCTCTCATTGTATGCTTTAGTAATTATAATCTGTAGTCAGGACGAGAGTCTCCATACATTCAGTGGCGTTGGCGCAGGTTTCAAAACTTGATTAACCTAATGCTAGATTTGTCATAGTTAGTGCTTGTCTCTTACTAAAAGTCTATCTTATGGACCCATGACAACTTCATTCAAAATTATAGCCTTTACATTGTTAATAAAAACTTTTTTTGATAATTTATGATTTTATTATGGTTGTTAGAATTACTTTTTCCTTTTCCCCGTTGCAACGCACGAACACTTTTGCTAGTTAGTTATAATAAACAAAAAATTGGTAAACCTAATAATTGTTTAAATCCTAAAAAATGCCTATAAGCTTCTAAAATTCGAAGGGAAATTTATAGTGATAGACTAGGACATGACAAATCAAAATAAAATATTTAGAACTCATGAAAATACCCCAACATTTTTTTTAAAAAAGGAATAGATTTAGCTCTAGGGCAATGAAAACTATCCACAAAAATTCTATAGACGTATGAATGTGTTTTTGAAACTTGACACAACAAAAACATGAAATGCACCTAGTTGCATAGGACATTAAATGCATGTTGCATTCATGTTGGTTGCATCATATATTTTTGTCATGGAAAGTTTTAACACATTTAGGCACCAATTATAATGTCCCGTGAATTTTCTAAATGTTCTAGTTATTTTCTCAATTTTCTAGAGCTAAATCTAATTTTCGAAAACTTCTAGGGATATTTTTATGAGTTTTAAATATTTTTATCTCGGTGTTCTATCACCATAATTTTCTCATAGTTTTTAGAAGCTTGTGTATATTTTCCATGGTTAATTCTATCAACAATTTACCATTTAGGGCATGATTGGTTCATTTTCAAAAATTGTCATCCAATGATGTGGCAAGTCATGATTTTGCCAAGTATTTAGTTTGCTACCAATACTTGCCAAACTCTCACATTTAGCTTGCTAAATCAATGGCAATGTTTTTACCTAACTTTTGGCTTGCCAAATCTTTGGCATGGCAAATTTTGAATGTCAACCAAGCAGACCCTTATTTTAAGTAGGAAAATATGATATCGACTTGAAAGCCACTGGTAAGTAGTAACAAGGTAAAAGGGACTTCAACGTTATGTTCGCTCAAACTTTTGTGTGGTTGGAGGGTCCAAGTGTGAACAGAACACCAACTTATATCCTCATATATGTTCAAATAAGTTCATTCTTAATCAAGAATTTCATAGCATCATTTTTAAAAATACCATATCGGATATAATATAATAAAACATGGATGAAATGACCACGTTCAATGCATATTTTATTATATAGACATTGAATTCCATACTAATTTAAAGTTGGTAACAGATATAAGGGAGCCTTATTTACATTAAGCTCACTTCTTTGCTCTTATTGAAAATATTGCCATATGACAAAAATGCTTATGTGGCAAGTTATTAGATATAATGATGCTTAAATAAAACTTTCATTGAGATCGGCATAAGAGTTATGGCATGTATATTCTTTTACCTCTATGCCAATATTGATTTTCGCACTACCTTTTAAATTGGATGTGTTTGGTTAGTCGACTGTTGGCAAACTTTATTCTAGATCACTTCATTCAATCACAAATGTAGTTGGTTCATTTATTATTTGGTCTAAGTCAACCTTTACCAAGGATCTATTTGGCATAATTACTATGTTTCTTGTGGCTCCAGCTTCTGCAACAATAGTAACTATAGCAGCATTATTCATATAAGATGTTTCTCTCTCTCCTTACAAGATAAATGTGGAGCTATAAGAAGCCACACTTTATGGATCCTCTAGTAGTGTAGAACTAAAGCTTGAAGGAACTCAGCCAAATGGGGCCAAAGCCTAACTCTAGCTGTTAGTATAAAAAAACTATACGGATTGAAAACTTAAAATGTACATTATTAAATTTGTTGAAAACTACTTTTATAAGGTATAAATAATTTTATTTAAGACAGTATTTATATATATTGGAAGAGAAATTTTACTACGCTTGAAAATAACAATAGCCCTCCATTTCGTTAGATCTAATGGACTGAAAATAGGAAGAACCAAATAAGAGGAACTTCGTGGACCGGAACCAAAAATTTGTGGGCCCGGAACTAGTTTGTAATCAAAATCAAAGAATATTATTGTATTTTTAACATTTTAGAAGCTGCTTCTAATTAAAAAAAATGAACTTGTCCTCAGAATAAAAAAGGAGCTGCTTCTGATATCATCATCAGACCGTGCCCCAAATCTTTGCCAGCTCGTCCTCAAATCGTAAAAACAAGGCACGCCGGCCGGTCGGCGGGATCTCGCAGCGGATAAGGCCGTGCGTGGGGTCAAGGCCATGGCCTCCCGCACTCGAGGTTGCAGCGGCAAGGCACACGAAGTGCCAGGGCGAGCCAGCCACAGGCGGCGGCGGCGTGCTACGTGTAGACGGCGGCGACAGCGGGCTATATAGGAGGCGACAAGGAGGGGGGCAGAGTTCTGGCTACATCTTGGGCGGATGTAGCACGGAGCATGCTGCCCGCATACGCGCAGCAGCGCACAGCACGACGGCGACAGTGGTGCGGCGATGCGAGGAGGTGATGGCGGCAGCGGCGAGGTACGTGGGGGACAGCTCTCCCTCTCGTAATGTTGTTGGCATGATGGTCCCCTGGCTGGCGCACTCTCCGAGCGCGGTCTCTGGCTCGGGTGCTCCCCAGCGCGTGCAGTCTCCAATGGCCAGGCCCTGCAGGTACGTCCTCTCCTAGTTTGTTCATCTTGAGCATGTTATGATGGACCTCTACTGTGGATATATTGAAGATCATTTGAATCTCCTTCCTATGATCAGATCTCGTGTTTTAATTAATTCTCAATGTATTTCTCCTTGTCATGCATAGAAAAGGGCCAATGTTCTGATTAGTGGCCAATCAGTCAACTGAAGTATAAGTAGACGTGAATGAAAGAGGAGAGCTAATAGCTTTGGTGCACTAGCAGTAATAGAGTTGTAGTAGTGCATTTTGCATTAGATTTTCTTACCTGCTGGTGGCACATCATGATGCAAACTGGATACTTATTTTTAGCTGTGCAAGTGGGACTCGTGCATCCAGAGTGAGATATGTTGGCTAAAATAAACAAAGCGAAGCACAAAAGTAGGATAGTAAGCACATACAAGAATTTGTAGGATATGTAAAATTTCTCTGTTTGAGGAATTTTGCAGTGCTTGGATTAGAAAGGTTTATGTAGCCATGTCATTGCCATTGTTTAGTTTTGATGAATGCTATTCACACTTCTGAATAGTATGCATCTTCATTTACTCGTTTGCAGTTGTTGAATTAGTATGTGCTCTGGACCTGAGAATTGGCTTCATAATCTTTGTGATAGGTGTCTAGCTACTCATCCAAGGCAATGCAGGGGAGAGATAGTGATGCCTCGCCAGAAGCAGTGCGAATGCACTAAAGTGGGGGAACTGATGCCAAAGAGTGCTTCTGGAGGGCGTAGGAAAAATTTGGTGAGGAACTTGCACGAATGCTTCATGTGGAAAGTCGATGAGGCAGCGAGGCGGGCGGCAATGGAGACGCGTCGTGGTGGTGACGGTGATGCCGACTCGATTGGCGGCGAGGCAGCGGCCTAGGATGCGACAAGCCGGCGCACTGGGACACGACGGACTCTCGGCAGCAGGGTGGGCGGCGACGGAGATCTCGACAATTCGTGCATTCGTGGAGAGAGCCCTTATAGAGTTGACCCGTAGGAAAAAAGTACTAAGCTGCCCTTAATTAAATTTTTTAACTAAAACCTGCTGCAACGGGAGGAACCGATGGTTCCTCCAAGCACCCTAAAAAATCTCATATTGTAAATTTGTAATTAAAGTTAAATAGTTTGACTTAGGCCCTGTTTAGTTACTCACCTAAAAAATTTTCATCCATCCCATCGAATCTTTGGACACATGCATAGAACATTAAATGTAGATAAAAAATAAACTAATTACATAGTTTAGTTGAAAAAATCGCGAGACGAATTTTTTAAGCCTAGTTATTCCATGATTAGCCTTAAGTGCTACAGTAACCCATATGTGCTAATGATAGATTAATTATACTTAATAGATTTGTCTTGCAGTTTCTGACGAGCTATGTAATTTGTTTTTTTATTAGTTTCTAAAAACTTTTCCGACATCCATCCTTTCGACATATTCGATGTGACATTCAAAAAATTTTCATTCTTAAACTAAACAGAGTCTTAAAATGGTGCCAAATGAGTGGTACTGTATTTGATTGTACTGCTCAAATTTTTGAATGACGTGAGTGTGACCACCCACAGGCCACAGCTAAACGCCTCTGACATGAACAATCGCCATACTTTTGCACTACGGCACCGTGTGCTATTGAACAGCAGCAGTTATGGGGCTCTGTTCATATCTGAGAGATGGGATGGCCAGATGGCACGTCGTCCAAATTTTGTAGGAGCTGAGGCCTTGTTTAGTTCCTGAAAATTTTTGCAAAATGTTTCAGATTTCCCGTCACATCAAATCTTTAAACGCATGTATGAAGTATTAAATATAGACGAAAATAAAATCTAATTGCACAGTTTAGTCGGAATTGACGAAACGAATCTTTTAAGCCTAGTTAGTACATGATTAGATAATATTTGTCAAATACAAACGAAAGTGGTACTATTCCTATTTTGTAAAACTTTTTGGAACTAAACAAGGCCTGAGTCGCTGAGATGGTTTGGCATATACTTTTGGCTTGGCTCGGTTACAGAAATTGCAAAAGGCTAACGAGTTCAAGAATCTCTATGAGCATTGACAAAAGTGTAAAGTAGGATTCGCAAAGAGGACAGTGGACAGGCGTCACAGATTCACAGGCATAATTGTGATGGAATAATTGTGTTTTTGGTAGAATATTTAGAAGGAATGGAATGGGAGAACGTCCCAAAATACCACAATGCAGAAGCTTCACATGGCTTTCATGATCATGGAAGACATCAAACTATACAATCGGGCGTTTTAGTTGCTTTGGGAGCTCTCTGGTTTGTAGCTATCTCGGTGGTTACTATTGCCGTCCCTTATGGCCGGCGTGAGTTCCGTAATCGGCTATGTCTAAATGATGTGTGTCCGGTGTCCCTCGCATCTCATTAGCGATCACTTTTCTTTCGTTGTTTTTTCTTCTTCTCCTTTTTCTTTTACGTGCTTTGTAATTATTCTATTTTTTTCTAATAGAGTGACTAGATAAATCTGTTGTCGTCCTTTGAAAACAAAATAGGCCACACTGTGACTTCTTTCCGAACAATTTGAGAGTTTAGGCCTTGTTTAGTTCGCAAAAATTTTCAAGATTCCCCGTCACATCGAATCTTTGGTTACATGCATGGAGCATTAAATAAAGATAAAAATAAAAACTAATTACGCAGTTTACCTGAAATTTGTGAGATGAATCTTTTGAGCCTAGTTACTCCGTGATTGGACAATGTTTATCAAATAAAAACGAAAGTGCTACAGTAGCCAAAAAGCCAAAATTTTGCCAACTAAACAAGGCCTTAGGACTTGGGTTCGGACACAGCCCTATAATTTGCGTGTCCTTCCCTACGTCCACGACAATATAAAACAAGAAACGAACAAAAACGAAAACAGTGATCCTCATGTCAGAAAAAAAAAGGGGGAAAACTGTGAGGTCTGATAGTCTCATGTCAGTGCAGTACGAGTACGCAGCAAACAGGCCATATCAACTGTTCACACTTTCAAACAAAAGCCAGAAGTTAGCAGCTATTTGAATTCTAGAAACTGGAGACCTTGGAATCTTTTGCAAGCGATACATGCCGCCAAATTACAGGAGTGGAGCATACGGATCCAAGTGTAAGAAACGGATAGCCTTATTTTTGTTCGTTCCATGCATTTCACCGAGAAGATGGGCTGGCAAACACACTCAAGAAACAGTTGTTCTTGAGCAGAGCACTACAGCACCTACCTACATGAATTTCCGTCGTCCAGTGCGCGCAAACTCGCAAGCAACAGAGCACCTCAAAAGCAAGTGCAGGTAGGTACGCCCCCACAGGAACAGGCCACAGCTTTTCCGCAGCCACGCGTGAAAAGGCCACGTCGGCACGTACTACGCCTAAAAAAACGCGTGGAAATCAGCGTCCACGTCGGCTCCGGACACGCCATGATGGATGCCGACACCTGCGGTGCGGATTTTCGAGCCGCTTCCCTTCGTGATCCCTGCATGGACGTGGCGGTAGGTGGTGGTAGCTCGGCAGGCCCAGTCAGGTGCGCTGCGGCGGCGCGGCGACGGCGGCGGCGGCGGCGGTGGCATGGGAGGTGTTGGTGTTGTTGAGCTCGAACCAGACCTGCCGGAAGACCTTGACGATGCAGTCGTGGTGCTCGTCGGCGTTGAGCGACAGGTAGCACGCCAGCAGCGTCTCCAGCTCCTCCGGACGCCCCACCATGCGCTTGCTCGCGATCATCTCCACCATCGACGCCCGGAACGCGCGCTGCGGGTCCCGCGTCCGCCGCACCACCGCGAACCGCTCCAGCTCCGACACCGCCGCCGCGGCGGCGCTAGGCCTAGGGGAGCGCACGCGCACCGCGCCCGCCATGCGCGCGCCGGACGCCGGGGCCTTCGCCGAGGAGGAGGAGAATGACCGCCGCCCGCTGACGACGCGCCGGCGCCGGCGCCGGCGGCTTCGTGTTGTCGTCCGCTTCTCCTCCTCGTCCGTGTCGGAAGAAGGCAGCGGGGGCAGCATCGGTGTCAGCGTCCGCACCGGCGCCGGTGTCGGCGGCGCCGCCGGGTTCGCGGAGAGTGAGACGAGGTGACCGAGCGGAGGACGAAGGTCGCGGTCGCCGCCGACCGAGTAGTGGCGACGGTGGTACAGCTGCTGCCGCGCGGTCGCGGCCTCGGTCCTGCTGCAGGTGTCGTCGTTGCCCACCGAGCGGCGCCGCGGGGCGATGCCTGCCACCGTGTCCCCCGTAGCGTCGTCGCGACGCGGCGGGATAATGCCAGCTGCTGCCTCTGCCTCGGCGGCGGATGATGACGAAGAGGCCAGGCTGCTCCGCGACGCCGACGCGGTGCCGGGGCTCGTGGGCTTGTGGAAGCAAGATGGGAATGCGGTGGCGGCCTGAGCGGTGGCGTTTTTTGCCGCGGGCGTCGCATGCACGGCCTTGGTAGCGGCCACGCCGTTCTTGGCCGTGAGCTTCGCAAGCCATGCCAAGGGCGAGAAGGACGAGAAGATCGCCTTGCTCTTGCCCTTGCTCTCTGGCTGGCGCTCTTGCTCAAGTGGTTGCAGGGATTCCCTCTGCTGTTGCTTGCTGCTTCTAAGCCCCCACCTCATGGCCGAGCGGAGCAACTGGGTTTCTTGGCGAGCTGGCGTTTCGTGAGGTTGGCTCTTCTTCACCTTGGAGTCTGGACAGTGGAGAGTGTGGAGACTGGAGAGTGAAGAGGAGTGTTTGAGAGGGTCTGGGACTTTAAAGTGGGAGGTTTTGGCGGTTCACCGCATGGCATGGCCGCATGGGGAATGTAAGGAGTGGTTGGTGCGGGTGCTATTGGAAATTTGCAACTTTCCGTCGAATAAGAAATGTGCAATGCGACTATGAGTTTGAACTTTGAAGTCGCGAGAGCTTTCTGCCACGCCACGAGGAGTAGGGGGGAAAGTGGCTGTTTCACTTTTTCATGGCGCTTCTTTCTCGTGCATGCGTGCCTCTGGGCTATGCTATGCCTGATTGATTTCCGTGATTGATGCTATTGATTTTCAAGCACTCTGTGTAGGAGTACAAGTGTACAGCATGCTAATGCTGCTACTATCTCTCGCTTTCCTTTTTTTTTTCTTTCTATTAGGGCCGTGCAATGCAGATTAAAGAACAAGTGCCGGTCGTACTGCATTGCAGCCTTGCAGGAGTATGCACAGTGCCGGCCGGGAACTGTGTGCGTGGATTTTGAGTTTACCAAGATCTTGGTCATATCTGTATCACACGAGGAGATTATTGGCTGTGCATGGAACTAGTTTAACTGTTTGTTTAAGCCTATCATCAGTCCCAGATCCTGTGTGGTGCGGAACTACAAGAAAACCCCACGAAGAGTCGAGGATCGACCGAATGCGCCCCAAGTGCAGCTTCGGGAACAGAGAGGATGCTGGATGCCAGCAGCAGGCGTGACCCGACCTTTGTGTGCGTGCGTGCGTGCCTCCGCCTGCGCCTGCGCCTGCGCGCATGGATTTCGCTAGGGCCATACCGTGTCCCATCTTTGCGTGCACGCTCCTATTGCAGTGGCACACAATGACACACAAAAGCACCGAGCAGTGTGAGCGAGCACACACACAATACAGGGAGGAGCGGAGCTCGCGCCATCGACAGACAGCGAAGCCACACCACACAGAACTGCGGAAGCGGCGAGAGTGGCAGACACGCGCAGGCGCACAGGCACAGCGCAGAATGGGAAATTCGGGCAGCGCGGGGCCACACTCCTGGCTCTAGTCCTGTTGGCTACTGTTCTCGTTAGTATTTCCTGCGCCGCCTCTGCCGGTGCGCAGCGACCAGCGAGCACCGCCTGTCGCCCGCCCCGCCCCGCCCCGCCCCGGGCGGCTTCGTTGTTTGAATCGAACGGCGTCCGGGGCGTCCTGCCACCTCATGCCTTTTTCAGTCTTCAGACCGACGACACGACGGCGGTGCACGGTGAACACAACACATTCCGTGGACGGTAATGAGCCTGAGCCCTCAGCAGATGCGGCTATGCGCTGTTGCACGTCAACACCAAGTTCTGGGAACGGTAAGACTGTCTCCAATAATAAATACCCAAACATCGAACTCATTCTATGATTTAAGTCATGTACAATAAAAAAAATCATATACTCAAAACTTAGCTTCTCCAACAGTTAATCCAACTGAAAACCCAAAACCTCCTCCTCCGACAAAGAAGACGACCGGTACAACAATTCCGATAAGGAAGAAGACGCGGACGACGACCCGGAAGACGACCAAAGCGATGAAGACAGCGCCCACACGCTGAGGATGGCGGACGCGGCCACAGTGGCGATGTTAGCAGGCGCACGGGGGAGTTGGCCAGCGGCCAATTCGGCCTAGTGGGTGGCTAGACGACAAGGATTTGGACGCCCGCCGCTCTCACCATCCATCTCGGCTTCTCTACCATGTTCTTGAGGAAGATTGCTCGAGGTAGAGAAAGATGTGTCAGTGAGGCAGGCGAGGAGCGCAGTGGCCCTAGATTCGCCGGAGGCGGCGGCGTTAAACTCGAGCAGCGCGTCACCCACGTGGAGAAGAGGAAGTCGTGGCTTACGGTGGAGATTTGCATTCTCCCATTTGGGAGACACTTATTTGTGTGCTGTCTGCGAGAGTATACAAAGGTGTCTTTGGGTATCAAAACACTATGCATGATCTATTTTAAGTATGGGTTGCATATTTGGAGCTAGGCCTTGTTTAGTTCCGAAAAGTGAAAAGTTTTCGGTACGGTAGCACTTTCGTTTGTTTGTGACAAATATTATCCCATCATGGACTAACTAGGATCAAAAGATTCGTCTCGTGATTTACAGCTAAATTGTGTAATTAGTTTTTGTTTTCGTCTATATTTAATGTTTCATGCATGTTCTACAAGATTCGATGTGACGGTGAATCTTGAAAACTTTTTGGTTTTCAGGGTGAACTAAACAAGCCGTGAAGACCGATCGGGGTCTGCTTGTAGCGCGCGGCAGAGAGTGAAACACGAGTTGGTGCGTTATGCGGTTTGCCTGCTTCTGTGAGTGAAATATTTTTAGGACGTAGTACGATACTTTAGCTCACAATGTTACAGAGGTTGCATGATCCCATCTTTCCAAGAACAAACCCAAGCACTCAGCATTTCCTGCTGCCAGTAGGTTTCCATTACGCGTGGTTCGCTAAAAGAATTGGACGAGGTACCTTGTGATTGAACCATGGCCAGCGCTTACACTTCCGTGGCACAGTGACAGGGGCAGGTCAGCTAGAGCAGGGAGCTGGTCCATGCATCCCAAAGACAGCTTTTCTCCTGCTTCCCACCGGTGAAAGATCATTCAATTCTCTGAATCCCTAGCTACTTTTGCTGATGCAAGATCATCGTTCATTCAAATACTTGGGCCAAGGCAGTCGATTTGTATGTTCGCCGCCGGTCTCATCCATGTGCTCGGTCGTCTCCAGTTCAAAAATCGCGTCCCCTTTTTGTCGTCCTTTTTCTGTCGTAGCAAGCTGTAGCCTCACTTTTAGCCATGCAGCAGCGTGCCTCAAGGGCAAAGGATTCGAATCGGAGTAGATTGGGGCACGCAGCCGTCCTTCCCGTCCGGTTTTGTCCACGACACAGTACCATGGTTTGAAATTTTGAATCGGAGGATGTGAAATGATATACTCCAGGTTGATAGCTGCAAACATGTAGGCAAGTCTAGTCTAGAGTAGCTACTGTTTGTGGTCGTTTTACTTTCACTTTATGACTGTCAATTCACCCAGCAAATAACTTAACTTTCCGGCATAAAGTTTTGATTTGAAACAAAAACCTGTGAAGAATGAAGATGCAACCTGATTGCGGTTCTGAAATGTGCTTTCGATAATTGATACACAATCCTTGATCCTTTCCCATGTTTAAGGACAAATTGCAAGGGAAAAAAAATCCCAGAAGAACAGCCCAACAAGGCCCAGTTATTCTGCTGGCAACCTTGCATGGACTCAGCTTACGGCCCATGAACACCTGATCCATACAGCATGGAGTACTTTCCTTTCTCTTATACTAGTATTTCCGAGTATTTATAGCGCCAAAAGAAGTACATTAGCATTTATACTGCGATGTTTTTTTTAAATTACACAATACAATTCAGATACTCACAAAGTCACAACACATGCATATTCACTCCTATGAGCATGTCCGAAAGACTTTCTGAAGTACTACACCGTGTGAAAAGAAGTACATGAGCATTTATGATGTACACCCCCCAAAAACCAGTTGGTCCACGAAAATAAAACGATGTCTGGACCATCCTCTAAACCAAACCGACAAGACACGAGATAAAAACGAAGACTTGCCTCCCAACGGTGCAGCCGTGCTATCAAAATAATGCCAGTCTCACCGAAGTCCTTGACCAGAGACTCGCTTTTATACAAATGTATATGTATCTTCCAACGCGTATCTTCGGAACGTATACATACAACATACTGATAATCTGATATGCATGGACCGAAGCTACGATGGACGGATGAATAGGTCACGATCCGTCCGCGTGATCTGGTTGTACGTGCGTGCAGTGCAACCACGCGGTTGCTCAAGTCTTCTACACGTACATCTTGGTCGCAGCAGGCATCATGGCATGTTGCGGCTCATGGATTGGCGCTAGATACGCAAGTTGTACGTAGGCTCTACTAGTTGTAGTTGTACCTAAGGGAACGATCAGCACGTTTGACTTGGAAGCAGGGATTGTGGTTTGGGATAAGCATATTCCCATGATCCCATCCCTACTGCTTTTTCCTCTTCCTTTCGCTGCTGTTGCATGAGCCTATCACTTGCGCGGTTGCGCCGACGGTCCGACGTCAAGGCGGAAACTGCGTGCACATCACGTGGCAATGTGTATACTTGCAACAAAAAACGGCATGGGTTCTACCTACGCGAAACTGAACACGATGGTCGATGGTCACGATTCTCTGAGGGGGGGGACATCGCTGTCCAAACACAGCCGCCGAACTGTGTGCACCGGCGAGCAGAGGCGTCCGAAAAAGAAGAGGCCAAAATCAAGGCGGCCAGGGCCAGGGAGCACGAGCGCAGAAAGAAACCAAAGAGAAGAAGGCCGCCGCCGTGGCCCCCGTGGTCCCTGCAAATCATCCAAAACCAACCGAAAATTATCGCGCGCAGGCGAACACACGGAGAGCCGTCCCGCGGTTCCTGTCCACAGCGGATACGCGTGCATGTTGGACGGATGCGCGTCGCCGTCTTATCGCGACCCGCGAGTCAAGCCCCTCACAAGCACCCCGAACCCAACCCAACCCAACCCAACCGGATCAGATCGCGCGTCGCGCCGGGGCCGACGACGGCCTGATGCGGTGGCGCCCACGGCCGAAGGCGAAGCCATCATCCATGGCGCCTTTTCCGCTCCACTTTCTGCCGACGGCGACCCTGTCGCGACGCCCCGAGGCGAGGCCAAGCGCGCAGCGGCAGCGCAGCCGTATCCGCTGGGCGCTGGCTGAGCTATCCGAGGAACGCATCTGCCTGCAGCTGGTGGCGCTGCTGCCTCCCCCCTGGGATCTCAGTGAAGTGCGCGCAAAATTTCGCCAGCTTGTCGCGTCTCTGGTTTGCGGATACTATCACTACCACTACCACTATCCACTTGCACTTCCAGGTCCAGCCATGCGACGTGACCGTCGTCCGATCTTTCTCCGTATCCCGCGTGATTTTGCCTATTCGGGATTTGTGGCGCCGCCGTGCCGGCATATCCTTTGCTATCTCGTCTTGCTGGATAACCAGGGCTCTCTTGTGTTCCACCACTTGTGACTGGTCAATCAAGCCCCACTCACCAACACAACATGTGGTATAGAGTATATCGGTTTTTGGTGTAAGTGGTGGGCTGGTGGCGGAGGAAAGCCGGAAAGTATCTTTCGTCGAAATAGAGGGAAAGCGGCTTTTGATTTTGCCACTACAATACTACGCTTACAATCATAGTAATATCACGGTGGCTTTCGGTTTTTTATTATGTACTTCACGGCATGTGGGCAACATTTGATTCGATCGCGGAGATGCATGCAGACCAATCGGCGACCCAGAAACTAGAATCGGTGCCATCGACCCAGGCCACGTGAATAGTACGTGAAACGCTGAAACGTGATGTTCTTTGCCCCCTCTTGCGATGCTAGGGCAAATTCCTGTACACGTACGGCGGCTATCTGAAGACCCAAGGGGCCAGGCAGGCACATTTGAAACATGTAAAAGGTACAGGCCAGCCGGGATATGCAGGGTCCGGTCTTCTGACTGAGGCACGCTGCTTTTGCGGAGATCCAACCGCAAGTGGACGATGTTCGTACCTTCAGTTTATATTTCCTATAAGCACCAAAAGCAAGAAAACAAAGCCAGGAAAAGGAAAACGAGGTCGTCAGGTCCAGAGCTTTTGTTCCTCGGCACCTGCAGACGGCTAACCCAACTAACTTCAAGTACATGCGCTCGGAATCAGATTAAACATGCGTGTAGGCCTATAGGGGCTAGGCGCTACAAGGCAACAACAAAAGACCCTGAGCTAGTCGGGTGGTGGTATGCTGCTGCGGAACGCTCGGACGCAAAGCAAGCAACCGGAAAAGGAAGCGGCAAACGCATGAGTGCTCAACTTAAAGCGTTAAAGGGTTTATTATCACCAGCACGCACGCAGCATCGTCAGATGCATCGACAACAAAGCAGGCACCCAGCCCTTTGGATCCATCCATCTGCCCGCGAGAGACCACTAAACACCAGCGCACGAGGGTGCCGCTGGGGGATTAAAGTATACTCCAGTTGACACAGAGCTAGGGCCGGAGAGCCGGCTCTCCACTGATGATGCTCGTGCCTCGTGCTATAGAGATCGACGGAGATCGTACAAGGCAAGTTGGTGTATTTATGTGAGGAATCAAGTTTCGGTTGTTTGGAAGAAGTGTTTTTATACACTGGCTTCTGCTATTCTCAGTGCAGGTATCGTGGTCCTTAAGAATTCTTTTGCTGATCTAGGAGAGAATTAGCGAGAAAGAGAAAAATATTTTCTTGGTTCCTAACTAAATCAGCTTCTGCAGTTAGTCTTAAGTCGATTTCTTTTAAGTTTAACCTAAATTTGTTTATATATATAAAAGACTAACATTCTTGACATGAAGTTATTAGTATTATTATAATTTCTCTATACCTATGAAGAAAGTTGTTTTGGACAAAGTTTCAGTCAAATTTCTTGTCGTCGTTCTCGATGATAGAGTCACTTGTTCCCCACTGTAGTATGGGCCAAGCAATGCATGGAGAGGGCTCGTTCTCATGTATGGTGTTGGACATGTGTTGGAGCCATGCATGCTAGCCCCTCTTTACATCGGCGAGGGGAGGAGTGGCAGCGACACCAGTGGCATAATGGAGATCCAAGTAATAGAGGAAAACTGAGCCATGTCGTCAAATTTACAGGCCCTGTTCATAGCTCTAAGTGACGCCTGAATCAAAGTTCCAAATATAGGCAAAATAATGTTTATACTGTAGAGCAAATGTGATATATCATGAATGGTACCTTTCGAACTAATCTTTACTTAAATAGCATCATTCTCTTAGTGTTTTTGAAATAAAATATTCAATAATATGCTCATAGTTAATCTTCTCAAGCAATCCACTCTCAAGCGCTATCGTGCCAAACTATTAAGTATTTCTTGTGTTATTGTAGAACACAAGTATGACTTTAATAGCTTCAACTTAGAAAAGCTTTGCTCTGCTGAGACTGAGTTAACTCCTCAATTCTTTGTGTTCTTTTTATACTTTGGTAACCAGATTCATATTTTCTAAATCAATTTGTAGAGGACATGACTTCAAAAGATGAAAATAATAAAATTAAAATTATATAAGCAGTTTTAGACTTTCATACGAATGATTATATTAGTACTATACAGATGGAATTGAAAAGAAAAAACAATACCTTCAGTCCGCAGGGGGCCTCTGCCTTGAACCTCTTCCCATCGTTGGTGCCTGGTTCACTGCTTGTTAGATAAAAACGCACGAGCGCCGGCCGGAGACAAGATGATCAGATGAACATGAAGCATCGCACCGTCGCCAGACACGCGAAGTCGCCATGAGGGCTGCAGCCTTGCGGAGATGGGAGATGACTGTGCAGATTTGAACTATGTTCTGGCTCTGACTTCACTAAAATACATAGGGTCTTCTACTACTTGGCTTATTTTTTGAGACCCTGTAATTTTTGGGGCCTGTACGGTGGTATGGGTTGCACACCTATGGGCACGTCCCTAGAGGGAATGGAGATGTAGATAACACCAAGATTCACGGATAAGCAAAGAGCAGAGAGTTGTTCAATGCATCTACGTTCTAATTTTGGATTTGGGGCTTTGGCAATTAATGAACATAAGTGCCTATGACTAGGATGCATTTTGTAAGAGTAAAATTACATTGCGTTAGGTCTTGTTTAGTTCACCCCGAAAATCAAAAAGTTTTCAAGATTCTCCGTCACATCAAATCTTTCAGCGCATGCATGAAGCACTAAATATAGACGGAAATAAAAACTAATTGCACAGATTATCTGTAAATCGTGAGACGAATCTTTTGATCCTAATTAGTCCATAATTGGACAATATTTGACACAAACAAATGAAAGTGATACAGTAGCGAAATCCAAAATCTTTTCGTATCTAAACAAGGCCTTAGTCGCATTGCAGCCAAGTATCATCAACGAAATGATTTTTATGAAAATTGAGCACACTATAGGTTTCGGGTGCAAATAGGGTGTGTTCAGAGTAACTTGATGTAGTGTTAGGCATTTGTTTTATCTTTGGTCGTAGTTTTAAAGAAGGTCGAGATGATTAGTTTGATGGGAATCAAGTTGAGAGCATTATTTGGATGCACGCATGTGGTATGTTCTCCTAAGTTAGCTCAACGGTTGTCTTTGTCGGATTTTAAGTTTACGTTCTAAAAAACATTAAATTAGATAAGATCGAACATGAAATTGGTTAAAAATATGCACCAGAACGTGTCGCGAATGATTAAGACCCCCCAATGAATCATTTGGTGGCAGCATAACTTTATCTCGTGTTGTTTCATAAAAAAAAAGAGTGGCCTTCTTTTAGAAAAGCTCGTATGCAACTTATGTGGACAGGCAGGCGACGCTGTGTGGCCTTTCGGGCTTTCCGTTTCGGCTACTCACTATCGCTGTTTTTGCTTGACTGAAAAGTCATAACTAAAATTATTATTTATTGATTTGTTATGCTGCTGAATGGCTGATAGATTTAGCAAATAAGCTTAAACGAACAGAGTGGATGCCATTTGATTGAACAAGATCCGGATCAACGGCAACGACACCTTAAGGACAATTTCAATAGAGTTTATGAATACTAAATAAAATTATGTGACATAGTATTAATAAAAATAAGATAAGATAAAAGTTTTATAGAATGAAATAAAATTTATGGGGATACATTTTATGTGCATTGTTTTCGATACATGAGTCTTTAAAAAAAACAATAAGACAGGCTTACATGCCCGTTCAAGTAACCGTCGGTTGTTGTCAAAAAAGAGTAGCGGTCGGTGATCATAGTAGGAGCCTAGGACTACCTGTTGTTAATTGTTTTTTTGCCTAGGGCCTTCTTTAGGTCATGAATTTTTTTAGGTTTAGCTACTGTAATACTTTTGTTTGTATTTAGTATCTGTTATTTAATTATGAACTAATTAAGCTTAAAAGATAAGTGTTATAAATTATAGACAAATTGTGCAATTAGTTATTAGAATTTATATTTAGGCCTTGTTTAGTTGGGGAAACATTTTGGCTTTGACTATTGTACCACTTTCGTTTGTATTTGACAATTATTATGTAATCATAGACTAAGTTCAAAATATTTATCTCATAAATTACAGACAAACTGTATAATTAGTTATTATTTATTTATATTTAATGTTCTATGTATGTGCCGTAAGATTTGATGTGACAGAAAATTTTGAAATTTTTTAGATTTTAGGGTGAACTAAACAAGACTTTAACGATAACTGCATGGTAAAAGGTAAAATTAGATGTGACAAAGAATCTTGATTTTTTTTAAACGAGGACGAAAATAAATAGCGTCCCGCACGGAGACCGGCTGTTGCTGCCGCGCTGGGCCTGACCTAACAGTCCGACCTGGAATCCACACATAGAACAGGATAAGACAGCTTCGAAATGCTTTTGCATGTACAGTATGCAAAATCCTTCCGTTCTGATGCCGACGCGGATGGGGTGGCTGACACGACGCCGACGCGGACGCAGCTAGGGCGACCGGTGGCCGCCGCCCGAGCGTCCGCTCACAGTTACAGCAGCCTTCACGCGCGCGCGTCGGGGTCGGGGCCGGGGCTCGCCGCAGGGCAACGCCGACCCGCCACCCGCCACCGCCACCACGTGGTTCAACTGTCGCTGGTCAGCCAGCCGTGGCCCCGGCTCTCCGCTCCTCGCCCGCCCTGGTCAACACGTACGACGACGGATCGAATCGCGGACCAGCCGGTTCCGAGTTGGCGCCTGCCAACGACCAGCTAGCTGACCGCGCCCTTTGCGTTCGCTCGCTGGACGACGCGAATCCAGCCTCCTCCGCATTGGGAGGGCCTCCTTGACAGCACCGGTTCGGAGAATACGAGTAATTAAAAATAAACAGACTTGGTTTGGACTGCTTCGTTAAGCGCTGTGCACAGGTCAATTACTTGGATCACCTTCAGATTACATCGACGTCTTCTGTTGTATTCAGCGTCACAAAGTTGGCTCGCCGCACCTGGCTGACAACACTAGGTACGAAATCCAGCGACACACGGCTTGTCTTGGGTTGAAAACGACAAAAGCAAACACTGAAACGATTATATGCTTCTGTGAAGAAAACCGGAACGGTGAAAGTGGCATTTGCATTGTAGTTACAGGCTACGGATGTGAAAGGAAGCCTTTGGATTGCGAATAGGGACGGAGACGGGATGCAAAATAACAGAAAATCGTCGCGATGTTATCCAAAAGCACCACCAATTCGACAAGTTGGAATCGTAAACTGGCCTTATAAAACTGTGGAGTATCTTGTTGAGAACGAGAAATCACCAGGGGATTCTGAGGTGAAGACGGATTTTCGATAATTCCTGTTGTTATCGAGAAAAGTGAAGACCGTGGCGGGGGGAGTTGGATAGAGCAGAGGACGTGGTAAGGAGTCACTCCTCACACGTCACAGCTGACGTCACACGGCCAAAGCGACGTGGCAGTTCCTGTAGACGACACGTTTTCCTCGCAGCCAGGCGCCCACCTCTATAGCCATTGGAGGAAAACATCCAAACCAACCCCCCCAGGAACAGAAAAAATTGCCAACAGTTCTTTAAAGCGGCCCCATTGTGTTGCCCTTCGAACCACCAGCCCCCCCTGGTTTGGACGATCACGGCTGTTGATCATGCCGGCGCGGCCCGAACTGCTCGTATCTGCACCGTCCAGTGGGTGGGCCCTACAGGTGAAGGTGGGGCGCGTGACGCCAGCTGGCATCGGAGGGGGCAAGCGCAACCTTATCCTCTTTTCCCGAGGCAACTGGTCCCTAGGCGCGGTCCAATGAGCGCTAACACACCGACAGACCGATGGGTCCATATGTCAGCGATAGGTGGTCCAGGAGAGGCTCCGCGCGCCGAGACCAACACGCCCGTGGAATATACGGGCGCGTCCTTGCCTTCCCCCTCCCCGAACCTCTCGCCTCGCGCCGGTCGCGTTTCCCATTCCGAATTCGCGAACCCACCACCTCCCCTCTCTCCCTCTACCGCCGCCGCCATCAGATCAGATCAAAGCGGAACACCAACTCCTCCTCCTCCTCCTCCTCCTCCTCCTCTTAGGGTTTGGTGAAACCATCGGCCCCGCTGATCCCAAGGGCTAGGGTTTGTTCACCTCTCGCTTCGAAGCTTTCTCTTTGCTCTGCTCGGTGTTTCAGCCATGATGTCGCGGTCGTATACCAACCTGCTCGACCTCGCGGAGGGCAACTTCGCGGCGCTGGGCCCGGCCGGCGGCAGCGGGCGGCAGAGGCAGGGATCGTTCGGGATGAGGCGGATGTCCCGGGTGATGACGGTGCCGGGGACGCTGTCGGAGCTCGACGGCGAGGACGAGTCGGAGCCGGCGGCGACCAACAGCGTTGCCTCCGACGCGCCCTCGTCGCTGGCAGCGGACCGCGTCATAGTGGTCTCGAACCAGTTGCCCATCGTCGCGCGTCGAAGGCCCGACGGCCGAGGATGGTCCTTCTCATGGGACGACGACTCGCTTCTGCTCCAGCTCCGCGACGGCATTCCCGACGAGATGGAAGTGCTGTTCGTCGGTTCCCTCCGAGCCGATGTCCCCGTAGCGGAGCAGGACGAGGTGTCGCAGGCGCTGCTCGACCGATTCCGCTGCGCACCGGTGTTCCTACCTGACCACCTCAACGACCGGTTCTACCACGGCTTCTGCAAGCGCCAACTCTGGCCTCTGTTTCACTACATGCTCCCCTTCTCATCATCCGCGTCTGCCGCCACCACCTCTTCCTCCGTCGCCCCTTCGTCACCAGGCAACGGTCGCTTCGACCGCAGCGCTTGGGAGGCGTATGTTCTCGCCAACAAGTTCTTCTTCGAGAAGGTCGTGGAGGTAATCAACCCGGAGGAGGACTACGTCTGGGTTCATGACTACCATCTCATGGCGCTGCCTACCTTCCTCCGCCGCCGCTTCAACCGCCTCCGCATCGGATTCTTCCTCCACAGCCCCTTTCCCTCGTCCGAGATCTACCGCACCCTCCCTGTTCGCGAGGAGATATTGAAGGCTCTGCTCAATTGCGACCTCATTGGGTTCCACACTTTCGATTACGCCAGGCACTTCCTCTCGTGCTGCAGTAGGATGCTGGGAATTGAATACCAGTCCAAGCGTGGGTACATTGGATTGGATTACTTTGGCCGCACTGTTGGGATCAAAATCATGCCAGTGGGAATTCATATGGGTCAATTAGAGTCAGGTCTGCGCTTGCCTGATAGAGAATGGAGACTTTCTGAGCTTCAACAGCAGTTCGAGGGGAGAACTGTCTTGCTTGGTGTGGATGATATGGATATCTTTAAGGGGATCAATTTGAAGCTTCTTGCCTTTGAGAACATGTTGAGGACACATCCCAAGTGGCAAGGGCGAGCAGTGTTAGTGCAGATTGCTAACCCGGCCCGTGGAAGGGGTAAGGATCTGGAAGCCATCCAGGCTGAGATTGAGGAGAGCTGCCGAAGGATCAATGGAGACTTTGGCCAGTCAGGGTATAGCCCGGTTGTTTTCATCGATCGTGATGTGTCAAGTGTTGAGAAGATTGCCTATTATACGATAGCGGAATGTGTGGTGGTGACTGCTGTGAGGGATGGGATGAACTTGACACCATATGAGTACATTGTCAGTAGGCAGGGTGCACCAGGATCTGAGTCAGTATCAGAGGTGAGTGGGCCAAAGAAGAGCATGCTGGTTGTGTCAGAGTTTATTGGCTGCTCACCGTCACTGAGTGGTGCTATTAGGGTTAACCCATGGAATATAGAGGCAACTGCAGAGGCGATGAATGAGGCCATTTCAATGCCAGAACAGGAAAAACAGTTGAGGCATGAGAAGCATTACCGTTATGTCAGCAGCCATGATGTTGCTTTTTGGTCAAGGAGCTTCATCCTAGACTTGCAAAGGGCTTGTCAGGACCACTTTAAGAGGACTTGTTGGGGCATAGGGTTGGGTTTTGGTTTCAGGGTGGTGGCCTTGGACCCTCATTTCACAAAGCTCAACATGGATTTGATTGTTAATGCTTATGAGATTTCAGAGAGCAGGGCTATATTGCTTGATTATGATGGAACTCTGGTTCCTCAAACTTCCATCAACAAGGAACCTAGTCCAGAGGTTTTGAGCATCATCAATACCCTTTGCTCTGATAGTAGAAACACCGTTTTTCTTGTCAGTGGTCGAGACAAAGATACGTTGGGAAAGTGGTTCTCCTCATGTCCAAAATTGGGTATTGCAGCTGAACATGGTTACTTCTTGAGGTACGATTTTCCATTTCTGCACAAATGATACTTTTTTTTTTTGTGAACTAGTGGCAGCTGGATCCCTTTCCTCCCTATAATTAGCAAGAACAGTACAGCTGTCTTGTTTTTTCATAGTTATTAATAAACTTTGAACTTACTGTATACTGTTTTAAGTGGCTTGGTTAGTTCTGCAACATGTCAAATTGCATTGCTTACATTCTCTGTGAAACTGAGTAGAGGTATAATGCATCAGAAAAGAGATTAAAAAACAAAACCCTTAATAGTGTTTTGTGGAATTGATGAATTATGAAAGCAGTATTGCTACCTTTCATGGTTGATGGTTTTAAGTTTATCAATTAGCAGTTCAATATTGTTTGGAGACTGTTAAGTTGGTTCTTAATGTTTCCCCTTTTCGGATTGTGTGGAGCATTAACATCACTTAACCTAGGGATTGTATAAGAACGTGAACATGATAGATCAATCGTAGGCTATCTTGTTTGCTAGTTAGTTTTTTAGATAATGTTTGCTAGCTAGTTAATGGCAGTAATTGGTTTAATTGGCTGCTATTGAATTGTCTTAGCTAGAATGGCTCTGCGAAATAAGATTTCAAAATTTTGGTAGGTGGTCTAGAGAAGAAGAGTGGCAAACATGCACTCAGGCCTTGGACTTCGGATGGATGCAAATGGCAAGGCCTGTGATGAATTTGTATACAGAAGCAACTGATGGATCCTACATTGAGACGAAGGAAAGTGCCTTGGTGTGGCACCATCAGGATGCTGACCCAGGCTTTGGATCCTCACAGGCAAAGGAGATGCTTGATCACCTGGAAAGTGTATTAGCAAATGAACCAGTCTCTGTCAAGAGTGGCCAGTTCATTGTCGAAGTCAAACCACAGGTTCGATCATCTTTTAGCCTTCCAAATCCTTTCTTGAAGATCTGTGGTTTCAACTTATAAGTTTGTTATTTATGCCTTAAAAACATTTCATATTTATTTTCACGAGTCTAAAAGGTAGAGTTGAACTGTAGACGATTGAGTTCAGCTAACACCTTTTGTTTTCTCGCAGTTAATATGATAATTAGCTTCAAAAGTTTAAAAGGACCCAGTACAGTTCTTTTTCTTGTTGCAAATACATTGGCTTCATTTTTGTTCAATATTAAGCTAGTGGCTCCCCTCAGTTATAGAAGATCTCATTTGGACCTGTTTTAGATTTTTATCTGGTTGTGGTGAAAGCAACTTTCTAAAAAGCAGCATGGTGATGCTTTTCTGCAGGTTTTAGAATTTTGGCTTAGTAGCCTACTAGCTTGTAGAAAAGCACTATTTTGTTTGCCTTATTGCCTACTAGGCTGTAGTTAGTTTACCACCTTTCTTACCTTCTGTAATTTTTTTCCTGCAAGTGGTTAGTACTAGTGGTGAAGTATAAGTTGATTGATATGGTTTTTTACCTAAGTTTCTTGTATTTACTTATGTAAATTAAAATTGATTCCTTTGTTGTGCACTAATCTGCAGGGAGTAACCAAGGGAATAGTTGCCGAGAGGATACTTGCATCAGTGAAGGAGAGAGGAAAGCAGGCTGATTTCGTATTGTGCATCGGCGATGATAGGTCCGATGAGGACATGTTTGAAAATATTGCTGATATCATTAATAGGAATGTGGTTGATCCAAGAACATCGCTGTTTGCGTGCACTGTGGGACAAAAACCAAGCAAAGCCAAATTCTACCTGGACGATACATTCGAAGTGGTCACTATGCTGAGCGCACTTGCAGATGCCACAGGACCTGAACTGGAGACTGATTCGGCTGATGAATTGGCCGCATCTATCTCTTCACTTGATATTGGTGACGAACAATCAGAATCCAGTGATAGACCAATTGGAGGGTCTTAGCCAGTTTTCTCTTGCATTTTCAGAATATGATGATTGTTTCAATAGTCAATTCTACACGATTTTCTGATGGATATGAAGTTCGACTACTAACAACTGGTTCTACGGATGCTCCAGAGGGAAGCTTCTTAATCTGCTGTACTCCAAGTTTCTCCAGTTGGGCAAGATAGTACAGTCTGTTGCTGCAAGGCGTAGATCCATATGTTCATAGCTGACTCGCCGACTTTCTTGGCACATTCTTTCACTTTCTCATTTCTGGTTGAAGTAAAATGAAAGCCTCGCAGAAGGCAAGGGAACTGTGTGGCTGAAGTGATTGTGGGGAGGTATAGGAGTGGCAAATGTGAAAGGAGCACGTGCGGAGCTTGTGATATGATCCCGTATTAACACGACGTTACAAAGTGGTGTCACTTTTTGAACTATCAGTAGTAGCAATCTCAGGGGTGAGGTTTGAATTGATTAATTGATTCAAAGCCGGATCTGGGCTCCTCTCTGATGGTTTTGCTCCTACGTTTTCCCCTCATGTGCGTGTTTTTTTTAAAAAAATAAATTTTCTGGGGTTACGTTGAGAAATACCTTTAGGTGGAAGATAGCATATTTTTAGGCCTACTTGCGTGTCAATTTTGATTACCATTGCCAATCAGCGCTGGATGCTTGGCGATTATGTTGGGCGTTGTGTGGCAGCTTTGCTTGTAGTAGTAGCAAAGGTTTTATGTGGACTTATCACGTTCTTGCCCTGTTTAGTTCCCCATCTAAAATTTTTTCATCCATCCCATCGAATCTTTGGACACATGCATGGAACATTAAATGTAGATAAAAAAATAAACTAATTACACAGTTTAGTTGAGAATCGCGAGACGAATCTTTTAAGCCTAGTTACTCTATGATTAGCCTTAAGTGTTACAGTAACCCACATATGCTAATGACAGATTAGTTATGCTTAATAAATTTGTCTTACAGTTTCCTGACGAGCTATGTAATTTGTTTTTTTATTAGTTTCTAAAAACCTCTCCCGACATCCTTCCGACACATCCGATGTGACACCCAAAAAATTTTCGTTCCCAATCTAAACAGGCTCTTACCCTTCCATTTCTTCGGATAGCACAGACAACCATTTAGTCTTTGTTTAGTTTGTCAAAAATTTCTGGGTTCGGTTATTGTAACACTTTCGTTTATATTTGATAATTGTTGTCCAATCATAGACTAATGATATTCAAAAGATTCTTGTAAATTATAGCTAAATTATATAATTAATTAACTTTTTAGCTATATTTAATACTCCATGCATATATCTAAAGAATCTTGAAAAATTTTAGAAACTGAACAATGCCTCATGCTATCGTGATCGTGATTATATTCCTAGGCCTTGTTTAGTTCCTTCGCGAAATTTTTTCGCGACACGGTACCACTTTCGTTTGTTTGTGATAATTATTATCTAATCATGGACTAACTAGACTCAAAAGATTCGTCTCGTAAATTTCGACCAAACTGTACAATTAGTTTTTACTTTCGTTTATATTTAATACTTCATGCGTGCGTCTAAAGATTCGATGTGACAGCGAAGTGATGCGTCTCAGAGCAGATTTTACTGGACGTTTGACCAGCATGAATTTTCTGCTGGATAGAGCAGACAGAAATCATGGTAGAGTAGGCTGAAAGCTGAAACCATGGACCGGCCTAGGTACAGCCGATATGAAATACAGGCACTTGCACAGGACCAAGTGGTGGCACCTTAAAAGCCATGGACCGGCCAAGGTATTTATACCAGCCGAATATGCATATTGCACAGCACCATGCGTGGTGGCACCTTGAAATGCATCTGCGAGCATGGAAGTGCAAAGTGCATCTCAGCACGCTAACCTACCTACCATGCACATTGGCACGCTGGCCCCTGTAATTGCAAACATCGTCGCAGGCTTTCTTCCCTTGTTTGCTGATAATAAACCATGATAAAAAATACCGTTGACTGATTTATTGTGAAAGAAAAACACTACTGAATAGCCGGCACATTCAGTTGATAAACTCAAACGCCATATGGGCTGGTACACACCGACACTAGAAATTGTAGCTGGCGCATTGTAAATACAGTACACCGTACTTTCTTGAGTATAGTGGACGCTGGAGCAGTGCCGTGCTTGATGCGTTAGCGTCAGCAAGTTGATCTGGTCAGGGGAGAAACTGTCAGCAAGTTGATCTGATCAGGGAGATGCAGCCAGTGGGCCGAAAGGGCATTCTGAACTTCTGAAGGCAGGGGAAGCATTCCCTCCCACACCACGTTCACGTCGTTAGGTCAGTCATGGACAAGAAAGGACGACACAATCATCATATTCTAAACATTTGAAAGAAGCAAATCCATATGATTACGGACCAAGCATAACCTATGGGATCCTAGGCGGGCATAAAGGTCTATCATTCCACAAAGGTCTAGTTTAGTTCGCGAAATTTTTTAGGCTCGGCTACGGTAGCACTTTCATTTGTATTTGATAATTATTATAGACTAACTAGACTCAAAAAATTCGTACAAATTACAGACAAACCGTGCAATTATTTTTTTTAATTTATATTTAATGTTCCATGCGTGTAGAGATTCAATATGATTGGGAACTAAACAGGACCAAAGCTGAAAACAACCTAAAAGATTTAACATTCTGGCACTATACCTGTCTCGGAATCGATCTTTAATCTACATAGATACTACTATTCAACAACAAAGTGAATATTATCATCTACATATATAGCCACGTCGACAAACCTGAAAAATCATAGAAGCTGTGGACAGCAGTACCAAGAAATGTCTACTGACCAAGTATGAATGCAGCACTCCTAACAAAAGTATATTATCAACTAGTCTCTGCATCATTCTTAACACGACCAAAGTACAAGGGAAAAAAGTATGACTACAAATTCGATGTCAGTCAACAGGTGCAGGTGGCGAAGATATGATACACTGCAAAGTACATGTCAGAGGCACCAACGTCCTATGTGTTTCTGTACTAACTGTTTTTTCACCTACAACTACAAGTAATACAAACAGTCAGGTTTTCTCCACCGAGGTAAGATGCCCCAGCTTTTCTGTCATCTGTTCAACATTCTTCTTTCCCCACCAAAATTTTTCCCGATCTCCTATTCTCGTCTGATCGCCTTTATCATCTCCATCTCGCCTTTCTGATTGGGCCTCCTGATGTGCATCAGAACCAGGCTGCTCAGTGAGGAACTGCTGCCAAAAGCCATCGTTTACCCCAGTTGCTGCATGAGGAGGCTCCTCGACAGGTTGGTCCCTTGATAGACCAGTTTCTGTAACAGCAGGCTCCATATTAACATCAATCTCAGACACCTTAGTTCGTGGATCTGTACAGGACTGCATTTGAGGGAGGGGAGGACTTTCTGCGCAGCTAGTTGAACCTGTTACATCACGAGAAGAGAGCGAATCACCTGCACCAGCTGAAGATGTATGCATCCTTGACACAGGTGATGGTACATGGGGATCACTTTCTCCGGATGAATGGAGCTCCGTGATAACAACAGCAGATGAAGGGCCAGGGAGACCATCATCATATGAAATATTAAATGCTTCACTCGCTTCCCGAAGGAAACTCTCCAATGAGTTCAAGGAAGATTCCATTTTGTCAAATGATTCCCTGCAAGCCGGTGGGTCCGTTAAGCCCCCATGCACAATCTGGTTCCCCTCAGTATTTGCATCTTGGTGGAGAGAAATAGGTATTGGTAGTCTCCTTTTCTTTCCATGATGATCAGGTTGCTGCACAAAGCTAGCTAAAAATCCTGGTGCTTGTACAATATCCCTGACATATGCCATCAGATTCTTCTGCCGATCCTCCAAAAAGATCAATTTATCTTCTAGGTCCTGCATTCGTTTCTCTGTAACAAGTTTCTTTTGTGCATTGTTTTCAAGCTCTGAGGTGAGAGCTGCATTGTCAGACTTAAGCCTTTCGATCTCCTCCTCATAATCCCTCCTTTCAGTATCTGCTAACGGTCCAGAACCAGTGTGCGATGAATGGCTGAATATAGGCTTGCGCCTGTGTATATTTTTCAGTCGGTGCTGTTGTCCCCTAATGAAATCCTCATTTGCAAACTCCCATTGTTCAGGATCAATTTTCCTAAAGCCCTACACAAGAAGCAGCAGGAAGCTATTACCACAACATCACAAAAAATATGAGTCGTCAAGGCTCATAAATCAGAAGAAAGATGCCACTTCAACAGCGTTAACTGTCAATAGCACTTCATTTGCCAAAAGGTCCACTAATTCTGTTGAGTTAACACTTAACATCACATCATCTGTCAAAAGGTACACTAATTCTGTTGGGTTTAGAAAAGGAAAAACATCTCACCAAGATAACTGAGCATATACTGGATATATAAGGCAAAAATGGACACATGGAATTAAAGCTATCGCCAAATTGCCAATACCCAATGGGCTATGCTATAACAAGAAAACAATTCATTCGACCTAAGACGATACCCCTAAACAATTGTTCTACTATATATAATAAGGCTAACAAAATTCGCCCCCCCCCCCCCCCCCCCCCCCGCCCCCCCAAATGCCAAATTGTAGAGTTTTCGCAAAGGCGCAACAGCCATAGCTGACAGTAGCACGCCGCCATGCATCCCGATCGACCAAAACCGCAGGTGGACAAAGAGGGAGGGAGACGGGGCGACGAAAAATGAAGGATCGCGCTGTGCTGGCTTACGTAGGTGTTTAGCTGCCGCACGAAGCTGGAGAAATTGTTGTGCTTGAAGTACTTGGGGAGCAGATCCCTGCAGAACTCTGCCTGGTTGGCGACGACGAAGCTGGTCCCCGGCGGCGTCCACGCCACGACGGCGTCCGTGGCCGGGTCGTCCACCATCTCGTACGTCTTGCTCAGGAAGGGCGGCAGCGAGGACGCTCCCCCGCCGCCCGCCTCCATCCCCTCCAGACCACCGCCTCCTTCTCCTCCACCTCCTCCTCCTCAGGCTGCGGCGGCGGGGGCGGCGGCGCGGCGCATGCCAGGCGTGAATTGTGATCCGAGGCGGAGGCGGCGGTGGCTCAGGGGCTGCTTGCTTGGGTTTGGTTGGTTGGTGGCCGGGAGAAGGGAAAATCTTCTGCCGCTCGGAATCGGATTGGTGGAAATTTCCAGAAGGCTACTCCAGATTGCTGCGTGGGCCTCGACCTCGACCTCGATCGCGGAGCCGGAGCCGAGAGCCGGAGCCGGGCGGCGTCCGCCCGTCAGTGGGCGGTTTCTGGTTGGGGCGTTGGGCGGGTTGGGTTAGGTAAGCAGTGACGCGTTCAGGCGCCCGCGGCTTGTGGAGGCGATGCCATGGGGGAGCCGTGCGAGATCGGGCCTCAGTGGTTGGATACCTCTCCCCCTTGACTTCCGCCGGCGGGTTGACTTCCTCGAGATCTCCACCTCGCAGATATGCCCCCTGTGCAACCATTGGCGCCGCGTCGCTCTGCAACCGCGTGATCCGCTACCGTAGGATCTGAGAAAACAAAGAGCTTGTCACCGCTTGTCTGCATCTATTTAATTACTTAATTTAATAAAGTATTCTCAGTACATTGAATCATGATTTTTTGCACACACATTAAAAAAAGGAATTTTTCCCACGCCTCTCACGTATAACTGTACCCGTAGCGCTAAAACGCACAGCCGAAGATGCTGATCATCTTTAATTCAGGCCTCGTTCAGTTCGCAAAATTTTTGAGATTTCGACACTGTAGCACTTTTATTTTTATTTGACAAACATTGTTCAATCATGGAGTAACTAGGCTTAAAAGATTCGTCTCGTGATTTACAGATAAACTGTGTAATTAGTTTTTGTTTTCATGTATATTTAATGCATTATGCATGTGCCGCAAAATTCGATGTGATGAGAAATCTTGTAAATTTCTGAGAACTAAACAAGGTCTCAATTCATTGCGTTATGTTATGTAGCAGCAAGAAACACGACTACTCTCTCTGTACCTAAATATTTCTCATCCGCGTTTTTCAAAAATTAACTTTCACTAAACATATATTAAAAATATTTATATGTATGGTACATAATTAATATCTTTTTTAATGATAGATATTTAGAGATGGAGAGTGTCGTATCCTAGTCACAAGATAGGAGTACGAATTCAATCCATTACTTTACTTTATGTAGCAGCAAGGAATGCAACCAACTCGTAGCCTTTTTTTTTTCTTTGGATTACGATCGGATTCGAACTATCTATTTATCTCTAGGCCCTCACAAGTCTAATTCACAGCAACAAATGACCTAGGTCTAGTCAATATTATTTCACTGTAGTTTGCCATCATCGTTCTGTTCGTTGTCGATTCGACTGCAACTTCAAATCTTATTGGACGTAGACGTGTTAGCATTATGACATTATTGTATTTTAAGGTGTAGAGATTTCCTTGTTTCCAAAATAAATCATTTTTAGTTATCCTAAGTTAAATTATTTTTAGTTTTATCAAATTTATAGAAAAAATATTGATATTACAACATCAAATTAATATCCTAAGATACAGCATAAAATAGATTTTCATAGTCTCATCGTTTGGTGCAATAGATATTGTTATTTTTTGAGATAAAGTTAGCCAAACTGATAGTTTGACTTAAGATGATTTTAAAAGTTAATTTATTTTGGGACGGAGTAAAAATTATGTGTGTGAAGCGTGCTTTGTTGCTATGGATTAGGAACTAACACGAGGTCAAGAGCTCAAGGTACAAACTTCGATTAGCATCCTTCTGACCACCCATATAGGTCCTCCTCCATGAAAGGCCATAGAAGGAAGCACTGTGCACTCACTATATCATATACAATCTCTAACAAATATAACCCTCAGCTATGCTTATGCGTATACCCTAGGTGACCAAATCATTATTCATAAGGCAATTTGCCTCTTTTAATACAAACACGATTGCGTTTTACGTTGGCAGCACAAAACGTCACCTGTATGTGGTATTTTCTTTGATGTTTCCATGTGACGTTTTCCAGCATTTCCAGCATTCAGTTATAGTGTGTTTGGTTGGTGAAATGATGTGATAAATCATCATGTCATTCTCTAGTTTTTATTTGATTTGTGGAATAGAATAAGTTGATCAATGATCACCATACTACCTACAAGCTAATGATTAGTATTAGTACGAGAAATGATGGCTTTCCACTAAATTTGAGGAATAAACTCACGATGCATCACTCCATCTAGGATAAATTGTCTCAAAGTAAACACGGTGTTACATTCCCAACCCAAGATATAGGTCACATGAGGAAGCACAAGACTATTCTATATTCTACAAACACAGAAGAAAATACCACACCCCGCCACCCAAGAAAATTGGTTATGAAAACAAAGAATAACTTTATAGCAAACTTCCGAATTTAAGTTGCAGGCCGAACAATGAAACAATCTACCACCTCATATCATGTCAGGTCAAAATTACAAACTTCAACTAGAAAAATAGAGATTTCACGTTGATTTAAACTGTACCAGATTACATGACTACTCATTGATAGAAATATGACTGAATTTCATGCTTTGGTAAACATCCAAATTACAAAGAGGATTTATACTCCCCCCTGGTCAGAGGCATGATTATGAAGATGACATTCAAAACAAAGGGCAAAACCTTCTGGGGAGGAAATCGTCACTGCATCCTTTTCAACCGATGGAATTCTCTAGCCAGTTTTTTGTATTCTTTTATCCCTGATTGGGAGTGGGACAGGTTTTTGAGCCTCGTGCGGATGTTCTGCCCCTTTGTATACCTTGAGGTGGGTAAATAACCTTCTTCCCAGCTGCAAATTGTCCAAAAAGATGAGCAGATAAATATAAAATAGAATAAGTATATGGCACATGATGAAACTAAGTTAAATTAAATTTGCCATCAACATGAAGAATAGAATGGCTAGGGCCTAGGGGGAATGCTTCAGATAACAAGATATTTGCCTGCCAGAATGTGAGTTTCAGTAAATGCAACCATAATACCCAACTATTGAACTAAGAAGCAATTTATTTTGCAAGAAAAGGTTAAAAGACAATCTTTCCGGAGTTCATGCAACACACCTTTGTGAACTTACACAAAAAAAAAATGAAAGGAAAAAACTTGACAAGATAATTAACTAATTCAATCTGAACTTGTTAATTTTGTTCAATAACAGCATTCCCTTGAATTTAGGTGATTTATTCTGAAAGTCATGCTTTCCGAGGGAGGCACATGCTGATGCTTGAGCAACACTCTGACCCCAATACACTTCACCATTAACCATCGTAATTCTCAATCTCAAAAATATTTCCACAGCTGCTAACTAATATCAAGTTGTAATTTTTGGGGACTCAAAAGAAAGGTCACCCAGAAATTCAGTTATTTTCATATTTGGTATACATTATTACATGTGCACTAAAACGAGAAAGAGAACATGTAGACCTGAGGCAATCAGCTAGTACAAGATGGTGTCTTACCCTGCCCTTGGGGAGCATCCCACGAACCGCATGCTCGACGATTCTCTCTGGAATTCTTTTCTGAAGTTGGTCAAAAGTTTCTTCTTTCATCCCTCCAGGCCGTCCAGAGTGCCTCCTATAGAGCTTTTGTGACCGCTTTTTACCAGAAACAGCAACCTTCTCTGCATTGACCTATGTGAACATAAAATTGTTAAAGACTTTCAGCGTAGTAGCACAATAATGCATAGCATCTATGTGGTAATGAGCCTTCAGAGATACACCAGTTACAATAGGACTATGCTAACATAAACAAAACCACAGTTTCAAGATTATTTGAGGAAGCTTATTCGACTCAGTATCAAATAACCTGAGGGAAATAGAATACCATAGCGTGTATACTAACACTATAGGTATCGAGAGGATGCTTACCACAATAACAAAAGCTCCCATGTCCACACTGGGAGTGTAAGTGGGTTCGTTTTTTCCCCTGATATGTACTGCAATGGTGGATGCTAGCCTGCCTAGAATCTTGTCTGTTGCATCAACAACATACCATGTCTTCTCTGTGGTTACATGATCTGCAGCCTTAGGATACCAGGTTGTATTCCATATGTCCTGCAAATTAAATTACTCAATCAGATTTCAGTACGACACAGGTACTTCTGGAGTAAGTAACTCATAAGAAGAAAGAACAAGGCATGGTACCAATGAACTGTTCACATTGTGCCCATACTAACTGATCCTAAACTGTAACAATTATGAACAGGCTGGTGGGCAACCAGAGCCAAGGTAACCATCGCACATGTAGTTCGAAAATGTAATTTCTCATACGACATCAATTTACTTTGACTTCCATCTCCTATTAAGCTAATTTCTACTTAATTCTCTCACCATAAACAGCCCATGGCTAATTTTGGATGTGATGGCTCATGGCAGATAACATATATAATGTAAGCAGTAATATTGTAATTTGATTACTCATCAGCATGCACATAAAAGGTTAACCTGAGGTGGATCAAGATGACCTCGGTGAAACACGAACAAACTGGGATTGACTACGATTCTGTAAACGAGCTATGAAAGTGTGCACATTGTTTCAAGAGAGGAAAGAGAGGACGTCGTACGGGGCCGCAGAGCTCGTCTCCCTCGAACATGAAGCGCTGCTCGCGGGGCACGAGCGCGGAGAGCGGCTGCCTCTTCTGCTTGTCGCTCTTCTCGCATCGCACGGCCAGTCCCACCGGGGCGGCCCGGCGCGGGCCCGCGAGCCGGGTCAGGCGGCGGTGCTGCCGCGGGGCGAAGGCGGAGGAGAGGAACGTAGGGGAGGCGACGGCCGTAGCCATTGCGGCACGGCGAGCGAGCAGCAGCAGCAGCAGGATGTGGTGGTTGTCTCAGACGGTTGGTTTAGTGGGACGCGGCCATTTTTAGGCGAGATGGGGAGCGTCGAGCGGATAAGGGGATAGGACATACTCCTAGGAGACAGGAACAGGGAAGGTTAACAAGAACATTTGGGCTTCATAGGCCCAGAACAAAATGCAGATTTGGCCCATTATGACACCTTATCAGCTCAGCTCATCTGAGATTCAAACTGAAAATAAAGGGGGGTTCCGTCTCAAAAAAGAAATTCAATGCATTGCGCAAAGAAGAAAAAAGCAATAGAAAGACATGGCCAACAGCTGCGCTAGTCGTTGAAGAAAACAGGGCTGCCCAATCAGAAATTTGGCTTCCTCCTGGCTCCACACACGAGCATATTTCATTCAAGGACACCGTTAACGCGTGATGATCCCTAACCTGCCGAAACCCTAGCCGCCGACGTCTTCTTCTTCGTCTTCGGTGGGGCGCAGGCACGATCGTGGGCAGGAGGAAGAGCATGGGAACGGAAGAGGAAGAGAAGGCGTGGGAGCAGGTTGTGCTCTAGCGCAACAGTTGCATATTTGCATTTCCCTAAATGATTCCTCTGCTTCCACACTAAAACCATTGTCATCCAGAGGCATTCTCGAATCCGAATAAAATGATGGGAACAGAAAATCTCCATTGCTGCACCGCGACAGCCATCAGCAGCAGAAGCCGAATTAATTGATCATGGACACCATTTTCACATGTTCAACACGTCAGGAAAGAAAAAGGGGGCAGAACAGTGTTCGTTCTCTTCTAACCAAAGAAAACTATATCTTTTACATATAGTGGCAACATCATGTGATTGTATGCAGTAAATCAACAGCTTAACGTGTTTCAGGTTCAGATCCGTCATACCTTTACAGGAAGAATGCAAAGATAATAATATACAACAACAAAATTGTGAACCAGAGATGCCGACGATTAGAACCATATGTATATCAATGGTTAGTTGACTACCAGAAAATGAATTGGGGGGAACGTTACGAAGTAGAAGACTCTGGAATTGTCTGTGTAAGAGGTTTTACTTTCCTTGTGTGACCCAAACTATTCACAAGGTCCCTGCGAGTGCATACAGGAAACATGCTCATTCCATGCATGTTTAGTCGCCACAAAACATATGGAAAACTGAGCTGATCACGAGATGTGAAGCGAACCACTTCATTAAACCAAGCACACATGAAATGGTTCGGTGCAGGGGTGAGTTCCCTCACAATAACAGAGGCTTCCGCTAGAGCTGAAAATCAAACAGGTAAATTTATCATATCAGACCTGCTTCACAGTTCGCAGATCATATACAGAAATATTCAGCAGGAGCACAAGAATAATTGTTTGAGAAAGATTAACAAACTGACCTTTCAGTCCGTGCAATCTTTTTGTGTCCGGCATCCCATCTTGACGATACTGAGTCAATTGTACCTCTACCTCTTCAGGAGTAGCCTTGTGCTTTTGAACAATAGCTTTCCCCTCATCATATATGTTACTCCGTGCTCCATGTTCAGAGATAGCAAATGTAGAGTTTGTCCTCCAAAGAAGAGCTTCCAGCACTCCTATAGGATCCCTTCGAAATTGGTATTTAGAATCAACCCATATGGAGTACCTTGCCTCTGGGAAAAGCCGATGAGTCAACATCTGCAAAAATCATGTAAGGTGATTTGGTATCAGAACACACGCTGTTGTCCAATCCTAAAAAAATCAGGCTTAGGAAAGTGAGAATGATAATAGCAACAAATTACTTTACCCATGTTTCTATCCTGACAAATTGGTAAAGAGGATAGATTATGGCATCTTAAGGTTTCTACCTTTGGTATCTTCCCATTTAATCGTTGATCTACAAAGGGGAGGCTCCTGACAACAATGATCCGCCACCTTCCTATCATGCCATCATCACCAATTACCTTTCCTTCAGCTTCCTGAGTTGATCGTGTCACTTCATCCCAGAAAGCCACATAGCAAACCTGCTTTACCACAAGACCATGCAAACTCGTATAAGCATCAAATGTGATGGTTTACTCTGACGTTCAGTTCTGAAAATCTTGGAGGATGCAATACCCTGCCAATAGAAGAATTGGTCATTCCAATAGGTTGGTATAGATCATCCCCACCACCAAATGCACAGGTAGACACAACAATTTTACAGGCTCTCATGTATCTCCTGTCCTCCTCAGAAATTTTGAAGCCACCATTGTCGCTGTAGAAACCACAATGCACACTAACAGTCTCATTCAACTGCAGAAGTATGGAAACACGTTAAACATGTCATGGAGGCGCAGCTTTGTTACAGCAAAACAGTACACATAAGTAAGCGCTACAACCTTGAAGCTATCTTCTCTTTCAGCAAGTGTCTGAAATCCTGTAAACAGGTTAAACCTTGTTGCTTCCGCATGTTGCAGCAAATATGTAGAGTTTGCTTCAGAGTGGTACGTGTCATAATCATTCTCATCAGATTTGTACGTGATTCCGTTCACCACAGAATCGAGTCTTGTACCCTCCGGGAACACAAAATTTGCCAAACTTTTGGGGCTAAGGAGCTTCAAGCAAGCTGTCAATATCAACGACGCGAAAACTAGTCATGCCACTGTTAACATGCAGTTGTAAGTGAAGTCAAACTAATAAAGAGGCTAAAGACTCTAGTATCCAAGCCAGGAAAAGCTTACTAATCTGTGATCTTTCAGAACATCACACGAAAAACGATCTCTGGCTAATAAGTAGAAACGGGCACACAAGCATCTTCACACTCCTATTCTGCCTGATGTGTCACTACTTTGTCAGCGTGCAAGATCTAAAATGTTCAGATCAATCGCCCATGAATATCTAATTAGTTGTGCAAAAACAGCAATCAGCACCGACAAAAGTACGGCATATCGCCGCGCAATGCAGCACTCGCGTTACCAATTAGCCACACCAATTCCTTGTTAAATTTAGTCAATTCGGTACCAAACCTCCACTACAATCGCCAGGGGCACGGGGGAGTAGGAACAGTTTATGCGTAGATCGAACTAGAGTAGGTGGGGGGGAACTCACGCTCGCGCACGCCATGGACGAGGTGTGTGGTCGGGTCGAGCCGTCCGAGGCTGGAGACCGGTGGGGCGGGGCCCGGGGACGAGGCGCCGCGGAGCCGCGAGGCCTCGAAGAGGAGGAGCGCGACGGCCGGGAGGAGCAGGAGCACAGGCCACCACCGCGCCACCAGCCGCACCGCCCGCTGCCCCAAGCTACGCGCTGCCGCCTTCCGTCTTACGGCGCGCGGTCTCCGTGTCGGTGCCGCCGAAGCAGCGTCGTCGTCGGAGACCGTGATGGAGATGCTTCGGATCGTCGACGACGGCATCGGGAAGGAAGGAAGCGGTGGCGAAATGGTGGCCGTGGTGGGTTTGCCATTTAGCGGATGGGTGGGCTCGTGGCCTGGGAAGGGAAGAGAGAGCCCAACCAAGGCGGGCCCATCTACGACGCTTCGGCACTTTGGTGGGCCATGGGCCACGGCCGCCCAAAAATCTCGCACAGCACCGCAGGCGGCGACATTTGTCCGTCGCTACAGCTGTTTCAGCCATCTGCCACCTCGGTCACATGCCGTCCGCCACGTCGAGACCACGAGCTCCATACGTGTCACGCCCAGCCAATTCCCGACGTCTCCGGTCTCGTGTTTTAAAGAATCGCGCCGGTCTGATGTCGTGACACAAGGGCAAGGCTGAGCAAAGCGAGCTCGATCCAATATACGATGGCGTCCAGCGACGGGAAACCGGTGCCAACCCCGGCCTCTGAGGGCGGCACCGCGCCGCCGGGGCAGCCGACCACGGTGGCGTCGAAGGTGCTAGACATGGGCGCGGCGGCGATGCAGTCGCTGCGGCCCGTGAAGCAGGTGAAGCAGCACGTGTGCACGTTCGCGCTGTACTCGCACGACCCGAAGCGGCAGGTGGAGACGCACCACTACGTCTCCCGCCTCAACCAGGACTTCCTCCAGTGCGCCGTCTACGACTCCGACAGAGCCGACGCCCGGCTCATCGGTGCGTGCACCGCCGTGTGTGCACCCATATCTTATCGTCTTTGCCATGTGTGCTCACGGCCAAGTACACTGCCGCATATATATATATGTGTACGAGTCTTTGATGAACTGCATGCATGTAGGCGTGGAGTACATCGTGTCGAGGAAGATCTTCGACTCGCTGCCGGCGGAGGAGCAGCGGCTGTGGCACTCGCACGCGCACGAGATCAGGTCAGGCCTGTGGACGAGCCCGCACATGCCGGTGCCGCTGGAGAAGGCGGAGCTGGACCACCTGGCCACCACGTTCGGCAAGTTCTGGTGCACCTGGCAGGTGGACCGCGGCGACCGCCTGCCGCTGGGCGCCCCCCCGCTGATGGTGTCCCCGCAGGCCGACCCCGCCGCCACCGTGCGCCCGGACCTGGTGCGGAGGCGAGACGACAGGTACGGCTTCTCCACGGAGGAGCTCCGCGTTGCTAGGGCCGATGTCGAGGCGCCCGCCGAGGAGCACCCGGCGCAGCAGGCCGACTACTGGCTCCGCCACCGCAAGGGGTTCGCGGTGGACGTCGTGCCGCACGAGATGAAGCGTCACGCGGCGTTCCCGTGAGCGGTGAGCCGCCAGCCGCGTGTGTGCAAAACCAGTACTGTGTCTGTACAGTGGCGCATGTGTAATAAAACAAAGGACAAGCATCCAACCAGCAGTCTCCGAACTCATGTGAGTCATGAATGGCATGCGTTTGTTTGTTTTTCAGTTCATGATGAGTGTTCAAATCAGCCATGTACGTATTATATGCGTGTGTATGGATGATGGAATGATGGGAAAAAAAACACAAACATTGCAGGTGTTACACTATCAGAACTGCATGCAATTGCGCCCCTCCCAATTACAAGTGGGATTTTCTTTCCTTCTGAATTTCGAATTGCTAATCCTTTGCTCAAACAGTAATATGACGAAGCTTGCACGTTTCGAAGATGAATTTTAGCTCTTACTTTTAAGGGCCAAAAGAAGATACTCCCCAAGAATAGAGCAATGGATTGCCGGTCTTTTTTAGCTTGGCTGTTAGCAGTTCTTGTACTGCTTTTATTTGTTTCTTTCTTTGTTTACTAGGTTTCTTAGGCCTCTCTCCCTTCTTCTGGGCTTTTAGTTTTAGTGCTTTTGCTGTAACTGAACCGCTTGTTTTGGGCCTTGTTTCAACCCGAAATCCAAAAAGTTTAAGTTTTCAAGATTATCTGTCACATCAAATCTTGCAGCACATAAGTTTTCAAGATTTTCTGTCACATCAAATCTTGCAGCACATGCATGAAGCATTAAATATAGACAAAAATAAAAACTAATTACACAGTTTAACTGTAAATCCTGAGACGAATCTTTTGACTCTAGTTAGTCTATGATTAGATAATATTTACTATAAACAAACGAAAGTGCTATAGTAACGAAATTTAAAAATTTTCACATTTAAACAAGGCCTTGCTTTGCATCTATGCCGTGGGTCCTCCAGTTTCGTTTAAAAAAAACTGAAGGTTGCACGCCTAATAATAAGGTTCAACAAAGAGGGGCTGACAGCTAGGATTTTGGGCCACGAACATAAGGCTTGTGCCGTGGCTAAAATAGCTTATGCCGTGGCTAAAATCACCTGGGACTTTAGGCTAGTGCCGTTACTGCCGAATCGGTCACGAACATCAGGCCTGTATGGTGGCTAGAATCTCGAACATAGGGCTTGTGCCGTGGCTAGAATCTCAATAAGAGACGCTAACAGCCGGGACTTTAGACTGACTCCAACCACGTAGCTATTACGGCACCCAAACCTATTTTGCATCGTTCGTGTGAAAAAATCAGAATCCAACAGCATAGGTAAAGCAGGTAGCCATTTTCCCTACGTCTGTTGGCAGAACCCAAATATAGGTTCTCTCTCCCGTCTCTCTCCTCCACTAAAATAATCTGCTGCGCCTGCGAAACAAAACCGTCCATACTTGGCTCTCTTCTACTGTCTTCGCTGCTGGAGAGGGAAAGATTTGGGTGGCCAACCTTTTCCCCGTGCAAAACCCAAACAAAAGAATCGGTCTCAAGTTTGGCTACTGACTGTTGGAGTCAGTCTTAGGCCATTGCCGTTTGGCACGGCCACGAACAAGGCTGTACAGTTAACAGTGGCTAGAATCTGGGTATGGTGGCTTTATAGCTTGACCCGTATTTTGGGTCCGCGCGACACAAAAAATTATGCACAATAAGAACACGAGAGTCACATCGTGCTCATGATCTTGATATGGTGAGCTAGGTACATAGCCTAACCCATATGTTAGACCGACACTATATAAAAATAGCACGTAAATACATTATAACTCATTTTCTAGCATTTACTATATATACTACCTCTTATTTAATTCTTTAAATAAAATATAAAAAATATTAAACATTTTATGAAAATAATACACATAAGATATATATTTTTTATAATTATATAAAAGAGAAGACTAGTTTTGAGAGCCATATTTAGGCTGGCATGATCCGAAGATATGCCGACATGCCACTAGTCGTGTTACCGTGTCATATCGGCATAATCCGATATGCCTTATATGTAGAGGACCATGCCGTGCCCAGCAGAAGTCCCACCTCTAACAAAACAGCACTCGCGAAGAGGGTAGACAGATAAATTAATAAGCACACGAATGCATCACACTTGCTGTTGCTGCTCCTCGGCGGCGGGCGCCTTTTCCTGAGGCCTGTACTTGTACCATCTCGCCCAGAATAGATAGTTGAAAAGGTTGAGGGTGCTAAGCACGGCAAGCAGCCAGAAGAAGAGGTCGAGGTGGTTGCGGTTGATGCTGCCGGCGAGCCATCCGCCGCTCGCCGTGGACCTCCTGGTGGCGGCGTTGACGGCCTTCACGATGATGGTGCTCATGAAGTAGCCCAGCGAAAGGGAGCACCAGAGGAACGAGGACGACATGGACTTGAGCGCCGCAGGCGCCTGTGAGTAGAAGAACTCCATGAGGCCGACGTAGGTGAACATGTCGGCGATGCCGAACACGGCGAACTGCGGCGCCAGCCAGAAGCAGGACATGGGCAGATGCTGGACCCCAACAATCATGTCCAGCATGCCGTTCCTCGTGGCCACCTTCTTGCGCTGCGCCTCCACGACGGCGGCGATGACCATGGAGACGATGGAGAGCACGAGGCCGACGCCGACGCGCTGCAGGTACGTGATCCCGGTGGGGATGCCCGTCAGGCGGCGCGCCAAGGGCACGAAGAGCTGCTCGTAGATGGGGACGGCGAAGATGAGGAGGCCGAGCGGGATGATGAGCATGGAAGCCACCGGCATCTTGAAATGCGGCCCGAGCGTCGTGTCCATCGTGCTGCCTTGCACCATGGAGAAGGTCTGCAGCTGCGCGAGGCAGGTGCCCATGATGATGGCGCTGCAGAAGATGGGCACCATGGCCAGCACCGTCTTGGCCTGCTCCACCTGTGTCACCCGGCACTGACGCCACGGGTTCGCCGCCGCATCCTTGTCTGTCTGAACTATGGCCGCCCTGTCCAGGAATCTGCATCATGAGCCAGCACGCAATCAAACAGTACCGTCAGTGCCTTCCTCTGCCTGCCAGGAGTAGTTTCTTGAGGCTGACCAGTACTGTAGTGAGCGTCAACCTGAACGGCCTATCCCTGTGCGACAAGAACTCCATGTCAGGCGAAGCTTTGCTCCTGCTGATCTCGTACAGCTCGTCGGGGTCCTCAGGGAGCTGCTGTTTCCTGTTCCTGATTGCAGCCACGTACACCTGAACACAACATCATCATTGAGACTCGTTGAGGACTACTCTCTGTTTGCAACTTAATTTGTCTAGGATAATAACATAGGCCAATAGACCGCCATAGCCTGCAACAACGCATGGTAAAGGCGGAGTAGCGAAGAGATAGTGATGGCGTTTATTCTTGACCTGGCAGATCTCCTTTAGCGCACTGCTTCCCTGCACGGTGGCGATGCGGTACCTCGGCATGCCAGCGATGAAGACGATGACGGCGAGCCCCATGACGCCCGTGGCGGCGGCGAACCCCTTCTCCCATCCCCTGTCTGGAAGTCCCTGGATCCACAAGAACAGCGTGACGCTGACGACGCCGCCGGTGCAGAGGCTAAGCAGCAGGTAGTTGAAGCAGCTGGACATCTGCTGCTTCTCCTTGGGGTGCTTGGCGTCGAACTGGTCGGCGCAGTGCGCCGGCAGGGCCGCCTTGATGCCTCCCGAGCCGAGCGCGATGAGGTACAGCGCCAGGTAGAGGTGCACCTCGTTGCCGCCGTGCACCCGCAGGCACGTCAACGGCTGTCTGGGGTCGCACATGGGAGGCTTCAGCCGGTCGGAGCGCGCCTGCAGAAAAAGCAGCAGAATCCCCTGCAATGCAAGGCCTTGTTTAGTTTGAAAAAAATATATTAGGTTATTGTAGCACGTTTATTTATAATTCTTAATTATTGTTCAACTTCTATAAACTACAGATAAACTATGTTATTAATTATTTTTTATTTATATTTAATAATCTATATATTTTGTAGAGATTTAATAAGACGCGCGGGGAACTAAACAAGACCCAAGAAACGCCATAAGCAGGAAAAGCAAGCGATCAATAAAGCAGCACGTACGAAAAACCATCCATAAGACACAGCACAGGCATGCATGCGATTCGTACGTACCACGAGCTCAACCAGTGATGATAGGATCACAGTCATGTATCGGCCGACGAAGACGTCCGCGAAGACGGAGATGAGCACGGCGATCATGTAGCTGGCGCCCATGTAGTTGGTCAGCAGGTTTGAGGAGTCTTCAGCGTTCATGTGCATGACGCCTATGAAGTACAACACGAGGTTCACGGCCAGAGACAAGGTGGCCATGTTCTCAAATCCGAAATTGGCTGCAGAAACAACAGCACAGCTTCGAGTGTTATGCTTGGTTCAAAAATAATAACCTCCTGCTTGTTTCTCGGTCACTTACTGCAATCCGGAGTACTGAGCGTAATTAACACACGGTGCATGGTGTTCGTATATTTCTTGTAATTATGTTGCTAAATATAATAAAATGGTATCTTAATTCATTTATTTTTGCTAATGACCCCTTTCCCTCGTGGCTAGTCTCTAGGACTGTTTGTTGTTGTTAGGGTTGGCCTCCAGTTGTTTCCTGAGGTGTGTTAGGCTGTGAGTGCGTGGTGTTGAGTTTGTGTTGGTGTAACTGTTATTGGGTTCTTACACTCCTTCTAAATATAATGAGGCGTAGATCTCATGTGTTTCTTGAGTTTTTTTGGTAATAATGTTCCATATTAATCTCCATGAGACGTGCTAGAGAAAAAAGATAAACCATATAAATTCACACAATAATCACAATCATCTTGCTATTAGTTTGATATACTCTAATCAATATCGCTTATAATAACCTTTGATTTTTTTCCCAATAGATTACCCTCTAAAACCTTCTAATTTGCATCTAAATTATCCACCTCTATGAGTATAAAAGATAAATTAAAATAACTCTCCATCTAAATTACACATGTCTATCACTATGAAAGATAATGCAAATTAACCCCTAAATTAGCTCTTAAATCAACCAAATCTATAATTACAAGAAAATGGTATAAATTAACCCATTTAAGTTTGCCTGATTTTATACACTCTAATCATCATCGCCAATAATAGTCATTGGATCATTAAGAAAAATAAAGGGCAACCCCTCAATTTGTATCTAAATTATCCACCTTACCATTATAAAACTTAATTTTAAATAATATATCTAAAATTTGAATCTAAACTATCCACATATGTTGTTATGAAAGATAATATAAATTATCCACTTAAGAAATAAATCCTTCTGAATGCAAATTCAGTCCAGAAACTATAAACTTTTAATTACACCTTTTCTTTCTAAGAGAGAATATAAACAGTTAGGAATAGAGGGTACCAAGAATGAAGAAACAATTGCCCAAACCGCCATGGCGTCCTCGCAATGCAGGTCTTCCCCGCCAATCAACCTTCCCTTCAATGACTTCATACGTATTTCCTCCAACAGCACGTGTCTCCACCTAGTGCACAGATAATATATGAACAACCAAGCCACGCCTTTGTCATCCTTTTGGCTTAGGATCAAGTTTGTGAAAATATGTCTTTGCAGGTAAGGAAAAGTAAGCATTAAATGGACAATCTGGAGTGATCTACTGTAATCCTTATAAATTGTCTAAGGATTGAAGGGGAAGTGAGCTAGAGATATTGAAGCGGGGAGGCAATACTTTAATCCTTATAAATTGTATAAGGATTGAAGGAGAAGTGAGCTAGAGATATTGAAGTGGGAAAGTTGTAAGGATCGAAATCACTATAGGAGACCCATTGTTGACAAACACGTCGTAAAGCACTAGGAGAATAACACAATTAAATCCTAGAACGAGATTGAGTACTTGTGTCAAGCTGAGAATTTGGATCAGGTGAACAGGTTCTATCATAAATAACCCAACCAGTTTAGCTACGCATAATTCGCTACGATGAGAAGATTGGACACCCCATATCACTAGACCAGCTCAAGCACATGGTTTGATGAGTACTATCACTTAAGGTAGTACAACCAAAAGCTTCTTCATGAATGTTCAGATGCAATAAGCCAATAACACAACTAATAAGTTCTCTTTTTTTTATTTGTTCTTGCGAAGTCAACAATAACAACGCCGATGGATGCTGGCACGTGATTGTTTGGTTTCATATTTTTTTAGGAATAAGTTCAGAGTGTAGCAAATCCAATCCGTAAAAGAAAAGGAGACATTCATGTTGACAGTTATCCATGCACACGCAGTTTTCATATAAGGTAATAGCAATTTATATCTTCTGCAATATGAAATACTCCTAATAAGCAGTTAAGCACCAGCTGTATCAAAAGGAAAACGGGAACCACGGACCAAGGCACATACCATGGACGTGGAGTCTGCCTTGCCGTTGGCTTCAGATGCTTTGCTCATCTCCTCGTTTTCCTATTAAGATCCAAGAACATCATACAGATGAGAACATTGGCACGATGAGAAGTTGGAAATAACAGAGAGGGAAAGCAAGCTACCATTTTGGCCAAGAGCTATCTAAGGACTAAGGAGGATAGGCAGAAAGTGCAGTTGCAATGACTTATAAGAGCATGCTGCACAAACGAGTCATCCTAGGATATTGATATTCTCTTGTTTTGTTCGAATTCTTCTGTACAGCTTCGTGGATGTATACAATCACAACTGACATTGCTTTATTAGAATTTAGCAAACTCAGTGCACATAAAGATTAATCAGCTTTGTCCGGCTCTTCTGTCATAATATATGCATAATGCATAGTAGGCTCTCCACGGAAACATCCACAGATTTGTTCTTCAAGGATTTTCCTGTCCATATCACACATCCTTCGGTACTTTAACAATGCTGAAAACGACACCATGTGTCTTCTACTCTCATTCCTCACTGTGCCGATCAAATCGAAGCAAAAGGTGTTTCAGAAACACTGAAACAGTACTCGAGAGCGCGACATTTGGTTGGAGCATTGCTTGCCACTTGCTGCCAGGGCCGGCGTTGGTATATGATGGATTTTGCAAGACAGCACTGTGATATAAAACTAATCCACAATTCCACGGAGACGTCTCGACAATGTCCCTGCGGAAACACCAAGTCAGAGGGCACAAGAAAGCAGGAGGCCGGAATCTTTGGTTAAGAATTCTCCCAGCCTGCAACTCTGCATAAGAGATTAGGTAAAATTATATTCTAAACTACAAGATTTAGCCATTGTATAAAATAAAAAACTCACTCAAAGCAAAGAGTTTCACAACAGACTTTGTATTGGATAGCTAGTGAGAACGATATGCTATATATGACAAGCGAAAGTTTAGGGATAGCAAACTTGCTATTTTAGCAAACCGAATAACATACCTATTGGACTTTAATTTTCACTTTAAAAATGTAAAAATAGTCTAGATAACATGGATAACATATCTGTTGGAGTTGCTCTAAATTAAAAGAGTTGCAACAGGTCCCAACGGAGCACAGCTTGCAATGAAATTAAAAATAGTATATATAGCCGGAAGAAAATTTCTCTAGAATCAATTCAGCTTACGTTTCTGTTAAGGTCGAGGATACGATTTGCAAAATTGCTGGCAAAGCGGAAGGAAGTCAATTTGAAGCATCTCCTAAGGTCCATCAGATGATATGGCAAAAGATGCCGCGGAGCGCGTCAAGGAATTTTGAAAAATGCCGTATCACCCTATCCCCATATCCATATCATATCAGTATCCCGTATTGGTGGGTCAGGGAAATCCCCTATCACCCATGTTATTCATTATTGTCATGGACCATTTGCATTTGGATCTCGCTAAGGCCAGTCTCAATGGGGATTTCATTAGAGTTTCATACACATTAAATATGCTGATGTGGCGCTATATTAACGAAGAGAGAGATGATAAGAGTTTCATGGGAGTAGAGAAAGTTTCATCCCCATGAAACTCCTATGCACTGTTTGCAAAATATTGATGTGTTGAAAACTGTGTCATGAAACTCCCATTGAGGATGGCCTAAGAGCACTCCCAATGCAGAAACCATAGTGGTTTCTATAGACATTAATTGCAGTACCACCTAAGCCTTTTGCTGATGTGGCAATGTAGTTATTGAAGAGAGAGAGAGAGTAAAAATCATAGAAACTGGGTCTAAGTTAGTAACCATGTCTACAGAAAATCCAAGACATGAAGTGGTATGATTGGCTAAGAATGGAGAAAGAATGAATGTGATTGGATATAAAAATATTCTATAGAAACTATCCATTGGCACCATAGTTTCTATATGTAGTGTCTATAAGAATTAATGAGTATAGAAACTATACGTAGTTTTTAGTATTGGGAGTGCCCCATTCTCACGTAGCTCCCATCTGTAGTGAAGTCGAGGACATCCGTGTATGTAGACGATGCGTCAATCTTCGTCAATCCGAGGCTAGACACAAGATAGTCATCAACCTTGTCTAGACGTATTAGACGATTTTGTATTGCAGTAGCTTAAATTTCAAACAACTATAAAAAATATACACATATAATTGGTTAAATGTCCTCTAGTATCCAAAATACTAAGACAATATTATAAGAAGTTGAGATTTTAAATACAATAGTTCCAAGTTCTCGGTTTATCACACATCTAATCATGTTATCACATCACTATTTGGCTTTCATGTGTATCAAGATCTTAGTGTATCAAACAACTACTCAAATATTTGGCTTTTATGTGTATCAACAGAGATGTCGTTAACTTTTTCAATTTGCATTTCTTAGTTTCTTATAATGTATAGGAATACCTAAATAATGCATTGGGAAAGCACTAGACTTGCAGCCAAATAGTGGTGTGATAACATAGATCTTGATACACATCACTATTTGGCTGCAAGTCTGGTGCCTTCCCAATGCATTGTTTAGGTATTCCTATACATTATAGAAAACTAAGAAATGCAAATTGAAAAAGTGTGGAGGAATGGTTTGAGAAACATTTGAGTAGTTGGAGAGGAAAACACTGAGGACGTTTTATACTGATAAACTCAGTGCTTGGTAGCCTTTTGATGTATATGATGTCCTCAGTGCTTAGTAGCCTTTTGATGTATATGATGTCCTTCTCTGCATTGCCAAAGGGTGTTCTGAAGAAGTTGGATTATTCTGCTCTAGATTCTTTTGGCGAGGTGATGGGAAAAAAAGAAGTATCCTTTAGCTAAGTGCACCATTTTGTGTCAGCCTGGAGACCAAGGAGGCCTTGGAATTTATGGTCTGAACGTTAAAAATATTGCTCTGCTTTGCAAATAGTTGTTTAAACTCCTCACCATAGATGGGACTTGGCAGCAAAGAAAATCCTCTGAGACAATATCTAGGTTCTAAACCTCTAGTGCAAGTAGAATTGTAGAGTGGGGACTCCCATTTTTTGTCTTCTCTCATGAAAGTCAAGCGAGATTTTCAACGCTTTAGATCATTTGTGGTTAAGGATGGACCACAAGTGAGGTTCTTGGAGGACAAATGGCTTGGCAACACAACTTTGCAAGAACAATATCCAAGTCCAAACATGTGACTATAGGTAAAGTGCTTGCCGTTTTCCCACCAAATCTCTTGGCGCAGGGATCTAACAGGTCCTAAGTTAGTAGCTTGGAATAGTTTGTTAGCACACATTACTAACATATAATTTTCTCTAGAGCTCTGTTTTTCATTGGAATTTACACCCAAATAGACAATTCTAAGTGAAATCACACTGCCAAGCATTAGTAAATGTCGATGTCCCCAATTATAACAAAAGTTTATGGAAACTTAAGCCCCATTAAAAATCAAAATCTTTTTGTGGTATTTGTGAAGAGGAATTGTATTGACTAATTTTAATCTTACTAAGCACAACTGAGATAATTAGGCACCTGTTTTTTGAATGCCACTTAGCTTGTTCTATTGGTTGATTATTCAGGTGGCTACTGTTCCTCACTTGTTTGGTGGTTGGTAAGGAGGATTTAGTACAGAATTAAAACCACTACTTATGCTTGGAGCGGCTACTACTTACTGGTCACTTTTCTAAAATAAAAAACATGTTCTTCTTGTGTAGGTTATCTATTTGGTTATTCAGTGGCTACATACTTGGGCTATTCTAAAGAAGGTGGCTTCTTAAGACTTGGTTGCGGTGGTCTTGCAATAGTTGGTGCAGGTGGCCAAGGATATTTTCTCCTAGGCACATGAATCTAGTCTATGAATTGATAGTCACTAGAATGTGTCGATCTCCTTTTATTTTTGTGGTGTTGTGCCTCTTTGTTAGGCAGAGGACGGAAGTATATTTTCAAGGCTTTGTATAATCTTGATGTAATGTTTTGAGAATTTAATAAAACCTTCCTTTATAAAAAGAATAGATCTTGAGCATGTGCTCCAACCTTTCCCCGGAACTCGAGGTACTTTTCCATGCCATTACCGAGGATTGCAACTTCACACGAGATCGTTGCAGCAAAGTCACGTACAACCTCTCATCGAGCAAATAAAAAAGGGCTACTAGGATGGAAAGAACATATGTTATCAGGTAGTCATCTGATAGTATTCCCCCTAGCGGTCTGAACAAGAAAACAAATTGATAAATTAGAAGTTTTTTATGAAAAGGGGACGACAACACAAATGCTTCCATGGTGGCCACTGTCTAGTTAATGGGATGACAACACAGATGGTGTCCATTGGCCAGTCAATTGGCCAACATTTAGTAAGCCAAAAGGCCTTGGAGGGTTGGGAGTCATTGACTTTGAAAAGTTTGGAAGAACTGTATGATTTCATTGGTATAGCAAGAATGGGTGTATGACTCTAAATCGTGGACACGAATAATGTGCCCTGCAATGCAGCTAATTGACTCCAGTACGATGCATCCACCACAATAATGGTGGGAAACGGTAGGAAAGCATGGTTTTGGCACCACAATCGGTTTGATGGGAAGCACAAAAAAAATTGGCACCACACTTATTCGAACAAGTTAAAAGGAAAAACAAATCTAGTGAGCAAAAGCTCAGCAATGATGCCTAGATTCAGACACTATCCAACAACATTACAACAACCATCCAAATTGAGAAGCTCATCTCATTGTGGACTAGGCTTCAAAATATTCACTTGTAGCCCAAGATAAGAGAGTCAATAGCCTAGAGATGGATGCCAGATGGACAATGTTCCATATGTTTAGCGTACTAGGTTCAATTCCAAGACTCATGTTAAAGATACAACCAAACCTAATTTGGAAAGCTCGCATAGAAAACAAGTGTAAGTTGTTTGGTGGACGCTCATACAAAGCAAAATTCTCACAACGGATGTTTTGGCTTCAAGGGGTGGCCTCACTAGGAGTGTTGTGTTCTGTGCAACGTGCCACTTGAAATTGCCCTACACATGTGCCTCCATTGTCCTTTTGAGAAACTTGTTTGGTATCAAGCATTGGTCTAGGAACACTTTGACACTGGTATGATCTAACATGTGGACGATTCATCGTCCATCAGTTCTTGGTGGGACAAAATGACACAAAAGGTAGAAAAAGAGCAACGATGGCATTTCAATAGCGTGGCCATTTATGTCATGTGGAATCTCTAGAAAGAGCAAAATCAGAGATTTTTTTTAAACCATTACATGAAAGCAAAAGAAGTGACTATGAAAGTAAAACAAGACTTTAAGTTAAGAAGACGACACTTGTTTTATATAACTTACATGCCACCCTAGTGGTTGGGATATGTGTGGGAAGTCTCTTTATCTTTATTGTGTTTAAACTTATTTTCTCTCTTAATTGAAAGACAGAACTCTTGCCACTTTTCAAAAAAAAGATGCCAAAAGATCAACTCATCAACAGCAACAAGAAGAGCACATGCCCTTTTATTTACAGTTACAAAGACTGAGATTGCACTACCTTTCAATGAGAACGGCTCGTTGTAAGTATTCATGTGATATCTTTATAGTTTCCTTACTAGACACACTCAATGTAACACCTTTCCTCCATTAGTACTCTACTGGTCAGTTAATCAGAGCAGTCATACTGCCTGAGTGGGTCAGGGGAGTACCACGCTCTTCTGCACTCCTATATGCAACATAAATGTTTCTGAAATTCATATATCCTTTTGTGGAGTGCACAAACATATTGTGTTTGTTGCCTTCTAGAAGTGTTATGTTGATTAGAGGAGCAAGAACAAACCACAATTGTTTTCAAACCAAATTCCAAGAGTGGAGTAACAGACAAGCATAAATAGCAACTTCCAAACAGTTGGGAAACATGTCAACATAATATTTTTATATGATCTATCAAAAAGGATACATGAATTTCAGCATAGTAACAATCTTGCATTACGAAAGACAATGAATACCTTGATCCGGTTGTTTTCTTTTCTCGTCCCTTACCCCGTCGACCTTAGGCAAAGCACAGTTCTCTTCTCGACACATAGCTACTCCTTGAACAATAACCTACACAGCATGCATAGCTACTTCTAGAACAATAACAAACACAACAACGGCATGTCGTAGACTCCAAGTTAGCTAACACTAGCACAAAAGGATACATGAATCTCAAGAAGCATTTATGCATGTTACATACTCTCCCTCTGTTCTAAATTATAAGTCGTTTTTATTTTTTTTAGTACATCCATTTTGCTATGCATATAAATATAAAAATGTGCCTAGATACATACACAACAAAATGGGTGAACCAAAAAAAAAAGTTAAAGTAGTACAAAGAAATGTTGCATCCCCTCACCCACACAGGCACTTATCGTTCACACCAACCGTCTGGTAGAGTAACCAGGCAATATCTATGAGAGACAAAACAAACTTTGAAGAATTCCATACTCATTATCAACTGTTGAACCTGAGAATTATGCCAATATGCAACAACCATGCACTGCCATTCTCATCTGTGCCAGACCATCAATCACGCAGTCAAAAAGTGACTCACCCAGATGTACAACATGAATCCAATTGATGAAAATCAACAAAACTGTTAGCACTTAGTAACCAGGGGTGAATATACTAGTTATGTTCCACTGATGAATTTGGAGAGCAAAACACCAGTGCCAAAACTCATGGAACACATCACTTTCACTGTCACAATCGTATGGCTGTGGAAGAGATGACTGATGCCAGATCAAACACTTTTGAACTGAGCATAAACATCTTCATGCTACTTCACTCAAGGCATTAATCAAAAGCATGGATCCACATCAAGTTACAAGGGGGACGGAAAGCCATACATGAAAAACAAAAGAACAAATGCTACCTTAAAACACAGTGCTCAATATTAGAGTGAGTGAATGAATGCTTTAAACATTTGGTTAATAATTCAATAAGGAGTACTTTGCACGCACAACAATCCTGCCTTTCTCAACACCCAACTTAGCACCTGTGATCAGCCAGTGGCCAGGCGCATCTTGTGGGCCCTTCAATGTTTCTGTCATGTCAACGATCTTCAGAAGTTTGGCATTATCACTTGAGGATGATGAAGATTCGTCTGTTTTATGAATCGAAGAACTTGATGGGCTGTGGTCCCACACTGATCTTCTAATTGTGCACCCAGGAACCCTGGAGAACAAAAGTTTAAGATGGAGAACACTCTTTGCACCAAAATCCCACACTCCCAACTGTGCTCCTGTAACAATATAAACACCAGATAGGTCCGTAATATTTGTTTCAGTGTACTCTATGGGTGCTGTGCTAACATGAGCAAAGTTCTTCCATTTGATTGGCTCGAACCATCTGCTGTCCTGTTCTTCAGGACCTTGCCATTTTGGAGGTCCAATGGTAATATGGGAGTCCCAATGAGGTAGGAATATCTTTGGTAATGATCCAAGGTGCTGCAAATGAATAGCCAGACGATTCTGTTTGGCTCCTTCCAAGAGCAGTTTGAGGCCAACAACTGGTCGACGCCCAACAGAGATCTGCATGTGTCTCATTCAGAGTTAGCATGTTCACAAAAAATTGATTGTCTTAAAAATATATCTTTTTTATATGAGTATAATGCGTCATAAGTACAACACTTGCACCTCAGGTGCAATTTACACATATTTGTTCTTCTGCATGCCCTGATCTTTAGAATTATATTATTATTCAGCCCAGTAGAAAAATGTTTATGATGGTAACTGTGCTTCATAGACTCAGCTAATACAAAATAGCATTTGCTCAAAAAAAAAGTTAATACAAAATAGCATTGCGTGAGAACAATTAAAATAGCCTTTCTAGTGTAAAATTAGAAAAAGTAATCATTGTACTCATATGTTCAGATTTAAGGGGTAGCCTTTACCTGTTCTGTGCTAATGAAGAGCTTTGGGCCCATTAAGCTAAACTGAAGTGATGGACAGACAGGTTCCTTCCTGTGGTGACCAGCAATACCCGGTGGGGCTGGAGCCCAAACTAGTGGGACTTGAAAATCTAAGAAGTACTGTAATTCTTCAATTGGAGGTTTGTCTGTAAAACAGAACTTATCAAAACAGTATAACTGAAGAGATATCACATTATATGTTAGCTTTAAGCTCAGGGCATTATAAATGTACTATATTCAATGTGGCGAATGAATTGCATAACTGCATAGAACAAAATAAGCAATCAACAGCAGGTCTTACAGGTCAAGTATAGCTCAACTGCACGAGCAAGGTGCTTCTTTCCTGGTATATCGTCAACAAGAGAGACAATTGAGAGAAAGGTCATGCCTATGACATCTGGTGCTGAGGCAACAGTTCCTTTCCAATCACTAAAACTTTGAACAAGATCGCAACCACCCCTCCTTCTGAATATTACTGTCATATCCTGTAAAGGATAAAGCAACAGCTAATCAATGTTTACATATAAATGCTAGAATGGTGGGCAGTTCAGGTGTCGGGAGAGTGCATGTTCCATCTACAGGTGACTCTACAATGCCTCTCATTACTTGTACATGCACGCATTAAAACATCAGTTACAAAGACATATATGATTTAATTTTATGTGCCTCTGTCCTTACTGCCGTTACTGGTGAGTAGATTAACACATGCTAGGGAGTTCATGGTGGTACTAATTGGAGAGGCAGGTTATGACTGGGAGTAAGTTTTCCAGGTGATTAAGGGCCCATTTAGTAGTGCTCCTGCTCCAACTTCACCCGCTCTAGCTTCTGCTCCTCTCGGATTGTTGTGTTAACCATCTGGTATAGCTTCACAAGTGGATTTCAGGAAATGACAGTCTCCTGGCTCCACCTTCGTAGAAGCAAACCTGCCTTAGTCTGGAGAATACCACACTCTTCTGGCAGCAGTGCAACACATGCCTGATCTGCGGTTGCCAACTTGGCCTCAGTGGTGGCAGGCAATCCTGCTTGACCTTGCCCTGAGGGTACATACAATGCTCCTAGCTGGCGAGGCGCTTGTAGGTGGTTACTGGTTTTGCTTGCCATGGTGGACATAATACGGGCGCTTTGTACGCAGCGTCGCTGCCTAATCAAACGTTCGACGCTTCGTGCTGTCCGACAAGCTTGTGCAAAGTCGCGCGCCTGGGCTTGAAGCAAATCCTACCGTTACAAACTAATTAACTACTATTGTTGACTTGTTCTCAAGTAAAGAAGCGCCTATCCCATTGTAAGTTAGAACTGCTAGATAATGTTTTGTGCCTTCTCTCTTTAAATGTCGATGTAAGCGTCTCTGCGTTATACATGCCCTGAGTGCCCTTGAGTAGCAGCAGGGGGAGCAGCGGACATTGGAAAGGGATGGTGTGGGCAGCAGCGAGGGTTTGTGGGCAACAGAGATGGGTGCCGCAGCCAGTGGCGAAGTCCAAGTGGAGAGGGCTCGGCCAACGCATGAATGCAGAGTGAATAAAGGAGAGTAGGTATTTTGCTCCATGAGTGCAGTCTCAAAACGGTGAATCGATTTGTGCAATTCACGAGTGGAGCTTGAGCAGGCGGCAGTGTTTGGTAGTGCTCCTCAGCTTCTAGTGGGGATGCTGGCTCAAGAGTGCTACCAAATGGCACCTTATGTGCTTACTTGCATATACTAGTATATTCCTTACAGCAACACCAGTGTGTGTGTGTGTGTGTGTGGAGAGGGGGGGAGGGACCAGCATGGTTTGATTTTGTACGTTTGGGAATCAAACTGTGGAAAGTGCGCCATGTTTTAGGTTCGAATAGAGGGCACTAAACAAATGGATCCAGCTGGCCAGAACACAGGAAAACAGACCCTCGGAAATTGAGCATAGAGCAGTTTTCTCCATTTTTATTTGACAAGGTCCCACTATTTTGTAGTTTAGAGCTACTGAACCAAGCTTTTCATCAGCTTGTTGTTTCTAACCAACACTAGGCATGCAGCATGCTCTTAGCAAGGTATCTACAGTTCATATAAGTCTACAATGCTAAGCTGTATGAAACTCCTCCAGCATGAGTTCAACAAATTCTGTTTTTCCCACTGAATGCACACATACAAACAATCTTCTCTCACACCAGACCTAGCCTCCCTCTTCACGCTACAACTATCTCAGCAAGTTTACGTTGAGTTGCAGAAGTTACACAGGCACCTGCTTATGGTGACCTTTGATACACAGGCCATCAACCAACGGTCCTCCATATGGGGAAATCAGATTTAAACCTCCAGCAAACTTTATAATTTAGACTCTATGAATGTCAAAATATGCTCAGGGGAATTAAATACTCACAGAAGGATCTGGAAATCAAAATATGTTCTGAGAATTAAATTATTTGCCTCGCTTATTTTTGTGGACAGACTAAATACAATGACTAAGCTCAGGAGAAGCAACAGCACATCCATGGAGGAAGATATTGACCATCTCTTCTTTGCCTGTCCTTTTGCTACACGGTGCTGGAATACTCTCAACATACAGTGGGATTTACACTTTAACTTGCATGGGAGGCTTTTAGCAGCGAGACAAGCCTCAAGTTTGCAATTCTTTTAGCAGCGAGACAAACTCAGGAATGGATTTTTTTTATGGAGATCGTGCTAGTCATAGCCTCTGGGTCGCGAGATTCAAGGAACATCCATCCTTCAAATGCGTTAAGTCAGAGAAGATCTTCAACCTTCTGTCTTCCAATGGCTAGGGTCTCTTGTCTAATCTATTTTTCTTTTCTTTCTGTACGTATGTTATACTCTGTTTTTATTAAAAAAAAAATGAAGTGCTGTAGGGGAACTCCCCCACAGTTTTTCTTCAAAAAACTGATTGTAACTGTTTATTCACAATAGCTAACACTTTTTTTAGAGATGCATCAAGTGCTCATAAAAAAGTAACCAAAATGCACAAACTATACTTTGTAACAAACAGTTGTATAACAATTCATGCAAACCAAATAATGTAGCCAAAACACCTCTAGTAAACTTAGATAAAGAAAGCAGTAAGGAGTTTGCTAACCTTCTCGCTGTAATTGATAGGAGTTGCATTTGACTTATTTTCCACATCTGAGAATCTTTCCCTCCCAATTTCCCTCACATAATTTTTGAACTCCAGCTCTGACAATTGGGACGATGAATGCTGCTTAATGTATACCTCATCCTTACCACCAACCGTAACAGAGATAATAATATGGGTACCATAGTTCTCAATAAAGCTGCAGACAAGTGAAACAAGACCTTCAGGCTTCAGCTAGCAAGTGGCTTAAGCTAATAGGGTGTGTAAAGTACTAAGCTAGGAGTTGTACAGAATGGGACTGATCAGAAATGGATCCTGATAACAGTACTATCAAATAAGAAGATTACCTACTGACCTAGCCAATGCTGATGGATCCCAAACATTTGGGATCGCGCGCTTAACGCTCTCAAGCAGTGTCAGTTCAGAACTCCTAATTTTCACTCGAAACAGAGGCAGAGAATAGCCATCGATCGCAAGGGCCTTCGTGGCCGCCGCATCATTCTTCCATGAACCGGTGAAGCTGAACAGAGAGTTGAAGGAACCCAGCGGTACTGTCTCGGACAAGCATGACTTCAAGTTGAAATACTCAGCCATCTGCCAACAGAGGCATCAGAATCACATAACGCGACGCGAAGTAAACCGCCGCGGAGCACAGGACATCGACTAGAATTCGGATCACAAGTGCAGAACAAATAGAACAGAAAGCGGCGCACGATCCGATCGGAAGTTTTCAACCGGGACGAAGCACCCCAGCTCACCTTATCGAAGCTGCAGACGAAGGGCGCGTCCGCTACGGCGGAGCCTGGGCCGGAGGGGAACGGGCGGATGCGCTGGGGGTCTCTGCGGCACTGCTCGACCTCGACGTCGGGGGGCACGCTCGGGAGGACGCCGCCGTCGGGGAGACGGAGGTCCCGCGCACGGTCCTCCTCGAGCGCCACGAGCCTTCCGGCTCCCTTGCAGTAGAGCAGCCGGTGGTCTCCAGCTGCGTCGAGGCCGCGCCCCACCGCCTGTAGCGCCGCCTCCAGGGCGGAGCCCGCGAGGCTCATGGCTGATGGGGGCCCGCCCCCACTCCGCCCCCCTCTTCCTCTTCCTCCTCCGCCTCGGGATTCGCGCCGGCTACGAGAGGGGAAGACCGGCAGGAGGTCGGGAGCTGTCGCGACGGAAGCTTCTGACCGCCGCTGTTGCTGTTGATCGAGGAGAGAGAGAGAGAGAGAGAGAGAGGAGAGAGAGAGAGAGTAGGGGACACGGTTTCTGGGGACAACCGGAGGAGAGGAAGGCGACCCCGCTGCTGAGGTGGTTGGGTTTGACTGGCTTTTCTTTTTCTCTATCTATTTATTAATTTTTCTTAATTTCGTGCTGCGGTTGGTTTTATGTAAGGGACATCTTGCTTGGTGATTTGCTGTTGTTAATGGGTTTCAACGTTGGCATGCTAGCCAGATATTTCAGAGCACGCTTTCAATGTTGTCATGCTGTGTATGTTTGAAAGGTGGCTTGTTCTCTCTTGCATGCATGGTTTTGAATAGCAGGTTGACTTCTTTGTTTTGGAATCTGGTGGAAAAGCTCACACGTTCAAAAACAGACTAATAATAAATGGAAAGGGTAATATATTGTGTGGCCCTTGCCGGATAATTTTACCCAAGCTACAAATAAATTCAAGCAACAAATTCTAGAGATTTAAGGTTCCAATACACAAATATGAAACCCAAAAATTTGAGGGCATTTAGCCGAGCAGTTTTCAGCAACACCGACTATCAGCTCCCTACTTTTCTGATAGTGGAGAAAAAACACTATAGATCTCCGTATTTGTTGATTGGCCCCTAATTCGCTCTCCACTAAGAACAACTCTAGCAAAGGTCCTACTAGAGTCCTCAAATTTGGGTGGGCATCTAAATTCTCCCCTTGGCCCTCATTCCTAGGGCTGTAAGCAAGCCCTGAAGATGGTTTCAGACCTCTTTTTCTCTAGCTTGCCTAGCGACTCCCTGGTCGTGCCCCTGGTAACTACCGACGACTTTGGCGACTCCATGCAACTCACCACCACGACGCCCCAACGCGACCTGTGACCATCGGTTGAAAGCTCTAGTTTGATTTTGGATAATTGATGAAACCTAAGTACTAACCTCTATGCCAAGTATGTGAATTGGATGAGGTTGATACATTCCAAGTGGTGGAGCTAGATGAAGTGATCAAGGTGATGGTGATGACCAAAAGATGGTCACATGCTCAGCTTGGAAAAGAAGAAAGAGAAATACAAAAATGGACTGAAGACAAAGGTATAACCTATAGGGCTATTTTTGTTTTGCACTCAAGACACCATAGAAGGTGTAAATGACTTAGGGTCGATAGTTGTACTATGAAGAGGAGTAATTCATGGTTAAATGGTTATCAAGTGCCACTAGGTGAATTCATACGTGCATATGCATGAGGAACCTAGTATGCTAACATTGACCTTTGTAAAATACTTTGAAAATGCTAACACATGTGCACATAAGTTCTATACTTTGTGATTAGCAAGTTGGAAGCAAGAGTGAAGTGGTTGCAGCGCTAGAAAAAGAAAAAGAGGGGTTGTAAGGGCATCGGACCCTGGTTCAGAGGGCGTCAGCCCTGCCAGGCAGAGTCCGACGGCTTACCCTAGCTCTCGGGCACACATGCAGGACCGTCGGGCGTAATGTGTGCACTATTCATCCGCAATGTTTTGGTGCGCGCGCCAGGCATGAACCATTTGACGGAGGGGTGACACGTGGCAGGCGTCAGACCCTGGCATGGTCCGACAGTGGGCGTCGGACTCAGGTGTGATTGTTTTCGCACTCTCTAGACCTCTCTGTGTAAAAACCATAGGCATCAAACCTTTCCTGCTCACAATCCAATGCTACTAACATTTGCGAGTCTGATGGTCTGTCAATGACCGTTTGGTCATGGCAACATTTGTCAAGTTTGAATGGGATGTGTGGCGCTTCGAGGTTGGTCGAGGGAGGCATCGGACCCAGACATCGAACGGTCTAATGCCCCATGTTTCTAGGTCTGACCGCCCTTCCCGTGGACTAACGACTCTATTGTTTTGAGGGGGTCTACAAATAGATGAGGCACGACTTTGGTTCACCCTCTTGTACATTTTCATTAGCGGTACATCCTTGTGAGCCTAAACAAACACCTCTCACTCATCTTCATCATTGATTCATCATTATAGTGAGATTGAGAGTGATTCTAAGTGCATTTGCTTGTGTGATTGCATATGACGACACTTGAGGATCGTTTGCGCTATGAATTTCTTGTTACTCTCGGTGGTTGTCGTCACCTAGATGGCTTAGAGCAGTGGAAGAGTTATGGCAAGACTCAGTGACTATTCTTGGCCATCTCCTGATGATTATGAGGGGTTCTTGTGCCTTTCCCAAATGAGCACCAAAGGCAACTCTAGTGGACTGCTTGTGTCATTGAGCTACCTCACTTCTGGGTAGGTTTTTATGGTGTCCAACATGTGAACGAGGTTCGTACAACATCTCTTAGCCACCAAAACAACAAGTGTTGGTTGATGACATAACGAGGACTCACGTGTTGGCAAGCATATGAATCTTGACAGAAAAATTGATTGTCTCTTGCCACTGGAATTTTCCCAGTATTTATATTGTATTCATTGATTGATTGGTTCATCTCCTCTATATGATGGTATAAAGATCACACTTCTCTCATTTACATTTCCGGAAACTAGTTGCAATAAGCTCTTTAGTGTAACTAGTCATGAGAGCTTGTCTTATCTTTGCTAGTTTAGTTTCCACCTAGTTGATCTATTTAGTGTAGCTAGTTGCGAGAGGTCTTAGTGACTTAGCCTTTGCTTGCCTAGAGATTATAGCAACTAGAATTATTGGATAGATGATTTGCAACCCTTATAGAGTTAGAGCAAACTTGTATTTTTGTCATTTAGTTTACTAACCCTTTTGCTCTAGTGAATTTGTAAATTTTTAAATAGAATATTCACCCTCATCTAGTCATATTAGGACCTTCCATCGGTGACTTCCCCACAAGCTTGCATTCTTCTCTCGCTTGCCCAATGACTTTACTATGACATGGCTCCACCGGTGACTTCTTGGTGGCTCCCTACAACTCCACGCTCCTTGGTGAATCCCTCAGTCGTGACCCGAGCGACTACTAGCAACTCCCCCGTCGGTGCCCCGAACAACTACTAGTGACTCCCCAGAACCACCCATGACCCCTGATTGTGAGTGTTTTGGCTGAGGCCCTGTTTGGGACAACATCTCCCGCTATGCAATGTAGTAGACGAGCAGCGGTTAGGGAGCCACAATACATAAATTGGGTTCACGGTTCATTCTCGTGGTATTTGAGTTGGGGCGGTAGGAAAAATTGAACGTACTGCGCTACATTTGGCGGGATTATGAGATTCCATTGACCGCCATCCCGAGAAACACGATCCCAAATGGGGCCTAAGTCTGTAACAAGCGGGCCCCAGTTGTCATACTCCATTGGAATTGTTTGAGATCCCTATTTTGATGGCTATTATTGGAGTTAAGCCTAGAAAATTGAGCTCTCAAAAGTGAGAGAAATCAGAAAAGAGCTTCCTGAGCTCACTAAGATGGGGATGATGATGAAGATCTCCACCTTCACCTTATGATGGTGATGTTGAGCACTTCCTTGATCTTCTTCTTTTTCTTTTTTTGTCTCTTAGTTCTTTTATTCTCCTCTCTTTTCTCTCTTCATCTTGTTCTTCCTTGTAGAGAGAGGAAGGGAGAGCGTGGAATGAGGAAAAGTGAGAGAGCAGGTGGGGAAGGGCTGGAATTGTTGATGCTTGTGTGTACTTTGTGTTGACATGTGGGACCAAGGGAGAGGAAGAGAGAGCTCACCAAAACTAAATCTACTAAACAAGTGACCTGGCACACCCTGACGGTCCATGAGACCACTGAAATTGGATAATTTGATTTGATTTAGAGAGATAGGCTTGACATTAGGGCCATTGATTTTGCTTATAGGTTTGATAAGCACCTTTAGAGAAATTGGGAAGGGTACGTACTTGGCATCCATTTCAAAGTATCTTTCTCTAAGTCAAGTATAGCTAACTAGGGTTGACCCTAGTTGACTTAAGTTGATTTGGGGGAAACGATGATGTTTATTAGTGAATTTGAAGTCTGATAAACTATTTGAAGAGATTGATGTGGTGTTTCTTTGCCTAAGAGGGCCCATGCAAGGTTATTAAGGAAGTTTTCGAGAAAGTTTTATTTGGCACGCTCTTTGGGTCATGTCAATAAAATCTTAGAAAATTATAAAAAGAAAATCCAATTTTATCAATAGATATTTAATACGATATGCTTTAGTTTAAAGTTTTTGTTGTACATGTAGATCTATGTGTTTCTATGTTCAATTCATAACTACAACTTCTATGCTCTAATTATAGTAAAATTTTTATGGTAGGCTAATCATTGTATGCTTAAGCTTCAGCGGAGCATGTATAACTGAGTTAAAGATTTACCTAGGTTTATGCTTGTTTAGGGATGAAAGTAGTACGGATAATCCTTACTCCACTCTGAATCCGAATTTTAAGGATATTAAGAAGTGTTTTTAATATCCATGCGGATACGGATGATCTAAATCTGACTATATGCGGATGCGTCGTATGTTTTGGTATTAGTGAAATTTGCCAGATATGCATTATCTATTAATTAAACTTGGATTGTCAAGATAATTAAACTCGAATTATCCGATGCTTATAATAGAATGATGCAAATGTTTTAATGAATTGTTTTTCATCATAAAAAACAACATGAAAACATGTATTATCTGATTTAAAAAAGTTTGCTTCCGCTCGGTCTGAATCCATACCATGTCCAACATCCTAAAGAATCTGTATTCACATCTAAATCCATACAATATTCGATCCACTCCTAATCCGATAAAAAAACATGGATTAGAAAATGGAAAAGACATTATCCGCTATGATTCAACCCATTTTTATCCTGCTTGTTTTATATATAGTTAATGACTAGTTAAAACATGTTTATTATTATTTGTTTGTGTACCAAATATTTAATTTGAAGCTGAGATTTTTATGGGTGATAGAAGATAACAAACATAGCAAATATAAAAAGATTACATGCCCACATTAGTAGATCAATTACTGCAATAAAAACAAGTTTTAATTGCAAGAAAGCATGTGATATAAAGATAAATCTAAAGCTCAACATTTTCTGCAATAACATAGTGAGGTTAAGTGTTCACAATGCATAACAACATTATTCAAAAGGCAATGGAACCACCGTTCCATTTTTACAACTTTTTAACTATCTACTAGTATATTGCCCGTGCTAACGCTACAGTGATATTTAGAAAAAAAAATTACAAAACTTAAATAAATCATAAAACTAAAAGACAAACCGTACACTAACAAAAAGGTCTATATGAAAATTACGGTACTTCATTTGGAAATATATATATATATTTATATTTATATTTATATTTATATTTAACAAATGCTATGTAGAAAAGTTGAGAAACACAGCTGATCTACAAATACCCATCATTTATCTTGTAATTTTGGTAACAAGTCCATAAAAATGAGATACTTGATTATAGTTAGTGTAGGCGTATATCTGCCTTACTGGACAAACAAGCAAGAAAAACAAAATTGTTGCCTGTGCTAACGCTACGGTGACATTTAGAAAAAAATACAAAACTTAAATAAATCATAAAACTAAAAAACAAACCTACCCCACTAACAAAAAAGTCTATATGAAAATTACGGTACTTCAGTTGGGAATATATATATAGTTTTAACAAATGCTACGTAGAAAAGTTGAGAAACACAGCTGATCTATGCCCATCATTTGTCTTGTAACCTTGGTAACAAGTCCATAAAAAATGAAATACTTGATTGTAGTTAGTGTAGGCGTATACCTGCCTTACTGGACAAACAAGCAAGAAAAACAAAATTGTAGAGATCGATTAAAGAAATAATAAAACAAAAAATACCTAACAAAATCAGGCACCTATCTTCAGTCTATCACGCAATGCCAAGAAAACAAGCAAACACTAAATTATACACAAGGCTAAAGGAAAATTAAAATACTCATGTTGAGAAGTTTCAGATGGTCTAGATTATTGTACAAAACCGCTCCAGATAGAAGAACATACATATATAATTTATTTATTCTCCCATCACGAATTAAGGGTGCATATAAAGTTAGCATTCTAGTGTGTAACATTATATTCTCTCTATTTTTGGTTGGTGCTCACGCTGGGAGGACTATCTGTCAAGTTCATAAAAGTTCAAGACTGAATACTGAACCAGGAGCAAAACCACAAATTAAGACCTAAATATTGAAGACTAAATTAGCACTAACTTTTGTAATTTAGGAACACATTTATCATGTCAAAACTTAGCAATCACCGGATAGAATATTTTACTATAAGCAATTTGTATAATTGTATTGCACAAATACTCAAACTGAGACCATTCCAAGTCTTGATAAATTGATCTGACAATCTGGTGAATTAGACCGAAAAAAAGCTAATAAACTCAATCTATTCTCACATCAAACTGGTTCTGTTATTCAAGTAAAATAACATACAACATGAACAAACTCGTGCAAATACTAAAGCCATTGACAGGATATTTCTTCTTTACTAATCTGAAGCAGGAACTATAGAAGATAAAATAGATGGAACAATCAAATGCAGCATGAAAAAAAATCAGGAATCTTTTCTAGTTGCTATGCGATCCGCTTGCTATGCCACCATGGTCAAGAAAGCAGCAGCCACCCCCTTTACTGCTACGATATGAAGATTTATTTGGCAATCATTAGTTTTAGCAAGTCGCTATTTTATTTGGCAGGTCAAAAAAATCTCTCTCCAACAATTTAGTATTCTAACTTGGTAAAATCACCATAAGCGTGGTTTTTTTTCCTGGGGCTATTTGCAAAGTGAACACAAAACTTTCTCGTAATTAATCAAACTCAAATCAGAAAATTTTCCTCTCTAGCAATTTTACAAAGTGAACATGGTAAAAAGTTTCTATTTGGATGCCCTTCTCTCTGTCTACGGCGATGGATGGCAACGGTCTCGCGGCTTTGACACCAGCGTCGGGCGTCGCGCTCGTGGCCAGCGGCTGCGCTCGCGGCGGGCATCGCGCTCGCGGCGGGAGGCGGGCCGGGCGGCGGGTGGCGGGCGATGGTCGGGCAGCGTGCTGCGAGGACGGGCGGGCGAGCGGACTGGCGTAGCTCCGGCGGGCGCGGCGGGCGACGGAGCCGCACGTGTGGTGAATTTATGTGATGTGTGATTGACGCGAGGCTAAGGGTGTGTAAGGTCGTGATCATACTTCTAATTTAGGTCATTAAATCTATAGGATATGTGTTGTGAGTCATTGATCTTGCAGGTGGGATTTGTCTAGAGAAGATTTCAATTATAGTAGAGATTAACTATTAAACAAGCATAAACCTAGATAAATCAATAACTTAGTCATACATGATCCACTGAAGCTTAAATTTTTACCATAGCTCAAGCATATAATTATTAGACTACCATAAAAATATCACCATAATTGGAGCACAAGATCTATAGTCATGAATTAAACACAGAAACACATAGGTCTATAGCTACAACAAAAACTTCAAACTAAAGCATGTCATATTATATATCTATTCCATAGATTATACTCTTGTGGAGTCTAACAAAACTAGATTTTTCTTTTTATAATTTTCTATAATTTATACCATTTTAAAGAAACAAGCAGTTTTTGAAATAAAAAAGAGCACGTGGCGCCACATCAGCGCCCACATAGGCAGTAGATTCATGTGTGGCTAGCTTTAGATGATGGCTAGGATGTGGACAAAGTTCATGGATACGAATGATAGAAAAAATTATGAATCTAGGTGAGAAGTAGAAAAAAAATTAAGAACCTATGACACAATTCAGTCTAACTATTAAATTCTTATGATGTATTTACAAGTTGCACTTTGGGTATACATTGTTGTAGTATTGTGGTGCAACATCTTGGTACTGTATGATTAAGAATTCGATCAACTTGCTAACTTTTACAATAGTAACAAAAACAATAGCATGCAAGATCACAAGGGTTCAAAACGATATGTGGTCAGCCTTTTAGCTAGGATGCAATGGTGATGGCAAACACATGATGGATAGATCAATCAAGAATATGGCTAGTGCAAAAGTTTAACTTAGTTATAATGTAGAGCTGAAACAAGTCTTCCTCGACAGAGTCACCAAAAATGTGTTCACCAGCAAGGCCTAGGTTGCCTGGTCACAAATGGACCGAGGAACCCAATAGATAACCAACATGTTTTCACGGTAAAGAGTGGCAAGGTTTACAAGCAAACCAATCAAGGGTAACTATCTCGCTTACGTGATGAAGAATGACTAGTTTTCAAGCAATCTAGCAAAGGAACCATCAAAACTCCCGTCTGGGAGCGACCCCATCGGGGCAAAGACACCGACAGGTTGTCCTAGGTTGGCCAACAAGTCTAGGATTCCAACCTTGATCAATGGATCAAGCGATGAACAATGACTTGGGAGTTGGAAGAAATTAAGGCAAAAGATAGATAAAGAATGGTAGTATATTGGTTTTTTTTGTTGGCTGGTCTTATCCTAGTGGACCTCCCAAAGACGCAATCTTCAAGTTTCTCATAAGATTAGAGGAATTTGGATCGAGTGTGGGAACAACTAGAATCGGACAGGGACGTCAAAAGTTCTAACAACAACGGTTCGTTAGATGCCCAACTCCCAAGACTTGAGAATGTGGGAACTTCCGATGCCCAACTCCTAATACTTGAGACCCTCGCGGAACTACTGATAGGTGTTGGAAGTTATGACATCTCAACCTCTCAAACAAATTTAACCTACTAAGACCTTTTTTTGTTGTTAACAGAGTGGCTTCTACTCATATATCTTGAGCAAATTGTAGGATCAAATTTGTGCTCCACTCGATCTCCTCCCTCAAATACGAAGTTTTCTTCTCTATGATATTTAGAGCTATTTTTGTGTGATTTTTTTGTTCTTACTTGTTGGCTGTGATTTTAGGGGCGGGGGAGGGCGTTAGGTGCTAGGACATGTGTGAGCAAGGCTAGATCAATCCCCTAACAAATCCCTCACTTGAGCATCACGAATTTGAAGTCTCCAAAGTTTTTCATTCGTTAGGGTTTCTCGAATTTCTAAAATTCATGACAATTTTTCAATCTTTGTGTTGGAATAGATTTCCTATGATGTAGTGAGGCTTTGATCCAAACCTCTCTTCATCTAGTTTTGGTTTGGCTCTTTTTTGTATTTATTATCTGTACTGTGTCGTTTTTGAAACTTCTGTTTTCAAAAGAATGATAGCACAACTACGTTGGTTTTTAGTTCATTTTAAGTGCAGCTCATGTAGTTCTACTTAGGCCCGGTGTGAATAGTCTATGATTATAATAATCATATGATAATTAATTTTTGATCCAAACATGATTAATTATACAATGGATATATAATTATAATCAAAACCTCTTACTATCATAACCCCAGAATCTAGATGAGTTTCAGGTGATTATGGATGCTGAAAATTTAACTTGCCCCCAATCGATTGGCCAACTTGCCAAACTAAAGGATAGATATAAATTTCTCACTTTAAGTAACCATAATCTAAGGACCCAAACATTTTGGTTATTATAATCCATAATCTTGATTATAATAATCCTATGTATAATCCTAATTATAATAATCCAGCTATGATACAAACAAACCCTGAGCATCAAGAAAGTATGCAGTTCTGAAACCACTGCATGCATCTCCTTGAAGTTGGTTTCCTTCTTTGATTTTCAGTAACATCATCAGTTCAGTATTGCATCAGGGCTACATCAGGCTTTTTGTTGCTACTCTGTTTCCTTGTTTTCCTCTCTACATTTCTTCTGAAGACAATGTGGATTGATAGTAGCATATTTTTCTCATCGACAATTGCTTCAATTCTGTTGTTCTCCAACCCGTCATACAGTTGGACAAGTCTTCATTTTTCAGCTACTTGCTGTCCTCTCATCAGTGAACCAGCAGTAGGCCGACAATTGCACCCAGATATTCAGTAGTTAGGCAGCTACTACGTGTGTTTACTTTGTGGAATCTTGCTTTCAAGAAATAGTGAACTACTAATCAAGCAACGATTAGCTCATCAGTGAGTTCTAACTATTTTATTTGTCTTTTGCTTGATCAAGTACTTGGTGTTGCTTTGTTTAGTATTCATGCTATCATTTTTGTTGCACATTAGTTCTCACATTTTTCAGTGATGTGTAGTAGGTTGCAGTCTTTTCGTTATGTCCAATGATCTGACTCTCTTCTTAGTTAAATTGGTTATTTCCTAGAGCATTTTCGAGAAATTCCTAATTATTCCCACTACACCAGGAAAGATCATCCTGACAGGCTATCACTGTCAGGTACTAATATGTTGTTTGTAAAAAAACACTTTTATTTTGAGATGATTTACAAGTCTAAATATTTATTATAAGTTCTCGGATCAGATTTCAGATAATTAACAATGTCGAATGGAGACAAAGTCAATGTCAAAGTTGTAGTACTCGACGAGATATACAACTTTGTGGTTAACAATATTTTCATTTGAGATCGTTTGGAGTGTCAAATATACAATATAAGATTTAAAGTTGTGTAGTTAAAAGGACAACGTTACCCACCCGTTTAGTTGGTATGTGGGCTCAAGGAAAATGAATGTTGAGGTGCCGAATTTGAATCATGAGAAACACATGTTTTTATATTTTTTATCACTTAAAAAACCATTTATATGTTCGGGTGTCCTATCACACCACTAGTTAGTTGGTATATGTGTGTGATCTTGCCAACTATTAAAAGAGACTAATGTTCGATGACGAGCCACGCGGCGTGTGTAGTGGTGTTTCTGCGGATCTGCAAGACCTCCATAAACTCTGGGGGAGACGGTGGTGATGTAGATCCACGACAACATGCATGACGTTGTGCGTCCATGCATGCAGGGATGTTGAGGTGTGGGAGCCTGGGCGACATTGGTCATCCGATATGACGATGGTTGGTGATGAGAGAGAGAGAGAGGTGTTCCATTCGAGGGTGAGCATGACAAGATCGTCACGCCGGCGGATACTTATAGTCGTAGTTAGACACGAGAGAGGACCAAGGTGATCAAGTACGACAGGCACAGGGACCACCCTTCACGTTGTAGACGCCGGAAGCCTGTGCATATGCATGGAGGTCGATGATATGATAGCGCAGCCGCGCATCGCCTCGCTTCACTACTGCAGGCTGATTCTTCGCCGAGTGTCTGTTACACTCGGCAAAGGCAAAATTGTACTCGGCAAAGCCTTTGCCGAGTGCAACACTTGGCAAAACCTTTGCCGAGTGCAACACTCGGCAAAGAATTACGGTGAAGATGTTAACGGTAAAGCCAGCTTTAACGAGTGCCAAAATGCGGATTCTCGGCAAAGGAGTTACCGAGTGCCACGGTGACGCTCGGTAAAGATTTAACGCCGTCTATCAGGCAGGTCACGCCGTGTTTTCTTTGCCGAGTGCAACACTCGGCAAAGATTTTTATTTTTTTAAATTAAAAACTCTCTTTGCCGAGTGCAACACTCGGCAAAGACTTGTTTTAATATTTTTTCAGTATTTTCTTTGCCGAGTGCCATGACCATTGCACTCGGCAAAGCCACCTCTGAAAAATCTTTTTTTTGTTTTCCCCCATGTAGACAACAATGCATATATATATACACACACACACACACCAGAAACCACGATTCAATAGCAAATAATCACAAACCACAAATTTATATCAAAAAGGACCAAATTTGTCTGAAATCCACAATATGTTACAAACCACAGCTCATAGTCCACAAGTTCAATACATAAAAAAGAATCCGCAAGCGGCTCACGGCGACTGTGAGGGATGGGACGCCCCAACGTGCGATCCCAGAGACGGTCCGGGTGGGGACGGGCCGACTTGCGATGCCGGCGACTCTCCGCAATGGTTTGACGCTGCCGCCGATTGATGCTGCACAAAAGAGAAGAGATTGCATGTGAGTGAGAAGAAAAAAAATGTAAATAGTTCAAACAAAAGTTAAAAACTTTGGCAGCACCTCCCCTACACGGGGAGGTTCCCAAAACCTCCAACAAAAACGTCGGCACGAAGGCTGACAAATATATTTCCAACACATAGCCCGACATATGAACAAATCTGGCACGAAGGCCCACACATCAACAGATCTAGTAGGCAGGCCATCGGTAGGTTTGACACTAAAAAGCTAACATGTTTTGAATAAACAATTACCCAAAAGCACGAACATGGGTTTCAAGGATGAGCTAATGTATCATCATATAGGACAATTTAATGTGCATGCTAGGCTGCTGCCCTCATGTTTCAGCAACCACAAAAAAAAGATGTGCTTACTGTACAGCAATAATTTCAAATGTGACTACAAGAAAGTTTACTTGGTTTTAATTTGCATATTGCTGTCAGGTAGTACAAAATATCAAGCTCATGCAAGAATAATTAAGGTCATGCAAGAAAAATGTGTGATGTTATATATTTATCTCAAAGCTTGATAAAGAATGATCTTGTCACTTTCATATTTCACATTGAGGCAAGCGCAAGGTTGTGAACATTATATACTGATCACCAGTTTACTAAAGTCTGAAGAAATTCTACGGAAAAGTAGTGGACGTATTGAACTGCAATGCATAAATGTATTTGATCATAACAATTCAATAATGTAGTACGTATGTACATGTACATAATTTATCCATTCAGATTTGCAAGGCCAAATGGAATCTGTAGTTTTCAGATTCCAAAAAGAACTGGTTGTTGCTCAATCGTATATTTACGGTCACAAATAAAGCAGAAGAAACTTATATAAATAATTGATACGCTGTATGCTCAATTCAAATTAATTACTTAATCAACTTTTGAAAAAATCTAATCAATTAACTATTTAACTAACTTTTGAACAACTACTTTATCAATCTGAGGCTCTGTTGCTAAGTGCGACTGGATGCCTGGATTGCTTGGCTGCTGCCTCAGTGCCTGGTTACCGTGCATTTTAGGAGACAAAAGCTAATTTACTCATGCATTTTGTTACTTCTGTAGTGGCAGAAGCCGTTCTTATGATCGGAGGTTGCGCTCAAGGTCACCTGGTTACAGTGATTCTCCTAGGGGTAGATCAAGGTCGCACAGCCCAAGCCACTCGCCAGCACCTAAGCGAAAGCACTATTCAAGGTACGACTTACATCCATCCGCCTCCTATGTGCTGATGAAAACTCCATGTGCTTGTACTGTTAATGTCCCAGTTCAATTGATTGGCCTACCTTCCTCCTTCTTGACAGGTCCCCGCGTTCACCTGCTGAGAGCAGATCAAGGAGTTTGTGCCCCAGTGTTAGCAGAATAGCAGGTCTCCTCGCAGACAGAGATCTCAGGGCGACGAACCTTGATGTTTGACCTGTTGAACCACTGCACCGGCGCCGCTAGCCAGGGGCGGGCGCGCGTGCGGCCTGGGTGCGGCCGGCGGCGGGCGCGCGTGCGGCCTGGGCGCGGCCGGCGGCGGGCGCGCGTGCGGCCTGGGCGCGGCCGGAGGCGGGCACGCGTACGGCCTGGGCGCGGCCGGAGGCGGGCGGCGCGCCTGCGGCGGACCTGGACAGCAGCAGCTTGGCCGGGGGCAGTGCGGCCTGGCCTGGGGCGGCGCGGCGGCGGAGATCGGGCGGAGGTGGCGGCGGCGGCGATGGGGATCTGCTGGAGGCGTCGTGAATGGAAAGGATGTGTGCGAGGATTTTTTTTTTTTTTACAGAAACAAGCCACGGGTGGGTGTTTTGTTGGGCTTTAGGGTTAGCTCTTCGCCGAGTTAATTAACAGAAAAATTGTTTCTAATTATAAAAAAAGAAAATGGTTGTTTGTAATTCTTAAAAAAATGAATGTTTTTCTCCTCATTATTTATAACTCTATTTTCAAATATTAAAAATTGTTCGAGTTTGCTTTCTAAATTTTTTAATTTATTTTGTTTCCTTACATTATTCTCGAAAAAGTTAATTTGAATTGAAGGTGCTTGAAATAATGAAATTTAGTGTTTTAGAAAAATGATATTCATATTTATAAGTGTATTTTGAGGCCGTATTTATGAACTCGTCCAAAATTATAAACATCTTGTTCATGTAACATGACCATCGGCTTGTGGTCTAAATGTTTTAAAATTATATAAAATGTGAATGAAGTCCGTAAAACATGAAACTTGACAAAGTCTCATGTTATCATATGTAGATGTTATGATAAAAATTTGAGACGATTTGGAGAACGTTGTCACGTCGAATGCCTAAAACCTAAACATGACCATGGATATAGTGAGTGTGATCACATGTAATCATGTATGAGTTTTAGACATCCGACATCATAACTTAGTCGAAACCTTCTCAATTTTTTATCATAGCCTCTATATGCAATAACATGACGCATCAACAAGTTTCGTGATTTTTGGACTTTGTTCGAATTTTATATAATTTAATAACTTTTCTTGCAAAAATACCTCGTCATGTTAGGTCAACAAGATGCTTGACATTTCATGTGAGGTCTTGGATACAACCTCAGCATAAACCAAAAATCATGAATATTATTTTTATAACGATCAAATTTGATTATTCCATAAACATACAGTTCAAATTTGAAATATTCCAAAAAATTCAACAGGAGGAAAAAATAAAGAAATATATTTAAAAAACTCAAAATTGTCCCAAATTTGAACATAGAGTTTTAAACAATGTGGTAAGGCCTCACAAAAAACATGGGTAAAAAAAACAAAAAACAAAAAAAACTTCGCCGAGTGCTAGGCCGCGGCACTCGGCAAAGAGAGCTCTTCACCGAGTGCTAGCCAGTGGCACTCGGCAAAGAGCCCTTTTTGCCGAGTGCCACATCCCGGCACTCGGCAAAGCAAGCGTCTTCGCTGAGTGCTTATGCCGGCTCTCAGCAAAATACATATTTTTTTAACAGCGTATGCGGGGGCGGCCGTCATGTTATTTTTATTTTGTTGGGTGGCCTTCTTTGCCGAGTGTTGCACTCGGCAAAGAATACCTTTGCTGAGAGCAGCTCTTTGCCGAGTGCCAGGCTCTTTTTGGCACTCGGCAAAGCCACTCTTTGCCTAGTGCAAATCTTTGCCGAGTGCAACACTCGGCAAAGAGAGACTTTGCTGAGTGCCCGAGTTTTGGCTCTCGGCAAAGCCTGCGACACTCAGCAAATTTCCCTTCTCCCGTAGTGCTTGTAGTCATACTCAATGTGGCCGGCGGCCGGCTTCGCGTGCATGCAGTGGTCAAACCACGGGCGCATCAGCCCAATCATTCTTTTAAATACCTATGTAACTATTAATATTTATAGTACAATAAATATTAATTTCACCTTTTTTTCAAATATGATGATTTTGATAAAAAAAAATAGTGTAATATTTTTTAAAGTTTTTCTCTACTCCTAAAAAGAATCACTCGGACCCATCTACCGTCACCGCGGTGAAGCCTGCTAGCTATTGTTTGCGCCGATATGTGGGCCCCTACGACGTCTCTCCCGCACACGCCCCCACTCGGTCGTTCGTCCGTCATCTAGGGCAACCAAAAAAAGGTTTTTCTATTCACGCCATTACACACGGGCCTTGTTTAGTTCCAAAATATTTTGCAAAATTGACACTGTAGCTTTTTCGTTTGTATCTGACAAATATTGTCCAATCATGGACTAACTAGGCTTAAAAGATTCGTCTCGTCAATTTCGACTAAACTGTGCAATTAGTTTTTATTTTTGTCTATATTTAATACTTCATGCATGAGTCTAAAGATTCGATGTGACGGGGAATCTGGAAAATTTTGCAAAATTTTTTGGGAACTAAACAAAGCCACGGCGCTCACAAAGCGAAGTGGCCCTTAGCGAGGTCCCTGGCGCTGCGGCATTCGTGACATGCCATTGCCACACGCGGACCAAGCTAGCGCACTGCATGCGGTGGACACGGGGCACGAGCGGAGCCGACCTATTATAAAGTCGTTGTACGCGCGAGCCATGGATGATGATTGCCTGGTGGACGGAGACGGAGCTGGTGCGACGTATAGTAGGTGCAGTGGATATATGACGGCAAGCAAGTCAAGTACATATGATGTCTATCCACCGCCGAGAGCTGTGTCATCGATAGCAATGGCATCTACAGCCTTGATTAGATAAAAAAAATTACAAAATAGACACCGTAGCACTTTCATTTGTATTTAATAAATATGTCTAATTATGAACCAACTAAGCTCAAAAGATTTATCACTTAAATTACAGATAAATTATACAATTAGTTATTTTTAATCTATATTTAATACTTCATGTGGTTTTTGTAAGATTTAATATGACGAAGAATCTGAAAAATTTTGTAAAATTTCTCATGAACTAAACAAGCCCTACGTATTGGGTGTTGTACCGCCCCCTGGTGGCAACGGAATGTGCGACGTGGCGTTCTGCTACTGCAGGATGAGGCTGTGACGCGCGACGTGTACTATCGCGGGAGAGGCCGAATTCTTCGCCCGCGGCCCCGCCCTGGTGCACTCAACAACTCCGTGCTCTGGCTCGGGGGCTGCCGCCCTAAGCTCACCATCCATCTACTCTACAATTTCTCCAAGGAGGGCCTTGAGGCGAAGGTGGAGGAGCTGCTCAGCGGCCTCAGCCACGGCGTCATCTCGATCGAAACCTAAGTTTTATGCATCTGGAAACCGGAATTGACCCAGATAACTACCATGGACAGTATACAATGTGTTTAGTTCCTTATGGAATGCAAAATACAAATACCAAGAATTTTGAAATGATGAAATGCAAAATCTTAATTTTCTTATGGATGTGTTTAGTTCCATCCAAAATGTCAAAATTTTCAGGATACAAAATATATGAAGCTACTCTTTTGGGCTTTCTTTGAGCTCTTGAGGCCAAAATCTAAAATGCAAAATGACAACTATTTTACCAAAATTTTTGGATGGTGTTTAGTTCTATTTTGCAGAATGTGGGCCAAAATCCAATTTTTTTTATCTAAATAGAGAACTAAACAGGCTAGAGTTTTTATTTTTGGCAAAAAGTATCGCACTCATGTCCTATACTGTGTGTTTTTTTACAATAAATCAGCGAACAGTACTTCCAGTCATAGCTTTTTTGCCAAGCGAACAGGAGTACACGGAATGAGTAAATTGAAAAAACAGATTTTATATAGAAGCATAGATCACAAGTGTGTACACATTCTCTGCTGGCACATAAGAACAGGTCGTTGCATCTTAATCAAAAGCTGTTGGCTTAGGTGATGTCCAATTGTTTATGCATATCATTGCATCTTAATCAAAAGCTGTTGACTTATGTGAATATATGAAGTTGATACATTTTTTATAAGCAATATATTATCAAAGGAGTGTTTACTAATTTATTGATCAAATTAGAAACCAAACTATTCAGAATACACATCTGGTGCTATAGATCCTGGAAATTAAGCTTGTGTTTGTACTTACGGAGCCAGGTAGAGTGCTCGGCACACATGCTCATCCAGGCAAGGGGATTCGAATGGAGATCCTAAGCCATGAGCCCAAGGCAAAGCAACCATGTGGCATACAATTTAGACATTAATACTATTATCTTTGTTCATTCAATCTGCCAACACCAATATATTTTCTTATTGGATATTCGTAACCTGTACAGTTTTATAGAGCTGAGTTTTCTTTTAATTGAGGTTGTAATTATCATTTAGGTTATGGTACAAAAGATTAGTGAATGAATACTGAATTTTTGATTTCGGTAAATTAGGCGCTATATGTTGATAGAATTATATAGTAACTTTATTCACAAATAAAAGGAATTTTGACACCTGCGCACGCATATGGATATTATTGTAGTACAATCATATTTATTCGGTCCCTTAATCAAACTCGCTGGCTGCATGCATGGTCGTGCCGTGCCCGTGCATAACGTCGCCATCCTCACCCCTGTGTGGCCCTGTTGGTGGCACGTTAGCAGCAGCGAATCTCGACATCGCGGCCGAGGACGGCAGCGGCGGCGCCACTCGCGTTCTTGGGCATCAGCGCGGCAGCGCGCATGTGGCGTGTGTTGGCCGGCCTATCCCGGCCTGGTGGACTGTCGCGCGCGCGCTCACGCATCACGCTCAAGGGCATGCAGTGGCGCCTGGCGCACTGCCGCGCTCGATCTCAAGGGCTAATGGCACGTTTGGTTTTGGAGGGTTCGCTCGGCCAAGATGAACAACGGCGACTAGAGTACGACACAGGATGTGAAATCTCGTGACACTATGATATATAGCGAGAAAAAAAAACCCATATGTATATACGCTAATTAGTATAGTTGTTGATCATCGAATATATAGCAATAGTTACAAATATATAGTATACAGATGAAACCGATGCAAACTAGCTATAAGACCCGGGTAGTACATATAAGGTGGTAATTAGATCGAGCGAGCTATATTGTTGTGTGTAACACAGACATTAGGGGTGCATTTTATATTAATTCCATGCACATTATTTCATAACAATTAGTACTATACTCTGTATTAGACGACGATATTCATGCATGCAATAGTTGTAGTAGTCTGTCATTCCTTACGAACTTTCGGGCCTGAACCTTCTCCCTCCAGATCCTGCTTCCCTTTGACAGTTGAAATATGTGGCAGCCACAATGTCTAGGTGGTATTGACGTGCAAAGTTCTTGCAGTTGAAGTTATGTCGCATGTCTGGTGCAAAAACTGTCCCCCTACCAAGTTGCCGGAACAGCACAAATACCATGCGGTGTATACCAGATCTCGGTTCTGGCCTTTCGTAAAACATGAGCTCCTGGCCTGCAAGAGGTGATCTAGTATAATTATATATGTATAAATTATGAACTCAACTTGTGTTCAAAATGCTAAAAAAAACATTAGCCTTATTTGGTATATGATATATAGATTTTTGTTTTACTCCCACCATTTCAAATTGTCAGTTGTTTTAGTTTTATTCTAAGTCAAATTTATCTAATTTTGACTAAATTTATATAGAAATATATTAATATCTCGAGCACCACAAAAAATATATTATCAAAAACATACATAATGTGTGGTTTATCTAATGGATCTTGTTTGGCGTTTATATATAAAAGTGGTTAAATCTAAGAAAATTGTGATTTAGAATAAACCTAAAATGACTTACAATTTGAAACGGACAAAGCATCCTAGCTACTAGGAAAATCAAAGACACCACCTAAATACGGTATGGTATCATCTTTAAATTGGTCCATGTTTGACCAAAATAAGCTAGAACTTGAAGCCAAACCAGCACGCTTTTTTTGGTAGCTTTTTCTGAACATACTTCTCATAATAGCTATCATTGCACTAAAACGCTGATGAAGCTGCAAGTATCATACTAGCTTATTTTGATTGTGTTTTCTCTATTTATGCAACTTCTCAATGAAGCGTTTTTCCTAGTTAGGGCCATTGTAACTGCTAAAAGGTGATAGATCAGTTTTGTTGATTGTGAGCCAGTTAACACAGCTGAGAATTTTTTCGATCATAGATCATGCTAAAAAGGGGAGGAATCTAGATAGAAAAGATGATTTCATGGGATCGTACCAAAGTTGGCTCCAGTTGTTCCTGGAATATCTATCACCATCCTACATGCAGCACAAACTATATTAAAACGAGGACATCAGAGGAAGAAATATCTAAAAGGTAGACAAGAAAAAAAGTGAACCTATAATAAATGTTTGTCATGCTAGACAACACTCAGGCTATTTAGTTCACCGAGAAAGCTAAAAACATTGTAAACCTGCCATTTGACTAATAATGAACTTACCAATGCAAATACTCCCTCAGTGATGGATTGCTTGGGCTTGGGGCATCTGGATCAACTAATACCTTATGTGAATGAAGAACCAATAAGTTAGAACACAAGAGATTGATTTGTTTAAACTTTCAGTTGTTAGTTGTTGTAGTCTTGTTGACAATATATAAAAGGTTTATTACTGGATGTTGTCATGGTTCCACATGACAGAGGCACATCATGTTTATTTGCTTACCAGTGTATAGAACACCCTGAGGTCGGTGCCCCCAACATCAACTCTTGGATTATTCACAACTGCGGATGGCTTCAACTCAACACCAGCTAGAAGTAGCCTATTGTTGTAGGCTATTCTGAGGGGGATAGTTGGTGTAAAAGAATCCAACACATCACGTATCACATGAGCCAGAACCAACGGTTCCACATCAGTCATTGTTGGAGAACAAGGACAACTTATTGCTGGTCTTGTCTGGCGGTTTTTGCCTTGCTCAATGTCGACTTGGAGAAACCATGTCCAACCATGAAGTACTTATAAGTGTGTATGGTGGTTGTCACGGTCACGCATTTTGAAAAGATAAGATACTAGCATCATTTCATGTTGCATAGAACGGAGCTTGTTTCAAGTTATGCATAATGTTTTAGTGTAAATATTTCTCATATTTTACATTTGTGAGGAGTTTTACATGTTTTACACGTAAAGCATTGTGCCATTATATGCTTGTTTTGGTTTACTAGAGAAAATAATGTCGAACAATCTAATAATGCATTCAATTGACTACTTGTTCTCTTGGGTTGTAGGATTCTTTCATGCCTAGGAAACATGGATAACTAATATTGTTTCTTAACACTTCACTTTTCTTGTGCCTTTGATGCATAGATGTATAAGATGTATGGTTTCATTAGGTTTTCTCATCACATTGTTGTTTTTGTTGTTTCCTTATACCATCACATTGTTTTATGCTAGCCAGTTAATTCTTAGTTGTCACCTTGGAAAAGTAGTTAGTAGTTTTTTTAATTATTAGCTAGGTTATGAGCCGAGTCTCGTTTGGATCTCAATCTAGATAATAGTTTGTTGTATTTAGGCACTGCTTGGTAGGGCTCCTTTGCAACCATTTTGGATCTCAATCTAGATAATAGTTTGTTGTATTTAGGCACTGCTTGGTAGGGCTCCTTTGCAACCATGCTCCTCGTGTAACTTTCTAAGGTTTAAAATTTGTCAAAAAAAAAATAATATTCTACACAAATATGGAATATTGCCTTCTGATATGCAAGCTAATCATGGTGCATCCAAATGATAACTGAGATATCTTCCGGAAAAGGAAATGAGATGAGAGCACATGTGTATTTTTGCCAGCATCCTTAATTAATCTATCTAAAAACTTTTCTCTTTTACGGTTTCATCTTGTAAAGTACAAAAATGGCTTCCTCTCTAGAACTTTTCTCGCGAGGCCGTTTCTTAAGTTAGTGTTTGATAGGGCTTCACCCAAGAAGTTAAATGAATTAATGCCTTTTATGATTTTATATACAATTAAGCATGCCCCAGGTACTAAGCTTATTGTATGTTGGCTATAATTCGGTGAGGCTACGTGGATCATGCACGTAGAGAACTTTCTTTCTATTGTTTCTACCATTCCTCGTTATATTCGCATTGTTGAGAAAACCATTATATATAGTTCCATGTCGGTGTTTGTTTTCTCCTATATTTTACCTTTCCCAAAACAGCTTATGGATCTCAACCGCCACACAATGAGCTTGCTTCATATGGCAGCTTATCTAGCCGCAGGGCATCGGTGCACAGGTCTTTCTGTGCTGTCATGCATATGCGATTTTGGATTGTGAAGGTGAAATCGTTCTAGCCAACTAGTATTCCAAAGTCGACAAATAATTTCGTTCTTTTCATTTTTCATGATAAGGATATCGATATTCTATTTTCTTTCGATCCAATGCTAAGAAAGTAGAATCTACTGCTAGCTCTTTTTTCACATGGAGGCAATATATGCATATATACCTTAAAGTTGCATTGGGAGTGGAAACAGACCAGATATAAAGAGATGATACCTGGAAAAACGTATGCATGTCCATATATTTTTTTTTATTACAATGCATGCATATATTTTTTTGCGAGTAATGCATGCATTAGCTTATCATGATTAGTTGATTTAAGAAAAATAGGAAGGTCAATAATAAAAAGGTAGCAACATGAATTGGATTTCTTTGTTACATTAGCAACAAAATTAGGTTTATTTACGAGTAAATGCTACAAAGAAATGTAGACTCAGTATACCAACTTCTTATCTCAGATTTTATGCTGGTGAACTAGATATTGTTTCATTGGATGCAATGTAACGCCGGCCTTTGCGTAAAAGTTCTGACACTTCAATGCACTTCGGTGTGGTTGTGGTTGAGTGATTGAGCACAATATCTGATATCGTCATAGATACATAAGAGCTGCGTTCGTAGTCCCGGCCATGACTACTTTCAAAGCCGAAAAGTGGAAGCATCTCCTTTTCTCTCTCAAAGATAACAATGTTCTACAAAAATTTCCAGTAAAAGGAATCAATATGTTCTGTAATTAAAAGGTGAAAAGGCTAAAGAAGTAAATAACTATTCTTTTTTTTTTTGAAAGATCCGGTTTTACCGGCTTTGATTAATAATAAGAGGGGAAGCAGGAAACATCGGGTTACAAGCGCGAGCAGCGCTCCCCCACGCAGCCTAGACCGCGTGGGGCTTTTGTCTGAACATCCATTTCTCTCTTTTTGTCATCCTTATTGAGTGGACAATATTAAACTTCCGATGAAGATGTTGATAGTCATAGCACTGATATGCCTAATATAGGTGTGCATTTATTAGTTATTTGTATTATATTTTTATGCAGCAAGATACTAGTAATTTACCTGTCAACAACCAAGGAAATCGGGCATTAATTGCTTCCACCGATGTGTATAGTCCATACATGTTTAATATATCTGTCGTTTAATTATTGATGAGATAGTGGTTCAGCATGGTATACAAACTCTTTGGATCTGACTGCAAACAGTATCTTATCTTATTCATAGCATATAATCTATAGAAGCCCTTTTTAGAAGCAGAAAAGAAAAACGCAGAACAGACTCTCTCTCTCTCTGTGCACCTTCACTGCTGGCCAAGGAATTGAATAAAGCCGCTGCTCATCTCTGTGCTAATGGCATGCACAGCAGACTTGCTATTTTACAAAATCAAAGAGCAAGCTAAATGTTTGTGTTAATTTACTACTGAACATTATTCTAACATGTTAACAATGAAAAAAGTTCCGGCATAGTTCAAGAGAAAATGTTCAATCTCAATCCTAAGAACAAAACACACCCATAATGCATAGTTCAAGAGAAAATGTTCAATTCAATCCTAAGGACAAAAGGTCATCCACATTAAAAAAAAAAGTGCATCGCTAACGCAGTAGCTCTAGAATACACCATGCCTGAACTTTAAATTAAATTCTCTTATTTGTTATACTTCACTACAAATTTTTCAGAAACTAGAGCCCCATGTTCCCTTTACTATCTACTACATAGCCTATCTTTACAAGGACTCAAAACGGGTCTAGAAGCAGATTAGAAAAAACCATGATTTTTAGATAGAGTTATCCGGCCGTCTTAAAAATGATTTCCAGGCAATTGACAACATGGCCTATCTTTGAAAATCATTTTCTACAAAACAAAAAATGACCTTAAAAATAGCAAAAAAAATCATGGGATAATCCTACCAGGCAATCCACGTGTCCTCTCACACGACACATAGACCTTCATGCCTTGCACGAGGCTGCCTAACCATTATGTGGTCAGTTGTGACTAAGGCGTTGTTTAGATGTGAAAAAAAAAATTGGATTTCGCTACTGTAGCACTTTTGTTTGATTGTAGTAAATATTGTCCTATCATAGACTAACTAGGGTCAAAAAATTTGTCTTGTGATTTATAGTAGTTTTTGTTTTCGTCTATATTTAATGCTTCATGCATGTGCCGTAAGATTCGATGTGACAGGAAATCTTGAAAACTTTTTGGAATTCGGGGTGAACTAAACAAGGCCTAAGTGTTATGGTGTAGTATTAACATTCACGATTGTACAGACTATTTATTTTAGCCGCCTAAATAATCTCAAATAAAAACAATGAACTAAAAGGTATTAGATCTAGTCGAGCACTATAATTTTGTTCTAGGGTGTGTCTCCATCCGAGATTATTTAAATTTCAGAAAAAATGTATTTCAGAATTTGAGAACTTTTGAAAACTTAAATGATGTCAAATGAAAAAAATAAAACTGCAAGTATTAGATCTGTCGAGCACTATAACTTTCCTTTAGGGTGTCTCTGCATCCGGGGTGATTTGAAAATTAGAAAATAATAATAATAACTTTAGAATTAGCAAAGTTAAATCATACTTTTGAGATCCTAAATGATTTTAAATAAAAAAATTGAACTACAAAGTTATAGATCAAGTCGATACTAATATTTTCATGTCCTACAACCACTTGCCCTAGCCTTTGCATAATTCAGGTGAAGTCTAATGTTTTGAGTTTGTGGTCCTAAGTTAAGGTTTTATTGCTGGTTTAGATCATATACCCTTTTCAAAATTTATGAGTTAAAACATATTTATATCAATTTTCCAATATTAAACATAATTTAGTATTATTAAATACATATTTATTATAGAACTATTTATATTTTTTGAAAATTATTCCTAAATTTTTTATAAAATCTAATTGACCTACATGAACAAACGCAAAAGTCTGATTTACCTTGAGCAGCAGTACATAGGACGATTTACGTGGTGCCATGTCAGCTAAGAGTGCTTTCGAAACCAGGTCAGTTTTAATGGAGAGTTCCATGTCTCAGTTTCCAACCCAACTGATTTTGGAAATAATGCTCTCTGCTCTTATAAAACTCTTATCATCTCTCACTTTATTAATGCGGTGTCATATCAGCATATTTAATAACCATAAATAAAATCACATTAAGACTGACTTTAGAGAGGTAAACCAGTCTGTTTCAAGAACTGGAGGAGTCTTGAGACTTGAGAGAGACAAAATCTTACTCATCATGTAATAGTTTTTTGAGAGTCACGTGGAGGTCAGATGAACTTTTTCCAAATAGAATCTGTTTTTTTAGAGGATCCAAATAGAGGCCTTGTTTAGTTTTCAAAAAAAATTCGTAAAATTTTTCAGATTCCCCGTCACATCGAATCTTACGGCACATGTATAGAACATTAAATATAGATAAAAGAAATAATTAATTGCATAGTTTACATGTAATTTGCGAGACGAATCTTTTAAGTCTAATTAGTTTATGATTGAACAATATTTGTCAAATATAAACGAAAGTACTACAGTGTCCATTTTGCAAAAAATTTTAGAACTAAACAAAGCCAGATTTTTTTTTTGAGAGGATCCAAATAGAATCTGTTAGTCTGGCTTTGACATGTTGATGATAAGCCTGGCCCAGCTTGAAAACCCCACCTAGGCCCAGCCAGGTCAGTACACTAGGTGGGCTCACACAAAAAACAACAGGTGGGCAATGAAGCCCAAAAGAACCAGCCCAGCCCAAACAAAAATGGTTCTAGGCTGTCTCGGTCCATGGAATTTTCCGCCGGGCTTTAAGAGCCTAGTCCGGCATTTGAACAGGCAGCTCTTGTATAGTATAGGTATCACCAAATCGTCTTTCACGCAATGATCATGCAACCTGTTGGTGAATTGCTCCTTGCGGCCTTGTTTACTTGTAAAAAATTTTACAAAATATGAACAGTACTATTTTCGTTTTTATTTAACAAATATTATCTAATCATAGGGTAATTAGGCTCAAAAAATTCATCTCGCAAATTACATGTAAACTGTGTAATTAGTTATCTTTTTTATTTATATTTAATGCTCCATACATGTGCCGCAAGATCTAATGTGACGGAGAATTTAAAACATTTTGCAAAATATTTAGGAAAATTATAGATAAAAAATAACTAAAAATTATACAGTTTATCTGTAATTTGCGAGGCGAATCTTTTAAGTCTAATTATGCTATGATTGAATAATAGTTGTCAAACACAAACAAAAGTGTTACGATATCAAACTCAAGGCATCAGTCTCACATGCCTCCAGGGCTCTAGGCAGCAGCAGCAACAAGCAAGCTAGGCACATCCTGCATGTGGACTGTGGTGCACCGTGCCCCGTGGACGTGGCTAATTCAGCGGCTAGTACGCGCTTTCTGTTACGTGCTTTAGGCGGGGTTGATCTCAATCTCATGTTTTTTGTGTGCCTTCCAAACCGTCGCCAGCATATATACTTTCTAGGGCCTTGTGACATTGTAGTACTTTTATTTATTTATGGTATTTATTGTTTAATCATGGACTAACTAGACTCAAAAGATTCGTCTCGTTAATTCCGACCAAACTGTGCAATTAGTTTTTATTTTTATCTATATTTAATGCTGTATACATGCGTCTAAAGAATTCGATGTGACGGAAAATCTTGAAAAATTTTGAGTTTTTAGGTGGAAGTAAACAAGGCCTAGTATATGCCCCAAGAGAAGTCAACCAATACTACACAATATGTTGTAGCGATGAGAAAGAAGTTGCAGCTCCAAAATGCTTCGCTTGACTAGATCAGCAATCGACAATGGCAACCTTTCAGCCCTGGAGAAGGTAGCTAACTACATGGTCTCTCCAATTTCAAGAGGTGCGATGGCTGATGGCCCACCCCAGAGGCGCCATGTACTTATCTTCGCCCAATTGTTGTATACTGGTAAAATCTGACACTAACCTGTTTAGATCCGCCCTAAACCTTAGATCTCTAAATTTTAAACTTTAAAGCTAACGCTTCAAATAGGTGATTTAAAGTTAGCTTTAAACTTTAGCCTAGCTCACATCTAAACTCCCAACACACATTTAGTTACCACTATGTATTGTTATCTATAGTTCTGTTAATAGTCAAACTATCTAAAATTTGATCAAATATTTCTAAGAGTATCAATTTATAACATCAAACAAGTATTATTATAAAAGTATAATAAACTAAGTTTAGCTCGTGATTGTATTCTTTTATATGACTTAAAGTCTAAATCTAATCATGTGAGCTCAATTTTTCGATTCAATATGGTGCTTGGGTCTTAAATTTGGTTGCTAATTTGTCACGAGAGAAAAATATTATTTCTTCGTTGAAATAGCCGAAAACATTGTTCATTGGTAGCAAAGCATATGTTGTGTGACTTTGTCGAGTTTGAGATCTGGTTCTGTTGTGTAAAAGAAATAATTTATTATAGGATGGATCAAATAAGGCCGTTTCATTATTTATATTTTAATCTATTCAAACCTAACGTGATTTGATTTGATATATGTTAGAATTGTGTCATTTTTAGCTTGAGCTAGGAAGAGGAGCCGACGATTTTGGACGAGCATGTCTAGAAGCGCGCGTCCACGTCATTTTTATATTTCTGCCGCCGACCACAGCTGAACTCAAATATCGTGTCGCTTTCGGTTCAAAACATTGAAGATCTAGGCTTCCATTCTGCGTCAGCTCTAGCTGCGGCGCCCGCCGCCACGATTTGCTCCGCGCGCGTAGCACTGACGAAACCGACGTGTCGCAGTCCTTATCTTTCCCATCTCAACGTCCAAGTACGTCCACCACCAACTGCTACACCTTATTAAAAAAAAAAAGCATGATGCAGTTGCAATTTGCTTTTGTTCGCGAACCGCTCTTACCTGTAGACATCTCCAACATGTCCCTTTTATATGAGCACGAGCACTCAACTTGATTTTGTCACCTCAACAACCCTGTAAACCTGAGATTTTAGCTAGGCCAAGCCATGCCTGCCATCCTGAGAGTGACCTTTAATTTGCAAGGCACATCACGACTTGGCTTGCAGCATGAGTAATCAGCTCCCGTAGAACAGGCACAGCAGAGGCAGTGTAATATCCGGCGTGACAGAGCCCACGTCGTTCGGAACTCCGGTTGCGGCGGGTCTCAGCTGTCAAAGGATCCGCGGCCGCGCGATATCCGTGGCCGTTGTTCCCATCTGGAGTTCATACCGGTGCGGTACCGCGAGTTCGCTGGCTCCCTGCTGCCAGCTCAGCAGCCAAACCACCCACCACCGCCACCATGCCATGACCCACCGCCCCACGCCACCAATTCCGACTGTTATTCCAAGCTCCACTCCGTCCCAAACCCCCTCGATTCGTCCACCCCTCGCACTCCCCCTCCCGGTCTCCGCTTCTCCTCGCCGCTCTCCTGAATCCTTCGCCCGAAAGCCTCCGATCCGATCTCCGGCCCCCAGAACCCTAGCGCCGCCATCCGTCCGCCTCCATGGAGCCGAAGCCTCACGCGCCGGCGTCCGGGCCGGCGACGCCGCGGTTCAAGCTGGGGAAGCAGTCGTCGCTGGCGCCCGAGCGCGGCGGCGGCGAGGGCGGTGGTGTGAGCTCGGCGGAGGGTTCGTCGGCCGAGGCGAACGGCGTCATGAGCTTCCAGCTCATGTACCTGGCCCACGAGGGCAACGCGGAGGGGATCCGCGAGCTCCTCGACGGCGGCGCCGACCCCAATTTCCGCGACTCCGACGGCCGCACGGCGCTGCACATCGCCGCATGCGAGGGACACGCCGAGGTCGTCGAGCTGCTCCTCCAGAGGGGCGCGGAGGCCGCCGTCGAGGACCAGTGGGGCAGCACGGTGCGGCCTGCTTAAGTTTTTTGGTCTTTCTTTACGACTCCTTTTTGCTTTTGCTTGCGTTGGATGAGGTCCTTACAGAGAAATCTCACAGTAAATTGGAATTTTTGCACGAAAGCAGCATCAGATTTTTATGGTTGTTACACACTTACACTAAGTTAAGAGAACAAACAGACAATGAGACAATTCTATAGGCTGTGCTAGCACGTGGAACATAGATTCAAGATAACATCATTTGTGCATATATGTCTTGTTGTGACTTGCTGCATTAGTTGAGCGTTCCTACTATCTGGCAGCCTTTGGCGGATGCAATGCATTATCAGAACCATGATGTGATCAAGATCTTTGAGAAGCATGGCTCCAAGCATAAGGTACTACGATGTGTGTCGCCTCTGCCTGATGTTTTGTTTTGTTCAGGTGTTCTGAATATTCGCTTCTTTCTTGAAGATTGCTCCGATGCATGTGAACAATGTTCGTGAAGTTCCTGAATATGAGATTGACCCAGCGGAGCTTGATTTCACTAATGGCAATGACCTATCCAAGGTATGTGTATATATTTTCCTCTCTTTTGCATGAGCCTTTTCAAATTGGTTGTCTGTAGCACTAATAAAGTAATAAGCTTACAATTGGTTAACTGACTATATGCTATGGAGTTACTGATTTTAGACTGTACTTTCTTTACCTAAAGTTTTAAAGCTATACTTCCACCATTAGATGTCGTTGGCAATAAATTTATTACATAGCTATTGTTTCAATCTGCTTTGCAGGGCACATTTAGAAAAGCAACATGGAGGGGCATTCCTGTTGCTGTTAAGAAGCTGGACGATGATCTAATTGTGGATGAGAGCAAAGTGTGGGTAGTTTGCATTGAATTATTCCATTTGTTTCTGGTCTATCTTGGCTTTATTTTACTGAATTTTACCTTTCTTCTAAACCTATATTATCCTGATAGTTTGGATGTATTACAGGCAGGCGTTCAGAGACGAGCTTGATGTGCTGCAACTTATACGCCATCCGAATGTTGTGCAATTTTTGGGTGCTGTGACACAAAGCAATCCAATGATGATTGTCATGGAATTTATGCGCAAGGTTTGTCTTAAGGGCAATACGCTGTTTATAATCTGCATTGTTTTCTAAATTTTATTCGATTAGCGAGGGCAATATATGAGGCTATGTTTTTAGCAAACCTCTTAGATGCAGATCCATGGCTTCATATTAGTCTAGTTGTCTACATGTGTAAAGTATTAAAATGTTTTTTTTGGCTAATATCTGATAATTATTTACCTTACTAAGTTTCTTAATGCGTTGTGGCATATGTTTGGGCTACTGACAATGTGAAATCAGATTTTAATTTGTAATAGCAGCTTCTTTCGTTTTGGCAATGTTTGACGAACAATGTCTACCTCATGCGATTTTGTGATGTTTTTTATATTAAGATTAAGATAGCATATATGTTTCGTGTTGACTTCGTCGTAACTTTTTATTCCACAACAGGATATCCAAATTTCATCATTACCAAAAAGCAACAAAATTACAAAATGTTGTGTTCAAGTAGCACAATGACTTCTTTGTAACTACCAGCAATATGATTTTAACACTGCGCAACATCTAGATTTATTAGCTCGGTTTCATAGTTTGTATTAAAATGCATCTTCATGTTATGTCATGGGCTATTGAGAATTACCAAAATGTTTATTTTCAGGGTGACTTGCGCACTCACTTGAGTAAGAAAGGAGCTCTGCCACCATCATATGCAGTGAAGTTAGCTCTTGATATTGCAAGGTTTACCACACATAATCTGGATACTATGAGATAAACTCTGTTGGCTACTATGTTTTGTTGTTATGAAGTAACTAAATTTAACTTGTGTTCCTTTGTGAATTGTAACAGAGGAATGAATTACTTGCATGAGCATAAACCTCAAGCTATCATCCATCGTGACCTTGAGCCTTCGTGAGTACTCTGTGGTTATATTTTTTTTCAATGAAAATTGCTTGCTTCTTCTTCTGTACACCCCGATGTAGTGCTTTAAATACCTGGTTTGTTAAAAGACTTTCTATGCCCATTGTGTAAGATAACAGTAACATATTGAGGGATGACACTGGACATCTGAAGGTGGCAGATTTTGATTTGTGTAAGATGCTAAAATGGAGAAAAAAAGTTAGAGAAGATAAAGCGGTGACTTCTCCAGGCAATGCTTGTAAGTTGACTTCATTGTTTGTCATGCTAAATATGTGCTATATTAGGGTGACCTTTGCCCTTCTTAACTTATTTTGCCTTCTGTTTCAACTGGTAATTTTTAAAATGTCTCAGGCAAATATGTGGCTCCAGAAGTCCTGCGAAATGAAGAGTATGATACTAAAGTGGATGTCTTCTCATTCGCTTTGATACTTCAGGAGGTAAGTTGTGATATATTCATACTTTTTGCATCTCTGTCTCCACACAGTAGGTTGTATGGTGCATTTCTGTGTTCTCTAAATATTTCTGCCAACATATTTATATGGTATTGAGCACTGTTACACAGTTTAGTGCTGGTATCTTTATTCAGTTGACACTGTTGTTTCTTTAAACATAAGAACGACACTCATTTCAGCACCAATTACTCCCTGAAAAGTCACTCATATGACCATTTTTGTGCTCGATATGTTCCCAAATCCCAACTATTGCAGATGATTGAAGGATGCCTTCCTTATTATGATAAGAAAAATGATGAGATTGAGAAGGTACACAATTCTAAAGAAAGACCGCCTTTTCGAGCTCCTCCAAAGCATTATGCTCATGGGTTAAGAGAGTAAGCAGTCATTCTTTCCGCTTTGCTTATATAGTGGCAATTACTAATTCAATTAGAGCACTTGTGTGTCTTTCTATGGATTTCAAACTTTTAGCAAACAAGTTTCTGCTAGTCATGTTCAATTTAACTACTTGTATGTGTCAAATTTAGTGTTCTATTTCCTCCAAGTACCATTATTGTTGGTGCTTTTCCCTTTGCAAATTTCGTTGTGACCTTTTTGCCTGTGCACGTGACATTGATGCAGGTTGATTGAGCAGTGCTGGAGTGAAAATCCTGCAGACAGGCCTGATTTTAGAGTAATTATCAACCGGTTGTCTGCTATCCAAAATGAGATAGTTCACAGAAACCGTTGGAAGGTAGCCATTAATGTTTTTCATTAAACTTTGAGTATTCTGTAATGGACTATGGCAGGAGATAATGTTTGTATGTTCATTTTGCTGTATTTTCATTTTAGGTGAGACCTCTCAAGTGTTTCCTGAGCATTGAAGGAATGTGGAAGAAAGATCGCAACGAGGGCAGCACCACCCGTTCATCACGCTCATCACGATCCTATTATTAACCACCAGCCCAAGCTATTGATTTCAATTGCAAGATCATATCGGTGATTGCTAGAAAAATATACTCAAATGTATATCATATTTTTCGTTTTCTTAAATTATGAAAAGGATGGTTTTGCAACTGGTTGATTCTCAGCTGATCATAGTTTTGTTGTATATCAGGCATGCCTCACGGCCCCAACCTCATGTACAGATCGTTGCAGTCAGTTTATTGTTGCCTTGGCACTCCCACCTGGGTTGGGGCAGTATAATTAATTGCGAGATTCCTTTCTGATTAGCTTGTCAACTTCAAATCGGTTGCTAGATTCATCCATGAGCTAGAGTTGCGGGTAGGACGACGGGAGTACCAAGTGCTATTATTTCGTGTTAGAAATCTAGGATGTGGAGATGGAGATAAAATTAAGAGCATTTGGATGATTTGTATTTTTTTATATTGTTTGAACTAAACTGCAAGTTGGATCTTCAAGCTGGAGCTGTGCTAAATCGCGTAGATTGCGTCCAGTTCTGGACATGAATGCGTGTGCAGTAATAGTATCTACTTTTCACGACTCTAATCATGTAACCTGTACCTTGCACACATGAACATGTTGAGCGGGTGGAGAATGGAAACTAGTACTAGGCCGGTGCACAGTGCGTGCGGGAAGGGAGCCAGGGACCCAGTCCCAGACCGGTCGGCCATGTGGACCGGGCGGGACCGACGACCGTGCCTTGGTGAACGGACCGTCGAACGAAACGTCGTTCAGCGCAGATGTTCTTCAGTCGAAATTCCGGCCCATTTCCTCTTTCGAGCTGCTCCACATTTTTGTGAACACTGATCGGACATTAGTAAAACCATAAGAAACCCTGTATATATCATGTTTATATTTATATATATAGTTCAGATGGACACACATCCCTTTGCGTACGCAATAGTACAATCACGAGAAGGCCAGAAAGGGGAAACAAATAACAAAAAGGAAGACGCTTTTTAAGCTTTGCTCCTCTTCACGTGACGTGACCGACATGGACATCCATACAGCGAACTAGAGCTGAGCGAGCGTGCGCAGATCGACGGGGTGGACGTCGGACGGCTGCGCCGCGCTGTACGCCCTCCGGCCGACGAGGACGTTGGCCGCCTCCGTGGGGTGGAAGGCGTCCCAGAAGAGGTACTCGTTCCTGTTGGCGCACGGCGTCTGGAACGGCAGGCACGTCACCTGCCCGTTGTTCCGCCCGACGCCGCAGCACCCTCGGTTGGTGACCGTCAGACCGTGCGACCCTGGTGCTCTCAGGATGTCCTCGAAGATCCCGTACACGTTGATGTAGGTGAAGTGCGCCCCCGGCAGCGCGTTGAACTGGTCGACGAGCGCGACGAGCTTCCGGTTGAAGATGTCGATGGCGCCGTTGATCTCCGGCACGCAGGTGGCGCCGTCGGCGCTGTGCTGCGCCAGCTCGTTGGGGCTGCACCCGACCTGCCCCACGCCCATCAGCGCCACCTTCCTGGCCCCGTAGTTGTACAGCGTCCGGACCTGCTGCGAGTACTGGTCGATGAGCACGTCGGCGTACTGCGCCGGCGTGTACTGCTGGCTGGTGGAGTACACCGCCGGCATGAAGTAGTTGTTGAGGTAGTCGTTGCTGCCCATGCCCACCGTGAAGATGCACTGGCTCAGGTGGTTGGCCGCCGAGTCCTCGTCGCCCAGGATGCTCACCAGCTGCTGCACCGCCGCCTGGTAGTTCTGCAGCTGCCCGCCGAAGCTGATCCGTTGCCCCTGCCATGGCATGGTCCGTGTGCGTCACTGCGTCAGCGCGCTTACTCATCTTTCAAGAGCTAGTAGGATCACGTACTGCGATGGAAACACATGCTTAGTAATGCGTACGTACCAGCTGCTGGCCGGTCTCGTCACGGATCCCGGCTGCGGCGGAGGCGAAGTTGACGCCGGTGAGGAGCTGATCGCCGCTCGCGCCGGCGTACGCGGGGATGTAATCGTCGAAGCCCAGAAGCCGAGCTGAAAAACGACACACGAAGGGACGTGTCGCCATCATGAACTAATATTATTTGGCATGACAGTTAACAACGATCTCTGAATGGACGTATTACTTCATTTTCAAAGCGTGCTAAAAACCAGTGTTACGCAACAAAATTAAAACCATGCAGCTCGATAGATACGAACGAACTTATTAGGAAGCAAACAAGAAAGGGGATATAGAATACACAGTGAGCTTACAGATAGCGTCGACGGTGGTGAGGCCGTTGCTGAAGCGGCCGGTGGCGCCGCCGGCGAAGTCGATGCCGTAGGGCGGGTAGTTGGCCCGCGCCAGCGACGCGATGTCGTTGTTGTTCCCGTTGTCCACGAGCGAGTCCCCGAACACGAAGTAGCATGGCACCTGGGGCTCGCCCCGCACCACGACGACGGCGACGGTGGCCAGCCGCGCGGCCACGACGAGGAGCATCAGCGCCGGCTGCGGCCACCGCATTGTCGCACGCCCCATTCCTATGGCCAGCTAGCTTTTCCCTGCGCTGCTGGAGTGCTGGTGCCGGCTATAGCTCGGGCCGCGACGGATTATTGGTGATGACCGGCCGGCCGACACATTCGATCGAGCCTTATTACTTATAGATAGGGCAGGTTGTTTGCTACAGCTAGCTAGATCAGCATGTGGTAGTAGGCCCCTCTGCAGGACGGAGTGCGTGTAGGAGCGAACAGTTACCATGCTCAGCGCGTCCTCCATTTTGGCGACCTCTGCATGTGCGCGTGCATGGTGGTGACTGGTGATGCATGGTTGGAGCAGTCACGGTTGGGTTGGGGGCTTGGGGCTGTGCTGATTGATTACAGCCATGCGGACGCGGCGAGGCCCGTGTGACAGAATGATGCAGAAGATCGAGCAAGAGCTGCCGGTCTGCGACGACAGTCGACGTGTCGATCGGAGTGTACTAGTACTCCAGTTCCAGTGAATGCAGAGGTGGTACAGCGATCTACTGTTTAGCACAAATCCAAGGCCAAGGCCGGTGAAAAGTTTTCGGTACTGTAGCACTTTCGTTTGTTTGTGACAAATATTATCCAATCATAGACTAACTAGGATTAAAAGATTCGTCTCGTGATTTACAGCTAAACTGTGTAATTAGTTTTTATTTTTCGTCTATATTTAATGTTTCATGCATGTGCCACAAGATTCGATGTGACGAAGAATCTTGAAAACTTTTTGGTTTTTAGGGTAAACTAAACAAGGCCTAGGCAATTGGACATTCCGAAAAGTGAAACATTAAATATAGACGAAAATAAAAACTAATTACACAGTTTAGCTGTAAATCACGAGACGAATCTTTTAATTCTAGTTAGTCCATGATTGGATAATATTTGTCACAAACAAACGAAAGTGCTACGGTACCGAAAAGTTTTCACTTTTTGGAACTAAACAAGGCCCTAGTTACTTCATGATTGGACAATGTTTGTCAAATAAAAACAAAAGTGGTACAGTCTCGAAAACGAAAAAGTTTTTGAAACTAAACAAGGCCTAAGCACGTGTGATTGCTCAATGACCAGCCTTTTGTACACGGGACATCCGTACTGTTACTGCCTTGCGAGTAGTCTTCTACAGTAGATGGCAATGGGCCAGTGGTGAACAGAATGTCCAATTGCCCCAATGGTTGCGTGCGGTAAAGTACCTGGGCAGTAGAATCCTGAATGTAATAAGGTGCCTTGTGGACAAGCTTAAAATAAAGATAAGAGCGAGGTTCCCTGTCCGGCGCGTGCTCCTGGATTAGCTTGGAAACGGATGGGATCACGGGAAAAGAAGGCAAGTACGCTGCGGCCGGACTAGCCCCGGAGGAGAGTAGACACGGACACATGCAATGCAAGCATCGGAAACATCTTGCCACCGCCTGCTCGCCGACGGGCCCTGCATGCACACCCACGCGGATTTGACTCGCTCCTTTGTTCTACGAGATTTATTGCACCGTCTTGGTAGAGATCACTTGACCTTTTCGTCGACCGGCACTGCATGCAATGCAACTCGGCTCGGCAAGCCCCGCACCGGCAGAAGCGTTAGCGATGCGTACATTTCACATGGCATGCAGGTGGCCACTTTCTACGTCTCCTGCAGCTTCGGTTTGCCCATTCATGTGCGGAGAGGGCGTTCACGGTTTGATGGTGCGAGGAGCGTAAATGCGCGCGCTCAGCCTCTGCGCCGCGCCTTCCAGCTCCAGGCGGCGCGCAAGGAAAGCTCCCGCGCGATCCACATGCCAGCCGATCAGATCGACCGGCTGGCGATAGCGTTGTGGCATTCAATGCAGTGATGTCGTGGACACGATCAACGAACCGGCGTTGGCTGGCTGGCTCGCAACGAAGACTTCGAGCTGATCCGGCCGGCCCGTAGGGCAAACGATGGGGGGAGCCGGGGAGGTGGCGCACGCCGCACGCGCACGGTAAAAGGTTGGAAACGTCGTGGACGCTGGACTGCGATGGCCGACGACGGGATGAAAACGGATCTAATACGGAGGGATATCAATGATATTATATTTGTTTTCATATTTTTGGTCGGATTCGAATTCGAATACGGATAATATCAATCATGTCGGATAAGATATGATTGGATGTCGACATCATAAATATACGATTTAAGTATTCGGATACAGATACGGTATCGGATGTTGAATATTCGTACTAAAAAACGGACAGATGTAAACCTCTCTAAACAAATTCGGTTTCGAATACGATACTAAAATATCCGTACCGAGGAAGGCTCGGGTGCGTCATCGATGAATTTTGTGCTTTCTAGCCGTCAACGGTCAACCGGTTGGTTGAGGTGAAGGCTCGTGGCTTCGTGGGCCACGGGGAAAAGCAGAAGAGGTCTGCGAGGCTCGTGTGTGGCGGCGTGACCATGAACCGGAGATGTGTGGCGACCAGCGAGACGACGAGCCCACTAGTTCTCGTGGCCCGTGTAAGAATACTTGAGTTCCATATGAAAGGCCCACAAATAGCCCACGCCACGCCACCATGATATGGTTTCAACTGTTTGTACAGCTCAAGATAAAAGACAAGTCCATTTAACCTCCCGTAATTATCAATGTCGTCTTATTTTTTTCCCTTTTACCTCTCTTAACTATGAAATTTCTTTTGATTTTCCTCCTTGAAGTACAAAATCAGATATCCTACATCTTGAAGGGACTAATACAGGATAAATCACATCCCTAGCTATTTTTTATGGTGTTTTAATCTACATAACAATGCATCAGTCATCATACATGGTGAAACTTTAGCCTTGAGACCAAGAAATTACAATATTTTTTTTCAAAAAAATCCAATATTCTTGTTTTAAAAGCTAGACAATTAAAAAAAAATCCTACAACCACATTTAATCTTAAAAGAATTGTTTTAGCTCCAAAAATATGAAAAAGATGATTTTTTTTTCCCAAAGGGGGCAGAGGAAAAATGGAAACAAACCTTTCCATGATAAATAGGTGAACTGAATTTTAGAAGCTGAAGTTTTCCCATTGCAATGTTCCATATGAATAACTGTCAACAAATTTGCATGCGCATTGCAACAACACTAAAATTTAAAGAAATGCATGAGTTGGTTCCATGATGAAGTTGTTAGAGAGGACCGTGGGTAGGGGATGCAACTGATTTGTGTTCAGTAGCTGGGTGGGCAAATAAAGGGAAATATAAGGGTATAATGGTGGCATGTCATGCACATCAACACAAGTCCACTGTTCTAATTAAGAACTAGAGATAACTGCAACATCACATCATGATAAATTAGAAATCATTACCGATCATGAACAGATAGTTACAAATTTCTTGTCGGCTGCTACTTATCTAAAACACCAAAGGATATGACAAACACACAGTGTGAAAAAAGCAAGGACAGATATAGGACTCTTGCGGTCTTACCTTCCCCATATGTAGACGGCAGGTCCCAGGGGACAAGGTAACGAGCCGAGGGTGGCCGCGGCAGCCCTAGCACGTTCACTAGCTGATAGGCCTCGTCGTGTTCAACTCTGAGATCGTGCACATTGACGTCGAACAGTTCTTGCCCTAGTGCAAAGTACACCAAATCAGGGTTTGTTGGACAGACGACACAGAGCAGAGGATGTTCAGTGGTAGCCTTGTCCTATTGTAACTGTCAGCGTTCCACAACTCGTCAAATCTCATCTCATACCTTTTGATCCATTGCCATCCAAAGAGGATACAACTCCAAGTCCACATTATGAGAGTCCCGATTCCTCGATCTCGACAAACCTCATCTTATTCTAGCCTAGGGTTATGCAACGCTTGGTCTAGATGTCTCTCGTAGCCTCGTGAAGAGCACACTGATATGGCAGTTTATGGAAGTGCAGCTTGTCGGTCTATGTCGTCTTCACTGATAGATACGAAGGCGTCTTAGCTGATGATGCCCCACGAGAGATCAAACCACCAGAGCATTCTGCCATCCGACGCTGAGCCATAAGCAATCACTTGTGATCCTTGACCTTGTTCCTCTTCCTCCACTCTGACATCAAGGGGCATTCCATTGTCCTGAAACTCTTGTCTGATTCTAGATAAATGATGGAGGCGTCGCCATACTCGTCATCAACATGCAACTCGGCGATGAGAGACTCGCCCATCTTGTTTGAGCAGAAGACAACGCTCTCCAAGCTCTTCAGAATAGGGACTTGGTCGGTTCGGTCGATGACGTACTCGATGGTGGTTGTCGTTTGCCCATCCGCCATGTGGAAGTGGTGCGCCAGCAAGAGGTGGCTGTCGTAGTGGCTGGTGTTCAGGCCAGAGTGTGCGCCGTTGAAGGGTCTGAGCCTGGCGGAGCCGCAAATTTTATGAAGACTAGGCAAAATGTTATACTAATACTAACAAGATAAACATAACGCAAGATTATAAAGGAGGTTAGTGTTAAGCATGTAGTGACTCACTAGGGCATGTTTGGTTGCGGGCGGTAAAGTTTACTGTCCGTCACATCGAATGTTTAGACACATACATCAAGTACTAAATATAGACTATTTATAAAACTAAAAACATGGCTAGAGAGTAATTTGCGAGACAAATCTTTTGAGCATAATTAGTCCATGATTAGACAATAATTGTCAAATAAAACAAAAATGCTATAGTACCTGTTAAACTTTAACAACCCCAACCAAACACTCTCTAAAGTTTAACCGTGCTTAAGCGTTTATATTCCCTTAAGAATTTTGTGATGCAGTAGACATTTAGTATTTATATCTGAAACCGAACAAATAAAGAAGAGAGTGGAGAATAATTAAGAAAGAGCAAATGAATGCATAAGTCCTTGTCTATCTCTCCTCTTTCCTTTTTATAGAAAAGGTGTGAGTGAAATTTTTCATAATTTTCGCTAATGGGGTTTGTATTTAAAAAAATATATTTTTAGAGAAATCATTATTTCACAAAATTATGTAATTGGACCCTAAAGACACTAGTATAGTCCTTAACGCATAATGCACCTCCAACACAAAGCATCCAAGATATATTAAACTAGATAATTTTCCTATGTGTTTTGCTGTTAGAATTTAAAAGATAATGATATTGTAATGAGCCTATCCTCTATCCTCTCTTTTCTGTTTGTATTTCTATATACCCAAACTTATATAAGACTAGATGAATATTAAGAGGACTCTTCCAACTAGATAAAAATCTATCGTGGTCAGCAAAGTTGTTTCTTTATTTGTGTTTGCTCTGTTAGTTAATAATTTCAATTTCATTAAGAAAAACAAACTAAATAAATGGAAAATAAAAATTGATAGAATTCCTTTTATTTTTTCTTCAAATCCAAAAACATGATTTTTCTGCCCGACCTCGCAGTGCTTGCCGACGCCGCAGAAGTAGAAGCGCTGGCTGGGCTCCCTGAGCTCGATGATAGTCGGCCCATTCTGGTACCGGTTGGTGATGTTGTGCATGCTGCACAAGTCGAACAGCTCCCACGCGCGTCGGCACCTCCACGACCACGATGTTGTGCGCCCCGCTCCGGTACAGGAACACGTACTGGTGGTATAGCCAAATGAACGCGAGCAAGCACCGGTTCATCATGCACGCATGCCTCGTGGAAAGTGATAAAAAGGGCTCGCGCGCGGCCGCCTTCCTCAGCTTGTCGCCGATGCTGATCTGCCTGGTGCTTGCCCAGTCCGCGTAGTACGTCCTGTTGGGGGGCATCCGCCACCCTTTGCCGGCGCCGACGATGTGGCAAGAGGCGGACGTGCTGTGGCCAGACACGGCGGACGAGCTGCGAGGGAGCGGGGGTTTGATGTGGCCATTTTCTGGCTCTTCCTGCGGCGGCGGCAGGGCAGGCCGGCGCGTGAAGCCTGCCCCCGCTTGGCGCGACGGGTGGACGACAGGGCCGGCCGCGTCGTCTCCTATCAACATACCGGCTAACATTGCCCGTGGCGTTGTCGCTTTACGACGGCGATGAACCGCCGCCGTTCGTAGAGATTTGTGGTTCTTGCGACCTTGGTCCTGTCTCTTGTGGTGCAATTGAAAACCCCGGACCGAGAGGCGAGCTTTGAAGAAATGTTTAGGAAAGATCGGCTGTGAAGAAATTCATTGACATTTCGGATTTTGGGCCTGACGAGATGGTACTAGGATTTAGATATATGGATGGACGGACGTTCCATTTTTTGCTTCGTTGCTGTAACTTCATCTGATGTAAGAAGGTTGCTTTTCAGAAAAAAAGAAAAAGAAGAAGTCCGATCTGTGATGTAGGAAGATTAATGATCAATGAAAAGTGAACACGTCATGCCTCATGCGACCAAACAAAAGGCTATTGTTCTTGCCTTCCTCGGAGTCGCCAGTGCAGGTGCAGGCGCAAAAGGGAATCAAGTCTGGCTTAATTCGTGCACATTTGCAGCTCAGGCCATACGTCTCTGCAACTGCTTCAAGCTAGCATCTCATCTCTTCTTTTCACCCGAAACGACAACTCCCTCCACCCCTGCTTCTCTGCTTGGCCGGGGCTGCCGCTCTGCGGACGCTAGGGCCTTGTTTAATTGCCAGAAAATTTTGTAAAATTTTTCACATTCTCCGTCACATCGAATCTTTAGACGCATGTATGAAGTATTAAATATAGACGAAAATAAAAACTAATTGCACAGTTTGGTCGAAATTGACGAGACAAATCTTTTGAGTCTAGTTAGTTCATGATTGGACAATATTTGTCAAATACAAATGAAAGTGCTACAGTGTTCATTTCCCAAAATTTTTCGGAACTAAACAAGGCCTAGGCCGCTTGCTCAAAGTTAGTAATCTGGTCAACCCGAGTTAGGATTGGCATTTCTCCGATTCCCCTCATCTTCGTGGAGACGACAAACTTTACACGTCTTTGCCAGCCGGGTCGCTTCAAATCTACTACTACAGCGCTAGTCAAAACTGTTGGGCATTGCCCTGTACTTTGGCTGGGTAGTATGTCAGCAAGTGGTAAACTGATCAGTTCAGTCGGTTCATTTCATCATCAGCCAGTGGTTCGCCCTGTCGTTTGTGCCGTGCTCAAAGAATCGATCTGTGCCGACCTTCTCGCAAGACCATTAGAGTCTCTGACCCTGAAACAGTGAAACGAATACCAGCCGAGTGCCGACCGAGCTGTGGCGTGTGACGCCGACGACGCCCATGCCAGTATAGTATTAGCGTGACTCTTTGGTTACTCTATGTCGCTAGCGTGATTCGCAGTGCTACGCTAGGCACAGTACACCGGCGAGCCGCCGCCCCAGCAACAATTGCACGCCAAGCACAGTCCCTTCCGTGTCCGTCAAGAGTTGCCGGTTCGATATCGTCTGCCCCCCGTGGCACGGCAGGGATGCGATCCATGATTGCGCCATCATTGCGGGGCTTCGGCGCTTCGCGCTGCTATAACGAAGGCCTTGTTCAGTTCGGAAAAACTTGTAAAAAACGGCACTGTAGCACTTTCGTTTTTATTTGATAAACATTGTTCAATTATAGAGTAACTAGACTCAAAAGATTTATCTCGCGGTTTACAGATAAACTGTGCAAATAGTTTTTGTTTTCATATATATTTAATACTCCATGTATTCGCCGCAAGATTCGATGTGACGGGGAATCTTGAAAATTTTTGGCAACTAAACAAGGCCGAAGATGTTAATGATGAGACGTGTTCAGTCCGATCGGTATGAACAGTGACAAAAAGAGAAGGTGCTGCTAGTGCATATGGATAGCAACCGTGTATCTTAGGCCTTGTTTAGTTCCCAGAAAATTTTGCAAAATTTTTCACATTCCCCGTCACATCGAATCTTTAGACGCATGCATGAAGTATTAAATATAGATAAAAATAAAAACTAATTGTACAGTTTAGTCGAAATTGACGATACGAATCTTTTGAGCCTAGTTAGTCTATAATTGGACAATATTTGTCAAATACAAACGAAAGTGCTACAGTGTCGATTTCCCAAAATTTTTTCTGAACTAAACAAGGCCTTAGTATGAATATTCAACATTCGATACTGTATCCGTATCCGAATATTTAAATCTTATATTTATGATGTCGACATCTAATTATATCTTATCCGACATGATTGATATTATCCGTATTCAAATCCGAATCCGACCAAAAATATGAAAATAAATATGATATCGGTAATATCCGTCCGTATTTTTTTTAAGGTCAACCGGAGGAATTGTTCCCCACCTGAATTTTATTACTTTTGTTGGCCCCAAAATGGCCCATCATAGGCCTTGTTTACTTCCACCCTAAAACCTAAAAAATTTTCAAGATTCCCCGTCACATCGAATCTTTAGACGTATACATAGAGTATTAAATATAGATAAAAATAAAAACTAATTCCACAGTTTGGTCGAAATATACGAGACGAATCTTTTGAGCCTAATTAGTCTATGATTGGACAATATTTGTCACATACCAACAAAATACTTACTGTAGCGATTTTGCAAAATATTTCGTAACTAAACACGGCCATAGTTTTACACAGATTGCATAAATTACAAGGAAGTCATCACATCACCCAGTTGATGATGTAGGTGATCTCCTGACAGAAGAAACAGAGAAATAAAGAGAGAAACCACAAGCTTTGTACTAAGCTTGTCCTGCCAAATCAAAAGCTTGACACCATTGATCAACAATGTGCTTCTTCCTAATAGGGAACCTGAAGCGGAGTCTCAATTGCTAATCCATGGTCGAGATGGCACATATCTGATGGAGAAAAACAAGTGGCCTATACTAACTCTGCCTGAAGAAAAAGAACCAGTAGAGTCTTACTCAAGAAGACACGTTTCTGGGGGAAAAGCAGGGGTCCAACTCGTTGGCATCTCAACATTCATGGGCAAAGATGCCTACTGAGATGAGTGGTCAGGGTGATATGTGGGATGTGACTGGGGAGGACATAATGGACTCTATCTCAAATGAAGGCAAGAACTCAGATAAAGAGGAAGAAGGCAGAGGGTGGCAATCTTCTAATCCAAGGAAAATGAAGAAGAAATCCTTCAAGCAGGTGGTGGTGGCTACTAGGACAAGCAAAAGACTCCATAGGGAAGAGATCCCAATGGCAGGAAAAGCAACTTCGAAAGATATGGGGAATATCTCTACTGCAGGTACCCTAACAGCCAATCCTTTTACTGTTCTTTGTAACACGTCAGATGATTTATTACAAAACACCCTAAATGACTTGAATTTAGTAGTGGATAATGTGGGGAAACAGTTAGGGGTTTTTAGGGCTGAGGAGAAAGCTAGGGCGGCTTTAGCTGAAGCCAACTATAAGGTCTTTTTAGATAGACAGAAAGATAGAGATAAACTACGTGGGGATGATATTGAGTCTGAATTATCCATGGGGATTATTGATAATGGAGTGAGACTTGGTCCTGTAGTTCCTACATATGATGAGATGAGCGCTGAGGACAGAAATAATTTTGACAAAAGTATTGTCGTTCAGTTGGCCAAGGGAGGCTACGCTGGGGGCATGGAACCATCCTCGAATAAACAATGAGGATCCTCTTCTGGAATATTAGGGGTTTAGGAAAGACATATAGAAGAGGATGGGTCAAGGATCACATTCTTGCTGAGGATTTGGATATTGTGGCTCTACAAGAAACTATTAAACAAGACTTTACTGATTCTGAATTGAAGGAGCTTTCAGGGAACAGGGAGTTTTCCTGGTTATGGGTCCCTGCTAGGGAACATTCAGGAGGGATCCTTACTGGGGTTAGGATAGACGAATTGGAGTTAGAGAATTCTCACATGGGCTCTTTCTTTCTGGATGTGTTGATTAGAAATAGAAGCTCTAACTTCAGGTTCTGGGTTCTAAATATATATGGTCCAACGAAACACTCTTTATCTGGAGAATTCATTAGCGAAGTTAAAGACTTTTGTGCTAATGAAAGTCTTCCTATCCTTATGGGTGGGGATTTTAATTTGATAAGGAATAATAGGGAGAGGAATCAGGGCCAAGGAGATCCTAGGCTGATGGAGCTCTTTAATGATTTTATAGGTGAGCTTCATCTGAGAGAAATCCATATTAGTGGGGCGAAATTTACATGGTCTAACAAGCAGCGGAATCCTACTATGGTTAAATTGGATAGAATCTTAGCCACTACTTGTTGGGATGCGCGTTTCTCCTCTTCTTTTGCTTGGTCGAAAGCCAGGGTTGGCTCTGACCATTCACCTCTGATTCTGGACACTGGAGAGAGGAAGAATAATAAAGCTAAATATTTTTACTTTCAAGAAAAATGGCTCTTATCTGAGGATTTCAATAAACGTATTAAGGATAAGTGGTCTGATATAAAGTCTTCTTGTGCTAACAATAGTTATTCGTTGGATATCTGGCATGGGTGTCTTCAATCCTTAAGAAAGTACTTGAGGGGGTGGGATTTAAAGAATAGAGGAGACCAAAATAGGCAGAAGCTGGTTTTAACTAAGAGGGTGGAGGATATTGACTTAATTGCAGAAAAGAGACTCCTGTCTATGGAGGAATGGGAGGAAAGGCTACATTTAGAAGATAAACTGGATGAAATGAGCAGGTTAGAAGATCTACAATGGAAGCAGAAAGCAGGGAAAAACTAGGTGTTGCAAGGGGATGCAAATACCTATTTTTTTCATCAGTTTGCTAATGGTAGGAGAAGAAAAAAGACTATTGCCTATCTTGATGCGAATGAAGGGGAGATAAGAGGGCAGAAGGAAATAAATGACCACATTGTAGATTACTATAAAAAGCTCTTTGGACCAAATGATCCTTGTCTCATGGACCTTGGTGATAACTTTTGGCCTGTGGAGTTAACTTTAGAGGAGTCAGACAAAGCTAGTTTAGTTCTCCCTTTCTCCATGGAGGAGATCAAAGGTGTGATTATGGAGATGAAAGAAAATTCTGCTCCAGGTCCAAATGGTTTTAGTGTTAGCTTTTTTAAAAATAGTTGGGATGTAATCAAATGGGATGTGTTGAAGATGTTTCAGGATTTCTAGGAGGAGAAGCTGGATATAAAGAGATTGAACTTTGGAGTTATTACTTTAGTGCCAAAATTAAAGGAAGCAAATACTATAAAGCAATTTAGACCTATCTGCCTCCTTAATGTTGATTATAAGTGGTTCACTAAAGTTCTAACAAATAGGTTGGTGCCTGTAGCTAAAAAAATGATTGGGAAGAATCAAACAGGTTTTATCAAAGGGAGAAATATCTTAGAGGGAGTTGTGGTTCTTCATGAAGTTTTGCATGAGCTACATAGATCTAAGGCAAGGACCCTGGTTCTAAAGATAGACTTTGAAAAAGCTTATGACAGAGTGAGGTGGGACTTCCTTGAGAAAGTAATGAAAGGAAAAGGGTTCCCTAGCAAATGGATTAATTGGGTAATGAGTACTGTGAGAGGTGGAAGGGTTTGCATCAATGTTAATGGTGAAAGGAGTGATACTTTAGAACTTATAGGGGTCTAAGGCAAGGGGATCCTCTTTCCCCCCTTCTCTTTAACATTGTTGCCGATGCTCTAGGGGTGATGCTACACTCTGCTGTTAGCCATGGGCATATTTCTGGTGTGTTATCGGACCTGATTCCTGGGGGTGTTTCACACATACAGTATGCTGATGATACTGTCATCATGATTGAAGCTACTGAACAATCAATTAGAAACCTAAAACTCATTCTTTACTGTTTTGAGTGGCTTACAGGTCTAAAAATCAATTATCATAAGAGTGAAGTATTTGTCTTCGGTGTTACTCAGCTGGAAAAGGAGAAGTTTGCTAATATGCTGAATTGTGTGCTAGGAGAGTTCCCTATGAAATATCTAGGTATACCTCTTAGCTATAAACATTTGAACATGAGCGCTTTTAGTCCTATGACTCAAAAAATGGTTAAAAGGTTGGATCCCTGGAAAGGTAAATTGATGACCTCAGGGGGGAGGCAAATTCTGACAAATTCTTGTCTGAGCTCTATTCCTCTTTATTGTATGGGTTTCTACCTTCTTAAAGATGGGGTGCACAAAAAGATGGATTCTATTAGGGCCAAATTTCTCTGGCAAGGCGCTGATGAGAAATTTAAATACCATATGGCCAAATTTGAAATGGTTTGTAGACCTAAAGACCAAGGGGGTCTAGGCATCATTAATACCAAGATCATGAATGAGTGTCTTTTGGTTAAATGGATCTGGAAAATCTACCAGCAACCAGATGAACTGTGGTTTAAAATTTTGAAAGCAAAGTACCTGAGAGGTAATAACTTCTTTGATTCCAGATCTGCAGGAGGTTCCCAATTTTGGAAAGGTTTGCATAGTATCAAACATCTCTTTAAGTGGGGTGCTGTCTTTAAAGTGGGGAATGGTAAGTTGTGTAGATTTTGGGAAGATTGTTGGCTACAAAGAGTTCCTTTGAAATTGGTCTATAATGATTTGTACAACCTGATCAGGAACCCTTTCTGCCATGTTGCGGACTGCTGGGATGAGGGTTCTTGGGGTCTTGAGTTTAAAAGATGCCTTTCAATACAACAATATGAGAGATGGTTGGGGTTATTGAATATGTTAAATGATTGTTCGTTGACTGACAATAGGGCTGATCAAGTTTTATGGGCACTGGAAAAAAAGAATCATTTTACCACTAAGTCCTTGTATCGTTTTTTGACTGACAGGGGTGTCAAGAGTAGGCTTGCTGGTTTATCTGGAAAAGCAGAGTGCCCCTTAAAATTAAGTTCTTTCTTTGGCAACTCCTTAATGACAAATTACAAGTGGCTGTTAATCTGGCTAAAAAGGGGTGGAAAGGAAGCTTAATTTGCTGTCTTTGTGATTGCTCTGAAACTGCAGATCATATTTTCTTTAGTTGTCATTTGGCCAAATTGATCTGAGAAATGCTTAAAGAAGTTTTTCAGCTGGATTCTTATCCTAATTCATGGGAAGATTTTTGCGAGACTTGGTTAAGAGGCAAGGGGCCCTTCCCAATTAGATTGATCATTTTTATATTTTCAGGTTTCGCTTGGGCCCTTTGGACTACCAGAAACAAGATGGCTATTAACAAGACGTTTCTTCGTGCCCCCACTGATATCATCTACATTGCATTGTCGTTACTGCAGAAGTGGAGCGCCAAACTTAAGGAGAAAGATCAGGAGCAGATCATCTAGATGAAGGCTGCTGTCACAAGCTGGATCAGAGACTTCAAGCCTAGTTCGATCAATCTTTCTGAAGTAGTAGAGATCTAATGTTGTAGTTTTTCGGGTTTTAGCTGTTATGCTTTGTCTTGAACTGGTATCCCCAGTCGTTACTGTTACTCTGTTACATTGCTTTCTAAAAAGCAGAGGTTTTCACCTCCTTTTAAAAAAAAGCGCCATTGTTCAACTGCAGCCTTGCAGTCGCGAAGAACTTGTGAGATTAAGTGTGTTTCAGTCCTGAAGATCCTTGCATTTCTAGCCTACATATGGACAACGGCGGCGACGTCGTCAGGCAGCGCAACACACCAGAACAGGCCAGAGCCAGATGGTTCCATATCCATCCAACTCCGAGCGTGTGTGCTGCCTGCACCATCACGAACACCGTACGCGATCGAGCGAGCCGCGCGCCGCCCGCCGCCCGATGCTTACAATCCACTCCCCACCGCATCCGCATATGACGCCATGCGCGGCTGGCACCGCACCTTCCCACCTTCCTCCGCTAGCCCCTAGGCGCTTATACACAGTATAAATCCAGCAACGCACGCGGACGAACGCCGCAGCACGCCATCGTCTAGTGATGGAAGAGTTCCAGGAAGCCGACATGCTGTGGCCGGACGTCGTTGCGCTTGCCCACCACCACCACGACTGCCACCGCTGCCACCGCCCGGCCGAATCCGCCCACGGCCACCGCCGCCAGCACCCCACTACGGGTCAGCAGCAGCAACCACGCGCCGCGGTCGTCGTCCACCCACCACTACAGTCCCCGCCCGTGCGCATCCCCTCGATGCCGCTGGCGCGCCCGCGCAGCTACTACGGCGACGACGACGATGGCGCGGAAGAAGCGGCGATCGTGCCGCCGCACGTGCTGGCGGCGGCGAGGCGGTGCGCGGAGGATCAGCGGAGCGTGGCCTCGTCGGTGTGCGTGGGCCACGGGCGCACGCTCAAGGGCCGCGACCTCCGCGCCGTCCGCAACGCCGTGCTCCACATGACCGGATTCCTCAGCAGCTCCGACAAGTACTGACGGACGGCGCGCTATAGTAGATTAAAGCAGCGCGCGGTTAGAATCGTTGTATTTCAGCAATCTAAAGTCAGGAATGGCAGCCGGATAGTCGTGGGGTTTTTTTGGCATCCAATATATACTGGAGTTTGAACTTTTTTTTGGCATGCAGGGTGTAATTTCTGCGCCACTTGCTACTAGATGGTATACATCCAGATAGCAATCTAATGCTACAATCAGCATTGCAAATTTGCAATGAAAAAAAAAAGGTTCTTGTCGAACTATGTTTATGTCATCTTGGTTACCGCGCAAATCAACATGATGTGGCTTGCGATGTGCTTTACTTGATCGTTGTTTATTATCATATCATCAACTTCTCTAGCAGTAACAAAATGCGTTAAAAAAAAGATTTCAGGAGATAGCCTTCTGATTAAGAGAGGTGGATGTCTTTTTGACGCCGCCTCTATATGGCTACAGACTACAGACCATTTGATAGAGCTTGCACAAGTTGAAAAAGAAATTCTTTCTTAACATAGTAAACAGTGGCGACTGCTAGCTCCATATCTGCGTGCGTGCGCTGTGATGTGATGTGAACTCTGTCGCAGGGCTTGGCAGAGGAAACGAAGCGGACGAAGCTGGAGATGCATGCAGCGACAAAACGGCAGGTGGTTTCTGGCTCGCGAAGAAACTAAACAAAAAGTGACTCGTCAGATCGGCTGGTAAACATGGAGTGAAACCGCACACAGAATTGAGAGAAAAAGGAAACCTTGGCCACTACCGGTTTCATCATGCCCAATCTGCTCTTCTCGTACGAGCTCCGTTTAAAGTAAACACACACCACTGGTGGTGTGCACGCGTGTAGAGACTCGGTGCCCGTCTCTTTCAGAGATGACGCGACATTGTTGGCCATCAAAGCGCAAGCGGGGGTCCGTCCAGACAAGGCAGGCACTTCGGGGGCAGGGCAGGACGTGGACAGCAATGTGTACTATACGCTGAACCCTCCTGGGCAAAAGCAGCTGGTATTAGCAGCTAATCCGTGGGCTGCTGACGGAGCAGGGGCTTTGTGTTTGCATCTGATCTGGTATATTCTGTCTCATCAGCAGCGAAAATCAGGTCCTACTCGTGTCCGCATGAATTGAGGAATCGAAATATTTTGAAGAATTGCACGGTCAGTATCGCTGATTGATAAAAGTTTCTGCTGTCTCAGAAAGGCCTCTTGGGATAGATACAAATCGGAACTGAGTGCTGTTTGCCTGTTTCCATGACATGTAGTAAGCTCATGGCTGTTTTGCATGCTCTAAGTTTTTTCTTTTTTTGGTACTCTTGATCTTGACTCTTGAGGTTGTCCATTTGGGCCGTAATTTGTCCAAGCCCATGGCAATATGACTTGCTTGCCGGACCTGGTTTGCCAAGTCCAGATCGGCCCATACTCCGGCCTTTCAGCTCATCGACGTTTTCGTCGACCCCGAAGAGGCGACTCCTTCGGTTGTTCCCCACTGCCCCCCGTCGAGGCTTGGAGATCTCATGGTAGTATGGTACCCGATTCCACCTCCCCGCTGCAGAGAAACAAGCAGCCGGCGAAGCAGATGAGAGGGACGAGTGCTGCCTCGCATCGGCCGACCAAGCCATCGCCACCATCCCACGCTACGGGACGCTTCACTCTGAGTCCGACCAGCCCATTCGCGTCGTCGCTGCTGCTCTTACTCACCGCCTCCGCCGCCGCCGTGTTCCTCTACTCCCTGACCGCCGCCCGCTCATACGAGTCCCGCGGAGAGGTTCCGTCCCTCTCCTCCCCGACGGTGGAGACCATCGAGGGCGCGCGCGCCATCTGGGAGCTACCCGCCGCGGCGCCGGCCAGGGCGGTCCTCTTCGTCGCCCACGGCTGCCGCTGCCGCCCGGAGAACTTCTGGCCGCGGTCCCCGCGCTGCCCGGGGTGCGTCGGCCTGCCGGAGGACGTCGCCATCACGGACCTCGCGCTGCGGAGGCGGTTCGCGGTGCTGGCCGTTACGAGCGCCAGGGAGTGCTGGTCGCTGGGGAAGGAGGTCAGTGCCGCCAAGCGGGTGATCCGGTCCTGGGCAGCCAAGAACGGGCTTGAAGGCCTGCCGGTAGTCGCCCTCGGCGCTTCCTCCGGCGGGTACTTCGTGTCCAGGCTGGCGGGCAAGATGAGCCTCGCCGCCGTCGTGATTATGATCGCCGAGGGCGCGTTCGGCGGCTCAGCCGGCGCGCTGCCGGCGGTTTACCCGCCCGCGATGTTCATCCACATGCCGAAAGATAAGCGGAGGGCAGCGCTGGTGGATAAGAATTCGAAGATGCTGATGAAGAATGGCGTTGAGGTGAAGGAGCTCCAGAGCCTTGAGCTCCCTTTGACGCCTACGCTGCTTTCCGAGAGGATACCAGGGCTGAACCGCGGGCTATCAGAAAGGATCTGGACAGTGTTCAGGGAAGAAGGTTTCGTTGATGAGAAAGGATACATGAAGGAGGATGGCCGGGGAACGCCATGGAAGGATGCATTGGTCAAGAGGGGCTTCTGGAAAGAGGTGTCTGCGTTGGCTGATCACATCCAGGAAGAACTGAATCTTGCTTATGGGTACCACGAGATGACGAGCTTACAAGCTGATGAGATGTTTGATTGGGTTGAGAAGCACTTGAGATGAGGAGGCTATGGTTGATCATTTCAGCATTGGTGCAGCTTCAGCTCTTTATGAAAAATTAAACTAGTTGTAGGATTGAAGGGGAGTGCAAATCATGAACTGGTGAACACAGAAGACACGCACAAGCACAACATATTCATTCTAACTTTCGGATGAGCTGACTTCATGATGTGAAATGTGTACACTACTATCAGCTTGCCCTTGAGCAATGGATTTTTCTCTGATATGCAATGTCAAACTCTCAGTTAATCAAGATGAGATTTTGCACAAAAATGTTCTTGTTTGTAAATGAATAATCACATTCAGGATCATCTTTAAAAAAAAAATTAAAAAAAGAGTTGAGGATAAGACCCTGCATTCATGCTAGCTAGAAATAGCTTTTTGATCTGTGGAATTTGTTTTCCATTCTGAACTCTCCCTTTCAGACACTTGGGTGTACTATTGTCTCCATTCTCCAATGGTCCTAATAAATCTGCACTGTTCATTTCATTTCGTTGTAACACTGAAGATATATATGTACGCCTACGACGGATACAGTCCAAGCATGCCAGTGTCTTCAGTTGATAATTTTTTGTTATCTCAGAGATTCCTCTGGTTCCGACAGACAAATGTGATGATACTTTTGTGCAGTACTGCAGTTAAGTTTTGAATGGTACGGTCTCTACTGAGTATTGGGTCGAGTAGCCTACCGATGCATGGAAATTGGAACAATCTCTGTATTTTCTATTAATGAGGGGGCGTTTTGTATTGTACTTTTCCAAAGTCGTATGAGTTTACTGTTGCTGAGTTGAAAGAATTCTATATTTTGGGCGTTGGTTCTGTAGTGATATCAAAGTTGCAGGATACTGACCATCTTCATGTTTGCATTTTTTCCAGAGGAGTACCAATTTAGCTCCCCCCACACACAGTTAGCATATTCGTACCTTGCAAACACCAACCATTTAACGTATCCCCTTCAGTATATGTTTAATCTCTTAAGCGTTTTTATTTGTCCTGTCAGCAGTTCAGACAGCCATCGTTCTATGGTAGCTGTAGCCTCTCAAATTTACATATACTTTAAAGGCTCAAAAAACATGTAATTATAATCTCTCACTCAAGTCGGCAAGGTGTTAGTTGTCAACGTACCAAGGACTAATATGTCTGTTGATGAGTGTGACGAGAGATCCCTCTTAATTTTCCATGTCGAGTACTCATTGGGGTTGCATTGGTGCATGTGTTTAGCTTGGAGGCATATTTATTTAGATCAGACATGACCACAAACGCAAACTGGGGTTCTGGCCTTTTTGCTTCTGCCAAAGTATATAGAATTATGACTGGGCATACAGATATTCATCCTTCTTTTAAGGGCATGTTTAGATTTGAAATTTTTTGGTCCAAAGAGAAATTTTTTTGTGGAATTGGGACCTAAGAACTAAACAGGGCTAAAAAATTTTGGGCTGCAACTGTGCACGCACTCCCATGGAAGTCCACCAATGACAACTGCAACTGCATGCAGCTCAAGTTGTCATTGGTGGGCTTCCATGGAAGTGCGTGCACAGTTGCAGCCTAAAATTTTGGCCCCAAAATTTTTTTGGCCCCGTTTAGTTCTCAGGCCCCAATTCCACAAAAAAATTTCTCTTTAGACCAAAAAATTTCAAATCTAAACAGGCTCTAAGTGGATATGGAAAAGCAATTGTCAGTCAAAGCATAAAGTTTTCTTTTGGCTTTTAATCAAGGACAAACTTAGGCCTTGTTTAGTTCCGAAAAAATTTCGGATTTCGCTACTGTAGCACTTTCGTTTTTATTTGACAAATATTGTCCAATTATGAACTAACTAGGATCAAAAGATTCGTCTCGCGATTTACAGATAAACTGTATAATTAGTTTTTGTTTTCGTCTATATTTAATGCTTCATGCATGTGCCGCAAGATTCGATGTGACGGGGAATCTTGAAAACTTTTTGGATTTCGGGGTGAAGTAAACAAGGCCTTAGTACCAGGAATATCTTAGGAGGAAAAATATGCAGTTGGACTCATATAGTTGTGCTCTTTGTAGCAGTCTGATTGAAGAAAGTGCTGGCCATCTTTTTGTGGAATGCCCTTTTTCAGCAATGTGTTGGGATCTAATAGGGGTGGAGACACCTTTGCAGGGCAGCTTCCCTGAAATAGCAACACAGTTCAAAGATCAACTGCGTTCACCTTTCTTCATGGTCTGATGTGTTAGACTATTTGGGGCACAAGAAATGATCTCATTTTCAGAGGGATCCAGCACAATTTGGGAGCTTGCCAAGGCAACTTTATAAAGGAACTCAGGCTGTTGCAGCATAGAGTCAAGCCAAGCCTTTTGAATCAGTTTGACTCATGGATACAAAATCTGGTCTAGCTCACCGGCTTGAAGTTATTTATTTTGTTTCTTTTTTTGTGTCCTGATTTTGTTCTCCCTTTGTAACCCCTCTGTATTTGCCTGCACTTTTTGCTTGTTCTTAATAACTTGCCTGTAGGGACTTCGGTCCCTCCCCAGATTTCTCAAAAAAAAAAAAAAAAACCAAATGCAAACTCCTCAAGATCTTAGTTCACGGTTTAATTTATTGAACCATCAGGTGAACCAAATTCTAATAAGATAAGTTTTGTTCCTAATCAAATTACAACCACATCAACAATTCAATGATGAAAATATTTTTTTTATTAGAGATAGAGAAGAGAAGGGTTCTAGAGTTTCAAAAGGCCATGATGTTATCTTTTATTAATGTTTTTTATATTTACTATATTTTATTATTCACCTTATTTTTCTATTTCCACATTTATGTGAAATATGGAGAAAAGCAAAAGAAAAAAGAAAAAAATCTCAACGGTGGAGAATCTACGGACGGTGATATGGGCGCTCAGGCGGAAAGAAAAGGAGAAATCTGGAGGATAGACTCGCCAAAATAAAAAGAAATCAGAATAGGCACTCATCATAGGGAAAAGAAGAGGAATCAGAAGGGGTGGGCGATGTAAAAAAAATGTTTTAGAAGAGAAAGATACTAGGGTACTTTGAAAAGTAAAAAAAAGGATGAAATAGATTTTTTCGCTCTTTAATATTGGGTATATAGATATCAATTAGGTATACAGATTAATGATGTATAATAGCAATAATATATTGGCCTCTGCGAGATATGTACAACAATAAAGCATCTTACTCTCTGTTTCAATTTATAGATAATGTATTTTGACTTTTTTTAAGGTCAATGGGTTCCCCACCTGAAATTATATATATTGGCCCGAAACCGGTCCTTAGATATAGTTAGAATGTATCTTGTTCTTTACATCAGATGATAATACATTTTGACTTTTTAGATACATAACTTTTATTGTTCATCTTGACATATCATACATTTAGATGTATAGCAAAAACTATTACCTAAAAAAGCCAAAACAATCTATAATTTGAGAGATGTGCGTCCTCAAATTGGTCTCGCATTCTTTTCCTTAAGGACCCTAACAGAGGTCGGATATATACACACTAATGCATATTGACTTTTGCTTGAACTGAAGATAGAACGCGAAATTCTGGCTGCCGTCCCGCTCACCACTTCAGTGTTAGTTTCTCTTGACAGATGTTTTGCATGTTGAGTCGCTTGAAACATGATCCTGCAGTGACATATGGCATTTTCTTAGCAAAGAAACGACACAGTTCAACAACAAAGCAGAGCATTAACATGTATACATAGTGTTTTTCTTTTATAATAAATTAGAAAACAGCTGTCACGGGTTTTCAGAGGTTGAAGTGGAGATATATATAGAGAGATAGTATACAAACGAGACTGTCTTCCTAGGTGCCCCGGCCGGGTCTGCAGGTGCCGGCTGCCAAAGGCGTGCGTGACATCGATCATCGAAGACCCAAGGAAGAAGATGGATATCTCGATCGACCCCCAGGCCGCAAAGCGGTGCGCTCTCGCTGGTTCGTGCAGACTGCAGAGTCATGGCCATGCATCTCTCCGGGGCCTCCACATGTGCCCGCCGAGGTCAGCAACCGTATCATCACTCGCCGCGCGCCGTGCGCCTATATAAACCACCAGTACCCCCTTTGCATCCGTACATATCATTTCTCGGTCGGCGCACCTCCTCTGGACGTAGCCGGCCCACGGAGGCGATCGATATGGGGGCTTCTCAGGTGTGGGCGTCGGTGCCGGCCTGGCTCGTGATCGTCGTCGGTTTGGCGGCCGTGGTTTCCTCGTCGGAGGCTCACGTCTTCTACGCCGGTGGCCACGACGGCTGGGTCCTCAGCCCCACCGAGAGCTACAACCACTGGGCCGGGCGCAACCGGTTCCAGGTGAACGACACCATCGGTAACTGCGCCGTCTCTCCTCTCGCTCCCTCATCTTGCCCTCACGAATGCCGCACACCCCGATGAATTGGTTGAGCTCGAATAATCATCATGCGCATGGCGTACGTACGTGCGTCTTCCTCCTGGATCGCAGTGTTCACGCACGAGAAGGGCGTCGACGACTCGGTGCTGCTGGTGACGGAGCAGGACTTCGACACGTGCAACACGCGCAACCCGGTCCGGCGGCTCCAAGCCGCCGCCGTCGGCAGCAGCAGCGGCAGTTCGGTGCTCAGGCTCGACCGGTCCGGCCCGTTCTTCTTCATCAGCAGCGACGAGGACCGGTGCCAGAAGGGCCAGAAGCTGTACATAATCGTGATGGCGGTTCGCCGGCCGACGACGACGACTCCGGCACCGGCCGTAGCGCCGGCACCCGACTCGGCGTTCCCGCCGGCGCCGTCACCGGTGTGGGCCTCGGCGCCCGAGAACGCGCATGCTCCACCGCCGACGGCGGGTGCGTCGCGTCTCGTCGACGGAGCGATCATCGGCTCTGTGGTTGGGGTTATTGGGGCTTTGGTGCTCTGTGCCGTGTAGTAGTCAGAAACCAAGAGGGAGTTGCATGCGCCTGTGTCGTTTTTGCCGGCTCTGAACAGTTGTGCGAGAGACTACGGTCAAAGTTAGTTACAGCTATGCTTAGATCCGGAAGCAGACAGAATAAAATATATTCCCTCTAGTCGTGAAAGGATGACGACGTTTAGGACGGCCAAATTACCCTGTATATTGTATAGGCTAGTTAAGCCGTCTTAATTAAACATCATGATATTTCACACAAAAAAAACATCATGATAACACATGACTACTGGAGCTTACAGTAGAATGCAAAGAGTATTTATTTGGAAACAAATGGTAAACGTGCTAGAACCTAGAGAAATAGGAGGATATTCGGAGGGGTTACGAGGCTAGTCTCAATAGCGGTTTCATAAAAATTTTATACACATTAAAATGTTAATATAACACTATATTAATAAAGACACCTTCACAAATAGTGCTTTTAACCATGTAAGAGATGGGTTTGAGAAGGCAGACATGAGGTTAGCCCTGCATAGTTTAGTTCATGATGTACTCCCCCTGTTCTAAGAGGTTAAGGGGTGTTTGGTTAGATGTGTTAAAGTTTAACAGGTATCGTAGCTCTTTCGTTTTATTTGGCAATTAGTGTCTAATTATGGACTAATTATGCTCAAAAGATTCGTCTCGCAAATTACTCTGAAACTGTGTTTTTAGTTTCGTAAATAGTCTATATTTAGACATGCATATATCCAAATATTATTCGATGTAACGAAAGTTAAAGTTTACCGATGCAAACCAAACATGGCCTAATTAGCCCTGCATAGTTTAGATTCTAACATACTCCCTCCAATCTTAAAAAAAGAGTAAAGTCCATCACCGGTCCCTAAACTAGTTTGGGTGTGTCATCCCGGTCCTTAAACTCACAAAACGAGTGTTTAGGTACCTAAACTTGTTCGGCTGTGTCAACGTAGTCCCTAAACTTAGAAATCTCCCATATAGGTCCTCAAACTTGTTCAGTTGTGTCATCCCGGTCCCTAAATTTGTTTTAAAGTCTCATCCAGATCAAAGCAGGGCGAATCTAAAAACTCTATATAGGAAAATATTTCATAACTTTTTCATATGAACTCAAATGAAGATAAACTTTATATCAAATTTATAGTAAGCAATGTGATCTACAACTTTGTAGTTTAAAAGTTTTTAAATTGAAATCTTTTGGGGTCCCAAAATATTTTTTGAAAGTTTTTAGATCTAGAAATTTAAAATTTAAAATTAAATTTTGTGATATTAAACGACTTTAAATAAAAAACATTTCAACTATAAAGTTGTAGAACACATTAAGGGCTACAACTTTGATATAAAGTTTGTCTTCATTGGAGTACATATGAAAAAGTTATGAATTATTTTTAATATAGAGTTTTTAGATCACTTTGTTTTGACCCAGATGAGACTTAAAATCAAGTTTAGGGACCTGGATGACACAACTGAACAAATTTGAGGACTTAAACGGGTGATTTCTAAGTTTAGGGACCGAGATGACACAACTAAACAAGTTTAGGGACTGAGATGATACAAACGAACAAGTTCGAGGACCTAAATGGTCGATTTGTGAGTTTAGGGACCGAGATGACACATTAATACAAGTTTAGGGACCGGTAGTGGACTTTACTCTTAAAAAAATGTACTCCCTCCATTCCCTCTATTCCAAAAAAATTACTATCACTTTTATTATGAATCTAGACAAATATTTGTCTAAATTCATAGAAAAATAACTTTTTTTCGGGACTATCATTTCTAAATGCCTGAGTTACCCTCTTAAAAGGCAATTCAACATGTAAAACATGACTATACTTCTTCTTAAATGATATATGACAATGTTCCTGCCCAATATTTCAAAAAGAAAACAAATGATAGAATGTTTGATAGTCGACACCAGTGGAGCAATATATGTAGGTTTATTGTATTTCTAAGGTGATTATGTTTCGCTTAAATTCCATTGCCTTATTTGACAAAGCAATCTCAACAATGATAGTTTATACATCCGATGACATTCATGCTACTCTCTCTTACAAACTGTAAGTCGTTTTAACCTGTTTAGATGTATAACTTTTACTACACACTTAGATATACATTATATCTAGTATTTACAAAAGCCAAAACAAATTACAATTAGGAATAGAGAGAGAGTAATTTATACCTTTCCATCACCAGGGTCGAGCTTGAGGTTCAAACTGATCACCGTCCCTCTACATTGACTTGGGACATCTTCACTGGACAGAAAAAAAATGGGTAGGGATGGTCCCTATGCGGCAATGCGCCGCCAACAAATTACTTGCTAATCTCGGCTGGCTCGGCCTCCCACACTCACGATACAAGGCCACGGCTCGGTAGTAAGGACGAAAATTGATCAGACGAATATCATCGATATTATATATATTTTTATATTTCTGGTCAGATTCAGATTTGAATATGGATAATGTCAACCACGTCGGATAAAATACGATTAGATGTCGACATCATAAATACATGATTTAAGTATTCGGATACGGATACGGTATCAGATGTTGAATATTCGGACTCGGATACAGACGGATCTGAACCCCTCTAAACGAATTCGGTCTTGAATATGGTCAGAAAATATTCGTACCATTTTCATCCCTACTCGGTAAGATTACTTGGCTCGTAGTTTAGCTGGCGTGGTGGAGGGGTACCACCTGGATAGGGGCTTCCAGATCTTCCTCACCGCGTACACCGAGTGCTGGCACATCCTTGACTTCTCGGCGCTCAAGCTTCGGCCATTCTACCCAGCGCGCTCGTATTCGTTGGCGCCGGGGAGCCATTCTACCTGCTCTCCGACCCGTTCTGCCTCCCGTGTCGTTCCTGTGTTCTTCCCCGTGGGAACCCTCTCCGACAAGGTTCTCGTTGGGCTCACGTGCCTCCGCACGGCCGCCACCCCGGACGACGTCATCCTCTCGGCGCTTGACCACGGGGGACTGGGGTCTGAGGGAGCATCTAAGGGCACTCACAATGCAGACTCTATCATAGAGTCTAAAGTTATTTATTACCTCAAACAATGTGGACTTAGAGTCTAAATAAGATTTGTAGTCTTATTTTTTCTACCTCTTTCTTCAATAAATATGCTGCTATATCAACAAAATACCATAAATAATATGTAATTAATTGTCTTGAACTCTATAATAGAGTTTTGCATTGTGAGTGCCAAGTTCGGGTTCTCGTCCTCCATCGTGGAAAGGTTTTTGACACCGTTCCTTGCCGGGGTATTCTTTGACCCGGCGTTGGACACGTTGTTCTGCCTCTTCGAGCTCGTCTTCAAGCACCCTCGCCCTCGGCGACAGCGCCCTGCCGGATGGCATCAGCGCCATCGTGACGCAGCTTGCGGCTCGCCTCTCTGCGGGCTCCGTCCGCCTCAAGACCCGCGCCGTTGTCATCGACCAGTCTGGTGTGATGCTGGACACCGGCAAAATCATCCCTGCCATGGCTGTGCGCAGAGATGAGATTAGAGCGCTTCGGGTGGATTAACCGGCTCGACAGAGCCAATTAGCCACAACCTCAATTGCGAGCCATATAGAAAAAAAAGAGTTGATATAATGGCCGTAAAATTTTGGTTTTTTAGCTACTGTAGCACTTTCGTTTTTATTTGACAAACATTGTCCAATCACGGAGTAACTAGGCTCAAAAGATTCATCTCACAAATTTCAGATTAACTGTGTAATTAGTTTTTATTTTTATCTTTATTTAATGCTTCATACATGCGACTAAAGATTCGATGTGACGGAGAATCTTGAAAATTTTTGCGAACTAAACAAGGAAGATGCCACGCGTCGTCATATGTGTGGCCATCCGCAGGGGCGGATCCAAAGGGGGGCTGGGTGGGCTCTAGCCCCCCTATAAGTATGATTTGTTCATTAAATTAAGGTTAATTAGGTTTAAATTTTTATTGATCTCTAGCTTTAATCTTATATGTTTAATATTTAGCCCCTCTTGGCCTCCATCCTGGATCCGCCACTGGCCATCCGCAAGGTGCCGCGTAGGGATGGTCATGGCTAGCATCATTTTGGTTTTGGTTTGTAAGGCTAGTCTCAATATATGTTCTCAATATATGTTTTATGACAGTGTCATGTATATTAAATAGGGTGCCACATAAGTAAAATTGCTGACTTGGCAGGATCATTAAATGAAGGAGTTTCATCAGATGAGAGAAAAGTTTCATCTCCATGAAACTCATGTAGTTCGATTACCTAGTTTATAGTCTTGGTAACTGTGACATGAAACTATGCATTGAGACTGACATAATGTATTAGTATTTTAGTGTATACTAGCAAATATGCCGTACGTTCCAACGACAGAAAAAATTAAAGTCCACATTTTATTTTATTGATAACTATGACATCTATGGTATTAGATAGTTAATATTTATAATAATATATAGCTTGGAGACATATTTATTTAATAATAATAATAGAAATTAGGGAAACATTATCTTACTCTATTACTTCTTAATATTAAAACATGAGAAGTTTGTTGCTAGCTTTATTTTTTTATTTAGATTAGGATTACTATGAAATATAATATATCAGTTAAATACATGTAGATTATGAACACATGGGTTTATGAAGTGTTCATATGACATAACAATACATCGTGCAAAGATAGTGGAAGCATCTTTTTTTATTTTTATATACTTAAATTGGTTGTAAACTATTTAGCAAGCATAAATCTAGATAAATTAGTAAATCGGTGAGAAATGCAGGAATACTGCTAAAATTTTTACCACAAATCAAACATCATATTAAATAGGCTACCATAAAATTTTCATAATAATTGGAGCAAGATAACTATAATTTCCATTTTACACTAAAAAGCATAGACAAGCATCTCTAGCAAAAAAAATACTAAAATATATGATATTTTTTTATTTCTGCGTAGAGCTGAACAAAGTTTGTTTTATAATTTTTAGATTTTTTATGAATTACTACGCATTTATCAATTTTTAACCGATTTAAAGAATAAAAGAAAAGTAAATTAATAAAACAAATACTTTACACCTAGGCATCTATATTTTTTTTTTATTTTCAACGTGCTCTGATGTGTGTTGTCAATAACTGAATAAAATAGATAGATTGAAATTTTTATAATTATATATTAGGAAAAGATATGCCAAAGGCAGAACTGAATAAGAGCATCTCCAACAGTTATGCAATTGGACTTTGCATTGTTGAAATTTGCCAAAAACCTTAAAAATAGCTCTCCAATAGTTTTGCATAGACATAATGGCTTGGTAATTTTGATATCCCGAGAATCTTGGACTCTATGTCGTACCCGTACTCCCCACGTCGCGGTAGTTTCCCGCGAGACGACTCCTCCCCGCGCGCGACTCTTTTCTTTCCCCCGTGCGCCGCCTCCTTTCTTCGCGCGCCGCCTCCTTTCTTCGTGCGGGGATGAAGAAGATCCATCGCCGCCTCCTTTTCTTGCAGCGACGCGAGGCTAGTAGATGTCGCCGCCCTGGATCAAGCAGCGACCTCTTTTGGCGACCTTAAAGCCCTCCTTGCGGAACCTTGGGACCTAGATGCCGCGGTGGACCCTGGGACTGTTGCCTCGATCGGATCTCAACGACTTGGACCAAGCGGCGACGTGGACTTGCGGGATGAACACGGTCGCGCGACGCACGAGAGAATTGGCGGCGACGGGCGAAGGAATTGCGCGCGACGGGTGAAGAAATTGCGCGCGAAAAAGAAAGCGCCCGCGCGACACATGAGAGAATTTTCCGCAAAGATGAAAAATTCCCGAACAAAAATAGTTGGGTTCACTATTTTGGGAAATACCAAGTCAAAAATACCAAATATTTAGAGATGAACTTATTTTTCCTTTGGCAAAACATTTAGGGACTTGACAAACTCCAACCAATGGCAAATTCCAATTGCATCTACCGAGGAAATTTACTAAGATTCGTAGGTAGTGTTGTCTAATGTTACCTACTTTTTTTTGTAAATTAGTATCAATAGTTACACTACAAAATATATTTTTATAGTATGCTTATTTAATGTCATAAACATTTATACTCCTTTTTATAAGTTTGATATAAAAGTATTTTAATACGACTCTATGGATTGTTTTAGACCTATCTGTTGGCTTTTACCAGCCATAAGCTAAAATAAATATTCTAGTTATTGAGTTGACTTTTGAAAACTTAACTTCTAAAAAAATAAACTAAAAGACGAAAACATACCCGGAGGAGTTTTTCTAACTTCTAGCGTGCTAAGAAGCTAAAAACTATTAAAAAACCAATAGCAAAAGGCAACAAACCAGAATCATAAGGCAGCTTTTGAGCTAAAAATCCAAATACTATAGCTCAAGCAAACGTGCCTTTATTCGGTAACGGAGAGAAACATAGCCTTCGTTTAGGGAAGGAGAGAGAGAGAGTAGTAGTAGTAGTAGACAGAGATATAGGATGTTTGTTGAGAAACGAGTTAGTCCATCTTTTCTCTCCTCCTTGTTTGGTTTGCGAAATGAAATTGGTTGATTTTATCATCACTTTGTTATTTAAATTGGATGACAAGGCCTTGTTTAGTTCACGAAGTTTTTTTGTTTGTATTTGATAATAATTATCCAACTGTAGACTAATTAGGTTTAAAAGATTCATCTCGTAAATTACAAACAAACTGTAAAATTAGTTATTTTTTATCTATATTTAATGTTCTATGCATGTATTCAAAGATTCGATATGACAACGAACTAAATAAGGCCTAAGCTCAAACGAACAGGGCCTTCATTTCATAAAAAAAAAGCCTAAAAATGACTTCATGGAGCCGGTGCAAAAACTCTTCCAAACATTACCAACTCAGTGAAAATAAGGTCCTCTTTAGTTCGTGAAAAGAAAAGTTTTTTAAGCACTGTAGCGTATTTGTATAGTATTTAATCATAGATAATTAGATTTAAAAGATACATCTCGCAAAATACATATAAACTGTATAATTAGTTATTTTTAATCTATATTTAATACTCCATGCATGTGTCCAAATTTGATATGATGAGGCGAAAAGTTTTTAAGTGAAAATTAAACAAGATCCGGTAGAAGTAGAACTGTACTTTCTCCGTACTTATAAATAAAGTTATTTTAAACAAGTTTGAGTCAAACATTAAGAATATAAATCAATAATAACTTTTAGATTGTTAAGTTTAAAAATGTGAAAACCATTAGCATATATTTGTATTGAAAAATACTTTTATAAAATATACATATACCATTTTTATAAAAATAAGAAGTCAAAGTTAGATTTTGGAAATCATATCATTGCCCTGAATAACTTTCTTTATAGGTAAAGAGAGTATCAAACACCGCCAACTTATCAGCCAAGCCTTGTTTAGTTCAAAATTTTTTACAAAATATACATAGTAGTACTTTCGTTTGTATTTGATAAATATTTTCTAATCATAGACTAATTAAGTTCAAAAAATTCATCTCGCAAATTACAAATAAACTAGTTATTTTTAATCTATATTTAATGATTAACGCATGTGCCGTAAGATTTGATGTGGCGAAAAATCTAAATTTTTTTGCATTTTTTCATGAGCCTTTGTTTAGTTCCAAAATTTTTTACAAAATCAACACTGTAACACTTTTGTTTGTATTTAACAAATATTGTCCAATCATGGACTAACTAGGCTCAAAAGATTTGTCTCGCAAATTATAAATAAATTGTGTAATTAGTTATTTTTATCTATATTTAATGTTACATACATGTAATTTGATGTGATGGGAAATCTAAAAAATTTTGAATTTTTTTAAAACTAATGCCTTTTTTGGTTCACCCAAAAAACCAAAAACTTTTCAAGATTTCTCATCACATTGAATCTTGCGGCACAAGCATAAAGTATTAAATATAGTCAAAAACAAAAACTAATTACATAATTTGCCTGTAAATCGCGAGATGAATCTTTTGAATCTAGTTAGTCCATAATTAGACAATATTTGTGACAAATAAACAAAAGTGCTACAGTATCCCGAACCAAATTTTTTTGGAAACAAGGCCTAAACAAAGCCTAAAAACAAGGTCATTAATAAGTCCTTGTTTAGCTGGGGAAAATTTTAGTTTTCGCTAATGTAGCACTTTCGTTTGTATTTGACAATTATTATCCAATTATGGACTAACTAGACTCAAAAGATTCGTCTTGTAAATTACAGGTAAACTGTGTAATTAGTTATTTTTTATCTATATTTAATACTCCATGCATACATCTAAAGATTTAATGTGACGGTGAATCTCCCTAAAAAATTTTCATTCATCTCATCGAATCTTTGGACACATGTATGAAATATTAAATATAGATAAAAAATAAACCAATTACACAGTTTGGTTGAAAATCGCGAGACGAATCTTTTAAGCATAGTTAGTGCATGGTTAGCCTTAAGTGCTACAGTAACCCACATGTGCTAATAACAGATTAATTATACTTAATAGATTTGTCTTGCAGTTTCCAGACGAGCTATGTAATTTGTTTTTTTATTAATTTCTAAAAACCCCTCCATATATCAATGACATCCAAACATTTTTCATAAAACGGCCCTTTCGATACAGGTAAAACGGCACCAAACACGCCCGGTCTGCCGTTCCGACAGAGCGGCGATCTGACGCCATGATTAGACACGTGCCCTGCTACAGATGCAAATCAGTACCCAGGTCGCCAGGCGTGCTTGACGCTCAGCTTTCACGGTTCAGCCTTTTGTTCTCCGTTACTCCGTTCACCCCGTGAGGCGTGAGCTCTCCCTGTGTCTTGGCGACGACTGAGCGACCGACGACGCAGCCGTAGGCCAGGGGCCCAGGTCTTCCTCCTCTGGTCCTTCGCCGGCGACGAGCACCCGTCAGGTGTGCCGCCCCCTTCTCTTCCCTTCCTACCAGTGGTGGATCTAGATAAGGGGCAAAGGGGTGCTGACCTTGGATGCTGTTGCTGGATTTGCATCCTCCCCGAGCCGCTGGGGGCGCCACCATGCCGCGGCACAAGCCGCAGGCTGCCTGGCGCCTTCGCGGAGCCGCAGCTGTCGAACGCAGGATCTGGCGGTGTGGAGGGTTGGGGGTTTTGATGAATATCGGCGATTGCTGGGGCTTTTGGCAGGATTGGGGAGCACGCGAGCTCCTGCGGAAGACAAACGAGTAGCGCAAGGAGGCGAGGATGCCGGGATGCGCTGAATGACCTGGTGTGTGTTAGGGGTGTTAGGTTGGGCTTGGCCCCTTTTGGCTTGGGCTGTTGACTGGTTGAGCATGCACAATGGGCGTGCTTAGCCAAAAAAAAAGTTTTCCTTTACCATACCATTAGCACCTGGTGCTTGGAAGGTAAGATGAGTTCACCATTGCACCAGTGCTTAATGCAAGTTAAAAAGGTGGTTGAACCTATCTAACTGTCTGTTTGCACTGTAGGAATTAACTTCTATGCTGATGTGCTTAATGATTAACCATACTCTCTCTCTTCTTAAGCACCCATCTTTAAACACCACGAATTGTAAATGCCAATGTTTCTTGCACCGGACCTGGGTTGTAGCACCCCATCCGGGGGATCCAGATCTGACCGTGCCTCCTACTATGTGGAAACGAGCACCCAAACACTAACCTAAGCTATTTGGTTCGTATTTGATCTAAATCACAGGTGTGTACATGTATTATGCCTACCAACTTGTTTCTTGCATAAATTATCAGGTGTACATGTGTACACCCATGTCCTGTGCTCCCGAACTCCACCAGCAAGCCCAAATTGCAGTATAGAAGGTGGTGAGTTTAGGGTGCTCCAGATGTCTAAGTGGTGGAGTGGAACTCTAACCTGGTTAGTTTTGGTTAGCTGTGTGAAACTTGGAATGGAAGGTGTTGCTTTACTTCTTATACAATATGGTGTCAAAATCATCCTGGCACTGTATGCTGTGCTAATTTTGATCAAGAAATTGATCTGTCCTGTTCTTCAAGTGAGTTGTTCTTACATCAGCATCTCATGTTGGAGACATAAAGAATATGACATATCACCTGTCTGACTTATTTTTGACATTGAGATGAATATATGCAGTTGCTGTGCTGCATATATTTAATTTTGAACTGACTTATGTATATCGGTTGCTTGGGTTGTGTTCTCCACTTGTTGAATCCTGTCCTCCCTTGCATTCTTACATTCATTTTGTCTCCTTAAGTTTTAGTTGCATTCTTTTGTGAGCCATGAAGAAAATAGGCCTTTTTCAAAGCAAGTACTGAGGACATATGCATTAACACAAGAACATTTTAATATTTGTTGGCACTATTAATAAGCATATTCACTTCTTTTCATCACTGAAGGTCCTGATAACTTACCTTGTTTACGAAGGTTTCTCTGATATTCCGATGGCCTAGCAGTTACTGTGGAGGATGTTCGTTTGTGTTTATCATTTACTTGGTCTTGTTCGGGGCAACAACAACATTGGGAACAAGCGTACAGGAGACAAACATTAAAATGGGAAGGAAAGGCTCAGAAGTGTCACCAAGTAACAGGTATCCCTTGAGGTCTGCGCATAGTAGTGGTAGAGTTCTTCGCTCTGCCTCAGCCAATGATAATAAGAACAGTGAGCCTCTGAATGCTGCTGCTGCTACCCAAGCCACTGTGAAAAAAAGAAGTGGCAGTCAGTTGGATAGTCCTAATAGCAGTGTCAGGTTGCTTCGCTCTACATCTAAAAATAAGGAAGAGGCACGTAGTGGGCCTCTAAATGACAGGATCCCAGCTAAGCCAGCTGCAAATAAAAGAAAACATGCCAGTCCCTCACAGGTGGGAAGTCCCAGCAACAGTGTCAGGGTGCTTCGCTCTGCAATAAAAAATAAAGATGAGGCATGCAGTGAGCCTCTAAGTGACAGGATCGCTGATGAGCCAGCTGCAAATAAAAGAAAAAACGCCAATCCTTCAAATGTGGGGAGTCCGAGCCGTGATGTGAGGGTGCTTCGGTCTGGTTCAAAAGTTAAGGATGAGACATGTACCAAGCCTTTAAATGATAGCGCTGCTGTTGTACCAGCTTCAAGTAAAAGGAAAGGCACCAGTCCGTCAAAGGTGGGAAGTCCCAGCAGTAGTGTCAGGGTGCTTCGATCTACATCAAAATATAAGAATGAGACATGTACTGAGCCTTTAAATGATAGTGGTGCTGTTGAACCATCTGCAAATAAAAGGAAAGGTGTCAGTCGTTCAAAGGAGGGAAGTCCCAACAGCAGTGTCAGGGTGCTTCGCTCTGCCTCAAATAATAAGCTTGAGGTATCTATTGATCCTCTAAATAATAGTATTGCTGGTCAACCAGCTGCGAAAAGAAGAAAAAGTGGTAGTTCCTTCGAGGCAGGAAGCCCTGTGGGGAGTGCCAGGGTGCTTCGCTCTACCTCAGAAAGGAAGAATGAGGCATCTAGTGAGCCTTTGAATGATAGTACTGCTGCTCGACCATCTGCGAGGAAAAGAAAGGGTGGGGCGATTTCAAAGACCGATAGTCCAAAGATTGGTGTCAGGGTTCTTCGCTCTGCCTCAGCAAAGAAGAATGAGGCATGCAGTGAGCCTGTAAATGATAGTACTTCTGCTGAACCAACTGTGACAAAAAGAAGAATTTGCAAGCCTTCAAAGGACCGCAGTCCCAAGAAGGACTACTTAAAAATTTGTCAAAGAGTTAGATATATTTTGAACCGAATGAACTATCAACAGACCTTTATTCAGGCTTATGCAAGTGAAGGTTGGAAAGGCCAAAGGTTTGTCACCCAAACATGTTTCATATTGCTGTTCAATTCCATTTTGTACATTTTCCCCTTTTCTAGAATTAGCATTTGATTTGGAGCATTTATTAGGTCACTTCATTCCAAACATGATAGAATTTGTTGGTACTTGGTAGGATACAATTTGTACAGTATTCTCATATACTAAGTGTCTAACTCGTCTTTCTTTCTTATGTGCAACTGTTATTCCATATTTACTGTTTTTGTATTAGGGTGGTATGGCAGATACTCCCTCCGTTCCAAATTATTAGACGTTTTGGCTTTTCTGGATACATTGTTTTTGTTATGTATCTAGACATGGTGTATATCTAAGTGCATATCAAAAGCTATTTATCTAGAATAACCCAAACGTCTTATAATTTGAAATGGATGGAGTAGAACAGACCTTGGATCTTGGTGACATACTGGCTGCATTCAATGTTCCATATCTGCCTATAATATTTTAGGAATATCTTGCAATTCACATTCCACTATGCATTTCTGTAATTCTATTATCAGACTTCAAGTGCGTCCTCTTGTCATGTACCGTGTTGATGGTATAAATGTGCAGTGTGGAAAAAATAAGACCCGAGAAGGAGCTTGAACGAGCCAAGGAAGAAATCCTCCAATGCAAGCTAAGAATCCGGGAAGCTTTTCGAAATATGGACTCTCTTTTATCCAAGGGGAAGCTTGAAGAATCTTTGTTTGATTCTGCAGGAGAAATTTCAAGCGAAGATGTAGGCAGTCTCATTTTATTCTTGATATCTCACATTCTTATTTAAGCCTGGTTGTCAAATTAGTGCAGAGATAATTTGTTTCATCTTTCAGATATTTTGTGCGGTATGTGGTTCAAAGGATGTTACTTTACAAAACGACATCATTCTTTGTGATGGAGCCTGTGACAGAGGATTCCACCAGAACTGTTTGAACCCTCCTTTGCTAACTGAAGATAGTAATATCCACTACATCTTTTGGTTTCCCTATGTTCTCAAATCATCATTGCATCTGTTGCTCATTTATAATTGTTTTTATTTGTAGTACCTCCGGGGGATGAAGGATGGCTTTGCCCTGCATGTGTGTGCAAAGCAGACTCTATTGATGCACTAAATGAACTTCAAGGAAGCAAGCTCTCTATTCATGACTCATGGGAGGTAAAAACCTACAAAGTACCTGTAGAACGGAGATAAATGAGGCTAAATTATATTCCAACATGATGCTGCCTTTAATCTCTGCAGAAAGTTTTCCCTGAGGCAGCTTCAATTGCCAATGGTTCTAAGCAAGTTGATGCTTCTGATCTGCTGCCGGATCATATAAAGGACAGTGACAACCTTGCATTGGCTGAAGGGCACATGGTGAATGAAGTCAGGTTTTCTGCAGAGGATGACACCAAAGGTCAGATTCTGATATCTTAGATTTCATCACCTCGTTTGAGCATTCCAAACCTTTTAAAAACAGAAGGTCTATTCCTTCTAATCAAGGTGGTTAGGATTAGGATCGTTTTTTTTTCTGGCAATATCAGGTATTCAGGTTACATCGTAGAATTGGATTGTAGTATATATATATATATATATATATATATATATATATATATATATATATATATATATATATATATATATATATATATATATATATATATATATATAATATATACGGTAGCGCTATTCTACACCCTAGGTGTAGAATATTATTCTACACCGCAAGTCAAAACTAAGCAGAAAAAATACTGAGCAATACTGAACAACGTTCAGTATCATCCAGTCGTACACCCAGGACCGCGAAATACTAAATAATACTGAAACACGGGTATTGAACAATACTGAATTTAGTTCAGTATAATACTTTGGTGTAGAATAGTATTCTACACCTAGGGTGTAGAATAGCACTTGTATAATATATATATATATATATATATATATATATATATATATATATATATATATAGAGAGAGAGAGAGAGAGAGAGAGAGAGAGCCTGATTGGCACAGCTTAAACTTTTCTATAAGCTGGCATCTAGTTCATTCTTCAGACTGACAAGTTGTATTAGGAGCGAATGCTAGTTTGAGAGCTTGGTTGATGGGGGTGTGTGGTTTTGCAAGGGTTGTTACTTCCTTTTTTTTCCTTCTTAATATAATGATAAGCAGCTCTCCTGCACGTTTGAGGAAAAAGTTCATTCTTCATAAGCTCTACTTTTTAAGCCGCTTGGTAAGCTGCGCGTTTGGCACCTGTTGTGGCTTAATAAAAATAAATAAATGCTGAAAAGCTTGTGCGCCAAACAGGACCTATGTTATCAAAGATGGAAGCCTATATTATTAATTAATTTACTTAACTTTTTGTAAATTTATGTGAATTTGTTGACATTTATTTTCAATCCACCTTAACTTTAAATAATATTTTATCACAAGCGACTAATCATGTCATGTAAAAAGTCATCAAAATAAATTATTATGTAGGATTTAGGATCATGATCCTATGTAAGATCCTACCGAACTTATAGGATCATATGGAACTTCCATGTAAGATCGGGGTACTATGAAATTCAAGAGCCATTGTGGGATGGGATGGGCTCTTTTCAGCTTGGTAGGATCTATCATAAGTTCTAGGATGAACTGGATACTAACGACCTTGCTTCCAATAATGCAAGTACAGCGGATGACCTTGGCTTGCCTTCGGAGGACTCAGGGGATGGTGACTTCGATCCAGCAGGTCCAGATTCTAGTGAAGACCAAAAAGATGGATTGAACTCAGAAGAGTCAGATTTCACATCCGACTCTGATGATTTTTGTGCTGAGATTGCTAAATCTTGCGGCCAGGATGAAGTCTTGGCATCTCCATTATCAAATGTGATAAACCGTACTGATAGAATGAAACTCAGGGCCGCCGGTAACCGCTCTAATGAAGAAAACCACAATAATGCATTTATGGACATGGAGCTTCCAGTTTCAAGCAGGCGGCAGGTTGAACGGTTGGATTACAAAAAACTATATGATGTATGTATGCCATCTCTCTCGTATTTTCCCTGTACCATGAGTACATGTTTTCTGTATCCGGTGTTCCCTACCTCTTGTTAATCCCTAATATGAATAATTTAAGTCCTAGTTTAACAATATAAGAGATAGGAAAGCTAAGAATGCAACCCAATTTCATCCAGTAAACATCAAATGTTTATCTTTCTTTCATAGTTGAATGTAGTCAAATAGTAAGGTTGAGAACAAGCAACCTTGGTCTCTTTGCCATATACAACACAAATCTACCTTTTCCATCTATTTCTCTCCTGTGTTTCTTTTCTAGTAGCAGCAAGAGCCAATGCTTCTGACAAAGGGGAAAATCGGATTATGTCTGCCCCATCATGCTATTTGTATTAATGATTACAAAACTTCATTTTTCTATATGCCTGCAAGGCCTTCAAGCGGAAAAATGCAGCCCCTATCTTATGTTATACACATGATGAATATATTTACATATCATTAAGCGGAAAGTGCTTCAAGCAATTAAAACTAGGCCATTTTTCTTAATATAATGATACACTGCATGTTCGAGAAAATAAAATTTAAACCAGGCCATGCTGTCAAGCATACATGCATAGAAATGACAATTAACTGAAGTCAATCAAAGCCTTTTTATTCCCAAGCAAGTTGGAGTAGGCTAGAGATGAAACCTAACAAGGGACACTAAAATCAACAAATAAATAGGAAGGTAAACAAGCACCCAAAAAAAAGAGAAATTGGAATAGTGATAGGGGTAGTAACATTCATAATTTCTTTGTCAATGGAATTTTATCTTCAGTGAAGCAATCAGCTTACGACTTATACTGAAACCACATTGCACACTAAAGCAAATTATCGTATGCATCAATGCATGCTCTGGCCTTACTCCTTTCTCTAATCTCTTTCATTTATTGCATTGGCAATACAAAGGAGGCATATGAGGAAGAATCATCTAATTCAAGTGATGAGGAAGAGTGGTCTGGAAAAGAACTATTAGAAGGCAGTGAAACAGATTCGCTTGGTGAGCGACTTCGTCCTGTAAAACGGTGCTCTAGAAAAGCACCAGCAGGGCAGCAGAATATTGAACATACACCACAGAAGTTTGGTCCTGAAAGTGAGCAGAAAACTGAAATTCTTCGGTCCAATGGCAGCAGTAGCACAGGACGGAAGTTTGGTCCTGTAGTTACCCAGGTATAGAAAATTTTTAAATATCTCTGTTGCGTTAGTTGTCTGGAGTTTCACCGAGCTCCTTTGTGTTAACAAGTTGAACCAATTAATCATGACATGAGATCAGTTATGCCATTACTCTCTTGCAGAAATTGAAGGTACATTTTGAGAAAGATCCATATCCTAGCCGTGAAACGAAAGTGAATCTATCAGAAGAACTAGGCTTGACATTTAATCAGGTACTAAATTCTGCATTTGTTCTCCCTTTTTTTTTTGAGCGGAGCATTTGTTCTCCCTCCCAAGAATTTTCTGCTGTGCCATACGCTTGTTCGAGTTGTAGTTATACTTCTCCTTCCTTAATGGAGTTTCTGTTAACAGGTCTCCAGATGGTTCTCTAGTACTCGTCACTATTCAAGGGTTGCTTCTGCAAAAAAGGAAATGCATCCTGACAGCCATATTAGTGAGAATAATGATAGCACAACTGTAGACAGAATGCAAGCAAGACAACCCAGTGCTGGGGTGATGGAAAAGTTGACTAGGGATAGAAATGACATTGTTCCTGAGAAACCGATGGTGCAGAACAATCTTAACCAAGGAGTGATGGAAAAGTTGATTAGGGATAGAAATGACATTGTTCCTGAGGAACCGGTGGTGGAGAGCAATCTTAACCAAAGTAATATTGAAGATATCGTGCTTTCTGGAACAGAAATTGAGATGGTAGGTTTTGATAGTGAGTGTATTCATTTCAGAATATGAAAATAGAAAATGAACTTTTGAATCCATACCTTAGCTTTACTCATTTCCCTTCCATTTGTTTCATGTGCAATTCTAAAGGAGTCTTACGGACAAGAATCATCTGACTCGAGTGATGAAGAGTGGTCCGCATTTAGCACACCACGAAAAACAAGATTACAAGACAATGAAAAAGCATCACTTACTGAATCACTACGTTCTTCAAAACGGTGTTCCAGAAGAGCAGCAGCTAGGGAGCAGAATAATGAACATACTCAGAGCGAGCAGCAAACTAGAGAGCAGCTTCATGGTTCTGCAAGGGAGCAGCAAACTGAAGTTCTTCGCTCCAATGTCAGCACTGGCAAAGTCTCAAAATATCATTTTGGCCCTATAGTTAGTCAGGTATATAAAATCTCTCCTTTTAGTATAGTTATAATAGTTATCCATTTTTTCTTGGAATCACTTTGTGCTAACAAATCAGTCCAATTAATTGTGGTCTGATATAGATTGCATTGTTGACACTGTACTTTTCTTGCAGAAACTGAAGGAACATTTTGAAAAAGATCCATATCCTTGTCGCGCAACGAAAGAGAGTCTGGCACGAGAGCTAGGACTGACATGTAATCAGGTATTATTGCCGCCCTAAAGAATTTTGTTCTGTATTCTTATTGGGCTGTTATTGTTCACTCTTGTCTTAATATAGTTTCTTCTAACAGATCAGTAAGTGGTTCTCTGCTACTCGTCATTATTCAAGAGATGCTGTTGCCAAGAACCAAAAACATCTGGGAGAAAATACTACGGAGAATAATAATAGCACAACCTTTGATGGCATACAAGTACTTGAACCCAATGTTGGGTTGATAGATAAACCAGCTGCAGATATAAATGATATGATTTCTGAAAAGTTGATGGTCCAAATTAATCTTAACGAAGGCATTGAAGAAGATATCCCACCGAGCCAATATACTAGGTGTGAAGAGAAAGTAACTATGACTCCAGCTGCCATCTCAACGGAAGCTGGTCCTCCAGGATATGGTCCTGGAGAAAACTTTCTTCAGGTCAGTTCAAGGAATACTAGCTGTGAGCAGAGTGTGATAATGGCTCCTACCACTATCGCAGGAGAAGTTAGTCCACCAGGATATGCACTTGGAGAAAACCAGGGCAATGGGGCTCCATGGAATACAAGCTGTGAGCGAAGACTGTTTATGAGTCCTGCGACCAGCTCAAGAGAAGTCGGTCCTCCAGGATATGAGCCTGAAGAAAACCGAGGCAGTGGCATTTCCTGGTATACAAGCAGTGAGCAAATATTGTTTATGAGTCCTACAACTATCTCAAGAGAACTTGGTCCACCAGGATATGGGCCTGGAGAAAACCAGCGCAGTATCACTTCATGGAATACAAGCTACGAGTCGGGAGTATTTACGAGTCCTGTGACCACCTCAAGAGAAGACGGTCCACCAGGATATGGGCCTGGAGAAAACCAGGAGAATGACAGTACGAGCTGTGAGTTGAGAATGTTTACAAGTCCTACAACCATCTCCAGAGAAGTTGGGCCACCAGGATATGAGCTTATTGGTAAAAACAAGGGCAACGACACTTCATGGACTACGAATTACCAGCAGGGAGTGTTTACGAGTCCCAAAACCATCTCAAGAGAAGCCTGTCCTCCAGGATTTGGGTCTGGGGAGAACCAGGGCAATGGCACTCCATGGTATATGAGCAGCAAACAGAGAGCGTTTACGAGTCCATCATTTACGAGTCCTACAACCATCTCAAGAGAAGTAGGCCTGCCAGGGTATGGACAGGAAAATCAGGGCAATGGTGCTTCTTGGAATATGAGTTATGAGCAGGGAGTGTTTATGAGTCCTACAGACATCTCAAGAGAAGTAGGCCCGCCAGGATACGGGCCTGCGGAAAATCAGGGCAATACCACTTCGTGGATTTCGACCGGCAACAAGCAGAGAATGTTTACCGCTTCAACCATCCCGAACGAAGTCGGCCTGCCAGGATATAGCCCTGTAGGAATCCAGGGAACTGGTGGTTCAAGGAGCATGAACTTGGAAGCCTTTCCACCAGGATATGGACCTGGAGAAAACCATCTTGGTGGTGCTTCAGGGAGTGTCATAAACCCCCAAGCTCGGTCTCAAGAGAGTGTAGAATTTTCAGACGAGACTAGAAGAAAGGCTATACAGCGGGAGCTGAGACGGCGGCAGAAGTTCAGGTGATGCCGTGATGTGAACTTTTGATCCTCCGCATCGAATTTTGACTACGGATTACTTTAAGACTACATATCCAGTCTTGATGGCTGAATGAGTGACGACCTTAGTTGTCGAGAAGCAAAAACCCTTTGTTGTTGTAGCAGCTGCGTATGTGTTTCTTTTAGAGACTTGCTTGGCTTGTCAATAATTTCTTATGTGAACCTCTTGAACCTGAAGTATTCAACGTGCTTGTGAATTTGTGCAGTTGCCTTTCTTCTGCATGAGAGCCCATGTTATCTGGGTTGCACACTTGCACGGCATGCGATTTGACATTGCTAGAAGGGTCAGATAATACTGACCCAGGGACCTTACCTTGCTTTGTGCTTTGTGTGGGGAGTGGTTATCATATACTTTTATAAAGCTAAACTTTATTAGATGATTTTTCTCTCCATACAAGGTGTCCACGTCATTTCCCACTAAATGTTTTATCTCTTCATGCAAAATATCCATATTATTCTCACTAATTTATGTCATCTTATATTAATTATAAAAAATATCTATGTCATCTATAGCACGTGAAATACTTTAAATAATTAATCTATTAACATACAAGTCATCTACATATGCTATTTGTTTTTTTTTGACAAGTTACATATGCTACTTGTTTGATCACCTATTTCTCTATAATATAATCAAATATTCTATTATTTTTCTTCTATTAGCTTAGTGATTGTTTATACCGAATTTAATACAATAAAATAACATGCAAGTTAAATTTATATATATGTATACAAAATATACTGAATACTATATAGTAATAATCTATATATAATGATTTATTTTTAAGAAAATCCCGCAGCAATGTACGGGAAATTCACCTGGTATTCCAGATGTGTAAATTTTTAGAATTTTTCAGGCAGAAATCTCAACTTAAAAGGATAGCAGGCGAGATCATTTATATTTTTTATAGCTAAACAATCCAGCGGCACTTCCGGCGGCCTAGGGGCCAGATCCGGCAACGCGGTGGCTAGATCCGGTGGCCCTGCGGGTCCTGCTGGCCTGTGCGTTCGGATCAGGGCAGCCTTGGGGGCACAGCAGCAATGCTGTTCGGCAGTGGTGGATCTAGGCCCGCCTGTGCAGAGGTACGGCAGCTACAGCTGCTTCGGCTCCACCCATCGTCCTCCCTGTGCGCGTTGGATGGTCTAAAGCGAGGCGGAGCGGGCCGTGGTGCTACACGCACGGAGGCAGATGGGCACGCGCTCGAGGATGCTGCGGTCACGGAGGCCGAGAGAGGCTGGGTGGTGCTGTTGCTTGTGCGGCAGCGGCCTGACTTGCAGGCGGAGGTGGTGCAGCTCTGCTAGGGGCTGCGCTACAGGGTTACCTTGTTTCATGCTGAAGCATCCTGTGGTGGCCCGTGTTGGTTTGGTTGACGACGGTTCGACGACCGGCACTGCATCAGTCTTTGGTGCGGCAACGACAACTGGTCTACGACGACTCACCTCGATCTTGGCCTCGACGGCTGACCTCGCTTAGCGATGGTCTGTGTCGGCAAGGTCATGGCGGCTCTTTTACTTGGTGAGGTACTTTGGTTACGTTGGTGGCAATAATGCATAACTAACGCTTTCTGTGGAGTTCATCGGAAGGGTTCGGTTGCGGCACTCGTACAAGCGGATAGTGGAGCAACATGCTTCCTCCAAGGGTTGATCTTCGGGGGTTGGTATCTACTGGTTGGCTGCGGTCTATCGACCGACGCGGTTGCAATTGGCCACATATGCCTGTGGCTGGCTCGTCGTCGCTGCGACAACCAGCGGGTGGCGGCTCGCTAAAGGGGGCAGCTTTGTGTGGGGATGTTCGTGGTTTCTATAGAAGCTTGCGGGGGCGTCGATGTGCAATGGTGTTGGCGGTGCTCTTTGCTCACTGCAGGAACAAGATGTGGCTACTCACAGTTTTTTTAAGGCAAGTGGCTACTCACAGTTGCTGGTACCATGTAGGAGGGAGGCGGCTCTAGCGGGCTGGCGTGGTGGTGGCAGGTCAAGCATGCCTTTGACCTTGTTGTTGACACAACGATCTCCTACTGGTGGCGGTTAGTTGTGGTCGTCCACGATGTGACTGGTTTGGGCTTGGGTGTTGGGGGTTTTTGGGCGAAAGCCATGCAAGGCTCTTGGCTTTGGCCGACAATGGTGATGCCTTTAGTAGCACATTCCTCGTTAGAGGCATTGTCGTGAGACCCCTCTTACCCTATAGGAGTTTGGTTGAAAACCCCGGGTTCTCCTTTCGTCATTGTTGGCATCTACGGATATCGTTACCCTCCTTAGAGGCATTGCTGTAGAAATCTACTCCTACTAGTTTACGATAGCTGTTGTTTCTGAGGATCGTGGTTTTTGTGTTTCTTGCAGTGGTAGTTTGTTGTTGCTCCTTCGTGAGGTTGTATTTTTTTAATTGCTTCTTCTCTATTAATATATGCTCGGCATACTCCTGTTGGGGTTTTTCGACAAAACTGAGGCCTTGTATAGATCCAAAATTTTTTGGTATTTTGACGCTGTAGCATTTTTGTTTTTATTTGACAAACATTGTCCAATCATGGGGTAACTAGGCTTAAAATTTTCATATTGTGATTTACAAGCAAACTGTGCAATTAGTTTTTGTTTTCATCTATATTTAATGTTCTATGCATGTGCCGCAAGATTCGATGTGATGGAAAATCTTGAAAAGTTTTGGGTTTTTGGCTAAACTAAACAAAATGTTTGTGGGAACCATAATAACAAGAAAAAACAAACAAACAGAACAGCCCAGCCCATCTGATCCAACGGTTCTGAAGCCGCATTATTACCAATGGGTACTAGTTGGGCTGTACAACTCCGTGCCAGAACAGCCCAGCCCATCTGATCCATTAATATAACGGCTATCCCCGAACCCGAACGGCTCCCATCCCATCTGATCCGAACGCCTCCTCCAAATTCAAATCCCCCTCTTCCCCAAGTGCTGCCGTTCACACCCCATGGCGGCCAGCTCCCTCTCGTCCCCGGCGGCCAGCCGAACGCCGAACCTGAAATCAGCGCCGGCGCCGTCACCATCCCCATCCACCCGCCGGATGGCAGCAGATGCGGCGTCGGCGGCGGCTGCGGTGGCCGCGGCGGACTCGAAGGCACGGTTCGAGGCTTACAACCGGCTGCAGGCAGCGGCGGTGGCGTTCGGCGAGAAGCTCCCCATCCCAGAGATAGTGGCGATAGGAGGCCAGTCTGATGGGAAGAGCTCTCTCCTCGAGGCGCTCCTTGGCTTTCGCTTCAACGTCCGCGAGGTCGAGATGGGCACCCGCCGTCCTCTCGTTCTCCAGATGGTCCACGACCCCACCGCCCTCGAGCCCAGATGCCGATTCCAGGTGCGTGTGCTCCGATTCCTCTCCTAGGTTTTCTCCCGTTGCTTCTCCCAGATCGAGTCTAGTAATGAATGAATGTGAACTCGACGAGCGGTTGCTTGACGTGGTTTGTTGTGCGGCGCGTTGCAGGAGGAGGACTCCGAGGAATACGGGAGCCCGATGGTAATGGCTACGGCCATCGCCGACCTCATCAAGCAGCGGACTGAATCACACCTCCGGAAGATCCAGGCCGCTGTCTCATCCAAGCCCATCGTTATGAGGGCTGAGTACGCCCACTGCCCCAACCTCACAATCATCGACACCCCAGGTTTCGTGCTTAAGGTACAGTACAGAGGTGAACTTGGGGCTTCTTAGTTCTCAGACGTCAGAGATGGTGTTGGTCAGCTGTCCGACTGATGCTATTGTTTGCTTGCTGCAGGCTAAGAGAGGCGAGCCAGAGAGCACACCGGATGAGATACGGTCGATGGTGAAGTCCCTCGCGACCCCTCCCCACCGCCTCGTTCTGTTCCTCCAGCAAAGCAGCGTCGAGTGGTGCTCGTCGATCTGGCTCGACACGCTTAAAGAGATTGATCCTACTTTCAGGCGCACCATGATAGTCATCTCCAAGTTTGACAACCGCCTCAAGGTATGCCCGTAGAACAATGAGCAGTTGGTACTTGAGCTTGACTTGTCTTCAGTGCGAACAAGTTGTGTCACTGTGTCTGTGTCTTATGAAAATGTCATTTGCTCTTGGTCATTTGAAGGAATTCACGGAGAGGTGGGAGGTCGATACCTTCTTGAGTGCAAGTGGCTACCTTGGGGATAATATCCACCCGTTCTTCGTGGCTCTTCCAAAGGACCGTGGAACAATTTCCAATGAGGAGTTCCGGAGGCAGATCTGTCAGGTTGATATTGATGTGCTACGTCACTTGCGAGATAATGTAAAAGGGGGTTTCAATGAAGAGAAATATGGATCGTACATTGGGTTCAGCTGCCTCAGGAAGTACCTCGAGTCTGAACTTCAGAAGAGGTACAAAGAAGCAACTCCAGCTACACTGGCATTGTTAGAGCAGAGGTGCACTGATGTCTCAATGGACCTAACAAGACTAGATTCCAAACTACAAGCAACGTCTGATGTCTCTCAGCTCCGGAGATCGGCAATGCTTCATGCAGCTTCTATTTGCACACACTTGGTATTACAAACACAATGCAACGTATTAACATTCTCGTTTATGTTGCTGACACTTGGACTTGAACTGATTGCGTTTCCTTTTCGTATCAAAGCATGCATTACTTGATGGAGCTGCTGATCCAGCTCCAGAAATATGGGGGAAAACTACTGAGGAGGAACAGATGCATAGTGGTATTGGCAGCTGGCCTGGCATTAATATGCCTGTAAAACCTGCCAACTCCAGCCTTAAGTTGTATGGCGGTGCAGCTTTTGAGAGAGTAATGCATGAATTTCGCTGTGCAACATATTCAATGGAATGCCCACAAGTGTCAAGGGAGAAGGTACTCTTTAGCCTGGAACCATATATGCACTTTTTTTTTGGGAGAATTACTTATATATACTAATGTCACTAGGTTGCGAACATACTACTTGCCCATGCTGGAAGAGGTGGAAGCAGTAGGTTGACTGAGGCAGCAGCTGAGATAGCTCGGGCGGCTGCAAGATCATGGCTTGCTCCTCTTATTGATACTGCATGTGACCGGCTTGCATTTGTCCTACAAAGTCTATTTGATCTCGCTATGGAGCGCAACCGCAATAAGGACGCACAATGTAAGAGCTTGACCTTTCTCTTGATGCTGGTTCATCTTGCTTTCTACATTTCCCTGGGTATCATTTGGTTCATAGTGAAGTAAATTATCACTGTTTAGTTAGTATGTAGCTTATATTTTGTTCAACATGTTCGTCAAAAGGTAGGTATGGATTGCATTTTTCTCTACCACATATTTAGTCATCTGCATTCCCCAACTTCAGATTATTCACACTTTTGCTATGACTATTGATCAATTTTCCATAACCGCATGGGTATTGTTTCCCTGCATTTTGATTTAAGATGGATCAATTGCCGTGTTACTGTTTTCATGCTTTAAGCCACCATGTCCTGGCAGTTTTTACATTGTCAGCACTAAGTGGTATTATTACTTTGTACTTTCACCATTTCTTTTTGGAGGGAGGGGGGGTTAACAAATCAACAAAATGTTGAAAATATAAGCCACCATGTCCTGTCATTTTTTACATTGTCAGTGCCAAGTGGTATTGTTACTTTGTGCTTTCACCATTTGCTAAATGTTTTTTTGGGGGGTAACAGATCATCAAAATGTTGAAGATATGGATAGTTATGTTGGCTTTCTTGCTGCTCTCCGGTGCTCATATTATAAGTTTGTCAAAGAATTGTCCAAGCAATGCAAGCAGATAGTGCGTCATCACCTTGATTCAGTTACGAGCCCCTACTCCCATATTTGCTATGACAACGACTTTTTGAGTGGTGTTGGATCTGTAGCAAACTCCATGAGTAGGTTTAATCACTTTACTGGAGTTACATCCTTTGATCTAGCGGACAGTGGATCAGCTTTAGAGGAAGCTCAGGAGAACTTGCCTCCAAGAGATCAGCAGCATATGACACCACCTAATAAAGGGAATGAGTCAAAGGAGGTTCTCAGAGAAAGCCAACTAACAGTACCTGAGACGCCTTCTCCTGATCTTCCATCTGATGTACATGGTGGTAAGAAGAAAGATAATGGGATCCCAAATGACGGTGGCCCAAGGAAAAGACAAGCAAGGATGGCAGCATATACAAACAGAAATCACCATAACAGTATGATTGCTGCTGATGACATGGGCTCGAAGTCAGGGTCATCATACTCCACCATATGCGCAATATCTGCTCAATATTTTGCCAAAATGCGAGAAGTCCTGATTGAAAGAAATGTTCCCTCTGCATTGAACTCTGGATTCTTAACACCATGGTATGCTCAAACTGATATTTATGCCATGTTGTTACTCTTTCTGCTTTGTTCAGTTAGGGCCTGTTTAGTTCCCCATTTGAGCCAAAAAAAAATTGTGTTTTGGCCCACCATTTTGCAGAATGGAACTACACACCCATCCAATTTTTTGGCAAAATGGTTACCATTTTGCATTCTGGATTTTGGCCTCAAGAGGCCAAAAAAACTCAAAAGAGCCTTCACTACCCCCACCTAACTCTGAAAATTTTGGCATTTTGGATGGAACTAAACATAACCCTAAAAATTTTGGCATTTTATATTTCATCATTCCAAAGTAGTTGGCATGTTGCATTTTACATTCAATGAGGAACTAAACAGGGCCTAGTGAGTTTACTACGACATACATATTGAAGTTGATGCTTTCAGCTACTTGACCACATCTACCTATACTAATTTCCAGATCACCAGTCACTGAACTCACAACTGATTTTGTCAACTGGCTGATCGCATGATCATATTCACCATGAGTAACCAGTAACACTACGGAACCAATTGACAGCATATGAATCAAACACAATCCCAAATAGAAATTTTCAGTCTACTGATGTACATGAAGTTGCATTTTAACTATTTTTGGCACTAAATAGTTTGATTTGCAAGATTAGATTTGGACTGCCTGAATCATTTTTTGGTATAGCAGCTAGCACATCTAGTAGGTCTGTAGTGTGTTCAAAATCAGATTGTTAGCAGGTTGTAGCCATTTTTAACATACACATGCCTGCCCAGTATGTTTGAAGTTATTTCTGACGTGCTTCTTCCACTGGTGAAATGCAGCCGTGAAAGGTTATTTCTGGCACTTGGCTTTGAGCTATTCGCTGTGAGTGATGACAAGTTCATGGACATGTTTGTCGCCCCTGGGGCAGTTGATGCTATCCAGAATGAGCGCCAATCTCTTCTCAAACGTCAGAAGATTTTGCTGTCCTGTTTGAACGAGTTTAAGAACATATCCCGGGCTCTGTAGTAGTGATATTTCCGGAGCATCTCCTCAGGCCTGCATTCTTGAGCTTAGTGAATCCCCTCAGACGTACATTAAGGGTGCAAGCCCAATCTTCTTTATCCCCATTCTCATGTACTGTACCTTTCTTGGCATAACCTATTTTGTTGATGTCTGTACCACTCTCTGTCAAGTTCCTTGTTGACATGTTCTGTATCACTCACATTTGTTCAGATTCATTACTTGATATTATTGATTATGCTCGACAACTCTTGAATACAAAACTATTGACTTAGAGTTCTGATCTCATCAGTTTGGGCACAGGCGCTGCCAAACTTTATATACAAATATCTAAAGTGTGTCTTTTTCAACAGTGGTGTATACATTCAGCCTGAGCATATGTTGTGTGTGTTAGTCTTGTTTCTTTATTACTTGGGAGGTTAATTGTGTGTGTGCACCACTAAAAACCAATTTAACATGTGCTGGTATCTGAGGTAAACAGGCAAGGCCAAGTGTGTTTTGATTCACACATAATAAAACGTGAGAAAATAGTCGTTGTTTTGTTGCAGGTGACGGCTCCATGTATCCATCTGACCATATTTTTCAGCAGCCATCCTGTCATCTGCATGGAAAACATCTGGTGTCACGCAACTTCTTCAGCTTTCGTTCCCATTTCTCTGTCATGCTTCCCACTTTACGCCTTTGCCCTCTGTACTGTATGTACACTTCACTCATTATAGCGATATATATTTTGTGGGGGAGGAGTGATCTGCCTTGTTGCTTTCAGATAGTTTTGTCTTGACTCAGCAAGCTAAGCTATTTTGGTTCCAGTTCCATTTTGCAGAAAGGACCTGCCCACCTGATTCGCTTGCTGCTCTTAAAGTTTTGGCAGGCCTCTGGAGTGTGTTCATGTGTCATGTCGCCGAATTGCTCCGTTGGCTCACCTCACGCCTACTACTTGGTGCTGATGGTGAGCCCTGACTCCCCAACCGTGGAGGTGGAGGACAGAGATTTAGTGAAAGAGAGCATATATAACCAAAAAAAGGACAGAAGAACTGGTGCTGGATCGCCCCACCATTTCGCCGGCAGGCGCCGCACCAGATCCAGATGGGCATCTCGTAATCGATCTGGTCCTCCACTTGTGCGGTGGTGGTGCTGTGGTCCATGACACAAGTGCGAGCGAGGATGGAACTGGAACCGAACCGCCGAGCCCGCAAAGGGCCATGGGACACTGGGGAGTGAGTCAGCAGTCAACTGTGGGAGGCGTACCATCCATGTTGGGTGGTCTGGTTTGGGGCGGGGACACTGGTCGATCGAAGAGCACAGGCCCATGTTACTCCACTCCGCTACAGACTGTATGTAGTATGTGTGCATCTTGGTGGCTGTTCGACCCGATCGAGTCATAACGGCACTTCTTGTTGTTAGATCGATCTCTCTCTCTCTCTCTCTCTCGAAAATGGAAAAGTGTGTGGCGTGGGGGCTAGCTGAGAGTGACAGCAAGTGTGGTCTGGAGAGATGGCCTTGTCATGGTGACTGTTAGATGTGGATTTGGCCGGGAAGTGTGTGTGCGTGGCTGCACACTTAATTTGTTGGTCAAAGGAAGAAGGTTCAGTGGCCCCCGCTCCAGACGCAGAAACGCCAGCGCCAACAACGGCAAATTCGCTCCTACTATAGTACTATACTACCACCACCAGAGACCAAAGACTAGTGGCTCACCACCAGGCATGAACGCATGCAAAGCTCCCGGTGATGCTGTGTGATCTATGGGCACGCCAGAAATGCATACCCAAACAGAAAAGAGATGGATATAGGGCCTGTTTAGATTGGGTATAAAAAATTTTTGGGTGTCACATCGGATGTGTCGGAAGGATGTCGGGAGGGGTTTTTAGAAACTAATAAAAAAACAAATTACATAGCTCGTCAGGAAACTGCAAGACAAATTTATTAAGCATAATTAATCTATCATTAGCATATGTGAGTTACTGTAGCACTTAAGGCTAATCATGGAGTAACTAGGCTTAAAAGATTCGTCTCGCGATTCTCAACTAAACTGTGTAATTAGTTTATTTTTTTATCTACATTTAATGTTCCATGCATGTGTCCAAAGATTCGATGGGATGGATGAAAAATTTTTAGGTGGGGAAATATGCTGCGCATTTACATGCAAGCAACCACACTGGCAAAACGATCGCTTGGAACCAACCTACAATTGGCAGGTGAGATGCAGCGCCGGTGTCACGCACTGCCTGGCATGCGTTCCCAGATCAGAAAACGACGAGCCACCGCATCGCGCTGGAACCTGGATGGAATAGGCGGGGAGCAACACTGGGACCGGACCGAGTCTCAACTCTGAAGTGCACTCCAAGGCCAACACAGGCGAGTGTGCTTGACCGAGGCGTTCGCTGGCACGTCCCGTTGGCGTGGTGGGACACTGATAATTTGATCGATGGCCTCGGCCCCGCGCGCAGAGGGCGCGCGCGGTCGAGCGCGCGGGGCCGGCACCTGTGACGTGCGACCTGTCCAAGTCCAACCGAACCACCCTGATCCCGCCACCGCGGCGGGGGGAGTGTGGCTGAACACTCGCGAGCGCGCCGGGTCGTCGCCGGGCTCGGTGAGCCTTTTTTTTAAGGCCTTGTTTAGTTCGCAAAATTTTGCTTCTTTTTTCTACTGTAACACTTTCGTTTTTATTTGACAAACATTGTCCAATCACGGAGTAACTAGGCTCAAAAGATTCATCTCACAAATCTCAGGTAAACTGTATAATTAGTTTTTATTTTTGTCTTTATTTAATGCTCCATGCATGCGACCAAAGATTCGATGTGATCGGGAATTTTAAAAATTTTTGCGAACTAAACAAGGCCTTAGCGATGAAACAGTTTGCGAGCGTTTATGAGGGAATTAGGAACCACGCACGGCACCGAGGCCACATATACATTCAGGTGGTGTGTGCAGTTGCAGCAGTTGCATGTGCGTTTAGGTGCGCTAGCTTTGGCATGCAGAGCAGTGAGAGGAGTCTTTCCATTCCTGAGGCCTCACACTGTCCCGTGTAGAGTAGAGCCTTATTATGTGTTCCAAATACCCTGGATAGACCATGGTTGGCGAGTTTGACGAGAGAAGCTGTTAGCGTTGGAGCTGCAGTTATTTGAACTTTCAACTCTCAATTATGTGATTTGATGGAACCGGACTTGTTAATCTCATATACAGTCCTACCCGTATTATCGTTAGTACAGTAGATCGTCTATATACCGCGTCATATTCATATATGCAGCATGATCGATCGTTCGTTCGTTCGCCATCCCGGGCCAATATTCCAGATAGTATAAACAAGTTCGCATCAGACTTTTTTCCGCGCGCTTTTGTTGTACTATACCACTACTAGTAGCGAAACGTGGCCAACAGCATCATCATCATTCCCAACGATTTCTGTCGTGTCTGGTGGCACGCAACGCAATTGGCGTGTGCGCCTGCCTGCCTGCTTCGCCGAATGAAGCTGGGGACGAAGCTGGTGGCTGGAGCCCGGCAGGAGAGAATAGTCAAATCTAAATCGCCCGATGCCGTTCTCGTAGCCGTTGAAACGGGAACTGGATGCCGGCTTTATTTCAGTCTCCCTCCTTTTGTCCTTTCTCATCGTGCGCCCAAATTTGTTTTGGTCCGTGAACACGATTCCGTTTCCACAATCATCCCAGAATCTGTTCGCGATGACGCGAAAATCATCATGGTTTCGAATGTATATTAGATGGGAAAAATCAAGACTTTTTGGGGAAAAGAAAAATACTCTTTTGTATCAGCGTATAATGCATAACCACATCTAGTTCAAATGTTTTGTTCGCTTAAGCTTATCTGTCAAATCTATTAAGCGAACAATACTTTTGGCCATGGGTTTTTAGATAAACGAACAAGCTCAAAAGACTAAGGCCTTGTTTAGTTCACCCAAAAACCAAAAACTTTTCAAGATTCCCTGTCACATCGAATATTTCGGCACATGCATAAAACATTAAATATATACGAAAATAAAAACTAATTGCACAGTTTAACTGTAAATCGCGAGACGAATCTTTTGATCCTAGTTAGTTCATGATTGGACAATATTTTTCACAAACAAACGAAAGTGCTACAGTAGCGAAATCCAAAATCTTTTCGCATCTAAACAAAGCCTAAGTAACGTATTTAATTCTCTTAGGAAACACTAGTATTACTATATCGATGTGTGTGCATATAAAGAGAGGACTACTTATATCTTAGGACACGAATAAAATATACTCCCTCCATCCTAAATTATAATCCTAAATTATAAAATTTTGGAAGAGTCAAAACACCTCAAGTCTGATCAAAATTATAAAGATTTATGACATCAAATAAATATACTATAAAAATATAATTAATGAAGAATCTAATGATACGTAGTTGGTATCATAAATGTTATTATCCTATCATATAAATTTGGTTAAAATTAAAATATTTTGACTCTTGGCATTCTTGGAATGACTTATAATTTAAGGTAGAGAGAGTAGTTATTTAGTATATTAGGACGAAGGAGTAGGTAATGTCCGCGTCTTTCCATAATTAGGTCTTGTTTAGTTTGTGAAATTCTTTAGATTTGGCTATTGTAATTTTTTTGTTTTATGTATCAATTAGTATCTAATTATAAACTAAATAAACTTAAAAGATTTATCTAACAAATTATATACAAACTGTATAAACTGTGTAATTAGTTACTTTATTCCTTTAGCCCCTTCCCGTCTCTGACGTCGTCGTCTACTAGTACTCGTCTCCACCAAACAGTACTACTGCTTACCTAGTACTAGTACAGTTTGATGAGCTGAGCCATGCACACGGCTGAGCAAAGAATTCCGGCTTAGTTCACCCTAAAATGTCAAAAAAATCAATATTTTTTGTTACATCAAATTTTTAGACATATATATAAAACACAAAATATAGATAAAAAATAATTAATTATACAATTTATCTATAATTTATAAAACAAATCTTTTGAATCATAAGTCTCAAAGCGAAGCCAAGAAAGGTCCGAGGTGGCAGTCAGTTAGAGTCATCATCCGTGAAAATTTTTGGTTTTAGCTAATGTAATATTTTCATTTATATTTAATAATTATTGTTTAATTATAAATTAACTAGACTCAAAATATTTATCTTACAAATTATATATAAACTATATAATTTATTATTTTTTATCTATATTTAATATTTCATTCATATCCTACAAAATTTAATCCCCTCGATAGACAATACGGAGTAGGAGTACAGCTTTTGCTTGTCCAAGTCAATGGATGCAGCTTTGCTTTCCGTCGGCACGAGAATCTTTTGGACCGTTCCTAACGCGGGAGGACGTGACCAAAATGAGCCATGAGAAGCACCACGACGCTCAAGTGTTCCCCGTGTCTCACTCGAAAAAACAAGGGCATCTTCCCTAGCAAGCGTTGGGTTGGGGGTCTTTCTCCTTTTCAAGTATCGACGGGAGAAGTTGCCTTCCTCTGTCTTCCGAGTTCGCTTTCTACCCTTTTCCACGCCATCTTGCCGGTAAATTTACATGCTTCTCACTTTACTCTTCGTTACGTTATACTCCATTCGTTCCAAATTACAAGACATTCCAAAAATTTTGAGAGTCAAAGCATTTCAAATTTAACCAAAATTATAGACTTATAACATCAAAAATAATATACTATGAAAATATAGTTAATAAATAATCTAATGATATTTATTTAACATCATAAATGTTATTATCTTATCACATATGTTTGGTCAAACTTAAGATGATTTGACTCTTCAAGATTCTTGAAATAACTTATAATTTGGGATAGAGGGAGTATCATGCAATATCTTGGCCACAAAAAAGTCTAAAACATGTGCACCCAATATGTACAACTAAACTATTAACATGTGCTCCTATATAGGCTAAAATCTTATAAACAGCAAAAGTATGAAGTTCGTGTTTACATCGATATGTCTTTTATACGTTTCACCAGTTGCGATGAATTTAGGATCACATTGTATGTTTTTCCAATTTCTATTCATTGTTATCTTCTCTTTACATGGTTGTTCCACGTGTCTTCAATATATATTTACTTAAGTCATGGTGTCTCTTGTTATAGCCCGAATATTGTGACATGATGAATCTAGATTTGAACTTTTAAACTTTGATCTTACTAGTTGTCATAGATTTTTTCTGTCAATATGTTAAGTTAAGACTCTTCTGCTCACTATACCTTTTATTCATAACCCTACTTCTTATATTTTTAATAAAAATAAGGAATTAGGTTTAAACACTAGAATGCACTATAAATTGTTATGATGGTATAAATGATCATTTGAATCTACACCACGCCCGCTCTCGTTAGTGCAGCTTGAAGTGAGATTAGGAGCCGTTTGGTGTGGCGAAGCCGCCGAGCCACCCAACCCAACACTGGCTCCTCTGACTCCTCTCTAGTCCCTGCCGGAGCCGGAGTCACTACAGGACCTACTACAGAAACGCACACTGCAACATAGTATGCTATAGGATGCGTGCTGGTGGAGCCCGAGCCATCCGAAGCGAAACCAAACTAGGTCTAATAAGGATAGAATAATAAATTAGCCTTAAAAGGATATCAAAGAATCCTTGTTTACTTTTAAGTAATTTCAAAAACCATGTGTCCCATTTGGCCATGGCCACCTTTACTCTTCATTCTTCACTAACCTCGTCCACTGTTCAAGACATTGATTTTTCTTGATGAAAAAAAAATCCATGAAACCAAATTTCATCAAACAAAACTCATGAAACCACCAACCCCTCCAACCAAATTTCATCGAAGAAAACTCATAAAAACCACTAGCATAATCTAACCGTTAAAAGGTGGTCTAGATAAAAACACAAAAGATGGGGGGCCTTTCATTTTAAAATATTATGAACTTACCCGGTTCGCAATACCAGCCGTCCAAATAAAAGTTATTCGTACGAGGTGGTTTTTACATCACGAGAGAGGCATGAAGGGTGATCTAAATACAAACCCTGCATGGAGACGAAGATGGGTGTAAATAGCAGGAACCATGAGGTTCAGTCTTCACTCTTCAGTACTTGAGTCTAAAATTAGCGCTTCTGCTTCCCCACCTGGCCACCACCACCACACTACCCAACACAGGCGGAAGAAAAAGAGGAAAAGGACAAAGAAAACTTGAAAAAAGAAAAAAAGAAAACCGCGCGAAATGAAACGGACTTTTTTCAAAAAAAATTGAAACGGACTTTTGAGAGAGAGAGAGAGAGAGAGAGCATGCATCCAAAGTCTCACTCACACCACAAGCAATGCACCTCTAACACTCCCCGTTCTCTCTCTTCTTAACCTCCCCACCCTCTTCCTCCACTCAAATCCTCTTCCTCCTCCTCCCCTCCCCTCTCGTCACCTCCCCGGCCCTCTTCTCTCCCCCACCAACGCCAAAACCCACACACTCCAATGGAGGTTTCCACCAAGCAACTCCTCCCCATGCCTCATCAGCGGGACCCCAACTCCCCTTCCTCTTCCACCTCGTCGTCGTCGTCGTCCTCCACCTCCCCATCTCACCCGCACCACCACCGTGCGCAGCAGCCCCACAAACTCCCGCAGTCCCCGAGGCCCATCCCGCGCACCATCGACACCACCCCGTTCCCCACCACCTTCGTCCAGGCCGACACCACCTCGTTCAAGCAGGTCGTCCAGATGCTCACCGGCGCCGAGCAGCCGGCCAAGAACGACGCGACGACGACAGCAGGGGCAGCAGCAGCCAACGGCGGCGGCCAGGCGGCGAGCGGGGCGGCCTGCCGGCCGAAGAAGCCGTCTTTCAAGCTGTACGAGCGGCGGAGCAGCCTGAAGAACCTCAAGATGATCGCGCCGCTGGCGATGGGCCCGCCGCCGTCGCCGCGGACGAGGGCCACGGCGCCGGAGATCCTGTCCCCGAGCGTCCTGGACTTCCCGTCCCTCAGGCTCAGCAGCCCGGTGACGCCGCTCACCGGCGACCCCTTCAACCGCTCGCCGGCGTCCACGTCGTCGTCCTCCGAGGAGGCCGAGCGCGCCGCCATCGCCGAGAGGGGCTTCTTCCTCCACCCGTCCCCGAGGGGCGGCGCCGAGCCCCCGCGCCTGCTCCCGCTCTTCCCCGTCACCTCGCCCCGGATGGCGGCGCCGTCCGAGTGAAGATCCCGCGCGCCTCTCATCGCGGCCTCGCCGGCGCGCGCCTCTACCGTACCGTAGCCGCCGCCACCACCACCAGTACTACTACAACCGCCGCCGCCGTACCGTCCTTCAGTTCTGGTTTTGTAAGGTGCTTGCTTTGCTGTTCTTCTTGATCGATCGATGCTGTTGCTGTAATTTTTGCTCCCTTCTTGAAACAAACGAGGAAGAAGGGAGTTCTTTTTTTTTTCTTCATTTCGGAGTGGCGACAAGCGAGCGATCTGACGATCCAGGCTCGATCGCTCGATTCCTGATCGCTCGCGGTCGCGGGGAGCCTCCGGAATGAAATGATGGATGGATGAACTTAGATAATTAATTAATTATTAATTAAGCCTAATCCTGAGATTAAGTGCGGTGTGTGTGCGCCTAGCCGGCGGTCTCATTTTCCTGATTCTGACCGGGTCGCCGATCTGCCCGGTGATGTCAATTCCGTTTGCTTTTTCGCCTCATTTTTCCGGGGTCTGTGTGATTCCTTGTGATCGCAGGCCACTATTGGTGCGTCAGCGCTCATAAATACGGGCTCTTTGTAATTTTCTGCGCGTGCATGCAAAATCCGGGGGGAAAAAAGGCACAGTTTTTCTGGTCAAAATTCGGTGTACCAGTAACGCTTGCCACACAAGTTCATCACATCTCCACATCACTGGCAGACACAGACAAGAACGGTGATTGCATGCATCTGCTCCTGAAAAAGCTTCAAGCTCTCCTGACAGACCCTGATGTGTCTAGTAGTACGAGTACGTCTGTCTGTCAGTCCTATATTTCCGAGATGTTCTCTTCTCCGGCAGGCGGCAGGTGGTCCGGCTGGATCGTCTCCGTCAGTCCGTCTGCTGCTGGTGCAGCGGGGCAACAGCTGCGCCGGGTCCACGTGCACCACATGGGGCTCCCTCCTCCGGCTACAGCGCCACTCTGACCATTCGTTGAACAGTTAGCCGTCCAGCTCAGATGACCGAGATTTGAGACCACAAGAGCGAGCCCGTGCAATTTGTCTCGCTGCTGCGTCTCGCGGAACTACTATACTAGGGGCCTGTTTGGGGTGGCTCCAACTCCAGTCAGAGCGGCTCTGCTCCAGAAATCCAGCTGGAGCTGGCTCTGAGTGGAGTTGGAGCTGTCTTTTGGGAGTGTTTGGCTAGAATGATACTCTGAGCTCCAGAGTTCTGTTTGTCTGTGTTGTTTGCCCACTTTGCCCTTGGTTTACAAGTGTAATTGATACCCAGTAGCAGCAAACTAGTTAACTAAAATTAAATTCCAACATGGTTTAAAAAAAATCCAACATATTACATGATTGTCATCCGAAATAATAATTCCTAATAACTTTAACAATCCATCAAAGGAAAAATCGTACATTACAAGTTTAATAAAATAACCTGAGAACACAAAATACATATAGTTTGAGAGCATGATTACATTAATTCCAAGCTAATGCGATGGATGTAGCCAAACTATCACGAAATGCGTCCATAGTCACAAAGCTTGCTTCAAATGTAGATGTATCGGAGGCATGGCGAGACACAGCAGCTTCTTCATCCACAGCCATTGTCGAGGTGTTGGCACAAGGGTTCCAGTGATCAGAACCAATGTTTACAATGCCTCGAAAACAAATTGCTAACTCATCTTCATTTTGAAGTGGATGCTTCCTAAACTTCCCACAACCTGGAATATCCTGAAAGTATAAAAGAGAGTAACACATATTAGGACAAATAATAACAGTCCATTTAAATAGAGATTGACACATAGAGCAACACACTTACAGCTCTAGCTTTCTTCCACCATTCGTCGTCCATATTGATAGTACCATTATTCCAACCAATTCCTGTTTGCCTCGTTGTTAACTTTTTCCATGCCTTAAAATCTTCCTTCAATTTGTCCCACTTGTTCTTGATTTGTCCCTTGACCAATTCAATACCCACCCGATCTTTAAACCCTTTCTCAACCTCAGCATACCCAACTGAGTTCAAGAATGTATTTGGCCGATTTCCTTTCTCAACTTGCTCAGCCAACAAAGCACAAAGGATCCGAGTGTTCTCTACGTTCCAGTCAATTTCCGGCATCTATACCAACTCAACACAACAATTCAGAATAGGAAAAACAATTCGCTAAATTGAACTACATAGCACCAAATTCATCCCAAAATTGGACAACTACAGACCATCTAGTGCAAATCATGAACTCTCTGTAAAAAAAAATAGCTCCAGAGGCTGCTGAAGGTATACCTTGCTAGGTTGATGGGGGCGGCGGTCCAGGTGCTCTTCTTTCTCCTTCCTCGCCGGCAGGTCCAGGTGCTCCTTCCTCGCCGGCAGGTCCAGGTGCTCTTCTTTCTCTTCTTCTCTTGTAGGGTTAGGGTTAGGGAACGGGGCGCCGGCGCTGGTCCTTCAGGGAGACGGCGGGGAGGAAGGGCCGAGGGGGGAGAAGAGAGGAGGAGGGAGGGGGGCCGCGCGCTGGGTGGCGGCGCTGCCAGACGAGGGGGCGGCGGCGCTGCCAGACGAGGCCCGGCGGCGGGCGCTGGGAGGCGGGCGCTCGCGCGCGTGGGAGGCGGGCGCTGCGGACTGGCGAAGGGCGGGTCGCGGGGTCGGGCGGGGGGAAGGAGAAAGAAAGAAAAAATAACGTTTCGCCTGGTGGGAGTGTGTAATGGATGGCAATTGCGGGTAATTTCCTTATAACTCCATGTCTACGTCTATTTTGAGGGATTCTGGAGTAGCAAATGAGGTACTCCACACAATTGAACTAGAGCTCCACAAACTCCATGGAGTTGGGCTGCTCCAATATTGTTTGGAGTTGGGGTGTTTGGCTAGCTCCAGCCAACTCTGGGGTGAAGTTCGGCTCTGGAGCCACCCCAAACAGGCTCTAGTACTAGCAAAACGGAGTGGAGTCGAGTCACCGTGAAGGCTTCCGGCTTCGCCGCCCACTTGGTGGACAGTACAGACCAGTTGGCTGCAGCAAAGCAAACCAAACCGAACCGATCGAACGGAAGGGAGCCACGAGCTAGCCCAGCCAGTGCAGCAGCATGCCTGCCCGTGCCGAGAGCCAAGAGACCCTGCGTGCAGCGTGCCTCTGGGCTGGCATCGTGTGGTGTGGCGCGGGGGCCGGGTGGCCGTGGGGGCATGGGCACGGGTGCGCGGCGAAGCCCAGATTTCGCCGCGCTCGCGCACCCGTGGTTGCCCAAAGGGTCGCGGCTCGTGGGGGCGGAAGAGACCGAAGACCGGTTCAAGCGTGTCGGCGTCAGCACGTGGCCAGTGTGGCGTCCTGTGTTGCGGCTGCGGCCTGTGGTTCACGATCGGGCCAGAACTAAAGTTTCGTCCTAGGGCATGTCACGTTTTTTCTCCTTGCTGAAAGGTGGCGTCCGAGCGCGACTGCTCTGTCTCTGCGCTCGTCCCGACGGTCGACTCAATTTTTTTTCCGTATTCTGGCAGTGGTTTTGTTTATTGATAGGTTGACGCCGAATTTTGTTATTTGGAAACTAAACTACGCTTGTTTTATCTGTGAAGAAGGCGAGAAATAAACTTGCGCGAAATCCTTAACCTTGCCATCACGATATACGTACGTGTAGTCACTACAAACACGACACATGCCACTACTCATTCTCTAAGAAAACGGATTATTGTCGCCCGCCCATGGTCACAGCAAATCGATTCGTCCTGCTTGGTGATGGCGTGGACGCGTTAGTCAAACAAAACCCAATCATCAGCAGCATAAATCAGCTTCCAGTAAATTAATTAAACCCAATCTTTTTGTTGCGGTGCATGCACTTCACATGGCGCTTTCAATTACAGCGTTGACTCGCTTGCCGGTACGGTGCCGCGCGCGCCACCCTAATGATTAGTAGGCTCGCCCGGACGCGTCGTCGTCGTCAAGCACGGACCGGCGACGGTAGCATTGTTGTTAAACCAGTGATCGCTAGAGCTAGGAGGCCACACGGATACGTACGCGATACCTCTCGGCCTCTCGGGTCCATGGTCTCGCTGCATGTTACGGGTAAACTGTTGATATAAACTAACTAATCGTGTCATTAGTTGGTGTCATGTGACCGCGGCCGCGCGCGGTGATTGAAGTGAGGATCTTCAGCGGATGGGAGCCATGTGGTGCAATTAAAACTCACTGATTAGGCCATGCCGTCGGCCTGTGCCCGGCTGGCAGTGCCAAGCTAGCACGGTTTGCTAATTCACACTAGGCAAAGCAAGTCGTCATTTTCTGATGATTGTCATTAGGGTTGTTTAGCTAGAGTGTGCTATTATATAATTTTTTTTATTATTGGAAAAACTACCTCTAGTTGAAACATCAACGGGATTTTTTTTTAATTTGTTACTAGCCTGGAAGTGATTATATATATGTTTGTAAATACAAGAGAAAGGTGACTAACCTTTGTGTGCTTTCTCACGGCGGAAAGAGACGTGGATCACATGAGAAGGCAGGTTGTAGGAACTAACTAGTACTAGTAGTCTGCTATCGACATAATTAATGTGTCAAAAGTACTCATTTTTCCAATAAAATTCTGTGAACAGGGAAACACATCCGAGCTGAGGCCTTGTTTAGATGCACCCAAAAACCCAAAACTTTACAAGATTCCCCGTCACATCGAATCTTGCGGCAAATGCATGGAACATTAAATATAGATAAAAAAGATAACTAATTGCACAGTTTACCTGTAAATTACGAGACGAATCTTTTAAGGCTAGTTACTCTGTGATTGGACAATGTTTGTCAAATAAAAACGAAAGTGCTACAGTGTCAAAATCCAAAAAGTTTTTAGATCTAAACAAGGCCTCAATTCTGATAGGTCAGTACGAACACTGCATTAATTTCTCGAGACAAAGCATGCCATAAAGGAGAATGAAAAGGAAAGAGAATGAAAAGCTAGATTTTCATGAAGAACTACAATCTCATACATTTTTTCTACAATTCATATGTACATACGCCTATATTTGCACATTTTTCTATAGTATATATGTTAGTTTACTTTATTTTTATCTTTTTGTTATATAAATTTATATGAGATAACAAGTTGGTCCCTTGAGTATCGGGTAGTAAGGCCCGGTTTGGTTGCATCTGTTAAAATTTACTGTCCGTCACATCGAATGTTTTGACATATGTATGTAATACTAAATATAAACTATTTACGAAACTAAAAAACACAGCTAGAGAGTAATTTATGAAATGAATCTTTTAAGCCTAATTAGTTTATGATTGGACACTAATTGTCAAATAAAACGAAAATACTATAGTACCTGTAGAATTTTAACAACCTCAACCAAAACCTCCTAACTACTAAATACTCCCTCCGTCCCTGAAAGAATCAATTTCTAGAGTTGTCCTAAGTCAAACTTTTTAAACTTTGACCAAATTTCTAGAAAAAAATGCTAAGATTTATAGTATCAAATTAGTATTATTAGATTCATCATAATATATATTTTCATATAATGTGTATTTTATATTATAGATGTTGTTACTCTTTTCTATAAAGTTAGTCAAACTTTAAAAAGTTTGACTGGCACGGATCCTAGGAATTGATTCTTTCAGGGACGGAGGGAGTAATAAGTAAATGGGCCCACTGTTCTATCCTAAGCGCTCCCAAGTAAAACAGCAATGTGGATAACGTGGTATGATTCATATCATCAGCACAGGACAAGTTTCTCAATCTTGAGAAAGCGAAAATAAGGCCGCGGAAGAAAACAAAATTGCACCTTTCATGCTCCTCGTGCCGTGCGCAGTTCAGATGGTGTCATCAATCGAAATGTCAGCTAAAGGCGAAGGCTGCCTGCGTAGCCCAATTTTTTACAATTTGGCTCTTTTTTTTTAAGAAAATTCACAATTGAACCCCTAAAAAACTTAAATGCAGAAATGGACCTAGAGGGTCGACGCCATGCATCATGGCGTCGAGGTATCACGTCTCGACGCCATGGAGATCCTTGGTTGTGCCCAGCGGGGCTTCTGACGTGGACCTGACGTGGCAGGGAGCTCGGCGCCACAGATCACGGCTCCTACTACATACCGGCCGACGCCCTTCGCTACCCGTGGACGCAGTTCATATTTTCATCTCCCCTCTCGGCTCTTTCTCTCCAAAAACCGAGCACGAATTTAGATTCAATATTTCGACCATCAAAAGTTTGATTTGTTCCATAGATCTTGAAGAGCCAGGTATACTCTTTCACATATTAGTTTTTTGACACATTGATTTGACCTATATTACACGTATGTTGTAGACTTAGATAAACTATTTCTAGATTTTTGAATGGATGATTAATATTTATATTATGCAATCGTAGAATGCCACGTCGTGGAAAAAGTAGCAAACCAAGGTAACCTTTCGACATGTTTCGATAAATTTCATTCATTATTTTTTATCATTTGATAAATTGTAGTTTTCGGTTGAATCGTTATTTGCTATGATTTCTTAGAATTGAATTCTTTGAATTGTAGCTATGGCCGGACGACCGGGAGTCCGTACATCCACAAGCCGCTTCCTAGCGGTGTTCCAGTACCTATGTGCTTTTGTGGTGATCCTTGCAAGGTAGAAATTTCAGAAGACGAGGAAACCTATCGGCACAGGTATTGGATGTGTTCCAATTTTGCCTGGGAGCCTACGCCAAAACAACGCTGCAGTAACTTTATTGTAAGTTAATTTTTCTATTGTGCACTTAGTATTTTGTGTCCTATGAAGCATGATTTAAATTTTTGAACAAACATATTTGTTGCAGACCCCTCCACCATTGTGTGATTTTGAGCAGTGGATCGACACTGAGATTAAGGAGTCCGACAAGCGGCTTCTACAAGGCCTAAAGGAGTGGGATGCAGAGCGTGCAGAGATATTAGAGAAGAGACGTAGAGAGGAGGCTCAAAAGAGGGAGCACAAGGAAGAGGAGGAAAGAAGACGTGTTGCTGCGGCTCTGGAGGAGAGGGAAAAGAAGCTTGAGCGTGTGCGCCGAGCGAAGGCAGCGATGGATGAGAATCCAGATGCCCAGAGGAAGGAAAAGTGGCCTCGTTGCACTCAGTATTTACATTACCTTCTTGTTCTTTGTTTGGTTCATGGACAATATTGTTTTGTGTTGGAATTTTCAATTTGTTGTTATGTAATGCACTTTAGCAATTTTAATTTGGTTTCATTATTAGTAGACAATATTTTTATTTGAGTATTGCATAGGCAATGAAATGATGATAATTAGTTGAAATGGAAGTTAACGAACTAGTATATTGCATAACTAGTAGCACACATCACATTGAATGGCATGTCAAAACATGCACCAAACAAGGGTGCAGAGGTCCGAGACTAAACCTAACATGCCTTAGGTAATTCAAGCAATTAACAAGCACAGGAAATGGCATGTGAGAACATATACCATACAAAGGTACATAGTTCTTTCGACTAACCCTAACATGCCTTAGGTGATTAAACCAAACAACAAACATATGGATGTGGCCTGTGAATTAGTTCAGTTCGACCTAGTAGTGTGGCCACATAGCAAACTGTGTTGCCCCTTCTCCATAGTATCCTCCCGTTGTTGGTGGTGGTGGTGGGGGTGGTGGTGAAGGAGGGCCCTTGTTCTTGTGATTAGAGCATGTGCAGTATGGATCATTGCATATTGTGTTTTGGGAGCCAGTAGCATTGCTGTTGTCGTCCTCTTCATCGTCCTTGTAACCACTGCTAACTTCCGTTTCTAAATCAAAGATACGGTCCTGCAGGTAGTAGATGTACTCTGCATGGGGATGAATAGGTCTAGGATCGACCCATCTGGTGAAGCCACAGTTCTCTTTTGACAAGAATGACTGCAATAAGTATGTAGCTTTAGCACAAGAGAGTATCTTATTGAAGGTTGAATTACTAATATGACTTACCCATGCTCGTGGACATTTGAAGAAACGACGCCCTCCATCTATCCCCTCTGTGTACATCTGCACCAAACAATCCTCACCATGCATGCATTTTGGCCACTCTTCTTTTCGGTCATCATATGCCCTCAGTGGTGCCTCTTTAGTAAAATCATGTTTGCTCTCAAGGGGGAACCTATCATAAATTGCTTCCTCAAAGTCTTTAGGACCAAGAGGACCCTCCCAAAGAAAGGGATTACCCTTCATCGCCGCCTTTCCCTTTCCCTTCCCTCTAGACGACCCTCCAGACATTTTTACTTCAACTGAACAATCTCAAGTGAGTAGCAACGCTCTCACCACTGCGTATATATATAGGAACCCAATAGTTGGTAGCCGTTGTAGTATAAAATAAATGCACCTGAAAAGCCTAGAATCGGGTATTATTTACTAAAGTATTATTTACTAACTAAAGTATTATTTACTAATAACTAACTACAAATAAATTCAGAAACAACCTAAATTATAAAAAGAATGACAACTACAAACTAAAGTTTTAAAAATTACCTAAAATCGAAGGTGCTACTCGTCGGAGGGGGCTGCCTCGGGTGTGGCCTGGCTGGCCGGCCTCGGACCGCGCGGCAGGAGCAGCCTCGGCGCCGAAGGCGGGCACCACACCGGGCCGCGTGCCCGCCCCCCGACCGCGGCGCGTCCCGAGGGGAGGCGAAGCCGCCGACCCGAGGGCGCCCTGCGCGGCGCGGCCCGAGGTAGGGAGCAGCTCCGGGGGCCGGGCCGGGGCACGAGCGCCGAGTACGGGGAGGGGCGGGGCACGCGGCGAGCAGAGCGCGGCGAGCAGGGCGGCGTCGGCGAGCAGGGGCAGCGCGGCGGCGACGAGTTTGCCTTTGCTCGCGAACAGAGAGGAACGCGAGCCGCGGGCTGGTAGGTATTCAAGGGGTCGACGCCAGGATCTACGGCGTCGAGCTCGACGCCGTGATCTGTGGCGCCAAGCTCGACGCCAAGATCCGTGGCGTCAAGCTTTTTTTTTTTGCCTTTTGCCACGTAACCAGGGACGCAGTGAAGACGTGGATATGCCTGGAAGCTCGACGCCGTGGTACACGGCGTCGAGGTGTGTTACCTCGACGCCATGCTTCATGGCGTCGATCCTCTAGATCTAAAAATACATTTAAGTTTTTCAGAGGTCCAAAAGAGAAATTTATTTCAAAAAAATCAAATTGTAAAAAATTGGACCTGCGTAGCGCAACCACAGTCCAAACAAGATCCAAACCTCCAAGTCCCACCCACCCACACCCACCCATGCCCGGGGAAGGGAAGAGGTGGTGGCGCTGCCTGCTGCCCTTTCAATTCCATCCATCTGAGTATCTGACAGCAATCGACGCGGCCGAGAGAACCAACCAACGTTTAACAACCAGCAGTTACCATGCCCATTGCCAAGGCAACGCTGCGCGCAGGTCGGCATCTGATCTTCTGATTGCCAAAATCTGTTGCCTGATATTGTTACCATTTCATGTTCAAAGAGTCTATATATGGTGGCATCCATCCTATACCTAGGGACCTCCGATCTGTTTTTCATGTAAGGCTTTATTTAGATCAAAAAAAAGTTTTTGAATTTTGACAATATAGCACTTTCATTTTTATTTGACAAACATTATTCAATCATAGAGTAACTAAGTTTAAAAGATTTGTCTCACGATTTAAAAATAATTAGTTTTTGTTTTTATCTATATTTAATGTTTACTCTATTTGAGAACCTGGTGGTAGGTAGTACCGTAGTAGGCAGGCCGGCCGCTACATGGTCGGGCTAGGGGCCTTCAAGCGGTCGAGCAGGGGATCGAGTCAGGCATGGCCACAAATTCTCCAGTTCACCGGCGTGGCGCGGCGCGGCGCCCGGCCGGCCAGCTGCAGAGAACCAGAAACGGCTGCTGGATCGTGTCGTGGTGGCGTCGGTTGTGGATGTGGGGCGCGGCGCATGGGTCACTCGAACTTTGGTGTGTTGCTCAAAATCATGCTCATGCAGCAGGTTCGTGGTACTGCTACGTCATCATTGGGGTCCGGCGCGCCATGAGTTGCTGACGGAATCAGAATGCAGCTAGGCTGCCGATAACGCGCTTGTTTGTAGTCGTCGGATCGGAACAAGAGCCGACCAACCGAAGCCACCTCAGCGATCCCGCTTTGCTGCTGCTAGGTGACAGGAGTTGCTTCAGGATTCATCCATTGCTGCTAGTTGCTATCCCAGCCCTCCTGCCCTACCTCTCTTGTGCACTATGGTCTTGTTTAGATCCAAAAGTTTTTTGAGTTATGACACTATATCATTTTCGTTTTTATTTAACAAACATTGTCTAATTATAGAGTAACTAGACTTAAAAAATCGTCTCGCGATTTAGTGTCAAACCGTGCAATTAATTTTTATTTTCATCTATATTTAATGCTCCATACATGTGCCGCAAGATTCAACGTGTGGGAAATCTTGAAAAGTTTTTGTTTTTTAGGGTAAACTAAACAAGGCCAAGCAGTGTGCCAGTGACAGCGGTCCGTTTCCACCTAACATCTTCTACCCCTTCGTCCGCAAAAGAATATAATTATGAGATCCGTGCTGATCGACATAGTTTAAAGTTGACCAAGTTTATATTAAATATTATTAGCAATTATGTCTCTAAATAAATTTATTGTGATAATATATTCTAATGGTATTTATTTTGCATCTTGAAAAACGTTAGTACTTTTTTATATAAATTTAGTCAAAGTTCCAAGTGCTCGACTTCTAGAAAACGAGAATTGCATTTTTTTTTTGTAGATGGAGATTCACCAGCTACTTATGACGGGTCTTTTCACAAGTGTAGCTAAGGTCCTGTTTAGTTGAGAAAGTGAAAAGTTTTTGAGTATTGTAGCTATTTTATTTTTATTTGATAATTATTGTCCAACCATGGACTAACTAGGGTCAAAAGATTTGTCTTGTAAATTGTAGGCAAACTGTGTAATTAATTATTTCTTTTATCTATATTATATTTGATATTTTATACATATGCCGCAAGATTCGATATGACGAGAAATCTTGAAACTTTTTTGGGTTTTGGATGAACTAAACAAGGCCGCAGTCATTACCGCAGGTGACAACCAAAAGAAGTTCAAATGGCCTCAGCGACGAACTGCAGTCTTGTAGTTGGCACGCTATTTGATCCCTAAGCGTGTCCATTTCCTTAATTAAGCATCTGCGTGGCGGTAGAGACAGGTTATCTAACACGGCAAATGGGAGGCCGAAACGTGTGACGATTGACTAAGAGTAAGAGCGAGCTCGCTAACCACGCCTGGGATGGGATATCATCCATTGATGCTGCATTGACTCTTATTTTTGGTCTACAAAGTTCACGATACTATTGCTCATGAAAAATCACAAAGAGGTAGATCCAAAGTGCGTGACATATGAGCGCATAAAAAAGAAGTTCCAAACTTGGTGCATCATCACACATAGATGAAGTCAGTCAACAGCTATTAACATTTCGGTAACCACCAAGAGAGTAGGTGAGCATGGAAAATGCAAAAACATCCGACATCCTGTTGGTGTCATGGTCATGGGCCCATGGTACGCAAGGCCAGTATCAGTGGAGAGTTTCATGGCGTTGTTTCTAAGACTGCCATGTCTCATGTGAAATGAAATGAGACTTAGATGAAACACCCACTCTCAATAGAGAGTTTCATTTCATAGTTTCATAGGCATTTAATTCCAAGACTCATAGAGAGTTGGTAACCGTGCCAAGAGAGTTTCATCTAGATGAAACTCATTCTTCTCTTTCTTCTTAAATACACTGTCATGTCATCAAAAAAAGTCTATGTGGCAACCTATTTAATGCAAATAAAACTCAAATGAAACTCTCATTGAGACTAGCCTAAAATCGTCTCGAACCCTCCTCCGAAATGGTCAAGTCTTCGTTGGGGAATAAGGAGGCATTGCGAGGTTCCTATTGGCCAAGCTAGGAGGAGGACAAGAAAAAGGCAGGCATTGGGTTTGTGTGTTTTTTAAGCATTCGCGAGCGTAGAAACCAAGGCAACTTGACTCGTATTTTAGAGCTTTAGACTTTAGTCAAATTTGTCACACACTAATCTTGCCTTACAAATGGCACATCCAGAGAAGCTACTACAGCTTTTCCTTGATACAAAACAAGTGCTATTTTCCACTAGTTGGACTGCAAAAGAAACCAAGAGATTCACTAGATACAAAAACATACCCAAGCAGCTGGAGCAAGCAAACTGGGACTTGACAGTGCAGAGACAGAGACAAGGCTCTACTCTAGATTATCTTCACACCGGCTCAAAGTAAACTTCTTGTGGAAGTGTCCAAACGTAAACTTCTTGGGGAAGTGTCCAAACGAGCATGATTCAGTTCCGGAAAGTGCAGCCCGCCCTTAACCTTTTCCATTGATTCAACTCAGGGCACTCACAATGCAAGACTCTGTCACAGAGTCCAAAACAATTAATTACATATTATTTATGGTATTTTGCTGATGTGGCAGCATATTTATTGAAGAAAGAGGTAGAAAAAATAAGACTTCAAGTCTTATTTAGACTCTAAGTCCACATTGTTTAAGATAATAAATAACTTTAGACTATATGATAGAGTCTGCATTGTGAGTGCCCTCATCGGAAACATTTCAAGAAATTGCTTTGAGAATGGTCCGGTTTAAAGTGGTCATCTTTACCAAATGCACCTTGTATCTTTTTGACAACCTCATGCCGAGGCAAAACAACCATCATGGCAAACTCCATTTGTAGTGGATTAGCAATTAGGATACCATGAGACTGTGAACAGGCTCAGATGGGTTCGGCTTGCTTTGTTTTCCTCTGGCAGAAGAGGTCACGAGGTGACAAAGCACCGTTGGGTTTGCCAGCTCGTGCTCCCATCTGAGACCCAGGTATTTCAGTTTTCACTAAGCAACACAAAAGGTCTACACTAGTAGGAGCACGTGAGTGAGGAGGCTTTTGGTACCTCCTCCAAAGAAAACTGTAAGGTAGCTGTAGCTGTTGTGCCTGGCCAATTAATTGCTGGGCTTCAAAGTTCAAACAAACAATAAACAACACCTTGCTTGCTGGCTGTCAACATAAGTGCATCCAAAGTTCCACAAGGCTGGATACATCACAAAACCTTTACAAACATGTGATGTCCTGCTTTTCGCACGACGCCACTACCGGTAGCAGCTCGTTAGATATTGTTGGATATTTCTCAAAGATAAAACACACGAAGTTAGCATATTGTGTTGTTAAAAACAGGAGAGTCGTTGCAGCTTTTATCAGTCTGAAGGCCCATGGTACTCTCTCTCTCTCTCTCTCTCTCTCTCTCTCTCTCTCTGACTCTAAACAAGGGCAATCACATACGGTGCCTCTGGCAAGTGGCAAACAATGGAACAGGGCATGAGAATCAGCAATAGCAATTCCTGCAGAAGGAAATTCACTTGGAAGTTGGCTTGTGAAAGCATTTAAGACACTGTTTGGAACACCAGAACTTTTCTCTGTTCCTACATTTTACCTGTGAAATTCATACGTTCCAAACAGGCCCAGTGGTAACTGGAAAATGAATTCATGGGTTTGAGACTTGCAAGTGAAAAATTGTACATAACCATGATGAACAGTGCGGGGGCATCCACCTTTTCCACATAAAAAGTCGTTGGGAGTTTGCCCCCAGCCCATCCAGTCAAAATTCTTATTCCCACCAAACAAACAAACAAAAAATTATACACCTACCCACTTCTAAACTCCCATTCCTACATCTAACCAAACGCACCGACATATAGAGCATTTAGCGCTAGCAGGAAACTATATCAATTAGTTGAGGTGTACAAGGATTATGAGTACATGTCTTTTGTGAGATCCCGTAGTATATAGCTAATAATTTGACAAAAAAGTCCGAACACAGGAGCCACGGAACCTTTTCTTCAACCTGTTCCCAAGAAAACAAGCTCAGCGTGAGTAACCTTGAGACAAGCCAAATGCAACAATACTAAGACCCTGCACAATTTGCAGCTTTGGAAACTGAACTTTGTGATGATTTTGCAATCAAGAACCACAGATCAAGTAAAAAGCAATAGTTCTCTGCCAAGCCTTTTAGCATTGAGAGGCATATGGATCTATGACTGGTAGCTATCCACTTTTCCTTTTGCAAAAGGTTTTATGTCATCTCGTCATAATCATTTCACACGTTATGATGCAGGCAGCCTAGTGAGATTTCAAACAAGGAAAAGGGTATGCTATTTACTATGACAAGTTGGAACAACAGAAAAAAGAGTTCCCTTTTCTGTTGTGAAGACATTCAGCAGTATTTTCTCTCACAATAAATCAGCGAACAGTACTTTCACTCATAAACCTTATCTCATTTTCTTTTAAGCTTCAGATCAGAAGTCCTAACAGAAGCAGATGTGATTCAATATTGCATAAAAGTTGAACAAGGCTATGTTGGTGATAACACAGATGCGATGGAAGACCCCTGCAAGTAATCTGGCCCTTTGGTGCTTATTGTTTGAAATATTGAATGTACACTGACGACTTTATGCAATTCTTGACCTATAAGAACATTTGCATTCCAAAGCTAAAGCAGTCAATGAATGCTACAAATATACTCAGATGTGTGCATCACTTTCAACTTCCCAGAGATGTAATACTTAATACATGATTCTCGTCACATATAGATGAAGAAAATGTGTACCATTAACTTCAGTCGTGAAAGTAGACCAGTCCCATGATTACAAATAGCGAATCAACTCAACCGCATATTTTCCTTTCCTCGTAGTTACAATTTCTCCAATCTAGAGAAGAAATGAACAAGAAGCATAAATAAATGAAGCAGATGACTTTATGATTTAAGTAAACAATGGACTTTAGAAATTTGCAAAACAATAAAAATATTCAGTGGCATGCATACTAGGCCTATTTGTCTATCATCTGATTCGAAGATCTCACTGTCAACAAAGCAATATATTTACTTCATTGATATAGAACACAAAAAGATGCTCAATTAATTCTCTAGATTTCACATCAGTTCGAGCTATGGGAGAGAGCAACAGATCAATAATGATACCACAAACTTCACTAAATAGCAAAAAAAAAATGGCTTCATTGGAAATATTGAGCTTCAGCTGCGTGTTCCTGGACAAGTAAGGTGCGGTGTGAGTTTGTGTCTTGTAAATATTTTTTTCTCCAGCTTGATGCAATGATATGCAGTTCTACTGTGTATTCGAGAAAAAAAAATATTGAGCTCAGGTTTAGCAGCATGTGAAAGCCATCTAAGGACGAACCTGTTGGAAGCAGTCTGCAAACACATCAAACCGTTAAATGCCAAATGTCACAATACAGTTTTTCATTAATACATATTTGATAGTCACCAGCCATCTAATGCAATATGAGAAACTTGCCGGTGAAAACTTTAAATGATGCAAGTCTGAAACTACACGTCTGAAAACATGACAGGTGAGGCTGTTTACTTGTTAGCAGCATGTGGATTTTGATATGGTGGCCAATACGGTCTCAGGTATTTGCTACTCTTTCTCTGATTAGCTCTGTGGCGCATTCAACACCTTAACAAATGCCACAGGCCTATAGGATGCATTGGACCATAAATAGGTATATTAAGACAAAGGACCCTCGATTTGAGGTGGAACAATAGCACGATTTCTAGGTGGTTAAAAACCAATGAGTGATGAAGCAGGCTCTTGATGTCACAGTAATCATGAGCGAGATGGTTCGATATGGTGTCAGTGTTAGTGCCAAATTTACAGTAAGGGACATTATCGCTAAGCTATCCCAATCCAGAAATTTACCACCACGCTTGAGCACAAACATGCTTGCACGCTTGGACACTGATGCACCTGTTGCCCAATTGAACATGGAGGTAAAGGCATGTACTAAGACATGCCTTGCCTGGCCTATGCAGGGAACACCAATAAGGTGCAAAAAACATTTGCAAAGAGCAATGACAAACATGCTATCTACAATCCTAAAGCTAAAAACACAATGTCAGGCAACCATATGGCCAGAAATGGGCAAAACTCTGCGAATATGGTTTTTACTTTTTTTAGTGAGCTGAGTCTTAGGGCATGAATTTACCTCTGTTGTACCTACGGCATGTCACTCACGACTCACTCCCAAGTTGATAGGTTCACACAGTAGGTAACATAATTTATTTGCTGAGTTTAATCTATTATCTTTTAGAAAGGCTGTCAATGGTTCCTCCATCTTAAGGGGATTCAGTGCTGCTGGTTCTTTAGCAGAAAGTACAGCAGGGGAGACCCCACTGTAAGTTTTATTACAAAAGGAAATAAGAACAACACTGTACAACGGGGCCTCAAAGGAGCAGCAAAGAACAACAGAGAAGCCAGCCCAAGGTGGGCTGCAGGACTAATCTAGGGCAGCTATACAAGAAACAAAGACAGGGCACTTTTCCTCACTGAATCTACGAGTCTGCAGTCTAGCTTCTTCACAGAAGGAGCTTTTCTGTGCTGCTTGGTCTAGGGCTACCACGGTCTGCATCTTGCACTGCCGGACTACTCCTAGGTCTCAACCGTGTATTATTTCACTCCTTTCCTCTTAATGAAAAACTTGTGCCCTGACGCATGTTAGCGAAAAAAATGTTGGGCCAAGCCCAATTAAATCCAACAAGGTAGTTCATTATAACTGGCACAGGAAGGTCCAAATGATCGCACAAGTTGTACATTCTGTTGCAACGCATGGGGCATGTTTGCTAGCATATTAAAAAGTAAGAAGCAGATTTCAACACATATATGAAACAACATAGAGGAAAGGCCTCTCAAGCAATAGCAAGAAAGTAGCAGTATCAGATTGAACTGAGAATAACAATTAAGTTCTAAACGCGTACAAGTTTTAAACATCTTAAGAGAAATCATCGCATCTTTTTTTTTTGTCCAATTACCTTTAACCTTCCCATCCCACTGACAGAAACAACATCTCCAGATTTGAGGGTAACTCCATTTTTCGTTGTTGGTGTCCAATTCACACGAACATCACCAGAACTGAACAAGCAAAAGAGTGTGAATCCAGCAAAAATAATTAACATTCATAGGCAGTGACGACATGGACATAGTTCACATTAGAATAGAACAAAGTTCAAACAAAACAATTGTGCTAAGTTGACAATTGACACCTCAAAGTTCATACCTTATCAAGCTAGCTAGCTTTGTGCGTGAGATTTTAAATCCTGCACTGGCAAGGGCATCAACCCTGAGCGATGATTCTACAGTTTTAAACGAATTGGTTCTGCAGTTTAGAGGAAAAATTAAGTCATTTGTGCCACTTTTTACAACATAAAATTTGAAAAAAGAGTTCAAAGTTTATATAAAGTTATGAGAACATGAGTTCACCTTGGCGGTTCATATTCTAGAGCAAGCAAAGGAATCTGAGTGCATGAAACACCAACTTTCCCCACCTGTAGAAAAACTCCCATCGGAAAAGGACGGTAAATTAGATTGGTTTGCAACGAGCAGACCAAAGCAACCAAACACAGATTTAGCCCAAACTCTCAACATAACAGGAATAAAACATCTCAGATCTTCTCCATCATACAGATTGATCAGAAAAACAGGGATCAACTAAGCAAAAGACAAGTACAGAACAGTAGCACAATTTGTAAGACAATCCACCTTTTCAAGGGTAGAAATCAGATAGTCAACAAGTCCTGGATCAACAAGAACCTGGGCACCTCGTTCCCCCTAACAAAAATAGAAATAGACATCACGAGAAGGGAAAAAGGTAGGAAATGACCAAATCATTCAGAAATCAGAAGACATGTGATTGGCTGTGCACCTGCAAAAGAATATCTCCAACTTTCTCCCTTGTTATTCCTGTCCCGAGAATAGCACCAAGAAAGTCACCATGAGAACAGGGTTCCAACCGGAAATTCCCTGATATGCTGGGTTGGCCTAAATGTCAGCTTATATAGAAGATAGCAGTGATTTATAAGGTAAAACTGAGAAAACCTCAAAGCAGCAACTACATCTGGGTTACTCGTCATGAAGTCCGGGTGTCCAACAGAGATTCGGCACCTCTCGGCCTAGATAAATTTAAGAATGAGAAACTAGATAGGCTAATGGAGGCAATTAACAAACTACCATTTGGGTCATCAAATTTGACCTGAGGGTAACCACCCTGAGCTACTGCTTTGATATCTGCTAACTTTTCAACTGCCAGCATAGCCTCTTTCACTATAGGCGGAGTAAGAAAATTGGTGTGGAAAACATCTCTTCGTTGGGAAGCCCTTTGTGCCTGCATAAGGATGTTGATATGAATCCATAAATAGCAAGAATAACCATATATTTCTGAGGAATGCTAAAATAAACAAGAAAATGTAGTTAAAGCCATGTATTCTGTGTTTCCTTCAAATACAAATTTCCATGATTATATGAATATAATAATAAAATTTTGTGTGACATGAAGCTATGCAAGCATGCAACCATGTCAACAAAGGCAATACGATCACGTAGTGGCTATTCACTTTTGTCCATTTTCTTTTGGAAGGACAACCAGATCTTATTTTGTGATATGTTCTCCATCATCTTTCAGAGGGCAACGTATCATATGCAACTCACCTTCGTGTGCAACCTATGCAACCACCAATTAAGGCCACAGGATCTAGATCCAACGTCTGAGATTTTTTTCACTTAAATCCCTCCACCTGTGGATTGAAATCTAACCCGTGTGTATGCAGATGGAAGGGTTTAAGTGAAAAAAACCTTAGACGTTAGATCTAGATCCTGTGGCCTTAATTGTTGGTTGCATAGGTTGCACATGAAGCTGAGTTGCACAGGATATGTTCCCCTTTCAGAGAGCAGTAAATATGTTTTTCATCTGCAATACTCTTTTCCATCATGTGCTTATTACTGAATTTATATATGCATGCCGACTCCAGAACTGCTCTCACCTATTAGCTATCACAAGGGCAACCAGATATTAGTTTAGGGAGTTCTGTTTTCGCTATCATTTACAGACTTCAGCAATATTTTTGCCAGATATGATACCCTTAGTAGTGGAATCAGGATCCAGTTGCTTTTCCATCTGCTTTATCTGTTGGATTTCAATGTGCATTTGCCAACTCCAGAGCTATTGTCACTCATTATCAATCACAAAGACAACATATGATCTTCCTATCTTCAGAGTGAGAACAGAATTTGAAAGTTTAGTTTTGCATGCACAAGATGGACACTCTTATTGACAAACATTTTCATAGAACAGTAAAGAAAAGGAGACTTTGAGGATTTCTCATTGCCCCTTTTCCATACAATCCAATATTCTCTAGGAGTTAAAGCTGGAACAACACTGGAAACAGTTTTGCAATGGAAGCGCCTGATTCCATTGTAACAATGCTCACACGCAAACTCTTACAAGCCAGTTATGTCCAACAGACACTAGTCAGTAGTCACTAGGGCCTTGTTTAGTTCGGTTTTCGGGACTGTAGCACTTTCGTTTTTATTTGACAAACATTGTCCGATCATGGAGTAACTAGGCTTAAAAGATTCATCTCGCGATTTACAGCTAAACTGTGTAATTAGTTTTTATTTTCGTCTATATTTAATGTTTCATGCATGTGTCGCAAGATTCGATGTGATAGTTGAAAAGTTTTTGGTTTTTGGGGTGAACTAAACAAGGCCTAGGTTACTAATGCTAGCAGTCAGACAGTTCGATGACCACCAACTGACCCTGATTTCTCAATAGTCAAAGGGGAAAAACAAATTACCATATCCAGAATATTCCTGACTTCCTCTGCTGAATTCCTGTCCACGCTTCCTTTCACCGCCGAATCCCTAGCTGCTGCGACGGCAATGGCGGTGCTATACCGTCCTGGCTCGGGTGGGCCAAGCGTCAGCGGAGAGGCAAAATCGAAAGATAAGATGGGCCTTCGGGCTTACCTCGCGAGATGAAGCAGCACGGCACGGGGATGGCTCCGCGCGGGCGAGAGACGCGGAGGAGAAGCCGGAGAGGACTCGCCAACGCGAGCGAGGCGGCAGCCATCCCTCGTTCCAGGCTCCGGCCAACCTGAATTCGCCTCCCCTTGTGGCCGGTGCTGCTGCCTGCTGCTCTGTGTGGCGGTGTGGCCCAGCGGCCGTGTGCTGGTCTGTGTGGCCGAGTGGGGGTAGGCTAGGCGGGTAGCAGCTGCCGCCTGCCGGCTAGTCACGGCCTTGGGCGGTTGGGCCTGAATGCGTGTGTTTCTGACCTCCCTATCCCGCTCGTCTTCAGTCGTCACTCAAATTCGCCCTCCGCCGCGATCGCGATGACGACGCTCCTCCGCCGCCTGCTCCGCGCGGCTCCGCCCCCCGTCCCCGCTTCCCTCTCCAGCCACCTCCCCTTGTCCACCAGATCTCGCCGCACCCCTCACCGCTTCCGCCGCAGGCACCGCGGCGCCAACCCGGCGCCGCCCTCCCCCGACGCCGTCTCAGCAGCTATCGCATCCCTCCCGTCCCGCTTCACCCCGCCCGTGCTCGCCTCCTTCCTAGCCTCCACCTCCGACACCCGCCTCCTCCTCCCGCTGCTCACCCACTCTCTCCACCTCCCCGCGTTCCGTCCCGACCCTGCCCCCTTCCTCGTCGCCATCAAACGCCTCGCCACCGCCGACCTCTACGCGGACTTCGACCGCACCTGCGCGCTATCCTTCTCTCTCCTTCCCTCGCTCTCTTCCCCTGGCCCCCTCCTCCGCAACGCGCTTTACTTCTACTGCCAGTTCGGCAGGCTCGGCAAGGCCTTCCACGTCTACACCCTCATGCGCGCCTCCGCCGACCCCGCAGCGCGCCCTTCCGCCGACACCTACCACGCGCTCTTCACCGCGCTGCTGTCGCGCGGAGGCGGCGACACCTTGGTCCATTACATGTACATGGACAACGTGACGGCGCTGTTCAGGCAGATGCTCGAGGAGGGGATCCCGCCGGACACGCGCACGCTCAATGTGCTCATCAGGGGCTACGCGCAGTCACTGCATCTCAACGACGCGCTGCGCCTGTTCCACCAGATGCGGCCCCTGTACGGGTGCGAGCCGGATGCGTTCACGTACAGCTACCTCGTGCATGGGCTGAGCGCGCAGGGCCGCACCAGGAACGCGCGGGAGCTGTTCGATGAAATGCGCGGGAACGGTCTCCTGCCGACAGAGCCAGCGTGCAATGCGTTCGTCGGTGCGTTGGCTATGGCTGGGGAGGCCAGGGACGCAGAGCGGGTGATGTGGGAGATGGCCAGAGCAGGGAGGGTGGTGGATGACATCACAAGGAGGGCATTGGTGGAGGAGTTGTCCAGGGTCGGGAAGCGGGAGGAAGCTGACAGATTAGCGAGGGAGATGGAGCAGAAGGGCATTGTGAGTGCTCGTGAGCTACGAGCACTGCTGAGTTCAATCCGCAATGACGATGACGACAATTTGGATGTGGATGATAGTGGAAGGAACACCTGGTGACACCTTTTTTTTTCTCAAGAGACCATAACTCTTTATAGTGGGATGAACACCTGACCTGACTGACAATATTTTTGGGCGTTGGATTGGAAATCGATGCTTACTATTTACCCAATCTCTTGCCAGCAAGGTGGCGACAACCTCATTTCTTCCAGTCGGGCTGGTACAGGCAGTCCTCGGCCTCGTGGTTCTAGTGCCTAGGCTCTACCTCATCGACATTGTACTTTTGACAGATTGTGGCGACCAGGGTGGGCTACAATAGGTGTACCAATGTGCAGCTCTGTGCAAATCAAAACCAAGATCCATGGCTAACTTGAGGCCACCTGAGCGAACTTGTCCATTTAACACTAGCTGTGCAAATGACATACCAAAGACCTACCGGCTGTTTTCAAATCCCTGTACTCTTCTCGCTTGGTACTTCAAAGTTTTCAAACTTATGTGCATTCTAGGCCTATGGTGCACTGGGAGACTGGTGAGGAAGATGTGACTGCAGGAAGGTAAAATTGTTCATTTACTTATATGTAATTAGGTTCCACATTTGCCAATGATACAACATAGATATGTACATTACTTTCTCTCAAGACATGTGTTAATGTTATGTTAAGTTACTTTCTTATTCAGTGCCTAAAAAAATATGGCTTATCTTCCATTAGTAATATAGTGAGCTTATGGAATTTCTTATTTGAGGACCTTTTTCCTTACCGGTGGGGTTTCTTATGAAGTGGACGTTACTAGTGGGGTTTCAATTGAGATGTCCTTAAATGAAGATCATCGTTTGGCAATCCAACTGAATTTTACATAGTTAATTATTCATTGGTTTCTAATTTAGACCACCAATCAATTGTGCTGCATGTTTATCAATTTCTGAGATCGAGGGATTGCAGAGAATTGCCTTTGAGAAATGCATCTACATGTTGTTGAATTGAAAGGCAAGATATTCTGATGCCAGCAATTCTATTGTAGGATCTAAGAACATCTCCACCAGTAGGAGAAAAACTACCCCCCTCCCTCATGTGGGACCCACATGTCATTTGCTAATCTTTTTCTCTATATTTTTTCCCACCGTCTCAATTGTCTCGACCCACTCTCTCTTTCCTCTCTGTCCCAGATCCCTCACAAATTTCAGGAATGTCAGGATGGTAAAGCCAAATGTAGTTTTCATGCTGCTCACACAATGTCATGAAGATTTGAGATTGCATAGCTGTAGGGATTTGTTTGAATTTCTTCTGTTTAAAGCATCTACATTGTTTAATTCAATGCTTATTTGTTTTATCTCCACTTTTTTTTTCCCTGAACATGCTTATCTCCACCATCATCATGCTTGGCATCAACAGGGAAAATTACCTTATGAAACATTGGGAGGTAGCTCCAACCTTAATGTTTCGTAAGGCATTTTTCTCTGTTGATGTTAAAATCATTGACATAATGTTATCTTTTTCATCTCCTCTAGCCCAAATCCTAGACACCTATGTGGCTCTAGGCCTCCAACCACACTTTGCTAGGTATATGTCTCTCTTGCACACACAGGAACAACTCATGGATCTGATCAGTATTGTGTCCGCTAGACTACCATCGTACCATGCTCCAAGTTGTTTGATCAAATGCCACTAATTGTATGAGATTAAAATCTGAGGACTCTTATTGAATTCATGATTCCAATGCATGGTAACTGCACATGAATATGTAGCTCTGAAATTACTACACCTGCATTCGTTATCTTATCTAATGAACTACTATCCAATAGGATTGCTGCACTGACCTCCAATACTGTATTTACATGTTATTGCAGGATGTTTGGCCAATGATGGGTTTGACGGATAATTCTCTCTTTAGATTAAAAAGATGAGATGGTGAGCTGAGCTCACCTATGCCGCTTTATTCCATAATTTAGTCAGGCTTGAGTGAATTATGGAGCATTGATCTGATTAGATGGTTTTATATTAATCCTAGTGATAGTCTCTGATCGGTGTGTGGAAAGAAGAGCAGAAAATAATTGTAAACAATATCTAGAGTTTTGTGTTTGTCACAGAATTTTTGATATGAAAATTTTGAGCCGATACCTCGAATTTCATTCTGTTTTTTTTTTTGGTTCAAAACTGAACATGAAAGTTCTTTGTGGTAAGCCACCTAAGCAGAGTTATTTCAATCTCAAGCAACCATTATGTTAATGTTTGACTAAACTAATTATGCCATACGCTTTGACGCATGTAATTCACTAGTATGTTTTTTGAGATGCTGGTAGAAGTAATACAATACATCCTCTGCAAGTCTGAATAACTGGACACCGGTTGCCCGAAAGAAAGTCAGAATTCAGAAGTAATAATAAGAGGAAAATGTTGTGTTAAAGGGACTGCAAGAGTATATGACGATGTAACTGCAATGCAGATATTTATTCATTACATTATTATGGATGCTACCCGTTTCAAAGGCGTCACTTAGGCACCAGGCATACCCAGCTCGCCTTGGGGAACAGTGGCACCTTGTCACCTAGGTGTCCAGGCACACCCAGCTCTCACGTGGACGCCTCGTCGCCTTTGAAACCATGGATGCTATGGTGTCTAGAGCAGTAGACTACCCTTGATAACCATACAATGTGACCTTTTAACTACTTCCAGAATTGTACTGCAATCCAATAACAACTCGACAAGCAAATCTTTCGCAGTTGCTTTCAATTGCCTTCAGGAATTGCTGCTTATGGCTGAATAGTTTGCTATGCTGATTCTAACAGAAAAAGGAAAAAGAACTAGAAAAACTCCACCTATTGATTCCCCCAACTGCTGGGTACAATAATGCATACTGTTTACTCTTTAGGCTGATCAGATGGAAGCCACTCAAGGGTGCTGCCACTAAACATAGGCACAATCTCCCCTGAACTGTGTTTATAAGTTCCAGGAACTTTCCAGGCATTCTTTCTCAAGACAATCTTTGAAGTGTTCCTTGGGAGGCCATAAAAATCGGGGCCATTGAAGCTTGTAAATGTTTCTAGCTTATCTAGGGCACCAGCCTGAAATAGTGGAAACATGTCCAGAAAAATAAACAATCAAAAAGCATATGTGTAGTTTGTGATCATTACAACTTCAGTGTCATGTATATAACAGACACCGATCTACAGCAAGATGATTTTCTTGAATTATAGTAATGGTGATGAAAAACGGTCATGTATTCTCCCAGAAACAAGCATGAGAATGCTGGAGATAGAGATTACCTCTTCAAATACCTTCGCATAAAGAGACAAGGCAACAGGAGCACTATATATTCCTGCACATCCACAGGAACATTCTTTGTTCTGTTTATCATGGGGAGCGCTGTCAGTACCAAGAAAGTACCGTCTACTCCCATTTGTTACAGCAGATACAATAGCTTGCCCTGGGTGATGATTCAGAAAAGTTATAGTCAGAGTGTGGCACAAATACATAATAAAAAACTTTTTTACATGACAGTTAATTGAAATGATAGCCAATACCCAAATTTAATCAGGCAACAGAAAAATGTAAGTAAATAAATTGTTATGAATCTATAGTTATATATTGATGAAGGGATATTTGGTCACATTTTTTAACCAAAAATCATTATCATCATGTTTAAGAAGCGGTTTTCATAATTTCTGAAGAAATTCTAGTTATTTCATGAAGAAAAAGAAATATGATTGTGCATTTTTATAACAAATGGTAGCATTTCTAATAGGAGGGCAATTGCAACATACTATGAGTCTCTCTTTTCAGTACGGGCAAACAATAATTGTGTGGCTGCAAGCCACCCTGAAATAAAGCATTCCTATTGAGGAGGAGATGCTGGGGAGTCACTGTTGCAGCAACATGACCTGGGAACGTGAAAGTGTTATACTCATAGAAAAGGGAAGAAGTATAATGTCATTCCCATAGAAAAGAAAAGGGAAGTATAATGCCATTCCAGCATTAGTGCAGCACCTTCTTCACATGATTCTATGAAGTTCACTGCATCCATGGTTGTGATATGTTCCATGACAATTTTCAGCTGTGGAAGTTTTTGTACAAGTGGTGCCAATATTTTGTCAATGAAAACCTTCTCACGGTCAAAGGTGTCAACATGTGGATCTGTGACTTCTCCATGAACCTGAAGAAAAATCACAAATAGCCATAAAAGATGTTGCACAAGGCAGCATGGCAAAACCAAATTATTAACTAGAAGCAAGAATCGCTCAACAGATATGTCCGATATGTCCAGTAGAGACTAATCATGTGGATCAAAACTCCAATCAAAATCAAAAGGTCAATAGTGTGTCGAGGACGCAATGCGCCAAAACTACTTACAAGCAATGGCATTTCCTGCCTGACCATCTCCTCGAGGACTGGCAAGCACTTCCCAAATATATCAGTGACGCCATCTTGGGAATTGGTAGTTGCTCCAGCAGGATATAGCTTCACAGCAAAGATTATACCACTCTTTCCTAAAACCAAATAGCATGGAACATAAACATCACTGTCCAGATAATCCATAAATGCACACAACAGCTGGTATTTTAAACACACTGGACAAATTTTTCAACAGATCGTATTGTATGTGGCAACAAACTCATTGCATAAGTGCACATCTGCATTGTGTACAGCTCTCCAGCACTAATAGACAGTTAAACTAACAATAGCGCTGACTACTGTTTGGGTTTTTACTGGTTAGGATTCAGGACCAAATGGATGTGCACAAAACACTATCACCACGGCCCTCGAAGCTGATCCACAACTACATGCCGGCATAGCACTAGGTAAAGACGATGCTTCAGTTCAAAAGATTAACAAAAACTGGAGAACAGGTATGTTACTGCATAGAGAGACTTCATACTTGCGAGCTTGATCTCCTCTGGACTTGTGTTGTCTGTCAGGTACAGTGTCATGAGCGGCTCGAAGCTACTCCCTGGCGGCAGCGCCCTCATTATCTCCTCCCTGTATTCCACCGCCCGCGCCGTTGTGGTCACCGGGGGCTTCAAGTTGGGCATGATGATGGCCCTCCCAAAATGCCTCGCGCTGCCACACAACCTCAGAAACATTACGTCGAACACCTGGCGTGCACCGCCTAAAACCGAAGCAGTAGATACGATCGGACGAACCTGTGTGGCACTACAGCCTCGAGGACACCGCCTTCACGAAGATGGAGATGCCAATCGTCGGGCCGAGTGATGACCAGTTGCTCCTGAAGCTGCGACTTGGTGGCCATGGCAATCGCCCTCAGGTTCTTCGGACGTGGAGAAGCGTGGAAGTAGACGCGGCAAGGAGGGGATGGCCGGAGGAAGGAGGACTTTGTTGGGTGCTGGTGAGCGCCGACAGTGCTGGTGTTGACGGCGACCTGCATTGGCTTCGCTTTCTTTATTCTATTGGCCCTCTCCGGTGGCGAGCGCGGCGTGGTAGGGCCGTAGGGGCAGGCGGGCAGCAAGGGCCGGGCCGCCGGTGACGCGGCCTGCGGGAGCGCGCTGCGGCGGTGCGAGCGGGGAGGAGATCCGGGCCGACAGTGCCCGCAGGGTGGTGTTTGCTTATGAAAGTCAGGACGCAACTTGCCCCTCCGCATCCAATCTTCACATAAGATCCAACGGCTCCCAAGCTAAATTCTCGTCAAGAGCAAGAAATATGGATTTAAGAATGTGATCAAGTATGTTTGGATTGAAAGAAGAAGTTAGCAGATCTTCGAATTCGGAATTTCCGACCCAGCATTTGGACCAGCAAGCTCCAGTTGGAAATTTCCTCGGATATGCCAAGAAAGCTCGGAAATTCTGACATGTCTCCAAATTTTACTAAAATAGAAAATAAATTAAAAAGTAATTAAACATCCGAAGGCATGCTATAGAACAATCATATGTTTGTTAGAAAAAAAGTCTAACATGAAAAAAGAAACAAATAATTCAAATAATTTTATTACAGTAAAAAAAGGAAAACAAAAATGATAAACAAGATGAAAAGAATACAAATTCAAAGAAAAGAGAATGAAAAACTAAGACACAAAACAAATAAGAACCATAATTCGAAAAAAAAAAAGAAATAAAATAAATATTAATAAAAAATAAAGTAAAATAAAAAATCATACTTACCTTGACGGAGTCGGAGGGAAAAGAATTGTAATAAGAAAGAAAAAAAGAGAAACATACGTAAAGCATATGTACCTGATACCGCGTCCGAGTCGGAATCGAAAAAAAAAAGTTGCATACATATCGAAAACATACGTACTCGGTACCTGGACGCCGTTGTTGTTCCAGTTCTGGGCCGCGCTAGCTACAGCGGATGGGCCGCACTCGTGCAGGCGTACGACTTGGCGCGGACCGTCCGGAAGATTGGCGGGGTCCGCCTGCGCCGGTGAGGGCACCGCCGGGCAAGCTGAAGCATAGGAAGAAGGGAGGCCATGCCAACGGAAGCGTGAAGGAGGTACTCGAGAAATGGTCCATCGATCGCTCCCAGCTGCTCATTGGGCACAGATTTGCGTCCGGGGCTCACAGCCGGTTGTTCCACGGAATCTACAAAGACCAGCCTGTTGCTGTCAAGTTCACCAGACAGCCTGATAACCAGGAAGATGCAGAGCTGGCTGCTCAGCTTGAGAAACAGTTCAGCACGGAGGTCACCACTCTGGCACGCCTCAATCATCCTAATGTCATCAAGGTAACTAACGACTTCACCCTCAAATGAGTGCAAGCACACTGAAATTCAGGATATGAAAGACCATCCTTTATCATGATACAGAGTAGCTACTCTTGCTTTTATGAGTCTCCTCACTCCATCAACATTTTTTTCTATGTAGCTGGTTGGAGCATGGAGCAGTCGACCAGCATTCTGCGTCATCACTGAATTCCTTTCTGGTGGTTCTCTGGGAGCGTTTCTGCACAAGCTGGACCACAAAGCTCTTCCCCTGGACAAGATCATCTCAATTAGCTTGGACATCGCACGTGGCATGGCGTACATTCACTCACAGGGAGTTGTCCATCGTGATGTAAAGCCAGATAACATCATATTCGATGAAGAATTTTCTGCAAAGATCGTTGATTTTGGAATAGCTTGTGAAGAAGAGTACTGTGACCCTCTGGCAAATGACACTGGGACATTCAGATGGATGGCTCCAGAGATGATGAAACATAAGGCATACGGTCGAAAAGTCGATGTCTACAGCTTTGGTCTTATCTTGTGGGAAATGTTTTCTGGAACGGTACCATACGAAGAGTTGAATCCATTTCAAGCAGCTTTGGCTGTTTTTGACAAGGTAATAACCTGATGCCCATTTCCTTCCCTGCATGGTAATGCATATTCACTGACTTGATCAAAATTAAGAGATTGTTCTTTGCTAAAGAAACAATATGTTGAGACATTTTAAATAGCGACACTGTACGGTGAAGTTTCAAAAGTAGTACATAGACATTTTGTCTCATACACTTCAAAAAAAACATTTTGTCTCATGACTCTTCATACTTTTGGAAAATCCAAATGATGAGCATACTTTTCCAATTTTCAGAATGTGAGGCCGCCAATTCCTACTAGCTGCCCAGCACCAGTACGACTTCTAATTGAGCAATGTTGGGCCTCGCATCCGGAGAAGAGGCCTGACTTCTGTCAAATAGTTCAGATACTGGAGAAGTTTAAGACTGTTCTTGACAGAGATGGGACGCTTGACAATATGCCAAGCTCGATCTGCCAGGAGACTCATGGTCATAAGAACTGGCTTGCTCATTGGGTCCAAAAGCTCAAACATAGTCACATCATGAGTAGTGTTGTAACACGTCACCATTCAGTATCTTCTCCCTTCCAAACCGTTCTAATCCGATAGGCAACAACATGTAATTTCAGTTGTTTCCTAATCCTGTCTATAGTTATTTCCTGTAATTTCCTCACATCATGAGTAGTGAGGCTCGGTTGCATTCCCTTACAATACAATAGGGGGCATTCTTCAGTTTAAAACAAAATTCATGAGCTTTGAGCTTGCAGCTCTCTTACAGCGACGCGATCGGAGTACGTCACAAGCTTGCCTTATCTCGAGCTCGATTGATTACCGATTTGGCCTTCGACATTGGCTTTCTGAATCCTGACAAAAACCTAAAACTCGGCTGGGGTGCACTCTATAGAAACCATTTTTTTCCTCCCGTATACATTGACACTCTATATAGAAGTAGAACTACTAATGCAGCTCGGCAGTATATATCTATACTCCATCACGCGACCTCCACCGCGTTCCGGCCAAAGTCGAAGGTGAGCATGGACGCCCTGAACTTGGTCTGCTTCTCCGGCGAGCCGACGACCGTCACCGACGGAACCACCACGGGCGTCGCCGCCACGGCCGCCGGCGCCGTCCGCTCGGGCGTGCCGAGCCACTTCGCCTGCATGTACTTGTGCTTCCTCCAGGGCCCCATGTGCATGTTGTTCTCCTTCATGCACTGCTTGGCCGCGGCGCACATGACCTTGACGACGCCGCGCAGGCGGTCGGCCCGCCCCACGAACGCCTCCGGCAGCGCGGTCACCAGCGCGCGGTACCCGGCGCTGGCGCGCGCCACCTCGAACTCGGCGCGGAAGCTGAGCTCCACCACCACGCGCACCGCCTTGCCGCTCCTCGTCTGCACCACCACCTCCACGTAGCTGTGCTCGCCTGCGCACGTTTCGGAAATTAAACACGTCAGCATGTAACGGACGATGGCCAAACAAACTCGTGAAGCAGAACGAACGAACGAAGGAACCAACTTGTTCGGCATCGAATGTATCTGGTTCAGATTTTTGGGATGTTGAGCAGCTAACGTACGTGTTGTAATTCCTTAGGTCGGACAGGGTTGATGTGGACGTACGCCGCAAGTGGTGGCCGCTATCACTGAACCGTGAGAGAAAGAGACGCGTTCCTGATATTTGCCTGGCTGTTTGTTAGTAGTAGAAGACTAGGGAGTTTCAATTGGCAAGCGCATGTCATCGGAAGATGATGACCAGGTCCATGTGAACCATGTGAGTCTATACAGGATAGCAGGTACGTAGGCGCTACTGGCAACATGCTACTCCTACTAGCTAGCTTCTAGTATAATTCTAATCGCCCAAACAAACAAACAAAAAATCCCTATATGTGATACTATGTGACAAGGAGCTAAACAACAACAAAATAAGTCAGCCAGTTGCAGCGTGTATGTACGCGAGAAAAAGGTTTGCTTGCACATACAAGAATCTCCCTCTTCCATAATAATTTGGACATTCCTAACTACTGTTGCGTTTGTGATCGTCGTGATTTCAGCGAAAAACCGGTGACGAGGTACAGGTACAGTAGAATGAAGAGAGGTCAATTACGACGCGACGCGAAGAAAGCAGTTTACCTGAAGGGATGTCCGGCGAGCGCGTCCACTTGGACTTGCAGAGCGCGCTGTTGTAGCCGGCGTCGCGCAGCCGGTCGGCGACGTGCCGGAGCATGCACAGCCGGCAGTCCCGGGCGGCGGGTCTTCCCCTTCCCGTGCAGGAGCAGGCCGCGGCGGCGCGCATGCTCTTGACGGCCTCCTCCGTGTCCGCGCGGATCCTGCTCTCGGCCGGGCTCGTCTTGGCCAGAGCCTCCTGTGTCATCATCCACATCCACGCATATTAATTTGCATCCCTCCTCAGTTCGTCTTCTAATAATTAACCAAGAGGAACATCCTCTCCGCTCGATCTCTCGACCAACAACACGCAATCCGACACAGAACGAATGGATGGAGCACTTACATGCAGCTGGGAATGTTGTGTCTGCCAGAAGGCCTTGCTCTCGGCGGTGTCGCCACCGCTGGAGCCCTCGTCGTCGTCGTCGTCGTTCTCCAACCGTCGCTGATGGTCCCTCTCGAAATCTTCCATGAAGCCCAGCACCATGTTCGACAAGCTCATCTCACCGTCTACCGCCTCCTCCATCACCATGGTGTGTGTGTGTGTTTGTGCTGCGAGTTGGTTTATTTCCTGCTTTGCTCGCGGCTCGCCGTCCGACTTGGTCGACCGTGGCTGGGGAAGAGGAGCTCGTATATATACCGGGAGCGTGTGGGGACGTGGCGAACGGGCAGTGGTAGCTGATCGCCAGTGGGTCCCGCAGGGATATGCGGATGAGGCGATTGGGGACGCGCGCGCAAAGTGGGGCCTGGCTGCTGGCTGGGACACGGGAACAGCACGGATCCACGTCAGGCGATCCAGCAACTCCCTCGCGCGGCATCATCGTTTTCCCTTTGCCTGGGGCCTGGGGGCTCCAATGATTCCACGACGGGTCCCCGTCTCCGCGCTGTCCTCACTAAACTCGATGGGCGACGCACTGCGGTCACCGGCGTGGTCTTGGTGGTCGCTGCCTTGCTAGAGTCTTTTTTTTAAAAGCTACTGCCTTGCTAGAGTTGCTGCCGCAGGACGGCAGGAATTCACGAGTCGTGGAAGTTTCCGTAATTCCTCCGTCCGTGGCTTAGGCTCACAAGCCTCGATGGCCTCGTTTAGACGTTTAGTTTACGAAAAATTTTAGATTTGATTATTGTATCACTTTCGTTTGTATTTTATAATTATTAGCTAATTGTATAATTAATTATTTTTTATTTATATTTAATACTTTATATATGTGCTTTGATATGAAATGAAATCTTAAAGTTTTTTTGGAAACTATCAAATTTAAACTGGATATGTTTCGCATCCCGGACCTCGCGGTGGTTGCAGGAGCGTACAGTACTCGTACGAACATCCGTATCGGCGCATCGTGAGTAGCTGCTCATCTGTTCATCTATACTGACCAGCAGCACGTACTGCACGCGTCACACATGTGCATGCGAAGGAATAGCTGTGCCCATCAAATCTTGTAGCACATGCATGAAATATTAAATATAGACGAAAACAAAAACTAACTACACAGTTTAGCTGTAAATCACGAGACGAATCTTTTGATCCTAGTTAGTCCATAATTGGATAATATCTATCACAAACAAACGAAAATACTACCGTACCGAAAACTTTTCACTTTTCGGAACGGCCCTAGCCTCGTCACCTGATGGTGCGTCGTACGCATCTGATCAGGCAATGCAAGGTGGCAAGGTGCAGTGTCGTCCGCGCGGGATCTGAATTTCATATGAACACGTGAAATTTGCTCCAGGTTTATATGAGCTGGAGACTGGGGGTAGTATCTTCCTTATGCGCATCACGTCACTACATCAAATAATTTGAGATTATCGCTGCATTAAATCCAGGGAGGTGTTAAGGGCGCGGATATGCACGGACAGTTCTGCATTATTGGCTAATACAAAATAAAGATGTCTGCACAATTTGTATTAATTTTTTTCCAACGGTGCAGATCGATTTCGCTCACTACCTGAGATGTGGACACTACAAATATTTTCTTCAAAAAAAAAAATCTGCCAGGTCAGAAAATTGCTATATTGCCTATCTCGATAGCTGTTGTGAAACTCCAAAGAGCTTTGAGGTGGTTTGGATACCTTGCTAGCTTTGGTCACCTAGAATCCTCGGCAGGTTTGGTTGGGGTAATTGAATGGAGAGAATGAGAATTTGTAGATACTCCCTCTGTCCCATTAAAAATATCGTTGTAGGAGCTAAACGGTGTCTCATAAAAAGTGTCATTCTAGGCTATGGTCCATCAAGTGCACCGCCCACTAGCACCTGCTCCCTACGCCATAGCCCATTTACCACTCCCTTCCTCCCACCTCGTCCTCTCCGTCCCTCTCGCCCGCACCATCCTTCCTCTTCTCCTGTGCCGATGAGGTGAGTCTTCTCCTGCACTAGTGAGGCGGAGCAACCGGCCCCATGCGAAGATGGAGACGCCCGCGCGGCCGACGCAGAGGCGGAGCAACCAGCCTTTGCATCCGGTGCCCCCTCCTCTTCTTCTCCTATACCGGCAGGCCCCTTCCCTCCTTTGTCCCCGAACCTGCCAGCGGAGGCCGCGTGAGGGCGAGCGTGCCCTACGCGCCGGAGTGCTCACCCAAGCCTCCATGTGCAGCCACACGAGGTCGATGATCCAGTTTCGCAGTGGGGAGAGCTGAAGCCCAGATCTGGATCGAGAAGATGCAGGTGGGAGGAATGTGAGAGAGAGTCACACATTGGAGAGCAATGATTAGAAGATAGGGGTACAAAGGTTTTTTTGCTCATCCTTGATATCTGTGTCAAAGCCTTAAGCGACACTCTTAAAGGGACGGAGGGAGTAGGAGTTTAGAAATGTTTTTTGTTTTGTTTTGGGGAGGTGGGAAGGGGGACAGGAAGTTCAGAGTACCAACTCACACCAATTAATTCCTTGGGAGAAGAGAGGTAATTTGGATGGGAGTTATGCTCTTGATGGGACATAAGTTTAACTCACTTTCTTATCTCCCTCCATGAACCAATTAAGAGATGGAGACTGAAAATCAAATTCCCATCTTAACTCCTTCCATCGACTTCCACCACGAATTCACATGCCCCTTCCTATGTACTCCTTTTGTCAGTGTTGATGTGATATTCGTGTTGGTCAAATTTTCTCAATTTATGCTAGAATTTCTAGAAACGTTTATATTTTGAGAAAGCTAGAGAAAAAGAAAACATCTTTGGGACCCTTAAATTACGTGTGTGACATATTTTTCGCAGACGTGCCTTGTCACGTTTTTTTGTTAAGAGAGGGCCCCACGTGTCATATGCAGTTACCCAGGGTCATCACTGACCTTAAAGTTAATTCATTATTAGCGGCAGTAGCGGACTAGTAGTGGTATATATGAGGTGGCCGAGCATCTCCAACCGTTTTGCATAATTGGTTTGGCAAATGAGAGAGTTTGCCAAGTCTCAAAAAAATATGGTAAAGGTGAAAAGAGGCAATCTCCAATGGTTTGGCATTAATCACTTCGCGCCAATTTCCCAATGCCAAGTGTGAACAGGTTTGTCATATATGCCAATCCTTCCTCTCTTTTTGCCAAATTAACAAAATTGTAAAGTCTAAATGCCAAACCGTTGGATAAGTGTTTTTAAGACTGTTTTGCAAATACATGAATTTAAAAGCTTATTTGCAAAACGGTTTAGGGATGCTCTATCCTGACGATGATCGAGATCATATCCTTTCGGACAAACACATCTTTCTCACGCGGTCACGCCTGAAGAATCTGACCACATGCTGAACATCGCCCGCTCATGTTCGCGTGATGCACAGTGCCACGAAAAAGATATTTTTGGACACGTACGGTAGGATCGAATAAAATTGGTAGGCGCATACAAGACAGCGTTCGATAAGGCACTCTCAATGCTAGAAACTATCTATACCCACTAATTTTTATAGACACTATGTATAAAAACTATGGTCCCAAATGATAGTTTCTATAGAATATTTTTATGTCCAATCACATTCATTCTCTCTCCATTCTTAGCCAATCATATCACTTTATGTCTTGGACTTTGTGTAGACATGGTTTCTAACTTAGACCTAGTTTCTATGATTTTTACTCTCTCTCTCTTCAATAACTACATTGCCATATCAGCAAAATGCTTAGATGACACTGCAATTAATAGAAACCACAATGGTTTCTGTATTGGGAGTGCTCTAATCTCATACTTTAGTCTAATATCGCCCCACTTGTGGAGAACGAACCATTCTAACTAGAGCTAAACAATGATTGACCAATGGCATGGCCAGTACATGCTATATGCCAGGTGTAGTCAGGATTAAGATAAGGTTGATGAACGACAAATAAATCGCCCCTAGCTCCATGACAAATATGAGCAAGTAATGACCCGGCAAACCATTCATGCTCCGCTACAAGGTCTTTTCTGCAGGTCCACAAGGTTCTATACTGTATGCATGAATCATGAAAGGGTTCCTGGATCAGATCGGTTCGTTTCCAAAACAGCAACGACCAATGGGAATTCGATCGAGTGGTAGGGTCGGGCGGTCGGCGACTCCGCGGTGCGGCGTGGCTTCAGATAACATCGATCGCCTCGCCACAGCCCACAGCATATGACAACGAGGAGCTTGAGCTACACCCTTCTCCGCTGCTTCGGATGAGCATCGATGGCCACCAAACGCACGGATCGGAGCTGATGAAATCGATTAAGCGATAAGCACCCGTGCTTAAACAATTCGGGCTGAGTAGGACGATGGGAATTGATGCGATGAGACCTGTCGGCTAACGACCCAGCTCTGCGCGGCGGATGGATGATTACATATGTGTCAATGTGTGTAGGATATGCAGATTGATTAATACAGTAATAAATCAAACGGCTCTTGTTGATTTACAAATCATCACCGTGAGTCCCTTTCCCTGGCAAGCCAAACTTCAGTGTGACTGGTGGAAGCCAGGAAAAAAAAATCAGTGCTAGTTTGATTGATGCATAGGTATTGTATTATAGGTTATAAATCATCATCGTTAGGAATTAAAACAACACTTTCGAGTAGATTAGGTTGGCAAAAAGTTGCATATATTGTTGGTGCATTTTTAACTTTTGCCCAAGAGGAAACTTTTCAACCAGTCAACGTCTCAGGATAACTCTCTGGCCATCCCTTAATGCTTATGGGACGAATTAATAAGATAGGCCTGAATTAAACAATTTATTCCGGTGCATTCGCGTCATTCCACTTTACATCAGGTTTATCATTACATGGTGAAACCAATAATGCAAGGTCAGTGACCTTTGTCTACCACCACTGTCAATTAATCACTGAATTAGCAGTTTCAAATGTGCTCTAGGAATAGAATATACATATATGTTTACAGAGGTGAGTATATGTAAGTATCTTGCACTGTGATCTGAAAAAAATGAGTATGTTTCGATAAAAATACAAAGTGCCATGATATGTGCAAATTGGCCAAAAGTTTAGTTGGTTAGGTTCTGGGTGATATAACCTGTTCACCTTGTTCTGGATATTCACATTTTTTGATTTATTTTAAAATTTAATAGCGTTATTCTTTCAGTGGTAAACAAATCGATAACGAGACATTTTTTGTGATTTTGTCAATTTCGAGATTTGCTAGTCCAACTCAGTCTAAGGGAATTGCTCATAGAGTTAGGATGTACATACGCGCGTTCATAGATATAGGTGAGTATGTGCGTGTTTTTGGTGTTTGTCTGTATTTGTACTGGGGTTTAGAAAATAAAAGTGTCATGGCATAGTTTAGGAAAAATAAGAGACCTGCTAATCACACTAGCCATAGTAGGCTGCCTTATTTTTGCAGAAGCAAGATGAGTATCCTGCTTCATGAAACTATGCGTTCTGATGAAGCCCACAAGGTCCATACACGTTGCAGGTCAGCCTAATGGCCCATACTACAAATTAAAGCTAAGCCTATGTACCGACTTTGCATCCAGGCCCACAGGTGCATCTCTTTCAGGAAGCCTTCTTTAGGTGCAGCTCTTTCAGGAAGCCTGCCCAAAGTCCGGACAGTCACTTCGGTCCAACGGCCCACTAAAAATGCTTACTAGGAAAAAGAATCGATCGCGCACGAGTGGGTCTGGACGCTAGTGTTTTACTAATCTCACTCACGAGCCCGTCAATCTTAGTAAAAAAAAAGAAAGGCAAGCCTACCTGTCACCAACGACTCCACCCACCACCAGTGATCCCGCCCCGTCCAACCTGCCCTGCACGGAGGAGGAAGTAGAGAACTGTCTTTCTTCCGCTCTCCGCGCAAAAAAATCCGCCCCATCTCTCAACACAAAAAATCCGCCCGTCCTCCAGCATCGCCGCCCCTAGCACCTCCGCCCGCCACCAGCTCACCCTCACAGCCCACCCCCAACTCGCCTCCCCTACCACACACACACACACACACACCTTGCCGCTGCAAAAATAGATTGAAGCAGCTAAAACAGCATGAATAGGTTATTGCAACAAAAACGAGGAAACTGCTACAACAATAGGATGAAGCAGTTGAAACACCACGAACATATATACTGCAACAACAAAAAAGAACAACATCTCCAACATTGGAATGATGAAGTTGAAACACCTTGAACATATTATTGCAACAATAAAAAGAAAAATTAGCTGAAATGACTCAAACACCATGAACATATTATTAAAACAACACCGAACATCTCCTGCAACAACTACTACAACATGCAAATTAACGCGACTGAAAACATACTACAAACATCTTTAAAGCACTACTGCAACATCAATTGTAACCTACTACAACATCAATTGAAACCTACTGCAATATCTAGAGAGAACCATTGCAACACAACGGGATCTATCAAAAAACTCGTTGAAACCCTAGGCACTCCCGCATCCCTTAGATACAGACCCAGAGGAGGAATAGGAGGAAGAGGGAGGAGGAGAGCTTAGATCTAGAGAAAAAGGAGAGCTTAGATCTGAAGGATGAGGAAGAAGAAAAAGGCTAAGATCCAAATAGGGATCTCATCTACCTCGCCAGAACGCAAGGGAGAGAGAGCAAGAGAGGGAAAGAGCCACTTGACTTGCTGGAAAATCGTCGTCGTCGCCCCCACTTCGGTGGCATGGAGCTCAAGGGGGTGCAGAGGGAGGGAGGGAGGCATAGCTTGCCGGCCGTCGTGGCATGGAGGGCGCGGAGGAAGGGAGACGCAGCTTGCCGGCCGTCGCACATAGAGGGCGTTGAGGGAGGGAGGCGTGGCATGCACGAGCAGAAGCACAGAGTGGAGGAGCGGGAGGAGAAAGAAGGCTGAAGTGTGGATTCGGATGGGGGCGACGCAACGGGAATGCGCGAGGTCGGAGGAATCGATGCGAATGTCCTCGCTTTGTTCGACCATGTCGTTCTATTGGGGCCGTAAGCCCAGGTGCGTGGCGTTCGGATGGAACGGACGCCTTCACAGTATCATTACCCAAAAAAATGGCCCATCAGATTGAAAACATAATGTTTCAGAGATATTTCAGTTAGAAAGAAGACATTTTAAGAGAGAAGAAAAAAATGTTAAAAGTTTCATCAGGCGCAAGATGAGAGAGAACCATTAAGGCCTTATTTAGTTCACCTAAAAACCAAAAAGTTTTCAAGATTCTCTGTTACATTGAATCTTGTGGCACATGCACGAAATATTAAATATAGACGAAAACAAAAACTAATTACACAGTTTGTCTGTAAATCACGAGACGAATCTTTTAACCCTAGTTAGTCTATAATTGGATAATATTTAGCACAAACAAACGAAAGTGCTACAGTAGTGAAATCCAAAAAATTTTCACATCTAAACAAGGCCTAAGGCTTTTACATATATGCTATTATAAAATTTGGTAATTACCTACAAGTCATTAAAAGAGTTGAGCTCTCACAGGTGTTACTGTTCTAAACTCTTTTACCCTTCGTGCCATTTCTGTCAGATTTAACTCTAACGGTGTCAAACCGTGAGTATGAAAAGTCCAAAATACCCTCAAGGCCGAATATGTAATTAATTTTTTTGAGCATCTTAATGACCTCAAATGAAAAAACTCATAACTGTTAGAGTCAAACCTGACAGAAGTGGCGTAGAGAATAAAAGAGTTCGAAACAGTGGCATTTGTGAGCTCAACTTTTTTAATGACTTGTAGATAATTATTAATTTTTATAATGGTATACATATAAGGGCACTCACAAATGCAGACTCTATCATAGAGTCTAAAGTTATTTATTACTTTGAACAATATGGACTTAGAGTCTAAATAAGACTTGAAGTCTTATTTTTTTTTACCTTTTTCTTCAATAAATATGCTGCTACATCAGCAAAATACCATAAATAATATATAATTAATTATCTTTGACTCTATGATAGAGTCTTACATTGTGACTGCCATAAAAACCTCGTAACCATTCCTTAGACGACCATGAGTAATTTGAGAATATGACACAGTGCGCCATAAAGTATATGCGAAGCGTTGGCAGTTGCCATGATCTCACATACTACGATCTTGTTAATCCAGTGTGGCAGTGTGCAATGCTCGTGCGGAAAATTGACGCAAAGCGTGATAGGCCTCTTACCGGTTAGGCTCTGAAACCCGTATGCTGGCAAATTGAGTGCCACCAGGTGTCTTCAATGGTTTCCAAATAGTTAATCTAGAATGAATTTTATTGGCTACCAATGACAATTTACAAATAGATAGCGAAATGAGACATATAAATAAAAAAATATTATAGTAGAGGACTATGTGAGAGATATATTTCTAGAAAATCATGTTAGATTAGCTATTTAGAAATCGCTAGCTATTTGTGAGTCACTAATTATTTAATCTCTTTTCCTTGATAGCCAATGAAAATGTTACTTTTTTATTATCTGTATACCTTATTTAGCTAGCTATTTGCAAATTGTTATTAAAGACATTTTCATAGCTAATATAATTCATTCTAGAGTAGCTATTTGATTGCCGTTGAAGACGCCCTCATTTAGGTGTTTCCAGGCCAAGTGCCAGTCATTTTTCACCAACCAAGACGTTTTTGAATTGGTGCAAAACCCCTCTCAAATGTACCTGTACCTTGGCAACCTGGCAAACCGCGCTGCTTGCCCATTTGGCCGTCCTCGCCGACTCGGGCACGGGGCACCCCACCAATCGCGCCGGCGCAGTGCGCTTGCCCGCAGTCCACGTTCCACGGCTCGGCAGACGCGCCCCGTGCCCCTCTCCCGAACCGAACCACGTCCTGCCACTCTGCGCCGCGTGTTCCTCAAACGCGGCAGGCGTCCCGCTATCGTCGTTGCGTCCCATGTGCGCGCGCGCGTGACGAGCGGCGCCCGCCCCGTTCTGCAGTGCATCGGGCTAGTCGCCACTATAGCTCTTTTCTTCCACGAAAAAGCGAGAGAAACTCACGTCAGACACAGCCGCGACTCGCAAACGCAAAGGCCGGTCGGTCGCGCTCGCAGAGCCACGGTCGTCCCAGTGGCCATCGGTGGGCCAATCGGCCATCAATTCCGCTCAGCTCACGGGCTGTCGGCGCCTCGGTGGAGGCCGGAGGCGGAGGGGACAGGCGCTAGTCGCGTATTACACGTTCGCGCGTGCCGCTCCTGTGATTCCGGGGAGCGGCAAGTCCGGCCGAAATATCAGATCCCGGTGCTGTGGTGGTTGCTTTTCCTGCGCTTTCTTTTTTTTTGAACTTTTTTCCTGCGCTTCCTGATTCTCTAAACGGTGGCTCAGGCTGCCCATTCTGATCTGGCCTTGTTTAGTTAAAAAAAATGCAAAATTTTTTAGGCATCACCTGAATATTTTGAAGCATTAAATATACATTAAAAAAATAATAATTATATAGTTTATCTATAATTTATGACACGATTTTTTAAGTCTAGTTAGTCTATAATATAATATTTGTTAAATACAAACAAAAAAACATGGTTTATTTAGCCAAATTTTTTTGAACTAAACAAGGCCCTAATCTGAGGCCAGTCTCAATGCATGTTTCATGAGAGTATCATGCACATTAAATAGGGTATCACATAAGCAAAATTGTTGACTTGACAGAGTCATTAAATAGAGAACTTTCATTAGATGAGAGAGGAGTTTTATGGGGATGAAACTCCTGTGGCTCGGTTACCTAGTTTATAGTCTTGGTAACTGTGTCATGAAACTATGTATTGAGACTGACCTGATTGGAAGACGAGGGCGCAAGTGAGAAATGGTTGTCGGTCATCTATTCTCGTAGGATTAACACCCCCCCTCCCCCAACGCCCAACCTGCAACGGTGACCTAATTCAACCAAGTTCAGATCGCAAGTACAAGCAGCACGTGCTTTCGTCTCACTCGTGCAGTTGAGGCCTTGTTTAGTTCGCATCAAAATCAAAAAAGTTTTTAAAATTCTCTGTCATATCTAATCTTGTGGCACATACATGAAGTACTAAATATACACGAAAACAAAAACTAATTACACAGTTTGTCTGTAAATAACGAGACGAATCTTTTAATTCTAGTTAGTCCATAATTAGATAATATTTACCACAAACAAACGAAAATGCTATAGTAACGAAATCTAAAAAAATTTCGCATTTAAACGAGGATCGCAAGGAACGAACCCACAATGTGGAGGCAGATCGGGCTTCGATTCCCGGTCGTTTCGATAAGCTAACAGAAGCCGAAAGCGCAAGCAAGCCTGCCTCTCTTCAGTCTTCACCACGCATTGGTTAAACCAAAACAAGCCAAACGGCATGTACCAAGTATGTGACCGCGCATTGGTTTGGTAATTAAGCCGGGGTAACTGTTGCCTGCGTGTTGTAACCTGGCACCCCCTGGCTGTATTTTATACACTGCGGCGTTTAGTTACTCAAGAAAAAAATTTCGCGACACTATAGTAATTTCGTTTGTTTATGATATTATCCAACCATAGACTAACTAAACTCAAAATATTTGTCTCATCAATTTTGACCAAACTGTGCGATTAATTTTTATTTTCATCTATATTTAATACTTTATGTATACGTATAAAGATTCGATGTGACGGAAAATCTTAAAAAATTTTGGATGTTGAGATGAAAGTAAACAAGGCATGATATGCTTCACCTAGTGCAGTGTGTACCGGTATAAATGAGTTTGTTAGGCCTTGTTTAGTTCCAAAATTTATCAAGATTTATTGTCACATCGAATCTTTAGACACATGCATGAAGTATTAAATATAGATGAAAACATAAACTAATTGTACAGTTTATCTATAATTTGTGAGATGAATGTTTTAAGCCTAGTTAGTCCATAACTGAATAATAATTATCAAATATAAACGAAAGTGATACAGTAGTTAAAATAAAAAAATTTTATGAACTAAATAAGTCCTTATTCTTGTGCAGCGTGTACTGCGCTGGATGTCTAATTTACTGTTCGCTCTCACAGGCGTCGGTGACACCGAGAGATAGGCTCACCGCTCACTGTTGCACGTGATAAACTGCAGCTATCCTTGATAAAACATGTTCGCAAACAGCCAGTAAATTCATTGCCACGGATAGTAAAATGGGAATCGCGAAATGTTCGCAAACAAACGAGATCAAGGAACGACCCCAGGGCCCAGCTCACCATTCACCAGATTTGTGCGTCATAGGGTAAGTAGTGTGGTCCCATGTTACCCAGATTTGTGCTGCATTTCGCATGCCGGAGGTGTGGAGTTTATTAGGCTTTGGTCTATTGTGACAGAGATTTTAGATCTCCACCAAGTCATTTGACTTTTTGTTTCTAATGATCCTTGAATTAAGCAGAAGAATGCAATTACGACAGTATGATTTGATTTCTCAGAGAACCCGCTTTGTTTATGCCCACTCATTTTGTCATGGAGTTGGTCTGACGATGGCAGGACGAACAGGAGAGATCTAGGGGCAAAGGACCATATTTCTGGCGCTGTGTTGGTTAAGTGGCGACTAGTACCTAAGCATGTGGGCTCATGTCCTTTAACTGCCCTTAGGGGGCGGTGCGCCTGTCTGCCTGAGTGAGATCTGAAGGAATCATGCGAACTGTGACCTCATGGTGTGGCAACTTTCCTCTGCTCTTTCCTTCCCTTGATATGTAGTACAAAGAAAAATTACATAGATAGAGTGTACTCTTTTTGTTTCGATTTCTTTATTGTTTCGGATTTTCTAGATGCTCAATTTTTGTTATATATGTATGCAGTACATCTAGATTCATAACGAAAGCTTTTTACCTAGAAAAAATGACCTATAATTAGGCAGAGGGTGGTACTTATGCACAATTTTCTATTTTTAAAATATTTGTATGTACGAACAAATTTGGTAAAACTACATACAAATTAGGATTTTATTTTTCTACATACGCGCGTCACTCGTGCAAGCTGACACACAAAATATATTACTATAGGCCTTGTTTAGTTCACCTCGAAATCCAAAAAGTTTTCAAGATTCTCCGTCACATCGAATCTTGCGGCACATGCATGAAGCATTAAATATAGACGAAAACAAAAACTAATTACACAGTTTATCTGTAAATCACGAGACGAATCTTTTGATCCTAAATAGTTTATAATTGGACAATATTTGTCAAATAAAAACGAAAATACTATAGTAGCGAAATCCGAAATTTTTTCGGAACCAAACAATGCCTATTCCACCGACACCGTAGTATGTACTGTACATTCGGTGCGGAAAACCCTATATCAAGAACAATAAATGACAAATCACGCATTACATTGAAGACGGCAATTCGCATCGGATCCAAAGAATTAAAGAGGCATCCCACAGCCACTCGAGTACTCGCCGACGTTTCGTAGGATAAAAAACACCACCAATTGCCACTCCCTCGACCCGGATGTCCTAGATAGAAGAAAAAAAGAAAACCCCGGTCTTCAGCTCCACGCCCCACAGACTACTACCGCCGACGCCCAACGCAGAGGTGAGGAACCACTTGTCCCGTTGTCCGCTGCCCGCCCCTCCTACTTCACAGTCCCCCTCCCTGCCCCTCTTCTCCTCCTCCCACTCCACTGTCCTCAGCTCCTGCCGCCCCACTCCACCTTCGGAACATCTTGGGAGTATCCCACTCCCACCGCGCATGGTCACCCCATAGCCCCCTCAAAGCTCCCCCCAAGAAACCACCCCACCGACGCGCCGGCAGCAATGGCGGTGGGCAGCGGCCTGGCCCTGTACCACGTCCTCGGCGTGGCCACCTGCGTGGCGCTGCTCTACTTCACCTTCGGCGAGGTGGACCTCCGCCACATTTCCCTCCCTTCCATGCCCGCCTCCGCCTCCGTCCCCGGCTCGTGGTCCTCCTCCTCCCGCGCGGCGGCCGCCGTGGCGGCGCCCTTCGTGGAGCGGCGCGGCGCGCAGCTGTTCCTGGACGGGCGGCCGTTCTACGCCAACGGGTGGAACTCCTACTGGCTCATGGACCAGGCCGTGGAGCCGAGGTCCCGGGACCGCGTCTCCCGCATGTTCCGCACCGGCGCCGAGATGGGCCTCACCGTCTGCCGCTCCTGGGCGTTCAACGACGGCGCCTACAACGCCCTCCAGGTCTCCCCCGGCCACTTCGACGAGCGCGTCTTCAAGGTAAACAAACAAAAAAAAAAGGAAATCTCAGCTTCCCCTCCGTTAATTTTAGCCGGAAATGCCGCGCTTTTTCCTGTTCTGGGGGTGGTAAACTAATGGACCGCGCGCGGTGCCGCATCAGGCGCTGGACCGGGTGCTCGTGGAGGCCGCGCGGCACGGGGTGCGGCTCATCCTCAGCCTGGCCAACAACCTGGAGGCGTACGGTGGGAAGACGCAGTACGTGCGGTGGGCGTGGGAGGAGGGCGTCGGCCTCTCCGCCTCCAACGATTCCTTCTTCTACGACCCGGCCATCCGCGATTACTTCAAAGTCTACCTCAAGGTCAGCTCAGCCTCAGCTGGTTCTCGTTCGGTCGTTCCTAGTAATGATCCCATTAATCTCGCCAGCTCGGGGAATTAGTTTACTGTGACAGCCACTGCAGTGTAATAGTAGTGCTATATATGTACTGTAGTGTCGGTCACCGGTTTCACCACGGGCGCAGCAGTGTCGTTCACCGTCACCGGTTTCACCGGCCAAATTAACCCACTCTTTATTGACGGTTTTGGGTGCAGACGCTGCTGACGAGGAAGAACCACTTGACAGGGGTGGAGTACAGGGACGACCCCACCATCCTGGCGTGGGAGCTGATGAACGAGCCCCGCTGCACCACGGACCCGTCCGGCGACACGCTGCAGGTGAGCGATGAGCCGTCGCGTCCGGCTGCCTCAATAGAGTTTCCACTGATTGCGTCGGTGACCGTGGCCCATATATAATGCATCCGTGGAAATGAATTACTCTCGTACAGCGCTGGATGGAGGAGATGGCCGCGTACGTCAAGTCCATCGACAAGAAGCACCTGCTCACCGTCGGCACCGAGGGATTCTACGGGCCGACGAGCCCCCAGGAGAAGCTGAACGTCAATCCTGGCATTTGGAAGGACAACAACTACGGCTCCGACTTCATCCGCAACGCCAAGATCCCAGACATCGACTTCGCTTCCATCCACCTCTACCCTGACACCTGGTAATAACCATCCCAATCTGGAAAAAAAAAATACTAACAACATTTCACCTTATTAGAGTGAGGAATTAACCGACTAATGGATGCGCGTGCAGGCTGCAGCAGCAGCACGCGACGGTGGACGAGAAGCTCAAGTTCGTGAAGCGGTGGGTCGCGTCCCACATCGAGGACGGGGACAGGGAGCTGGGCAAGCCGGTGCTCACCACCGAGTTCGGCCTCTCGCACCGCGCCAAGGGCTTCGACCACGCCCACCGCGACGTCTTCTACAAGGCCGTCTACGACATCGTGTACAGGTCGGCCGTCCGCGGCGGCGCCGGCGCCGGCGCCTTCGTGTGGCAGCTCGCCGTGGAGGACATGGAGGAGTTCCACGACGACTTCTCCGTCGTGCCCAGCGAGCACCCGTCGCTGCACAGGCTCATCAAGTCGCAGTCGTGTAGGCTGGCCAGGCTCAGGCGCGGGGTTGCGGGGGAGGAGGCCAAGCGGACGCTGTCGGTGTGCGCCGCCGGCTCGTCGTAGGAGCGACGACGAGGTGCGCAGAAGAAGCCATTTCCATTTCCACGCGTCGTCTTTTCAGCTTTGTTGCGCCCAGGCCGAGGTTTTTTTTGTCTTTGTTTTGTCCTACGAATCAAGGGGGTGTTCTCAGTGTGTGTGTGAGTCAGAAATAGATCGGCGAAAAATGAATAGAAGCAACAAAAAAAAAAGTGTGTTGCCTGCCTCGTGAGGCCTGGTGATGCTGCTGGTTAGATTCGTTTGCCGCCAGCACCGACGCCTCACGCCTGCGGAATCGCAGATGGGCATAGATAATCTACAGTTTTTCCGTCGTGTAACTGTACGGTAGATGCCCTTGACCATTGATATGTAGAGTCATCGTCGAGTGGCATCCGATGGTAATAGTCGTCCATATATAATGTATTTCTGGAATCTGGACATTGGGTTTTTTTTTATATATAGCTGTAAGCATATAAGTGGATAAAAAAGCATAGAAACGGAGAACTCCCGTTGTACCATTTCTAAGCTTGCGTTCAGGTAATCAGAGAGACAGATTGTATATGCAGGGAACAATCTGGTTTTTATGAAATGAGTGCAAGACCATTTTGAAAGATAAGTAGTACTCACTTCATTCCAAATTATAAGGCATTTCAAGAGCTATATATTATCCTCACTAACGCTATGGTATCTAGGAAAACAAATCAAACAACCAAAAGCTATACCATAAAATTATTCTATACTAATAGTTTTTCTATTCCTCTTGAGATCCTCTGCGCGTGTCGCCCTCCCATGCGGCCGACTCAGGTGGCTAACCCTAGCGCCTCTCTTCCCTTCTCTTCCACTCTCCTGCAACCGCCACCGAAGCAGGCCACCGCCAGGGCTGTGTGGCTGGCCAAGATGGCGGCGGCGGGGCCCTCCTCTCGTCTGGTAGCGTGGCGCGGGATGACGCAGAATGGTAAGCGTCGCCTTGCCCGAGCTGCTTGGGGCTCGGCAAGGCTGCCTGGCCATGATTGCGGCAACATCAGCCAAAGACCTGGGTCGACGCAGGGTGGTGGCGATGGCGGGCAGGTTTCTTCCCTTCGCCGCCCCCTTTCCCTCTCGCATGGCGGTGCCGGTGGGGCTGGCCTAGGTTGCTGCGGGCCTAGTGGATCTGGTGCCTTGGTGGCCAGAGTCATCGGTGTGGGGATTCATCGACACGATGGTGCTCCGGAGCTGCTGGCCGGTGGCTATACTTGTGTAGCCTAGGCCCTCACCTCTGGGAGGCTGTGGTATGCGCCGAGGCGGCGAGTTCGGCGACGACGACTACCGACATTGACGACAATAGGTGGCTTGGTCGGGCAAGGCGGCGGCGGGCGCAGCGGATAGTCGTGGCCAATGTTGTGCACGGGGTTGAGGTGCCATGGTGAAAGCTTTGCCCCTCTTGGGACGATGATGGCAACGTCTCCAAATGTTATTTTCTTCCTTGGAAGCATCAATCTATTGTTCCTCTTCCCTTTGTGTGGCTTATCTTCCCTGGGTGAAAACCTAGGCCTTCTAGTCAGGCGACGACGGCACTAGTGGCGTCGTGTTCCTCCTTGGAGGCGTCGTTCTAGAAGATTGTGCTCAATCAGTCTGCTACAATGGTCAGCATCATGACAAGGAAGGTGGAGACCTAGTTGAGGATTCAAGTTTGCGGTGTCAATGGCGGAGGAAGGTGGTCAAGAGGAAGGTGTTGGCATGACGATTGGAGGGCCTCGCATCTGCTGGTAGTGGATCACGAAGTTGGCGAGGATACCGCCTTGGGAGGCACAATTCCATTTCAACGGACGTTCACTCATTTTAAATTCCGCGAACGATCCGATCCGGTCCCACGTGGTTCTAGTCCCCACGTGCTTGCCCCTGCAATGAACGATCGACGCCTGCACCTGTGAACCACTCTTCTCCAGCTCTCCCCGCGCGCTTCCCATGTCGTTGTTGTCATTAAAAAATAAAATATTTATTTTAAAATACTATAATTTCTAAATGATATATATTTGTTTTACATTATGTCTGTACGGATGTGTTCTACGCGATGAGATGAATAAAACTAGATCTCACTTACATATAGTTTAACAAAATTATTTTTCTACTGGTACCAATTTATGTATATTAACTTATACAACTTATAACTTACACAAGTTATATTGAATAAATTATGTACATACGTTATGTTTGATAATTTTTAATATAACTTTAGTATAAGTTATAACTTAGTTTGTTGCTTTGTGTGTTAATAAGTTTTAAGTTTTCAAGTTTTAGCATAAGTTGTAAGTTAATTTGCTCATTTCTGTTTAATAACTTTTTGTAAATAAGTTAGGTTTCATAACTCTTGAGCTTGTAAGGTTTTCGTATAAGCTATATGTTATAAGTTATATTTATAAATTATATGTTGTAAGTTATATTTATAAGTTATACTTATAAACTATATGTTATAAATTATAAGTTATAAGATAATACACATAAATTGTTACTAAAAATTTTATTTTCGAAACATATACAAGTGGGATCTAGTTTTATTTGGCTTATCGCATAAAACACACCGATATGAACAGAATTAAAAAGAGATATACCATTTAAAAGTTATACCATTTTATGGCATCAGCAGTATTGGGAAGCGTATGGAAAGTGAATTGAGTATAGGCGTGATTTTATCATCCAAAAAAAATAGGCGTGAATTATTTTCCTACGTTTTCAAAAATAATTAGTTTCTAAAACAAAAAATACTGATGAATCTTAAAGGGAATGTTACTCTCACAGTTGTTCTCAAAATTTAAATTAGGTGCAAGTTTAAATTTGCGGAAAATAAAAAGTAATGTTGTATAACTTAGTATGCTTATCTTATTCCTTAAAGTTATATTGTATAACTTAGTTAGTGTAAGTTATGTGCGCAACGGAAAAGAAAAAGTAATGATGTATAACTTAGTATGCTTAACTTATTTCTTAAAGTTATGTTGTGTAACTTAGTTAGTGTAAGTTATGTGTGCACGCTTTTTTTTAAAAAAATGGTACAAATGAATGTTAAAATAAAATGCTACGCATTTTTTAGAATAAAAATATAACGTTATGTGTGTTAGAGTGCGCAAAAAGAGAAAGAGATATGTGTACGTCCCGTTCTTAAAAAGTCCATACAAATCAGGTTATCCAAAAAGAAAACATGCGGGAATAATTTTCTTGCCAAAAAAGGAAAACTTTTCGCTGATCTAGGTACTGGTGAACGTTCGTTAATTAGTGGTGGCCGGAGGCCTTCTTTCTTTCTCATATGTCAGGTCTTCAAAACATATCCATGTAAATCGTCTGATGCAGGCGAGTCATGGGAGCAGGTTATGGTAGTTTTTTTAATCGTTCTTAACTGCTTTCCGTAAACTACAGAATGCTGTATTTCCGTTGGATGCAATGGGAATGTGGAAGGTTCCTCACGTAAAAAACAAAAAGAACCAAAAGAGGATATGCGTATTGGTAATAAAGCATAGATGAGATATATCGATATTTTTTATGTGTGTGTGTGGCTAGGAACTCTTGCAGTACATCACCAGGAAAACTAAAAGGGGATGACTATTTCATGAATTCAGAGACAATTGGATTATTGTTCGTGTGCTCTGCAAATTCAGTCTCCTTTACTGGAAACAGAGGGTATCCACTGAAAACCGAAGCTATTTCTTTTTGACAAATAGCAGCTTTATTGAATTAGCAGCAAGACGCTGCAATTATATTACAGACACTACACAAGTCTTTTATCGCTGTCTTTAGCGGACAGGATGGTACATGCTGCAGATTGGAGCAGGAACAAGTTGGTTGCCCCTTGTTCTCGTGAAACCCTGAGAGAGCTTGCCTAGCTAGGGAGTGAGCCTCAGCATTTTGCTTCCTATCTATTTTAAGGACTGAGCCCTGTACTCTGTCCTTGTTGTTGCAGAAGACTTGAGTGAAAGGCTTTATTCTCTAATCTGGTGGTCTGTCCAAGTTATCCTTCTGTAAGTTGTCCACCAATGTCTGATTGTCCGTGAAGAAAAGGACAGATTGGAGACCAAGACCTGCAGCAAGAATTGAGGTAAAGGAGAGAGCTGCTGCTTCAGCCATCAGAACTGAGGAGCAGTTTTCAAATGTCGCCGAGATGGTGTAAGTCGTGTTCTGCAAGTGGTTAACTATGTAGATCCCAATTCTGCCCTCGCAGGGGCTTGCAGAGATACATCCGGCCTGATTGCCGCATCACAGTAACAGACAATCTTTTGATGCTCATGATCTGCAGGTTGGAGTTGTGGTTGAGTAGCGTAGAGATTCAACTGGCTTCCGTGGTATTTGGTGGCCTCCCTTGCCACCTGATTGTTAGTGTGTATGTGCGCCCGAGTTGCATAATGGACCTGCAAAACAGACCATTTTCTTTGTCGAAAGCGAAGCTCATTCCGAGCTTTCCAAATGAACCATAAGGTGGTTATTATTTTGATCATCAACTCATCCTGCAAGTTGGGAGTTATAAGAGCACAAATAGTATCCTGAACACCATCCTGTTCGTTAGGGATTGTCTGATCTTGTGTCTGATCTTGTGTCTGATCTTGTTTGGACTGAGTATCTGATTCAGTAGCGTTTGTGTATAAACGCTACTGAATCAGATACTCAGTCCAAGCAAGATCAGACACTTGATATTAGCCTTAGTTGAAAAAATTTGTATCAATCCAGCTACCATCATGACCATCAGTAAAGAACATTTGCATCTTCTGAAAGGAGCAAAAAAAGTGTGGGCTGAAATCACCAGTCCTATTCTATGAAACCCAACACAACCAATTCTAAACACTGAAATCTAACATCATAAGTTTCACCACAATTGAAACAGTACTGTAGGTGATCTTCATTCAATCGATCTAAACGTACTGGTACACACACATGAACTCACTAGATAGACGAAATCAAAGCCGGCAACAGGAAGTTAAAGCTACTGATCTCTGAAGTCCGACACCAATTTAAACTCCATACTGATCTCTGAAATCCAACAACTGCAGATATTTGAAAACATTCCATGGTAAGGAATTGAAACTCTGAAAACGACATTACCCTACATCCCGGTTGCATTAGAAGGGTCTCCATCTCCTCCTTCTGATGGAGCTCTCTGTCCTTTTCTCCCCGCGTAGTTCTCGGCACGTGGCTTAGAATATCCAAAATGACTAATCAACTCTCGTCACCATTTGACATATAGTATGCTTTTTTTTTATATCTCAATCTCTAGACCTCCGATCAGCGTGATTTCAGTTGTGATTGTCTATAAGTTTTATATATTTTAATGCCACAAAGTTTGAGATCAATCCAAGTTACGGTTTTTGTAGACACCAGTTTTAGTGGAGATATAGTGTTCTATCGTCCAGAACTCAAAATATGAGCTAACTAGATTTTGTGTATAGAAGGAAGTGTTAAAATTTATTTTTAGCTTAATCATTTACTTCCATCTAATTGTCTATCCTTATGTGAATTCATCCTACGGGATGTAAATTCATTGCTACCTCTGGATCCAAACACCGATTTTACTACTGCTAGTCCTGATTCCAACGGAAAATCATGGCATCAAGGAAAATTCAAGCATTGTCGACTGGATGATGAACATTGAACTCAGAACCTGTTTGATATAAGAGCTAATTTGTAGACTAATTTTTTTAGCCAAATGTCCAACTCATAGCCTTATTATGTGGCTTCCACCACATAGTAGCCTTATTATGTGGCTTCCAATTCATAGCCAAATGTCCAACTCATAGCCATTCAAACTTCGAACAAAAGTGTCCTATCGCCTTCAGTTTTGTCTGTGACCTGGATCACGATAGTTTATTTAGGAGTTCAATTAGCACTCACACACTCAGTTAACCACTAATGTTCTGATTCGACACTTGCTCACCAGTTCCCTTGATCTGTAAGCTAGGTGAGTCTTGGCTTTCGTTCTCAAAATGCAAAACTCTGTACGCTAGAGTTCGCATCCAAACGCTAGAGTGCAGCGATGGTGAATAGGTCAGCTGCTTGGTCCGCAAGGCTGCCCAGCTATATAAAATGGGAGACGAATTCTGATTTGCACAGCAGCTCCGAAGTCACACTCACACCACACCACGTATTTTCGTTGCCTCCAATAGTTGACCGACCAGCGCGCCGGCCGCTGACATGGACAACGTAGTATCCTCGAAGCAGACCGTCGTTCTGTACCCCGGCGGCGGCGCCGGGCACGTCGGGCCGATGACGCAGCTCGCCAAGGTCTTCCTCCACCACGGCTACGACGTCACCATGGTGCTCCTGGAGCCACCCGTCAAGTCAACCGCCTCCGGCGCCAGCTTCGTCGAGAGCCTCGCCGCCTCCAACCCGTCCGTCGTATTCCACGCCCTCCCGCCGATCCCGCTCCCTGACTTTGCCAGCTCCACCAAGCACCCTTTCCTCCTCCTGCAGGAGCTGCTGGCCCAGTACAACGACAAGCTCGAGAACTTCCTCCGCTCAATCCCGCGGGAGCGCCTGCACTCCCTCGTCATCGACATGTTCTGCACCGACGCCATCGACGTGGCCGCAAAGGTGGGCGTCCCCGTCTACACGTTCTTCTCGGCGAACGCCGGAGCTCTGGCCGTCCTAACCCAGACGGCGGCGCTGCTTGCCGGTCGGCAAACGGGGCTGAAGGAGCTTGGAGACACGCCCATCGAGTTCCTCGGCGTCCCGCCGATGCCGGCGTCCCATATCATCAGGGAGATGCTCGAGGACCCGGAGGACAAGGTGTGCAGGGCCATGGCGGAGATCTGGAAGCGCGACACGGACACCCGGGGCGTCCTGATCAACACCTTCTACTCACTGGAGGCCTCGGCCCTGGAGGCGTTCAGGGACCCACTGTGCGTCCCCGGCAAAGTGTTGCCTCCTGTTTACTCCATCGGGCCGTTGGTTGGCGAGGGCGGCACGGAGACAGAGGAAGCGGGGAAGAGGCACGAGTGCCTCACCTGGCTCGACGCACAGCCGGAGCGCAGCGTCGTGTTCCTCTGCTGGGGGAGCAAGGGATTGCTGTCCGGGGAGCAGCTTAAGGAGATCGCCGTTGGACTAGAGAAGTCCGGGCAGCGGTTCCTGTGGGTGGTGCGCACGCCGGCGGCCAGCGACCCGAAACGACTCTGGGAGACACGCCCGGAGCCGGACCTTGACACCCTCCTGCCGGAGGGGTTCTTGGAGCGGACCAGGGACCGTGGCCTCGTCATCAAGTCGTGGGTACCGCAGGTGGATGTGCTCAACAACCCAGCTATTGGCGCGTTTGTCACCCACTGCGGGTGGAACTCGACGCTGGAGGCCATCGCAGCGGGGGTGCCGATGCTGTGCTGGCCACTGGGCGCAGAGCAGAAGATCAACAAGGTACTTATGGTCGAGGCCATGGGCATCGGGCTGGAGCTGGAGGGGTACAACACAGGTTTCATCAAGGCTGAGGAGGTAGAGACGAAGGTGAGGCTTGTGTTGGAGTCCGAGTTGCGGAGGGAGATTAGGATGCGAGCAGCAGAGCTGAAGAAAGAGGCACACGAGGCGTTGGAGGACGGGGGATCGTCACAGGCGGCATTTCTCCAATTCTTGTCAGATGTTAAGAATATTACTAGTGCGTAAAGATAACTTTAGAAAAATTGTAACTTTTTCATATGTTCTTGGATAAATATAAATTTTATATCAAAATTATATCTGGCTATGTTCGATATCATTCCGCTCAAATTGTATTATTTTATTTTTTTTATATACTGTAAGTTCGTGTTCGTAATCCCGCTCAAATTCATAACGGAAAGTGCAGATACTAGAGATATGGCCCCATTTATAGTTGACAATATTTCTGTTTAAAACCATCTCAATATACTGAAATAATAATCGATATAGGGGGTGTTTGGGACAGCTCTGCTCCACGTCGCTCTACGTTTTTTAGCCAAATGGTTTCAGCTCCACGCACTCAGTTCGAGAAAAAAGGGTGGAGTTGTGAGAGCACCTAAAGAGGTACTCCACGAACTCCAGTTTTTTGTGGAGCTGCTCCATAGTGAAGTTTCTGGAGCAGAGTTTGTGGAGCAGTGTCAAACACCCCCATAATGATTAGATTTACAAATACAGAGCTGAACATCAATTGTTATCTCACTTCTGAACTGGGCGTTATTTGGGCCGAGCACCATAGCGTTGAATGTTAAATGGTGAGCATCATACTGCAAAGCTACTGAGGGCCAAATTTGGCCTGCCCAAAGCTGCTGGCGCTGCCTTCGCGTGCCACGAAATTCACCCGTGACCGTGGGCCGCAGGAGCAGCGACGCAGGAAGGGCTCATGATTTTCTGATCTGAAAAAAGCTGAGCTCATTTTGGTTTTGTGTGTGGGCGTAAAGAGACCGAGCAAACGAGATTGAGGTACGTTGGGCTGCAGGACGTAAAGAGACCGAGCAAACTAGATTAGACGTTGTCCGCTTGGCGCTTGCTGGGCTTGGGCACAGCCAGCCACGCGGCCTGTTTCAGAGGCTAGCATCTCCAAGGGCCTCTTCAAATCAGTTTTGCATTTGAGGTTATTTGCAAAGTCTCAAAACAAAATACAAAGTCTAAAAATATGCCTATTCCAAGGGTCATTGCAAAACTGACTTGGCATACTCTATTTTGCCAAACCCAGAGTCCTCTGCATAAATGCCAAGTTGTGAGGAAGATTTGCAAATTTGCACAAATGCAAAACCATTGGAGCCCCTTTTTGTGGTTTTTTGCAAATTACCAAATGCAAAACTGATTTGGTGAGGCCCTTGAGATGCTCTAAGGCACAACTACTTCACAGGCCAGAGGTATGTTTAGTTCGTGGCCACAATATTCAAGTTAGTCGTTATAGTTTTTTTTATAGTTGTTTGGTTCGCAGTCACAGCTACGGCGTGCCGCACTTTCGTATCATCATACCTCACACGTCATAAATTTATTTTGGGCCTGTTTAGATTGAGGATGAAAATTTTTTAGATGTCACATCGAATGTGTCGGAAGGATGTCGGGAGAGATTTTTAGAAACTAATAAAAAAACAAATTACATAGTTCGTCAGGAAACTGCAAGACAAATTTATTAAGCATAATTAATCTGTCATTAGCATATGTGGGTTACTGTAGCACTTAAGGCTAATCATGGAGTAACTAGGCTTAAAAGATTCGTCTCGCGATTCTCAACTAAACTGTGTAATTAGTTTATTTTTTTATCTACATTTAATGTTTTATGCATGTGTCAAAAGATTCGATGGGATGGATGAAAATTTTTTCGGTGGGGAACTAAACAGGGCCTTTCTTGCCAAACTTTGTCGCAAGTCTGGCTTTACTCGTCAAACTTTTTGTGGTCTGAAGATTTGGCGTGGCAAACTGCGACACGAACCAAACAGGCCTCTCGTCCTAACTTATGAGCTGATAGGTTGGGTGAAATATTACTATTGCAAAAGAATTTCTTTAGTCACGCTAAAACATTATGTTCATAGTAAAAAAGGGGGTCAGAATATGTTATATGTTTCTTAAGGCCTACTATGTTAGTAGTATAAGCTAAAAAAGGAACCTTGGAACGAATGAAGACACGCCTGCCATATACGAAAAGTGGTCGTGTCTTTGCTTCTAGCTCGCCGCTGTCATTTGTGGAAACCAGCAGCCAGCGAATGAATAATCCAGCTCCGAGGGACCAACAGGAACAGCGAATCCCGGCCGTCAAGTGTCGGATGAAAATCTCTACGGACCCGGAGAGGTTGCCCGGCCGGCGTCAAGAGTGTCGGCCATTGCTGCCGGCTGCCGCACCCTCGCGCACGTCTGGTGACCGGACCAATGTTTTTTACATGGCCATCGTCACCAGCTCACTAGCGCCCCGTCCGGAGAGACAGCACTAGCAAAGCTTGGCAGGCAAGAGCTAGGCAGCAATAGCAGCGCATAATTGAACCGCCACTCACACTCGGACCGCAGGATCGATTCGATTCTGTCCCCCTTTTTACTGGGTGCCTGGTGCGGTAGATGTTCTAAGCTGTCGTGCTGCAACTCGATCGTAAGCACACTACTACGACACTAGAATCTCTCGTGCACTTTTGAATCTCTAGAAGCAGAAGCATATTTTATTATATATGTATATGCCCATGTATGTATATACATCTTTTCTTCTCATTTCTCTCTCACTTAATGATAGATAATCGTGACAGTATATAGTACATCCGCCCTAATTTTTTTAAAATTAATAAAAAAAGTCTAAAAATACTCAGGCCTTGTTCAGTTGCCAAAAAATTTTGGTTTTCAGTACTGTAGTGTTTTTGTTTGTATTTGACAATTGTTGTCCAACTATAGACTAACTAGGCTCAAAAAATTCGTCTCACAAATTACAGATAAACTGTACAATTAATTATTTTTTATATTTATATTTAATAATTTATACATATATCTAAAGATTCGATGTGACAGGGAATCTAGAATTTTTTTAACTAAACAAGGCCTCATTAAGTGTCATAAATTTTATTATTTTGTTACATAAATTTAGTTAAAATTAAGATGATTTAACTCTCTAGTAAAATTAAAATGACTTATAATTTGAAGCAGAAGAAGTATCATACTACGTGCGTGGAAGGAAACCAGGAATACGATCAATAGTTGGAAGAAGTATCATACTATGTGCGTGGAAGGAAAGGATGGAAGACCAAGAATACGATCAAAAATGGGAAGAAGTATCATACTATGTGCGTGGAAGGAAAGGATGGAAGACCAGGGATACGATCAATAGTGGGGGTAGCATTTCGTGGTATAATGCCAAATTGGGCAGATTCCTCCTATCAGTATCAGCTAAGTAGCAGCACAGTTGAATGCCCATGCATGTATGTCCATCCTTCTCCACCGCTGGTATCTCCGTGTAGAGATGCGCCTAGTCAAAGCCCGCACTTTCAGTACACAGCAGAATCTAATGATTGGATGCGTGACTTGCACTATATATCATATAGTATGCTCTTTCCCAAAAAAAAAAGAGCTGCCACTTTTCGCTAACCTTCGTCTGCCACCGTTTATCGCTCAAAATGACACCACTTATTTGAATCCTTAATGTCAAACTTAGAGCTACTGGTGAGAGCCGAGAGGAACCGGCACGCTCGGCTTTGCTAGCTAGATTCTACAAAAGGTGGCACTGCTTGATCAAAGCCCATGTAGCGGTGCCATGGCATGCACAACCACTCAACCAGAGTGCAAGCAAGTGGTCCAACTTGGGGGGAACCTTCGTTGCCGACCGTAGTACTAGTGCTTGAACATTCAAGAACAGGTGTTTCCATGTAATGCGTTCCACTTCCCTAGCTAGCTAAACTACCTTTTGTAAACAGGCTTTATTAGGCCAAACATTCATTCCCTGGGAGGCTGGGACGATTCTGATGCACACGTCCAGATACATTCTGAACCAAGCTAGGACGAGACTCTGGTACTAATAGTAGAGAGAAAGTTGGTACGACGCCATTGGAACCGACCACACTTTGGGTCTTTGGCACAGGCTGCTGGCGACGACTGTGAGCCACCGGCCGGCGCGGCCTCTTTGTTGCAGTCATGGCTATTCTCCAGCACAGGCACTGGCGCTGCTCAGGACCACTTGCACGGTGGGCCGGCGCCAGCTGCCTGAGTGCCTGTTGCGGCACAGGGCCGGGCAACATGGCTGCCCACTTCCGCGCGGCAGCTGGGGCCAATTGGATACGGCCGGCTAGACCGGCTGGACGAACGATCGAGGCCAATAAAGGATCGAGCCTGCTGTGAGACTGAGACCTGTGCCCGTCGTCCGTCGCGTAGTCACAGCTGGGTGTCACAGAGGGTGCCGGCCATGCCCTCGGCTCGTCGCCTTCGATCATCGGCCATGCGCATCGGCATGCAACATGCATGCATGCATGGAGGACCGCGCGCGATATCCCATTTGTCTCGATCGTGTACATGCCCAGTCGACATGTAAGCACAAACGACAACGGCGAAGTGGCTGGGTACATATATATTCACCTGCTGTAAAAATAGGGTTATTATTGGCGCTTTCTACGGGGAGAGGCGGCCGTGGAATTGGCAGTTGTGGCGCTAATAGCAAAGGTGTTGCATTTCAGGTTTTTGGACCATTTGATCATGTTGTAGTACTACCTTGACGCATGCGGCTCGCGGCGGCGAACCTGCATGGAACCTCCAAGGCTCCAACCGGAGCGGACGCCATTCTACGGCAAAACCGATGGCCACGAGCAGACGACGACGTTCTCGGATCGCATCATCTCAGGTGCATGCGGCCATGTCCAACCACGGCCATGCATCACACTGCAGATCGAGGCGGGACGGGACTCGGCTGGGATTGGGAGCCTATGGCCAGTCCACTGATTTGTTTGTTCCGATCCCATCTGGCCGGTGACTTTTATTTGTCGCGCGCCGCCGTCCGCTCGCTGGGCGACGCTGGGACCCTGGCAGCCGCAGTGCGCGAAGCGACGAGGCCGGGTGTAGGAATCGAAGGAGCGCACGCACACACTCTGTGACACTGACACCGCACACTGCTGGCTAGGAGTGCCGCTACTTGTTTAGATCTATTTTTTTTAATTTTAATACGACACCGTTTTTCGACACGTATCTTTAGACGCGTATCTAGAGTTAATAAGGCGTAGATCGGCAGGTAGAAAAGTGGTAACTAGTTGACAGAAGAGTTACCGATGGGGTTGGTGCCGATGAGAAAACGACAGAATATGGCCAAGTCCAAGAGTGGTGAGAGATCTATGCCGATGACTGGTGTTGATGGTTGCCGATGGCTATGAGAGGTGGTTTGCCGATGGTCACGAAAAAAGACGCAAGGATTATCGGTCAAGTCATGGTGGTGTACCGAACGGATTGTGGATGATAACTTAATGTTTTCCATAGTTATTAGAGTTTGTTTTGTTTACGGATTCCGTTCAATTTGGAATTCGAGTCCTAGTCGTGTCTGACTGTAACCCTTTTGGGCAGGGTATAAATATAAGACCCCGTAGCGATGTAAGGATATACACAATCAATCAAAACATAAGTTTTTACATCTACTTCAGCATCTACTTTTTCGACAACTTCGTCACCCTGCATATTTTCCTTTTCCTACGAGTTCTTAAGAATTCTTCGAGTCAACCTCGGCGAGTTCTCGAGTTCCGCGTGAATATCTCTTGGCCGTGACATCCGGGCGCATCGCTGTTGTCGAGACCAAACCCTTTGTGTTTGCAGATTTACTTTTTGCACCAACACCGTAATACTTTCACTTTTATTTAATAAACATTATTTAATCATAGAGTAACTAGACTTAAAAGACTCTTCTCGCGATTTACACATGTGTAATTAGTTTTTATTTTTATTTATATTAATGCTCTATGTATGTACCGTAAGATTCGGTGTGACGGAAAATTTTGAAAAGTTTTTGAGTTTTTAGGTGAACTAGACAAGAGGCCTTACAACAACCTGCAAGAGACGCACATCATGGCCCCTGGCGCAGCGCACATACTATAGGTATACGATTCCAAATGCGTGATTACCGCATACTTGCAGAATCGGGCTTGTGTCTCGATCTTCATTATTTGTGCTACCTAGTAGCTAGGCTGTAGCTTGTTAATGTATGCTGTGTGCCTATGCGTGGCATGATTGATCGATGGCTGCCAAATCGCTGCTCCATTTTCGTATAGCTGTCTATAGCTCGGCTTGCGCAAGCATGCCGGTATATTCGAAGTGGCCTGCCAATACGTCCATGCATCTAGTATATATATATTTCTATAGCTGCCAGCAGGAGTGGACTGGTGTATCATGGTGTGCGTGTGCCTTTTGACTGGTTTTCGGTCGAGGATGGAACTCGCTACCGGCTAGGTGCTGGCGAAAAGGGCAGCACCAAATGGGCGGGGGTGGTGTCAAAGGAAAGGGGAAAAAAGAGCAGATCTTGCATTAGTGCATGTAGCTCCATGCGTCCATCTCCTAGTTGCAGCCTTGCAGGAAGAAGTTGATCCTCCATCGATCGATCGACATGATGGAGATGTGCGCGTCAAACGTCGATTGCAGGCATTGCTGTCGTCAGTCGAGAAACATATATATATGAGAATAGTGTCCTAGCTAGAGCTATATGCATGATCAATTAGTGCAATTTGCCAATTTGACGACCTCAGAGAGCAGTTTAGTTAGGGACGATCGTTCATATGATGTGTATATAGCTGTGGGCGCCAAGTGTACATCCAGTTGGCCGCCTCAAGGTCGTTGCAAGTGGTATACGTACGTACTGGTCGATGAAGACAAGCGATGTGTATACGTACGTGCCAAAAATTGACAGTGGGCCAGGATTGATCGAGATGCATATGTATAATACACAATTAACCACACGAGAGTTTGACCTAATCACAAAACTACAAAGCACAAAACGTTCACTCTGGCGAGAAACTCCACGGAGAATAAGAACACCAAAGATGCCGATCGAATGATCGATCTCTACTTGATCGGAAAACTCCAGTTGCGCGTGGCTATACTCAGTGACGAATCTAAAGAAATATTTAGGAGAGACTTCTGCTACCTTAAGATAACTTCAGCCCCTTCTTAAATAACATCAATGATAAAAATTTGTAGGAGGTGCTAAGGGGGGCTACGTGGGTTCTACGGCCGTAGGAGGGCTAGAGCCCCACCAGCCCCACCGTTAGCTTCATCGCTGGCTATACTCAAACTGACGCATTCATATATTACTTAGAAAAAACTCAACCTGCAGGGAAAGACCGCCACACGATATTGCACTAAGAAGAAACATCTCATGACAATGAAGGTTGGCTGTCATGGACGTGCTAATGCAAGTCATCTGCCTGCGGCGATGCATCTCCATGATCAACAATGAATGTTTTTAATCTATGACTGTTTAAATTTGCTCTAAGAGGAGTCAACTCAGGAACTATGGTGCTACTAATTAAGACTTATGTGACCATATACAATCATGTCCAAACTTGGTATCACTATTAAAATCAGACCCAACACAGTTAGGGGGCGGATAATATAGCTCTTCCCCTGAACCCTTCCTCTATTTTTTGTGGAAGGAGGACAAAAGGGGGGAAGAAGGGAGGACAAATAAAGAGAGTAAGAAGCAAGCCCTCCTTTGCACCGTAGGCTACACTACCAGCAGAGTATGTTGGGATGGACTTGCCTATCACAGCCAGTTTAGGGTCTCTGCTGGGTTAAACCTCTACCCAACACGGATTTGTCACGTCAGTGTCTGTAAGGTCCAAATGGCTAGAAAGGGGGATGAGTAGCATATTTAAAATTCTACAAGCTCAACTAAACAAGTATGTTAGTAAAACAAATGGCAAAGCTATTCTAACACTAGCACAACTAAGCTATGCAAGCCACCTACACAAGTCTAGTACAAAGGCTAAACACTAAACCCACAACAATCAAAGCAAGACTACACCTATCTCTACTCCTAACAAAGAAGCAAAGCTACACAAGCTAAGCTAGCAAGGTATGCAAGAAAGTAAAGAAGTGAGTTAAGATTCTTATACCGACGTTAGAAAGTGGACATATAGCCAACAATCAAACACACTTGCATACACAATGTGAAATCCTCAGCAAGAGATTACACAAGATTTTTTTATCGAGGTTCACTTGCTTTCCTGCAAGCTAGTCCTCGTTGTGGCAATAGAACCACTTGATGGATCACGAGCTAATTGGTAATCTAAAAGCCAAACCCTCAGTGGGTGCCGCATATCGACTCACAAGATAGGGATCCTCTAAGGCACAAGCAATCCACTAGAGTAGCTAATTGTGATCTCCCGCGGGGAAGGCTCAAGAACCACTCGTAAATCACTTGGTGAGGCTCGAAACAATCTCTAATCACGAGCTCAACACCTCCGCTGCTCCAAGTCGTCTAGGGTGTTGGGAAACACCCAAGAGTTAACAAGAAATCCATAGCCAATTCAAGGATCAAGTGCCACTAGATGCAATTCTCAATGCAATGCACTTGAATCTCACTCAATCTCAAGAAATCAAGCAAGGAGATGAGTGGAGGGGATGTTCTCTAGCTCAAAGTATGTCTCAAGTATTCAGAAGTGCAAGAGAGAGGCCCCCAAACACGACCACCTTCTATTTATAACGTTACAACTGAGGGCTAGCCGTTAGGGCCAAACTCGGGGGCGTCGGACGCTCTGACGCTTCCCCATCGAACGTGGTCCAACGTTCGACGCTCACCTGCCATGCGAGTTAGATTGCTGCCACATGTCTCTCTTTGAATGTGAATCATTGATTTTCAACGGTCACTAGAGACTCACTGAACTGCTGAAGCATTCAGACGCTAAGCGTCGTACGTGCCACCTCACACCGGACGCTACTCAGTAAGGTTTGAAAACCTTTGAGCTTGCACCAGACGCATCTGATGGTGTGGCATCAAACGCACGCCAACGGTCGATGCACACAACAACGGAACCCCTCTGCTATAGTGCAAGTAAAGGACGCGCCGACACAGAGGCATCGAATAGTCCGATGCACAAGTCAATTTGCGCCTCACTGCACTGTACTCGTCGAACACAGGCTCAGCGTCCGAAGCTATTTGAGCCAACGTCCGACACACTCACGCAACTCTGCCACCTCTTCAACTCGATCTCTGGCGTAATAGAAAATATGCATTTGATTTTCTCAAAAGCGCTGAATCCCGCCTCACAAGCTTGGCGAGAGGTAGAGAGGAACCCAAACCCCTCTCTACCCCTCGAGCTTCACCTCCTTTGCAAATGTGCTAACACCACCAAGTGTATACCACCATTTTACATTGTGTTTTAGCATTTCACAAATATTTTCCTCAAAGGAGTTATGTTGGCACTCTACTAGATCCTCTAGTAGCACTTGATTCGAGAGATGATCGTGATTTCTTTTCTTGATAGTCGGCTATCTATCCTAAATCTGGTTAATCACTTCTCTACTCATTTTAGACTAGCAAAAGCAAAACCCTATAGTTATACCTTTGTCTTGATCGCTTTACTTCTTGTCCATCACCAAGTGCTTGATCACCATGATCTTCAATTCCATGTTCAAGCTTATCTCTTTGTGATTATGTGTCCACCACTCCATGTCATATTGCTCCTTTATCATATGCGTTGCTATACCTAACTCAAACCACTTAATCATAATAGCATTAGTAACTTAGTGTCATTAATTACCAAAAACAAATTTAGGCTTTCAGTGTCTTCAACCCAACAATAACCTTTATTTCCTAATTTTTAATATATTTTATCGTTGCATTTAAATATAGAAGTTACTATATACTCAATCCATCCCAAATTGTAAGTCGTTTGACTTTTTTAATATCAAGTTTGACCACTCGTCTTATTCAAAGTTTTGTACAAAATATCACTTTTTTTGTTGTGTATTGGTTTATTAATAAAAGTTCTTCAAAAATGACTTAAATTTGATTATATTTGCACAAATTTTTTGAACAAGACGAGTGGTCAAACTTGGGGTAAAAAAAGTCAAACGACTTACAATTTGGATGGAGGGAGTACTATTTAAATATAGATGATAGTCATGACCTTAAGCAACTATGTGTGGTTGAATTTATCTAATAGTAACACTAATACCCTCATCAGTCTTTTTAAAAAGAAGATAGTAATAATATCTAGATTGTTTGTTAGGTGGAGATATAAGAAATGAAAACTCAACACTAGGAAAATGTAACGGTGTAGGTCGAGCTGTGATATTTGTTTGAGTCAACTTGCTAGCTAGTTGTAGATGTTTGGACCAGCGGTCCCTACACCGGCTAGTAAATTTGTATCTACGTGCCCTCGATCCATATGGTTGTGCAAAAAGAACACGAGCAATTTATATTGACTAAGGCAAGGAGTGCCCTACATCCAGTGGGAGAGAGTGGTCTTGTATTATCTTGCACCGAAGTACTTGTAGCAGGGGTTACAAACTAAGTGAGAGAAGGAGTGGTTCCTAGGTCTGAGGGTGGACTGTTGTGAACTTGAGTGTTCTCGAGTACTAGCATCTTGTGGTTTTTGCTTGTCCTTAGAAATAGACCCTGTCCCCTCCTTTTGTAGTTGCAAGGAGAGGCAAAGATTGCATATGTATGCACTGTACCGTTCCTGTTGAATCTGAGGTTGTGCGAGGGTATAGTGTAGTACTGTAAAGGGATGGCCTCTGTTCTTCCGGCGCTGTAGCCGCTCGTGGTAGCAGTGCGAGGCATGCCCTCCTCTATAGACGTCGTGCCGAGCCATGCCTCCTTTAGGTGGGATGCTCGGACTTGTGGTGGATGTGCCAATTCCCTGCTCGTTGACTGGCGGAGGGATCCGAGGCCCCCTGGGTTGAGAGCCATGCCCTGGACTCTGACAAGTTCGTGGGCACAGAGGCTTGGATTGACACCTGAATGTTCGCACAGGCATCTGCCGTACGCACAGTGACAAGAGTTGGTAGCACAGTGAGTGTCATGTCTTGCTCTGTGCAGTCATGGCGTGGTGGAGATTTGACCCCCATCCTGTCCACCTGTACCGTAGCTTCGTCGTGGGATCGTGGCTGACGTCATGGGATCGGAGGTCTCAAGCGCACCAAATGGGAAGTGTGTCCAAGCCTTAGGGTGGGGCGAGTCAGAGATTGCTGGGTCTTGGCCTCACCCGAGGACTCGTCGTCAGGTCTCGGGCGAGACAGAGAATAGATTGGTCTCGGCTCCTCCCGAGGCCTCGTTATCAGGTCTCGAGCGGGACAGAAAATGGCTATTATAGCTTAGTCTTTTATTGAGAGGAGTAGAGGAGGTTTTTAGTTCTCTGGGTACCTGGGATTGTGGTACCGGACACTAGTACTACATTACGGAGTACTTATAAATATAAGATCATAAGAACAAAGGAAAACTACACAGTACTAACATGCATGTACTTCCCTTTTCTGAATACCCAAATGCGAATGTTTATAGAAAGACTACGCTCAATTGTATCATCGTCATCTCGGCCTAGAAATTGGAAGTGATAATTTGTCATGTTAGAGACGTACTGCTCTTCTTGGCATTATGCACTGTGTGCGCCACTGCTGGAAGCGCTTTTGGCCCTATGTATACATCATCATATAGAGTTAGGAAGTAGGAACTGCTACCATTTACAATGAACATGCATGGGGCTTCATATGAGACGAGAGGACTAAGTTGCTAGTAGTACGTGTTTTATTTGTTGTAAGTCAAAAAGAGAAGTTAGCGGCGTTTGTGTGCGCAAGTCCAACGTGCTTCGACCGTCGTTAATTAATTAATACGTTCTCGGATTACTTTTTAGTCATCAGCCCCGCCTCCACCGTCCAAACTGAATCTGGCCTGGCGTCTCTTTGCCTACCGTACGTAGTGCAATGTGTCGATCACCTGGAGAAACGAAGTCCCATGCATCACAGCATCAGCATCACGATCGACCGTTTCTCTGGTTCACAACAAAGGGAAAAGGAGGAGGGAGAATTTACACATCACAAGACGTTCGCTTTTTCCCCCCTCCACTTTAATTTGTCTATTTCTGATTTGCCTATAGATGGAGTGACCAATAATACATCAATATTTTATGGGTTCCGGCCGGAGCAACGATCGATCTGATCTCTCATTGGATTCTCGCTCCTCTCCTGATGCGCACACAACAAATGATCATGCATGAGCTGATACTCCTTCCCCCCGGCCCCGCGCGCTATCATTGCATCGCGAACAAGTTGCCGGACGGAGGAGCAAATGGCAACGCGGAGTGGCCGGAGCCGGAACCGGGGGGAAAAGCGATGGATTTCGCGATCCGGCGGGCGATCGACCGGTCGCCGAGATGGAGCGAGCAGAGGTTGAACAGCATGATTGCTGTGGTCGACGAAACCATGGAAAAAGCGGCATCGCTTTTCCCCGCCTATATCCTATTCGGGGCTCAGCTCAGCTATCTTATATTAGCTCCTCCCACTTTGGGCGGTAAGGAATCCATATCCTCGAGGAGATTCCTTTCCAAAGCAAACTGTATACTCAAGCCTACAATTGTTCACCATAAAAATTTTATTACCCTTAGACCATAGAAACTGTAACTATGAATTATTCCAATAATTATAGAAAAACATAGATATAAAGGTACAACAAAAACTTTGTACTAAACAAAGTCATATTATATGTTCATTATGTGGAGTCCAATAAAACTATATTTCTGTTTTCTAATTTTTCTGTGATTTAATATGATTTTTCAAAGATTAAATAAAAATCTATTTCTAGAGTAGGTTAAGCATTACAATTGCCACCGGAAATGTTAGATACAGTTGAAAAGCCTAACCACCTTTAGAAATGAAATTTTTAGAGATGGTTAGGCTTTTTAACCACCTCTATAAAAGTACAAATACTAGCCATTTCTAGAGGCATTTAGGCTTTCTAGCCAATTTCTAAAGACTGGTCAACTCAGAAATCGTTTTATTTCTTTTGAAAATAAATTAGGTATTTTTGGTCTAATTAGTTCCGGCTCTGCCGCACTATAACATGGTGCCGAAGTCGGATGAAGCCACGCATAGCAAATAGACCCTTAGACTGAATATTATTAACTAGTTTTGTTTCTGTTGTTTTCATTCAATAATGTAAATCCAGCAAATATATCAATGCATATACAGGCAAGTACGATGAAGAATATGATAGCCAGGACGACCCTGATAATTAGTGGAAGTTAACATTTGGTGGGCAACTTGTCCATGATGAGAAACATGATGTTGATGCCCACGCAGGAATCAGTATATTCCCTAGGTAGATGTCATATTTTCTTCTCGCATCACACAGGTTTAGTCAGAAGTATGGCTGGCTTTTGTATTTAAAACTCCAAAGCATTCAGCACTACCCCGGTACAATACTCCAAAGCGGTGTTTGGAATGACAGTAGTGGGACACGTCACACACAAATCTCCTTTTAAACTAATGGTCGATCGGTGTCGCTCATGCAAACGAACACTTATAAACCCACATTCGCAAGCAGCGCACCCTTCAAATCGGACCAATTACATATTTCTCGTATATCTGAATATTTAACACCCGCAAGTTTATAAGATCTGTTCTTTAACGTCAAAGAAATTAAGATATGTTCTTGTTTATCGGTATCTTACCACTCTCATAAGTTGCATGTCTGCACTGTCTTGTTGCTTGTACATTTGTAGAAGAAAACATGAATCAAGACTGTTACTCTGATGTACTCATTATAAGTTAATCTAGTGTTTTAGATACTCCCTCCGTTTAGAATTTAGAAGTTGTTTTGGACAAGATTTGAGTCAAACATTTAGAATATAAATCGTCAATAATTTTAAATTGTTGAGTTTGCAAATGTGAAATTTATATGAATATATTTGTCTTGAAAAATACTTTTATAAAAGTATACATATATTATTTTTTTTCTAAATATTTTTATAAAAATAAGAGGTCAAAGTTATATTTTGGAGACCGTGTCGCTGTCCTAAACAACTTCTAAATTCTATACGGAGAGAGTACGTAACTTTTATAGCATATCTATAAATAAATCACTCAATATTAAAGAGCTAAAATTTCATCTCTTTTTGTGTCCACCTCCCAATAACTACCAGGTAGTTTTATGCTTACACTCTTTGTGTCTCATATGTAACCTGGACTCATATGATCCGTTAGAACAACTCGTGTCTAGTGATGACGGATACAAAGTCTAATTTCAAGATGTGATGGGTCACACTACTTGTATCTAATATGTGATCCAGACTCAAGCTATGTTTGTACAAGTTTGAACAAGTTGTGTCTAGGGATAATACGTAGTCCAATTTTAATATGTATTGGGTTTCATTGCAACGTACGGACACATTTGCAAGTGTACATTTAAGTGCACAACAAAAGCTATGTATTGAAAGAATTAGAATGAACTAAAATTTAGAATGATGGAGTATATCTGTTCTTTTTTATTTCAACACTTGAGACATCGGCATGGCCTCCGATGTTTATTTTGACAAAGACTATTTTCTAAGCATTTCTGTTTAAATTTATTAAAAAATAATCATTTAAAAGTAATTATTAATTGCCATGATAAATCTGTTGATATTTTTCTTGTGACAAATATTAATAATTTAGCATATATAAATGGACAAAGTTTACTTGTATCTTTGAGCACCATCTATTTGACAATGGAGAGAGTACAAGTATTCTTGTTAACCATGACAGCTGATGTTGAATTAGCTTCAGAGCTACCATAGCTCCTAGAATTTTAGTTGAACCCCATGTTCCAAACTTAATTAGTAAGCTACTAGCACTAACACAACAATAACTTAGGTGGAATGTTAAAGATCACAAGACAAGCAAGCATAATAAGGACACAAATTAAAAACAAAAAAAATGCAACACCATAAAGTCGAAATATCTCTAATTCACTATACAAGTTCAGTGAACCATAAATTTCACTAGACTCGCTTACACATTTGTGTTCGCTTCACGTAAAAGAGTTAACTCGAGGTTGACGACATGAGCTCTAAAAGGCTTAGATGTTAGTCTAACCCATCCTCACCAATAAAGGTGATACTGAACCCCAACAAATTTATATAACTCCGCATAGGCCACCATTATTAGCCTAAATCAAATATAAATGCTTCTATGACTCTTAATCTCTCCTAGGTGTATGAGTAACTTTGGGCGTCAAGAATCACCAAACTAGTGTAGTGCAGGGGTACATATAGGTTAGAGGTCCAAAACTAGCCACACCAACAATCCTATCAATGGTGAGCATGTGGTGGTGTTGGATCATCAATATTCCATCTGAGTATTCTAGACAAAAAGGTACAATACTCAGGTTACTAATCCTGATCTATTAGTACTAGACCATCTATTTTATTTGTTGTGCATTTTCTTTGCTTCACCAAAAATTTTCCGATCGAGAGAATGATTGTCGAAACCCTGGTTAGTTGAATTTTCAAATAATGGATCATTTAGCCATTGAATTTTGTTTCCACTAAAAAACTAACAACATTTAATAATGTAGCCAATTCAAATCACAAAGCCCTAGACCAACTAATATGTGTAATTTAGATATGCTTCTATTGTTTGACACCATGGTGCTTGTATTTTCTAGCACTAGACCAATTAAATCCTATTTTCCTCAATTAGATATTTCCTAGTGGCTTCTCTAAGCTATCCGGTGCTAGAATTTCACAAGTGTGCATGTAACTAAGTAGACTCACTGGGTCAAGCTACTAATTGTTACCCTACCTCTATAGTGTGGTCAAAGAACTAAAACCTAGCAAAACCCATACTGCTAAATGTCTTCCATCTCCTAGTGACACTTAACACTAGAAAGTCATTAATCTTGATGTCCATATCTTTGATTGCTCTATCATTCAGATTATGGACCTAAGAAGCCCAATGTCGATGTTGCTTCACTTATCAAAACAAGCTTTGTTATCACAATGATGGTTTTCATTAATCACTAAAACCATTACTACTTACTATGCGCCTAGATGCCTACAACCTCCATATGGGTTAGGTTAGTTAGTCCATGATGATGTCACTTGGTAAAACCTCCATATGTAAAGAAATCTACATCGCTCAATGAATAAGAGGCCTCCACCCAAGGGATGACTATTTGGCTTCCTCATTCAGGTTGGCCCATAATTACGCTTAAACCAATCCTGCCTAGGCAAGTTGACCTATAACTCCCACTTGCTCCTTCAAATACATTAAAAGGATTGTTGAAGTGATGGCTAGAGGGGTTGAATAGCCTATTAAAATTTCCTTCAAAGACACAATACTAGGCACAAAAATACTAGTGGTCCACCAGAATTTCAATGCCTCTATTGTACACTCCGCATGCTCAGTCAAATTTAAAACCTTTGTCGCGCTTCTTCTAGTACACATACTATCCACTCTAATTAAATGCCCACGGCACGCGCCGCCATGGTCATCTTCACCCACGATATGCATTGGTGTTGTCATTGACCTCGTCTAAGAGAATGAGTCCCCAACTTCATATCCAAGGATGACGCACATGCAACCATGCCCCAACACTTTCTTCCAAAGGATCACACAAGCTCATCCTTTCCTAGCCCCAACACTAGATCTGGAGTGACCAGGATCTAATATTTCCATGGTTTGGTGTTGAGCATTGGGATTATAGTGTAAGTGTATGCACAAGATGATGACATAAAACATTTATATGAAGGTTAAACTCATGGTTTGTCATGTATGGCTCGCCAAATGACCAATATGTTAAAGCGAAGTAGCTAGCAAGGCCTGAGGAGTTAGGGGTTGTGGGTGTGTATTTTAGGTTGGAAGAAGTTCAAATGGCAGTGGGACATTTGCAATTTCGCAAGGTGGTAATGATAATTCATATGGCGATGGCATGTGCTCTCGAAAATGTTTTTTTAATATCTAAGTTTGTTTCAGTTTTAGATGCTATAAATGTATTTCGGCATGGTTAGGAGTTTCTCTTTGAGGTATCACGTTCTAGTGATTTCAAACAAAGGGCTACAACGCTATGAAATCACTGGGGTCAAATAAAGCACATATGTGATGCATGTGACTTGAGACGTCCTTCATTTGTCCATCCCTCATTGTCAACCACCCTATGATGATTTATCTTTCATTGTGCCATAGCAAAGCTACCACTGAAGTCTTAGTGCCTCATGGTCTTCACTGCATCCTAAAATATATGCCATTACCATAAGTTTTAGTGTGTAGTGAAGGAGCGAGGCTAGAGTTGTCTAGGGGTCCATAAGCTTAGTTAGAGTGATGACAAAGAGAACTATTGGAGCCCTGATCCCATTCAAGGTCAGGATTTTAACAACCTTGACTCCCTGATAATGGCCTAAATACCCATCACTTTTGCAGGTTATTGCACATCGACATGTTCTCATTGGTGTATATTCTATTTGGGGGCACACATGAACTTTGGAATTTATTAGTGAAATTACTTGGAGGTACGCACACGTGAGTTTTAGCACAGCATGCTCAGTTTTGCTTTGTCTACACAGAACAATGAAACTTTAACACACCCCCCCCCCTAATTATGTTATGTTTGACATTCCAAGCATATCTTTGACTCCTGATTTCTTCTAGAATATTTATTAAAATCTTTAAAAATTATGAGATTTTACAATTACGTTTAATACAAACTATGCACACGCATAACATATTGCCTGTTTGCAAACTAAATATTTTAAAATTTACTGATATTTTTAGGTTGACCAAAATTTGTCACAACCGGCTAGATTTTAGATTTTACTCCGAAAGAGTCCGAGAACGTCGTACACTCTTTGCGCGAGGTCCATGTCCATATCGATCAGTCCTCCCACAATGTACATAAAGCTCTCTGGATCCGTGTGATTTACCCATCCATCTCGTCTCGGCATGTAAAACCCTGCTCTCCGACAGCTCCATATGGGCCATGTTGCGTAGCCCAAACCGTACGTACCATGTTGCGTAGCCCAAACCGTAGCGGTTTTCCCCCTTCACCGCCGCCGCCTGCCGCGACCGCGACACTCGCTCTCGCTCGCGCACGCGCACGCGCACGCACCAGCTGCTTGGGTCGACAAGGACGGCGCGCGCACGCAGGCCAGGGGTTCTACGAGGCCCACCAAACCGGAGGAAACCACGCCAGCAGAGCGGCGACGACAGCCAGCAACGTGCCAACGCAATCCAAACAAGGGGGGCGCGTCATTTTGCTCATCGAATTTGCCCAGCCAAAGATTCCACCCCGTTGCCTCCCCTACGCCGCGCGCGCGGCTATATATATGGCCTTGACCGGGGCACGAACTCGCTCGTCCCAAACCAAACCAGTACACACCACACTCTCGGCTAGCTAGCTAGCGAGCTACTACTACTGGACCTCTCCTTTCCTTATTAGCTCCAAATTAAAAGCCCCGCCCCTGGTACTACAACCCTAGCAAGAGCATTTTGCCATGTCTCCCACTATGGCTTCGTCGCTCTGCGTGTTTGCAGCGATGTCTGGCGCCACCGGCAGGCCGTCGTCGACCGGTGGCTCGGTGGTGCCGCCGGGCCGTCTGTCCAGTACTGCACAGGGGACCAAGGGAAAGAGGGCCGTGGTGCAGCCTCTCGCGGCTAGCGTCGTGACGGACACGCCGACGCCGACGCCGGCCATAGCTCCGGCGGCCCCGCCAGCTCGGCCAGTCGTCGACGCCCCGCGCCGCCGTGGGGGCCGCGGCACCGGCGAGCACGCGGCGTGGAAGAGCGTCCGGCAGGAGAGGTGGGAGGGGGCGCTGGAGCTGGAGGGAGAGCTGCCGCTCTGGCTGGTGGGTACCACTCACTACTATTCATTTGGCTGTGGTTCATCATCTCTGGCTTTCGTTTTGTTTTCCGAAAAGAGTTGATCGACATGACTTTTGTGCAAAACTGGACTAGTTCTTTTGAGGATTCTTGAAGTGACCATAACCTCTCCCATTTTATAACATTGTTTGCCAGTGTTCTAAGCTAAGGTTAGCCATGCTTTTTCTCTTAGAGAATCTGAATCTTTTCCGTTACTTTGGTTCAAAGAATCGGCTCCGTGTATCTACAAACTGACACTTTTTCAGATCACCACTGATATATTTTATACAGGCAAAGGTGGTAAGCATATATCTTCCTCAACCAAAAAAAAGAAAGAGAAAAACAGTTTATTAACAATAACATTCGAAAGGGAGGAAGTTGGCATAGCTCTACTTTTAGACCAGATCTGTTGGTGAATAATAACAAAGTTCTTTGAATTAGCCTGACCATTTTCATCGTAGAAGCATCCCAATTAATTAGCTAGTGCAGGAAACACCAAACATCTGTGCACAAGAATAAAGGTAAACTAAACGTAGCAAAGTACTTACGGTATGTATATCTTTTTGAGCCAGGGATTTTTTTTAATAATAAGAAAGGACGGTAAAAACTTTGCCGCTAGACGATGAAAAGAAAACGTAATATATATAATAACCTAGCAGTAGCAGGGCAGGAACAGTAATATTAGGGCAAACTGTCAGTTTTCATTGGATCTGCTAGCTGTTGGAGAAGCACTTGCCCATGTATTATTAGCTGAGATCATGTCGATGAACCCGAGGGCGACACACTGACTTACCCTACGCAACGCCCTATCGAAAAGGAGAGCGAGAGCGATGGCATTTTGGCACTCACGATGCTTGCGGGGAACAAAACATATATACCAAGATTCTCTGTTGTTTTTACACTCATGGCAGCGGCGACAATGGAGTCGCTGTCTTGTGATCATTGCAGTTTATATTTGTTTCCTCACCCCTGCAACAAACATACTTTGAGAAAAGGGCTGCGGCACGCAGCCACAACCTTGTTGCTGTCCCCTAACCACGACTCTACAAGTGATGAGACCACTGTTTGTCCTAATTTGTTTATCTTTTTCCTACGACTCCATTTGACTCTATGTGCGTGTGCTATTCTGAAAGTGACCTGAGCCGGTGCGTACATACGCGCAATATAATACGGCTAGTTGCAGATCATACTGGAGTATATATATAGAAGCTAGCTAGCTGTGCGTACATTGTACTAATCGTCGGTCTAATTGTTAGCTAGTTTTTTTAACTATGTGAAACGAACCTTTTTTATGGATGATATGATCGAGCTCATGATGTGGATAACTAGCTAGCTTGTTGGTAAATTAAACATCGATCGTTGGATTTTCTGCGCAGGCAACAATTAATTGATCTATTGGGTGGGGCTATAGCTGTAATCCGCCGTGACCTGTTAATTCATTAATTAATTAATTTGCAGGATGGCACGTACCTGAGGAACGGCCCGGGCCTGTGGAACCTGGGCGACTACGGCTTCCGGCACCTGTTCGACGGCTACGCGACGCTGGTCCGCGTCTCGTTCCGCAACGGGCACGCGGTGGGCGCGCACCGGCAGATCGAGTCGGAGGCGTACAAGGCGGCGCGCGCGAACGGCAAGGTGTGCTACCGCGAGTTCTCGGAGGTGCCCAAGGCGGACAGCTTCCTCTCCCACGTGGGCCAGCTCGCCACCCTCTTCTCGGGCTCCTCGCTCACCGACAACTCCAACACGGGCGTGGTCAGGCTCGGCGACGGCCGCGTGCTGTGCCTGACGGAGACCATCAAGGGCTCCATCGTGGTCGACCCGGACACGCTGGACACCCTCGGCAAGTTCGAGTACACGGACAAGCTGGGCGGCCTCATCCACTCGGCGCACCCCATCGTGACGGACACCGAGTTCTGGACGCTGATCCCGGACCTCATCCGCCCGGGCTACTCGGTGGTGCGGATGGACGCCGGGACCAACGAGCGGCGGTTCGTCGGCAGGGTGGACTGCCGCGGCGGGCCGGCGCCCGGGTGGGTGCACTCGTTCCCCATCACGGACCACTACGTGGTCGTGCCGGAGATGCCGCTCCGGTACTGCGCCAGGAACCTCCTCCGCGCGGAGCCCACCCCGCTGTACAAGTTCGAGTGGCACCTCGAGTCCGGCAGCTACATGCACGTCATGTGCAAGGCCAGCGGCAGGGTCGTGGCCAGCGTGGAGGTGCCGCCCTTCGTCACCTTCCACTTCATCAACGCGTACGAGGAGAAGGACGAGGAGGGCCGCGTCACGGCGATCGTCGCCGACTGCTGCGAGCACAACGCCAACACCACCATCCTCGACAAGCTCCGGCTCCAGAACCTCCGCTCTTCCACCGGGCAGGACGTCCTCCCGGACGCCAGGTACCGCTGCTGCTACTGCTACTGCTGCTGCTGCTGCTGCTTAGATTAGAGGAATGCATGGCTGATGGTGTCTGATGGTGCGACAGGGTGGGCCGGTTCAGGATCCCGCTGGACGGGAGCCCGTTCGGCGAGCTGGAGTCGGCGCTGGACCCGGACCAGCACGGCCGCGGGATGGACATGTGCAGCATCAACCCGGCCCACGTCGGCAAGAAGTACCGGTACGCCTACGCCTGCGGCGCCCAGCGGCCGTGCAACTTCCCAAACACCCTCACCAAGATCGACCTGGTGGAGAAGACGGCCAAGAACTGGTACGAGGAGGGCGCCGTGCCGTCAGAGCCCTTCTTCGTGCCGCGCCCGGGCGCCGTGGAGGAGGACGACGGTGAGTGTTTTTCAATCGCCGCCGGATCGGAATCGGAACTGCCTACATTTTGACACATCCACTGCATGCATGCAATGCGTGGCGTCTCAGCTATAACAACAGTCAACATGTTTGCTGGCAGGCGTTGCGATTTCGATGGTGAGCGCCAAGGACGGATCGGCGTACGCGCTAGTGCTGGACGCCAAGACGTTCCAGGAGATCGCGCGGGCCAAGTTCCCGTACGCGATGCCCTACGGTTTGCACTGCTGCTGGGTGCCTAGGACCACCTCAGACGCGTAGCACTAGCAGATCGTTCGACTCTGCTAGCTGCTCACATCTCCACAGCGTGCCGACTTGCCAGACATAGGCATAATAACTACAGACAGGATGTCTGCTGGTTTCCTGGCCTTTGGCTGAAGAATGGGAAAAGGTATACATACACGTCATAGTGATGTATAGGCAGATATATATATATACGTGATGCATGCGCTACAGGGAATCAACATGGTCTTCCCACAGCTCAATGTGTGGCTGTGTATATATATACCTGTAGACTGTAGTAGTTACACGCCTGTAATGTGTACATAGTTCATGTGTGATCGAGCTCATAGTGTTGTTCTTCATTCTGTAGACATGTAGTATAGTGTTTTTTGTTGCAAAAAAAAATAGTGCAGTGATAATGTGATATTCCTTCGTCGAATATACGGAGTACCTCTTTTTTACGTGTTTCTTTTTTCCTGAGTTAGCACGAGCCGCCGGCGCGGCGTTGCTTGCATTTTTGGCTATTTATTCACTTAACGATAAACGATCTACTGTAAAAAATCAATGTATTTACGGTAACTATACCTCATGATCTGCTAGCGAAGTCTCTAATATATGTTGCATGTGGATCTTTCATTTAAAACATAAAATAAAATAAGTTAACATTTGTCAATTCTGTCTAGACAAATTAACCAAAACCTCAATACTGGATCACTTTGTTCCACAACTTTACCGTGCTGTAAACCTGTGAATTTTTGCTTTTGTAAACCTGTGCTGGCATTCATCGGTTGGTTACCGAACCAACTAATCAAGAATGATTTTGCTCCATCTTGATAATTTTCAGACCGTCGGTCCTCATTTTATAACCGAATTTGAAGAAAGACCCCAGGAAGGCAGGAACCAAACCCATCGCTCGGTCTAACCGAATGGCTACCACGGCTTTACAGCAGAGCACTAGGCAGCTTGTCTTCTGCAGGAAACATAATTACACGGTCTATCCTCAAACAAGACAACAACGTCGCCAACAGCAAGGCCTGCAGTCCAATGCACGCCACACAAACATGATCTGCACGTACACCACAACCACAACACAAGGTACGGTCTTTTATCATGCAGGAACAAACGCAGCAGGCAGGATAACGACCGCAATCGACACCAAACAATGCAGACATCTCGGTGCCCGCTGTCCTGGGACAGCCACCATGCTACTCGGGCTCCATTCCGGCATTGTTACCTGCACCGAGATGTTTCACAGACGCAGCTCCTCTACCGGACCAAGCGACATTTGCAGATCAGCGGGATTGGGTGTACTCTTTATCAACTCTCATCCTTCTCACGCGCAATCATCTAGGTCAGCATCATCAATATCTCATCAGTGTTCATGGTAGAAGCAGCAGCTATGTCCCTGGTGGCAAGATTTCCTTTCATGCTGAATTCTGAAGTTAAATCTAACAACTAGTCCCTGGTTTTTTTTCCACAGGAGGCTAACCCCATTTCCATTCAGAAAACAGAAATACAAGCATCTGAATGACAGAATAAAAAGGACAACAGGCAGTCCAGAACAGCCCATTACACTACTGCACATCTAGAACTCTGCCTCAGAGCCAGACAGCACCCAGGAGCAGGAAAGTAGTCTCTGGTTACTTACTTCAATGGAACAAACCAAATCACAGTACCGGACTGGAGGATGAAACCACTCACACATGATTCATCAATTCAAACAGAGGCAAGCAACACAAGGTTTTCAAGATTTCAAGATCACAAAACCTCAGTGCTCACACTCTAGCTAGACAAGCTAACTCCTTCGCATCTCTTACTACTCAATTGTCTCTATCCTGTCCTAAACTCCTAATAGAGGCCATGTTCACCTGTACTAGAGGCCCATGTTCAACTGCATCAGTGCCCTGTCTTATAGACACTTCATTCTGTACTGTAAGCCTGCTCGAGTGACCACTGACCACTGCTTCCAGCAGCAGCACGCTGAGCGCTTTCTCAGGCAGTGGCGAGCCGCTCGTAGCGTCCCCAAGGGCAAAGTCGGCATGCTGGAGTTATCGGCCACGCTGAAACGTGGTGAGCACAACTAGACAACCAACACAACTGGAATGAAATGTGATGGAATCTTAAGGTCCAGGATTCGATTACATCTCAAACTAGTTCACTTTCATCTACACAAGCTGGGGTTGGCACTTCTGCACCTTCAACTAGTTCGTCTCGGGGCATCTAAGATCTATACTAAATTGTCTACAACTATGTCGCAAAATTTCCCAGTCACTCTTCTTCCATGTCATCATCGTCCTGGTCATCCTCCATCAACCTCATCTTCTTCACAGTGTGTGCTGCCCCACCGTTGATACCTCCATTAGGAACCTGGATCAGGATGTCAGACTTGTGCCCTGTCTGCGCATTCACCAGTCCTCCGTTCATGTCAACCTTGTAAATCAGTTCATCTTTGCTGGGAGAAGCGTCTATGGACACCGTGGAGTTCTCATCTATCTCTTCCTTGATCAACATCTTGGACAACTCCGTCACTACTTTCTTCTCAATCCATCTCCTGATGGGCCTGGCACCATAGACCTGTTGAACCACGAAGGATAAGCAAGAGTCAGAATCCATGAGGGTAGCAGGTCCCAAAAAATAGTGTAGTATGTCGATAAACGATAAAATAGTTTACATTGATGTGTTCGCATACCGGATCATAAGAGAGTGACAAGATCAAGTCCAATGCAGCATCAGTCACAGCCAAGGCAACACCCCTTTCGGCAAGACGGTAGGCCACCTCTTTCACCTGCAGCCGAGCGACCATCCTCAATTGTTCATGGGACAAGGGATCGAAGATCACGATCTCATCCAGACGATTCAGCAGCTCGGGACGGAAATGCTTCCTCACCTGCAGACGAATCAGCTCACTGAGGATCAGAATGTAGGAGGACAACAGCTCAAACAGAACATCAATGCAAGGTGCAATACGTTTACCACATACCTCTAGCATAACCAGATCGCGAGCAGCCTTCATCGAGTTATTGCCCACCATCCCGGCAAGGAGGTGCTTAGCGCCAATGTTTGAGGTCATGATAATCACAGTGTTCCTGAAGTCGACCGTCCTGCCTTGACCGTCAGTCAACCTTCCATCATCTAGAACCTGGAGCAGAGTGTTAAACACTGCCACATGTGCCTTCTCAACCTCATCAAAGAGAATAACACTGTACGGCCTCCTCCTCACTTGTTCAGTAAGTTGCCCTCCTTCCTCATGGCCAACATAGCTACAAAATCCACAAGCAACTCCATCAGAATCAGAAGCTGTCAGCTGGTACTTCAGAGACAGAATGTGCATCAAGTAACACTCACCCAGGTGGTGCACCAATTAGTCGAGAAACTGAATGTTTCTCCATATATTCAGACATATCAAGGCGAACAAGCAACTTCTCATCATCAAACAGCTGCTCAGCAAGAGCCTTGGCAAGTTCAGTCTTGCCTACACCAGTCGGTCCAAGGAAGAGGAATGAGCCAGTAGGCTGCTGTGTCCGCCCAAGACCAGCCCTGGACCTCAGAACAGCCTCTGCAATAGCATTGACGGCTTCATGCTGTCCAATGACCCTTCGATGAAGCCTATCGGCCAGTCCAACCAGCCTCTCCTTATCATTCTGTCCAAGCCTAGTCACTGGAATGCCAGTCCAGCGGCTCACCACCTGTGCACAACAACAACATTGTTTCAATACAGTAATGCACATACTTGAAGTGAAAGGCAATGCAACAAATTTTCGCCTCTAACAAACGTACCTCAGCTATCTGCTCTGGGCCAACAGTCTCAGTAAGCATCAAGTTCTCTCCAGTCTCACCCTCTAGCTTGGCAATGGCAGCATCAATCTCCTGGAGAGCACCATATCTGATGTCAGCCACACGAGCCAAATCCATCCGCCGCTCAGCCTCTTGGAGGCTGAACAGAAGTTCTTCACGACGATGCTTCAGCTTCCTGATCTCATCTATCCTCTCTTTCTCCTTGCGGTACCTCATTTGCAGCGGCTGCAGTTTGTCCCTCAAATTGTCCAATTCTTTCCTCACCTGAAATGGGGTTTGTACATTGTCAGCCATTCAGAACTGAACATAGCAAAGTGGGGGTGCTATACTGCTATACCACTAGAGAAACCGAGATCACCATGCCACCCACCTCAACTAGCCGAGCTTTGCTGGCCTTGTCCTTCTCCTTCTCGAGGGCGTGGAGCTCGACTTCGAGTTGAATCCTCTTCCTCTCAAGATTGTCGATCTCTTCCGGCTGGCTGTCGAGCTGCACCCTCACATTTGCGCAGGCCTCGTCAACCAAATCGATAGCTTTGTCAGGCAGATGTCGACCTATATACAAAACAATAAACCACCAAATTTAATTAGGCGACACAACCACAGAATTGCAACATGATACCAACAATTTTACGTACTGAAGAAAGACGAGGAGAATCAGAACAGATATGCCAGAAGCCAAGGACGCGGACACTTACCCATGATATACCTTGACGAGAGCTGCGCGGCAATGACGAGCGCACGGTCCTGGATTCTGACACCATGGTGTCCCTCATACTTCTCCTTGAGGCCTCTCAGGATACTGACAGTGTCGGAAACGCTGGGCTCGGCCACGTACACCTGCTGGAACCGCCTCTCGAACGCGGCATCCTTCTCAACATACTTCCGGTACTCCTCCAGCGTCGTCGCACCAATGCACCTGAGTTGCCCCCTCGCGAGCATTGGCTTGAACAGGTTGGCCGCATCCATGGACCCATCCGTCCTCCCAGCGCCGAGGACGAGGTGTATCTCGTCGATGAATAGAATCACCTTCCCATCTGACTCTTCCACCTCCTTGAGCACGGCCTTGAGCCGCTCCTCGAACTCGCCGCGGTATTTGGCACCGGCAACGAGGGCACCCATGTCGAGCGCGACGAGGCGCACGTCGAGGAGGTTGCTCGGGACATCGCCGCGCACGATCCGCTGAGCGAGCCCCTCCACGACGGCGGTCTTGCCTACGCCGGGTTCGCCGATGAGTACGGGATTGTTCTTCGTGCGCCGCGACAGGATACGCACAACGCGGCGGATCTCTTCGTCGCGGCCAATGACAGGGTCGAGCTTGCCCGCCACCTCGACGAGGTCGCGGCCGTACGTCTTGACCGCCTGGAAGCTGGTGTCCCCAGATGCAGACTCCACACGGCGGTTGTCGCCGCCGCGGAGCTTGTCGACCTCGGCCTTCACCCGCGCCGCAACAACGCCAGCCTCCTTGAGTGCATCCCAGACCTGGGGATCCTCGAGGAGGCCTACCAGCAACTGGTCCACGGCGAGGTGGGAGTCCCCGCGCACCTTCTGCGCGGACTGCGCGCGGCGGATGACCTTGACAAGCGCGGTGGAAGCCGGGACAGTATCCGGCGGAGGCGACTGCGAGGGCAGCCTCTTGAGCGTGGAAGCCAGGACGCGCTCGAAGGAATCGGCAGCAGCGACGTCGTTGCCGCCGGACGCGTGGGCGATGGCTTGGCGGAGGACGCCGGGCCTGTCTGCGATCAGCGCCGCCGCGAGATGCAGCGGCGTGATCTGGGCGTGCCCGGCCTCTGAGGCGATATTGTGCGCCAAGGCCAGCGCCTCATTCGTCTTGTGCGTGAACTTGTTAGGATTCATCACGTAGGCTCTTTCCGCTGTGGTGATTGGGAGATTCGTAAGGTGTTAGTCAAATTCCTCGCTCCAATGATCCGCTTGGCGTTTGCTTTTTTTTTTCGGCTGGGTATATATATATATGGTATTTGGAGAGAAAATAGATGGATTATAAGAGGCGGGAAAGGAAAGTTCGCGAAGAGCCTGGAATGCGTGGAAGCGGGAGGAAGACGGCGAGGTAGGGAATAGAAGGCGCCAGAGAGTTCTAGACGCTTCTAGATCGGGAATGAACTGCATACGTGGACGGCCAAGATGGTACGAAAGGATGCTCGGATGAAGACACGTGTCCTCGAACGTTCGACAGCTACCTCTGCCGACGTATTCTCCGCCGTTCGATTCAAATGGATAGTGTGCATTAAAGTTGAAAACGGACGAAAACGAAGGTAAAATCGCTTTATCATTTCCATTTTCATATTTTTAGACGAAAACGGAAGTGGAAGCCGGACAACCGGGAGCGAAAACGGTAGCGGGATAAACGGTAATACGAAAACGGGTAAATACGATCGGAAAATAGACAGAAACGAGCAGTAAGCGAAAAATTGAACCGGAACATGTAAAGCTCCATATGATAGCGTAAATACAGAGACCAAAATGCAATACCAAATATCAAATATGCACTGATCAGTGACTAGTGACCACATTAATACAATACCACATATCCATAGTCCATAGATCACAATTAACACAAATATGAATTATCCATACATCACATAAGAACATATCCATAGTCCATAGATCATAATTCACATAAATATGAATTATCCATACATCCTATAAGACAAGAGACATTTTAGGCCATATTGGGTTTAAGGACTATGTTGGGCTACTTTCCCGTTTTTATGAAAAACGGGATAGAAACGGGATTCCGCAAATACGGACGGACAAACGTTCTACCGTTTTCGATCCCGCTCCCGTTTTAATCCGTCCCGTTTGCGGTCCCATTTCCGTTTATCCCGTAAAAAACGAAAACGAACGGGAAAATACGGTATACGGTTGCGGACGAAACGGGATCTATGTCCCGTTTTCAATTTTAGTGTGCATATATGGATCGTCTGGGCCTTGTTTTAGTTTCCAAAATGTTTTACCAATTCCTTGTCACATCGAATCTTGCGGTATATGTATATATAAACAAAAATAAAAATTAATTATACAGTTTATCTGTAATTTGTGAGACGAATTTTTAAGTTTAATTAGTCTATAATTAAATAATATTTATCAAATACAAACGAAAGTGCTACAGTACCCGAAATCTCAAAATTTTACCAACGCCTTGGTTGTAGATAGCGTCAAGCATTATGAATCTATTTCTTAAATTTAATAAACGGTTATGTCTCATACTGGTACTTTTTTTTAATACTAGTTTGTGAGACGATGGATCAACTCATTTTATTCTAAAGCTATAACAAAAAAAAAGTGAGATAATAAATCACTTCATTCCACAAACCAAACTCTTAATAACATATTTGATCCTCCACTCTACCTCATCTCGCCTTACGTGGTGAGCAAAATTCTTGCTAGAACAGGAGAGCTAGTGTGTGCTTGGTACTTTCGCTAGGCACTTACCTAGCTGAGCAAGAAATTGATCTGACCAAATTGTTTGGATCTTGCACTTTGCTTATCTCGATTCCACGCTAGCCAGATTTTCCAGCTACTTCAAAAGAGCCAAATTGGCTGGCTTGGCCGGGCAAGTATCTCGTGGCTTGTGCCATCCACTACAGGTGAGGCGAGGCAAACCTGGTGAAGGTTCCAAGCACGCCCCTAGTTCGGCTCGCTCAGCCCAAAATGTTGGATTCCAGTCTAGTGGGCATGGCAAACTGCCACAGAAACCAAACGCAAATGTACTTGCTTATTTATTTTTGCAAATTTGCAATGTAACCCAATCAATATGCTTGATTTCAAAAAATGCAGTAATAATCCCACAAATATGCTTAGCAAAATTTGCATCCCTCCTGATTTTCGTTGTAACTGAACAACAATTATTTATCGTTCCTAATTAATTAAAAGAGTTGTTCCCTCCCGAGCTTATAGAAAAAAAACATATCTAACATCTCACGGACCAATGATTATGCTTTATTACGGGCATCGAAGCATGTTTAGACGTGGAGCATGTTCCTCTCCTCACTTGGTTAGGCGAGCCTAATCTTACCTGTCATAGAGAGCTATCTTACCTGTCATAGAGAGCTGGTTTTGCTCGCTCACTTCAGAAAGGAAAACCCCAGTTGCAAAGAAATCGAAGCCGCAGGATGAGTAAAGCAAACCCGTTTCTTTCTTCAGTTTCTGATTTGGCAAGGCTCATCTGAGGAACCAATGTATGGTAGGTTTATGTGATCTGGCAAAATAATACTTGTACTTGCAACATGCTTCTAGCAAATAGGAGTACATTATTTATTCCAATATATGATTCTTGGCATGTTTAGTTCAAAATTTTTTTAGAAAATCGACACTGTAGCACTTTCGTTTGTATTTGACAAATATTTTCTAATCATGAACTAACTAGACTCAAAAGATTCATCTCGCCAATTCCGACCAAACTGTGCAATTAGTTTTTATTTTCGTCTATATTTAATACTCCATGCATGTGTCTAAAGATTCGATGTGACGGAGAATCTGAAAAATTTTGTAAATTTTTTTGGAACTAAACAAGGCCAAAGCTAAGGGTCTGTTTAGATTGGAAACGAAAATTTTTTGGGTGTCACATCGGAGGTGTCGGAAGGATGTCGGGAGGAGTTTTTAGAAACTAATAAAAAAATAAATTACATAGCTCGTCAAGAAACTGCAAGACAAATTTATTAAGCATAATTAATCTGTCATTAGCATATATGGGTTACTGTAGCACTTAAGGCTAATCATGGAGTAACTAGGCTTAAAAGATTCGTCTCGCGATTCTTAACTAAACTGTGTAATTAGTTTATTTTTTTATCTACATTTAATGTTCCATGCATGTGTCCAAAGATTCGATGGGATGAATGAAAAAATTTTGGATGGGAACTAAACAGGGCCTAAAGCAAATTGAAGAGGATATACAGTCTACTGATGGTACTAGAAGCGTGGACTTAGACCATAGGATGGTACCCCCGGTTAAACTCTATATACCTTGGTTACTGATTCTTGGACCCGAAGCAACACAAGAGATCATCAGACGAAACTTGAGCTTCATATGGCTTCAGCTTCACCTGTTGTTACACTGTTCATGTCACTGTAGAAATTAATTCCATTTCGCAAAACCAAGCAAAGGCCCCTTAGACGCGGAAACTCCACAGGAATAAAATAGATATTTCACAGGAACAATTCATTTTTACAGAAAAATACAGGAATTAAAATAAAAATCCTGCATTCAAAAATAGACCTCAATTGTTAGCTAATTTGTTGTGAGAGAAAACACTGCTAAATGGCTAGCAGATTCGGCGGATAAGTTCAAGCGAACAAGCTGCATATTCTTCAAACCAAACAGCCTTTAAAGATGTACGTAAGGTAACTAGATATAATATGGCACTCCTATTTCCAAACAGCCAGGCGCTCAATCAGGTTCCTACAAACAAAGTCTATCTTGTTTAAATGGGGATAAAGCCTCACTCCAGAACCTGTCAAAAATTTCATCAGACTCCCTCGCTGCAGAAATGTCGTTACGAAGATCAAATGCCAAAAACCATGAAGCACCCCTATAATCTGCTCCATGACAATAACAAAGAACACACCGATGCTATACTTTTAATCTAACTCCTTTTTGTGAATTTGTGGTTTTCTCAGGATAGTAACTGTGCTGACTAGTGACTCCAGCACCCCCCGCCTTTGTGATCTCTATTGCCATGGGCTCTTCTTTCCACCAGTTTTCCGCATAGAACTTGTTTTTGAACTCTGGTAAAGAAGTGAGGTAAAAAGAAAAGGTTTAATATGCAGATGTTTCAATATGCTTATATCCAAGCAAATTTTGTTGTCTGACTCACAGATTTAAATTTCAGTTTCCCTCTGACTCTGTTCTTCTGAGGTTTCAGTTTGTAAATCCGAACCATCCAATGATGGGTTGTGAAAACCTGCATTCAGTTGCATGGAAACACAAGGAATGCATTATTCAAGCAATAGGGGATTTTTCACGTCCAAATTGGGGGAAAAAAAGAATAAAAGCACTCCACCTCCTCAAAATGTGTGAGTTTAAAATGCTTCTTCCCTATTTCATATCTTCTCACTCTATCATAGCCCTTACCATCAGTTTCAACGAACCTGCGAACATTGGAAAACAAGGTTACACTTCATTCACAAATGTGTCAATTGGGCACAGTATAATAACTTTGATGTGTCACAGACCTGTAATAGCAAAGCTTGTACATGAGGGAATTCAACATGGTTGGGGTGCCATGAGCATCAACGCGGTAGTTGCCATCCTTCTAGAGAAATAAGATACACAAAACGAAACAACAAATATTTGACAGAGCCTTTTTCATCTCAAGATGTAACCCACCCACCCACAACCAACACACACACCAAAAAAAAAGGCTAGCAACTACTCCCTCTGTTCCAAATAAGATGTGTTGGATTTTCTAGATACATTAATTTTACTATGTATCTAGACATAGTGTATATCTAAGTGTATAGCAAAAGCTATGAATCTGGAAAAGCCAAAACGTCTTATAATTTGGAATGGAGGAAGTAGGAGATAGTACCTGTGGGCCCACAAAGAAAGTTATTTTGGTTTTGTCCTAAGTCAAACAACCCTACGTTTGACTAAGTTTATACAAAAACATGTGCCAAATGATAGGAGCCAGGGTATAGCAGATAGCACAGGTGTTAGCAGTGGGTGATCAGTGGTTGGGGTTTAAACCCCCAATGATGTGGCGGAGCTGTGCTTGCAAGCAAGGGAGAGAGGGAGATGAGAGGCATGCAGCCTTGCTTTATTCTTATCAAACGAATACTCCGGGTACTTATATACCCCAAAGCCTAACAGACTTGAGCTAAGATGCAACAACCAAATCTCCTAACAATTGGGAAACAAGTCAACAACTAATCTCAAGAAACCGGAGCAACCAAAGCCTTGTGTGGCACCCGCGCAGCGGCTTGACGTTCAGCCACGCTTGCGCTTGCGCCGCTGATACGTGATGCCGGTCATGACATCATTAGATTCGTTATGAAATATGTTTTCATAGTAAATCTATTTGGTGCCACAAATATTGATAATCTTCTATATAGACTTGGTCGAACATAAAATGCTTTGACTTAAGACAACCAAAATGTCACTCTTTGAGGGACAGTAGTATTGTCCAGACCTCTCTCTTAATTAACAAATGCGGATCACATTCCTGTTATTGGCAAGGAAATGCAAGAGGCAAGTCCACAACTTACAAGGTAATCTGCTTCCTTTATTTGAGGGAATACACCACCTCCGATTCGAACCATCCAGAGGAACTTATTAATATCATCACTTGGGTAGCCAATAAGCCCTGAAAAAAGAATGATCAGGTTTAGGTGAAGGGCAGCACTTGTTTAAGACAACTGTTTGCTTCTAGAAGCCAAAAATGTAACAACCTCCAAAGATAACGAGCACATATTTGACATCTAAGGAATTGAAGATCTCCCATGCTGCTTTTTCTGGGGATGCCATTGCAGTCCCAACTGTTGCTATGTGTGTGTTATTCCATGTATTATTGTCCACAATAACAGTTCTGTTTGCCATTGCAGTTGTCTGATAACCATAGTCCCACCAAGATGCAACCTGCCAAAATAAATATCATATTTCTGTCAGAATAAACACAGATAGTGTAATAGTAAGCAGCCAGGTATACCTTATCATCTACATCTGTGTTATGGCGCAGCCATCCATAAGCTTCACGGAAATCATCAAAAACATGAAACCCATCATGTGAACGAGATGTTAGCACAATTGAAGGTGCGGAATATGCTTCTGCAGCAGCCCACACACAATGGACCTGCAAAAATGGCATCATTTACTAGCGATGGTCATGTAATCTAACGGGAATGTAGTTTGCAGAAAGAATAGTTCCCTTACTACGTAAAAACCAGAAAGTATGATCAGCAGCATTATGCCCACAGCAGATGGCCCACAAGGCAGTACTAAAAGCTTTTCTTCAGTTCTATGATCAACAGGTGAACTTCCCTCTGAGTCTCTGTCTTTCTTCCGATTTTTCTTGGATGGTTTTTCCTTCGAAACCATTTCTGAGTTGGTAGGAGTATCAGAACTCCCATCCCCTGCCTTGAATTTGATAAAATATCATGTGAGTGGTCGAGTGGATAACCCAATGGGATAAATAGGAAAAAAGACATGAAGAGAACAGTCATACTGTAGAAGATCCATCGTCCAGTGTTGGACGCTGAAATTTCATTGATCTTGTAAGGACACCAAAAGCTTCAGACAGAGCAATCCCAGACAAAATGCATGCAGCAGGAGCAAGGACCAGCATAAGTCGAACCTATCATTGCAATAACATATCGATTGATAAAAATACCAACATTGTACTGCAGTTTGCAAATGTTCCATGTTTAAGGGCTTTACCATTACTCCAGAGAAATACACTGAGGTTACCAAGTACAGGACCAAAAATGAGCTTGCATCAGATAACGGTAAGAAGCATGACTGAAAATTGAGTTAACGCCAATCAGTCAAAAGTCAAAAACATGGTAAAACTAACTAAACTGCTTGTTCAACTAAAAGAAATGGAATACTTACTATGATCCCAGCAGGAACTAAGAAGGCCAGCACATTGATATCCATAAAATAAGAAGGCCAGGTTGGTGGTTGGTGTTCGCTCACACTAGCAATTATAGGGATGTACTTGCTTGCATAGGTTCTATCAGGAGCAAAAGGAAAAGGTGAAGGACAAACAGTCAAAGTGTCAACTTATACAGAAAAAGAAGAAATATTGATTGATTGTATAACAAAAGCTAATAACAGGTTTAGCAGCAACTAGGAAAAACACAGCAGAGGTCCATTTGACAACAAATATACTCTCTTATAAGTATCAGATCTAACTATATGTCTCAGTATATTGCAAATAAATTAAACCACTTAGACTTAGACACATGTGTTGATAAGGAAATGTGGATACTTCACTATAACAAGAGATTATATTAAAAGCTCATCATGCATGCAAAAAACAAGGTGTCACAAACATGTGTGCCTGTAAATATCATTGCACTTTATGTACCAAAGGGGAAACCATAAAGGAGCACTAGTAAACCTCTCTAGCAACTTTAATAATCAAATCTTAAAAGTTTGTGTTCCTAGAGACCAAATCTGACATCTTACTTTGCACAGAACATCAAGAGCTCAACAGTTCAACTAACAATGTCAACTTGATAATACTTACGGATCCAGCAGACTCAAACTGCGACCACTCCAGCCTTTTGTTGGGCTAGATGCAATCAATGCAACGAGTATTGCTGCAACAGCAAAACAAACAGCCCTGCAGGATTTTTGCTGTTAGATGTATCAAGTGGATAGATAGCAGTTCAGAGACCTAAACATGAACAACTGCTTCATTTTGACTCCTGAGGAACAAATCTTTTGCTCAAAATTATGAACCATTAAGAGATAATATTTATTATGCATTTCAACTAGTTCCAACTTCCAAAATCAGAAACTTACAATCCAACTGTAATAACAAATGTCATGGCCACTTTGAACAGTCGAGGAGTTAAAAGTCCTTTGATGTAATAACCCAGAGCAACCACATGGAGGATTATAAACACCTGTTTTTGGAATAACAAAGAGGATAGGGGGAGATGCATTAGCTTGCAGCCAAGGTTTTACTGAAATGGGAAAAACTAGGGAAAAAAAAGGATAACATGTAGGTAGGTCAGGAGTGCAAGTGGGTACCAAATGGTGCTTTCTAGGTCAGCTAGTTTAGTTCATTTCTCTCCCTAAATTAATTATGTGGCATGTCATTCTTATTCATTTTAGCAAGTTTCGGGTTGACCCAATGACTCAAAAGAAGTGCAACTTGCATCCCTAGTAGAGTAGTAGACACACAATGAACATACCAGAAATGATGCAAAGTGCTCTGACGTCATTACTGCATTAAAACCAACAACAGGTACCAATGCTGCTAGAAGTGTTCCAAGCACAATCTGCATTGTGTTTACCGGTATGAAAAATTATCTATTTGCTTGTACAAAAGATTTTATATGACAATAAACCTACGGACTTACAAGGGGAGCATAAGCAATATAAAGTCGTGAAGAGTAACGACCAGTCACAATACACAAGAGAACATGCATCGGGATAAGATTGATGATGAATGTGTAGCCTCCCCAAGAACAAACCTGAAAGGAGAAATACAGTAGTGTATCTTGGATACATGGTCTATACCAGTTACTACAAATATAAAAAAAATGGAAATAAAAATACCATGTAGAAGTACGAGAGAGCATTAAGCGTCGCATAAAAGAGTGATCCAGTGTTTAGTGTCTGCAAAATCATTTAGTACATGTTTAAAGTAGCCAAGAGATACTTCAGAGAGAGAAAGGAACAGAGGGAAAACTTTGAGATCACTCACCTTTACATATAGATAGAACGTGAATATTAAAGCAAATATAGCTACAGCTTCATTATCGTAGCTGCCAGCAACAGATCTTGAGATGTATGATGGGACCTGCATATTGGCAGGGAGTGATGAGTAGGTTCTTTATTAAGTGACATTTACAAGATAGGATCAAGGGTATACTGCTAAACATCTAAAAAGGCTGAAAACCTATTAGAAGGCCTTGCTTTTTTACATTCATATATGGAAAAGGCTGGTGTTAAACATCATATTAAATGAAGGAAACCAATATCCCGCACATAAAAACCCAATTCGTAACATGATTGTCACCAGTAAGAAATTTTCATCATTCACCAATCAGTGAACAAAGCTCAGAAGTTAGCTTTCCTTCAGGTCTCAGCTCACCATTTTGGTTTTTCTGATTAACAGAACAGTGAGCCTTTTACATGCCGGGAATATATCTACTTGTCAATGATAGGCAACACTATTTGGGATGAACGAGAAAAACCAAAGGCCAAAGCAGCTCCTTCAAATGTTTCGAACATAGAAGCTCAGAAGTGGTTCGATAATAGTTTCTTTTTCTTTAGTTCCTTCAAATTTAACCACAAAACAATCATACCAATGTGAATGCAGAACTGCTCAAGGAGAGACCATATTGAGCATAAGCAAACAAGGACTTGCAATGAAAATGGGTTGTTCAGATCATAACAACTAGAACAATAAAGTGCCAAGACTTCAGCTGTTACGCTCAAAGACAGACAATATTGGCAAAGCTAGCATATCCTTATCTAATTGCCTCATACTTGATGAGCCCCAAAAGATAGAAGAGCAGAAAAAAAATATATAAATCAAGCAAAGTATCAAGCATCTAGTATTTTTCAGAAAAAAAAAATACATAGTCAATATAACAATTACCATTGCTAGAATAGTTGCTGCCATCAAACCAGCCCCAGGGTCCTTTGTTTCCTGGAGAAACAATAGTGAGATTACTAAAGAACTTCAGTAATCCAGATTAAGAACATGGGTTTTTAATAATAAGAAAACAACCTTGGTTAATAGGTAAGTTGCCCAGGACGCATTGACTGAGAAAATTGGAGCAGTGAAGACACAGACAGTCTCCACTGACAATGGGATGTTCAGGGAATTCAGCAGCCTATGCCAACCAAACAATTGAGTCATGCTAACAGTAGTCAAAATCTACCCAATGAAGCATTCCTCCAATAGTATGCATTGGCAGTGCAATATTTCACATACCACCATATTGTACCAGCAGTAAGTGTCAAACCAGGATAAACAGTGCCGCCAATAACACGCCCAAGAGGATACCTAAATGCAGGTGACAGTGAGCATAGAAATAACTGGAAAACAAGGATAAATTCAAGTTTTCTTGGAAATCTTACCATGTTCGGTCATCAAACCAGTTCCAGAATTCATATATGCCATTCTTTGACAAGAACTGAAACGAGGGGGAAATTACAATGAATCAAAATTTAAGTGCATTGCACAACTGCTTCTGAAACATTAAGACATAGCAAAGCACTTGTGCACAAATCCAAGCAGCAAATGTACATTGAAAACATCCCTGCCATTTATTCACCCAAATGTTGGGATCATTCAATACATCCACATGTCACCTGAGACTATACAGCCATATATTACAACAAACAATTTGCAAAGAAGTCTAGGGATGCAAGTGGTACCCAGTGTTTTCTGGGTCAGCTAATAAACTAAATACAGTGGCAATGTCATTTTCTAAATTAATTGCATAGCAAGTTTTGGGTCAGACCTAGTGACCCAAAAGAAATGGAGCTCGTCGCATCCCTACTGAAGTCCCTAACCCCATAACTCGTTGAAGAGAACATAAAATTGCCTCCTAAGCGAACGCAACACCTAAACCCTGATGCATCCCAATAAGGCAATAATGGACAAACACACAGGCGCCACGCGGGGGGGGGGGGGGGGGGGGGGGGGGGGATACCTGGGTGACGCGGTAATTGAAGTAGGGATCGAACTCGTGGATGACGCTTTCGTACTTGATCACCTGCGGCGCTCAAGGACCAGTAAGACAGGCACGGGTCCGGGCAAACCGAATCCTCAATTCCCAAAAGGATCTAAAATGGAAAGTTCGGGTCGATCTTACAGAGAATAGTCGGATGGAGAAGGCGAGGACGCCGATGAGAAGGAGGGTGAAGGTGCACAGCACTCCGCCGAAGGCATTCCGGAGGCGATCTACGCTTCCGCTTGAGGCCACAGAGGACTGGGGCTCCGGCATTGCTGTTGAGAAGCAGAGTTTTGGGGCGGCGGAGGCCCGGGAGCCGGAGGTTTATCGAACTTTTTCGTGTTTGGACCTTGCGGTGGCGTGCACTTTGGACTGGGAGAAGAGTCGGCAATCACCGGTCCTAGCGCTCGGACACGAGCGCAGCACCCCAGCAGCGTTCGTACACGCCTCGAGGACGAAGTGGCAGCATAGGAACAAAAGTTTAGAGCAGTGTCGCCAGGCCTAGTTGTGAAAAATTTTGTGCTTGTCTACTGTAGTATTTTTATTTATATTTAATAATTATTATTTAATTATAAACTAGAAATCTTGAAATTTTTTGATAGATTCTAAAAACTAAACAAGGCCTAAAGACTACAGGATTTTTTAGTGGCTTAAAAAGAATTTCGATCTTTATAATAGTTCACAAGAGACTCGTTTTCTTATAGTTGCCAAATCTTAACGATTGTTGGAATCACTATAGTATTTTTCTTTAAATAGACTGGAGATTTGTATGCAAGCAATCTTGATGTTTTAGGATTTTTAGGATAGATTAGTGCTCAATAAAGATTACACATATAATTGTCCAAGATCTAAAATATCAAAGTTTTATGAAACAGAGATTACATAATATCTTTATTTGGTCAAAAATCTCCATCCATCCTGCTTCATTTTACAATTTAGAGAGGTATCATTCTGTTTCTATCCTAATGTATTATTACGGGGAAAAGGACACTAATTTTTATGTCGCACGGCCTACTAGCTATTAGGAGTTTAGGAGAACAATGATAGTGCACATGCCGCTAACTATGGGTGTGTTTGGTTCCCTGGTCTAGGCCTTAGTCAGGCTTCCATAATACAACTTGGACTCGTTTGGTTCCTGTTTGGTCTGGTAGACAGGCTTCCACAAGCCCATTCCATACGGATTGAGTGGCTTGCAGGAAACGTCCGATTCGGACATTCTCGCGGAGCCTGGCTTGGCCAGGGGCAAGTGACTGTTCTCGTCACCTTCGGTCGGCGAGCCAGGCTCCTCCTGAAGACCCAGCCGGCGAGCCTCCTCCTCCTCCACCCCACCGGCCGGCAAGCCCTTCTCCTCCATCTCACCCCATTGCACCGAGCGGCGAGCTCCAGATCTAGCCCGCGCCTGGAGCAAGGTGGGCAGCGTGGTGTCCCTCCCCATCTGCCCCGCCTCCCAGATCCGGAGCCGTGACTGGCCCGTCGTCCGCACCCGCCTCTACCGTGGCAAGTACGCCGAGTGCGCCCATCATCTTCCCAGAGCCATGACGGTGAGTGCGCCTGGAGCAAGGTGGGCGCCATGGCCAGGGTCCTAGAGCGAGAGCCATGGCCAGGGGTCCTCAAGCCCGCGCCATGGCCAGGAGTTCATCAAGCAGTAGCCATGGCCCGAGGCAGAGCTCGTCTGCAACATCTGCATCATCGGCGAGGCAGAGCTCGTCTGCTACAGTGCGGTGGACATTCTAGTGCTCACAAACTGTTCAATGTAATGCCTCAAAAAGGTAAAGATAGCAGAACAAGGAAGAGGTGATTGTATTCAAGCTAACCAAACAACCAAACATGATCAAAGCAATCTAGGCTTAGCTACGGCAAGTAAACCAAACAAGTGCCTCTTGCATTAGGAGAGTCAGGCTTAGGGTACACTGGCTTAGTTGACTAGTCAGGCCAAGTTGAAAACGTGAACCAGAACACACGTCGCGTCCTATGATAGAAAAAAAAGACAATATGTGGCACGTGAAATTAACCTTAACATGCCATGAGAATGGAAACTCACCAACACTCGTCGTTGCGAACATTGGCAGTAGACATTGGGACTGAAAATCCAGAACGCTAGTTACATGCTCCTAACATGAGTTGCATTGTTCTACGCAAAATGAAAGGTGGTTGTTTTGTATCCACCCTTCGTAGCCATCCTGGAGAAGGCTTCAGAGAATTAACGAAAAGGGTTATAGTGTTTATATTCTTTTCTCAGAAAAGATGCATCGATGAAGACATTATGTTTTCAAACAACATGCCAATACTTTCTTTCCTTCAAAGTTCAAAATACAGCGCTCAGCAAGCTGCGTGCATTGGCAACACAAATGCAAGAGTACAATGTGTGATACATCTATTGAACTGCTCTGCCAGAGCAGACCTACGATCAATCTTTTCTCAAACCTGATCATTTGAATTGCCAGGAGGCCCCAAGCAACATGAACATGGTCACAATCCACTAGCAAACTGAATGTCATACTCCTGTGCTAAAATGTGCTTGGATTACGGGTCTCCAAGAATGGCACGTGCCAGATTTGATGCCAAAGCCAATCTCACAGAGCTTATCGCATGGCTTGGTAGGTGATTACTGGAAAAATCAGGGCGCAGCTTGGCCATTGATAGCTCTTGTAGCTTGTTGAGCAACAATGTCGTCTCAGCAACATTCATAAGAGGGCAGAGTTTGCTATTAAGTAGCTCCACCTGGACAAAGTGGTGACAGAGTTACAGAATAGATTTGGTTCTGTGGTCTGGATACAACTGGTACTGGCATCCTAACTTCCTAAGCCAACACAGAAATAATAAGTTACCGAGTCATGTAGAAGAGGTAGCCAGAAACGTTGCGGTGTGGATGGGTTTTTCATAAGCTGCAAAGAAACACATTTATATGGTCAGGAGACTGGAGACAATAGACTATTGACATCATCCAAGGTACAATCCTGTACTGATAGTTTCAAACTGAATTTCCAGATCCTCTTTTTTCTCAAGGTCTGGGGGCCTGAAGTCTTGATATGGGTTTTTTTAAAGAGATGGCAGGAGCTCTACTTTCAATTAAGATAGAAAAAGAGTTTACACGCAGTATGGAAAAAACAAAAAAAGGAGGACACTTCACAGCCCCCCACGAAGTGTTGATATATAGAGTTAAAAAAAACATAACTGATATGTTAGAACTTCACCTGTATTAAAAAATCCACAGTTTGTCGAGCAGCCTCACCACACCTTCTGTCTAGAGCTTGTTGCAGAGACCTCTTGAAATCCCGGTACCTTGGCACAATCATATATTCATATATCCTAAGCTGACATTCAACATTGTCATGTAGAGAGACAATCAGACAAATTTGATGGACAAAGAAATACCTGTGAAGGAACTCAAGACCGCCTGCACTACCAATGTCAGAACCAAGGAGCTCGAGCAGTCCTTCCCATTGCTGAAATTGTAAAATTGTTATTAGTTGAAGGGGATTACTCTTCCTTTTGATCACTGTTACTAGGTTACTATTGCACAGAAAATCAGTTGCCAATTACATCTGAGGAATTTAGAAAGAAAAAAAGAAACCTTAAAACTATCATCTGTCACTGACTTCCCAATGTGTTCGAACAACTGTTGAGCAATTCTGTCAAGGCAAATTTTATCATGAGCTTGCTGGAACCAGTATACACCAGTTCCTTTTCGTCCATGCTTCCAATGATAAATGCCAGCAATCTAAAAGACAAACAAACAGTTATTAGACATGAATCCTTAGTTTAAGCTAACGTTGAGTTCAGTTGAGAACAATGGAAAATGAAAGCTACATGTGGAAGTTTGAATAAGCAACATGCAAAACACAAGATGAATCCATGTTTACCTTCATGATGATTGTACTAACATTCTCCAGTTCGTACAATCGGCAAATTTCCAAAGTCTGCCCACAGAAATAAGGATTAGACAATAAAAGTGGGTCTGAGTCTGAGACACTCAAAGTTGGTGCAGAATTAAAATGCATGGTACCTTGAGTACTAGGCAATTATCTTGTATGGGTTGCTTGAGAAGTAGAATCTCCAAGAGTCCTAGGCCTTGGTTTAGACATGAGGACAGATAAGTAGGCGCAATCTTTGAACCCAAACATGCAAGATAGCCAAGATAAATGTTGTCAAAAGGAGATATTTTTGCTATCACAAACAAACGACCACACAAATTTAAAAGTTTCTCATACCAAAAATAAAACAGACTAATATAGCAAATCAAAGGCATATGCACATATAAATATTTAGCAAAACATATAAAATAGTTCCTATTTGGCCTCGGCATTTACCATTAGATGGATCCATGCTTCAGTAAGCCAGCCAAGAGGTAAAAGGGAAAAAGAGATCTCAAGGGAGTATAAATAAACAGATCAAAAGGCATCAAGAACTGAAATGAGAGTAAAAAGGAAATAATCAGGGGCGGATATGGTCCTAGGACCACTAGGACCACAGCCCTAGGCTTGGCCCAAAATACTTCTTATACTACATGTGAACTTTTGGCCCAATCTGAAGTAACCCTGGGCTGTTGGCCCAAATTCTTACTCTGGTCCAGACAGAGGAGAAAGCAGGAGCTCCTCAACACCTGACCCTGACTCTGGAAGTCAGCGTGCATCGGCGTGCACCAGCGCCACAGTCCGACTTGGCGACTTGACTCCCATCCCTGTTCGGCCGTTCCTCTCCCTGTCCGGCAGGCTGCTGCAGTGCTGCTTAACCCTAGCCACTGTCGTCTGCTGCCACGCCGTCCATCGTATCACCGCCAGCCGACAACTCAGCAAAAGGGGTTGCAGCAACCTGTCGCCACAAGGTCCTCTGCGCTAGCCACTAGAGGTTGCCCACAGCTCCGCGCTCCATGGTTGGAGGCACGTTGGGCGGCCGCCTAGCCAGCGAGCCGGCAACTAGCGTGCCTCTGTGCTGTGTGACCCCTTCCCGTCTGCAAGACTGCAGAGTAATAGGGGTACACTGCACAAGGAATACATTACAGCAGGTTGTTCTCTAATTCGATTGATCCAAGCCTCCAACCAAATATGAAATAACCCAATCTCCCATTCCAATTTTCCATGGTTCCATTGCTCAATATTTGTGTTTTTGTAGGATGTAGCAACTAGCAGTCAGTTGTTTTACTTTGTTTTTCTTTTGCATTCCGTAAAATTACACGATGGAAACTTACAAAAACATTGAAATCCTTTTTTTCTCTTGGTCCTAGACTCCTACGCCTATTATACAACCAAGTCAATCTTTTGTTTCTGTATAAGTACAAATGTGCAATGAGAACAGATAATGGAAATGCCGTGCAACTAGAATCTGTTGTACAATTACATGTGGAACCAAGATACATGCACTAAATTATGTATTTTATTGTTCGCCTTTGTGAACGAATTAATATGCGGATCAGGTTTCAAATTTGTGGGTGCTTAACTACTGGCCCTAGGCTTGGAAATTCACCAGCTCCACCACTGGAAATAATCCCAGTTAAATAATGCATGCATGCAATTCATGCAGTTGCTAGTTCAAGGAGTGCATGGCTAATGCCTAATAAAAATACATAGAACTAAACTAATTAGTTGGTGGTGTACTAGGGTTACTATGTTACATAACTAACCTGCCAAGTTAAAGAATGAGAACACAAAACTTGAGCATAGACTAGCCGGTGCAGTTCCTCTATGCTTATACCACCTAAGTTAGGTCTCTCTTCATGCAACATAACATCCGCATAGTCATTATCAGCTGTCAGAAGTTCCATAGCATGTGTGACCAGCCTGCAGGTACAAATGCCCAAATCAGTTAGGACAGTGTTTCAATGAATAGAAATTAGCAAATTGTCCATCTTACCAAGGGCCAAAATTTTTTGTGCATTCTGCCAAGACAACCTAATCATGGAAAAGATGTTATTCGCACAAGAAATAAGAATGTATAAGAAGTCCAAGGACATAGATAGAGGATGAATTCATGTTCTAACCTCTGTATTTTCTGAAAGGACACCAAGAATGAGGCCTGTTAATCCATTAGTGCTAGAGGATGGCTTAAGCTGTATGCATTTCTGTGCTAAATGGTGCATCCCTTCAAAACCCTGACAAGATGTATATTTTATTATGATGTAAGATGTCAATTTTTCAAATGCATACTTCCTTCAGAAAAACTTAAACAAAGGTATGGACTATTGAACTATATACTGAAAGCGTCTCCTAACAACCCTTTGAAGTGTTTTATTGGGCTTTCATTTCTGCTGAAGTGGAGTTTGTAGCTCAAGCAACACGACCACGACAAGCTGAAGGTGGTCAAGAGGAGGACAATGAACTGGATGAAAAACTTCACTCCAACCAACTACCTGATGTCAGACACCGTCAAAATCTAAAGAAATCTGTAACAGTATAGCTGCCTTGGCCTCACGTTTACTTTTGGATGGTAAACTGGTATGCCCAGCACCTAAATTGGAAACGCTTGCTTTGTATAAGAGCAAAGGGTTCTCTTTCCAACAAAAACAAATAGAAAAAAAAACTACATACTGAAAATTAATTGTTTGCGTGAGAAAAGGAAGAAATTGGAGGGCTAAGAGAATCCAAGACCCCACAAAAAAACATCTGCTATCATTATGCATATCATTGTGCAATGCAGTTCAAATTAATAGCAGGTTGTATGCACATTGATTTAGAGAAGAGAAGATGGTTAAAAAACAGTATCTGGGTTCATATGGTGGGTCCAGGATTTCAAATAAATGATCCCACGAGCAAGCAGGTGTTTTAATAATAGTAATCTTGACATGGATATTTCTTTCAGGGAGAACCAATTGAAACCTTTTCAGTAGTAAGGAGAAAAGGCCCATGATACATTTATACTTGAGAATTGGTCATTAAGTGATGCAATCATCAGCTATTAACAACTTAATCAAGCAGAAGAACCACAAAGCGCTATAGATTATACAAGAGAACTAACCACTGTAAATGGTTTTATATAAAGAAAATGAGAAGCAAACAGCTCCAGCCAATGGTAAGTAGCATCAGTGAGTTCGTTTATGTTCCCCATCATAATATGAAGCAAATTCTTCAAACCATCACGGGTTTTTTGGTGGCCACACTGGATCCAAAATGCACTGCACTCCAGTTTAGTTACTTGACCTCGCCACTTTTCCCATGCCTGAAAATATAGATACCTTAGCAAAAGCTTTCCACTGATTTGATTATAAGCCTTACAAACATGCACAAAGAGGACTTCCAATTTCAAAATATGCACATAGAAGGCACCTGAAGGATGCCACACATATTTGGACCATTTAGAAATTAGAAGAATCAATATTATATTTTATACAAAGAAAATTGTGCCTTTCACGTTTTCTTTTTCATTTTGAAAAAATAATCTCAGAAAGTAGATAGAGATTGTGCAGCAAAGCAGCCATATCATTCACAACAACGAACAATCAGATGATAGAATCATATGGTGTGCACTGAGAACTTCAATCTGCAATAGTGCCCACTGCCAACAGTCATTATGGTGATTATACAAAGTCATAGCTGTGAAGCATCTAGGTTCCAGCATGCAGTGCAAAACTAATAACAGAGAAGAAGAATAAAAATGAGCCAATCAACTTTTGTAGGAATTCTTCATTGATATGAAATAATAATAATGTTTTGTTAATGGCACAGAATTTAAAACCAAGTGATAGCTCAGTTGGTAGAGCCTCCATTTTAGAGGCTAACCACCCAGGCTCAAACCTGGTTGCTCACAGGTGGTCAAGTTTTTTTTTTTTGACAGCGCAGAACTAGTACAATCATACAATATCCCTAATTCAAGGGAACCCAAGGAGACAGAAGATGATAGTTGCTTCAAGAGACCATTTTATAAGACAAACCTTGATAAAATCAGGTCTTGTTTTGCAGCACTGACCTAATTTACCAGATGGCAAATTTGGTCTCAAGCGGGGCATCGTTGATACAAGAACAGCAACAGCCTCGACCAATCCATTTTCTGTCTGGTAACCAAAGGAAGAAAATTAATTATTTTAGGAAACCAGGTATATATAAAATCGACTGACAACATAACATGGTGGCACATGGCCAAAGCTACAGCCTCAAATAAACTCCTGAAGAAAATGCATACAAGTAAAAGAACTAAAGTACTAACATTAAGCTAAAGCACATTACACCGTAGCACAGTTACATTTTCATGGAATCTTACTTGCAAAATAAATGAATTCAAGCATAAAAGGAAAGAAACAATCAAATCTAAAATAAACGAGTTAAAGATATCCAATATGAGTCCTCATAATATGAGTTCCCACCTAAATTTAAGTTCAAACAGATCCATTCTGCCATTCCGTGTTTCCACTTTCATCTTCACAACAGTCATACAAAAACAAGATCCACGTCAGAGTCTTATGTGCTACTGTTCCCACTCAACCCAAATTGGCCTGATTTATAAGAAATTATTCACTACACAACCAGCACTTAAATTAATTCTATTTGTTGCAGCAGGCGAACCATTTTAACAGTTCAGACTTCAGACTCCACGATAAAATGGCATGGAGCAAAACAAAACATAATTCTGCATTTCTATTATTGTACATTTGGACACAGCCTTGCAGTTTACATGCAGAGTAATTATTAAAGACAACAAATTCTACAAACACAAAAGAATAATAAAATATCTAGAACCCTAAGAGATCATATGATATTTTATTTGCAAGACAAATGATAAGCTAATAAAAGAAGAAGTAAAAATAAGCTCAAAGAAACCAGCAAAAATAACTGAAATACCTCACGGTTATCCATCTGATCTAATTGGTACGATCCATGAAACCGTAGCATATTCACCTACATGAAGAAAAACTTCAGACAGGAAGCATCTAACAAAAGCACCAACTTGTCAGAAAAATGAAGAAAACAGACATACCACAATATCAAGCCATCCAACTGAAAGTGCTGCTGACAAACCATTCCAGTAATCAGGATCATCTTCAACAATCTACAAAATGATCTCTCATGATGTGTTTAACTTTAACCTCATCAACAGAAGGACATCAAGGATTGGAAGTAATGCATATGAATAGTAGTAGATAGTAAAACAGAATATCAATCGCATGATGGGATAGCCACATAAATACAGGATACTGGGAGTCTGTATAAGCAAAACAGCAGATCACATGATTGGAAGATGCTAGTCATACTGAAACCAACCTGCAAGTTAATGAGTTTTTTCTGGAAATTGCTGAGCTTAGAGTACACCGTGCTCGCCATCGTTGACAACAGGCTGTCAAAATCCTAAAACCACAGGAAGTAGAATGAGAGAGCCATCCATGGACAGTGCACCAGTTAAGTGTAAGCAAATGGAACGAGAAAATGGTTAAAAGAAAGAGTATTACGGCTAACCAATCAACAAGACGCTCAGGAAGCCAGCCTTGCAAATGTTTATCAACATAGAATATCTCCAACAACTCCCAAGCAGCCCTTAAACTTGTCGGTTTTTCCCTAACCTTTAAAGTGTTTTTTTAACAGGGGAGAGAAAACATTTGAAGTTTAACTAAATCAAGTAAGAATTGATCCAGATCACCAGTAATAGAATATAAAACAGCATAACACATAGATATAGACACCTTAAGAATTGTCTTGGGGTCTTCAATCATGAAAACAGGAGGGTCTGGGTTCCCAAGGAGATTGCCAATGGTTTTGCTGTATTCAAGCACATATTGCCACCTAATGAAACACCACTAAGATTAAACAGCAGCACAACTTACAGTGTAACATAATACTATTCAGCAAAATGAACAACTCATATCTTTGCTTTAAGGAGTTTTGACCATATTTTTACTGGTGCAAACACGTGCATCATGTTATGGATCAGACAGCTGACAAAAACACTACTGCTTTATTACATCACATTTTGGTAAAGTCAAAGTTGCTTAGCAAATTTCTGCTTTAAGGATCCTGTGGCGTTAAGCCGATATGTTACATTGAACCATACAAGGAGATAATTACTAAGTATAGGCAGTAACCAAATTAATCACTAATCATAAGCATGTAATAGTGTATATATAAAGCCTCGAAATAGAGTTCACCATTCTGCATGATCGGGGACTGAGGGCAAGTGCGACATAGTAGCAGCATCTGCGAGGGTGTTCTTCCTGCTCTGCAGCAGCGCGAAGGCCGGCACCGACCCGTACTCGATCCGCCGCATCTCCGCCTCGTCAATTTTCTCCTCGGCCTCCGAGCCACCGTCGCCGAGATTCACCTCCACCACACTCCCAACGACCTCCTCTGTGCCGCCGCCACCTTCCGAATTCGGCGGGCGGAGGCACGCGACCTGCAGAAGGTTGCCGCTGGACCAGGAGACGTAGATGCGGAAGATGGGCGGCGGCACGCCGTGGCGGATTGGCCGCACGGGTGGCGCCCCTTGGCCAGGCTCCCCTGTAAAAGGTACGATTGCGCCGACACCGTCCGTCGGCATACCAGGCATCCTCGTCGCCGGCGAGGAGGCGAGGACGGACTAGGGTTTTGGAGGGGTAAGACAGGAAGCGGGAATTTTGTGTGAACGTCTATCGTTGCGCTTGTCGGCCGCCGGTGCCTGCCTACCCTTCCCAAGGTTTGTGAATGGTGTTGTAAAAAAATGTGAACGGTGGATTGGGGTCGAGTGGTCGACTCAGGCTTGACAAATATTATCTAATCATGAATTAACTAGAATTAAAAGATTCGTCTCGTGATTTCCAGCTAAACTGTGTAATTAGTTTTTGTTTTCGTCTATATTTAATGTTTCATGCATGTGCCACAAGATTCGATGTGACGGGAAATCTTAAAAACTTTTTAGTTTTTAGGGTGAACTAAACAAGGCCTCGGAAGGAGAGACCGAGAGACGAGAGCTGCAGAGTTTTTTTTATAAAAAAATAGATTAAATAATAGTCTTTGCAGTATAGATGATCACACAGACAAACACTCAACAAAAGACCTGAGAACATATGTCCAACAAACGACGGCCAACATTCATGTAGGCGGAGTTGAGAAACTTCTTCTTTCTGGTGTCTTTCTTCTTCTTTCTACCACCGAAGAATGAGAAAGACTGATATAAACTTATTGTCTCTAGTCCTTCATCATGGCCAGATCTAACCACAATAAAATAGAGAAGACAATGGAGAAAATTATTCCACAGCAGCGAGCTAGCAACACCATCTCCACCTTGAAGTCACCGTCCAGAAATAAAAGCCTCCATGACGTCAAACCGGTGAGGGTGCTCGCGTCGTAGTTGTTGTCTGCATCTTCAACAGAGCTGTCATAGATAAAACGATTCCACCCTACTCTCTCGTCGTCGCCGAAAAGGAGGAAGAGGGAAAAATCCTCAAAACCAAGAAACTTAGCATAGAGAAACTCTAACCCTAAAGATTCATCTACTAAGAAAAACTTATTAAAAATGATGGATCTCCAGTCCATTTGGCCTCCGGTAATATGACGGGTGAGGGAGAAAAAAGGATCAGTGGTGGTAGAGACGAGAGCGTTGGCAACGGCAGCATTGAGTTGGAGACCCTAGCGGCTGCTTTTCTAACGAGAGTTATAGAGCTAGAGGGCGCCGAGTGGGTTGTGGACAGTTGGGATACGGCTTTTGCTAGGACGGTCATGTCCAAATGTCCACGTTCGGACGTTTGTGGTAGCATTGTGCTTACAAATTCACAGGAAAACATTTTAGCAAGAAGTGAAACTGACTATGGTTAGCTAGGCAAAATATGTGTGACACGAACTAAAAAAATGTGTGATATCACCACTAAACTAAGTAAAAATATGAAAGCCAGATTTAAAATATATTACGGTCATTCAAAAAAATAACCCTTCCATATCTACACTGCATGCTCCTATGCAAAAGTTAGAATTCAAACTCGTATTTAGCCCTTCTTTATATATTGTCAGATTCATTTTAATTCACATGTGTTGAGATGGATTGGGATGGAATTTAGTTCAAGTTCCACTTTAATCTACCTCGGCACATATGGATTGATGTAAATCCGACAATAGCCAAACAAGACCCTTAGCTTTCTAGAGAATAATTTATCTTACCACTAATTGGGTTGTCTGATGAAACATAGAAAGGTTATCTTTAGTTATCCTTTGATATGTGTGTTTGACTAACCCAATCTAGACCTATATTTAGAGCTTGTTTGTATCCGCTCATTAGTGAAGCCATAAGCTTTTAGGAGTGAGAGCATTAGCTTGGTTTTGAATTATTGATGAAATATATTGGACTAACCCTATGTGCTAAGTGTGTATTTAAGATAGGTTAAGTGTTGAAGCTAGATAGCACACAAGTGATGGAGGTGGCCAAAAGATGGTGATCAAGTGCTCCATTTAAAAAAAAAAAGAAGAAACAGAAAAACAAAACCCTAAAAAAGATCAAGGCAAAGGTATAAATATGGATTTTGTTTTGTCGGTCAAGACGTAATAGAGTGTGTGATCAGATTTAGAATAGATGATCGTACTATAAAGTGGGGAGCTCTATAAGACAATTCGGTCATTTAATACCAAGAAAACTGTGCATTCCCTATACAACTAGTGCACAAAAGTGAGCAAGCAAAAAATGTTTATGATTTTTTTAAATGCTAACTTGGCTCTAAACATGTTTGTGAAAACATTTGAGAGTTAGCAATGCTTGCAAGGGCTATGTTGGGATGCCGACATGGCCACCATGGTGGCACCAGATGGGTTGGACAGGGTTGCATGGCTGGCATGCGCATCCAAATTTTAGGTTGTATTGTAAGGTACAAGGCATCACCTCATTTTTCCAGAGACTTGGTGTTTCGGGGACTTCGTGAAAATGTCATCGGACAGGATATTGTGCATCGTCAGGACACCACCCTATTTTTCAAGCGAGGGAGGAAAACGAGCAAGTCGCGAGTTTGGGTCACCAGAGGTGTTATCTGGTGCCACTGACACTGACAATGGTGGAAACCTTTTACTATTGAAGTAGTCAGTTGTCCGATGCATAAACTAGCTCAAGAGGGTCGAGTTAGAATTGATGTGTGGGCTATAAACATATGGTGTGGCTAGCCTTGGCCCACCCCATACACATGTGGACACCTCGTGAAGGCAAGAAACATACACCACTCACTTTGATCATTGATTTCATCATTTCAGTGAGATTTGGAGACTAGTGCGTTGCTTAGTGTTCTTGCATCTTGTGGTACTAGTTAAGCATGTTGGGCTAGTGGAATTCTTAATATTCTTGGTGATTCATAACACCCGTTCGGCCCAAAGCCTGTGAGATCATTGAGCGGGTATTGATGATTGTTGTCGGCTCCGATCATGGTGATTGTGAGGGGTGCTTGACCTTAGTCTCTGCCGGAGATCGTAAAAAGGTGCTTCAGTGGATTGCTCATGACATTGAATACCCTCCTTTTGTGTTGGTTCTTACGATGCCCAAGTGTTGAGCTAGGCATGGTGCCTATTAGCGCGTGAGCCACCAAAGTGAGTGCATTGTCACAACGTGGACTAAGTTAACGACAAGCATTCAAATCACACGATAAATCATTGTGTCATCTTGGTATTCATTCGATTGGTTTATCTCTTGCCCGATTTGATATATCATCCGATACTTCACTTGTATTATATTATTTTATATTCATTTTTTTGTGTAGTAGTAGCTTGCGTAACTGGTTGTGTAATGAAGTATCTAGCTGTACTTATCTTGGTAGCACACTAGAATTAGTGACATAGCTCTTGATTGTCATAGAGATAATATCAAAATAGATATTTGGTAGGTGAGTTGTCCTCTTCAAGTAGAGCTAGAGCAAAAATGTTTAACGTCTTATATTTGTCTAACAAATTGCTCTAGTACTTTATGTAAATTTTAATTAGACTATTCAACCCTATCTAGCCATTTAGGATCTTACATGAAACTAAGAGAATTCTTATTATATAAAAATATTTAGCTAGAAAATCATAGAATTTTATTTTGATATAAAGAAATTATCCTTTTGAGCTTCAGCGACAAGCCCGGGCGGTCGCCTGGGGTGGCCAGGCGATGGCTCCGCTTGGATTCACTCTTCTGGACTTTGGACCTCTTTAACTTTAGAGCTAAATTACCCAAATAGGTGGTTTAGTTAGTTCTAAACTTGGCCACCTTATATCAGAGTTTTAGATATCGAAACTAAGTTAAAGTGCTTTAAAGTTTTTAAAGCTCTAAACTTTAGAGGAACTGATTCAATAGGCCTTTTTTAACCTAGGCAACCTTCAAAGAGGCCTTGTTTAAGACCTCTTCAAGGATGGTCGCGTGTTTGGCCCATGCTGGCCAGTTGTTGGACTCAATGGATATGCATGCGAGAGAGGAAGAGTAGGGAAAGGTGACTGCTCGTATAAGGCTTCGAGCTTGGCTCGGCCTAGTCCGTTTGATTTTGTGGTACCGAGAAAACCTACATCTATTGCGAATATTTTTTCTTGGGTTTGACCTAGATCTAATGGACCTTGAACCAAACATCCAAAAAGAATTGAGTCCAACCCAACTAGTCTCTCTAGGTGGGCAGGAATCTATTACACGACATATATCTATATTTTTCACTCCCTCTACCTATACCTTAATAATAAAAAGACAAAATTTCCGCCGTATTTTTTCTTCCGCCTCTTCCTTTTTTCCACCTCTTCCTCCCCTAATCAGGGCCAGCTTGGTATGGGTTTCGTTGCCAACATACTAGGAGTAGGGAAGTGGACTGAAAAAATATGAGGTTCTAGATGTAAAGATAATAAAGAGAAAAATGTAGGAGGGATTTAATAGTTTTTTGAAATATAACAGGATTCCTAATGCAAAATGTCTAGATCCGAGTGGGCCTTCGTTCTCGACCTAGGTTGAATCCTTGCAGTTGGACCGACTTCGTTGTGGGCTAAATCAAGCCCATGCAAGCCTTTTTTTTCTTTTCTTTTGTTTTCTCTTTTTCTATAAAATATAGATATTGCAGAATTCGCTAAAATCATAGAAAAAATATAAAAATGCTAGACTAGTTTTGCAACATAACTAAATATTTTATAAACCAAAAAATTCGCAGATTATTATGTAATGAAATCTATACAAATGTATGTATATAATTCTTGATGAGGAGTGTCGTATGAAATTTCAAGAGAGTTCTCAATCACTGGTGGATAGGTAAATCCTTGACACATTGACAAAAAATCACGGAGGTTGATGTGATGTATCAAGAAAGCTACAAAGGTCGATATTGAGTTATAGAAATACATGTGTATTATGAAAAGTTAAAGTTATGATATACCTATAGCTATATAATTATGTGCTTGCAATGAAAGGAAAAATATACTAAGGTATATTTCAATTTGATACATATTTAGTAATATATTGTTTTTTATTGTTAGCATTGACTTATACTATGGATTCCATGGTCATCATAAAATAAATTATAAAATGATAAAACATAAATAGATATGTACCGTTGACGTTATCATTTTGCATGAATGCTTGATTTTTTTCTCTCCTTTGTAATACACGGACATATTTGCTAGCATATAACAATAGTAGATAGAATAGAATATAGAATAGCTGTAGATTAGATTGATATATATATATATATAATATTTTATTTCCTTTTTTTTGTAAAAACGAATTTCTAATAGAACTTTAAATGTTTTTTTAGGGAATTTCAACCTATAAAATAAAAAAGTCATTTGAAATTTGAAACACGAGTAAATCCATGGGCCGTCGGGCCGTCGCAGCAAGTCGTATCCCAACTGTCCACAGCCCACTCGGCGCCCACATCATCTCGAGTCGCCTCTAGCTCGATCTCTCCTGTCCTGCGGCCTGCCGCTCTCGTCTCCCGGTCTCTCCTTCTGAGTCGATCCCAATCCCCCAATCACAAACCCTAGGGAAGCCGGTAGGCAGGCACCGGCGGCCGACAAGCGCAACGCCGCGACGGTGCAACCGCGCGGCGGCCATCGCCTAGCGCGAGGCTGCGGGAAGCGGACAGCGGCGACCGCGCGGCCACCGCCGAGCGTGCGAATTCTGCAGCGCGCCAGCGGAACCAGAGCAGGCCGGCAGCATCCGGCGTCTCGGCCTCCCGGGGCCGAGCTCGAGCGCCGAGCGCACGCGTCCGCCAGACGGTGTGTACTAGCAGTGGTTGGGAATACCCAATCACCCAAATCCTGTCTGGCACTGTTCCACTGATAGAATCAGTATGTCCGACGCTGAGCCACCTCCTGGAATGGAGGAGGCCATGCGGACAACCCCGGATGTTGTGCTAGGAGGCTACAAGGATATTGAGGCTATGGAGGGTCAGAAGGATAGCGGAACTTGTTACGGTGAAGGTGGCAATGTTACAGTGGCAGATGAGCTCGGTGGGATTTCTGAAGACCCCAACCAACCAGATGTTGCTAAGGCTGATGAGCCAGAGGAGGGTGCTGATGTAGTGGGGCAAACTATTGACACTAGTGCTGCTGTGGATCTTCTCACAGAGGGTGCTGCTGCTGTGTCATCCTCCACACTGGTGGATGATCTCATGGAGGTTGGCATGCAGACCAAAGAGGTTAGTGCTGCTGTGGATGATCTCATAGAGGTGGGTGCTGCCCTGGTATCATCTGCAGAGGATCGCAAAGCGGTGGCTGCTTGCCTGGTTAATGATGACTGCAATATAGTTTTCACTGGAGGTGTGCATAGGTCGGATGACCAAACTGATCAGGAGTTTGGTGGTGACTCCCTTGACGCTGATGTGGTCGCTCCCTTGGTAAATGATGTACAAGATGACAGTGCAAGGATGTATATGAATGTTGCAGCTAATGATCATGTGCATGCCCAGGATCAGGAAAGCCCACAGTTAGATGTGGCTACAACTCTGTTAAATGAGGTGGACACAGAGCTTGTGGAAGCTGGAGGCCATGTTGTACAGGACTGCACAAATATGGATATGCAGATCCAAACTGGAGATGACAGTGAGGCAGAACGTGTTGGCGCTATTGCTGACACTGCCACAGATGAGGAGGGCAAGCACATGGGTGAAGTTACCACAACCAGAGATGATAGTGAGAAACATGATGGGGCAGTCGGTGTTGATGTGCCTGATGAGAGAATAAAAATGAGTAGGGGTGGACTGTCTGGAGATGATAATGAGCAAAAGGAACTTGCAACAGCTGATGAGGATCGTGTGGAAGAGGAAGGCATGCAGGTGGATGCAGTAAACATTACTGGAGACATGGTTGAGGAAGGCAGAATTGCTGTTGAATACATTGCAGGTGAAGCTGTAAATGACGAGGGTGGTATTGATGTCCTTGAAGAAAAGGCTGCTCAGATAGACAAGGCTGGTAATGATATCCCTGAAGAAGACGGTCTCCAAATGGGGGAAGCTGGCTTGATTGGCAATGATAATGGGCTGAAAGAGGTTGTGACAGCTGAGCACGATGGAGTGGAAGAAAATGCCATACTGTCGGAGGCAGCTGCCACAAATAACGATGATGATGAAGACAACAAAATTGTTGGTGAAGATGTTGCAGAAGCTGTCAATGACATAACTGGTGATGATGTCCCTGAAGAAGAGGCTGCACATATGGATGACGACGATGACGATGATGACGATGAGCCTCCTCCTTTAGTGGCAAAGAAAGGTGGAGGGCGTCGTAAGAGAGGCCGTCCATCTTCCAAGGTACAGGCTGTGGTGAAACCATCTGTAAAGAGGAAGGATGAGGAGGAGGTCTGCTTCATTTGCTTTGATGGCGGTGATCTTGTGATTTGTGATCGTAGGTTTGTGCATCATGGAGTTTCTTTATTTCTTTATTATTATTCCAAAATATGGAAGATCGAACATGTTACAGCTTTGGGTTGATCATGTCTTCATTTATATGTCCTCATTTCAGGGGCTGCCCTAAAGCCTACCATCCTTCTTGTGTTAATCGGGATGATGACTTCTTCAAGTCAAAGGGTCGGTGGAACTGTGGTATGTGCAATAATTTTTGTCTGACCAACCCTTGTTGTTCTTACATGCATTTTTGCATTTGAATCATGTGGACATGCATGATTTCTTCAAGGTACATTTTACAACAATCCTGTAATGTTGGTCGACTCACAGTTTTCTTCTTACTGTCATATCTAACTTAGGAAAATGAAATTAGTGAAACCTGTCTACTATGCTCTTCTCAATTTGTATAACTTGTATGAAATATGGAATTTATAATTTTATAATATAATGATCCTACAACATTGGTCATGATGTGATTTCCCTGTTCTTACTATCATATAGCTTACTTGAAAATGTGTTCTTCTTCGTAAACAGTGAGATTAGTGAAGTATTTGTATATGCTCTTTTTGATTTGTTTAACTCGTATAAATTTTACACTGATCCCGCAACATTGGTCATCACACGATTTCCCTGTTCGTAGTATCAAAGCTTATGTTTGAGAATGTTTTATTTGTTCCTTTTTTCCTGAACCAAGCTCGGCCCCATTTCCATTAATCACTATAGAAATACAGATATTTGAGAACCTACTAGATGATGAAAGAGCTAGGGACAACAAACAGCTGCCACCCTTGTCTGGACCGATGGTCTGCTTCAGTTGTCTGAGAGGAATAGGTGCCCTGCAAAACATGGACTAAAAGCTAATGAAGTAATGATACAACTGACTACCAAACCAACCAAGTTTAACGCTCGACCGGTGCAACACACTCCCTTATACATCACAGGGCACACATCCATACGCAAAGTTCACACATTTGTGACTTGGCAACTCCAGCCGATTGGAGCCACACCATCTTCAGGAAGCTTTCAATACTTGCCTTCACCCCTTCAAGGTGCGTTCTCCAGCTGCAGCATCGCCTGGCCTGAAGAAAGCTGATTCTGCCAGCAATCTTGTGGTGACATGTAGCATGATATTCACCCTCTCAACCATCATCTCCTGAATCTCCGCCAGATACAGACCTGTTCAGTATCACATAAACGCACAAGCATAACAAATGATTTCATGAGGGTGTTTCACCAATTTACCATCAAAGCAAGCCTTATTCCTTGTTTTCCAGATTGCCCAGCAAATTGCAGCAATCCCAAAAGCATGGAACTTGTTACCATTAGCTAACCATTTCTTAGCCCACTTTCAACATTGAGCTAAGTTTTTGGGTCTGTCATCAGCCCCAAGGCTTTGAGCCACAATTATTCAACCATTTTATCCACTGGGCAAACAAAGAGGTGGGTGATTCTTTCCTCCTGATCACAGAACCGATGACTTCTGAGTTCTGAGTGAAAAGCCCTCTATCAGATTTGAACCGATTATGGCTTAACATGGCATTACTCTACTACGGGTTAAAAGAGCTTTTTATTCAATAATTAGCCACTTTCATTTACCATTGTGGGCCTACTGCATAATGTACAATTGTGCATATTACATGTATATATTAATGTACAGAATATATGTATATATTAAGATAGCAGAGGCGATTCGCCTTCGACTTCTTCTTGATCACATTATCCTTAGTTAGCACATCATTGTTTTCCATGGCCATAAGAAGATTTTGATTTTTGCTGGAATTTTTCCTTTCCAAATATATTTAAATGAGGGACCAGCATCATTAACAGTAGAACCATTGTATAATGACTTGTCTGAGAACCTGTAATTCTTTTCCAGTTTCCAGCTTTAACGCATCTTCCCCCGCCTGGAGCTGAAAATTTTGAAATGTCACTACATATCTGCTCCCACTGGATGACTAGAGCCTTAATTCCTTTAAATAACCATATTCTAAACGTTAATTGCATGTCAAAATTCAAGGATTGAGCAACTGTGAGACCTTGTTGTTCACGGAACTGTGAGATCTTGTTATATTGTCCACACAACTGTTGTACTTGAGAATGTTTTATTTGCTCCTGAACATCGACACTAGTGAAATCAGTCTTGATTTGTTTAACTTATATGGATTAGAAAGTATGTTATCTCTTGCTGTATATGAATTAGGAAGTATGTTTAGTTTTTGCGCTGGACACTTTTAGATGCTACCTTACTTCTAAAACCTGATATTTTTCTGTTATTCTGGCTTCTGAAACAAGGACTCAGGGTTTATTTGATCCTATTTACTTTGCTGCCAGGGTGGCACATTTGTAGCAACTGTCAGAAACCTGCCCGCCATATGTGCTACACATGCACCTTTTCATTATGCAAGGCATGCATGAAAGATGCAAAGTTTAGCTGTGTCAGAGAAAATAAGGGCTTTTGTGATACGTGCATGAACACTGTGATGTTGATAGAGAATAGAGAGGAGGCTGCGGACCCAATGGTATCCTTCTTCACATTCTAATTTCCTCAGTCTAGTTATTTTCTTTATATATTATGTTTTTGTATTTCTTTATTTATGGCACTGAGGTCACTGCTTTATTGTTTCATATGATTTTTCCATGCAAATGATTTAGACCAGGCGCGCAAGGTGCTTGGTTTTTGCCACGTTCTCCCAGTATCTGTTCTATAGAAGTGATCCAGTACAATTAAGTTTTTTCTTTTTCTTGAAGTGCAGGAAAACTGTGCATCTTTTATATTAGAGAGAAAAGGGAGGTAAAGTGTCCCATACAAAGCAGCCACTTTAAAGTCCTCTAGGAGGCCGAAGAAGGTTACAAAATAAAAATAAAACCAGGTCTAATTGCCCATAACAAAACAACACTGACCTCAGCAGGGGGCTCACAACCAGCCAGCTACCTAAACCAACCTCTCTACCTGACCATGGCCAGCTCCTGTAGGCTGGAGCTTTGTAGCTCCAGCCAAAGCTCCAGCCAAGCACCAGAGCATTGCCTCCTCTCTGAAGAATTGATGTGCTGATGACAAGGAAGGAGAGGCCCCATCAAAGATTCCTTCTGTTCAAAGTTCCACAATGCCCATGCCCCTGCTACAATTAAGTTGTTGATCCATGCTTGAACTTTTTATTTGATTTGGTCAAATCTAATGGATCAATCCAACTTGTAGGCAATTTGCTGTGTAGTCAGAATTGTGTTTCGGAAATGATGCTAAATAGTTTTATAGCTTGCTACTCTTTAGTCACAAAGAAGTGGTATTTTGGTCATCCATACTGCCCCTAAAATGCAATATTGACTACTATTGCCTCCTGTATATATTGGTCTATATAAAATTCTGGTAGGGCAAATCTCTCCTTTGGGTGTCCAACCTAAAATGCTAGAATAGATAGCAAAAGTATGGAAGGCTTGACTGTGCATGGTTACCAGAGCATCACTTAGTTTTTCCTGGAGTAGACCAAGACAATGTTGGATTGTGTTCCATGCTACAATTTATTCCATTGGCACTAAGTTATTATTGTTTTTTTTTTCTATTCTGCACAGAAATTAAGAGTTCCCCTTTATTTAAGTTTCTTACAGAATTTCTGCATTCAAATGGGACCTTAAATATGTTTGGTGTGTGTTTTGGAAAGAAGAGAGATTTATGCTGCAGCTTGGAAATACTGCAACATACAAAATGTGACTACAGGGGTGCAAGTGTGATACTGTGATTAGATCTTAGTTGAACACTACTTCAAGTTTTAAACTCTACCTGCTATCATACTCAATCATGCATAAATAAATTGCATAAAGAGTTGCAATTGATTAATAAGCCACAGAGAATGGTACCACGCATCATATGATTACAACTGTGGGTAGATAATCCTGGCATTTACCACAACTACTACTCAATCATTTATAGTTGGAAATGTTATTTTGGCAAACCAATAAACATTAGAGGGCTAGAGGCATGTAGTTTCACTGAGTTACAAGCTTTACATGATGCTCAAAGTACTACCCTGTTTTAAATTCTTATTAAACAACATCAGCTATTGTAGTAATTACAACTATTTTGGAAAACTTTCAGGTTGGTTATTGTATGTTTGACCTTGTTCTTTTTTCCTGTTCCTCTATCAATCTAAGCTTATTGTTGGTGTGTATTACTTTCAATCTGTTGTAGTTCATGTTAAGGGTATCCTATTGATTTTACAGTAGTTTTTTTATACTTGTGGAATTTTGTCTTATGAAAATTTGTTTTAACAGGAGGTGGATTTTGATGACAAAAGCAGCTGGTGGTATTTGTTCAAGGACTATTGGTTACATTTGAAGACAAACTTGTCATTGACAGTTGAGGAAATATCGGCAGCCAAGTCTCAAAAGAGTGGAGAATTACCTGATACTAATGACGAAGAAGTTAATTCAGAGAGCTCATCAGGGCGTCATCTAGAAAACAATACACCAAAAAAGAGGGGAAGGAAGCGATCTAAACAAGCTGCCATCGAGGAGGATTCTGAAGGAAAAGAGGGCACTAGGAAATCTACCAAACGAGGCCTGTCAGGAATTCATGATGCTCAGACTTCCTCAGGGAAAAAGGTTAGAAAACTGTCCAGGCGTTCTTTGAGCAGCCAGCATTCATCAAAAGACTCTGAAAGTGTTGGGACATCTACATCCTCAGCTGAAGAAGCCAGCTGGGCTTCTAAGGAGCTCATAAACTTTGTAGCTCATGCGAGAAATGGTGATAAATCTGTGATCAGTCAGTATGACGTTCAACCCCTTTTACTTGACTATATCAAACGGAACAATCTGCGTGATCCTCGTCGGAAAAGCCAGATAATTTGTGATTCTTTGCTCCAAAGTCTCTTCGCAAAAGAACGTGTTGGGCATTTTGAGATGCTTAAGCTTCTTGAATCACATTTTCCCACTAGTGAGGTTTCACCAATTGATGCTGATGAAAATCATGGTGGTGTAGTAGACCCTGATCCTAGTCAGGATGCTGATGGTAACAGTGAAGCTTCAGTTGTTATGAGTTCAGAAAAAAGAAGAAAATCACGTAAGTATGACCTGAGACGTCAGCCTAATCTTGATGACTATGCGGCAATAGATAACCATAACATTGGCTTGATGTACTTACGTCGCAACCTAATGGAAGAATTGATTGGTGATGTCGACACATTTGATGAGAAAGTTGTTGGATCATTTGTGAGAATAAGAATACCTGGTACAGGGCAAAGGCAAGACATTTATAGACTTGTACAAATTGTTGGTAAGGGTTGTTTTACTTCCTAATTTGTATTGTTTGTCTTAACTGCATTATACTAAATTTCCTTCTATTGTTTCCAGGGACTGGAAAATCTGCAGAAAAATATAAATTTGGGAAAAGGACTACTGATATAACGCTAGAGATATTAAACTTAGACAAGCGGGAGGCAGTAACTATTGACATAATCTCAAACCAGGAGTTCACTGAGGTATTTTTCTTCTCAGTTTGAACTTAATAGTTTTAGTAGTATTATACAGTTTACTAAAATCTAGTATAAGGTCATCTTTCACTTTGAGTACTTTTAACTTTAACTGCTGTTGGAAGATCCTTGACCTTGCTACTTGACTTCATGGATACAAACATGCACTTGATTAGTAAATTTGCTACTCTATTTCATTCAAACTTCATGCTTTTTTTTTCTGATTGGCAATCGTTTTTTCTTTTCTAGGAGGAGTGCAAACGCTTGCGTCAAAGCATAAAGTATGGGTTCATTCCAAGACTGACAGTGGTAAAGTTATTATTAACTTAATTATGAGTGTTTCTTGCACATTTTTGTGTTATTTCTGCACTGTTTTCTTTTGTCTAACTATCTTATCTTCCAGGGAGAGGTTCAGGAGAAGGCAAGGGTTCTCCAAACTCTAAAAGTCAATGATGTAAGCAGCTCATCCTAACGAACTATAAAAGTTTTTTGTGGCAGTAATTCTATTTTACTGACTTTACTGCCAATTACAAACTTTTCAGTGGATTGAAAGCGAAAAGATGCGACTTGGGCATCTTCGTGACCGTGCAAGTGATATGGGCCATAGAAAAGAATATCCTTTTTTCATGCATCATTGTTATCATCTATAAAGCAGCATTATACATTGTCAGTATAGTTAATTTCTACTGGTGCTCATGGTCAGTTAATCTGCTTCTGCCACTTCTGTCAGTAGGCTTCACGCTTTTTTTCCCCCTCTGGAAGAAGTTTCTGTGAGGATTGTTCTTTCTTTTTATGTGAATTTGGCTTGTATACCTTAATCAGTATTCACGCTTAGGGAATGTGTAGAGAAGCTGAAATTGCTAAGCACTCCTGAGGAGCGTGCTCGTAGGCTGAATGAAGAACCTGAAATACATGCTGACCCTGCGATGGATCCATATTATGAATCTCCGGAGGAACAGGAGCAGGAAATTGAAAGAAGTATTTTACTCCCTCCCATAGTATCATCTTCTGATATTATTATTACAACTCTGACATGAACTTCCATGATTTTTATTGTACAGGTAGTTTCAATAAGTCCAGAGGTTCTTTCTCGAGGAAAGATGGTAATCTTGTGTCTCCAGGTAAAGGAGATGGTAGAAATGCTGTACAGCGAGATCCAAAAACTAACTGGGAATCTAATCGAAACACATGGGCTGAATCGAGTTCTCATATGGAATCACCCCTTTCACGGAGGTCGACATTTTCTTCTCAAGGCGAAATTGCTGGTTATACAAGTAAATCAGAGAGCCCGAACATTGGTGCACAAACAGTTAAACTGGAAGGCACCACGCGCAGTGCTCCACAAGAGTCACCTGGTGCCTCATCTGGAATTTTAGCTACTAACATAGGTTCAGGGGCAAAAGCTGCATCTGAATCAGTCATTAACGACTCTGAGAAGATCTGGCTGTACATGGATCCTTCTAATAAAATCCAAGGTCCTTTCTCAGTCATACAGCTGCGGAAATGGAACAGCAATGGGTACTTCCCTCCTAGTTTGAAGATATGGAAAGCTAGTGAGAAGCAGGATGATTCCATTCTATTGACTGATGCTTTGGCAGGGAAGTTTGAGAAAGACCTTCCTCCATGGGAACCACCACATGTTAGTTTGTCTCAAATTAACAAAACCTCTCTTGAGCAAAGCACAATAGCTGGTGAACAAACTCCAAAATCAGTAGTTGCAAAGTCTTTCTCAAGTAGTGATCAAAGACATGATTATAGTTCAACAAACCTTGGAACAACCATGGTCCATTCGGGCACACAAGGTTATTATGGGATGCAAAATTCTCATGCAGCAACAGCATACACAAGCCAACAATCTCTTACTGGAAGTTGGAATGCTACGTCAAGTCAGTTTGGGGTTGCAGTAAATCCCGTGGCACCTACCCAGCCTGCCATGGGAAGCTATTCGGGACAAAATATTGTTGCTGCAGAAAATATGGGTCATTTAACTCCTGGAATGGCTCCTGCAACTGCAAATGCAGATTTGACCTCCCAGAACCAAATATTATCTTCTTTACCGCAAACGGATGACAGATTAGCTGATGGCTTTCAATCCAAATCAGGAGAAGATGTTTCACATGGAAGAGTGAGCTCTTCAGCTGAAGGTAGGCCCTTATAAAAGGTTTTCCTGTTTCAGTGAAATCCGTTAATCGCCATTTAGATCCCTCGAGTTGTGCCCAGAACTGTGAAAGTGGAACCAATTTTGTGGGATCTAAATTGGCCTGACTTGTTTAGATCGTAACTCCACTATTTTATGTTAATAGGTGGCGATGCATTTGAGATCTGCAAATTGTAGTACAGAAATGTTTGTATTTGATGTAAACGTTTTTTTTTTGGGTGTCCCTTGCAGCTATCGGACAACTGGGTGCACAGCTTGGACCAACGCAACTGAACACTCAGCAACTTGAAGGTATTAGCTCAATGCTTTGCCTGCTGTTTGTGTCATGTTTGCTTTCCCTTTTGCTTTTAGAAATCACGGATTGTGTTGTTTCCTTTACTTTCAATCACATCCAGTGATTTCATTCTTATTCCTCTGCTCTTACTAAGTGTAAGCCAACCTAACGACATTAATGTTGTATCACCTGCAGACACAAGAAACCAGATGTCATCAACTGATCTCTCCAACTCAATGATGCCATCGCAGATGATGTCAACACCATCTGCTGCATCAGTACAGCCTTCATTGACAACCGTTGCTGGCAGTGATAATCAAAGCAGTGGGTGGGCTGTACCTGCACAAGTGGCGAACACACCTGGCCAATCTCAGATAACTGGAAATATGACCTGGGGAAATACACCTCAGGGTGATGCAAGCTTAGGTTGGGGAATGATGGGACAGAGCAATATGAATATGCCTTGGGTAGCATCAGCTCAAGGTGCTTCAGGCTACATGGGTGTAGCCATGCCAACGCAGCCAAATGCAGTTCCCAACATGGGTTGGTTACCAAATACAGGAAACACCAGCATGAACATGATCTGGACTGCAACTCAAGGCCAAGGGACTCCAAATGCAGCTGCTATGATGGGAGGTCAGATGCAGGGAGTCGCAATGGCCCCTTGGGGCGGTGTTGCAGCAGGAAATGCAAATTCTTTTCCTGCCTGGGGAAACCAACAAGCTGGAAACATGAACCAAAATGTTGGCTGGAGTGCTCCTGTGCAGGGAAATCCGGGTCAGGCAAATAACAACATGAACTGGAATGCACCAAATGGTAATCCTAATTGGAATAATCAGCAGAGGGAGAATGGGGGCAGGCACTCTGGACACCGTGGTGCTTTTAGTGCTGGCGACGCAGGCGGAAGGTCATGGAAGCAACACTCTGGTGGTGATGGGGGGTCAAGAGGACATAGAGTACCTGCAGGTCCACGTGGAGTCTGCTGGACATACCTTGAAAAAGGGAACTGCCGGAAAGTTGACTGCAGATTCGAACATCCAACAAACACAGAGGGATATCCATCCAGGCCTGATCGGCACTACGGTAGGCAGCATTCGGGCAACGAGAGGCGATATGAGAATCACAATGAGAGAAATGATCGACAGTTTGATAGGCAGCCTTCGGATAATGAAAGGCACCATGATAGGCCTGATGACATGCATGGTGGCAGGGATGACGATAGGCATGATGACAGGCAGGCTGATAGGTCTCAGTCAGGAGAGCCGCGTTAGAACTGGTTTCTGTTTCTTACCTTCGTTTTGTTGTATGTGCAGTAGCCAACTAGCATAGTAGCTTCCGTGCATGTTTTGAACTTTATGCCCTGTAGCGAGCTGCATACATGTGCAAATCATCGTGTACAACATTTGTAGTTTAATGCTGTGTGCATCCTAGTTTCGAATTTAATAATTTACTTGAATAAATCGTGTTGTCTGATTTCTGATGTATAGCAGGGGCTACACACCCAGGTTATGGTGGAGGCTATCGAGTGTCTTTTATAAGCTTAAGATTAAGATTGTAAGTGAAAGTGTTTTTTGAAATCTAAAGAAATCCTAATTACTAATGCTCGATCCATGTTTTCGTTGGCAATGGTGCCATTAAGGCATTGAGCTTCGGTGATCAGATAATAATTCTTTTTTTTTTCTTGGCGATGTTGTGGGTGCTGTGTATCGACCCAGCTTGTTTGCCTGCTAAGCATGTGCATCATGAGCTTCTCTAAAGTTTGAGCTGCGTTTGAATTGCTTTCTAAAATTTGAGCTGTGTTGGGATGCTTTTGAATTTGGTTTCAAATAAAAACCTTAGGGCTCCTTTGAATCCACGAATCCCCGCACTCCCGCAGGGATCCTGGCCCAATCCATGGGTGGAAAGAGGCCTGTGGTTTATCCCAGAATAAACACCTTTAGGCCCGCGTAATAACTTTCTTATTATTGCTCGTCTCGCCTAGCTGAGGAAACCTGCATCGAGCCTTGTAGTTGTAGGTTGTGCCGCGGTGGGGCCGCCGCCGGGCCGTTGCCTTGCGCTCGAGCGAACCGCACCGAGCTGCCTCCGGCCTCCGCCCTGCACTCGCTCTGTCCTAGTACCGTGTTTGGTTTGAGGATGACATGGAATGGGTTTGATCCATCCCAGTTTTAGGGTTGGGTTAAACCTATATTCGTGTGTTTGGTTGGGGTTGGAGCGAGCTGGGTTTGGTTGGACCCGTCCCTACGGCTGTTTGGATGCAATTCAAGATGGGTTGGGTTGGCTCAAGAGGGAATATTCACGTGAGATACGGGTTGGACTCGTCCGCCGAAATCTAGCGGACGGAGCCGCTCCCGTCGGGTTGAGTGGGACCCGCGCGGGGACCACGAACGGTGTCAGTTTCCCAATGGTGCCCGTGCCCGAAATCCCGCCGCCACGCCCCACTCCGGCCACCGCCGCGTTCTCGTCGGGGCCGATTTGAGGCCGGAGCACCTCGCCGGGGCCATGGCCGGAGGGCCGAGCGCGAGAGGGCCGCGCGAGCGCCTCCACCTGGGCGCGCGCATGAGCACCGCCCAGCCGCCTCCGCCCGGCCGCGCGCGGGGGAGGGAGGGAGGCGAGGCCGCCTCCGCACGCCTTTACCGTGCCACCGCGCGCCCTCATCGGAGCGGAGGGAGGTGGGTCTTCACGCGCTAGGAGAAGGTTGAAGAAGATAAGGTGGTGGGTGGAAGAAGATAAGGTGGAGAAAAAATAAAAAAAAGAAATAGGTGAGAGCTTGACAGGTGGGGTCCTCACTAACGGTGTTATCATGGTATCCAACCCATGTTTTCAATTTTTTCAACCAAACACTAGACGGGTTGACTCCAAATCCAAAAATCAGAAGGTGCTACTAAACACTGGACGAGTTGGCTCCGTCCCCAAAAACTGGGTTGGATCCAACCCAACCCACCCAACCCTCAACCAAACACACGGTATCATGTTTGGTTTGAGGGATAGATCATCCTAGTTTCTTGTTGTGTGAGGGACCAATTGGGATGGTATGGATGGGCACCGTTACCTCCTGTTATCCGTGGGACTAGCTGACACCATGGGACCTACTTGTCAGCCACTCATGCACATCTTCTTCCTCCTCGGATTCTCTTCTCCCCATCGATCTCCATGGATCTGTGAGCGCAGCTCCTCCTCAGCTGTTGTGCCGCTGCTCGCCCATCTGTGCCGCTTTTTGCCCAGCTCTGCGAGGGCTGGTGTTAGCGCCGCCACAACCGCTTGGGTGCTGGGGATGCAGGGTTGCTGGGGCCAGGGCCTGCCTAGGCGTGGCACTAGGGATGCATGGTCACCGAGGTATGCTGGGGCGCGGGCGTGGGGATGCAGGGCCGTTGGGGGCAGGGCCTAACTCTGCGAGTGTTAGGGAAGCCTGCGTGGAGGCGGGCGGGGGCGAAGCCACATGGAGACGCTGTTCAAGCGAATCTACTTGGTCCCTTTGCTTCGTAGGAGCCATGGGAACTCGAATATTAATGGAATATTTCCTTTTGGGTCCAACCCAACCATCTTCATCCCCAAACCAAACACCCAAGAAAATAGTTCCAACCCATCTAAACCCACTCCGAATAATAGGAGTCAGGTTTTCTCTCTTCTTTTATTTTTCCTCCACTCCATGTGAGCAAAATGCTGAGTATATACTCTTATGAGTTATATCAACTGTATGAGGTGTCCTTGTTGGAGTCTTGGAGGTGCCTTAGAGTCCCAAGTTACTGAACTACTCTTGGCTTAAAAATGGTGGCCAAAGCTGCCAACCGCCGAGCTATTATTGGAAGAAGGTAAATATTGTACCCAAGTTTATCGTGGCCACATTATCCACGCGGTAATAAAACGGAACGAAACGACCAAGGTAAATAATTACGTGAGATCCCTCCTGCTTATGGCAATTGCTACACGTTGATGGCCTTGTACTCCGTCTTATGTAGCGCCACGTAAGATTTTTGTAGATGTGGAAGAAAGAGAGAGTAGTGTAGAGAAAGAGGCTGTTATTTTGCAAAACAACCATCTCATGAGTTCAAATTTAGTACCATGAGACAACTATGTACTATTATATGGGTTGAGTTGTGCAACTCATAAGTTTATTTTTACTCTTTGCATAAATGAACGAATTATGAGTTCCTATGAGACAATTTAAAATATAACCATTGTACATATAATCTATTTAATCGTCTTAAAGTTATGTGACATTACATGTTACTACCGTACCTACGAGACCACAACGATATATTAGCTTGTTTGCTTGAACTTATTTGCTGAATATATCAGTTATTTAGTAGTATTTTTTTCTCACAATAAATTATCAAACGCTACTTTTAACTATAACTTATCGGTCAAACAAACAAGTATATAATTATCTGGAACCTTAATAATGGGACCTAAATTTTTACCGGCTTCCACGTGACCGCGCCTCACAAAATCCACCTGCTTCGTCAGGCGCATTTGTTCGCACGCAGACGTAAGAGACAACAGGAATCTACCGTGCGTCTCGTCCATCGGTCCGTGCATGCACCGTCGCGCGGTAGCTATTGCGATGTTGCAGGGCTCCTTACTGCAACGTAAAGCTCCAGCTCGTGCTGTTGTTACGTGGAGTGATGAAAAGTGGTGTGTCACGTAATCAGCTAGGTACTTAAGTGCCTGCGTGTAATTAAGGGCTGGTTAACTTTTTTTCCACTCTAGATAGAGACGTATACATAACGTTTTCCTTGTGAAATTGGCAGTATTCGATCGAGGTTGCTGTTCAGTCGACGCGCTTATTCATCCCTGCAGGATTTGTGATCATCAGGAAGATGTTTATTCCTGCAGGTTTAATTGTGCGTCAGGAAGATGTTTATTCCCGCAGTTTTTGGAAGGGGAAAAAAATCAAACTGCCGGTGCTTGGGATTTCCAATTATCCTCCCGGCTTTCAAGTTCAAATTCTAGCCGAGCCAGTTGGCGTGTTTTACTGACGACGGAGGGCCGAGGACGGCGTGGTGGCTCAGTGGCTCCCGCTTTATTTACTCCTTAAGAATCGTTCGCTCCGGCTGACCCCTCCCCGGCCCCCTCCTCTCCTCCCGTCCGTCTCTCCGCGCTCCAGCTCCACGCCAATTAAACCCGCCTACTCCCTCCCTCCCGGCCTCTCTCTCTCTCTCTCTCTCTCTCTCTCTCTGTGCGTCATTTCCGTTTCCGTCTCTCCCTCTCCTCGCCCACACGTCCAAAACCGAAGGGAGCAAACGAACAAAACCCGGCCGAGTAACGCAGGAGACGCGCGGACGTTGCGCGCAGAACGACGCGTAGTAGTGCAGCGCTGCAGGCGGCAGGGCAGGGCCAGGCGCGGGGGCAGAGGCAGAGAGCAAGCAGCAGGGCCGGGCCGGGAGGCCGGATACGATGGAGGCGGCAGCGTCGTCAGCCGAGTACGGGTACTACGGCGGAGGCGCGGCGGGCCCACGCGAGAGGAAGACGACCGCGGCGGCGGGGTGCGGGGACCACTTCGTCGTGGACGACCTCCTCGCGCTGCCGTACGACGACGACGACGAGGAGGAAGGCGGCGGGGAGGCGGCGCCGGCAGGCGACGGCGGCGAGGCCCCGCCGCCGTGCCTGCAGCCTGCTGTCGACGCCCGCCACGGAGTCGTAGGCCTCGTCAAGGAGGAGCGCGGCGGCGGCGGCCTCGGGAATTTCTCCGCCGACTCGTCCACCGTCACGGCCCTGGACAGCTGCAGCAACTCCTTCTCTGGGCTAGCCGACGGCGACTTCCCGGGGGAATTCTGCGAGCCGGTAACTTGTGTCTTTCGTATACTGTCAATTCGTTTGAATTTTTTCGGCAAATTTAGCCTGTTATTATTAGCTATAGTGTCATCTTTTAATTCTTCAACAGCTCAACGGAAAACTGTGAGAAGAAATGGGGACGCACTGGTGGTGGATATTTGTTATAATTTTGTAGGAGTGCAGTACCAAGATTTCAGTTTTAATCGCCCGGAAGAAAGAAAAAAAAAAGAAAACATTTGGATTCCTGTTAATTAGCCACTCAATTTTATTTTATTTTTTGGAAAAGAATTAGCCACTCAATTTTGGTCCTTCGGAATCTGTAACTCCATAAAGTTGACGTAAATAGTAACAGTACCAAAAGTAGAAAAATTCAAGCACACCAGTCCAATCCAAACTGAGAATTGTGCAAAGTTTAGCCTGCACCTTTTCCTGTATGTCCACTAATTAATAGAGGGAAGGAAGCATAGAGAACTCGCGGTCGCTAAACATGTTTCTCTGAATTCTGCGCAGTACGATCAATTGGCGGAGCTGGAATGGCTATCCAACTACATGGGTGAGGGCGAGGAAAGTTTCGCCGCGGAGGACCTCGAGAAGCTGAAGCTCATTTCCGGCGGGTTCTCCCCGGCTCTGCCACCAGCTCACGTGGCCCCAGCGGCCGCAGCTTCAGCCGCCGCCGCCTCGGCGGCACAGCCCGGTATGTTCCTCCCGGAGGCGCCGGTCCCCGCAAAGGCCCGTAGCAAGCGCTCCCGCGCGGCTCCGGGCAACTGGTCGTCGCGGTTGCTCGTGCTCCCGCCGACCCCGGCCTCACCACCGTCCCCGGCGTCCATGGCCGCCATCTCGCCGGCGGAGTCCGGCATCTCGGCGCAGGCGTTCCCCGCCAGGAAGCCGTCGAAGAAGAAAGACGCGGTGCCAGCACCGCCCTCGAGCGTGTCCGCGGTGGCACAGCCCGGCGGCTCGGCCGCGTCGACAGAAGGGCGACGGTGCCTGCACTGCGAGACGGACAGGACGCCGCAGTGGAGGACGGGGCCGATGGGCCCCAAGACGCTGTGCAACGCGTGCGGGGTGCGGTACAAGTCAGGGCGGCTGGTGCCGGAGTACCGGCCCGCGGCGAGCCCCACCTTCGTGATGTCCAAGCACTCCAACTCGCACCGGAAGGTGCTGGAGCTGCGCCGCCAGAAGGAGGTGGTGCAGCAGCCGCACCCGCACGTGATCGCCGGCGGCGGGGGCCCTGCTGGCGGGCTGATGCGCATGCAGAGCACGATGCTGTTCGACGGGCCGTCGGCGCCCCCCATTGTCGCTGCCGGCGACGACTTTTTGATCCACCACCACTTAGGGACAGCAGACTACCGGCAGCTCATCTAGATGAGTCAGTCTACTAGCTTTGTGCTAGAGTTGATCAATTAGCCCAGTAATAATTAATGCATCAGTTAAAATCCAAGAACCCTCCTTTAAAAATATGAAAGAACTACTGATCTTCACTTAGGAGTTCTTTTTTCCTCACCAATTTTTGTTCATTAGTTCGTGTGTTTCTGTTCAGCTCTTCGAAATTTTCGTGGCGACCTTCTTATGATTTTGTCATCCTTTTTTTTTTTGCCAGCCCTCCTCCTAACCAGCTTATGAGAATTCTATGAGAGAGAGAGTTTCCCTAGCCCTTTTCTTCCTTTGTTTCTTAGCATTCTGTAATTCAAGGGCTGCTACATATCTTCCAGTAGCTCTCTGCATTCTGCTTCCGGAACATGAAAACAAGACTGGAAATTTTGGCATTTTATTTTCCCCTTGTAAGACTCCCGTCATCCCATACGTTGATGTGGTCCTCATCACTTTTATCAGTATCTACTTCAATTTGTTATCCTTCCTTCTACGAGTGTATACACTGTGCAGATGCATGCATGCGCATGCAGCCATGCAAACCGGCGGGTGAATTACCCCAAAGACGCTAGTACATGTCAATTTGTCACAGATGTTGTGTGCGCAACCAAACAAGGCCGTGCACGCCGGAGGCGAGCGTGCCAAATCCGCCACGACCCGGGCGCACGTGATCATTAGAATCTTGCGTGAAAGAGATGCCCTCCTCAATGTAACAAGAAAGCAAACAAATGCCATGGTGGGGCTGGTGTGGTCGTCGAGAATATAGTGGATCCAATCGGCATGATAAATATACAAATCTCTCTGTTCCTCGCTGTAAATCCGCCCCCGGCCGGCTCGCTTTTAATTTTGCGACTGCATGCATGCTGCTGTATAGTGCTGTGGCTATACGCTCATCGCCCGCGCCGCCCCCCACCAGGCCACCACTGCAAGGTCTGAAGCAGGGAGAGAGAACCTTTTCGTTTCACCTTGCCACCTTGGCATTACGCTGCGCACTAGCAGTCTGGCTACGTAGTACAGTAGTACGTACTGAAACTGACCAGCAGAGAGTGGGCGCAGAACAAGGCGGCAGGGACAGGCTACCATCACCGTAGGCGAGCCACATCTGTCACTCATGTCCTGCATGCGAGATGAGTCTCTTGAATTAACCGTCGATCGGCTGTGGATGCAATTCAACGCATGCATAGCTAGCTCTTGCATGCATAAGCTAGCATACTACTCATGCAAGAACATGCATGCATGCAACGACGGTACGGTTGTATTAGAAGTACTAGGAGGAGTAATTTGGTAACAGTAGCTTAGCTTAGCCATTACAGCATCGATCGAGTTATTAAGCTACTAGGCGGTGGTGGTGGTGGTGGTGGCAGCTTGCATTGTCGCGGGCACTGTGAGTGCATGTGGGCTCTCACTACCAGGAGACAAGTGGAGGAGTATAAAAACCGGCATCGCCGATCGCGGGCAGGCAGCGCCGCGGCAGGGCGCCCGGTGACGGAGGGCGCTCACATGGGGGGCGCCAATAGAGTATCCTGAGAATATAGAGGAGAGAGAGAGAGAGAGAGAGAGAGCGCCGAGGGCCGCCGGGGCCAGAGCCCAGAGAGGGGTAATCTAGCTGACGAGCGGCATTACAACCGCACTGGCCTGGCCGTCCTCGGTCCGGGCGTCCTCGTGATCCCAGGCACGCAGGCGTAGTGTTGCTGATCCAAATGGAACGATCGTTAAACTATACCGCGCCTGGTGCAGTATACTATGTGCATTGGCCAATAATTAATTGTTCGATTTGATATCCACTAAGACCTTGTTTAGATACACCCAAACTTCCAAAACTTTACAAGATTCTCCATCACATCGAATTTTTGAACGCATGCATGAAGAATTAAATATAGATAAAAAGAATAACTAATTACACAGTTTATCTGTAAATCACGATATGAATCTTTTGAGTCTAGTTAGTCCATGGTTGGACAATGTTTGTTAAATACAAACGAAAATGCTACAGTGTCAAACTTTAAAAAAAATTTCATCTAAACAAGGTCTAAGTAGCTCTTTTTTACTTGTGCATACTCCTGTACCACCCCACGAATATACCCTTGACATTTCACTGTGGTGCACTGTGAGTTTTGCCTCGGTCACATTCGACGAGTGTCCGTCACCGTACGGTCCAGCAGGTCTGCCTGGAAACCGTCGTCGCTTCCCCCTCCCCCTGCTGCTGCATGCATGTATGATGGTGCGTGCATGGTAACCCGGCCGGCAGCCCAGCATACGCACGCGAGCATGTTCCGTTCCGATCCGTCCGTCCCGTCCGCACCGCACGGGTACTACACAAGAGTACAACAAGGATACCGAGACGATCGAGCACACCGTCAAAGTAAGCTATAGCTAGCTACTAGGACGACGACGCACACGCACCACCACGCCACCACCAACCATTGATCATGCATGCATCGATCTACTGGCTACCTAGCTTAGGCCACTAGCTGCACACGCACGTACTGGTTGTTGGTCAATGCCACGACCTCCCCCCATGCATTATACTATATGCCCCTGCCGCCCCCTTCAGCCGTGCGATGGATCGGCCAGATCGAGGTGCGTGGCGAGGCCGCGCGCGCGAGAGCTAGCGAGATTAGTGAGTGAGAGAGCTCGATCGATCGATCGGCGGATTTGGAGCTAGCGTGCACGCAGATGCTACGCGCGCGCGCGCGCCTGGATTTGTTGCGAGTTAATTAAGCCAGGGCGGGCATGGCATGGCGCGCCCGAGTGGGGGTGCCGGCGTCCCTCACATTGTCACATGCGCGCTCACGTACGGTCGCGGCGGGCTTTTCTTCGGGGGCAACGTGCGCGCTAGCGTTCGGTCGCCGGCCGGTGGAGATTGCGGAGGGGCCGGGCGGAGGGAGCTGGGCGCGCGCGCGCGGGGGTCACGTCTCCGGGGCACGTGCAGGCACGTGCGCAGGCGTGAGCACGCCCACTACCACCCGCGGGGGGGCGGCTTTCTTTTTGGGCGTGGGGGCCGCGCGGGGCGGTAGGCAGGCAGGCAGGCAGGGGAGGCGTGCAGGGCGCAGATGCCCCGGGCCGGGCCGGCCGGCCGTGTGCCCCGCCACGCCAGGCAACAAAGAGCCCCACGAGCTGTGCTGTGGCCTGTGGCGTCGTCGATCGCCACCTGCCCGGCTGCCTTATCCTTGAGTGAGTGGTACGTGCGTTGTTGCCATTGCCATGCCGCGCAGCCCGGCCTACCTCTACCTGCCTGCTCGCTGGAGGTGGCCTCTGGCTTTGGCCTGGAGATATTTTCTGCGGCGTCGGCGTTTTGTTTTCGTGCCATGATTTCATCGAGGCCCTCGATCTACTAGTGGTACACTGGTCGTACTGCTACACCACCGCCGCTACTACTACTACTACTACTACTACTACCGTGTCCATCCGTTTCCCGGCAGCAGGGTTCGAAAAATCCAAACCTGAAATGAGAACCCGAGCCCACGTCGATCGGTGACAACTGCCAATCGAACTGAAAATCCTCCAGCACGGTTACTTGATTGGTCTATAGTATTCAACTTTCACTGTCAAGCATCGCGCTTGTTACGGCGTAATATGCCTTGCATTGCATGAACCACCTGATGACTGACAGAGTGACAGGTTTCTGATCAGTCTGCATGTGTATTTGCCTGTTACTAGAATTTAAAATCCCGCTGCAAACTCCTCCACATACAAAGCATTCTGCAGCGAGGAAGCTCTGCCGTGCGTTCCTTTTCGTCAACACGACATCTCGGTAGACTACTCTGCGCTAGCAGAGGAATCGAAACACTGTCACTTGCTTTCGCTTTGCTGGAGGAAAGTATTGCTTCTCGAGTAGTACTTGCACAGGTTTGCCCAATTTCCCAGCTACAACCGAGCAATTGACAGACCCTTTGCCGTCGCCATACGATTCAGGCGTCTACTAGAGTAGTCTCTGAATGTATAGGCAAACGGAGCTACATGTTTTGCTTCGCCTGGCACAATACGCCATGAATGTTGTACCCTGAAACATCTGGGTAGAGTGATTATGCAGTTGCGTGGGTCCATTCAGTAGATTGCAAAGGAAGGCTAAGGCCTTGTTTAGTTCCTAAAAATTTTGGTTTTTGGCTACTGTAGCACTTTTGTTTTTATTTGACAAACATTGTCCAATTACGGAGTAACTAGGCTTAAAAGATTCATCTCACAAATTACAGGTAAACTGTGTAATTAGTTTTTATTTTTGTCTATATTTAATGCTCCATGCATGCGACCAAAGATTTCAAAGATTCGATGTGATGGAGAATCTTGAAAATTTTTGCGAACTAAACAAGGCCTAATATAAACATACGAGATGAAAGTTCAGAGGTTGTTTTAAGGCACAGTACCAGTATTTCCTTCTCTGTTTTTTTTCAGGCAGACCACTTTGGCTTCTTCTTGTTAGTTTTCTTAAAGAAAAAAAATCAGACCACTTGCAGTTTCATCACACAAATATATGCGTCGCCTAAAAGAACCAGGGGGGAGTTTGAGTGGAAAACAATGATCTATTCCTAAGTTTGAAGTCTAACTTTGATATATTAAATTAAACGCTTACACATCCCCGTCAAGAAGAACAAAGCGGCCCACTTAGTCCGTGTAGTTGGGCCTAACGCATTCGAAAGAGAAGCGCGGCCGTGACCAGTATTGAATACCCTAGGACATGTTTTTCCCCTCTTAGACATTGTTTCCATATAGTCATGTTCGCATCAATCCATATGTATTGGGTTGATTAAAGTAAATTTAAACTAAATTTCTAGCCTAAGGAAGTAAAATTTAAACTAAATTTCTAGCCTAAGGAAGCTATAGGTTCAATTTTAGTAAAACAGATGATCTAATTTTAGTGGAAAAAATTGATCTATTCCTAAGTCTAAAGTCTAATTTTGATGTTAAATTGAATGCTTACACGTCCCCGTCGAGAAGAACAAAGCTGCCCACTTAGTCCGTGTAGTTGGGCTTAATACGTTCGAAAGATAAGCGCTCCTTGTGACCCTATTGGGGTTTTTCCCTGTGACAACAGGAAGTGTTGAATACCTAGGACATGTTTTCCCCCTGTAGACCTTGTTTGGATTAGGTTTGCATCAATCCATATGTGTTGAGGTAGATTGAAGTAGAACTTAAATTAAATTCTATTAAGTGGATTAAGGTAAATTTGATAACATCCAAACAAGACCTTAAGGCATGTGCTCTCGTGCGCATTACCATTTGATGCACATCAATATTTGTGCACACGAGGAGGGACACATTAAGCTATTAAGTCCACGTATCTCAATATAGATTTAATGGTCATATGCATAGAGGCTAGAACATATATGTCCTAAAAGGGTAAAAAAAACATAAGTGCAATTTTTTACTTTGCTGGATACACCATACACATTAGTAAATTTTTACTTTGTTGGATACACCATACACAAAAAAACATACTATATTATATGTTCACTGTATATATCTACTCATGTGGAGTCTAACAAAATTAGATTTTTTTATTTTATGATTTTTCTATGATTTACTATGATTTTTCAAAAATTCAGCCAAATAAATAAAAAAAGAAAAGGACAAAACCTTCATAGCAAAAACTCTGTACTAGAGCATACTCATGTGGAGTCTAGCAAAATTGTATTTTGCATTTTATGATTTTTCTATAATTTACTATAATTTTTAAATATTCTCAAAATAATTAAAAAAAGGCAAAACTACCGTCACGACAGCAAAACTACAATTCATTGTAGCAAACCCGACTTTGAAACCGTTCCAAGAAGGTAAAATACATGATTTGAAAAGTTAAAAAAGATGGTTTACCCAATTTTGGAGTTAAGGAAGAAAAAATAGACTTTTGTAAAAGTTGGAGAAGGAAAAGTGAACCTTTTCCTTATTTAGGGCTTGTTTAGTTCCAAAAAAATTTGCAAAAAAAAAAACAGATTTTCGGTCACATCGAATCTTGCGGTGTATATATAAAGCATTAAATATAGATAAAAATAATAACTAATTCTATAATTTATTTGTAATTTGCGAGACGAATCTTTTAAGCTTAGTTAGTCCATGATTGGATAATATTTGTCAAATACAAATAAAACTTTTTGTAATTTTTTTTGGAACTAAACAAGGCCTTATTTATGTACTACTACTGTGTAGGCCTTGGGTCTCGTAACAAAGCCGGCTGGACAATCTTGCTCAGGCCTTGGAGGTTTGGAACTGGGAAGCAGGTGTGGGCTGAAGCTTTGCTAAAAAAAAAGGTGCGGGCTGAAGCTGCTTCTATTCTTGGGCTTGAAACATGACAACGTTAGCATCTGCCAAAAGTTGTTAAGGGGTTGTTTGGTTCAGCTTCAGCCACAATTTATACTATGACTAACTTTAAGTAAGTGTGATAAGAAGTGTGCCTAAAAGATTTGGAGCCATATTATGCCATGACTATTTTTTTTTTGCCATGCTTTTGTACTCTATAACACGTGTGGCCAAAAAAACTTGTCTGTTGTCAACCAAACACTTGTCAACTTAGTCAAACTTGTCTCATAACATGAAATATGGCAAAGTGGGTCACTTTCTTTGAATATCTATAATTCCTATAACTTGCTTGCCCCCCCTATATGTCCAAATCCTAACTTTGTCCTTTCCTAATGTAAATTAGATCTGATGCAATAATATGCAAGTCTAGCTAATGCATGCAATAATTTTACTTCTAAGAAATCACTTGGATTATCCTTCTAGTAACATTATGTTACTAACATATACGTCATAGTGCCTTAAACTTGAGCATAGCAGAAACCACTTGTATAGCCACAACACTTTTAAACTATAGAAAGCAATATACAAGGTGTCATAATTTTAGTAAATCTTTAGTACCAACTTCAAAAATATACTCCCTCCATTCTAAAATATAAGACGTTTCAACTTTTTAGATACATTACTTTAACTATGTAGCTAGACATAGTGCATATCTAAGTACATAGCAAAATTTATGTATCTAAAAAGGCCAAAACATCTTATAATTTGGAATAGTGAACGAAGTGTTTCACTAATAATTTAGTTTGAAGATTCTTTACTAGGGTAATAATATCTAAATTGCTAATATGTCTTATAACATATTCAATATATGGATAGCCTGAAAGGACATAGAGTTTTGTAGCAGATTACCATGCCAGCAATATTTTCAAATAAATGAAATGGACTATTAAGCATCTTCCCCACTATACTAATGGACATGGCTGAACTGGATTTCATATGTGACGTGCGAAATTGAAAATGGGGGCAAAATCCAAATAAATGAAATGAACTATTAAGCATCTTCCCCACTGTACCAATGGACATGGCTGACATGGATTTCATATGTGACATTTCATATGTGACGTGGCAAACATCTTCCCCACTGTAATAATGGACATGTGACGCGGACATGGATTTCATATGTGACGTGAAAAACATCTTCCCACTGTATTAATGGACATGTGACGCGGAAAATTGAAAATGGGGGCAAAACTAAAATCACGCCCACCGTGGGGCTCGAACCCACGACCACAAGGTTAAGAGCCTTGCGCTCTACCGACTGAGCTAGACGGGCAATTATGACCCTATGCTTACTTAGAACTTATTTGATCTTATTCTAAGGATCGGTTGGTGCGCACCCTTCCGACCCGTCGCCCCCGCTACGCTACCAAACGCTGCGAGTTGCGGCACCTTACTTGGAACCCCACTGCCGTGGCCGGAGATCTCACACCAGCCAATTTATCAAGCTCGCTCGCCGTCACACTGCGCCACCAGCGGGGGATCCTGCCATGGCCTCCTGGCTCAAGGTCGCCGAAGGTACGAACCCCCCGACGGCCCGACCTCCCTCGCTCTATCTCGCCGCGCCACACAGATCCACCCCTCTCCGTCGGCGAAGATCTGCCGTCCTCCTCTCCATCCCACAACTCTCGTACTTTCCCCGCGCTGATTACTCCGTGAGACTAGTATTGCCTCTAGACTATAGCTGTGGTAGTATGCTCTGTTTGATCATTCTGCGCGCCTAATTGCACCTAACTGAAACCCGTCACTGTTTCCGGCTGCTTGATTGCGCTGTGAGGAGTTTGCAATATGGAATCTGAGTGTGGTGTTCCTTTTTTTTTTGTAATAGACTTGCTCGAAGTCGTCGACCGGAGGGCCAAGATCGTCGCAACAGAACTGTCGGATGAGCAGTCTACCTCTCAGCCTTCAGGTAGCGTGCCTCCTTGGTTTATACGTGCCCATTTAGCCATTTGGCAGGTAATCTAATCTTTGCTAGTTGAATGTTTGTTTGTGAAGGACCAAACAACCAAGAAGTGCAGGCAAAGAAGGGAAAGCCGAGAGAGAAGGTCACTACTTAACAGCCTTCTTGAGCATAACTTGTTTCTTTACATACTACACATGAGAGCCATTGTTCAAGCTTTGACATTAATTTCTTTTGCAGGGTCCATTGAAGCTCACTAATGCCGATGGTGGTAACAAGGCATCTGCTCAGAAGGAAAGGAGGAGTAGGCAACCACTGCGAGAGCGGATGAAGATTGAGAAGATCAGGCCTTCGCCGCCGGCAGATTCATCAAGTGTTGATACAAGTGCTAGTGAACCAGAAGTCACTCAGGTCAATGTTAAGGAAGTCGGTAACGAGGTTACATTGGAGAAAGGGGAGAAAGCTACTGATGATCTTAAGACTGATAAGTCTGGGACTGTTGTTAATTCCACGGTTGAAGTTCAACCGATGGAGAAAAACTCTGACAATGCAGCTCCCATTGTGGATGGTGTTATACATTCCAATTCAGAGACTGCTGTTGAAAGCTATTCTTCAGTTCCAGATGAAAAAAGTGAGTTGAGCAGTAGTAACCAGACTGCTGAGATTGGTCCAGTGATTAATTTGGAGGAAAGAGACTCTGCTGTGACTATTATCCAGGACAGAAATGTGTCTGAATTGCCAAATACAGAGGTTGCTGGCAAACTGCAAGAATCAAAGAAAGAGAATGTTTCAGATTCACCTGAAAGCATAGAAGATCGACATGAACAGAAATCAGAGTCAGTTTCTGTGAAAGAACAAGACCAACTTGATGAGGTATGCTGCTGTTTTTTCTCTCTCTCGAACACATAGGAGAGCTGCACATCATTTCATCAAGATGCAGAAAATTAGAAACTCAGTGAACAAATTGTTATGATTGATATTTGAATATGTTCTCTTGTTCATTTCCCATTGTTTTGTTGATCTTTTATAGGCTCAGGGATTGTTAAAAAGTGCTGTCAAGACTGGCCAATCAAAAGAAGCTAGGTTAGCTCGGGTAAGGATAAGCATAAGCTCAGTTGCCTCACTACTCGTACTCCATCTGTTTTGGCTAATCTGTTTGTTTTCTTGTTCATATGTTTTCAACTTACCAATATGTTCTTTCTCCATTTGTTTTCAACTTATGAGTAGGTTTGTGCTGGACTTTCGTCCCGCCTCCAAGAGTATAAGTCTGAAAATGCACAGCTGGAGGAACTTCTTGTTCAAGAGGTCTAGTTAGTTCACGCAGTTAACTGTGACTACAGTTTTCTGTTTATCTCCACCCAACTGTATGCAGTTTCCCTCCTAATATACATTAATGTTATTGAACATGCCAGAGAGAAAAATCTACCTCGTATGAGGCTCATATAAAGCAACTACAGCAAGAACTATCAATGTCCAGAGTTGAAGGTTCAAGAGCCGAATCAAATATGGTAGATGCTTTGACTGCAAAAAATGCAGAGATTGAATCTCTTGTTAAATCATTGGACTCTTGTAAGAAAAGAGCAGCAGCTTCAGAAGAAAAGCTTGCTTCTTTAGAGGTATCATTCATCTTATATTACTCTCTTTCTTCTATAAGCATACCATAGCTAGTACCTAAGGTCTAAGGGAGCTACGGTTTGTAGCTTATCACCCTACCATTAGTAGTATGTGCTTCTGTAGACACTCTTAACACTTCAATTACTCTTGTCCTTGGTAATTTTATTAGTTTATTACATGTTCTAGTAAACAGCTTACCCTTTCAGGGTTTGATATTCTAGAGCTAAATGCACATTGTTTAATAAACAGCTTACCCTCTGTGTTTCTCAAGCATCAATATTCAGAGACCCTTCATCACAATCTTAGCAACCTTTCTCTCTCATTGTTCTATTTAATGGACTACTTGCTCTTGGAATTGTAAGCCAGCCTGATATGGGCTTTGTCAGATGTCATTAGAAATTGGACTAGTTACCATTTTGTTACTATGTGTTGCTACTACTTGCTGTGTCTAAACTTTTGGATATAGACCTGATGTTGGGGGGGGGGGGGTAATAATGCAACAGTACTCAGCTCTCTTGTGCATAAGTGCATTCAAGAAAAAAATTGTAATCACTTACAACTAATAGCATTTTAGTAGATAGATTGATCCTTAAAAAAGATAAATACTATAATATTAACCCTATTGTCTATTGAACCAGGAAGATATGGATGGTCTCAGGAGGAACCGTGAACTTACTGAAACTAGGGTTATCCAGGTTAGTAAGGCAAAGATGGTTTATGTCAGTTCCCATGATGCAGATCAGATACATAACCTCCAAACACCATTTAATTTAGGCTTTACGGGAGGAGCTTGCTACTGCAGAGCGCAGGGCTGAAGAAGAGCGCATTTCTCATAATGCCACAAAGATGGTAATTTGTCAAAGTTCAGTCTCTTCAGCACTTTATATTCTCCATAGTTTCTTCTATTATATTCTAGTCACTTGTTACAATGCAGGCAGCTGTTGAGAGAGAAGTAGAACTAGAACATCGAGCTGTTGAGGCATCAAACGCTCTAGCTAGAATCCAGGTAATTTTACAAGGTATAACTATCATCATGCAAATTTGTGAAAGTCATGCAGCTATATTTTTTTTGGATGCAAACCGGAAACTAGCACATTGATGCTAAGCAAATGTTTAGTTCTTATTAAGCTCCAGTGTCATATTTGTGCACAATAAAACAATGAAAGCTCATCTATTACAGTCTGGTTCTTTTGGTCTTCAAGAACCATTACAGTCAAATAAGATAAAAGTTTCTTGTGCATACTGTTAGTGGCGGATCTAGAAAATTATCACCCGGTCACTGGGTGTGCACACTGACCAAGGTAGTAGAACTAGGAATTCAAGAACTGCCATCAAAATTTTGGACATAAGTATGACCATATATGCACTATTGTACTTTTGATCGGTAACAATTTCATAACTTGAAAACCTCTTGTTAAAAGCATTGTTCAGAGTGGGAAAAATTTGTGCCTGTATTGAACTATAGATTGTCTGAAACTACTACTATTCACTTAAGGAGTTAAGGTCCAACCATGAGTCTACCAGTGGTCCAGCATGAAATCATCAAATTTGTCCTAACATCAAAACTTTAGTGGAGAGATGCTGCCCAAAAGAATGAGAAAAAGCAAGCAATACATTCAAAGGTATACAGAAAAGAAACTGGATTACAGAAGTTTGGGGTTTCATGTCATATAGAGCAAGAGCAGTTGTACTGCTTCCTTCTGCATATGCATGGGCTTCAGGCTTCAGCAAGCTAGCTAGCCAACTACCTATTTCTTCTGTGTCTTGGCAGTCAGTTTCTTGTTGCCACTGGCTACCTAGGGGCCATGGTAATTGCACACCATTGAGCTTCACATGTTTTAGCTGGATGCATACATAGTTACATACTCCCTAGTACTCAGTAATCTTCACGATTTTTTGGGTACATTATGGCCAACCTGGATCCACCCCTGCATACTGCCCTGGTCAGGGACAATTTTGTTTTATTTTTGTATGCTGTATTTGTAAACTTCAGGTGTGGTTATTTAAATAAGCAGCTGTGAGCATGAACTAACTCAATGCTTGGTCCTCCATTGTTATTTAAACTTTTTTGGTACATATTTTACTCATTTAGATTTCAGAGGTTTATACTCAAAATATCAAATTAAGTAGAATAACAACATAATCTCAACAAAGTGATGTAACTGACCAACTTCGATGCTCTGAAGTTATATTTGTTATACACATTCCGCTTCCTATATTGCATGCAGATCTCAGCTTTAATGCTGCTAACAACTCCCTCCATTCACAAATAAAGTGACTTTTTGGACATGGAGTCATGAACTCCAAAACTCAACTTTGCCCACTATTTTTTTGTTATAATGTATTTGCTACACATACCAATTACCAAAGGTATACTGCTATGAAACTACTTTTCGATACATATCTACTCCTATCATTTTCAAATATCCAAACTCGAACTCATCAAAAGTACGTAATTTGTAATCAAAGTTTGAAACAATTAACTTCATAAAACCCCAAGACATCACTTTTTTGTGACCAGAGGAAGTAATTTGTAACATGTACTTTCTTAATATAACTGATGATACTCTAATGCTGATCTTAATTGTTCTGATGTCATCCAGAGAGCTGCTGATCAAAGCTCATCAAGAGCGCTGGAATTGGAGCACAAGGTGGCTGTGCTTGAGGTACATTCCTTCCCACCTTGTGTTTTGCACACTAGGCTATGAGCTGGTTTGTTTATCTTATTTATCGTGAATATTCTGGTTATCCTAGGTTGAATGTGCTTCATTGCAACAAGAACTACAGGAGATGGAGGCTCGTAATCGCCGCACACAGAAAAAGCCTTCCGAAGAAGCTAATCAAGTTCTTCAGGTGAAAATTAAAACATCCTTTTGTCTTTGAGGGCTCAACTGAGTTGTACTTCATGCCTTTGATGTGGAATACACTTATTGCACAAGGTGTCTTACTGGTCAGGGTTGTCCTACTGTGTGTATATCTCTTACTGGTGTGGGAACAGATGCAGGCTTGGCAGGAAGAAGTTGAGCGTGCACGGCAAAGCCAACGAGAGGCAGAGGCAAAGATATCGTCCTTGGAGGTGACATTAATTTCATCACCCAACTAAAGATTCAGTATTTTCTTCATATTTTTTGTTGTACTGCTGGATGTGCATGGTTTGATTTTTAAGTTGTAGCTAGGACTATTAAACTATTTTCATGATAACCTTTGTTAAGGGTATTGTTTTGTATTTACACATTACTGCTCCCTTATTTTCACAATGCAGGCCGAGTTACAGAAAATGAGAGTTGAAATGGCTGGAATGAGAAGAGATGCAGAACATTATTCTAGACAGGTGAAATATTTGTTGCTAAGCTGTTGATGTTACTTTCCTTGACCCTAACCAAGTCATACAGATTTAGGTTATTAAATATCCTACGGAGCACTTATTTTGTGAATGTTTCTTGTTTTTTTATTAGGAGCATGTTGAGCTTGAGAAGAGATACCGTGAGCTAACTGACTTGCTGGTATGCAATCAACCTGTCCGTTTCTTCTGCGTCCTTGGCACCCTTAACATTGAGAGCTAATTTGATTCTCTATATGGATCCTTCTTCCAGTACCACAAGCAAACACAATTGGAATCCATGGCCAGCGAAAAGGCCGCATTGGAGTTCCAACTGGAGAAATCATTGAAACAATTTCATGAAGTGCAGGTTTTAATTTCTCCTCATTCTGTTGCTGTTTGTCCTAACAAGTTCACTGCAGATGTTCTTATCTTGCTGCCCTTTTGTTACCAATGTCCTCTATTTGATAGATCGAAGCAGAAAGGAGTAAAGCTACTCGCAGATCAGCTTCGTCGTGGGAAGAAGATACTGATATCAAGGCATTAGAGTACGTTAACTGTTTCGCACCTGAAAATTGTGTTTTTCATCATTCTTGGATTTCATTAAAATTGATTGATGTTATCCAGTCTTAAGTATATCCACCTATTTGCAAACTCTAGTACATTCTTAAACAATTAAGTATGCATATTGTAGGCCTCTTCCTCTACATCATCGACACATGGCAACAGCAAATCAGCAGGTAGATATGAACAGTGCTAGCCTGACGATTTACACCCTTTTAAATTACAATAAATGAATTGTCAAGATTAACATTGTTCTCTATACATCTTTGTTCCAGTTACAAAAGGCTGCGAAGCTTTTAGATACAGGAGCTGTGCGTGCAACAAGATTTTTGTGGCGTCATCCCGTTGCACGAGTCACCCTGCTATTCTATCTGGCACGAACCACATAACTTCCTATGTTTGCCCTTTTTTGTTTTAACAAACTAAGACTTCTTTCTGACTATAAATCTATTTTGGCTACACCAGGTGTTCGTGCATTTGTTCTTGATGCACTTGTTAAACCGCCTTCAGGTACTCAACCATGCTATCACATATTCTCTAGATTCATGTGCATATGAACCTTCAACTGAATTTTGTTGTTCAATTTGTTTGAATGCTACAGGACTTCGCATCCAGAGAAGGAAATTCAGCCATGGGGGGTCTGGCCAGCGCAAACCTGCCATAATCCATAGCCGTCTCTGTGCCCTTCTTATATCTTGTTGATTCAGGCATTCCCCACTGATTCTAGCCCCACACGCGTTACAAGTTTCCCTGCTTGAATGCCCTATTAACCCTCCTATTTCTTTTTTCCCCTATATTTTTCTTCACCCTCATCTTTTGTAAAGTATAGTAGCATTCGTTGTTTGGCCATGGGCTCTATAATCCATTCTTTTACACTCATTGATGAGTCAGACTGAGTATGATCCAGCTTGTATGCACACCTTGACATAATATATACCCCACACAACCCAATTGAGCCAGTTCCTGTACTCTTGAGTCTCGGGTAAACTGTCGGGCATTTGAAATCTAGGGGTATCTTTCTTTCATTACTAGTACAATTTATCCCTGTTTTGACCGCAGAAAACTCACAAGCTATCAAGTATTATCTCTCCACTAGACTATAGTAGTCAAACCCAAAAATTTTTCACCAACTAAGCCCTTGTTTAGTTTTCAAATATTTTCAAAATTCTCCGTTATATCAAATCTTTGGACGCATTTATAGAGTATTAAAACTAATTATATAGTTTGCCTGTAATTTGTGAGATAAATTTTGATCTTAGTTAGTCTATGATTGAACAATAATTATCAAATATAAACGAAAGACTACAATAGCCAAAACTAAAAGAATTCGTGAACTAAACAAGGCCTGAATCATCACAGCGGGGCCGAGTAGAAACAGGCCGTTTCCTGCCCGACCCTTTTAAATTTTCATCCCACCCAAGTGCGAAGCCCGGGGGAGCCCATCAGTCCGCGCCATCGTCGTGGTGGCGGCGTGGCGCTGGCGGGCTATCCTTCGGCGCGAAGCCGAGGCCAGAGCGGCAGAGCCCAGAGGAATTTTTTAATTTGGAAGGCGGAAACGATACGTCGCGCGGCTCCCCGCCGTTGCGTCAGTAGTCCAAAATTTCGGTTTCGGAGCTCCAGCAGACCCCGCTCGGGGAAACAGGCGGTATAGTATAGGAGAAGGAAAGGAGAGAGAGGAATTTTGCGCCTGTGCGTACACCAGAGCTCAACACGGTAGTAATTTCTCAGCATTCCCTGCTTTATTAATTTTGGACCAAAAAATTAGCAGGTACTAATTTCTCAATATTCCCTGCTTCGTTAATTTTGGACTGAAAATATTCAGTGACTATGTTCGTTTGTTTGAAAAGTAATGACTGAAAATACTATTCATTAATTTATTGTAAGAGATAAACATTGCTGAATAGTTGGCAGATTCGACACATAAGTTTAAGCGAACAGAGAGACAGTGGCGTAGCCAGGGGTGCTAGCAGGGGCCATGACACCTCCAATGGTCTGGAAATTTCTTAAACAACCCTGCTTCAGCCATTGTAGTAATAGATATTTGAAAGGAAAGAAATTTTTGTGTACTCTTTGTATTTGGTAATTTTTATTCAATTATAGACTAACTAAGTTTAAAAAATTATCTCATAATATATAATTAATTACTCGTATTAGTTATTTTTTATCTATATTTAATGTTATATAAATATGCATATGGCACAGGCCTCAGCTCCTTCCTGAGATCGGCGGCCGAATCTCAAGAGGAGGCGGAGCATTAAGCTGAGGCGGGACGGGGCCATGGGGCTCCGTTGTTGAGGATGCCTGTGCTGCATAGCGCGGCGCGAAGGGCCCGAGAGGCTCAGGGGAGTCCGGCGGCGGCTGAGGACAAAGCTCCGGCGGCGGCGGCGGCACCGGAACCGGCACCGGCACCACCGCCGGCGGAGAAAAAACGGAGGGTGACGAGGGCGGGAGAGAGGGAGCGGGAGGAGGCCAGGCTCGTGGAGGTCGTCGCGGGGAAAGGCGGCGACGACGAGAGGGAGCGTGGGATGGACGACGGGGACAGCGACGACAAGCTGATAAGCGACGAGGAGGGCAGCCCCCCTGTCCCTGACACGGTGAGCTCTTCGTATGATGTTTAATTGTGCCTGCTGCGCTTCGATTGTGTTGTGCTCTCTAAGATGATTCCGAGAGATGAAATTTGGTTCCACCGTCTATTTTATGCTTTTTCTACGCAAAGGCGTTACCTTCTAGTTTGCTTCCGATCATTCCACTTCCATATGATTTTGATTTAATCTTTGCCTGCTTGTTCTACATATACAGATCCAGGTGGGTAGTTCACCAAAGTATAGAGTCGGGAAGAAGCTTGGGAAAGGTGGTTTTGGCCAAGTATATGTTGGCCACCGCATGTCAGCTACTGGTCCAGGTGCTGTTGAGGTAATAGAGGATTTTCTTTAGTACAAGTCGACTTGGAAAGCTGGAATTGTGGTCTGTATTAGCACCGGAGAGTAAGCCGTCTTCCTTTCTATCTTAGGTGGCACTGAAGTTTGAGCATAGGACCAGTACAGGATGTCACTATGGCCCTCCTTATGAGTGGGCAGTTTACAAGTAAGTCAATCTATGATCTTATGATTTGGGTATGAGAAGGTGCAAGTCTTTCGGAGATCATTCAACTTATGGGTAGCTGATCGGTTTTCATGGTTATTGCACATTTAGCGTCGTCAGTGGCATTCATGGGGTTCCCCGAGTCCACTACAAAGGACGCCAAGGGGATTACTTTGTTATGGTATAACACTTTCTTTGGACTGATGAAGTATTAGCTTCTGTATTTCTGATCGTTTTTAGATACTAGTTAACTTGGTCTTAAAAATTCAGGTTATTGATATGCTCGGACCCAGTCTTTGGGATGTCTGGAATAATAACTCTCACACGTGAGTCATAGTTTTGAGTCCACTTGATATTGACTTTTAGTTTACCATTAATGTCATTCCTTTCTTAGCAGAATGTCATCTCAGATGGTTGCTTGTATTGCTATTGAATCAATCTCCATACTTGAGAAAATGCATTCAAAAGGGTCAGTTAACACCACCGATTATTCTTTCTGTGTAGATCCTTATGCATTTCTTTCATCCACTGGCAAAATTTTAAAATAAAAAAGTTTGGGATTTCAGGTATGTTCATGGCGATATCAAACCAGAGAATTTCTTGCTAGGGACTCCTGGGACACCTGAAGAAAAGAAACTCTTCCTTGTTGATCTTGGCTTAGGTAAGTTAATTTACTTTTTTATCGCTCAACCGGCAGCATCTACGATGATTTGAATTTGTCTGTTCTGTTTGTAGACAACAGATTAAGGCATGTAAATAATTTTGTATTCTTGGATCTTCTGATGGCAGCTACGAAGTGGAAGAAAAGTGCAACAGGGCAACACGTTGAATATGATCAGCAACCAGATGTTTTCAGGTGATCAGATGAAGCTTTTATGATAGGCATCACTTGCATTACCCGTAGCAGGCTAGCACTTAAATGATGATGTTGATTATCCTGTCACATTTCCTGTCCATTTGCTGTTTCCACTCCTGAATCCAGCCATTACACCAGAAATTACCACTGCTGTAAACGGTTTTCACTTTTCAGCCAACCATTACTGCTCCCTGTGCTTGCGAGCTTGCATGTTTCCTTAGCCATATAGAATCAGTACAGTATTTTACTCTTTTTCAGAATCTTGCTGCAGTGAACTTACCTATTCTATTCACTACTGGTGAAGTGGTCCTGATTGGCATGCGTGGTAGTAGCCATTCTTTACTGGACATGGAATCAGTCTCTTAGTCTCTGTTGAGATGGTGCACTCGACATAGTGTCACAGTAGCTAGTAAACCCATGGTCCTTATGCTTCTCATAGTTGAATCAACTGAAGGAGGTACTAGTCTTACTGTTATGTTACATTGTTACTGCTGTTGTTTCAGGGGAACAGTTCGCTATGCTAGTGTTCATGCACATCTTGGGAGAATAGGTAGCAGGAGGGATGATTTAGAATCTCTAGCATACACGCTAGTCTTTCTTCTACAGGGACGTCTACCTTGGCAAGGTTATCAGGTAAAATGTGGATCCTCCAGCCATTTTTATTGGTTTTAGTGATGTATATGTGTACTTAATGTTTATTTTGCATCTACAGGGTGAAAACAAAAGCTTCCTTGTCTGCAAGAAGAAAATGGCTACCTCTCCAAAATCTCTCTGTTGCTTTTGCCCACAACCCTTCAAAGAGTTTGTAGACTATGTGGTCAATTTGAAGTTTGATGAGGAACCCAACTATGCAAAATGTGTATCGTTTTTTGATAGCGTAGTAGGTCCAAATCCAGATGTTAGACCAATTAACACTGATGGTGCTCAGAAGGTATGTTCATATTTTGCATCTGTCATTTAAAAAAAAACATTATTTTGGTTTTGTCTAATCTCCCTTGCATCTTCTCTAAAGCTTATACATCAAGTTGGCCAAAAGAGAGGCCGCTTATTGATAGAGGAAGAGGCAGATGAACAACCAAAGAAGAAGATCAGGATGGGAATGCCTGCAACACAATGGATAAGTGTCTATAATAGCAGACGACCTATGAAACAAAGGTACACTCTTATAGAAGTTTAGTTATTGCTACATATCATGTGTCTGTGGCTGGGCCAAAGTAATTCAACAAATTCACTGGGTACTGCAGGTACCACTACAATGTTGCAGATTCAAGGCTTGTACAACAAATTGAAAAAGGGAATGACGATAGACTGTTTATTAGTTGCATAACATCTTGTTCCAATCTCTGGGCTATAATCATGGATGCTGGAACTGGTTTCGCTTCCCAAGTTTACGAGCTTACACCACATTTCCTTCACAAAGTGAGTGATCTGCACCTTGGTTCATTCTATGTAACTTCTACAAAATAATCACTTTGTCAAGTAAAGTTACTAAGTAAGCTATTCTCTTCTCTACATTGCCAAATCTAATGGTGGTTTGTTTCCATGTGAAGGAATGGATAATGGAGCAATGGGAGAGGAACTACTATATAACTGCGCTTGCTGGGGCAAGCAATGGCAGCTCGGTGGTAGTAATGTCTAAAGGTAAAGCAGCTAAAGCTTGCAGTAGTGTCTTAGTATATGAAATATTCTTGTGACTATAGTTATATCTATCCAGGCACAGCCTACACACAACAGTCCTACAAAGTTAGTGATACTTTCCCCTACAAATGGATAAACAAGAAATAGCGAGATGGTTTCTATGTAACTTCCATGGCTACTGCTGGAAGTAGATGGGCTGTTGTCATGTCTCGTAATGCTGGGTTTTCTGATCAGGTAGCATTTTTTCCACTTCATCAGTCCCTTCTTAGCATTTATTTCTACACTTAGGTTAAGTGGGATATATTTCTTATTGAGCTATTGCCGTTGACTTTCCAGGTTGTTGAACTGGATTTCTTGTATCCCAGTGAGGGAATTCATAAAAGGTGGGACAGTGGTTACCGGATAACCGCAACTGCTGCAACTTGGGATCAGGCTGCTTTTGTTTTAAGTGTACCAAGGAGGCGACCTACGGATGAAACCCAAGAGACACTGAGGACAACTGCTTTCCCTAGTCAACATGTGAAGGTTAACAAGCCTGCAGTACCTCATTCAGTATCTTATCGCAACTGACCGCTGATTCTGACAAAATGCACTCTTGTTTCATTGCAGGACAAATGGTCTAAGAATCTCTACCTAGCATCAGTATGCTACGGTCGTACTGTATCCTAGGTCTTTTCATGTGGAATCCTGTCAGCACCATCTTTTGATGTAGCTAGTTCACTGTAGCAAGTTCTTAATGTGGCTCTGTCTTACGGTACCCTGAGTCTTGTTGTGAAGGCGTCTGCTATCGTTCTTGATTGTAGACTAGCATGTACAGTAGTAAATGTTTTGTAGTTCGTATTAATCATTAATTTAGTGGACATTAGCGGTGTAAGTCTTTTCCAGATGTGCACCTGATCAGTATAACCGAACTCCAGCCTAGTTGTGTCAGGGCCTCAGAAGGTCCCTGCCTGACTGTTAATCTATTATCATGAGGTATAGTTGTCATATTCTCTTTTTGCTGTGCTGGACGATTACATCTTTACAATTACTCATACTACGATTCCATCCAAATAATAATAATAATAATAGTAATAGTAATAATAATAGTAATAGTGCGGTTTCACACCTTGGTACGAGTAGTCACTTTAACTGCTTGGGAATTGCATACAGGAGCTGGGTCTTCATGCACTATTACTAAGTCTTCATGCACTATTACTAAGTCTTCATGCACTATTAGTCTATTACTCCCTTCGTTCCAAATTATAAGTCATTTCAAGAATCTTAGAGTCAAAGTATTTTTAAGTTTGACTAAAAATATAGAGAGAAATATAAAAATTTATGTCATAAAATAGGTACGCTATGAAAATATAACTAATAAAGAATCTTATAATACTTGGTTGGTAATAAAAATGTTATTAGTTTGCTATATAAATTTGGTCAAACTTGAAAAATTTTGACTCTCCAAGATTTTTGGAATGACTTAGAATTTGGGACGGAGGGAGTACTAAACAAAAGGGATCTTAAAACCCTAAATGCAGCTCCTTACTTTATATGAATGGATGAATCGTTGAAACCTGTTTAAAGTACCGTCTGATACTGCAGCTGTTGATTTTTTTTTTCACATCAGATTTTCATACTTGTCTCAGCAGATTCAGGTTCAGAGTATGTAAATGTAGATACTGTGTTAGGAGTACTATCCTTCCGATAACTGAGACCAAATTTGGGTTTTGTCCATTCTGATGTTTAGGCTGACTAACAGTGGCAAATGTGTTGCATACTTTTGCATACTCAGTAAAGGGAAACAAGCCCTGCAGTTGCTGTCTCGCTGAACATTACCAAATGGCATACGAGCATGACAGGAAGACATGGTAAACAAGCACAAGGCAAGCTGCTACCATGATCTGCAGATTCAACGGGATGACCTTCATGGTGTCCATGTTCATAGTCTCCTTTGCCGCTCCTGCTGAAGAGCAGGAAAGGAAGAATTCTGCCGAGATGGCATCGCTGCTGTCTCCTTGGAGATCATCATTGCTGTAAGCTGGTTTGCCAGACACGCTTTTGTAGTGCCCGCACTGCATCCATGGAAACGAAACAGGTCAGTAGCGAGTCCTGAATCATGATGAACAATGGTGTCAGTGATGGCAAACTGGCAATGTGCCCATGGCCTCCCATTTCAGTCTGTATTGTTTGCAGGCCTGGAGTACGGACACTTTTTTTCTGGCCTCCTTTTTAGCTGTGCAGAATGTTTTCAGTTTTCCTAATCTCTGTTGCAATTTCGAGTTTGATGGCAAGATGCATTCATCACCTGTGGTTGGTCCCCGACGGTGACCACGAGGGCGCCGTCAAGGGGCGAGAACCTGGACCAGCCTCGCCGCGAGAAGACGTGGAACGCCGACGCGCCGGGGCAGAGGTGGAGAGCGAGAGCGCGCGAGCACCGCGAGCTCCGTACCAGCATCCGCAGGACGTCATCTTGGCTGATCGGGCCGCCGGACGCGCTGCTGCCGCTGCGTCGGTGCTCGCGGATGCAGAGAAGCGAGCCGTTTGCTTCAGCTTTAGCCAACGGTTCAGCTGCACTGGCTTGCTGCAACTGCAAGGCGTGCAGGAGCTTGGTTGAAGCTTGCTCAAGCTGAGTAAACAAATCATCTGCTTTGTTCCTGTGACCCAGCAAAAATCCAAAGCGTGTGGTGCATCGTGAATTCGCGACAAGCATTGTATTGCCTGAGTTTTGCTATTGACATGGAAAGTTGATACATACCTGATGAATTGGTTGGGACCGTTTCGCAACGGCTGAGTTCCCGCCATTTCTTGGTCCCCTTCGCCCCGCAGCCACCACAGCTCATCCTCATCTCCTGCTCGGATTCCCTCCGTCTCCAGCGCCGGCGATCCCTCCGACCTCGCAGCACGAAACGCTGCCGATAGCAAGCTCGCGTCGACCCCGTGGCCGACCACCTGGAAGCACCCAAACGCGACGGCCGCCGACCTCAGTGCCTCCACCGCGGACCCTCCGCCTCCCTCCACCGACGACAGTGAGTGCAACAGGCGCATGTCGACGACAGGCGGTGCCCAGGCCGCCGCCTTCTTGTTTCTCCGTGGGCCGGGCCTCTCCGGCAGCCGCAGCACTGGGACCCTGGTGGAGCAGCGCAGGAACCTGCCGATATCGTCGTCATCCTGGTGGCACTCACCGTACCCGGACGACCCCGAGCTGCTGCCAGTCAGGACGCCGGTGACCGGGGACGGCGGCGGCGCCCGGAACTCCGGCACCGGCAGCTCCCGGGGCCTCTGAAGGTAGGTGACAAAGGACGCAGTAGACATGAGTGGCAGTATGGTTCTTCTTGGATTATTAGCTCATGGAGTCATGGTGCTCTAGGAGGTCATGGTCATATATATACACGGCTAAGCTTTGAATATAAGAGGTGCCAAATTCTACCAGTTTCTAGTGAATTTGATTTGAGTTCGCCAGTGTAATCGTAGGGACACGAGCGCGTGGTGGTGGCAGCCAAGGACGGATCAAAATGGGCATGAAGTGGGGCTCCAAGCTTGTTTGGCTAGCTTTCTTTGTGTGGTAAAGAGGGACAAGCAGGGAAGGCAGTCGGCAGATGACAGCTCGAAAGAGGGGAGGGGAGGGGATGGGATGGCATGTCATGATGCAGCATCATTGTGCCAGGGGCTGATCCAACTGTATCTGTGTACCATCCGTCCGGATATCGTTTTGTTCTGCGTTCTGTTAAAGATTGTTCTTAGAACACTAAAGCGCTTTTGTTTTTTCGTTGAGCTGCTTTGGTTCGTTCAGTTTTGCGCCATCATGTCGAGCATTTTACTTCTTTATCTTAATTTATTATTAGTACTGTATTATGGAAGGCAGTGGCAGTGTGACCGTGGGATGGAGGGGACCTATTCTCGTTTTCCTCGAAGTATAACACCGCTGTGTCATCAGATACTACCACAAGAGGCAATCAGTAGCACCAGCATTGGCCCTTTCTAGGTATTTTGCTTAAGTAAATTGTTTGAGCTTACATAAACGCAGGTGTGCACTGAAGATTCGGTACAATATGTCGGCAGCACCGGCATTGGCATTATAATTAAGTACGTTTATTTTAAATTTGTATAACAATGCGGGGATAGCTCAGTTGGGAGAGCGTCAGACTGAAGATCTGAAGGTCGCGTGTTCGATCCACGCTCACCGCATATAGTTTTTTTTTTCACCAGTTCAGTTCAGCTTTTTATTGTTTTTGCATGCACAGTTTACATTTTTTTGAAAAAAAATTGTTGGCACAGTTCAGTTCAGCTTTTTATTGTTTTCTGTGTTGCACAGTTCAATGTACAATTTTTTTTAATCTTTTTGTTTGAACAGTTCAATTCTACAGCTGGAGGAGTTTAAGTGAAAAAAACATCAGACGTTGGATCTAGATCCTATAGCCTTAATTAGTGGTTGCATAGATTACACACAAAGCTAGGTTGCATATAATACGTTACTTTTTTTTTTTGGCACATTTCAGTGTACGCTCACCGCTTTTTTTGTGTTTGCACAGTTCAGTGTTTTTTTGCTAGCACAATTCAGTTCAGTGTTTTTCTTGGCTTTTTTTTTTACCGTGTGCGCCTTACACCAATACACCGTCTCTCGCGTTTTATGGCGCGGGATCCTTCATTCGGTTCTTTGACGTCGCCGTAGAGGTCTCATATAAGTTCAAAAAAGAAGAAAAGATCTTATACTTTTTTCTCGTCTGCAACTCAAAACACCATTGGCCTCTGCAGAGCCGCCTAAAGTCCTAAACTCAAAAGGCAACGGTGCTCTCGCGCCTGCTGCACATCCAACAACATTTCCCATCAAACGTCCAGCCTATAGTCGGCTGCTCATCAGCATTACTCAACAGACCGTTGACATACCCTTACATAGCATCACCTGTTGTGTTTCAGTACAATCTCCTGAGTCGGTTTACAGACGCATATCTCATCAACCATCAACATGGCAAACCCCCAGATGCTACAATCTTTATTTCTCTACCGCCTCTTTGGGGGTTTCACTGAGGATGCTCCTCCTGTCGCCTGGCTTCCTGTAGATGTCGTGCGACCTATAACAAATAGAGTGTTCATCAGTATCATGGGATCGTATCATGCCTAGGGATGCTCGCAAGTTGTAAAAGCATCAATCAGCTACTGCACAATTTGATTTAATACCAGTGAAGTGATACCAGGCAGCAATGCCTATTGCCTACTAGTCTACTACTATGTAGCATAGTGGTTCACTTTCTAACGTACCTGGTGGTTTCAGAGCAGACTCCCTTGGTTTTGGCTTGGGGTTTGCAGGCTGGCCATTCTTAGTGAGGAACAACCTGGCTATCCTTGATGGGGCCTTCTGCCTATAATTGTAGAGCATAGTTTAAACAACAGGATTCATTACTGAAAGGGTAAAAAAAAGGTAAATTGTTTGATGCTGACACATGTAGCGAAAGAATTATGGGAAGCCCAGCAAATTTTAACTAGAATGTGATATTGAAGTAAAAAAAAAGATGATGGTAAGGGATAAGATGTGGAAAGTTAAGATGTTAGCATACATCCGTTCTGGTGTCGCCTCTGAAGCACCACCTACAGAACACTCAGTTCCTGCTACTGAGCAACCATCATCAGATATGTTATCTTCACATTCGGCTTCACATGATCCACCAGCCCCTATATTAGAGGGTGAAGTGCGTCCATTACTGATTCCATTCACCACATAATGACTTTGAGGGTATAATGACATTATGCCGCTAGAACATAAATCCCTTACCCGATTGCCGTCGGATCTGTTGGTTGCTGTCATTTCTATATGTTAATGAACTTGGAGATTTGACTTTGTCTTTCAGGAGTTGATCAATTTCCATATCTTTCCGTGATATTGTGTCTTTTAGATATGAAACCTGGACACAAAAATGATTGACTTTTGAAACCAAGATAACCATAGGAGGACGCCAAAGCTAGCTCTAATTATAGTAACTGCCAATATCAACAAACATTATTGACAGTAATATACTTCTCGTGGAGTTTATTATCGATATATGCTGAAGCATAAGTATGCACCATATAAGGTTGAACAAGCATATTCTTCTTTCTTCACTTGAACGAAATTAGTGATAACGAAGAAAACTTCTCCCTTTAAACTAATCACTAAAAATTTAGGTAAAGCTTACTAGTGTTGAAAGCTGAAGTAAAGTTTGTACAAAGGTTACTTCCTAGTGTTGAATGATGGAAACAAAAAATATCTAAATATATACGAGACAGTTGCAAAAACCTGTTCTAGCAGCTCTTTTATATCTTTACCCTCTTTATTGCTTCTTGCGGCACCTAACTCGACTCCAGAAACCCTTTCAGCAAACTTCAATGTGCTTATTGTTTCTAAATATGATTCAGTATCTGGATTAATTTGTACAAACATTAATGTCTTTGCTTGTCCACCTGCATGAAAATAAAAGAGAATTATAATAAATAGTATGTCTACATATATAAACTAGCAACTATTTAGTGTTCTCTTTTTTGAGAAATAATTATATGTTACCTAAAGAGCTTTGTAGAACTTGAGTCAGCTTGCTATTTCGATAAGGGACATGAGCATTTTTCTGTGCCAAAGCAAAAATCACATCACCGAGAGCAGAGAGAGATTTATTAATATATTGTGCTTCTTTTAATCTATCTCCAATTGCTTCAGATCGCTCAACTCTTTCACTCCCAGCAAGATCAATCAGATGTAGACATCCTCTAGTAGTAGATCCATTCTTCAGATCTACCCCTCTAACATGCACAGTTAGAATGCTGCATGCAATAAAAGGTATCAGAACATCATGTCACAAGAATTTTACAGGTATTTACCCTCACATTAATTGGTCTAAAAAAGATATATAAATAGTAGATCCAACTATTCTAAAAAGGTATGTACCGAGATTAAGCTTTGTTTATCTAAAATTATGTATTATTTACCCTCACAGATTATATAATAAACAATGGATGACGATTATGATTCTGTTATCAATTTTTAGAATAATATTACCATTGTGCTTTATCTTAGGGTGGACTACCTAACCACCACCACCACCACCACCACCCCCCGCCCCCCCCAAAAAAAAGCTATAAAACTGGATATCATAAACCTAAATAAATCTATAACTAGGCTATCCAAAATCTAATGTTTTTACTACAATTCAAGCATACAATAATAAGTTTACCATAAAAATTTTGCCACAATTAGACCATATAAACCGTAGATATGAATTATTCCAATTAATTGTCGAAAAGCATAGATTTAAAGCTACAACAAAAACTTTGTACTAAAGCATACCATATTATATGCTCGTTGTGTAGATCTACTCGTGTGGAGTCCAAAAATTGAACTTTCCATTTTATGATTTTCTATGATTTTTCGAAGATTCAACCGAAATAAATAAAAAAACAAAATAAACAAAACCGTGCTATTGTAGCAAACCCACTGTCCCAAACCGCTTGGGGTTATTTGACCAATTTCAGAAAGTTTAGGGGGTAGAATGTCCGATTTTATAATTTGGGGGTGAAGTAGTCCACCCTGGATAGTTTGGGGGTATGTGACTTTTTCCCTTCATCTTACTATCAAAGCATGAAATCTAATAAACCTACTGAAATTAGGTTGTAGAAGAGAAGCATGACAGGACGCCCAATATTCAAGTAACATTGGTTGGTACATACCTGTGAGATCGACTGCTCCTTTCATTTAGAGCTGTTGACCCAACTGCTCTATTTGTTTGTCCAATTTGCATCAACTCTAGCACATCCAATGTTGATTTGACTGGATGTAAACTTGCATCAGGGACAACAAGTCCATTAGGTTGAGATGTACTCCAAATTCCTAGTGTTTCTTTTCGTCAAGATAACATTTTTTTGCATGTCTAATAGTACACAAGTATTAAAAATGCAATAATAAGAGATATTTTAATAGAAAATAAATATTTAGCGAAGGATATCTTTTTTGTGCAATATCATTTGAAAGAAGATCTCGCACTTGCTCATTGTAAATCTCAACCATTTGTACTCCCACCTCATACGAGAAAGCATTCCTTCTACTTAGAGAGATGTCAAACAAGTCGTTTAAAGCTCGATAGTTAACACCCCAATCATCTTTTGATGTGCCTGGCCCACTCTAAGAAAAAACAATGTCAGACACCCGTTAGTAATATCCCTAAGACTATTATCAATTCAACTTGTTTGAGCCCTATACTCTTACCATTGTGTATGTCTTTCCTGAACCAGTTTGACCATAGGCAAAAATGCACACATTAAATCCATCAAGAACTGATCTGATCAGAGGTTGGATATCAGAGAATACTTCAGCTGAAAATTAAGTAAGAAAACTTGGTGAGCAATATTTTCAATTATAGAACTTTTAAATTTTATTAGATTACACCATTAAGACATACCTTGAGAAACATGTGTGTTAAACACTTTGTTGAACTTGAACATACGACACACATCCTTCCCTTGCTTGAAGGGATTTGTGATGAGAATCTCACCATTTTCACCAATATAATCAATAACGGTTGTTTTTCCATCTTGACCAGGAAGAAATGGTCTAACACGACAATAGACTCTGATATTGCCTGAGAGCAAACATTAGAGCGGAAAGGAGAATGTTAAATAGCCATAAAATGTGCTCAAATTGTAAGGTTATCATTTGAGGAACATACCTTTTAGTTCCTGTACCTCATTAAATAGCTTCTGATTTTCAGCAAGAACCTTGTGGTAATTGTCAGCAGCATCAACCAAGCCATTCAAATCATGTCCTAACCAAATTTGACAAGTTAAGAGTAAGATGAACAAAGTATCAGCAAACATACATATACAATAATACGACAACAGAAAACACGAGAACCCACATACCAATGTTAGATATTTCATCCCTCCATTTCATTTGAAGCGTAAACATTTCTTGCTTAATGGACTGAGATGATATCCTTATGTCCTAACATAGTTAAATATTAAAAACTGAGAGGTTAGAACATAAATAAACTAAAAGAAAACCAAAAAAATGGTATAGGAAGATGACAGAACCTTAATGGACAATTTTTGATTATCCATAAAACTCTGCAAAATGTTTGCCTTCCTGCTCCAAAGTTGAGATTTCAGTTGGGAAGCTGATTCAATTTCTTCAACTTTCTTTTTTGATTGCATTAAAAGAAACTCAGCATCCTTAAGTCTCATAGCCATGTGTTCCTCCATCTGCCTGGCTTCTGTTTCCTTTCTTTCACGGTACTGTTCATGCATCCTACTCAAGATCTGTATTTCTTGCTGAAGGGAAGCAATTGTATTTTCTGCATTCTCTTTTTCTTGCATCAGTCGAACCATGTCTTGTTCACCTAGTTTTCTTTTCTCATCAAGTTTTGATTTTTCTACCTACATGAACAAAACAAACAAATTTATGATAATGTTAAATCCAACTACAAGCCCTAAATGTAGTGCAACAACTTATAAGTGATCCTAGCATTATAAGGTCCAACATCACACAACCAATATCTAATTCAGATTTTTATAAATACTGATTCAAGTAAGTAACATGATTAGAAACAGAAAAACAGATGAGGATATTTTGAATACCTCAACTAGCTCAAGTCGATTTACTGTCATCTGAAGAAAGAACGACGTGTCAATATCAAAAGGCAGTAGGTATTCCTGTGAGAATTTTCAGATCATGAACCAATTAAATAGTTACCTCATTTTCTTCATTTGTGCCATTTACTAATGTCTCGAGTGCTTTAATTTTTGAACGGTACTTGTCTTCCCGAGTCTTGATGATGCTATTTTGCTGTGAAAACAAATGATATGTTACAGGAGTTGAATTTCTATGACAATAAATAACGAATACCACACTTACATTTCTTATGTGATCCGCTTGAATAGCAATGCGGTGCTCAATCTCTTGAACAACATTCCTAAGCAAATAAACAACACGCTGAAGCAAGAACAGACCGACATTAGTCATCAATAACAAATGACAAATAAACAATAGCATTCCAGGCAATCTATTTATTGAAAATCACTGAAAATAGACTTACGTGTGGTATTTCTCCTCTTTTCCTCTCAATGCTCTCATCTAGAATGCCATTAACAACTCTAAGAAGTGATTGAGTAGGGGCATTCTGAGAAAAGATTGTAATTAATAAAGGGGCACAGACAAGGGGAAAAAAGCGCAATGATATGATGCGATGCTAAAGATGTTACATCTAAACTTCTTGGATGCATCATCTCTGAAACTTTGGCAGGAGGAAGATCAGTGTAGGAGCCTCGCTTAAGTTGGAAAGCATCATGGACCTTTTGTCCTGCAAAGCAAGGTGAGCATGCTGGTTTGTTATGGGCTTATGGCTTGTTTTGTTCTGTTGATTTCAGAACCATGTTGATTTATTGTAATGAAGACCGGGCTGTGTGCATAGTCATGTTGTAGAGGCTGGAATTAACATTCCATCACATCTTATAAAAAGGGTGAGTGTGACAATAGATTAACACAGAAAAGCACCTAAGCCAAGAAACAAGATCTGAACAGGTAACGTTACTTGGATATTTAAGATAAACAAGTTAAAGGCACTATGAATATGAAACCTTGGCAACATATAGAAGTCTAAACAAGTTAAAGGCACTATGAATATGAAACCATGGCAACATATAGAATTTGTTTGCTCTGAAATAAAAATGCCTGATTGTATGAATTTTGGAAAATATTTGTTATCACTTTATATACGTAAACTTCAAGAGTAAATGGGATATGCCACTGGCAACCAATTATAAATGGAAGCTTAGTTGTTTAAACTCTAACTTAGTATCCAATGCCACAAATGATTATGCTAAAGAAACAACAACATGAGCATACCAGAATGAAGAATGCTTCTTTGTTGAGACTTAGGATCCCAGTGGCCTTTCCATCTTTCCTCCCCAGATCTTTTCCCCGGTGTCATAACCGAAATTATAGGCCCATCAGATTCTTCAAGTTCCAGTTTCCTTCTAAGGGGTGTTTTAGCAGCATTGTTTGTAATATTTTGACCCAATCCTGTAGTTACATTATCTTTTAGAGCCAAGAGACACTCCACCACAGAAGACACTGACCCCTGGAATCATCAAACGGATTAGGGTTAACAAAATAAGGATGAACAGAACCACAGATTCAGTTGACAATTGTGAAGCAAGTCTGAATCGTAATGTAGGAGGTACAATACATCAGCACCACTCAGTACCGTCCCTATGGCCATTAAAAAAAATCTACCTATGAATTATATTCTCTCTGAGAAATGGCACAGACTTTAAGAGGGAACTCTGAAGTCCATGCCATAGGGTGTGAAGCTCTTACAGACTTACAGAATTCTACATCAGAGTTGTAAGATGTAAGAACACTTTGAATTCACTATTCCTTACAGTTCGAGACTTTTCAACCTTTCCAACTGCAACTAAAAGGTTATTGCTGATTTCCAATCAATCATAGTCAAGCTTTGACGGAAAACTCATATATCGGCACAATTGTGAATAGATCTTCATACTGACATAGACCCATCATTGCTATGCAGTGCCTATACAACAGTAGGTCATTATTGCCAACATTAAGGACTGACACCAACTATGCTAACCATTATTAACATACACCTTGGAAAGGAGATGAGAGCACCATTTATTTGGAATGAAACATACTAGCAATCGCTACATATACCAGACAAATCTTCACATGACAGGAGTAACCTCACCTCCTCCAGATCCTTGACACTGAAGCCTGGCAGACCCATTTCCGCAACAAAATAGAGGAATTTCTTCACATTCGACCTCTGATCCGATGCATTACCACCCCACATTTCCTGTAAACAAAGCCTCATGTTTAGATCAGCAAGAGTAGCATGCACCATTAGTTCAGCCTCCCTGAGCTGAGTGAGGTCACCTCCTGAATGCCGGGCATGAGTTTCTCTGCAATGTAGCATAGTGCCGTGCCATCAATAAGGTACTCCCGCAGCTCCTCGTCTGAAGAATCCAAAGGCAAGTCGAACTCAGGCAGCAACCCACCAAGCCAATCTATCACCTCAGCTCTCCGGTTGGCTAGGATTGGTTTATCGCCCAAAGAAGCAAAAATCGTTAGAAATGCACAATACTTCGGGTCCTCAAATTCAAATTTAAATCTCCAAAACAGCAATTAGAAGTTTAGAACAAATACCGCATTTTGCCGACACAAAAATCTGAAAAATTGCTGCATCCCCATTTCAGAAAAAGGGGAAATTGCTACAACGCACTGCATTGCAAATACCTATCAAGAGCACGAGGCTTTTCCGTGAAGCGCCAAACCTGGAGCATAAAAGAGCTGAATCGCCCCCAGCCTACCATTCTTGCCAAATATTAACACATACTAAACGCACGGAACTTTCAAAGATCCAAACTTTGAGCTCCAGGATTTGAATTAGGCGTTAAACCATTCCCCACAGGAAAAAAGAAAGAGAGGGGGATGGCTCAGATCGACGACCATCTCACCTGCATGGAACTCGTGCTCGCCGTCCACGTTCCCCATGCCTCACCGCCGGGGCTTGAGCATGCACAGGACCGAAATGCTGCTCGATCTGGGCCCAGATCGAGCCCTCCGCGGGGCAGCTCGGGTCCGCCCGAATCGAGAGGCTTCAAGGCAATGCGGGAGGCGGATCGACGTGAGCTCGAGGGCTTTTGTCCTGGATTTTCTTGGCCTCTCCTTATCCCTCCTCTCGTCCTCCTCGTGCCGGCCGGAGTTCTGCGCAGCGCTAAGGCTCAAGCAGCTTTCCCTGCAGTGCTGTGAGCCTGTGACTTCTCCGCTTCACTGTGTTTCCTCGAGGGGTCTTTGTCGGGTCGTTAAAGTTCAACAGCTGCTATTGTATTTTTTTATTTAATAATTAATGTCTAATTATAAATTAATTAAATTTAAAAGATTTATCTTACAAATTACTCTTTAGCTGTGTTTTAGTTTTATAAATAGTTTATATTTAATACTATATGTATATATCTAAATATTCGATGTGACAGGAGTTAAACTTTATATGGAGCAACAAAAAGGCTTTGGTTTTGCTTGCAAGTTAAGGCTGGTGGTCACTGGTCAGTGCAGTACCATGCCGTCCCTCCCCAATATCCCAGCTTAAAGCTCGTCTGAATGTACCGTAAGCGTAACTAGCCTTGTACAGTACTTAAGGCTATGGTCTTGTTTACTTCTACCCTAAAATCTAAAATTTTTCAAGATTTCTCATCACATCAAATCTTTAGACACATGCATAAAGTATTAAATATAGACGGAAATAAAAACTAATTATACAGTTTGGTCGAAATTTACGAGACGAATCTTTTGAGCCCAGTTAGTCTATGATTGGACAATATTTGTCACATACAAACGAAAGAGATACTGTAGCAATTTTGCAAAAATTTTGGAAAGTTGTTTAGTTCCAAAATATTTTGCAAAATTGACACTGTAGCTTTTTCGTTTGTATTTGACAAATATTGTCCAATTATGGACTAACTAGGCTCAAAAGATTCGTCTCGTCAATTTCGACCAAACTGTGTAATTAGTTTTTATTTTTGTCTATATTTAATACTTCATACATGTGTCTAAAGATTCGATGTGACGGGGAATCTGAAAAATTTTGCAAATTTTTTTAGGACCTAAACAAGGCCTATATGTCTCTGTTAAACCAGAATTTTGAACGTCGTGGCTCATTCTGAGGTTCCTGTTAGGTAGATAGGGGTGTGGCGTTGTTTTTACAAATTACCGGGCCTGTTTAGATTTGAATTTTTTTTATCCAAAGAAAAAAATTTTTATGGAATTGGAGCCTGAGAACTAAATGAGACCAAAAAATTTTGGACCAAAATTTGGACTGTAACTGTGCACGCACTCCTATGGAAGCCTACCAATAACAACATGCAGCTCAAGTTGTCATTGGTGGGTTTTTATAGGAGTGCGTGCACAATTGCAGCCCAAAATTTTGGCCCCAAAATTTTTTAGCCCCGTTTAGTTCTTAGACCCCAATTCCACAAAAAATTTTCTCTTTAGGTAAAAAAATTTTAAATCTAAACAGGCCCAATTTCAATACTTTTATAGTTCTATTGCGAGGATATACGGCAATGATTAGATTTACAGCTTCGTAACCTTCGAGTCATCACTAATTTATTTCTTCACCTTTTACACCTTTTTTAGACGGTCCACCTAAAGCTATAACAGCATAGCTTGAAATAGCAATATGATTGAGTGATTTAAAAGTAACAACACAGCTGACCAAATAGGCAAAGGAGTGTTCTATAAGTTACAAAATTTAAGTTGTTTTAAATTAGACTCACCCATGCTACTCAAAAGGGAAAAATGACTCACCCCATGCCGGTTAAAATATTGTACTCTCACCATCTTAAAAAAGTTGATTTATAAAGAAATTTAGTAGGGACAGTTCTCATGGACAACCATAAGCACCTATTGCGGATAGGTGACACGTCTCTATATAAAATCATCCAAAGCATGTGGTTGCTGCATAAATTTAGGAGCAATAGTTGAAACAAAAAACTCTACTTTTTTAATGCATCGAATGATTTTACATTGTATGTGTCATAAGTCTACGGTAGGTGCTCAGCCCCATGAAGACCATTTCCACTGATTTTTTCCCCACGAAAACAAAGTCTTATTTATATTTTCTAAAAATTATAAGATGAGAATAAGATCAAAACTAGTAGATTTAAGAGAAGAATTCTTAGGGTTAGTTTGGTAATGCTCCTAATGCAGCTCCTCCTACTCTAGATCTGACCCAGAATTAGGTAACTCCTCTATGCACCTTGATCTAAACGTTTGGCACTGCTTCACGAGTGAATTCTTTCTCTTCCTAGCTTGATGCACAACACCAGATGTTGTTCAGCCTCCACGCGACACGCGCCGATGCTCATGCCATGGAGCAGCAGGTCGGCACAAATCTCCTCCAACTTACCCCCATGGTTGTGGATCGCGAAGAGGAGCAGCATGTAGTGGCGAAGATGACAAGAGATATGGAAAGTGATATGATAGCAAGACGTAGAGGTGGAAGTGTTGTGTAGCAACATTAGGGCATGTATGATGCATCCCTCCTCATCTAGTGTTCAACAACATGTGGAACAACGATGGTGAAGAGGGATGGCGCAGCCATAAAGAGGGTTGACAGACCTCACTTGCCATGGAGAGTTCAGCTCCTTGTCATGTAGGAGTTTGTTGCACTCGTAGTGCTGCTAGTATTTGGTCTGGTCTTGTTCTCCCATTAAGTATCCTTTTGCTCATATAATATTGCTTGATACTCTCTTCCTTCTAAATTAGAAGACGTTTTAAGTTTTCTAAATACATAGCTTTTACTGTATAAGCAGCTTCAGTAGAGGAGCTGGATGAGCCCTACCAAACATCTTAGGAGGAAAAACCATTTTCTAATGAATGATAGAGGAGCCATGTAAAAAAACTAGTTTCTCCTTAAGGCTTGTTCAGTTCCTTTGGATTGAGTAATGATTCTCAGATGAAATAATTTACTAATTTATTCAATCTTGATAGTCTAAAATCTAGAATGGTTCATGGGTCCATTCCAAGTAACTAAACCGACCCTTTAATGTTCCGAGCACAAAAACCTTGTCAAACATGACCTTAAATATATCATTGTGTCTAGATACAACAAATCAGCGGCGACCACGTGACGATGTGTCCTATTCCGTTACGTGTGTGAAGGAGCAGTTTCTTTGTGTTTTTTTGGCAGCACGTGGTCACACTAAAGCGGTGCATGGAGGAACTAGAGAGAGGAGACTAACAATTTGGTGTTAACTTCCTTCTTACATGCAAGATGTTGGCGGGCTCATGATGCATCATTAAGCCGTGGTGAAATCAAGCAAGGAAATTGAGTATTGGGAAAGGTCGAAAAAATTGAGACAACGTCGCAAGCTAATTTGTATTGGCAAGAGAGGTGGCGTAATGTTTTTTTCCCTGATGAGGCTCGGCTAGAGTCTTAGCGATAGGGTGCAAGGCAAAGGTTGGGGCATACATAAGGAACTCAATAGATGGCATGTACTCCCTCCGTCTTATAATACTTGCACATCTAAGTTTAGGCACAAAAACCAAAGTATATATGAAATTATGAAAATACCCTTATAAATATCAAGGCCCCAATACTTCCCTGAGTCGTCGTCCAGTTGTCCCACCAACTTCATGCTCTGGCATAGCTCTATGTTGGCTTCAACCATCCACCATCGACCTTGGCCGAGGATTCGGCGACTAAGGGAAACAAGTGGACAGAAAACATTGGAATGATAATTTTCTATTTTTTAATCCTTTGCTTATGTAGCCAAGCCCCTGTCTGACAATGCGCCTATCACACATCGATCTGGCTGCTATAGTGACTTTTTATTGTGGGAAAAATTGAATGGTAGATGTACAAATATTATGAGACGGAGAGAGTATTGATGTTGATGATATATGCAGGTGATTGTGTAATGGCTGACAAGACAAGACAATATGGATCAGATCTGTGTACTGGACAATAGTGGTACGTGTCATAAGAGTTGTGACAAGGTTGCGCGCACAACGAGATTATAGGGCATGGCAATGCCATTTTAGATGCCAATATAATTTGCAACAGACAACATGCGATGGAGGAGAGTTAGCGTTCAGAGGACCAGACAGTCAGACCTCGAGGTCAATGTTGCAGTGCGTTGGTGGTAAGAAGAGGTTGTCTACGTCTCACCGGTGTTTGATTATGGTGCACATAGTGACTAATGGAAGTACAACAGTGGTGTTTTTTACGTGTGCTCTTGGGAAGCAACAAAGTCAGATGCAAGCCGACATGGTCGAGGTGTAGAGTCGTACCTGTGATTGACAGACTAGGGTCGAACAGTTCGTGAGGCACAAGACGGACAATTTAGGATGATTGACAGACAATTCACCTCGCAGCGACACACGAGTCATACTATGGTTAAGAGCGCCGACGGAATTAGCAACAATGTTTTTTTGCGATCACGCCTGTCCCCTAGGGCATGTATTTCATTAAGCAGAAAAGAGTCCAGCCCTAAACATAGCAGTTAAGGCAACCGCGGTTACCTACAGAAAAACCTCACCCCTCCACTCGCTAAGCCGAAGTTACTATATTTCAACAGATTTGCTACCCTTTGGTCGAACCGATCAATCAATCAACAGAATTAGCAACATGTCATAGGAGTGTGTCAATTGATGGAAGTTTTGCTCTGTGGCGTGGTGACACGTGGTGCAAACTAAGGATGCAAGTTTGTATTGGAGAAGTTTACTTGCTTCTAGATCAGCAAGGGTGTGGATCAATTCAAATTGCTTGTGCAGGTTCTGAAGTGTGGATCGAATGTCGTGAAGAAGTTTCAAAGACTAAACTGAAAAGAAGTATAGACGATGGATGTTTGTATTTACAACTAGACATCGAGCAGGAAAACCAAATCAAAGATCACAATGCCTACAGGGAGGGGAGGGGGAGGGGGAGGGAGGATAGGCGTAATGAAACCTAAAAGCTTTGCAGCAGATTAAATTCAGCCAGGTAGCCGAAATTTCAGTAAGAACCAAATTTCCGGAAACTGAAGAGGAATGAGCTAACCATGACTGAATTTCCGAGCCATGGACCACGGTGTACCAGAGCATGCTAGGCACCGGTGACCGGTCCAACATAAGCAGTTAAGCACTGCACAGCATCCTGATCCACATGCAATCCCTCCTTGATCGCCTTGATCCTGAAGTGTAGGCACTGCAACCACCCGCTTCTGTTGTTAATAAATGAGCAAAAAAGGAAAAAAACATGAATAAAAAGTTAATAAATAATTTTGTATTGAGAGTCCCTAACGTATTTTAAATTCAGTCAGGTCTTCTTTATTTTTTATCTTTAATTATTTGTCAATCGAAACCATACTCCTTTTCTATGCACTCCCCACGTCATTCTCCTCTTTTATACTCTTGACAATCAGATAGAAAATAATAAGAGATATTAATGTGGCATAACAAAGATAACTAAAATATGAAATTAGACATTGAATGATTATAATAATGGTGAATGAAGACTGTGTCAGTGCAGGACGTGGTAATTTCATATCTCCAGTTGTTTATTGTTTTTGAGCACCAACAGCCTGGGTGTCTAGTTCATGAGCAGCATTCCGTTATGCTATAATGGAAATTAGGGTTCCTCGTGTGAAAAAAATGAGCAGTAGATGTTTGTGCTTGTTTTTGAGTTGCACGAAGTGACGAAGACTCAAATCACACTAGCCGATGGAGCGGTCAGTTGATCAAGATCGGCGTTTGGTGGAAGTCGGAACCGTGGAAGCCTGAAACGGTTGAATACTGGAATTGAATGACATGACAACTACAGACGCAACGCAGATGGTTTTTTTGACGGTCAACGGGGGGGAGTCGCTCCCCACCTGAAATTTGTATTACTCACGGGCCAAAATGCCTCTAAATTACTTTACATAGATCTTTTGTACAAGGTGCACCTGGACAGGCGTACACTAGGGTCACTTAGCACAGAGGAAGAAAGACAGAGGAAGAAAGAAACATCGTTTAGACTAGTGAAGACAGTTAACCTTCACCGTGCCTCGCCCGCCGGAAGGCGAGTGCCCAAGCCTGTGCGATATGCCTCTTGGATGCCGGAAGTCTGAAGGCCCACTGGTTGGCGGCATTTGTGCACTGCAGGAGTAGTGCTTGAACGCTGGTTGTATCCGTTCTGAAGATGAAAGCGTTTCTTGCTTTCCATAGTTGCCAGCAGCAAATTGCCAGGAAGGAGGAGAAAGCCTCTCGCGGGAAGGTTGGTGGGGGAGACCATGAGTGAATGAAGTCCAGGTCCCCGGGGTTTACATGTATCTGCAGCCTCTGCCACAGCTGACCAGCGAGGTTGCACCCACAAACGATGTGATCTGCAGATTCTTCAGAAGCCCGACAGATTTCACAAGTCGGGTCGTCAACCACGGTTTTGGAGAAGAGAACCGTTCTGCATTGGATCCTTCCCCTAGTTAACAGCCACATGAAGAGTTGGACGCGTGGAGGAGCGTATGATTCCCAGATGAATTTGGCCTTGGGGCTAGAGGGTTGGGTTTTTGCTTTGATCATCTTGTAAATGGCACCGCTGTCCAGGCTGCATTCTTGTCTTTCGAACACCGAATTCCTGGCATCACTTTGGTCTGATAGGTGCAGACTGCTTATCGCTTCCTGGGCATTCCGCAGTTCTTGTTGAGCAGCTGTTGATAGCCGAGGAACCATAGTGTTCTGAATGCCAACATCAATGATTTCTTTGACGGAGGCCGACTGAAGTTTGCAGTGACTGAAGAGAGCCGGGTATACATCTGCAAGTGCATCATCTTCCAGCCAGACATCATTCCAGAAGGAAGTCGACTCACCGTTCCCCACGCTCGCCGTGGTGATAGCTTGGTAGAGAGGCAGGAGCTGCCTAAGTGTAGTCCAGTGGTCACCATGAACGTCTCCTTGCAAGTTTGCTAAGGATATCTTATTCTTGACCCAAGATGACCAGGCTGACGACTGGGGACAGTGAAGCCTATGGAGGAGTTTGAGCAGCAAGCAAATGTTTTGGATGCCAATGTCTCTGATCCCGAGACCACCTTGCTCTTTCGGGTTGCACACATTAGTCCAGGCGACAAGGCAGGAGGCAGGAGGCACCTTCCCCGATTTGTCTCCAGCCCAGAGAAAAGCTTTCCTGGTTTTATCCATTAGAGAAACTACCCCAGAAGGGATTTGTAGGGAGCCCATGATATATACCAGCTGTGAATCGAGTACAGAGTTAATTAGCACGGCTCTGCCCATCTTGTTTAGAAGGAATGCCTGCCATGAGCTTAGCCGTCTGTCAGTTTTTTGGATGTAGGGGGTGAAGGCGGTAAGTGGTAATTTGTTCACTGACAGCGGCAATCCAAGGTACGTTTGGGGGAAACCCCCCCTCGAGCACCCGATCGCTTGAACACAGACACTAGCTTCCTGTTCCGCCATGTGAATCGGCACTAGAGTGCTCTTGCTGTAGTTGATGTGCAGACCAGTGGCAGCAGCGAAAGAGTCCAGAATTTCCCTGACAGCAGAGGCACCTTCCACGTCTCCTTTGAACACGAGAAGTGTGTCATCAGCGTACTGGAGCACTGCACAAGGGAGATCAGGCTCAGTTGGATGCCTGATCCTCTGCGAGCGTCTGATGAGGCATTGCAGGGTTTCAGCAACGATTAAGAACAGGTATGGGGATAAAGGGTCCCCTTGTCGTAGCCCACGCTTGCAGGTGATCCAGGGGCCAGCTGACCCGTTGACAAGAACAGCAGATAACGCTGAAGACAACAGGCACCTGATCCACCGGATCCAAGTGTCAGGGAAGTTCCTTGCCCTCAAGACCTGAAAAAGACCCTCCCAATTAACTGTGTCAAAGGCCTTTGCAAAGTCCAGCTTTAGAACAATTGCCGGCATTTTCCTTTTATGGCAAACTTGAACTAATTCCATTGCATAGACAAAAGTGTCCGTGATGGATCTTCCCTTGATGAAGCCAGTTTGATTTAGGTCAATGAGCTTAGGGATTTCAAGTTGCAGCCTTGTTGTCAGGACCTTGGAAATGATTTTCAGGCAGCAGTTTTGAAGAGCAATCGGTCTGAACGCATTGACCTCGACAGCCCCAGGTTTCTTAGGGATCAAAACCATGTGAGATCTATTCAGTCGCTGAAGGTCGATGTCACCCTGGTGGAATGCACACAGCAGGCTGTGGATGTCTGTTTGAACCGTTTCCCAGGCCGCTTTGAAGAACATCGGCCCGAAACCATCCGGGCCAGGAGCACTATTCATGTTCATGGACAACAGAGCTTGCTTCGCTTCATTGGCAGAGAAAGGTTCAGTTAAGGTTGCGCTTGGGCAGTAAGACCCCGCGTATAGCTCGTTGAGGTCAAACGGCTGGCAGCTTCCTTGGACCCCAATGATGGATGAGAAGTAATCCGTCAGAGCAGCCACCTTTCCAGCGTGGTTCACAATTTGTTGCCCGTCAACCTGAACCTCTCTGATGTAGTTGGTTCTGAGTCTTTGGGTTGCATTGGCATGATGGAATCTCGTGTTGGAGTCGCCCTCTCTGATAACTTTCTGTTTGCTTCGCTGCTTCCAGTAGGCTGCCTTCATTCTGATATGTTGCTGCAGCATATGCCTGGCTTGGCTGCGAACCTGAAATTCTTGTGTCGACAGGTTCCGAAATTCTTCAAAGAAGTCGAATAATTGGGTGATAAAACGGCAGTTATTAAGGATAGAAGGGGGTGCCCTGTTACACCGAGCCCAAACCTTTGCCTTAGCCCTGGCCGACTTGATACGGGCGACAATCTGTCCGGCCGCATCGCCGACGTCGGCCACCGAACGCCAGCTCTGAAGGATGGAAGGAAGGAAGGTGTGGTGGTGAAGCCAATGTTTTTCAAATCTGAAGAATTGAGCTTTAGGAATTTCTGTATTTAGGGTTAGCAGCAGCGGATTATGATCCGAGGTGGGTCTTGGTAGAGAGGAAAGAGTGGCAATAGGGAAAAGGAAGTTTAGATGGTTGTTGGCGAATGCCCTGTCCAGGCGAGCTAGGATGGGAAAGGGTTGAAGGTTGGTCCAGGTGTAGAGCCTGTCCGAAAGGTCGATCTCGTTGATACAAAGGTCATTTATCGTGGAGTTGAAAGCACTGGTGAGGGAGGAGTTAATCTGGCCGTTGTTTTTGTCACTAGGCTGTCTAACAAGGTTGAAGTCACCGATTAGAATCCAAGCACCATGAATTAGGCTCGGCAGTTCCAGCAAGCATTGAAGGTAGTTGGGAGAAAAGATGTGGTCCGAAGGACCATACGTGTTTGTCACAGTGAAATCAGTGTTGGATAGGTTGCAAGCAAACTCACAGGTGATAGTGTAGGGTTTACAAAAATGGTTTTGCAGGGAAAAAACGTTTGGGTCCCAAGCAGTGAGAAGCCCACCGCGTGAGCCGTCGCTGGGCTGGAGAACAAATTTGAAACCGGGAGGCAGAAAAGTTTTAGCTTTGAAGAAATCAACTTCTCTTAGCTTAGTCTCTTGAATGCACAGAATAACAGGATTAGCATTGATGAAAGCGTTGCGCACAATGTTGCATTTGTCCGGGTCGCCTAACCCACGCACATTCCAGGAAATGATAGAAAACGAGCGGAACGAAGACAACGTTGGTTCGGTGTCGGAGTTCATGTCGTTACAGTCCCGCACCCGACAGCAAGGTTCAAAAGCGAATTACAAAGACTAGAAAACGAAAGATACACGGGCTTGCAGTCCCCTTTGGGACAGCCGGTAGAACTACCCTGAGAAAAGCTAGGCATTGTCGCTGGAATCCACCGCCGCGGCGCCCCCAGCGCCGAGGTCTAGCTCTGCCGCAGAGACGAGCTTCCTCAGCTCGGTCGCACTTAGGGGCAGGTTGTTCCTTGAGAGGATGTCCCGTTTTTTGATGTGCTTCTTGAGCTCCCTGGAACATCCTGACAGAGAGTTGAGCAGGGCCTTACGCTGCACAGCCTGCGTCGTCATGTCGATGAAGTTCGACGGTGCTTTTGCCGCCAGCCGCGAGCTTGCGCGCCGGGGAGGCACCGCCTGATGCGTGGAGCGCCCACGGCTCGCCGGGGCAGAAGCTTTGTCCCTGGGACGTCGTTGGTAGGTGATGATGGCCTTGGTAGATGTGCCCCGCAACTCAGCTGGAGCAGCAGTGTCGTTGGGGTCGTCTTGAATGGCGCTTATTGAGCCATTTAGCATTGGCGCCTGGAGAGCTTGGACATGGCGAAGCAGGACCTGCACCCGGCCGCCGAAGAGGAGGGCAGCAGCCATCAAAGCTGCTGCGTGGCGACGTGCTGCGCCGTGACCACCTCTGACCCCCGACGACAGGGGGTCAAAAGGGAGGCTGCCATGGGCCTCGGAACGTGGCAGCCGTGGGTACATGGCGCTGAAGTAGTTCGGCTGCGGTCGGCTCTGCTGAATCGAGCTGAAAGGGCCTGGGGGTCCTAGGCTGGGCCCAGGTGATGGAGGCGACGGCGGTCCGAAGAAGGGCGAGAGCTCCCCCCTGCTGTTCAGTTGGAACTCACGTGGCCACACTCTGATGGGCATGATCCTGGCGACCGCCCCGTCACGGCCAGCACCGTTCCTGGCGGAAATCCGCAGCTCGAGGGGCAGCTCAAGGCGGTCATTGAGCTCCAGTAGCAGCCTCAGGGGACCGAAGTGCTCGCCCGAGAGGCAGAGGGGGTCAATTTCCGCGACAGCAGCGAAGGCACGGAAACATTCCCGGATCTTGTCCTCGTACCAGTGTTCCAGGGGGAAGTCCACGACGGCCACAAAGGCAAGCCAGGTGGGCACCCTGAAGAACCTGTTGGCCGTCTCGTGCGGCTTCTGCAGAAAAACGGTGAAACCGTCCCCAGCAATTGGGCTGAGCAGACGCAGCGAGTCTCGCGAGGCAGCAGAGGTGGCGCGTAGGAGCATTGCTCCATGCGAGGAGGGAAGCAGGTCAACGGGGACCAAAGGGGCGGCACCAAGGAGGGCCGCGCGGATGGAAGCACTGACCTCATCAGGGTGCACCGGCGGCTCTATGAACGCGTAAAGCATGCGCTCACAGAGCTCCGGCCTCCCTGGAGAGACCCAAGCGTCCGCGTGCGAAGCCCTCCCCTCTTGCCAGGAGAAGCCGTCAGAGCTGGAGTCGTCGGAGGCAGGGTCACCGCTCGCAAACTCCTCCTCGGAAGAGGATGAGGGACCGGCTCCGATTCCCCGCGAAGGCCAGGATGCTGCCGACGTAGGCGGCAGGGGCAGCGGGGTAGGCGCTGAGGCGTCAGAGACCGCAGCAGGCAGCGAAGCCGGCGCACCCGCCGGGAGCTGATCCCCGACTCTGGCCACCTGGTCGACCAGGCGGACGGAAGCGGGGAGAACATGCTTGTCCTGACAAGGCGGCGACCCCGCTTTCCCAACGTCGGCCGAAGAGGAGGTGGACGGCACGCAGTTCACCGGCGCCATAGCAGACGCAGCGGCCTCCAGCAGCAGCGTGTCAAGCTCATCATCCGAGCTAGGAAAAAACGTTTCAGGAGAGGTGGGCAGGGGGGAGGACGTAGGCGGCAAGGGCAGGGCAAGAGGGGACGGCGAAAGGCGTGCGGAGGGTGAAGCATGGATGGTGCGCACGGCGGGTGGGAGACGTCGGGAGGCCACGCGCAGGAGACGTCGAAACGGCATTTTGCACTGGGGGCTGCGGTGGCCGGAGGAAAGGCAGGAGCGGCACCGAATGGGGTCACGGCAGTCCTGCACCTGGTGGTCTTTGGCTAAGCAGCGGAAGCAGCCTGAGAGGGAAGCAGGGCGAGTGACTGTAATAACTTGTGCCTGTTTTGGGGGAGCGGCGGAGGTGACGGCCTGAAGGTACGAGCGCGTGAGCGAGACTTTAGCAGCATTCAAAGCCGGGGCAACGTTAGCTACTGCCGCGGAACCGGGAACAAGACCGGTCGCAGCGGCCACAGCAAGGGGCAGAGGGCGCGAGTGGGGCAGAGTGAGGGCGGGAGAAGAGAGAAGATCTTGGGGGACCTTCCCAAAGCGGATTTTGGGCATGGCAGGGGGCGACGGCAGAGCTCTCTCACCTAGGTCAAATGTAATAACTTCGCTCGTACCTGGGCAGTTGGCCGGTTGAGTCCCATCAGGAGTTATCAGCGTAGGGGGTGGGTGGGGGAGACGTTCGAACGCGAGCCTCGCAGCGGCCATTGTCGGGTGCAGGAAGAGCTCAATGGAGCCAATGCGCAGAACACCCCGGACAACCAAAACGTTAGCAATGTTTCTACTCGCTACTGTCACCTGGAAGACGCCGACATCGACGCAGCGCGCACGCAGGCGACCCGGACGGGGAGCAAGCAAGAAACACAGCGAATTCTCAATGAAAAACCTGTTAAACTTGGCATCGCGAGAGGGAGGAGTTACCCAGATGGAGGCCGGGGCCGGAGACTTGGTTAGCAGGTCGGGGACGGCAGTGGAGAAGCACTCACGGAGGAGGAGGTTCTGGAGTTCGAACCGGGCAGGCGACGGTGGCACGACGAGGAGTCGCGGACGGACGAGCGTCGCAGCCGCAGCAAGTCGACTGGGGGCATCCGGCGACAGGGAGGAGCCAGTGACAGGTTGGGCGAGGTGAGAGGGTGGAGGTGGAGGTGGAGGCGGCGGTGGTGGTGGAGGCGGGGGCGGTGCAGGGTGGCGCGACGGGCGCGGTGGCTGCGGGGGCGGAAGGGGGGGCGGAGGGGGCACGGAGTCGCCCGAGGTGGGAGCCTCCATCCCTCTCCAAGAGACCAAAACATCCTCAGACGGTTCGCAACGCAGATGGTCATCCAAATTAGCTTGTGTGTTGCGTCTGGGGCCTGGATTTCCGGCAGACTAGGAGTGTTTGGTTCGTGGCCACAGCCTGCCACGCCTAAACTGAAGTTTGCCACATGATGTTTGGTAGGTGTTTGGTTCAGAGCAAAGATGTGGTATGCCACAACCACGAACTCCTCCGCCACAGAATTTGTTAATGAAAAGTGTGGCGTGCGTTGGTGGCCGATTTTGCCGCCGCAGCGCCTGTGGCGTGCCTTTGCTGCATGGGAAAAAGGCATCCAAGTCTATATTTAGCACACCCACTCCTGTTATGAAAATAAACAAAAGGCTCTTGAGTCCCAGCTCCTATCTGCCTCCGCAGAATATACGAAGGCAGCACGCCGCATCCGAGGCTAGTTGCTGATTTTGTAATCAGTATTGTAAGGCTTAAACCTCTTATATATGTTCTATGAAAAATGGATGTGATCCTACTATAATAATGAGGTATTTTTCATTCATTTGTGACTGCAAACGAAACACATGCCACAAATATTTTACCATGCTTATGTGGTACTAATCCAAACAACAGTCATACTTATTTTGCCAAACCTTAATCACAAACCAAACACCTTATTTTTACCACAGTTTGTGGCTTGCCACACTTGTGGCTGCTACTTAAGGTTAGGCATGGCAATGTGTGGCCATGAACCAAACATGCCCTAACCTATGGCCCAATAGGCCCAGTCAAGCTAGTTAGCTCGTCGCAAGGACTCATCGTCTTCCTCTGCAAAAACAGAGCTCAACTTATCGGTGGATCCATCCCTGGTTCGACCCTGACGATGGCGTCTACCTCCACATATTCGAGAATGCCCGCGTCAAGAACCGGAGCCGCCAGCCGGTGCCCGTGGTCTACAGATGCAACACGTTCGCTTTTGCAGCGGCGTCCGCGCCAGCCGTGGAGCTCTGCCGGCTGCTGGTGGAAGCCAAGGCGTGGTCGTCGCGCGAACGGGGCCGGTTATCTTCTGCAATTCATATAGGCTTGAAATCGTATCACCGTGTTCGTTCGGCCATACTGGCTGATTTATTATAGGGTTTTTTTCCGTGCCATTACTATTTTCCCTCTTTTGAAACGTGTCATTACAATTCGTCTTAGGCCAGTCTCAATGCATGTTTCATAAGAGTGTCATGCATATTAAATAGGGTGCCACATAAGCAAAATTGCTGACTTGGCAGGGTCATTAAATGAAGGAGTTTCATCAAATGAGAGAGGAGTTTCATCCCCATGAAACTTATATGGCTCGGTTACCTATCTTTTTTAAACTAGTCTTGGTAACTGTGTCATAAAACTATACATTGAGACTGACCTTATGGGAAGCAGACCATTACAATTTTTGTGTTCTCTGAAACATGCCACTGGATACGATTGACGACGTATCGGGCCCACCTGCAGGCCGACGTGGCATACCAAGACCGTATACGTACGTCTCCCGTGCCCAAGGAAACGGATGCCGTCTATTCTTCTCTCCCGTCCGTCTCTTCTAGTCGGTCTTCCCTTTACTCGTGACTTTCCCCACCCGTCCTCTAGCTCGAAGGGAAGGCCGGCGAACCCTAACCGAGGGCGGCGGCCGCCGCCACCGTGGTCGAGGGTCAGGCAAGCGAGGGCGGGCGCAGGCGGGCTGCAGGCGCGCAGGTTTTCTTGGCGGCGAGCGTAGACCCGGGCGCAGCCAGGCGCCTCGGCAGCGTGCAGGCGAGCTGGCGGCCTTGGCCTCAGTTGCAGGCGGGCTAGGCGGATGGAGGACGACGACGGAAGGTATTAGTCTCTCCTTGTGTCGAATTGAGTCGATTCGGATTCAATTCATGGTCTGATTTATGCATTTGTGTTCTAGGGTTGCACCGTTCGCGCTAGAAATAAAAGTGGAAGGATTCCGTAGCATAGACTCTCTTGGTAGAAAAGCTTACACAAAAGGTCGTGTGCTTAAGTGGGATGTGGAGTTAGGCTTGTTTTCCTTTGAACAACTATGCCTATTACCACACCAACAAAGAACACCTACTGCAACATATACATCCAGCACAATCTGCATTTTCTTCTTATTACCCAAGTCTTGCTTGTCTCCAATTTGGGACTTCACTGATCGAAGATCTTCAACCACATTGTCCAGCATTTGCTTCATCTCATACACTTGTTGCTTCAAATCACCAAGAACATCCCTAGATGCTGAATGGAGGGGCGACTGGACCTGCATATGTCTCTGCTTTTGTTGATTCACATACCAGGCTGCATACTGCTCCTCGGAACGGATCCAACCACAAGTTGTTGGATCACCCTGCGCACAACTAAAGTCAATCAAAATGAAATCAAAAAGAAGAAAAAAATAAGGCCACCAAATCCTGATCTTCACGTTGTTTGGGCACTTCACAAACGGGACATCCTTGGAGTGAGCTTGCTTGCTCACGATTCGGATCAGAGGCACATGGCACTCAGGGCAGTCAAGTAGAGGGTACTGCAGCCTTCGAGTGCCAACCGTGGTCATGCTGGAGGAGGTCGCCATGGGCTGGGCCCTTGGGCACGTCAAGTTGCCCCAGGCGCCGAAGCTGCAGCAGGCGCCGAAGCCGCGGCCGCGCACAAGCCGCAACAGCGCTCAGGGCCAGCCCTCGAGCCCCCCGAGCCCCTAGGGAGCCGCCGCCGTGCTCGTCGGATTAGGGTTAGCCGTCGCGCCCGGGGCGAACAGAGAGAGATGAGAGCGCTCCAGCTTCGAGATAGAGAGGATAACGGGAAAAATGGAGCGCTTCGAGATAGAGAGGATAACGGGAAAAATGGTGGAGAAATAACCAGGCCGTTTTCTTACGTACATAAACGGGTCTTCGTATGCCACGTCGGCCTGCAGGTGGGCCCGATACATCGTCAATCGTATCCAGTGGCATGTTTCAAAGAACGTGAAAATTGTAATGGCCTGCTTCCCATAAGACGAATTGTTATGGCATGTTTCAAAAGAGGGAAAATAGTAATGGCACGGAACCAAAAAAAAACCTTTATTATAAGAAAAAAACATTAATGAATGGCTGCCAAATTTGACTGATAAACCTAACCTAAGGGAACAATGGCTCACACGAGATAGCTGTGGACGAAACCTCTACCTATTTTTTAGTGGTACAATATAATATAATAATAGATTAATAAATTAACTTCTAGAGTTATTCTAACTCAAATTATTTTAACTTTGATTAAATTTATAGAAAAGATCATAAATACTTGTGACACCAAATTAATGTCATTAAATACATCATAAAGTATAATTTCATCACCTATTTATTTGGTGTCATAAAAGTCATTATTCTTCATTATAAAATTAGTCAAACTTGAGATAGTTTGGCTTTTGGTGATTATAGGAATTGATTTATTTTGAGAGGGAAGGAATATATTACACATGAGACAATAATACCATCTTTCAGGCAAGCTTGTAAACTCACAGCTACACAAGGTTCCCATCCCTTCCTCTGACCTTTTTTTTCCTTGAAAAAATACTCTCTTATTACAGTTTTTATGCCTATCCACGCATATCATCTATTGTTTCGCTTCGTGTGCTGATCCCTAATTGCTGCGCAGCAGCCAGCAGGGCCACTGGGCCAGTTAGTTGCAGTGAGCTTCTTGGGCCATACTCCGTTTTCCTGCAACTCGTAGTTTTTACATCCCAGGCCTGGTGGCAGCTCCAGCAGGACCAGCTTGTCGTAGCAGCTGTGTGTATTAACACAATCTCAGATCCGTGGCTCATGACACAAGCTACAGAACGATGGATGAGATTTGTGGCGGATGATTACCTGGAAATAGGCCTCTAGTTTCTGCCTCAGGGCACCGTGCTCCCTCTTCACTTTCTGGAACGATCTCATGCAACTGCAAACCGAAACCACGAGAGTTAACAATGGCTGTTCTCATTTCTTGACATGAGACAAAAATCTGAAAGAACTAAGCAGCCAGAGAGACAGACCCTTCAACATTTCCCTGTGCACAGTAATCCCTGAATGACATGCACTCACTCTTCATCCTTGAAGCACCAATGCTGCATCAAGTTTTGTAATGTCGTCAAACACATGTAAACTTTATATAAATATAAGGCATTGATAATGTGTTCAGATGTCAGAGTTATGCTTTCTTTACATCTGATTCAGAACCATGCCATGCTTACAAAAATTCATTCGCACGCAGAACTACAAAAATGAGTTTTTCTCAGATACCAGACCACCTTAAAGCCTCCAAGAACCAAGAACCTTGATTTACAAGCATACTGGTCATGTCATTAGTGGGGCATTGATATGCTTCAGATCCCCCCCCCCCCCCCCCACACACACACCCCGCACACCCACCCCTTTTTAACAAGCTGAAGCATGCAATAGTTGTTTCAAAAAGGATAATGTCAATTTTGCAGGACGTTCAATTAAACTCAATAGTCCTCATTATTCACAAAACTATAAAGGTCTGTGTGCTGTACTGAATCAGTCACATAGCATGGATCATATGCAACTGAAAAAAATATATCCAGATGCAGCACCAGAGCTACCTGGAACAGCTGCCTTTTAGCTGCTGCATGTATGCATCCCATCTATTGAAATCTTTGGGGTATTTTTCCCTGCAGTGTCACAAAATTTTAATCAGTCAAGTTGAACACTTCTGCTTGCATCATATTTTCTTTCTTTTTGAACAAGAGATCACTTCTCCCTTGATATGCATGTTTTACTTACAGAGCTTGTTCAACATTTGATATTAGCCTGGCTGAATCCTTGAAAAACAAAGTGACAACCTCTTCGGCAAAATTAGGACTAGCTTCGTCCTGCAAGTCTTCCACCTGGCAAAATTGCTCATCTAGGTACCCCTGTCAACGAAAACAACTTACTGAATCAGCATTTGATATATCAAAGGAAAACATTGAAAACCATAAAACATCATAGAATAGTGTCTGCCATGGATGGGATCAAAAGCAGGCATGCTTATACATCGGAAAAAGGTATGACCAAACTTCTAGGTCCTTGTGAAAGCATAAAGATAAACTATTGATTAGAAATCTCTAGAGTATAATACAGGCCTGATCAAAGAGACTCTTTTTCATGGATGCAGCCTGGCGACGCAAATTAGAATAATCCATTCGTATAAATGAACTAGCCAAAGGGTGCCAAGGCGAAGGTGATACAGATAGGAAAACACTTCACAAGTCACAAGATATATATGAAACTGGTGGGAACAATGGATATAGAAAGTTGAGCATGCCATATGCTTATATAGTGGAGGAGGCAGTTACTATTTGTCTACCAAACATAAGTGAAACTTAGATATTCCAGTTTCTGGATAGCAAATGTAAGCATCTTTGCATGCACAGGTGATTTGATTGCCACGGTGTGCACAAGCTATCCACATTTTGGAGAGTGACTTGAATAGATGCAGATTCTTGTAGCCTGTATCTCTTTATAAGAGATATATGTTGGTTTATAACAATCGCAAAGAAATCATTGAAGGAATTTTTAGGAATTATCAAGGGTTAACCTGTTTCATGGCATCCAGACTATTTCCCGAATAAACCCGATCAAAGATAGAATTAGCTGACATCAAGTGATTGAACAGCACCAACCGTCTGTAGGTGTACGTAAAACATGATACAATACTATATTATTATTTTATTACTTGACACATCCGCATGAATGTAAACACATTTGAGCAAAGAGAATTAAGATCTAATACAGTATTTACTGCCAAATTTTCTCACGTTGGATTGCTCAAAAAGAAAACATAGGCATGGAGTACTAGAACAAGTGAAGAAGTCTCAGGCATTATCTTAATACAGAGTCATAGAAGTCTGTAGATTGCAGCTTAGAATGGGTCAATCATGCAATTTAGTTAAGCTTAAGCACCCTAAATTATTCAAATTACCCAGACAAACAATTTAAAGCTTTTATTACAACCAGCCTACACAGAGTTACTGAATCATGCAGATGGAAGCTTTTCCTAACTCCATACAAGGTATGAAAAGATTTAGCACCAGAGATATTCGGTTCTCATTCTGTGCCAATCAAGTAATCATTAGCATTTAACAAACTGTCATTTAATCACTGTTCACCTACACAGCATTTTAGCTCGTTTACACACCGTGTAAACTCTACACGGTGGCTTGCCGTGTCCGTTTAATCAGCCGTTTATCCCGTTTAATCACTGCTTGGTCCATTTAAATGGCTGTTTAGCTCGAATAAATAGCTAAACAATAGGTGACCATTTAGTCCGTTTAAGAAAGTGCATAAATCAGACAACACTGAAGTCAGATTGCTACACATCAGTATATTTACCTTATACAGTTATAATGGTATCTTTTGTCTGTTTTGTGGGTCAGTGGAATACAGAAATTCTGCTGTAACAGCATCCTAAGATTACACAAGAAATTCTCCAGTGACAAATCCCAGGATAGAATTTAATCAGACAAATGGGAAATGGGAAACTGGAACAAGATGTCTTTTTGTGCCCCTCAAAGTTCAAACATAATGTGGTGATAAAATCTGGGAGAATGACTGAGAACTAGAATAGGGACAAGATGCTTACTTTGAGCCTCAGCCAAAGAAAAGTAGGACAAAGAATAGACCTCGACAGCTTGGTCCAATTGTCACAGGCCAATGTTCTCTCAGAGCATTGGACCACGTGGCAAAACCAACAGTCTTTTGTACAAGGGGTAAAAGAGATTCATTCAATGATTGATCCGATGATTGCAGTTCACCCCAAGTCAACATCACAACTTGATAAGAGGAATACGGCATGGATCAGAAATTCGAAACAAACAGAAAGCCTATACAGGAAATGGATATCGGCAAAAAGAAAATTCTGGACGAGTCATCGCCATTGCCACATGAATAAACAGCAAACATTGTCTGCATGAAAGCTATTCAGTCAGTACCTTCCCCGTATGGTGACTAAATATTCACAAATATCCCAAGGCATGGTCCCAATGTTCATTCCTGTACTGTTGTCTCTATCCATTTCATGAGTATTCTCAAGGCAATAATTTTCCCTTCTGCCACAAATCTATTTTTTATTCATTATTTCCTTTTCTATGTAGAAAAGGGATAGTGAACATGGCCCCCTCCATAAAAACAAAAATCTCAAGCTATGTGTGTTATCATGTAAATCAAGATGATATGCCCACAGGGATGACATCTCCCTCCTAGAAGGAAAGCTGCTAACAAACTCGACACGCCTGAGCTCACCCATCTAATCTCCCAGTTCCCTCATCATCGTCTAACTAGAAACCAGGAACATTTCTTGGCAGCTGCTGTCATCTTGACAAGCGTCCTCACCTGGGAGCCTTGGAAGTTGGAAGAACAGAAGAGGCTTTCTAGAGGACTGTAGACATATGCAAGCAGCGGATTGCTTCTGCGCTTGTTGGGGCAACCATGCCTAGCCATCTGTCACGATCTCCCTGTAGCCATGATTGACTCTTCAGAGCTCATGTGCAGTGACTAGCATGTCTCACATGTTGGCTCCCTGTGCACACGCCACTGCGACTGCCCCTCAATTTTACCTCACGCTCCACCACCGTACACACAAACTTAGTTGAACAAACAAAGATTGCTAATTTAACCTTTTTATCAGACATAAAAAAGATAGTTCTAGTGCATGAATAAGCATCAGGTCAAAGCTAAGTTTTTTTAGCATTTGGAACTTTGAAGCTTGTCTTTCCTAGTAAACGCTTCACACTATTATGTCTGGCTTCCACATATCAAGGTCATCCATGCTCTGCGGTTTGCACATGATCACATTATCAGCACTCAGCAATCCATTTATAGCATTAGAGACTAACTTTCCACAATCTAAAAGTAGCATCTGCATAGCACAACATGAACTGGATGTGCACGGTACCTCCAAAAGCATCCTCATGGATTCTCATCCACAGTGCTCCAGAAAGGAACCTAGATGCTTGGTTTGATGTGTACGCTCCATTACCGTTTTGGCACATTAATAGGTTTCTTTTCTCACCTAGAAAGCACCAACTTGACCAGTTGCCTCTCCACTCAAAATTTACTTACAAATCAGAAAATTTCCTCTTCCATTGGATCAGGTGCACCGAGAGTTAAGTTTTGGATGAGGATATAACCTGTGGTCACTAAAACACTAACAAAACATTCACAAAGCTTTTGAGATGCATTGCACATAGTGAGCAGACACAGCATGATCTTCTGTAGTTCAGCAACCAACTCACTGGAAGTCAAACTTCCAGATTCTGAAGCTATGCGCTAGAGATGCAAGTGAGTAGCCAATGGTGTTTTCTGGGTCAGCTAATAATTAGGTGGGAGGGCCTTTTAATTCATTTTAGCAAGTTCTAGGTGCACGCGAGTGACACCTATCCAAACATGATATAGAAACGAGCACCACAGCTTAACCGCCAGGAGCGATCTTTTTCATCCTAGTACTAGAAAATAAAGATCGAACGGTCTTAGCCGTCATGCTCCCTCTAGATTGGTTTGGTGTCACTCTCATACCAGAACCGATTCCCACCTAACGACATTGGTAGGGAGCGGAAAAGGAAGGCGTGGGTACCGACCAATCGAGAGAGGAGAGAACGACACGCTGATTCCCCGATAGCATCCTCCCCGTCCGGATGAGTGCGCCAGCCCGATCTCCCCGCGCGGCGCGACGTGAATCGGGGTTCAGCCGCAGGTTTCGCATCGGGGGATGCCGAACGGGTAAGGGGGCGAAAAAGATGGCGAAAGGCGCGCGGGAAAAAGGGCGGTGGGAGCTCAAAGCGACCTAGGATAGGAAGGTGATGCCGGCAGAGGGTGAAGTGGTTAGTGAGATACCTAGTGGGGCGCAGCCGCGCGGGACGAAGGGGACGGCGGCGACGGGGGCGGCGGGTGGCCGATTTGTGCTGGCTCGCCTCTGCGTCGCCGCGGAGACGTGGAGAGCCAGGTGACCGCGCGGCGATGGATCGTCGCGGCCGCTGATGTGTTGGAATTGATAGTGCTCGGATTTTTTTTAATCTTTTTTAGTTTCTACTTTGAAATTATCCCCACTTAATTTTTTTTGTTTTTATTTTTAATCCTTTTGGCTGTGCCGTGTTTAGCGCGAAATAACATTGTCAAGCCACAAGTGTTGGCGTGGTGAGATGTGTTATGTTAGACGATGATTTTTACGTGAAAAATCTTTGTCAGCAAAAGTGGTATAACAAGTTTTTTCATGTGGAATTTGCCATCCAATGTTCATATCTTGTTGCAACAACACATATGGCACGATATATTTGTTTGGTGCTCTATCAATTTAAATTGCACCCATATGAGGGTATCTGGACTAGGTCATAGGCCCTAAACTAGTAGGTATGACTATAGTCGGTGCTCTAAGATGTATATTTAGTTAGGAAGACTAAAGAATTAGGAGACCCAACCCTATTCTTTACTGATCCAAATCTTAGTTGGTGGTTTTTTTTAATATGGATCAGGCTCATGTAGTGGTATGGTTGCTTCGAAAGATGTAGGCGACACATCTATGTTTTTGTTTGCCTAATGTATCCGTCGTATGGGTGTAGGCTAAGATTTATGTCTAATCAGACCTAATATTTAAACATGTTTAGTTGACAATAAAGCTTAATCGTGAATTATTTATTACATTTTTAAGACTCTTTTGGACTGTAGGAGTTTTTTCTAGTCTTCTAAGTTTTTCCTATGAAAATAAATTGATTCCTATAAAATTCCTAATCAATCAATTTCTGTGAAATTCCAAAGGACCCCTTAATTTGCAATATCGCTATCTAATACGGGTTTTAAATGATTCCGTTGTCAGAGATTGGTGAAATTACTCGTTTTGTTTTGCTTATAAACAAATATAAACATTTTTGTTGCGAAAAAAAAAATCGCCCTCGCGTGGAGGAAGTGTTTGAACTCCGCCGCCACCTCCACAACCCGCGACTTGAGTGGTGCGTCCCGCGGCCGCGGGGAAATGGCGGAGCGGGACCGGATCCTGGAGAGGGAGAGGAGGCAGATGGAGCAGATCCTAGAGCTGGATATGGAGGAGCTCCAGGTAGAGGAGGTCGACGACGACGGTTCATCCTCCTCCTCCGACGTCGACACCTTCCTCAGGTCCGAGCGCCCCCCCCCCCCCCCCCCCCTCCCTTGCCCCTCTCTTACAAATTACAATTCCTTGCGAGAGCGGAGTTCGACGAGGATAGAGTGGTGTGACTGAAGATGTTAGTTATTGTGAAAATACATTACACGCTGAATTTGGAGGCGGTGGAGACTAGGATTGCGGATTTTTTGCAAACTTAAGCTGTTTTTTTTTAATACGAGAGTTTTGCCTCAGCTTTTAAGGAAGCAAGCATAGTCGGATACAATACTGGGGAACACACGACAGCCTAGTACATGATCTAGATTTCACAGATATCAGTAGACATCAACACACTAGGCCTGAAATTCTTCATTTAGAGCATGACTTCGTCCTTCACTTGCAGAATGTTTTGGCGATCCTCCTCCTTGAGGAGTACACTCCACTTCTGCAGGAATGATAATACAACATAGATGATGTCAGACGGGGCCTTTGGAAACTTGTTTTCAATAGCCATCCTGTTCCTATTATTCCAATAGCCCAAGCAAAACCTGCAAAGATGAAAAGGGTTAATGTGATGGGTAGGGGCCCCTTGCCCTGTAACCATGCTTCAGACAACTTCTTCACGGAGGTTGAGCAATTTTGCCATTTAAAGATCTCTCCTAGGAAGCTCCAAATCATTCTACTCCCTCCATGCCAAATTGTAAGTCATTCCAAGAATCTTGGAGAGTTAAAGTATCTCAAGTTTGACCAAAATTATAGAAAAAATTACAAAGTTTTGTGGCATCAAATAGATATACTATGAAAATATAATTAATGAAGAACCTAATGATACTTAGGCCCTGTTTGGTTCCCCTTGCTAAATTTTAACCAGCTAAACTTTAGTTAGCTAAAGTTCCAAACACATTGACTAAAAGGAGCTAGAATAGTTTAGTTCCATTAGTCACCCAAGAGTAGCTAAAATAACGGGGCCTTAGTTGATATCATAAATGTTATTATCGTACTATATAAATTTGGTCAAACTTGAGATGTATTGACTCTTCAAGATTCTTGTAATGACTTATAATTTGGGATGGAGGGAGTAACTATAATGCAATAAAAAAATATATGATTCACAGATTCAATAGTCCCACACAGGCAGCACTCCTCATAACCTTCCAACCTCTCTTGCTAAGTCTTTGAGCACATTGCAGTTTATTATTAAAAACCTGCCAGACAAAAAACTTGATCTTTAAGGGAATTTTACATTTCCATAGATGACCAGCTATTCTGCTAGTAACCCCATCATTTGATATGAATCTGTAGAGGGATTTTGTAGAGAAGTGGCCTTTTTTCTCTAAGCCCCAACTAACCATGTCAGAGCCCTCCTCATCTAATGATATTCTGCTAAGCTCTCCTTGAGCTCAATCCATCTTTCAAATTCCCTTAAAGATTAGGATTGGGGAATTTTTGCAAACTTAAGCTCATAGCAAACAGCAAAATCTGGAGCTTAAACTAAAATTTGTTTTAAGCTCAGAGCTTACAGCGGAGATGGTTAGTGGTTACTTCGCACTCATAGCCAACATTTAGTTTGCAACCACAATTTTGCTGATGTACTCAAACTTATGGCTGTGGAGTCTTGTCTTTTGATCTATATTGGAAGACGGGGGTATGACCCTAAAACTCTAAAAAAGGTTGGTGGAGGAATGATGAGGTAGTATACATGGTGCCCACAAGTTCGGTTATATTCAAAGTTTTGGTACTAATGATTAATACGCTAGATAACATCTTAAGGCCCTTGGTTCAATGGGATGTGTGAACATAGTATATGGTCTGCTAAATATTTCCCCACTACCTGTACCTGCATTCATTTAAATGGTATAGATAGAAGTGAATTTGTATGAGCTTGTTGCTACTCAATGTTTGTGTGGACTCTTGTTTTATCCATTTTTCTTCTTCACATTCTTTAATTGCAGAAATGCTCATGGAGATGGAGGGATTAACACTTCTGAGGAGCTTATGGTCGATACATCTACTGTTTCCTTGCAAGATGACACCTACCTTGGTAAATATTCATGCTAATCTTATTTGTGTATTTTATATTCCTAGATTCGGATTTTATATTCTAGATTCAATGCATGAACAGTCTGGTTATTTGCTAGAGGCAAAGATTGATGGTGCACGAGGAAAATTTGCTTTCCTGGATGGAGACAGAGTCCTCAATCTGCCGATGTTCTATCTTCAAGGTAGAATTTCTGCTTCTGGTGGACCATGCAGTGTATGACAAAGCTTACCTCAAATTAATTTGAATATGAGGACAATACATTTTGAAGTGGACCATCCTGTTGTCCTTCCCGAAATCTGAACAGACCTATTAATATTGACTGTGTAACTAGTGGTAATAATCTCATCTTACAAAGTATATATAGAAATGACCATCTGTGTTGTCCTTTTTGACCGGAGTGATGACTATTGACGGCGTACATTTTCAATATAATGGAATTATAATAAATGTTCTGTCATGGAACTTCTGCAGTTGTTTTGTTTCCTGAAGCTTCCCTACATCTTCGAGTGTTTCAACGTAGATTAGTGGAAGCTATTGACAAGGCTATTAATCATGTTGATGCTCCATGCATGATAGGCGTGGTGAGTGCCATTTCTCATTGTCGTGATGCATTGTTACATTGTCTGTTTTAATTGGCTATGGTCCAATGTCAGGTTTATGTTTATCGACACACAAATGATGGACATTATACTATTGCTTCTGTCGGGACAATGGCAGAGGTGAGGTTTCTAAGCTATTAGTTACTAGTTATGTCATGTGTACTTGTGGTCTTCCTCCTCGTTGAGTTGTTTCTACTGGTGATTGAGTATCTGCTCTCATGATAGAATGATAAATTATTTCTTGATCTTTCTATCAAAAAGAACAAATATCCTTGATGTCTTCTATAATAAGTTAGTAACAACTAAAGCCTAGACAAGGGGTGCCAGAACATAGGGCTAGGGTGCTGCACTACAGTAAAATGAAAACCATATCCTCCTGGTGCACCACTGCCATTTTGGTTCCAGCTTCACCACTGGACTAGATTTGGAATCTGTAAACAAATTTGATGCCATCTAGAGACATATATCAAGCCATTAAAAAGAAATAATGAATTCACACAGGACCTAGACATTTACTTACTGGAAAACATCATTATGTTATCCGCAGCTAAAGTTGATTATTGTGTTTTCTTTTCTTCTTTTGAGAAGCTATGGTTGATTATAGTCTCCTTATTCTCAAAAATAGACCCTGCAACCAAATTTCTGGATTCATACATTGATCAGTTGATGAGTCTATCCCGACTTGCTTGGGACTAATTGTTGTTTTGCATCGATCAGTTGATGATACAAAACATCTTGGAAGTTGGAATTCAAGTGCGCACTACAAGTTCCATTTTCATGCCACTAACGTGTCTCTGAGTCACTTGTTTTGGTTAACACCCTTTTACACATTTTGCAATTTTAAAATCAACTAGACTAGTATAAGTTGTGAGTTTAATGCAATACCTAGGGGCTGTCTTACCCCCCACAGGTCGTTTTTTTTTTTTGTATAAGTTGTGAGCTATATATTGGTGCAAGTTTTATTTATTTGTTATTTCATCCAAACTATCTATATTCACCTGTAGCCCTTCCTTCTCATTAGCCATACTGTCAAGAGTTAAATTAACTTGTATGTTTATGTTGCTTTCATAGATACAGAAAATTCAACAGTTGGATGACGGTTCATCATGTATTTTCTCTCATGGTCAGCAGCGGTTTCATCTTATGCGCCATTGGTTGGATGTCGACGGAGTAGTAAGTCTTAATAATTAAGGGTCTGTTTGGATCCAGTGTGATTATAATAATCAGCTAAGGTATTGTAATTGTGATCCAAACAAGCTAGATTATAAGGTGGATTACTATAATCAAAACACCAAGTTACAATAATCCTATAATCCACCTTGGACCTGCTTTTTGGTGATGATGAGTATTTGTCACTTGAACCAAGAATAATCCACCACAATAATCCAGGGATCCAAGCACTCTGATTATTAATCCAGATTATAATAATAATCCTATGTATAATCTAGATTATAATGATACAGCTGTGATCCAAACAGGGCCAGTAAAAAGTATGTAATTCTCTGAACTAAAAGGAAGAGAGCATATTCTCATGGCATTTTTCTTGTTGACAGCCATGGGGTGAAGTCCAAATTATTGAAGAAGATACACCTCAAAGAACTCCAAGGGATGCTTTTGGACAGTTAGCTGCAACTAACAGTTTCAGGCAATGTGCTTCATCGATAGTGCCCAGTTTGCATGCGTCATGTTCTACACAACTTGATCATGTGGGTTCTGATTTGGATAGGGATTCTCTATCACCCACTAGCACTTCAAGTGACTACTCAGTAACAGATAAAGGAATATATCTTTTAGGTTCCCAGTCCAGTGGCCTGGTAAGGTGTGGTGTTTTGGATGAATCCTCAAATGAAGGCCAAAATTCTATACCTGAACAGTCTTGCCAGAGCCATGAGCCTGTAAAAGAAATTGATGGGTACAGTCAGCCAGATAAGAATACAAACACAGGGGATGATGATAATCTTTGTTTCATATCCTCCAAATCCTTTCAGAGAGCAAGAAAGAAAGATACTAAACAGCAGAAACATTACTTCGCAACAAAAAATGCATCACAGGCCCCATTGTCATTTTGGCCTCGCTGGGCTTATGAGATGTATGATTCGTATTCACTTTCTAGAAGAGCTGCAGGTACCAAGTTATTTCTCCGCTCCTTTTTATTTCACTTGACTCTTGAATTGTAGCAAACTGAATTTATGTTACTCTACATTCATCTGTAATTTTTTTCTCGGACATGCTGGAAAGCTGCTTATATCTTTATATTATAGAGAGATAAGTCCTGTTATGTCAAAGTATAAATCTGTTCAGTTGTGAGTTAAGTGTATGTATGACCTTGAATTATCTTCATGGCAGATTTGTGGAGACAAGTAATTTTAAACCCAAGCATGGATGATCATGTGAGAAAACCCAATTATTTGTCATTTTGCATCGGAAGCAAACTTCCTATCTCAGAATCTCTGAGGCAAGAATTGCTTGAGATTGATGGAGTCTCATATCGACTACAGCGGGAGATTCAGCTACTCAAAGCCTTCAATATCGTACGATGTAGAAATTGCCTGGTAATGTTTATTTTCTTTCTTTTTTGAAGGTCATGTTTATTTTCTTTTAAACAGTTACTTTCTCAAAGTTTCTGATCATACTTCATTTCTTCAATTCTGTTCACATGGCCAAGACTTGTGATCTTATATCTGCCCAGTCTGCAGTTGGAGCGAGTGGTAATGCATCATGCATAGTGGCGACATGAAAATGAAACTGGATCCAAGGTTTCAAATTTTTTGTGATTTTAGGGTTTCTGCAGGATTTCAACCTTTTGTTTTGCATAAGGGCAGTGTTTCGAATACCTAATAAAAAGAAAACAAAATGAAGCTGACTCATTATTTCCATAGAGATGGCTAAAACTCACTGGTCGACTTTTGGCAAGTTGATTTTGAGAATCAGCACAGAAACTCTTTCTTGGTTGACATCCCATCTGATTCTTGGATCTGGGGCAGTCCTGGGGATATCAGCTATAAAACAGATCAAATAATTTCTTCTTAGTTTTGACTAATACAAGAGGTGACAGGTTCATTTCTTGTTCGTAGACCCATATTGCAAGACGAAGTGACATGGTGGTGACGTCCAGTGACAGCCCGATGTCTTCTCACAGCAAGCCCCACCGTTCTGTGAAAGAGATTATCACAGTATACAGTGCCACTGGCCTTGCACTGCGCGGCAACCCTTCCAAAACTCACAGCTGGTTTCCAGAGTATGATAATTTTACCAGTTCCTTTTTTTTTTCGTTTCTCCACTCGAACCTGGAAATCACATAATTACCATGGTTGCTTGATACACTAGCTAAGTTCTTTTTCTGGTTGTAGATACACATGGACGATCGCGTTGTGCAGTGCCTGCCAGTCCAATATAGGCTGGCTGTTCAGAGCCGATAACAAGAACCTGCATCCTAGATCCTTCTGGGCGATACGCACTTCCCAAATTTCAGATGATACACAATCAAGATAGAAAACTGGTCAGATCATCCATGTATAACCTGCGTGACCATTTGTTGCAGTTGCAGCAGTCCATTAACTTCTGCCTTCCATTATTCTCTGCAAGACTGCAAGGTCCAATTTGCCTGCTCTTTTCCTAAAAGCGAACGGAGGGTTTTCGGCAAAATCTGGTTTGGGAAGGGCTTTCCAAAAACTTGTTCGAACTTGTGAAGTGACCTGCTGCGTCATATATAGAGAAGGGTTTCAGATCCATGTGTGCGTCCAAACTCTAAATTTGCGTGGCATAATCGACTGTGCTCATGTCTTGAACACGGTTTGATGCGACAATCCTGACGTCCGGACGATGGCGTTCAGTTTTAAGAGTTTGATGTCCTCTAGTAGCAAGTAGCAGCTAACTACAAAGCATCACGTATTGTACTTTTTTTCGAGAGTTATCACGTATTGTACAGTTTTTCTTTATATTATTATAGTCTTGCACTTGAGTCGAATGCTGTCGTCGCCCATGCAAATCATGTACAAGAAATCCCCGACACGCATGAGGACATGCATGAGTAGACTATAGTACATAGGAACATGTCAAAACTTAGTCCGTCCCCTGAACTTTTATTACACAACATAAAGTACGAACGTGCAGTATCAGCTCCACAGCAGCGGACTTCGCCACACGTTTTACAACACGGTCACAGGGAAGATATGTACAAAGCTCAGCAGTAGATGTTAATGTATAGGCATATGCAATCTTCAGGTGAAGTTGTATACACACCCATCCGTGTATCCAATGTCACTGTTCGCTCTTCACATCACCTGTACGTTCGGTAGACGGGGCTGTACATGCAACTCTCAGCATACTTCACCAGGTCTTTTGGCCGAGGGAGCTGGCTAGCCATTCCTGCGGAAAATGAAGCAGAAGAATGGAACTTACATGGTGTCTCCATGCCGTCAAGTGTTCTAGTAAAAAGCACCCCAAAACAGCAAAAATACCGAGATCATAAGCTTTTGCCGCGACACGGGCAGCTATGTTAGCTGAAATCTTCCTGATGATGGAAAAGGGCGGGTAGATCAGGCCTTTCTCAATATGTTCCGGTGTTACCTGTTCAGCTAGTCCTTCAGCTGTCCAATCCGTAAACCAATGACCCCCCAGAAAAGATGCAGAATTAGTGACAACTGTCGAACAGGAAAGCATATCGAGAAATGAATGATCTTCTTGAAATTTTGCGGATTGTGTTTACCAGCAGCAAGGACCATATCATCTGACACCCGGACTGCTCCTGAGATCACCACCCCTAGTCCAAACCCCGGGAAAATGTATGCATTGTTTGCCTGTTATAGTTCAAGATAAAGTTCACAAGTAGTTGAAACTATCAACAAATCAAGGACTTTGTGTGCACAAGCCATTTTTTCATACCTGGGCAGGCACAAATAGTTTGTCATTATATTTCACTGGATCAAACGGGCTTCCACTCCCAAATATGGCACGCCCCTGTTTACATATGTATCCTCAGATTGAGGCATTCGAAATAATTTGGCATGTGGAAAGATGAAACTATGCATGAAACGCTACCTGACTCCATGTATATGCTTGTTCAGCAGTACATTCAGACTGTGATGTTGGGTTTGATAGAGCAAGGATAATCGGTCTCTGCATTTCATTGGAGTTAATTCTAAATACTTGATGAAATCATACAAAACAAACTATCTAGACAAGGAAGTGATTTTCAGTGTCACCTCATTGATCGAAGACATAGCCTCAATCACCTCTTTCGTGAAACTTTGACCCACACCAGCTGATCCTATTAGTGCAGTCGGTCTGATAGCCTGAAAAATGGAGAAAGACTTATGAACCATGAGAATCCACAATGGAAGCCTATCTGTATCCCTTTTGGTTTAGCCTTGCACCTTAACAGCACCCAAGAGATCTTTGACAGGTTCATGCTCATGTGCATATCGCTTCTTAAACGGCTGGAGTGTCTCTTTACGTGAGGTCACAATCAGTCCCTGCAACACACGACAGACTTCTTTACAATGTGTTCACAAAAAAAAAAAAAAAAAAAAAAAAAGAAAGGAAGGGAACACTTGTTAACCTTTGAATCAACCAGCCAGATCTTTTTGCGAGCCTCTTCTACAGAAACCTTTGCCTGAAAAGAAACATCACTAATTTACTATGGTCACCAGCAAATTCCTCCAGTTAAGCCAAACTTGAAAAGTTACTACCTGTCTGGATATCTCCAGAGCAACTAGTTCAGCAATGCCCGTACCAGCCTGCAAGACATACAGATGAACCTTTAATTGCAGTCTTTATTGAACAATAAAGTCAATTGCATACATTTGTGTTTATGATAAACCATAGTTAATACTAGCTTACCAATTATGTACTTATGTTTGTCAAAGTATTGAAAATCTCAGGACAACCAAATCATTCTTTTGGAATGTAAACCAGCAAGTACAAGAGGATGGGGCATGTCTATACTGAAAAGAACCTAGTGGAACTGATAGTGTTCCCTAATATCTTCATCAGATTACAAGATTCATGGGAATGTGAAGGCAATAAGCAAATGCGATGTGGTCTTGATACATGCAGTAATTAATAGTGAGCAGTAGCATTTACTCTCTACAATTTCAAAAAAAGGGTCAATCACCTCTCCTGCACCAAAGAACAAGAATGTATGATCAGCTAGAGTCCCACCAACAGACTTCAGAGCAGCAATAAGCCCTGCAAGTACTACAGCAGCTGTGCCCTGTAAATATCAGGGTTTCAGAGTTAGTACTGCCGTCTGGAACAAAATTCAATGGCTTTTTAAGAAAAGTAAGATAAATCAACTAACATCTGATTTGATTACCTGGATATCATCATTAAATACAAGATGGTTTGTCCTGTACTTCTCAAGAAGTGTAAATGCATTGTGGTTTGCGAAGTCCTCAAACTGTGAGGCCAAACAAATTTTAGAAAGTGGTCTGCTACAGTTCAGTAGGAAACAAATAATTTATTTTCAACTATTTTCCATACCTGGACAAGAACTTTTTGTCCATAGTTCTGCCTAACTGCAGCCATAAACTCATCCAGAAGCTCAGAGTATTCCTGATTCAGAAAATGAATATAAGAAATTGAAATCCATAATCATAAAGGTTAACATGAATCATGATAATTGAACGAGCATAGCCAATGCACCTGGCCAGTTGCTCTTCTTTGCTTTAACCCAATGTAGAATTCATCCTTTAGTAGATCTTCATTATTTGTTCCCACATCAATGGTAATAGGCAGGCACTATGACACATCATGGACGAAAATATTACATCAGACTGCTAATAAACAACTGTATATCCACATGGGCCAATTTAAAACTGTATATTCACATGTAAAGTACTCACAGCGGATGGCCGTACACCTCCAAGAGCAGTATACAGCGCAAGCTTCCCCACAGGAATTCCCATGCCCTATACATATTTCACACAAAAAAAAATATAAGCAACAAACTTTGCGCTTAACCAACAATTCAGAAGCACAAATGATCCCTGACAAAGCAAAAATGGCAGGGCAATGTAACTAACCTGGCAACCAAGATCTCCCAGGCCTAAAATACGCTCACCATCAGTGACCACAATAACCTGAATACTCTTCTCTGGCCAGTTTCTCAGTACCTCCAAGATCCTCCCCCTAGCATGAAAAGCACATCATAAGCACCCTTAATCCTTTAAGGCTCTCAGAAGATATAAGCAATTACTGTGAGGAGAGGTGGAGGGACAACGCACTTATCCTTCAGGCTGACATATAAGCCCTGCGGTCGTCTGAAGATCGACCCATACTTCTGGCAAGCTTCCCCCACTGTTGGTGTATACACAACAGGAAGTAGTTCTTCTACATTGTCAATCAGGAGCTTGTAAAACAGCCTCTCATTTCTCTCCTGGAAAACAAATGCATCGTTCAACAAGATAAAAGCACTCACGACTGAAACAATAATCTGGCTAGCTGCAACTGACTTTGTGAATCCAAATTCTCTCTTGGAGAAGTCGATGGGCTTACCTGAAGGTCCATTAGCGCAGAGTAGCGCTGCAACGGGACCTGGAATTGCCGCACATTCTGCAACATCCTCTTCTCCTGTAGAAGATGCACACGCTTCACTTTCACTGAAATCATCATCATCAACTGCTAACGCGAAAAGTCTAGAGAAAGGAGAATAGAAGTAGCAGACCTGGAGGTCCTGAGATAGCACTACCGGAGGCAATAATCCTCGCAGGTAGTGCGCTTCCCGCTCTTTCTCCGTGAACGAGAGCCCTTTATTGTGCCTTGGATCCCTCAGCAGGGAGTGACCACTGAAATCCCAGTAATGATAAAACATCACAATCTTAAAGCCATGCACACATCAGAACACCAGTTGAGTTTCGTCCAAGTTCATGACCAGATTACTACACGATTTTCGTATATCAATATGACACACATGTTGAAATGGACAGGTACATCGAAACAAATATCAACTTCAGAGTTCAGCCGATACGTGGTCGTCTTAACATTTACAGTAGAATCAGAGGATATATCAAACATAACAGGAGCAGCAGAATGAACCCCGCATATATATACCTTGCTATGCAGACGGCCCACGGAGTGACAGGCTGGTCCTCGGTGGCGCGATCCTCGCCGTAGGCGTCCTCCTCGCCGCCAGTCACCACGCCCGGCGCCATCGCGACTTCACCTCCCGCCGGCACGCCGCCGTTTCCCCCCTCCCCTGATCCCGCCATACGGTGCGCTGCTCTCGCGCCAAACCTCCCGCCGCGGCCGCGGCTGTTGCTCTTGCTCCACCACCAGTGCAGGCCCTCGCCTTCCAAATGCAGCGCAACTGAACTGAGTAGCAGCTGGCGGTGCGCTGGAGCCGTAAATATTCTCGGGCGCGCGAGTAGGAGCGCTGTAGAAGCACGGCGGACACCGAGGCCATGGGGGTGACGGCGACGGCGGTGCCTGTCGTCCGCGCCGGACACGTTGCAGGAGAGGTGTCGCCACGTACCCCCGCGGTAGGCCGGCTCTAGAATGTCTGTTGGGTTGGGCTGGATCCGCACCGTCCGGTTCCACCCGGCCTGTTTTACGCGGCCCACCCTGCCTCGGCTGGCCATCGCGGAGGACACGTCCAAGCACACGCTGTCCGCTTGCGGCTTCTCCACCCAAAGCCGCGCAGCCAAATCCGAAGGGTAGCGGAGGACGGGGACGACGCCATGAGCCGCGCGCTCCTCTCCCACGTCCTCCACCGCCCGCCGCACTTCGCGTACACCTGGTACGCTCTGCTCAAACCCTAACCGCTTATATCTTTTTGCTCGCCGTTGACGCTGCAACTTCTGTTTTTTTCTTCCCGCCGTTTGCCATCGTAGCTTAAGAAGGAGTGGCGTTGGTGCCCGAGGAGTGCTCGCTTCTGGCATCCACCCACTCCGTCGTCTCAATTGCAGCGCGGTTGAAGCCGTTCCCGGCCCCACTGAGGAGGCGTCTGCTCCTCCGGCAAGGAAGTAAGTCCAGCGCCTCCTTGTCAAGGTGGTGTTCGACGTAATGCTTTTGTTACGTCTTTTCGGGTTTGTGTGGCAGTTTGGGTTTTAGGACGTCGCGTTTGGGAATCGCTCGTGGACCTGCATTTTAGTGTGTCTAATTCACGAGAGAGAGAAGATTGTGATGTTTTGGAATTCTGCAAATGACCAATGCTAGAATTGAATTGCTGTAGAATGTATTTTACTTGCTGCTTGCAGTCGTGGTTGGTTAGAGAAAACTCTCTAGGCCATGGTTGTAATACGGCTCTTTTCTCCATATGCAGATTTACTAATGATCGTTTGGCCTTCCTTTTGCTTCAACGACATGTTTAGATTGAATGCAAGCTCAACAGAAATATCTAAGTTGAAAATACGAATTTTAGCACACTAGAATTTTAGCACACTAGTAGAAGGGGAAAAATATAGGACTAAAATTTTCTTCCATAGGGCCTGTTTGGATGGGAAGGATTTCTCTAGGAACTTTTAGTTGTCCATAATGACGGTGTCTATTTCTGTCATGGCTCGTAGTTATGTAATGAATTCGTGTTAAGGTTGTGATTTGGTTCTGATAAATCTATTTACCCTCTTTTCTCTAAATCGAACAGCTAGCTGTGTTCACTGTTGCAGGAAAAGAGTAGTTTCTGGTGTACAGCCAACTGGATTGGTTCACCTTGGAAATTATCTAGGTGCGATTAAGAATTGGGTTGCACTTCAGGTATTACATATGTTGCTTTGAGATCACAAGTTCCTTTGGATTGCAGTGTATAGGCTTTGCTTAAGTGGTAGAGAACTAAAAAGAACTTGAAAGGAATGAAAACAATTAGAAGTATTAATCAAGAAACAGTTTGTTCAGTAGCAAGGCCTTTTCAGTTATGATATTGTTTTCATCTATATTGAACTATATTCAAGAGGTACTACAAAGTAGTGAACTTATCCAGTGTTAATTCATCCCTTGTTCAGGATAGTTTGCATCATTATATCTTCTTGTATGTCACTTGCAGGATTTATACGAGACATTCTTTTTCATCGTGGATCTTCATGCAGTAAGTTCTTTCTTAGGATATGTCCATCTTACAACAGAAGCGTAATAATTGTATTAGTTCTACAGCTTGATAAATTGGTATTCACACAATTGTTATCAATGAAAATTTGTACCCTGTTCTGGACTTCTGGTGTCCTTAGATAAATTACAGCCTTCCTATTAACTTGCTTCTTAAATATCTCTTTCACATATGCTGCATGATATTTGTGTAATACATGAGATTCTTTCAACCGTATGATGTTAGCTAAGCGTTGTCTATGTTGTATATTCAAACTATGTTGTGACCTTGCAGGAGGATTGGAGGAATAACTAGCTCCTTATGTTCTTCTATTTATTTCATGATTGTTTTTTTGTAAAGATATTGCTTTCTATGGTTCATTTTGTTGCTCTTTTAAATTTGTTAGGTTATGTTTATCACTGTGTTCAAAATATTTGCAGATTACTTTACCATATGAGGCGCCACTGCTTTCTAAAGCAACAAGAAGCACTGCTGCAATATATCTGGCATGTGGCGTTGACAGCTCCAAGGTCTGCCTTGCATACTTGCACTGCACTGTGTTTTAATTATTCTGTATGTGTACACTTCTGTTGTTACTTGTTATGTATTATGACTCTGTGTGTTTTCAGGCTTCTATCTTTGTACAGTCTCATGTCCGTGCTCATGTTGAGTTGATGTGGCTATTGAGTTCTTCTACTCCTATTGGCTGGCTGAATAGAATGATCCAGTTCAAAGAGAAGTCTCGCAAGGCGGTGCGTCACTTGCTGTACGACAGCTTTCACCATCGATTTTTTTTTAGGAATTGAACATGTTATGAGAAGGGACAAGGAATATAGATGTCTCTTTCATTGTCAACATCTTATTTTTGTAATTCAAATAGTTTCACCTGCTGAAATAATGAATGATATGCAACTGTTCTTGCGGTTCAAAATGCTCTCCAATAACATGCACATGTCTAAAGCATTTCATCAAAAGATTCCTTTTTCTGACTAGCACTTCCATGTGCTTATGGGCCACTACCATAGTCATGTTTGAGGATACATCAATTCCATGCTTTAATACTTTAGGTCTAATGACTCTTCATTGTGGATCTCTGTTTGATCCACATGAGTGCTTAGTTCACACCACTTGATGTCCATGCATCTTTGCTAATTCTAATTTTATCATCAGATCACAACTGTGATGCCTTGTCACTGTATACAGCTTCACTGCTGCTTTAAATTTTAAAACTGTTAGTTCTAGCCCTACTATTTTACTGAAGGATTAATTCCATATGTAGTGACAAGGTGGAGTCAGATTCCATTCTTGCAAAATCCCTCAATGCCTTGCATTTTGGTGTTAATTATTCCAGATTGTTGAAGGTTGAATATAATTACTGCTGATGCTTTTTTTTTTAATCAGGGTGATGAAAATGTTGGGGTTGCACTTTTGACTTATCCTGTTCTAATGGCTTCTGACATCCTTTTGTACCAGGTGAATTATTAACAGCTCATTTAGCTACCATGAATGCAACATTTCAATTCAACTGTATTTATTCCCTTGTTTTTCTCTCCTCAATATGAGCTTACTTGAATGATCGCAGTCCGATCTGGTACCTGTTGGTGAAGATCAAACACAACATTTGGAATTAACTCGTGAAATAGCTGAGCGTGTAAATAATCTTTATGGTGGAAGAAAGTGGAAGAAATTGGGAGGGTGAGATAAATTTTTTTGTTCTGCTTTTTGCTGTTCCATTAGTAGTTTGTCTTTTCGTGACAATTCATTTATATTTTTTCCTTGGCAGGAGAGGGGGGTTGCTATTTAAGGTGTGCAAAATGTCATGCACATACACAATTTCACATCCTTCTAAATTATCTATGCTATACTTAGATTAAAGTACCTTCTGGTTTGATTGTTTAGGTTCCTGAAGCCCTTATTCCTCCAGCAGGGGCTCGTGTTATGTCCCTAACTGATGGTCTCTCCAAGGTGATTGGCAGAACTGCCAGTTTAGATATGCATTTAATTATTGAATTAGGTTCTGAGCTGATTCATAATTTTTGTACTTACCTGATTACTGTGCTCTATACATGTACTGTGCTGACTTCTGTTTTGGTGACAGATGTCCAAGTCTGCACCTTCAGATCAGTCTCGTATTAACCTTCTTGACCCAAAAGATGTAAGGATCTAAGGATAGTGATATGAATTGAATCCTCATGCCTCCGTATTTTTATAGCTTTAACAACATGTTCATATATTTCTGTGATTGGATTTATTCTTATATAGTTGTCTGCTTTTTGGTAGGTGATTGCAAATAAGATCAAGCGCTGCAAAACTGACTCATTCCCAGGGTCTCTCTTCCTCACTTCTCCGTGCTCTCTACATCTCCTTTCATTGGTATGGAAACTCATTTCATTGAACTCATATTTCAGTATGGAGTTCGACAACCCAGAGAGGCCGGAGTGCAGAAATCTTCTCTCCATATATCAGATTATCACTGGGAAGACTAAGGAGGTATCTAGTTTTTGCATGCTGTAGTACACCTATACCCAGGCTAAACATGAAGCAGAGTTGCCTATGTATAGACGTTTTCACCTATATCCAGTATAGATTTGCTATTTCAAGTTAGTTAGATTGATATTTTTACTAATATTGTTTGTCAGGAAGTTGTTAGCGAGTGCCAACACATGAACTGGGGTGCATTCAAGACTAATCTTACGGAAGCTCTAATTGATCATCTGCAGCCTATTCAGGTTCCATGACCCTTGATCTTTACAGTTTGATAATGTGCAACTCTTATGCTTACCGCATCCAATTGGACTGAACCCCATTGTATTTGACAAATTTAGCGATCAAGTTCCTTTTATTTGCATAGTTAATCTCGATATCTCATACAAATCCTTTCCTTTAACTCTGTTTTTTTTCACACCTTTGTAGGTCCGTTATGAGGAGATAATGTCTGACCCAGCCTACTTGGATAATGTTCTTTTAGAAGGAGCCGGAAAAGCTGCTGAGATAGCAGACATCACCCTCAACAATGTTTACCAAGCCATGGGTTTCTTGCGTAGATAATATATGGGTCAAAACAATTGTTTGGGAGCTTTTATCGAACCTTTGGCTTCGAGCTTTGAGCCATGCTTCACATTAGGCGCTACCGTTTTCGCACACGGACCTGCTGCTTGTGCAGGGCCTTCATTTTACAACTTCAACTCCCTTTAAGTCGTCTCATGATTTCCTTATCATTGATTTTTTTTAAAAGGAGGAAAACCTCTGCTTTTAAGAAAGCATATAGTAGCATCCTTATCATTGGTTCACCTGATAATTTTCTGTCTGCTGTTCCTTCAGATTCTGCTGGAGAAATGTTCTAGTTTCTAAGGTTTGAGCAATTTTTATTTTGAGTTTCTTTACAAATTGGAGTGAAGTAAACAAGAAGCTGACCTATAAATGTTGTTTCACAGCTGACACTGATGTAGCGACAGCTGACAATCACCATTTATAACACGAGAAATTCCTTGGCTCTGAAAAGAGTTCGGTTTCCTTCTTTGGTCATTTTATATTTGAAGTTATCTATTTGGTTTGAAATCTAACTTTCTTTGTTTATATGGCCCTTCCATTAAATTTGGCCACTGACGGTGTTGAGGAACGATTTTACCCCTAAGAGAAATAGATAAGTTAAGGTTTTCATATATTTCATTTTAAGGATAAGGACTATTTAGAATGTTTTCGCATGGTTTCAGGTCATCATAATTGCTCCATACAAAATTAGTCTAAATAATCCTCAAAATAGAATATACAAAAACTAACTTACCTATTTCGTCCATGGGTAAAATCGTCATTTCATGCTCCGCTTAACACTGTTGGTGGCAAATCTGATGGAAGGGCCATATAAGGAAGCAAAGTTGGATTTCAAGCCAAATAGGTAACTTCATCAAATCTAAGAAGACCAAGGGAGGAAGAAGAACTTCTTTTAGGCCAAAGAAGAAATTAGGAAAGTTGGATTTTGAGCCAAATAGGTAAACTTCGGATATAAAAGGGCCAAGGAAGGAAACCGGACTTTTTTTTAGCCAAGAAATGAATTTTCTCACACTGACACGAAAACATTTTCCTTAGAAAAAAATTACAAGCTGTACTCACGAACTTGTGCAGAATTTTGTAAATTACCAACCGAACTCGTTAGACTTGTTCTGATTTATTAGAATCCTGAATTGCAAGCTCGGCTCTCTAAACTTATTTCGACTTGTCATCCATGTCTTGGTGCTTGCAAATTGCCAATTTCCTAAACTTGTATTACCATATCATATCAGTTCACCCACTCCCTCACTTTGTGTTGGCCTCACCGCTACATGTGTCTACCTTATGCATTTGTGCTATATGTTGCACCACGATTGCCTTGTCACCATATGTTTTCCCACCATCGTGGCCCTCGCTCTTGTGTATTTGTGCCTCATTTGTGTTCGATGAGTGGCCAATCAAGCCCCCACCATCGTGGCCAGTCAAGCCCCAACCGTCCTAGACCTCTCCTCGCTCTTGCTCGATTCGCTCCTGTCCTGTCCCACCTCAGCGGCACCCAACCCTGCCCTTGCCCCATGGCAGTCACACTTGGCTGCCGATACCACCACACTCCTTCGGTCCTTCCTCTTCCCCACATGGACCGATGGATGCACGCCTACACGACCATGGATGGGTGAGGCACCTCGGCAAGGACACTGTATGGGGGCACACAGGCACATTGCTGCGGCGTGGCGGTGCGACATTGAGCCAGCGATGCAGCATTAGTAGGCGAGAGGTGGCAGATCGAGGAAAGTTTTTTTTATTATTCATATATGTTCAACATGTGCTATTCTCACCGTCCAACATCTATTGAGATGTGTGCAATCCAAATCAGCAGTGTGAAGTAGCAATGTAGTAGTATGAAGTAATAGTGGGGAAAGTAGAAACGCACGAATCTCAAAGCATTGTACATGCTGTAACACATTATTGCAGATCAAGCCTAGAGCAACCGCATGGGGAGCGCACGTGTGGCAGGGTAGGCGAGGACAACCCAATGCAGGAGGGGGGACTAGACCAGGATCGTACAATAATAAGGCCTTGTTTAGATCCAAAAACTTTTTGGATTTTGACACTGTAGCACTTTCGTTTTTATTTGACAAATATTATCCAATCATGGAGCAACTAGGCTTAAAAGATTCGTCTCGTGATTTACAAATAAACTGTGCAACTAGTTATCTTTTTTATATATATTTAATGTTTCATGCATGTGCCGCAAAATTCGATGTGATGGGGAATCTTGTAAAGTTTTGAATTTTTGGGTGTATCTAAACAAGGCCTAAATTTAGGGAGTCAAGGGTGGGACAAGTTTAGAGAGTGAAGTTTGAAGAGCAAAATATGCAATTTACAAGTAACGGATCAGCATAAGAACTCGGGATAAATTTAAGTACTGCCAGTAAAATTTACATTTGTTTTCCATATCACATCCACCGCAATACTGTATCAGTCCAGCTACTGTTTTCAAGAAGTTATAGTCAACGGCCAGGGCCATGTACAACCAGAAAACGGGGCTACTGTAAGAAATACTCAAGTTAGATCTCCACTTAAAACTAGCGCTGCCTGATTTATGACTCGAGAGACCCTGTAAATCTCATGCTGTACAGATTGCCAGGATTCAGAAGTATTTGTTTTCTTCGCCTTCTGAATGGCGTCATCAACACCTGGATACACTTGAGCCCCGTAGTCGTTGTGCAGTGAAGGTGCGTATATCTGTGTGATTTCGTTTCTGTGAGTCTGGCAATAACATGAGTTGATGACAGTATTTTCTCAGAACCCACCAAAAGAACTTACCAGGTGCTTGTACCATGGCCGTCCAGATAGTCCTTCCCGGTCAGTGAATGCCCGTTCGGTCATCATCAGCCGGTCATTGATGTCTCTGACCTTCAAGGGACTGTTTTTCCATGGGGCCCAAAATTTCCATGTCTGTAGAGCCTATAATAAAAAAAATAAAGTTAAAAGTTAAACAAAGTTGAAAACATGGATCAGGCAACAACACGCAGCAATCAGGAGAATAGATACCTTCAATTCAGAATCCACTTTCAGAACTGCCTTTCTGAACTCTTTGATTGACTTGTGCAGGGGCGATAAGCTGACAGACACTCCCAGTACACTTTCACTTATATCCAATGCTCCATTCTGATAACAATGATCAACTGTCATGATTCTCTAAATTTGGACATCTCATTGAAAAATAGAAAGTGAGCAATTCTGAAACAGGTGATCCATAATTTGTTTGAGAGCTCCGAAGGACAGGTTACCTCAAGCTCCGTGGCATAATTGCTGTAGTTGAAGGGTAGGATCTCCTCATCTGAGAGCCTAAGAGCAACAAGACCCCACATGCTCGCAACTGGAAAGGAAACATCAAGTTAATTTTGGATGTTGCCATGGACTATCAAACAAAATTTCGCATAATCCACTTTGACTGATCAACTCTGTCAAAGTACGGATGAAGGATCAAAATCACAAAGTCACAAAGGAAATTCCACCCCAACAATTCTATATGCATGTTTCATTCTATAAAGACGACAAAGCTTTTTAAACATTCTGTGGCTGTACAAAAGAGCTAACAAGTAAACAAGATGTACTCCCTCTGTCCTAAAAAGAATGCAATTCTCACTCGCCGAGAAGTCAAACAATTTTAAGTGCAAAAATTACTAACATTTACAATACCAAATAAATATCACTAGATTACTTATGAAAAATATTTTCATAATAAACTTATTTGCACACATAAATATTTATACTATTTTCTATAAACTTTGTCAAACTTTGACTCATCCCAAACTTAGAATTGCATTCCTTTCGAGACAGAGGGAGTACATTACAAACTGACCTAAAGTAGTGTTCTAGAGAAAACTGCGTGCAGAAGTAAAATAGTTCCAGTCTCCTCAAAATGAAAAATGGTTAGAAATGTCAAATGTATCACATTTCTCCTTCCAGCAGCTGACAAAGCATGCAATGAAATATAGCGTGCAAGTATGTAAACCCAAGAGTCAGACACATCCATGACAAAGGTACAAGTCCAAGTCATTGTATGTAGGTTGGTGTAAACATACCTGCAACATGCCTCTGGAACAAGGGATCTCCAAACTTTTCCATCCAGATGAAGTCATCATACAAGCTATGATAGACTGCATAGTCTGCAAACAAACAGCACAAAATGGAAAACAAAAATCAATAGGATTCCCTCTTTTGCATCGTTTCTCTATGAATTGGCTATGCTTCAGAATTATATTGTGAAAGCGAAGTTATCTAGTAAAACTAATATTTTATTTGGTTAATCTAAAAAATAAATTTAAATACGAATTTAAACAACAGTATAGCAGATCATTTCAAGGAAGGTTGTTAATGAAAGCAAGTATACAAGAAAGTAGAACAAACCTGACCCAATCGTCATGTCCACTGATGGAATACCAATGTGTTGAACGAATGCAGAATAATCCGATCCTCCACCTCCTAATCTTCCAATCTTAATGCATACATTTGTCAACAGAACTCTCATTAATTCATAAGAAATCTTAAACTTGCAATCTAATGCAGCAAAAGCAACACACCCTGAACTTGGAACAAAGACGAAACAAAACTAGGTCTATGATTCCCTTTACATACTAACCACTTGAAATACTGAAAGACGACAAGCCTGTACTTACCAAAGGAGAACTGTTAGAAGCCATCCACAGATCATAGAGACTCTGTGTCCCATTGTTCGGATTTTGGACCTTCGTCAATAACAATGAAAACAGAAATGTTTAGAGAGACAAAATAATTGACTGGTACAAGAAGTCACCATTTGACTTTAGTCATAGTTAGCAGAAGTTCATACTAACAGCAACTGTATATCCAAGAAAAACCAATTAATCACAAATCAAACTGCTAGTCAATGATCAATAATTTTTGTTCCTCTGATTGTGACTGTACCCTTTACATAACTACAGGATCCATACAATTAAACCACTTGTACAATATCTGGTCATATGATGAGTTAAGTTCTCTCTGTTAACTCCAAAATTCTGCTATAATTCTTTCAAATTTCTATACCTGCTTACTAGCTTCTTTAAGCAATTCATCAAGTTGAGGAGTTGCAGATGCGTAAAATCCATAACCATCCACCGCAATATCAACATTTAGGTAAGCAACAGTTCTTGAAGTTAGCATTGCCCTGTTCTCCTCGACCCATTCAGTGGATCCTGTCTGCAGCGTTCCCCAAAGAAAATTGTATCAAGAAGACATGTTAATTGTTCTTTCAAAAAACAGGACATGGTCATGAGCAATTGAGTCGAGAGAGAGACCAATCCATACTCTTCGGCATCCCAGTTGCACAAGATGATGGTCCGTCGAGGTGTCCAGCCCTTCTTTTGCAGCTCAGACAACCGTTGAGCTAGCTACATCTAATGGAAGTTAATACACAAGAAGTCGAGCAAATCTTAATTAGAACATAAAACTGGGTACCCACATATAGCATACCTCAAGCAAGGTTGCTGTCCCACTGTTCGGATCAGCTGCCCCAAATGTCCATGCATCACGGTGATTTCCAAGGATTACATACCTGCATGTTTTACAATGATAATTGCACAGAATTTGTACAGATTTTTTTAACTTTCAAAGAACAAGATTGGTAAGCGATTAAGCAGTTTGAAATACCATACAAAATCTGTGATATATATTTAACACTAAGTGGTTCATGGTAACTGTTTCCTCACTAGCCACCCAAAGTTCCGTAAATGATGGTCACTGCACGAAATATAACACTGCCTCTATAGTAAAATTACAAATACTTAGTGTGTGTCAGCACACTGTTCAATGAAAAAGTGTGTCATACACACTGTTCAAAGAAAAAGTGTCTCATACACTTTATTTTATGAGTCACATTTACCTAACGAAGATTGAATTTTTCATTCATAGCATTTCAAGCTGACGCTTGAGGCCGGCCACAGACGGATTTGTACAGCCTATTCGCTTGGGCCCCTTTCCTAAATTGGAGTTTGGATGGGATATTGGGGGTAAGGTGATAGTGTTGGTTTGGGGATCTTGATCATACCGTTCAGGTTCTTCTCTCCCTTCAATCACCGAAATGACATTCTGAATAGTAACCATCGTCTCATTCCCCTATACAAAGAAAACAACAAATAGCAAAAAAGAAGATTTTCTCTGTCCTTTCCAAGTTTCCATATCCAGCTCCTGTACAGCAAAAAAGCCACTTACTATGTAGGTCAGGTTGAGCACTGCCGGGCCGGGCCCAATCCTGTAAGCGGCCGCGCCATCGCCTCCTTGCCAATCCTTGGGCGCCACATCGCCGCCGATGAGCTGTAGTATGGTCTCCCCATCCATCCAGGACACCGGCAGCGCCGGTATCCCCGGCATGTCATCGGAACTCATCGCCTCCGCGACGCTCAGGCGCTCGCAGCCCTCCGACGACGGCCACATCGGTGTCGTGGGGTCCCCGACCCCCTTGAACGTGCTACCCACCTGCACGCCTGTCGGCGGCATCCACGGTCCGTCCGGGAAGGCCTTCCCGGCCGCGTAGTCCTTCGCGTCGGTGTATATCACCGCCGCGGCGGCGCCGGCGTCGCGAGCGTTCCTGACGATGTCGCCGCGGAACACTTTGCCGTAGCGCGCGACGGCGACCTTTCCGGTGACGTTGACGCCGCGAGCGGCGAGGTAAGCGTAGTCCTCCGCGCGGCCGTAGTTGGCGTAGACGGCCTCGGCGGTGACCGAGCCGGAGGCCGCGTAGGCGAGGAAGGTGGGGACGGCCTCGTCGGAGACCGCGTCGTAGGGGTCGCCTGCGTAGGTTTCCTGCTTCAAAGCGAAGAGCACCGTGTCGCGATCCGGCGCGGAGAGCGAGAGCGAGCGGTGCGCGGGGTAGGAGAGGAGCACGGAGTAGCTGGTGAGGCGGGTGGGGAAGGAGTGGGAGGAGAGCGCGGAGGCGACGTGCGCGGCGGCGAGCGCGTTGGCGCCCGTGCCCGCTAGGTGGGGGCGGATGGTGAGCGCGTGCAAGTGGGCGGCGGCGGTGTCGTTGGAGCCGAGGGAGAGGAGGAGGGACTGGTAGTAGGACGGCGCGGGCGCGAGGTGGAAGAGGAGGCGGTAGGAGGCCGCGAACGCCGCGGCGATGAGGAGCGGGAGCGGGCGGAGCCTCACGGCCGCGCGGCGCGGAGCAGGGGGCGGGAGGAGCGGGACCCGCGCCGCGGAGTCATGGGCCCCGTCCTGGGGAGGAGGCATGGCGTCGCGTCGTCAAGGAGGGCGACTAGGCGGTGGCGTCGCGAGAATTGAGATGGGTAGCCGGCGGCTGTACGCGGCGGAGACGCTGCCGTCACACGAGAGAAGCGGAGGAGACGCCGAGTCTGGGACTGTGTTAGCGCAGCCGCAGGGTGTGTCGCTGACACCTGACAGCTTGGGGGCGGGTGAACGTTTTCGCTCGCTATCGTTCGCGGGGTGGGAGTGCGCAGCCGGCAGCATTCGCGTATCGGATGTTTTCGCCTTTTAAATTTTTTTATTAATTATTTAATTTAATTGTTAAATATTATACTACAGAAACCAAAAAAAAATGGCGCGGGCCTAGCCGAGTGGATGGCGACGTGGAGATTCGGACTGGGCCTTTTTAATGTCTTGATTGACACAATGTGATTTATATTTTGAAAAGGTGGGTTGGAGCGACGTAGACTGCTGGAGGAAAAAAAGTATACCCTCTCTTTTAATAAATAGATTTCTTCAGTTGTTTTAAGTTAAAATTTTTAAACTTTAACTGACTTTCTAGAATAAAATTTAAAGATTTATATTATTATTAAATTAGTATCACTAGATTTATTATAAAATATTTTTATAAGGTGCTTAATTTATATTATAATCCTATAAAATTAGTTAAAAATAACTCCCACCTACTACTTTGCCTTCAAGAGCATCGAAGATGTGATTGGGCTTGGGGCAAAGGCCTTGTTTACTTTTAAAAAATTTTGGCCCAAATATATATATTTTTTTTTGCAATTTGGTATTTTGCAAGTAAACAGGCTCAAAAAGTTTCAGGCCTAGAATACAGGCCGAAATCAGCGTGAGGCCCAAAAACCCACGCGAAATACCGATGCCGAGTACTTATCAGCGCTCACCCCTGGCCTCGACCCAAACCCTAACCCCATCGCCGCAGTCGCCCCGTCCCTCCCGCAGCTCGCTCCCTCGCAGTCACCCTTTCCCTCCAGCCGCCCCCTCCGCCTCTGCCCTCTTCCCGACACCCCCCCCCCCCCCCCCGCCGCCGCCACCACAGATCCACGGTCTCCGCCATAGACCCGGCCTTTCCACCAACTGAGACAGGCTTCTCTTGTTCCATCGCCTCTTTTCGCGCATCGACCATGGTTGGCCTCAGCATCAACTTTTATGGTCTAGATTCTGTGAACTGCACTTCATGGCCTATTGCTCTGCAAAGAGTTGGCATCAACTTCACCTATACATGATACTATGGGCGTGTTCTAAAGCCTGGCCAGAAAACGTAACCTGCGCAGCTAAGGACTGGTCCCAACTAGCCAACCAGCGCGTGTTTGGTTGTGTGTAAACATGGGACAGGCTACAGAGAGTTCTTGTTTGGTTGGTTGTGTTTCTTATATAGAATCACTACATCTGAGTTTAGGTAAGTTTACCTGCATAAAAGCAATTCATCGAACACCTTCTATGCACAGAAGGAACCTCCGTCGTTGCCATGGTCGTGGCTGCTAGGAGTCCGGAGAAGAGGGATGACGCGCAGAGGAGAAAGGCAAGAGTGCCCACCATCTGGCGAGCTCCAGGCGGGCGGGAGTCTAGAGGAGGGCAAGACATGTAGGAGCTCCCATGATCGTGGCTGGTGGAGGTGGAGCTACGCCCCGTTGCCGGTGGTGGAGCTCCCATGGCTGCCATGGTGGCTGGTGACGCTCACGCGGTGGACCTCCATGGTGGCGCAGTGGAGCTCCCATGGTGGCCAGCAACGCTCGCACGTCATGCCGTCCTCGATGGATCTCGCATCCTTGACAGATCCAACCATGCATGTCGGATCTAGAAGAGAGAGGGAGTAGGCGGCGACCATGGCTAACGGGGCCCCTCCTTTCCTCCTCCACCACCTCCGCCATGGCCGAGGACCGAGCAGGAACAGGAGCAGGGGCATCAGGACCAAGCGAGTGTCACGGTCATCCTCTGACGAGCTCAGGGCGGGCGTGGGGACAGGGCGGCGCTGCCACGAAGCCGGAGTCGGAGGAAGGGAAGATGACCACATCGAGAGAAACGGAGGTGACACGAACCACCGCTTGCGCCTGGCCAAGCCTGGCTCCGCAGAAACGACTAGATTGGGCGTTTCCAGCAAGCCAACAAATCCGTATAAAATGGGCTTCTAAGCCTGGCCAATAGCCCACACAGGGAACCAAACAAGCCCATGTTGCATTATACAAGCCTCACTAGAGGGTAATGCACGGAACCAAACACACTCTACGGCTCTAAATGAGGCCAAATGATCCAAACGTTTTGCGGGTCTATTCAGGATCCACCTAGCTAATATTTACCTAGTTAAAATCTCAAAACTAAACTTTAGCTATCTAAACTTTAGTTGGGGTATTTAGATCCTTCAGCTAATAAGCTTTGATAAATTTTAGCTAGGTTGAAGTAGCTAAACTCAGTTAAACTTTAATTGGGTCGTTTGGATCCCTAGCAGCTAAATCTAGCAAACTAAAGTTTAGTTAGACCTTGTTTAGTTCACTCCAAAATCCAAAAACTTTTCAAGATTTCCCATCACATTGAATCTCGCGGCACATGCATAGAGCACTAATATAGATAAAAAATAACTAGTTACACAGTTTTCTTGTAAAATCACGAGACAAATTTTTTGGACCTAGTTAATCTATGATTAAACACTAATTATTAAATATAAACGAAAGTACTACAGTAATGAAATCCAAAATATCTTCGGATCTAAACAAAGCCTTGGTGGATACAAACAGGCCCAATGTATAGGAGGCTGGAAAACGTAAATAAAAAGGTCAAACACCAGTTTGCTGCAGTCCATCTGCACCTGGGAACCTTGCTCCCCACAACAACGTTTCTGCCTGTCCCGTTTTGTTGTTTTCGGTAAAGTTTAACTCTCATCATATCTAATGTTTAGAAATATGTATGGGATTCTAAATATAGACTATTTACGAAACTAAAAATATAGCTAGAGAGTAATTTGCGAGATAAATTTTTTGAGCCTAATTAGTCCATGATTAGACACTAATTACTAAATAAAACAAAAATAGTACAATGCTTGTTAAACTTTAACACCACCAACCAAACACGGCTCCGGCTAAAGTTGTTCGTTCCATTCTGAATACCCTATTATTGCGCTATTTTCAGATGTGCCAACAGCAGATGAGTAGGAAGGTCCCAAAGTGCTTAGTGAGGATGTGGCTCGGGTGTTGAAGGTCCATAAGTTTCTGAATTTGTCAATCCGGTGCTGCTGTGATGCCAATTGCATTCTAGAAACTACCCGTGGCTGCACAACCAAAGACGATATGTATTGCCGTATTGGGGTCTCCCCATCCGATCGAATCATGACAGATTTCACAAGTTACATTACTGATAACACCTTTCTTCACCAGGTTCGTCCTCCACTCCTTGTGATACCAAACAGGCAAAGAATTTCACCCGCTGAGCCATCGGTTTCAGCGCTTTCCCTGCACGGAACGCGATTTCAAAATGCAACCGACTGACGTTTACACTGAATTGCTTGCAAACTTCATCGTCATGATGATGATGATGATGATGATGATGCCCCCATCTCGCGCTTAATGCATGAACCGCAGCGCCGCAAACTGACAAGAGGTCGATTCATGACGCTGGCCCCGTCGGCGGCTTTGATTACGCTAATGATCATCTACATGATCGGCTGATCTCGACCGATGACGCGAGAAAGCGTGCGAGGCCGCGCGATCGGCAGCCACCAAATCCACCACTGGTCGCTCGCTTCTAGACCCGTACGTACTGGAACGGGAGTGATTGCATGCAAGCTGCCAAGCTGGGTGATCTAGCGTCCCTTTTGCTCTAGTGGACCGCCGACCGCGCGCGGTGATGATCCTCTGATTCTCATGACTGATGTTGTACGCGCAGCCGTCAGCCCGTCAACCGTAGCATCACCACAAACTGGTGGCTGGTGAGAAGGTCCACTGCCTCACACGAATGGACGCCTGGACGGAGACTGTTCTGGCGGTTCCTAAAGTTACACAGGTACACCGTACACGCAATGCGAGAGAAAATATATAAGTGAAGATGGAGTTAGTCAGTGCCTTGTTATTGCAACTGCTTAAGCAAAAAAATCTGAGGTCATGCTCCATTCATCCGCACTCCAAATCACTGACCAACGCAGAGGAAGTACGGGAACGTGAAGAAATGTTTGTTGGTGGCCGATAAAACGGACCTCCATTATAAGCTGAGTAACAACAAATTAATCAGGTACGGTTGGTGGACGAAGAACGGAAGGAAGAACCGGAAGTACGTGGAGTGCAAATCGGAGCTGGAACACAGCCACGCCTGCCGCCAGCCCGCCACTGCCAGCCATCAATGTGCGCGAGAGAGCCTGGCGTCATGCATGCTCGACACGACTACGATGTCTGTCCACAAAGAATTGAGACGGGGCAGCCGGCAGGCATGCATGTCCGATCGACGAGCACCGACGAGCCTAGCGAGACGTAGCACGAGTAGAAAACCACACGCGGCGAGTGGGCACGGACACGTCGCGCTCTGCCCTCTTGTCCTAGGCCTCGGCCACAGCCCACTCCACAACCTGTAAAGCCAGCCCCGCGCTTGGCAGCTACCGCGGCCGTGATCGCAAAAGGCAGCCGTAGCAGCGGCGGCGGCGCGGCGCTGCCGAAAAACGCCCCGCATACCGCGACATTTTCGGTGTTCAGGTTCAGCCCGAAGACGTTGAGGCCGGGTTCACGGAGTCGCGGTCACGGGTAGGGTAGCGGCAGCAGAACGAACAGGCGCGACAGATCGGCGAGCTGGACGCATTACAAGTCTGGCGGCCGGCGGGGAACAGACAGCAAGGAAGGCCTTGTTTAGTTTCTCGAAATGTTTTCGGGACACTGTAGCATTTTCGTTTGTTTATGGTAATCATTGTCCAATTATGGACTAATTAGGCTCAAAAGATTCGTCTCGTAAATTTCGACCGAACTGTGCAATTAGTTTTTATTTTCGTTTATATTTAATACTTCATGTATGCGTCTAAAGATTCGATGTGACGGAAAATCTTGAAAAGTTTTTGGATTCTGGGTGGAAGTAAACAAGGGCGAAGTAGACACTGCCTCGAAGAGGGAGCTGCATTTGCAATTCTGCATGTGTACATCCATCATACGACTGGAATTTCGTAGACTGATGATGGGCTACAGAATCTGTCGTAGATAGACCATAAAAAAGGGACATGTTTTTCGACTTCGAACAGTGCATGGAGTCGTGGAATCGGCTTGGGTTGCCCAAACTTCTACCTTGGCTGCTCGCGCTACATGCGTTGTCAGAGGCCGCCTACGTGACGGACTACGTCATGTTTGCTTGAGTTTAGGAGCCATCAACGTTACATTTCAGGTATAGAATAGTATTTTCTCTCATAACAAATCAGCGTTAGCAGCAGCTAAAAATTAGTCAGTCAAATAGGACAAAACGTCTTTCTACTCTTTCATCTTCTCTCTTTTTGTTTTTCTTTCTATCCATTAATTTGCTCCTTCCCTTTCTTTATTGATATAATTTTAGTTTTCTAGAAAATTTACTAGGGAAACTTTGCTTTGTATAAAAGAGATCTTTTTTTGGGAATTACACAACCAAGAATGTGTAGTTATCTTCCGATCTCTCTGTTTCAAATTCTAAATTGTTTTGATTTTTTTATTCATCCATTTTGCTATGTATTTAGATATACTAAAAAAAGTCAAAGTGATTTATGATTTAAAACGGATGGATTAATTGGCTTAGTACTTAGTATGTCATTGGGTTTAAATTTTTCTTCTAACTTGGTTTTTACGAGTCTTTAGTCAGCCGAAGGCTGAATCTATAATGTTGGTTACAAAAATATTACAAAGGGTGGAATAAAAATTTCTTTACAAAAAGGGTTGTGCATAATTTTTATGTTAGATAAACTGTGCGCAAGTGTTGCACAAAGGTATTGAAGAGTGAAAAATCTATGTTTTATAGGTTGTTAGTTGTATGAAAATGTTATGCTAACAAATTGTTTTTTTAATATCAAATTGTTGTAGTAAGTTTGTTTGCAAAAGTTATGTGTAGAATTTGCATTGAAAACCCATGTTGAAATATTATGCACAAGTTTATTGCGCTTAAAAAAATATAATGTTGGCTAATTGTATTTTGCTAAAGAAAAAAATCTTAGCTCGGCATCGGGAGTGATTTTGTACTATGGTTCGAAAAAGTTGAAGTTTGACCAAAGAAATACATTTTAAAGATTTAATATTGCACCCTTAAAAAATGGGCGCACACACACATTCTACATTAATGAGCACCTCTGAACGGTTGATAATTGAGCCAACATATTTAAAATTGACAAAATTACTCTAGTTGTCTCACTTTAATGGACAAGTTATTTATCACTGAAAGAATGACGTCGTTACATGTTGGAACAAATCCAAAAAATACAACCACACTAGTAGATGACCTGAACCAAGATAGTTAGATTTCACCACAAGAAATTCAACTAGCTAGCTAAGGTATGGTCACGTCATAACTTAACAATGGTGAGTGACACTTCAGTTGAATATGTTACCTAGTTGAAATCAATGTACCATCGTTTTTTATTAGGCGTCCGAAGTCATGATCATCATGGATTTCATATTGGCCTTAATTCTCATTCATACACCACTTAAATTGGGATGTTTTTATTTCTTTGTTCGTCATATAGACATCATTTAAAATTATTTTATTTTTTTAGCAGGAAATCACTTAGTACTAAAAATGGGTGATGAAATCACACATTTCCTAAGAAAGATACAGTGAAACGGCTCACACAAAATAATAAGCTTTTGATGCTGAAAAGGTAAAACCCGAAAAGAAAGGGAAAGAAACCAAATACAAAATGTGGTGCAGCATATTCATTGTCACCCCTCTCCAAGCATGTAGTATGAGTTCAACCCAACGTCACAATACTACAATAAGGAAGTGAATAGGTGCGATCCCAACTAAAACACAAACAAAATACCCAGAAAAATGACAAACAAGAAAAGAATGAAGCACGAACACGCACCAAATCGCAAAGAGAACCTTATCTGCCCCCCCTCAAGAAATTTCCTTTCAGCGAGCTAAAAATTCCCGTCGCTCACTCTGCCTTCAGAAGTCGCCATCACCACCCCTGAAACGAGAACAGCGACGAACACATGCATACGGCGGGCGTCCTTCCGTCCTGCGCCGGCTGCGCTCTCGCAGCGTTGGGCGGTGCGCGGCGCCACGCGCCAGGGGCCACAGTAGCCAGCGTACCAAACGCACTCCGCAGCTCGTGAACCGTGGCGACTCCTCCATTCCCTTTCTGTTCTCTTCTTGCCCGTGATCGAGCTCCTTTTCTTCCTTAAATTCTCCCCCACATGGCCACATCCTCTCCACCTCCCCCACCACCTCACCACACCTGCCACTGCCACGGCCACCCTCCAGCTGCCCCGCTCGCCGCGAAGCCCGATGGGCATGCGACGAGCACGATTCTTGGCCTGCATTGCCATGGCGGCCATCGTGCTCCTCGCGCCGCCGTCGACGTGCGGAGTGGCGGGGCACTCGCGGGGGCTGCGGCCTGGGCGCAGCGCCGGCGCCGGTGGCGCGGGGGATCCGCCGCCGCTGTTCCCGGTGAACGCGACGCGCGCGGAGATGATCGAGCGGCAGTTCATGGAGTGGGTGCGGTACATGGGCGGCCTCCGGCACAGCACGTTCCAGCACGCGCTGGCCCGCGCGTTCCCCTCCTACTCGCTCGTCGTCGACAAGAACCCGGCGTTCGGCGACTTCACGACCATCCAGGCCGCCATCGACTCGCTCCCGGTCATCAACCTCGTCCGCGTCGTCATCAGGGTCAACGCCGGCACCTACACGTACGCACGCCCACGCTCTTGCTTGCGCTTGGCCCCGGTGGTGACCGCATCGTAATCGTTACCCGCCTGCTGCCTTGTCGCAGGGAGAAGGTGAGCATCTCGGCGATGCGCGCGTTCATCACCCTGGAGGGCGCCGGCGCGGACAGCACGATCGTGCAGTGGGGCGACACCGCGGACTCGCCGACGGGGCCCAAGGGACGGCCCCTCGGCACGTTCAACTCCGCGACCTTCGCCGTGAACGCGCAGTACTTCCTCGCAAGGAACATCACGTTCAAGGTACGTAACGCAACCGGCACCCGTTCCGTTGCCCTACGACGTAGCAGAAGAGTAGCTTGTGGTTTGCTCAATTCAACTCTCTCTGGCATTGGGCGGCGGGGCAGAACACGTCGCCGGTGCCGAAGCCGGGGGCGACGGGGAAGCAGGCGGTGGCGCTGCGGGTGTCGGCGGACAACGCGGCGTTCGTGGGGTGCAAGTTCCTGGGCGCGCAGGACACGCTGTATGACCACTCGGGTCGCCACTACTACAAGGAGTGCTACATCGAAGGGTCCGTGGACTTCATCTTCGGCAACGCGCTGTCGCTGTACGAGGTACGCACGCTCTCCTCCACACAGAGCAGAGGCTCCATCTCCAAAACAGAGCATGCTAGTGCGAAGCTTCCAAACTATCCGTTTTTGTTAGGAAAGGAAGCCTCTGTTCCGGTGATCTGATCCGAGACTTCCGGCGCGCACCCAGGGGCCGTTTCGTTCATCGTCCAGGCAACGTCGTTGCCTAGCTAGGCAGCGCTCCCAGTGACCAGTGGCCCCGTTTTTAATCGCCCGAGGCTGGAAACAATGACTGGGCGGCGACCTGACCCCAAACGTGCCCGCAAAGGCTGGAAGTACCACTGGAGTCACGGCCTAGTTTGATTAGAGCCTTTTCCGTGCGCCTTGACACATGGGTTTGTAGTACCTTGAAGCATTCATCTCCGCATGGGACAAATGAATACCGAGGGTTTGGTATGTACTGATGAGTGATGACTAGATAAGAGCGTACTACAAGCCCTGAGCTTCTGACTAGTGCACTCCCATCTTTTTTAACCCAAAAAAGCACGGGGACACACAGCTACACATTTGTGGCTTCCCTAACGTGGACCGGTCGATGTAATCAGGTGCCAACGGCACAGCACACACGTCCACACGCCGAAAACATCCATACGCGCACCGGGGCCCCTCTGACGAAACGCAGGTGCGAACCCAACACGTGCTCGCCGAGACGGTCATTATTTGGGTCCATGTGTGCGCGATTGGCCCCACAAAAACTATTATATTATATCAGACTAGTATGTAGCACAAAAGAGGCAGCAGACGCGCCATCGTCCATCGGTCACCAAGCACTTCTCCTGCCCGCGGACTCATGCTGGTGTCCGCTTGCGATTGCGAGGTTGCGTTGCGCCGCATGACCTGGCGACGACGGGCCCGGCGGCGCTACGCTACAGGCTACACCCACGGGCGGCCGGCAGCACGACAGCGACGTGCTGCGGTATCTGATGCCCGCATCACGGGCACGGCGCAGATGCGCCGGCCCTATCAAACTTTGCCAGTGCACAACTGCAGACTGATGATCAGCACCGACCTAGTACGTGGCTACATACAAGTACAATCAATCATGATCCATGCGACCATGCATGAATCATACTACTGCTTATATACAGTGAGCTCGAACAATAAAAGATTGACGGGTGGCTGATGCTGACATGCTGTTGTTGTTGTTGCAGGACTGCCACGTGCACGCGATCGCGCGGGACTACGGGGCGCTGACGGCGCAGAACCGGCAGAGCATGCTGGAGGACACGGGGTTCTCCTTCGTCAACTGCCGGGTGACGGGGTCCGGCGCGCTCTACCTGGGCCGCGCCTGGGGCACCTTCTCCCGCGTCGTCTTCGCCTACACCTACATGGACAACATCATCATCCCCAACGGGTGGTACAACTGGGGCGACCCCAACCGCGAGCTGTACGTCCCTCCCCATCCTCGCCTCTCGCTCTCCTTCCATCCTCTGCTCGCGAGATCGCCGCAGAAACATCTCACGCATGCTATTGCATGGTTGCGCCATTGCCATCCCCAGGCGTGCACGACGACGGTAGTGCTCGAGGGCCACGCCATGCGCGCTACGACTACGAGGCCTTTTGAGTTTTGCCAGTCTCATGTAACGGACTCCATGCCCTTTTTCTGCTTTTGTGGTATGGAAAGCAAAAGAAGAGCTCAGCTAGTCAGCTACTACCTACGTTGCACGTACATAGACGAGCTAGCTGCTGTCGACTGTAGGTTCGTGGTGATCGATAAAAGGCGTGCACAGCGCAGACGAAAGGGAGCACTCACCGGCTCCATTCCATTTCCTGTTCCGGCGAATCATCCGTTCGCACGGGTGGCCGGCCGCCCTCCTCATCTCGTTGTGATCGTGGAGGCTTTTCAGATTCGATTCCCGCTGCCCCGCCGGCACGGGCGCACGGCCAAAAGCACAGTCCTATCCTAGCCGGCTTGGCCTGTCAGGATCCTAGATGCCAAAGGCTACCAAAACTTTTATGTATCTGCTAAAAAGAAATAAACTTTTTTTCTGGAATTCGACTCGAGCCGGCCATAAGCTCATGACCATTTTCTACGTACGGCAGAGTTTGGAACCGAAATATTAAAGCTTGTTTAGTTGCACCCAAAAACCTAAAATTTTTCAAGATTTTCCCGTCACATCGAATCTTTTGACGCATGCATGGAGTATTAAATATAGACGAAAATAAAAAATAATTACACAGTTTGGTCGAAATTGATGAGACGAATCTTTTGAGCCTAGTTAGTCCATAGTTGAACAATAATTATCATAAACAAACGAAAGTGCTACGGTGTCACGGAAAACAACGCCTAATGCTCGCGTGTTGCTGCAGGACGGTGTTCTACGGGCAGTACAAGTGCACGGGCCCCGGCGCGAGCTACGCCGGCCGGGTGGCGTGGTCGCACGAGCTCACTGACGACGAGGCCAAGCCCTTCATCTCGCTGAGCTTCATCGACGGCACCGAGTGGATCAGGCTGTAAATGTAAATCTCGCAGTCGCCGCTCACGGTCGGTCACGGCAGCACGCCACACCACATTGTAAAGAACACAGAGCAAGACAATATAGTACAGATTTACTTCCCGTCATCAAATATGGATGCAGCGTCTCGATGGAATGAGCTTTGCCGTGCGTACTGACCGAGTACGAATGCTCTGCCATTTGTTCACCGAAAGATAGACGTCAACGTCTGCATGTGCCAGGTCCGTGCGGATTCGGCGAGAACAGAGAAAGTTTCTGTGCCTAACCAATGTGTCTCCACTATCTAATCATCGTCATCTTCCAGCAGCACATGTTGCTGGTGGCAATTTCATCATAAATATACCATCCAACTATTTCTTCGGTACTAATTCTATTATTTTAAAAACATTTGTACTTAGGATATGCTCCACCGTCCTGAAGTTTCCTCAAAATATGTAAAATAAATAAAAAAAATACATGGAAGGATCAACAATGGCTAGAAAGAGGCAAATAGGCAAAACTTGAAGTTTAAAATGTTGCAAAGGATTAAATACCAAGTTTCACATAGGCAAAAAGGCAAAATCTGAAGATTCAAAGAGGCAAAAATCATGTAAATAAATGATAAGATTTTAAAACCACGAAAAATATCTTTAGCTTCTAAATTTTTTGAGAAAAAAACCTAAAGATAGACTAGGTCAAGAAAAACCCAAACAAAGTATTAAACTTGTGAAAATATCTCTAGAAGCTTCTAAGAATTATATGTAGCTCTAGAAGATATGGACAATATCCATGAAAAAATATGGGAAATTCCCAAAATATTTTGTTTATTGGGTGTCTAAATGTGTTTTAAAAACTATCCACGACAAAAGTATAAGACTCAACCAATAATTTTAATGATCAATGCATTCATGCTCATTGCATCTCATCTTTTGTTGTGAAAAGATTCAAAACATGTTTATATATCGATTAGAATGTCTTGCTAAACTTTCTAGATTTTCTGTTATTTATCTCATTTTCCTAAAACCAAATCTAATTTTTGGAATCTCTTAGAGATACTTTCAGAAATGCTAAATATTCATTTTTAGATCTGTCATGTACAAATCGCCTCTAGTGTTTTTTTCTCAAAACTTTTAGAATCTTCGAGATATTTTTTGTGGTTTAAAACCCTTATTGTACATTTTCAAAAATAAACTAAGCGGTGAAACCACCTAAAGGTCACTTTCAAATCGCATGCTCACAGCTACAGTTCAGAAAGGTAAAAAAACCTTTTCCTATCGAACGTGATAATACCCATGCTGATCATGGATTAAAAAAACAGAATATTGTCCTTTTTCTGCCAGGGGCTAGCAATAAATTAATTACAGCGACGGAGAACGATGAGAGACGAGAGCTGAAAAGCAGTGAAGGATGCCTTTGGAAAAAAAGCAGTGAAGAATTATAACAGATAGATGGATGGACATGGTTTTGTCCACTGTTCCTGTGCGCGAATGAACCCGTGACCACTTTAGCTCGTGAATCTAATTTAGCGGCGCGTTCTTAAAACGCTGCATCTCGATTAGGTCTGTCGCCGAAAGAAACAAATTCTTGAGTTCACAAAGTTTGAATGGCCCGATCATCTCAAAACAACGGTATTCAGGGGGGTCAGGTACAAACACACTCGCTCTGACGAACAGAGTGCTGAGTAGTGAGTGTGTTTTGTTATCTCCAGCCAAGCCATAGGCATACCACAAACCTGTTCAATTTTTACAGTCCCACGAATATTCTACTCCAGTGTCCTGTGTCCACTGATCCAGTCATCTCGAGCTCCAGCAGTCCAGAGTACGGTATTTAACATGGCTTCAAGCTGTTAATCGAAGGATTTTCTCTTGTATCCAGGGAAAGCGACTGGTCAGTGGTACGATCCCCATGGGAGGTTTAATTTTCGACAGCAGGAGTTTTACGTAGGAATTTGATATGAATCAGGTTGTTGTTATAGAATAAACATAGAAAATAGAAACAAATCTTTCATTTCAATGGGGAAGAGGTTTTAGTGAAATCTGTTGGTTTATATGGGCTTGGCCCGTTATGAATTCTTGAAGGCCCATGAAAAAATTCCAAAGGCTTGTTCATGTGATAAAAAAGTGAAAGTGGGAAATCTTTAGTCATACCTTCCATGTATAATTCACTAAGAGCATCTCCAAGGGACTTTGCAAATGAATTTTGCATTTGGAGTTGTTTGCAAAGTCCCAAACTCATTAGCAAAGTTTAAAAATAGTCCAACTCCAAGGGACTTTGCATTTAGACTTGGCAAACCCAAAGTGTGGACCCCACCCTCGAATTTTTTTTCACTGATCGCGCCCGCGCTTTTTTTCCCTTCGCGCCATTTTGACGTACGTTGTGCGTGCCAGTCGCCGCCCAGGCCAGGTCGGTGCTAGTCGCCGCCCAACCCAGGTCCCCGCGAGGGAAAGTCCACCTCCGTTTCCGCGTCGTGGCCGCGTACGTCGTCGCTCGTGGATGCGCGCGAATCTCCGTGGTCGCGCCGCCGCCAGTTCGGTGCGTCGTCGTGAAGACACAAGGACGGCACAGATGGCATCCAGGTTACCAGAGAACAACCTCGTAGAGAAATCGCGTGGTGTGGAGGGGTGCGGGGGGACGGAGTCCGACGTGGAAGGCCGAAATTGTAAATGCAAAGTGGTGGGAAGGTTTGCATAAATGCAAAGCCTCAACCTCTATTTGCAAAGTTAACCAAATTGCAAACCTTATTTGCAAAACCATCGGAGAGATATTTTCTACTCTTTTTTGCAAATAGGGCAATGCAAAGTTTGTTTGCAAAACCTTTGGAGATGCTCTAAAAAAAGCTTCCTTTGTAGAGGTGGAGATAGCCATGCTTAAATAAATATGAAAATCCTCTTCACTTCCTCATGTTTAGAGGCACGGGGCCAGGTCAAGGTTTTAGGGCTTATTTGTTGGAGGCCTCTTCGTTCGCTTTTTTTGTAAATCGTACTTTTCTGTCAGTCAACAATGTTTTTCTCTGATAACAAATCAGGTAACTATACTTTTAGTCATGACTTTTCAGATCAGTGAACATGCTCACGTGTCTACGGAACAAATACATTATTCAATCAGAGTTTTGACAACATTGCTCATCATTCAAATGCTTTAAACTATAGTCGAACCCTCGTTTAAATAAACGTGTTTCAAAAATTTAGACTATGGTCTTCCCTCAGTTCTAAAAATGATAGAAGTCAAATTTTCTTAGATTTGACTAGATTTTCTCTCGGTTCATAAATTTGTTATGTACTGTAGTACATGCATGGGCTTCTAGCTATTCATCTGTTTTTCTTTTTGTTTTCCCAAATTTTAGGCACGCAAAAAGGAGAATCTTGCCCCAAGGCACTCGGCGACCACAGTCAACAACCGGTACTGTCTGACAATGCGTTATTCATCTTTTTGTAGAGAATGCATTGCTGCGCTCTGGCCTGCTAATAAAACTAGACTAGATAGCCGGTCCACTGTCTGATAATGCGTTAGCTTCCTCCATATGAGAACACTTCAACACCCAAGTATGTTTCAGACTTTCAGCATTTGTACACTTCTGAGAGACTATGACTTGCTGACTTGCAGTCCGGCTGTCCCGTGTTATCTTCCACTCCGTGACTTGCTAGATGTTTTTAGCGTCTATGACTACGAGTATGTACAAATCCCGTGCACTCGTCTTCTACTACAATCTAAACACAAACAGACCACCAACTCACATCGCCTGATCACCAGAAGCTGTCCAGGTAGTAGTCTCTGGCCACCTCGTCGCTGACGCTGATCCCGGAGAAGCCGGTCGTCCGGGTCACGTCCGAGCACTGGAAGCAGAACCCGCCGCCGTGCGCATGCGAGCACGACGACCTCCTCGACGCCCCATCTCTGCTAGCGACGCTCGTCCTCGGCGCCTGCTCGGCGTCCGTCGTCTGCCGCTGCCTCGGCGCGCTGTGGCACCGCGTCCTGGCCGCGGAGGACGCGGTGCCGGCCATGTACCGCGGGCTGACGAGCGCGTCGCGGTCCCGCTGCGTGCCGCCGCGCCGCCGTGGCGTGCCGGCCAGGCTGTGCTCGACGCTCCTGGCAGGCGAGGAGTCGTGGGAGGCGCACCGGGGCGTGCTCTGTGCTGTCTTGGAGCCCCGGGCGTCGCGCTCGCGGGCGCTCCGCCGGAACGAGAGCCGCGCGGGCTGCTGCTGCGGCTGCGGCTGCTTGCCGCCGGCAAGCGGCGAGCACGACGGCGTCGGCGCGGCGTGGCGGTGATAGTGATACTCCGGGAAGTGGTCCGGGTTGTACCTGCTGGTGATCCGCGAGGACCGGGAGCGGAGGTGGCAAGTGTCCATCTCCACGATCCGCGGGCTGCGCTCGTAGTTGGAGTCCGTGCTGTCAGACAGCATCCGGCGGTGCACCGGCGTCGCCAGCGGCTTCATCTGCACGTCCCGAGCAAAAATCCTCTCCTGCACGACAAAGGACCACGTTAAGATCAAAACCCAGGCCCCGAGGTGCAACAACTTCATCAACAGGAACATCGTTAAATCATGCAGCAAAAGTAAAATAAAAACATGTGGTCGGAATTACTTCTTGTTCCATGGATTTGCGGTACGAAGCATTCTTGACGGCGATGGAGTCGGCTTGCAGCCGCATGAGCGTCTGCAACCTGTGCAGCGTCATGGCTGCCTGCTTCCTCACCAGGTAGCCCCGTACCAACGCCTGGATCTTGACGAGTGACCGAAGAGCTCGAAGCGCTCTCCTAGCCTGACACCAAGGATGTAAACCCAATGTCAGACTTCCCCTCTAGGCAAAAAACAAAAAAAAATGTTTTAATCCATATTTTGTGCTGTATTAAACAACTCCGGATTAGGTATATGTCAGGCTCCGTGATCATCAACTGCTCTGACGCCAAACAGAAACTTGATAGTACGGTAAAGTCTTCGCCGATGCAGAGTAAACAATTGCACGACGGATGAACGTGCAGATTTTGTATAGTACCGACAACGCAAGAGTTAACAACGACTGTGCATCGTTGAAAAGGAAAAGGAGCAGGAGCAGAAGTGACATCACATACAACAACAGCCTACTCCACCTAGCCAAGCAGTAACAAACAAAAACACCGAAGAATATAGCAAAAAATCACACTGAAAGAGGAATCTGCGTCGTTGCACAAAAAGAAACTTCTATACTGCATGACTTTTTTTCTCAAAAAAAAAGGAAATTGTAGGCCCTTTTAAAAAAAAACAATACTTCTTGTGTACGTATGAGTGAACAAGAAGCTAGGAAGAGATCAGAACGAGAAGAGTAGACGGGTGCTCGGGACGATCATACCAGGTAGCCTCTGAATGTTTTCTGGATCAGGACCGCGGCACGGTGTTCTCGAGCTCTCGCGTCCTCCCTTGGCCTCATCACCTGGCGCGACCGTTCCACCGCGGCAGGAGGAGCGACGGCGTCCTTACCCGACGACGACCGCGCGTCGCCGTCAGTTCCGCTCTTCCTCTGCTTTGCGAAGCTCCACCTCTTCTTCTCCTTCTCCGGCCCGTCGCTCCAGCCGCTAACGACATGGCCTCTGTGCTCTTCCTTTCTGCCCGTCAGTAGCTGCTTGAGCCATCTCATGATGCGCCTCATGTTGCGGCAATTCTCTGCGCACAAGAATGCAAAGGAACGAAGAAATCGGTCAACGAAAGGAGTGGGGTTTTTCCTCCAAAAAAAAAAGAATGGGGGCAGCGTTACAGCAAAGGAAGATCAACAGGCGAAATTCATCAACAGAGGAGCAGAGCAATGAAGGAAGAACAGAGCGCTGCAGATGGGTATTTTGGTGGAAAACTCAGATGAGAAATCTCAGCAAGCGAAAAAAGCGGCAAACTTTGGGATGGATGGACGATGACACGGCGAGCTGTGCCTCCGACTAGTAGAGGGGTGAGAGCGTTTGGTTTGAAAACGGCCGAACGGCAGGCGCCTGGAGCAAGAAACACCGGACACAACCTTTTCGTTCCGTAGGCGAAGCCTGCCAGACTACCAAAAGGGCAAAAGGCAGCGAATTGTACAGAGGAATTCTTGGGAGCGGATCGGACTTGAAGAAGCAAAACGAAAATAAGCTCAACTTGCAGCAGCGTCAGAAAGAAGCTCACGAGATTAAAAGAAAAAAACAAGCAAGAGACTTTGCAGAGCAAGCAGCGGCAAAAGAGACGGCTCGGAATTAGGCAGCAAATTACAGGCAGCGTCGTCCAGTAGAGGAAGCCGGCGAGGTTTACGCGCGGCCGTCGTGCAGCCCTGACCCCGAAGAGGAAAGCAAGCTCCCCGGGAACCACGCGCGCGCGGATCAGCCTCTGGAACCGTAAAAAAGAGAGAGAGCAAGCAGCGATCCCCACCCAGCGGGCAGCGGCAGGAGGCGAGAGAGCGCCGGAACTGACGCGTGGGTCTCCACGACTCGGCGGCACGGCACAGTGAAGTCGCGTCCCCGGGCCGGGCACACCCAGCGCCAGCAGCTCACGAGAGATTCCCCCGCGCTCTGCTCCCCGCCCAAGGCTCCGAGTGCAAGCCAACAAAACGCGCGGGGCGGCGGGATCGTCCAAACGACCAGCTCAGACGCGCACTGTTGCGACTCCCGCCCTGCCAAGGCACACACATGCAATGCAAAGCCCACCCCGACGAGTAAAAACGGTGCGACGGAGCCGGTTAAACTAGCAGTGCCCGGCAGAGCAGTACTAGGGCACACACCTAGAACGGCCGGCCGGCCGGCGCCTGAGCGGTGAGAGGAGAGCGGCCGGGCGGGGACGGGGACCGGGGAGATCAGATCGGCCGGGGCGATCCGATGACGCCAAGATCTGCCGGTCCTGGCTTCGCGGGCGCCCACTGGGATAGCGTCTTCTCTTGGAAGTACGCACGCGGCGGCGAGCGGGATCCGCTCTGCTGGCTGCTGCTGCTGCTGCTGGCAAGCCGCCCACTTGTTCCGGGCTCGGGGGCGGCTTTTGCTACCCCGCGGTCATGCCTGCTGGCCCTGCCGATGCCCGATGGCCGGCGTGTCCCCCTCGGGGGCGGTTTGGTTGGGTGTTAAAAGTTTAACCACCGTAGTATTTTTAGTTTATTTAATAATTAGTGTTTAATTATAGATTAATTAAGTTTAAAAGATTCGACCTATAAATTATTTCTTAGCTATGTTTTAGTTTTATATAAATAATTTATATTTAATACTTCGTGTATATATATAATATTTGATGTGGTGGGAGTTAAATTTTAGGTGCCTATCCAAACATGGGCCTAATCGCGCGCAGAGAAAGTCGCCGTAGGAGTAATAAAAAGTTTTGCAGGTTCGGTCATGCCGCGGCCAGGGTACGTCTGATCCGGCCGGCCCAAAAATCTCGTTTCCTTGCGCCACGAGGCACTTCACGGCTAGGCCTTATTTAGTTCACTCTAAAAATCAAAAAAATTTCAAGATTCTCCGTCATATCGAATTTTGTGGCACATGCATGAAACATTAAATATAGACGAAAACAAAAACTAATTATACAGTTTAGCTGTAAATCACGAGACGAATCTTTTGATCCTAGTTAGTCCATGATTGGATAATATTTGTCATAAACAAACAAAAGTGCTACAGTACCAAAACTTTTTACTTTTCGAAACTAAACAAGTCACTAGTAGTGCCTACTGCGGGCCGACTGGACAGCTAACCTCCATACCTGAATGGTCAACGATACGGAGGTGGTACTAGCAGTGCAGAACTACTGATGGGACTGAGGCTTTTGGCACGACTGCATCTGCATGGGCAGGCGTCGCGTGCACTGTGCGCCGGTGTACACATGGCTTGTACCTCTCGTCTCGTGCAGGCGACGAAGCTACAGTTGCTGTCAGCATCACCGTAGGATCCCTTTAATCTTTTTTCAGTCCCGTCGAAACTTTCTTTGACCTGCACGACTGCTGTGCATCGTCAAATGTGGCTCGTTTTTGACACCATAACCACCCATGTGGGCTCCAAGACTTGTGGCCTAGCTACTTAGGGGGTCTTGTTTAGATGAAAAATCTTTTTGATTTTGCTACTGTATCACTTTTGTTTATTTGTGGCGAATATTGTCCAGTCATAGACTAACTAGGATTAAAAGATTTGTCTCACGATTTATAGGCAAACTGTATAATTAGTTTTTATTTTCGTTTATATTTAGTGCTTCATGCATGTGCCGCAATATTCGATGTGACGGAGAATCTTGAAAAACTTTTTTGGATTTCGGTGGGAACTAAACAAGACCCTTGTTTAGTTTGCAAAAACCTTGGTTTTGATTACTATAGCACTTTCGTTTTTATTTGACAAACATTGTCCAATCACGGAGTAACTAAGCTCAAAAGATTTATCTTACAAATTACAGATAAACTGTGAAATTAGTTTTTATTTTCGTCTATATTTAATGCTCTATGCATACGACTAAAAATTCGATGGGACAGGAAATCTTAAAAAATTTTCGAACTAAACAAGGCCTAGATAACATAACCACCTGTTTAGTTTAGTGACGTACACTAGTGCTATCAGTTTTCGCTGTTTTACTGTTTCGCAAAGCTTTAGATGTAGAGCAACGTGCATACACAACATCAACAGCATATATATACTCGGACGTACGTTTTCCTGTTGTCGTTCCCTGGAAAACGACAGACAGCGAGCTGCCGCCATAGGCCATACCCATCGGATCGTGGATGCTACCGAGTGCGTGGGACGCGAATCGGATCGGACAACGCACAATGGTTCGATCAAGATCAGCATCAGCTGCGACCTAGAACCGCATGCGTCTTTATGTGGCCTTGAGCAAGAATTCTCCGCTGCTGGTGAGAGACATTACCGTCCGGCAACCACCAAAATACACAGGTTGATGGTCCATGTTGACTTCTTGTCGCCCTCTCGTTTTCTCTCCTTTTTCTGGCTACGAAAACGGGCGCGCTGTCATGCTGTCGCTGCCCTAAATTGCAGAGAAAACTCGCTGCCGACCTGTCGTTACATCCACCGTACGTACAATGTCGGCTTTGGATAAGGCCTTGTTTAGTTCCCAAAAATTTTGAAAAATATTTCAGATTCCCCGTCACATCGAATCTTTAAACGTATGCATGAAGTATTAAATATAGATGAAAATAAAAACTAATTGCATAGTTTGGTCGAAATTGACGAGACAAATCTTTTGAGCCTAGTTAGTCCATAATTGGACAATATTTGTCAAATACAAACGAAAGTGCTATTTCCTATTTTGCAAAATTTTTTGGAAGTAAACAAGGCCTAAGTACCACTGGTAGCGATGTATTGGCGTATTGCTCGCGATATATAGGAGTAGTATACACACACTGTACACTGTACACATGTGCCAGTTTCCTGTCACCGAGGGAAAGCCGGTCAGCCGGGACTACAGGAACCGGAAGTCCGGCTCGTACGGAGGTCTTGTTCGGATGTAATCGGATTCGCATCAATCTACATGTGTTGAGGTGGATTGGAGTGTAACTTGAACTAAATTCCACCCTAATCCACTCCAACACATATGGATTGAGGTGAATCCGACAACATCCAAACAAGACCGGAGCTGGGAGAATTGACCCGTCCGTGGCCTCACTGCACGAAGCTGTACCACGTACTCCCTCCGTCCCAACAAGAACAAAGTCAATAATAAAACTAAGTATTTAACTATAAGTAAAATAATTAGAGCTAAGTTATATAATAAGTTGTCTCATACTTGGATTAGAGTACTTATTTCTAAGACATCTTCTCTTTCCTATTTCTCCTCACAACACTTGCTATTTGGATCTACCACTACCTATGCATCTATCCTCAGCTTGGTGCTTGCATGAGAGCCAAACTATCATCTTTCTCTTGTCTTTTCACCTCCACATCAGCATTAGTTTGGTTGTAAACCTATTATTTTACCTACTCTAAGAGCATTGTTGCATACCAACACTAAAGAAAAATGCCCATAATGCTTCTAGCATGTTCTTCTCTATCTCTTCGCTTCTCGGTTCTCATCTAGATTCAACTCCGTGACGCCAACGGAGGGGAGGAAGTGGAGGCGCCACGGAGATCGACGACAATGTCTCCGAAGGCCGCTCATGCCCAAGTGCCTTGAGATCATTCACAATGACTTGCAACCGATTAAACATTTCCGGCACACTTTTATCTTCTTGCATCTTGGAGCTAGAGAACTTATCTTGGAGAATATAAGCTTTGGCGGTCTTGGTACCTTTGGTGCCCTCGAATGTTTCTTCCAATTTTGCCCATGCATCATGAGTATTCTCAATGTTTTTGATTTGCTCAAAGGTCATGTCATCAAGAGCTTCATGAAGAGCACTAATGGCAATATCATTGCATTGTAGCTTCTTCTCTTCAACCGGTGTTGGTGCATTCTCATTTTAGATGTAACTCACTAAGCAGTGCACTTGAATCTCACTCAATCTCACTAGGATTAGCAAACAAGCAAGGAGATGAGTGGATGGAGTATTCTCTAGCTCAAAGTATGTCTCAAGTGTTCCAAAATGCAAGAGAGAACACCCAAGGCCGGCCACCTTCTATTTATAAGCCCCCTCAACAAATAGAGTCGTTGGTCCTTTTACTGGGCAAAAGTCGGGGACACCGGACGCACATTAGGGAGCCACCGGACGCTGGAACCCTACGTCCAGTGCACAGATGCCAGCCACGTGTCACCCTTTTGAAAATCCCACGTCGATCTCTAACGGCCACTTGCAAACCACCGGGCGCAGTCAAGTGAGCACCGAACACGTCAGGTACACACCGGACCTGTACCCAGAGAGGGTGTAAAATGCGCAGGGTCGCCGGTTGTAGACCAACGGACGCTCTCCAGTGCGTTCGATGCTCTCAACAGAAACGTTCGCAAACTTGCTCATTGACACCAACAATCACCGGACGCACGAACAACAACCCCCCTGTGTCTAGTTCTGAGCGTCCGGTGCGCTCTGCTTACTTAGGCCACACACCGACAGTACACCGGACGCTTAGGCCAGCGTCCGATGCCTCCGCGGCCAGCGTTCGGTGAGTGAGAAACACTCCCGCAACTTTCTAAAGAATTTCACCAGTGCAATAGAAAATATACGTTTTATTTTTTTCAAAAGCGCTCAATCCCGTCTCGTAAGTTCGGCGGGATGGGGAGAGGAACCCAAACCCCTCTCTACCATAGGAACTCCACCTCCTTTGCAAATGTGCTAACACCACCAAGTGACCACCACCAATGTGCATGTGTGTTAGCTTTTCACAAACATTTTCATCAAAGGAGTTAGGTTAGCACTTTACTAGATCCTAATGCATATGCTCAAGATATGAACCTAGTAGCACTTGATTCGAGAGATGACCGTGATTTCCCCTCTTGATTGTCGGTTACCTATCCTAAATCCGGTCAATCACTTCTCTACTCAACTTAGACCGGCAAAAGCAAAACCCTATGCTTATATCTTTGACTTGATCACTTTACTCCTTGTCTATCACCATGATCTCCACTTCATACTTCATCTCTTTATAATCATGTGGCCACTTTTCTATGCCACCTAGCACCTTCATCACATGTGCTGCTATGCCTAACTCAAATCACTTAAACATAAGACATTAGTAACTTGGTGTCATTAACTACCAAAATCAAACTTGAGCTTTCCGTAGGAGAAGAGAGTGCTAGGCGAGAAGTAGAGGGGCGCTGACGGCCACCGGAGGAGGAGATGGAGCGACGGTGCTAGACGTAGGCACGAGCAGAGAAGATAAGGGGCCCGTTGCTATGATCCAGGAAGATGGGCACTCGGGGATTAAGCGATGACCCTGAAATCGAGTGGAGCGCGGGATAGGTCTACAAACTACTGAGACGTGGAATCTGCACTCAAACGACACTTTTATTGGGACATCGCCCAAGAGCTAGAACGCCACTCTTATTGTGCCACAAGAGTACTCCCTCTATTTTGAATTATAAGATATTTAGCTTTTCTAAATATACTACTTTCATTATGTATAAAGATATAGTATATATATAAGTACATAGCTTTTTAGTATATGTATCAAGAAATGCAAGAAAAAATCTTATACTTTATAATGATGGAAGTACCAAATTATAAGATGAATTGATTTTTAAAATATGTTATTTTATTATAAACCTAAAATACATCTAAACATAGTGCATAATTGTTGGGTACCATAAAAAGGATACCCAAATCAGAGTAATAAAAATCGCAAAAGACGAACTAAACCATCCACAATCACCGGGACGCGGGCTCCAGCACATCTGTCTCCTCGATCTCGGGCCCAAATCGCGGCTCGCCCGACCCCTTGGCCTCGAGCGCGAGTTCCGGCTCGCCCGATCCCTCTAGGGCTCGGACGCAGACACCGCCTCGCTCGACCCCTCTAGGCCTCGGCCGTAAGTTCCGCCTCGCCTGACCCCTATAGGGCTCGGGCGCCAACGCCGCTTCACCCGGTCAGAACAAGGCTTCCAACGCACGGCGCCCGTACCCACGACGTGACAGGAGCAGTGACTCCCATATCGCAGCAGGGCATGGTGGCGACTGTTCCAACCACCCTGGTCACTGCAGCCTTACCTCTTTCACTGTGCAGCCTTACCTCTTTCACTGTGCAGCCTTACCTCTTTTACTGTGGTGTACCGCCTCACAGTGAAAGGGGAATGGGAGAGGTTAATCAACATCACTATTTGCTATCTTTTCCCACTGTTAACATGACAGACTGCAGTATCGCCGATTCGACCCCCACGACTCCAACAGAGCTCGACAACCCCCCACAGGAGCAACCATATTGTCAGCCATACCTCAAGGACGGGATGAGCAAGCTTCTACAGGGTCGGGACTGTTACTCCTCCATTCAGTAGAGGAAATATCCAAACCCTCATGTAAATACCTGCCTCCCCTTGAGGCTATAAAAGGGGAGCCAGGGCTCACGACCAAGACAGGTTCACCAACAAGCTCGACCACACAACATACACACACCACGACTCCAAGCTAGTTCACCTACAGAGTAGCAACCAGCACTCTGTCCACATCACAAAGCCGAGACTTGGGACTTAGCCCTCTCTCGCAACCTGCTTGTACGCCCCTACTACAAGCACCTTTGGGTGCAAGGCAATACAAACCCCCGATCTCACTGGACGTAGGGCAGCCTTAGCCCGAACAAGTATAAACCCTCTATGTTCCACTTGCATCACCATCCAGGCTTAGATACTCACGCATATTTACACTCGTTTGTGTCTAGACCACGAGTCCAGACACCGACAATAATAAAACTATATATCTTAAAAAAGTAAAATATTTTATAATTTAGAATGAAGCACAACAATATTGCAATGTGAAGCACTAGTATTATGGACAAAACCAGTGTACGTATTATACTTCGATATCTAAAGCAGACGCTTCACAGAAGTAATATTAAATTATTAGAAAGAAATATCCTTTACAGGTACATGATATCACGCCACTGCCAAGCTATCACAGTAATTAATTTTTTTCGTCGGTTAAAAATATTGTTCGCTGATTTATTATAAAAGAAAAGCACGGTTGCTTAATAGAAAAGGTACGGTTTATAAGAAAAGCAAACAGAGATGTTGTGTACTACACGTACTTCTGTAATAGACTAATCTGAAGATATAAATGTGAATAATATTCTTTGTAAATTTGTTCAAATTTAAACTACTTTAACGTGCATAGATACTATAGCTGTATTATTTTGTAGAGATGGAGTATAGAAAAAAAACAGTTCTAAAATGTTGGAATTTATGTCAAAATTGTAACACTATTTCATATTTAGGCCTTATTTAATTCCACCTAAAAACTAACAACTTTTCAAGATTTCTCATAACATCGAATATTACGGCATATACATAGAGCATTAAATATATATAGAAAAAATAACTAATTGCACAGTTTGTCTATAATTTGCGAGACAAATCTTTTGAGCCTAGTTAGTGCATAGTTGTATAATAATTGTCAAATACGAACAAAATGCTACAGTATTTAAAAACTTTTCATTCAGGGAACTAAATAAGGCCTTATTCATCTACCCTGAGAGTATTACTAGGATACTGTTAATGTTACGTAGTACTACCTCCATCTCGTAAGACAAAAGAAATGGTACGTAGTACTACCTTCATCCTAAAAGAATGCAAGTCTACCACACACGTTTTACTGTCTTAAGTTTGACCAATTATAAATAAAAAAAATATATATGTACCGGTAGCTGATGTGAATTAGCACGTATACTTTCTATTGGGCCCGCCCTAGATGCTAGGAAGGGAAACTAGAAACTGACAGACGCCGAAGCCAATCAATCCTCTATCACATTGTACCGGTAGCTGATGTGATTTCCACATGCCGTGCAGCGCAGGCAAGTCTCCGTGCCTGACCGTGCACGCATTGCCAGTCGCTAGGCGACGTGACCGAGCTATCAGCATACTCCTCAGTACTCCACGCTGCACGGTCACCGGTGCACGGCGCTGGACTGCTGGAGGCCTGGAACTGCATGCTCGGCTGCTCGCCACGATCGGCAGTGCTGAATTTATGGTGCGCCGTGCGCCGTACTCCTGTTGCCCATTGGGCTAGGCCCATGTAGCTGGTTGTCCTAACCGAGTACCTACTTTTTGATTTAGACTTTAAAAAAAATTTGCAAAAATTTTAATTCTCCGTTACATCGAATCTTTAGATGTATGCATTAAGTATTAAATATAAACAAAAATAAAAACTAATACACAGTTTAGTCGGAATTGACGAGACGAATCTTTTGAGCCTAGTAAGACCATGATTGGACAATATTTGTCAAATACAAACGAAATTGGTACTATTTACATTTTGCAAAATATTTTGCAAGAGTTCACCTCAAAATCCAAAAACTTTTCGAGATTCCCCGTCACATCGAATCTTGCGCACATGCATGAAGCACTAAATATAGACAAAAATAAAAACTAACTGCACAGTTTACCTGTAAATCGCAAGATGAATCTTTTAAACCTAATTACTTCATGATTGGACAATGTTTGTCAAATAAAAACGAAAATGCTACAGTTCCGAAAACCAAAAAGTTTTCGGAACTAAACAAGGCATTAGTTAGGTGCTTCTCTACCTTTTGGGCTTAATTTTTTTACTTCAACTTCAGCAATAGCATCCAAATTTGGACCCCAAATCTATTCCAGAGAGAATGACGGAATGGACCCACTCGTCATTATTTTTTTTTCTTCCTCTTTCTTCTTCTTTGGACAGGGACACAATTGGAGCATCGAGCCGGTTCCCGTAGGGTGTCATGCACATGCAAGGGAAGAAAGAGAGAGAGGGAGCGCACGCTGGGGCTAGGACACACGATGGAGGATGGGGGCTGTCCTGTTGGACCAACGAGAATATGGTCTAGCGGAGAAATATAGGTGCCTAACCAAATATGGGGGTCTGGAGTAGAGGCCCTGTTGGAGTAATGTTTTTAGCCTGAGCATTCATATTTAGCTATTGGGGCTTGAGTAGTGGCCTTGCTAGAGTTGCTCTAAGTAGCACCTTCCCTCATTCAAGATCTTGAGTTTGGCTCCGCGTAAAATTAGAGGATGTTTAGAACTACTTCACTCCAGCTTTGCATTGCCAAACATCCTTAGGTCTTGTTTAGTTCAACCTAAAACAAAAAAAAATTAAAATTCTTTGTTACATCAAATCTTACGTCATATGCATTAAGTATTAAATATATTCGAAAACAAAAACTGTTAGTCCATAACTAGACAACAATTGACAAATAAAAATAAAAGTGCTATATTACCCAAAACCAAAAAATTTTAGGAACTAACAAGGCCTTAGTTCAAAGAATTTCTCGTCGGCAACCTACAAAACAGTGTTGACCCATAATAACGACCTGATGGACGTGGCCATTTCCCTAAGTAACGGTGCAGTGCTATAGGTTTGCACCCTCAAAGTTTGAAAGTTCATCAGTTTGTAAAGTTGAGATCTTCCACCTTTAAGGCCTTGTTTACTTTCCAAAAAATTTTGCAAAATTTTTCAGATTCCCCGTCACATCGAATCTTTAGACGCATGCATGGAGTATTAAATATAGACAAAAATAAAAACTAATTGCATAGTTTGGTCGGAATTGATGAGATGAATCTTTTGAGCCTAGTTAATCCATGATTGGATAATTTTTGTCACAAACAAACGAAAGTGCTACGGTACCTGTTTTGCAAAATTTTTTGGAACTAAACAAGCCCAAGAACACTCACAATACTGAAACTATGATAGCTTATATAGATATTAGGGCTTTGTTTACTTCCACCCCAAAAACTAAAGTTTTTCAAGATTCTCCATCACATTGAATCTTTAGATGCATGCATGGAGTATTAATATAAATAAAAATAAAAACTAATTATACAGTTTAGTAAAAATTTATGAGACAAATCTTTTGAGCCTAGTTAGTCCATGGTTGAACAATAATTACCACAAACAAACAAAAATGCTACAGTGTCGCGAAAATTTTCCCTTCGGTAACTAAACACGACCTAATTACACAGCCATGTAGACAATTTGCTAATACAACAACTCATTTAATGAAGAGAGAGAGAAAAAAATCCAAGAAACCAAATCTAATTAGGACACTCCTAATTCAGAAACCATCATGGTTTCTATAGACATTAATGTATCAAGGTAGTTATTGAAGAGAGAGAGTAAAAATCATAGAAACTGGGTCTACATTAGAAACCATGTCTACACGATATCCAATACATGAATTGATATGATTGGTTGAGAATGGAAAGAGAATGAATATGATTGGATAAAAACATATTCTATAAAAACTATCCATTTGGATCATAGTTTCTATACATAGTGTTTATAAAAATTAATAGGCATAGAAATTACATAGAGTTTCTAGCATTTGGAGTGCCATTAAGAAACTGGGTCTTCACGGTTATCAATGGAAAAGAAACTACTTATAACCCATTGGGAGAGCGAATATAGTTTCTATTACTACTTATGTCTTGTAGTGTAGAAAATCTTGCACTGGGCAAAATTATTTCTTGGTACGATGTCCTATATTATAGAAACTACGCTAATAGTTTTATGCATTAGTACCCTAATATGGCGCCTTGGATACTTAATACCCCACGGATTACGGATCGAGTTTGCAATGTCGCTAAAAGGTTTACACCCCAGCAAGTGTCGTGCATGCCCTTTGGTTGCAGCTACATATGAACCAAGCATGACCTAGTATAAGACTCAAGCTAAGCGAGCTTGGCTCGGGTGGCTAGCCGGTCGGTGTGCAGGCTGCCTGCACGGGTTCAATTCCTGAATCGAACTCCCTTCTCTCACCAAGATTTATTCTCGTATCGTGTAGAGCCACAAAGGGATTTTGCGATGCGCTCGTCGTCTGTCTAGTTTGTACAATTGTGTTGTGTGTAAGGTGTGCGTGTATAGTCTGGGCATGTGTCGTGGTGTGTGTGAGGTGAAGACTCGAGATGTGCTGGGGCGCGGGGCCACCTGCACGTCGAGCTTGCCCGGCTTAGAGCATCTCCATCAGTACTACCTAAAATAGCCTACCTAATTCTTAGTTTGGGTAGCCAGTTATTTCTATACTACTCAAATTTTACTTTTAACTCCAGCAGTACTACCTAAAATTGACTACCAAAACAATTCTAATAGAGAATGACAGTTAGGTCCCACATGTCATCGTATCTTTTATCTTCTCCATGGATTGCTTCGGGAGATGAACGCACCATCGATGCTAGCAAGAAAAGCTCCGACAGTGGCGTTTGGCTGGCCGGAGAGGCATGCAGCCTCAGGCGGGCCCGTGGCTTGGCTGGGAGCAGCATAGCACGCCGGCAAGTAGGACTCCGGCAAGCAGCTGCCATGCGGGGTAGCAAGGGCTGCCACGCGGAAAGCAGGGCACCCCATCCGTGAGCAAGGGCCATGTGCTATGGAGCAGGGCGTGGCGCTAGCGAGCTGGGCAGCGCCGACGAGCAGTGCAGGCGTGGTGCGGGCATGCGAGCGGAAGGAGAGAGAGGGTCACATCGGAGAGAGAAAAATATAGGTAGAGAGATTTGTTGGCCCAACAGATGTAGGTAGTGGGAGGGAGAATTTGTTGGGCCAACAAAAGTAAGTAGTCACATAGGTAGCCTGTTGGAGGACGTTTTTTAACCTCCACTACCCAAAAATAGGATATGTAGTGGGTTTAGGTAGTCTGCTGGAGATGCTCTTAGGCTGCCAGGCTTGAACTGTCGCACTACTCCACCACTATTGTGGTCGCGCTGCTCCGCATTGCTCTGCGGCCACATGCCTATGCCCTGCCCCCACCATACCCTTCTTGAGTTTTCACCGCTGCAGGAAGAAGGAAGAGGAGGAGAGGAAAAGAAAGTGAGAACTCAAGAAGAGGAGGTAGCTAGGGTTTAGTGTTTCAATGGAAGTTATGAGCCTATTCATATCTGAAAAAATTCTACAGAATGACCGGTAGAATCGGCAGATAAACTCAAATGAAGAAGCTTACAAATTTGGCCACAGTTTAATTGGGTCGGACTAGACCGAGACGCCGTGCCACCGAGACAACGACCTAGGCACGGTCCTGTGGCCATCTATACTTGTAGCGGGGACGCCCATCCTCTGCGACGTCTGCCGGCAGGCATTAACGAGGAGCCCCTACATACAGTACGATGCACGACACGATACTTGTAGTCTTGTAGATAGAGATCTCTGATCCACCGGCGCTCGCTGGTCTATCGCTGCTCGTTCTAGCAAGGCTGACGAAGCAGAGGGAACGAAAACACGGAAACGGAAGCAGCCACAGTAACGCGACTGAAAGATGCAATTAATCACGCCTCGATCGAGATAGAGGCTCTCTGGCGTCCTAGTCTCTGCTAGCAGCTGGCGGCATGTATGCGACGTGCACGCGTCGTGTACGTACGTACGTGCGCTCGGACGCCGGAGCGGCAGCGGACAGGCAGACCGCAGGCGGCGCGACGCGCGACGTGCTCCATGTGGGTGCCCACGCCCTGCCTGGTGCCGCCGCTCGGCGTCCCGCGGCCTATGCGGCTGCGCTTCGTCGGTTAGCTCTGGCAGCGCAAGCTCTGCTTCTGATCGACGGGCGGTCGTACCGTGAGAAAAAGTTTACTTGAAAGGTTGGACGAGCGCAGGACGGGTCGTCGTCAGAAAGCGTAAGAACTTGTGTAAACTGCACGAAATTGAACCCAACGATGCATGATTCCTGCCTGTCAGTTCTCAGGGCGTACGTTAGATGGTCGCTAGTTGTAATTAGTAAAGGCATCCGGCCGGTGCACTCGCGGATTGCCGAATGGATTATGGACCGATCAATGCTCTGGTTGAGGCGTTGAGCTGAACCGATCAGCGATGCATCGTTACGATAAAAACGAAGTTGGGGATCGGTACCTGAAAGGTGACCGTTCATCTTACTACGAAACGACACCTGACAAGGCATTCAGGACATCGACGTCGACAACTGTGCACCTTGCACGGCGGTGACAGAGAACGATCCCCCCCAAGATGTCGATACAACGTCGTACTCGTAGGCCAATAAGACGCTCATAATTTCGTTCTTTCTGGACATAATGATGGCACGATGTGCACATGATTTTGGAAAATAAAGATTCCCTACGCATTCCCTGATCAATCAAATCCACTCTCTGGAGTTGGAAATGCGACGAGCCCTTCCCGTTGCTTCGCTTGAATTTGCTGGGCCAAAATGGCAAAGTTCCGCAACAAACCGAAAACTTTTTAATGGGTTTATCCTGGGCTCGGTAAGGTCTCCCCTTTCAGCCCAATTGCAGTGCCAAGCAAGTGTTAAGGACCAAGAAAGAACTGGGCTACTATCCCTGCGACTGCGAGCAACCGGGAACCGAAGCGGCACGTCATGGCGGCCGAGGGGTCAGACCCTACCTCCCCGGCGTCAGCGCCGCCGCCGCCGCCGCCACCGAAGCGGCGAAAGATCGAGCCGCCCAGGAGGTACCAGTTTTGATCACCCTCCCAAGTTCTCGCGTGATTCCTAGCTATATTTCTTGGGACTGCTACGTGCTCGCAACGCTCTGATACGCCCATGCCTGATTAGGTCCGAACGAGCTGCCGTTGTCCTTCTAGTTTCGATGAGTGGATTGGAGAGGTTCCGCCCTAGCTAGTGGTAGTGGAGTGGGGAGATAGATGGCTACAAGTGTAGGTTTCTTTTTGGCAAGATTCCGGACTAGGCATCTCGCGGGCATTCTCATACGTAAGGTTTCGGTGTTCTTCAAAAGCGGCTTTGGAGTGTGGCAATGTGCGTGTGATCTTCCGTATTTCGGCAAAAAGTCCCCATATTCGTGTGGAACCTTCCTTTTGCATTTCTGCCAATATGCGTGCACCTGCTACAGCATCGGCCATAGCTGAGTAGCAACGATAGTATCGGGTGATTTGTGGGCACAGGTATGAAGGAGAACAGTGCATTTTCAACCGAGGGGTTTCTCCCTAGTTTTTTCTTTTTCAGACTCTTGCTTGATCCTGAACCTGAAGAGTCAAGCAGGTATTGTATGTACGGAGTATTGTCTAATACTCTGCTTGACTGCTTGTGCAACGTTATTTGTTGCCCGGAAAAGGGGAAAATAACTCTACCTTTGGTTTTGTCCATTGTTAGGTACCTCTGTTAACTCTGTTAGGTCGGGAACATTTCATTCATTTAGATCAATAACAAGAGTACAGGAGAGTCCCTAAACAACATCTACTGTAAATAGAAAGCGGAAATGAAAAGAAATAGACTGTCTGTTGGCGCAGGAGTTGCTGATCCGCTGGCGTTCGCAGATCCGTCATTCGCCGGAGCCATCGGGTCAGCGGCGTCCTCGGTACGGCACGGATCTGAAGTCGAGGAGGAGTTGCCAGCGTCGGTGGTGCTTCCCGTCGCTGGCAGCGCTCTTCTCTAGATCAGATTAGAGTAAGATGTCAGTGGGGAGAATGGTTGTACGGTGAACTTCGTACTGCGAGCTCCAGCCCCCACCTCTACTTTTATAGCGTTGTACGACAGGGGCCACAAACATGTAGGGTTGGGCCCCTCAATCAGGACGCGAGAATAAGACCCAGAGAGACCTTTGAGTCCATCTGGCGAGGAGATCAACTAACAAACTCAACTCCAATTGTGGATTGTACTCTGTAGACTGCAGTGTAGCATATAAACTGAACGTTCAATTTTGTCTCTCATAGATTATTGAGGACTGCTGTGCAAGTCAAATAGGTTTCCATTGTCCTCATTAATCTATTGAGCCCGAACCATCTATCCGGTCAGTTAACTTTCCATTGTGTGTTGTATATTTAAGTATCGGTATTAGGTTATCTGGAGGGCATATCTTAATATACCCTATAAAATAACAAAAGGAAAAATTCATGCTCTGTAGCTGTAGTTCCTTCTCAGATAGCTATGCCAAGCCAAATAGGTTTGTGCTTCTCACTCGGTCAAGACAAAACAAGTTATTCTGTTATCGAACTTCACATCAAATGCCTTTTTTTAATCATTGTTACTGTTAATACATTCCCTACTCGAGTGGGCTACAGATGGCACCAATGATTTAGTTGATGATTTGACGTCATGATAGTACCAGCCAATTATATCTTCTAGCCATTTAGTTAACAGTTTACCAATTCAGAAACAGCAACTGTACTGAACTATGTGTTGCCTGTTGCATAATTTATCATGTTCTCTGGAACACAGGACCAGGCCGTCTCAAGTTACCCCAGATAAGGACAACTCGGTAGCATCTTCCAACTCATCGCCGGTATGCCCTGACACGGCCATTGGCAATGGCCGCTTTCTTTCCTGTTTCTTGATATTCGCTCCTAACATCCTTTCTTGATGTGAACAACACTTTTTGCAGATTCCGGGTTCGCTGCCTGCGAGAGTTGATCTCAACAAAGTTAGAGAGGCAAAGCGATTTGCCGTCCTTCAAGCGCAGCACGAGGGGTGCCTTGGAAGCTATAAAAGCTTCGATTCCCTCTTTGGGAATTACCTTGTTCCTGTCGTCCCAACGAACGACTTCTTTGATCAGGTCGGGACCAAACCATGAACAAGAGCCAAACCATGAACAAGAATGGCAATTTGTGAGTACCGAACAGGACGGCCCTCCTAATTTTTGCAACTTCCTTTAAGAGCGCGACCTGATACTCCATACCAAGTTATGGACATGAAATTTCATCGAAATGTTAACAAGAAGTTACTGTCAGCTCAGAGTTAAGTAAATACCAAGCTGCATGTGATGTTGTACGTATGCCCCCAACTTGCAAGCAGATCTCGACAGCGACAAAAGGTGAAGGTTTTCCTTCACAGTCGCAGATCTAAGCGGTGAAAAAGCTTTGCATTGTGGCGAGCATATGTTAGTGTGTTAGCTTTCTTTTTTCTAGTGGGAATTTGTATCCGGTCCTTGCTATCACCCCACCCGGCCTCTCAGGAATGCACATCTGGATTCAATCATTTTATTCTCGTATTCCTCTCTCGTCACTAAAACATCCTCTTCGATTATTGACACTTTTTTCCCAGCACTTTTGCCTTGCACAGCAAATGCAACAAACAACACAAATCTTCAAGTCACTTGTGCAACATGTCTGATCTATTATATACTATATCTTACATGATTTGTCGGTCTGCTGCTACCATTTGCCATCTGAGTGAACCAAACGAGCAGCCAATGAGGCCAAGCTGTTCCTGCATGTTACGTCGCGTGGCCTGTCTTTTAAGCCACTCGTTCTGCAAGTACAGTCTTTCTATTGTTTACTGAATATGTATCACTTGCTTTGCAAGGACAGACTCCGTTGTTTATAAGAACAGGGAGCTTTGTCTTTCAGAAGAGCGAAGGCACAGCATGCGACAGAGAGAGCATCTTCCCCGAGTCCATGACTGTAGTAAACTGCGTCCGAAAGGTGCGTGACATTGGACCCAGACGTTAACGAGTGCCAGCCCGTTCGCTTATCTTATGAGATATACTTTGTTCTGACAGCGTTTTTCTCTTATAATAAATCAGCGAAAAATGTGCCCAGTCGTGGGAGCATGGAGCCACTGCAGTACCAGTACCAGCACCCAAAGCAGCAGGAAACCGTGATGGCCGTGAGCCCGTGAACATAGGGTGTGTTTGGTTGGTGGCCTAGTCTGGCTATGGCTCAGTTGGGCCAGTTTTTGGGTGTTTGGTTGCCTGTACTGAGCTTGGAGCCTGGCTAACTAGAGTCATCCATACGCCTGGGGCCTGGCCAGGATTGAACGGCCAAATCGGTCGTTCGATCCAAGCCAGGCCAGGGCCAGCTCCTCCCCGAGTTCCCGTCACCGCTGCTCCTGCTCTTCCCCTTCCTCTCCCTCCCCACGCTGCCTCCAAATCCGCGGCCTCTGGCGATTCCCAACAGCGCGCCACCGCGGATCCCGCCGGGACCTAGGCTATAACACTCCAAATTTTTGAATTTCAAATTCAGTTTAAAATTTGATTTAATTTTGGCTCAGTTTGAATTTTTAGGAATTATTAAATAATTTACAAAATTAAATAAAAAATAAATATAAGGTAGAAACATGTTTGAGTTTGCATTCATGCTGCAGCATAATTTTTGCTTGATTTTATTTGTTTGCGCTTGTTTTGTTTTGTTTTGGAGAAAGAGTTAAATAGAAGAAATCTGTTAAAAAAAAGAAAAAAAAGGGCAGTGCCTCTCTCCCCGGCCCAAGCCGCTGCCGCGGCCCAACCGCGCCCCCCAGCACGCGCCCCGCTCCTCTCCCCTTGCGGCCAGCCCCTGCCGCTGACGTGTGGGCCCCGCGGGTGGGACCCACCCGCCGTCTTCCTCCTCCGGCCGGAACGGACTCGGCCGCAACCGACTCCGGTTTCCGCGCCCGCTCGCGTTTCGAGGACCCCGGGACCACCGTCCTATTTAAGGCCTCGGCCTCGCCCGCACGCGCCCCTATAACCCTAGCCGCCATCTCGCCGAATCCCGAGCGCCGCCGCCTTTCGAAAACCCGCCGCCGTCATCCGCCGCCGCAAGCTCCGCCGTCGAGCTTCTCTTTGCCTTCGTCGTTTCGCGGAGGTGAGCTCGCCTTCGCGCTCGTCGTGTCGCGCCGACCCCGCCCGTGCCCTCGGCTCGTCTCGCCGTGCCCCGCAGCGCCGCCGCTGCGAGCTCGCCGCGGCCGGCCATGGCGCCGCCGCCGGCGCCCCGCTCCCGCACCGGCGCGCGGTCCACCGTGGACCACGGCCTGCCGCCCCGCACGGCCGGTCCACTGGACCGAGTCCACGCCGCCCCCGCGCCTCTCCCCGGTCCACCATGGACCGGTGGTCCCCCGAGCCCCCCCCCCCCCCCCCCCCGGTCCACAGCGCCGCCATGGACCGGGCCAATCGCCGGCCGCCACGTGGCCAGGACGGCCACGGTCCCCGCGCGCCCCTGCCGCTTTTGCAGAAAAGCCCTCGGGCTTATTCAAAATTAACCCGCAGTCCAGTCCTTTCAAAAGTATTTAAGTTTATGCCCTTAGTTTTTGCAGTTTAACCCCTGGTTCGGTTAGAATTTATATATTTAATCCAAAATGAGTTTTAATTCAGTTTTTAATTAGTTTTAATTACGAAAAATAGTTCAGTTTATCTACAGAAATGCCATTCAACTTGTTTTAGCCATAACTTTTACATCGTAACTCCGATTTAGGTGATTCTGGTCGCTATGGTTTCGTTTCGTCGAGTAGAATACAGTAGTGCAGTTGCTTTCTGTTTTCGCATGCTTTGGTGTACTGTTTCTGATTAAGTTTGTTTGCTTGCATGTATTGTTCCTATGCTTGATGTTTGTCGCGTTTAGCCAACGAGACGTTCGTGAAGGAAGAGGTCCAGGATCCCGCTGAGTTCGAGCAACCCGACATCGATCAAGGCAAGTGCAGACACCGTTGGATCATTTTGAACCTACTCATTAATGTCATTTACTTTATATGCATGTGTCCAGTGAATGCAAACCCTAAGGACATGAGTAGCTTTACTTACTATTCCTTGTTCACCTGGGGTTATATATTTGGGTAGACTAGGCTATACTAGGTTTGCTTAGCTGCTCTACTCATCTTATACACATGCCTAAACAAGTATTAGTCTCTACTCAACTTGATGCTTAAATTGTACTGAATCTTTGGTCACTGCGGTGATGGCGGTGTTGGATGCTTATGAGCATCGTGATGATGGTGGTGACAGGGGGAGCGGGTACCGTTGGTGGTCCGGTTTGCCGGGCGTACCCGTCTCTGCTCTCCGTAAGGACTTAGTCAGGGAGCGGCCCCCTGGGACTTACAGTGCAGCTCCAAGCTAAATGGCTCTGGCTTGACTAATTAGCAGGACCTCCACTAGTAGGGTGTTACTTTCCGGGTAGGCGTGAGGAAGTAACTTGGGTAATGAATATTAAGTTGTCGGTTGATCGGTACGCCATGGCTATGGGTATCGACTGTCGAGCGCCCCGGCGAAAACTTGCGAGTGGCATCCTATTAGTTGGACCCTGTGAAAGGTCTCGTAGTGAGACCCTGCCTGCTCACCTTGGCAGTGTTTTGGGGAGTCGCGACCCCGGGCAAATGGGAATCACGACTTGGAGTGAACGTGCACACCTCTGCAGAGTGTAAAACTGATATATCAGCCGTGCTCACGGTCACGAGCGGCCCAGACCCTCACTTGATGAGCAAATTGGATTCACTGGTTACTTGGAGATGGACCTTGGCGAGGTTGCTACCTCGTGTTTTGGCGGAATGACTATTCCGTGTTGGCAGGATTGCTATCCTGTGTTATTATTTGGGGTTAATCCCTGGACTTCTATAATTATTAGGTTAATCATTTAAAAGATGTTAATCACTACTTATACTAATTAAGGGTTGGGTTTATGCTACTCATATTTAGTAATAGGTTGTTCTAATAATAGTTTTAAGTAAAAGTGATCAACTAAAATGCTACCGCAGTCAAACCAAGTCAGCTTTACCTTGTTTTAAGCCTTGCATGTCATTACTTTCCGTCTGTGCTTGCTGAGTTCGACATGAGCTCCCCCTTGCTATAATCATTAAAGGTTGCTCGGACGATCAGGAGTACAATTGCGTTTTCCCTGAGGACTACCCTGAGTCTCCTGGTTGTTAGGCTCGTGTGGTTCTACCGTCGACCTTCCTGTGGCAAGGTGGTCCTGCTACGTCGACGTTTAGTTACCCCTTTATTTATGGAACAGTTTAGTTTATGCTTCCCATTCGCACTTTGATAAACTTTTGGCTTGTAATAATGGTACTTTTACTCTCATTTATGTAATTCGTTTGAACACTGTGTTTTGTACCATTGATGATGTCGGTCCATGTGTGTGAATTTGAGATCCTGGCGCACATGTGATTTGGCACCCGAATGCTCTTTTACATCCGGGTGTGACATAGGCCCTCCTCCTCGTTGACGGGCTCCTCCTCGCCGACCCTCTCCTCTCCCGTCCCGTCCGCCGCCTCGGCTCCGTGCGCAACGTGAGGTCAGCGCCATTGCCATGGGAGTAGAGCAGCGTGAAGAAGGCCTCGATGCCGTACGTCGCCGGCTCTGGCGGGAAGAAGGCCAGCCGCGCCGCCACCGCCCCCTGCTACCCCCACGGCAGACGAGGCTGGCTGCTGTTGCCACTGCCGGGAGGGAGGGAGGGAGGGAGTCTTCTTCGCTCTCCGTCCCCGGCGGCCACTGGAGGGAAGGAGGAAGGGAGGGGCCGAGGGAGGCGCACCCCCGCCGGAACACAGCCCAACCCACCGCCGAGCGCCGCGCCTCGGATGCGCTCTCCTCTATCGACTCCGCAGCGGCGGCGCACGCATCGGCGCCCACCACGCCGGCCGCGTTGGAGGCCGCCGCCGACTCTGCTGCGGCGGCGGCGCTGGTGCTCGAGTCTGGCCCGTGGCACGTGGGCGTCGTGGGCGTGCTGTAGCCGACCTACTTCCACTCCGGCGCGCGCGGCGGCCCTGGCTGTTCGCGTTCGCCGACGCGCGACGTCCAGGTCCAGGCGAGGGCGAGGACCGCGCACTACGCGTCAGGCCTTCTTCTCTTTCCTATTCGAGGCAATGTCTGATAGAGAGATGGGTAAACTCACCGGCTCGAGGAAAAGGTGGCAGTATGTAAACCAAGTAAACCAACCAAACACAAACTCATCCTAGCCTGACTCAAATGAGCAGGTAACCAAATAAACATATTTTGGCTTGCTAAAAGCAGGCTTATACTAGCCTGGTTTAGTTGGGCCAAACTAGTGTTGGCAATGGGTAAATCCCCATCAGGTATGAACTCCCCAGACCCATCCTCGTGACAACAATATGACACCACGGGTATCCCCATATACAGTGATGGGTGGGAGAATTTCCCCAGACCCATACCCGGGTGGGTAAATTAGACCCGGCGGGTCACCCATACCCGCCAAACATCAACAATTCACAAGCACCAGTCACATAGTAGCAATTCACAAGCATCGTCACATAGCCATTCACAAGCATCGTCACATAGCCACCTCACCATATACCTAGCAAATAGCAACATAATAATTTCTGCTGCAACCACTAGTCACAACACCATAATAGTTCATTGTTCATACAAATCACGTAGTAGAGAGTAGTACTTTGCTAGCACTACATAGGGTTTCAGTGTATGGGCTACCGGTGGACTGGTGGCTGGTGGGCTTCTTTAGTTTTAGGCTAGGTATTTTTCATCCATTTTTAAATGGATATGGGGACTACTAAAACGTCCCCATACCCGCGTACCCAATGCGTGAAGGATTTGCTCTGTTTGTGTACCCATGTGTACTGGTTTCACTCCATATTGATATTCTAATAGAGTAAATACCATCAGGTTGCGGGTTATGGACCCCATTGACATCTTGAGGCCAAACACACCCATATATTTCTCAGTGAGTCACGCATCCGTCCGTCCTTGCACCCACCCGTCGGTCGGCCGCACCTCGTCAAGGAGTCGGTAGCGGGACCCACCTGTCGGTGACGTCGGGCGCGACTGCCGAGGCGCTGTGGTATGTCGTTTTGCAAGCGGCCAGCTCGAAATGGTGGGCTCCGCTTTTCGCCGTGGCCACCGCGCGCGCAAGGCCGCAACATGGCCATCGCCGCAACCGTTTCCAATGTCGACACGTCCGCGTCAGCGCTCGTGTCGTTACGTCAGCTTCGTCTTCCGTGGGCCCTCCCGCACGTGCCCTCATTCTTCTATCTCGTTCGGACACGGTTAGCTAAATCGGTCCGTCACGCTGATACGTGGGGCCTGACATGGTTTTGGTTGCAACTGATTATTTTTAGCTCGTAACTTTACGGACACACCCCCTGGCTCTTCGCCGGAAAATATCACTCGCTTCTGCTCCTGCGCTCAACCGTTAACCTCTCTCGCGAGTTTCTTTTTGACACATAAAGCCTCAGGAAACACCTCTTATTATGACCCGGACCCAGGGCATGCCATGCACGATGCACCATGCCTTATCCAGACCGTCAGCGCCCACGACAACCAAATCGCAGCCGTCCACACGAAAGGGTACATCCGTAAATGCTTCAAAGGGCGAGGGGGATTTATTCCCTGGGAAAACGCCCAACTCGTGGCTCTCGTCCCACTCCCACTCCCACGCTTCCGCGAGCGGAGAAAGAGCCGGAGACAGAAGCGAGGAGAGAGAGAGAAAGACAAGCGGTGGGCTTGCGGTGGCGTAGCTCGCGATCCGGGCGCCGAGCTGGTCCCGTACTTTTACCTGGGTTGGTCGCGCGGCGCGGTCGGGAGGCTAGGCTAGGGCTCGGCGTCGGCGGTCGGTCGCGATGGGGAAGGGCGCGGTCGTGGGGACGGCTGTGGTGGTGGGCGCCGCGGCTGCCGCGGCGGTGGGGGTGGCGGTGGTGTCGCTGTCGCGCAGGAGGCGTCGGCGGCGGGAGGCGGAGGACGAGAGGAAGAGGAAGGCGGCCGCGGTGATCGAGGAGGTGGAGCAGCGGTTCTCGACGCCCACCGCGCTGCTCCGCGGCATCGCGGACGCCATGGTGGAGGAGATGGAGCGCGGCCTCCGCGCCGAGCCCCACGCGCCGCTCAAGATGCTCATCAGCTACGTCGACAACCTCCCAACCGGGTAAGGGATAGATCCTCCGCGTCCGCGTGGATGGATGTAGCCACAGGCAGCCCACAGTGTTCGTTTCTTGTTCTTATGTTTGCGCGGTGTCTTCCGATCGATCCGCTGGGTTATTCAGGTTTCGATTAATTAGGTGGAAATGGAAATGTTGGTCTGTCCCAGATTGGATACGGATACGGTGCTTTGACGTGGTTTCGACAACCAGCGGGACGGTGGAGTGTGTCTGATCTTGTTACAGTTTTGTTGATTCTGGTAGGAGGGAGACACCTTATAAGACTATCTCCGACAATCGTCACCCAAAATACAAGACCCATTTGTCCTCTGGGTAGCGCTACAGTTAAAAGGTTTCATATCTATTTTTTAGTCTTCTCCAACCACAAGACCTAAAAGACAACACTCTCTGCAAATGGGTCTCGAAGAGAGAGGATACCCAAATTTGGGTTATGGCTCTCCTGATACCCAAAGTGGGTCTACCCAAAGTGGGTCTTCTGTATGGGTACTCTGTTGGAGGCTATGGGTATTGTGTTGGAGACCCATTTTGGATTTGGGTTTCTAAATGGGTGTGGTGTTGGAGACAGCCTATCTCATCTGTAGAGCTTTGGTTCATGGACACCTTCGCAATACGTGTGCAGTCTTTAGCACCGCACCGTTGTCGGGATGCTGGTGTGATTCATATTTCGTTTTTGCTTCGCATGTTATTGAATGCGTTTGGCCTCCAATCTTCAGTTCGAGTGTAAATCCGTTTACAAGTTATTTGGGTTGGCGAGGTAACTAAGGTAGTAAGGTGAACAGTTATGGGTTTGATGCCTCACAGATCATTCCAAAACTACAATGTCTTCTTTTAATAAATATAAATGAAGCTTTCGTGTTTCTGTCTGTACCCACATGTTGGACTCACCTCCACGAAGGACCATGATATCGTCCTTTCTACGTCATGGCTAATGTCTAAAGTCTCATTTAATATTAGCACCACCTTTCCGGTACTGCCTCTGTCACCAAATGTTTGGCACTATTATATTGAAACATGTAACATGTACTGTCAATCGTGGAAACAAGATATTTTTCTATGTAGTTACTGAATCACACATCTGTCGCAAATATAATATGGTTGCAATAAAAAATTACAGCCATTTTTTTTGAGGAATCAGCGATGGTTTCCCCCTGCTGCTTATAAATATATTATAAATAGATAAAAAAAGAAGCACAGTACAGAACAGAACAGAACCAGGGCAGAGATTAAGGAACAAACAAGAGTATAATGACAGCCAGTTACAATTACAGAGCATATTTTGCTGATGAAGCATGTGTTTCTTACTTCGTGAAGTCTTCCTTATCGTCTCAACTGCTGTTACTATCTTGTTTAATGACATGTGTCATCCTGCAGTGATGAACAAGGACTGTTTTATGCACTGGACCTTGGCGGGACCAACTTTCGTGTCATACGGGTTCAACTTGGAGGAAGGGATAAACGTGTCGTGAAGCAACAATATGAAGAGGTCTCCATTCCGCCTCATCTTATGGTTGGAACTTCTACGGTGAGTTGTTGTACTGTCTTCGAATTTAGGTAACAAAAGAAGTATCCATGTTTCCTCTCGAAGCTACGCCAATTAATAAGAAAAAAAAGGAAAACACATTGCCACCGTTCCCATTATGAAAAAGTTACCTCAACATAACCCCCTACCTATTTATAAGTTACCCACCGTTACCATCATGAAAAGATCAACACAAAATGCCCTTGTAAATATTTATAAATCCCACTTCTTCCATTATTAAAAAAATGAAATGAAACGAAAAAAAAGAAGACATAATAAATTTTAGGTAATGCATAAGTTTGTCGTACACGGCAATGCATTTAAGAGATCAATGTTGCAATTCACCTTGGAGCGTTTCTCATTAACAGTCACTCACTAGTAACGGAAGTAGTTGTCAATCTGATGAAGCATCACCCTTGCCTTTTTTAGCTAAACGTCACTAGTAACGGAAGTAGTGGTCAATCTGACGAAGCATCACCCTTGCCTTTTTTAGCTAAACGTCGTTTTGATGGTGTACTTGCTCGGTTGCTTTCCTTACATGGTTTAGCTAAATGTCCCCATAAGTGATGCTTTCCCTTTTTGGCTATTTTCGACGCAAACATGGTTTCATCAGCAACCCACACACAAGCTGCCTTTTCGGGCGTTTGATTTTCCTGATCACGTATTTATCCTCTATCTTTACTTACAAACCATTGCTGCTATATAAACAAAGATTATGTGAACAAATTCGTATTTACAAAAGTTACGCAGAACAAAATGTTTAAAACAAAAATCCATAACTTATATACAAAACTATGTAGAAAAGTTAAATCCATAAATTTTGTTTTGTAACATATAAGGTACACACTTAGATTCCTGATACTATCCGTGCAATTGCAGGGCTCACCCCACTAGTTTCATGTCTCCTGGTCCTGTATCAGCATGCTTTACTGACACTTCTCAAAGCATGATTACAGGAACTGTTTGATTTCATTGCTGCTGAGCTGGAAAAATTCGTGCGGACTGAAGGAGAAGATTTCCACCTACCAAATGGCAAGCAGAGAGAACTGGGTTTCACTTTTTCTTTCCCAGTGCACCAAACATCTATATCATCAGGGACTCTAATTAAGTGGACCAAAGGCTTTTCCATCAATGGCACGGTAAAAGCAAGAATACTTTTTGTTTACACTTTGTTGACTACATTGCTTATTTATATTACCAGTGCCTTGACCAGAAGCTGACTATGACACCAAGATATGGATTTCTTTCTAATTACTACACATTTTTTCTTGACCGTACAATGTGTCAATTTAGATTGTGCATTTCATTTTGACACATCTTATTAAATTGACAATAGAGTAGTCTTTATCTATTCATGTTTTTTTTTTGCCGAACTTCTGGCACAAATAACCCTACCTTTTCATTGAGAAAATGGATCTATGTCTTAAGATTCATGATGTTTGTGCCAACTGTAAGTGTCCTACATTAAAAAACAGTATTGATTTTGTTGATTCCTATGAGCAGGTTGGAGAAGATGTTGTGGCTGAATTGAGTAGAGCCATGGAAAGGCAGGGTCTTGATATGAAAGTTGCAGCTCTGGTAGTTAAATTAATTTGTTCACTATTTACATCTCAAGTACTCGCATCGCACGCCCTATGTTTTACAACTATACTATAGAATTTTCCATTTCCTTATGCCTTCCGATGTTGCTTTCAGTTTCTTGAGATGCTTTATCTTGATGTCTAGCAAAGGTCCATTGGACAATTTAGAAGTAAAGACAACATCATGTAAACTGACAGGTAACATTTTTCGTACAGGTTAATGATACCGTAGGCACATTGGCTGGTGGGAGATATGCTGATAATGATGTTGTTACTGCTGTAATATTGGGCACTGGCACAAATGCAGCTTATGTGGAACATGCAAATGCGATTCCTAAATGGACCGGACTACTGCCTAGATCAGGGAATATGGTAAGTGTTTAACTTCCATCAAGTGAGTGGAATTTAGTCTTTGGAGGAACTGAGCTAGTTTAGTTGGTGCGAGGTGTGGTTGTGCGCCCCACCACTCAATGCAACTCCTCTTGAACTCAAATTTGGATTCATATTTATTCTTATTACAATGCCACCTAGTTCCTAATAGGTTGGTTGAGTTTTTATTTTAAATGATCTTTTGGGCCTTGTTAAATTGTATTCATCCAACATAAGTTTGGCATTCTGTATTTTACTACTTTATTATTTGCTCACCAGTTAATGATGTAACATTTGGTTCATTTAAAATTCTACAGGTAATCAACATGGAATGGGGAAACTTCAGGTCAGATAAACTTCCAATGTCAGAGTATGATAAATCCTTGGACTTTGAAAGTTTGAACCCTGGTGAGCAGGTATGCATATTTAATATATGCAGCTGTTTATTTTAGAATTCATTTTTTTTCCTAAGTTTAAGTCAGCACGTTTTATCCACTGGATCAAATCCAATCAGATTGTACACCTATGTGCATACAGAATCTTACAGATCCAATTGTCCCAAAGGTTGACACAGATTTTAGGGGGCAAAGGTAACTGATGAATAGCAAAACCATTAATCTATTGTTCTAATAACTATATTTGGTGGAGTTGTGTGTACATGACTCCACCCAGCAGGGTTCAAATCCTGGGTGTGCACCTATTTAGATGTTTGTGGAGTAAAACATTCGGGTGTTGAACTTGATCATAATCTATGTACTCTTTTGTCAGATATATGAAAAGATGATTTCTGGAATGTATCTTGGAGAAATTGTGCGGAGGATCCTGCTGAAACTGGCTCATGATGCTTCATTGTTTGGGGATGTTGTTCCTCCGAAATTGGAACAGCTATTTATACTGAGGTTTGCTTTCACGTTCCATCCACTCAAGATATTGATTTTCTTATATTTGTAGGATACACAAAAAAAGATCCAAAATCAACTTATATAAAGGTGCACACATATTTGCACAACCTAGAGTCCCAACATTTTGATAGATTGTGGATATACTTGGGCAGTTTATACTATGAGTTCTACCGTGCATCTGAAGTTCAAAATTAGAAAGTTCACCCACATAGAGGTTCCAGATTGGAAACTGAAACCATAAGACTTAAGACTTTGATAATGTTCCTCTCACTTTCTTAAAAATGTTTATTTACGTGGCCATTCATTAAAGTAAACTGAGAGGTAATTTGGTGCAATCTCCCTACTTATTCAGTCTTTTTTAAGCACATGGACTACAAAATTTAATTCCCTGACCTTTTATATCTTGGAAATTGGAATTACCACTTTCAGTTTAAGTTATGAATGAAGCTGAGGCGGGAGTTTGGTAGGGCTCCTCCTTTTTTCCCACAATGTAGCTCCTCCAAAACGGCTCCGGCTCCTCCGGAGGAGCCCTACTAAACAGCGCTCTTTCTCTCCACCCTAGGTCTAATCAGCAAATTTTGCAAATCTACCTCTTTGGGATAATGTTAAGATCTTTATATTCCCAAACATATAAAGTTCTAAACTTACTCCCAGAGTAATGAAATAAAAAATTAAAATCACACCCAGGCTAATTTAAGAAGAAACTGAAGAAGTGGAAATGGCAACCGTGATTTTCTTAGTGTAAATCTTGTTGTATGAGCACATGCTCCAAGTTGTTTACCGTGTATTGTAGATTACTTAAAAAGGTTATCCAACAAACTCGTGAAGCAGAATTGTAAGTCTTGTGCAACAATAAAAGCTTTTCTGAATGAAATTGCGATTGTGATATGGCAGGACGCCAGATATGTCAGCCATGCATCATGACACCTCACATGATCTCAAGCACCTGGGAGCTAAGCTGAAGGATATTCTGGGGGTAATGATGATACAAATGTTAAAAAAAAAGGGTATTGTTAGATACAATATTCAATGACAATTGATTCTTTATGTGTTATGAACTACTTATTTTAGGTTCCTGATACTTCTCTCGAAGCAAGATACATTACTCTTCATGTGTGCGACCTCGTCGCAGAGAGAGGTGCACGCTTGGCTGCTGCTGGTATATATGGTATTCTGAAGAAGCTTGGCAAAGACAAATTGCTTAGTGACTTCAGTCAACAAAGGACTGTAGTTGCTATTGATGGTGGCTTATACGAGCATTACAAGAAGTTCAGTGCCTGCCTAGAAGCGACGCTTACAGACCTGCTCGGCGAGGAGGTTGCCTCATCGGTTGTTGTCAAGTTGGCCAACGACGGCTCAGGAATCGGAGCTGCACTTCTTGCAGCCTCACACTCCCAGTATGCTGAAGTTGCATAGTTCTAGGAGCTCGGCTCCTAGTGTAACCTTTTTCGTTTTGCTCCCTTTTCCCCTTCAATCGCGAGCCACCCTCGTGCGAATGTGCGATTCGCATCTCTCTCTTTTTTGCCTCAGCCGCGGGGTATAGCTAGGATGGTGCCATTGAGCTTGGAGTACATTATCACTAGCATTAGCAACGGCAGAAAAAAAAGTGGAAGCGGAGGTCTGAATAAGCCATTCCACTCCTGCCAATTCTTTTTTTTCCCCAATCCCTTGAAGTTTGTATTATGATGCGATATCACAAAACAACCAGTTCTTATCTGTGTGATCTTGTCTTCCAGAATAAAGAGAGAGGTGGGGGGCTCATTTTTTATTGAATGTGCAGAGCTCCTGCCTTTATCTCAGAAACAACTACAATATAATTTGCTTGTTCTTATGTTTGATTGGTCTAATGTATGTGTGATTTAATAGGAATACATTATGACAAGTTATGATGCATAACTCTAAGCTATATTGTGCTACAATAGTACAATGTATTGTACTAACAGAAGTATGACTAAAATGCATTAACTCTAAGCTATATCTGTTTACTGACGCTGTCCAGACTTACTGTACTGGCATGTGTGCAATGTTCGGTTCTCAGACCGTGCTGTCGAAGTCACTGTTCTCTTGGATGTCGATTCCTGTTCCGTTCGACGGCTGTTTCCGGCGACTGTGCCGCTGCGGCAACAGGAGAGGAGCCGCCTCGTACTCCTGGCCGTTCTCCATCTTGCTCTTCTGGCACGTCTGCTCGCTGCACTTGAGCAAGATTTGCAGCACGTCCTTCATGGTTGGCCGCGACGACGGCATATCTGCGGTGCACAGCACGCCTAGGCTGAACACAACCTGGATCTCCTCAGAGTACCCTGCGTACCTGATGCTCTTGTCTGTGGCATCAGGGATGCTCCCCCCTGATTGGTAGTGGTGCCGCGCCCATTCCGCCAGGCCGCCGTGCTCGCCGCCGGCGCTGGCCTCCTTGCCGGTGGTGAGCTCCAGGAGAACGACGCCGAAGCTGTAGACGTCGACCTTCTCGTTCACCTTGTTCGTGTAAGCACTCTCTGCAGAGAAGCAAATTCAGCGTTTGATTTGTTACAGCAAATACTGCCCCCCCAAATTCTTTAACAGACTACAGAACAGAACCCATCAAAATGGACATGGCCGAAATCCATACCGGGAGCCATGTAGCCGAAGGACCCAGCGACGGCGGACATCGTTTTGGGTGCCCCGACCTCCACCAGCATCCTGGCCAGCCCGAAGTCAGCGACCTTGGCCCTGAACTCCGAGTCCAGCAGGATGTTGCTCGTCTTGACGTCGCGGTGAATGATGGGTGGCGAGCACTCGTGGTGCAAGTAGCATAGCCCCTGCGCGACGCCGACGGCCACCCTGAGCCTCGTCAGCCAGTCCAGCGGCGCCCTGGCCGTAAAGTGCCCATCAGCGCGGGAGTTGTGGCCGTGGAGCCACTGGTGCAGGCTGCCGTTGTCCATGTAGTCGTACACAAGGAGCTTGGCCTGAGTGCCGGAGAGGCAGCACAGCAGCCTGACAATGTTGTTATGCCGGACGCTGCCGAGGATGCCGGCCTCCGACTCGAACTCGCGCTCCAGCTTCTCGTCCAGCGTCCCGGCGATCCGTATCTGCTTCACGGCCACCACACCCGCGCTCCCGGTGAGACGGTTGATGTAGGTGACGCGGTACACGTGGCCGGAACCGCCGCGGCCGATGAGGTTCTCCTCTGTCAGCTCCCGGAGTATGGACGCCTCCCCGAGGCCCAGATCGTGGACGAAAGGCGTCATCTTCCACTCGTCCCGGACCGCGACGCGCCGCCGTTTCTTCATGTCGCGGACGAGTAGCAGGGCGAAGGCAGCGGCGGCGAGGAGCACGCCGCCGGCGACAAGGAGGCCCGTGCGGAGTGCATGTGAGACGCCTCGGGAAGAACCCCTGTCTTGTGATCCCGCAGCCGCAGCACAGGAGCGCACGCCGGCGGGTCCCGTAGCCTCCTCGGTGCAAAGGCCGGGGTTGTCGCGGAAGCTGTTGTCGTAGGCCGCCGTGGCGAACCCGATCGGGACCTGGCCACTGAGGTGGTTGGAGGACAGGTCGAGGGAGTTGAGGTTTGGCTTCACAAGCTCCGGAGGTATGGCGCCGGAGAGCTCGTTCGACGAAAGGTCGAGGACGCTGAGCACCGGCATGGCGCCCAATTCGGCCGGGATCGCGCCGCTGAGCTGGTTCCTGCTCATGTCTAGAAACGTCAGCTGCCTCAGGCTAGCAACGCTCTTGGGAATCGCGCCAGAGAGTTGGTTGCCTGACAGGTTCAGTCTCTCCAGCAGCGGCATGCCGTCGCCAAGACTCGCCGGTATCTCGCCAGAAAACTGGTTGTTCTCGGCGGTGAACACCTTGAGCTCAACTGCCGAAGCCGAAATGTTGCCACCGAATTGGTTGTTCCCTATCTGTAACGTCTTAAGGTTTGTAGACATCGCTGCCGGAAGACTCCCGGTGAGCTGGTTACTCTGTAGTGTTAGGAACTGAAGCTGCCTCGCTGTCCATAGAGGCTCTGGCACGTCGCCGGTGAGCTGGTTATTGTCTAGGTCCAGGGTCACAAGAGTCGTGCAGTTGGCAAGACTAACTGGGATGGAGCCGTTCAGGTGGTTGTGCTCGGCGGTGAGGTAATGGAACTGGCCTCCGGCGCATAACCCTTCTGGAATGGCGCCGGTGAGCTCGTTGTCATCAACCTCTACATAACCCAAGCCCGAGTGCTTCCCGAGTTCCAGCGGAAGTGTGCCGGTAAACCTGTTACTGTACAATCTCAAAGTCCATAGAGACGGCAACCGGCCGATGCTCGCTGGTATCTCGCCTGAAAAGTTATTGCTGAAGAGATGTAATTTTGTGAGGTTCTGTAAATGCCCGAAGACTTCTGGGATGACTCCACTAAGGTTGTTCTCGGAGACGTCAATTATGGTCAAGCTCTTTGCAGCAAAGCCATCGTCGACGACCATGTCGCCGGTGAGATTGTTACTGAATACTGTCAGCTTTTGCAATTTCCTCAGGTTCCAAATCCCCGGAGGTATGTTTCCTGCCAACATGTTGTCCGAGAGGTCCAGCACCTCCAACTCCTGCATATCCTCTAAATAGCTCGGGAAGTCGCCGACGAGGTTGCAGTGCGCCACCCAGAGGCTGACTAGATTTGTCAGGTTCTTGAATGACGCCGGCAGCTTGCCAGGGACGAACGGGTTGAACGCCAGCCACAGCGTCTGAAGCCTCGTCAGCTCACCGAGACCACCCGGGACGGTGCCGGCGAGGCGATTGTTGTCGAGCTTGAGATGCCGGAGGTTCAGGAGGCTGGAGAGCGACCTCGGGATGGTGCCGTTGAACTCGTTGCCGCTGAGGACCAGCGTGGTCAGGCTCGCCGCCAGGCCCTGGCCGACGTTCGCGGGGATCTCGCCGCCGAAGTAGTTCTGGGAGAGATCGATGTACCGCAGCGAAGCGCAGCGGTACAGCGTGCTCGGGAACACGTCGGCGATGCTGTTGTTGGAGACGTTGAGGTACGTGAGGCCCGCGAGCTCGCCGACGGCGTCTGGGAACGGGCCTGAGACGTTGACGTCGGCGAGGGTGAGGTTGGTGACGCGGCCTGCCGTGTCGCAGCCCACGTATGGCCACGCGCAGTGCGCGTCCGAGGCGTTCCATCCGGCGAGCACGGGCGGGTCGCCCCACGCGCGCTTGATCTGGAGCAGGAGGTGCGCCTCGTCCGCCGCCGGCGCCGGCTGGGAGGACTGCGCGGCCGCGCGGGGAAGGAGGCTGCAGCAGCAGAGAAGCAGCGCGAGCAGCAGGCCGGGGAGGTACGTGCATGGTGCCTCCATGCCTCGGCGGGATTGTGTTTCGTGCCGTGGCGTCGGGTGGTGCACGGGCACGGCCGCCGCGGTGGACGCGGGAAATGGAGGTGATTCGGTAAAGTGCAGAGGGAACTGGACTGGACTGCCCTGTTTTGTACGCAACTTGACCGTTGACGGCACGAGAAGACCGTTGAGAGTGCTTTCAGAATGACTTCGGTTAGTTTACGTGGCATTTTCGTCCGTCCGGAGTGTTTCATACGGAGGACGGTTGAAAGACTGACCTGTGATGGCTGATGGGAAGTGCTACGGAAGTCTTTGCGGTCTAAACTATCCGTAAGCACGTGGTTTGATGCCAGTTTAGATAGAGAAATTTTGAAACTTGACCCACAGTTCGCGTGCCCCTTGAAACTTGACCCAAAATTCGTAAGCCTTTAGAAATATGACCCAAGTCACGCGAATTCTTTGGAAATTTAGTCTTTTCGGGATTTTAGTGATTTCAATAATTCCAGCCATGTTTTCACACTGTTTGGAGCCTGGGAAAAGACCAGATTGCCCCTCCCTTATCTCTCTGTTTTGTTCCGTCGCAAGGAGAACCAGCGGGGCGCGCGGTGTTGCTCGGGGCCGGCTGCGGGCGGCGGCCGGATCTGTTAGGGCGGGCGGCTGTGTAGCGGTGCCGGGCGTCGCGGGGTAGGCGCTGTCTCGCGAGGAAGAAGTCGCGAAGTCACGACTCAAGCTCCAGCGACGGAACAAAACAGAGAGAGGGGAGGGGCAATCTGGTCTTTTCCCAGGCCCCAAACAGTGTGAAAACATGGCTGGAATTAATGAAATCACTAAAATCCCAAAAAGACTAAATTTCCAAAGAATTCGCATGATCTGGGTCATATTTCTAAAGGCTTACGAATTGTGGGTCAAGTTTCAAGGGGCACGCGAATTGTAGATCAAGTTTCAAAATTTCTCGTTTAGAGGAGTCAATTATGTTCTTCACTGCACCATTTTTCTTTATAAACAACGAATTTGGGGGGCTCGTGTGGTTCCTTTCAAATCTTCATTCTAGTCTTCGGAGACTGGTCAACACAACATACTAAGAGCAAGTATTATAGTGGACTGTAATTCGACTAAATGCTGAAGTGGAGAAAAGAAAAGAGGAGAAGTAGACGGTAACCTTGCTGAGAAAACTTGCTCTAATGCTCCGTCAAACACGCAGTTCGTGTGGCCCGTGGAACTGAGCGACGACGGAGACAGGGTCTGTTTGAATAAACAGAGAAAAATTAATTCCATTTAACCTAAATTCAGCTTTCACCGTTCGATTTACCTCATCCAACCAAAAAGGCAGGTAATTCTAAAAAAACAAAAATCAGGTTCTTCTTTTTATCTCATCCAACCTTTAAATCGCCCGAATATGCTCTAGATGAAAGTGATTTTAGTTGACATGATGCCACGTCAGGGGTCTATTACTTTATAAAAAAATAATATTTGTTTAGAAAAATGATCAAATATTTTTTTAGAAAATACCAAATTTTGAAACCCAAAATCCAAACTAATCTTGGAAAAGTTGTTTTAGATTAGAAAAATATGAAGCCAATTTCATGATTTTTCCGAAGATCATGCTCTGTCTTATAATACTCTCTCCGTCCCTTAATACTGCTATTTCTAGGAGAAAATTTTGTCCACATATACTACTATTTCTACTAGCATACTCGGTCCACTATCCCATTTAATTTCTTCTTGAAACTTTCGTGGTCCACCAGCCCATTTAATTTCTTCTAGGGAGTAGTACTTTGGCGCATGGTAATTGTTTGAGTTTGTTTAGTTGGCATTAAATGCAGCTCGTTGGAACCAGAGTACCATGGCTTAACGTGCATGATTAAATGGTGGAACCCAAATTAATTGAGGGTAGAATGGTCTTTTGTTTGCCACACTAATCTGTCTGAAATCTGTTAGAAATAGCAGTATTTGGGGACGGAGGGAGTACATAGCTGAGAACTATTTGAGTTTTTTTGGGCTCTTTTGATGTTTATTTGCTAGTAGATGCTCTAGTTATGTATGCTACAATTAGTCTTTTTTGCGAAGAAAGAAGAATTAGTATGTGTTGATTACATCTTCACGTTACAAGCACTTTAGAAATACATTATGTATATATGTTACAATTAGTCTATGTTAGACTCAAACATGTCTCGTCATCTAAATACCACCGTAATACAAAAAAACATCTCTTTTTTGTTTCTTGTTTATAAACATACTAATGAATTATACTTGATGAGGTTTGAATTATTAGCACAAAATTAACACAAATACATGATAGGCTGTCAAGTTTACAAAGTATTACAAACTTTCAATGAAATGAATGACTTTGTTAATGTCAAGACATATCCTCAAAAGAGAGGGGCATGAATGTTTATGTTTTATATTTTAAGTGTGCATGCATGTTGTGAGCATGTGTTACCAGCAAAGTCAATTGAATTTTCTACATGCTCTGAATCATCAGCATAGACTAATTTTAACACATAAGAAGAGCATCTACTAAGACAACAACAATAGAGATCATATAAAATTCGAACAATTCTATGCTAGGTGCTATAATATAGAGAATGTTTTTGGAAAAAATTAATGAAACCAATGTCACTTTTTTAACTAAAATGATTTTCTATGATCAAATCTGATTTTATGATTTTTAAAATTGTATATTCTTTCTAAAAAAATATTTGGATAATTTATTTCTATATTTTTTTGTTAAAGTCTAATTGATCCTGGACTATCAATATAGTCTGATTTATCTACATTGTAGCTGGCATAGCGCCATGTAGGATAGTTGATATGATATCACTTCCGCCAAAACCACATTCAAAACTAACTACGAGGTAAATTTGGACGGTTTTAAAAATTAGAGGTGGTTAAAAAACAGTTTTTCGATAGGAGAAGTAAAACCGGACTATGATGAAAATTAAGGGAGGTCAGATATATTTTGGAAAAAATATACATAACCCCCAAACTATTTAGGGTGAAATATTTTATCCTCCAAACTATAAAACTGGATATTCTACTCTCTGAACTTTCAAAACCGGTCAAATAACCTCTAGAGTGGTCTTAGAGAGTGGTTTTGTCCTTTTCTTTTTTAGTTATTTCCACTGAATATTTTAAAAATCATAATAAATCACAGACAAATCATAAAATGAAAAATTCAATTTGTTTGGACTCCTAATGAGTATATCTACACAATTAATATATAATATAGTATACTTTCGTACAAGTTTTTGTTGTAGCTTTAAATCTATGTTTGTCTATAATTAATAAGAACAATTCATATATGTAGTTCCTATGGCTCAATTGTGGTAATTTTTTTTATGGTGGTCTCATTATTGTATGCTTGAACTATGTAAAAGTTTCGTACCCATTGGATTAAGTATAACTTAGTTATAGATTTATTTAGCTTTATTCTTGTTAAATCTATGCTTTTTCTATAACTAAGTTATACGTGATCCAATAACTATGAAATTTTTAATATGGTTCAAGCATACAATAATGAGCCCACCATAAAAATTTTACCATAATTGGACTATAGGAACTACATATATGAATCATTCTTATTAATTATAAAAAACATAGATTTAAAGCTACAACAAAAATTTTGTACTAAAGTATACCATATTATATATTTATTATGTAGATCTACTCACCAAGAGTCCAACAAAATTGATTTTTTTTATTTTATGATTTTTTGTGATTTATTAAAATTTTTCAAATTTTCAGCAAAAATAAATAAAAAAAGAAAAAGACAAAACCACCCTCCAAAACCACTCTAGGGGGTTATTTCACCGGTTTTGAAAGTTTAGGGGGTAAAATATCAAGTTTTATTGTTTGGGAGATAAAGTATTCTACTCTAAATAGTTTGGGGGTATGTAGACTTTTTGCAATAGATTTTCTTCTGACCAGAAACTGGCCATGGTCCATGGCGTCAATTTTCATATATGACAAGGCCCAGGGCCCAAGTAGCTAATCCGCTGCATGTTCGGCCTAGAAGCTGTGTTCTCTGCCCAGGTAGCATAATTGCCCATTTCACAGCATGGTACGTCCATAATGGATGAAGGAATTCCTAAAAAAAAGGATGAAGAAATATACCATCTCATACACAAGTTTAGGCCCGTCGGACTCCTTTTCTTTTTCTTTTCTCCCATTGCGCCACCTTTTTTTTCATCTTATATATTCTTCCATGGCATCACCACTGTTTTTTTCTTTTTTCTTTTCCTATATTTGTGGATTTTTGTTCATGTTTATTTTTTGTTTTTCTTTTCCTTTATTTTTTTTGTTTATTTTCATATATTATCCATGGGATGTCCTACGGTATGTTTTGATTGTTCACATATTAATCATACCATGAGATGTTCCATGTTATGTTTTGGATTGTTTGCATATTATTCATGAAATGTTTTATGGTGTGTTCTTGTGATACTCCCTCCATTCCAATTTCTAAGAAAATTTAGCTTTTCTTTTCTACGTATCTAGACATAATGTATATCTAAGTGAATAGCAAAAGCTATGAATCTAAAAAAGCCAAAATAATTTATAATTTGTAATGGGGGGAGTATCATATATATTCCATGGTGCGCTTTGAATAGTCTTGTATTTTTTCACACTGATATTTTTTCTTTTTTCTTTTCTTGTTTTAAATTATCCATGAGATGTTCTATGACATAGTGTTTTTTTTTGTTATTCTCATAGCGTTCTGAGATGTTCCGTGGGAACTCCTATTGTTTTCAATTTTATTTTCCTATATTTATTTATATTTTGTTTTTTACTTATTTTAGAAAAAAGTCCAAATTACTCCCCTCAAGTTTGGCATATGTCTAGATTATCCCCCTAAGGGCACTCACAATGCAAGACTCTATCACAGAGTCCAAGACACTTAATTACATATTATTTATGGTATTTTGCTGATGTGGCAGCATATTTATTGAAGAAAGAGGTAGAAAAAATAAAACTCCAAGTCTTATTTATACTCCAAGTTTACATTGTTCGAGGTAATAAATAACTTTAGACTCTATGATAGAGTCTACATTGTGAGTGCCCTAAACTTACATCTGGTTCAATTTACTCCCTCCAACTATTTCAGTTGGTCTAGTTTACCCCTTAACATGGAGGGAGTAATATGAACTTTTTTTCTTTATTTTATATATTGCTCGTGAGATATTACATGGTTTATTTTGGATTCTCGTAGCATTCTAAGATGCCCAATGGTGTGCTGTGAATTATTCATCTTCTCGTGTAGAATTATTATCTTTCTTTGATTTCTATTTGTTTCGATACTATCCATGGTATGTCCCATGGTGTGCTGTGGATTGCTTTATGCGGTGAAATAAGCTAACGTCGGGCACCCGCTCGTCCGATTCTGCCATGTGACCCTTCTATCTTTGTTTACTACTAGAAAACGTGTTTGTGCGTTGAAACGGATATTACCGTATTTTATGTTCATCTCAATGACTTGTGGCTGAAGATTTATATAAGGGTCGCGATGGACGCATAAAAGCCGAAACACACGTGTTTCAACCCTTCACTTTATTGATTCTATGAATTAATTAGTTAGCTCAGGAAAAGAAAAAAATCACATTCAAATCCTTAGCTATCGGGATCACGTGCCACTCAACAGATGAAAGGGACCCTTCTATCTTCATCGTACTAATGCATGTGCAGAACACCTGCATTGTTTCAGAAAGAAATTGTAATCGTAAACCTTTGCTATTTGTTCTGTTTCAGTGGTCTAATGTGTGCGCCACTTGCAACAAATTTACAGTGTCAATGCACAAATTTAGATTCAACGTCTGGTGACAAGTTTGGAAGCATGATTTCTCTGCTGTAACTCTACTGAAATGTACTATAGTATGAAGCATCAGTATAGAAGTATAGATGTTTATTAACGCTGTCCTAACTTACTCACTGGTATGTGCAGTGGTCGGTTCCCCTTCCTTCCTTCCTTCATTCCTTCAGACAATGCTGTCGAAGTGGCTCTTGGATTCGATGTCAATCCCCGTGCCGTTCGAGAGCTGTTTCCGGCGACTACCGCGCTGTGGCAGCCGGAGTGGATCCTCCTCGTTCTCAGGGACACGCTGCGTTTTGCTCTTCTCGTGCGTCTGCTCGCTGCACTTGAGTAAGATCTGCAGCACGTCGTCCATGGTTGGCCGCGACGACGCCATCTCTGCGGTGCAGAGCACGCCTAACCTGAAAACAACCTCGATCTCGTCGGAGTACCCGGCGTATCTGATGCTCATGTCTGTGGCCTCGGTGATGCTCCCTCGAGACTGGTAGAGGTGTCGTGCCCATCCCGCCAGGCTGCCGTGCTCGCCGCCGTCGTTGGGCTCCTTGCCGGTGGTGAGCTCCAGGAGCACGACGCCGAAGCTGTAGACGTCGACCTTCTCATTCACCTTCTTTGTGTAAGCACACTCTGCAGACAAGCATCATCAAAGGCCCAATCTAAGGTCCGGCAGTTCAAGAACATGTGACATTTGCTACAGTAGTTACTTCTCAGTTATGTACCAGAATCGGAAAATGAAATGTGACAGGGATCCATCGTATAGAAGCAAACACGGATGAGGATCCTTACCGGGAGCCATGTAACCGAACGAGCCAGCGACGGCGGACATCGTCTCTGGCGCTCCGGCCTGCACCAGCATCCGGGCCAGCCCGAAGTCGGCGACCTTGGCCCGGAACTCCGAGTCCAGCAGGATGTTGCTTGTCTTGACGTCGCGGTGAACGATGGGCGGCACGCATTCGTGGTGCATGTAGCACAGCCCCTGCGCGGCGCCGACGGCCACCTTGAGCCTGGTGAGCCAGTCCAGCGGTGCGCGCCGTGCGGACCGCGCTCTCCCCATCGGGTGCCCGCCGCCGGTGTCTAGAGCGTCGCCGTGGAGCCACTTGTCCAGGCTTCCGTTCTCCAAGTAGTCGTACACGATGAGCTTGGACTCGGCGCCGGAGAGGCAGCACAGCAGCCTGACGATGTTGTTGTGCCGCAGGTTGCCGAGGATGCCAGCCTCCGACTCGAACTCGCGCTCCAGCTTCCCGTCCAGTTTCCCGGAGGTCCGTATCTGCTTCACGGCCACCGCGCCGGCGCTCCCGTTGAGCCGGTTGGTGAAGGTGACGCGGTACACGCGGCCGGACCCGCCGCGGCCGATGATGTTCTCCTCCGTCAGCCCCCGGAGTATGGGCTCCTCCCCGAATCCCAGATCCACAACGAAAGGCGTCATCTTCCAGTCGCCCCGCTCCGCGACGCGGCGCCGTTTCCTGATGTCGCGGACCACGAAGAAGGTGAAGGCCGCGGCGACGAGGAGGAGCGCGGCGCCAGCGACGAGGAGGCCCGTGCGGAGCGCATGCGAGACGCCTCCGGAAGAACCTCCGTCTTGTGACCCCGCGGCGCAGGAGCGCACGCCGGCGAGGTACCCGGGTCCCGTAGCGGTGGTGCAGAGGCCGGGGTTGTCGAGGAAGCTGCCGTCGTAGGCCGCGGTGGCCAGGCCGCCCGGCACCTGGCCACTAAGCTGGTTTGAGGACAGGTTGAGGGAGTTGAGTGTCGGATTCGCAAGCGACGGTGGTATGGCGCCGGAGAGCTCGTTCGACGACAGGTCAAGGACGCTGAGCACCGGCATGGCGCCCAGCTCTGCCGGTATCTCTCCGGTGAGCTGGTTCCTGCTCATGTCCATCTGCGTCAGCTGGCTGAGCTTAGTAACGCTCGTCGGGATATCGCCGGAGAGCAGGTTACCGGACAGGTTCAGTGTCTGGAGCTGCAGCATCCCGTCACCAATACTGGCCGGTATTGGGCCGGAGAACTGGTTGTTGTCGGCCGTGAATTTCTTGAGCGCAACTGCAGTAGCCGGAACGCTGCCGCCGAATTTGTTGTTCTCCATGGCTAACGTTGTAAGGTTGCTGGGCATGGTGACCGGAAGACTCCCGGAGAGCTGGTTACTCCGTAGTGTCACGAAATTAAGCAGCGGCGCCGTCCACAGAGCCTCTGGCACGTCGCCGGAGAGCTGGTTATTGTCTAGAGCCAGCGATTTGAGAGCCGTACAGTTTGCCAGGCCTGCTGGGATGGACCCGTTCAGTTTGTTGCTCTTGGCGGTGAGGAACCGGAACTTGCCTCCAGTGCACAGCCCTTCAGGGATAGCACCGGTGAGCTCATTGTAATCAGCCTCAACAATAAGCAAGCCTGAGTACTTTCCAAGGTCCGGCGGGAGCTTGCCAGTAAACCTGTTATTGCCAAACCTGAATGTCGACAGTGATGGCAACCGGCCGATGCTCGCTGGTATCTCGCCGGAGAAGTTGTTGCTGAAGAGGTACAGATCTGTAAGGCTCTTCAAGGCCCCAAAGGCTTCAGGGATGGCTCCGGTAAGCTTATAATTCTCCGAAAGGTCGATGTAATTTAAGTTCGTCGCGGCCAAGTCATTAACAACCACGTCGCCGGTGAGGTTGTTGCCGTACAAAAACAATTGCTGCAAGTTCTTCAGGCTCCAAACACCCGCAGGTATGCTTCCGGTCAACATGTTATTGGCCAGGCTCAGCAACTCCAACTCCTTCATCTCAAGCACAGAGCTCGGGAAGTCGCCGATGAGGTTGCACTGCTGTGCCCAGAGGCTGACTAGGTTGGTGAGGTTCTTGAACGACGGCGGCAGCTCGCCCGCGACGAATGGGTTGCTGGCGATCCACAAGGTCTGAAGCCTCGTCAGCGCCCCGAGACCCGCCGGGATGGAGCCATTGAACCCGTTGCTGTATAGGCACAGCGTGGTCAGATTCTTCCCCAGGCTGCCGATGTCCGCAGGCAGCTCACCGGTGAGGTTGTTCTGGGACAGGTCGAGGTACTGGAGCGACGCGCAGCGGTAGAGCGCGGTCGGGAACGCGCCGGAGATGCTGTTGTTGGAGACGTCGAGGTAGGTCAGCGCCGAGAGGCCGCCGACGGCGTCCGCCGGGAAGGGCCCCGCGACGCCGGCGCTGCCGAGCGTGAGGTTCGTGACGCGCCCGGCGCCGGCCGTGCTGTCGCAGCCGACGAACTTCCAGTCGCAGGGCGCGCCCGGGGACGAGGCGTCCCATCCCGCGAGCGCCGGCGGGTTGCCCCACGCGCTCTTGATCTGGAGCAGCAGCTGCGTGTCGTTGTTCGCCGGCTGCGACGACTGCGCGGCCGAACGGCGCACGAGGCAGCAGCAGGGGAGCAGCGCGAGCAGGACGAAGAGGAAGTAGGTGCGCGCGCACGGGTACGCGCGGCGCGGTGGTGCCATTGTCTCCCGCCGGGCGCCGGCTGCGGTGGCGTGGGCGTTGGGTTGTGCTGACTGGTGCGCGCGGCCCGCCGCAGTTGGCAGCCGGTGAGGTGGGGATAGGGAGTTCGGTAAGCAAATTCGGCGGCGGGAACCAGTCCACCGGTTTTTTGTATGCCGAGCTGCCTTTGACTGGTACGCGCCCGTTATGCTTTGCTGGCAGTGGCAGCCTGGAAGGTGATTGCCGCGAAGCTTCTAATTTCGTGGATTAGTGCGTGGTTTTCCCGTCGGCACAGCAGATTAGCAGTGATTTGGACGGAACGTCCTTGCTCGGTGCCGACCGGGGAGAATTCCATCGCCTGCTCAGTGGAAGTCTGGGCTCCTCCAGCTGGGTCTTCGCTCCAGATTCTAGAAGTCTGAAGTGCTCTATAAAAAAAAAGTTTGAGCAGTAAACACATACTAGAGGTTAATGCTTAATGCTTAGAGCAGTCATTTCGTTATTGACTGCACGCGTTGAACTTGAACAGCGATGTTTAGGTCGGGCCGTCGCCGTCGGGATCACTTTCCGCCCGTGGTAAATTGGTAACCTTTCTTCCGACGGCCAACCACATTGGTCTTGTCCATTTAGCTGATAAACTATATATAAAATAATGTTGACTGATTTATTGTAAAAAAATACAACTAAATGACTTAGCAGCTCAAGTAAATAACTGTACGTACACAACAGGACAGGGCTCCGGTCAAACACGGCGACTAGTTGTTGGCTGGCCTGGGTTTGAGCGACTGAAGGATGAGCCCGATCTGGACTTCAACGGTTCAATCACTACTTTCATTTTTCCTTTATGTATGGTGGTAGTATATAAACGAACAAAGACCCACGCCACGAGGCCGGCTACAAAACATAGAGCCTGTTCTACAAAACATAGAGTTTCACTTGTTGAAAAACCATAGTTTAATTTGTTGTTCGTTGATTTATTGCGAGAGATAAACACTGTTGAATAGCTGACAAATTCGACAGATACTTTTAATTTTGACCAAATATATAATATATATATAAAAATATATTAATATTTATGGCGTGTATAAGTATCATTATTAAATAAGTTGTTGGATAGATTGAGATAGAAATGTTACTATTTTTAAATAAATCTAATCAAACTTAACAGATTTTAAGCTGCACGGAGTTCAAAATAATATTTATTTTGAAACATAGAGAGTAGATAAGTTTATTAGTTGCATGTCATCATTTTTTAAATCACCAAAAAAAATAAAAAAAGTATATCTCTAGGTTTGAAATATACTATTACATCGTGCTTTTCAAATTGTTTTATTATGATAACATAGGTCCTTAGAATATGTCGCATCTCTTATATGTTTTTTCCTCAAAACCAAGGACGTGCATGGTTTTTGGCAACATAAAAGCTCGCTTCGCCCAGCAAACTCGCTCTCGGCAAGGATTTCCTTGCCGTTTAGGCAAGCTCACTCGGTGTGTCCAATTCGCAGCGTTAACACTATACAAGCAAGCGAACCAAACATTGGACTACTAAACACTGACCTTGCTTTGCCAAGCTAGTTTAGTCTATGCCTACCAAGCAAGACGAATGTCCACTCTCTCTTGTTGATTTGGGCCACGAAGCTCCAGGCTTCACACAATATGTGTGTTGGCTTTGCTCTTAGATAGCTTTTTGTTTAGCATTGCGAACATCCCTATGAGCATAGATTCTATGGCACTCCTGATGTTCTCCCAACCACATGCTTGCCCTTAGTGTTAGGGTTCCACATCCTCATCATCTATATCTTTCGCCTCTAGACATGACTCGTCCACCATGAGAAAATGGTACACCATCACTGCACATCGATGTTCACTTGAACTTATCAGCACCACTTTTCAATCATAAAACAATATTTTTCTCTCACAACAAATTAGCATAAGCCAAAAATCAGCTAGCCAAACAGGGCCAAAACAATCTGTCTACAATCTACCTCACATGTTCACCAAGGTATGCAAATGCTGATGGCATATCCTGAAACTAGAAAAAACTATTATAGCATCTTATTATTACTAATTGGAGACTTTATGTTAATCCTCGTTGAACGCGTTAGAGAAAAAAAAATCTTAAGAAACTACTAGAAAACTAGAAATATCAGACATGAAATCAGTACTCTAGTATAAATACCCATTAGATCCATCAAGTTTCTTGTTTATAATATATTGTGGAAATAGCTTAAGATAAGCTTTATTATTTTCTGTGACAGTTGGCATGACACATATTTCACTAATAAAATAGAATATTAGTAAGCCCATCTTTACTAAAAACACACTGCGGCAATAAATTGTATCTATGTTACATGATTATCTCGCTGCTTAATATTTATAATTAACCACCTCTTCTGCACAATAAAAAAACCTAATCCTATGTGCACGCCTGCACGAACGATTCAAGTGGACTTATCACTTATATTAATATTAACATAGATAATCCGGTTAATTAATTATAATACTCCAATAGTAGGTACTCCTATTAGTAGTGGATAAACAAGAGAGACCGAATTGGGCAATCCACGTGTGACCAATCAGGGTAAAGTCTTCAGATTTTGCATAGATTTCGTCGTCCAACACGGCGTTGTTCAGCTTCAGCACAAAACCTTCGAGATGGTGGCTAGCTACGCAAACAAACCCAAGGACGACGACGACTACTGAAGCATTACCCGCTAACGCCCTATTTAGGTCTTGTTCAGTTTGTGAAATTTTTTTTGTTATGGACTAACTAGACTCAAAAGATTACAAATTACAGGCAAACTATATAATTAGTTATCTTTTAATTTATATTTAGTGTTTCATGCATGTACCATAAGATTCGATGCGACAGGGAATCTGGAATTTTTCTAACTAAACAAGGCCTTAGGCTCAAAAGATTCGTCTCGTCAATTCCGATCAAATTGTGCAATTAGTTTTTATTTTTGTCTATATTTAATACTTCATGTATGTGTCTAAAGATTTGATTTGACAGAGAATCTGAAAAATTATGCATGTGTGTAAAGATTTTATTTAACAGAGAATCTGAAAAATTTTGTAAAATTTTTTGAAGTCAGGCTTTGCGTCACGCTGAGTTTGCGTGCACGTCCTGACTGGGAAGCCCCGCCGGAAACATCCCTGCCGGGCCAGCTGCCTCCCGGGACGGTAGACTAGTATACGTACGTGCTTGGACCGGCCCGCATCGGCTGACCGAGACCGAGACCGACGACTCGCTCGGCGTGGCGTGCAGGACTCGCCGTCGCCGATTTCCCCTTCCTGCCTACCCAGTAGTACCCACGGTTTCGAGTGATGCAGGGCCAGTGCTCCTGCTCCGTCGCTTGTTCTGATTACAGATCTTTAAAGCCAGTTGCATTGGAGAACATGTCCAGTCCAGTACTTCCTTCCTTGAGCTTAGAGATTCCACTGGTCTCACCTCTTAGGACAATTAAGTGCTTGTAGGGTGTCAAAAAACTAGAAGAAAAAGGAATACGTACAATACACCGCATCCATCTTCTCCATTTGTTGTTGAAGCCTCGAGCAGCTAGAATACTGATCAAACCGAGCCAGTTGACAGTGTCGAATGCTTTTTTGCAAAATCCAGCTTAAGCACAACAGTTGGAATCTTCCTCTTATATCATGTTTGAACAATCTCAGCTGCATATACAAAAGATTCAGAGATGGACAGGCGCTGCAGAAATCCTGTATGCTTCAGGTCAATTAAATTCTCAATCTCTTTCTGTAATCTGCAGGTTATAGTTTTGGATAGAATCTTGACACTGCAGTTCTGAAGGCAAATCGGCCGAAAGTTAATCCTTTCAATTTGCAGACTCATGCGAATTTATGGATTGGGGGAAAGTATAAATATATTTATATTATGCTAGTAGCCACGCACGTGCTTATGATTGTTATTGATGTGTGATTGAAAAATCATACAAAAACAGCAATAATGATATAATTTAATACGTCAATTAAAAATATATTATAACTATTCATCATGATGATGTACCACCCGTAATTCAATTATAATAAAATTCATATTTATTTTTCATGACTAAATATCTAGGTATTATATAATACACAATATTTGAATAAACAAGAACGTACATGCACTGCAAATAAGGATTCAGTCCTTTATATCCACTTGCTGGAAAGTTAATCTGAAAAACCTTTGCCCTTTGAGTTCCAAATTGAACTGCCTATCAAACAAAATTGTGAGATAAGAGCCATAAAGGAGTACAGATCAGGTTATCCTTTTGATACCAGTACAATGGAACCGATTATGGAAGAATCACTGTGCCGGGAAGCTGCTTGTGACGACGATGACATAACAGTTAACATGCAAATCCTGCAAAATTGTATACCTGAACATCTGTTATTACAAACAAGAAACCTTTGACTAATATGACCAAATAGAAAAATGTTGTGCTGTCCCTTGTAAACTTTGTAAACCATCTTTGAAATCAGGAAGTTTCAAAGTTATGTATATTTGCATTATTGATTAGGAAGTTTCGCATGTGAGTATTCACCTGCCACTCCAATGACAACGACGGCACTTCACATTTATCATGCCATTTATGCTTGATTGTCAATGCACATCTGGTGGTGAGATAAAATTACAAAGAGCCTTTGTAGGGGAAGTTAAAAAAAATATTTCATTTAAATGAAAATCCAGGAGCATATATAATTTTTTTAATAAAATGAGTGGTCAAATTTAATGTCAAAAAAAAATTAAACATTACTTTTTTTTACCAAATCAAACGTTACATTAGGATGGACTGAGTATTCACAATTGTTGGCTCCGGAGCGAACATCGTGGCCATATCCCACACAGCATTGTCATCGTTCAATAATGTTTTCCTCTCACAGCAAAGCAGCCAACATATCATGATTTATCAGCTAAACGAACAAAGTGTTTTTTTATGTACTATGAATAAATTTTTTATGTTGAAAAGTTAGTTTGGAACATATCATGTAAAAAATTTTGCTGCAAAAGTTGTGTATAGTATTAGACCTTGAACAAAAAATACGTGAATGAGTTACATTATTCGTAAAAATAATTATACAAAAGCTGTGTTAGAGCATCTCCAACAACTTGGTAAAATTCACTTGTCAAATCTTGAGTTATAGCAAGTTGCTAATTTGTTTAGCAAAATAAAAAAAGATGTGTCTCCAATAAGTTGCTATTCTCACTTGGTAAAAATAGAGGATGACAGATGGGACCCGCTCACTTGGTAAAAGAATATGTGTCTCCAACAAGTTGCGCTCGGGATAGCAACTTGGGATAGCAACTTGACAAATCTCGGCAGTAGAAACCTCTGGATAGCAACTTGGGAAATTTAGCAAGTTGAGATAAGGAGTTGTTGGAGGAGGATTTTTATGCTTTTAGCAAATTTGGTAGGATAGCATGTTGAAATACCAAGTTGTTGGAGATGCTCTTAGGAAATTTATTTTGAGAAACTGTTATGATGTAAGAAAAAAATGTCATGATAAGTTACCTATAAAACTATATTGGATAAGTCATGAATATTTTTCTTCTGGAAAAAAGACACAGGAGTTGTCTGATGGTACACAAACTAACCATCATTCCAGTCCTCAATCTCTTATTGCAAATAAGTAATCAGCAATTACAGATAAATAGCAGCAGCTACCAGATCCAGACACCGATTCATTCAAAGACGATGAAATTCTAACCACACGAGAAAACGCAAATCATTTTATCGGACAACTCAAAGCCGTAATGTGAAGGCAAAGAAAGAGCATGCAACAAGAGTGAAATTATCTTAAAAGCAAGCATTTTCCAACAGAAAGGAAACAAGCATTAAATCAGGATGGCACAAGCATTTACTGCAACACTTCCACTTAACAAAGCATATACCAACTGTTTCATCTGTTACACCACGATGGATAGCAAAAAGTGCCTCAGCAGCACACTACCATCTACAGTATGACCAATGATGTTCAGAAACATGCATTTGACAACTAAAAGGAAACAAGATAGTAGTTCCCAGTACAGGAGTTGAACCGACAATTAAACCAGGTAACAGTAGCAAAACGAGAAAATTAGAGCTTGTCCTCAAACTCAGAAAGAGGGGTCATCTGTTCCTTGAGACCCTTCCTCTTGCGGATATCCAGCACCAGCTGAGCAGCCTGGGAGCCCGCCTCCAAAGGATCAGAGCCCATCATGTCCCAATGGTCAAACACACACTGGGGGAAAGCCTGACCAGAGGTTGCAGCCCTCAGTTGGCTGGAGAACCCAAAGGACTCGATGACAGGGAGGTAAGCCTTGATGTTGTATAGAGGGGTACCCGGCCTCTGCATCTCCTCGAAGACATGCCCTCTCTTCTGATTCAGAACACCATAGATACCACCAAGTGCATTTTCTGGGGCCTGAATCTCCACCAGGTACACTGGCTCCAGCAGCCTTGGCTTGGCCGTGAGCTGAGAAGCATAGATGACCCTCCTAGCAGTAGGAATGACCTGGCCACCACCCCTGTGGATAGCATCAGCATGAAGAACGACATCACAGACCTCAAAGCAAATCCCACGCATGTTCTCCTCTGCCAGTGCACCCTCCTTTGATGCCCACTGGAAACCAGCCACAACAGAATCCTTGATTTCATTGAGATACTGAACTCCCTTACACATATCAACAACCATGTTTGGACCAGTGGTCTCAGGTCCAAAACACCAAATCTTCTTGGCAAGGTCCTTGTCCCAACCAAACTCCTGAGAGAGGATCTGGGAGCGCACCTTAGGATCATCACGTGGGCCAATGCGGCCCTCATCAATGGCCTCAGCAAGACCCTCCTCCAAGGGGCGCGCTTCCATGTACAGACGGTTGTGCTTGTTGGGTGACTTGCTCATGACAGTACGGCAGGACTTCTCAAGAACAGTTTCACGGAAGGACACAACAGGAGGGGAAACGATAATTTCAGCACCACCCATGAAGTCCTCCTGCAGATCCTTCAGGCAGATCTCAAGATGAAGCTCACCAGCTCCAGCAATGATATGCTCACCAGATTCTTCAATTGTACAGAGAACCATAGGATCAGACTTTGCCAGACGCTTCAAACCTTCAACTAGCTTGGGAAGGTCAGAGGCAACCTTGCACTGAACAGCAACACGCACAACAGGGGAGACAGAGAACTTCATTGCTCTGATTGGGCATGCATCAACCTCCTTCTCATTAGTGAGTGTAGCATTCTTCGTGATAAACTGATCCAGACCAACCATTGCAACAGTGTTACCACAAGGAACATCCTCGACAGACTCTTGTTTCTTTCCCATCCAGATAACAGTACGCTGGACGCTCTTGACATACAGATCCTTCTTCTGGCCAGGGACATAGTTGGGACCCATGATCCGAACCTTCATACCAGTAGCAACCTTCCCTGAGAAGACACGACCAAAGGCAAAGAACCTGCCCTTGTCAGATGCTGGAATCATCTTTGAAACATACAGCATAAGAGGTCCCTCCGGATCACAGTTTCTGATAGCAGTTGCATAGACATCATCAAGGGGTCCCTCATACAAGTTCTCCACACGATACTTTTGAGCCTTTGCAGGGGAAGGAAGGTGGAATATCATCATCTCAAGCAGTGCGGTGCTAGCTGGAAGCCACGTTTGCATAACACGCTTCATCAAAGCTTTGCCAATCAATTCCTTCTCATCAGCCTTCATGGTAACATTGAGCTTTTGCAGCATGGGCCACAATTTCTCCTTCTGATCGTTCATGCAGGTGTTGATGATTTGCTTGATTGGCTCATAGCAGAACTGAACGAATCCTCTCTTGCAGGTAGGAGAACCTGTGTTCTTGGTAGTCCACTTCTTTGTGGCAGGGTCAAAGAAGTTCTCACCCCAAAGCCTCTCCATCATCTTAGATTCATCAACTCCAAACTTAGATGCATACATCTTGGCAAAGTTAGTGAGGGTAAAGGCCCATCCGTGCAGGCCAGCAGAAAAAGCAACAGTCCCCTTCTCTGGGTAGACTTGGACATCACCTAGGAGCTTATCTTCATATGTTGCCATGATGACGTTGGCATTCTCAATGACACGGGAGAATGTCTGATAAGCTTCCTCACCCTCAACCTGAAGCTCAAGGAAGCACCTGTCCATCTTGTTCACAGTAAGGACTGGCCTAATCCTCTCACCAAGGGCTTGGCGGAGTACAGTTTCAGTTTGCACACAGACACCTTCAATACAGTCAACCACCACCAGAGCACCATCGGTGATGCGAAGAGCAGCTGTAACTTCCGAAGAAAAATCGACGTGCCCAGGCGAGTCAATAAGGTTGATCAAATATTGGTTACCATCCCTCTCACCCTTGTAGTTCTTCAGTGACTCATCAGTCATCTCATAGTAAAGAGAGATACCAGTGGATTTGATTGTAATACCACGCTCTGCTTCATCTGCACGAGTATCAGTCATGCGAACATCACCAGCAACTTCCTGGGCTATAATACCAGCAGCTGCCACAAGGGAATCTGTAAGCGTGGACTTTCCTGCAAAACATCAATAATATATAAGTTACTGTGCACAATTTCAACAGCCAACTGGTCATGCATCATAGAGTAGCACATGAAGGACAGACAACCAATCAAAATTGAAAGTTAACAAACACATCAATACATTACAATCTAAAACATATAGCTAACAGGTACTATGCATATCATAGCACCTAGAGAAGCAATACATTAATCACAAGATGAAAAAACAGTAAGCCTACTACATGAACAAATAACAGACCATAAGTAACTTGCAGAAAACAGATAATGCAGCATTGCAGCATCATTAAAATCATTAGCTCTTAAACATTGAAAACAAAATAAGTTCTAAAACAAAAAGGCTCGAAAACATGGAGTGAATGCCATCTAACAAAGCACTGTTCTGAACATACCATGGTCCACATGAGCAATAACAGACATATTGCGAATGTTGTTCTTTTTGTCCATGATGCCACGGAGCTCTTCAGCCGTGAACTTCACCATCTTGACTTTTTTTGAAGATCCAACTACAAATATGTATATGTATTCCTGCAGTTGAAGGTACAAAATGCTGAGTCAGATTTTTTTTTAAAAAAAAGCAAAATAAACAGAATTACAGAAAACTATGAGCCTGACATCAGCACAAAGAAGCAACAAGCACTACAATTGTCAGGACTAAAAGAGAACCATAAATTTAACTGTCTAATGTGTTGAACAAGATATTAACCATTTCAGAAAGTTGTTGAAAACGTTTTCACTCACACTCTTTGTCAAGGTAAATTATTCTAATTTTCACTCAACACAAGTGACTGTAAGCACACAAAAGCCAATAGGTATCTTTGTTGAATACAGGGTAGAACCTCATCATACTACACAACTTGTTTTAAGAAAGAATCAAAGGAATGATTCAATCTCTAAAATACTAAATGAATGGGTTAATACTGATAAGTGAAACAAAAAAAAAGTAGATGGTAACTACAGGTTAATAAAGCACAACCAATGGGTGTACCATGTGTATTACAACTGTGAACCAAAACAAATCTTATACACGTCTACAGACAGATTATCACATTATTATTGACAGACATTTCAACTAGCAGAAGATCCTAGCCTTCATGAAAATCAAAGACACCAAAAAAGAAAGCATAGATTACTCAACAAATTCATGTAGACTTGGACTACCACAGATAAATGCATGCTAGCATACTGAGCATAAAAAATGGACCATAAAAAGGTAATCATACTGCCTAAAATGGATCGTAAACATAACTATCATGAATCTGAGGACTACCAACAGAGCACAAATTGTTAGAACCAAATCAGACAGTCATGGCAAAACGGTAGATCTGAGTAAACAAATCAGTGTCAACCAAGGATCACAGCAGACACAATTCACCCGAAGGTGCAAACTAACTGGTCAACGCAAAAATTAAGCTAAGAATCAAGTAATATAGGACATCCGGAGTGAACCGGGACTGCACCTTATCTCTACAGATCGGACAGACCAAACACAGAGAGAACAGGACTGCACCTTATCTCTACAGATCGGAGAGACCAAACACAGCGAGAACAAATCAGGGGCACCAGTAAACCCGAATCGACCTAAATTACCTCGAGCACCCACACAAACTTCAGATTCGAACCGCAAGCCACTTCAAGGCCTCTGATTCGATCCAATCACCACAAGACACCACGAGATGGAACCAAAACGCCTTGTAATCAACTAAAAATATCGATCAGCTAGCTCTAGCTCAATCCAATCAACACAAGACACCACGAGATGGAACCAAAACGCCTCGAAGTCAACCAGAAATACCGATCAGCTAGCTCTAGTTCTACCAACCAGAGAAGAGGGGGAAGGGGTGGACAGTCACCTTGGTTTCGCCTCCCGATCTGAGAGACGAGATGTGGAGGCGCCGCCGGGAGAGAAGCACTAAAACCCTAGCGGCCGCCTGTGAGGATATCTATCTATAGCAGCGGAGTTGCGCACCGGGCAAGAAATATCCCACGGTCGAATATTCGGCCCCTGGTTTGGTCGATGCAGATTGGCGGCGGGCTGCTCGTCACCCATGAGCTCCACTCTCGGGCTACCATTCGGCCCATGGATAAAGCCCACTGGCCCCATTCCAAGACAGTGACTAGAAGCCAGAAGGGCCTCACGACGCGGGGTCGCCTTATCGGCAACTACAACGTGACCCAAGAGGGCATTTGCGACAATTCAGCTGCATACAGGGACAGCATATCAAGCAGCTACTCCGCCCCCAAATGCTCGCCGGCATATCCCGTTTCCTCACTCGCCGCCGTCCGCCCTTTCCGCTTGCCGCTACCGCCACCGCCGCAGCAGCAGCCATGTCGTCGTCGTCGTCCACGGCAGCGAACGTCTCCGATCGTCCGATCTCTCCGGACACCACCCGCGTGGCCTGGGTGGGGACGGGCGTCATGGGCCAGTCCATGGCTGGCCACCTCCTCTCCGCCGGGTACGCTCTCACCGTCTTCAACCGCACGGCATCCAAGACCCAGAGCCTCGTCTCCCGCGGCGCCAGCCTCGCGGACAGCCCGCGCGCGGCCGCCTCGGCTGCCGATGTAATCTTCCTCATGGTCGGCTTCCCCTCCGACGTCCGCTCCACCGCCCTCGATCCATCCACCGGCGCCCTCTCCGGCCTCGCCCCAGGCGGTATCCTAGTCGACATGACCACCTCCGACCCCACCCTCGCCGCCGAGATAGCCGCGGCCGCTGCCGCCGCCGGCTGCTCGGCCGTCGACGCCCCCGTCTCCGGCGGCGACCGAGGGGCCCGCAACGCCGCCCTCTCCATCTTCGCGGGCGGCGACGCCGCCGTCGTTGCTCGCCTGGCGCCGCTCTTCAAGCTTATGGGAAACGCGCTGTACATGGGCGGGCCCGGCGCGGGGCAGCGCGCGAAGCTGGGCAACCAGATCGCCATCGCGTCCACAATGGTGGGGCTCGTGGAGGGCATGGTGTACGCGCACAAGGCCGGGCTGGACGTGGCCAAGTGGCTGGAGGCCATCTCCACCGGCGCGGCGGGGTCCAAGTCGCTGGAACTGTACGGGAAGCGGATCCTGGAGAGGGATATGGCGGCTGGCTTCTATGTCCGGCACTTCGTCAAGGACCTCGGTATCTGCCTGTCGGAATGCCAGGCCATGGGGCTGTCGCTGCCGGGGCTCGCGCTCGCGCAACAGCTGTATGTGTCGCTGATGGCGCACGGCGAGGGCGGGCTCGGTACACAGGCACTCATACTAGCCGTCGAGCGGCTGAACAACACCAGCCTCGAGAAGAAGGACGAATGAAAGGCTCCAGGCTCCAGGTCTGATGAACTTGTGGGAAGCTTTGCTTGGTGCAAGTATGCAAGACCGAGGTGAATGTTAAGGTGTCTTTCGGAGTTCTACAGTTGTTCACTTTTGTGGTAGTATATATGCTGTGCAAAAAATTGCGCCGGCTTGGATGCTTGCTTACTTTGATCTAATTGTTTACATCCGCCATGAGTTCAAATAAGATTTTGCAAACAATGTGCCATCCCTTGCATGGTTGCATTGGTTGTGCCCAAGATGTAATGACTCTGTTTAGCTATGGTGTTTGAAATACCAGATTTAGACATAGCTATATTCAGCACCATGGTTATTATACAAGACACATTTCATGGTAGTCAGTACTCACCCTTGAATCCTGGATATGGAGTTTACTGAAACCTGGTTTTATTATCACGTGCCTTGATAGTTTTGATGTTCCTGATAATGGCCTGTGCTATTGAAAGATTGAACCTCCCTCTGTCCTGTCCTTACCGGTGGTTTGATCCTTTTATGGATGATTGACCATCATGTGGGCTAAAGCACATTTGGCAAAAAAAATCACTTAAGAGTTCAAGTCAGATGAACTTGAACATCTGCAAAAATCAGTTAAAAAGTCCAAGTCAGGTAATCTTGCAACGTTTGGCCTCGCTTAGCCAGAGCCAGTTTGGCTCTCCTGGATCAGCGGGGAAAAACTCAGCTTGTGCAAGCAGCGTAACATCAGGTGAGGCTAACCTTGCCCGTTTTGTCTCTCCTGGATCAGCGATGAAAAACTCGCTTAGGCCGTGTTTAGTTGGTGTTGGAAAAAAATTCGTGACACTGTAGCATTTTCGTTTGTTTGTGGTAATTATTGTCTAACCATGGACTAACTAGGCTGAAAAGATTCATCTCGTAAATTTCGACTAAACTATGCAATTAGTTTTTATTTTTTGTCTATATTTAATATTTCATGCATGCGTCTAAAGACAGTGGCGAATCCAGCTCGAGAAATGACCTAGGGCGGACTTATACCATAAAATTTTGGCAAACCAATGACAATATAAGCTAACAAATTCCATAAGTTGCTTTGACAACATAATAATTTGACCAATATTAAAGTTTTTAGCATATATTTTCCACACCAAAATTAGAGAAGTTTGTTCCTTAAATTAAGAGAAGCCATACATACTAATACTAATAGTTCTAAACTGACTTCACCAAATCATTCGATGATTCATCCTTAATCAAATTTTAAACAATTAACTAAATGAAAAGGGCAAATAAAAAATGAAGATACCTGCAGCCCGGCGCAGGTTCTTAGGTTCCGCAAGTTTGTGAATTAGCGAGAAAAACGACCAGAAAGTTTAGAAGTCGAGAATAGCGAGAAACATGAGAAAGGCCGATCATATTCTTATTGCACTTTGTGGGTTGTGGTTTTCTATATGGGCTGAACCACACATGATAGTTCAAGACATCTGAGTTTGTCTTCAACCTCCGTCGGATACTCTAAGAGCCTATTTTTATTTTGCACTAATGTCTAAAAATTTCCATAGAGTGTTAAATCAGTCCTAAGAGGACCTAGGGCGGCCGCCCTGACTCGTCCTAGTGGTGGATCCGCCTATGTCTAAAGATTCGATGTGATGAGAAATTTTGAAAAATTTTGGGTTTTGGAGTGAAAGTAAACAAGGCCTTAGGCAAAAACCGAGGCAGCAAGGCAAGGAATCCAAACACAATTTTCTCTTTCGCCTCTGACTGGCGAAGTGATGTGAGGTGCGCTAGCAGAACCAAACGCAGCCTAACAGAATGCTATCACCAAATGGCAAATTATGATTTTGCCTTGCTGGGCATTTACCGATTCATTGCACTTTCTTCTTGGTGATTGAATTATTTGCAGACCTTAGTATCTTAAAGGTTGAAAGGCTTACACCCACGGTTGATCAATCTCACGCTGTCAGCATTAGATGATTGACAGGATCGAACAATATGAAATGGTAACTCTGTATGAAGGAGGGGAAAACGAGCAGACAGTATTTTAGACACTTTGATCTGAATCCAATTGTAAAGGAACTAGAAGTGCACAAGAGCACCAACCGTCTCATAAGGCTTTTATGAATTATTGTTTCAACAAAAGTATTCCAATATGAATATGTAAAACATGTGTTGAATGAACAAAAGGGAAAGAAAATACACAAAATAACATTAATAAAGCAGAGACAATCCATCTCAATCAATATAAGAAAAATAACCGCGCGTGATGAAGCTGTAAAATCTGAGAATCAAATACAAGACTCCAAAGAACAGAGACAATATACTAAATACATATACTCCAAATAATTCTACTAAATGGCAAATTCTGTCAGCACTGAACCAGCATATTTTCAAGAAATATTATGAAGACTGAAGAGGAGACGAACTGAAACTAAAAACCATGTAATTGGTACCAGTAAATTTAAATGAGAGTGAACAGAATAACATTCAGCAAAAGGATAATAGTTGTCCACAGAAATACTTTCAAAATGTGCCATTATATCATGGAGTACAATATCACAAAGTAGCATATCGCAATGCAATAGTTTATGTGAAAAACATAGAAATGAAGCTATCGTCGAGAATTGATGATGGCACCATAAAGTGACACAAGCAGAATAAATTATCAAACATTCAGAGTTTGTCCTCGTATTCAAAGAGAGGTGTGACCTTCTCCTTCAGCCCCTTCCTGTTGCGGATGTCCAAGACAAGGTTAGCAAGTTTACCAGGCTCCAGAGGGTAGTCTGTACACAAAGACAACACTCCCCTGTGGTCAAAGACATGCACCCTGACGGCCGCAACCGAGGGAACCCAAACAGATCAAGGAAACATCTGTCCAGCTTGTTCTCAGTTTGCACACAGACACCCAACTGCCAACCACTTTCAACCCTTGACCGACTCATATCCATCTCTCAAAACATTATAACCCTTGACTCATATCCATCTCTCAAAACAAGGCTCATATCCATCTCTCAAAACATTATAACCCTTGACTGACTCGTCACTCATCTTTTAAAAAAAGACATACCAGCGGGTTAAGTTCTGCTTCATCTGCACGAGTATCACTCATTCGAACATCACCGGCACATCGTGGGCCGCTTGTCTAACAAGTTAAGACTAAAAGTATTATTCGTTGATTTATTGTAAAAGAAAAACACCGATGGCTGCCAGAAAAAATATGACTTATAATGTCAGCAGCTGCGACAGAGGAATCCTTAAGTGTAGGCCTGCCAGCAAGGATGAATATATAAGTAAAGCACATCATCTGTTTTTCTTTTCACAAAGGATATTAAGCATATCATGAATTTGCGCTTTACTATATTACTACTGTAGCAGAGTCGGAAAAAGACCCAGATATGCAGTTCCTCCAACTCCTTTTACTAGTTCAAATTTTATTGAGGCCTTGTTTAGTTTTGATAACTTTTTGGATTTTAATATTGTATTACTTTTGTTTGTATTTGACAATTATTATCCAACTATAAACTAAATAGGTTTAAAAAAATTATCTCGTAAATTACAGACAAACTATGCAATTAGTTTTTGTTTTCGTCTATATTTAGTGCTCTATGCATATGCGTAAGATCTGATGTGACGGAGAATCTTGAAAAGTTTTTAGATTGTCAGTGATCTAAACAAGGCCTGAGCCAGAACCATTTTTTCCTTGCTACAGTATCAAACAGTGTTGTGCGGTGCTAAGCCGGAGTACTTAAGATGCACCAAACGGGGGCTTATAGTTGTTTAAATATTGGCATATGCGTGAAAATCCGCCAGCTAGATATCACAGCAACACTGAATAGAAAAGATTATATAACCGTCTAACATAAAAGTTTTGAGCTAGAAAAAACACTTTGTTTCCATAAATAATTTTTTTCTCTTGCAAGTTGCAAGTCTCTGGATTATCGTTTAAAAAAATGGTTTGTATAAGGCCTTGTTTAGATCTAATTTTTTTGGATTTTGACACCGTAACACTTTCGTTTTTATTTGATAACCATTGTCCAATCATGGAGTAACTAGGCTTAAAAATTCGTCTCACGATTTACAGGTAAACTATGCAATTAGTTTTTGTTTTCATTTATATTTAGTACTCAATGCATGTGCCGCAAAATTCGATGCGATGGAAAATCTTGAAAAGTTTTTGGTTTTTGGGTTGAACTAAACAAGGCTTAATTATCAATTCTCACATACTGAAGGGCTTCCACAGAAAACAACCTTCTGCCATCCCCGCCACCGTCGCAGCATTTCGTCGAACGAGTGGCGCGCGCCGCCTACCCAAAACCCACCCACAAGGCTAACGTACCAGCAGCAAATCCCATCCCGGACCCCAAAACCCTACACTCCCCGTCGCGCCGGCGCCGGCGCCGACGCCATGCTCCACTCTAGCTTGTCCAAGTCCCACCCTCTTCCGCTCCTCGCAGCGGCGTCTTCGCCCCGCCGCACCCTCGTCGCCGGCCTCCTCCGCGCCGGCTACCTCTCGAAGCATCCAGCCTCTCCAACCGCGCCTAGTCCGACCACAACCGCCCGTGCGAGCGCCAGGGCCGCCACTTCCCCGGGCGAATCCCGCTTCGGTCTGGGAGGCAGGGTTTCGTTCTCCACCGCGCCAGATGGGTCCGCATTGGCTGGCGGCGGGAGGGCGCTTCCCTGGCTTGCCGCCGAGACTGCCAACAGCGCTCCCGTTGCTAGGACTAGCGCCGGCCGATCCTCCTCGTGGGAGAGCTCCGCGGAGAAGTTCTTCTCGAGAGACGACCAATACGCGCGAAGAGAAGTGTCGGGAGTCAGGATGAAGGACAAGGTACCGATTAAGGATGATGATGATAATGAGGCAATTGGTAATCCTGAACGGGGAAGGATTAAGGGCAGGTATCAACGAAGAGAGGTGCCGGGAAACAGGATGCCAAACAACGTGGCGATTAGGGAACAAGAGGATGATGATGAGAATGAGCCAATTGACAATCCCAAATGGGGAAAGATTAAGGACAGGTACCAGCGAGTTGTGGGGAGGGATGGAGGGTCCCGTGGTGAGAGGTTTAGGAGGGAGAGATTTGACAAGCCAGATGTGAGGCAGTGGAACAAGCAGGAGAATTGGGGAAGGAAAACAGGGAAGGAAGCAGGGGAATCATCGGTGCCAAACATAGTGGGGCAAGGAGTTTATGGTGTTGGGCCGGTCCTTGCAGCACTCATGGCTCGGAGGAGGGAATTTTATGCATTGTATATACAGGAAAGTATGGATTTGAGCGGGAACAACAAGAAAAGGAAAGATAAGAAGGCAGTTGAGAAAGTGCTACGGATGGCAGAGGAGATTGGGCTGAAGGTAATTGAGACTTCAAAGCATGATCTTAACATGGTGGTGGATAACCGACCACACCAAGGTGTGGTGCTTGATGCATCACCCTTGGAAATGGTTAATATAAAGGAGTTAGATCCAGTCAGGGTAGAAGGTGGAAAGGCACCTGTGTGGATAGCCTTGGATGAGATTATGGATCCTCAGAATTTAGGAGCCATTATTAGGTCCGCCTACTACTTTGGTGCTCAGGGTGTTATTTTATGTGCTAAGAACTCTGCTCCATTAAGTGGAGTAGTGAGCAAAGCTAGTGCAGGTTCGCTTGAGTTGATTGAGCTACTCTCCTGCAGAAACATGATGCAGTTCTTGTCTTCATCAGCTGAAAATGGTTGGCGAGTCCTTGGTGGTACCATTGCTAACAAAGCTGTACCTCTCTCTGAAGTGGAAATAGGGGTGCCAACTATTCTTGTGATGGGTAGTGAAGGCACTGGTTTGAGACCCCTTGTTGAGCGATCCTGCACACATTTGGTCAGAATACCTGGAAATGTTGATGTATTTGTTGAAGGAGCAGGAGCAGATGCAGATGCAGGGGAAGAAGGTGACAGTTCTTCTAGTAATCAAGATTTGAGATCATTCCTTGCGGTGGAGAGTTTGAATGTTAGTGTTGCAGCAGGCGTGTTGCTTTATCATCTGGCTGCAAAAGATGCCTGTCTCAGAAGCGATAAGCCTAGTGTTACTCTAATGTAAGGATACTGTGTGATCCATGCATGTCAAAGTTACTACAATTGCCTTTAATGCTTCTGCTAATGAATTCTTTATTTCCCATTTCATGCTTTGTTTCTTCTGGTTGAAAATAGAACTTCTGAGATGGGAGTAATGATAGTTTTATAATTCTTTGAAAAATACCTTATGTGATTCTGATTAGGTTTAGTGGGGTTTCGTGCTGCCTGAACTAGTATTCTAGACTGGTCAGTAACTCAGTATCTGATAATGTATGGGAAAAAGAAATCAACCAAGGTCCAAGGTGATTTGTTGCTAGTTACTCTTTTCCTTGGTATAATTGTGGTGTATTCCACAGCAATAATGTTCATTTATGTTACTGGATCAGCTTCCTGATCATAACACATGGTAAAATGTATTCTGCTCAATCGTTTCAATTTTCAACCTCACAAGCTCACACTATATTATCATCCTTTGGCATTCAGACTTCAGATTACTGACCCTATTTAAGTGTTTATTGCTGAAAGTTTCAACTGTGTCATACTGTAGCTTGAGCCATCGAATCTGTTTTAGGTGGTTTGGACATTGTTTCCCCTTAAAACATATATTTATTCATGCTGCACATTCCCTTGCTAAATATTTTACTTATTGCTGTATACATATTGTCTTAACTATTAGCAAAAGCTTCATATGTGTTTTTTCTCGGGTGAATTTGACTGACCTCAACTGAACACAGCCTACCATTTCCCATGTTGAACACAGCCATTATTACAATCTTACCATATCCTGATGCTAAATTGTGTGGTTCTTATACATTCCATTTTGCTAGTGTGCAAAGCTTAAGAGTGGCACAGTCTGTTTTTCTAATGCCTTATATAGGAAAGAACAGAACAAAATTACATGGAAACATTCTCCAGGTTTTGAGTTCACTGTTGACTTTCTAGGCAAGTGGGTTTTACCTGCATGTGCCTAATGAATAACACATCAGTTGGGGGCCCCAAAGCTTGATTTTGAGGCCATTGGTCCAACATTTGCTGCTGGTACAAAAATGTAAGGTTGCTTGGCACCATTATAATGTATACATGGCCTTAGCCTATGGTCATGGTTTTACCACTCCTTATCCACACTCCATAATTTTAAAGTGTCTAATCCGAGTTATTCAGTCTTTGTGCTCCATTGTCATTCAATTCATGATGAATGAAATTCAAATGTACAAGTCATTTGACCTTAGTGGCCTCCTTCACATTGTGTGATACTCCCTCCATCCAGAAAATAATGCAACTCTAGCATAGCACAGAGTCAAACCATTTTGAGTTTGACCAAGTCTATACAAAAAAGTATCAATATTTATGATACCAAATAAGTTTCATTAGATTCGTCATGATATATATTTTCATAGTACACCTATTTTGTGTTATAAATATTGATAGTTTTTTCCTATAAACTTGGTCAAAGTTTAGAAAGTTTGACTAGGAATAGAGCTAGAATTGCATCCTTTCTCGGACAGAGGTCATAATTTTCAGGAATTACATACATGCTTAGCATGCATAGTATCTTTTTTCCTTTCTCATGGTCTCTGTGCTGCCTAGGGATTGGGTATTTGGGTGGTCCTCTAGGCTCTAGCTGAGGACTGAGGTACTGCAGTTCCGTACTCCCTAAGGCATTATTTGACTCAGCAATGTCTCTAAAACTAGACTTTGGTCCTTCATTTCTCCTATATACTAAATTGTCTCTAGCAATAAAATATAATAATGAACTTTCATTCTGAATCAAATCGTATCATTTTGTACAATTCTTTTTTAAAATCATGTGAGCCTGATTGTTGGTTCAAGCTTATGAGGTTTTAACCTTAAAAATGCATGTGTCATCTTATAAAATGAAATGCAGGTGTTATTATTGTTTCATGCTGTTTGCGAAGACTGATAAATAACTGACTATTAGATCAATGAATAAAATGTTTGTTACTATTGTGCTTTTCTTTATCCATATGTACATATCCAGGAGGGGTTGTACCCTTCCTGTTTCTGGAAAAAGAAAAAACAACTATTAGTGGAAGTCGGAGAAACATGCGATGATGTTGAAAGTTTGTCCAGAAAGGCAGAAACAGGACAGACTATTGCAAATAATAAATGAGAATATTCTGCATGTTGGTTTTCTTCACATTGATAAAGTCTGAATTTGATTCTGACTTGTGTTGAGTAAACACATTTAATCTTCAAGATTTTGAAGAAAATGTAAGGATGAATAAGCCTTCAGTCCTTGTCACCTGCTCTTATTTTATAGGTTATGTTGCAGTCAAGTTGGATCAAAGATCTTCAAGTTTTAGTGTAGTTTGAACTACTAGATTTGCCAACTTTTAAGTTTTGGTGGCAGTTTTTTCTTCTGTAATGCTATTGCTTTGTTCTGTGTGGCACTGTTGATTTTGCTAGTGTTTCTACCCAAGACTCACTCTACTCAACTACCTACTTATAATTTGTAGATCACTTTGTACACATGGTTGGCAAATCAAAAGAAACAGGATGAGTGAGTAGGTTGACACGAAACCCACTTGCATCTCTAATTATGCTGTAAAGGAACTGTTCCGGTTCCTGTTCTTCTTTGTTGTAGCACAATAGATAGAATCTTTGCACCATTCTCTTTATGTGCTTAATGAAAATGATAACAGTGACCTCCTTATATGTGGGAGCTAGAGCCAGAGCTAACAAAAGAACAGTGGATAGTAGTAGTACCAACACTGTTCTCCCTCGTGTTCTTGACTCTCTTCTTAATATACTGATATGCAGCTCTCTGTGTGTGACAAAAAAAATATATATCAACACTTTTCACTGAGCATGTTGCACAGACATGCCTGCAGCTTTTATGCCAACCATTCGTTTTTTATGCCAGTGCATTGAAAATATGGGTTGACAATTTTTTGAGTGGAGGGATGTAAAAGCTGGGCAATGCAGGGAACTGAACTAGTCACACGACCTCACCTTGTGTGCTAAAGGTTAATGTCTATGAGATGTTCACATGTGCTAGCGTATCATAGGATTTATGGATTATCATCATATAAACAGTATAGCCTTCTTTCATTGGATGTGCCGATCTTGGGATGCCTAATTAACGATGATGCCAATTGCGTGCGCAAACATTTCTCTGTCCTCTTGCATAATTTCTTTATTTATTGGTTTCTGGGTTAGTTTTTGTACTGTTAATCTATAACTCAACTACAGGAAGGTGCTCCAAACAATGTTGCCTTTGAAATTTGGGTTGTCTGATCTGTTTTTGTGGCTTTCACAAGTACAACAGAACTCGGCTTCGAAAAGAAGTATAATGTTTATTCATACAGATACAGGTAAATATACATTAGAACTGCAAGCGGCAACATGAACTCACAACACTGCAGAGACAGATGTCAGGCAAGGATAGTGCAAAATGGACTAAGATTCTTTTGTAATTCACCCCATCTCTTCTTTTCCTGCTGTTTGGAATTTAGTGATGCTCCAGTGACAAAGATATTTCATCTGTCCCCAATTCCTAGGCCTTGAAGCATCCGGGTGAATATTGCTCTCTGGAAGAGGACTCTCAGGAGGCTGAAGGTGCTTCAAGTCTGTGAGGACTAGTTGGCAGTTTATTTTTTGGGTAAGATATTTGTCTTATTTTGGACCTCCCTTTTTCAACAGCTGAACATCGTAGGATTCTACTCATAAGTCATAGTATCTGGCTTCATGCTTTCGCCTTGCAACTTAAGGTCTTCTGCTGTACTGTACATAACTGTGCAAAAAGGATGAAGTTTGCTTCACTGAGATTTGCATGAAGTCTGGCATCAATAATATTCCACTTTTCAAGTGGTAGGCATGATTGCATGAACAGTCTTAAGCACTTAAGAAGTGCCACTTGATGTATTTCTATCATGCTAGATGCTAGAAAACCAATGCCACCTTCTGTTTATCTTGACTTCTTTGAGAACTTCTGGGGTATGGTCACTGGGTCACCAGGGCAGCTTGGAGGTAACTTCCAGGTTTTGCAGCTGGTGTCATCAGGTGCATGTAATTATTTATGACCTGGATAATGTTATATACTCATGAGAAGCGAAGGCATCGTGTGATTCACTGACTTCTTTACAAGCAAACAAAAGGACTAGTTGCCCCTCGTGGGCGTAGTCACAGTCCTGGCGACCCTGGGCCTTCGTTCAGGCTCCTCAGCATTCAGCTCCACTAGATCTAATTATTGTGTAGCCCGTATATAGAGGAGATTAGGCCTGCTTAGCCTACTAAACCACCCAAGCTCCTAGAAAGCTTTGGGTCTGCTACTGGCATATAGGATAGCAATTTGACACTCAACAGCCATGAAGGCATTAGCCTGCTTGTGAAAACATTTGAAGGGGGAGGTTAGAAGTGGACACCTTGCTCTTTTCCCAATTTTTGTGTGTCCTAGAGTAATTGAAAATACCACATAAAATTGCTACTCTGTAGATGCCATGTTGCAGTGACGCTATCATGCCACTGTTCTCTTTAGTGCATTGGTGACTGGTGAGTACTAACGATTGGGACATCATATTTGCATGTTGGGATTACAAATCTCTTGCACAGAACAAGTAATTCTACATTGCTAGATCTTGCATCTGCGAACTTTATCGTAGAAGTTCAATGCCCATGCGAATTACATTAGAACATTACTCTACAGCAACGAATCACATGGTAGCCTAATTTACAAAATATCCAGGACCTCTCCATGCATCTGAAATGCTACTTCATCTCATTAGATTAGTCTCTAAAGGGAAAAAGTTAGGTATCATCACATCACAGAAGGGGAATGGTCCGGGTTCAGTTTGCTCACATTTCAAATGATAGAATTTTGACACTGTTTCAGGCTTTCAGCAATCTGGTCCTCTTCTAGGAGCTACTGCAATCTGTAAAAAAGGAAAAGCATTAAAAGGAAGGTCATGCTTAGTTTGGAGCAATCAAACATGTAACTAAAAGCCGCATGCATTACTTGAGGTGCCCTTGTGCCTACCAAACCATGGGAAAGCTCTGAGCTCCTCAAAACCCTCAGCCTTTTAGCAGTTGACACAAATACACTGCAGGGATTACATACAAAGAAACACTTTAGATGGTGCAATAAAGTAGGCTTCTATTATATTTCAAACTTCAAGTTAGTGTTAGCAGTATTTGATAATTCATTTTTAGAGAAGGCACGTGAATCAACATGTTTACTGAGTTGGAGGTGCCGATTATAACATTTTCCTTTTTATGTTGGTAGGGTGTGGTGAATGTAAATGACAAAGGAAGCTTACTTCCACGGCACATCCCCTACCAGCATCCTGTCTCCTTCATTGTCTTGGTAAACTAGAGTATATTCACCAGATCCATCCAATAATTGAGAAAATATTTTTTCAGTGGCCCCTGGCTGTGTACTTCCAGCACTAGATAGATCCTTTTGAGCTGCAACATAGGCAAAACACAGTGTTAAAGGAAAGAAGATTACAATTTCATGTTGTAAAGGTGCACAAATTTTTTGAACTTAATAAAGGTGCACAATTGAAAGCTCTAAAATGAATCTAAGTAATTGTTTCATTCGAACTGATTGTTGATTTTGGCACCTTCAAGAAAACCATGGAAAAGCTCTTTGACGCCCAATGATAGCCTCTCGTAGCTGTCATAGGCTCCAAGGTCTACTTTCCTTCCAATGGGGATTCCATCCATGTTGATTTTTACAAGAGGATTCTTCTTGCAGGCAAGCTTCTCCTTCATGCTAGCTTCAGTATTTTGTGGCTCAATGGATTGTTTGGATGAACTGCCATGAGCAAGATTTCTCCTGAAGGATCTCACTGGAGGCCAACCGACAACCGGAGCTGAAGACCTTCTGTACCAGATAATTGGGCCGGTGAGTTAGTCTGTCTGAAGTATTATAGCTGACTATACCATTGATAATGTTAGCGCAACTGTGTGCTAACAAGAATACCATAGGTCCATAGCGACCATAGTCCAAAAGAGGTGCTCAAGGCCTAAAGCTACACCGTAAAGTTCAAAACCACCAGTTTAGGAAATGATAAAACCACCCAAAAAACTCATTGCACTTGAGTAAAAGTTGACCACCTTTTATGGGAAAAAATGATATGATTTAACAAACTGAAGGGAACAACTTTTGAGCAAGAAAGTTAAACCCTTAAGTCGTCATTTTGACTTAAAGTAAAAAAAAAGAAAAAGAAAAAAAGAAAGAAAGAAAGAGAGCGTCTCTATGTCTATGATTACCTTCCCTGGGCGTGTGATCTGTCGTGCACAGTTGCAGCAGCAGGAGGAGGGGCATGCTGTGATGTTGGCGGGCAGAATCCTTTCTTTCTCTCGCTCGCGGCTGTTATCTTCTGGTCCAGTGCTAGTTCCTTCCCACATCCAGCTCCAGCCTGCTGCTTCTGCTCATCACGACCTTTAAACAATAGAACAACGTATATCATTACAATCTTCAGGCAACAGAACAAAATTTCTATCATAGAGCTTTGAGCAACAGAACAAGAGAGTATTTCGTTTCTATGTTCCTGATCTCTACTAGTAAACAAGAGCACAAGACAAGAATTCTGCTAAAGTGTGCTAGGTACCTTCTGTTTTGGCCTCAATGGTGTCTAAGAACCCCCTCTTTGTCCCAGTCGCAGTAGTGTTTATTGCAGGCTTGGAGGAGGGTTTATGTGGGAAGCAACCAAGCGAGAGAGCCGGAATCTCTCGCTGTATCCCTCTTGACGCTGCTGCTGTCGCCCCTTGTTCGACGAGACCCGGAGGACCGAGTTTGAGCTCTAGGTGCTTGTCCTCCTCGCTCCCAAAGCCTGTGTTCCTTGATGATCTTCCTGCGCCTTGTGCTTCCCTCCCCTTACATTGTTTCCCATCCGGGATAAGATCAAGCAGCCGTGGAAGAGGTTCTCTTTCTTTGGAGTCTCCCATGGAAGAGAGGGGGGGAGGAGGGCTTCAAGAGAGTCAAAATAATACCACCCTTCCTAGAAAGATGTATATAATAGGCAATGAGAGGTGTGCAACTCCTAGAAAGTTTAGTTCTACACTCAACTTAGGCCGGAGAAAGTGAGTACGAGTTGACGCAGCAGGGAAGCCTATGGTGAGGTGAGGTCTTAGCGAACATCGAAAAGACAAAAGCACGGGAAAGGGGGGAATGATGAGCTCACTCAAGCCAAAGGAAAATGGAACAAGTAGCTTTATTTTAGCAACAAGAAAGTGGGAAACAGCAGCAAAACCTTAGAACTGGTGCGCCAAAGACCAAACCTTATAGCCCAGGCGCTTCAGAAATCACAACCCATCCCTGCCGCTGGTGGGAATTGGTTGCGAAATTACTCCTTGGCCTACCACCACAGCGCGGGTGCCCCGAACTGGTCGCCCGCTGTTCGATCCTTTTCTAGGCTTTTCCCTATTGTCCCATACAGCTAGATCTCCTTTTTATATCCCGCGCTTCTTTCCAGGCCAGAGTGTCGCTCTGCATTGCCCCCTGGCGAAGGCGAAGGCGAAGCATATGCATGCGCTTTGGTGACTAGGCGCGCGCCCGTGTATCGGTGTGTACTGTATGGCTTGGAGCATGCCTTCGACCCAGCATGTGATGGTGTACTGTACTTGTGGAGATTATTCCATTTATACAGAGCGTGGTGGATAGGTCCCGTGTATCGGTGTGTACTGTATGGCTTGGAGCATGCCTTCGACCCAGCATGTGATGGTGTACTGTACTTGTGGAGATTATTCCATTTATACAGAGCGTGGTGGATAGGTCACGGAAAACTTGCGTCTGGCTCATGTCGTCGTCTTCTCCTGTGCGTGCGTGCGTGTGCGTGTGCGTGTGCGTGTCGCAGCCATGCGCTGATGCTGTGTGGCGCTGAGCGTGCGCGTGCGCGGAGGGCAGCCTCCTTGGCCTGCGCCGCGCACGTACATACACCTGTGTGGTGCTCCTCGCCGTGGTGGCGTGTGGAATGGTTCCACCCTCACGCCACGTCCGCCTCTCGCGCGCGCGCACGGGACCACTACGTAGCCGCCTCTTTTTACTGCTGGACTTGAGTCTCCTGCCTCCTAACTCTCCCCGTCGTTCATGCTTATCATCGGGAACAGCTGACTGAAGCAGCTTGAGCAGTTGTCTCGGTTGACAAAGCGCGTGTGTACGTGTTACTGGGGGTACATGCATGCACTCGTGGCGGCACTGCACCAAAATGAAGCAAGCAAGAGAAAACTAAAGCTCACTTGCTAGCTGCCCCAAGCCGTTGACGATCAGCAAGTTAGTAATTTCCAACGGGTTGAGTGCGCATCAATCGTGCAAGTTGATTGGGATGGCGTCATATTCTGCCCGGCAATCCAGGGACTTGATTTTTGGCACGACTCTATATTAGGTCTGTTGACCCTGTTGTTAGCTTTGATGAGGGCGTTATCCGGAGTAGATCTCTCACAGATGCACGCATCCGTAATGATTACCTCATGTATATATACAACGTATCAAACAGCACGTACGCATGTCCTCTAGGGCCTCTAGTCTAGCATGGCTCTTTGCTCCGAAACGTCCAAGTTTGTAAGCTTTTTTGCTGTTTTTTTATGGGCTCGCTTTCGTCCTTGTCCGCTGGTCTGCACCACGCGTGTGAAGTACTGCACCGATCGAGCATGGACTTTTCTTGCTCATCATCGATTTAGTAGGCTTGTCTTCATCATCATCAAATAATGATGCTGCTGGATTAGGCTTTTGTAGTCGGAGCATACTTGTTAGTTTTTGTAGTTGTGAGGGTTTTTTTTTTTGCTCTACCCCTCTTTCTATCTAAACTGCTTTAAAAAAGGTAATGACTTGTTACCGGCTGGCCGTGTCTTTGTTCCATCGCACGCACACTCTAATCCCACCCTGTATCCCACCGGACGCACGGTGCTCGACCTCAACATTTCAGTCCCCGCCTCTCTCTGCTCTCTCTCTCTCTCTCTCTCTCTCTCTCTCTCTCTCTCTTCCCCCTGGTGACCGGCGACCGCGAGCTTCTCCCCGGTGTCACGCCTGCGCCCCACCGCCTCTCCATGCCCGCGCCGAGCTCCTTGCTGCCCCCATCCACGCCGGCCATGGCGGATCCGTCGAAGATTGGGGACTGCTGCCCCAACCCTATGCCAGGTGTTCATCGATCCTTTGGCCGTTCACCGGCGACGACCACCCACCAGGTTCGTCCGCCCTTGCCTTTTCCTTCCCCTTCCTGCTGTGCGAAATCGAGCTCTCCAACCCTAACGTAAGATATTTGCTATCTACCTCAGATCTGTGCCGTTTTTGCAGTGGCGGCAAGCCAACCAACCATGGCGTCCAGGAGGTTGGGGCGGCATGGATCTGCTCCCCCTGGATGCTAGGGGCTGGCCAAGGTGGTGGCCAGCCGGACCATCCAGCCCGTGGTGGCCAGCCTACCTCGCGGCCGTAATCGAAGGCGCCACGGCTGTAGCGAGGAGGTGGGCTCTCGATCGCCGAGATGGAGGAGCGCAAGGATGTCAGAATCCTCGCCATGGACATCTAGTTCCCTCCCACATGTGTCCGGTAGGTGAGACCCTCGTCCCCCACTTCGATTAGATACGTTCCCCACCATGTTGTCTCATGTGATGTGGTAGTGCTCCATATGTGAGACTCTTGGCACCCGACTACCCGATTGTAGAGATTAGTAGCTACTGTGCTGTGAGGATTTTTTAGGCCAGTTTGGCAGGTGAAATTTCGGGTTTAGAAGGTGATCGAAATCGCATCAGTTGGAGAAGTGCAAATTACCGCTGCTGTTTTCACATAGATTTTGTGGATCGCTAGCAGTGGAGAATTGTTCTGTTTTTATAAGAAATTTCAATCAACCTCAAGTTCGACCCATCTGCTGCATTTGTCATGTTCAGGATTGATTTCGATGTGACGTTGTAACCCTTACAACGGGTTGATTTATGCATCTTGTTCAGGATTTCGCTTGATATTGTACATATATTCTATTCTTTTTGTCAGTGCCTATTTTCAATTTTAGAATTGTTACTAGTATGTTTGTATTTTTGGATGTATAACTTTTCTTAGACTGCAATTCGTATTGGAGTAAATGTGCATCTAAGATCAATAATCACTGAAAATTACTTATTCTTGTTCATGTGAGAATCATAAGCTGTAGTTGGTCAGATGATCAGATGAATTCTTGTTCAATTCAACATTACAACAAAACTGCATTGGACGTTTTTCCAGAATACATAAATTGCCTATTTAAGAAGACATTGTTGCCTAAAAAATGAAACTTAAATTTCTGCTGCAGAAAAGTTGGAGTGTGCAGCAGGCTATATAAAAGTGTAGACGAGCAGTTGAGAACCACCAAAAATGTACATGTAAATTTAGTTAAGCAATTTAATATCATTAGCCGGGCATGTTATTAGTAATCTAGTGGCAATTATTTGTGTCTAACATAAAAAATGTGCCTATAACCTCTACTCTTTTTACCATATGTCTTCTTTAATTTTCAAGCGTTACTCTGCTCTCTATGTGACTTTAATCATGCCTAGGTGACAAGGGGAAGCCTGAGATCCCCTTTCTTGTGTAGGTGACAAGGGGAAGGTTGAGATTCCATTTCTCAAGTAGGGAAGTGCAGATTGGGAGGTGCTGACTAATGCAGGTGACATATTATTGCTGATAGATCATTCTCTCTTTTTTTCTATTGTTATGCACTGTTGAGTCATTAATCTAGTCTGCCTCTTGTACATAACTTATTTTTTGACATCGTCACCTTGCCTCTGCTTAATTTGTATTTTTTCATGTTACATAAATAGATGTGATCAGTGGCGAAGCCAGAAGATTTGAGGAGTCCGGGCAATTCTCATTAAACAAAAATATTTAACTATAAAATCACAGAATTCTATATAAATATAAAGAAAATTTCTTTTGCATTTTGGCGAGGAGCCCGGCCGCCCGCCCGGGGTGGCCGGGCGGTGGCTCCGCCAGTGGATGTGATGCATAAAAAGATAAAAACATAGCTGTGTATTTTCTTGCAAATAAACTGGTGGTGGGGCTGTGGGTTGCAAATGAACACAAACACTATACTTGCCTTTTCAAAATACATAAATAACCTATTTTAGGAAGATATTATTGCTTAATGAATGATACTTAAATTGTTCATGAGAAAATCTACATGAGATTTCAGATTGCTGAGGGTGTATCCTAGAATCTGTGGAGCCCCTCTGGTTGTGCAGCCTCTCCGGTGGCGGTGCCCCCTCCATCTTCCATACCAGACGCGGGCTCGAGCTTGTTTTTCAACGGTAGCATACCCCATCCCTCCAGCATCCGTCCTTTCTACGCCCTGCTCCATGTGCCATTTGTTAGACAAGTTAAGTGCCATTTATTATGCAACAATGTGCTTCTAAATGGGCAACTCTGTTGCAGATTGGCAGGCATGCTGTATTCAGAATAGCTTCAACCTTAATGTTTCAGTTTGTTAAGTATTATGATTGAGTTTTGTAATGTTTTCTTGCAATTAATGATTGTGCGGCAACATTTAAAAAAGCCTTATGTTGTATGGGTGCTGAAAATGCTCGTTGTGCTCTAGAATATGTATATGTACCATAGCAGCCTACTTTGAAAACATCACCTCTGTTTTTTAACATCATCACCTTGCCTCTGTTTGATAGGTTTTTTTTTGAAAATAAACCAGGGGTTAGGGGTGGGGCTGTGGGTTGCAAATGAACACAGACACTGCACTTGTTTTTTAGAATACCAAAATTGTATAATTAGGAAGACATTGTTGCCTAATGAATGACACTAAAATTGCCTATGAAAATGCAATCTACTAAAACATTACTAGCAGCAACCTGCTCATCACCAATAGAGGCTCGAGGAACATAAGCAAGTCGCGATGCGGTGATTCAAGTTGTTGCTGCTTAATCGATTCACCATGATTGTGAGCTGATTGAGGCCTTGTTTAGTTCCAAAAAAATTTGGGAAAACAATACTGTAGCATTTTCGTTTTTATTTGACAAACATTGTCCAATCATGGAGTAACTAGGCTTAAAAGATTCGTCTCACGTTTTATAGACAAACTGTGTAATTAGTTTTTATTTTCATCTATATTTAATACTCTATGCATGTGCCATAAGATCCAATGTGATAGAGAATCGTGAAAAGTTTTGGGTTTTTAGGGTGAACTAAACAAGGCCTGAGTTTAATGGATTTTATTTCCCCACGCCTTGTCATGGTTGCAGGGCTGAAGTGAAACCCGGCGAGGCCATACATTTACCAACCCGCGCCCCAGCAGGCATTCCTCTGTTGCTCAGTGCACGCGCATCAGTCAGGTCAATCTTCATCAAGCAAGCTACGACTACGGTTGCCCATCAACGAGATCACCTCCAAGTAATACTCTCCGTCTCTCCCATATGCTCTTTTTGCTCTTTCACTTTTTTGATGTTAGAAATTGAAAGGGACTAAAGACCAAGATTGAATTATGCTGGGCTGCATCTCTAGTAGTTGTGTTGTCTATTTTCGAGTGTGGTTCACTCAAATTTGTTTCTGTTAACACTCAAGATAAAATTTGCTATTAAAAAATTGCATATGGATTTGCATTTGGCCTCAAATGAATTATCTAGAAAATATTTATCACTGCATCTTGCACAGTAGCCAACCTTCTTCCTATTGCTCCTCGGCCGCAAAACTCATGCTTCAAAACTAGACAAATGTTGTTTCTTTTTGACTAGTAAAAATAGGCTAAATTGCCTATTCATGAAGACATTGTTGCCTAATAAATAACACTTAAATTCCTAAGAAAATACAATCTACTAGTACAACATTACCAACAGCAACCTGAGCTTTCAGGAACAATGATGTCTTCTCAAATAGGCAATACAAGGTTTTCATTTTCTTAACATATGCATCCTTTTTTATCTCCATCCCGCAACAAATTTATAACACATGTTATCCATTTTTTTAACATGCAGGATGCAGGCCATGTACTGAGAAAAAATATGAAGCTCATGTACAGAAAAGATATGGAAATGTGTGTTTTCCTAGGGACTAAATGTATAGTGTTTTGCTCTAGAAAACTGCAGATATAAATGTGTTTTTTTTTTCTGAATACATTACTCTTTTGTGAACGCATAATACATGCAGTCCCTAAAAGCATATGTCTGGCTTGATTTGTTTTCCTCCAATAAACTGTGGTGAGTATTTGGGTCTGGGGCTCTGGGCTACGCAAGCCGTGAAGAGTCTTTGGTTTTATTTGGTGGGAAAAAATTTTCTACGCCCGCAAGCTAGCGTGATTAACATGCTTGCCAAAAAAAGTAATATAATAACTGTACTTTACTATAAATGGCAAGGCCGTGTGGACGATCCATATTACGGCCGGCCGCGCGTTAGTTGTTTCCTTTAAAAAATATTGTATTTCCGTTAGTGATAATGGAAATGGGATTTACCTCCGAGTAAAAAAAAATCATCCTCAAATATTGTAACTCGGTGTTTTCCCAACTTGGAATAAACATTAATGTTGCCATAAGCTATGAGGCTATGACCCGTTAACCAAGTTTTAATATGAGCAACAAAACACGCTAGTGCAACTCTCCTGAAAAAAAAAACTTTGGATCTTTCAAGTGGTCAGAACATGCTTACATGCATAGTAGCTTTCGACACTAATTAGTAAAGTTGTTATAGACCTATAATAGAACCCTCGTATTATCTAGGAAATTGCTTAATTTTCGAAGATGAATGCCCCCGAGTTGGTTTTATAGTTCAGTGCAGATGTTCACATAAATAGCCGAAAATTAGTAAGTTTGACAGCACATGATGACGAAGCATGCTTTTGATTGAATAGAGAGTAGTACGTCGCTTCCATGGTCCCATCCATCGCTAATCCAACCGTGCGGCCGGCCTTTGATCTAGTCATGTTAATCCGGCGGGTCACTTTCTAACTCTTTTCAAGTTTAGAATCTGTTACCCAGCACAGGAACTGAAAAGCACGGCAGTATATAACTAGTATCGCGTGCCGCGTAATTAATTTCGACAAAGAGCGGCCACCCACTCTCTGGTATCGATCTCCCTCTGATTACTCAAAGCTCACACACGCAAGCTCCACCTCATCGCCACCTTAATTACCTGCTTCGTCCTAAACGAACAAAAGTATCTGCAATGTGGTACGGTGCAGGTATGTAACAAAGAAACGTCTGTCCAAATTGACAGGTAGCCAAAAAATCACTTCTATATTCGCTGAGGTGTAGCTTGTTCACCACTTAGGGCATGTTTAGTTCCCAAATAATATAAAAAATTTACAACCCAAATCCTTTTGCCATATGAATTTTAAAATAGCAAATTCACAGATTGGTGTTTAGATGCATGCCAAATCTTTTAGGCCCTGTTTGGATGTAGTCGGATTCGTATCAATTCACATGTGTTGGGGTGTGTTGGAGTGGAACTTGAACTAAATTTCACCTCAATCCACTCCAACCCATGTGGATTGAGATGAATCCGACAACATCCAAACAAAGCCGTAGTCTGTAACAAACAAGTGTAAGAGCATACATGTCACCTAAGAATATTTTATACAGTTTTAGGCCTCATACCTCCCAAAACCTAAAAGTTTATAGGTATATATATTTTTGGCAACTTTACAGGTATTGTTTAGTTCCCAAATACAAAAAAAAGTTGTCCCAAACTCAATTTTTTTGACTTTTTGGAAGTAACTAAACAGGGCCTTAAACACGTAGCCCCTCCGACAGCCAACACCAACGTCGACCAAAAAATAGCTGTCGCACGGGTTTCACACGATCAAGCGGGAGCTGCTGTACAACTTTTCAACAGGAATGACGTGTTCGTGCTGCGCTGATTGCTGGCAGAGCTAGCTGGTCAAAACACCAGCCTGCGGTACAGCGGCAGCGCGGTACGCGGTAGCACGGCACGGCACCAGGGATGATGTGTTCGTGTTGTGCCGTTGTCGACTGTCCTTTGCACCCACCATCATGACAAACGCAACGGTGCACTAGCTCGCTCACGCAGACTCGGCAGATCGGATCACGCGCGGCGGAGATAGGAGAAAGATTCGCGCGGTCGTCGTCGCTCGATCTGTGTGGACTGCGCGGCAGAGTACGTCTATTGTCGCACGTCCGCAGCGGCAGTTGCGCGAAATGATGAGGCGCGCGGCGCGGTGCAGGCAGCCCGCAGCCGGGCACACACGGCCGATGGATGATTCAGCAAAGGCAGCCACGGCCAGGGGGCCGAATTGATGTGCACCGGACAATGCAGGGTTGGATTGCGATGCCAAACTGTGCAATTAGTTTCAATTTTTATCTATATTTAATACTCTATGTATACGTCTAAAGATTCGATGTGACGGAGAATCTGGAAAAAAAAATTTGAAAAATTTTTGGCAACTAAACAAGGCCCAGTTCGCATCGTCGGCCTCCTCAGCCCGCACGGTCAGGGGTCCGGTCCACCTGAGCCGCCTCCGATGCTCGCGCTGCCAACTGCCATGCAGCCGTGCATATACGCCTGCCTGCCTCTCAGCCTCTGCCTGCGTGATGTGGTGCCCCGTGCCCATGCATGCATGCGTACGTTGCCATGCATGCACGCGCCCTGATGCCGCCGGTGAAGCCTGGCCGCCTGGGCGGCGCTGTGCTGGTTCGGCACGGCAGTCGGCGTCGGCAAGGCATGCATGCAGCTTTTTTCCCCTGGCTCCTCCGGGACCGGGACAGCTGCGCCTGCGCACGTTTGCTTCGCCGTTTTCGTCGTGGCCCGTGCGGGGATTTGGCGGTTCCGCGGTGGAGTCCCGCCTGCCTGACGCCCCTGACCATGGCATGGCTGCCGCTGTGCAGGGGGCAGAGTTGACGGCAAGCTACCACAGTCCAACAAATCCGAATAGCACAAGACAACAACCTTTACCCTTCCTAAAAATTGCATCCTGAACTTTTTGAATTGAAAAATCTCGCTTCTTTCTAAGGAAAAAGGTTCTTAATCGTCAAAGTCCAAAGCAGATAAAATTCGTGGAGGCTCAGATCAAGTGATCAACAAACAACAGGAAACTCGACACACTCCGAAAACACTATGTTATTATCATGCATCACGCTGGTGGTGCTTGGAGGCTCATAAGGTTTAAATTCAACCACACACGCACACGCGCGTACGTGCAAGAAAGGTGAGAAGATTGAGCTTGTACTATATTCAGATAATAAGTCATGCACTTGTTGAACTATTCACAATGTGGGTATATGCGAATAAGGCATCTCTTAACGAAATGTGGACATGGTCATTGCCCTTATGTTATGTAAGCTACAACTGTCCAATGGCATCTGAATCCTCAGGACTAGTTTGAATTCAGACTGATTTGTGGTTCAAATACCCCCTATTCAGACAAGTCATTGGCCTTGTAATAACAATTCTTCAGATAGATCATGCACTTATTGAACAAATATTTTTGATGTCGCAGCACTTTCGAAAATAATTTTGGTGCAGAAAACTCTTGAGAGAAAAGATTTATATAAGAGGAGAGACTGAGAGAGCATGTTGAAATTAAAGAACCTACAATTGATGACTCTGTCCAAAAACCAATTGATGATTCCACATAACTTTTGATTCAAATGCTATATAATAAGATTACTAGAACATGATGAGGTAGCAAGAAGCAATCGTACCCGGTACCCCGACGCGTGCTTTTCCAATCTCGACGTCGTCGTGCGCGTTCGCGTTTCGTTCAATCATCATCATCCCTTGTCCACAATAGCCAAAGCGCCACTGCAGCCATCAGCTCCAGAAACTTTCTTGGACCGTCACGCGTCGCCACCTCCTCCCCACCAGCCGCTTCTTCCTGCTCGCCCTCGTCAACAAGCAGCAGCACCAGCCCCAGCGCGCCATCCGGGTAGTGGCCGGGCTCCTCCTCCTCGCCGTCGTCGTCCTCGACCTCGGGCAGCAGCAGCGCGCGTGAGCGAAACGCCCATAGCTTTACCGTAACGCGCCGTGTCAGGTGAGCTTCTTTGGGTATCGTCAGACCGTGAGCCTGCCGGAAATTCTTCCACCCCGGCCCCATGAACCGGTAGTGCTTGTCCCTCCATAACTTGCACGTCATCTCGTACTGCTGGCCCCGGCGATCGAACGCCGTCACAGACATGCCGCCCGAGGTCCTGACCCGGACCTTCTCGGCGTCCGTGAAGATCTGGGAGATCGGGCTCCGCCCGGACAACTGCAGCCGGTTCTGGTCGTCTCTGACGTCGGTCGAGTGCAGCCGCTTCATGTCGACGAAGCACGGGGCCGACGCGCGGATCTCGGACAAGCGGGCGAGCAGCACGTCGCTGAACTCGAAGCGATCATGGTCGTGGCATGCTCCCTTCGCCTTTCCCTCCGTCGTCGTCGTCGTCGTCGCCGCCGCCGCCGGCGGGGACGACGTTTCGCTCGCTTCCTCCTCATTGTCCTTGGCATGACTGCTTCCTGATCCTTGTCCTTGATCGTCGTCGTAGCTAGGGCATCGCCGCCGCTGTCCCTCGTGCTCCCTCCCTCTCATCACGTAATGCATTATTCTTTTCGCCGGGGGCTGGTACGACTCTTCTTCATTCTTGGCCTCCGCATCCATAGAGCTCGATGTGGTCGTAGTAGATGCAGACACTCAATCGCTATTGGCAGCTTGGGCTACAGCAAAATCAATACGGAGTACAACACAAGCACTGGTTGGAAATATCAAATATAGTTATAAGAGAAACCTTTTTCTTCGACGAGGTATCTGTCTATAACACAAATGAAGCCACAGGGTGGATGGTGGGTAGCATGATCGAAGTCTTAAAAGAAAAAGGGTCAGATCTCAAATTAGATTGGGCTTTCGTTGGATCTTCGGCCTCAGCAGGCCATCCTTATAGTTTGGGCCACAATTATTTGGGCATGTGACGCAAAAAGTCACTTTTACCTTGATGTTTTGATTTTTTCCTCCATGGTGGATAACAAAAACAAACATTTTACTCCATCAACTCTCAAATCGATAAAAAATCAAGCATTCAAGTTATTGCAAGATTACAAGCGGTTTAGCTGAAAGGAAATCTCACGCGAAAAATATTTTAGGACATTTTACCCGTAACCACTTGTTGAAACTGGCATGAATGCAACAAACCTTTTCAAATGCACAATTAATGACCTAGACTCAACAACTTTGTTGACGTGCTGCACCCGGAGTTCCGTACTGGTTCAATTACAAGAGATTTTCCTTCCACTTTTCTACTACAGGGTACGGCCCTGTTTAGATTGGAGATGAAAATCATTTTAGGTGTCACATCGGATGTGTCGGAAGAATATCGAGAGGAGTTTTTAGAAACTAATAAAAAAACAAATTACATATCTCGTCAGGAAACTGCAAGACAAATTTATTAAGCATAATTAATCTGCCATCAACACATGTGGGTTACTGTAGCACTTAAGGCGAATCATGGAGTAACTAGACTTAAAAGATTCGTCTCGCGATTTTCAACTAAACTGTGTAATTAGTTTATTTTTTATCTATATTTAATGTTTCATACATGTGTCCAAAGATTCGATGAGCTGGATGAAAAAATTTTGGGTGACAAACTAAATAGGGCCTAAAGCATAGGACAACAGACAAGATGGCATTTGGGCGTGGTGGGCCTTAAGTCCCGACCGTGCCTAGCCCATCCGCATTATTGCACGAGTGTTGGTCGCGTTCATGAAACATGTCATGTTCGCAAAAATATGGTTAACTTTTTACATGATGGAAAGTTCCATCGTCAAACCTATTAAAAAAAGAGACATCAGACTACCAAATTACAACTTAAGAAGCAAACAAAAGAGAGTTTGATATTGTTGACCGATACGAAATTTAAAAGGCCATCGATGGAAATTAATAAAGCAGATAACTGCATTGCTCTAGTTTTTAAAAATTGGCACGTCGAAAATCTTTATGGTCATCAGTACGCTGCAATAGAGCCTAAAATAGGAGTTAGTGCATCCCTATAAAAAGTAGCAGCAAAAACGTTTTGTTTAGCTATACTGTTATACTGTTGAATATAAAATCATTTCTTCTAAGCCAAATTGCTTAGGAAATTGCTGCGGCGCCTCTCAATAACAAAATGTAAGATTCCGACCCCCCTTACATTAGAGGTGCTCTTTGCCGAGTATCGAACGTTTGGCCTAGTATAATTTGTCGAATACTTAGCAAAGATGCAATTTGCCGAGTGTCGTCCTCGGCAAAGAGAAGCACACAACAAAATTGGTTTGCCTAGTGCTAGACACTCAGCAAAACTCGGCGCTCGACAAAGCAGCCGTTTGCCTAGTGTTCATCACTCGGCAAATCAGACGTTTGCCTAGTGTCCGGCACTAGACAAAGTTAGGCACTCGACAGACACTTGACAAAGTTACATTTTGCCTAGTATTTGATCTTTACACTAGCTAAAGTTAACAGTTTGTCTAGTGTTTTATCTTGACACTAGGCAAAGTTAATATTTTTTTAGTGTTTTTTTTGGACACTTGGTAATTTTTTTAATTTATGGCCTCCAAGATAACCTTGACTCTATGTGAAAGTTTGATACCTTTCTCAATCTATTTACTATATTTAGTTAATTTACCTCATTTAATTAAATTTTTAGAGAATCTTTGTCGAGTGCTTTTTTGTCATTTGTCAAGTGCCGTAGATACTAGACAAAACGACGATTCCAATAGTGTTACTTCGACCAAAAATTAAATAAGTGATTTGTACTCTACGAAGATTGAATGCCTAAAACAAAGGAACACGTGCATAATGGCACTTAAAAAATTGTATTGGATATACTCACTGACTTGCTACAAAAGCAGCTCAGTTACTATCTTTCTTAGCTAAATTATTCTTGTTAAGGAGGACCCCTCTTTTAAAGTACTACCACATAAAAAATTTACTATTTTGAGAGAGAGATATATTTCAAATACCAAATTTCCTTTATATTCATAACTCCGTTATCGACAGCTTTCGTAGACCGTTCTATGCCGTGGTATTTCGCGCTGTTAGGGACGCACGTACATGCACGGTGCACAGTCGAGTGGAACTAAAAGCAAGGTTAATAATACCGTCAAGTATGAGCTATAAGTTAAGAGCAAGATCAATAATAGAGCCAAGTGTTTGGCTATAAGTCAAGATTAGAGCTAAGTTATACAATAAGTTGTCTCATACTTATCTATCTTCTTCATATCAGCATTAGCTTGGTTATAAGGGCACTCCCAATACTAGAAACTACACATAGTTTCTATACCTATTAAATTTTATAGATACTATCTATAGAAACTATGGTCCCAATGGATAGTTTTTATAGAATATTTTTTTATCCAATCACATTCATTCTCTCTCTATTCTCAACCAATAATATCACTTCATGTCTTGGATTTCGTATGGTTTCTAACTTAGACCCAGTTTCTATGATTTCTGCTCTCTCTTCAATAACTATCTTGCCACATCACCAAAATGCTTAGGTGGCACTACAATTAATGTCTATAGAAACCATGATAGTTTCTGCATTGGGAGTGCTCTAAGGACAATCTCAATATATAGTTTTATGGTACAATTACTAAGATTATAAACTAGGTAACCGAGCCATATAAGTTTCATAGGGATGAAACTCCTCTCTCATCTACTCCCTCCGTCTACGAAAGAGTCAATTTTTAGAGTTGTCATAAGTCAAACTTTTTAAACTTTGACCAAATTTCTAGAAAAAATGCTAAGATTTATAGTATCAAATTAGTATTAATAGATTCATCATAGAATATATTTTCATATAATGTGTATTTTATATTATAAATGTTGTTACTCTTTTCTATAAAGTTAGTCAAACTTTAAAAAATTTGACTGGCACGGATTCTAGAAATTGATTCTTTCGTGGACGGAGGGAGTAATGAAACTCCTTCATTTAATGACCCTATAATATACGTAACACTCTTATTGAAACTAGTCTAAGCCTATTATTATTATTATACTTGCTCTGTACGGCCGTCCTCGCGTTGCGTAGCTGTGCCCGCAATACTGTCGGGCGTCGTCCTTCAGCTTCAGGCGCGCGCTCGTGATCGAATCGCGCCTCCCCGTTGCCTCGTCGGGCGTCGATCTCGCCAAGCCGAAGCCGTCCTGCGCCCTGCACGGCGGCTGGTAGCGGTAGTCGGTAGAATAGGGCATTCTTTAGTTCACCCAGAAAAAACCAATTTTTTTTTAAGATTTTCTGTCACATCGAATCTTACGCCACATGTATGAAGTATTAAATATAGACAAAAATAAAAACTAATTACGCAGTTTACTTGTAAATCACGAGGTGCATCTTTTAAGCCTAGTTACTCTATAATTAGATAATGTTTGTCAAATAAAAACGAAATTGCTAGATTTCCTAAAACGTTTTCGGAACTAAACACCGGAACGAGTGCGTGCGTGGGCGCAGCGGCGGGCATCACGCCGCCCGTGAAAGCGTGGCACGCGTACGGGGACACGCTGGCTGTTGGCGTGGTCCGCGCCGGGGAAGCGGGCGAGTGCCCGCGCGGTGTGCAGTCTTCGGGCTGTTTGGTTGCTAGCCACAATTTACCACATTTTACCTTAGGCAAGTTTGACCAAGTTGGTAAGTGTTTGGTTCACAACTAAGCTTAGGCATGATTCTTTTGGGCTCCACATGTCATAAAGTTAAAAAGTGTGGCAAGATTTCTTTAGGCATGGCAAAGTGTGGCAACCAATTTGTTAGCCACACTTTTTGTGGCTTACCACACTTGCCTAAAGTTAGTTGTGGTAGATGGTGGCTAGCAACCAAACATCCCCTTCATCCGGTAATCCAGGAACACTCTCGGCTCGGCAGCTAGGCGGGCGGCAGCAACGGACATCGCAGGCCTTTGCGGCCATAGCCCATAGGTCCGCCGTCCGCGACAGCCCACAGCCCACAGGTTGTACGACGAAGCTAGCTAGCAAACTGGGGACGACGTGCGGGCGCCGCAAAATATGGCGTCTACTAGGTCTCTAGAAGCATGTGGCATCTCCGCATCTGCCCTGCCCCGGGCGCGGGGGTGGGTTGGGGGGGGGGGGTGCGGGCATGACCATGAGATGCACTGTGCACAGTGAAGTTGCCGTTGGTTCCATAGTTTGTCGTCAATTTCCATCAGGTTTATTTGTCCAATCTTTGGCATCGGGTTGTAGCTCATTAGTCAGGACTCCTACTTTTTCCATCAGTGCGCCACAAGTTGCAATCCAGTCATAGTGCCCAACACTGGCCCTGGCGTCGTACGTGTACGTACCCCTCACTTGGATACGTTGTTATCCACCAAAATCTCAATCCATGTGGCATACTAAACTAAAGCTGCTGCTTCCACATGATCCACATCCGCTCTCAGTGCCGCCTATATAGGCACCTACCATTTGGGTACTACAGTAGTATGTACTCGTACAATCCACCTAATCCGTTGAAATATTCGGACATCAAGTACACGCCAGTAGGTGCCTACTCGATCGCCGTATAGAAACACCAAGCCAAGGCCCAAAGCTGGTGCCCGCGCCAGCTGCGCACGCACGCGAGCTGCTGCTTTTAGCTTCTGGGAGTCGTTAAGCCCCGTTTAGTTGCTTCGATAAAGTTTACCGCCTGTCAACAAAGCTATACTAGCAAGCAGATCTCTGATCGAGGGATCGAGCGAAAATATGTGGCCGCGCGCGTACGGACCGCACTGAAAAACCCTCAAAATATCCAGCCTTTTGGCCCCAGCATGTAGCGATTGCCAGCGGCGAGAGCGGGAGTGGCGTGGCAGCGGGCGGCTGCGGCTCCACCTCGTCGTCGTCGCTGCCGTGGAGTGGATTTGGAGCCAGCCCTGTCGCTGTCGGCCACGGGCCACCCCACGTGCGGGGCCTTTCGGACGCACCCGGCCCGGGCCCAGCCGTTTTATCTGGCGACGTCCAGCTACCCCGTGCTCCTGCCGTGCTCGCCTAGTTAATGCTGCTGGAACCGTGAAAAAGATTTGCTGGTGTACTCCCTCCATCCAAAATAACGATCCTGTACATCTCACCCCTCTGAGAAGTTAATTGTTTCAGAGTCCTTTTTAATTGATTATAGAATATACTTAATAAAGTAACGTTAAATAAATTTGACTATGAACATTTGACGTATTTCATTCAATCTAGAAAAAGGAGGCGTTTTACAAAATGTTTTTTTTACAGGAGCTCTAGCTTCTTTAGATAGGTACTGTAGCTTTTTCACATAACTGAGCCGGAGGTGTATCTTAGGAGCTAGAGCCTGCTAAAGATGCGTACCACATTGTAGGGGAAAAATGACGTGATTTCCATCCTGCCATAAAATTGGACCCAGGCGCAAGCGCGACAATGGCTACCGACGTGTGGTGGGCAGTGAAACTGTCAGTGAGCAGGAGGCAATAGCGCAACCATGGCCTTTTTCCTGTAGTAGTCCATGCAGTGTGTGAGTGTGTCAATCTATCACAGGCTCACAACATGGCACTTTGAGGATGTGGCATCATCGGGTGCTTTTGGACTGCTAACCATTTTAAAGGCTATAAATACTGTCCAAGGGACACATGACAGGGGCTCGTTAATTGTGCGGTACCGGATTGGGCACCTATTATAGCAACGCTCTCATTGTTTTTGTGGTGCATGCCTTGATCCTCGCACGAATAATTTGTTATTCCGACATTGCCCCTAAGGTCATTCTCAGCGTTGGTGGGAGTTTTATCAAACTTTCATTTTATAGCCATTTTGATGACGTGGCAATATTTGTAAAAAGAAAAAAAAACTTTATAAGGATAAAATTCTCTTAGTATGAACTTTCTATGAGTCATGAAATGAAATGTCCATGAAATCATATAATGAAACTTTTCACTTAGAGCATGTGTTTCATCCATATTTATTTTTATCCTATATGACATGTCGGTCATGAAACAACACTACGAATATTCTTATTGAGACTAGTCTAGAGTGTGCATCGAGGGTTTCTTAACGCATTCACGTTTTCCCTCTCCGGTCCATCGCCTAGAGTGCACCGTCGTTGTACAGGTAATAAGGCGTCGTTTGAATCTAAAGGGGTTCTGAGAATCTAGATAAAAAAGAATTCCAATAGTGGATTTTGAGTGAGTTTAATTCCTCTAAAATCTATGTTGTTTGGATGAGATATTATGATTGTGCGATTTTTCTACTGCTAGATTCTCAAAATCTGAAAGATTCAAATGGGGCCTAAGTTTTACCTTCAAGAATGATCCATATATGTACCATATAATTGTACCTTCAAGAATGGGTGTTAGGTGAGCCACGTACATACCAAATAATTTGCACTAACTCCATCTGGTAACCAACCTAATGATGTTTTGTTTTAAACTTGACTAAATGTAGAGAAAAAGTCAACATTTATGACACCAAATATCAATACATAATATTGTAACATTGCTTCTCTAACAATGTTTTTTTGCTATTTGCTATATCGATATTTTATATTTTTCTCAACCTAACCTCTTATGGGATTTTCCTTAGTGTCGGTAGTACTATGTTTCTAGAGAAAAGCCCCTCGTATGTAATTTTTTTGCCGTAGAGGTGTAATCCTCATTTCCATGTGGCACTCTCATCAATCCTCACTATCACCAACCATCACCATTACAAATTGTTGCCTTGTTCCCATATCACCTACCAATATTTTGTATTTGATGATTATTGCACAACAGTTGTATGTGTTTGCTGTGTAGCAATCACTTGTGCGCAAGCTTATTGAACGGAATAATTTGTAGTGCTTGTCAAGTACTAAAATAGTACCATCCTCTGTCCAAATTATACTTGTTTATTTTGTTTTTTTCTAAGTATATAGGTCTGTGTGTCTAGGTATATAATAAAAAAGTTGTATATTTAGAAATATGAAAACAATCTATAATTTTTTTTGACAACAAACAATCTATAAATTAGAATGGATCAATGGAGTGAGTACTAAAATTCAAGTGCCTCAAAGCACTCGAGTGAATTTATCTTTTTCCGTTTGATATTTGCATTACTATTAAACAGGCAGTTCATCCACGGACAAGCAAAAGGGAAAATGACAGACAGGGGCATTAAGGTAAATCCGACAGTGCCATACTGCCATCCTCTCCCCTGGCCCGGCGGCCCGGCGCCCGCGCGAACCGCGATTGCCCTTCGCCTCGTGGGCTCGTGGCCGTGCGCGCTAATTATAACCGCGTTCTGTTACTAGCGGCGTCCCGTTTCCCCAGCCGACCACGCGAAGCATCCAGCGTTGCTCAACTCTGTTCGCCACTGCCCGCGGCCAGTCTGCCTGCCACCCTCCATGCCCATGCCCCACCACCACCTCGTCGCCTCGAGGCCAGAACCCTAGGCAGCCCCCAATGCCGCCCCACCGCCTCCTTCCGCTCCTCCTCCTCCTCCTGCTCCTCGGCCTCGGCGTCTCCGGCGCCGCCGCTGCCGGGGAGAACGCCACGTCGGCGGCGCTCGCCTGCTCCGAGCTCTCGCGCGTCTGCACGGCCTTCCTCGCCTTCCCGGCCGCCGGCGCGGGGGCCGCCAATGCCACGCTGCTCGAGTCCATGTTCGACGCTGCGCCGGGGGACCTCACGGCCGACGCCGCGGCCAGCCCGGGGTACGCCTTCGTGCGTAAGAACTGCTCCTGCCTCCCGTCCCGCACCTACCTCGCCAACACCACCTACACCATCCCCTCCTCCGCGACGGCCTCCTCTCCCAATGCCACCGCCGCCGATGTCGCGGCCGCGGCGTACGCGGGCCTCGCCGTGCCGCCGCCTGGTGGGGCGGCGCAGCGGCCGCCGCGACCGGGGGCGGTTGTGGCGCTCCACCTGCTCTGTGGCTGCTCGTCCGGGCCCTGGAACTACCTTCTCAGCTACGTCGGCGTCGAGGGGGACACGGTGGAATCGCTGTCGAGTAGGTTCGGGACGAGCATGGATGCCATCGAGGCTGCCAATGCCATGGCCGGCCCCGACCCCATCACCGCGGGGAAGGTGTACTACATCCCACTCAACTCAGGTCAGTGATACCAATGTCTGCGATCATTTGGGACAAGTCGATCAAATGTTTCTCTCTTTGTTCAATTCGCTGTGATAAGATTGGTAGTTCCTTCCGTCTCAAAGTTTGTTGGGTTGTTGCAATTGCAAGCATGGATCTCTAATTAATTGCTCGTTTATGAAGTACGGATCCTCTGGATTTATTGGTCTGGGCTTGTGAGGCGTACCACGACATTCACGTTTTACATCTTGTGACAGCTCTGGAAATTACCAATTGTCCCAGGACCATGCTGTGGACATGGTGAACTATCGTGTCAAAATTGTACGCCAAATGTGTTCTTTAGCGAAGTGGCAGGTACTCCTTGTCCAATGATCAGCTGCGACTCAGCTTGTTGTTGTTGGACATCAGTGGGTCTAAACAAGTTCCTGAAAATTGCTACCACCACAGACTAGTATAACTAACTTCATTAGTTTGAAGTTACATACTAAATGGAGTAAAATAGTCTCTTACTGGTCTGGTAGCAGCATTTTGTAGTGTGCTTTTATGTAGTTCTAGGTTGGCACAAGGAGGTACATGTGACATTGAGTGATTGCACTAACACATGCCCTGCACCTAATCTTCATTAAGAATCGAACCCAGTTACATGCATACTATGTAGTAGTTGAGATATATAATAGCAGTAATATAATACATTAAATTTCTCACTCTGTGCTGCTCTGTGCCCTGTTCTCCAGCATTTGATTGCCGAGCCTCCCAATAATATCCAATGTCAACTTTCTTGGTCAGCTGAAGCCTATGATCTATTTTTCCTACATCCTGGTGTTAGCTTTTCTTTACCACTGTTATTATTCTTGTTCACACAATTCTTTTTCTTCTTGCAATGTTTAAAAGGAAACCTTACTTTGTGTAATCCTTTTTTATATATTTTCTTGTAAATTTCCATCTAATGTTTGTAATAGACTTGTTTGTGGAAGAGTTCCTTAATGACTACTCCATCCTCATTGTCCTGTACCAATTTGCAGTTCCTGGACAGGCGTATGTTACACTACCTGCTCCTCCTGCTCCTGCCCCAGCGCCAACAGATTACACATTGTCAGGTTGCTGTTCTTATTTATAACTCGTTTTGTAATGTTCTGAGTAGGTAGTCATTGTGAGTGATAATTTAATACTGACCTGAAACATATTTTCAGGTAGTTGTTACAATTTCAATTCATCTGTTGATGTTTTGGTTTACTTAGCCATTCCATGATTTTGTGGTAATACAGTATGCTGTATTTTCTGGGTAACCTTTAGGCAAGCTGGATGTTGTTTGAGAATAATCAGTGACAATCTGACAGAGTTATTTACATTATGCATATTCCACCTTTTTTTTTTGCTTATTTTATTTCGATTTCCTTTCAGTTAGTCACTCTTTTTATGGTTTCTCTGCAAAGTATCATCATTGAAAAATGTCAGTTTTGGTACCGAGGATTATATACAATTAACAATATTCTTGTTATGATAATCTAACAAAGTGTCCTCTGGCATACAACTGCAGAGACACAAGATCACCATTTGACCAAATTTCCTTATGGATGGGTTATTGGTAGCATGGGAGTTGCACTTGCTTTAATTGCTATTGCTGTCCTTGCACTTGTCCTATGGAAATTCTTTGGATATAATCCCCAAGATCCTAATAATCAGGGAAAGAGTCCAGACCGACATAAGTTTCAACTCCTTAAGAGTGGTAGTTTCTGTTATGGTTCTGGAAGATACTTGTGTTGCCAATTTGGAAATGCAAAGCCAACAAGAGCGGATGGTGGTGATCATCATATCAATGTACCCAAAGGTCAGTTTACTGTTTGTTAACCATTCCCATAAAAAGGAGCACAAGTAACTGCTCTCAAGCCTACACTTGTTCTGTAGGTGGACCCAGTAGTTTCTTGAAATAGGATATAGTGGAAATTTGAATTGAGATACATGGCAACAAATTCACAATTAGTATTAAATTAATACCAGCACAAATTAGCTACTGTTATTTTTATTTTGCTTCTTTCAGTTATAACTGATTCAAGCCTCCAAAACAGGCGTGGCAGCAGACGTATTTGATAGGGAGAAGCCTATTGTGTTTACGTACGAAGAAATACTCACATCAACTGACTCATTTTCTGATGCAAATCTTCTTGGTCATGGTACATATGGTTCTGTCTATTATGGTGTCCTCCGAGACCAGGTCCAACATCGAAGCTGCCCACTTGTATGCATAATATTCCTTGTCATTGTGTCATTGCCTTCTCAATAATAAAAAATGTTGTCTACAGGAGGTTGCGATAAAGAGAATGATGGCCACTAAAACAAAAGAATTCATAGTGGAGATGAAAGTTCTTTGTAAGGTTCATCATGCTAGTCTGGTACGGTATTTTATTGCTTATCACAAAATCCTAGTATAAGTTCATTTATTGCTGTTCCATGTTTACTGAACTTTCATTGTGTGACCCATGTTTTCTCAAAGGTAGAATTGATTGGCTATGCAGCAAGTAAGGATGAGCTTTTCCTGGTTTATGAGTACTCTCAAAATGGTTCGCTCAAAAATCATCTACATGATCCTGAAAGCAAGGGTATACCCTCATCTGACACTTGATTTCTGAAAGATTTTCTTGCTCTTAGATATGGCTTTCAGCTTTATAAAGTAGTAACATGTTCATAAGCTGTTCAGTTTATTAGGACTTGGAAACCCCCGTGTCAAACAATTTACAATAAATTTCACGTCACGTTTACTGGTTTCAGAACATTGTATTACCACTTACCAGTGTTTCAATCAAAAGTCTCCAGGCTCTAGGCGAACATTATACTTCCACCTAGCACCTAGACCACCTAGGGAGTGAAATGTTCTCCAGGAGGCAAGGAATGAAGGAGGGGACTGGGGAGCACGCTTTATGTGAATATTTACATCTTGCATAAATCAAATGACATGTTAAAAGAAAAGAGTGGGCCACAATGTTTGTTGTCCAAAACTCTAGATTCATAGCAAGAATGACACTCTTTTTGGGTTGGAGGGTGTCTGCGCTATGCTATGGGCAGCCTTGGACCGCCAAGTACTGCCTAGGGATCACCTAAGAACACGTAATTCTATTTGTCCTCGGTAGTTCTGGACTCATATTTTATGCCTCACTTGGTACTATGCTACCATTTGTTTGAACACCTAATTATGCTACCTCAACAGGATTTACCATTGTTGATTTTTTTCTTCCAGGGTGTTCATCACTTTCATGGATCTTTAGGGTCCAAATTGCACTTGATGCTGCTAGAGGACTAGAATACATTCATGAGCACACCAAAGATCATTATGTTCATAGAGACATTAAATCAAGTAATATCTTGCTTGATGGTTCCTTCAGAGCGAAGGTTAAGTGATTTAAATTATTTGGTTCCCTTTTTCTTGCATCAACTAAATAAGTAATACCTTGTGTATTGCATCTTCTGCCTTTACAGATTTCAGATTTTGGCCTTGCAAAACTTGTAGTGAAATCCAGTGATGCAGAGGCTTCTGTCACTAAGGTTGTTGGAACTTTTGGTTATCTGGCCCCTGAGTAAGTGCATATTTGCTGTGAATGTTTTAGTTAAAAGCAAACTCTGTCTCTAACTATGGCATGGTAACAATCTTTCATTGATCTTTTAGATACCTGCGGGATGGCCTGGCAACTACAAAGAGTGATGTCTATGCTTTTGGTGTGGTACTTTTTGAGTTAATATCTGGAAAGGAGGCGATTACAAGAGCTGAAGGAATGGGTGCAAGCTCAAACTCTGAAAGACGCTCACTGGCATCAGTTGTAAGTTTTCAGTTCAGTGTTAGTTGACTTTCTAATGTTGTACCATAGGCTTTACCATTATCTTACCATTGAAGTGGCATAGAACTTCTGTTGAACTTTGTTCAAGTTTCTAATTTATTTGTTTTTATTTACTGCAAAAGTCTTAAGCAGCTTTGGTTTTGTACTGCACAGATGTTAACTGCTCTAAGGAAATGTCCTAATTCAACGTATATGGGGAACCTGAAAGACTGCATTGACCATAATCTAAGGGATCTGTATCCTCATGACTGTGCGTACAAGGTATGAACTTTAAACTCATGTACTTCTTGCAGTGACAAGGATTTTCCTAGTTATCTTGCCAGCCCATTTTGCGGCACCTTTGCTCGTCGTTCTGAACCCCCTAAAATGCTTCTCCTAAGATGGCCATGCTAGCGAAACAGTGCGTGGACGAAGACCCTGTTCTACGGCCGGACATGAAGCAGGTGGTGATCACGCTCTCTCAAATACTGCTGTCTTCTATCGAGTGGGAGGCAACACAGGCTGGGAACAGCCAAGTGTTCAGTGGTCTTGTGGCGGGGAGGTGATCTGGTCACACTAGCCTGTGATGCTGCTGTACATGCTCTTCAGTGATCTAGTCACCTGATGCACCGGGGGCATATATTCGCCTATGGCCCTCCTCTTTATATCTTACTGGTCCTTTGTCCAGTTGAGCGATTTTTAGGTTTTTTTGAGTTCTGAGAGAATACCTACCAGAGTGCAATATATTTCTTGGTGGGTGGTACAGTATGTAGCTACATATGTATACAAGAATCTACCTTGCAATGCAATGTCACCATGAGTCATTTCGTTTGTTCTGCTGCTGCTATGCCCTGACTTGTGTTTGTAGCGCAAGTTCAGCAGCAGCGACTGCAACATGTACTTGTGTATTGTGGGTTCTTGGACCCTCTTATCACGTTGGTAAGTTGCCAAATCAGAAATATTCTAAGAGCAGTTCTAACCAAGAAACTATAGAGTAGTTTTATACTTCAATGCTATATAAATACTATTATACAAACTATATTCACAATAGATAGTTCTACAAAATATTTGCTTTGTCAATCCATTTTCTTTTCACTCCTATTATCTACCTATCACAGATTTTTATATCTTAATTCTCATGTAGACATTTTATAGCAAAAACATTTCCTTCTCTTTCGTAATTTCAATATTGTATGACCAATTTTACTTGCTTTTTTTTTTAGCAAAAGAGTCGGTCTTCAGGGCATAAGAAGTACAGACTCCATCAGGAGGCGAAATAAACCAAACATATCTTCCTACCAAAAAAATAACATAGCTTCTAGCTAAACAATGAGCACCAAAATGGAGGTTCTGCCTAAGGACGGCAGCGGGTCGGTTTTGGTTCGGATATCCGCGGGTTTCGGGTCCAGCGGTTTTGGTTTTGGTGGTAGTTTTTCGTCCACAGTTTTCGGGTTCGGGGCCCCGAAACCTTTCGGGTTTGGTTTTCCACCCGTGGATATCCAATGGATATCCGAAATAAATCATTTGGAATTAATATTTATATTTTATAATATGATAATAATAATTTATTTACTTAGATTATTAAATTTATTCAAAGTTAACTCATGAAAATATTTATTATTTGTTACATCTTGTTTATATATGTGAATATGTGTCTATATATCCACGGGTTTTGGATAATCATTCGGGTTTCGGGTATCCGTTCGAGTTTCGGGTATCCGCGGGTTTGGTTTTGGTGCTGAATTTCCACCCGAATCGGTTTTGGTTTTGGTTTCGGGTTTCGACTTCGGGTTTCGGTTTTGGGTGCACGGAGACTCCACCCGATCCAAACCTGACCCGTTGCCATCTTTAGTTCTGCCCTCATGAATGAACTCCACTCTTGTGAATCTATCCTTCCTGCTCTTGATCTCTTGAATGTTAGGGCCATGCGTCCCAAATCCTTGTCCATGGATGCTCCTTACTTTGACATAGTCCCTCGCCACCTGAAAAGTTTGGAGACCTTTTTTTTTTGGTGACAAGGAACAAGCAGACTTATATTAAAAGCAACAAGAAGGTGCAAAGATGTGTACATTGATGTACAGATAGCAGAGCCTGAAGGAGAGAGCAGAGAGAGCCACATGCTGATCTATTACATGTATGAGCTAACTCTGTAACTGTTGAGGCCTGGGCTTGTTTAGCTAAAGTATCTGCCGTAGAGTTGAAGGTTATGTTAATCTTGAATAGATGGGCCTCCATAGATCCTGGCGATGTTAGCATACATCTGGGTGTATGGTTTCATCCTCCAATGAGAGAGGTGGTCCTGATTATCTTTGTGAAGGAACTGCACCAATTGTTGTGAATCGGAAAAGAATGTGCATGAAGAGATTTGCATTGCTTGAACTATCTTAGCTCCTAATGCTAGTGCTGCAGCTTCGCCTTCAGTTCTGCATTTTGGCTCTGACGTAGATGGATTGTGCTGGTTGTACCTGAAAATTGAGAATGAAAATACCCAGACCAGCAATAGAGGTGGCCGAGGAATTGGAGTATGGCGTCGTTGAAACATCCACATAGCACCTTGATCCTTGGAGAGCTACTGGGTTGGAACATATATGTGGATTGCTTCCCAAATTAGTGTTTGGTTCTGCAAGATAGAAGAATTCATACCTGAAGGCTGAGCAAAAGCAACCGAGACTTGGGGAGGGTTAAGCTGTGCATGCTCAAGTAACCTGCTGTTGCTCTATGGACCTGGTTTGAAGTCCATTCTTTCGTGCGAAAATGGTAGTCATTTCTGGATTTCCAGATGTACCACAGAGTAATGAGAATTTTGCAAAGTAGTAAATCAGGTGTGACATCTGTGATAATCATTTGAAGGATATGCTGTATTCCATCTTCTTCCTGTGGTAAGGATGCCGTGTTGAGCGAGGGGTTAGATGAGAACCAAACCTATGTAGGAAGAGCACAATGAAAGAAGAGATGAGAATCAGTTTCAATTATGTTGCATTTGTTATAAGTAGTGTTGCCATTGGTGGAGAATCTTGTAGTGCGTTCAGCCGTGGCAAGTGCCCTTCGAATAAGTCTCCAAGTGAAGGTTTTGATAATAGGAGGAATGGGCTTAGAATGCAAGACTCTACAATTAAACCGGCTAAAACCAAGCCCTCACGGCACGCCAGCACCCCAACAATTTCTGCGTTAGTGCATCCCTCCAAAGCCAGCACCGATGCTACAGAAAGCCAATTTTACTTAGGGGATGTTTAGTTCCTATAAAATATAAAATATAAAATACTAACTACTTTAGAATGATGGAATACAAAATATTAAAATTTTCAGAGTCGTGTTTAGTTTCATCCAGAATACAGAATTTATTATCCTAAATGTATAGTTTCATTCACTAGTTTTGGTAATATGCAAAGAAAGATGGTTTTAAATAAACTCAGCTTCTTCTATCTCCTCTAAAAATGATGCTATATCATAAAAAAACACCTATGGTCTTGTTTAGTTCACTTCAAAACCCAAAAACTTTTCAAGATTCACCGTCACATCGAATCTTGCGGCGCATACATAAAACATTAAATATAGATAAAAACAATAACTAATTGTACAGTTTACATGTAATTTGTAAGACAAATCTTTTAAACCTAGTTAGTCTATGGTCGGACAATACTTACCAAATAAAATTGAAAGTGCTACAATACCCAAAAACTTTTTATTCCCTCAACTAAATAAGGCCTATGTGTAACCAAACTCATGAAATTTTCACTCACTACCTAGCATGTTGTGAGACCTAAATCACCTTTTAAACAAGGTCAACGGTCCAGCCAAAGTGAAACAGACGTACTCCCTCCCAAAATAGATAACATTATGAGATTCATGTCGATCAAATTTTCTCAACTTTAATTAAATTTATTGAAAATACGTTAAATATTTATATTTCTAAACAAATTTATTATAAAAATATATTTAATGATCTATATACTAATTATATATTATAAATATAAATATTATTTAATACATAATTGATTAAATTTAAAATATTGACTTTTCGAGAAATGAGGATGACATCTATTTTGAGACTAAAGAGCTAGTGGTAGCACCACCCTGTAGCGTTGGTGACGCGCTCACAACAATCACAAGTATCACGTCAGTGTAACTGTAAAACCGGGAACGGAGCACGCTCCCTGCTCACAGTATGAAGTGAAAACCGTGGAGCACGAACGCGGACGGATCCACACGGCGATTTCCTTTTCAAAAGAAGAAGAAAGAAGGTACCGCGATTTGCAACTAAAACAGTCCAGATCAAGTCGCCGGCGTGCGCGGAGACGCGGAGGGGAGTGGACAGCACCCGCCGCTTTAGACCCCGCTACCCGCCAAACCGTCGCGGTCACAGCAGAGCACACCACCCACCACTTCCGGCGCCATGTCCCGCCTCGACGCGGCCTCGCTCCTCGCCCCCTGGCCGCCGCTGGCAAAGCCCCACCCGCGCGGCCGCTTCCTCTGCCTCCTCTCCTCCATGCTCGCCGTCCTCGGCGCCTCCCTCGCGGTGCTCCTCTTCTTCGCGCTCCAGCCCGTGCCCAACGTGGTCCCTAACTACGAGGCGCTCTTCCTCTCCCTCGGATCCAACGACACCGCCGCCTCGCACCTCCGAGCGCTCACTCTCCACCCGCACGTCGCGGGGACCAAGGCCAACGCCATCACCGCCCGCTACGTGCTCGACGCGCTCTCCGCGCTCTCCTTCCCCGCCCACATCACGCCTTACTCCGTCCTCCTCTCCTACCCCGTCCACCGCTCCCTCTCCCTTTCGGCGCCAGGCCGCGGCGTCGTCACCTCCTTCTCCCTGAAGCAGGAGACCTACCCCAACGACCCCTACGCAGCCGCCGCGGCGGAGACCATCCCGACGTTCTACGCGTACGCGGCCTCCGGTTCGGTCTCCGCGGAGGCCGTGTACGCCAACTACGGCCGCGAGGAGGACTTCGCCTACCTCGCCTCCCGCGGCGTGGACGTCGCGGGCAAGGTCGCGCTCGCGCGGTACGGGAGGATCCACTGCGAGGACATCGCGCACAACGCGCGCGCCGCCGGCACCGCGGCCGCGGTGGTGTACACTGATCCGCTGGAGTACGGCGGCGCACCCGGTGAGGGGTGGTTCCCCGACTCGCGCTGGCTGCCGCCCAGCGGCGTGCAGGTGGGGAGCCTGTTCCGGGGCGTGGGCGACCCGACGACGCCGATGTGGGCATCGTCCGAGGGCTGCGAGCGCGTCAGCGTGGAGGAGGCCATGAACACCGATGACATGCCGCTCATCCCGGCGCTGCCGGTGTCGGCTCAGGACGCGATGGAGATACACAGAGCCATGGGCGGGGCCGTGGCGCCGGCGGACTGGCAGAGCCGAAAAGGCAGCCCCGTGTACCATCTCGGCCCCGGGCCGGCAGTTTTGAACCTAACGTATCTGGTATGTACAATTCGATTCGAGGCACCTTCGTGTTTTCGGTTCATTGCCTTGGGGTTTGACGCTATTGTTTTGGATTTTGCAGGGGAACGATACGATGGCAACGATTGAGAATGTCTTTGCCATTATCGAAGGCACCGAAGAGCCCGATAGGTAACTTATTCCTTTTTTTTTGTTAGGTAACAAATTCTTGGTGGAATGTGACGTTGCATCTTTCTGTTTTGTCAAACCTGTGAAGTTCACTCAGACCACTTGGGCAGTTGAGAGCATTACTTTTGTAGTGCTGTCGTTGACCTTATATAGATTATAAAAGGTTAGAGAGCAGTCTCTAAACTTATAAAGAGGTGTCATTTGGATCTATGAACTTTGAAAATGTATTTCCGAGTCTCTAAAAGTGATGTACCACACGTCCTAAACTTGTAAAATGGTACTCTACATGCTAACTCTATTTGTGGACCATAGCGACCACTGCGGTGCATAACAATTTTAGGGACTAGAAATGTATTTTCAAAGTTTATGGACTTATCAAGTGGCATCCTTGACAAGTTCACGGACTGCTCATGCATTTAACTTGCTATTATACAAAGATTAAAAAAATAGAAGTATCTGATAACTCTTTTCGCTTGCCAAGAAAAAAGAAATTATAGGACCTGGTGTCCACGAAATTTCCTTCCTATTAGCTAATGATTTAAGAGGATTAATAATAAGGAATTTATGTAGAAGAAAAAAAATGGTGTCCGGTCAAGGTGTGCACGGCATGGTACTACAAAACTCTATAATCATGTACTCCATATTTTTTAAAACCTGTTAGCATATCCTATAGAGGATAGGGCCCACTTGCACATCGGAAAGTTCTTCACATACATCATTATTTTGGAAAAGACATCTACTATGTAATTTAAACACTGACTTTTCATACATGTTCAGGTTGGCTTGGGATGGCCATTTGTTGGCCTTCCTTGTAATGTATAGTAGCTATGAAAATCTTTCCTTAAAGAGAAAAAAAATAGCTAAGCACAATTAAGAACCAGATGCATAAGGGCAAGTTCTTTTGTTTTTTTATTTTGTTGGAAACTCTTTCACTGAAGGCTCATTTTAGATGGGTAGCTTTGTAGTATCTCTCAGGCTCTCATGACTGTAAAACAATTTCCTTGAAAGCAAACTTTTTTTTTGAACGAACAAAAACAAACAATTTGACTCAGTCCTAGCCTCCGAGGTACTCAAAGTTTAAACAAATATTGAAGAAGTATCAATCTGCTTATCTGCATATAGGCGTTGGCACAATTTAAGCACATTGAACATTATATCTTTTTCTGCCAAAGATGTGACTGAACTTAGAATTTTTAACATTCTGTGATCCAGATATGTCATTCTTGGTAACCATCGTGATGCTTGGACGTTTGGTGCATCCGATCCCAACAGTGGAACAGCAGCTATGATTGAGGTAGTCGTCAGTTACAAAATGTCTTCTCTATACCGCTTTGTTTTTGTTGACCTACTATGCCAGAATACTGATTACAGTAGTTTAGAGCAGGTACTAGCCATGTCATCGTTTAATACCTAGCGCTAGGTGCCTTGCCTAGGTCTTCACTTGTTGCTGAGGCTTTAACCCCTCCCCTTGTGTTTTTGAGGAAATCTGTGGTCTTGGCTGTCTGGATGTGTCTTGTACATAAAATTGCTTCCCCATAATTGAAAGGCAGAGCTCCAGCCATGTCCGTTAAAAAAAAGTAGCCATGCCCACTGAATAGTAAGCTGAAGTGACTGGAGTTCCATTTCATGTTTCTATGCCTGACCTCAATATTGTACTGTACATGGTACACGATCTGCTACTTATCTGGTTCATAACATGTTATTTCACTTTCCGTCCATCTAGTTAGCTCAAAGGTTTTCAATGCTGCAAAAGCAAGGATGGAGACCTCGAAGAACCATTATCTTCTGTAGTTGGGATGCGGAAGAATATGGACTGGTGTGTTTCTATTTCTGAACCACTCTTGTTCGTCTTTAAAACAGCAACATTGATCACATTTGCATTTACTCAGACAGGTTCTACTGAATGGGTTGAAGAAAACCAGGAGATGTTATATTCTAGAGCTGTTGCTTATCTGAATGTTGATGTTTCAGTCGTTGGTCCAGGATTCCTGCCTTCTACAACTCCCCAACTTGACGAGTTACTTCAGCAAGTAACTAAAGTGGTATGGACAATCCTACCTGAAACTAGTGACAATAGCATACCCAGGAATAGGGAAAACATGATACTATAGTTCACTTTGTTTGCTTTTGGTCCCCATGTTAGTAATCAACAATATGAGCATAGTATTTTCCTTGTTACGATGCCAAAAATTTAAACTGGTCTTTGTCAATTTGTGAAGGTTCAAGATCCTGATAATTCATCTCAGACCGTGTATGATTCATGGATTAAATTGAGCTTTCCTCCTCGGGTGAGTTCTTGCAACTTGCTTATCCAACAGTCTAGTCTCTATGTAGTGCTGAGGACCCAGTTAGTTGTGACTATTATATTTTTTTTTTTGAAGCAAAGTTGTCAATATTATATAGTGATTGCATTGTTATCAAGCTACAAGTTCCTTTGAGTTTCAGTTCCATCCCTCATGAATTATGTGATTTCAGGAGGGGAAACCACTTCTACTCCCTGGCAAATTATATAACATTACTCACTATTAACTGTGTATCTCCTGCATTAAGGTTCTAAGACTAGGTGATGGAGGATCAGACTATTCAGCATTCGTCCAACATGTTGGTATTCCTTCGATGAATATAATTTTTGGAGAAGGTAATGCCCCTACTCTTTGCTATTTGTCTGCTCAGTGACTTGTATTTTTCAATGAACTTTCCTGGGCACTTTTGCTTTTGTAGGACCAGGATATCCGGTTTACCACTCCTTATATGATGACTACGTATGGATGGCAAAATTCGGAGATCCTGGGTTCCGTAGGCATGTGGCAGGTCTGCTCAATGATACTGTTTTTGTGCAGGATATTAGTTCAGGTGTTATCTGCACCACCACGACATGGTAACCAAGATTTTCATCTTGCAGCTGCTAGCATATGGGGAATGATGGCTTTGAGGTTGGCAAATGAAGAGATCCTACCCTTCAACTACATGTCCTATGCAATTGAGCTTGAGGTAAGATGTCTCCAGTGTTTGCTAAATGCTGCTTCTGACCTTCTGTAGGCCAGAGAGCCACTCAGACACAGGGGACAGAGGAAAATTAACATAATATCCTTGTTACTATGGAAACATGACAAAGCCCTAAATTTCTTCCGGTGGCAGGAATACACAAAGACGGTAGAGAATGAAGTGAAGGGAACAACTGTCACTTGTTCCCCACTGTACAACTCAATCAGGACTCTCAGAGCGGCAGCTACCAAAGTGAATAATGAACAAAAGGTACCGTCACTTGAGAATTGCTACTCTGAGTTTTGCAAAACTTACAGTCTACCATACTGCGTTTTGTGCACTGTGATGACTAAAGAGACATGGGCACTTTCAGGAACTTCAAAAGCAACTCTTGAGCAAGCAGCTGAACAAGGATTCACTGAGAATCCGACAGCTTAATGACCGGCTTATGCAGACCGAGAGAGCATTCACTAGCAGGGAAGGCATCTTCAAGCTAGAATGGTTTAAGCATCTGGTGAGCAGATACTCATGCGCAAAGCACTCACCTTCCTCTCTGGAATTTGCACAAGGCTCGGCTTATACTAACAGTAAGTGTTCCCATCCACAGGTGTATGGACCTTCAGATCAGAATGACTGGGATACTGCAGTCTATCCCGGTATAGCCAATGCAATAGCCAGCGCTCGGAGCAGCAATACCTCGGAATCTTGGAAGTTTGTACAGCATGAGGTCTACAGAGTGGCCAGGGCCGTGACACAAGCATCTGCTATACTGAGTGGTCGTCTGACATGATAGGATTGAAACCATCTTCGTTAAGAAAAGGAGATTGGAACTAACCATGGTGGCCGAATGGATTGAGGCCTCAACACATGCCAAACAACATCATCTCTTCATAGCTCTATTATCCAATGGGTATGGATAAGATTGGGGAGGGTGAGAAATGAATAATGATGGTATGGATTTGAACATAAATAAGCATGGATATATCCATACCCTCCCAAGTGGCAGGTATAATTTCCCATTAGCATCCCTAGAGAGTGTTTTCGAAAAATTGCTGAAAAGAGAGCTTATAATATCGCAGCAATACACAGGGAATTCAACTAGTTTCCCATATCTTTGTCTCCAGCCTAGGAGAAGGTTTATCTAAATTTTGTTTTTCTTATTTTAATAAAGGGATATAGTATAATATAAGCACTTAATGTGCAAGCAGAAATTTGATTGCCTGCTCTGTTCTTGCAGAGTTTTTTTTTACCAGGTCTTCTAAAGAAATCGAGTGCTTACGTTTTTTCTTTTGTTCTAAACATGATCACACCTAGATAAAATTGTATCTACTGGAATACATTTGTCCGTTGTGCTGCTTTGCATTATTTCGTTTAAATTTTAGGCCCCCCATAGCAAAGCACGAGCCAATACCTAGTGATGCTAAAAAGTACCATTTGAAGTATGCATAAAACTAAAGTGTATATCTTAATATTAATTAACTTTGCATTGTATTGTTTAAGAATTTAAATTTATGGTTATTGAATTGAATTGTACATTTAATTACAAATCTAACAGTTTCATTTTTTTTACAATAGTTCAAAATTGTTGGTTAAATTATTGATTAAAGATTATAATGTTTAAATCTTGATATAAGTGCACGCACTATACCATGGTCAAAGACAGTACTGTAAGCTTTTTATCCGAGTGATTTGAAAACTAAAACATGAATTGTATGCATGTTTTAAGAAAATGGTTCAGGTGTATTCCGGCTCTCACAAAAACTTCTAAAAACATGTCCAAAACAAAATTGAAATCAACAAGCCATTTCCCAATATCAGTTCCATAAATAATCAAGAATTCGAGCGTATGCCTAAATTAGTCTAGTCCCTAAATGATTTGAAATTGGTAAATGGCGTATACGTTATCTGCTCTCAACAGAGGTACTCTTTTAAGACCGCAAGCCTTTCAGTGTCGGAACGAATTTGTCGCAGATCAAAAGAAATCTAGCAAAAAACAAATTATTGAGGCATGTTTGCTTTAACTTATTTGCCAAATCAGTCAGTCGTTCAGCAGTATTTTTCTCTCACAACAAATCAGAGCTATGGCTTTTTAGATAAGCGAACATGCTCACAAAATTTGAATATAGGGTCTCAAAAACGAATTAAAAAAATCACTGGAATTACTCGGTCTCCCAAGTTCAACTGCTCTAAAGCATAAGAGCAACATCTACCCTGACAGCGTCCTACATAAATCTGTCTAGTTTCCTTCCTAAAATGTTTTCTACTCTTTCTTCCATCCTAAATCCTAGGTATTTTGCATCACAAACTTAAGAATACTGTAAACAAAAGCTAGTCGGGAGATATCTAGATATCCGACGCTGGGATCTCCGTGAATGAAAAGCATGACCCTCTTCCTGAATCTTTGCTCGTTCTAAGCTGTGAATAGCAAGGAAGACCCCATGCTAATAAAATTGACGCTTTTGAAAGAGAATCACTTAGCACGCTTTGCCCGGCTCATCCACTTCTTGATAGGAAAAACAGATAGCTTGGGCCTCCCCTCTTTCTGGGGCAATTCTGATGACGTTTCTTTCTCTGCACAATTTTCTTTCTCTGAGTATGGTAGTAGTTCAAAAGCACCACGGGAGAAACCTCTGGCAATCTGAATGTAATGTATTTAAAGATGTTAGCTACCTCAGAAACTCAGAGTATAAATATAAATGAACCATACTAAGAACACATACGAGGCGGCACTAGCAGAAGATTGTACCTTCAACAAAATCCACACTTTAAGGGAGCTACTCAGGAGTCCTAGTTTTGTCTTCTTTCCTGACGTCAAATACGTGCACATCTCATGATCCACTCTAAGCACAAATCTTGGCCATGATTTTGGTTTCTCAGGGTCTGATTTTCGTCGTGAGGTAGCCTGGTTCATTGAACGAGATTAACAGAAGTGAGCCTAGTTCAACTAGTTAGGGTGGGAGATGCGGTTATGCATCATATAAATCCTGTTTGCATTAAATCAGTAGTTGATACTGTTGCTAACACACAAGAAAAATAAAAATGTAATTAGTCTTTAGGACTTACAAGACGTCGACATATTTCACGTTCGATCTTTGAAAAGGATGTGTCAAGAGCTTCCACACGACCAGTACCATGGCAGCATGTACATGGCTCACTGATCATGAAAGTAACACTTGGTCGGACCTGCAAACAACAATAAGTCATTTTAACACTACCATCATAAAATCAACTATCGTGGGATGAGCCAATAATAAATCAAAGACAGTCCCTAAACTTGTTTAGGGCGCCAGCTAGGCCCCTAAATTATTATTTTTGACATCTGAGTCCCTTGTTAGTATCATATGCATTTAATGAATGCCACGTAGGGATGAAAATGGGACAGGTATTTCCAATACCCATCCGTCCCGAAATGGTTAAAACCCTATATGGATAGTTCATATCCGAATTTGAACTTTTGATTAGTATCCGTATCGTATCCGAATCCGAATACTCAAAATCGGATTTCTGATATGTATATGAGATAGATATCAATATCTGACATATCCTACATGATCTGTATCTGGTTCCGAATTCCGAGAAAAAATATGGGATAGAATACAAGATCATTGTATCCGATCCGGTTTCATCCCTAGTGCCACATAACAGTATTTGATTATGTGGCATGCCAATTAAGAAGAAAGAAGTAAGCAGCTTGGGCACTGAGAACCAAGTTTTGAAAAGTGCACACTTGTTCTGGGCCTTAAACTTGGTTGTGCCATCTGACCTCTTCCCTAGAGAGAATCTTGCAGGGCTTAGTTATACCAACAATGGACACTATTTAGCTGAGGAAAATTAATGTGATAGGAAAATTAATGCACATATCGCATGTGATACAAAAAGAAATCCATGAACATGGCATTGTGTGACTTATGAAGCTGGTGAACATACCCTTTTTCTAGTTATTTCCATCAAACCTAGCTTTGATAGTTCTGAAACACCAACTGTCGATCGATCCTTTTCTACTGCTTTCTTCATTTCTTCATATACTAGCCTTTTGTTTGCTGGAAGAAAATGTGGCATCAGTGACAATGAGGAAGGAGAAGCAATAAAAAAAGTTTGCATCATTATCATTTTCTATTAGTGGTGCTAAGAGCATATCCAAGGGCCTCTCCAAATCAGTTTTGCATTTGGTAATTTGCAAAAAACCACAAAAAGGGGGCTCCAATGGTTTTGCAAATGAGTTTTGCATTTGTGCAAACTTTGCAAATCTTCCTCCCAACTTGGCATTTATGCAGAGGACTCTGGGTTTGGCAAAATAGAGTATGCCAAGTCAGTTTTGCAAAGGCCCTTGGAATAGGCATCTTTTTAGGCTTTGCATTTTGTTTTGAGACTTTGCAAATAACCTCAAATGCAAAACTGATTTGGAGAGGCCCTTGGAGATGCTCTAACTAAGACATGTTGCCTTTTGGAGTTAAAGCACCAGTCTTAAACATCCCAATTACATTCATGCCAAACTATCCCTTGATTGATGCAAAGAAAAATTATGGAATGTACCAGATATTCCAATAGGGAACATACTGAACGAAAATTGATCAAAATTCACTCAGCTCAATTAAATATTACAGGCAAGTAATATCTAAACACTTTTAACCCATAAGTAGTTCGTTCACTTCATAAAGAGAGCGCAGCTACTGCTACAACTCTTAGGGTGCTACAATGTCACCCCGTGAAGAGTTATGTCAATGTCGTCAAATTTTTTACCCTTTCATGACCACTATATATGCTATCATATATGAAATCTTACTGTTTTTTTCCTCAAATACACAGGAGTGCTACGTATCATTGCATTAAGAAGAAAAAAAGAGAATAAAAAACTCTTATACAATGAATGACTGAATGAAGCAAGGTTTAAACATAAAGAAAGAGTATAGTTTGTACGGTCCAAGCCCATGAAAACTGCAAACACATGTATCAATAAAAATTCCCATGAAGTATAAAACCAGTCCCTCCATCCTAAAATAAATCAATTCCTATAATCATCCTAGGAAAGGGTAACCACATCTATGACACAAATAAGTAACACTAATTTGGTGACCTTTTCTATGAATATGGTCAAAATAAAATAGTTTGACTTAGGACAACTCTATAAGTTGATTTAATTTGGGACAGAGGTAGTACATTGTAGCAAAGAGGACTGTAGTGTATAGGTACCAGAATCCTTTATACTTTTAAGAGATATTATTAGGAGATTGGCACCAAAAGCACACATGGAGAAACTTGAACATTCAGTTTTGTGACATCAGTTATCAGATTGTATCTGAAATCATACTCACAATCATCTGACATATCGATAAAATCCACAATTATAATGCCACCAATATCCCTCAAGCGCAGCTCACGGGCAATCTGCATTCAGAATTTTTTTCATGGTTATTCGTAATTTTTAATGAACTTCAAATTTACAAAATATTTCCTGCTTCAACTATAGTGTCACCCTATGCAGAAGATGTAACGAATCTCTTAAAAATATGACAGCAAGAATTCAACATGTTCCCTTAGAAATATGACAGCAGGTTATTTCCTGCTTCAACTCACGGCCGGTCAAGGTTACGATCAGTGGCATCCCGGCACATGCTTGGGAGCTTAGACTCCTGAGCAGCTGCTAGATGAATTTTGTCTGATTCGAGGAATTCTTCCTGATACGATCAACCCGTGGGATAATTTCCGTCTCATGGCCTGGTGCATGGAGCCAGACCTTATCCCAGCGTCCCTGGACCTGCTGATTCAAGAGCCGACACCAGCGTTCGTCGAGGGCCCGCCAGTGTTGCGTGCTTTGTACTACACTACTACCCCGTCAGCATAATGACTTCTGCCTCCCCGACACCGGCAGAGGATCCTGCCCCGTCCCCTCCTCCGGCCAGTGGTGCTCAGGGCAACGGTAATCAGTGGCATCAGCGTACCCCGTCCACTGGTTCACGTCCTGGACTGGCTTCCAATGGAGGCGACGATCAGGCGTCTTCACCCTGGAGGGGACCCTCGAGCTGTGCATGGGCATGCGACCCTGGGGCATCCTCGTGTTGGGTCCGGTGTGACGTATTCAATTCATTTGGCACGAGTAGGCTGCTTGGGATGCGGATGCATCGCCATGGCCGGGCGACTCCTCGTTGGTCGAGAACTGCATTGAAGCCCAGGTCATTAAGGAAACAGGCATTCATGCCTCTGTTGAAGTGCTGGCTAGCCCAGCCCATGATTCATCTCTTGCTGCGATGGTGGGCCAATACGACACAGGTTCTCATGTGGATCCCCTCATTGCTGAAGTTCGTTTGCTTCTGAAAGATCACGATGCGTCTCCTGACCTCCTCGGCTACCTGTTGTTCCTGCCGTGGATGGATCGTTTCAAGACTGCTCACGGCCCCCATTGAGCTCCATGGTAGGTGATGCTACTACTGTTGCAGCTCTGGGTGACCTGCAGCCCATCGGGCCAGACACTCGATTTCCCAGCATTCATGCCTCTGTAGAAGACCTGGCCTGCCCAGCCCACAATTCATCCCTTGCTGCTGCCGCAGGTCAGGTGGATCCTTTGTCTGCTGAAGTTTGTTTGCTTCTGGAAGATACTTCTACAGCTACAAACCAACCCTAGATCTTCCTTGCATATGTACATGCACTCCATGGCCCATAATCAATCTACAGTCTTACCATGCAATTCCATTGCGTTCAGTGTGGATGCCAGCTTAATTTAGTAAGGTTGTAATGAATATAGAGGTACATCAACAGTTCATAAGAGTAAACAATTTGTAATTCATGAGTGAACTATGCCATGCATTTCTTATGAGATAGATGAGCTCAGAAAAAAGGTGACAAAAAATGAAAACCAAGTGAAAAATGGTTAAGGTGAATTATCCTTGAAAAGGAAAATTTGAAAACAATGCAAATCAAGCTACTTCCCAGTAAATTTCAAGATAAATCACATACTTGCTTTGCAGCTTCAAGATTGACTTCTAAAATAGCCTTCTCCTGTGATGTTCCCTGACCAAACATACTGTGACCACCATTCACATCGATTGACACCAGAGCTTCAGTCTGTTCTATGACCAGAGAACCCCCATTGCATAGTGGTACCCTGCCACAAGGGTAAAAAACACAATATTACACAAACTACTTTACAGCTTACAACAGCTTAGAGGTCAACACATAAACTTAAATTAAAAGTGAATTTTGAACTTTAAGCAGCTCAGCTCAATTAGATATCTTGTTTCAGAGCAACAAAACAGAACTGTGTTCCGTAGTGACAAACATCTGGTTCACACTGATTTTACCAAGATGATATATAAAGGTCTCACAAACCAGAGGTGGATCTCGGATTTGTAGGTGCACTTTGAGTGAATGTCATTGTGGAATTCCTTGAACTATGGACATTCTGTCTAATGTGGAACTACAGCCAGGTGTTGACGATTCTCATATTTGGTAACTCAACTCAAGTGAGTACATGGCAAAGTCAGCTTATAGGGGTTCTTCCAGGGATCAGTGAGATTGTTTTCTTGGGAGAGGATCTGGAAGACTTGGGCACCGGGCAAGTGTTGCTTCTTTATGTGGATTGTCACACACAACAGGTGCTGGACAGAAGATAGGCTAGCAAGGGGGGTCTTCATCATCCCTCTTGTTGCCTTCATTATAAATCATCTTTTGGAGGACTGTGTTTTTGCACGAGATTTTTGGTTTGGCATGCTGCAGAAAGTTGGCATGCAAAACCTCTCATCCCAGCTTGGTGAAACATCCTTTGAGGGCTGGAGGGACAGGGCCAGCAAGGCTGTTGATGGATCGGCAAGAAAAAGCCTGAACTCTATCGTCATTTTAGGAGCTTGGACACTAGCACCAAAGAAATCGCTGAGCGTTCGATGGAGTTTCACCAAATCTAAATAGATTTTTATCCCTTCCCTGCCATGAGTTGAGGTTGTAGGGGACAGCAGGTGCCAGGGGTATGTCTTACATGGCGCTGACTAGCCTGCTGCCCCAATGAATGAGTCCTAGGTCAGGGCTGTGGGGTTCTATAGATGAAACCCGACAAGAGTATGAAATATTGGGTTAAAAAAGCAATAGTAGCCATTAGTGAAAGTAAGTTCTATGAGCCTATAGTGTCATACCTGTCTATTGTATATTAAAATATTGCAAACTGATTTTTTTTATATGGAATAATGTGTGGATGAAGTTATCCTTCAGCTTCACAGGTTCAACCACAACCTCAGATCTTCAATTTAATTATGCCTAAGCTCGATTAACTTGCTCATGTGCACTTTTTCTCTCACTCTTGGCTGCCTGTTGCATGCCATTTTTTCTACTTTTCACCAATACAGGTTGTCTTGCATTTCGTAACTCCTTTATTCTCTGTTAAATTCTCTTTTAATAAAATGCTCAGTAGGGTCCCCCCCCTACTCTATTTCCCCTCAGAAAAATTGTCCTTATTGTTTCACTAATCTTGATTTTGGCTTGTTTCACTAATCTTGATTTTGGCTCGCACAAAAAAAAGTCTAACTAATTGCACTTCAGAACTCGCATATCTTAGTGAAGTCACAAACCAACTCAATAATTCCATCAACAGATGCTTTTCCCCACTGAGAAGGTGCTTGTGCTACTGCTCAGTATATTTCAACACCAATGAGTAAAAATTAAGCCCACAAAATTGACAACCCTGTGTCATTGATTTTGGACACTACCCCAAATCCACATATGTTTTCCAAGGCTCTAATTGTTCAATCCACATCCTATAGTAGTAGACGTGCTAGTAATCATCAGGCCAAGATATATTTCTATTTGTCTGATAGCTTTTTTCATGATGTTAACTGAAAATGTACTTGGTAAATCTTATTCTGCTAATCCCATACTGGCTTGCTCTACGCAGCCATGTTACTGCACATGCTATCCAACTGATTCTATATATGAAACGGGTGGTTTTTACTGGAAGTGGGTTTTTTTTCCTGTAAGTGGGTGGTTTTCTGCCACCAAAATTATGATGTGGCCTAAGACCAACTGCAATTCCCTCTCTTCTATCTTTTCTTTTTGCCACTTTTTTTTCTTCATTCACACAGAAGCAAATCGGCTGGCCATGGAAAGAGAGAAGAGAGAAAAGGACACGCTGCCCCAGGACATCATGGCGTTGGCAAAAAAAGGAAAAGGAAAACCGGCAACGAAGGAAAAACTCCTGCCACATCACTCCAAAACCAACAAAAAGAGTTCAGAGATCAAAATCAAACAGTATAGATAATTAGGGTGCAAGATTAAAACAAGGGTTGAGGAACAGAAATGGATTTATTCCTTATTCTAATATCAAAATCATCTTAAAGCATTTCTTGTAATAGATCTACCAAACAAAGTAGAAGGTACAGTAACTTTAAGTTTTGTTCTACAGATGCACTACTTAAAAAGAATTACAGCACACAAAATGATGAGTTAAACTACCATAAAAATGATTACTAATGAAAAGAATTCCACCAACAGGAACTATGAAATAATATAGAAACAATGAAATAGCACCTTTTGCAAAGGATGCTGTCTATCTCCTTCTCGATGTTATATACATCAAATATAGGTTTTCTTTTCTCATAAAGCTCAACTCGGCTGCAGAGCTCAGGTGCAACTTCTTGAAGATAGCTTGTAACCTAAACACAAACAGGAAAATTATATGCTTCACAAGATTTAAGAAATAATTTTGCATAAGGATTAATGATGAACAGTGCAAAGAAACCAACAGGGTACGCCAAGATATTCTACAATTCGTAGTCCTTCTTTATACTAACTGCTATGTTTCAAAAATGTCGCCTAGGCATCCAGGCAGACAGCAAGAAAACAGCTGCGCGTTATTGTACTAACGCGCGACGGAGCAAGAGTATGCACGTGTACGGGAGCGCAACGACTTTCGCACTCATCCCTTGCTTCAAAATTAAAGGATTTAGCCCTCTGTTTGCTGGTCGCCAAAGACGAGAGCTTCGCCTTTGGAAGCACCAGTAGCATAGGGCGACCGGGCCAGCCGAGACTCTCTGAATTAGTTGACGGCTTTGATGACTCGACGGTGAATATTAAGGAAAGGAGAGTGAGGGGAAGAGGGGGCAGCCCTCGGCCCGATCATCCTAGGCTATAAGGCATGTTAGATGGACTGATTGGGCACCCCTGCAGCATGCACGGCATGCGTGCTTCTATGTTCATTGCATTGCCTGATTGATTTGCTCCCTACTGCAACAACTAGGCTGATTAGGAAGTTTGTATTCTATGTAATTCTATGTATATCACATTAGATTGTTGCCTATGCCTTGTATGCAGCCACTGGCGCCCATTCCGAAGACTTTCCGCAGCACCCTTGCTGATCCCAAATGGCAGGCTGCTATGGAGGAAGAACATTCTCTTAGGCAAGTGGGTCTTCTAGCACGCTACTGCCTTATTGGACTGTGGGGTTCTTTGTGGCTTTACCCAATGGCCCGGTGTTGACTACGGCGAGACATTCAGTCCGGTGGTAAAGCCGACGACAGTTCACACTGTTCTGACCTTAGCTTTGCCCCGCCATTGGCCTATTCATCAGCTCGATGTCAAGAACATCTTTGTGCACGGGATGCTGTCCAAGACGGTCTACTACTCAAAGGCTTCGAGGTATGAGGACCCAACTCACCCGGAATTAAGCCCTTAACATATCACTCTTAAGGTTCAAAACCAGCGCCACGGGCCTGGAACAGCCGCTTTGCTGCTCAGTGCTCACCTCCTCACCCTAGGGTTCCTTGAGGCCAAGTCTGATATGTCGCTGTTCATTTACCATCATGGTGCTGACATGGTGTATCTGCTCTTGTATGTGGATGACAAAGTGCTCACAGTATCCTCACTCCTTGCTGGCACACTGGAGGGTGATTGAGGCCCTTCAGCTTGAGTTCTCTACGAAGGATCTCAGCGCTCTTCATCACTTCCTCATGCTGCACATTCAGCAGCATGGCGACGGGCTCTTCCTTTCTCAGCAATAGCAAATGATAGACATTCTTCATAATGTTGGCATGGCAGAGTGTGTTAGACAAATAAATGGAATTGGGCTGGCCATGCAGGCCTAGCCCAGCCAGTCCCCCAAGTAGATATGTTGACTTGGACTAAGTCTGGCACACCTGTAGATTGAGTTGTATTCAGAAAAGATATTGGAGGATAGTTACATATACATGTACCTAGTACTCAAGATAATTAATCTAATATTCCTGCATATTCTCCCACCTTACATGGTAACAAGAGACTAGATCGATCTGATCCTCTCCCTCAGCTACCTTTCCTGCTGCCGTTGATGCCTAGGTGAACCATTGGCCACCGCCACAAAGACACGTGCTGACGTGCTTGCTTAGGCCAACGCCGCCGAATGCAATTCTGCTCTTGCTGCCACAGAACGTAACACCACTGAGGTTCACGTGCACAATGCCCTCGTCCATGCAGCCCTTGCCCTCCTGTTGCACCACACTGGTTCAGTCACTAGGAGTCCCCACCGTCGCCCGATGTTTAAGCGGCTCTTCTTCTTCACGAGGCTACTGTCGTGACCAACCTCCACACTCAAGCTCTCTGTTCAGAACATCCGCACTCTTGTGCCGATAGTCTTGACCTCTCCCTGAGCAATTATAAGTGGCGTGGCCAATTCCTCGCCACCCTCGGCAAGTTTGCCCTCTCCGACCACATCCTCGCTGACAACCCTGACGCCACCCTTATCGATTGGATGCCCATGGACTACATCACTCTCTCTTAGCTCTATGGCAAGATCTCCACTGATGAGAACCAGTTCGTTGGTAATCGTGACAACAGGGTACTCTATCTGACTGCTTACTACTGCAATCTCAAGGGCATGGGCATGGTTGACACCATTGCCAACCTCAACGAACGCATCTAGGACTGTGCTCTTGTTCTCAACCTCATCCACAGCTTGAACGAGAAGTACACTGCCATCGGACTGTATCTCTAGAGCACTCAGCCGTTTCCCTCCTTCCTCGACACTCCTCGCCTCGTCAACCTTCATTGCCACCACTAGTGGCCAACATAAGCCGCCCACCAGTGCCTTCGGCGGCTCTTCCAATTGCGGTTGTGTCCAACAGCAGCATCCTACCTCAAGCACAAGGGTGCTCCTTTGAATACCTGCGACGGCCGCGCAATCAACACTATCAGCAGCGCCCCACTGGCCAGAATAGCCAGCCCTAGCCTGGCAACCATGGCACTCCTCCTCTGGGTCCTGGCAGCTCTCCCACTGGCCCTCTTGGTGCGGGTCCATTCAGATGTCACCCGGTCTCAGGCCTCCTATGGCACGCCTTCCTACCTGTCGACTGCCTGGCCCAGCACTACCTCCTACTTCACCACAGCAACAGGCTCTTCAGGCGCAACAAACCTTCTGTGGCAGGGCTCGACAGTGGTCTCCCTTGACCATCCTCAACCCAACGATTGGACAACCCTACTCGGATCAGCAAGTTCTCTCCGCCAAATTCAATACGATGTTCTTGATGCCTCCCCAGCAGACCAAGTGGTACTTCGACACAGGTGCTACCTCTCACATGACTTCCGACAGTGGTATCCCTATCCTTTTCCATACTTCCTCCCCATATAGTTTCCTATTCCTTCATCTATTGTTGTCAATAATGGGTCTTTACTCACTGTTAACTCTACTTGCACCATTGCACTCCGATTCCTTGCATCTTAATGTTCTAGTTGCACCTAGCCTTATTAAGAACCTTATCTCTGTGCACCACTTTACTTCTGACAACAATTGCTTTGCTGAATTGACCCTGCTGGTATAGCTCTGGGCCACTCTACCCTTTCTTCCTCCCTGACGCCAGCACCCTTCATGTCACTTTGACCGCCTCCCTTTGGCATTGCCGCCTTGGCTATCCTGGTCATGAAAAGCTAGTTAGCTCTTATGTGTTACTGTATGTAATAAGAACACCATCACCTCTTTGTGTCATGCTTTGTTAGCTTGGTCGTCATGTTTGTGTTCCTTTTCATGTGTCAGTATCTCGTGCCACGCATAATTTTTATCTTATAAATTGTGATCTGCGGACATCACTTGTCATTAGCGTCTCTGGCTACAAGTATTATTTGGTCATTCTTGATGAGACTATTTATCAAAGTTTCCTTTGCGCCTCAATTCTCACAACTTCTCAACTCTTTCTAACTTTTTCTCATTTGCATCTACTTAGTATGGCACAGGAGTCCTGCAGAGTGTTGCTGATCCGACAGAATAACAGAGTCTTGCAGAGTGACACTCTATGGCGACACATGTGGACGCTCGTTCCAAGCTTGTCGCCGCTAATGGCGCACCAATCGCTGACACCAGTCTTGCGGGTGCACTTCAGTATCTGACGCTCACTCGTCCAGATTTGGCATACGCTGTTCAGCCTCGCATGAGCCTCACCTTGCGCTGGTCAAGCGCATCCTCCGCTGCGTCAATGGCACCCTCAACACTAGTCTCCACATTGGCTAGTCATGTCCAGAGCGTACTCTGATGCAGACTGGCAGGTTGTCCAAATTCCCGACGCTCCACACTGCATTTTCCTTGGTGATAAATTGGTCTCCTAATCCTCCAAACGGCAGTCCACTAAGTCTCATTCTAGTGAGGAGGCCAAGTACCGTGCTATCGCCCACGCCATTGCCGAGTGTTGTTGGCTTCACCAACTGCTGCAGGAGCTTCACCACGACAGTCGTCTACTGTGACAATGTCAATGTTATTTATATGACCGGCAAACATGTTCACCATCATCGCACAACGTTTACACGATGCAACCAAACAGCACCCTTGTTGCGTGAGATGCTTATGGAGCTTCACACCCCTTTTCAGTGAACTGCTTTGGTCTATTGTGGTTAGGTGAGTGTTGTCTACCTCTCCAGCAACCTCGTTCATCATCGGCGGACTAAATCTGTGGAGATAGATCTACACTTTATTCGTGAGCGTGCACTCTTGGTCATATTCATGTTTTGCATGTCCCTACTACATCGCAATTCACAGATATCTTCACCAAGGGCCTCCCTACATCCGTCTTCACAAAGTTTTGGACTAGTCTCAAGTTCGACTTCCTCCCGCTCTGACTACACGAGGGTGTTAGATGGATTGATTGGGCACCCCTAGTAGTGCTCATCTGGCACGATAAATTGTCTGGTCTACTACATAAGCATGCAGAACATGCAGCTTCTATGCTTGCCTGAATGATTTGCTCCCTACAGGAATAACTAAGCTGATTAGGAAAAAATTGTGTTCAATGTATATCACATTAGATTGTGGCCTTGTCAGTAGCCTCTACAATCATGCCAATGCCACGATGCGTATATGTACCACATCCTCACGAATGCAAATCATTCACTTGTCACGGTGCTCTCCTTGAAGTATCTCACGCTTGCCTTCGGGTTGGGTTGCTTAGTCAAACATGACTGAGATTTGAACTACACAGTCGATTGCCCATAACAGCATGTTTTATAACACTTTGCTACAATGTAAGGAAGAAAATCTACAGAACCAATATTGAAGACAAGAAAGACAACCAGGTTTATACATTATAATAATATTTTAGCATGTCATTCACAGTGACGTATAATTAGTTAATGTATAAACAATAAATCAATGAGTCACATATCTGTTTTGTTGAAAATAGTGATTTTTTTTTTACGAACTCCAAGAAAAAGTTCCTCGTCATTCAAGATACGGTTTTAAAAAGTTAAGGAAGACACCTAGCAAAGCATGGTCGTTGTTTTATTGTTTATACATTAACTAATCAGAATCAGTTTAGATGGAACAGTATGGCATTTAAATATTAAATTGCAGAACTAAATTAATATCAGATATATTAATATCAGATATAGACCTGTTCATGTGCAAAAAAAACCATCAAATAGATTTGTTTCTAGAGTTATACTGTTTAGGATTCCTAATACCAACTCAGGCATGCATGTCAAGAGAAATTATGCAAATAAATATTTCTTCATGAGTTTAGATAACCTAAGTGTTTGCTGCTGTGAAGTTACTTACCTCATGATATGTTCGAGGAGAATCCACAACCAGTCTCTTGACCTAAATGCAGAATAGAGTTTAAAAAAAGATTGGTTAGGTTAAATATCAAACTAATGTGAGTAGATTGCAACATGAAGTGATTCACCTTTTCATTAAAATCATCTTGAACAACAGATAAAGTTTGACCCTTTGCTCTGTGCAACATTACAGGAACAGCACCTTCCACACCCTCCTCAGCAGCCAAGGCAGCAGATTGAGCATGCTCAGTTATTCCTTTCCAGGTAGATAGCAAGCCATCAAGGTCCTTCTGCAGTTCCTCCCAGGAATGACCAGCTGCAACTGTACGAGCCGTCAAAGTAAATCCAGGAGGTCGCAGTAATTTCGTGATGCCCTTTAACCTGGTGCGCTCTATTCCGGTAATCTTTTTGGATACCCCAACTTTGTTGCCACGGGAAACCAATATCTGCAAACTCAAAAGGTATACCGCTGAAGTTAATCCTAAAATTTCTTGCAAGTAGTGTGGATTTATTTTAATTTGAGGAACAAGATGAAATGTAAAAAGAACAATACTTGATCTATTGTTAGCTACCTGAAAAAAGTTATGTACATTATAATATTATTTTAGCATGTCATCATGATGCATAATTAGTTAATGTATAAACAATAAATCAATGAATCACATATCTGTTTTGTTGAAAATAGTGTTTTTTTTTACGAACTCCAAGAAAAAGTTCCTTATCATTCAAGATACGGTGTTCAAAAGTTAAGGAAGACACCTAACAAAGCATTGTGGTTTTCAAAAGGCCTTTAACTGCTTATTACTAGCTTTGTTGTTTTGTAGTTTTTCTATTGCTCAAGTTGTAGTGATGATGGTCCCTATTTGCCATAGTCACAACAAGACATATGTGGTTGAAATTTTGCTTTAGTCACAACCATCATGCAAGATCTGTTTTGAACTCTCTATGATTGATAAGGCAGAGCTCTTGTCATTTCCTTCAAAAGGAAGATTCTACTACAATACTTATCAATTAGCACAGTACTTTATATTTCACTGTGTCATTTGACAACATCATGTCAAGATCACAATTGGAAAACAATGCCTACACACCCCATGTGGGAATCAGCTACATTAGTCAATATATAAACATTATTTTCAGAAATATTTCTTTGTACCACATGCATATTTCAATGGCGTATTCTAAAAGGTTGCAAAGCACACTAACTTTAATTATGGAAGAGCACCAAGGGTAGCCCCATGATCATACATACATACCCAAAATCGACTTCGCAGGCATGGAAATGGACTAAGTGTTGGACCTTTCGTACCCAATCCTTCCTTGATAACTTGAACCATAACTTTTGTGCCCTTACGAACTTGAGACCACCTGCTTCCATTTGTGTCATCATTAGATTCTCTTAAAGCATGTTGAATTGAAGATAAAGTCTTAAGATCATTGGAAATTTCTGATTGATCTCCTTGCAGTATGTCCTCACTATATTCATCTTCCATGTGATCATTTTCTTCATCCTTGTCTTCGTCATAAACAGAAATGCTGTCAAATTCATCACCATCGACATTGTTTATCTTAGCATCAGATGCTAGCACCACAGCTTCTTCATTATCTGTAATATTCTCAACTGGAAATGATGAACCATCATGAGTTTCTTCATTTTCAAACTCGTCATCACTCATATCATCATCGTTTTCATAAGTTGGAAGGTTCTCTTCATTACAATAAGAATCATCAATAGGATCTGTTCCTCGGTTCTTAAAAACTTGAGGATACACAAAAGGATCTCGGTTTTGCTTTATGCTCATAAGTGAAGGCCTTGAAATTCCAATATCTACAAATGCTCCTCCCATATGAGGAACGAGCTTTGTTACTACACCTAAATAAATACTATCACACTGTACATTGTTCTTGATGGGTTCCAGCAAGAGTTCAACTAGTTTTCCATCTTCTAATACTGCAATTCTCTGAATAGTGCAGACAGAGGAGTTCATAAGTATAACTCTTGATGAAGGTTCACCACCACTCGGCTTACTCTCATCCAAAGGTGTTGGAGGTTTTTCTATTTTCCTTAATTTTCCGATAATATCCCTTGCTTCTGTTTTTCCATTAGCATGGACTATAGTTTCATTTAGTTCAAACATAGATTGAAATAACCATGGCTCTTCAACAGGCTGATCCTGTTGATGCATGTTTTTACTAACTCCACTCAAAGTGTGCTTATAATTTACAAACTTCTTTTGCCCTTTCTTATCTTTGACTTTTGCAACTGGTTTCTTTGCAGCCACAATTGATTCAAGAATCCATGGCTCCTCTACGATTTGAGACCTTCCATGTTGACTTATATAACTGGCATTTGGTATTTCAGTTACAGAGTTGTGCATGATGCTAGATTGATTATCCAACAGTTTTGCATGTAAAGGTGTGCCATTCCCAAGCTTGAATATAATATGATCACCTACAAATTCACTGGAAATATTTAAGTGTTCAGAACCGCTAAATAGACAATTAACTATTACTTTCTAGAAGATGTGGTAATGTAACATTACCTACAGATAAACCTTGATTTGATGTATCCCTGGCAGAGTGATCTTTCACAATGCTCTGATTATTTCCACCATCAAAAAGTTCACCCCCAAGAGAACCAGCTTCCATCAGCCATGATCCCCATGAAGGAGTAGGAAGACCTGCTAGACTGGCTTTCATCCATAGGTCCTTCACAACAATGACCTGCTTTTTCTGGCCAACTGAAGGTATTGATAAGGAGTATACCGGACCTGGCCTCCATATAATATCAGAAGAGGAACCCATTTCTTCTCGAACAAAATAATTATATTTGAAATGCACTCCATATGGTACCTGAAAGAATAAAGAATGTGATGCTCCAAAAGTAAAAGAAGATATAAGAGCTCCAAAAACAGTTAAATCAACATGGCATTCATCAAACTCACCAAATATTTGTAGAATTTACTTTATCTGTCCTTGATAAATGAATGTTTCCTTATTGAACTATTTTGTTTCTACAAGTAGTGAGTGAATTGTTTCCATGAGTAGCTAGTGAACATGTCATTTGTTAAACGAAGAAGGAAAATATTGGGTGCAAACTACCCTCTTGGTGCAATCGTGAAAACCCTTCTAAAAAACATACTTAGAGATTTCCAAAAATTACGAAACGATGCACATCCATAGTTCATTCATTGACGTACATTGTAGCAAAAGTTGGGAAACAAAACTCAATTCCCAGGAATTTTGTCTTCTAGTGCAAATACATATGAAATTTGTCATTTTTGTATGAATTTTTACACAATAATTCTGCCTCCCGACTTTTTCTACAACGTACATCTATGGATGAACTATGAATGTGCATCGTTTAGTAATTTTTGGAAACCTCTAAGTACGGTTTTGGAATGGTTTTCATGATTGCACTAAGAGGGTGGTTTGCACCCAATATTTTCCCAAAGAAGAATACAGTAACACGGTTTGTCTTATGTGCTAACCAGCACCAGTTGGATATTAAAAAAAACTGATAAAGCTCCTAATTTCTGTCTGAGGTGTTATGAATAAGGGAGATTGAATTGGATGATAGTATTGAAGCCCAAAGGGACTATACATAGAGTGCATGAGACACACAGGAGGGAAACGGTAGAATTGGGAAAAACACCTCACACCCCTTGGGCTGGATGGCTTTCATATATTAATATATATAGTAACAAGTTACTTCAGTTATAAGTAAGCTACGTACAATTAAACACCTAGATATATACATATCTAACATCCCCCCTCCCTGCGCAATCGTCGCAGGAGGCTCACAGACACAAACACCGGTACAAGCAGGCCTTTAGTCATGATATCCGCAAACAGAGGATGGCACATGCTAAACACAAACTACACCAAGGGTGACCTTCTCGCGGACAAAGTGAGAAGTTGGTGCAACCAGCAGCACTCGGCGATGCCATGGGCGACGGCATGGTACTCTACTTCAGCACTAGAGCGAGAGAGGGTCTGACGCTTGGACGACCAAGAAACCAAGGTGTCGCCGAGGTAGATGCAGCAGCCTGACGTGGAGCGGCAGGAGTCAAGGCACCCTGCCAGTCCGCATCAGAGTATGCCGTGAAAGACTGGAGAGGACCGGTGCCTATGTGTAGACCAGTAGAAAGAGTGCCCTTAAAGTAGTGGAGAATGCATTTGACAAAGGATGTGTAGACTTGTAGAAAGAGTGCCCTTGACGTAGTGGAGAATGCATTTGACAAGGGCAAGGTGCGGCTCCCTGGGGTCGTGCATGAAGAGGCACACCTGCTAGACTGCATAGGCCAGATCGGGGCAGGTGAGAGTAAGGTCTTGTAGCGCCCTGGCGAGGCTACAATACTCGGACAGGTCGGCAACTGGGGCACCATCTATAGCGGAGAGCTTGGACTTAGAGTCCACAAGCTTTGTGGTAGGATGATACTCCACTCGGACATGCCTGCACATTAGAGAAGCTAAACAGCATACTGGTGCTGCGAGAGCAACAGCCTGGAGGATGCGATGCAGGAGGTCCGAGGAGGTCGTTGGGGCCATGTCATCGGCGTAGAGCAGCAAATAGGCACACTGTCTCGATTATAAATAAAGAGGCACATCGGTGGCGGAGAACGTGAAGTCAAGCTGGTGAAGATACATGGCAAACCACTAGTGCCACACACGGGAAGCTTGCTTCGAGCCATAGAGGGACTTCTGCAACAAACAATGATCAGGTGCAGAGGGGTCAACGAAAAACAGATATGATCAGGTGCAGAGGGGTCGACACAGCCATGAGGTTGCTGGCAATAGACGGACTCCTCAAGACTGCCATGGAGAAAGGCATTCTTGGCATCAAGTTGGTGGATCGGCCACCACGGACTCCTCAAGACTGCCATGGAGAAAGGCATTCTTGGCATCAAGTTGGTGGATCGGCCACCACTGCGAGGCAGTGATGCCAAGGACGACACGGATGAATGTCTCGTCGTAGTCCACGTTGTGCTAATGGGAGTAACCACGAACGACCCAGCAAGCCTTATGGCTGGCAAGCGACCCGTCAGCGTAGTACTTATGCTTGTAGATACACTTGTCGGTGACGACATTGGCACGAGGTCGGGAAACAAGGCGCCAACTCTAGTGAAATCAATCAAGATTTGGAGAGGTCCTTGGTGATCTACCAGCTTCTAGTTATGCCCAAGTGAGGCAGTGATCAAGGATCCACCTCAACACGGATTAAGTTATCGGCAAGCAACCGAACCTCAGGATAACACTGCAATTACAATTCATATATTGTGCTTGTGTAATTTGTGTACCTCTAGCTCTCTAGCTTGTTCAATTGCTAGTTTAGTTTAGCTCTCTAGTGGCTAGTGTATATTAGTTGCTCTCTTTGTTAGATCGCTAGTTGCTAGGTGTCACCTCTAGTTGTGTGTTTGCTTAATTAGTTAACCTTGCAACTAGAATTGTATAGGGGGGCTTGCTTTGTCTTGACTAGGCTAGGCGAGTAGTGGCTAGTGGAATCGTCTCTTTTACTAATACACTTGCCTAGTGTTTGTCTTTGTATAAATTTTAGTTAGGCTATCCAACCCTCCCCTCTATACCTATCCATAGAGCGGCGCCTGAAACGGGGACCGTGCTTGTCGGGGCTGCAGGTGGGGACTCATGACAGCCCCACACGAATGAAGACCCCACCTCGGTGCAGAGAAGACTCGCAATGGCCCCACACACCAGAGCGGATGAAAACTGGCAGACGGCGAATCCCATGACAAGCGCGACGATGAAGGTGGGACAGGAAGTATGCGACGCACGAATCGGCGACTGGGCAGACTCCATGACAGCCATGTGTACGAACGGCGTTGGCCGTAGCAGGTGAAGATGCCTGGATTTGGATCTGCCTCATGCAAACATGCTAATGCTGAAGAGGACGAAGAATGATGGCTTTTTTTTCGCGATCGGGCCATTCACCATGGAAAACTAAAAAATAGTGTGTAGCTCTAAAAGGCTGCCTCATCTATCTTCCACTTCCAATGCCATAATCCCCTTCAAGCCATGTGATATGGCCTACCTATATGTGCCCCATGCTCCCGTTGTGACAGCAACTATGTAATTATTCATCTTCGAACCACTACAGCATACTTAACAAATTAAACTACCTAAAAGATCGTTGGTAAATGACACATCAACTAAAGATGAATTTTCTAAAATAATTGACTTAAAATGCTTCTCGAATATTGAAATATGATTTATCATCCACACAATATTATGCTTAATCAATAAATGGTATGCTCAGCAAATGATACTGTTAAAAGAAGATTTACCTTTATTTCAGCTGTCCATATATTATTGCTTTCAACAGAAGGAGCCAACTGAACAGCCATGTTGGATTCCCAGCAGCCCAGGGTAACTGGGTCTCCTGTTATGAATATTAAGCACCCATCTTGTACATCTGCTTTCAGGTTCCATGATATTGTACAGAATCCTTTACAGGTTATGGCTAAATCATCTGTTAGAAAATGAACATGAAACACTGTTCAGTATCAAAAATGTAGCACAATAGTAAGCCCGGCAAGGCTGGAAGTCTCTGTAAATTAAACTCGCTTCTCTTAATTAAAATGATATGCAGAGCTCCTGCGTATTCAAGGAAAAAACATGAAACACTGTAAACGTCCAACCCTTAAGTTGTACACTGATAGCCTAAACATTTTAGTTGCACATTCCATTGAACTTAATAAATCAAAGTATATTTCAATTTTAGACGGAGGAGCGGATAACCTGACCGGATGACGCAGAGCGGACGAGGACAACGCCGATCAGGCCCGTGTCCAGGCCTATCCCGGCACGAGACGAGCGTGGCGTGGCGCTGCTGCTGTGGTTGGCCAGGGCAGCGGTGCGCAGCGCAGAGACTCGACCCAGGCGTGGCAGCAGCGGCCTGCAGCCAGCTCGCCCGACCTAGCGGCAGTGGCGCCAGCCAGCTGGCCGGCCGCGGCGCGGCGGCGCCGGCCTGCCTGCCCGGCCAGGGCGGCAGCTCGGCGGCCAGCCTGCCCGACTGGGGCGGCGGCGGCTCGCCCTTCCTGGCGCAGCAGGGAGAGGAAAAGAGGGGAGGGGCGACTGTGTTCTGGGAGGAAGAGGAGGGGAAGCTGCAGGGCGCCGGCGTGCAGAGCAGGGAGCAGGGCATAGGTCCCCTGGTTGAAGCCGAGAGAAAGAGAGCTGCGTAGGCGGGGAGCGACGGGACGAGATAAGGTTCGCGCCGCGTGCGTTGAGTATTTAGGACTCAATTCGCACGCCTTGCAAGATTTAGGACTCAATTCGTCGATCTTTCAAAAAATAGGACTGAAGACGCAAATTTTTTCAAGATTTAGAATTTCAGCATTGTTCTCTTGTTTTCTCATTATCTTTAATCTTTTGACCTCTCCAGACCATCTGAAAAGACCAAATTACCCTTGCTTTCTCAAACAAGATCGATTCATGCATAATCTCTGGTTTCCGCCTGAAGTCTCACATACGGGTCTGAAGCCTCACGGACGGCTCTTGTCCGTGTTTTGGCGTCGCGACTCCGCACGGATGGGAGCGTCAGGGTTGCAGGAGTGGCAGCGTGTCTGTCTCGCTGGCTTGGGAGTGTCATCGAGAGACCATAACAAAAAAAAAGCCAAATAATGAGCCGGGGTTAGTTTAGTCATCTTAGGTGGTTCAGATAAGGTGAAAACATTTTATAAAAAGAAAAAGATGAGAAAATGGCCAAAATCCCTTATCTTGAAACAATTCGCAGTCTCAGTGTCATATTTTGAAAGGCATACAAATTGGATCCTAAATCTTGAAAGACGCACGAACTGAGTCCCAAATATTGAAATTTCTCGCGTGCGTTGGACTCATATTCAAGAAGTGGTTTCACAATTCACATATTTGACATCCAAATTGTTGGCTTCGCAAATATAACTCCTATATAAAACATGCATTTGCTTGATCTCATGACAGTTTTCATCTTTCAATCTATTTTCCTCCAATTTTTCATAAATTCAGCGTATGAAACGACACCAATGTCGTTGCCTTTATCTTTTCACGCACCGCTCGCGCACAACCAGTACGTTTCTAGCAAGTCGCAACACGCCCAGCGCCACGCGGGGGAGAGGTTGCGGCTAGCGCCCGGCCGTGTGAGCGAGTTCCCAAAAAAATTTGGATTCTTAGAATAATTAGATTTAAAAGATTTATCTCACGATTTACAGGTAAACTATGCAATTAATTTTTATTTTTATTTATATTTAATGCTTCATGCATATGCCGTAAAATTCAATATGGTGGAGAATCTTTAAAAAATATTTTTAGGTGAACTAAACAGTGCCTTAGGATGATGGCCTAGCCCCTAATCTTGTCAGCATAGCATCGACTAGCCTCTTCACTTAAGCTTATCCACTGAATCTATCAGTCATTCAGCAGTATTTTTTTCTTACAATAAACTAGTGAACAATACTTTTAATCATGGCTTATCAACCAAACAAACAACGCAATGCTTTGTGTCGCCAACCCCGCGCTCTAGGCTTCATGCGCACGCTCCTGGTCATCGACGCTGTCGTGGTCAACATGTTCTGCACTGACGCCCTCGATGTCACCGCCAAGCTCGACGTCCCTGCCTACTTCTTCACATCCCGTACGAGCAGAAAAGAAAAGAAAGAAAACAAAAAAAAGAAGGAAAAAATAAGAAAAAGAAGAAAAAAACTAACATATACCTGCTAACCGCTCTCGCGCGTCGTTCGATGATTTCCCAGGCATTGTTCTTGCGGAGATGTTAGGTCCAAACAATAATTCCCATCGCTGCCCTATAGGCCACACTCTCGTTGCAGGTGCTAAGGTTCACTGATTCTCTGGCACTTAGGGCCATAGCCCTAGCGCGCCAAAGCTTTAGCGAATCCTAACGCCCATGGCGGCTACCTTTTTTCCCTCCCCCTCTTGCTCGACGATAATGCTGAGCTTCGAGCTCCGGCCATGGCACCCTGCTCCACCTGATCCGACCACCTCCACCGCCACTAGGGCCCTAACTACCCGACCACCCCCACCCCCATCGCCTGGTCCGCCTACCTTTCCCCAATCGGACCCTTCTATACACGTCGGAGTTGGGAGAGAACTCGCCAGAGCTAGAGAAGAAAGAGAGGGAGAGCTTGCTAAAGTTTGGGAAGAAGACGACGGCCGCGGGCGAGGAAGAAGACAGCGAGCATGGCACGAATCACATGGCCTCCATCGCATCCCAATGTGAATCGGATGGCACAAAAATTGGGTGTGACTGTCTGTAAGTGCAATCAAGCCTATTGTGGGTTTTGGCGTTGATGACCACCTAATTAGGGAACTAATGAGTTTTGCTGAGATGACAAGCAGGGAATATAGCAAAGAGGTTGTTGAATACCATGGAGGATCCCCCATTTCTAAAGGATGGCTTTCCTAGCTCCAAAGGAGGTTTAATTCATTTTCGGTTTGAATTTGAGTATAGGAAAAGCCGTACTATATAGAGGGACTCCAAGGTTGTGGATCAAATTGTGAACCAAAGGCTCAAAAGCTCATCAACATCCTCAGACCCAAGCCTAGCCAGCATATCTTTCTCTCTACACTTTTGTGTTTTCAGGCTGGTTCAGGCAAGGGCGGCACTGCCGCCCTCTAAGGGCGGCACTGCCGCCCTACCCTGTGACAGTTGGAGAGCTGGGTATAAATACCCTTCCAGACCGTCTCAAACGGTAACCTGCTCTTCTTCCTTGCTTCCAACCGTTGCAAACAGACCAGAGCTCACCTCTCTCTCCCTCCATTGTTGCTCCTCAAGCCCCCCAAGCCAATCCTTGATTCCAACCATCAAAACTTGAGGGAAAAGGCAGCAAACTTCGATTGGAGAGCAGATCCATTGATTCCCAGTGTCAAAAAGAGCTTTTGGTTCACGTTTGGCCGGCAGCCTTGAGTTTGTTACTCTTGGAGCTTGCTCCTAGCCGGCTAGGCGTCGCCCTAGAGCTTGCCAACTTGTGTGGCAGCCAAGGGAAGGTTTGTAAGGTTACCCTTGCAGCTAATACATTCTTTACTCTTTGCAAGGGGTAAAATCCTTGCTTTGAGAACGAGGAGAAGGTAAGCCTGTGTGGCTAAGCCGGTCCTAGTGTGGGCACCTCAACAACGTGGAGTAGGCCAAGCCTTGTTGTGGCAACAGCTGAACCACGGTAAAAATCGTGTGTCTTGTGTGCTTTCACTTGTGTATGAGTTTGTGTTAGGATTTGAGGCCGATCTACTTGGTGGGGAGGCTCCAGCACATTCTAGCCACGTATCTGTGCTCTAACATCTTGCAGGAAGCTTGGAAATTTAGTCGATCTAAATTTCCCTGGGTAAACTTTGAATCAATTCAATTAAGCTTCTGTCTGTTTTTTGTTGAGGCCGTCAGTGCCGCCCTGGTAGGGCCTCACTGCCGCCCTTGCCTGTGTGACTGATAAACTTTGCTGAAAAAGTTTGAACAGGCCTATTCACCCCCCCTCTAGGCCACTTCCTGTACATCCAGAGATCCTACAAGTGGTATCAAAGCCGAGTTACTTCGTATACGCTTCACCGCGTGAAGTATGGAAGTTGTGGGAAGCTCGGGAGCGAAGGATAAGTCCATTCCAGCTGCACAAGCTGAGGATGTGCTGGTTGAGAGTGATAGCAGTGAGCTATCAGTCTCAACAGCTAGCAACTCCACCCTCAAGCCTGATGGTGGTATGACTACCGATCCCGAGAGAAGGCAAAGAAGGCAAGCAAGAAGAGAAGCTAAAGCAAAAAGAAAAGAAGATGAGAAGCTAGCTGCCAAGAAGAAGAGAAAAGAAGAAAGAAAAGCCAAAAGAGAAGAGCGAGCCAAAAGAAGGGCAACAAAGAAAGAAGAAGGGAAGAAGAAAGAAAAGGAGGTGTATGATGCATCATCAAGTGAGCTATCATCTAGTACGGATGATGGTGATGATGATGAATCATATAACCGCTCCAAGAAGGACAAGAAGGGCAAATCAACAAAGGAGGACAACAGCAACAAAAGGAAATACTCCGCTGTATCCTTTAACTATTCTTATTTGTCTAACCGAGACAAGAAGTGTCTTGTCAACGTGCCCGCTGGCAAGTTGCCCCATTTCGATGGGACCGACTTTGCCAAGTGGAAGCATTTGATGAGTCGCTATCTTGGAGCTCTTCACCCCGGTCTTTGGGATGTTGTTTGTGATGGATTTCAGGAACCTGCAGATCCAGAGAATCCAACAAATGAAGAAATGATTGCTGTCCACTTCAATAATCAAGCCACAAGCATTCTCCTTAGTGCTCTCAATGGAAATGAGTACAATCGAGTGATGAACGTGAATGTGGCCAAGCAGATTTGGGATACTTTGGTTTTAGCTCATGAAGGTGTTGACAAAGTGAGGAAGGCCAAAATTGATTTGATGATGGCCAAGCTCAATAGGTTTGTGATTATTGGTGATGAAGGGCCACAAGAAATGTTTGATAGGTTGATGGTGCTAGTTGGAAAAATTAGAGGCTATGGTGGTGACCTTGATGACCATAGAGTTGTGAAAGTAATGTTGGAAGCATACTCACCAAGGAATGAGACCGTGGTCACTCTCATTAGAGACAAGAAGAATTTCGAACACTTCACCCCAAGTGATGTGCTTGGAAGATTGTTGACATTTGACATGCAAAGAGAAGAGGCTAATGAGAGAAGAAAGCTTGGCGAGCTGCAAGCCAAGTTAGAAGGCATGAAGGTCAATGATATAGCACTCAAGGCAAAGCAATCAAACAAGCAAGGTGGCTGCAGTAAATCCAAGAGCAGCAAGCAAGTATCAACAAGTCAGCCCAAGAAAACAAAGCAAATTCAAGAATGTGATCCATCCTCATCCTCTAGTGATAGTGATGGTGATGATGGTGATTATGAGAAGATAGATGATATTGCCCTCTTCATAAGCAAGCATAGACGGGGGCTGAAACAACATGGTTTCAAGTTCACTCCAAGGAAGTTCCAAAACAAGAAGAAGAGATTGTGCTTTAACTGTGGCAGCACCGAGCATCTTGTTGCAGAATGTCCAGAGGCAAAGAAAAAGAAGGAACAAAGGCATGACAACAAGAGAAATTACAAGAGGGTTGGAGAAGCACACATCGGGCATGAATGGGACTCAACTCAAGAGACCTCAAGTGGAGATGAGAAGATGGCTACCATGGCTGTCCTCAAGTCAACACCTTCACCAAGGCTCTTCGACAACATGACCGATGATGAGCAAGATGGCAGCCCCCACATTTGTCTTATGGCAAAGGGTGGGAAGGTACAAACCAAATCCAAATCTTCTCCAATCCCCAAAGAAATCTCTAGTAGTGAACTAAGTGACTCCTCTAGTGATGATGACTCTAGTGATGATGAATTTAATGAAATGACCAAAAAGTGTGATCATAAAACTAAAGTCTACATCTCTAGGCTAATGAAGGAAGTACTAGATCTCAATAATGAAATTGATTTAAGAAATGACGACATCAAGGAGCAAGCTAAGAAAAATCTAGCTCAAATTAAAGAAATTGACTCATTGGAGAGTGAGGTGGCTGCCCTAAAGAAAAGTTTAAAGAAAGAAAAAGAAAGCCACACTCTCACAAAGAAGGAAGTAGATGCACTCAAGCAAAAGTATTATGGCTTAGATGAAAAGCATAAAGGTCTTGAGCAGCAATACAATCTTCTTTGGGAGAGTACCTCACAGTCCTCTAAGTCAAATGAGACTAGTACTCCCTCCATTAGTGAAGGTTGTGGAAAATGCAATAATCTTGACCTAAACATGTATTCCACAAATCTTGCAAACATGGAGGCTATGAAAAAGGAGATCACGAGGCTCACACATCTGTTGAACACCAAGTGTGAGAACAAACCACAAGGTAAAGAAGTTCAGCAAAATAGGCCAAACTACAAGGATGGGAGAAATCCCAAAGTCAAGGATGGACTTGGCCACACAAAAGGAGGAAAGACCAATGGAAGAGACCTGGTAAATGGCATTGAGTGTGTCAAATTCACAAGCAAAGGCAAGGTTGGTGTAGAGCAGCCTGCACAGAAGGGGGCACAAAAGCTGTCCCGAGCCCACTGTCCAGCCAAGGGCGGCAGTGAGGCCCTGAAGGGCGGCAGTGCCGTCCTCCCCAGACAAGGGAAGGCTACCAACCTCAAACCTGAGCTTGTGAAAGCACAAAAGAAGGTATGCCAGCCTCAGGGGGAGTTCCAGCAACCCAGAAAGCAGAACAGGGGGACTCCAAAGAAAAGTTTCTATCAACCAAAGGCAAAGACACAAAGCCCAATTGTGAATACTTCCTTTGTGTTGAAAAATAACAGCAAAGGGGAAGTGATTGCCAAATATGTTGGCAAGGGCAGAAATGTGTATCTTAACACTTCCATTTGGGTTCCTAAAATTTTTGTGACTAACATGCAAGGCCCCAAGAAAAATTGGGGACCTAAACCAAGGAACTAAACTTGTTTTGCAGGCATACTCCTCCGGTGGGTCAAGTTGGGTGCTTGACAGCGGCTGTACAAATCATATGACCGGAGAGAAGAGTATGTTCTCAACGTATTCCCCAACTACAAATTCAAAAGAATCTATCATATTTGGTGATAACTCCAAGGGGGAAGTTGTCGGTCTTGGTAAGGTTGCTATCACAACAAATTCTTCCATTTCAAATGTCTTGCATGTGGATCCGTTGGGATACAACTTGTTATCAGTTTCACAATTGTGTGAGGCTGGTTACAATTGTCTCTTTACGGAGAAAGGTGTGGAAGTCTTTAAGAGGGAGGATTCCTCTATTGTCTTTACGGGTCGCTTGAAGGGCAAGCTTTACCTAGTTGATTTCAACAAAGGTAAGGCCAAGCTTGAGACTTGTTTAATGGCAAAATCTAGCATGGGCTGGTTATGGCATCGCCGTCTAGCACATGTTGGCATGAGGAACTTGGCCAAACTCCAAAAGGACAACCACATCATTGGACTAACAAATGTTGAATTTGAGAAAGACAGGATATGTGGTGCTTGCCAAGCCAGGAAACAAGTAGGTGTACCACACCCACCAAAGAGTATCATGACGACCACTCAACCATTGGAGTTGATACATATGGACCTCTTTGGACCGGTCGCCTACCTAAGCATCGGGGGTAACAAATATGGATTAGTTATTGTTGATGATTATTCTCGCTTCACTTGGGTATTCTTTGTCTTTGAGAAATCTCAGGTACAAGAGAAAGTAAAGATCTTTGTGAGAAGAGCACAAAGAGAGTTTGGGCTGCCCATCAAGAAAATAAGAAGTGATAATGGCAGCGAGTTCAAAAACACCCAAGTTGAAGAATTTCTTGATGATGAAGGCATCAAGCATGAGTTTTCAACTCCATACACCCCGCAGCAAAATGGTGTAGTAGAGAGGAAGAATAGAACACTCATTGACATGGCAAGAACAATGCTTGATGAGTATAAAACTTCGGACCTATTTTGGTGCGAAGCTATCAACACCGCTTGCCATGCAATCAACCGCCTCTATCTACACAAGAAACTCAAGAAGACTTCATATGAGCTGCTAACCGGTAACAAACCAAAGGTGTCATACTTTAGAGTGTTTGGGTGCAAGTGTTTCATACTCAATAAAAGGCCCAAAACCTCTAAGTTTGCACCTAAAGTTGATGAAGGGATTCTTCTTGGTTATGGATCAAATGAGCATGCCTACCGCATCTACAACAAAACCTCTGGTAGAGTTGAAGTTGCGGTAGATGTCTCATTTGATGAGTCTAACGGCTCTCAAGTAGAGCATATTGATGAAAGTGTTGCAGGAAAGGAGGATCCACCATGTGAGGCAATCAAGCAATTGGCTCTTGGTGACATAAGGCCACAAGAAGAAAAAGCCACTGCTCAGGAGGATCCCCAAGATGCTGCTGACAAGTCTTCCGCTGATGCACTCGATGCAAATGTGTCAGCCACACCTGCTGCTCAGCAACAAGGCGGCAGTGAGGCTGTCCAGGGCGGCAGTGCCGCCCCTCCCTCAGCAGCAGCAACTTCCTCAACACCTCAAGGGCTGGATCTTGCACCAGTTTTTGAGCTTGAAGCTGATGAAGAGTTAGATGAAGAACAAGACGGTGTTGAGCATCCAAGACTACGCCAAACAATTCAAAGAGATCATCCTGCCGACAACATCCTTGGAAGTCTTCGAAAGGGAGTGTTGACACGTTCACATTTAGCAAGTTTCTGTCAACATTTCTCTTTTGTGTCTTCCATTGAACCAGATAAGGTAGAGAAGGCGTTGGCGGATGAGGATTGGGTCTTGGCCATGCAAGAAGAGCTCAACAACTTCGAGAGGAACCAAGTGTGGACTCTCGTTGAAAGGCCCAATACCAATGTGATTGGCACCAAATGGGTCTTTCGCAACAAGCAAGATGAGAACGGCGTGGTGACAAGGAACAAGGCAAGATTGGTGGCTCAAGGTTACACTCAAGTGGAGGGCTTGGACTTCGAAGAGACCTTTGCACCGGTGGCAAGGCTTGAAGCAATTCGAATGCTTTTAGCCTTTGCTGCCCATCACGACTTCAAGCTGTTCCAAATGGATGTCAAGAGTGCATTCCTCAATGGCCCTATACAAGAGTTGGTGTATGTTGAGCAGCCACCAGGTTTTGAAGATCCCAAGTTTCCAAACCATGTCTATAAACTCCAAAAGGCGCTCTATGGGCTTAAGCAAGCACCAAGAGCATGGTATGAATGCCTTAAGGATTTCTTGCTCAAGAAAGGCTTTGAAATAGGCAAAGCTGATTCTACTCTCTTTACTCGTAAAATTGGTAATGATATTTTTGTGTGCCAAATATATGTCGATGACATAATATTTGGTAGTACTAATCAAGTGTTTTGCGAGGAATTTAGTAGGATCATGACAAAGAGATTTGAGATGTCCATGATGGGTGAGCTGAAGTACTTCCTCGGGTTTCAAATCAAGCAATTGAAGGAAGGGACTTTCATAAGTCAAACCAAGTATACCCTCGATATGCTGAAGAAGTTTGACATGGAGAAAGCGAAGCCTATCAATACTCCCATGCCAACTAATGGACATCTTGATCTTGATGATAAAGGGAAGGCCGTGGACATCAAGGTATACCGCTCCATGATCGGCTCTTTACTTTATCTGTGCGCATCTAGGCCTGATATTATGCTTAGTGTGTGCATGTGTGCTAGATTTCAAGCTAATCCGAAAGAATGTCACTTAGTGGCTGTTAAGAGAATCTTGAGATATTTAGTACACACTCCTAACCTTGGCTTGTGGTATCCTAAGGGCTCCAAGTTCAATCTACTTGGCTATTCAGATTCTGATTATGCCGGTTGCAAAGTAGATAGAAAAAGCACTTCGGGGACATGTCAATTCCTTGGACGATCCTTAGTGTCTTGGAGTTCTAAAAAGCAAAATTGTGTAGCCCTTTCCACAGCTGAGGCCGAGTATATTGCAGCCGGTGCATGCTGTGCTCAATTACTTTGGATGAGGCAAACCCTTCGTGATTTCGGATGTCAATTTACCAAAATCCCACTCTTGTGTGACAATGAAAGTGCCATAAAACTTGCAAACAACCCTGTAAGTCACTCAAGAACCAAGCACATAGACGTTCGACATCACTTCTTGAGAGACCACGAAGCCAAAGGAGATATCGAAATTCGCCATGTGAGCACCGAAAAGCAACTAGCCGATATCTTCACTAAGCCTCTAGACGAGACAAGGTTTTGTGCTTTACGTAGTGAACTGAATATCTTGGATTCTCGTAACGTGGTTTGAACTCCAGCACACACCTTGTTTGATTAACTAGTATGCATAGGAGAAAATACTTGAAAAGATTTAATTATGTCTTTCAAAACCTCTTAAAAATTTGTCTCAAATATCATGACTATAGTTTGATTGTTTCCTTGTGTCTAGTCATGGTGTTTGGGTTGTATATATTCATATCTAAAGCAATAGAGAAAAGTTAATTTCTCTTAAATCCCTCTGCTGTCAAGGAGGGCGGCAGTGCCGCCCTGTAGGGTCGGCAGTGCCGCCCTAAGCGGTTCAGGGTAAAATCGCCTTGGACTGGTTCTCACGGGCCCACTTTTCTTTTCCTTCTAGTTGTGCCCGTGATCTCTCTCTCTTCTCCACATTGCGCCGCACCTCTCCCTCTCTGTCTCTCTCTCTCCCTCACGCCGGCTCTAGGGGACTTCTCCCCATCGGCCTCTTCACTGCCGTGAGGAAGAAGGAGAAGAGGGGAAGGCCTTCTCTGGTCTTCTCCAGTGGTGCATTGGGGTGGGCTGCTCCCTCTCCAAGGAGGGACATTCTTCTCTCATCCCCTCAATCCAAGGAAGCAAAGCAAGGTGAAACCCTAACCAATTCCGATCTATGCAATGTCTGCTTTTTGGGCAAAAGTTTCAGTTTCTAGTGGATGGATGATGAATTAGGAAGAGGTTTAGTGGATGGATTTGAATGGATTTGATTTCTCTCGACGTATTGAAAGATGCCCTCCGGCAGTGCCGGAGCTTAAGGTCGGCAGTGCCGGCCTTGGCAACTGCTTCTCTGCAGTTTCAATGCATTGAAGGGAAAGTGAATCGATTAAAGTTCATAGATTAAATCTATCCTAATTCGTTTGTTCATCCTCTTTAAGCTCATGCTCATCTAGACTTAATCTGCATATGAACTGCATTAGAGATTGTATGATGGACAGTGGTGCACATGTGTGTAAGTTGAATAAGTGATGAAGTGAAGAGTAGGGACTGCAGAAACTCTGCAGGGCGGCAGTGCCGCCCTCAGAGGGCGGCAGTGCCGCCCTCACCTGACCAGCCTGGTTAGGGGGAGTTCCTACAGTCCATATTCTACACATCTCACTTGATCAATTGACTCTACATATGTTCCACTATATGCTAGATGTACAGTTCCTGATTTGGCTCAATTTTGGCATAGATGGACCGAGGAAAGAGGAAAATAACCACCAAGCAACAAGTTCGCAGAGGCAGGGGCAGAGGCAGCAGCTCTGGAGTATTCTTTGGAGATGATAGAGCAGCAAGGCAGCAGTATATTCAGCAAGAAGAAATGTTGCAGCAGGCTGGTTTCACGATCTCTCCCATAGGCTGTCCTAGCACTCCCTTGCACATTATAGAGTTTGATGACAGCTATATGAGGGACAACACTGATGAGTTTGAACTCAAGGCACCAAATGACACAGTGGATCATCCCTTAATCAATTATGCAGCAAGCTGGAAAGCTGTGGAGGAAGCTAGAGAGATGGATCCCTATGCTCACAGCAAGATAAGTGGTGTTGATTATCGTTTCTGGAATGTTTTTCATTCAAATTTCTATGCGACTGCTATTCTACCAGCTAGAAAGGGAAAGATTTGTGAGATGCATTTCATTGATTTTGATGCTATGCAAGCAAAAGAGGAGCCTGACTTTGATGCTGCAATTAAAGTATGTGATAAGTTTGAGCTGTCCACTCTCATGTCCTTTAAATATGACTGGAATAGAGAGATACTTGCTCAATTTCATGCTACCTACTTCTGGAACAGAGACAATGATGAGGTTCATTGGATGACAGATGGTACACATTATAGGATTGATTTCATTACCTTCTGCAGGATATTGGGTTTTGGAAATGACCATAGAACCTACTCTCGAATTCACAATGAGAGAAGGTTTGAGCCACATGAGGTGAGTTTTATGTGGGAGGATCCAACCCAAGTGAACAACAGGAGGACTGGGTTGAAGAGTTTCTATTATGTGATGAACAACCTTATCAAAATGACACTCAACCCAAAAGACAATGCCACTGATCTCAATGGCCATATTACTAATGTGCTGTCCAGATTTCCAGAAGGGGATAAATTTAATATTCCAAGGTTCATATGGGTAGAGCTGGCATATGCTATGGATGATGGGAGGAGGTCACTTCCTTATGCTCCTTATCTGATGTTTATGATTGAGAGAGTGACTGGAGTTAGATATCCTAAGGATTGTAGCCACACGGTGTATAACATCAAGAAAACCAAAGGTGGTAAAACAGCCCCACCTCCTGCAGTAGAGAGCTCACACCATAGTGAGGGAGGACACAGTGTGCCACAGAGGAGAGATGGAAGGAAGAAGAAGCGCTTTCAGAAGCTGGCAGAATGGATGAAGGCTATTTTTGGGACTTGCTCTTACATGGCACAAAATCAGTATAATGACAGGATGGAGAGCAGGCATGCAATAAATGCAGCTAGAGAGGTTCAGGGTCTACCTCCCCTTCCACCCGTGGCTCCACCTCCTCAGTTTCCCGATCTTCCTCACCTGTCTGACACGGAGTCTGGTGAAGATCATGGCAGCTATGATGAGCACCAGGGATATGATGATGATCCAGATCTTCAGGAGACACTAGGCAGTGTCTATCGGCAGTTCAGGGATGATGCTAGACAGCGTCGGGCTAGCACTTCAGCGGCTGCTCCTCGACGTTCCACGCGTGCCTCTCGCTTCACCGCTACGACTCATAGGGCTGGTCGTGCCGTGGTTTCCAGTGACGATGATGACGATGATGAGTGAGTTGTTCTCTCTTCTTTCTCTCTTCTTTTCTCTTTTTGGTACTTGATGCCAAAGGGGGAGAAAATTAGAGAAATTAGAGGGGTCAATTCTTTTCGACTGGACTTCGTCACTGCAGCTGCAGATCTTCATGTTCAGATCCGATGAGAGTGTTAGTTGTTAGTTTGTGAGCATGAGTGCTTCTTTAAAAACTATCTTTAAGTTGTAATAATGCTACTTACTTATCTCTATTTGCTTCGGATGTGAACATGTACTTGTGAACTGCTTGCCAGGCTTAATTTTTAGTTTAAATTCTGTTGGGTAACCTGTTTGTGTGGTGTAATGTTTTTTGAAATTTCTGTCAGCTTGCTGGTGTAGCAAGGGCGGCAGTGGCGCCCTACCAGGGCGGCAGTGAGGCCCTCTACTACAGCAGCATGCTGTCCTGCTTGTATAAACTGTCATATGCATACACGGTTATCTTGTGACACAGTTTGTTGCACCCCACAGAGGTCATGGACATAGGGGGAGGTCCTCCATCACTTGCTAAATGTATGAAGCTTGAATTTCATGTCGAGTTTGGGTATTCAAAACTCCAATCATACATTTAGGGGGAGCTCCTATGCCCATGACCATTTAAATCTCAGTTATAATTATTATCTTTTGTAAGCTCTAATTTGGTTGTCATCAATCACCAAAAAGGGGGAGATTGTAAGTGCAATCAAGCCTATTGTGGGTTTTGGCGTTGATGACCACCTAATTAGGGAACTAATGAGTTTTGCTGAGATGACAAGCAGGGAATATAGCAAAGAGGTTGTTGAATACCATGGAGGATCCCCCATTTCTAAAGGATGGCTTTCCTAGCTCCAAAGGAGGTTTAATTCATTTTCGGTTTGAATTTGAGTATAGGAAAAGCCGTACTATATAGAGGGACTCCAAGGTTGTGGATCAAATTGTGAACCAAAGGCTCAAAAGCTCATCAACATCCTCAGACCCAAGCCTAGCCAGCATATCTTTCTCTCTACACTTTTGTGTTTTCAGGCTGGTTCAGGCAAGGGCGGCACTGCCGCCCTCTAAGGGCGGCACTGCCGCCCTACCCTGTGACAGTTGGAGAGCTGGGTATAAATACCCTTCCAGACCGTCTCAAACGGTAACCTGCTCTTCTTCCTCGCTTCCAACCGTTGCAAACAGACCAGAGCTCACCTCTCTCTCCCTCCATTGTTGCTCCTCAAGCCCCCCAAGCCAATCCTTGATTCCAACCATCAAAACTTGAGGGAAAAGGCAGCAAACTTCGATTGGAGAGCAGATCCATTGATTCCCAGTGTCAAAAAGAGCTTTTGGTTCACGTTTGGCCGGCAGCCTTGAGTTTGTTACTCTTGGAGCTTGCTCCTAGCCGGCTAGGCGTCGCCCTAGAGCTTGCCAACTTGTGTGGCAGCCAAGGGAAGGTTTGTAAGGTTACCCTTGCAGCTAATACATTCTTTACTCTTTGCAAGGGGTAAAATCCTTGCTTTGAGAACGAGGAGAAGGTAAGCCTGTGTGGCTAAGCCGGTCCTAGTGTGGGCACCTCAACAACGTGGAGTAGGCCAAGCCTTGTTGTGGCAACAGCTGAACCACGGTAAAAATCGTGTGTCTTGTGTGCTTTCACTTGTGTATGAGTTTGTGTTAGGATTTGAGGCCGATCTACTTGGTGGGGAGGCTCCAGCACATTCTAGCCACGTATCTGTGCTCTAACATCTTGCAGGAAGCTTGGAAATTTAGTCGATCTAAATTTCCCTGGGTAAACTTTGAATCAATTCAATTAAGCTTCTGTCTGTTTTTTGTTGAGGCCGTCAGTGCCGCCCTGGTAGGGCCTCACTGCCGCCCTTGCCTGTGTGACTGATAAACTTTGCTGAAAAAGTTTGAACAGGCCTATTCACCCCCCCTCTAGGCCACTTCCTGTACATCCAGAGATCCTACACTGTCCCCTAAAACACTTGATTGATGTTAGCATTTTCGTTTTGTTTTTCTTTTTTTCTTTCTCTTTTCCTGTAGAACACAGCCAAAAGCACAAGAGCACATATATACATGTAATTTATCTAAACTTGTAATAACTTTTTGCGGAAGAAGTATATTTGTAAGTTTGAGAGACAAACAAGCATGTGGTTGAACCGGCACATGTGATGATGTCACTGCAATTTGGATTAGTTATATTTTCTCTTCTATGCTGTCTATTTCTACACGTGGGTGAACATAAGATTGTCTACAAATGTACAAAGGTTGTTTTTTTCTAGTAATGCTATCTTGCGCTTGGTGTTTCTCAAGCATGCAACACTCATTGTTTTCTACAGAAAATATGGCATCTCTCCCTCTTCTTCTCCAAGACTAATGGCATAGAAGTGGGTTCGGGGAGGTAGCGGCGATGGGGATGGAGGCTAAGCGATTAGGGGCCCTAGCGGTGATAGGGGCGAGGGGCAGGGCGCCATGGGCAAAGCTCACCGCAGAAACCAAAGATCGGGGGGGAGAAGGAGGACGTTGTGGTCATGCTAGGGTTTTATCGGAGCTCTGCGGCCTAGCGCGGTCGTGTTGGGTGGTGGGAGGCATTAGGGACAAAGGAGGGAAGGTAAAAAGGAGGAAATCTGAGTGTTGTAGCACTGGAATGGGCTATAGACATACTCCCTATGGATTACTTGATCCATATATTTTGCCCTTTTCTTATGCATTCGTGTCATTCGTTTCACTTAGGTTAGTCTCAATGCATGTTTCATGAGAGTGTCATGCACATTAAATAGGGTGTCACATAAGCAAGCAAAATTGCTGACTTTGGCAGGGTCATTAAATGAAGGAGTTTCATCAGATAAGAGAGGGGTTTCATCAGATGAGAGAGGAGTTTCATCCCCATAAAACTCATGTGGCTCGGTTATCTAGTTTATATAGTCTTAGTAATTGTGCCATGAAACTATGCATTGAGACTGGCCTTATGGTCCCTTCCACGCATAGGTTTCCACCAAGGAAATCTTTAACCACTCGCCAAATGTCCATCCCTGCCCTCGTCAATCAATCATCACCACCTCATTCCTTTCTTTTACATCTCTACCACACCCCACCTTTCATTCCCTCCCTAATGCCCCGAGCCACACCTCTACATACGCCTCGGATCCTCTCCTGCTTAGCCGCACTTTCCCCAACCGCTAGCTTTAGAAGTTGCAGTAGCTATCGGCCTAGGACTCAACGATAGCGAGAAGAGAGCCATAGACGAGGCCTATTTACCTAGCCTCCATGCCCGCTATGCTATAGCCCATCATGGCTCCATGCACGAGGTCAAAACACAAACGAGGCATGGCGCCCCACCTCTGTGGTTGGGGACGTATGGATCCATGAACGCTAAGACTTAGCCTCCTCGCCACTGGTTGCATCTCAGAAGTTGTTACATCCTAAGAAACTAGATCGCACCATCATTTGTCATCTTTATAGGCTCCTCATGAGAAATTTGTTGGGGTCATATTCATAAGAAGTGGTTTCACATATTTGACATCCAAAGCACTGGCTTAATTTGCAAATATAACTTTTTTTAGCATGGCAAATATAACTCCTAAAACATGCATTTGCTTGAACAAATGACATTTTTCATCTTTTCAATCTATTTCCCTCTCTTTTTTCACAAATTTAGCATATGAAAACGACACAAATGCTCTTTTATTTCTTATACTTTAATACATTGTGTGCTTCTCTTTTCCCCTCAGTTTATTTCCTTTTCCTCTTCACCGCTCGCACCACCAGCGCGTGTCTCGCAACTCGCAGCACGCCCCAGCGCCACGCGGGCGGCGGGCGGAGAGCTAGCGCCCGTCCGTGAGAGCGACAAGGGATGATGGCCTAGCCCTGATCTAGTGATCTGGCCAGGAGCCTGTTGAGTGTGGACTCGAGCCCGCGCGAGACAACAACACGCCATGCCGCTGCCACGCTTTCCTGGAAGCGGCTCGACTGTGACTTGGGGTGGACGCCCATGAAGATGAGGAAGGCCGCGTAGCTTCCCTGATCTGTCCTTTCGATCGTTTGTTAATGATTTTGCAGTGTATTTATCAGAGTCGGCAGAGAAGGAACCCCAACTACCGGTATTTGGATTTTCCCCAGAAAATCGATTTCGATTAGGCTTGCTTGGATATGTATGACCCCCAGTTGAATGTGCGTCTATTTATTTACAACTGAATCTTGATTTTATGTTTATGAACGGCAAAATTGTTTCAATTTGTTCTCAGCTCAATACCTTATTTTATCCATATATGACTTTGGGGCGTGTTCGGAACTTTAGATGGGTGCATGTAGTTTGCCTCCAACCGGCTGAGCTGCTCGGATGGGAGCGGGAGAGACTACAGTGTTGACCTGCGTCCAAACATTTTAAAAATACGCCTGCATACAGGCTGGTCCGTGCGCATTAATCGGCCTTCACTGTAGAGCATGCTACGATGGATGCAGGGATGCAAGTGGCGACTCCACGTAGCGGAATTTTAGCCCTTGTTTAGTTCCAAATTTTTTTTTTTTGCAAAATACGTATAGTAGCACTTTCGTTTGTATTTGACAAATATTGTTCAATCATTAACTAACTAGTCTTAAAAGATTCGTCTCGTCAATTCCGTCCAAACTGTGCAATTAGTTTTTATTTTCGTCTATATTTAATACTTCATGCATGCGTCTAAAGATTTGATGTGACGGAGAATCTGAAAAATTTTGTAAAATTTTTTGGAACCCTTGGAACCCAAAAAATTTTGTAAAAATTTTCAGATTCCCTGTCACATCGAATCTTTAGACGTATGCATAGAGTATTAAATATAGGCGAAAATAAAAACTAATTGCACAGTTTGGTCGGAATTGACGAGACGAATCTTTTGAGCCTAGTTAGTCCATGATTGGACAATATTTGTCAAATACTAACGAAAGTGCTACAGTGTCGATTTTCCAAAATTTTTTATAACTAAACAAGGCCTTAGGCTAGGTAGATTTCATCTATTCATGCATCTGACTAATAAACCTTTTTAAGATTTTACATTGAGCCTGTTCTCCATATCTAGAATGTATTCTACCCATTCTAAATTATAAGCTATTTCAAATTTTTTTAGAATCAAATCATCTCAAATTTGACAAAAATCATAGATAGAATTACAAAGATTTATGAAATCAAACAGGTATACTATGAAAATATAATTATTGAATAATCTAATGATACTTATTTGGTGTCATAAATGTTAGTATTTTGCTACTATATAAATTTGGTCGAACTTAAGATGTTTTGATACTCCAAAAATTGAAATGACTTATATTTTGGAATGAACGGAATACGGCAGAGAAAATTTATTCTATGTCATTGAAAGCTATAGCAATAACTAATACCTTGTGTGGCATTCCAAAATATAGGTTCTCTTAGTTACCATCCATTTATATTTTAAATCCCTTTGTGTGCCATTATAATTATACATGAGTGAAAGTTAGAGTTAGAAAAGCCAACTCTACTCATGCCAATTGTTGCTGCTCCAATCCTATTTCGTACCCAACGAAGGTGAGCTTATGTGGTCGTTGTGCCCACGCACCCTTCAACACAACCACGATCCTACTTGGTGAAGCACTTTGCCCGCATAGACGCAAAGGTGGTTGTAAAGCGAAAATTCCACATGCCCCTTGGGACACTAGAGTTATATGGACCATACGAAATTCGGATTTTGAGATGCGTACCTCGTCACTTGCTTCCCTCTTCCAATCGATTCACCACATAAGAGTATTTCGGTCGTTACAAAGTTTCTCTCCATCTCTATTCAACTTATCTTTGGTCTGCTCTTCTCTCTCTCTCCCCCCGCCACCGCTCATCTCTCATCTCTCTACTTGTCGCCTCTCTCTCTAGCTCCCCTGTCGTTGCTCCTCTATCATCTCTCTCTCCCTCTCTCTGCCCCGCCACCGCTCCTCTCTTCTCTCTCTCTTCTCTCTCTCTCTCTCTCTCCCCGCCATCGCTCCTCTAGATCTCTCATCTCCCTCTCTCTCTTATCTCTCTCCGTCCCCTCTCTCTCTCACACACACACTAACATTCCTGGCTAGGCGCAAACCATTGAAGTCGTGGAACCCAGCGGGTTCAAACCGCATAAGTTTGACATTAGACAGAGGGAGTATTGTCTATTAGATTGTCCATGATGTGAGTTTTTTTTATCGATGCTTGAAATCTAATTTTGCCTTTTAGCCTCGATGCAACCCACTATAATACGAGAATGGTGAAAGATGGATTCCTAGCATGGATGCATCTACTTTACTTGATGCTTTACATGACAACATATGCGGAAGGACTTGTCAGACACAAGGCTCATGCAACACGTTGCAGCTAAATTAAAGCTGAAATGGTGCATCCATGATTCAATGTTGTTTCTAGCATCGAACGCTGTGGACAGTTCCATGTGATTCGCTGCAACAATAAAGATACACAGCAATGCGAGCAGCCCATGCTATATAGACGCATGCCTTCCGGGCCTCTCGACACTCCCAACGCATTTTAACAGCGTGTCTTCTTTCCTTATTTGATAATTTATTCCCTTTTTTTGGGACAAGGTCTCGCTACAATTTCGGGTGCGTTCCCTCGCTCGATCGCCAAGCACAAGCAGCCATTGGCCCATTGCCATGGAGAAGCAGATGAAGACCGTGGTCCTCTACCCTTCGCTGGGCGTGGGCCATCTTAACCCCATGGTTGAGCTGGGCAAGGTCTTCCTGCGCAGTCGCTTGTCTGTCATCATCGCCGTCGTCGACTCGCCCGACGCCATGGGCCGCCTCGCCACCGCCAACCCGGACATCACGTTCCGTCACCTCCCAGTCCCTCCCACCGGCAAGGACAAGTACTCGCACCCTATCATGCGTACCATCGACGTGCTTCGCGTCGCCAACCCCGCGCTCCGGAGCTTCCTGCGCACGCTCCCGGCCATCGACGCCGTCGTGGTCGACATGTTCTGCACCGACGCCCTCGACGTCGCGGCCGAGCTCGACATCCCCGCCTACTTCTTCTTCACATCCCCGCTCGGCCACCTCGCCGTCAACGTCCACCTCCCGTACAACTTCCCCGCGGTCTCACTGAAAGACATGCCCGAGACCATGCTGCACTTCCCCGGGGTGCCGCCGATCCGCGCGATGGACATGGTGACCACGGTGCAGGACAGGGAGAGCGACATCACCAGAGCACGGCTGCGCCAGTGCGCGCGCATGCCTGAAGTGAGAGGCTTTCTCGTGAACAGCTTCGACTGGTTGGAAGCACGGGCGCTGAAAGCGCTCAGGTCTGGGCTCTGCACGCCCGGCCGCTCAACGCCGCCTGTCTACTGCATTGGGCCGCTGGTACCGCCCGGGAACACGGGAGGAAGCAGGGAGAGGCACGCCTGCCTCGAGTGGCTGGACACGCAGCCGAACCGGAGCGTGGTGTTGCTCAGCTTCGGCAGCATGGGCATCTTCTCGGAGCCGCAGTTGAGAGAGATGGCACGCGGGCTAGAGAGTTCGGGGCACAGGTTCCTGTGGGTCGTGCGGAACCCACCTGAGCACCAGAGCAGCAAATCAATCGAGCCGGATCTGGAGGCGTTGCTTCCGGATGGTTTCTTGGAGCGGACTAGGGAGAAGGGCTTGGTGGTGAAGAACTGGGCGCCGCAGATGGAGGTGCTGCGGCACGACGCCGTCGGCGCGTTCATCACGCATTGCGGGTGGAACTCGGCGTTGGAGGGGATCGTGTCCGGCGTGCCGATGATCTGCTGGCCGCTGTACTCGGAGCAGAGGATGAACAAGGTGCACATGGTCGAGGAGATGAAGGTTGGAGTGGCGGTTCAAGGCTACGAGAAGGAACTGGTGGAGGCAGACCAAGTGGAAGCAAAGGTGAGGCTGGTCATGGAGTCCGATGAAGGGAAGAAGCTTAGGAAGAGGCTCGCGATGGCAAAGAAGATGGCCGCTGACGCTCTCAAGGAAGGTGGGTCGTCATACATGGGGCTCGAGAAGTTCTTGGAAGGCCTGAAGAAGAGCAGCCCGGAGCTGAAGGCATAAACAGAGCACTGGTGGCCTGGTAGCATACTGATCGATACTGTCCTGCGATTTCTTTGCCGAATGTATCTTTCGAATTGAACAAGAAGACGATAGATGTCTAAAAGAATCGAATAAATTGAATGAAGCAAAGAAAGAATCATGAACGTACAAACCCCGTCCTGTTCTTGTGATCCGACCCAGCCTACACTAAAACACAGCCACAGGGCCATCACCTCCACAAGACATCATAGCAAGAGCTAACCCGGCTAGATTTAATCACACAATTCACAGCACAGGAGCCAAACCCAAGAGCACTAATACACGTCGTCGCTCGGGTCGGTCTCTCACTCGTCCTGGTCCTGGCACAGCTCCTTCCTGAGCCGCTGCGAGAAGAGCTTGCAGGCGTCCATGCAGAGATCGACGGCCGCGGACAGCGCCACGAACACGGCGACGTCGCCCATGCACGTCACGTGCTGCACGCCGACCTGCACGGTGGGCCGGCTCGCGCGCCCCTCGCCCTCCACCGTGGAGCCCATGACGAAGCCGCCGGCGAACGGCCACGCGGCGCCCGCCGCGGCCTCGGGGAACGTGGCCGGGTCGATGACGAACTGCCCGCCGCGCTTGGTGCTGATGGACGACTCGGCGATGGGGACGGCGCACTCGTGGGGGCCCGAGTCGAAGACCAGCTCCAGGCGGTAGCCGAGCGCGTCGACGGGGCCGCGCTCGCGCCAGGCCTCGAGCCGCGCCCAGGGCTTCCAGCTGGACGGCCCCGCGCCCGTGGCCTGGAGGATGAGCCAGGAGCCCGGGTTGGCGCGGGAGACGCGGCCGGAGCCCGGGGACGGCACGAACGGGGTCACCATCGACGCCGCCGCCACGGGGGACCCCGACAGGTCGTGGATGGTCACCGTCCATCCCTTCCGCTGCTCGCGCCGCGAGTGCGCGCCGTCGCGGCCTTCGCCGTGGAGGGTGCTGCTCAGCCAGGACCGCAGCCTGCGGCTGGTGCTCCGGGTCATGGACGATTGCGGCGTCAGCGATCTGGTCAAAATTTGCAGCGCGCATGCGAGATTAGTTTACATGGACGTAACGTGCAGGTGCATGGATGCATTACTGGTGAATCCGGTAAAGTGTTGCACAGATATCATGGCGTGGCGCCAAGTGTGCATGCGACAAGATTAGCAGGCACTAATGGCGATGGTAATGCGACCTCGTGTCGTGCTCCTTAGTTGGACGTGATATATGGAAGATTCTGAAGCCAGCTATGTGAGCCTCCTGAGCAAATTTAAAAACACAGCTAGGTTGGTATAAGCCCATCACATGCACGGTTGGTGTCTGTAGTCTGTCTGAGCATGACGGATGTGTTCAGGTTTAATTGATCAATGCTACCTATAAGTAATTTTTTTTCTGGTATCTTGAGCTAGCTAGCTGGATGTATGGGGATCTGAGCAGCACTGACACTGAAGGTTTCTCTAGAGAACCAGACTGCTCAGACTGCAAGGCTATTGAGAATTTGATCGATATGGTTTGTGTTTTTACTCCTTTTTTTTAACAATTCTGTAGACAGTGATGTGTTCACCAATTCATTTTGATCCCAACGAGAACGCTAGCTTCCATGGCGAATAGATAAATTAAACGCAGGCTTTGCCAATATATATATAATGCTTGTAGTACTCCTATGATAACCAACAAAGTATCTAAGAGCTGGCATCCTATCATGAAAAGGTGTGAAGAAAAAATCAAAATCAAAATAGAAAAGAAAGGTGGGATGCTTTGAAAGGACATAATAGAATTATGCAAACTAGTTACAGGCAGATATATACACTTCATTTGTTTAGCTCATGGCAACTGTCACTAGCTTATTTATAAATTTCCATCCGCTATCTGATGACCAAACTCCATTATTGTAAACTTATTTTGTTTGTCCAATTTAGAGTTATATGTTTATCCTTGAGTTTTAAACTTTTGACTATTGGATTTCTATATCAATCTCTTAAGCCACTTAATTGTATCCATCTGTTCATTTGGACCAACAGTTAATGCTCCACCCTTGCCCCCTAATGTCTAGCTAGCAGTCCTGGTCCAGTGCATGTCTGCAACTATGAACTATACAAGCACTTAGTAGCTGTGAAATCAGATTCAAACGATGAACGACGATCAAACAAATTACTGACAGCGCGAAGACAAAGGATAACTGAATGAGCAAGCAAATTGATGAAGATGTTGCAAGTGGCACACAACATAAATATATGTGTCACGTAAACGGCAGGCGAAGCTATACCAACCTGCTCCTGGCCGCCCTCCGGCCGGCGCTGAACCGGCAGGTGAAGACCGGCTGCCGCTGCTGCCCTCCACCGGCGGCTCCTCCGGGCACCTGGTACACGACGGGCCCGCACTCCGGCTCGCCGCCGAACTGGAACACGTACCGCGGGTCGGGCTCGGCCCGCACGACCATGTGGATCTGCGCGCGCACGGAGACGGCCGACGAAGAAGCCGACGACGCGGGCTTTCCCACGTCAACCCAGCCGTCTCGGGCGACGACGGTCTCCCCGGCCGCGGCGCGCGCCACGTCGATGGCAACGCGCACCCGGCCCAGCGCGCGAGAGGCGCTCACGCCGCAGCTGCTCCCCGTCGGGCCCGCGTGCACGGACACCACCAGCTCGGCGGGGCGCGCCGAGAGCCTCCGCACGGCCTCGGCGTCGAGGCTGAGCACGACGGGGTCGGCGTACGCCGCTGCCGCGCCGGGTCCCGAGGCGGCGGAGGCGGACGCGAGCGGCAGCAGCGCGGTGCGGGAGAGCGAGGAGGAGGGGTGGTCCTGGAGGGTGAGCGTGCAGAAGCAGGGCGAGTTGGAAGGGTGCACCCCGGCGCCGGAGCTGGGGCGCGGCACGGCGGGGAGCTTGAGGAGGAGCTGGTCCACGGTGAGGCGCACGAACGCGCAGGGGTCCATGGCGAGCGCGCGGCCGGTGATCGCGAGCTCGGCTCGCTCGCTCGACTGCCGCGCTTGCGCTTGCAGCGAATGAGAATGTGCAGCTGCCAGCGCTCCGTCCCCGGTTATATGTAGCCGCGGCCCGCGGCCGCGCGCGTCCTGGTTTGGGTTTGGCCCCGGCCCGTGCGTCGTCCTGCCTGCACTGGCGGATCGGTGTGGCATCTGAGGGCAAAGCGTCAAACTGGTGGTTTGGGCGGGCCTGACGATTTGTTTTGGTGGACAAAATTGGACGCTAGTAGGACACGCATGTGCTCGCGTAGAATTTGGCTCGTGCCATAGCCCTCTGAAAATACAGACTCTATTTTGGTTTCCTCCGGTAAAGTTTAACTCATATCACATCAAATGTTTGGACACATACATGAATTATTAAATATAAATTATTTATAAAACTAAAAAATAGCTAGAGAATAATTTGTTAGACGAATCTTTTAAGTCTAGTTAATCTATAATTAAACACTAATTAATAAATAAAATGAAAATGCTACGGTGTGTATTAAACTTTAACACAGCAAACCAAACAACCCCATACTCCATACTGACCGCGCGCGCGGTGCGATTTGTCTGGACCTTGATGTTTTAACTGAACCAACATAGACTAACCTCCAACATTTTCAAGTAATATATGGGAACTAAATTGCCCTTTTCGTGTAACCCTGTACGAGTGTCTTTCCGATGACAAGAGGTGTTTCCAATGTGGTACTATACCATACACGTACTCCTTGTCCTTGCCGAGCCTGTACTACATGTCCACGTCGATCAAATTAAAAGGTGAACAAAGCCAAGCAACCATAAACCGTCGATCTCGTCGTTTATATCATATAAAACGAAAGCATAATCAAGAGGCAGCACCAAGACGAACTAGATTAAGGAGAGAATGAAGGGGGACTTAATTTAGCGACGGGTCGATCATACCAACAACGATACGACAGTTGGACGAGATTACGAGCGCTAATAATGCATTATTATCGAATTGGGAGATGCATGATGGTGTTTATGATGCCATGTATGATAGAGATCGAGACGGCGTGACCTGTCGTGGACCCACCCGTGGGCCAGGACACTCCGCTGGTGCCGAGCTGTACTCACATGCGAGTATGCAACTATGCGAGCTGACTCTACCTGTACGCTTGCATGCATGCATGCGCCACCGGACGTGATAGCTCCTCGCATAAATGTACGACTGCTACTGCATGGACTAGCTTATCCGTCGCTGGCGGTTCGATCGCCTTCCGTCGATCGGCTGCCGGCTGGAGATCGAAACCATAGCTTCGATCGTTCCAGACTGGCTCGGCTTCAATTCTGATTCTCTGTCGCGGCAGGATGATTCACAGTTAGCTACGTAGATTTGATCGTGCCCTGCAGGAGCTAGCTAGCTTCTAACAAGACTGGCGTGAGCTAAGTTTGATTTGCTTCTGCATTAATCGAGGGTTTGCTGGCTGGTTCTCAAATGATCTCGACACATGATCCACAACTAGTAGTGTATAAAGATGGATCTCAGAAAAAGAAAAAAGAGGAAGTGTATAAAGATGTAGGATGAATATCTTTCTGGATTTGGTTGGCGAGGTAATCATATTCCTGGATACCGAAGCTAGCTGGGTACACGTACCTGAAATGATCGAGTAGTGTATATTGGTGATTGTAGGTGTTTAAGCTAAGACAAGAGTCCGCCAGTTGGCTGCATATATATGTACTCCTCCAATACCAAGTCATTTGCGAGGTCCATCCAATTATCTATTCGTTTATACTTATTGCGTATGCACGCAGATATTTGCAGAATAAAACTAGAGAGGGATCGATCATGCAAAGCCAAAGCTGACTGCATGGGTTCATATGCACAGCTAGCTAATCCAAATCGGTATGGTTTGTATACCAGCAAGCACGCATTGCACTTATTCCAAGCCTAGTATAGTACTCCCTCCGTCCCAATTTATAAATCATTCCAAGAATATTGAAGAGTCAAAGTTTTTTAAGTTTGACCAAATTTATATAGTAAAATAATAACATTTTTGGTACCAACTAAGTATCATTAGATTCTTTGTTAATTATATTTTCATAGTGTACCTATTTTGACATAAATCTTTATATTTCTATCTATATTTTTGGTTAAACTTAAAAATATTTTGACTCTTTAAGATTTCATAGAATGACTTATAATTTGGAATGAGTACTACGTACGTATAGCTAGGTACGCACCACCTACAGCGAGACGGATGTACCGGTAGCTAGGCTGAGCTGGGCTAGCCCAGCTCGATCGTACATATATACTGTATGCAATGTACTACTGAACCATGAACTGAATATATCATTGAAACACTTTATAATATATGCAGCGTTGCACGGTTCACTGATCTATCACCTTCGTGCGCATCTCACCAGCAGAGCCGCCCCCGGCCGCTTTATTTGGTCCCGTGTCCCGTGTACGTGCACGTCCGGTCCAACAGTCGCGCGCGCGGCGCCCATCCGCAACACTCGATGATCGGCTACCAAACTAAACACGTTCACATGCTCGCATGTCGCTTCCAAATCTTCAGCGAGCTGGGAAGAAAATACTAGTGGTTCCAGGGCGCAGCGGCGCGCGGCGCACCAGCACCACGCTGTGTTTTTTTGGCAATACGTCCGGACACAGACAGCAGCGTACGTGCGTCGGCGCGCCAGTCTCAACGGCGAGGTGCACTGTTCCGACACGAGCGTACGTGAGTACGTCCCGCCCGCGCCCGCGGGTGCCCCACGCCGGCCTCTCGATCGGTGCCGACGGGGTCGGGCACTGCCGGGCTCACCGCCGGCGGCCCCCGCGCAGACCAGACCAGGACCCTTTTTTCCGTGTGGAGGTACGCATGCATGCATGTGACGCAACGTCTCACCTATCGGTCGACCGATCAGTGTGCCGCTGTGGGTTTCGCATTCAATTTCGCAAGAGGATCAGCTCATCTGCATCTCGTCCCGTCATCGAGTTATTCGATTCGATCTAGCCGGCGGGCGGACCGACCGGGTTCCTGATGAGACTAGCTGGCTTCATGATTAGTTCGTTACAGATGTTAATGGCCATGTCGTGATGAGAGAATTGCCGATCCGAGTTAAGGATCGTGTTACTTGTTCGCCGGACCAGTCCGAATAACAATCCGTGCTTCATCTCTCCAGGAATATATGCAACACATGCATGAGTGACGAGAGAGAGAGAGAGAGAGAGAGAGAGAGTCTACTATACTACTACCTCTGTTTCCCGTTATTACATGTGTACTACACTCCTATGTATATAAGAGTACCAGCTAGCCCAATTCGGCGTATATAAACACGCTGTGCTAGCTGTTTTCGCTAGTTGCCATGTTACTAGAATCATGTCGTGTCTAATTGCGGCTGGCCTGCTGTGCACAATCATCCATGTTGTGTCTACCCTTTTTCTTTCTCCAGCTAGTAGTAGCTAAAGTATACACTACTATGTGTTCTTGAGTCAGCTTAACTTGCGTCGCGATAGTGCAGGATGGAGTGACAGCGCGAGATGGCGCTCACATGGCAGTATCGCAATGGAGAACCTAATCCGATCTCTGTCGTTGTCCGGTCTTAAAGCAGGCCTCCTTGGATGCGGACATAGCCTACCTGGCAGGTCCTGGCCTGATGTGACACTCCTACAGTAGGAGTGCATATATCATCAAACAATAGCAGCATACTACTCCATATATAATGCAGACTATGCAAGGTTAGCCAATTGTAAAACTGGTTTTGAAAAATACTTGCCTACAAGACAACTATGCAAACTATACTACTACTACTACTACTACTACTACGGATCTAGACCACCTACCGACCGGTAAATCAAGGTGACAGATAGCGACTTCGATGTGCAGAATCCTAGGCGCAAAGAGGGAACTCCATAAATCGATCCAAGACTACTGCAAAGCAGATCTGGGAGCACCCAGCGTACCACTAGTAGTTTGCAGAGGCAGATATTGCAAGTTGCAACGGTTTTAACGGCCGGGCAACCGACACTCACGCGACCGGGGTGAGTCACCGCGCGGGCACTCCGACGCAGCAGCAGGTCGGACTATTCTCTGGACTCTGGAGAGTATAGTATCCAATGGCGGGGGCACGCAGCCGTGCGGCTCGTGCGCAAGGGATCGCGGAGCAGGGCACCGAGATCCGCAGCGGGATACGCCTGTCCCGTCAGCTCGCCGCTCATGCGTCCGTCCTCCTCGGCAGGAGGGGCCCCGCGCGTGGGGATGCCCCGACTGACTGACTGACTGACTGACTGGCGAGAATGCTGCTGATGAGAAGGACGGAGAGCTCGCTCGATCGGCTCGCGGATCGCCTCGGCAATAGGCATGTGCGGTGTGCGTTTGGGTTTGGTTGGTGCCGCGCCCGGGCGCAGGTCGCTGGCCCGCTGGGCATGTGCCCCGGCCGGTTGGCCGCCGCGCCGCTTCTTTGACCCGCCGTGGATTGGACGGGTGCCGTTGCTGGCCGGACGGCATCTTGGACCGGTGAGTGGCTCGACGTGCGTGGCGGTTGGGGGGCTCAGGCGGATGGGCCGGCGGGTGGTGGTCGAGGTACGTACCGAGGTGCTGACCCGGTACGGAAGCATTACGCCCGGTGGTTCGCGGTCGATCCGATGCATGCGTGATTTCACATTTCAGGATGCGGACTGCGTTGCTCGCTGCTGTGGACGGCAGGGGGGGGGGGGGGGGGGGGGGGCAGACGGCTACGCTCTCCGATATGTGCTACCTACAAGCTGAGCAAACGAAAAGCACAAGAAAGATAACGAGCGGAAGCGACCGATGTTGCCGGGTTTGCAATTGATCGTGCATGCATGCAGCCGTCAACAGGTCTTAACCGGCCTGTCGAGGCCGGATGCTGAGAATGGGTGATCCATCACGTGGACGGTGGATCCCATTGCCTGTTTGCCTCACTCCAGTTCCGAAATTGGTCTGTGAAGCAAAATGTAGGCCGGTGCGATTATCTCTGTGACACCACGCACATCGTTCGATTCTTGCGTTCAAGCTTCGTAGTGGTTCGGAAAACAAAACCTCAACACAAGAGGCCTCCATAACTGCCAGTACATAGCTACCGAATCGCCGCAACGACCGGCAGCCGACGATCGGAACCTGGATTCGTTTGCCTTTGCTCCCGCCTGCTGCAGAGCAAACATGTGCAGCAACTTCTAGAACCCGGCTGCCATTTGTACTAAACAATCAGATGCCATTTGTGCCAAACGAATCAGCAATTAACTGTAAAATGCACCATTCTCCAACTTGCAGGTCTCACGCGCAGGATAAACAAGCAACAAGTTGGGCCACTGGAATAAGCATCGCATCTGTACTGGTGCAGAGCATCACAACTCTAGGCATATAATCTGTCGCAGAAATCGAGATATACTTCCTCCGTATCAAATTAACCGTTGTTATTGGTTTAGTACCATAAGTTTAACTCGATTTATAAAAGATATGTGCACTATTTGTATCTCTAAATAATTTATTAAAAACTATACTCAAAGATCTTTCTAATAATACTAATTATGCAACATAATATTCATACTTTTAATATATAATTAATCAAAATTGTTTCTCAAAATGTGCAAACGATAATTATTTTGGGACGGAGGGAGTAGCTTCATATAGTTTTTTTTTTACCAAAAAGAGCAGAACTAGTGGTAGCATATGTGCATCAATGTATAATTTGAGTTAACAACGAATAAAACACACATGTTGTTGTGCATGTTCTTTTCTATTTTCATAAAACTAGAAGATTTGAATCCCTGGAATATTAGATTAGAGGTAAACAATTAGAGATGTTTTTCCCTAAATAATGGTAAGAAGAACATAAATACGTCAATACTATGTTAGACTTAGAGCCACACCATCGGGGCATCATCATCTTCTTGGGGGGCATATCCCTTGTAGGTCTTCCCTCCTTCATTCACATAACCAATCCTCGTCAATATCGCTGGTAGGAGCTAAAATATTCACTCTTGCGGTGAGCCTGAGAGCCAACTCTAGTTGACATCCAGAAGCCCCTTCTAAAGCAACGGGCTAGCAGTAGCACAAAATGATCTTTAGAGACAATCCAGAGAGAGTGACCGAGGATGTGCCACCCATCCGTTTCTGAAAACCCATACGAGAAGACATCCATCCATGAGCATTCCAGACCATATAGTTTGGGCATGAGACAACCCTCGTCTCATTGAGAGGTGCAACATTCTAGAATGTGCACAATAGCAAGGAGGACAACATTTTGCTAGTCTAGGAAGACAAGTTCAAAAGAAATCCAATTTGGATTCTTGTATGGGTTTGTACTCAAAGGACAGGTCCCCCTATGGTGCTAGGAATACACTTAGGATCTAGCTCTTATCTAGGAGCATTTTTCGGTACGCTAAGTGTAATTATAGCACTACAAATAGTGCCCCTATATCCTCTGAAATAAAGAGGACATAGTGAATTTCATTGGAACACTATTGCGAAGAGAGTATTGTCCAAGGCTTCAGTCGTTAACAACATCAAGATTATTTGACCTTGTTTGGTAGAGCTTCGCTTTTAGCTCGGGCTTTGTGGAGTCTTACCAAATGATTAAAATACAACTTTATTCTTGTGGGAAGTTAAGAAGAACCAGTTCTCCATTTATTCTACAGCTACTAGTTGGGAGTAAAAAACTTACTCTCTTTTTAGGACCACCAAGTGTCTAAAAAAAGCAAAATAAATGGGTTTGTGAACGTGGATAGTGAACGAAGCTACTGTGCTGCAAGGATAGAAAGAACGTCTAGAGGATTTTTGGAAAAAAGAAGAAGGTGGTGTCAAACTTCACACAGTTATTGTGGATAAGTTAGAGTATCTTCAAAGATTTCTAAATAACAACTCCTTGATTTAGTTTCTTTAGAAAAAAAAATAAATAAGAAACTTTACAACAGTTTTGTAAAACAACTTTCAAATATAAGCACTTAGTCACATATGCGTGTTCATTCTATGTTGCGCGTCCATCCGATCCCCTTTGTTCGTCATTCGTTTACTGAGTGACTTAGCTTGTAGACGCTCTATAACCGAGCCTCGGCTCCGTGCTTCATTCTCGATTCTACCAAAGCTACTTAAAAAACACTCTTTAACAAATCCCTATCTCAACTCTCAATTTTCACGTGTGTATCAATTCTGCCAGTCTGAATGTGGAAGTGTGTGGGTAAGAATAAGAACAAAGACATGGTTTTCAATGTAATTGTACAAGAGAAAAAATTATAAAAAATGGCAGGGGTGATTTAAAGATAATTTGGGATTCATGATGCAAAATATCTTCTATATTTGAGGACTGAGATTATAGAATATAGTTAGAGGAAGATAACAAATATACTCCTAACTTTCCCTCAAAAAAAATATACTCCTAACTTTTTTAGGCCACTTGGGAACTCTTTTAGAAATGGTCGGACGGCCTATGTTTCCACGGGTTCCTTTGCCAATTGCCTAGAGATCTGGAGTTTTCTGGGCCTGTGGGCCGGAGCGGCCTGCAATACGTTTTGGAGAGCTTTTGAATCCGGTAACTGCACCTATTTGAACCTAAATTGCCATTCCATAAATTCAGATGGATAAGAAATAACAAAGTCGACCCAAAACACAAGAAGGAAGCTGAAGTTTTCTATAAAAAAAAAGAGGAGGAAAAAGCTTAAGGGGGGTGTTTAGTTCACTTTTTTTCAAAAAAGAATTAGATTTTAGTCCATCATTTTGCAAAATGAAACTAAACACCATATAACATTTTTGACAAAATAGTGGTTATTCTCCATTTTGGATTTTGGCCTCAAGAGGCCAAAAAACTCCAAAAAGAGCCTCAAGAGGCTCTCATGAGAGCAATAAATTTTGCATTTTGGATGAAACTAAATATGACCTTAAAAATTTAGGCATTTTGTATTTCATCACTCCAAAGTAGTTGACATTTTGCATTTTGGATTCTAGGTTATTATGTTTAACTTTAAAAAAAATCCAGAAACGCAAAACTGACTCTTATTTTCATATAATTGCATATGCATTGAAAACTGGAAAAGATATTGCACGAAATACATACATATTCCCGTGTTACAAAAGAATAGGTAGGAGCAGTTCAATCACATATAGTATATATTGTTCCGGGTTTACAAATCATACGACAACCAAATTTTGGGGGTGAAATCACAAAATTATTTGCAAAAACGACACCAACAAATTACAAACAAAAACAAGAAAAAAAAAATCTCTGGTGATCGGCGACGGACGGGGGGAGAGAAATGCCGGGCGGAGGATCGGAGGTAATTAACGGAGCCACGCACAATCCCAGAGCGTGGGGACTAAAAAAAATGCGTGCGTATAGAGACTACTAAATGCTGGCGGTCGTATCGTTGCTGCTGGATGCTCGAAACATGGACAGGCAGGCAGGGGGTTGAAGCAATCATCCATTTACAGGCCTTGCTCTACGAGGTAGTCGCCGAGCCTCTCGACCACCATGTTGCACTGCCCGGGGGTCATGGGCTCGTCGTAGATGCCGATCACCAGCGCCTGTCCGGTCTTCTTCACGGTTATGCCTCCAGATCCCTGGAAAACCAAACAAGAAAAGGGGAAGATACCTGTGATCAGGAGCGAGATCGATCGACGGAGATATGATCGAGAGGGCGGTGGTGTCCGGCGACGGACGGACGGAACGGTACCTTCTTCCCGCGGATGACGGCGCCGGGCTCGCCTTGGATGACCATGTACTTGGTGGGGCCGAGGAAGAGGCCGGTCGGGGCCAGGAACCCGGGCTCGTCGAAGTCCTTCATGATGTTGGTCATCTCCTCAGGCTTGAACTGGAGGATCACGGCGGCGAGCCATCATCATCATCATCATCATCATCATGCGCGCGCAGAAGGACGAAACCGCGTGTCAACCGCCGTACGCGACCGATCCGATCGATCGGCGGTGGGCCGACGCAAGAGCGAGCGAGATCGAACAAGGAGAGAGGGGCGCGCTCACCTGCGGGAACGCGGTGCTCTGGGCCCAGACGGTGCCGTCGTGGCCGATGATGGCGGCGGAGGTGAGGTGGTGGCCCTCGATCTCGCACATGAGGTGCTCGTCGACGTACGTCTGCCACGACATCCTGTCCGGCGGCCTTGTTGCTGCGACGACCTGCAAGAGGAGGGCGACGACCGGCGGTGGAAGCTCGGTGTCTCTGGTGGGGGAGGAGAGCGAGCGCTCACGTACGCAGGTGTCCCGGGGCACGGCCGCGGTATAAATAGAGCCCGCGCGGCGTGGCGGAGGACTGCATCGCCACCACTTTGGCTTGGCGTCCGCGCCCAACCACAACCACCCGTTGCATCGCTAGCTCGCCCTTCAACCTCGCCCCCTCCTTTGGTGCGCCACCGCCAGCGCCACAGGGACGGACGACGTGCGAGATACCGCTCCGCTGGACGCCGGGCCCTGCACCTCGCTCAACTCGTACTGCCCGAGTGGCTGGCGGGCCATCAGAATCTTCACTTTCCAGCCTCTCTGCACGATGCCCCCCACCCTGGCCGAAAGCACCCGCCAAGCTGCTGCTCCTGCTGGCCTGGGCTGGGCTGGGCTGGGCTTCCTGCCCCCCCGCCCCCAATTCTCATATTCCCATGTTTATCTTCTTGTTAATCCCCCACCTTTGCTCAAAAAACAAAAAAAAGTTAATCTCCTCCTTGCATGTTTTCTCACTACTACCTGATTTCTGATGCATTAAGAGTGGGGGGAAATGAGCTTCCTTTTTCTTAGAAACTACCGCCAAGTGCCAACATTCAACAATCTCATGATCCCAATTCAACAATACTCCTTGAAGCTTATATCATTGAGACATCGCTGCTCGTGATATTACCGTGCACAGCTCTACTACAGCTTGCCTGATTTCACAAAGATCATTGGCAGCAAAGAAGCATTGAAGCATCAATACAGCTTAAAAGGAGACATCAGAATTCAGAGCACGCATATAGAGCATAATAATGAACTCCAGGACCTCTCTGACAACTGACTTCGGAGCTTTTCTGCAATCAAATGATGGTCCAGCTGCTGCACAGGGATTTGGCAAAGAACTTCCCACCTTAACATTTTCATCCACGCATCCAATAATCCATTGATGGTCCAATGTACGGAAAAGACTTGCTAGCAGCGATATATTCTCACATGCTACCTAGGCCTTGTTTAGTTCCGAAAAGTGAAAAGTTTTCGGTACTGTAGCACTTTTGTTTGTTTGTGACAAATATTATCCAATCATGGACTAACTAGGATCAAAAGATTCGTCTCGTGATTTACAGCTAAACTGTATAATTAGTTTTTGTTTTCGTCTATATTTAATGTTTCATGCATTTGCTACAAGATTCGATGTGACGGGAATCTTGAAAACTTTTTGGTTTTCGGGGTGAACTAAACAAGGCCTACCATGGTAGTTCAGAAAAAGAACCATACAAAAGAGATTAATGCAAAAATGCAAAATGCAAAATGCAGCGATGAAGAGAAGAGAACCGAAAGACAGCAGAAAAGGTTATCGAGTTCTTAAGGCCAGCTGATATATATTGTCTGCGCGACGATGTACATCTCAACTGACCAGAGAATTCCTACAGCAGCATAATATGCCTCTCTACTAGACTACTACTAGTCTACTGCTCATAGCAAAACAGAACATCGGCTGGTTACCAGCATTACGCAATTCACCTTTCATCTCCACATCTGCAGAGGCTAGCTGGAGCATTTCCATAGATCACAGCATAACTGCAGCCATCACGGGGGCCAGCATGGGGAGGAAAGTGGTGAAGTATTTGGCGCATGGAACTGGACCAGAGTTGCTCTGAGCTGGAAGAGATGTCGAATTCATTGTGCTCATCTTATTGCTTCAAGTTAGAAGGAAAAAAATGTTAGTGGAGTGTCACTGGAACTGTTTCTTAAAATACAAAGGAGTGAGAGAGTATTTCGTACCCTGCAGCCAAATAGACACAAGTGTCGTAACCTGCAAGCCAGAAATAAAAAAAGCAAAGAAGCTTATTAAATTGGTCAGAAAAAGGAACATACATTTATAATAGAGCTTATTGAAGGAACACACAATAATATATTCTCATGCGAATCAATATGCTACACTGAAACAATCGTTGCAACTATCATCAAAATTTTCATTGTTTCATATGCATTATAAGGGAATAAGTTGACCAATACAAGACTCTGGTAAACTACAATAAGCTAATAAAGTTAGAAAACTATAGCATCATCAGTAATCCACAAGTCGTTTCAACACTCGAAGAGTTACTGGAATGAGTTAAGAAAGTTAGAAAATTATAGCATCATCAGTAAGTCTTTTCAACAATTCAAGAGTTACTGAAATACCATCAAAGCATCAAATTTGATAACATATGAGTACGAGGGGAACAGACACTGCTTATGCCTGTATTCAGAACCACAATGATCTATGCAAGATGCATTGGAGAGAAACAGAAACCACAAGCTGAGAAAGCAAACTCACAATTGTAAGTAAGCTACTGTTCTCTCATAGACATCTATATATAGCCTAATAGCAAAAGACACCTCATCAACATGAAATTAGCTACTGCCTCCATTCCAAATTGTAAAATGTTTTAGCTTTCTAGATACATACCTTTCTAGTAATGTATCTAGTAAAGCCAAAGCATCTTACAATTTGGAATGGATGGAATACTAGTAAATGCTACAACCATCAGATTATATGAGCAGCTTATGTATATAACTGCAACATCAACTAAAGACATGCTCCACAACTTGAATATATGCACATGGATGTCATCAAATGAAACCATGCATAGCATCATGATCATCAAAACAGTAACAAGGATGGGATTCTTACTTGGATCTTTCGTCGTTCGTATTCCCGCACCACTGAAGTCACAGGCCACAACGTTGGCTCCATTTTGCTGGTAGTAGCTATTGAATGCATATGAAGCATGGGAAGCTAAAGTGTCCGGCTGGTAGCAGGGTTGGCTTGGTTGAATGGCAGAGCAATCTACGTTGCCTGGACCACATGCCCAGTTGAGGGCATTCTGCAGATCTGTTTCTGATGCATTAGCTGAAGCAATACACCAGGTACCATTTGCACTTGTAATGTTTGCTCCAGTCATAACATCCACATTGCCTCGGCCCGTCCAATCAAGGCTGTAGATAGAGCTCTTATCAGGAAAAAACAGTCCCCAGTTCCTCTCCGACTCAATGCCAGGTTTCCTGTTCTCATTGAACAATGAAAATATGTAGACATCAATTTCTTCCCCTGGTTTCGCAGGCGTGCCACTGTCATTAACAACATGGCGTATCAAATTGGTATTGTAAGTCTGAGCATTGTCTGGAGTGGCTCCAGTCTCCTTGGCCGCCCCTTTGTTTGGCCACCCTGACTCAGTGATCATGATCTTCAGAGTTTTGAAGTTCAGAGCCATGAGCGCAAAGAAGATGGAATCAACCTGGGCATCAAACATGTTAGTGTAAACCAGTCCAGTGTTTGGGTCAATCACATCCTGAGACTGTGGCGAGAACAGGGCGTAGTTGAGGGACACATTGCTCGGTGAGTTCTGGTACGCATAGTAGGGGTATAAATCCACCATGAACGGCGCCTGATTCTCCACAAGGAACTCGAGCATAGGCTTCAAGAAGTAGGCGTAGCTGCTGTTGAACGCCCCAGCAGACGGCGGGAACGACCGTGACAGTATCCCGAGCGAGTGGGTGCTGGAGATGGTGATCTTCTTGTGCAGGCCGGCCTTCTTGAGTGCGGTGTGCACATTGCGCATGGCAGGCACGACGAGGGCGGAGACGTTGGTGGGGCTCTCGGTGACCTCGGCGCCGACGGTGATGTAGGTGATCATGGTGGCCGGGTAGTAGGGGAGAATGCTGTTCTTGAGCCATGTGTCGACGTTGGACTGGTACTGCGCGAAGGCGAGGAGGTCGGAGTTGGGGACGCCGACCATGAGCTCGACGCCGGTGTTGGCGAAGGCCTTGATGACGTCGATGTTGGTGTCGTAGATGCGCACGTACTTGATGGATTGCTGCTGGATTAGCTGCGCCACCTTGTCCGGCGCCGGCAGGTCGTCGGCGTTGCGGCCGTAGCAGACGCCAATCTTGCCGCCGTGGCATTGCCCTGCGATTGCGCATGTGCTGTTTTGATTACCACCAGCGCGAACAGAGCAAATACAGTGATTTGGGCTTTAAAAGTTCTTTTATTTTCTTTTCTTTTCGTAAAAACAGCGATAAATCTTCGGCTCTGGGTTTAGATGGAAAGAAAAGAATATGTTGCAGGGATATATAGATTCAAAAAAGGGGAGCAATGAAGTGGAACATTCCCCCTCTAAAAACACTCAAGAACACGCAGCAAAACATCAAGACCACTAGTCCAGAGCAAGAAGAATCGAATCGTGTCCTTTTCCTCAAGCACGCAAGGCATCTCGCCGTCCGCGCATTGCTAACAACACTAACGAGTGCGCAACTGGTGAAGGGTCGTAACATTCAAGAACAACGAGCGCAACTCACCGACGAGCAATAAGAAGAGGAGAATAGGGAGCGCCGCCAGCATAAGCCGCCCCGCCATTGCCGACCGAGCGCCGAGCCCTGGCACCGCCGCCACTTCTAGTTCTAGCCCTCGGTGTCCGCGCTCGAAACGGCAATGCGCCGGCCTCACCGTTGGGGAGGAGAGGTCAGACGTCAGAGGCAGAGAGCCGGAGAGGGGAGGAGTAGTGTGAGAGTGAGGACAAGACGAGACAGGCACGGGAGCACGGATGACGAGTGCAGCCGCTGAGCCACTGGCTGCGACGCAGGCAGAGCAGGAGGGGCTGCTGGAGTGAAGTGCGTGACGGCTGTTGCGGGCGCGGACGCCAGCCGGGGGCTATGAAATGGAGCTGTGGACGTTTAAACAAGGCCGGCTCAAGTCCGGAACGGAACAGAAGAGAAACGGAAGGCCGAGGAGTAGTAGAGTAGAAAACGGGGGCGAGGAATGTCTGCTGGTAAGGTTCTCGCATGGACCACGACCACACGAACACAAAAGGGACCCACATGTCAGTTGGGGCCTAAAAAATGTCTTTCCACGATGAGAGGTCGTGCTATACCTGTGACCTTATGTAATAATCCATCAATATTAAAAATTAGCAGCTAAAATTATTACTAATTACTACTGAATCCAGTGCAAACAAACCTACTAATATACTGTATAAGTTAATTATTAGCTGGGGGGCTCGTAACACGTGCTAAAAATTAGCAGGAGGTTTAGAGTTGTTAATCTATATCTATCTATAAAGAGCCAAAATTTCTCAAGAAGGCGTCGCGAGCGCGAGGAGGACGACAACGCGGTGCGGTGGTCCGGTGGCGCCTCAGATCTGGCTCTGAGATGGTAGGCCTATTCTATTTTCCATTCTGTTTTTGTCGAGTGCGCCACTGCCATGAGCCCATGACCCATGAGAGAGTCGGCAGTAGACGACGTGGGTGGCAAAGGAGGCGGCGCAAGGTAGCTGGCCGGGCGGCCGATTCTGTTGCGAGGGAGGCGACCGAGCACTGCAGGTGCAGGAGAAGGGGGCGCGGGTGCGGGCGTGCGGCCAGCCAAGATGCAGATAAGATTTGGCTTCTTTTCCTTCTTATATTGTTTTTCCTTTTGTTTTTCATTTAGTTCCACATTCTAACTTTTCTTTTTTTTCTGTTTTTTCTTGGACCTGTTTCTTTTTCTTGTTCAACACTAAGGCCTCGTTAGTTCTAAAAATTTTTGCAAAATAAATACTGTAGCACTTTTGTTTGTATTTAACAAATATTATTCAATTATAGACTAACTAGATTTAAAAAAATTTATCTCGTAAATTACAGGTAAACAGTGTAATTAGTTATTTCTTTTATCTATATTTAATGCTCCATACATATGCCGCAAGATTTGATATGATGAAAAATCTGAAAAATTTTACAAATTTTTTTGCAACTAAGGCCTTGTTCAGTTCCTTTGCAAAATAAACACTATAGCATTTTCGTTTGTATTTGACAAATATTGTCCAATTATGGATAACCAGGTTCAAAAGATTCGTCTCGCAAATTACAGATAAATTGTGCAATTATTTATTTTTTATCTATATTTAATGTTTCATGTATATGCTGTAAGATTCGATGTGACGGAGAATCTGAAAAATTTTATAAAACTTCTTGGGAACTAAACAAGTCCTAAGAACGGCTAACCTTTTTCGTGTGTTGATTTGACTTATTTATCCAAAATAGAGTCCTTATTAGTGAATAGGAATCCAAATAAAAAAGAAAAGAATAACTCTATTTCTCTTCTCTTCTATCTTTCCTTTCTTTCCTGTTGTCGGCGTCGGTCACCAAGTGCGCCACCGAATACACTGTTGCCCATATTCGTCGGAGCAGGATGGGATGCGTATGGGGTTGCTAGCTTCCACTGGTGGGCCCCACGTCCAGCCATGGTCGTCATTGCCCTTGCGGAGGCGTGCGACTAGAGTGGGAAGGGACGACATCGTGGCGCGTGGCGATGGGCGTCGGCGGAGAGGCCACACAGGGATGAGGAGAGACGGTGCGAGGATGGCTTGCCGCAGAGGCGCATGAGGGTGCAGTCGCAATGGCAGGGCACAAAGGTGCTTACTAGGAGGAAGTGAGGGAGGGCGTACGGGCATGGAGGGTGGAGGCAGCATGGGCGGAGATGCGGTGTGTATGCACGTCGAGAGAGGAAATAAGGTTGAAGGAGATGCGGTTTACTTCGTACGCATGCGTGGTGAGCAGATAAGATTGGAAGAGAAAAAAAAAAGGAAAACATGGTATTATGGACATTTCACTATTTTGAACTATGAAATAAAATTGTTTTGCCAAAAGGTCTAAAAAAGCGCTTGAGCTGTACAAGTGAATCTGTTCCATAAGTGAAACTAGAACTAAAGTTGTTTTGACGGGTGTTGGAGCTCTACCAAACTAACCCATAATTGGATATTGGATTCGAATACGTATTATCAGGGCAGCGAATAGGTAAGGAGCGCATGCGTTATGTTGCCTATCCGTTCATGGGCGATGGAGCCAGATTTTTTTCCCTTTCTCCAGGAGGAGAGGGGTTAATCCGATATTTGGTTTGGTTGCGTTGAACGGGGTGGCCGGGGGTTGGTGTATATAATTATTTTATTAATAAATAATTAATTAAGTAATAGTAATAGCTAATGGCAGCATTATCCACATTATACAACAAATTGCATATTTTCTATGATACAATAAATAATATCTTCAATGGTAATAAATTGGAAAATTCCCATTACCTCAAGACTATGTTGCACCGTGTGATATTATTATTAAATGTTAATGGTGTGTGTTATTGGAGAGAAAGTAAAACACATTGCTTTGTTTTAATTAACTTTTAGTCCCGTTGCAACGCACGGGCATTTTTACTAGTAGTTTGATAATAGCTCAATATACACCTTTAACTCACTACTCCGTATCTAGGTGGATCCAGACATCCCGTACTAAAAATTGGTTAGCTAAAAGATAGCAGCTTTTAAATATTGTCTAGCTAATTTTTAGTGCTCCGAATTGAAACAAGCTTTTTATATGCTTATAAAGATTATAAAAAATGCAAAGTATACAATTTGATTTTTTTACCGATTGTACAAGAATCCAGATGCAAGCCGATATGTTTGCATACTGTAAGTGCATTATGCAATTCTTTAGGCCTTGTTTAGTTCTAAAAATTTTTGGAAAATCGACACTGTAGCACTTTCGTTTGTATTTGACAAATATTGTTCAATCATGGACTAACTAGACTCAAAAGATTTGTCTCGTTAATTCCGACTAAACTGTGCAATTAGTTTTTATTTTCGCATATATTTAATACTTTATACATACGTCTAAAGATTCGATATGACGGGAAATCTAAAAAATTTTACAAAAATTTTTAGAACTAAACAAGTTAACCCAAGTGAAACGACAAGAGCTGAGAACGAAGAAGCGTTTTTTTTTCGTGAAAAGCATACTAGACAGAGGAGGGAGAAGGCCCATGTTTTCTCCTTTTCTCCAAGAACAAGGAAACCTACTCGGACTTTGGAGGAGGCTTTGCGTGACCAAAGAGCCTGCAACTTTATGCTCACGCCGCAAATTCATTCTCACCTGGCTTTTCGTTAAAGAAAAAGCTGGCAATATTTCACAAGCAATAAATAATTATCCTGCAACATAATATCCGTTTTGCCATGTTTCTTCAGATCTCATCAAAAATAAAATTTGTCTTTGTAATGTACTTTCTCCGCACCCATAAAATAAATCGTTTTTTATAAGATTTAAATCAAACATTGGGAATATAAATTATAAATAATTTTTAAGTTTTAAATTTGAAAATGTAAAACCATATAAATAGATTTGTTTTGAAAAATAGTTTTATAAAAGTATACATATAAGTATTTTTATAAAAATAAAGAGTTAAATTTAGGCTTTATAGATTCTGTCATTGTCCTAAACAATTTTTTATATGTATTGAGGGAGTATAAATATATATGTTATTAAACTTTTTTTTGACATCTCTCATGTAGATACAGCTGTAGCGTCTATTCGTATCCAAGACCAGGAGCATACACCTGCGTCGTATTGTACTCCACTGTACTCCTACGTGGATACCGCCATACCGGTCTGTCCAGGTCGGCAGAGCGGGGACCCGAGACCGGGGAAGCAGACGGCACACCACACCGGTAACCGAGGCAATTACAGCGACAGGTCGCATCGCAGCGCAGCACGCTGTGCGGGGCCCTGCATCGGTAAAGCTGGCGCCGTGCTCTCTTTCTTGGCTTGTTGCGCCTTGCCGTTCCTTTCTCTTTCCGTGCTCGCATTTTCGAGAACGCAAGGTGATGGAACTCCGCGCCAAAGAATTGAAATTGTCAGCATGCAGTGACGCGCACACCGAGACGCAGCTGTTTTTTCCCCCGCCTACCGAGAGCATGAGCTAAATTTTTAATCAGATTATATCATCAATATTAAAATCAATACAATGTCGTTAACCATAGAGACAGTTTTAAATAATTTAAATGATGCATACCATCTGTAATAGTAAAATGAGAGAGATTTACTTATATGGTTTTTAAAAAAAATTATATATCTTCCTCGTGTGACTTTTTTTAAACTTTCTACTATGGCCGTCAAATGAATTTTCCTTCTTTATATGGTCTTTTGTCCGTTTTCAGCACTTAGAGGTGTTAAGTGGAGAGTAAAAAGATCATAATGCCTCTAGCATGAATTTTGTTTTTGCAAAGTTTGGTTTGTTTCTTGTATAAATGAAATTTTTGAGCACATATTGTACTGTATTGTGATGTTGTCCAAATATTTATTATGATCCAAATATGTATTGTTATAATATCTAAGTAGTCAATTTATTTGTTTACTATTACTCAGAATATACAAGAAACTAACCAAATTTTACGATTTTTTTTCACGCCAGGGATATTATGGTCTTTATAACCTCCACTTAACACCGTTAAGTATTGGAAATAGATAGAAGGCCATAGAAAGAATAAAAGTTTGTTAAAGGGTCATAGAAGAAAGTTTTTTAAAAAAGACCATACAAAAAAGACATTTTTTGAGAGCCATATAAGTAAATCTCTCATAAAACTAATATCTTTTATGTTGTTAAAGTAGCCATAGATACAAATTTTAAATAGTTTTACCACACACTTTGTTATTCACAGATAAAGGTTATAAAAAACTAAATATATTTATGTACTCCCTCTGTCTCTGAAAGCACCAACTTCTAGAGTTGTCCTAAGTCAAACTTTTAAAACTTTGACCAAATTTATAGAAAAAAACGCTAAGATTTATAGTACCAAATTAATACCATTAGATTTATCATAGAATATATTTTCATAAGATACTCATTTTATATCATAGATATTGATACTCTTTTGTATAAAGTTAGTTAAAGTTAAAAAAGTTTGACTGACATGGATTCTAGGAGTTGAAGCTTTCAGGGACGGAGGGAGTATATCTGTATGAATAGAAGGGCTATATTGAGGCCTTGTTTAGTTCCAAAATTTTTTACAAGATGGACATTGTAGCATTTTTTTTTGTATTTGACTAACTAGGCTCAAAAGTTTCGTCTCGCAAACTACAGATAAACTATACAATTAGTTATTTTTTTATTTATATTTAATATTTTATGCATGTACCGCAAGATTCAATGTGATGAACAATCTAAAAAAAATTATATTTTTTTTGAACTAAACAACGCCTGACGCTAATGCAAATACGAATATCGAATAGTTTTTTTTTCCAAAATCTCGATCTATGCACACCCTCCCTTGCCTTAACCCGACAACCCATGTACTGGACCTATATATGGCCACTGTGTCGTGTCGCGCTGTGCCGGTCGTGCGATACCTGGCCGTGTCATGAGCCAGACCTTTGGCCCACAGCACAACACATGGACCGATTTTTCGTGTGGTGCCACACATGGGCCATGACCATTTTCGCCGTGTCGTGCCAGCCCGTGGCCCGTCGGCCGAGACAAAACTTAATTTCAACAAAAAATTCACAAGTGTTCAAAGCACTTCTTCATTTTCATACCAGTTCAGTTCAAAGTTTCAAACTTCAAAGAAATTGCACATAAAGACAAAAAAAATAGCACACGAAGACAATAAAAACAGCACACATCCGCAGCCACAGGCATCGTCACCATGGCCGATGGAGGGAGGGGAGGCCGATTCCAACCCCTAGCAATAGCTCTAGCACCGTCCCTCAAGAGTGGATATGTGCGCTTTTGGCGGCCTTGTCATGGCGTCTCCAGAGGAGGACAACTCAGCGTCAGGCACCAACCTCGGCAACCCGCGAAGAAGATGAACAAGAACAAGAAGAACAAAGGTAAGAGGAATCAGGAATCTCAAGAAGATGAACAAGTCGACTCACCTATGCCACTAGAGCCCAGTGCCGCAGAAGAGGCCAGAGTGCCAGCATCCAAGCAAAGAACGAGACAACCACTGTTAAACTGATGGCGAGCGGCGGCAGAAGAACAGACATGAGAACTCACATGGTACACCCAAGGAGGAGGAGGACTCGAGGAGGGAAGGGAAAGGAGGTAGGAGAGGGAGGGGTGGCAAGGCGAGCCGACGAGGTCACTGACTGGAGCAGGGTCCGAGAGCTCAAAGTGAGCAGGCCACCGCGCGGCGTCCGGAGGGGGAAAATGAGATTAGGGTTAGGGATTTGGGAGGGGGCGACGTGGTGGCGTTTATATACGCGCTAGTGGGCTTAACGACGCTCATGGGCTAGGCGAAATGAGCCATTTGAGGGGGCCGTGCCGCCCACCTTGCCGCGCCCTGGCTGTGTCGTGCTCGTGCCGTGTCATAGGCTAGGTCAGCGGCCCAGGTACGACACTGGCCACCGAGCCGTGCCAGCACGGGCATGAAGTCTGTCGTGTCGTGCCAAAAGGGTGTGCCGACGGGCCGTGGGCCGCATGGCCGGATATAACTGGACCGACATGGGGCTAGACACATTTTACCGGAAACTGGAAAAGGTACATAGACATGGGTCGGAAAATACCATACAAATATACTCCCAATCTTGAAAAGCTTTAACTTTTAGAATTTGTGTCAGTCAATTTATTTTTAAGTTTGACTAACTTTATATAAAAAACATCAATATCTATGATATAAAACGATATCTTATGAAAATATATTTTACTATAAATCTAATGGTATTAATTTGTTAATATAAATCTTAATGATTTTTTCTATAAATTTAGTTAAAATTTAAAAAGTTTGACTTAAGACAACTCTAAAAATTAAAGCTTTAGGAGAAAAAGAGTAGCCTAACCAGTTGTAAGAAAGTTTGTACCTGTATGAACACATATCGTTATTACTTTTGTTTCATAAAAATAGCTCTTGACTCCTTCGCAGACACAATGGCAGAAAATCAGAAAAATAGGAACAACAATTTCGATGAAGAAAAAAAAAACAACTAGAGCTCGATAGGAGCGTGGGCTACAGCCCAGCAAATTTTCAAGGTGGGCCTGATTTGGGCCTTACCATGCACGACTCCTTGACTCAACCAGAGTAACTAATTCTGGCCCTGGCCCCCACGCCTCGTTGTTTTCCACCTTTTTTTTTTCTTTGATGACACCGTCGAAATTCGAGTCATCCGCAACTCTCAAGTTCCTGTGTTGGAAACAGACTCCAAATTCTGTAACTCTGGGTATGGCAATCTGGCATGCCTTTTGATCGGCCCGTTCCTCGTCGCTTCATCGTCTTGTTGAGACAGTTTAGCTACATTTGTCGCTACGACACATGCATACCAGAACTCTCGCCGTCGGCCCGTCACCATTCATGAAAGCATCATGATCTGGCTACAATCTGCCGAACTACTCCGTATGACCAAATCATGGTCGGGAATAGAAATAGCCATCCCTCCTTATCCATACGGCTGACCAGACCAGCCCAGCTCGCCTCGCCTTTCCTGTGCCGCGTCGTGCGTTCCAACTCCAACCTCCACCCATCTCCTCTCCCCAGCAGCCGGTCGATCGGCCGCCCGCCACCTTCCCACCTGCATCCCAATCCAATCTGCCCAACTGATCGATCTCTCTGCCGACCGGCGGATATGACCATGCTCATTGGCTGCGCAACGGCCAGTCCGGTAAGGTCGTACAGAATCAGAAACCGCCCGTTTGTTGAAACCGCCGCCGCCACTTGCCTGCAACACAGGACCTGATACGGTACGGTGATACGGTGAAGTCTGAAGTGATGGTAAACCGGACAACGTTGGGCGCTTCGGAACGTTTTCGTAGGAAACCAGGGCGGAGGAGAGGAATTAGCTGTAGTACCTTTGAGTCTTTGACCGCGTGGATTCTGAATTCAGCTTGCATTGCGATCCATTCCATACAGATACAGCGGGTACGTTGCTTGGATCCTTCGTTCGTTCACTGAATGCAAGGAGCTCAAGTCCGCGACGCCTCTTCGTTGTCGCGTAGATTCAGACATGAGACATGCCGTTAAGCCAGGGCTCAAGAATAGTAGAAGCTACTACTACTAGGAGCTCTGACTGTGTCCGTCGGCAGGAATCTAAGGCCTTGTTTACTTCGCAAAATTTTGGTTTTTTGGTTACTGTAGCATTTTCGTTTTTATTTGACAAACATTGTCCAATCACGGAGTAACTAGGCTCAAAAGATTCATCTCACAAATTTCAGATAAACTGTATAATTAGTTTTTATTTTTATTTAATGCTTCATGCATGCGACCAAAGATTCGATGTGACGGAGAATCTTGAAAATTTTTGCGAACTAAACAAGGCCTAAGAACGATTTGGCATCCAAAACCATCAAACGGTCGTCAAATGTTAGGTTTGACTGTTTGAGCGAGGCGTCGTGCGAGACACGAGAGCAATGTGAGAGAGGATTCGTAGTTGCCTAGGAGTACCATGTAACCCATCGTGGAGTGCCAGCGAGTGGTTTCTCTCTCTCGAGAGAGACGGCTGAGGCCTTGTTTAGTTCTAAAAATATTTTAGATTTTGGTACTGTATTATTTTCGTTTTTATTTGACAAATATAATCTAATTATGTATTAACTAGATTCAATTTCATATCGTGATTTACAGATAAACTATACAATTAGTTTTTATTTTTATCTATATTTAATGCTTCATGTATTTGCCGGAAATTTTGAAAAGTTTTTTGTTTTCAGAGTCACAGGATATTGTATGGAGTACTGTACTCCGTAGCAGATAGCACTAACTATTGTACCAGAGAAGCACACGTAGCATACTGCTATTGCAAGAACGGATATGTATACCTCGGCATCCATCCATAGCGCCGGCTGGACCTACGCACCTTTTCTCGTCCGTCTCCTTTTGTCCATTCCAAAGTGCGGGTCCGTTATTGTTGAGTCGGCTCCCACGACAGTAACGCTGACAATGAGAGCTCAGACAGACCTGTTCGTTTGGCTGCTGAAAGCTCAAGCGATTGCACAGGTCCTCCGACAGCAGGCGAGCACCATGCAAGCTTGGCAAGTGGCCAGTGGCTCAACGGGAATACGCAAATATTAGTAACTAGGGGTTGAATCATGTTTAAAAAATAAAATAAAAAAACATAGCACCATAATTGGATCTCAGAAAAAAAGGGGAAAGGCTGATTTCGACCTAAAGTTGGATAAAGAGTTATCAATCGTCTATTGATAATACTCCCTGCATTTTTTTAAAGCACATTGTTTTGACGTTGTCTTAAATCAAACATTTAATTTGACCACAAATAACTTTTTTGGGGGTTGAGTTTCAATATGTGAAAGTGATGTAAGCAACATTTTTGCTTAACTAATATCTTTAATTAATGTCGAGAAAACCGGCCATTAGGACTGCTCTCATGTGAAAATTACTATGGTTTTTATGTTTTTGTAATTTATAATGCCACAAATTGCAATGAAGTCTCTATTGAGTGTTATGAGAGTTTTATGGACATAAAACATGGTGACATCTCGTCAAAAATGAGCCGTCGTTGTTTTCCACGCGTTGGAAAGCCTAGACCCACATTGATCCAGTTCGTTTCATGTCATCTGATGCAATGAGGTAAGTTGCAGCTACTCCTCGCACGCGCTCTTTGGTTTACAAAATGTTTATTTGCTGGTATAAAATTTCAAAATTGAGAGATGGCCAGATATGATAAACCATGTTTATTTGTCCGTGTGCACGTATTACAATATGCTAATAGTTAAAATAACAAATGACTTACATAGTTCACGTGCCATATTTAATCATAGCACTATGGAATGAATAGGCCATGTTTAGTTCGTGAAGAGAAAATTTCGCGACACTGTAGCATTTTGAGAACTGTATACTCTTCCACAGCTTGCATAACTGTATACTCCGGTGTTCTTTCTTTTTCCTCTGTCACTGCGCGCATCCATGATAATTCACCCAGCAAAAGAGAACCGATCGTAGAACCCCGGCTTTTGCCTCTGTCACTGCGCGCACCGCCTCCACGCCCGTTCCGGCTTCATCACAGAAAGAAAACCGATCCGGGTGGCGAGGGGACGCCGCCCGCCGCCCCCTCGTGAAAACGGCAGGTCGGTCTCCCGACACCCCAGGCCGCGCCGCGCGCGTCCGGGCATGGCATGGGTTTCTATTTTCTAGTCGTCGCATCCATGATCCGTCTATCCTGGCAGTGGCAGTGGCATGATGCGCGCGGCGAGCAGCGCCCGCCGCAGCGGGTGAAGCGCCGAAAAAAATATCGCCCGGACAGCGACGCGACGCGGACGCGGATCCATGGACGATCAGGTTGCCCTGGCTGGCAGTGGCAGGCCGCGCCGGCCACGTTCCCGCGCCTCAGGCGCGAAGCCGGGACAGGTAGTCCACGCGTGGTCCACACGAAACACTGGCGTGCGCAAAATTTTTTAGGCAGCGGCCCCGTCGTCGCACATGATTTTTCTGGGGCGCCGCGCGCGCGCTGCGCTGCGCTGCGATCGTATCGCGGCCCGTCGCTGTCGTCGGATCCCCGCACCGATTCGGCCGGGTCCGCTACGGATCCCATTCTTATCATCCTCTTTTCTCCCTTATCGGTGGCGCATCGTCGGGGTTAGGCTGTAGTATACGAGGACCGCGAGCGAGCGCGGCGGGGGTGCCTTTTGGGTGATGGCTTCGCGCGCGCCTCCAACCAAGAGTCGTTTTCTGTGGGTGGATAGGGGATAAAAATGATCCAGATGGGGGTGCTAGCGTTCCACGTTCCACGCACGAGCTACTAGATTGGTCAGGATCAGGACGATTGGTTCCGTGGTCGACGCGTTTCAAGTTTGAACGCACACGACAACAAGGTGCGTACTGAGCCACAGAGCGAGTGAGAAAAATAGAGAGAAAATATTTTGCTCTCTTTTTTTTGTGAAGGAGAAAAGTTTCACCTGGGCATTGTTTAGTTTTCTAAAAATTTTGCAAAATTTTTCAAATTTCTCGTTACATCGAATCTTTATATGTATACATGGAGTATTAAATATAGGTAAAAATAAAAACTAATTGCACAATTTGGTCGGAATTGACGAGACGAATCTTTTAAACCTAGTTAGTTCATGATTGGATAATATTTGTCAAATAAAAATAAAAGTATTACAGTCCCTGAAATCAAAAAGTTTTCAGAACTAAACAACGCCCTGGCTGTCCTGAGGTCGCAGTCTCGGCGCACAACAGACACAACAAACCGGAAGAGTCGTCATACGTGTTTGAATGGTTCGAAAATAGGAAGACCTGGAAACCTTCCAACAGGCCAAGTCATGAATGTTGCGTTCGAGTGAGGCAGGTGGACCATCACCGTACCCGGAACGACTATTGGCGAATTTTGAGCTTGTCCACCACCACCACTACAAGCTTGAACGAGTCCAGGGCTTGGATAAGGCCGGATTAAGAGCACCACGATCGGAAGCACGGATATATTCTTAGCAGCCGCCCCCCTTGACCACAAAAGGGCACCGATAATACTACATTGTTAAAGACGAAAGCACGCAGCTTAGTGTTGGAGCACCGAGATTTGTTTAGACGAGAAATTAAAGGACCTAACTGAATTAGGGCGTGTGATTGGCTGGAGCAGGAAAACGGGAGGGGAAACACATGAGCAGAGCAGACGCGGGCATATGGATTTCTGCATCGGCGGGACTCGAAACCACGTCGGGAAACACCGTTCGCAGCGAGCGGCCGGCAAGCACACATGCGGACACGAGGTGCTGTCGCCGCCCGACCTGTGGCCGTGTCCCCGGAAACGCTGCTCCTGCCCGCCATGTGTCCACTCACATCTTGTTCACACTCGTACTAGTTATTGATTGAAAATTGTTACTATTTGTTAATTAATTATTTGGTGTTTGCTTTGGTGGCAGAATACGTGGGAGGAGGTGTTTGTGTTGGTTCAGTGAACATGCGCCTGGCTCGTAGCTGGATCGCGCGACAGGTGTCCAGTTTTTGCGTCGCTCATCAAACAGGCTAGGTCCAAATTCGTCCTGGTGCTGCTGCTCTAACCCTGGTCGACAATTCAGGTCTTAAACAACGCTAACAAAAAGTGCAGGCGGCTGAGACAAAAAACAATGCCTTGATACTCTAGCGGTGGTATTCAACGCAACATTATCTATAGTAGTAGAAGGGGGAAAGCAACATTATCATGTGCACTTTCATGGAAAGTAAGTAACGTTGCCAACACTAGTGAGTGCATAATTTGTAGGTGAGCTACAACAACTTAAATTTTGAGCCAGGCATACTCATGTTACTTTTCACTTTTTTACTCCCTTGCAGTGGAAGCCAAGGAAGGAAGGAATGAGCAACATATCTATAGTGCAAAAACAGATGCGATGCGGAAAACCATACACGTGTGTTTACCCACCTACTTTGATAGGGTCCATGGATTCCACTTCTGCTCTTGTAGTATTTGAGAAGGGCAATCAAAATGGTCCAGGACCACGAGTAAGGCCTTGTTTAGTTCACAAAATTTTTTGTTTTTGGCTACTGTAGCATTTCGTTTTTATTTGATAAACATTGTCCAATCACGGAGTAACTAGGCTCAAAAGATTCATCTCACAAATTACAGGTAAACTGTGCAGTTAGTTTTTATTTTCATCTATATTTAATGCTCCATGCATGCGATCAAAGATTCGATGTGACGGGAATCTTGAAAATTTTTGCGAACTAAACAATGCCTAAAAATGACACTTGCAAGCTAAGACTCCGCTGTGGCTTACGTAAATTTGCAGCCAGCCTCGCACTGCAGGCAGGGCTTCTGTTCCAAAATAGGAAACAGCAAATAGTATTCTGGCGATAATCAGGGGAAGACTGTGCGATCAACCGGGTAACTAAGTCCAAATTCCCCCATCCCAGGATGTTTGTTGTGGGGTATACAAGTAAAACCATCATTTCGTTTCGTTTCAACTTTCAAGTAAAACCATCACAATTCAAGCAAAAGTGGTTTCGTGAAAAATATGCATACTCCGACACCACTTAACCTAATCCTGCGACCAAGACAATCGAAAAAGGATGATAACCCAACAACAGCGCGCCGCGTGTCCCTCGGCTCCCACATAAACAAGCAACACGAGATGAGGCGTCATCTCCAACCCAACATCCATGGCCCACACGTCGGTCTCACTCCCCGACCTGCCAAAGAGATACGCGAACAATCCTGGTCACATTCAGCAAACTGAAGAAGAGATAAGATCAGATCAGGCGGGGCACCAGCTGCAGAATCTGGGCAAAGGCATGTGCGAGTGGCCAACAGACACTTTCACACTCTTTTATATTCTTCTGCAAGTATAATAATAAAAAAGGGGAAAAAAAAACGGGACAGATGCACAGACCATGACGATAGGGCCCATGCCATCAGTGTCCTAGAAAAAACCTAACAATTAGGCCATGTTGGCACACAGCAAAGATGGTGATGTCACCGATGCAAATTGCTTGCGCGCATTATACTAGTCAAAGCGCACTACGCCGTGTTTGAATTCTTTGCGAGAAGGCAGCCTCCTAGCATTATCCCATTCCAGCTACTCCTAGAGCTGTGTCTGTGTGTATATATACCCCCTACCCTCCCCCTGGCCCTGGCAAAGGTCGTGAAGGAAAGCAAAGCAAAGCAAAGCAAGAGGAGCAGAGGAAGAATATATCCATCATCCACACACCCCACACACATACCTTGTTCTCCGGCGTTTCTTGCTGGGCATCCAGAAATCTCCTCGGAGTTGCAACAAGCATGGGCGGGTTCAGCGGCGCTACGGGTCTCGCGGTGTACCGCGAAGAGGACGACGAGGAGCTGTTCGAGACATCGTCTTCGATCTCCGGCGGCGACTCCGAGGACGAGGACCAGTTCTCCGACGGAGAAGAGGGCGCCGGAGCTCTGGAGCACCACCAGTTTACGCAGCAGTCGCAGCAGCAGCCGGTGCGGAGATTGAATTCGGACAGCCTCTACGATCTGTCGTCTATGATGGCACAGCTCCCTGTCAAGTAAGTCATCCGACTTCTCTTTCTTTTTACATGTAAATCATCAAAACAAATCTGCAAGCATCAAATTAAAGGGAAAAATTCTCAACTCGTGTTGTCCTCTCTCTCTCTGCAGGAAAGGGCTGTCCAAATACTATGACGGCAAGTCCCAATCGTTCGCGTGTATGTCTGAAGTGAGGTGCCTGGAGGATCTGCGCAAGAAAGAGACGCCCTACAAGAAGATGAAGCCATCCAGGAGTTATGTGGCATTAGACGAAGAGCAGGACTGTCATGTGCCGGGTCCTAACAGCAGGGGTTCTTGCGCGAATCTGGTGGCTCGGAAGAACAGCAAAAACATGCTCTACAGACCTCCCGCAATCCCTGTAAACAAGAGTGGATACCATCAGTAGGCTCTAGGACATGACTGTGTTTCTATCCAGGGTTTCACCTCTGTTCTTTTTTTTTGTCCTTTCATTTAGAGGGATTTTGTTGACAAGCGTATTGGCCTGTCTCAGTTGTAAGAGGTTTTCCTTCTCTGCTCTCAATAGAGTATCTCCTGTCTTGTTCATGAGACATTGATTCATGTAAATAACTGTGATCCTGTAGCCATATCGCAAGATCCAAGTATTTTGTGATCGGAGTAAAGAAGAGACAAATTGGGTAAAAAAAAAGGAACGCCTACATACAAATTTGAGAAAATAGTAATCCGATTACATATTCCAATTATAAGAGTATGTGGAGCTGGATTTCAGTGCCTGCCAACAAAAAATTATTACAGGCCAACAATTCAAAAATTCTAACCCTACATTGAGGTCGCACTCCACTGTAATTCTTCGAACGGTGTACTTGGAACCACTTGACTTCTGTGTTGAATACAGGGAAAATGGGGAATCAAAAGAACAGATATGAATCCAGTCCAAAATGATTCAGTGTTGTTAGAAAGCATATTCATAAATAGCCTGTGCAACTCCATCTTCATCATTAGTGGCACCAATTACATTTGCCACTGCTTTAGTCTTATCAGATCCATTTGCAAGAGCAACACCAAACGAAGCTAGTTGCAACATTTCAATGTCATTTTCTCCATCACCAATTGCCATTACCTTGCACAACAGAAAGTGATTTTAGAACCTTTTCAACTTATTTAGTTAATACACAATGGCAATTACATTGCAGCTGATCTTCTTTCAAGTCAAATAGGCTGAAATAGTACTAGAGCTTGCTCAAGGGGCTGCTATCCATGCCAGATTTAATTTTATTATGTTGTTTTGTTCTGTAAAACTATTGATGAAGTCATAAAAACAGAAGAGGTTTCACAAACTATACACGACGATAAGTACCCAAAGAAATGGTCTTGAACACATCCTAAGCTCAAAATATTCGATCCATCATGAATCCATGCTGTGGTTTTGGTAGGATAACACCATTCCTTTTTTAGTAACTTGTGCTTATGACAAATGCGTAAGTGATGGGACCAGGACCAACTACATGCTCAGACCAAACATGTAGACTAGGTTCAGAGCTAAAGATTAGGTAGATCCATCTATCTTCCCATTCCTTGAATCAAACACACCATAACTCCTCAAGATCAATTAGCATGACACACTATTAACGTCAGAAACATTATCACAGCTGCTTCACTGGTATCTCCATGTTTAAACATTTATCATGAACAAACACTTGAATGACCAGGAGTCGAATGCAAAACTCCATGGTTGGAAATTTTGGAAGAAAAGGTTAATAATGTGGATTGCACAAATTAGGTACCACCATATTTCTTGTCCTGGAGTCATTTGTCACAGCAGTTTAGAGGTATCACAGATCTCGTTGATCTAGAATAATGTTTTGGTATCTTATTTTTACTGAATCTTTTCTGCAGCTACTCCTACCTCAGCTAAGGCTAGCAAGCTTTGATTGGTGTAATGCAAATATATTAGTTGGGGACTAGATTGGTTGTACCTCATCCGGACTAATGGAAAGATGGTTCAACAGAATCTTCACACCATTGCCTTTCGAAGTTGCAGGCGGTACAAGTTCAAGCATATCAGGTTGTGCCTGAACAACATGGGCCCTTCCCTCTATCGCCTTTGCCCAGTATGGTCTCAATGCAGACGAAATTCCCTCAGGAGTTTCAAGGAACAATACTTTCTGAATAAGAAGAATATGGGAATGTTAAGCTGCAACTTGTCTTAGCACCACAAATTGTGAATACATCGTAGCATAAAAAGTGCAATTGACCCAATGTGTTCCATAAAATTGTACCTATCTTGTATACAAAATGGAAAATTCAAACAAAATCAGCATTTTGTTATAACAGAAAATGATCTTTGTTGTGAAGGTAACCCTAAACCTCTTCTATGCATCTGTAAGATGCCTTGTTTCTGCTTATATCAACTAAATAAATAACCTTAGAAACTAGCTACTTGAGCATGGATTTCAAGTAACAAATTACCTACAGACAGATATTCTGATGTTAATAGTTTTCAAGGGAGGGAACACTAAAATCATTCATACATTTGCGGAATAAGCTATTCAGAAAATTCATTTGGTATTTAAAGAATAAGCATACTTACTTGTATCTCAGCTGTTTCTAAAAGCTGATCAATAGATGACACTATTTTAGCCTGCAAAAGAAATTCCAACTACATTCAGAATGGACACGAATCTGATACCCAAAGAGTGATTAAGAACAAACTGACAAACCACGTCATACCTTAGGTTCATGGTATATGTAATGGAGAGAATCGACCAAAGGGTGGTCAAACACAGAATAACAATGATCCTGACTAAATGCTACTAATGGTATCTTGTTCTCCAAAGAATATAAGAGTGCCTGCATGAATCTCAACGATATCATATTTGTAGAAGAATAGTTATATGTGGCCTAACACACTAAAGAAAACAGTAGCAATATGCCACTAATTAGTAGGAGTAACGCAAGTTTCTAGATAGATACAGGAGCACCAAGCAAGCAGTGTAGACTGCAGACAATTGAGAGTAAGATTAGTTTATTCAGATAAACAGTTCTGCAAGTTCTTTCTCCTGTGCATTCAGGTGTTATCTCAGACATAAGAGAGTTATAAGCTATCAGTTAGCTAGTGTCCTCTGTTCTAAATTATAGTTCACTTTGGCCTTGTCCTATGTCAAATCTCTCTAACTCTGACCACACACTTTTGAAAATATATTTCACGACGAATTTAAGGAAACAAATTTGGCATTGCAGATGTTGGTGCATTTTTTTATAAACTTGGCCAAAGTTAAAGAAGTTTGATCTAGAACAAAACCAAATGAACTATAATTTGGAACAGAGGAAGCTCATCTAGCTCAGTTGGTCAAGGGTGTGGATGTATGACCAGACCACCCAAGTCCACATTGAGAGAAATTTGGTTGCCTATTTTCTTCTTAACAAAATACCACCTAGTTCCTCCCAGGTTGGTCTAGCTATTTTTGGGACGAGGTCGAGTTTTGTTCTAGAAAAGGCACATATGTATTTTAAGTTCTTGGTGTGAATGGTGTGTACACAGCTCTCCTATATGTTCGAGAGAGAGAAATGGAACAGAGGGGGTAGCATATAAACATTATACGAGTGTGCAAGAAAAAAAAACATGAAAATCATCGACAACCAGTTATGGTTGCTGTGATGCACGGATGCAGCCTGTTTATCTGCAGGCATATTTGCTAATTATAGTATGACATTGTTGACATGGATCCAAAGAGGATATCCACAACTAAATATAAAGAAAATAAGTGCATTTCAAAAGCCACAAGATTTTGAACAGAGCGGCAACTGCCCTTCTACCTATACTGCAAATTATGTCCACTTTTTTGTTTACTCAAACAAAAACAGTTCCTTACCTCTCTACATACTTCTTGGTCCAAATTTCTTTTATAAATCTGTCTCCCTTCCAAACCATAAACCAACAGACCCTACAAGTGGAAGTATGCACTAGATGAGATGGGGATAATGATCACAAGGATAGTTAATAATGCATAATTTACGTGATGTGAGAAGAATACAACAATATTCTTCACAATAATAATAGAATAATAAACTACATTGACATACATAATTGAGGGGACATCAACTATCAAATATAACAGGAGTACACTGGATGAAGAGTAGAGGCACTAAGCACCACTGAATTAGAAACATAAGTTTTGTGTCCAATGCCATCCATGTATCATCTCAGCCAACTAATAGGGACCCAAGTGAACTGTGTGGAGATGAATTAGTCCCAAACTTTAAGTTTTTAACTTTTAAGTATATAGATAGACAATAGAAACCTTCACCTATGATCGAGGGTGACCATTATTAGTTTAGTTAGAAAGGTTTCTCAACATTTTCTTTCCCCTACAGTTTTTCCCAATTCTGGTGAATTCTGAAAGTACACAGAAAATGCATAAAGTACAAAACCATACATGATAACCTATTGGGTTTATCACCCTGGATGTAGTTAGGGTTCCAATAAGGACATGTTGTAAGCAATACAAGGTTGTCAGTAAACTGAATGTATTGACAATGATCACAATGTTTAGAGGTGCAGCACTGACATCACTCAAGACAACTAATGACTAAAAAGACTGCATTTTCCAATAAATGTACTTCTAACAACCTGAAGGAATACACCAGGTGATGATTCTGAAACAATGCCAGTTCTTCCAGATAAGTCCACCATACTAAGAGCATCAATCACAGCAGAACGTGCCTGATTTCGCAATGAGCATGGAAGCAATATAATCATTAGCGGTACTGAAAAGATCTAATTATAAAAAAAAAGATAACCAACACAAATAATGTCCATTCAAGCTTCATACAAATCATGTTCAAGGAAAAAAAAAGCTTAACAAAGAAAAAATATTAAAGATGCATCAAGAAAGGCCTGTATTTATCCAATTCCAGCAGGACTTTAGCCAACAGTAAGTTCGTTTACCTTTAGACGAGTTTCACCTTGCTCAAAAGAAAAAAGTGTTGTATCAATGAAAGCAGACCACACAGGGGGAAGAAAAATAATGCAACATAGTCCTTTTTTCTTATGGAAAGTCTAGCTGGTGGACAACTTATCAGCATGTGAATTCTATGACAAAGCCATACACTTTAAAAGTTTATTTCCAGGTGTCTATTCTTCGGCAGTGTTGTAATACTAGGTGATTGGACCTGGTGGAATCACAGGAACAAATGAAATTTAAATGGACATCCCCTTCCCTTCTAATCATCAAGCAGTTCTACAAAGAGGAGGTGCTATGGTGCCTCGCTGGAGCCCTGCCTGTAAGCTTCAGGAATTGGTGTCTGGTTCTGGTTGTCGTGGTGGTGAAGCCTGATGCCCTAGTGTGAGTGGTCCCAGGACAGATCATTTCTTTGGTTTTAGGTGATTATCTCTTAAGGTGACTTTTGCAATCTCCATTCTCCTCATACCTCCTAGCTCCTAGTTAGGTAAGGGGGTTGCCTTGTACAGGACCGTTTTCTTATTTTTTGTATAATATAAAGATACGCAACTCCCCTATGCGTTCGAGAAAAAAAAAAGGTGACGCGCCTAATCAAACTTAGTAACTATTTCCTTAGACACAGTTCCATACATGTTTGGTTTTGAAATTAGGTGAATTATTGCAGGTTACAAATTTTCCAAGAGGGTATAGTTTCTGCTATGAAATTTTCCACGATAGCATATCTGAGCCTTAATTATTTTAATCCCTCTAGAGTTATGATGATCATTTTGGCATCTTGATACACTAGGCTATACCAAGGTCATCCAATGGTTTCAATTAAAATAATCAAAAAAATCATATAGCACCTCTGCTCTTTAAATAGATTAGTAGAACAAGAGCAAAGAACAAATAATACCTTTCCAGTGGCAATAACTATGTTTACTCCTCTTGACCTAGCTTCCCTTAGAGCTTCTGCATTCCTTGCTGTAACTTGACTTTTACTGTTGAGCAGTGTGCCTTGTTCAAAGAAAAAAAACAATAACAAGTCAAAACTATTAGCACATCTAGACTGTAAATATGTGCAAAGAGCAAAGGATATACCATCCATATCACAAAAAATATATTTGAATTTTGGTTTGTAAAATCTTAGGCTGCCAGCTTTCTTCAGACCATTCGTCACTTGCCCTGTAAACATTCTTAGACACCAAGAGCTCGATTAGATCATGAGTGTGGTGGGCGTTTCTGTAACATATTAACTTAGAAATCTTATTAAGAATATACCATCCAATGAATCTGTTTGAGGCTTGCTTGAATCCAAAGCACTCTTAGCTAGACCTTTTCCTTTCCACCTTAGACTTTTTAAAATGAGCTGCTCCTCCTTCTCAAATTCTGCTGCAGCCTCATTGCTCGACTCGTGTTGGAAACCAAGAAGATGTAATATGCCACGAACCTAATAGAGTAAACAAGTAATGTGTAGAATAATGAAGCTGTAGTTGTAAGAGTCGGTGCAGTTATGCAGTTTGGAATTGTGCACACAAATTGAGGTAGATGGTATACTTGTAATACTTTACTAGATTGATTATGGTGCATTTAAGTAGAGGTAAAACAGGAAATGGGAACTGAAAAGGTGCCTAGATGGACTTATTTTGGAATCAAAGGGAATAATATATGAGTTGAAGGGCTTGGGATGCCCATAAGGAATACACAAATTATAATCAATTTCAAAGGAACTGTGAGGAATGAAAATCATTAGGTAAGTTCAGGGAATAAAAGTAAAAAGAACCATACCACTAGAACCCGCACTTCATCAAGAAGTGTAACACCTTTCTCCTCAGCTTGCCTTGCAGCTGCCTCAACAGATATTACTATATCACCTAACATTAGCTGCATTAACAAGATATTCAGAGGAGAAGAAAATAAGATGGATGGGTAAAACTAAGAGCATAACAAGATTCAAAAAAGTATTCCTGCTTACAATGGGAACATCAAGATCTGGAATGTACTGGGACATTGAGAGCATATCAGTAGTGCGGTTTTCGCCTCTCCATTCTTTGTTAAGATCTTGGATGAAGTTACCATTGCATAGCAATACAGAAACCTCAACCTTATCATACTTCCCAACATCACTTATTGATGTATCTCGGGTGCTGTAGCTGGAATCCAGAAGTCCATCAAGTGCAATCTTCATTGCCATTGGGACATTTAACTTTAAGATTTCTACAATGTTCTGCACGTGCATATGACAGAAAATTTACAAACATATATGGACAACTCATCAGTCTAAGAGAAATAAGGTACTAAAGACTAATCACAGCAGAACACAAAAACAATATGTACACACATAAATAGCTAAATTTAGGTAACCAATAGGCAGCCAACTACCCACTACCCAAACAAAAGCCAGAATCACATCAGACACAGGTATACTTAGGTATGACCTACAATTTCCCAGGCTACTCATGTCTTGGTCAAAGAAAATTCTACCAAGACTGCTATTAGAAGTGCATAATTCCATTTAATGTAAAGGTATCTTTTTGGGATGTGCATTACCAGAAACCCATGTTAAAACTTAACAAAAACTGCAACAAACATATCTAACAATCCATTGCCATTCACCATGAGGAAACAAACAGCTCAAAAGCTAGATAATACCGGAAGTCCACAATACCTAAACATAAAGGCCAAATAGCTTGAGTAACCAGAATCCATCAACTACACAAATCTGAACCATTATTACAAGCCAAATACAGTTCTTTTTTTCCCTTATAAAGAACCTACATTGTCCTAGACAACATATTACTGGTGAAAGAGATCTCTAATAAAACATGTGCTGAGAGACCTGAAACATGTACGTCCTTACTGATTAGGTACTTCTCGGGACTCCAATCATACACAGAGTAGTACATGGAGACATAACCAGTTCAAAATGGCAAAACATGGTCTCTAATTAGCAAGTTACATAAATGAACAGCTGCATTGGTCAAAACAAAAGGCAATAGTCTTACAGTTCTAATTGTTCTGCAACATCAGGACAAAACATGGTGCAAAATAACGGTGCACCAAATATATAAACAGTTGCGGGATTCTCATCGGCATTTCCAGTTAACACTTCTAAAGCAGCAGGAAAAATAAGAATACAGAGAAGTTCTATAAAGCGTGATGTGTACCAGCACTTCTGGGTCATCGGGCATGTCCTCCTCGACGCCGATGCGAGCGATGAGCTCGATCTCGCTCTCCTTCGGCGGGGGTGGGGGCGGGGGTGGCGGTGCGTCCTGAGGCTGCGACCGCTTCGCCGACGCCTGTCCGCCCCGCCCCTTGCGGAACCCGCGGATTCCGGCGAGGAACCCTGCGAACGGCGGCGGTGCCGCTATCGAGGGCTCAGGGTTGCCCGTGTGCCCGCCCCAGGAGAGCAGCGAGGCCGCGAGTGCAGCCCTGGCAGCGGGGGGCAGGGGCGGCGCCGTGGCGGCGGAACGCAGCAGCGCCGCGCCGGGGAAGGGCGACGGTAGCGGGAGGTGGAGGGACGAGCGCGAGGCGAACGGGAGCGCGCGAGACACGATGCGCGCCATGGCCGTGCTCCCGGTCGTGTGGCGGCGGGAGAGAGGGAGCAGGACGACGGGAGAGGGTTTTGGTTGGTTTGTTTGGCTCGTCCAATTTTGATTCGTACGGAACATGTTTCCGCCGATCAGGGTTTGCTCGCACTCCTTCATCATCACCTCTCTAAATTACGAAATGGGATCTTCAGTTCACTAGCTTGGGCATTTGAACATGTATTCCAGTTTCACTTTCAGTTGGAGATTGCGTTTTTGTTCTGCTCGACTGCTCCCGTGCTCGCTTCGTCGTTTGGATATTCCATGCAATATCTCACCAGAAAAGCTTTGTTTAGATGTAATCAGCACAGCAATTCATATATGTTAGGGTAGATTGGAGTGTAACTAGAGGGTGTTTAGTTCAAAAAAATACAAAATGTTAACTACTTTGGAATGATGAAATGCAAAATGACAAATTTTCTATGGTTATGTTTTGTTCCATCCAAAATACACAATTTATTATCCTTATAAAAGCCTCAAGCTCTTTTAGGTTTTTTTTTTGTCTCTTGACACCTTTTTACCAAAAAAATTGCATGGTGTTTAATTTCATTTTGCAAAAAGATAAACCAAAACCTAATTTTTTTTTGGAATATGAGAGGAACTAAACACCCCCTTAATTAAATTCTCCCTCAATCCATCCAGCATACATGGATTGAAATAAATACCATGTTTTAAATAGCGAGCTAAGGCCAAGATATTTAGCGTTTTATAAACTATAATTAGCGTACTTTAACGGCAAAATAGCGGTAAAATTGTACATAAACGCAAATATCGGCATAATTTTTTTCAAGCTATTTCGGGCTATAGCGGCAAAAATAGCGGGCTATTTTTTTCCATGAATAAATATGATAACATCCAAACAAGGCCAAATGAATAAAATGGAGTCACGGAAATCAGCAAAGAAACAGGATCACAGTTCACATTACGTGGAATTACACCACCGCGCACATCAAGCAGTACGACAATAACGTCAGCAAAATCGAATGCAAATTCACGACAATTTCATGTACAGACAGAAGGAATTAAGTTGCAGGTAGTACAAAATTGTCAATAATCAATCAAACTGAGGTCGATGCCGCCCCGGCGGCTGAAAAGGCCTGCTTTTATTTCAAGTAAACAATGATGCAAATTGCAATGAATCACATGCTTTTGAGAAAAAAAACAAGGATATTCGACACGTTCACAGCTCTACACTCTAAAAACTAAACAACCCCTCTGGCTATGCACACAACTTTCTTCCCGATGGCACTGCCATGGCTATAAACTCAGGCTTCTACAAATCCTATTTGGATGATTGCCTATCTAGAGATACACTCTTGATTCAACATGGAAAACTGGAGAAAGACACTACCTAGCAGGCACGAACCTCAGTGAACCGGCTTGAAGCTGGTTCACAACTGCTGCTGTTAAGTTTCAGGGAGCCAAAGAGGCAGGACAATCTCCTCATGATGGGCCTGCGAGTGGCTACTACCAATGACACGGCATCTTTCCTAGTACCAATATAAGTATCATAGCCCTCAAGATCTGCTTCTGTTATGAGGACTGCATCGGTGCACCCAGTGGGGCTGGCTGGCTTAGATAGCATAATTTGAGAAAGTGGTAAGCCACTATCTTCGCAGTCAAACTCCATCACGTGGTAATCATCATTTTCCGTGTTCATACAACGAGCTTCAATGGCTTCTAAGAAGCAGCCCAGGTTCGTACTCCGAACTGGAAGTTGTCCAGTGGTGAGACTTCCAAATGACCTAACAGCCTGCAAAATTGTGTGAATTGTCATAAAGTGTCTTAACAGTAGTACTATTGTACTAATAACTTAGGATGCAATCACAAAAGACTCCATACATGCCACTGCGATGGTGCCAAAAGCACTCTAGGCCTAATGGATCGGACATGATCCAAAGCTGCTTCAGGGGTCATGTTCCTGTATTTAATCTGCAACACAAGGATTATCAGGAAATTAAACAGGAGCATGCATACTGAGTCCAAATACAAATGTAGTTCATCCTACCAAGTAGCACAATACAATAGTGGTGCTTCGTCCTCTTCCAGCTTTACAATGAACATACGTAGTACCGCCTTGTAATGCATTCCCTGAAAAAAAAGGCAGCTATATATTGAATCTACCCATTTGAGAATGTGTACTCAAATTTCAAAGAGTAACAAAAAGTTTTATTTGCTGATTGCACAAATCCTAGTTTCTGGCAATGTATAACTGATTAAAAATCACATAAAAATAATTGTATAATTGATTTTGGGTTAAATCCTTGAATAGCCTATCATTTTGTACTACATGTGCATGACTTTTTGGCAAAAATACCTATGAATTTGGCTGGGCATGCCCTGTCATAGATTGCTGTTTGACACAAATCAAGAATTTAGATTATAGGCATGCTTTGATGGGTTATGATTCTAGTTTGCTTGTTTGAATGACTGACAGACATTGTGTAATGGCTAGGCTCATTTCAATGTTTTTGGATAGCAAATCTTCAATAATTTCACATAAGTGTCATGCATGACGTCATATACAATGACATCAACCAGAACCTTAATCTGGAGGTTGGGGATGGACTGTGCAATAAAAGATAGTGCTGCAGCTTATTTGTAACCATACCTACCACTGCAGAATCTAATTGGCAGTACATACCTAACCACATAAACATTAGTTGACCAGTGATCAAAATAATAACCCGCTTTCTTTTTCTGAGTTAACTGCTACTGCTTTGCCTCCCTAAGTTTGAGCCAACCACCACTAACTCTCCTACCTATGAGTCAACGGTTACTCTTTGGAAGAAAAAAAATCCATAACAAAAAGGTACCATGGATGCAAGGAAAATAAAATAATAGAAACTGATCAGAGCTGGGGTTATGTTTCATGGAAAAAAGTATGAATTTGCTATCGTGTATTCTTTTTGTCCATAAAAATAAACAAGGAAGGGCAAGAACTTACGGTGGATGAAATCTATGGCTTGAGAAATATCCTCGAGTGAAGGTGCAAAGAGATAATCTCTTGTTGGAATTACCAGGTGCTCAATCTCATTCGCCTAGTAAAAGAAAGCATGTGTTGTTATTTGTACATGATTTCACATTGCGTATGCACAACAGTTCAATTCAGTCCCCTGAACTCTGAACCAACATACATGCAAAAGGATAGACTTGGCCAGTGCTGAATCTCAAAATAAGTAGATAATGGTGTCTAGGGTCCTAACATGGCAACTCCATCAAAATTTAAAAGCAAATGGAGTCACATAATTAACTAGCATAAGATGGAATAGTTACCTGGTATAAAGATGTTGGGACAAGAGTTTCATAAGGTTCATTCAACGTTACAACCCCTTGAACTCCAAGCTGCTTCAATCGTGGAACATCACTTGGAAAAGGAACAGCGCCAAGCAAAATAAACTGGATGGAGATCAGAAAAAAAGATTAGACAGAGGCATTTCAGACTGCACATTCTTCTGATACATGATTAGAAATTTAGAATACTAGGTTCTGTACGAAGAAACAATTAATGACACCAGTCAAGGACTCAAGGTTTGCTACTCCTGCGAAGGCAGGGCTCCAGGGCCCTAGGCATGTGATGAATATTCATCCTCAGTGCTAAATGATATATACACAAAATACTAAAGGACGAGAAACAATCATGCGCGTTGACAGCAAGTACCCACAGTCTTCTCACGACTGGGTTAAAATTGTAACGTCTGACAAAAGCAAGCACGAGAATAATCACTGCTCACAAGGGAGCGATGAGGTGATATATTTCCTCGCTGCTGAGTAGAAGTCACTCTTAAGCACAAACGAGCTTTGTTGGGCGACATATTTCCCTGCTGCTGAGTAAAAGTCACTCTTAAGCACAAACGAGATTAACAAAACAGAGTCAATCCCTGCGTAGAACTCAAATTTAGGGCCACTAACAGGTGCATAACTTCAGAGGAAAAAAATTGATAAAACACCGAACTATCCGAGAATCACAAATCCAACATTAACAGTACTGATCTCAGCCACAGCCCACAGGAATAAGTCAATAATAACCGCATCAGTACCACTTGCGAGCAAATTAAATCAGAACGTACAACACCATCCAGAATACTAGTAACCACACAATCCACGCCACGCAGAACAAAAGCAAGGGAGGGCCAGTACCTGGTCGACGCGATCCCACCACCGGAAGTCGGCCTCGTACCGGTTGCGCAAGACGTTGTAGAGCAGCGTCGGGTAGAACAGCACCCTCGCGCCGGCGCCGACGAGCGCGCGCTTCGCCTTAAGCCGTACGAGCTCGCCGCCACCGCTCGCCTGAACAGCCTCCTCCTGCTGCTCCTGCTGAAGCACCAGCCCCCCGTCACCGTCTCCCAATTCGCAGATCCTCATTTCCCACCACAACAACAGCTCGGGAATCCTCGCGCTGCCGAGAGACGCCTCCAGCGTCCTCCTCCGCTTCCACAGCGAGCAGATCCGTGGAGGAACGGAAGAGGAGGGGAATCGGTGGATCGAGACAGCGGGTGGTGGCCTTGCTCGCGACCGTGGCCTGGGGACGCGAGAAATGGGACGAGTGATTTTTGTCTAAAACCCCAGCAACAGAAGGCGGAATGGCGGAATGCGGAAACAGGTGGCACGGAATGCTGAATCGGAAGGAAGCAGAGCTGGCTCTCGCTGGTGGAGTTTATTGGTGGCGGAAACGTGGGTGCGTTTCCTTCTCAGGTACCCGGGCATTTGCAGTTTTGCATAACCGCTCCCCTTTTCTTGTTGGGTGGGGTAGGTGCAACAACAACTTCCCAATGTTTCTTTCGTGGTCCAGCGCCGATGTCTTTGTAAAGGCCTCAATTAACAAAATGTGTGTTATAAGAAGGCAGTGCCCCCAACAAAAAAAACTACTCTCTATATTCCACTCCTTCCATTGCAAATTACTAAGTCATTGTAAAAGAATCTTATAAGTTTGATCGAAAATACAGAAAGAATTATAAAGATTTATAAAATCAAATAGATATTATAGTTAGTATCTTAAATGTTATTGTTTTATCATACTATAAATTTAGTTAAGTTTGAGGTGTTTTAACTCTCTAAGGTTCTTAAAATGACTTATAATTTGATAACGGAGAGTAAATTATAAGGTAACTTTATTTACAACAAGAGAGTACTATGTAATAAATGACTTATGCTAAATCAATTATGTGGGAAATGTATTTGTGTGGGTAATTGTACTTTGGGTATGCATTACACGGGTGACAGAAGCACCTCGTAATGCAAGAAGGTATCGGTATCCTTGAATTCACCACTTAATACAGTAAGATAGTTTAGGGATCGAAGGAGATTGTACCACTACATTAGCATAAATTATGTCTTAATGTCTTAATTAATGTAGACTGACAGATATACTATCATGTTTACATATATTATGAGGACAAGGATGTAACACCAAATTAGCATAGTAATAAGAAGAGTAAAAAGCCAAGTTCATCAAAGGGAAGGGAGTATGCCTACTACCTACCCTCGTGTCAGACATCAATTAGGCCAAGAGAAAAAAGAGAGTGACATTAAGCAACCTGTGATGGGCTCATGATAAGGCCTTGTTTAGTTTCCAAAAAATTTTGCAAAATTTTTCAGATTCCCCGTCACATCGAATCTTTGGACACATGCATAAAGTATTAAATATAGATAAAAATAAAAACTAATTGCACAGTTTGGTCGAAATTGACAAGACGAATCTTTTGAACCTAATTAGTCTATGATTGGATAATATTTGTCAAATACAAACGAAAAAGCTACCGTGTCGATTTTGCAAAATATTTTGAAACTAAACAAGGCCTAAGTCAATAAGCACTACGTTATAATTAAGGGCTTGTTCAGTAGCTATTGTTGTTGTCTTGTTGATGTTGTTGTATATGTGGCTACACTTAGGTCCCAACGAGTATTGTGCCAGCAGCAAAATCAGTTGTGGCTGCTACAGGGAACCTGCCATAAGTTAACAAGACCTTCAGTAACACAGCCCGGCAGCATCACTTATGCCCTATTTAATTTTCACCTAAAAGTCTTTCACTCCATCGTGTGGAATATTTAGACACATGTATAGAACATTAAATATATATTTAAGACCTTGTTTAGTTGCATCTAAAAACCAAAATCTTTTAAAATTCTCCATCACATCGAATTTTGTGGCACATGTATGGAGCATTAAATATACATAAAAAATAACTAATTGTAGTTTGAGCTTAGTTAGTCTATAGTTGGACAATAATTGTCAAATACAAATAAAATTACTATAGTATTCAAATTCAAAAAAAATCTAAACAAAGCGTAAAAAATAACTAATTGCACAACTTTTTATTTATTTTGTGAGATAATTTTTTTAAGTCTGGTTAGTCTATAATTAGATATTAATTGCTATATATAATTATGAATGTGTTACAGTATCTTTTTTGAACTAAACAAGGCCTTAGAAGCATTCACAAACACAATTTCGAACTATAGGGGGTTATGGGCATGAAAGTGCCTAATTAACAATCGCACGCGTCAATCGCTTTCCGAGGGCAGAATTGTGAAACCGCCCGTTCATTGCCAAACCAAACACTTCGGATCGGATATCCATCGCGCCCTCAGCTCAGACCTCACACCTCAGCTCACCCCGGTCCAATCAGCGCCGTATATTCAGCATCCAATGAGCCGGCCTCCCCAGCCCCCAGGACAGACCAGCGCCGTCGAATCAGGCTCGGTGGATCCGACGGCGCCAAATGACGTGCCCACGCCCCCGTCGCTCTGACAAGCCCGCGCCGCGGATTCACCCACCCCCGGCCCCGGCTGCGCGCGTGATTGGACCGCGGCGGGCTGCGGCGTCACGCGGGACGGTACGCGCACGACCTGCCGGCTGCCGCCCCACCACGTGGAACCACCCGTTCCTGGCGAAGCAGGGCAATGCTCCCCGGCGGGCCCCGATGGGCGGTGTCGATTGGACGCATCCCGTTGGTGGGATAGGAGTGGAACAGTGGGTGAGCCCACGGGCCACGGCGGCTGAGAGCCTCGGGACCCGGGACCGGGAGTGATAATGTTTGGTGGGCCCCAGATTTGGAGTGAGCATGCGCACGGTGTTTGACTCGGCTGCCGCCAACCAGCGTGTCCGACTCGGACACGCTCATCGGATCCAATCCACATGCAGTCATGCACTGAGCACTGGTGATCGCTGCTTCCAGTCTGGGAGTGACGAGTGTACCAGTAGTGACGGGTCTCGTTTAGTTGCCAAAAGTTTTCAAAATTATTTACCACATTAAATATTTAAATACATACATAAAATATTAAATATAAATAAAATTAACTAATTATATAATTTACTATATTTTTTGAATTTAATAAATCTATAATTAAATAATAATTATTAAATACAAACAAAATGACTATAGTAGTCAAAACTAAAAATTTTCATGACTAAACAATGTGTGACTGACTGGACAGATTTTCGTGGTGGCTGCTATCCCGAGTGCACTGTGCACATGCGTTTTAAGAGCATCTCCAAAGACTTTGGCAAATTGACTTGACATTTGTTGTTATTTGCAAACTTCCATAACAAAATGCAAAAGATAAAAATAGGTCATCTCCAAGGGAATTGGCATTTAGACTTGGCAAATGATAAAAATAGAAGGTCTCCAGGCGTGCGTGCTTTCCTCGCGCGTGACTTTGCTCGCGCGATTGGGTTTGCAAAGCCAGCCACAACTTGGCATTTTTGCCAAGTTTGCTCCCTCATTTGCCAAGTTACCCGAATTGCAAACTCCAAATGCAAAACCGTTGGATACCTCTTTTAGAGCTTTTTGACAAATTACTCAAATGCAAACCTCAAATGCAAAACCCTTGGAGATACTCTAAGTTCACTTTTGTTTCTTTAATGGAATTAACTTTATTTTTAATGATTCGTTTAATTAATTTCATCTGTTAAATCTACCGATTATTTAACGGTGTTTATTTTTAGCTATGACAAAGATAACCGGTGAGCGTGCACTGGCCGTCTGGGTGCGTCAGATGACGGCATGTGCCCGGTTTTGGATATGCATGAATCTAATGCGGCACTCAGATGATTAGACTACAATTAGAAGAGTGCTTACACAGGATCTGTACTATGTTCACCGAAATATTCTGTAGACGGCTGGTGCTTGGTTTATTCTGCACGGGGCATCTCCAGCTAGCGGGCGTGGCGTGATCGCTGTTTCACTGTTTTGGAATGGAACCAAAGCTATCTCCGTCCGTGTGAACGCCCACATCTCATCAGATTCGCCACATACGATGCCCAGCGATCTTTTTCCTCGCTGAGAGCGGAGTGGACGTTGGAATGTGAAGCAGATGATGCATCGCCTTCGCGCGTCACGCTCAGCGCAGCGCCAGCGTCACACATGACGATCGCAAGTTCGTGATTTTTCTGAACTGACCAGACCAGTGACCAGTACGAGTGTAAGACTGAATTTGTCAATTGTCATGATGCTTGGCCGTCATCGTCATACTTGTAGTAGCAGTGTGGCACAGCTATGACAAAAACTAGTTTAGGCTCGTTTTGAACGGAGGATCCTCCAGGAAACTTCAAAGGAATGTGATTCCCATGTTTTTTTTATTGAAGTGATTCCTATGTTTCGATGATGTAACTCTCTCTTTGGATCACATGAACAAATCTTGTCGCTTGTATAAAAAGGATAGCATTCCTTCACGAAAAATAAGAACTAAAACATCCACTTCAATTTGATCTTTTTCCACAAATATGTGTGTACTAGAGAACAACCAGAATACTCGTTCGCACGCACCTGATAGTTGGTTTTTTCGTCAATCGATGTGCTTGCACGTCTGATTCAAAATTGATAATCCAAATTTGTCTTCCTCCTAGCCATGTCCCCTTTTCTTTCATTCTCCTCTCCTCTCTCTCTCTCTCTGAAATTCATGAATGCCAACTCCTGCGAGCTTCTCCCTAGCGCCCGCGCCCGCGCCCGCGCCCACCCCCTTCTTTCCAACTCCTGCGGGTTTAGAAGATAATAAGGGGTTTAGGAGGGATAAAAGTTGGCCAGACGATGGGGATGACAGTTGGGTGGTTTAGAAACGACATGGTATGGAGGAGGGCAGGTCGAGGGAGCCGCTGGCCGGAGGTGAGGAGGGTGCAGAGCTGTCAAAGGGGAGGAGGAAGAAGCGGTCTGTGGCCATGCGACACCAGGAACAAGAGGTTGAAGATGACTACTGCATATGCAAAGTATGAGGCAACTATCGTGGAGACGTCGAGAACAAATAATGACGGTTGGTTCTGGTGTTCCGAACACTACTCTTTGCTACTTTTTATGTTTTGCATTTCTTTGTTTTCTCACTTCATTCTTGTTTTAAACATGGCCTAATGTGCCATATGATGTGTCAGCAATTGAAGATGGAAAATAGTTATATTCCCTATGTCCAAGAAAGAATGTCATTCTAGCACAATGTCATATTTTAGTATCTTAATTTGACCAATTATAGATAAAAAATATGAATATTTATGGTAAAAAATATCATTAAATTGGTTACGAAATGTATTTCATAATAAATTGATTGATTTGGATCTATAAGTATAGAAACTGTTCGCTAGAAATTGATCAAACGTAAAGTACTTTTACTGACACGCAACTTACATTCTTTTCTGGCCGATGGAGTACTTCTATGCAGATTGCACCATCAGAGTTATCTATGATTTGAATCTAATTTCTGGTGGTCAAAGTATCGATGCAGACGCGGGGAACGAGTGACCGCAGCTCGTGACAGTTACAGTACAGAAAACGCTGAAGGCAAGCAGACATATATGCGGGCTAGAAGCAACAGGAAAAAAAAAAAAGGAATGCCATTTCGCCGCGTATCTGTAATAGAAGTGTTTGATGGATGGCCCATGACATTGCGTGTTTTGAGAACTGAGATGGCGTTTTCAAGAACATACGGACGCACGCTATATTGGATGGCACTTTCATTCATATATTTCGTTTATATTTGTATATATAGGTAGTCGTGTCGTGCCAGCCACTAGTGGATGGATATTGCTTGTCGCATCTCTATCTCCATTCTCCAACTTTCCCTTCCGGCGTGTAGTCCATTGGGGCCTGCTCCGTAAAAGCTCAAGCGCAAACGTGGTCCACGAGCGATGAGCGTGGAACTCGCCGACTGCAATGTAAAATAATAAAGAAACAGAAGCAACCATGAATAGCCTTATTTTCTCCTACAACTAAAAAAAATAAAAAGAAAATAATTTTTTTCTTACGACATTTGTTTGGTGTTACTGTCTCTCTCCGTGCATCACTCCACCCCCGTGCTTCAGGTTGTTTAGAAAGAAAAAAAAAATACCGTATAGGATTTAAATGGAAGGAAAAAATGTCGTGATCAGCTCCATGTGATCAGCTCAATCCTCGTAACAGGAAGGCAAAAAATCAATTGTGCCACCAATCACGCGAGACTGCACCTTCCTCACCTGCACTGTGACCTCACTTGCACGGCTGCAACACGACCTTCCTGGCACTCCGCTCTCACACGGCACCGCGACCTCACCTCTTCATGCCTGGCCCTCGCGCCACCTTCGCTAACCGCAGAACGTGGGCGAAGACGACCACGACTAATCTTAGCATAAGCACACGGGTGATGACAACTAGCGGAGCCGCGGCCGAATCGCCCCACTCGAGTCTCCATGGCGCCGCACCCCCCACTGACGTAGCTACTTTGCGCCGGCGCTACCGCCTTAGGTCTCCACCGTACCGCTGCTGACACACGCCATGCAGTCACGTGTGGAATCAAGATGCTGCTCTGACGTTCATTGCAACATATCATTGACTTCAATTCGCCACCTATAGGCCTACAACAGATCGGCTATCATGACGAGCGGCCGAGCTTCTTAGTACGAACTACCAACCCACCACTGCCAGGTGGGCAACACAAGCATTAGGTGAGTTGCGCCACCCTTGGTAAGCCGCAGGTGACCTTTCCCTGCACCCTGCGCTCCTTCTCCATGCACGCACGTGCGCGCAAGGCACATTTCACGATCGCAAGCTTGCGGTTGCTGGGAAATGGCCACCGAGCACCGGCCATGCTCTGTTCCGTGCTCTACTTTGCACGAGCGTTCCTATCTTATTAGCTTGATGACATCAGGATGACATATCCCTGCTTAATTTCTTATCATTTTCCTTAAGAAGAATAAAAGAGAAAATACATTGCAAATACAAGGACCCATACCCTTCAGCATCGACTTGGTCCATAGTGGACCGCTCACACGCCACACCGCTCGTCCATGGTTTCGTGGACCCAGTCCGCAGCATAGTCAATGTGAGCTTTGCAAATTAGCCCGAGTATGTTTTTGTTGAATTCAGTCACTATTCCCTATCTCTGAGAAAAAACTCACTAGCAGCTATCCTCTGCCATCTCTACCAGCCATACATACACCTTAGTTTGCAGGTATAGATGGATCTTTGTTTTTAGAAGCAACTTGTTTTGGTTCATGACCTATGTAATTTGTGGTGACAATGTGATATCTTGTTCTGCATCCTGCTACAAATTTTATAAATGAATCATATTATTGTTCATCATCAATCAAATACATATATTACCTCATTAGTTTCGAATGCAAAGATGGGGTTTACATCACTTCATATCCGTTTTCTTGTGTATTGCAAGAGTCCATATATTCACGTAATTATCTGTGAATTCTTGTATGATTATGTGATAATATCATTATAAAGTTATAATGATTCTTGTGATTTGCTATTATTAAGTCTACTGATCGGCCAAGAATTATATTTTGGGATCTAAATTTATTTTTTTAATAATTACTGAAAATGACTGAAGCTAAGTGCTAATAAATTGTTTTATAATCAATTGCTTAGCAAACATTTACTTACAAAAATCTAAGCTAAAGCTAGACATTCGCGATTTTAGGGATCCTTTCAAACCATCATATACTATTAATAACAAAAGTCAAACCATGCTATAGCTCCTTCGGACACCAACAATAAGGAGCTACAATGTTGACAGATCATTCTTGTGACTCTGAAGGTGAGGTTTGCTTTCAAATTCAAATTCACATATATCTTATCTCCTAATTTAATTACTTTTTGAGAAACAATGGATTTGGAAATGTGCGAGCAGACAAAAAAAAGACATTGTTAAAATAAATTTTATATGGCCAATCATATATGATTTAGATTATAAAAGCATGACATTTTTTTTGTTACTTCACATTGATCTATGAAATAGTGATGGATAGACCTAACCATCATCTAGAGACCCTAGTCAAGTTATTGCCACCTCCTATGGTGGATGGGATGAGTAAATAATCCCCCTTAGCTCAGTAATGTATGTCAAGAGTGTTATGTCTTGTCGCTCATCTAGTATTGTAGCGGGACTTCTATATGAAGAGCTTGTAATAATGCGTAAACTGTGACGCTGTTTAAAGACTTAAGTGCGTAGGTTGGTATTGTAATAATTATTGGCACTCTCTAGCTATTCTCTGTTGCCAACTTTGTTATGGTTTATTATTCGACAAATCTTGTATCTGTTGGGTGATAAATCATAGGCCAGGGTTATTATTTAAAGTGTTAATGACCCGGATCGTCACAGCTGGTATCAAAGCGTATCAATTATCTTGCTAATGCAATTAAGAGAGCTGATGTAATTAAGGTTAGTTATCTACTAAAAATGTGGGTCGTTACATCTATCTTTAGCGTTTGGACACACACAACCACAAAACGCTCGTCTCAGATGTTTCTTTGCATTTTCTGACTTTTCTTTCCATTTCCTTTAATCATTTTTTCAATTTTTTCTTTTCTATTTATTCAGTTTAATTAACTATTTCCTTCATTTGTATTTTATTTATTTATATGAGATGTTTTATGATATATTTTTTAGATGTATTATGATATGGTTCGGATTATTTTCCAGATCCATGTTCTATGCATGAAATATTTTGTAATGTTTCTGATCTCTTGAGATGTTTAACGGTGTATTCTATTTGGACCTCTAATCAAATATCTTCTCCTTATCCCTTCTTGTAGCTGAAGACCAGGATACTCTATTATTCTTTTCCTATCAGCCGGATCAGTAGGATGATCATCTAAATTAACATCGTTTGCTGATAGTATCAAAGACCTTAAAAAATAGTATCAAAGTAGAATGAGCTGTAACAATGATGTTTGATGCACCACAATGTATCTGTGAAGTCCCTTCATCACTAGTTCGTGGTGGTAATTTTCTTTTCAAAAACCATTCTATCAAATTCATATTTGCACTACCTGTACAAATAATTAGTGTTAAATTCATACTTTTAACATTTGCACATGTAAATGAAGAATGCTATTTTTCCTACCTGAACCACCTGTCATCTTGGTCTTTAGGAAGTCTGAAAGATGAAGATGAAAAAGCCCTATTGCTCCGTCTGATATTCTCTCCGTCCCAAATTATAAGACTCTCCAAGAATCTTGAAGAGTCAAACCATCTTAAGTTTGATCAAATTTATATGGTAAGATAATAATATTTATGGTGTCAACTAAGTATTATTACATTATTCATTAATTATATTATCATATTATACCTATTTGATGTTATAAATTTTTGTAATTTTTTCTATAATTTTGGTTAAAGTTGATATGCTTTTACTCTCCTACATTCTTGGAATGACTTACAATTTGGGATGGAGGGAGTCCTTATCAACGTCTTCAACAATGGATCAACTATGATTGAAAGTACTGTTTGCTGATTTATTATGAAAGAAAAATATTGCTAAATATCTGATAAATTCGACAAATAAGTTCAAGTGAACAGGACTATCACGACTATCAAAATCTTCAGACATGAAATGAAACTGTCAAATTGGATATACAGTTTATAGGATATATAAAGCCTTATCCTGATGCTCCGATGGGGACGCGCGTTGCGTTTGTTTCCACTGCTACTGATGCCGGCTGGAGAAGGGAAGACAAGTTTGTTTCTTGTTGTTTTTTTCTTTTCTTTTCTTTTTTAGTGGAAGAAGGAAAGACAAGTACTCTACTCAGTTTTGGGCCACAAGTTCCTTTGGACGACCTGTATATGGGCTGATTTCAGGGAAGTAGTGATGTCCTGGGCTGCTGTCATCCAGTCCAATATTGAGAAGGGTACTTGGGCCAGGCTAGAAGCCACTGCTGCCAGATGACAGCATACCTTCTATACATATTTGCTGGGCTGCTGTCATCCAGTCCAATAATTGCGGAGCTTTGGACTCATGAAAACATTCTTTGATAGACTGTCATACGGCAAAGTATGTATGGGCTTTGGAAAGGGAGGATGTCATTGAACATTTATGCACCATACCAATTCAGGATGCTCGAGGTTGGTTACATACTATAACTAGGTGAATTTCCCACGCGTTGCTGCGGGATTTTTTTAAAAATAAATAACTATATGGTATTTAGTCTATTATATATGTACACATATGAATTTGACTTGCATGTATTTTATTGTATTAGATCTAGTAAAAAAATTGCTAAGCTAATAAAACAAAAACTAATATTTGGTTACATTATAGAGGAATTAATTAGTGATGAAATAAATAGTGTATGTACATGAATTTTATGTGAATATATTAAAGATTTAAAGTATTTCACATGATATAGATGACATGGTTATTTTTTATAATTAATATGGAATGACATGGATTTAGTGGGGAATGATGTGGACATCTTTTATGAAGAGATAAAAGATTTAGTGGGTCACTTAGTGAGGAATGATGTGGACACCTTGCATGAAGAGAGAATTCATCTAGTGGGGTTTAGCTTTATAAAAGTTATAGATAACTACCTTGAAGCATGAAGATCTTACACGGGTACTAGTTACTTTGTGGACTATTTGGTATGCGAAGAGACAAGCTATTTATAAGAATTCCTTTCAGAGCCCTCTGCTCATGCATTGTTTTGTTAAGAGCTTTCTATCACATCAACTCGTGAAACAGACAGGTCCTCTAGGGGCATGTCATCAATACCAGAATGTACAAAAGGCACCATGGATACCTCCGCCGGTGGGCGTCATGAAAATAAATGTCAATGTTGCTATATCGAAGAATTCAAGCAAGGCATCAGCTTCAGCAGTGGCAAGGGACTCCTCGGGCATGTTCATTGGGGTTTCAGTTGTAGTAATCAAAGGCATTTTCTGATCCTAATATCATAGAGGTAGCGGTGTGTAGAGAGAGCCTTGCATTGGCCTCAGATTTGATGCTACAAAAATTCAGGGTGGCTTGTGATAATATCACAGGTGTTAGAAATATCGAAGGCAAAGGATTTGGATCTTTTGGCCATGTAATTCAAGAGATCAAGGCACGAGGAGATAGTTTCACTTCAGTTGAGTCTGTTCATGAAGGTCGGATGTCTAATGGGGATACTCATAGGATAACGAGAGGCTTCCTGTATGAGGCAGTTGATAAACATGTCTGATTTATCATTCCGCCAAAGAGCGTGTGTACTTCTTATTCACACACTAGTTAATAAAGTTTGGGATTCTCAAAAACTAGCGTGCGCCCCATTGGAAGGGATATCTCTATATTTTCATATGACAAGGGTATAATTTTCATTTTCTTCATCCTCTAACATCCATCTAACTGATTTCATGCGTCAATAATTGATTTTATGCCTCAATGACATATAAAGGAAACAAAAATACAGTACAAAGGGAACTCTTAATTTCCAATGGCATATAAGAAATTGTTATAAGTTTCAATGGCATTCAGCAATTTTTCTCTTCGTGGACGACGAACGAATAGTGTCAAGTTGCCCCTTTTTTTTCCTATTGACTTCACACTAATACTAATATACTCCCACCATCCTAAATTATAAGGCGTTTGATTTTTTTACCTCAAATTTAACCGTTTATCTTATTCAAAAAATTTATGTAAATATAGTCAAATTTAAGTCATTATTGAAGACCTTTATTAATAAACTAAGTCACGACAAAAAAAGTGACATTGTGTATGCATTTTTTAATAAGATGAGTGATTAAATTTGATGTGAAAAAAATTAAATGTTTTATAATTTAGGATAGATTATATTATATACGCGTAGCCTAACACTTTGGAATCGTTTTTACCCTTTTTTTCTTTACCTGATAACTAATTTTTACTTTTTGTCGCCTTTCATCACTTAACCCTCTGATCCTGCTATTAGGTTCTGAAGAACTGTCTATGTGATCTGGTTTTGCATTTGATCCACACACATCCTCGCGCCGAACATATGCTGTGTAACTAAAAAAAGTTTTTATCAGAAACCCAGGAGTCCAGGACCAGATCACATAGACGGCCTTTCGGTGGAGCAGTTCGATTCCTCGAATATGGAACGGGCAAAAGTATTGCTTAAAAATGCAAAAGGCTGGTGGAAATGGGCCACAACGTTACTACGATTCCCCGACTTGTTCCCACGAGCATGATTGACGAATCTGTGCACTTGTGCTGGCCGTGAAATGGACTCCGGGGTCCCTCTCGACTCTCGAGTCTAAACCCATGTCGTTGTAGTACCTGGTTGTTACGACACAAAACAAGTGGCAACGAGTGTGGCACTCGATTCGCCTGAAGATGTCTGTTGCCTTTGGTTGGCACAAAACCAGCGTACCCGCCTTTGCGTGCTATCTATGGGCGACATTAGTAATGTGATTCTGATGGCAGTAACAGTACGAGGCAGGCGTCGTCACTAGCATGATCTAGAAAGATGCGATGCCTCATGTCGCTCTCATTACCATATGCATGGCCTAGACACTGCACATGTTCGGACATTAGCACCGGTTGGGAAGGGCCTGTTGCCCCGGTTTTCGAGCCGATGCTGCCCTTCCGGGACTAAAGGCCCACCCTTTAGTCCCGGTTCGGGCAACCGGGGCTAAAGCCCCCCCTTTAACACCGGTTGGTAAAGGGTCCTGCCAGGGCTGCCATGTTGCAGGACCCTTACCAACCGGTGTTAAAGGGTTTCTTTTTTCTTTTTTTTTGGTTCACTTCTTCGGTTCTGTTTATTGTTTATATATAATATATAATAATAGATTTTTCAATACATGTTTTTCTGATACAATAATATATTTATATTACACGTATATTAAGCATATATAAATGAAAATTATAGGCTTAGCTTAATAATTAAGCTTTGCCTATAATAAAATGAATAGACCACATCAAAAATTAAATAGATATGTAAAAAGCTTTATATATATATATAGTTTTATATGTACAAAATTCGTAACACATATATACATAGAGTTTTTTTCTCCCAATGTCTACAAACGATACAAATGATCATCGTTGTTTGGAATAAGAGTTTCGTTGCCGTTGAAGTGAAACTCGCCGTTTGGATTGATCACTTGGTCACGGAGAAATCCTGCCATCGTCTCTTGGATAGCTTTGATTCGGTCTTGTTGTAGGACCTTTTCCCTCAGCCATTCCGTCTTTAATTTGAAATAAATAAAAAAGGTATTATTCATCTAAGTTATTCAATATAATTCAGAAGATAATGAAAAGAGACATGTAACGTACTCTGAGCGTCTTTGTGGGTGTTTGATTGACTTGTGCCATCATGAATTTGCACACGTAATATGCACATAGATTGTTCCCCCCTTCTTGTCTTAAACACCACTGTATGATATATATATAAAAATATTGACGACCACGACAATAAGAAGGCTAAAAGTTAGCGAAAGTTTGTTAGCTAGTAGAACTTACTTGTGGATGTATTATGTTAAGCGGCGCTTTACATCCACTGAGATGTTCACGGTCAATGAATCTTTCCCAAACTCTATACACAGCCATTGTGGATCGTGAACTAATAATTACAGAGTCATATTATGATATTTTTGTAGCTGAGATCGACATTACGTACCTTTGAATAATGTTTACCATTTGTTGATAATTTTCTTGTGGTTTTCTCATTGAGTCAAAGATTATCAACCGGTTCTTGGGAATTTCAATGACCATGAGTATCCAGTGAAAGCTGTTTACACACACATATATATAGTCAGTCCTATAATGTAAAATAAAATATGCATGCACTTAATAACTATATAACTCACTCGAAGTTGAAGGGGAAGAGTATTTTTTGTTTTTCTTTTTGGTTCACAAAGAACCTCATAAGATTGGTGCAGACTTCTGTCTCATGATCTGCTGTCCACACTGCTGCGGAGCCTTGAAAACAATATAAGGATCAACGAACCCAATATTATTGTCATTTCTCATTCTGAGCTCTCTCATTTGGTGCCTGCATATATACATACAAATCCTAAGTGTGTAAGGATTATATACATGTAATTAAAGAAGTTAGAAGTATAATAAAAAGAAAAAAATACTTACAGACAAAAGTAGCTGACAAGAGATTTGTCAAGAGCGTCGAGGTGGCATAATTGGTGCAATTCTTCGAACTGTACGTATATGAGGTCATCTCCACGGAAGTAGTGATGTTGTCTAATACGAACAGAAATCCAATTATCTTCCCTTTTAGACGCCTCAATGTACCATTTGTTTATTGCAAACATTTATGTGCCGAGCTCGTGTAAACGTTTAGGGTCGAATAGACTCCTGCCCGGTTCATATCTTGCCCTCCATTGATCAAGTACCTCGGCTTTTTAAAATGTTTGGCATCCAAGAATGGCGGCAATTTCTTCCATATTTAAACCGCTCTGTCCAAAGTAACGCTCAAGCGAGTCTAGCTCAGACAACGCTAAGGATTTCTTTGGCATCAAGTCTTCATTTGAGCCGTATTGATTTGGCACAATCAAAGGGGGCACCGGTTTTGATACTTCTCCGAGCTGTGGGACCCCCTTTCCTACTCTCTTCTTAGTAGGCTGTGAAGACTTGACCAGAGACCGCTCATAGTCCGAAAGTGCTGGCTTTTTCTGAGCTTCACGTTGCTTCTTTTGATGGTACACCACCTTCTGCCTCAGTTCCGATGGCTTCACATAAAAGTACGGCTTTTCTGGGTTAAGCCGTTTTTTCCTTTCCTCCTTTATTTTATCAAAAAATTGTTGGACCTCAGCTTTGGATGTAGCAATTACCTCCTCTTCACTCTTTTCGTAAGGTAATTTTTCTGGTGTCTTAGCTCTCTTTGCTGAGGCAGCCTTCTTTGGAGGTGGGACCGATGACTTCGGTCCTTCTTGGGCGGACCGCTTCTTACTACCTCGCTTTGGAGGCGAGGGGACCGACCGTGCACTCTTTGGAGAGGGCGGTGCAGGCGGTGGAGGTGGTGGGCCCGATCTTTTTGGCGTTGGAGAACGCGGAGGAGGAGTTGGAGACCTCGGTGGAGGAGGTGGAGAACGTGGTGGAGGCGGTGGCGGGGTCGGTGTGGCCACCGCAGGTGTTGGAGGAGATCCAGTATTGCCACCGCCCGCAGCACTATGATGCACTGGGGAGAGAACTGGACTTAGGTTGGAGGAGTCCCTGCAAAGAAAACAATTACAATTTTTGTGAGTAAACTTTTTTAATTTCAATACATAATAAATAATATAAAAAGTAAAATCACACACAAACCTATGCTGAGGAATAATTATGAAGCGCTTGTGCCAACAAATAAATGTCTTCTCAGCTTCACCTAAGGTCTTCTCTCCGTCTCCCCCTTCTATGTCTAGTGGCACATTGCCACAATCTTTCTCAACCCTATCAACCGAGACGCTAGCATATCCACCAGGTACTGGTCGATTATGGATTCTTGGAGTTCTCGTTCGGTCGATAGGGTTGACAACAGCGATAGCCACTTTTTTGGTGGCATTCCCATCTGGTACATGCAGCTCACAGGTAGTAAAAGCCTCTGTGACATCATCCATGGGGAAGTGTAGCTTCGTGTCATCCTGAATGGTTGGTACTTTCGTGGATGCGCAGCTGCTTTTCAACTGGCCTGGGGGGCTAACATTGACCTCAGGCTGTGATGTACCTTGCCCTTTCGTCATTTGACTAAGTGCTACTTGCACTTGCCTTTGAATCTCTGCCTGCATCCATTCTTCACGAGCTTTCTCGCGCTCTTGTGACTACAGAACAAAAGCTTCCATGCGGCGGATCCGCTCTGCCTCTTCATCCTTCTTTCTCTGGCGCCTTCTGTAGGTATCTTGATCGGCTTGGAATGATTGCAGCCACGGAACTGCCCCATAGCCTCTCGTACGCCCACCGTGCTCAGGATTTTCAAGCGCATAGGTGAGTTCATCCTTCTCCCTGTTAGGCCTGAACTCACCAGACTGAACCGCCTCTCGTGCACGGACTAGTCTTTCTGCTGCTCTAGAGATTTCTTGGCCCCAAACTAGCGCCCCGGTGTCTGGGTCCACGCTTCCCCCATGACCGTAGAACCAATGCTTGGAGCGCTCGCTCCAATTCTTTGCTATTGTCTCGGGTGTGACCCCCCTAGCAAGCATCTCCTGTTCCATTCGGTCCCACTTGAGAACAGCACTCTTATAACCACCTGATCCCATATGATGGTGGTATGTCTTTTTACTGGCATTCTCTTTGTTTCTATTGGCTCGTTCCTCGCCCTCTTCTGATATTTTGTACTGCACAAAGTCATCCCAGAAGGCCCTCAGCTTTACATAATGCTTGAGGTTGAAATTTGGAGTCTCGTTTTTCTTGACATATTTATTGTACAAAGACTTCTTCCAATTCTGGAAGAGTACTGCCATCTTCTTCATAGTCCAGTCATAAATTCGTACCTTCAACTCTTCATCGTTGGTGTCGAAGGTGAAAACGTCTGTGACGGCTTTCCAAACTAATTCCTTGTCACGATCAGAGACAAAACTGATCTCAGGAGCACCTCGCTTCTCTCTCCATTCACGAGCACTGATCGGTATTTGATCTCTCACAAGATATCCACAGTGACTACCATATTTATTTGCATGCTCACCAAGTGGTCTGCCTGTAGCTATCTCAAACTCAGAGATTACATAGCGTCCCTCCAACGGCTTCTTTGGCCCTCGTGGAGGTACGCTTCTCCCTGTAGAGGTCGATCCAGAAGGCTACACGTAGATATAGAAACAAAAATACTAAATTAATAATCAAGTAATAAGTCTAAAACCTAATGTAAGAGATGCATTAATTATATATGTTTACATTTACATACCTCGCCAGTATTTTCTTCTTGTTGCACGACAAGTTGTTGCTCAGTAGCATTGCCCTCTTGTTGCTCAGGGGCATTGCCCTCTTGTTGCTCAGTACGATTGCCTTGCATGATCTCGTGGTAATCAACAAAGTACTGACTACCGTCGTCGATCATATTTTGAATGACATCTTCCATATAATCAGGATCATCATGAGGACGGTCAGCCATTTCTATGTCTGCAACCATACATATATATATATTTTATATAAGATAAGAAATACACTAGAATAATATACTAAAAAACAATACTAGAATAATAGAACAAACAATAATATATACAAAACCTAGAATAAATTTGGTGGCTAAACACTACTAGAATATATATTAAAGACTTATATACTACTACAAATTGGAGTGCTCTAAAAATAATACTAGAATCTTTTAAGCCAAGTAATACACTAGAATAATATATAAAAAACAATACTAGAATAATAGTACAAACAATAATATATACAACACACTAGAAAATAAAATAGATATTAGAGACTTATATACTACTAGTACTACTACAAATGAAAGTGCTGGAGTTCTCCAAAACTAATACTAGAATCTTAAGCCTAGTAATACACTAGAATAATATACTAAAAGAATAATACTAGAATAATAGTACAAACAATAATATATACAAAACACAAGAAAATAAAATATAATACAAGAATAATACAAGAATAATATACTATAAATATATACTAAAAAATAATACTACAAATAATATACTAAAAAAATAATACTACAAAATAATACAAGAATAATATATACTACACTTATACTAATGTACTAAAAACTATTACTAGAATAATATACTAACATCATGTATTATTTTTTAGTGTATATATATATACTTAATATATATGCTAGCTAGCATTCAATAATTATTATTTTTGTGTAAAAATATATAGAAATCACTAAAATTGCAAAGTGATTGGCATATAATTCATAACATTTATTTATTATATATATATATAAACTGCAGCGGAGTATTTATTATATATATATATATATATATATATATATATATATATATATATATATATATATATATATATATATATATATATATATATATATATATATATATATATATATATATATATATATATATATATATATATATATATATATATATATATATATATATATATATATATATATATATATATATATATATATATATATATATATATATATATATATATATATATATATATATATATATATATATATATATATATATATATATATATATATATATATATATATATATATCTCGGTTTTGGATTATACATGGCGTGTGTGCAGTGGACGCGCGGGGCCGGGCGTGGAGATCGAGGCGTAGATGACGGCGCTGGTGGAGATGGTGGTCGCGGCGGCGGCGCTGGTGGCCGGAGCTGGCCGCGGCGGCGCTGGAGACGGCGGCGCTGGAGATCGGCGAGGTCGCGCGCGGGCAGATGAACGGGCGGCGACGCTGGATACGATTAACTCGACGAAGACGAAGATGAACTGCTCAGATCCAGGGCGCCCATGACTTAAATAGAGGCGGACCCTTTAGCACCGGTTCCCACTATAGGCCGGTGCTAAAGGCCCATTTTTTTAGTTTAGGGTTTTTCAATTGTTTTATATATACAATTTATATTATAAATTGTATAGTAAATTAAATATTTTGCATAATATTTTTTAAACAGTGACATATATTGTAATTTGTTTTAATGTACACATGAAAATTTTTAAACTTAAATATCTTATTGTATTTTTATAATTTGCAATGATTTTGTAAGAAATGTTTAGTATTTTATTAATGCAAAAATATATTATTCCAATAAATTTACAAAAACTATATCCAATGAACTGGAAATTTATTTTCACATCATATTGACGTAAAACTTTTTATTTTTGTTATTTATTACTACGAATGCTAGTTGGGTATAATTTTCATCAAATAAAAAATCATATAAAAATATATATCTTGATGAACACACCCTTTGACCGAACCCTAGATTGTCCCAAATGGAAAAGTCATGAATACAAAGATTGCTACACTCATTAAGTTCTACATTTTGTCTAATGGTCAACTTTTCATTTGGAAAAGTTTGAACCACTGAATTTTGAATTTTCATAGAACTCATAGCCACGCAGCGGTTTCGGAACCCTAGATGGTCTCGAATGGAAAAGTCATGAATACCAATATTGTTCCACTCATCAAAATCTACATTTTATATATAGACCATTTTTGCATTTGACAAAGTTTTGGGAAGGTGTAGTTGAAAATCTACAATTGACACATATAATTTCATATAGTTTGTGTGAGATTCAAGAATTGGTGGGTATTGTTAACTTAGACTTTCTCAAATGGAAAAGTTGTGTATATAAAAAGTTTAGATCTTGATGATATCTAACAACTTGGTATTCAAAAGTTTTTCATTTGAAGTAATTTAGTTTGTCATTTGACCAAGTTTGACCAAAACCCGTCTTGGATTTTATAGAAATGTAATTAGGATTGGCTCAAAATTATCCAAATGGAAAAATGGACAATATATAAAATATAGATCTTGATGATCTCTAACAACTTTGTATTCAAACTTTTTTCATTTGAAGTCATCAAATGGGCCATTTGACCAAGTTTGACCAAAGTCAAAGCATCGGTTTTTACAAACACACCCTTTGACCGAACCCTAGATTGTCCCAAATGGAAAAGTCATGAATACAAAGTTTGCTACACTCATCATGTTCTACATTTTGTCTAATGGTCAACTTTTCATTTGGAAAAGTTTGAACCACTGAATTTTGAATTTTCATAGAACTCATAGCCACGCAGCGATTTCGGAACCCTAGATGGTCTCGAATGGAAAAGTCATGAATACCAATATTGTTCCACTCATCAAAATCTACATTTCATATATAGACCATTTTTGCATTTGACAAAGTTTTGGGAAGGTGTAGTTGAAAATCCACAATTGACACATATAGTTTCATATAGTTTGTGTGAGATTCAAGAATTGGTGGGTATTGTTAACTTAGACTTTCTCAAATGGAAAAGTTGTGTATATAAAAAGTTTAGATCTTGATGATATCTAACAACTTGGTATTCAAAAGTTTTTCATTTGAAGTAATTTAGTTTGTCATTTGACCAAGTTTGACCAAAACCCGTCTTGGATTTTATAGAAATGTAATTAGGATTGGCTCAAAATTATCCAAATGGAAAAATAGACAATATATAAAATATAGATCTTGATGATCTCTAACAACTTTGTATTCAAACTTTTTTCATTTGAAGTCATCAAATGGGCCATTTGACCAAGTTTGACCAAAGTCAAAGCATTGGTTTTTACAAACACACCCTTTGACCGAACCCTAGATTGTCCCAAATAGAAAAGTCATGAATACAAGTTTGCTACACTCATCAAGTTATACATTTTGTCTAATGGTCAACTTTTCATTTGGAAAAGTTTGAACCACTGAATTTTGAATTTTCATAGAACTCATAGCCACGTAGCGGTTTCGGAACCCTAGATGGTCTCAAATGGAAAAGTCATGAATACCAATATTGTTCCACTCATCAAAATCTACATTTCATATTTAGACCATTTTTGCATTTGACAAAGTTTTGGGAAGGTGTAGTTGAAAATCCACAATTGACACATATAGTCATGACAATTTTTGCATTTGATGATCTCTAACAATTGGAAAAGTCATGAATACAAAGTCATGAATACAAAGTTTGTTACACACATCAAAATTCACAATTCTCAAATATAGTTTCATACAAAGTCAAGCCGACACAACAGTGAACTTCTTCTTGACGTATGACCCTTGGTTATGATCAACCATGGAGTATCCTCATTGTTTAACAGAATGCTTGGGTCTTTGTTGACTAGGAAGGGCGGAATTCGATCATCCCTTTCGTAATCGCCTGACATGTCTGACTTGTCCTCAATTCCGACAATGTTTCTTTTCCCAGAAAGGACAATGTGGCGCTTTGGCTCATTGATGATTGAGTGGTCATCATTTTTTCCTCTCTTTGGTTTCGTAGACATATCTTTGACATAGAACACCTGACTCACGTCTGCAGCAAGGACGAATGGTTCGTCTTTGAACCCACTATTGTTAAGGTCCACGGTTGTCATCCCATACTCCTTGTCGACTGTTGCCCCACCTCTGGTCATCTTCACCCATTGGCACCGGAACAAAGGAACTTTAAAATTAGCTGCATAGACTAGTTCCCATATGTCTTCTATGCGTCCATAATATGTTTGTCTGTTCCCATTTGGATCCGTGGCATCCACGCGTACACCACTATTTTGGTTGGTGCTCCTTTTATCTTGGCCAACTGTGTAGAATGTGTTACCATTTATCTCGTACCCTTTGTATGTGAGGACATGCCATGATGGTTGCCTGGCCAACAAATAAAGTTGCTCATCAATGTTTTCATCACCTTGACATTTTTTGCGCAACCAATCGCCAAAAGTTTCCATGTGCTGACGCATTATCCAAGCTTCATTCTTTCCGGGCCACTGGGACCGTAGGAAATCTTTGTGTACCTCAACATATGGTTCCACCAATGAGGAGTTCTAGAGAACTGTGTAGTGTGCTTTATTGAAGTAATCGTCTCCCGTACCAATATATGTTTTCTTCCCAAGTGTTCCCTTTCCGCTGAGTCTGCCCTTGTGTCGAGATTCAGGAATGCCAATTGGGTCAAGGTCTGGAATAAAGTCAACACAGAACTCTATGACCTCCTCTGTTCCGTAGCCCTTGGCAATGCTTCCTTCTAGCCGGGAACGACTATGGACATATTTCTTTAGGACACCCATGAATCTCTCGAAGGGGAACATGTTGTGTAGGAACACAAGACCGAGAATACGAATCTCTTTGACCAGATGAACTAGGAGGTGTGTCATGATATCGAAGAAGGATGGAGGGAACACCAACTCAAAGCTGACGAGACATTGAACGACATCATTCTGCAGAGTAGCTAGTTGCTCTGGATTGATTGCCTTCTGAGAAATTGCATTGAGGAATGCACATAGCTTTACGGTGGCTAGACGTATGTGTGGAGGTAGAATTCCTCTTAAAACGACCGGCAGCAATTGCGTCATTAGAACATGACAGTCATGGGACTTCAAGTTCAGGAATTTCTTCTCTGGCACATTAATTATTTCCTTGATATTGGAGGAGAATCCAGATGGGACCTTGATGCTGCTAAGACATTCAAACATGCTTTCCTTCTCTTCTTTGCTCAGAGTGTAGCTAGCAGGGCTTAAGTAATGACGTCCATCATCTGTCTTTTCTGGATGCAGGTTGTCTCGTTCTTTCATGTGCTGCAAGTCTTGTCGTGCTTCAAGTGAATCCTTAGACTTCCCGTAGACACCTATGAATCCGAGCAAGTTCACACAAAGATTCTTTGTCAGGTGCATCACGTCGATCGCGTTGCGGACCTCTAGGACATTCCAGTAAGGTAGCTCCCAAAATATGGATTTCTTCTTCCACATGGGTACGTGTCCCTTAGCATCCTTGGGAATAGGTTTGCTGCCTCGTCCCTTTCCAAATACCACTTTTATATCCTTGACCATTTCGAGTACATCATCCCCGGTTCGATTGAGAGGTTTGGTCTGGTGGTCTGCCTTGCCTTTAAAATGCTTGCCTTTCTTTCGTACTGGGTGGTTCACAGGAAGAAACCGACGGTGGCCAAGGTACACGACCTTTCGACATTTTTTCAAAAATACACAGTCAAGGTCTTCATAACAATGTGTGTATGCATTATATCCTTTGTTTGACTGGCCTGAAAGATTACTCAGAGCTGGCCAATCATTGATTGTTACAAACAGCAATGCTCGCAGGTCAAAGTGCTCTTGTTTGTACTCATCCCACACGCGAACTCCTGGTTTGCTCCATAAAAGTTGAAGTTCCTCAACTAATGGCCTTAGGTAGACATCTATGTCATTGCCAGGTTGCTTCGGTCCTTGGATAAGCACCGGCATCATAATAAACTTCCGCTTCATGCATAGCCATGGAGGAAGGTTGTAGATACATAGAGTAACTGGCCAAGTGCTGTGACTACTGCTCTGCTCACCGAAAGGATTCATACCATCTGTACTTAAGGCGAACCGCAAGTTTCTAGCATCATCTGCAAAATCTGGGAATTCTCTGTCTATCACTCTCCACTGGGATCCATCGGCAGGGTGTCTCAGCATATTGTCTATCTTACGGTCTTCTTTATGCCACCGCAACAACTTTGCATTGTCCTTATTTCTGAACAGACGTTTTAATCGTGGTATTATAGGAGCATACCACATAACCTTGGCTGGAATTTTCTTCCTATGACGTTCTTCACCCTCAACGTCACCAGGATCATCTCGTCTAATCTTATACCGTGATGCCTTACATACTGGACATGCATCCAAATTCTCGTATTCCTCCCCACGGTAGAGGATGCAGTCATTAGGACATGCGTGTATCTTCTGGATTTCTAATCCCAAAGGACAGACAACCTGTTTTGCTTCATACGTAGTGGTGGGCAATTCGTTGCCTTTCGGAAGCATCTTTTTTATGATCTTCAATAACTGTCCAAATGCCTTGTCAGATGTACCATTCTTTGCCTTCCATTGCAGCAATTCTAGTGTGGTACCCAGCTTTTTTTGCCCCTCGTCAGCGGTGGGATATAGCGATTTCCTGTGGTCCTCTAGCATGCGCTCGAACTTGGTTTTCTCTTTATCACTTTCACATTCTCTTTGTGCATCACAGATGGCATCACCAAAAGCATCATCGTCCCGATCATCTTCTGCCGCCACCTCTTCTTCATTATCTCCCCCCATTGCAACATCATTGAAGCCACCGTACTGAGCAATAATATTGGCATGGTCCAATTCTTCTTCTTCTTCTTCACCTTCATCCATTATAATCCCGCTTTCTCCATGTTTGGTCCAACAAATGTAGTTTGGTACGAAACCTGACTTTAATAAGTGTGAATGAAGAGTTCTTGAGTTAGAATTTTCCGTCAAATTCTTCCACACGGCACATGGACAGCACATGAAACCGTCCCTCTTATTTGACTCGGCCACACTTAAGAAATAGTGCACGCCATTAATGAACTCTTCGGAGCGCCGATCGACATTATACATCCAATTACGTGTTACCATCTGCATTAAATATAACATATATATTATGAAAAAATACACACATATAGTTTCTCATCTTATTGCACAACATGTCTAAGATACATAGTTGATTAATTTAGGAAAGCTTGGCTACAACAAATACAATCGCAACTAGCACTAAAAAAACCAAAACTAAAATGCACTTAAGCAACATAATTAGTTCGCGTCCGATCCCAACTATAATAGATAGATCATTCGCTTGATCAACATCATTGAACTCCTTTCGTCGGCTCACTGCCTCACCACCTTCAGCCTCAACCACCTGTGCAAAAGATTTCTTAATGTGTTCAATGTATTCTTCCTCCCAGTACCAACCTGTACATCCGCCGGTACCGTCCCACTGAAATTAAAAGAGAGAATCAAAAGTTTAATTAATATCATTTAAAAAAATATGCACATATATAAGCAAATGTCTGGAAATAACTCACATTACGATCTGGACACTTGTAGAATATACGACCCTTGTTTACTCCCTCTTTCGACACTTTGTACTCCATCAAAATCTTCTGCCCACACTTGCCACAAGTAATGAGAGGGAGTTCCGGAGGGTATCGCTTTTGAACCCGTTGAGAGACCGAAGATCCGGTCACGGTTGCCATCTACTATCCATACTTAATTTTTAAACAATTATAAATTCCACATTTACTAGTAAACATGTATGATACAATAGACATTATATGTAGTAATAAAAATAAATCAAGTGATATTAACAAACCAATTAATTTGAGCTATCCTACTTTCTAAGATCATAAAAATATACTATAATTCATTCTTGCAAACTACATTAATACTAGGTCAACCATGAAATACGATATATATATATATATATATATATATATATATATATATATATATATATATATATATGGATACTAATTCATGTGAATGATTCAAAATAACAACGTGGATTTGAGCTAAAAATAATGCGAACATCACAAGCCAAAAACAACATGAAAAGACAAGAAAGACAAAAGTTAGTCACCTCCAAGCACGAAGAGACGATGACGGAGTCGAAAAAGATCAACGATGGGTGTTGGAGATGAAGAACAAATGAAGAACAAGCAAGAAGAAGCTCCAAGAACAACAATGGTGCTCTCGGTTTCAAATGGGCAGAGGGGAGGAGGGAGTCGGCCTATAAACCGGAACTTTAGCACCGGTTCAGGGCAAAAACCGGTGCTGAAGGGTTACCCTTTAGCACCGGTTTGTAACAAAAACCGGTGCTAAAGGGTTTGCCTCGGACCGTGGCTCTGGCCGGTGCTAAAGGGACTCCTTTAACACCGGTTTGTAATACGAACCGGTGCTAAAGGGTCTCTGCCCCGACAGCACCTGTCAGTAGCCGTTGGGCAGAACCCTTTAGCACCGGTTCGTGTTACGAACCGGTGTTAAAGGGGTCTTTAACCCCGGGCCGCAAAATGGCCGAGGTTTTTGGCCATTTTGGGCATCGACCAATGCCTCATTCTGTAGTAGTGAGAAGGATGCCCCGTGTATCTGATTCGTGCTTCTTAGACCTTGTTTAGTTTCATTTGAAAATCAAAAAGTGTTCAAGATTTTTCATCACATTAAATCTTACAACATATACATAGAATATTAAGTATAAATATAAAAAATAACTAATTACACAGTTTGTCTATAATTCGCGAGACAGATCTTTTGAACTTAGTTAGTCTATAACTGAATAATAATTATGAAATAAAAACAAAAGTGCTACATTATCAAAAAAAAAACCTTTTCACCTCATCATCTAAACAAGGCCTTATTACGCCCCCAAACTTCTTTGATTCCAGTAGACGACTCCCTGCTTTTCCTGACCGCATGAAATGGACCTTCGTTCGTTGGCTCCTACACGGACGCGGATGTTAATAAAAATATTTAAAATTCGAAGCATGTTTAGGCTTCTAGCTACCGGGAATGGACCTACTGAGCTGAGACCCTGAACCATGACCGTGGCTTTCTAGTATTTGCCGGCGGCGACATACTCGCGCACGGTGGCCGGTGGGTGCATCGCGCGCATCGTCCATTTCTGAAAAGGAGTCGCGCAGTCATGTGCCGACTGCCCGAGATGCGCGAGTGCCCGGCAAACCACCGCCCAATCCACGCGCCCGCTCGTGAACTCCAGCGCCGCCCGTCCCGTCAGGAACTGTGAAGACATGTACTCTTTAGAATTTGGAATTTGTCCTAAAATAAATGTATCTTTTGGTATGAGACCTTCTAACTCTACTTGTTTTTATCTTCTATTTATCGCTTACCAAAGTACAATGATTACATATACACATATTTACATGGCGGAAGGAGTAGATCTCTTTCTTTGGTCCTCCTGCTTCCCTCTTTCTAGTTTTATATTAAAAAATACATGTGGATTAGATATAAATGGATATCGCTAATACCATTTTTTATATATTTTTATTCATATTATAGTGTCAGCTAAACGGATTCATATTCTGATTATGTGTCAGTCATGTTGGATATAATACAAATAGATATTAACATCATAAATATAGTATTCGGATATAAATACGATATTAGATATTAAATATTTGGAATCAGATATTAACGGATCTAACTCCTCTAAATGGATTCAAACTCAAATACGGTTGAAAAATATATTCAATCCCTATTCATCAAATCGTCATCTCCATTCCCTCTTCCTGGATCACTCTGCTCGTTAGATCGCTACGAACTCAAAACCCTAATGAACTGCAGTTGATTCAGGTGCTTCTATGCTAGTAGCTTAGCTCTATCGAGTCCGAACTCTGAAGTGGCAATTGCAAGTCGTAGAGCTTGAATCCGACGTTTCCTCGCCCGGCTGCAGAGGACGAGCGAGCGCATCACCTGGCAACTACGGCGGCACTGCGGCAACGGGTGCTTTTTTGTGGAAGAAGAAGAAGGTTCTCACAAATTTGTCAAACGAATATTTTACAGAGGAATCAAACGACCTTTGTGCCTTCAGTTATTATTATGAAGTAGGAGTAAGGAACAACGGAAATAGTAAAGATGCATAAAAGTTCTAAAACAACTTGTAGTTGGAATCATATGGAGTATTTTTGAATTTATAGAATATCCAGCTCGGGCGTGGTACATGTTACGCTAGTGTCAATGCAAATTTATAGAATATATATCCATCAGGAGAACAAGAATAGGATCTTGTCTTCTTCTTTTTTTTTTTAAAAAAAAAAACTAGAAGATACTCCACGCATCATTGGTTACTGTGAGAATTGTACATAGATGGCTTATATTTAGACTTATATAAAGTGATAAACTATTATAAATTATTATTGTTGGACGGTGTGGTACATGTTACGCTAGCTAATGTCAATGCAAATTTTATGTTGTTTCCAATATTTTCATATGTTAATAGTATAGATAAGTTTCATTATCATAAAACTCATTTTATCCCACGAAACTTATTTCATTTCATAAAACACTGACCGTCTCTTTCTTTATAAATACTACTCAATCCATCCCAAATTGTAAGTCGTTTGACTTTTTTAATATCAAGTTTGACCACTCGTCTTATTCAAAGTTTTGTACAAAATATCAATTTTTTTTGTTGTGTATTGGTTTATTAATAAAAATTCTTCAAGAATGACTTAAAATTTGACTATATTTGCACAAATTTTTTGAATAAGACGAGTGGTCAAACTTGGGGTAAAAAAAGTCAAACGACTTACAATTTGAGATGGAGGGAGTATGTCATATCAATTTATTTATTGTTCTAAAATCTTCACTAAGACTGACTTTAGTGGATGATACGATAACTAACGTTGATAACTTGCATGAAAAGATAGACATGCTAGTAGATGTCGTAAATAGTTTGAATGAATAAATAACTATCATAATTGCACGTGCTAATGAGCCGCTAATGTGGATGGCTTGTTTTTTCTTTTTGTAAAATATAAGATACGTAGATATACATTTGATTCTTCAACCTATCAAAAAAAGAAATGATAAAACACAGCAAATAATGCCGGTTATAGTTAGTGAGACTCTCTATAGATGACAGACGCACAGCTTAAGTTAGCTACCTAATCATCCATCTATTTAAAGGCTATATACATATCTGTACAAAATCCAAAAATCAGTCAACCTTATAAACAATCATCCGAAGAAGAAACCACAGAAAGACTCACCTCCTACGCGGCCGCCACTTTCATCATCAGCAACGCCGGCGTCGCCGTCACCCACCCTCTCGCGGACTGCGGACAGCAGAAACCATCACATCAAACCGGAAACCACCCTTCCCTCCAGAACTCGAGACCATTCTCCCCTTTCCCCTTCTCCACGCTTCGCCCCTCGCCGACTATTTTAAACCCACGCTTGTTCTTCCCCGTCGGATTCTTTTGTACCCCCGCGGGAGATCCACGCATCCACAGCCGAGCAGTGGAGCTCGATCGCGAGGCTTCTAGAGAGTCGGGGGGAGTTCAGGCTTCTCCAATGGCGTCGTCCCACATCATCCTGCCCAAGGAGGAGGAGGAGGAGGAGAAGGAGGCGGCGGCGGTGGCGGAGGCCGGGTTGGGCGTGGGGGTGGAGGCGGACCACGACTCCCCGGCGCAGCGGCCGTACCAGGAGCAGGCGCCAGGGAAGGCGGCGTTGCCGTTCTCGGCAACGTGCGTCCGGATCTCCCGCGACTCGTACCCGAACCTCCGCGCGCTGCGGAACGCGTCCACCATGGCACTCCACGATGATGACGCCGCCTTCGTCAAAATCGAGGAGGGTGACTTCGGATACGTGCTCGACGACGTCCCGCACCTCACCGACTACCTCCCGGACCTCCCCGTGAGCGCCGCAACCCCCTCCCGTGCTCTGTGGTTGCCCCGTTGCCAGATCTGTTGTTCCTCGGTGAAAAATGCTAGTGATACTACGAATTGCAATGATGGAATTGGCATCGTCGTGGGCTCGGTACCATTTTTTTTTTAAAAAAAAGTCGTGGAGTTTATGTGTTTGGGGATTGGTCGACGCGCGAGCTGCAGTTTTAAATAATTCTATGATGTGGCAGTTTCGACTCTTGTCAGGCGTCAGCGTGCAGACAACTCGTTTAGCTTGTGTACTACTATGATCCAACAAAAAATGTAATATCACTCGTCTCGTATCGAAATTTTAGACTGTCGTGTGGATCTCATGTCTCCTTGCGTCTATGACTTTGTGTTATTAGGTTCTGTTCTTAGATTTCTTGTTTCCATGCTTCTGGAAGGAATTGCTTGTACTTGTCGGCAACCTGTCAAATTACTTATATTAGTTGGCAACCTGTCCTCGCTGATCTCAATCATCTACGTGTCAAATTCACAGGAACATGGCATTTCACCTGTTTACTTGTCTATTTTTGGTTTAAGTTCAAATTAAAATGAAGTCGTTTTCGAGGTGACATCGTAAGGGTTAGTCTAATAGTTTCCCTGTTTGATTCTCATGGCAGACTTTTCCTAATCCTTTGCAAGATCATCCGGCGTATTCAACTGTCAAGTGAGGATTTCTTTCTATTTGACTTCTCTGCTTCTTTCTGATAACCTCTAATCATTCTAGTTGTGCAATCTGCCAAACTGAACTTTCTATGCACACATTCACCAGGCAATATTTTGTCAATGCAGATGATACAGTCCCTGAAAAGGTAAAATAATATCAGATGTGATTGTTCTGAATGTCAGCGTTGTTTGTTTGAGTGGTGATTGGTGAAATGACATGTTCTTTGTGCTACCACAGGTGGTTGTTCAGAAGAACAGTCCGCGAGGAGTTCACTTCCGTCGTGCTGGACCTCGTCAGAGGGTATGACACCTTCGACACAGTTATACACCTATACCATTTGTGAGCAATGCATTATTTTCATATAGTATAACTTAAATATTCAACTCTCAGGTGTATTTTGAGTCAGAAGAAGTGAAAGCTTGCATTGTAACCTGTGGAGGCCTTTGCCCTGGGCTCAATACTGTCATCAGAGAGTTGGTGTGTGGCTTGTCCCACATGTACAACGTTAGCAATGTCTTTGGAATACAGGTTTGATTCATTCCAGATTACTTATATCGAATTATCGATGCTGGATATTATAATGTGTTACTATTCTTTCCGCATAGTCAAATGGTCCTTTCTTTCTTTCTTGTTGATGGAAAAAGATGTTGAGTCTTGATATTTGGCATGTAAAACTCTTGCAATAAATAAATACGAATTTTGCAAATTTAAAGTCAAGAATTCATTTTGGTTGCATTGTAATGAAATAGTTGCAGGTTCTGGAATCTTCAGATTTTATTGTCTGATATAGTAGCACAATTTTTATGATGCACATTACCAATTGTTATGAACTTTGTGCCAGCTAGTGGTTTTGCCATGACAATGTGTGCATCATGATTGCAGTGAATCAGTAACATGTAACATGTAACATGTAACATGTAACATGTTGTAGTCTATCCATGAAACGTCTGTCATCATGTAACATGTTGTAAGGAATTTTGCAGAATGGGTACAAGGGGTTCTATTCGAGCAATTATCTTCCCATGACACCAAAGAGTGTGAATGATATCCACAAACGAGGTGGTACGGTTCTTGGAACATCACGAGGTGGCCATGATACCAAAAAGATCGTTGACAACATTCAAGATCGTGGAATTAATCAGGTATATGCTTGCTGATTAGTGTGTCTTTGCATAACTCTTATTTTGGACGCTGAGTAAATGTTCTTCTTTACCACATCTAGGTGTACATTATAGGAGGAGATGGAACTCAGAAGGGTGCATATGAGATTTACAAGGTGATCATTCTCATGAGTATGTCTGTCATACGTGGTTCAGAACTTCAGATACTGTCAAACCATGTCATCTGTGCATTTCTGTGATGTCTGTTCAGTGCACTCGAGCAGTAGTGATTTTGAATGTGCTCAATTTATGTATATGTATAGTTAAGTGTTTTTATTGACAAATAGCGCGAAGAATTGTAATCCAGAAGTTAGTTTTTTATTATGCTCTGTTTTTAAAATTACCGCAGGAAATTCGGAGACGTGGTCTACATGTAGCTGTTGCTGGTATTCCCAAGACTATTGATAATGATATAGCGGTAATTTGGCTACTTGTTCTTTTTTCAGCTTGCATATATGCTTTTGTTGCTTACCTCTTGATTTGAGAGACTGTAGTGCAGAGACCTGGAGTATGCTGATTATTTGTATATACATTGTCAGGTTATAGACAAGTCATTTGGTTTTGATACTGCTGTAGAAGAAGCCCAGCGTGCCATCAATGCAGCTCATGTGGAAGCTTCAAGTGCTGAAAATGGGATAGGGTTAGTGAAGCTTATGGGTCGCTATAGTGGTTAGTTTTCCTGCCTACAAACTGAAGAATGTTCACCTTTTGTCAAAGCGTAATAGTTTTTTTTCGTTTAAATCTTTCATTGTGTTGCCCTTACTGTGATACTTCCTTTATGATTCAGGGTTTATTGCCATGTATGCTACTCTTGCAAGCAGAGATGTGGTGAGTTAATGCCTTCTATTTATGCCTAATCCAGTCAATATTCTCTAGTTTCTTCAAGTGTCCTATTTTACATATTTGGCCCTGTTACCCTTTTGAATTCTGTCACTTTGTAAGTATAATCACTAAATATTCATAATCTTCTTTGAAAATGGACCTAATTATTCATGTCTATCTTATGTAGGACTGCTGCTTGATTCCTGAGTCACCCTTTTATTTGGAAGGGGAGGGTGGACTATTTGAGTATATAGATAGGAGGTTGAAGGAGAACAACCACATGGTTATTGTTGTGGCGGAGGGAGCTGGACAGGATCTTATTGCTCAAAGTATACCTGCTGCAGATCAGCAAGATGCATCTGGAAATAAGCTGCTTCTTGATGTTGGTCTCTGGTTGACTCACAAGATTAAGGTACATTCCTATTAGCCCATTTTCATCACTATACTCCATCTTGATTCCACCTTTTGTAACTATTGTTGCTTGAAATGGCAGTTTGACATGCACTTTGTGCGCAACTTTCTAATTTTCACTAAAACTACAAGAATGTACACATGGCTGTGACATGTCTTGGGTTTGTAACAAGTCTACCTTAGGCAAGTAAAAATGAAACTGCTGATAGGTTTAGCAACCTAATGTCCAAGGGAAAAAGTTTGTGTGACTTTGTATTGTTTCTGAAACGAGTCACTGATTAGTGTTTCTGTGGTGTTGCTCCAAAGTTTCTCTGAACAATTCTTTGCTGTTGCATTATTGCTTTGTAGGATTATTGCAAGAGCAAGAAGATGGAGATGACTATTAAATACATAGGTAATCATCTTCTGTTTACTTGGTCAACACAGTGTTAGTTTGTAATTTATAGTGTGTCAAGGAATCTGAGGAAGTGCCTGCCCTTTTTTTATGTAGATCCAACCTACATGATCCGTGCTATTCCAAGCAATGCATCAGACAATGTCTATTGCACACTGCTCGCACATAGTGCCATTCATGGTGCAATGGCAGGATACAGCTTTACAGTCGGAATGGTTAATGGCAGGCATGCATATATACCATTTCATGTGAGTAACTTTCTGCATCCCTTTCATAAACAGGGATAATATTAGTATTGCCTCTTTCGGGCTTTTTTTTTCATTCTCGGAATATGCAGGAGCTGTATATAATTTCATTGGGAAGAAAGGGAAATACAATTGAAAGGGAGGAAGCTCCCGAACCCTGAGACACCCTTATAACACACCCTTTAATAGAAATTACAAAGTTTCACCAAGCACACAAACATGCGACCAGAAGTATCCAAGGACAGTAGCTTCATGTAATCCTTAGATGCCTGAACTTTTTCGGTACATTTTGACAGTCTTGCTCGCTGCATACCCGAAAAGAAATGAATTCAATTCAGTGTAGTGCTGAACAAGTGTTGTGCTCGATTGAACAAGCACATAAGGAATCTACACTAACCAGTAGCAATCACATTGCACTGCACTAGGTTTGAATTTCCAGGGCACCTTGGTAGACATTGAAGCTTAACTAAAATTTCTTTTGTATATTTGCTTCCAAAGAGAGTTGTGATATGTGTTCTGGCAGGAAGAGAGTTGCTTCCATATGGGAGAGACAAAATTCTTCCCTGTCTCTCGTAATGTTACTTTTGCAATCTATATGACTAAATTTATTCTGACCACAGAGGGTGACATCTACAAGGAACAAGGTGAGGATAACTGACAGGATGTGGGCGAGGCTGCTGTCTTCAACCAACCAGCCGAGTTTCCTGAGCCAGAAGGACATCGACGCGGCAAGAGAAGCCGATAAGGCGGCCAATGCGAAGAACCAATCTGCACCAGCGTTGGCAAATGGTGAGAAATAAGTATGCTTTTGACGGCTCTTTGTTGTGTACAGTAGCTGTTGCAAACTGACTGAGGTCAGTAGGCCAAAACTGCGAATTCGATGAGTTTTGCTTCCATTTGCATCGGAACAGAATCCACGTAATAAAAGTTTCATAGTGTGTGTATTTGCGTTAGTAAACGTGTACCAGTGCTCTGCAATTTGCTTGTGTTGGTCGAATGTGCCGGCCTCCATCCGCTGCCGTTGCGCTTCATCTGAAGCAAGGCTGTGGCCACAACAGGTACTCTGGTGTGAGTAAACGGCTCTTCTGCTAGAAAGTTTCCTGTGACCGTGTCTCAGGCGTGACAATATCACGAGAGGTTACCTTCCGCTGCTCAATGTATCGTCCCGTGTCCCACCAAACTAGCCGTCGATCGTCCATGGACCATGATCCTCTTTGTTCATGTTGTCCTCAAGTTGTCTCTTATTTTCGTCCCACTGTTCTGCACGTCGGTGGTGGTTGCGCTTGGTCAGCAGGTTTCCATGCTCAGTTCTTCCCTGATGCCTGATGGCCCTACGTTTTTGCATGGGGAGAAGGCACCGACGGCGTCGAAGCGCAGAAACCACCACAGCAGCCGGCAACCGATGTTCCTGTGCCACAACCTGCAAGACCGGACGTCGACAACGCGAGGGCACCTGAATCCGTCAATGCGGACGACGCCGGTGCAGCTCCACGCGATCAGGAGGAGCAGGCGAACGAAGAAGCAGAAACCGCGGTGCCCGACGTTACAGGTGGAACCCTGGCGCAGGCGGAGGTGAAGCCGATTCCCGGAACAAACGCCTCGCGGCCCGCGGCACCACCGGACACGCCAGAACGCGACGTGGCGCCGGCGCCGCGAACCGAGCACGCGCAGGCGGCCGAGATGGAGCCGGCGGACGTCGACATTGACACCGCGAAGCCCGAAGGCTGCACCACGCCGCCGCCGCCGCCGGTGCACGACTCGGAGGGGTCCGACACGCAGAGCGCCGACGGCCGCGGGAGCCCAATGCACGGGACGCAGGCGGGCGCGAGCGTGATGAAGCGGGACGTAGTGGCTGCCTCCAAGTCGAGGCTGTTCGCGTTCCGGTCCTTCACGCGGGACAAGAAGGTGATCAAGCAGCCCGCCGGGGCCGCGGACACGGCATCTCCAGATAGACGCAAGGCGGGGGAGGCGTGCACGGAGAACAAGGAGAAGGGCAAGGAGAGGCGGAAGAGGTTCTGGAAGTGATCGAGAGGTGGTCGCGTGTGCTAGTTTTTGCCATGCACGTCGCGCCCGCCGCCGGGCACGTCACACAACGATGACTGTAGAATGCATTGTCGCGGTGCAGTTTAACCTTTTCTTTAGCACCATGTAAGTATCATGATAGGTATATAACATGAATTTGTTGATTCTCCTTTCATGTAATGATTTGTCTACAGTAGTGTTTTCCTCAAGTTGCTTGTTTGTTCGTTTGGCTGATAAGCTATGAGGTTGATTTATTGTGAGAGAAAAACACTACTGATGACTGGCAGATTCAGCTATTTATTGTGAGAGAAAAACACTACTGATGACTGGCAGATTCAGCTAATAAGCTCAAGAGAACATGCTTACATTCGAACATTTAAAAATTATAACCAAATATAAGAGATTTTTAGGAATGAAAGATGGTTCTGCATTAAATAGTAGCACAAAATTGGTAGTTATTATGTCATTACTTGTCATTTATCAACCAAACTCTATTAACAATGCTAACGCTAATGATAACGTCTGATTAGAAAATAATAAGGTAACGTACCCGTAGAAGTCCGAATGGGAAGAGAAAAAGGAAATCCTACTAATAAGGTAAGGATATGTCTTTTGTATTCTTTCATTTATTCTAAAATCTCTAGAATACACTGTAGTACAGGACAGGTATGGTCCAGAAATCAGATATTGCAACTCTACAAGAGCAACAGAGCATGGATAGGAAGACATGTTCACTCTCAAAGGCAAAGTAGAACATCTTGATGAAAGATCACTAGATGTCTCCAAACTGCTGATGCTAGAAATCTCTGCTCCACCAACACCATTGGTTCATATGGACGACGGAAAGCCAGAAGCCCAGAACTGCCAAGGCCTTATCCATCGAGCATAGTTGCCCCCATGTACCATGGAGCAGCTGAGGCTTCCTCCTCAGATCCGTTACTCATTTTCCCAACAATCCCGATATCTGAATGATGGACCTTCTTTGCTGCATATAATGATGAACACTCATAAGCTATAAAAACATTCATAAACTACTGTAACGAGAGTAATCTAGCCTGCTTAATTGTATAAGGCATCTTTTTATATGTAAAAGAATACACAAAGTACAATCTTGAAATATGTTCCTCATCGTTCCTACTAATAGAGAAATTATAACTTTACATGTGCAGAACTAGGATTGCAACTCATGATATATATAGTTTGCAATTTTCGTATGTACGGAGCAGGAACTATAACTCATGCATGATATATGCATAAAGCTAATAAAGTTTCTGTGAAAGCAGAGATGCAGAGGGCCCACCAAATACATTCATATAAAAGAAAATGGGTTATAGAAGTACATACGGGCAGTTATGTTCAAATCAATCAGGCCACGACTCAAAGAATCAGCCCATATGCCAGACTTGACCTCAAAGGATCCTTTCTTCACATCTGTTTTTGATGTTGACATTGACGCCGGCTCCAGCTTTGTGGGTGATTTGTTCAAGGATTTGACAGCACTTGCTTTAGGCAATTCGGTACGTGAAGTGAAGGCACCAAAATTCAGCTCCTCTAAAGGACTATGATCGGAACTTTTCACACTTACAGGAGGATCATGTCTTGGTTCATTAAGACCTGAACCTGTATTTGAAGAGAATAGATCGGAGTCAGATCCATCAAGATTCCTCACTGCAATTGCAGCAAAAGGATCAAAATCTGCAGCAATGGAATGCTGGTGAATTGAGTTTTTAGATTTGCCTGGGATGTCATGCGCTGAGAACTCTGTGTCTGAAGGGAATGATGTTGCAAAGGATGGTTGGAAGGGATAGAAAACAGAGGCTGAAGAATGTGCAAGGCAAGATGGATTATGCTCTGAGGATTTATTATTTCCGCGTCCTGAGAATTCTGTATCTGAATTGATGGAATCAGCAAATGATGATCTGCCTGCAAATAGATCAATAATGTCCTGTGATAACATCCAGGAAGGGGCAGTTAGGAAACTGATGTTAACATAGTAAGCAATTGTAATCATCAAGTATTTCATTAATCAAGTTTGTAAAGTGTTGATCACATAGTCAATATAATTAGGATATATTGTTCATTTGCCGTGAACAGATTCTACTTTCTTGTGTCACTGAAAAAGTGGGTCCTCAAGTTACGTCCTTCTGAAGTGTGATATTCATTTGCCATGAGAAGATTTTCAGCCTGCTTGTCTATGATTTTTTTCGGCTGCGGCTGCATGCTGAACCAGTTTGCTGTTTGCAGCCACAGCTGCAGCTGCAAAAGGCTGCAGCAAGCGCGCCCTTTTGTATCATATTTATGTAGGGTACAACATAAACAACCGCAAGATATGTAAAATGAAGTGAATTATTAAAAAGGTACCACTAGATACTATACTAGGGTAAACCTGTGCGTGAGAACCAGTTGCTGGAGTAGCATAATGGAAATCTGCATTAGCAAATAAATCAACTTCTGGCACAGAAGCAGTTCCAGCACGTGGCAGAGCTCTAGAAGTAGATGCAGTGGTGTCCACAAGGTCATCCATTAAACTTGGTCCAAAGAGATCCATATGATTAGAGCTAACATTAGCTGTTCCTGATGCATTTTAAAGGTAGAGATAAGTATAATGTCTAACAACAAAACGATGCATGTGGTCAAATTGAGATAAATCTACAGAAAAATCTTCGTGCCAGAGCTCATTATACTAATAACCAGAAGAATTCTGACGCAAGCTTCAGTACATACATAGCAAAATAACAATGTCTACCAACACAAAGCAACCATTCTAATACAACAATAACACCAGAATGTTCCACATAAGTAGAGGAATACAAACCAGATGTGGAAGGTTCTCGAGGGTTGAAGTCGTCGTCGTCATCTTCATTTGCTTTCTGTGAAATTGTTCCTCCAGATGTGGAATGAAGATTTGATGATGATTTCAGGTGTGATGTTGGAGAATCTTGATTTCTACAACATACCACATATCTTTCAGGGTGACATGCATCACAATGAAAAGAATTATCTAAGAAATGGTCACTGAAGGGATTCTGAAGTAAATAGTTACCTCCTGTGACGCCGTTCTCCCTTTATTGGCTTATAGTTAGTTGCACTGTTTGTGTTTTTTCTCGACATTTGTCTAGTACTTCTAAAATTTGAAATTGATCCTTTACTTTGGTTACTCCATTCCTTGCCTCTGTAGCTATTACTGGATGTGTCAGCTTCTTTTGAACTCTGTGTGCTCCCATAGTGAATACCAGATGAGTAGCTGCCACTGCCAGATGCTGCGCTTGACTTGTATGTTATTCCAGTTGATGACAAACCAAAGTACCTACATGTATGATCCATGTAAAGATGATATTTCTGCAGAGAATACCATGCTGCATCAGTAAGTAAGATATGAATGACTCACTTATCCCTCGTAGCAGCAGCCTTCTCTCTGATTTGCTGAAGTTTATCCCTATCATCCACGGTAGCTAGAACATTTTCAGCCTTCTTTCGAACGCTGAGCCCAACATCTTTTCCATTAGGCTCCACATACTCGAAACTTGTAAGTTTCTTCCCGAAAGGCAAACATCAGATGAGATCAGGTGTTATAAGCAGTGAAATTTGAATTGAACAGGCTGATGGCACATACCGCAATCTGTGAGCTATTGTCAATAATTTCATCGACAACACGTTCAGTTCCATTAGCTAAAAGATACTCAATCACAGTCAATGCCTGTAAATGAGATAAAGCAAGCAATCATGTACGAAGAAATTAAACAATCTAAACAGTGTATTCATCAACAATTAACTCCATATATCATTTCTCTCTTAAAAATACCGACCTTATACACATGGCGCCAATTTGCACCAGTGTTCCCCAGCCGTTGCCACAACACATTCATGATCATGGCACATTCATCACTGCAGAAAAACAGTGATGATAGAACAATAGAAAGAATTACAATAAATTTAAGAACAAGTGAGGTGGGGAAGAAACTGAGATTTGGCACCCACTATCTTTTGGTGGCTCTGGCAATGTCAGCCAAGTTGGAGCCGTGAGGACCCCATGGCTCGTCGCTGGTGGCATCTAGAACCTGCAGTCGAGAAGAAACACTCGTGATCGAAATCTACACAAATCTAAGAACCCAAAACATCGATGCGCCAGAAAACATTTGGGTATCAAAGTTAGACCGAGTGCGGATTCCAATAGAAGAAAACCCCAACCTTCTGCTCGATTTCCGGCACCTTGAGCACCTTAAGGTTCACCTCCCTCTTTCTGCGTATAAAGGGAAAAATAAAAAGGAAAAGGAAGAGCTAGCTGTTCACCAAAGTCCTTTATTTCTTTTAAAATAAAAAGAAAAATTTTGAGAAGAAACGCGGTTCTTACATCTCTCGCACGGTTTGATCGAGCACCTTCATGAAATCCATGGCGGCGAGAAGAAGGACGATCGTGGGCTCGACTCCGGTCTCCGGCTGCTTATCTCTTCGTCCTCTGGGGTTCCCTGGAGGGAGGATGCGCGAACGATTTTGCTTCCTCTCTCTGACTCTCTCTCTCGAGACGAACAACGGGAGGCTCGTGCGCAAACCGACTAGCACCCGGGCCGGCGTGGCGACTGGCGACCCGGGAAAAGGAAAAACGGTGGCGCCGCGGCGCGGAATGGTAGCGCGCACGCGCAGTTCCGTCGGCGGACCTGCGGCGCGGCTGCCACGTGTGTCCTGCAGGAGGGACTCCGAGTCCGGCGGCTCGGCGGCTCCTCGTCAAGGTTGGACTTGTCTCGGGCCCCTGGATCTTTCTTGCGAGCTTTCCGGACGTGGGCTTGTCAAGGATATTGGACCATCATCACATGGGCCGTGGGCTGGTTTGAGGTTCTGAATTTGCTACACTGGGGGAGTGGGGACAATCCACGGTCCCGCGGAGCGGAATCCCAGGCACGCTGTACATTGTCCGACGATTTCTTGTGAAACACGTGCTTCAGCCCTCGGCCCTCCAATTTTATTGGGCTTTCCTCTGACGTGGGCTCTTCATTAGATTCTCGCTAAAAGCCAATGTGGCCCACGACAGCCGAACTAAAACAACCCTTTTTTTTTTTTGCGAAGAAAAGGAAAGGGGGAAGCGACACCGACCGACAGACGTGCGGTGCAGCGGTCGCTCCTCCATCCACGCAGCTCGTACGCGTATTTCTTGGTAAGACATTGCCATCTGCCACCGGTTCTCCATCATGTGGCTGCCGCTCAAGAATTATTGCGACCGCGTCAAGGCGATCCACCACCGATCCTGATCGACGCGCGAGGGATGGGGATCTATGCAAATCTCAATGATATGTGCCCGCACCCAGCCTTTGGACAAAACGGAGGGTGGGAATAATTGAGCGTAGGATGCATGCAATTCATCATCAGCAATAAAAATTAGCACCGCTAATCATTGTACTTGTGCCCGCCCAACACAACGCCTGTATACAGCGAACTTAATCCTTATACAGAGACTTGCAGTGCAAGGGCAGCAACTGGCCAAGCCTGCTCCAAAAGCAGTGAGGAGGCATAGCAAGATTGTTTACTTCTTTTTAGACAATGAGCAGGATTGTTTACTGGAGTATTTATCTGAGAATGCCAGGAACAAAACTTTCTGTGTACTCTTTCACTGGGAAAAAAAAAAAGAGGATTCATTTACTTATCTCCTGAAAAAATGCAAAATTTATTCCACCGGGAACAAGAATTGCCTCAGGGAGGAGTAACAAAAAAAGAAAAAAGAAAGAATCATGTAAAAGAGATAATTACATGTAAAGAATGACCAAAAAGAATGTTAATGATCTTGTACCGAATCTGTTCACAAATCTCTTCGGCTTCTCCAGCTTGCTTGGCTCAACTCGTCGCTACAATCCCGGCTGCCGAATTCCCTCAGCTGGAACAATCTAATCTCCTCGGATTGTGGCTCTAAGAATACCTCGCTGCGTCCGGGTTGAAGGCCGTTGTTCAAATTAGAGTCTGCTAAACTATCTAGTGCTCTAACCACCTGGGAGATGAGACACGGTCACATTTTGATCCTTTGTCGTCAGTCATTCAGGAATAGGGGGGAAAAAGGTGTTGCAGAATATGTTACCTGCCCCATCCGTGGCCTCATTGCTGCAGAATGCCGAATGCATGCAGCTGCAGCTCCGATCATATGAAACATCTCGTTTTCATCGAACCTGTTTTCCATCCTAGGGTCAGGAAGGTCCCCAAACTCCCGATGCTCAATTGCCTTCATCAGAAGAGGGCGAGCCTGAAATTTTTCCAACATGCATAAGGTTGAGTTAAGACCATAACAGCAGTAAACCTATCCAAGTTCAAATGCTAAGCTCTCACAATGAAAAATAGAAACACACATACACACACATTGAGCCAAACATAGCCCCCATGGTATCTGTTACAACCGATTTCATTGATTGCATATGGGACTCATATTCTTTATTGTAAAGGACATAGAATCTTTCTAACTATATCAAACACTTGTGGACTTGTAGACCTAGTAGAGTAGAGGTGATCCTTGGACACGCCACATACGGGGAAAAATTCTTGCATCTCCCCTTATGGTTTGCATATCTACACTTGTGCTCTTTAGGAATGTGTTCAGATCAATTTAGGTGTCATTTGTGTAATGTGTCAGCTCCTTTCATGATTGCAACAGTTATAACTGGTGTTTTGCTTTGGTCCTGCATTAAGCTCCTTGAGTCATTGAAGTTCCCATCTGAGCTTCTTTCATGCTGAACCACAGTATGAAGACTGCAATAAATAAGTCCCTAGCACTCTAGCCACTTTTTGTGTGCCACTCTGGAAGAATAATCTGGTTGCCCACTTTATAAAAGGTACAGTTCCTAGAATTTTTAGCAACTGGTTCCCTCCAGATCACTCTTGGTTGACATGCAATGCAACTGGGACCAGTGGAAGGATTAAACATACAGTGGATAACAACCAGAAGCAATGCCCATGTCATGGAAGAAATACAATGGCCATTCAGCTTTTAAGGGAAAAGAATAAACTAGTGAAAGCATCAGCAGAGAATTAGCTACTGCAAGATAGAACTCAAATTTTGAGGCATTCCACTTCCACATCAACTTAATGGATATCTATCGACAGCCTGTGGAACAAGAAATCAACAGTCGAAACTTGAAGAAGTCTAGACACATCCATTGGTGTATCACAAAATGATCATGTTATTTATTAGTGGATCTCGATCTCATGACTATGGTTACTGATTAAAAATCATAAAATTTACGCATACTTTAGAATCTAACATTAGTGACATGCAGTAACTCCAACTATTATACAAAATAAACTCACCCATTCGACCAGACTTTCATCTCCCAACGGCTGAGAAGCATCAACAGGTTTTCTTCCTGTAATAAGCTCCAAAAGAACAACCCCAAAAGAATATACATCAGACTTTGCTGTTAACTTGCCTGATAATGCATACTCTGGAGCCAAATACCTGGAGAGGATATATATCATATTAGTTCTGTAAATTAAACTAGATATCGGGCATAGATTAGCCAATAAACTCTGAAAACTGCAAGATGGTGTGGATTAGCTTCATTACTTACCCAAATGTTCCCATGACACGTGTGGTGACATGTGTATTGGAATCGGCAGCTAACCTTGCAAGTCCAAAATCAGAAACCTGGATAGTTTCCATAGAATATATCAAATTTAGAAAACAATTATGATCACAACAGCATACCAAAATATTGACCTCTAGACTTATATATAGCAAATCACATCATACCTGAGCTTCGAAGTTGTTGTCCAACAAAATATTGGATGATTTAATATCTCTATGAATAATACGTGGATGACCTAATGAACAAAAACAGCAAATACTAAGAAAACTATCCAACATTAGGGGATCGCTGAAGAAATAGTTTAGTAAAAATATTACAATCTTCATGGAGGTAACCAATCCCTCGGGCTGCTCCAGCTGCGATCTTAACCCTTGTCCGCCAGTCCAGTGATGCCTCACTTACTGCAGTTTTGAGAGGTCAAGTCAATGGTCACATAAGCAATAAATAATTAGAGTGTTCAAATGAAGCTGGCATTGATTAAATGTTAGAGAATATTATTAACTGAAAGAAAAAATGTCCTCACCATGGAGGTGGTAATAGAGTGTGTTGTTGGGAACAAAATCATAAACAAGCATTCGCTGGCCCTCCGCAATGCAATAGCCTACTAGAGAAACCAAATGCCTATGATGTACTCTGCTGATAGTATCGACCTCAGCCTTGAACTCACGCTCGCCTTGCCCATTCCCAATCTTGAGCTTCTTCACGGCGACTGGGCGCCCATCTGGCAAAATGCCCTTGAACACACACCCAAATCCACCTTCGCCCAAAAGGTTCTCTTCTGCAAAGTCATCTGTGATAGCTGCCAAATTCTCTGGTGTGAACAGCATATGGGAATACCCAATCCCAGAGTCCGCTGGAGAGTATGGAAAACCATGGCTCCCAGTGCTGTACCTCATGAAAGGATACCCTGGCGATCTCAAGTAGAACCCGTCTGTCCAGCACAAACACTTAGCACTAGCTTGATGTGTAAAATTGGGGAATGCGTGAAAAACAACACCAGTGTTTGCACTCTTACCTGAAGCTAGTGAGGATCCAGCCGAAGATGGAATGTAATTGGGCGGTGGTGGTGGAGCTGGTTGCTGAGTAGGCAGTGCTGCCGGGGGCTCTATGCGCCGGCGCTTTTTCTTGACGAACCAAATGGTGGCGCCAATAAAGCTGAGCATAGCGAGACCGGCCAGTGCTACAATGGTGGTGGCTGCTTCCCTCGATATCTCGATGTTCTTGCCGCTGCCACTAGCTGCATGGGTCGAGTTCGAGTGCGACTTCACGGGCGAGTGCGGCGTGTAATGCGACTTGCCGTGATAGTGCGGAGGAGGCGGAGGAGCGATTCTTGGCGGGGGAGGCGAATAGGCAGCAACACGCGCGGGAGCCGGAGCTTGTGCAGCTGGAGCAGGCGACGGCGATGGTGAGTTGGATGGAGCCGGCGATGGCGGCGAGACGGTGGGAGGCGGCGGCGGAGGAAGGGACGGCGGTGGCGGTGATGGGTATACGCGGGGCTGAACGCGCGGCTGGTCCGTCGCCTGCGGGGGCGGCGGGGCTTGAGGCGGTGACGGGGTTGGGTATGGCAGTGGTGACGGTGGAAGCGACGGAGGGGGAGCGTCTGGCAGAGGAGGCGACAATGCCGGCGGCGGCGGCGACGGCGGCAATGGTGCAGGAGGCGGCGGCGATGGCTCCGGCAAAGGGGACGCCGGAGGTGGGCTACTTACCGGAGGAGGCGACGTTGCCGGAGGCGAAGAATGGTAGGTCGCGGAGACCGGCGGAGCGGAGGCGGACGACGAGTACGGGCAAGCCGGTGGCCGCGGAGCCGGCTGCGCCTGCGGCTGCCCGAAGTCCCCCTGGGGCGCGACGTACGCCGCCTGCCGCTGCTGCTGCGGGGGCAGGAAGGGATCCACATACCCGTAGCCCATCGGCACCGCCGCGCGCAACAGCCTCCACAGCAGCAGTGAGCCGTGCCCGCGCAGGCAGGGGATCTGCAGCGCCGCGCCGTGGGCCAGATCTCCCGCCCGCCGGGCGCAGTCGGCAGCTCAGCGGACTGCGTTGGGCGACTGATGAGCACGCCGTGCCCCCTGCAGAGTCTCGCGGCAGCGACAGCAGCGCTTCGAGATCCAGGCCTCCCCACCTCGAACGGCGTCGGCGGCGCGCGCCAGATCACGCCCCCGCGCTGGACCGAGGCCGCCCGCCCGCCAATGGGCGCAGCGCCACCAAACGAAGCACGCGGCAGCTACGGCCGGCCCCAGAGACGCCAAGATCCGGAGCCTCCCTCCCCTGCGGCGAGCCCTCCTGCCCAATGTAGCGCAATGCAGCAGCTGGCGCGCCTTCGCCGAGCTCGCCTCTTGCCTTCCCTGTCCGCCTGCCTGCCCCTGCCTGCCTTGGTGTCCGCGGCTGGACAGTAGAGAGAGAAGGAGTATAATTTTCTCTCTCTCCTTTTTCCGAAGAAAAAACAAGGCCTTTTTTTCCTCTTTGGTGTGTGCGACACTGGAGAGGGGTTGGTGCGAAGTCTATGGGAGATAGCTGGACTGAGGCCTTGTTTAGTTCCAAAAAATTTTGCAAAATCGGCACTGTAGTACTTTCGTTTGTATTTGACAAAAAATGTCCAATCATGGACTAACTAGGCTCAAAAGATTCGTCTCGTCAATTTCGACCAAACTGTGTAATCAGTTTTTATTTTTATCTATATTTAATACTTCATACATGTGTCTCAAGATTCGATGTGACGGGAAATCTGAAAAATTTTGCAAAATTTTTTAGGAACTAAACAAGGCCTGAGAGGAGCAAGCAGTACAGCTACAGAGGGGAGGCATCGGGAGTTGGGGGGGAGAGGCGAGGGGAAAACGCTAAAAAACACCGGTGGTATTGGTATTTCTCGTGCAGGTTGTCGCTAGTGGCTCCGCACCCACCGCTGGGCGCTGGCCTCGCGGCTCGGCGTCGCGCCCCGCGCCGTGCGGGGTGGAGACGGGGAAACCACGGGACCAAGCGCAGCTCAGCAGCTGGGCGGCGCACGGGCACGGAACGAACCCTCGTCATCGTCACCCACCCCGCCGTGTTGACGGCGGCGCGCGGACTGTTTCGGGGCAAACGAGACCAACAAATTGCGGGTTTGTTTGATTGCGCGCGGGAGCTCAAGCCGCAAGCTCATCCTGTAGCGCTGTGGGTTCATAGTTTACGGCGTACGATGTGAGGGTAGAGCTGGCTGGACTGTGGTGGGCTACGTGTATACATTTATTATGGTTTTAGAAAATGATCCACACTTGCAGTGTCTTCGTGAGGTAGCTTCAGATTTTGTGTTAGCTTTTATTTATTTTATGGACGCAATGCACTAGTGCGAACGATGGCAGAGCGTGTTTGTTTTGTTTGAGGCCGTATTTAGGCCTTGTGTAGTTCCTCAGTGAAAAGCTTTTGGGTAACATTTTTTGTATTTGATAATTATTATCTAACTATGAACTAACTGGATTTAAAAGATTCGTCTCGTAAATTATAAACTGTGCAATTAGTTAACTTCTATCTATATTTAATGCTCTATGTATGTGCTGCAAGATTCTATCTAAATCTTAAAAAGTTTTTGTATTCAAATGTGACTATGAGGCTTTAGTTCTCACTAAAAACTTTTCGTCTCATTACATTAAATGTTTGAACACACACATAGAACATTAAATATAAATTAAAAAAATAACTAATTGCACAGTTTGTATATATTTTACGAGACGGATCTTTTAGGTTTAATTAATCTATAATTGGACACTAATTACTATAATTACAAATGTGCTACAGTACCTATAAAATTTTCTTTTCGCGAACTAAACGAAGCCCGAACCCTCAACTCCTAAAGGAACCTGCTTCTGATCTCACTTTGATGTTGATGTCTGGATAAGTGAGTTTCTTAGGGTGAAACTATACGAGCCCTTAAAACATGACATATGATGTTATTGTCAAATGTGTTAGTATTTGTCTAAATTTTATCTCTAATTTATTGATGTACCATTATTTTTGTCCTTCCCACCTGTAGGCGCAGCCACTCACTATCATTCCAGGATCCTTGATTATTCCACCAAACCATCACCTCATCTTTATCCACTATAGGCTCCCGCTATTTCATTGAGATACTCCACCATCCACCATTGGTCCATTACTTTGATCTCGTCCTCCTCTAAGTCTCTAACCCCTCACTCCTCCTCCTACCTACACCCACTGTTAAAGTTCATAGTGAGATTTTATCACCTTATTGTCCAATTTATAAGTTGTCAACCATTGATAAGACAACTTTTTTTGCACTGTAGGTCCATGGGAGTCAACTAGGTTTTCTTCTTAGACAACAATGGATGTAGGAGGGGTCACGTATTCACAAAAAATGCACGAATCGTTGTGGCATAGTTGTTGTTGTTGTTGAGGTGCAATGTGTTTTGTTGTGGATCAGTAAACACATGTGGATACGATGTTCACAGTTATGCTTGTTGTTATTGTATTTAGTATGGTGTGAGCTACTGCTAGCAACATGAGTTTACATATAATAAACATGAACATGTTTAATGTTTTATGGTTTTAACGCTCCTTAACAAAACTCCAACACAACATTTAAAACATATTGTTCTAGAATTTTCTAAAGAAAGTATACGTTCGAGATTGATATGGTCATTCCTTTTTAACAAAATGTATGTGTCTCAACTAAATACTTTAAAATATTAATGAAAGGGTGTTTAATTAAGTAACTATATTATATCATTCTATCATTCCATTTAGATACTAGCTATAGTGTGATAGCACAACTAATTTGTACAAAAATGTACCCGCTTTGGTTTTTGCTAAGTCATCATCCATAGCATTGAGAAAATACATTTTCACAATATTGTCTAGTGAGGATATCAAGAATGCGAATACATATTACTATTCTCACTCTCTAACTTAAGTAAATATTCTTTAAATAATAATGTCATGCTATATCATGTCTTAATTTCTTTGTCAAAGGCGAGTATTCCATCCATTTCAAAAAGAGTGTCACTAAAGGGGTTTGTGACAGTACAACTAGGTTTATAAAAAAATAACAATATTTATCTCCAAATGAGTATGTTATAAAAATAAATTCAATAATTTATATAATGACATTGAGTATGCATCATAAATATGAATGTTTTCTAATATATCTAGTCAATGTTAAAAATATCTCACTTCTTGAAAAGTGAAAATAACACCTTTTACTTCTTTAGGATGTCCTCACTGAGCAGAACAAACTGCCACACGAGTATAGACATGAAAAAACAAAACAAAACAAAAACTTCCTAGCCATACGACATTATTGGAGTGGGCCATACAACCAGAGACACTTGGTTTGTGGTTAAGTGCGAGTTAGATGACTAACTCATCGCTAATGAGCTACTTTGTTATGTTCTCTTTATGTCACATTGTCAGATAGCTAGCTAAAAAAACATTGTTGACAACACCCTTTATGAGACGAAGGGTGGTAGATTTATCCATTTTGTGGCTGGATATGAGAGAGAGAGAGGAATTTAAGGCGACGTGGACTTGGTTTCTATTCGAGAAGCTAACGAGGTTTGTAGAGGAGAATACCTATTCTACTCATGTCCAAAGACAAACATAGGGAAATGGAGGGAGTATATATTTGGAATTAACTTTCACTATGTATGTGATATTGCGTTGTGTTCCACGCTGTTTTACGAGTGGCATGGTGGATCACACTGTATTTGGAACATGCATATGGGGCGGCACGAGTCTTCAGTCTTTTTGGTTGGCGTGTGACGTGCTACGTGCCCATGCAGTAAGGTTTGGGCTGAAACGGACGTAAAGTCTAAACGTACAAGGAAGAAACCATCACTGGATATTCCTCCTTTCCCACTGTACCGTGTCACAATGACATTGACACACCGCACCGTGCCATTCTACCCCACTTGGCCAGTTCCCTTGACCGACACGGCTCCATAGACGTAGCAGTAATTTAATTTGTAATTACTGCTCGTATCGTACTGATAAGCACACTGAGTGTTCAGAAGAAGCTAATCCAATTATTTAATGGATCAAGTCGCCCGACAGCTATGATCGATTTTTTTTTTAAAAAAAAGGATTATAAATAAAGATTTTCTAGATATAGTTTTACAGTCATAAACGAAGTCTATTGTTGAGCCGGTGACATTAACATTCGCTCTAGCATCCTTTTACTTGTTTCAAATCATGGTTGTCCCGCTCCTCCTGCATCACTGGATCAAGATACAAATAGAATTTTAGACTTTTCCTAGTTAGGTGAGTTCCTTCTAGTATTTTAGTTTTCAAAATTTAGTACACATTTTTTCTACCAAATATCTCTGTGCTATGACTAGTAGCAGTGTTTTATTACTACTTAAAAGTAAGGAGAGGTCCAACATTTTGGTAGTGATAAGTGAGAAAGGAACACAATTTTTAGTGCTTTCTTTAAAGTGCATATCACACGTGAGAGGAATAAGTATTCATTATGAGTTATTTCTCGGTTAGACCCGTCTATATCTATATATATCTTATATTTTCAATTCCCACCATCATTCTATCTTGACATGTAGAATATCCATATTAGCATCCGCTGACACAACCCACTAGCCTATGCAATTATATCTATAATAAATCAACAATCACATCATTTAATAATATATATTTAATTATCCAGAGTGTTAAAAATCATCCATTGACATGTATTATATAACAATATATTTATTCATCCATACAAGTAAATGTAAGTATTATAATTTTACATGTGATTTATGCAGCAAGACACAAGGTATTGTTTGTAGTAACTCCGAAACTCAAGCTCGCTCCTGGCTTCCTCCTGTACCATTGTCAAGAGGCTTTACGCTATTTCTTAGCATCATAAAAGTAAAACAACATAGCGAGCTGATTGAATACTTTGTCCACATTTCTATTTGCTAACCTCCAACAGCATATGAGCCGTCATATGCCTGCATGCAGGGACGAGGGAATGCAACGCTGCAGGTGCAAAGCACGTATCCGGAATTGAAAGGGGAATAATTAGCATTAGCAGACAGCAAGCAGAACAAAGGAGAAAACAAAAGCGGGCAGGGGGGCACGCATGGCAGGGCGCGCCGCGGGGCTGCCGCGTAGGCAGGCAGGCCTCCCGGTGGCCGGCGCGCTAGACAAATGCACCGCCCGCTCGGCCCCGCCGGTGGAGCCCAAGTGGCGTCGACTCGGTCGACGGCTGCGGCCACCGAGCGATCTGGCTGTGTGCGGCGCTGGCGGTGCCCCCCTCGCCATTTTTGTCGAGCAATGGAGTGTGACCGTGTGGTGGGCACTGGGCAGTGACGCGTGCGTGTGTGTATCACCGTATCGGCAGCCGAGGGCGAGAGAGTGCCTGCCAGTGCCAGGACGGGGACGGACGGGACGGGACGGCCTCGACCGCGCCGAGAAACCGCGTCCCCGCGGGCGCGGGACATGAGACCGATCGTTCGTCCCCGACCCATTCCTGGTTCTGGCCTTCTGGGCGTGGCCCGCCAGCCGCCACGCGCGCGGTTGGTAGCCAGCTGAGCTGACCACCGCCGGCATGGCCGGGCTTGGAGCTGGAGGCAAATCCGCCAAAATGCGGTCAACTCCCCCCCAGCCATCCGAGTATCCGACCGATCCATTTCGTCAGGCTGAGCGCTGAGGCAGTACCGCATCTGCCATTCCATGGGATTCTTTGCCCGCTCCACGTTATCCCCACGCGTACGAAGCAATATCTTTTTCTTTTCTCTCTGATGCCACCATCTCCACTGGCTTTGCTTGCGTAAAGGCTGGAAACCATGGGCTTTGTGATCACCTACTGTACTTTTAATGGCTCTAGCCTCATTGTCAAAGAAAAAAGAAAATAAATGGCTCTAGCCTGGGAACCGTGCCGAGCAAGAGCAACAATGTTAAAACACTGGACAATTGTACGTAGCGGTACAGACAGTAGTACTGCTGCTACTCTACTGCCACTAGCATGCATTTATATGATTCTAACTGTCAACCAAAGTACTCCTTGTTTCTTCTCAACCTTTCCGCGCTTCTCGAATTTGGTCAATTAGGACGAAGGCCTACTACTGTTCCATTCTTTCTCGCGAAAACTGAAAAAAAATAAAAATAAAGCTTGCTGCAAGTTGTTGATGACCCGGCCTGTTGGTGTAACGCGAAACATAGACAGTTGCGTCATGCGCGTGTGCCCATACACCGTCCAACCCAATCCAATCCGTGTCCGTTCTCATGTTGTTGCCAGTTCCCAACCGAACTGCATGAGCCGGCGAATTTATCAGGCCGGCGAGCGAGCACCGACAGCAGCTGCCCCTACGTGACGATCGGGTGGACGGACAATGTTGTCCACAAAAAGGACAGAACAAGGCCGACGGCACCTCGGGCGTGCCGTACGCGAGACGTTTACGTGCGTACGTAGCTATGCATGGCTTCTACTTCCAGTGCCTATGCACCGGCCACCACCGGCAGGGGATAGCGAACCGAAAGCGACTTGTGCCGGCCGAGCCGAGCCGAGCCGAGCCAGGCAGAGGTCAAGGTCCGAACAGGGGTCCCGTACTCCCGTCCCGGTCCCGCCCGTGTCAGGTGGGCAGGGCAGCAGCGTGCATATATACGCGGCTGAGTTCAGTCCAGGCCACATAACCATATCGACTTGCACCGCATTAGAATCGCCCGTTTACACCGGGAATTTTGTGCGTGTGCAGATAGTGATTTTAATACGCGTATAGTATATCGCTTTCTGTACGAAGACGGGGTTGGTCGATCGGCCCACCTCTCTTCTCTCCCCTCTGTGTTGGCACGCGACTACGCGAGTCAACAGTTGGGCACTTTTTTTTTTCTTTTTCGGCAGCTCTGGAATGCACGCTGATGCAGTGATGTGTGGTGGAATGCTGCAAGGGGGGATCGGGGGAGATTGTTTGTGAGCGCGTAGGTCATCTTTTTCACACCACGAATCCCATGGTCAGGCCATGAAATCTGCTTAAACTAATGGTCACCGCATGTACTGTGCTCGTGATGTCGTGGGATTATTTTACATCCAGGCCTTGTTTAGTTTCCAAAAAATTTTGCAAAATTTTTTAGATTCCCCATCACATCGAATCTTTAAACACATGCATGAAGTACTAAATATAGATAAAAGTAAAAACTAATTGCACAGTTTGGTCGGAATTGACGAGACAAATCTTTTGAGACTAGTTAGTCCATGATTGGACAATATTTGTCAAATACAAACGAAAGAGCTACAGTGTCTATTTTGTAAAATATTTTGGAACTAAACAAGGCCCCAATGCAATTGCGACCTTGAACTCGAGCTGCCACTGCCAGCCTGGACTCTGGAGGCACTTGCGGCGAAGTCGTCCTCGACTCCGCCTCCACGCTGCACCTTGCATGCATATTGTTGCATGATGCGTGCGCACTGACCTGGTGGACGGAACATCGAACATGTTTGTGTTTGAAATATACTAGTAGATGGCTAGATCCAGCCGACGACTTGTGCTTCATAATAGGAGTACTGCATAGTACTACGATTATATATACCCGATGGTGGTAGGCTTGTACGAAGTACGAATAGCTTTTTATTTTGGATCATACAAGTAATAGCTTGACTGCAACTGAAACCAGCAGTTCTGTCAGGTCAAGTACTCAGGTCAAACCAGGCAGCAATCAACCCTGTAGCGGCAGCGGGAAAACTGGCGGAGCACAAAAGTGGGCCGGTCGAAGGCTGGCGGGCCACTGGGCTTTTCTGCGTAGTCCAGACAGAACGCACGTGCTCCAGGCCCAACCTAAAGCCTTCAACTCGAGATTTTAGCCCAAGAAGAAACAAACGACACGATTGCTAACTCCTGCTAGATCGCAAATGGGCCCACGTGTTTTTTTGAATTTATTAATTAAAGCTTTGTGGTGATAGACATAAATGGTAAATGCGGTACCGTACACAACATCGCAAACAAATTTTAGAATGTTTCTTCAAATAAAAATTGTAAAAAAAAAATCATAATTTTGCCATTGTGATTGGGGTTCGTTTTGGTATTTGAGTGCTCGTTGGTCCAAAGTAATCGGTATAGTATATAAAAATAATAAAACAATATCCTCTTTCTGATATTGTGTACACGTCATTTCATTTTCTGAAAATCTAGAATAACAAAAGTGTAGAGACGCTCTATCTTGTCTTATCATAAAAATGAGGTTCAACACTTCAATTCACATGAGGCGAGCACTTATTTAAATGTTAAAAGTGTGTCTACAGCTCACCATATTTGCCCGCATATATGTCACCAAATTTCGGTCACTGAAATTATTAAATCATATCTCATCGTTATCTTCCTCATTTGTTCCTCTTCTAGGACTCTTTTTCATTCTTACGTAGGCTCTGATGCCCCCGATGCCTGACCAAAACCTTGAACTCGGTTTTGGAGCTTAACACTAAGGCTAGTCTTAATAATAAGTTTGATGATGTTGCTTTCATGACTACCATGTCATACAAAGTAAAATAAAACTTAGATGAAACATCCACTTTCAATAGAGAGATTCATTCTATGGTTTCAAAAACATTTAATTTCAAGACTCATAGTTTGATAGGTAGATGAAACTCATTTTTTCTCTCTTCTTAAATACATTGTCATATCATAAAAATATCTATGTAACATTCTATTTAATATAAATGAAACTCATTCGAAACTCCATTGAGACTAACCTAAGTTATACTAACTCTCATTTGATGTGACCTCCCCACATTTAGATTGTTCATCTTTTTTATACCATGTTGCCTTATCCGTTAGGTATCTCCATGATAAACCAACCATATTTTAGCTGCCCCTTCTTTTATTGTTTTTTCATTTATACAGCCTGTCATATTTTTGTTGGCTTTATTTTTTTTCAAATCCTCAAAACACGCACAAATCTCTAACCATATTTGAGATCCCTAAATAAAATCATAGATTTAACCCATAATAGAGTCTAATCTTGATGGGCTACATCTTATTAAGTTGGAGAGACATGAAAAAAAGACAATCAAGATGAGTGATAGAGCATAAACACCTGAATAACTAAGAGTAGTGTTTGTCTAAGCAAATTTACTCATGTTTAGTTGCTTAAAATACTCATTATCCATTGGTCACCAACTTAATTTAAATTTAAATTTAAAATTTGGCGGTTTGGTACTTTACCTGCAATAATTGGCTTTTAAAAAAATCGTAAGTGACAATCGAGATGACAACACATATGCTATAGTCGAATGAGTAAGTGTTAGTGGGCGTAGTAGCATTGAGCTCTTATCGCCACATAGGAAGGTGGTGGTAGTACACCGCACGAGAAAATGGGGCGGAGTCGTTAGGGCTCAAGGGGGGATTGTAGTGAAAGAGTGCTTGGATTGAGGGTGAGAAAAAGGTAGCATCGCAACTCTTATTGCACACACATTTGTCAATATGGTTATTAACGAATATAGTCCATCAACATTACAAGGAAACTAATTAAAAAGATAAACTAATCGGACAAATTTATAGTTAGTCATAAAAAAAGAAAGAGATTAAGTCACTGACGAGCAAAGATGTTTATGAGAAAGAAAAAGTTAAATTAGCTACGCAAGAAAATTAATCAGTTAAAAGAGTTTAAATAGAAAACCATATGTTGAGAATGTAAAGTCAAGCACGAGTCCTAAATAAAGATTGTTAGATAGCTCACACAAGCACTAGGTAGCAGACATGCTACGATGAAACAAAATACAACTCTCTATATAGAGGAAAGGAAAGATTAGTGAAGAACAAAATAAAACGAGACACGATACACAGGTTATATAAAACTATCAAAGCGAATCTCAGCAACTGAAAAAGTGATTTCGGTTTTTAATAGAAACTAAGAAAACAATATATACAACCCTCCTATTTGATTGCCATTAGAGATTAATTTACTATCGGACATCACTGTTCACTGGTAGCCGCACCAATCCACCATTGCTATTCGAAATAGTGGCGAGGATGAATTGAATTCGCTCCCCCCACTTCACGCCGTGTCTCATCCCCCTCCTGGTCGAAAACCCTCCCTCTCGTCTCTTCGGAGACATCCGAGAAAACCCTCCTCCTCGCCCCGTTTGATCGCCTGAACAGAAGCCTCCCCCGCGGCCCCGCCCCACCCGCCCGGCGGCGCGGCAATGTCCGCGTCGAGCGGTGGGATCGTCATCGACCGGCGACAGGCGATGCCCCCCGATTCCCCGGCGGTGGAGTTGGAGGTCGTCGGCTCACCCTCTCCATCCGTCGCGCCATGTCCCGCGGCGGCGGCGGGCGCCGACGCCGACATCGATCATGGCGGGGGCGCGGCGGAATTCGAGCAAGTGAGTGATAAAAAATTACAGGAGCGTATTAGCCGCTGCGAAGGGATGTTGAAGCAGGGTATACCCCAGAGGACGCCGGATGGTGGCGAGAAGATGCAGGCATGCGTCCTCCGGATGAAGAAGGAGCTCGAACGACGGAGGGCCAGGCAGTGGAAGGTGAGGAAAATGTGGACCTTGCGTAATAAGTTTCCGGGTTCGCTTCAGTGTTTTTCCCCCTTTCTGTTTTGGGTTCGGTTGATATCAGGCTTACTGACAGTTGGGTTGGTGATTGGGCTGCATGAATCATCTGTTAGGTTGTCTTAAGGATTTCACAAATGTTGGGGGTTTAGTGTATGGTTTTGGATAAATGCTGTGTTTTTTCTTTGCTTTCAGCAAGCAATTGAAATTGCATCTGTAATTAGAATCATCCCAGGAGGAACGAGGTGTCTTTTTCATTAAGGAGAAATAGCCATCCAAATTGGTGTTGGAGAGTTCATCCTGAATACACATTTTACTCGGCAAATGGGCTAGGTTCAGTTCCTCATCAGTGGATAAATTGAGATATTTGCTTGTATCTGTTAAACGAAAGTATAATAAAATTGGGCTTATGTCATAGAGAGATTGAAAGATCCAAATGATAATATCGTGGATTAGCAATAAAAGATTAAGTGGATATATAAGCATCTTTCCCGTGATGACGTTTGTTTGGAAAAGTTTTTATGATCAGAATGGCTAACATGAGTAAATAAAAAAGAGTACCTTGAGATCACATATTGCTGTTTCCTGGGCTTGCATCAAGTACATTTGTATTTTTAGCTTGTTTCATTTCCTCCCATGCAGCAACCTTACGTTTCCTTTTAATTATGTTAGGATGACACGGTTTTGAGACAGGCAGTGCAAGCTAAGTGTACTGGTGGCAGCAGGGGTGAAATCTACGACTTAAGTAAGATTTATGCATTTATATGATGGTTATGGCCCATTTCTTCTTTAGGCCCTGTTGGTTATTTTCTGTTTCCTTTTTAGGCCTTATTGGTTATGTTCCTTATTTGCAATCGCTTGTCATTATAAGGTCACGAAAGAGCCTCTAGCTGAGTTGGCTAGGTGGCTTCAGTAGCACTCCTCATGTCCTGAGTTCGATTCCCCGTGGGAGCGAATTTCAGGCGGGCTGCTGAGGTTAAAAAAAATCCGCTCGTCAGTTCCACGTCAAAGCACAGGTCTAAGGCTAGGACAGTCTCACATGGGCAACGATGCTGCTGTTTTTTTCCTCGAACAACGCGGGAGAGCTGCGTGTCATTTCATTAAGGTAGATAAAAAAGTAGTACAGAAGTCTGGCAAGAACCTCCCCGAGCCCCCCCCCCTTTTGGGTGCCCAAAATTTTTGCTTCCACTCCAACAACATCCCCAAATGAAGGCCCCCAAATCCAAATTGGCAGACAATGACATGTGGGACCCACACGGCACTGGGTCAAACCTTTCTTCCTCACATACTCCACGCAAAGGCTAGGACGCAAATGAGACGAGAGCTCTCGGCGCATCAGGGCAGCGCCCTCGTAGCGGGGAAGAGGCCGTGTCGGAGTTGCGCACCGGCGAATCTGCCTAGTGGTGGATGTCGGGGGTGGAGGGAGGGAGCACGGTAGTGGAGATTGGCGTTGGAGGAAGGTGGGCGAGGTTGTGTCTGTACGGTGTGGGGAGGTAATGGTCACACCACGAAGGATGGGGGCTGAGCTGTTGGGCCAATAGGAATGAGGTCTGCAGGGAAGATTTGGGTGCCCACCCCAAATTGGGGGCTCTAGTAGGGGCCCTGCTGGAGTGTTGTTTTTAGACTAGACACCTATATTTAGCTATGGGGGCTCAAGTAGGGGCCCTGCTGGAGTTGCTCCACCAGGATTATCATGGATTGAGACCCTTCCACAAGTCTTTTGGTACAGCCGAACTTGCTTTCTTCCACAAACCAGAGAAACGGGACTCTCGCCTCCTGGTGCCAAGTTAAATAGGCCTAGGTGCTGAAGAATCATGACCCAGACTTGACGAGTGAAAACACATCCAACCAGCAAATGGTGAATCAACTCCTTGGCCTGATCACAGAAAGGACAAGCCTCCGGATGGGGCAGGCCGCGCTTTACTAGGCGATCAGCCGTCCAGCACCGGTTGTGAAACACCAGCCATATGGAAAACTTGCATCGTGGGGGTGCCCAGCTTTTCCATCTCTTTCTCCAGGAACCAAACTTAATGGTTCCAAATAAGAATGAAGCATAGGCCGATTTACTGCTATATAACTGATCTGGCACATCCTGCTGCAATGTCAATCCATCCACTAAATCCCAGATCTGTAGCTATTCAAGAACCTTCACAGTAAGGTCCCCTTTGATATCCTCCACCAATTTTTGATTTAGGAGTGCTCGAGCTACCGTCCTCCTCTTAGCAGTTTGCTTATGGACTGATTTCACTAAATTAGGGGCTACCTCAGCTATGGTGTGCCCATCCAACCAACGATCTTTCCAAAACAGAATTTTCTCACCATTTCCCATAATGGCATCTACTGCAACATTAAACAGAGCTTGGGCATTTTGAGGGATTTGAATTGGGAGTCCTGCCCAAGGCCTAGTGGGGTCTGTTATATTGGCCCACACCCATCTGATCCTTGAATCCCAGCCAAGGAGTTCGAGGTTATGGATCCCAAGGCCGCTGTGTATGGGTGGGGCGAGTTCGGGTTTTTTTTTGACCTGCGTGAGAAGGTTACTGTTATGACCGGCGTGACATATCAACGCCGTGCCTGGCCCAGTGGCTAGGCTGGCTGGCACCCAAGAGGGGGCTAGAGGCCCAGATTAGCTTCTATTAGATATTTTCTGGATTACTTCTATAGATACTTTTATTTCCTTAAATTATAGATCTTAATTAGCTTGTAATAGGAGGGGATAAATACCCCTTGATACTATGGGATTAATCAAGCAAGGCAAACATTATTTGCCTGGCCTCAAGGGTCACATATGTGGCTTCCCTGCCTCCCTGCTCTCTCTCATGCACGGCCTAGGGCAGCAGCAGCAAGCAGCCGCTGCCACGGCACCATGCCGCCGCCGAGAGATCAAACCTCGCCCTCCCCTCTTCCATCCCTACAACCTCCGCAGCAACTCCGGTCGGACCTCGGGCCCTATCAGTTACCTTCTATATTATGTAGAATGCCCGGGGCACTGCCCCCCCCCCTCCCCCGCCCGGTCGAGTCCTTTTGGTCATTAGTTTAGTAAGGTCAGACGGACATACAATTTCTGTCATTGGTTTATGCGGTCTCAAATGCATGCTTAGTGTTGTTAGGATGACAGGAGCATCCAACATTGTTTATCTCTAGTGCAATCATGGTTAAGGTACAAGGAGACATACAAGTCCATTATTATCAACAGGGCACTGTACTTCCCATTTTCTGTGTGATTTTGGCTTTTGCTTTAATTTTAACAATCTTAGATCCTGACAAAAGGTAGAAACTGAATGCATTACATATGTTCCTTTTTAATGCCTATACAATAACCATGCAGAAATGTGTCCCAGTCCTATTTGATGCACAGTGTTCTAGTGTGATCATTTGGCACCCGCTGATGGGGTAGCTAACTGAAGAGTGTCATGCCAGGCTAAGTGAGGCACCTATCAGATAAGCCCAACCCTCAAACTTAAGTGACTTCACCCTAAAGGATAGCAAATGATCATCTCATTATATCCTACTGGAGCGACACTGTAGAGATGAATGCATTCTAGCCTTGGCTACTCCAACATCTTCTTTTTTGTTGCCTCTTGCCTTAAGGAAGTTTGTTCTTGTGCAATCAGTCACACTGGTGGCCGTTTTGCAGAGTCTGATGATGAAACCATGGATAGTACGGGTAGCAAATTCTATCCAAACTCAAGTTTTACTCCAGCTACAAAGACCTGTACCCAGGTGTGCCTTTATTTCTCTGCAGGTTTTTAATGATACATTTTTGAGATATTCTCCTTCCTTAAGATTTACCTTTCTATAGATTTTGTGACTACCTTTCCCGATTGTATGTAGGTTAAGGGAGCTGCATATAAAGAAGAAAGTTCTTTAAGCCATGCCAAATGTGCTTACCCAAAGAATGGTGGTCAAATATCTCAAGAGTCGTTGAATCCTCAACTAAAAACTTGTGCTCATCTTCCAAAGAGCTGCACCATAAACCAACAGGAGAATAGCACTGTCCATAAACGCATCAATGCCACCTTTGGTAGTAACAGGAGGTAATGCCTTTTCCTTGATCCACTTGATTTTGTATTTCACATTTTGCAGTTTTATATCGAGAGCTATGTTCTTGTGTATCAATCTGTCTATTTGCAAACTGTAGATGTTTTACTTTGCACTTGATGTTTAATTGTATAAGTATTTGCTTTACTGTTTTGTGCTCTATTACATCTCTCCTTGAAATGTTTCTTTCCTTTTTTTAAAAAAAAAATTCTGATTGTTCATGTTTCCATTGGTTTGTCTTTTAAAATTTGCACTCCCTTTTGAGTTCTGTTTCCCATCTATATAGTAGTAAGATCACTGAAATTGAATCACTGTATCCCCATCTTAGTATATCTTTCATATTCAACAAACCGTCTGAGACTCTGAATAGAAACAAATTTTGGTTTGAATCTCAACTTTGGTCTGTCTCCATGTCTATTTTTTCTACTTTTGGTTTTGTAAATAAGGAGACCTTTTGTATCACTTTTCCAAAGGCTCCTGTGATCTCAGATTTAATACTGCCATTCAGCTCATTCATTGTTTCAAATAGCATGCTAAGGCATTTAGCGGCAGACTCCTCCAAAACCTATAAATAGCTATAGCGGGAGTTATTTCATTTAGCATTTTTTTTTGTAAAAACATGAAAATTCTTGATTACTTATAACGGAAACATTTAACTAACAGAAATTTCATGAACAGAAATACTAATATACATGTACAGGCTCTAGGAGAATATGTCTCCACGTCCATTTAACATTCACTAAATCCATGAACATACTCACGGCTACATTCAATATTCAATAGTTCAGCTTTATTATAGTGCCTCTTGGCCAACACTTTGGATTAGCCTGATGGAGGGCGTGACCCTACTACACCCTCAATATTTCTGTCTCTTGTTGGGTTTCATCTCTAGTCTATGTCTATCCTGACTTGCTTGGGGCAGAAGCATGTTCTTTTTTCTTCATTGTTATATGAATAATGAAGTTGCATCTTGATTTGCCATGTCATGGTGTTTCGTAAAACCAGTGTGCTTCTCTGACAAAAAGATTCTGATTTGCAGGTCGAAACTTGCCAAAAATAAGCCCTTGCCTTCTTTGAAGATTAAAAAGGTGGGTAACCGTACATTTTGTGGGTAGCTATACATTTTCCACTTACCATGTTTCTTAATATTGGCTCCTGGTGAATCAGTTGTATGAACAATATTTCCTACATTGCCTTAGAGAGCTAGCATTTAAGGTCCAATCCTTTTACTGCAAATGCACTTTTGTTGTTGTTGTTGTTGTTTTCCATCAACTAGTATTTGTTTTCACAAAAAATGCAATGATATAAAACCCCAGATTTACTTGAAATAAGAAAAAACAATCAAAACACAAAGAAAAGTATACAAATTTGAATTGTGAAGTTTAATGCACCAATTCATGCACTCTTGTCTATTGGTTAATAATTGATGCTTCATTGATATTATAAAAAAAATCTACTACTATTTGTGCAACTTCAGTTGTCTTGTCTGTTTCAGGATGTAGTTCTCTTGGATGACGATGATGATACAGAGCCTGCTAGATCAGCTGATGTTCAGATATCTAATAAGTTGTAACCCAGCAGACATCTCTACCTGTTTAAGATTTATTTAAATAGTTATAATTTAAGATGATGAGCAATTATAGATAGCGTTTTATTGATGAAATTTCACTTGTGTAGGGATGAGTCAACGATCCACTATCCTTCAAGGTTGGAATCATTCTGTCATTGAGGTACATGTACATAGGGAGATTACCTCCATCCAATCTGATATCCTTATATTTGTCAACAGCACTGATCCAGAAGCAGTTGAACTGAGCTACTCTGACATGAAATGTCTGGAACCAGAAGAATATTTAAAATCACCTGTTATAAATTTTTGCCTTCAGTAAGTATCTTTTCCACTTTCTGTACTCTCTCTTTTATCTCCCACTTTCTTCTGCTTGCATCACTGAACTTCACTTAGCCTTTGCTCCTGAGATTTCTTACAGCCTGTGGAATGCAAGAATTTAGATGCCACCAGATTGGGTCTAAGTATCAGTCTAAGTATATTGTTTTAAAAGCAAAGTATATTCATTTTGTCACTCAGCTTCTGTTGGGAATAATTGGTAGCCTCAAACTGTTTGATAAGTTGCTGAAGTTCAATAACTGAGATGTTACGTGGAAGATGTTTGTGACTTTATGACATATCACAAATTTACTAGATCTGTTCCTTCTATAGTTTATAAACATCCAGTTATATCTGTAGTTTATAAACATCCTGACTATGACTATGTCAGGTACCTCAAGAAATCAAGACCTCGCAGGGATTTATACATGTTTAACACCTATTTTTATAGCATACTTGAAGAAGCACTATCCACGCCGGTATGCTTATTGTGTTCCAATGCTATCTTGATTCTGTACAAATTAAAGAAATACATGAGCTTGATACCGTGCACTGTTTTGCATGAGTTGGCTTAATGTGGAAGTTCCACTGTACCCACAGAATAAACACTTATCACTTTCTTGATATGTTGCAACTGTAGTCTAGCGTCACATTTTTAATGTGGCATGTCATTCAATTCAGGTTTACCATTTTGTCCATATTAATACATGTAAAATGAAAGGTTGACTAGATGAAATTGGTTCATGGTGTGGAGAAGCTGCCTGGGCCAGGCAGCATTCCCAGGTGTCTGATTTTGGACGCCTTGGGCCAGGATCATCTGCCTGGCCAGGCAGCAGGCATGCCTTTAAGTGCACACAGTCGAGATAACTTTTCCTGTACTCATTTTCCTAGTCGAGTACAACGTTCCTAGCACACATTGCCTCCGAACTGTATATATACCTCAATAGTCCTTAGTAACTTTTATGGTGAATACACAAATTGCAAACATCGATAGCTTCAATTTCCTTTAATCTTGAGAACAGGAAAACAACAGTTTACCAAAAAAAACGTTGTATGTCTTTTTCTTTGGAAAACATAGCCCATTTTTTGCTCTTATATTTATTTCATTGTTGTATAGTACCTTCTGCAAATTGGTCTAATCATTCCCTCAATAGGGTGACCATGACTCAAAATTCAGCAAGTTACGAAGATGGTGGAGAAGTGTAGATATTTTTAAGAAAGCATACATAATTTTGCCGATTAATGAATTGTAAGTTGCTTCTTCTCTGGATAATACTTCAATACTAAATGGTAAACATTTACTTATTGGCAAGAAATGATTACCTTTCTAAATAGTCGATGGAGTCTGGTTGACAGTTAGGCAACAGTATTCTTGTATAACATGTCATGTATATAATGGATATCACATTATGATCATGCAAATTAGGATGCACTGGAGCTTGATCATTGTTTGCATGCCTACAAAAGAGTCAGATTCTGGGCCAATAATGCTTCACTTGGACTCTCTTGGTATGCACTCCAGTCAAAAGCTTTTTGACATTGTTCAGAGGTATGTAATCACCCGTGTTACAATGCTAAGAGTTTGGTTTTGAGCCCAGTCTCGCTGCAACTTTCATGAGTTCTGAATTCCAATACTGTCACAGGTGTATTGAAGCAGAATGGCGGCACCTACAGAAGGATTCTTCTTATGATATTCCATTTTCAGGGAGGATATGGAAGCATCTTTCAAGAAATATTTATGGGGAAAAGGTTGAGGTAAGAAGCCTGGAATTCTAACCATAGTTTTCTAAATACTTGTTAAAATGACTTTGCAGAAGCTCTTTTTTCCCTTTATTAGTTTTCTTCTTTGGCGTATCTTTTTCTAATGCCACCTTCTATTTTCACATGCCAGGTGCCACGTCAGCATAACGACTATGATTGTGGCCTCTTTATGCTTTACTATATTGACAGGTTTATTCTAGAGGCACCAGAGAGGTTGACAAAAGAGGGCCTTGGGATGGTACAAATCGCATTGCTCCATTATTTTTGTTCTCTTATAGTGCTGATTCCTAACTACTAAACGCACAACCTCTGGTTCTTTAGTTTGGACGCAGATGGTTCGACCATAAAAAAGCTTCAGCGCTTCGGGAACGGATACGGCAATTACTGTTTGATCTATTTGATATTGCTCCAGACGAGGATGGACCATCGGAGCCAGAGCTTCATCCAGGTGAAGACAAATGACATTCGGATGGCCTGAGCCTGCTGTTCCACAATTATGCTGCTTTGATTGGATTTGTAACCTCGACGGAGGAAATGCCCCGTTGGCCGTTGGTTACATACTTCCGTTTACACCCTTGTTCACTCCAAGTGAAGTTTGGCGGTGTTGGAAATGCCCCGTTGGGCCGTTGGTTACACACTTTTATTTACACCGTCGTTCATTCCAAGTGAACTTATGCGGTGGAAATGTACAGTTCAAGATTATGCTTAGGCATGCGAATGAAATCTTCCCAAATAGAATTTGCATACTTATATATTGTTACATATGATATAAGTATCTGGTAATCTGCGATCAAGCATTTCAGTCGACTGCTGCTTGTTAAGAGCACAAAAGAAAATAAACTTAATTATAATTTAGATAAGAGTAAAGTCTACCACCGGTCCCTAAACTTGTATTAGTGTGTCATCCCGGTTCCTAAACTCGCAAATCGACCGTTTAGGTCCTTGAACTTGTTCGTCTGTATCATCTCAGTCCCTAAACTTGTTAAGTTGTGTCATTCCGGTCCCTAAACTTAGAAATCACCCGTTTAAGTCCTTAAATTTGTTTAGTTGTGTCATCTCGGTCCCTAAACTTGATTTTGAGTCTCATATGGGTCAAAACAAAGCGATCTAAAAACTCTATATCAAATATAATTCATAACTTTTTCATATGTATTCGAATGAAGACAAACTTTATATCAAAGTTGTAGCCCTTAATGCGTTCTACAACTTTGTAGTTGAAATGTTTTTTTATTTAGATTCATTTAATATCACAAAATTTATTTTTAAATTTTAAATTTCTAGATCTAAAAACTTTCAAAAAATATTTTGGGACCTCAAAAGATTTCAATTTAAAAACTTTTCAACTACAAAGTTGTAGATCGCATTGCTTACTACAAATTTGATATAAAGTTTATCTTCATTTGAATTCATATGAAAAAGTTATGAATTATTTTTCTATATAGAGTTTTTAGATTCGCCCTGCTTTGATCCAGATGAGACTTAAAAACAAATTTAGGGGACCAGGATGACACAATTGAACAAGTTTGAGGAACTATATGGGAGATTTCTAAGTTTAGGGACTAGGTTGACACAACTGGAACTATATGGGAGATTTCTAAGTTTAGGGACTAGGTTGACACAACTGAACAAGTTTAGGTACCTAAACGATTGTTTTGCAAGTTTAGGGACCGGAATGACACACCCAAACAAATTTAGGGACCGGTGATGGACTTTACTCTTTAGATAATTTAGAATGCATCGCTTGACTCGCATTTTGTGCACGAACAGGTAAATATCATTCTCACGATGCTCCGGATAACGAATCTTTGATACTCATTCTCACGATTCGAATCCCATGGCACACCAGACAAGGAAAGATAACATGGAATACGAATAATTCAAGGGATCGATATCATAGAATTAAGAAAATTGGCACATGAGACCATAAGTATTTGGTCGCAAATTTTAGTACAGATTCCAAAAGCAAAAGTCCAAGGGTGTACTCCGCAAGGCACGTAAAAGTGTTATTGGAATCCTCTAGCACAAAGGTGAAAACAGGCTCTTGTGACGGATACACCATTCCTGTTATAGGGGTGTAGCAAATCCTGTGGAAACAAATAACAAACAATATAGATAAGAACAACAAAGCAGACAAATGAGGTGAACAGAAACATTGTGATAGATACAAAGAAAACAGTTAAAGGGTAGCGCTTGCTGAAAATGACAATCATATGCACATACATAAAAATTCATAAATTACCAAGGCAATCAATATAACTTGCGTCTGTAAAGATAGGCTTATTTAGAAGTAGAATGGAATCATTTGGCAAGAAAAAAATAACTTCACTGAGTGACCCAGACACAAAGAAGGAATTGTCTACCAACAATTTGGCACAAAGTGTTGTAGACACCTTAAATGTCCCTTGAGTACAATTCATAGATGTATTGTTGTTTTCCAACATCTCAGAAACAATCTTAAATAAAACAGAGAAATCGATCAGATGGGGCATGTGACAACACATGAACAGCAATTGTTAAAAAAAGGGTAAAGTCTTAAAGATGTTAACAGATGCTTGCCGATTGACGAAACATCAAGAAAAATGTATTTGGCTAAAAAACTATTCTAATAAAAGACATAGCAACAATCTGTACTTAGTCAAATGATGATGGCAGGATGCTTAATTAATAAGCAGTAACCTGCGGTCAGTCAGACAAGCGCATCCTAACCATTGTGGCGATAATATTTGTTAGGAAATGACAAACATACAGAGCACTAAGAGAAGAATGCAAAATACATCAAAGTTCTTCGATCCCACCCACCAAAGATGCAGAAATTCAAGGCCATATCGATCCAATTTTAGACACTGGCACACCTATAGCACTAGCCAGTAGCCTACCTTAATTCAGGCATACATTCAAATTTGAACTTTTGAAGTGTCCTTAGTTTCTAGCCTATACTCAATAACCATCTCAAATGGGCCTAAAGGGTTGAAATGTAGGCGAAGTACTTACATAACAGAACTATGTTCAATATTAATAACAAACACCAAACTGAAGAGAAGACCGAATCAATCAGATTCTGATCTGATACAGTACAGTCAATTCATTCTATGTAATATAGTCTCAGTGGCATGCATCATTCACGGAATCACAGCACCGAAATGGAGCAAACGGATTAAATCACTTACCTTCGGAGAGCCAGCCCCAAGAGCCAGGCTTAAGCCCGAGCATGGAGGTGAGCAGCGCCGACGCGGTGGCGTTGTGCATCGGCATCAGCGAACCCTGCACGCCGCCGAGCGCCGCAACCGGCACCCTGCACCACCGAATCTGAGCAAAGGAGAAGGGGAAAAAAAAATGCTCCGCTAGAGAATCAGAGGCTGGAGGCTACCTCGAGATCGCGAGGCGCCGGCGAGAGGCGCGCGGCAGGGACGCCGCCGCCAGCTCCGGAGAGCGAGCCGCCGCCTGGCGGGATAGCGTTGCAGAGATAGTAGACTGGGAGCCGGAGCGCAGCGCCGCGAGGGCTCGCCGCGCGCCGCCAGCCGTCGCCGCCATCGACGGGGTCCGTTGTCCTCTAAAACCCTTGTTGGGCTCTTTGCAGATTTGCGAGGACGCCGAAGGGCTCGGTGGACCAGGTCTATAACACAGGTCCACAAGGCACCGTGGATGCCTACCTTGCCGTCTGCAGACTGCAGGTTGCATTTGCTATTGTTCAAATCACCAAATGTGCTCAAAGTACGGCTGATTGTGTTTTTAGACGCATTTGGGCCTTAGTACCCGGCAGCATAGTTTATTAGTATCAAGTTTTGGTCGTGCACGGGTGGCATTCGAAACTTGAGATTTCCATGGAAATCCAAGCAAAATTCATATATGCAGGGCACAGAGAAGCTCCATAGAATATGATTGATTGTGTTTCTATGATAAGTCTGACTACAAAAGTAATCCAAACAATTTTGTACCCGTCCATGTCAATGCAATTTTATTGGTATTTGATTGTCGTGTGCTAACCAAGCTTATATTGGCTAGTTCTTGATTGTTTGCCTAGATTACTTGGTCCTATTATTTCTTCTTTGCCATGGTGATCTTACCTCCACCACTTTCGTTGTCTCTATTTGTCATCGTCGGCATACCCACATGACTGAAACTACAAACTTCAGATAAAAATCGGCTTGCATCTCGGGAAAAATATTGGATGTAAACTACCCTTTTCGTGCAATCGTAAAAACTTCTCCAAAAACCATATTTAGAGGTTTCCAAAAATTATGAAACAATGCACATCCAAAATTCATCCATAGATGTACGTCGTAGCAAAATTTGGGAGGCAAACTTATTGTGTAAAAATCCACATAAAAATGAAAATAATTCAGGTGCCAGTGGACTAGTGCAATGAAATTTGTCATTTCCATATGATTTTTTCTAAATTGATTTTGTTTCCCAACTTTTGTGACAACATACATCTATGGACGAACTATGGAGTATATCATTTCATAATTTTTGAAAACCATTAAGTATGTTTTTTGAAAGGGTTTTCACGGTTGTACGGAGAGGGTGGTTTGCATCTCCATGGTACAGACAAATGCAACAAGTTCCATTGATCTTTGGGTGCAGAGCAACATTATAATTATAAAATGCAAAAAACTAGAACCAATGTGAAGAAGTAAATCCACACGCAAAATTCATCCATCAGAACAAGCTAAACGATATTAAACTAGTAGCAGATTTCTTTAGAAACTCAACTCCAGTGTCCAGAGCCGAAGGAAGCCCAATCCCGAGCTGAAGCCAAACAGGTACAAGGACAAGATTCTGCTAGCTATAAGCAATGGATACAGAATGCTGTCAGAAAGCTTTGTAGTCAAGCTGAATCAAAGTTTACATGCCAGGGGACCACAACCCAATAACATTCTACTGTTTTATTTTGGTGGCAAGTAACAAATCGGAGACAACAGTCGTTAAAGCAAAAACTCAGGCTTATATCATATGAACTGCAAAATAGAGGGGCTTAGGGCCTGCTTGTCCCTGACGACATCATACATCATGTCCCTGACATGAAACTATCAGCTACCTAAATGTTAGATAGGCATCAGCCTACCTTCAGCATATAAACAACCTATAGCGGTCTTGGGCAGATCAAAATTGACCAAGATGTGGGCTTCTATCATCTTGTTTACCAGTAGTCTTTGCAAGAGCACACACCATTTTCAAAGTGGTGGAACCTCTTTGCATCCCTTGCAATGATCTGACGGCCGACAAGTTTCGAGATTATCTTGAAAGCCGTGTGACAGTCTCCACAGGACCGGAGATTCTTTATAACTCGAATAGGTGAGCGGGGAGCACTTGTTATAAGACCATAACTGATAGCCAGCCTCTCACTGTGAGCCAGTAAAGCATCCTCTTTGGTTTCTTGATCAACATCGTGAAGAACAAATCGAGTGTCAGCAATATACCCAGCTTCCTTCATGTGAGCCAACAAGTACCTCAGCTCTTCATAGATCTTAGGAGTGTCAGGGTGGGATCGGTCTCCAGCTCTGTATTCATGGACCTTGCTCCGAGCTTCAGCAACACTTGCCTTTTTTCTTTCCTTTTCCTTTGCAAGGTCTGAAGCATCGACAGGGAAAAGACCCATTTTAGACTGTTCATTCAGCCTAGAAGAATCCAAGCGCTCTATGATTTGAGCGCAACGATCTCCAAGCTCTAAAAAGCCATTAAGTCGACACATGTTCATCAAATTTTCCCATACCTCAATGCTTGGTTCCACAGGCATCTGTTCCACAAATTCATAGGCTTCGGCAATGTAGCCAGACTGTCCAAGCATACTAATAATGCTTGCATAATGTTCCATAGTGGGATGTATGCCAAAATCTTTCTGCATGGATTCAAAATGCAACATTCCTTCATTAACAGATCCCAAAATTCCACAGGCCAGGAAAACATGTCTGAACATACCAAGATCTGGCTTATCCCCTGTCTGCTTAAACCGATCGAAAAAATCTATTGCTTCTTCACCAAGAGTATTATGCACAAAACCTGAGATCATAGTGCTCCAAGAAGTCAAATTATGATGATCCATAGAACTGAAAAGCTTCTTTGCATCTTCCATTGAACCACACTTAGCATACATCTTTAGAATTTCGTTTTGAAAATCTGTGTCAACAACAGTTGATGATTCAGATATTTGACTATGTATTAATCTTGCTTCTGAGAGTGCAGCTGCATCACCACATGCTTGCATCAATCTGAAGTACTGAGGAGGATGTAGCACAATTCTGTTTTCCTTTAGCATAGCCAGAACTTCCAAAGCTTCTTTTACATTGCCATCTTCACAAAACTTCTCCAGTTCTTCAACAGTACCTTTGTGTTTGCCGACGGCTTTAGGTACTTCATAAGGCAATCCAACATTTGAAAAGTTGCCCTGCAGTGACTGGTGATATTTGCCATCTTCATGAGGTGCATTGTTTAAGTGGTTCCCAAATGATCCAGCAGATTGCGCATGTGAATGTTTTTCTTGATGAACTCCATGAGAGGGGCGTTGCACATCTGTATTTAGGTACATGGAATATCCTTGAGGAGTACTATGCATATCAGCTTGCCTATTGAAATGAGGGCTTTGATACGACTGCGAAGCATTATATCCAAAATTACTATTGTTGCCTTGCTGAAACCCTGCAACATGCTCCTTATGGAAATGAGTTGGATTTACATACTGAGAGGGATGATTCCGCGATCTATCCGGATAACTTTCCCCAGATCTATGATCAACATATTGCTGTTTCTGAATGTGATGGTTATTTCCAATCGGGTTTGGACATGCTTGTCCTGAAGGACCATATCCGTACTGCCCATAATTAACTCCCTCTCTTTCATAAACCTTCTGGTTACTTTGGGTGTTGTATCCAGAGCTATATGTACTATTAGCTTCTGTGCCATTATACTGTTGGCGATCATTTGGAAAGTACCCATCAAGGCCTTGCTGGCTGTATGCACCACCACCTCTGTAAGGTTGTGATGCATTATATCCAGATGTCTCATTATTCGCTCTTGCACCAGTATACGGCTGATGACTGTTTCGGAAGCCATATGATCCACCACTTCTGTAATGTTGCTCAGAACTGCCACCACCATCCACAGCCCTATTTGTGTGAATACCTGTTGTGGAACCAGCTGAAGGGACATCTCTCTGAATATGGAGGCTAGAGCCGTTTGAACGGGAGTCAGCATAGCTACCTGCTTTGTTTTGTCCCCACTCACGCTGATAGTCTTCATCAGTCCTTTCAGATGCAAAGCTGCCAGCCGCTCGATGTGGAACCCAAGACTGGAGACAAACACTTTCAGCTGGAAGTCTGCAAGATAAAAGAACCATGCTTTTAGGAAGACCCTGAATTGGAATTTTTCACGTGCAATGTCACTCGTAACAGGTACTCCGTAAGTGTTTTTATTTTTTCCTTTTGATTGAAAAGACCACATCTGGATTGGATAAATAGTGAAACTACATATTTTTAGGATTAAAAGTAACAATCGACGTTCTAATGAACAGAAAACACGAATTAGAATTACTATGCGTCTATGCCAAGGACCAAAATGTCAATTCATGTTCTAATCAGCTCACAATGAATAGAAATTTCCTTCCCAAACAATTGGCTACTTTTTTTTTAAAAAAAATATTGTATTATATTCTGTTCCGTTTCCTAGCAACAGATGAACAGTTTACAGACAACCCAATCGCTAGAGAAGATCTCCCAACTCTAGTCTAGAAAAAGAAAAGATCAGCAACAAGGAATAGCATCACGACGTCATGTCAATCAACGAGACATCGCCGAGGTAGTGGTACAGTACCTGGGCGGCGAATCCACGCGCCGGTAGAGGGGCGCAGGCTTGGCCGACGCCGCTATGGCGCCGCGAGGGGAGAACCGGGCGGCTAAGAGCGCCCTGCGCGCTCCAACCATGGCAGCCATCTCCCACCCTCTCCCCCTGTACGGCTATACCTCCCTCGGCGCTCGCCTCCTCCCCTTTCTCTTCGTCGCTAAAACCCTCGCGAAGGCGAAGAAGCGGCGGCTGCCCCCGGCCGCCAAGCAGAAGCGCTGCCTGAGGTCGGCCGTGCGTCGCGTGCTCGCGTGGCTGTGGAATGGGTTGCTGCGCTGCCGTGGGGGGTTTGGTCTGGCAACAAATCGGGCTGGGTAACATAGCTCTGGTCAGTGACTGGGCCGGCTCAATGAATGGTTGGGCTCACCCGTCTCGCGGCATCGCAAGATTGCTCCGCTCCGGCCCATCATCACCACACCGAAGCAGCCGAGAGCCGAGAGCCGTGACCCGGACCCCGCACATGCCGCAGCACAAAGCTCGCAACCGAAACCGCAGGCCGCTGCAGCACTCGAGAGCGCAGCCAAGCGGCGGCGCCGCGCCTCCGACTCCGCCCCAGGCCGCTGCGTCCATGGACCCCTCCCAGCAGTCGGCACCTCCCACCGGGGACGACCCGGCGGCGGCGGATCCCGAGCTCCCGAGGCTCACGGTGACGCAGGTGGAGCAGATGAAGGTGGAGGCCAGGGTTGGCGACATCTACCGCGCCCTCTCCGGGGCCGCGCCCAACACGAAATCCATCATGTGAGCATCCCAGAGCGCACGCTTGGTTTCTCACTTCTATTAGGAGATAGGAGATATCGCCTGGCTGCCGGCAGTGCTAGGCGGATCTCGACGCATGGGTTTAGTTTGGATATTGGAGAATTTGACAAGCTGTAGCTTGAAAAATGGCTGTAGCACCAGATAGTTCAGTGCAGGGTTCCTGATGTGGTGCATACAGAGGCTTAATACTGCTATTATTTGTTGTTGGATAGCGTAGTATACACAAACACTTGAATGGGAGTTGATATTAGGGTGTCCACTGCCTCCTCATCATAAGCTTTTGTTGTCGAGTTGTTTTCTGTGCAGGCTAGAACTGTGGCGTGATCAACATATCGAGTATCTGACGCGTGGGTTGAGGCATCTCGGGCCAGCCTTTCATGTTCTAGATGCCAAGTAATGATTGCGCATGGTTAAGTTATCTTTAGAATATCCTGTTTTATTGTGACACTAATGCATATTTGTTCTGGTATTGTTTTTAATTGCTTTCAGTCGCCCTTGGCTGTGCTACTGGATGGTTCATCCACTTGCTTTGCTGGATGAAGCACTTGATGATAACCTTGAGGATGATATCATAGACTTCTTGGCTCGATGTCAGGATAAAGATGGTGGATATAGTGGTGGACCTGGACAGGTTGCTCCAATCCCAAAACCTTTTGAGCCCACACTTTTGAGCTAGATAATATCTTTGATTTTGCTACTCACATTGATTCTTTTTAAATAAGATTTAAGATTTATGGTGTGCATGCATTAGTCTTGGATATGTCCAATGAAACACTGAGGACATATATGTTTGTTGTTGTTGCAATCACCTGGTTGTAGTTGTAACATTTTTAATTGATATTAGCATGTCCATGCAACAAACAAAATACCTGCCGGTGATGGTGGGTACTATGCTTTGGATTTGTATACTCAAGGTTTTCTTTTTTGGTAGCAAAGCTACATTATTCGGTGCATTGATTTAGCCTTCTCATTCAATTACCATAAGTTTTTAACCAGAAATCTTGTTTGTTTTTATTTATGAAGTTTGTTTGAGTTCATTTATGTTGAGTCATTCAAGATGGTAAATTATAGATTTTTTATACATTCTTTTGTCCACGTCCTTTGCAGTTGCCTCACCTAGCTACGACTTATGCTGCCGTCAATACACTTGTGACAATAGGGAGTGAAAGAGCACTGTCATCAATCAATAGGTAAATCTCATGGTTGCTCTAAAACGCTTTACATGAGTCATTTTGTTAATAATGTTTACCTTGTTGGTCAGGGGCAACCTGTACAAGTTTATGCTTCGGATGAAAGATGTATCAGGTGCTTTCAGGTATGCAACCTATCAGCATGGATAATGTACAAAGACCACTTTCTCATTTGTAGCTCCTTCTGAGGTGATGCCTGCCACTCATTTTTCCTTTGCCCTAGAATGCATGATGGTGGTGAAATTGATGTCCGTGCTTCCTACACTGCTATATCGGTGAGTTTCTTGTGGTCCTTCACGATTTTTCTGCAGTTACTTGATATTTCTTGATGTTAACCTTAGGTTGCCAGCCTTGTGAATATTCTTGATGTTGAACTGGCAAAAGGCGTTGGCGACTACATAGCAAGGTTTTGTTTGTGTTATATAAATGCTTTTTTTTTCCAGTTTTTTCAAAATTGATGCTTGGTCACAGTTCTTTTCTAGAACGTTGCTCAATTGATATACTATATGACTGCAGTTGCCAAACTTATGAAGGCGGTATTGCTGGGGAGCCTTATGCCGAAGCACATGGTGGGTATGTTTCTGAGGATTTCTGTGAAGTTCCAAATTTATATGTTAAGAACATTAACAAAAGTTGCTTTCATAAGGTATACATTCTGTGGATTGGCTGCTTTGATCCTGCTTAATGAGGCAGAGAAAGTTGACTTGCCTAGCTTGATTGTAAGACAACTTTTTCCTCCCTTAGTTTATTTAATTTACTTCTATAATTATGATGTGTTTTTGTGTATTAGACCATGAAGTTGTTCTTTTAGGTCCTTAGTGAAAGTACATGGCAAGTAGTTGATACTTGTGTGTTTGGCTGATGCAACATTTGTTTTTATTACAATACCATTTGGCGTTGTTGCTGACAGCTTCACCATTTAGGGTTGGGTGGCTTTTCGTCAAGGAGTGGAATGCGGATTTCAAGGACGAACTAATAAATTGGTTGACGGTTGTTACTCCTTTTGGCAGGTAATTGTAACATCCATCTACTGCTATCTTTGCCACATGTTGTGCTTGATGTAACAGAAATCTAGTGTGTGACCAGGGAGCTGCCATTGCTTTAACACAAAAGTTACTTACGATTGTTGATAAGCAATTGAAGTCCTCGTATTCCTGCAAAAGGCCATCAGGAGGGGATGCCTGCAGCACCAGTTCATATGGGTGCACTGCCAAAAACTTTTCCTCTGGTACGAATCAGGACCATCCATATTTTTCTTATGAAATGAAAATTATTTCTTTATTTTTGTTTGTGATAAATATGAAATAAGTTTTTGTAAAAATTTTAAAACACAAAATAGAACCGGTTCTAGATCGATGTAAATTGTAACTGATTGGAACTTCTTTATTCCTCGTACCATGCAGCAATGCACTGATAACTTAAAAGGCCTGTTTTGTTGTATATATGCTAGTTGGTGGGTGACCAAACAGTACCGATTATCAATTTTTAAAACCTTGATCTGCTTACTGGCAACCTAATGTCATTTCTCATACTGTTTGTACTTTTGGTGCATTTGATGTGCAAATTTATAATGCCCCCACAAGATCATGACCTGAACTGAACTAACGTATTGATTACAAATTCTGGGGGCACTTGATCATGCCCCCACAAGATCATGACCCACAAGATCATCATACTCATGTGTTTTGCTTGTTTCCCTCCTGAAGCTGTAGATTATGCAAAGGTTGGATTTGATTTTATACAACAGAGCAACCAAATTGGCCCGCTCTTCCATAACATTGCCCTGCAACAATACATCCTACTTTGTTCTCAGGTGAGATAACTTTAAATACAATATCATTTTCATGTGCAGAGTTTTATCACCAGAATGTGAAATTCTGCAATGCCATCTTATTATAGTTGTTACCACCCTCTACCAAATTATAGGTTGTTTTGGCTTTTCTTTGTACATAGCTTTTGCTATGCACCTAGATATAGAATATGTCTAGATACATAGCAAAAGTTATGTACCTAAAAATACCAAAACGACCTATAAATTGGAATGGAGGGAGTATTTGTTGAGGAGTTGACATCTCAGATAAGTTAAGATGACAACTGCTTCTGTAACTCAGGTACTAGAGGGAGGCTTCAGGGATAAGCCTGGAAAGAACAGAGATCACTATCATTCATGCTACTGCCTCAGTGGTCTCTCAGTTTGCCAGTACAGTGCCCTGACTGATGCGGATTCGTGCCCATTACCTCAGCATGTGCTTGGACCCTACTCTAATTTGCTGGAGCCAATCCATCCACTCTACAATGTTGTCCTGGATAAATACCATACAGCCTATGACTTCTTTTCAAAAGAGTGATCTTATGTTAGAACCTAAGAACAATTGGCTAGGGTTGTGTGGGATTGTATTATTTGCACGAGAACGGTAACTTTTGATTTACATAACTTAGTCGTGTTATACCAAGATATTTGTATGTTTGGTCAGGTGCCTGGATAAATCTCTTGGTTGTGATGGTCGTGTCTCGAATTATGTTACTGGTGTTTATTATTAATTAATTAAATTAAAATGTACCAGAAGTACAGCGTTAGATCAGCATAGTGATCTGTGGATGTAGCATAGTGATTAGATGCTAAAACCTTTGGTAGAAGATAAGTGAGCCATAGTGGATGCGACCAGAGCATGTTGCTTCGTGCGGCTCGTTGACAGCGTGCAGTGCAGCTCGGTTCCTAGCAAAAGGCTGTTGCCCCACATTGGACGTTGGTTGAAGTTCTCAGGGACACGGCTACCTGACGTTTGACGAACTCATCTATGATTGTGCGGTCGTGTGGCTTATGCAAATTGAACATTTCATCAAAAGACATGTATGCTTTAATAATAACTTCTTCTTTTTTAATTTTTCAGACGGCTAATGGTCAAAGAATTCATGCGATAATGAATGCACGCGGGTATCTAGCTTTTTAATTTTCTTTTTTAGTTCAGATTTTGTTTTTGGTAAATAGTTTTGTTTGTTTCTTCGATTATAATTTCAATCTCCTTCTGCCTCTAGTACATCCATTAGCACGTACTTGTCAATAACTATCATCAATCAATGTCTTGACTATTGTCATCTAACTCATTTTTTCCCCACCTCTATCTTGTGGCCGCGAAATTTTCTACTCAGACTAAATCAATGTGGCTCAGTTTTCTCTTGGTGAGCTTCATTTCTCGATAAAACTACTATCAAGTTTCTCTTACAAATTGTTAAATTTCTTGGCCCTCTTACAAATTTGAATTTTCTGATAATCTTTTATCTTCTCCTGTAAATTCATAGTTGTCGTTTTCTACCTTAAACCATCACCGGATTGTCTAATCCTGCTTGTATTCACCACTACCTCAAGTTGCGCTAGGCCGCTAGCTAGCCGTGTCATCAGAGCAACATCCGTCTGCATCTCAAAACCCTTTTAGGGCTTGTTTACTTCCACCTAAAAATCCAAAAATTTTCAAGATTCTCCGTCACATCAAATTTTTAGACGTATGCATGGAGTATTAAATATAGATGAAAATAAAGACTAATTACACAGTTTGGTCGAAATTGACGAGACGAATCTTTTGAGCCTAGTTAGTCTATGGTTGGACAATAATTACCACAAACAAACGAAAGTGCTACAGTGTCGCGAAATTTTTTCGTTGAGGAACTAAACACGGCCTTAGTCATACTATAGACCCACCACTATAATGCCAATGCACTGGTGATCTCAAATATGCTACTTATGCCACTCTACCTTGATACTGATCATGTTGTGGTCTACTTGTGAGTTGTGACCAACTTCTCGGGAAAAAGAACAATATGTACCACATGCCAATGTCTCAACATAAGCATGGGAGAATCAATAGACCAGTTCATGTAAGATCAAAAGTCGATATATATTTTTTATTATGTTATAATAATCACTCAGCTCTTTGATAGGTCACCACAATAAAAGCCTATACAAATGTAAGCCACGGTCGTTGCAGTCAAGACATGTTTATCCGTTTCCCCTACATTGGCATTGATAGTGATGTTAAGACTCCTCGACCTCGACTAGGAACACATGGGTTGAAGGAGCGAGTCAATAAGTTTCAGGGTATGACGAGAGGACATGTTGAGATGGTAAGGCAATGAGCATGCCGGTAGAAGCAGCGACGTGTGGATCAGAATTGTACCAAGTTACCAACATCCGTAGCAACTCAAGCCTCTTTGAACATATTATGGAACCACCACCAATACCAATGAGCTGATCTCAAGAATGCTGCCCATGCTACTCTACCTTGATATTGATCATGTTGTGATTTTTTGCTTGTGACCAGTTTCTCGGAAAGAAAATTGATTTGTGCTTCTTGCTAGCATCTCACACGTGCATTGCGGAGTCAATAATGGACCAGTGACACTAACATATCAAAAGTTGATTTATTTTGGTGACTGTTGTGATCTTGGGTGTCGATACATGTTTCTCCACTAGGTCACCGCCATTAAAGCCACCAATTGTAAGCCACGATCTTTGGAGTTGACTCAAGTTTATCTTTTTCCCCTTCGATAACATTGATAGTGATGCTAAGACCAACAAAATTCTAAATTACCATAAGCTTTCAATTGCAATTTTTCTATGGATTTTGTTGGTCACGATGTTTTTTTTTGTATCTTTCTTGAAGATGGGTTTGTAAATATGAAAAGTGTCTCAAGTATATAATATATCTATGGGAATATTACTTACTAGTCGAACATATGTATTGATATTTATTGTATATTGTATATATGGACAGAACATTGTTAATCTAGAATGTCACATGCACAAAAAAATATTAAATGTAGAGTGTATGTGGCATATTATTTTTTTTTTGTTCGAGATTGTTAGATCTTCTTAAAATCTAACCATTTTTTCTAATTAAACTCGTATTTTCTAGTAAATTTAGATAGTTTGGACATCCTAATAAAATTCAAAAATACACATATTTTTTTATTCCGGTTCGTTTGTCTTATATACCGTACTTTTTCTATCAGCCAACGGTGTTTTTCTCTCATAATAAATCAGCGAACAATATTTTCAACCATAACTTTTCAGATCATTGAACAGGATAACTTGAAATATCAAATAGGAGTAACTTGAAATTTGATTTTTAGACAAAAAAAAAGAAAGGAGCAAATTAAACATGAGTACTACGAGCACGCTTTAACTTTGCAATGCACGCAGCAAACAAGTGTACTAGGAGCACGCTTTAACTTTAAGCTACCATGTACAAGCAGTTCGCTAAAATTTATTGTGAGAAGAAAACACTAATGTCTATATCCGCAGAACTAAAGTAAAACTGAATATATATTTAATATTTGCATGCAGACGACGCACGCACTGCACCAAGCGGATGATGTTAGGCCCTGTTTAGTTTCCCATCCAAAAAATTTTCATCCATCCCACAGAATCTTTAGACATATATATGAAATATTAAATGTAGATAAAAAAATAAATTAATTACACATTTTGGTTGAAAATCGTGAGACGAATCTTTTAATTCTAATTAGTCCATGATTAGCCTTAAGTGCTACAGTAATCCACATGTGCTAATGATAAATTAATTATACTTAATAGATTTGCCTTGCAGTTTTTTGACGAGCTGTGTAATTTGTATTTTTATTAGTTCTAAAATCCCTCCCGACACCGGTTCAGATATATCTGATGATGTGATCTCCAATGTGCCTCCGGCCTACCTCGAACGACGCGAACGCATCGGCGCAGGCGTACTTCAGCTGGTCGTACGACAGCTGGCGCGAGTCCCAGGGGCTCCTACGGACATGGTACGGCTTCTCCATCTGCACACCCATCACCTCCCACACCAGCGCCGGGCGCCGGCAGCCCGGCCCGGCGCAGCCCGAAGTTCCCGAGCTCGTGCGCGGCGAGATGGCGAAGGTCCACCGCATTCCCCACCTCCAGGCTCCAGCCCGTACCCGGCTCGCAGCTTGGCCACGTCGCCGTGGATCCCGACGCCGACGAAGGTGAGGCGGTCGTCGGCGAGGAAGTCGAAGAGCGCGTCAGGCAGGTAGTCGGCGTGGAGGATCTGAAAGACGAGGCAGCGGTGGTCGACGCACATTTGCAGCACGGCTACTGGGGGTGCGTCGTAGCGGGAGTAGGACGGGCGCCACTCCACGTCCAGGCCAACGACGAGGCGTTTGAGGCGGCGGCGGTGGATGCGGTAGATCTCGTCCAGCCACGAGTCCACCACGTCGCCGGAGTCTGTAAGCGTCGTGAGGATAGAGTCATCGTCGAAAAACACCATGTAGCGGCCGTCGTTGGTGTGGGCGATCGCGATCCTGGTCGCCATCGAGGGTTTTACAACTCTGGACCGGGGCAGCTTTTTATATAGAGCCTTTTACGTAGATGTCAGATTGACCAAACCAAAAAACTACTAAAAAATTGTTTTACACCGTATCTTCGGTTATACTCGTGTGTCTAACTTTATCTTCACCATCGAAGGCACATGGAATCTTATGGCACATGAACTCAAAAAAATACCCAAATTTTTTTTTGTAGATTTCTCATCACATGGAATCTTATGGCACATGATAAAGCATTAAATATATACGAAAACAAAAACTAGTTACATAATTTGCTTGTAATTTGCGAGACGAATACTGAACAAGTCATGATTGAATAATATTTACCAAATGCAAACGAAAATGCTAAAAAAAATACTGAACAAGTCATGAATTGGGTTCAATCCAACGCAGCCATGGTATTGAAATGGCCACACGATTCGAATATTATTGTTTGAATGACCATGGGCTTTCGAATCCTAGCAAGTAGAGCTCAAATCTGTTTCCTGTTTGGATGCAAAAACATTGAATTAAATCTGTTTTCTGTTTGTTTAGATCCAAAAACTTTTTAGATTTAGACATTATAACATTTTTATTTGTATTTGACAATTATTATCTAATTATGGACTAACAAGACTCAAAAGATTTCTCTTACAAATTACAGATAATAGTTAATTTTTAATTTATATTTAATGATCATATATACTGTAAGATTTAATGTGACGTAAAATTTTAAAAAGTTTTTACATTTAGGGTGGCCTATGGCATGACCACATGACGCGTAACGCAAAATTGCTGCTACTGCGGGTGTCATTTCCTCCACGCTGCAGCTCTGCAGGAAGCATCACGCATCACTGCGTCAGTGGGCATTGCTGCGAGCCTGCAAAAGCAAAGGGCAAAAGCTCACGGCTCACATGTCATTTTTCCTCCTCGTCGACGTCGTGAACGAATATATACTGTACCATATTGCAGCTCAATTTTCTTCGATTAAGGCCTTGTTCAGTTTCAATTTTTTTTAAAAAAAATTAGTATTGTGTATTTTCGTTTGTATTTGATAAATATAGTTTGGACTAACTAAGCTTAAAAGATTCGTCTCGCAAATTACAGATAAACTATGTAATTAATTTTTATTTTTGCCTATATTTAAAATCTCATGCATATATCTAAAGATTCGATGTGACGATGAATATGAAAAATTTTGCAAATTTTTTTAGAAACTAAACAAGACCTAATAAACGTATTAAGTAACATTGTCAGTCCGTCGCAGATACTACCCGGTACTGTTTTTTATATATACTATAGTAAAACCTCCTTCATAGAATATTTCTATGAGGCATTCTATATTTGAATAGATTTATTAAAATAGGATTAATATTTATATCTTTAAATAGTTTATCATAAAAATATAGTCCACGACTAATTTAATGATGTTTATTATGTGTCATAAATACTCCCACCGTCTCAAATTATATATAAGTCATTCCTAGAATTTTGAGAGTCAAATTATCTCAAATTTGATTAAATTTTTTTTATAATTAAATCAAAACTTGTGTTTCAAGTCTGGCCTATTTCACTAAAAAAGTAACGTTCTCAAGTCTGACCTATTTCATTAAAAAAAGTATGGATATTTATGACTCTATAGATTTGCTATGAAAATATATTTCATAATGAATCAATGGTACATACTTATTTAATGTAAAAATATTAGCAATTTTTGTAGAGGAGATTACATTTAAAATTGTTTGACCTTTTAAGGAGTACTCCCCCCTCGTGTAACTCGTGTAACGTAGTGTATTTTAGCATTCAAAAAATATCCTCAAATATAATACATTCTAAAGACAAAATCTAGTTTTACATTAAATACTTTCTATTTATCAACCAATCACCATTAATCATGTTGATAATATTATCTGGTTAGGAAATAAAATAAGGTATATATATCTTTTATGTGCTCTCTTAATTTATCTTTTTAAAACTGTATTACAGGAGAGAGTATAAGAGTTACGTTCTTTTAGACTAGTTACTTTTTTATAGTATTTAGTTAAAGCTTACATGACTCCCCAGGAATCACAATAGTGCATATTTTTTCATCATCATGTAGTACTACAATACGCTTTAAGCTTTATGTGTGTAAAAATGCCATGTATGTACACGCGAGGCGAGGGAGGAGAGTGACGAATCGGACTGCCTGCACGCTCCTGAGGCGGCTTAATCAACATGTTAATTGAGCAAGATCAGGGGGCTTCAACAACAGGCAACGAGAATAGCATTCAAATTTTAAAGTCGAAATGCCATGCATACACTTGCGGGTAACGGGAGAAGAGAGGAGATCAGGAAACCACGAAACTTAAACATGACGAGTGCATATGGTGTGTGGCGCACACAAAAGCTAGCGATCACATGATAGTACTAGTCCAACTAGGCGAGAAACTGGCCACGACTGCAATGCAAACATAAACATCGACGCGAAGACTGATACTGATAGGACTGACAACACGATGTATCTCACATGCCATGGCAAAATATGGCATTGCTCACCGAACCGTGTACCCTAGTAGTCGCCGTCGTAGAGCCTCAGGCCGACCTCGAACGAGGCGAACGCGTCGGCGCAGGCATACTTCACCTGGTCGTCCGACAGCGCGGGCGCGTCCTAGGCGCTGACGCGGACGTGGTGCGGCTTCTGCATCTGCAAGCCCATCACCACCCACACGAGCGCCGGCAGCCCCGCGCGGCGCAGCACTGGCCTCCCCAGCGTGTCGGCGGCGAGCTCGCGCAGGTCCACGGCGCTCGCCACCCACAGCCCGTACCCGGCCCCCAGCTTCGCGACGTCGTCGCCGATCCCGACCCCCACGAAGGTGAACCGGTGGTCGGCGAGGAACCTGGACAGGGCGTCGGGGACGTAGTCGGCGCGGAGGATCTGGAAGACGAGGCAGCGGTGGTCGACGCAGATCTGCAGCACGGCGACGGGCGGGACGACGGGGCCCGGCACGCGAGCGGGGCGCCACTCCACGTCGAGGCCCGCGATGTGGCCGCCGCGGCCGTGGAGGCGGTAGGTCTCGCCCAGCCACCACTCCACCACGCTGCCGAAGTTGGTGACCGTCGTGTCGATGTGGTCGGCGTCGAACGACACCACGACGGTGCCGTCGTCGTAGTAGCCCTGGATCTCCGTCGCCATGCCTTCGTGTGAGATCGAGGTCTCTCGCTTTGCGCGGTGGGAGTCGGGGTAGTAGGACCAGAAAGGAAACCCAGATATGGACACAATGGGTGCGTTGGGGTCGGTTTATATAGACCGAGAAAATAGGGGCTACCCTGCTTTTAAACTCCACCTTTAAGTCCTTTTTAGAGATGCATTCTAATAAAAAATCATTTATATTTTTTCACCCTCTAACAATTGTTTTATATTTTAGGAACTTTAATAAAATTCAACTTCGGTCTCTATTTTTGGCAAATGACAAACCAGAAATAAAATGACAGAAATAATGAGATCTATTTGAACAAATGTTGGAGAGTATTTTTCACCTGAATTTCTAGATATTTCTGTCGAGGCGCAAAAGAATATAAAAACAGTGCTAAAGTTGCTCTTAATATATTAGCCAAATTTCACTGTACATTCCTTTTATTTGCATAAAATTCCATATATAGCGACCTAGGTTTACGACTACTCGAAGTTTCTCATATCTGAACTATTTTACAGAAAATTAATATTAGCAAAACTGAATTCTTTAATCGAAATATGGTCGACGGATGGAAAGAGAAGGGGATATGTAGTACTGTGTGGAGCCAAGCGACTGTGGGTTGTTCACCGTGCTACTTGGCGCGTCGCCAAGTGTGGGAGACCTGGTCCACAATGAATGGTGACTCTTTGACCGGCAAGACACTGGGAGAGTCGGACGCTGGTCAAGAGGAAAGACGCAACACGTCAAGACGAAAGACACTGCTGGCTACAAAAGAAAGACACTGCTGCTGCCGCCTTTTAGGCCTTGTTTACTTCGCAAAAATTTTCAAGATTCTCCGTCACATCGAATCTTTGGTCACATACATGGAACATTAAATAAAGATAAAAATAAAAACTAATTACGCAGTTTACCTGAAATTTGTGAGATAAATCTTTTGAGCCTAGTTACTCCGTGATTGGACAATGTTTGTCAAATAAAAACGAAAGTGCTACATTAGCCAAAAAGCCAAAATTTTGCCAACTAAACAAGGCCTACTCATCTCTCAAATCACTGTGCGGGCAAGCTGCTGCAGCAGAACAGGACGCAAATAATTAATACAATTATAGGATGTTAAATTAACTCAACTTTGACTAAATTTATAATTAATAATATTGATATTTATCTTTTTAAATAAAACTATTATAAAAATACATTATATAACTAATCTAACTATACTTATTTTATATCATAAACATTAGTATATTTTTATATAAATTTAGTTAAAATTTGAATTATTTAACTTCTCAAAAAATGAGAATTACATTGGTGGTCTGAGGAACTACTAACTACAGTAATAAACACCTATAATTCCAAATAATTATACTACCAAATTAAGAATATTTAACTAAACACTTCTATAATTACATTCATTTCATTTATAGAACTGAAGGTAGACTTCATCTGACTATACCTAAAATAAATCACATCCCAAGTCAAACTATTTTTAGTTTAACTAATTTTATAGAGAAAAAATAACATCTGTTTCATAATGTACTAGTGATATTAATCTGGTCTTGTGAATATTTATGGTTTTTTTAGATTTGATTAAATTTAAAATAGTTTGGGCTAACTTTAAAAGATGATTTATTTATTTATTTTCCTTTGATTCCTTTGTCCCACTCCCACGCACGGAGTAGACAATTCTCGGCTTGAGGAAATTATTTTCTTTGATTCCTTTGTCACATGTACAGGCTTTATGGCATCCATGACGGTGAAAAAGCAGTCCATAAAAAAGAACGTATTGACCGGCTTGGCTATTCAACATCTTATTAGCAGAAGATAACGAGGTTTTAGGAGCAAAAGGCGAAGATTCCAGAGGACGGCAACTCAAATTTCGAACACATCTCCCAGGTGGGCGTCGACGAACCACGCGAATCATCATCGTACGCCAATGCTCGAGAGGAAGTTCAAATTGCATGCATACAATCCACGCAACGAAAACGACAATAGTACTGCGAATATTTACATCCTTATTACAGGACACGAGAATGCAGATTAAAGACAGACAGACACGAGGATACAGATTCAAGCGAGACATCAACGACACCGACTAATGACGACACTAAGCAAGCAACTAAGATGACACCGATCGGCGATCGAACAAGGAACTAAGGATAATGCACGGCATAGACCTCACAATGCAAGAGTCACACCACGTCTAGACTAGTGGAGTAAAACTAGTAGTCTCCGTCGAAGAGCCTCCGGCCAACCTCGAACGACGCGAAGGCGTCGGCGCAGGCGTACTTGAGCTGGTCATACGTGAGCTTGGGCGCGTCCCACGCGCTGACACGGACATGGTGCGGCTTCTCCATCTCGACGCCCATCACCTCCGACACCAGCGCCTGCAGCCCGGCGCCGCGCAGCGCGGGCTTCCGGAGCTTGGTGGCGGCGAGGGTGCGCAGGTCGACCATGCGCCCGACCTTGAGCCCGTACCCGGACCGCAGCTTGGCCGCGTCGTCGCGGACGCCGACGCCCACGAAGGCGAAGCGCTGGTCGGCGAGGAAGTCGGACAGCGACTGCGGGACGTAGTCGGCGTGGAGGATCTTGAAGACGAGGCAGCGGCGGCCGACGCAGATCTGCAGCAGGGCGACCGGTGGCACGTGGTTGGTGGTGGTCCTGGACGGGCGCCACTCGACGTCGATGCCGACGATGAGGCGGTTGAGGCGGCGGCGGTGGACGCGGCGGATCTCGTCCAGCCACGAGTCCACCGCGGCGCCGGAGTCCGTGAGCGTCGTGTGGATGGCGTCCTCGTCGAACCACACCACGAAGTGGCCGTCTTCGGTGCGGTAGATACTGGTCGCCATCTCCTCTCCTGGCTCCGGCGATCGATCTACACCTTTTCTCTGTTCAGCTCTGGGCTCCGGTGATGTCGATCGAACCGCTCTGGGGAGCGGTTTATATAGGCACCAAACCAACCGCCGGAAAGGTGTGCGTCCACGGTCCATCCACGCACGAATGGGTGGGTGGCTGAGATTTCGTTTGGTTGGGATTCTAGCGAGAATCGACGGCCCTGATCACTCCAGTGGCAGCGCGAGGTTTCGCCAGTGTACGTTGTGGCTGTGCATGAGAATGGGCATGCCCCACATTACGGGCTCGTGGGGAGGTTGGAAGAAACGTTAGAGAGATCTCGCAGCAGCACATGCGTGGCGTTCCTTGCACTCACTGACAGTAGTGGCCTCAGTAGTGTTTCTCGTGTCGTGGGCCACTTGTAATTGGCTGCGAGTAAAATAGCACGGTGTAAAGTATTACCGAATGGATGGAGCAACGGATAGGATAGAAGGGGAGCCAAATCTGTTTGAGATCGTGGCGGTAATGCCGGAACACAGCACTCTGCGCTTCCTCCAGTCCCACTGGGCCACTCCCACGGAGTTTCTTCACGTCGAAGCTTTGGTTTTACTGTTCGTGAGTCGTGACTCATCGGCGCGGCAATGGGCTCCTCCCCAGGTCCCATACCTGTTCAGCACAGAGGACTTCCGTTGCCTTTTGTCTCCCAAAAAACCAAAACTTTACAAGATTCTCCATCACATTGAATCTTGCGACACATGCATGGAACATTAAATATAGATAAAAAAGATAACTAATTGCACAGTTTAACTGTAAATCACGAGACGAATCTTTTAAGCCCAGTTGCTCCATGATTAGATATTTTTGTCAAATAAAAACGAAAGTGCTACAGTGTCAAAATCCAAAAAGATTTTAGATCTAAACAAGGCCTTATATGTATATTTTTCCTTTCCTAACAACTAGTAGTATTTTCCTCTTAAAAAAATCAATAAACAATATTTTTAATATGATTTTTTAATCAGCAAACAGCCCTAAATCGCAGCGGTGCACCCCCTTGGTCCACGAATAAATACATATTCTCACTTTCAGAGTCAAATTTTTTAAATTTAGTTTAACTAAAAATATATTAAATAATATTAATATTTGTATCTGCACATAAGTATATTATATGAAAGTATATATATCTCATGTTTAATCTAATAATATATATTACATGCGATAAATATTACTATTATATATATATGGTTAAATTTAAAAGACTTAATTTTTCATGAAACGAGAACTACATTTATTCGTGGACAACGGAGGAAAGGGAGGGCTTTTTTTCTGTGCAGTTGTCCTCGAGAGACCGTAACTGCTTGCTTTGAGGCCTTGTTAGTTAGCGAAATCTTTTAGCTTTAGATATTGTAGTATTTTTTTGTATTTAGTAATTATTGTTTAATTATAAATCAATTATATTTAAAAGATTCATTTTTTAAATTATAAATAAAGTTATTTTTATTTATATTTAATATTTTAAATATGTTCCGTAAAATTTGATGTGATGAAAATTTTAAATTTTGTTAAGTAAACAAGGCATGAATGTAAAACAAAGACAAATCCGGTCGTCGAGGTGGTACAGCCGGTCAGCCGCAATCGATCGGTACTGTCCAGCACGCAAAGCACAGAGACAGTCGGTCAAGCGGGAGGCGTGACTCGGTCGGCTTGGTGATCATCAGAAAACCCCAGAAGCAAGCGGCTGATACAAGATTTGAGACGCCAATCATCAAACAGCTACAGAATGCACCATACGACAAATAATAACCCGAATCAAACGACGGCTGATACTAGTGCAGAAATTACGATCAACAAACATTACGATCGACACATTGCATTGGCGACAACTAGTTAACTACTACTAGTGCAGAAATTTAACATGCCACGCCATTATTTGAAGGCACGACACGATACAATCACTCGTCGCCGCAGTGGCAGGTGTAGAGCTCCTGGCCGACCTCCATGGACGCGAACGCGTCGGCGCAGGCGTACTTGAACTGGGCCTTCGACAGCTTGCGCTTGTCCCAGGCGCTGACGCGGACGTGGTGCGGCTTCTCCATCTGCACGCCCAGCACCTCCCACACCAGCCTCTGCAGCCCGGCGCGGCGGAGGTCGGGCTTCCCGAGCGTGCGCGCGGCAAGGCGGCGCAGGTCCACCGTGCGCGGCACCTCCAGCCCGTACCCGTCCCGCAGCTTGGCCGCGTCGTCGCGGATCCCGACCCCGACGAAGGTGAACCGGCGATCAGCCAGGAAGTCGGACAGCGCGTCGGGTACGTAGTCGGCGCGGAGGATCTGGAAGACGAGGCAGCGGCGGTCGACGCAGATCTGCAGCACGGCGACGGGGCCCGGCACGGGCGCGGCGGGGCGCCACTCCACGTCGAGGCCGACGATGAGCATATGGCGGCAGCGGCGGTGGATGCGGTAGGTCTCCTCCAGCCACGACTCCACCTCGCCGCCGGATTTGGTGAGCGTTGCCTCGAAGCAGTCCTCGTCGAAAGACACCACGTAGGTGTCGTCGTCGGAGCAGTATCCTTGGATCTCGGTCGCCATCTCGCTCGCTCGCTCTCTCTCTCTGCGGTGGGGTGAACTGGTGCTGAAGACGGAGATCGTGCGCTGCAAATGGGAGTGGTTGCCTTGTGCATCGAAGCCCGTTCGGCTGGCTTTAAGGCCGTGCTGCACTGCTGCCGCGGCGGCCTGCTTGTGACCGTTGTGTATGATGGCTGCCGAGCAGCGCTGCGGCTGCCTAACGAAAAACCATGGCCATAATCCTATCCTATCAACACCTTATGTTGTCACTTCAGTATCCGGCAACAATTTATTGATCACCATGAGGTGAAAACACAAACTGGTACGATAATAATAGTAGCCAAGAACAAAATAGGCCTTGTTTTCACATAAAAAAACAAAAAAAATTTAAAATTTTCTGTTACATTGAATCCTAAATTTAATAGATATCACATTGTTTTTGGACGGAGTGGGTAGTCCTGTCTCCTACTGCGCAATAGTGTGTGGTTCCCGTCGTCCGGTCTTCGAGGTAGTAGAGCCGCGCAATCAAATCGATCACGGTCAGAGCAGCGTCCAGCACTCCAGCACGCAAAAGACAGTAGCCCACGCGACAGGCCGGCCAGGCCAGACGGCAGCGGCAGCGACAGTGGCCCAAAGCGTTCATCTGCTCCCGTCTCCCGTGGTCGGCGTGGAGGATCTGGAAGACGAGGCAGCGGCGGTCGGTGCAGATCTGCAGCACGGCGACGGGTCCCGGCACGGGAGCCGCGGGGCGCCACTCCACGTCGAGGCCGACGACGAGCGGGTGGCGGCAGCTGCGGTGGATGCGGTACGTCTCGGCCACCCACGACTCCACCCTGCCGCCGGACTCGGTGAGCGTTGCGTCGAAGAAGTCCCCGTCGAACGACAACACGTAGGTGTCGTCGTCGGAGAAGTATCCTTCCATCTCGGTCGCCATCTCGGTCGGGTGCTTCCTCTCTCTCTCTCTCTGCGTTGGGGTTTTGGACGGGGTAGTCTAGTACTACTACTGGTGTAGAAGACGGAGATCTGTGCGTTGGGGTTTATGCGAAACACTCAATTTTTTACAATTTGGTCCTTTTTTTGAAAAAAGTTCACAATTGGACTCCTGGAAAACTTAAATGCAGAAATGGACCCAAGGGGTCGGCGCCATGCATCATGGCACCGAGGTTTCACGTCTCGGCGCCATGGATCACGGCGCCGAGGTCCTGGACTGCTTTCTCACGTGGATCTGACGTGGCAGGGAGCTCGGCGCCACAGATCACGGCGCCGAGCTCGGCGCCACAGATCACGGCGCCGAGCTCCCTGCTACAAATCGGCCGACGCCCTTCGCTACCCGTGGACACAGTTCATATTTTCATCTCCCCTCTCGGCTCTTTCTCTCCAAAAACCGAGCACGAATTTGGATTCAATATTTGGACCATCAAAAGTTTGATTTGTTCCATAGATCTTGAAGAGCCAGGTATACTCTTTCACATATTAGTTTTTGACTCATTGATTTGACCTATATTACACGTATGTTGTAGACTTAGATAAACCATTTATAGTTTTTTGAATGGATGATTAATATTTTTCTTATGCAATCGTAGAATGCCACGTCGTGGAAAAAGTAGCAAACCAAGGTAACCTTTCGACATGTTTCGATAAATTTCATTCGTTATTATTTATCATTTGGTAAATTGTAGTTTTCGGTTCAATCGTTATTTGCTATGACTTCTTAGAATTGAATTATTTGAACTGTAGCTATGGCCGGACGACCGGTAGTCCGTACATCCACAAGCCGCTTCCTAGCGGTGTTCCAGTACCTATGTGCTTTTGTGGTGATCCTTGCAAGGTAGAAATTTCGGAAGACGAGGAAACCTATCGGCAGAGGTATTGGATGTGTTCGAATTTTGCCTGGGAGCCTACGCCAAAACAACGCCGCAGTAACTTTATTGTAAGTTATTTTTTCTATTGTGCACTTATTAATTTGTGTCCTACGAAGCATGATTTAAATTTTTGAACAAATATATTTGTTGCAGACCCCTCCACCATTGTGTGATTTTGAGCAGTGGATCGACACTGAGGTTAAGGAGTCCGACAAGCGGCTTCTACAAGGCCTAAAGGAGTGGGATGCAGAGCGTGCAGAGATATTAGAGAAGAGACGTAGAGAGGAGGCTCAAAAGAGGGAGCACAAGGAAGAGGAGGAAAGAAGACGTGTTGCTGCGGCTCGGGAGGAGAGGGAAAAGAAGCTTGAGCGTGTGCGCCGAGCGAAGGCAGCTATTGATGAGAATCCAGATGTCCAGAGGAAGGGAAAGTGGCCTCGTTGCACTCAGTAGTTACATTACCTTCTTGTTCTTTGTTTGGTTCATGGACAATATTGTTTTGTGTTGGACTTTTCAATTTGTTGTTATGTAATGCACTTTAGCAATTTTAATTTGGTTTCATTATTAGTAGACAATATTTTTATTTGAGTATTGCATAAGCAATGAAATGAGGATAATTAGTTGAAATAGAAGTTAACGAACTAGTATATTGCATAACTAGTAGCACACATCACATTGAATGGCATGTCAAAACATGCACCAAACAAGGGTGCAGAGGTCCGAGACTAAACCTAACATGCCTTAGGTAATTCAAGCAATTAACAAGCACAGGGAATGGCATGTGAGAACATATACCACACAAAGGTACATAGTTCTTTCGACTAACCCTAACATGCCTTAGGTGATTAAACCAAACAACAAACATATGGATGTGGCCTGTGAGTTAGTTCAGTTCTACCTAGTAGTGTGGCCACATAGCAAACTGTGTTGCCCCTTCTCCATAGTATCCTCCCGTTGTTGGTGGTGGTGGTGGGGGTGGTGGTGAAGGAGGGCCCTTGTTCTTGTGATTAGGGCATGTGCAGTATGGATCATTGCATATTGTGTTTTGGAAGCCAGTAGCATTGCTGTTGTCGTCCTCTTCGTCGTCCTTGTAACCACAGCTAACTTCCGTTTCTAAATCAAAGATACGGTCCTGCAGGTAGTAGATGTACTCTGCATGGGGATGAATAGGTCTAGGATCGACCCATCTGGTGAAGCCACAGTTCTCTTTTGACAAGGATGACTGCAATAAGTATGTAGCTTTAGCACAAGAGAGTATCTTATTGAAGGTTGAATTAGTAATATGACTTACCCATGCTCGTGGACATTTGAAGAAACGACGCCCTCCATCTATCCCCTATGTGGAATTTACTAACTAACTAGGGTATATTATTCTTCATGTACTTGGATTTGGGATTGCTTATACAACTAATAGACTTATATATCTCAATTTAGTAAAGAAATTAAAACAATTAATAACTACATTACCTAAATTAGATTAAATAGTTAAACTACGATAAATTAGGAAACAGAGAAACCAATGTGAATTCTGCTAAATTAGGTTCGATATTTTGGCTTCTAACTAAATAAAATCCTAAACTAGCTAACTAAATAAATTACTAATTGCTAACTAACAAAATTTAGGCTTCTAACAAAACTACCTAAACTTGCTATTTCAGTTTACTAAGTATTCTAAATAAATTAGTAACTCAATTATTATGTAAACTAGAATAACTAATTTCAAAAAAAAACTTACATCCCGCCGCTGCAGCGGACGGACGCAGGGCAGAGGGGCCTCAGGCTCGTGACCGCCGGAAGAGGGGAAGCCCCCTGCTCCCTGCCCCGTGACCGCCAAACGCCGGCGAAGGCGGCTCCCTGCTCCCTCGACGACGAAGCCGGCGGCGGGTGGGAAGGCCGGGGCCAAGGCGCGGACCCGAGGGCGCCCTGCGCGGCGCGGCCGGAGGGAGCAGCACCGGGGGCCGGGCCGGGGCACGCGCGCCGAGTAGGGAGACGGGCGGGGCACGCGGCGAGCGGGGGATGGAAGGGGAGCGCGGCGAGCAGGCGGCGGCGGCGGCGAGCAGGGAGCGCGGCGGCGGCGAGGAAGGCTGCCTCGCGAACAGAGGAACGCGAGCCGCGGCCTGGTGGTATTCAAGGGGTCGACGCCGAGATCTGTGGCGCCGTGATCTCTGGCGCCGACTGGTTTTTTTTTTTTTGCCACACAAGCCGCCACGCAAAATCCACGCTGGCTTGGCCCAGGGAGCTCGGCGCCGTGATCCATGGCGCCGAGACGTGATACCTCGACGCCATGATGCATGGCGCCGAGCCCTGGGTCCATTTCTGCACTTAAGTTTTCCAGGGGTCCAATTGTGAACTTTTTTTTAAAAAAAGGCCAAATTGTAAAAAATGAGTGCGAAACACCCCGGGACGACGCTCGCGTGAATGGGTGGCTCGGATGCTGTCTCGAGCGGCTCCCGTGTGCATCGACGTCCAGGATCGTTACCAAAGTGAAGATATTTTGTATCAGAAATGAGATCGTGGGGTATGAGTATGACCTCAGCAAGCAGACCCCACTTGGCAGTCCAAGGCGGGCTTTTTCCTTCTTGTCGAAGGCTCATCTCACATCTCCCGTGTGCAGCACATTACCAGGAGGGACAGGTCTAGCAGGTGGCAATCGGGGTACGGGGGCTGTAGACACGAGTAAAAGAAATAAAATCATCAAAGTATTGATTTATTGTAGGAAAAAATATTATTAAATAACTAACATATCTAACATATTATGGATGATATATACGGTTGAGTAGTCGTAAATGGGTGAAGTGTGGTATCAAAATTTTGTACCAATAATTTGAGAATATGTATAAATATATGTCAGCTATGTCATATGTATATCACGTTGATTAGCTCATTTATTATGTACTCCCTCCATCCTAAATTATAAGTCATTTTAAGAATTTTGAAGAGTCAAATTATTCTATGTTTGACCAAATTTATATGATAAAATAATTATTATTATTATGAGATCAACTAAGTATCATTAGATTCTTCCTTAATTATATTTTCATAGTGTACTCACTTTATGTTACAAATCTTAGTATTTCTCTCTATAATTTTAGTCAAACTTGAAAATGCTTTGACTCTCCAAGATTCTTGGAATGACTTATAATTTAGAATGGAGAGAGTAATTTTTATGGATGGTTGAATAAAGTGGTTGTGTGTGAGCTATTAACTTGTTACTTTAGTTTTTATGTGTATGAGCATGAATGATCGAATTATAATCTAAAACATATCGTGTCTTGTGAGCTATTTTGTGTATTATCCTATTGAACTCTATGTAAGTAAGATTGATATATTTGTATGTTTATCATTGTGATTTTATTATTTAATCTCTTTTGAGTATACTTGATGGGTACCCGATACACACTGGCTGTGGGCGTGGATATGCTCGCATACGATAAGTTAGGATTATGGTTATGCTCGTGGGCACGTAAATGCTTTACCTGCATTTTACAATCCGCTACCAGAGGTTCAAACAAACATTTTCCTAAACTTAGACAATTCTATATGAGAGCTTCATTTACATTTAATAAGTTATTATACAAAGTTTATGATGATGTGATAATTTTTAAAACAAAAGAGAGAAAAGAGTGAGTTTTATGGTAACGAAGCTCTATTGACTCAGTTACCAACTCAAGTGAGTCATGAAGTTAAATGTCTATAAAATTAAAAAAAAGAAAGAAAATTTGAGGGCGATGATTCCAACCATGTTTTATAGCATTCTACGTTTATGAAACTTTCCATCGACTCGAATCCTTTTAAGTTTCGAAAATTACTCAGGTACCTTTTCTTTATAAAAGTGGCACACATCTCAGAGCAGTCCATTTAATAAATTATTTTTTAATTACAATATCCATCTAAAACCCGCATGGGCCTGGCGCCCTGGCCCTTCTCCTATCCCGTGCCCAGCCCAAAGTCCCAAATCCAGTGCGTTTGTTAACTGGTTAACCCTGTGTTTGGACTAGCAAGCACTCTATCTATTCTAAGTTATAACATGATTGATTTTTTTTATCCTAAGTTTGACTACTCGTCTTATTAAATTTTTATGCGCAAATATAGTCAGATTTAAATTATTCTTAAAAAACTTTTATTAATAAACCAATACACAACAAAAAAGTGATATTTTGTACAAATTTTTAAATAAGACGAGTGATCAAACTTAATCCTACCACTAAAAAGGGCGAAAGTAAATCGTCGACCCGCCCATCGCTCGCTCGCTCTAATACTCTCGATCTGCCTGTCTCCTCTGTACAACCTGCAGTGTTGCTGCCGCTGCTGCTCTTGCTGCCGGAGGCCTGCTGCTGCCTAGCGCCTAGCATAGTGGTGCTTAAGCCTGCTGCCTAGAGCCTAGGAACATAATGGCTGATGGGAAAAATCAGATGTCCCATACATGTTGCAAATATATACTCCCATGCATTATGTAGGTGCTGGTCCCTAGGAACTCATGGACCCGCATCCATTAAGGCCTTGTTTAGTTCCTAAGACAAACTAAGTACCACAATAATTAACGCACGGGTATAAACTAATTAAGCTCGAAAGATTCATCTCGCAAATTACAGACAAACTATATAATTGATTTTTTATTTTATTTATATTCAATGTTTCATACATATGTCGCAAGATTCGATATGACGGAAAATCTTAAAATTAGATTTGAGAGTGAACTAAACAAGGCCCTAGATCTATTTTTTTATTTTGACACTATAGCACTTTTTGTATTTAATAATTATTGTTTAACCATGGACTAACTAGGCTCAAAAGATTCGTCTCGCAAATTATAGATAACTATACAATTAGTTATTTTTTATCTATATTTAACGCTCCATGTCTTGAAAAAAAATTAGATTTTAGGATGAACTAAACAAGGCCTAAGGCCTGGTCTAGATTCAAAGTTTTTGAATTTTAACACTGTAGCCCTTTGTTCAAAAAGTTTTAGATTAAATAGGCTCAAAAAATTTATTTTTTCAAATTACAGACAAAGTATATAATTAGTTATTCATTTATCTATATAAATATTGTCTAATCATGGACTAATTAGGCTCAAAAGATACATTTTGCAAATTACGGACGAAGTGTGCAAAGTTATTATTCTAATCTATATTTAATGCTCTACATGTGCAACTGGTTCTTAAAGACTTACTCCATCCATACTCATAAAACAAGTTATTTTGGACAAGATTTAGGTCAAACACTGGGAATATAAATTATGAATAACTTTTAAGTCATTGAGTTTGAAAACATAAAAACCATATGAATAAATTTGTCTTGATTTTTTTTTATAAAAATATATCTATACCACATTTTGCTAAATATTTTTTTATAAAAATAACAAGTTAAAGTTAGACTTTGGAGACCGTGCCATTGTCCAAAACGACTTATTTTATGAGTATGGAGGGAGTATGTAATATTATATTAATATTTAATTATCATGATTGCAATATATGTTCTTACATTATAGATAATCAAAATTGATGTTTTAGTTTTGTATTCAAAGTTATATTTAACTATCTATCTTTTTTGAATTCCCTCATACATATGTTATTGTGGTATTATATATTTCCGTTGCAACGCACGGGTATTTACCTAGTGTCAAAAAGGTCTCAAATGACTTATATGGATTGAGTAGATACATGTTGCACTGATGTGCTATGTTTTGATGTAAGCTGCAGTCGGCCGGTTGCTGTGGTGCCGGAGAAGCCACGAAGGCAATGCATTTAGGCCCCATAGTTAAAGTTTAATAGGTACTATAATATTTTTGTCTTATTTAGCAATTTGTGTCTAATTGTAAACTAATTAGACTTAAAAATTCCTCTCATAAATTACTTTCTAGATATATTTTAAATTTCATAAATAGTCTGTATTTAGTACTTCATGCATGTGTCCAAACATTCGATGTGACGAGAGTTAAACTTTAACAGGGTGAACCAAACAAAGCCTTAGTTCCCATTTTTTTTCTTTTGGTCTCATTACATTGAATCTTTAGTTGTATATATGGAGCATTAAATATAGATAAAAATGACTATTTATAAAGTTTACATGTAATTTGCGAGACAAATCTTTTAAGTCTAATTAATTTATAATTGAATAATTATTAAATAAACAAAAAAAATATTATAATAGCTAATCTAAAAATTTTCACGCCCTAAACAAGACCTTAGAGGGTGCTGCCTTGCGGCGGTTCTCTATGCCAAACTCTTCCACGGGCTGAAGCCGGAAACTGACGCCACGCGGAATGGACCGGCGCCGGCGGATCTTCTCACACAAAACGGAAGTACGGAACGGCACCAAACAACCGACATCATAAGATGCAGATGAGATCGACTTGTGCTGGAGTGTCCGTGCAGGAGAACTCATATTCTCCGCTTGATCTGCTCCGAGATGGACGCCCGGCGGCGCAGGAAAGGGATCAGGATCTAGAGGATACTGATAGGCGAACTGGGTTTGGGATGGCCACGATCTGGGCCGGAAGGGCCCAAGCAGAACCAAATGAATAAACCAAAGAAAATATTTAATTATTTATTTGGTGGTTAGATATATACAATTCTTAGAAAGAGAAGTATTGAAGCAGTACTTGTAAGTTTGACCTAATATATACATTCAAATACTAATACATATTTATGAGGTGTAATAAGTATTGGTGCAATATACTTTAACAATAAATTTATTTTAAAATATAGATATTGATAGTATTTTTTACTCCATCCGTCCAAGTTTTAAAGGGTTATAAGGATTTTTTTAGCAAGACCAAAAAATCTTAAGTACTCTTTATCTCATTTACTCTAGCCGAAAAAAAAATTCTGCATGCACCTTCATATATTTGGTTGTAATTTTTTTTATATATAAATCTATTCAAACCTAAAAGAAGTTTTCTTTAGGACAACTCAAATCCTTGTACTCCCTCTGTTTTTTAAGTGTCACATTTGGTTTGTCGTAAGTCAAACATTCCAATCTTTGATCAACCATTTTTAAAAATCCTTATAGTTTGACAATATATGTATTATATATTATGATAGTATTTCTCAGAGTAAATCTAAAATATAAATCTTATAATGTGAAACTATATTTTTTAAAAAAATTAATGACCAAAGATATACACGTTTATCTTAGGACAAACCAAATATGATATTTAAAAAAACAGAGCGAGTATTACAAGAAAGAGTCATGGAGTTGCTTGGGCGACGGTTATGTAGTTTATACTAAAATTGCAATTTTAATTTGTTGCAATTTATAGACATAATCTGCAAATTTTGGTACCGAGAATAAAAAACTCGTTAGGTTAAACCATAAACCCAGCAAAATTTGATCCGTGGGGCACAAATACAATCAACAATTTACAATTATTTCTATAATCATACAAGGACAAAATTTTGAAATGTTATGATACAAAGACAAATCACAAATCACAAAAATAATATTTTACTATTAGTAGTTGATTGTACAAGAGTATTGGCTAAAATTATCTCAAAATTCAGATACCTGAGATATAGAAGTGGAAGAGTATCTACTGTATCTAATATTGAAATTCTTTAATCCCAACATCTTGTCGCCCCGGCGTGAGCCTCAACTTTGGCACCAGCCCGTATGCCCTCGTTTGAATTAAGAGCCATCTCTGTTGGATCTTGTTCGAATAGTTTAAGATGAATAGAAATAAAAAAAATTAACTATTTTTTATCTCAATCCACTTCAATATACATCGATTGATGTGAAGCACACTTGGACGTGTTGCGCACTGTTACAGGCCTATCCAGCCTACTGTGCTCACACCATGGGCACTTGCTACAGGGGACACTAGAATTGACTCGTGACTAATAGACGGATTGATCCACCGATCTATCTAAGCATGATCGTATTATCACCACTATGGCTGATCCTCGTAACACTGAATTAGATTAGTAACTGATTGCCTTAACACCTCTACGTTATAGAGAGTTGAGTTTTCTCAATTGTGTCAGCAACTTGGCGCTACAATTCCACATCAGAATAACTAGGATATTATTTGACGGTTTAAACAGACATGTAGATCACCATAGCAGAATAGCCACAATATTGATAACATCCAAATCCAAACACTAAACGACATAGTGAAACCATCTTACTAGACGTCTAATGAAGCTGGTCACGGGAAGTATTCCTCGGGAACATGGAACTTGAGACCGATGGCCTATGACAGGAAAAACCAGATGTGAGCTGATGAAAGGCTTCAGGCTTTCCCAAACATGAGAAAGGGAAAGCATAACTACGAATAAGACTGACTGAAACTATGCGAAAGTAGCATAGCATCCACGTAATGTTAACTTCCAATAGATAGAAAAGGTTTAAACCCTGCTCTGCAAGTTACAAACGGTAGTCGTATTAACTACCTTGCCTGCTTTATATAATCCTTGTGAACCAGGTTGTTATATTTTCTCTGAATTATAAGTAAAGTGCAAGTGGCCTTCCAATTTGTTTGAATCCAATGGAGGAAAATGCTTGCTGATTGCTACAGGTAAACATGATTTTTCATACCTTAGCAAATTTTATATCTGCATCACTATGATCCTTCTCTCTCCCAGCAGCATCACCGACATAGAAAGATCTGTAATAATGGGCACATGTCAGAAGAGGAGCTTCTGTATAACTTTGCATCAAATAGAAAAATAAGGGGGTTGTTTTACTGTGTTCCCAAGTGTGACCAAAAGCTTAATCCACAAGACCAAGGTTGGGATTGCTAGTCACCTATTATTCAATTAAATACAAAATAACGTCTGTCCTATTTAGGATTGATCAATCCTAACCTATAAATGAGTGGATGGTAAATTGGTCTGGGCTCCTTTTTCCGTCTGGGTTTAGCCCATCTCTAATACCGTAATACATGTTCCCGTGTGGCAACCAGCTAACCACCTAGGAGAGGTGGTCAACACTGGGTATCTTACAACTACAACATAACAACATTGTCCACATATAAATCATATATTATAAACATATTGTGCTACTTACATGCATGTTAGCAAGTAAACGTGTATTGTGACGTCGACTAGAGAACTACAGGGTCATAGCAGCAAAGCAGCAGTCCTCAACTCCTCATCAAAAGCATTGCAAATCTATGATTGCAGTTATTTTCGCAGCATCTGAAAGACCCCCACAGGTTCCTACCCTATCATCTAACACTGTTTTATTTTAAATTTATAGGGCAAAGATCCAAAGAAAATACTAAGGTTTGACACAAGTGTCATCTCGAACCATCCCTTGTGATTGGGATTAGGTAGACCTCCAAGACAAGGCCCATCAATGCCTGCTACTTCCAAGAATATGTGCTGCACTCTGCAGACACATTCAAACCATGCCAAAATAACATACATAATAAATTTAAGAAACGGAATGTGTATATTTTTTTATGTGCACACCATTGCAATCAACTAACATGTCAGCCCTTATCCTGCATGGAAACTACTTTTAAGGTTGTGAGACAGGTGAGTGGTTCCAGGTTTCCAGCCGATTGAAACTACTAACATGTGTAGTTTCATTCAAAGAGAGGTGCAGTTTTTTTCAAACTGTTAGCCCAAGAGTGATTTTATGACTCTGCCAAAGCCCAAAGGGCGTGGTTCTTAAAATCTGAAGAAAAAAAAACTGAGAATAGGTGATTACTGATCCATGTCAATTTCGATTCCAGAATTGAAATGCTGAGCCATCAACCACCACATTCCAGGATTTGGTTTGCGGTATGGATCATCTGGAATATCTTTTCCTTTCCCTAAACCACAAGCAATGAAAACCTGCAGGTGCAAATCAAATTAATCAATTATAGTAGAACTACCTTTTGTTCTTGAACACGCAGAGCCTTGTTCATTTGATCCCCAAACCAAAGGGGTTGGGAGGGAATGGAGGGGACCCCCTTGGTTTAGGGATCAACTTCAAGGCCTAAAAGGGCATGACCCAACCTGAAAAAGGCAAACTTAAGTTCTATTTGAGCAAACTCTGGCTATGGGGACCGTGAGGCCTGGAGCAGAGTCTTCGTTTTGGTGGTGGAGGTAGGGACCAACAAAATAAAAAGAGCATAACAGGAACCCCAGATGATAATGAACATCAGTGCTTTTTGGTCCAAATAAGGTAAACCAGATACCTCAGCGACTCAAGTATCAGCGCTATGCCCACTCCTCTTGTAGTGACATTCTAATAAAATGTACTTGACCTATGTTTTTCCACAAACTGGAATGGGGTATCCACTGGTAAAGAATGAATACTCGGAACTTAATCTTGAAATATCATAGAAATTTTACATCTCCGGAGCACAAGTTTCATGATTCTGAGTATAGTATCACAGAGAGAGAAAAAACAGATATTCCAGGTTCTATGTTTGTGCATCTTAAAAAATAGCAGACTAAAGTTACATTTGGCATTAAGGTGAGCTGCAATAATCTTGTTTGCCGGAACTGCTTTTCATAATCTTAGTTGACTAAGTTATTTTGGTTAATTTAGATTGATACAATGGGATTTCACCAAGTGTGAGTTTAAAACCTAATTTGGTTTCCTAAACATAGGGGAAAAAATTTACAACTGCTTTTCTATGGCACCTTTTCAAAAATAGTTAGTACTGCACAGCACAGCAGCCACAAACTAAATGTAAATAAGATCAAGTGGTTTAAGATATAGGGCAATGCCCGTTTCAGTTATCAGGAACCAAAATAACAGATATATTTCTTTATTCCTTTTTTATTTGAATGGCTGCTAGATTTGAGATAAAGAAAACAAATTTACAGCATACCTGAATAGGGGCCTTAACACATTCAATAAAGTTATCAAGGCGACCAACTTTGGAGTCAACAGCTTGCTGCCGCTTGTTCTTATGGCGCTCAATGTTTGACTCATTGGTGAATATGACCTAAAAACAACATACAGTATAAAGCCATTGAAATGAAAGCAATGCATAATTAGCTATATTAATTAAGATATATATGTCAGAACATAAAAACACAAGGATTTAAAAGAACTGGTGAAAAGAAACCTACTAACCAGCTTGTAACCATCATTGTACAGTCTTTGCAATTTTTCTGGAATTGATTTATGCTGTAAAGACCACTGGTCTGCACCAATCCTGCACAAGCAGTAGGTTGAAAAATATCAACCAAGTTCTTATTGTAGCAACAGCGGTCAGAAAGTATTCCGAATCAGAAACTTCACATGTAAGAAATCATCAACTAGAGAGAACGTCACAACAAGAAGCCATAAGAGGGCTTGTAATCATTATGATAAAGGTCATCGAAAATCCAAGCATAATACATTTCATGGCTAAACTCTAGGTTGGTCTTGTGTCAATATTTTCCATAGAGATGCTTATAGACAGTTAACGCCTTTGCTTGTAAAGACATTTGGCTTATTAGTTAAGGACACTAAAGGAAAATGTTGACAAATGAAGGGGCCTTGAAATGAGAAATTGACAACACACCGATATCACAGAGGTATGCCCAGTTGTAACGCCACCAACCAGGGTTCAAACCCAGTCTCACAAAAAAGGGCCTCGTCGTGCAATGCCATGTTCATGGGCGGTCCAGCCTTCAGTTCCTTTTCTCAGCCCTGTGTTGAGATCCTCTTCTTAAAGCAATGCCTCATCGGAGGTCTTTCCCCTAGGGGTCTAGTTTTTAAGAGAAGTTGAAATCTAAGAGACCAATGCTCTTCAAAATTACTATGTGGATGTCTACAGGTATCCCTAGGAATACTCAGAAGTGAAAATCATATACCATGAATGCTTTGCATTGAATTCAGGATTGCCCAGTTTTCCAATTTTTTGGCGTTCCCATTTTTTACAAATGTATAATGCTATATGTTTAATTAGTACTAATTCATTAATAGATGGCAGTGTCTGACAATCCCTCTTTATCCAACTGCAAGAACTTCAGACTAACTAATTACACAACTCAGATAATTCAAAGCCTTAGGCTGAAGAAAGAATGAGTGGTCAGACAAAGAAAGGACTTAATTCCATCGTTATTCTGGGAGCCTGGACGGTTTTAAAGTACTGCAATCGTTGTGTCTTTGATGGTGCCTGTCCTAATCCAGTTGGGGCCTTAGAGGCTGCTACAGATTGGGGTGTGGCTGGGGCCAACGGCATTCCCTTTCTCCGTGCCCTTGCACCAAATGATGAATAGGGCCACTACCTTTCCACAGGTTGAGGTCGTTTATTCTCGTTTATTGTTCTTACCCCTCTTCTTTTCTTCTTAATGTTATGATCTTATTCGAGAAATAAATCAATAATTTAAAGCCTTTATTTACTAAATCAATTCAAATGTGCCTCCACAATAACGGCCGAATAGGGAAATATTCGCAGTGGAAGCATATAGAATACCATTTAGAGTGAAACCAACTTGTATATCTTATGAAACACAATACCTCCTCACACTGGTCTTGGCAAGGCATCCATCAAAATCAAATGCAGCAATCTTAGATGAAGCATGAAGGCCATCTTCCTGAACGACAATTGGAAGAAAGTTTTTTTAATAAAAATTAGGACCTTACCACCAGAAACAGTATGACATAGTATCAACACACCTGCTCACGGAAGATAACTGTATCAAAAACCTTCCAATGAGCAGGAAGGGTAGCATCCTACATCAACAGACAGAAAGAAGGTGAATATGTAGCAATTCAATAACATGCTTGCACAAAAAAAAGGCATGGCAAGATAAAGGGAGCAATGGAGCAAAATTCTTAGCAGCAGCAGCAGCAGCAGCCGCCAAGGACAGGAATAATTAAGAATGACAAGGCTACCTTGTATTCTTTCTTGATATCAGAAAGTGAAAAGGATATCGATGGACCGACCGTCCTGTTCCCTGCAGGTAACTTCTAGGAGAAAAAAAAAGAAGAATCAGATGTTGAGCTTTGCAGCGTTTTTTTTTAAAGAAAATATGCCAGTCAAGCAGGAAAGTATTTACAGCCTGGCTGAGTGCCAGACTTGAAGGAACTACTCTAATGACTGACAACATACAGGAAAACCACAGAACTAAGAGTTTTCAAAATTGAATAAATAACAAATGCTGTGATAGACAAGCAAAGGGATTCGAAAACAGAGTTGGCGAGTTGCCAGCAAATTTTTGTGTGTTTGTCTCCATATTATCATCAATGGTAGATAGAGTCCAAAACCGAAAGCATCATAACTCATAAGATCAGATATTCAGATCACGCATCACCTTTGCTTCTTCCAGGTTATTTTCAGCACCTTCTCCAGACTCCCCCATGCAGTGAACCTAGATGAAATCAAGTAATGAGGAGAGACAGACATGTTACTTATACAACATTATTAATTCACTGACTTTTTACTACTCCCTCCATCCCAAATTGTAAGTCATTCCAAGAATCTTGGAGAGTCAAATTTTTCTAAGTTTGACCAAATTTATATTATAAAATAATTATTATTATGGTACTAACTAAGTATCATAAGATTCTTTCTTAATTATATTTTCATAGTATATTCACTTTACGTTACAAATCTTAGTATTTTTCTCTATAATTTTGGTCAAACGTGAAAATGCTTTGACTCTCTAAGATTCTTGGAATGACTTACAATTTGGGATGGAGGGAGTACTTGTTCTCCTGTAGCACATATTGCTGCAGATTGATTCGATTGTAAGCATGATCTTTCAACATGTATATTGTTAAATCTTTCGTGCATGCCTTCTTAATATCAAATGCTTAGCAGCAGTTCTAGTACAAGTGATCACCTTTACTCCTTCCAGATCCTTGTCAGCACCTCCTTTTGAGTCCTTCATGTTGTGAGCCTAAAAGAAAGTAAGCAATGCAGGAAAGATACATCAAAAGGTGTTTTAGGGGGCTAGAGTCAACTCCAAAATGCTCATATTGAAGTCTAACCATTTCTTTCTTAAGATTTGACTCATTCGATTCATCAGCCACATTCCCACCACTCTTGTGATTCTGCAAATGAATGTGGTGAATCTAACTAAGAGATCAAACATAAAATACCACAATTCACAGAAAATATTATGAAATAGACGGGATGAACTGGAATCAACTGTAAAGTAAACGCATTGTTTTACAATTCTGTTGAGGAAAGAATCCTTCATCTTCCTTTTGTGGACTAAAACACAGACCGCACTTTTCCATATTTACAAAAACTAAAAACTAGTGAGCATACGCATACCCTGCAGTATATACTTCATAGTTAGAATGACACGTGATTTACGGCACATTTGGTAGTTTTACCCATCCAGCTAACCTCACCTCACCCAGTAAGGCTAGGCTTGCCAGCATGCGTGAGGGAGCAGTTTTGGCTCACTTTAGTTGGCACGAAAAAACCTTGAAAGCTCAGAAAACAAGGGAACCAGCCAAGCTACCAAACGTTATGTTTCTTGCAAAGCCAGGCAAAGCAAGAGGTGGCAATGCCAGCAAATGTGCCCTTAAGCTAGCTGTATGAGTGACAGATTGTTACCTCCTCCAACTTGCGCAACTTGTCACGGTCATGATCCTGCATGCAACCCAAATCTACAAATTAGTTTCCCTAAAGAGAGAAAATCGCAAAAACTTGCAAAATAAAAGGCTCAGACCTCGATTGAATCAAAGCCCTTCAGATTCTCCATTGGAAATAATGGGTATGATGATGTAGGGAAGCACGCAACATGGTACCACTTGTTATTTTCATAGCCACGGGGATCAGGAAAAGAGGCACCAAGGCGGAGGGCCCCTTTGGCAATATTCTCGTTGCAGCCCTTGCAGGTAGAGCGGCCAGACTTCGCATACTCAACAGAGATGGTTACCTTGTCTGGCACCCCCTCCGCAGAAATCCTTGCTTTCTTTGGACTTGGTTCCTCCAAAGGGCTGCCTGCAGTCTTGTCTCTTTTATGATTCTGATGAAAATGAGTTGCTCTCATCATCATGGAAGCCGGTCAAGATTGCCCCAAAATATTTGAATCACTCATGTTATTTTGCTAAATATGGGATCAGGAAAAAAATACTAATCCTCCAAGTGCTACAGTTCAAACAAGAAAATCACTGTGGTCCATTCTATTTGATTTATTCACTTCACACATACTTATCCAACTATACACACATCATTCTACAAGCAGGAGTGCCATAAAGTGGGCAAATGTTGGGAATGACTTGTACATAAAACTCCAATATAAGACAATTCATATGTTTTGGAAAGATTAAACAGACAACTAAGTGTCAGGCTGGCAGAATTATTTTATCACTCCAGCAATTTTGACTATATTGTTAAATCTTTTGTGTGGGTCTTCTCTATTGATACTATCAAAATGCTTAGCAGCAGTTCTAGTACATGTGATCACCTTTATTCCTTCTGGATCCTTTTCAGCACCTTCTTTTGAGTCCTCCATGCTCTGAGCCTAAAAGAAATGGAGCAATGCAGAAATAATACATCAAAAGGTGCTTCAGGGGCTAGAGTCAACTCCAAAAATGCTCATATTGAAGTCTAACCATTTCTTTCTTCAGATTTGACTCATTCAATACATCAGCCACATTTCCATCGCTCTTGCGATTCTGAAAACGAATATGGTGAATCTAACTAAGCAATCAACACACAAAATACCACAGTTCACAAAAATATTAAGAAACCAGAGGGGACAAACTAGACTGAACTGTAAAGTAAATGCATCATTTTACAACTCAAGGTTTTTGGTTGAGGAAAGAATACTTAATCTTCCTTTTGTGTACTAAAACAAAGGCCACAATTTTCCATATTTACAAAATCTAAAAACTAGTGAGCACATCGCACTACATACTTCATAGTAAGAGTGACATGTGATTTAATGCTAGCTGTATAAGTGACAGATTGTTACCTCCTCCAACTTGCGCAACTTGTCACGGTCATGATCCTGCATGCAACTCAAATCTACAAATTAGTCTCGATAAGGAAAACAAATCACAAAAGCTTTGCAAAATAAAAGGCACATACCTTGATTGAATCAAACCCCTTCAGATTCTCCATTGGAAATAATGGGTATGACGATGTAGGGAAGCACGCAACATGGTACCACTTGTTATTTTCATAGCCACGGGGATCAGGAAAAGAGGCACCAAGGCGGAGGGCACCTTTGGCAATATTTTCGTTGCAGCCCTTGCAGGTAGAGCGGCCAGACTTCGCATACTCAACAGAGATGGTTACCTTATCTGGCACCCCCTCCGCAGGGGAAGACATCTGAATCCTTGCTTTCTTTGGACTTGGTTCCTCTAAAGGACTGACTGCAGTATTGTCTCTTTTATGATTCTGAAAATGAGTTGTTCTCATTATCATGGGTCGGTGAAGATTTGCCCCAAAAAAAACTGAAATACTTATGTTGTTTTGCTAAATACGGGATCAGGACAGAAAAACATTAATCATCCATGTGCTTCTATTCAAACAAGAGAATCCATGTGGTCCATTCTATTTGATTTATGCACACGCTTATCTGACTATAAGCACATCATTCTGCAAGCAGGGGTGCCATAGAGTGGGAAAATGTTAAGAATGAATTGTACATATGGTGTTTATTTACTCGGCGTTATTAACCACAAATTGTGTCAAACTATTCTACATTACCCACATCAACCAGTAAAGGGTGCATTACCTTCTCTAGCTTTCGCAATTCCTCACGATCATGGTCCTGCAATCCCAAAGCCCCACGTATTAATCCCCAGAACAACACAGAATGAGATGACGAACGGCACGAAACTAACCACCCATTGAACGAACCTTGATGGAGTCGAACCCCTTGATACTCTCGATGGGGCCGAGCGGGTGCGACAAGGAGGGTAAGCAGGAGACGTGGTACCACTTGGTGGCGTCGAAGCCACGGGGGTCGCGCGCAGAGGCGCCGAGGCGGAGCGCCCCTGAGGCGATGGCCCCGCTGCACCCCTTGCAGGTTGAGCGCCCGGACTTGGCATACTCGACGGATATGGTAGCCGCCGCCAGCGGCGGCGTGGTCGACATGGCGAGACGGGTGACGCGAGCAGCGGAGACGGGGTGGAGAAGGCGGACGCGGATGGGGTTTCGCGCAATGCGGAGGCAGGAGAAGGGGACAGCGAGCATATACGAGGCGGGGAGCACGGGGTTTATGGTGGTGGCGGGTGAAGGGTGGGGGCGATGGCTAGGGTTTTGTGCGGTGGATGCGGGCGGCCGGCCGGCGCGGGAATCGATACCGTGGTGCGGTGGAGTGGTGGTGGCCGGTGGGAGCGGAGCGATCGATTCCGTCAATCCGGCGGGAAGAAAGAGGGGTTGGGCAGCGAGTCGTGTCTCTGCTCTCGTTCTGGGAGTCTGCGGCGGCTGTGCAGCGGGCGCGAATCTGGCAGCCGCGGGCCACGGCCCACGGGCGCAGGGCTTGCATCGGGCGGCCGCGGTGTGCCTGCGCGGCTGCTCCTCACCATTACGCGAGCGGTCGCACACCTCACAGCCACAGGCACGCCGCAGTGCCGCACGGGCGCACGGCAGTCGGCACGGCTGGCCAGGCAAGAGGCAAGCCTTTTTTTTTTTTTTTGACAAAACGAGGCACACCTCATTTGGGATCCATTTTAGCCTTGTTTAGATGCGAAATTTTTTTTGGATTTCGTTACCGTAGCACTTTCGTTTGTTTGTGGCAAATATTGTCTAATCATAGATAAACTAGGATTAAAAGATTCGTCTTGTGATTTACAGACAAACTGTGAAATCAGTTTTTTATTTTCGTCTATATTTAATGTTTCATACATGTGCCGCAAGATTTGATGTGACGGAAAATCTTGAAAAATTTTTGGTTTTTGAGGTGAACTAAACAACGCCTAAATATTATTCAGTGCCTCATTATCACTTGTATTGTTCACGTGTGTACATCAGTTGTGAACTTGTGCATGTTCTGTTCTTCTCTGTGTGGCTGCCCTGCTGCCTGGTAAGAACAAGAATTGTGAACTTGTAGCTCTTATGCACTTATAGGCTTGTAGCTCTTGTTTGTTTGGCTGTGAACTTTTTGAAGACTTGAAGTATGAAACTATGTTATGTACACTTATATGAATACGTGGTTTCCATGTTTACATTAATTTTTGGATATGTAGCTTTTTGTGGTCATATTATTGTGATATTTATGTATTTATTTATTTTATCTGTAAGTCTACTATATATTATCAATGTCTTGTAAACAACAAATCACAGAAAGCACAGTAAGAATAAAAAAAAATTATCCAAACTTGTTTGCTAATCATATTAGGACATGTTTAATGAAAATTTAGGTTTTACTTAATGCGTACTTACATTTCGTTATATTTTACATTTCACTGGATGTATATTTAACTAGTAGTAACAATCAGCCAGGACTACTAGCGTAGTGTTCTACAAGTACAGTTCCTTTGTTATATTGTCTGATTCGATACAGCAGTAGCCTGAAATGGTTTTGCAGTAGTAGCTGGAGGAGCGGCAACAACGACCATACTTGGCAAAGTTGTAACAGGCCTTCTTGCTCCCAGACTATGGGTTTGAAAAAGGCTCATTTAGCTCATAACAGATACATCTCTGAAGTCTGAACATGCACTTTAGCTAACTGGTTCACGATTGACCTGTGGCATGGCCACGCCGTTCCTGCCCGGTCCCTTGCAATTTGCAGTTGCATCCTGCATTCCTGCCAACAGTCCAACAGTGGGCAGCTCCTTGCCGAAGCCACTCCATGAGTGGAAGCCCCAGCTCCCACGCTGAAAGATAGGGAGCGAAACCCATTAGCTCCAAGACCTTCGCTTTCCGGCCAGTCGCTCGCCTGATCGCCTCTCGGGCCTAAAACAGTGTCCATTTGAGTTGAGGTGCCTGGTGCATTGGTCAACACGCAGCAGTAGCACACAGACATGCCCTGCTCTAGAAGGTAGCACGTCAACGTCGCTCAAAGGCACCGCTTTACATTGCTTCTTCAGTTCTTCTAACCGCCCACAGCGCCCAACCCGTCAGCCTAACATCGACGTATCTGGATTCTCAGCGATCGATAAACAAATCGCTGATCGCATCTCGAATGCATAACGCCAACTATTCGGCCGGTGGCCTGTTGCAGAGTTGCAGTTGCAGTTGCAGGTAGCGACGCCGCGACGCTCTCTTCTTCTGTCGCCGGTCCGAAGAAGGGGACCCGGAGAAATTCTCAGGGGCTATGTGATAGCGTCACACGAGGGCGACCTGGGCGAGCCATTTCAGCGAGGTTGCTTCCATGCAATGCTAACACTAACACGTCGCCTCTCGTTTGTTTGATTGTTCTCTCTGTTTGTTGCCATCTTTTTTTTTTTAACATCCCCCCCGGCTCCTCCTCTCATATCAGAGTCAGAGCTTGCACCACAGCACCACCAATGGATCACACCACCCCATGCGCTCTTCTCCCCGAAGTCGGCAGCTTCTCGTACAGCTGGCCGACCAGCAAACCAGAGCCCCAGCCCGAGGAGCGCATCGTCCAAGGCGACATCACAGCCTCCTCCATCACAGCCGACCCCGCGTCGTCGTCGTCGCCGTCGCAGTGCAGTTTTGACTTCCGGCTATCGGTGTCCGAGCAGACCGAGGCGATGGCCGTCGCCGACCAGATGTTCCTCGACGGCCTGCTCCTTCCCCTGCATCTCGCGAGCCAGCATGCTGGCCATGCCGGCAACAATAAGCAGCAGCCGGTGCTCCCTCGGTCGCTCTCGCTGGACTCGTCACAGAGGATGGTAGCCTCTGCGGCCACCAGCAAGCAGCACCCGCCGACCACCCGGCCGGGGTCCGTGTCGCAGAACTCTTCGCCTTTCAATCTCCGCGGTGGCCATGGCAGTACGGTGACCACCGCGGGCGCGAGTGGCGCCATGATCAGGATGACCGAAACCAAACTCAGGCTGCCGTCTTTCGGGAGATGGAGGAAGCAGCACAGGTGGATTTCGTTTAGGTTCTTGGTGCCCTTGTATCGGAAGATGGTGAGATGCGTCTGGAGGGGGAAGGCAACGGAGGAGGAGGCGAAGGATGCTCCGCGGCGTGCCGGCAGCGCCAAGGCTAAGCTGAGTGATTTAGGCCAAGAAAGTGCTATCAGGGACGCTATTCTCCATTGCAAGAGATCATCCCTGTAGGGCCACTCATAATAACCATCGAAAGCTCGAACCATTTGCAAGGGTTATTAAACTCTAGTCATCTTCTCTTCAGTTTGCTTGCTATACAGATACAGCTATACATGCAACTGATGCAAGCGTGAAGCGTTACCAAGGATCTGCTGCGTCCGGCTTATCATCCGTTGTCCAATTTGGAACAAACTCTTCGTGGAAGAAAATTCGGTGGACGCCTCTGGAAATTACTGTGACAAAACAAACAACTACAGTCATCTCGACGTCTTGCACGATGTCCGGCTGCATTGTGCCAGATGTGAAAGGAAGGGCTTGAGCATAATGTAGAAGTTACATTTCCCTTTCTTGGTTAACATTTCTCATTCCTTTGTGGCTTGCGGATTGATGGAGGGATGATGTTCGACAGAATGTGTATGGAGTCTCGTGCTCTCGTCTTCTGGATCACTTGATAATGAATGGCTGGACAAAGTGGCTTAGTTCTTAGACTCCTACTTTGAGTGGATTAACTACACATGCTGTACTACAAGGTGTGAGGAGATAAAGGTCAAGAGTTCACGAGAAGCCACATGATGAAAATGGCGAGGATCTAAGGAGGGAGAGAAATAACGAAAAGAATGGTTGCTTGGGTTTGTGAAAAAAAAATACTGCATTCGTGAAGATAGGTTTTTGTTGTGTTCTTTATCGTAGAAACTACTATTATGGGTGGCATTTCGCTGAAATTTATCTTATGCTGAAATATTGTGAAATAAAATACTATTCTTTTGCTGAAAATACTGCTGAAACAGCGCAGCAAAACAGAGTATTGGCAATGGTAGCAGGAAAAATACTGCGGTTTTTTTTTTTTTGACAAGTCAAAATACTGCGGTTGTTGCAGCTAAAGCTTAACATAGGCTGTTTTCCATGGGACATACGAAACCTATTCGTCGATTGTTATTTCATAGCATAAAACATTTGTTGTCCTGTGAGGATCAGTCTGGCCATTATCATTGAAATCCTACGAGTTCTCTTCTTTTCACAAAGGTGCGTTACAAAGTGATCCGAGATGAACAAAGAATTATTTTTCACTAATTCTAATTAAAAGCTCAATATATAGTTCTCTGTTTCTGTAACTTTTACACTACGGTATTCATTCCACTTCAGATGCACATCTCTAAGTTGATACTTGATAGTGAAATAAAATATAGCCTACATGTCAATGTACATCATGCATGGTTGTCTTCAAATTTCCCTTTGGTATTCCAGGTGTCCATAGCAAATGAAGACGTATAAGACATCCCACTTTAAAAAATGTTAAATCTACATGACATGCATGTCTGTATGTTTCAAAACAAGATGACAATGGCGTTTTATATTAGGAGAGTAATGCCGAGATAAGTTCCTGAACTCCAATGTAGTGTAGAAAAGATAATGTCTCAACGCCTGGTTCTCTCCATTAAGGGGCACGGCAACAACATAGCTAGCACCAAACACAAATGGTCCAATCCAAGTGAAGATCACTGGACAGATTAAGTCGCTCAGGCACCAGTTCTCTAGTTTACCTACTAAGCAAACCAAGGGGTTGAAAAGGGCATTGCACTTCACCTTTGTAACCATTGATAGTCACAAAATAACAGACCCGATCACTTGAACCCAAATGGCTCAAAACCAAGCATATGTCATCCAACTAGAAGCACTGCTATTAGATTGTATAACCTTGACAGATTCAGATTGTATCCTTTCTTAGAGGTGCGAACGTCAAAAGACATCCAGACATCAGAATTTAGTTCGGTGAAATATAGGCAGCATTGAAGCATTGTACGACATGGTACAATCTATATGTGAAGGATATAGTGTCAAGAAAGTAGTTGTACTTTTAGATCCAGCATCTGTTAGGACCCCAATATAACTCTCACGTGAACAATTTACATTGCATAGTTGAGTACATTTGTGGCCATGGTATGAAATGCCGTGAAATATCAAGAAACATTCAGGCATTGTACGACATGGCACAGTCCATATGTGAAGGTTATAGTGTAGTGTTAGAGAGCTCTCATACTTTCAGATCAAGCCTCTGCTGGGACCTTCACTAACTTTCACGCAATGATGCATATGGGATGCACACATACCTCAAGACAATAGACCACATTATCATATCAGAACAAATAAAATACTACCATTTCATATGAACAGAAATGTGCACACTTCACTAGCCTAGCACTTGCAAAAGGTGCCAAGTCAATAATAAAGGTGTTGGACAAAGTTCACATGACATTGATAGAGCACATAATATATTTCAAGATTCCAGGCAACTATGCTGAAAGTTGAAAACAAAAACAAGATCAACAATTTTCAGCCGACATGACTTTAAAGATCAGCAAAACACAGATGTCAGCCACACCAGAGTTGCCCATACAGATTATATACTATCGACTAGAAACCAGGACAAAGCACCATCCTTCAGAGAAGGAGATGACCGTAGTGACTTAAACGTAGACGTTGATTTATAGCAAGTACCTTACTACCAATCTAGTACTTCTTATCCTTAAGGGGGCCCTTTGGAATCTTTGATAGGCACTTCTCATCGAAAATGGCATAATACTTCTTCAGTTCAATCATAGCCTTCTCACCAAAAGCATCAACCTTGTCCTCATATTTCTCATACAGAACTGGTATAGTGTAAAGTGCCACAAAGACTGCAATAGAGGGAAAAAAATTATTCAAAACTTGAATGAACACCAGAGAAACGTTAGTAACAGAGGAATCAAAGTCATTACCAATATAGAACAGTGTCAGAAAGTTGCAGCAGCTCCCAAGAACTGAAAGAAGCCAGAGACCTGCGATAACCTGAAGAAAAAAGTGCCGGGCATCAGTACAATACCAAGAATTTCCTTACACTGACCATAAGATGCTGAAAGAGAACCAACATACAATTAGGAATTTCTTCAGATCACGGCCATGTCCAATCTCCCTCAAGGTAGCGAAGCCCCTGTTGATCTCATATCTCAGTTGCAGCGCAACATTAACAGCCACATCCTCAGGGATTTTCACCTCAGGGATGTTTGGTGGCGACCTGAAAATCAGCAACACCGTAAATTAAAGAAGTTACAAAATTTTGCTCGTGCCATGGCAATCAGAGCAGGCTCCGTTCCATGGTTCAGTTCATTTGAACATTAGGAATCCCAAAAACTCACTTGTTGATGAACGTGGAGGCATTAGACCACAGGAAGAGGATGGCTAGCGAGAGGATGAGAGAGTGGCACAGCAAGGTGAGGAGATGGTACTCCATAACCTCGAACAGGAGCCAGATGGCCGTGGCACCAGCAAGTACCCCACCTGAGATCTTCTTGTTCCTCCATAGGACGAGATCGGCAGCTGCAAGTGCATGTGTCAAGAAATAACCGCATCAGTCAACATCCCTAATCAACAAGTGGACAGCTAAACATTCCAGATCCGTTCATAAGTCCAGATCGAACAGAGCACGTTAGTGTTTAAGGGTAACGACAAGCTACCGCAGCTGATCGGATCTAGAGAAAACCAGGAGCGAATCGGGTATACAAATCAAGGGGGCTTACGCTTGCCGCCGCCGAGGACGGAGTGGACGGGCCTCTCGCGGCCGAAGAGGCGGTACATCTTGGCCTTCACGGCCTCCGCCGCCGACGCCGACGAGGACCCCTTCTTCTTCTTCTCGTCGTCCGAGTCAGACGACGACGTGGAGTCCCCGCCGTGGAACTTCTCGGTGATCTTGTCCATCACAGACTCCAGCACGGGCTCCTCCTTGTGGTCGGCCATGCTCGCCTCCCTCTCTCTCTCTTCTCTTCTCGGCCGCGCCGCCGCCGCCGCTCGAAACCACAGTAGCAAAGCTTGTTGGCTGGTTCTTGTTCAACTTTTCGTTGCTGCGCGGTGTGCACACACAAAGACGCCGTGTGTGTAGCAAGGCCCAAGTCGTCTTATAAACGGCGCTTGATGCGATCCTGACCGTCGACCTCCGTTTGAACGGGCAGCTGCCGTCTGATGCGAGGCAGTGCCGTTTGAATACCGTGGCTCGTTTTGTCCGCGCAGTATGCGTCCCCACGGAAAGGGATCCCGCCTACCCCCCTTCGCTTAACGGCGAATCAAGGTGCCAGGAACAGAAGCGGGCCCAGCGGCAGTGACACCACACATGAGGGTATAGAGATGGGTAACCGCGGGATTCGGTACTTAAGGGTGAAGTCTATAAGAGCAAGTATTATAATGGGCTGTAAGTTGGCTAAATGCTGAGGTGGAGGAGAAAAGAGATGAGAGAGAGGAGAAGCAGGCTGCAAGCTTACAGCCAGCTTAGGCACAGGAACCAATAAACTTTGTGAAAAAGATAAGTAGGTCATGTATTAATAGTGAATAGCTAACTATTGTATGGGTGGGCTAGAAAAAGGCTACAAGGGATCTTACAGCCAGCAAATGGGCTGTATTAGGGCACTCACAATGCAAGACTCTATCATAGAGTCTAAGACAATTAATTACATATTATTTATAGTATTTTGCTGATGTCGCAGCATATTTATTGAAGAAAGAGGTAAAAAAATAAGACTCCAAGTCTTATTTAGACTCTGAGTCCACATTGTTTAAAGTAATAAATAATTTTAGACTCTATCATAGAGTCTGCATTGTGAGTGTCCTTATTAAACTTGCTCTAAAGTCGTCTACAGGGAGGCGCCGGCTTCATCGCGGGCACGTCGTCGGGGAACCAAGGCCTTGTTTACTTCCCAAAAATTTTGCAAAAATTTTCACATTCCTCGTCACATCGAATCTTTAGACGCTTATATGGAGTATTAAATATAGACAAAAATAAAAACCAATTGCACAGTTTGGTCGAAATTGACGAGACAAATCTTTTGGGCCTAGTTAGTGCATGATTGGACAATATTTGTCAAATACAAACGAAAATGCTACCGTGACTATTTTGCAAAATTTTTTGGAACTAAACAAGACCCAAGAGCAAGTCTGAGGACGGTGGAGATCACGAGGCAAGCGTCAGCAGCCGTTCGACACGTGGCGCGAAAGGGGCCTTGGACGGCATCCGTCGGCGTGGTGCGGCTGGTGGACTGTAGGTGGGGGCCGGCCTGGGAAAAGAAGATGGTCGGGCAGAAGATTCTGGAAGCAATCACGCGGTTTGAATTCGGCAAGACCGACGAGGCTCCAATACTTGGTGGCCAAGCTCCTTCTAGATGACCCCCTTTTTATTAGACGTTGCAAATGTAAAGAGTAGTATAATCTAAAAAATGATTTAAGAAGTTTTATAGAGATTAGAAGTTTAATAGGATTAGGCTACTCTCAATAAAAAACTTTATAGGCATCAAATAAATTAGCATGGTAATAAATAATGACGGATGATAAAAGTTTAATAGGATTTAAGAAGTTTTATAAAGATGAAACTTGTTTTCATTGTTGTCAATACTTGTGAGTCTTTAAAACAGGGTCATAAAACTCAAACTCTAACTGAAATTAGCCTTACGTATCATCTGCAATATATCATCTAAAGACAAATACTAGCGTCTTCGCATTGCTAGAATAAAATTTCACTTACTACCTTTCTATCTATTATATTTATTGTATGACAAAAGAAAAAGTAGCTTGGGCTCCAACAGATATATTTGATGTTTAGACATGTGTTACAAGTTTAGAAGGCATTGTCCTTTTTCTTGTCTATGAAGAAGTCGAGTTTTAAATTCTAACTATTACTAGGTTAATGCCCATATGTTGTTACGGATTTTAAAATCCACATACTATATGTTTCTTCATTGTTATTTTATTTTTTATGTCTATATTCTTCCTTTTTCATTTTTTCAGTTTTTGTTTTTCGATTTTATTTTATTTTCTGTCCTTTCCTTATTCTTTTCTTGTTTTGATTTTACCTTTTATTTTATTTTTCTTTTGGTTTTATTTTTATTATTCTTTCTTGCTTCTATTTGTTTTTCTTTTTTCTTTTTTAGATTTTCTATGTTTCTTCATTCTTATTTTATATTTTATTTCCTTTTAATCTTATTTTTATCCTTATTTAAATTATTCATTAATTTTATTTGCTCTATGCACTTTTTATAATTTGTTAATTATGTCTGTTTTTATATTTTTTCTTAGTAATTTTATTTTTTATTTTTATTTTCTATATATATGTGATATATATGTAGTATATATTTATTGTTCTAGATTGTGTTATGTCATGTTTACGTAATATATATGATGTTCTATGATGTTTCTTACAGTGTTCACTTAGTATACATGTAATCTATAATAGATGTGATGTTCTATAATATATTTAATGATGTTCTATGATGTATTTAGTGATGTTACTATTCTATAAATATATTTACGATATTTAAAAAGTAACCCTTTGACATTATTTGAAAAATTTCTCCATTTTGTGTTTTTATTTTTTCTTATGCTTTCTACTCTAAATTTTTTTTATTTTTTATCTATGTCATGTATTTATGTATTTTTATGAATATTGTAATATCAGTTTCATAAACCTAAAACCAAAATACTATTCTTCTAAATCGATAATATTTTTTTTACAAAGACAGAACATTGTCTGTTGAACATAGAATATTGTTTCTACTTAATAAAAGAAAATATTTTATCTTTATAAGATAAATATTCATTAATAAAATTTTATCTAAATATATCCATGTGTGATCTTGTTTTGAAGGATTTGTTATAAGAAATTTAATGGTACAATCAGAATTTAATTTATATCTCTAGTTTAGGAGTTATGAGTTTTTTTAATTCGCTAAAATAATTTTGCATGCATAAGTGAGTGGGGCCTAGGTTGATGGGATAGCGTGTCATCGCGCAGTAAAAAAAGACCACCAAAGGGATGAAATTTATGGATGGGTCCTCTCCATAATTTTTAGTTGTAGAGATAAATATTAATTAATAAAATTTATCTAAATATATCCATGTGTGATCTTGTTTTGAAGAATTTGTTATGAGAAATTTAATGGTGCAATCAAAATTTAATTTATATCTTCGGTTTAAAAGTTATGACTTTTTTAAATTCGCTAAAACATTTTTGCATGCATGGGTGAGTGGGGCCTAAGTTGATGGGATAGCCTATCATGGCTAAAAGGGATGGGAGTTGTGGCTTCACCATGGGTATGGTAGATGTGTCCTTTCCATCTCCACTACTATATAATCCACCAGTTGTGAACTTAACTAGATGTACCCTATAATCTAGTGCTACAGTCATAAACTACACTAAGTACACCCAGGTAATTGCACCCAAAACCCAACCAACCTTTAAAATAGAGGGACAAGATTCACTCTAATTTCCTCTTTATCTTACTCACCCACATCCAACGGACGAGATCGTTGGGATCAAACCTCATCACTCATCCTAAACCCGTTCTGCGTCCACCACCTAGGCACGAAGCGCGAGGCTCACCCTCCGTCTCCGTCTCGCACTCTTCCCGACGACGCCTATTAAGGGCAAACTCTTCAACTCCTTCAGCTCCATCGCTAGGGCCACAGAGTGAGCCCGACCGCGAGGAGTCCGTCCGCCCACCCACTGCGCTGTAAGTACACCATCCGCTGCGATTGAGCCCGGCCACCAACTGTGAGGAACGACGCCGTCGGCCACGAGGACGCCCTCCGCCCGCTCGCTACGCCGCGAGGACGCCGTCTGCTGCGAGTGAGCCCGGCCGCCGGCTATGAGGAATGACGCCACCAGCCGCGAGGACGCCGTCCGCTGCGAGTGAGCCCGGCCGCCAATCGCGACGAACGACGCCGCCGGCCGTGAGGATGTTGTTCGCCCGCCCGCTACGTCGTCGGCCGCTACGAGTGAGCCTAGCGACGAGGAACGACGCCGCCGGCCACGAGGACGCCGTCCGCCTGCCCGAGCCATCAACGCCGCCAAGATTATTCAGTTAGGATTTTGCTTCTCTGTTACTCTTCTCAGTTTTACTTAGAATAATAGCAAAACCTATAGAAATTGATTTTGCTTACTATCCTTCCGGTTAAATTATTTGATTTGGTATCTAAATATCTTCTATCAGTGCTTGCAACTTTTTAGCATTCAAAAATTTGGGGTCAGGGTTGCAGGGTCAGTCACATGTTGGACATGGTTGAACTATGCTTCTCTGAGGCAGCTCTGATCTATTACGTGCTTAATGATTTCTGAAGGCCTTATCTGTACATCCCAGTAAAGAAATTGATGATTGATGTGTACCCTATTTTGCCATCTCTACTAATATGCAGGGATGAAATAATCAAGGACTTGCCCTTGCTTTGTTGCTACTGAATTGGCCACGTCTTCATTGAATAAGTTAAGAAGTTATCACATGGCACTTTTACTAATATGCAGTACTTATTTTGTGATGTAGCATGTAGAAAACCTTATATCTTTACTGTTATTACGCAATACATCGTATATGATTTTCCATCAACAGTATGTTCTACTCTGTGTCTATTTGTGGGAGTTAGTAAAGTTAATTAAAATTTACATGCTTTGATTATTCGCTGCAGATTCTAAGAGTGGAAAACTAATATTGGATGAGGCTGTTTTTCTCTCGGATTAAAAAAAGAAACAGGTGATACCTCCCTCCTGTCTTCCTTGCTCTCTCTCAAAATTCTATGGAACTTTCTTCTTTGCAATGATGCTATCAAGATGGTCAGTTATATGCCATGGTCATAGGATATTATTGCTTTACCAACCTATCTTATAGACTTTTTGTGATTGCTTCAACTCATTTGATAAGTGCTTGAATATTTTAAATGACCACAAAAACCTTTGCAGATAGTAACTTCGGATCTCATGCTTTGAAGCTCATAATACATGTGACTTGACTTGAAGTTGGTGTCAATGCAAAGGGATCAAGAGTCACTGTTCTGACGGCCAATAATATGATGCATGAAAATTCCTTCAGCAACCCAAATAATGTAAGAGGGTGACTGCTTTTTACAAGCTCTTTGGTATTGCAACCTTCTGAATATCTGTATAAATGTCAGTGCAAACAATTTTATAACTTTGAAACTTGCAAATTGGGGCAGCTAAAATTTTGTTTGGAAATGATGCAGGTTGTGTTGACTACCGATGGGCAACAAGCCATGATGCTAAAATTTAGTTTGTTCAACTTTTTGTAAAGAAGCCAACCTTTTGCTAGCTGTTGTTGAGACTTATAGGTACTTCACAATTTCTTCTGTGGTCATTGTGCTTCTTGTAGAGTAGTAGCAGCACCTCTTCTGGCAGGAGCAGTGGTATTGGCTTGTAGAGTAGTTACAGGACGAGGGTATTGTGGCATCGACATATGGTGGCAGAGCTATGCATAGATATGAGGACCAATGGATATGTGTGCATCATCGACCTGCTCAAACTCTCCATATCTTTGCAAATCGCAATCCCACGATGTGGACGAGATCTTGGAGGTATTAGCAATACTGCTTCATGATTTTATTCTATATTGATGAACTATTGTCGAACTTATTAGGCTCTCAGTGCTACATGCTTTTCCAATCTATTGGATAACAAGTAGAGGTTTAAAATATAAAATTTATTTTATATCTTGGAGAATGATGGCAAGCTGTTGATCGAAGCAAGCCAAGGGCACACGGTAACTGTTCTCTGTCCAAAATTTACTACACTAAATAGTATAGTTGTTTCTACAGAGCAGCATGTATTTCTCATGTTCACTTTTTCCTTTTAACTTCGTGTAAGATGGAAATATTTTCTGTAGAATATTACAACTTGTATTCCTATAATTTTGAGAGATGTAATGTTCTTCCAGATTGGAAGACCTTCAGTGTTTAGAGTTCAGATTTCATACTATGTTCAGAGTTCAGATAAAATAATGTTCATATATTTCATAGATAAAGAAAACAGCTTAGATAAATCAAGTGCCAATGCTTAGTATATAATGGTCTTGCTTCCTAAAGCATAAAAAGAATAAAATTGTTTGCTATTACAACTAGGATTATTCAGTTTGCTTCCTGAGTTGATATATGGGACTAGGGATTTGAGATGTGACGAGGGATTCATCAATGTTACTAACATATGAGTCATTATGTTCCAATTGCAAATAGAAAAAATACACATAGAAATCAAATATGAATTTGGGGCTGATTTGTATTGCGAGGGTTCAGCTATTCAATGATTTAGTCCAATGGGCCACCAACAATATTCAGTAGGCAATATTGATAACTATAGATTCAATATTTTATTACAAGCAGTGAGCACCAAGACAATTATTTTATCGAGTTGTCGATAAAAAGCATGTATTTCTCCATTCTTGATTGCGTTAATAATACACTGACAGAACTACAAGCCACTTGCACCGGAGGTTGTTTGACAGCAAAATCGAAGCAATAAGGTTTGTTTACTTTCATTTTTTAAACAATAGTTCTGTCCATGCTAGAAGCCTAATGCCTTAACATGCTTCACATGTTTATTGTGCCACTTGACTTGGGAGGAAAAAGTAGTTGCCGCACTACAATACTTTGTTGCCTGCTCTCTGCGGGTTCTAACTAGCACTATGATATGTGTGTTTATCTAGGTTTCATCTAATGTTTCTTTTGATATCTTACATATGCATGATGCAATTTATTCTGCTCAAACATGATAAATATTCTTACATATGAGTACCTTAGCAATGATAATCTACAGAAATCTGACCCAGTTACATATGAGGAACTTATTTGTAGTATAAATACATGAGACATGGCTTTATTGTTTCTTTTCTTATTCATGAGTGTATTTTGGATTATATTAATTAACATATGCAATTGTCTAAGACTATAAACTATGAAAATATATCGTTGTTTCATTCAAAATAGTTATTTTTATTAAGTATATCCCTAGAATAAAACCGTAGCAACGCACGGGCACTATACTAGTAATTTTTAGTTGTAGAGATTTTGCCACCAGTCACCCTTACAACACCCATATACATTGTTTATTTATTTATTTGGAGGGGGATGCATGGTCCATGTACACTTTTGAGATGATACAATAGCAGTATCCAAATGCGAATGAGCCTGTGGTCCAGTGATAAAGTTGTCCACCTATCACACCTTTTTTCTGAAAGTGTGTGAGTTGTGTACATCCAAATTGTATCCAATAAAAAAATAGTAGTATCTAAATTTGCTAAAAAAATAGTATTCAAATAATGTCTTGTTTCTTTAGAATTACGTAGTACAACATAGACAGATTACACGAATAATGTTAATCTTCTGAAATTCAATTTAATTCTCATTGGTCATCATGAATGGTGTGTTTGGTTTGAGGAATTACTCCATCCTAGAAGAGGTGGTCCATCATGTCTTCATTCTTTAAATTTAGTGGGATGATTCCATTCCTCATACTAGACTAATTATTAGCTTATGATAAATGAGGTGATGATGTATCAACTTATTCCATTACAAGCTAAACAAAAAAAAGAGGAATGAGAAAATGATGGGCTAACTTGTTCCTCAAATCAAACATATCCTAAATCGATTATCACAAAATCATAATATTTATATTTAAATAGTGCTCAATGCCCTTTTGAAACTTTTGTGGCCACTGCATCAACACGTGCATATTTCTAGCTGACATTAAGCGAAAGTAATTATTCCATATATAGTTTACTTTAGCTTTGTCTTAACTCAAACTTCTTTAACTTTGTAAAAGTTTATAGAAAAATACATTGATATATACATCATCAAAATTGATTTTAGTAGATTATTCATTAAAAATATGTTTTTACAGTGCCTTTATTTGTACTTGTGGATGCTAATAATATATTTATCTGTAAACTTACTCAAAGTCATATAAGTTTGCCATAAGACAAAACTAAACTAAACTAAACTATATTTTGAATGGCCTGTACGAGTACCATGGAGGTGCTAATTTTGTTCCAATGTATGGGTTTATGAGAACAGGCAGGATGCAAAAACGAGAGATAGGTTTGGGTAGGTAAACATGATAACTACCCAAACTAGTTGATACTCTCATCGTTTTTCATTTTTTTTTTAATCTTGTGCAGCCGAACACGCCTTGCTAAGATCATTACCGTTTTCATTCGAGAACTAAAAATGTGAACAATGGTCCCTTTTGCTGCAGCGAGCAGGCTGTTCGAATTTGGAGAAAAAAAATTACAATGGTACCTTTTACTTAAAAAATTATCACCATTAAAGCATCTTATTTTTTTAGTGTCAGTGAGGACTAAAAACTAATAATTTGTTTGTTGCAAAATGTGGATCTGGGCCTAAATTACTTTGTGGCACCTTCAGGCCCAACTCTTCAAGTGGACTGGATACCAGAACGGACCAAATGCTCTTAGTTAAGAAGCTTGCTTTGTCTCAAAAAAAAAGTTAAGAAATTTGCTCGCTTGTCTAAAAAATTATAGCTAAAAGTGTTATTTTTCATATGTCCATATACCTCAGCCTTACTATGCATTATGAGGGCCAATGAGCAATCTAAGATCTAAGATTGTTGACCTGAATGGTCTGGCTCTCGAACAATGAAATTCTGAACAAACGAGCATCACTAACTAAGCAAGTAAGCATGGCTACTGAATTCAGGAAACATTTGATGTGCATCATTCACCGAGATTCCAAACAAAAAACGAGTTGGCACGGGCGAGAGCAATGAACGATTACTCACAGTCACAGCCTTGCAGTCGCAGGTCGCCGTGAAAAACTGGAGCTACTCCGTGATCCGGCCTGTTTGGGCTTCATTCGTGAGGACGCCGCGGCCGACCGCAGACGACGCGGCTGGAGCGGGCAAGATTGAGCTTTGCGGGATGCTGGGGTCGATAGGATGATACTACTACAGTTGAAGCAAAGCGAGAGCAAAGACCTGATGCGCGAGCAGGAGCACAAGCACGAACACGATTACACCCAGCCAGGCGCGGAAGCTGGCAAGGGAGTCTGGGGAATATGCTGTTGGGAACTTGGAATGTGCGGATGCTCGGGGCGAGAGCGATGCGGAGCTAATCATAATTCTGTAACAATACAAAAATTTAGACTTGTGAGTCCATCACCAAGTCGTTGTAGTATAGTGGTGAGTATTCCCGCCTGTCACGCGGGTGACCCGGGTTCGATCCCCGGCAACGGCGTTTATTTTTTTTTGCTTGCTACTGTTACGTTCACTCTTTGGTTTTTTTTGTCACATATCTTCCAGAAAGCTTACGTCTTCCATATTCAAGCATGACAACAGATTTGGCTGTACTGACGGGATAGTAACGCACAAAGGACACAGATTTGGCTGTGACTTTCAAGTCTTCGTTTTTTTTTTCAAGGTTGAAAGTAATAGCAATTATGCAGTCCGATGCCATGACGGAGAGTACGCTTCGCTCTTTCAGGCTTGCAAATGAAACTCTTTCCCCGCGTTTCAATGCCTTGAAAAATCCAGCGACACGGTTCCGCTTTACTACCATGCAACACCATCAGTTGATCGGACGACAACACGACAGGAAATCCTCCAAAAATTGACATTGCCGCCGCTGGCCAGTGGCCACTACTACTGGAGCTCAGCAGCAACGCGCCTTTGGAGCTAGAGGTCAGACGGGTGACCCAGGCGAGGCCCCAGCAGAAGTTTCCGTCCAACACCACACGGCCAGTCAGCCACACCCCCACGCGGTCACTCGTCGTTCTCCTCGCCGTCTCCCAGTCCCAGCCCAGCGGAGCCCGAGCCGAGCCAAGCCAAGCTGCGGAGCACGAAGAGAGAGCCTCCCCGTCCCCGGCCGCCATTACTCCTCGCCGTCCCTGCTCCCCGGCAATAAATGCAGCCGCTCGAGCCGCGCACCACCCACCCCGCCAGATCTGAATTCTGAACCCCGCGACAAGGCGAGGGCGAGGGCGAGGGCGAGGGCGAGAGCGAGGAAGGAAAGCAAAATATCACCACTTCACCACGCCACCTCCAACATTTACTCCTCCCCCAGCTCACGCGGCCTCGTTTCCACCCACTGATCCAGGGCAAGGCATCCACTAGCCACCACCACCATCGTGCGCGCGCTCCGCCAATGCCATTCCGCCGCGCCCTCGCCACCACCAGGGACTCGCCACCACCGCCGGCAAGACCACCGCGATGTCCCTCCTCTCCTCGCTCTCCAGCCTGGGCCTCGGCTACTCCATCGCCATCGCGCTCGGCTTCCTCGTCCTGCTCGCCTCCCTCCTGCTGGCTTTCTACTTCTGCTTCGGCCGTGGCGGCGGCGGCGGCGGGGACTACTGGGCCGGTGAAGCGGTCACCACGGCCTCCAGCTCCGGCCACCTCTCCATCACCGTCCCGCGCGTGCTCTTCGTCGCGGAGGGGTCCGAGTCCCCCGACGACGCCGCCTACTCCTCCGCCTCCGCCGCGGCGGCCTGCTCCCCCGTCGGGCTCGACGCCGCCGCCATCGCGTCCTACCCCAAGGTCGCCTTCTCCAGCAGGGCCGCGGAGGCGGACGCCATGTGCTCCATCTGCCTCAGCGAGTACAGGGACGGCGAGATGCTGCGCGTGATGCCCGAGTGCAGGCACGGCTTCCACGTCGCGTGCCTCGACGCCTGGCTGCGCCGGAGCGCGTCGTGCCCCGTCTGCAGGTCCTCTCCCATCCCGACGCCCAATGCCACGCCGCTCGCGACGCCGCTCTCCGAGCTCGTCCCGCTCTCGCAGTACGCCGCCGACCGGAGGCGCCGCAGGTGATGGACACGGCCACATTACTGGTGCAACACACTATATTGCTCTCTTTTTTTTCCCCATCTTTTTATTGCGTTGGAGGAAAGGAAGTTATGGGTTGCTTGACTAGTTGACTGTGGGGTTGCTTTTAGGATATCTACAAAATTGTTTGGATTGAAATCACAACTACCTTGATTAGATTTTGTAACGTAGAAGAAGTAAAAGGTGGAGCAAGGGATACTGTAAATACAGATTGCCCGTTTCTGTGAGTATCTTCTGCTGATTTATACTCTTTGCTATTGAAACTATGGCTAGATGGGTTATTGAGAATTGTTGTCCCAGTTTCAATGAAAAGCATCCGTAATTGGCTAGAAGCTAATAATAATAAAAAAAACGTCTGGGTACAGGAGATTTCTAGCTCCGGATGGTTGGTGAGCTGGAACATCAATGCTCATGAGCTAAACGAATGTTGATTTGTCTTCGTGTGCATGTGAACATGTTATTCTTTGTCCTATAGATATTACTCGATTGATTTACTTTACCACAAATTACCTTTACACACAGTCATAATTTTGTTATTGATGTTACTCTGTGAGCCTCTGAGTAAATATCACGATGAAATATCAATCTCTATATATGTTCATGCTAAATGAAATTCGTGAATTTAAGGTTCATGCGCGATGAAAACAAAATCGATCCAGACTGCTATTTTGTTCCTAATTGAGAATTGGACTTGTTTTGTTCTCACAGTGACGATCCATAGTCATGTTTCTTCAAGCACATTATTATTGTCATACTGAAACCAAACCCCCTATGCATTACTGGAGTACTACTAGCTAGGGTTGTGTTTGATTTTTCTTCGCATGCAGTAATGTCAGAAAACAATCTCTTTTTGTACACATTCAATTGCGCCGCACCATTTCCCTGTCGCATATTGTACATCTGTTGGCTAGTCAATACATAGCGGTACGGTTTGAAGGTGCTTCTTTCTTGTAGGGCTTGGGAGTACTCTAAATTGGGTCCACAACCTTTGGATTTTCAAAAGGCTGATGTATTTATGTAGGGCCCAGAAACTAGAACAGCAAGGGCAAACAAAAACTTTCGTAGATTACTCTGCAAAAGTTTTGACGGTGAGGGCCTTTTGCTCCCTTTTGTCTTTCTTCCTCGTTATGAATTTGTCTTCTCTCCTGCTTCAAATCCAGAATGTTGCTTTCACTGTTGTTCCAGCTTGTGTGGTACAGTAAAAGATTTTATTGGAAACTTGGCAGCTAATAAAAGCTGGATTTCTCTAGTACAACTCGTGAAGTTCTGAATTCAGCTTCTCTTGTCACCTCCAACAGAACCATCTGATGTGGTTACTTGCCTCTCTGATTCTCGTGGTTTTGTGGCTAATACTACTGTTGTTAACTGAACCTCCGCGTTTGGTTTACTTTTTCATCAAAACTTCCATTTTATCAGCTGAATCTATCAGTCATTTAGCAGTATTTTTCTTTCGTAATAAATCAGCCAACAGCACTTATCATGGTTTATCAGCCAAATAAACAAGGCAAACTGTCCTCTTGTGGGCGCTGTCTGGCGGCTCTGGCATTCTGGCGTTTGGCAAATTTCTGCTTCCATCAAACAGCTCATGCATGCTTGCGTGCTTCCGTGCTTGCATAACTGTAGATACCTGAGTCGAATCCATGTAGTGATCTCGGCTATATGATTGTAGTGTGTTATGCTTGTGACTGGTTGCCCGTTTTAGGAAGAGCGCAACCGTTCTTTCTTGAACCACACGAGCGCGCTTGGCACCACAGAGGAAGAAGTGGACACGGCGGGTCAGGCACTCGTGCTTGTGAGCGATGTGTCGCGTGGTTCAGTTTGCTTATATAATGCTGTGTAGTACTCCCTCTATTCAAAATTATAAATTTTAGAAAGGCAAAATAAATTTATATGATAAAATAATAACTATTATGATACCAAGTAAGTATCATTAGATTTTTTTCTTAATTATATTTTTATAGTATACTCACTTTATGTAACAAATCTTAGTATTTTTTCTATAATTTTGGTCAAACTTAAAAATGTTTTGACTCTCCAAGATTTTTGGAGTTACTTATAATTCGGATTGGAAGGAGTATCTATTTTTCGAATTGCACTCATGGTACACCACTATGAGTGCCAAAATTTCTCATTTGTATGTGAATTGGTGGGACATTTATACTTTAGCAGTAATTTCTGTTGCTACGAGTCCGGGCAAAAAAGAATCCCCGTATTCCATACGTGATATAGTCTAGATCTCATGATGCCCGTTCTTGTACAGGAAATGAAATTGATCTCCGAAAAGAAATAGAGCGCCTCGGGCATTATGCTTAAGAAGAATATCTTTTCATGTAGGTCGATAAAACCTCATCGTAGCTCCTATGGACTAGGGACTTGTTTAGTTCTGAAAAGTGAAAAGTTTTCGATACTGTAGCATTTCGTTTGTTTGTGACAAATATTATCCAATCATAGACTAACTAGGTTCAAAAAATTCAGTTTAGACTAAGGCCAGACTGATCTTAGACATATGCTTAGCGTGACGCAGACTAGGGAATTTTCTTTTCAACGTGTAGATAGATTCGAACTCCGGACGCAAGTGCGCAATGCGGCAGCAGCTAGCCAACTGGACTTTCGCCTGCTTGCCAAAAAAAAAAAAAACCGCTATGATGGAGCAGTAGCAGAAAACAATGGTAAGGTCAATCTGAAGCACGCAGCATGGCTACTAGGCTACTAGCTCTTTTGTACATTTGCTACTGATATACAGCCGGTGCTCATCTTGCTGTGGCTCGCACAACTTTGGAGAAACCCAGTCATTGGATAGAACAGCAGACATTGGATGGAGAAGAAGCTGCGGCTGCCATGATCACGCTGGAGAAATGGCGAGCAGTATGAGGATGTAGGGGACTGAGCGTACAGGCGTACGGTGTACTGCATCCACGACTGGCCGGAATACGCGTCTTCGTCCATCAGGGACAATCAGAACAGGTCAGCTCAGCACGTACTCCACCGAAGCAGCAGCAGGGACGGACACGGACGGAGCTGTCAAGCGCACATGGATACTCTCGAGAGCACTTTTTTCCAGTGTGGCTGTACAGTGTCATGGCTGTATGATACTGGTACCAAACTACCAATGTGCCATACGGAACAGATCTGTAGCTGCACGATTTGGACGGATTTGAAGAGGAGGGGAAGATGACACAGGCGTGCCAGTTTCTTTTGAAAGCGAGATTGTCGGTTTACTCTCACTACAGACGATACCACTGGTTTTTTTTTCTGCGAGCACTGTAGATCACTGATGGACACCTCCATTAAACTGTTTTTAACAAGGTTTTATTGAGAATTATTTGCTGGATTTTTTTTCTTCTAAAAACAAACTAGACCTTACCAAAAGTCGGCCGCAAGCCCATTTCAAACAAGGGAGCGCTCGGCTTCTGGGCCCATTTGAAGTCTGCCACTAAAAGGGCCCATATGCCGTCCCACATGACGTTATTCTGTATCTGATATTTGTCCTTTCTGAACGATCAACAAGAAGGTCATTGCTTCTGGAAAAGCAGACCATTAAACCCATTAAAAAGACACGCGACATCAGAAAAGGAACTACGAGAAAGCATGGTGGTTAGCCTACCGAGTACCGATCAACATCAAGACACGGATTAGTTGGTTTGCTCTCGTCCTGTCAGACTCGCAGCCGCAGTATCTAGATAGAAACTACTCTGAGTTAAAGCTGATTAATTGTGGCCTGAACTTATAGGCAGCCTTCTCATTAAAAAAACACTAAAAAAGCATATAAACCCATAAGCCTCACACTCACTAATCTTGTACATACAGAAGGAAAAGGGGGGAGAGGGGAAAGCACAACTACTAAAAGCAACAAATATTCATTTCATTTTGACCAGCTAACCGGAATCAGCTGACGTTTGCAACGCAGTTAGTGGCTTTGCTCTGCACGCTGCTGAAGGCCCCGACCTCCAGCATGATGGTGCAGTTCATCTTGATGTCCAGGTCCCTCTTGTAGATGCCGAGCACGTCGACCCTGCCGTTGATCTCCGTGTAGCTGGTGATGTTGTACACCTGGCCGAAGATGAGCGCCGTGGTGTTGGCGTTGGGCGAGACGCGGTCGGCGAGCACGTCGAGCGTGACGTTCATGCGCGCGGTGCGGTCGGCGCCCACCTCGCCCTCCGGCGCGTACGCCACGCCCACCGTCTCCCCGCCGTAGTAGAAGTCCGTCTCGCTCCGGTCGAACGCGAAGGACGCCACGTTGGGGTTCTTGATGGAGATGTCGGCGGTGAGCGTGGCGTTCACGGACACCGGGTTCGCCGCCGTGGGGCCGAGCCCGCCGTCGACGCCCTCCAGCGTGACGAGGTTCAGCGTGAGCACGGGGTCGTGGACCTTGAACACGGTGAGCGCGAGCACGAGGATGGTGAAGCCCAGGAGGACCACGGAGGTGGCGCAGCAGCCGCAGCACCACAGCAGGCACCGCCGCTTCCGGAGGTACTGCATCGACCGCCAGCGCCTGGTGGTCGCGACGGCCGCCTCCTCGTCCCCGGTGCCGGTGGCGGCATCGTCGGTCGCCGCCGGGTGGACGGTCGGCGACGCGATCGCGAGCGGCCTCGTCGGCTCCTCCTTCCATGCCGCCGCCGCGGCGTTATACGGAACCGCGGTCGCGGTGCCGGTCGCCATGGGTGGAAGCTGGAGAACTGGAATGGAAGCGCAGAGGAGAGGATGATGCGGGGCGACTTGGATGTGAGAATTCTTTTTTTGATCAATGGATTTGAGAATTCTGACGCAGCGTCGCGCGGTCTTTATACGTCGGATTTTTTTTCGCACAAGACTCAAACTTCTCGTTGTGGCGGGCCGCCGTGCATCGCGTACGTGTTCTTCGCGACGGAGCCGGACAAACACGCCGGCTTGACTTGGCCTGTTTGCCGTCGCTTCGATGGACTTGTGGAGTGGACCAATAAATGGGCCGTGCAGATTTATGCCGCTTGCTCACAATAAATAAGCGTACTTCCTGCTCAAAAAAGAAAAATAAACGTATTTTTAGCCATATTTTTTTTTCAGCCAAATGAACCGGACGACAAATTGAATCCGAGCTTTTTATGGCCACATCTGAATTTCTGAAATGCAGTTGCAGCCCCTCCAGTATTGCAACAGCCTAGTGCCTAGTGCCACGCTGGGTGTAGTGTCGGAATGGATTTGGTCGGACAAGGCATATGAGGGTTCTTGTCAGTAGAACTGTAGTCGCGAGTCGCGATCCGTGAGAAGCGCCTAATCAAATAAGCGAGTCATCAATTTTGACTTCAAGCACTTGACTTGGTATTCTACTATTCTGTGGGACTGTGATCAGCTACTACTGTATTTTTCACGAATCGTAAGCACATCTTTTCTCCATAAAATAATCTCGGTATTTCAGCTAGGCTATAGTACTAAGGGCAACCACAATGTTTGTGACGAACTGGCTTCGATTTGGTGGCTTTTGGGGGAAATCAGGGTATCTTTATTGCGAATTTGTAACAAGGTTTGTGTACAGGAGCAGATGAACTGCTAGACTCGAATGACTGGAACTAATTTCTAGAGTATTTCTGTTACAAAGTTCGCTACCTGAACCAAAGGGAAGAACGGCTTATATAGCCTGACCCGACTGCAACAGCTGTTGCCAGTCAACCATCACGAACCGCCTCAGCGAATGGGCCAACCTGTCATCCGTTACATTCCCCCTTCCTTAAGCAGCAGGCTGACCTCAGTCTGTTGAAGTCTGAAATTGTTGTCGTGGTATATCAGCTTCATCTTCCCAGGTCGCCATCTCAGGAGTCATCGATGTCCACTGAACCAACACTTGCTTCACCATATTTGCTCCTCGCTGAATCACTCTGGATTTCAGAAGTTTCTGTGGTTGCAACACCATGAATGGATCAGTCGCCACTGAATCCAATTCTGCAGCAACTACCGTGTCTTTTGGAACATGCTTCTTCAGTTGGGAAACATGTAAGACCGGATGTATCTTACTTGCAGCCGGCAACTCCAACTTGTATGCGACAGCTCCTACCCGTTGCAGAACTTTATAGGGACCATAAAACCGAAATGACAGCTTCTTATTAGATCTGGATGCCACTGAAGACTGTACATACGGCTGCAACTTCATGTACACCCAGTCCCCTGGTTGGAATTCCCTTTCTACTCTATGTTTATCAGCTTGTGCCTTCATGCGTTGTTGTGCTCGCTGAAGTTGTTGTTGCACAATTCTAGTCAACAACTCTCTTTCCTGCATCCATTTCTCCAGATCAGGTATTGTGGACAGTTGCAAGTTTTCAATGCCCAACTGCCTAGGACTCTGTCCATAGAGCACCTCAAATGGGGTCATGCCTAAGGCAGTGTGATAGGCAGTATTATACCAGAATTCAGCCACTGAAATCCATTTGGCCCACTGCCTAGGACAAGAGTGAACTGTGCACCTGAGGAATCCCTCCAAACACTGATTCAAACGCTCTGTCTGACCATCTGTTTGAGGATGGTAAGCTGAGCTCATGAGAAGCTGTGTGTCAGTCAACCTGAATAATTCCTTCCACAAGTTGCTGGTGAATACTGGATCTCTATCAGAAATAATTGCCTTTGGTAGACCATGGAGTTTGTACACATTATCTAAAAATAACTTTGCAATCTGTAATGCAGTGTACGGATGATGAATAGGAATGAAATGGCCATACTTGGAGAATTTATCGATTACCACCAGAATAGCATTGTATCTATCTGAAGCTGGTAATCCTTCTACAAAATCCAAACTGATCACCTCCCAAGCTTGAGCAGGAACAGGTAGGGGTTGGAGAAGTCCAGGCAATTTAGTGTGTTCCACTTTTGCTTGCTGACAGATTGAGCACTGTTGTACAAACTGTTGTACAGACTTCTTGAGCTGAGGCCAAGCAAATAATGATTTCACTCTACTGTATGTTGCCGCAACTCCTGAATGCCCACCAATTCCACTAGCATGCAGTGCTTGCAAAATGTGTTGTTGAGCCAACTGATTGTTGCCTACCCAAATTCTTCCTTTGAATCTTATTACACCATTCACCAAGGCAAAGCCTTTATCATTGTCCTTCACCAAGGTGAGCTCAGCTAACAGATTCCTATCTTCCAGATTATCCACATATCCATCCTTCAACTTTTGAACCCAAGTTGGAACACATTCTGAGATAGCAAAAACTTCAGCCTCAGATACACACCTTGACAAAGCATCTGCAGCAGCATTGTTCACACCTTGCTTGTACTGAATGTGATAATCCAAGTCCATCAGCTTGATCAATGCTTTATGTTGAATTTTTGACGTGACCCTTTGCTCTGTCAGATGGAGCAGACTTTTATGATCAGTTCGAATAGTGAACTTTTTGTGCTGTAGGTATGGACGCCACTTGTCTATAGCCATCAGGATTGCTAAGCACTCCTTCTCATAAACTGACAATGCCTGATTTCTTGGGCACAGATGCTTGCTAAGATAAGCTATGGGGTGTCCGGACTGCATTAGAACTGCTCCTATCCCACAATCACTTGCATCAGTTTCCATCACAAAGGATTGATCAAAGTTTGGTACAGCTAACACTGGTGCCTGAACCAATCTCTGCTTCAACAACTGAAATGCTTGTTCTGCCTGAGGTGTCCACTGAAACTGACATCCCTTCTTCAGCAATTCAGTCAATGGTCTGGCTAACAATCCATAGTGTTGTATGAACTTCCGATAATAACCAGTGAGCCCAAGGAACCCCCTCAATTGTTTTACTGTTTCTGGTTGTGGCCACCTTAATACTGCATCCACTTTAGTAGGATCAGTTGCCACTCCAGCTGCGGAGATCACATGTCCCAAATATTCCACAGAGGACTGTGCAAACAAGCATTTAGACCTTTTAATCAAGAATTGATGATTGTCCAAGATCTGGAAAACTTGCTGAAGTAGTCTCACATGTTCTTCTAAAGTTCTACTGTAAATGAGTATGTCATCCATGAAAACCAATACACCTCTCCTCAGCAATGAAGCAAAGATCAAATTCATTAAACTCTGGAATGTTGCTGGTGCATTAGTGAGTCCAAATGGCATGACTAAGAACTCATACAGACCTTGATGAGTTTTGAATGCTGTCTTGTACTCATCTCCTGTGGCCATTCTTATCTGATGATATCCAGCACTGAAATCCAACTTGGTGAACCACTGAGCTCCATTAATTTCATCCAGCAATTCATCCACCACTGGCATTGGATGCTTGTGCTTCATGGTGATTGCATTCAGATGGCGATAGTCCACACAAAATCTCCATGTGCCATCCTTCTTACGCACCAACAACACTGGGGAGGCAAACTCACTTGTGCTCGGCCTGACCACCCCAGATTTCAACATTTGTTGCACTTGAGCTTCAATCTCATTCTTTTGAATTGGTGAATAATGATATGGTCTAATTCGTACTGGCTGAGCCTCTGGTACAAGCTGGATCTTGTGGTCTGCTGCTCGCTGAGGAGGCAACCCTGATGGTGTTCTGAACAAATGCTCATACTGAGTTAGCAGCTGTTGTATTGAGTCAGGTATAACCTGCTGCTGATATGACAGAATAGCCTGGACTTCACTTTCTTCTTCTATCCTCAGTGATGGATACCCAGTACTGCACATTTGCAAGCAACACATCACACCTCCATGCTGAATTAAGTTGAGCAGTTTCCTAGATCCAATAGCTGGACATGCTTCCAACTGATCCTGTATTCCCTGCAAGGTTACTCTTCTACCTTTTACTGTAATCTTCATTTTCTTTGTCTTGTAATCTACCCAGACTGGGCTAACAGCCTCCAACCAATCTTCACCCACAATCATGTCATAGCACCTGAGGGCCAACACTCTAGCGTTGGATAAGAACTGGTGCCCTTCAACCCACCATTGCAATGATGGAGCTTCTTCTTCACAGTGCAACTGTCCTCCATCTGCTGCTTTGAAGGTTGCAACAGGACATTTTTGAGTCTGCAGTCCAGCAACTTGAACCAACCGATCACTGACAAATGTGCCAATGCTGCCTGAATCTACCAACACCAGCACCTGCTGTTTGCCTATTCTGGCCAGCAACTTCAGAGTCTGTCGTTTGCCTTGTGATTCCTTTCCTGGTGTTTGCAGAGCAAAAACTGAATCCTCAGCAGATATATCCTCCGACTGCATCTCCTCGTGACCATCCACTTCATTCATTTCAAGTGCATCCCACAACTCTTCCAAGACATGCAATGGAATGTGTTCAGGACAAGTATGATTGGGACTCCATTTGCCACCGCACTTGAAACACAAGCCATTCTTGCGGCGATACTGTTTGAGTGTTGACAGCTTATCTTCATGCTCGGCCCTCTGATTCTTGAGCACCATCTTGTCAACTCCCCCTTTCTCCACTGTTTCCTTTGACCCAGCCTTATAGAATCCCCTCCCAAGGTTTCTGATCTTAGCAGCATTGAGTTCTTCTTCCTGCAACAATGCCAAGGCACTGGCGGTATCCACATCTCGTGGTCTATGCAAAGCAATCGGGGCCCTGATCTCCTCCTTCAGACCAGCCAAAAATCGTGTGACAAAATACACATTATCATATGATGGATTGTAGAGCAAAACCCCATGCGCCAATTGTTCAAATTGAGCCTGATACTCAGTGACTGTCCCTGTCTGCTTCAACTGCTCCAACTTCCGCAAGTGCTTCTGATACTGATCTTTGTCAAACTTTGCGAAAACCAACTCACAGAGCTGATCCCAATCAGTAATCCGGCCATGGCGCTCAATTGTCTGTAGCCAGGTAGCAGCTGGTCCTTGAAAATTGAGTGCCGCAAATCGGGTCCTCATCGCCGGATGAACACCATATACCTCAAAAAACAGGACACAATGGTCACGCCACAATCTGGGATTATCCCCATCAAATTTGGGGAAATCAAACTTGGGCACAGGTGGGGAACGAGGCGAACGCATAGAATCCAAATCGGGCGACTGAAAAACATGAGGAGTAGGATCGAAACCCATACCCGTGACCGGGTGCGGCGGCAAGGCGCATGAGGCCCCACCGCCAACAACCCGGTGATCATGACACTGGCCGTGCCCATTGGGCGATTGTGAACTCGACGCCGCTGGCGCCGTGTTCAGATCGAGCCACCCCTGGTGCTGCTGAGGAAGAGACGCCGTCAACGGATTCGGCGGCATCGGCAGCGACGATGGTGGGGGCGGACGAATCAGCGCGGTCGTCGGAGGTTGAGGAAGCGGCCCCGACGATGGTGGAAGTGGACGAATCAGCGTGGTCGTCGGAGGCAGCGGCAGCGACGACGGCGGCGGCGGTGGGGGTCGCGCCTCCAACTGCAACACCCGGGATGACGTCTCCTTGGACTGCTGAATCATAGAGCCCATCGATGTCTCTGCGATGGTGCGCCACGACTCCAAGTCATTGAGCTTGTCGAGGGTAGTCGTCATCACCTGCTGAAATCCTTCGAGCTGCTTCGCCATTTCTTGAACTCCCTCAAGTTGCTTCGCCATAGATGCCATGGTGGCCTTGAGGTCGTCAATCGATGTCGTCATCTCCGTCTGGAATTTGGTGGGTTTGCGTTTCGGAGCCAGCCCGGAACAATCGATTTGCGAGAAAAAAAAATTTCTCTCAAACCGATAGGCTCTGAGTACCAATTGTGACGAACTGGCTTCGATTTGGTGGCTTTTGGGGGAAATCAGGGTATCTTTATTGCGAATTTGTAACAAGGTTTGTGTACAGGAGCAGATGAACTGCTAGACTCGAATGACTGGAACTAATTTCTAGAGTATTTCTGTTACAAAGTTCGCTACCTGAACCAAAGGGAAGAACGGCTTATATAGCCTGACCCGACTGCAACAGCTGTTGCCAGTCAACCATCACGAACCGCCTCAGCGAATGGGCCAACCTGTCATCCGTTACAATGTTCTATCAGCTAACTGAAATATTGTAGAGGTAGTCCATATAGCAGTCTATAACAAAAGCTACCCATAGCCCTATGGACTACCCATAAGCAATAAAGAAATGCTATTTTCTCTCTCCATGCTCTCTCTCTTGTGTCATGATACATGAGATGGTTAAAAAGAATAATTTTTAATCTCTAGTGGACCCTACCTTATGGACTACTTTGTTGGCTGAACATTGTGAGCAAAAAATAATAGCTATGGACTACTTATGTAGGCCCCATGTATATGGACTACTTGGTCCATATACATTGAGGTTGCTCTAATTTCGCTCTTTTCTGCAAAGACCGCTGGTTGGGCCACGAGTCAGCAGACCTCTGTCAACTCATAGGCCGCGCATAGCGGCCAAGGAAGCACAGTGGTTCACGCTCTCGGCAGGGAGCATCAGCATCCAAATGCTTCTTAGGCCTTCCTTAATTTACCTCAAAAACCAAAAACTTTTCAAGATTACTCGTCACATTAAATCTTACAACACATGCATAGAACATTAAATATAAAAGAAAAAAATAAAAACTAAATGCACAGTTTGTCTATAAATCACGAGACGAATCTTTCAGGTCTAGTAACTCCATATTGTATAATGTTTGTCAAATAAAAACGAAAGTGCTATAATATTAAAATTCAAAAAAAATCGATCTAAACAAGGCCTTAGTCCAATAGTTTTCAAAGCCAGTCTCAGGCTTTATTCACAACATCTACAGGAGTTTGGTATAATTACTTGCTAACATAATCAATTTAGCAAGTTAACAAAAGCAATAATAACCTTAATTTTTGTTCTTGTCCAACAATCTCCTATAATAAATTTCTAAAAATCAGAGTAAGGCCCACATTTATTTTTTTTTTGGTTTATTATATTGTTCATAAAAAAATTAAAAAGAAAACTGCATCTTGTGTTGTCACCACAATGATGTGAGTACTAACTCTATACAGCCAACAAGGCGTGCTTAGCTTCCATGCTTTCTGGCCAATGCAAGCGACGAGCATATATAAAAATAGCAGACTATGCACATGTGAAGGCAACATGCTATGCTTTCGAGCCAAAGGTCAATAACAACCGCAGAGGCAAGCGTAGAGCGATAGCGTTGACCTATAGGGCGGCGGCAATGGAGGCCGGTACATATGAGCGGCGGTCGGACCAGAAGATTGTACGAGAAATGGCATGAAAACAAGTTTAAAGAGGAGTGTAGAGAGTTCTCCTGACTTTGGATTGTCTAACTTATAAGTTATACAAGCAAGTTATTATAATATAAGTTATTAACATGACTTGTACAAACAAGTTTGTTCATCTATATCTTGTAAATCTAACTTTTACATGCAGGTCATCTAATTTTGTGACATAGTGAGTTATATGTATAAGTTATATATATGTGCATAACAAGTCACATAAAAGTTACTCCCTCCATCCCAAATTGTAGTCATTCCAAAAATCTTGGAGAGTCAAAGTATTTTCACGTTTGACCAAAATTATAGAGAGAAATACTAAAATTTGTTACGTAAAGTGAGTATACTATGAAAATATAATTAAGAAAGAATCTAATGATACTTAGTTTGTATCATCATCATAATAATAATTTTATCATATAAGTTTGTCAAACTTAGAAAAGTTTGACTCTCCAAGATTCTTGGAATGACTTACAATTTGGATGGAGGGAGTATATCGATAAGTTATGTGCATAACCTTTGACGTAAAAGTTATACGTTTAAGTCATGTGTATTATACTCCCTCCGTCCCTGAAAGCTGCAACTTATAGAGTTGTCCTAAGTCAAACTTTTAAAACTTTGACCAAATTTATAGAAAAAAGCACTAAGATTTATAGTACCAAATTAATACCATTAGATTTATCATTAAATATATTTTCATAAGATAATCATTTTATGTTATACATATTGATGCTCTTTTCTATAAAGTTGGTCAAAGTTAAACAAGTTTGACTGGCACGGATTCTAAGAATTGAAGCTTTCAGGGACAGAGGGAGTATGTTATACACATGAGATGGAGGGAGTAAGTTAGTACACATAAATTGCTGTAGAAAAAATTCTTCAAAACTTATACAAATAGGGTCTAATTTTGTTTGTCTCGTCATATAGAACACATTGATACAAACGAAATTAAAATAGATACACCATGTAGAAGCTATAGCAATTTAAAATAAACGTTTCACTTTTTCTTCAGCTTGTGTCAACGCTGATGTCAGCATGCAGAAGACAAAGAGAAGCACGCGCAGTCCGCCCAAAAAGTCCCGGATCATAAAAAAAGTATTTTAAGGGAATAAATAATTTTCTAAAATAAAAATATTTATTGGTCGGAGAATGGTTCGCTGCATTCAAATTGAATGAACATTCGCTAACTAGTGGCGTCCGATAATTTGCTTGTTTAAGGTCAGTCTCAACGTATGTTTAATGAGAGTGTCATGCATATTAAATATGGTGTCACATAAATAAAATTGCTGACTTTGCAGGGTTATTAAATGAAGAAGTTTTCATCGGATGAGAGAGAAGTTTCATCCTATTAAACTCATGTGGCTCGTTACCTAGTTTATAGTCTTAGTAACTGTGTCATGAACATAATTTCATGACACAGTTACCAAGACTATAAACTAGGTAACGAGCCACATCAGGGTTGATTAAAACCCACTCCATTTTGCTTGCACCACAGCATTTGGAGCATTGGTGGCTCCTCCATGTGCCGACACGTGTTTCTGCCTATCTTACAAAAAAGTCTTTCAGTTCTTTGGAAACTAACCCGCAGTCCACTAAATCACGCCTAAAAGGTGACATTTTGCAGAGAGCCCCCCACCTGACCCGAACCCTAACCTCCTCCTGATTCCTCTCTCTCTCTCCTCTCCCAGGCGTCGATGCGGCTCGCGTATCACTGGGCGCGCCTCCCCGCTCGCCGCCGCCGCTCCTCCACCTCTTCCATGGCGTTCCTCCAACCCGAACCCCTCTAGCCCTCTCCTCATTCCTCTCCTTCCTTTCGCTCTCTTTTCACCACCGCTGCCGCACTTATCGCCGCCATCGCTCCTCTGTCGCCTCCAGCAACGCATCCGCAACGACGACGTCAAACTGTTCCGGCATCTACCGAGCCCAGTCTTACGGAGTAACTCCTCATGATGCCCACTGAGCGAATCCGATCAGCTTCGTCATCGATGGCAGCAGATCTAGGCTCGAGGGCAGCGGATCCAGTTGGCTCCATCCTCGATGGCAGCAGATCTGGGCTCAGGGGCAGCGGATCCGGTTGGCCTACACCGGCTGCTCCGCGACGAGGCCTCCCAAGGTACGTGTGTGCCGCTGCTGAAGTGGTTGAACCGGTGGCTGCGTGTTCCACGCCCTCATCTCTCTCACGCGCCTCCACGCCCACCCTGCCATGCGCCCCTACGACAACGCTCCCTATTTCGGTTGTCTGCTCCATCGACTGCTCGATCTCCATGCTCATGAGCCGCAAAGAGGCCAAAGCCCCATTTCGACCTGCCACTCTTCATTGCCTCCATGCCAACATGGACGCTGAAAGGTCCTAATATGGCTAGAGGGGGGGTGAATAGCCTATTCAAAAATCTACAAACTCACTAGAGCAAGAGGTTAGTAAATAACAAAGCGAAGTTTTTTTGCTCTAGCCCTAATGGGGTGTTTGCAAGCCACCTATCCAACAATTCTAGTTGATACAATCACTAGGCACACAAGAGCTATGTCACTACTTTACACTAGAAAGCTACCTATAGTTTCTACACAAGTAAGTAAGCTACTCTAGTTTGCGGGAATGTAAAAGAGATGGTTTGAACTTTATACCGCCGCGTAGAGGATGAACCAATCACCAATATAAACAATCAAGCACCGGGAGAATGCCAATCAAACACAATTGAGACACTGATTTTTCTCCCGAGGTTCACGTGCTTGCCGACACGCTACGTCCCCGTTGTGTCGACCAACACTTGGTGGTTCGGTGGCTAAGAGGTGTAGCACGAACCTCGTCCTCACTAGGACACCACAAGAACCTACCCACAAGTGAGGTAACTCAATGACACGAGCAATCCACTAGAGTTACCTTTCGGCTCTCTGCCGGGGAAGGTACAAGACCCCTCACAATCACCGGGAGATGGCCACGAACTATCACCAACTCGTGCCAATCCTCCTCCACTGCTCCAAGCCGTCTAGGTGGCGGCAACCACCAAGAGTAACAAGAAAACCGCAGCTAGAACAATCCCCAAGTGCCACTAGATGCAATCACTCAAGCAAATGCACTTGGAATCACTCCCAAACTCACAAAGATGTATAATCTATGAAGGAGATGAGTGGGAGGTGTTTGCTTAGGCTCACAAGGATGTTATGTATGCTAGAATGCCAAGAGAGTGAGCCCCAAGCCGGCCAAACACGTATAAATAGCCCCTCAAACAAATAGAGTCGTTGGCTCTTTTACTGGGCAAAACTCGGGGGCACCGGACGCTCACAGGGAGCCACCGGACGCTCAACACCCAGCGTCCGGTGCTCAGCTGACCGCCACGTGTCACTAGCCGTTTGAAGTCGACCGTTGCCGCCAACGGCCACTTCGCACGCGCGCCTGCACAGCACCACCGGACGATGGGCACCGGACGGTCCGGTGCTCACCGGACTCGTGCACAGAGAGTTTGTCAAACTCGCGACCTCACCGGACGCTAGGCACCGGACGGTCCGGTGCTCACCGGACTCGTGCGCAGAGAGGGTTGCAAAAACCCCTCACACCGGACGCGCATCACCGGACGCTCAAGCCAGCGTCCGGTGCCTATCGTCCGGTGCCTTACCCTAGCTGGGCCAGGCACAGTCTGCACACCGGACGCTCAGACACAGCGTCCGGTGCCTCTAAGCCAGCGTCCGGTGAGTGTTTTCTCAGCGAGAAACACTCCCGCGACTTCACCAAATTTCCCTTCGGCGCAATAGAAAATATGCACTTCATTTTCTCGAAAAGCGCCGAATCCCGCCTCGCAAGCTCGGCGGGAGGGAGAGAGGAACCCATCCTCTCTCAACCCTTCAAACTTCAACTCCCTTCACAAAGTGTGCCAACACCACAATGTGTAAACCAACATGTGCACGTGTGTTAGCATTTTCACAATCATTTTCTTCGAAGGAGTTAAGTTAGCTCACTAGGTTCTAAATGCATGCACATGAACAATGACACCTAGTGGCACTTGATAACCGCTTAGCCAAAGAATTCCCCTCTTTATAGTACGGCTATCTATCCTAAATGTGATCACACCCTCTATGGTGTCTTGATCACCAAAACCAAAACCCTAAGCAATACCTTTGCCTTGATCTCCATAGGGTTTTGTTTTTCTCTTTCTTCTTTTCCAAGTTGAGCACTTGATCACCTTGTGGTCATCACCATCATCACCATGATTATCTCTTGCTCCATCACTTGGCATGTACCAACCTCATTAAGTCTACACACACTTAGTATAGAGGTTAGTACTAGGGTTTCATAAATTATCCAAAACCAAACTAGGGCTTTCAGACGCCCCCTGGTAGCTAGAGGTTCTTCCCCTGTCTTTCATCCTGTGTTTCAGATTTTTTTTGGCAGAAAACTTCTTGATTTTGCGTGTGACTTTGAATTCAGTTCAGAGTTGTAGAATTGGATAATTCTGACTTCCTGGTGCTATTCCAGATTGAGATAATCTATTTGTCGAGTGGCTTTGAAAGTAGGGAAGTCGATGATATTTCAGTGGACACCAGTAGTTCAAGCATTAAGATGTCTGATCTCCAGTCTCAACCAGACATGTGGATAGGTTGTGCAGAGCCTCTTGAGAGCCTGTTGGGAGCAGATATTATGGCAATTGCTTATGATATCACTAACAGATAATCTTCAACTAAACTACACAATAGATTGGCCAGGGAGAACGGTATAGCATATGGTTGTATACACTTGAAAAAGGTGTAAGTATTAAACTTAGCAATTTGTTAAAAAAATTCTTACTGCATATTGATGCTGGATAGTAAGGCAAATTAATGTTGTGCTTGATTTCAGATGGACGCTTTTCCAGTATAGGTTAGATGGGGCCATGCTTAGTTCCAATAGAGCTTGTTAAGAATAGTTTTCGTAGTCTGCCTTTCCATAGGTGTACATGGACTTTCCATTCTTAGGGTCTTTTTTTCCTTTTCTTTTCATGAAGATAAATGATTCTTTGTTAATCTAATTCACCACTGAGCTAAGATGGCTATAGAATGAGGGAATTTGTTTGGATAATCTATGTCAAAGAGAGGGTTTTTGAGCTTCACCATTTTGTTAACTTAAACAATTTAATTAATTTGCCAGGCAAAGTGGTGCTTTTCATTATCTTTTTTGTGTAACATTTCTGTTTGTTTATTTTCTTTACAGGCAATTACTTCTATGCATTGGTTTTTCATGTATGATTTATCCTACTTCTTAAACTTTAACAGATTATATTTTTTCTCTCACATCTCACACAGGCAATTACTCATTTAATTGTTCGTAGCTACCGATGATAGATTAGTCTCGGTTTTAATCCCTCACAAGACACATCGTATTCAGTATTTTCCATGGCCTGCGACTGTATTTCTCTTCTTCTTTTTTTAAGGTGCTTGATTGATGTCAAACCTGAAATTGCAACTGACGCTATCGCCATAGCTTGAAAAGGATAAAAATAAGCTTACACTTGAACTATGATACTAGAATAATGATATTGATTGATATATCTGTTAAATGTATGATTTTCTATGGTTCTAAGGCTGAGTTCTTGAAGATTTCACCCATGTGTTTGATTCCATAAAGATTCTTTTGGATCTGGAAATTTTTAAACTCAATGAGTCCCAAGTCATCATGAAGAATGTTGACAAGACCAGTTGATATCCCACTCAAAGCATCTTGTGTCCTCTAGGCATTGAACTCGCAACATCTCTAATTTTCTTATTTCATTTTTCCAGAAGCTCTGTGGGTATGATAATTGTGGGCTTAATTTTAGAGTAGAAATTATTTTATTATGATAAAGCTAAAAATTACCTATTGAAATTACATATGGGTTGTGTAGTTAACAAAAGTTGTGTTGTCTTGCTTTATACGTACAATGTAATCATTTTTTAAAATAGTACTTATTCTGAATTACTATTTGGTCAAAATTGCTTAAAAGTGAAATACATGAATATTCACAAACATGACAATGATACTGTAAAGCAAGACTTCCTATGCTTTTTTTTCCTTCTAGATTTGACAGATCATAAGCTGACAATGGTAAATAGTTAGATGCTTCACTTATTTTATTGTTTTATTATGGTTATATTTTTCCTTCAAGGATGTAGGTCGCACACTTGCAGTACCTATTGTGCTGATATAAATATCACTGCATCCTTTGCAGGCAAAAAAGCTCTATGAATTGGCTATTCGTCTCGAATTTGGATTTCTTGAAGTTGCAACCTACCTGATCTGCTTGTTGCTAAAGGACGGCATTGATGCCTTGGTTTATTGGAGTTGCACTGGCCCTAGCTGATCTGCGTATTGCTAAACGATGACATTAATGCCTGCTGCTCTACATCACACGTTTCGCATTGAAAAACTTATTGTTGTATTAGTATAAACTAGATATTTTGGTGAATTATTTAGCTGTATGCATAATTTGATTCTGAACACAGTAGGAAACATGATTTTAGCTTGAGGCACATGACACCTGCTTCATGGCATCATGATTTTTGAATGCATGTTTAGTTGATTTAGAACACAATAAGAAATAAGTTTTTTTTTCATTTCATTTTAAAATTAGGATATGGAGGTTATGTTGTTGCTTCATAATTTGTTCTATGTTTATGTTGGTGCATATATGCCTCATCTTAGATGCTGATGCCGTGGTTATGCTAACAATTACTCTATATGTAACTGCATGTGCTTAGATTTTAGCTACCATCTAATTACAAGTCTTTATCTACCCAGTTTGATAGTAGCTTTTATTCTTTAAACCATTGTAGGGCGCCCGAAGGGCGCCTGATGTTCTAGTGAGTTTAATGGGATGAAACTTCTCTCTCATCTGATGAAACTTCTTCATTTAATAATCATGTAAAGTCAGCAATTTTATTTATGTGACACCCTATTTAATGTGTATATGAAACATGCATTAAGACTGACATAATTACTATTGAGCGGACGGAACCGCATGAACCGTTTTCCACGCTCCACGCCGTCCGCTGCCGCTACGCTCTTGTCCCCGTGGTGTCGACGGCGACCAGAGATAATGGAGATCGGGTGGGCGACGGATGAGCGACACATTGGCGGGGAGTGCTACAGTCCGTCCATTCGGACAGAAATCTCCGTCCGATAATTTTTCGCGCCTCGTTTTTTTCTTCGCGTGGGATCCGTGTTGTTTCCCGTTCCCGCTCACCTGCCCAGCCCCGCGGAGTCTTCATGCTCAGGAAAGAGGTTTTTAATATTTTATTCATTAATTGATTTGCGTGCATATCATTTTCTACCGGCTAAAAAATGTTATAACTACTAAACTGAATATCTAAATATAATTCTGATTACACCATTATATTTCCTAGAATAAATCCATCAAAACAAGACTTCACATGAATATATTTAGATATAGTTTTATTAGTGAACATTTGTTCTCTAAAAATAGTATATTTTTTAGGCTTTGTTTAGTTTCCAACCCAAAAAGTTTTCACTAGTCACATCGAATGTTTAGGCCTTGTTTAGTTCACTCCAAAAACTAAAAACTTTTCAAGATTTCCCGTCACATTAAATCTTGTGTCACATGCATAGAGCACTAAATATAGGCAAAAATAAAAACTAATTGCACAGTTTATCTGTAAATCATGGAATGAATCTTTTAAGTCTAGTTACTCCATAATTGGACAATGTTTATCAAATAAAAACGAAAATGCTATAGTCCCGAAAATCAAAAGATTTTCAGAACTAAATAAGGCCTAATGCATGCATGGAGTATGAAATATAGATAAAAAATAAACTAATTACACAGTTTAATTGGAAATCACAAGACGAATCTTTTAAGCCTAGTTAGTCCATGATTAGCCTCAGTAACCTATATGTGCTAATGATAGATTAATTAGGCTTTAATAAATTCGTCTTGCAGTTTCTAGCTGAGCTATGTAATTAGTTTTTTATTAGTATCCGAACACCCTTCCGACATCCTACGAAACATCTGATGTGACACCTAAATTTTTTTTCTCCAACTAAACAAGGCCTTATTATACTACTAGAACAATGTTCCAAATTCACAATAAAAATGTTTAGTATTCCAATTTTAGGTTCATGAAATTGTTATTATAATAAACATAAAATAAACACATAATATAAATAAAACATAACAAAATCTAGAGTAAAGTATAGAGAAAATATAAAAACATGTAATAGTGAAAAAAATTAAATAATAATATCGCATATATATTATCTAAACATCACTAAATACATCATAAAACATTACATGTGTACTAAGTGAACATCACTAAATACACCATAACATTACTAAATATATTATAGAATATCAATATATATTATACGAACATCACTAAATACATCATAGAGTGAACATCACAAAAAACACCAGAGAATATCACATGTATATTACGTGAAGATCACTATATATATATAATAGAACAAACGTGTACTAAGTGAAAATCACTAAATACACTGTAGAATATCACTAAAATACATTATAAAACATCGCATATATATTACGTGAACATCACTAAATACATCATAGAACATCACATATATATTATACGAACATTAAAAAAACACCATAGAACATCATCATGTATACCGTGAGAACATAAAAAACACCACCTGTATAACACGTGAACATAAAAAAATATAACGCATTACTTGTATACTACATAACTATAAAAACAACATAGAACATAAAAAATCATTACAGAACATCATATCTATGTTATATGAACATAGCATATCAAAAATATAACGTAAAAAGATAAGTAAAGTAAAAAAATAAAAAAGTTTGCTGAAAACAATAAATGATAAAAAGAAATATAAAAAATAATAAAATATAAATAAACAAAATAATAAGTTATAGTAACTATTTATTATATACTACATGAACATTATAGCATATCATATAATACAGAAATGAAAAGAGAAACCATGAAAAAATGGTTAATTAGCTATGATAAAATAGAAAAAATTAAAATTTAAAACTCTATTGAGAAAATATAAAGGAAAGAAAAACAAAAAATAAATATAAAAATAAAATGAAACAAACAAAATAATTAATTATAATAAAACCACAAAAGAAGTAAAATAGAAACATAAAAATGAAAAGAATAAAGAAAAATCACATGAAACAAAAAAACAAATTAAATCGTGAAAAATAGTAAGAAAAAGGAAAGCAAATAAAAGAAAGGAATAAAAGATAGAAGAATAAAGAAAAAGAAGAATAAAATAAAAATATAAAAACAAAAAGAATAATGAAAAAGTCACACAAAAACAAAAGAAATAAAAATAAAAATAAAAACATAACAATAAAAGGAAAGAGAAAAAATAAAATAAAATGAAATGAAAGGAATAAAAAAGAAAACAAAAAGGGAAACTTACGTTCCGTCGGACTTGCGCGGGAAACAGGAACTGGCGGCCTGAGACTTGCGATCGGCAGGTTGCTCCCGTCCGATCGTTCGGACGGGAAGATTCCCGCACATTGGCACAAGTGACGGTCCACCAGTTCCACTTGCGCGAGCGCGACATCGCGGCTCCACGACGGAAGGCGACCAGCACAGCAGGGCACATCGCGCGCGGGGTTGCTCCGTGGGAGGCCAGCAGGCTGGCATGGCAATATACTGCTGCTGTACTGCAGCCTAGAGAGCAGATACAAGTGCACAGCATCGACCTGCACTGCACTGCCTTGCGGCTTGCAGGCCTCATCAAGGTATGTAAACCATGTGGACCTACATACACCATTGCATTGTTGCATCTGATGTGCTGATCGAATGATGTACATATGTGTACGTGCAGGCGAGGTTCCAGGAGCTCCCAGGCGGGCTGCTTGACGCGCTGCCGGTGGAGGAGGTGATGTGGTGAGGACTACATATGGATATGGCTCTGCGACACCAAAAGCTAACGATGCTGAAGATGGCGCTGTTGTAAAGAGATGGATGCTCCCTTTCTCTAGCACTTGTCACAAGCACTAAGCAATCGCACGGGAGGGAGAGCGCGGCAGCAGAGGACTACGTCGAGCTTCGAACACGGTTCACGCCGTTCTGTGATTCCGTCCACTCAATGGCAGTTAAAAGGAAGCAAACTATCTAAATAGATGGCAATTAAGGGAACAAAACCCACAAATGTAACAGTAATGGCAATGAAGGGATCAAAAATTATAAATTAATGGCGATGAAAGATGCTACTCCCTCCGTCCCTGAAAGAATCAATTCCTAGGATCCGTGCCAGTCAAACTTTACTTTTTAAAGTTTGACTAACTTTATAGAAAAGAGTAACAACATCTATAATATAAAATACACATTATATGAAAATATATTCTATGATGAATCTAATAATACTAATTTGATACTATAAATCCTAGTATTTTTTTCTAGAAATTTGGTCAAAGTTTAAAAAGTTTGATTTAGGACAACTCTAGAAATTGACTCTTTCGTGGACGGAGGGAGTATAATTTTTAATTAATGGCAACCAAGAAACTGTTATGATTTTTTATGGCAATGAGCAAATTTTCTCAACAACCATACCGGCAACGACGTGAATCGGCAACGGAGTTAGGCTACCGGCATAGATGCGGTGAGAATCAGGGAAGAAGAAAACTAGGCGCGTCCCATCCCATCCTATCCCATCTTCTATGGGCCGTGCTCCTTCGAAACAAAATACACGGTGAATATTCCATTCGGTCATAGGCTTTTGCTATACCACAGCTTAAAAAGCTTTTGTGGCAAGCTGTGGCCAGTTTTTTTTTTTTTTTTTTGTGACTGCAAGCTGTGGCCAGTTGTTGAAAGCAATTGCAAACAGATGGACCTTAAATGCACAGGTCGGTTCTGTATTTAGTTTGCACACCATCACCGCCCCCGTCGCACTAGGACGACCACTCACCGCCACTAGGACCATCCCGGCGTCGACGTGGACGTCCACTGCTACTCCAGAACCACAGCCACATATACGGTGGTTTGATGGACGAGTAAAGAAGCAACACGTGACACTGTCGTTGATTCCGTGCCGCGGCAGGAGCAGGACGACGATCGGGTTAGGTAGGACTCGTGGACCGAAATTAGGGATATTTTGGTACGAATTTCATCTCAGGCTACCGATAATAAGGCACAAGTTTAATTAATTGATTTATTAGTGAATAAAGAAAAAATTATCCAGACAAATAAATATATTAACCTTGAAACAACATTCTCTACAAACTTTAATGGTCCTTAGTCTCTTTGATCGTAATAATACAATAGGCGACTAACGTTTTGTCCTTGTTTCAGTATCTAGTCTTTATTCCCTTCAACCAAACATGCCCTCAAAGTACGAGTATGCATGCGGGGTACTATAAACAGGCTAAGCAGCCGGCACTAGTACAGTACTACGTCGCCCGCGTCGTATCAAAAGCAAATCGCTCACAACATTCACGCCACCTTGTCGCTCAAGCTCACGGGAAACTACACAGTGATCCCACAGGTTCCCAGTCCCAGAAATGGCGACCCCATCCGAGAGCCAAGACAAGAAGGCCCTCGTGGTCATCTACGCCCCGCCGATGATGATCAGCCACCTGTTCTCCTTGGTGGACCTCGGCGAGCTGCTCGCAGCGCACAGCCTCGACGTCGCCGTCGTCCTTGGCGGGCGGACCGACGACACTGCCACTGGCGGCGGCGCGGCTGCCGGTTCATTTGCCGAAGGCCTCGCGGCTGCGCACCCCCAGCTCTCCTTTCACCTCCTACCGCACGTCACGCGCCCGCGCGACGTGCCCGCCCACGATTACGTGGCGCAGACCTTCGAGCTCGCCCGCGCCTCCGACTCTGACCTCCGTGAGTTCCTCCGTGCCGCCTCCCCTTCCCCGGCCGCCCTGGTGCTGGACTTCTTCTGCGGCAGCGCCGTGGACGTCGGCACCGAGCTGGGCATCCCCACGTACTTCTTCTTCACCTCATCCATCGCCGGCCTGGCGGAATTGCTATACCATCCCTTGATCCACGAGCAAACATCCATTAGCCTCCGACACCTCGGGGGTGAACTTTTGCGCGTTCCGGGCGTCGCGCCGATACCCGTAGATGACCTCCCGGCGGCCTACCAAGACCGCGACAGCCTTGGCAACAGACTCTTCCTCGCGCTGTCCGAACAGATGTGCAATTCCCACGGTCTTATCGTCAACAGCTTCCGCTCACTGGAGCCACGCGCCACCGACGCCATCGTGGCAGGCCTCTGCACGCCACCCGGGAGACGAACGCCACCGCTGCACTGCATCGGTCCGGTGATCAAGCCGTTGGAAGAGGTTGGCGAGAAGCGGCACGAGTGCCTGGCGTGGCTAGACGCCCAGCCGGAGGCCAGCGTCGTGTTCCTCTGCTTCGGCAGCATGGGCCGGTTCAGCGCGGAGCAGACGAGGCACGTGGCGCGCGGGCTCGAGACGAGCGGGCAACGGTTCCTGTGGGTTGTGCGGCGCCCGCCTGCCGGCGAGGAAGACGGCCTCGGCGCGCTCCTCCCCGAGGGCTTCCTGGCGCGCACCAAGGGCAAGGGGCTAGTGGTCGAGGCGTGGGCGCCGCAGCGCGAGGTGCTGGCCCACGGCGCCGTCGGCGGGTTCGTCACGCACTGCGGCTGGAACTCGGTGTTGGAGGCGATTATGGGCGGCGTACCGATGCTGGCGTGGCCGATGTATGCCGAGCAGCGGATGAACAAGGTGTTCCTGGTCGAGGATCTGCGCCTCGCCGTCGCTATGGAAGGGTACGACAAGGAGATTGTCAAGGATGAGGAGGTAGCTGCCAAGGTGAAGTGGCTCATGGAGTCGGACGGCGGCAGGGAGCTTCGTGAGCGGACGCGGGCGGCGATGCGGAAGGCGAAGGAGGCGCTGAGCGCCGGCGGAGAGTCTAGCACTGCGCTGTTGGAGCTCGTAAGGCAGTGTAAAATGTGAAAAACACCTGCTTTAATTTAACTAGCAAATATGCACGTGCGTCACGCACGTGTTTGTATTATCGGATATTTTTTGTTTTTATTTTCACTTATTCATTCATAATATGGTACTATAAACAATGTAAAACGTTTGCTAGTTTTTTCTTTCTTCTTTATCATAATAAATAAAATCACATGTGTTCAAATTTTATTTTTCTTTTTAATTGCTAATACATACGCCAGCATGCATTCATATTGATGTTATTTATTATAGTTGCATCCATGCAACCATATTTTTATTTTTCCAATTAGTTTATTTATTAGTTGCATATATACATCTTGATGTATATTATTTTTTTTCCCTTTTTTGAACAATCCGCGGCCGGCGGCAGTGAGTTTTTTTAAGGAGACTCTCTATCTATAATAACCGTTCGATCTATATGTCGTGCTATATAAATCATCTGTCATCTGTGATCTTATATGTAAAATGTAAAACTTCTTCTAAACCAAGATTCCTCGTAGACATTGAAAGAGGAAAATCAATCTTACATGAAAGATACGAGACTCCTATTAAACCAAGATTTCTCCTTAACCCACCTCTAGCCTCTCCAATTAAGTTTGTTTCATTGCCGATTGAAGTTCGCTCTCAAAGGCCAATCATGATCAACGCTATTCACGCAGGAGAATTCAAACGGGGCATCTCATACCACATTGTCATGAATAGGTTGACTTTTTAAAATTGGCGCGAATATATCTCAATTTGAGTATTTGATTTCCTATTGCCGGTAGATCTTGTATGCATCTTCTAGAACAAGTGATCCTGTATGCCGATCTTAAGCATGCAAGGTAAAAAGAAAACATGCTCTTAATTCTTTCTTGAAATTAAAAAAGTCAAAACGGCTAACGAATTGGACCTAAAAAAAACAGAAAAGCTATACATGCACATTGGAATTGGACTCCAATACGCAAATATGGAGTATTATATTCCGTTTTTGGAATCTCGGAGGAATCTTAGTTTAGAAGGAATCTTACATCTTATATTATGTAAGATCACGGCTGACGGAAGGTTCATATAGCACGACGTTTAGATCGAACGGTTATTAATTAGGAGGAATCTTACATCTTATATTATATAAGATCACGGCTGACGGAAGGTTCATATAGCATGACGTTTAGATCGAACGGTTATTAGTGAGGGAGAGCTCTCTAAAAAAACTCGCTCTTTTATAGTGTGATTGTCGAGTGTCGACTAAGAGCACTCACAATGGAGACTGTATCATATAGTCTAAAGTTATTTATTACCTTGACCAATGTGGACTTAGAGTCTAAATAAGATTTGGAGTTTTATTTTTTCTATCTTTTTCTTCAATAAATATGCTGCCACATCAGCAAAATACCATAAATAATATGTAATTAATTATCTTGGACTCTGTGATAGAGTCTTGTATTGTGAGTGCCCTAATGTTAGTAGCAGTGTAGTAGACTACTAGTAGTTACAGGGATGCCATCGAACTATACGTAAATTGTATTGGTCTCTGACTCTCTGGTACAAGGCGGTGGTACTCGTCTCCAGCGGCTAAAAACGCAGAAGGTTCTCGCGATTGTCTGCGTGCGGACGGGGGCTCCTAGACGCCGGGTGGACGGGGATGCCAGGGTGGCGCCGGTGGCATTCCGCGGGGACGCCGGACGCGGAAACAGGGCCGAGGCTTGGAACCTTGGGCGGGAGCTGGAACGTGGCCTGGATCGGGAGCTGGAACAGTTTGTGGCTTCTTTAGCCCAAATGGCTGAATATCGAAAAAATTTATTAGGAATTAAGAAGAATTGTTAAAAATATTGTTAGGATATGGGCCGGACGGCATGTGCCTGGCAACCAAGGCCCAAGAAAAACACTATGAAGCACTGCAAAAGCAATAGGAGCTGGATATCAATATTCACAATTCTACTCATAACTTCTATGTAATTCTCCGGCAAAGTTATTCTGGGCCGTTAAATCCCGTCTTCGATGGCCAGATCTCGTTTGAGCTCTTGTTCTGTTTTGTCGACAAACAACTCCCCGCTATTAACAATCGGTACAAAAAGTCGTCGATTATTGGATACTAGCACCATGAATCCCCTTTTCGAGATCTCTCCTTCCACCCAACTCATCCTCAACGAACTCGGCAAACTCCACGGGATCTTCAAGTTCGATGCGAAGTGGGGACTCACCAAGGACGCTGTGCAGGAGTCCCCGAGGCGAATCCGCTCCGACCAAGTCCGCTGTTGTTGGCGCAGACGTAGTCGCCGACAACCAAGGTGGGCTCTTCGACGCAGGAAGCGGCTCCGACGAGGATTTCACTATTGTCGGCACCAACGTACTCCCTCCGTCCCAAAATAAGTGTCGTTTCCGCTTACCGAGAAATAATTTTAACTAAATATATAGTAAAAATATTAGTATTTATAGTACATAATTAGTATCATTGGAAAAATCTTTAAATTTAGTTTTTTAACAAATTTATTTAGAAATATAAATATTGTATATATTTTCTATAAATTGAATAAACTTGCGGTATAAAAACCTAAAATAATACTCTTTTTTAACGTAGAGAGGGTGGGCTGTTCGAACAGCCGGCCCGCACCTCGGAGGAGCCCAGCCTCAACCACTCCGCCAACGGTGGCTTCACGAAGCTCACGTCTACCGTCTAGATCCGCATCTCAGAGTTCAAGGTGGAGCCGGTGCGGCTTCTCGAATTCCACCTCGGCCTTGTCGAGTACACGCTCCTCGTTGACCCCACGTGGATCGTCACAGCTCTACATGAACTCGACACCGATGAGCCCGAGTACATCTCTGCCTCTAATAAAGTATTATAGTACGCTATAAGCCAGCTAAATGCTGAGGTGGAGGAGAGAGAAGATGAGAGAGAGTAAAAGCGGGCTGTAAGCTTATAGCCGGCTCAGACACAAAAATCAAGAAAATCTGTGAGACAGACAAATGGGTCATATATTAATAGTGATAAGCTAACCATTATATGAGTGAGCTGTAATAAGACTGTAAAGAAATCTTACAGCCAGCCGCTGGCTGTATTATAATAGTTGCTCTAACAAGGAGTTGAAAGTGCTAGAGGTGGACGAGAAGGTACCCCATCCACCGGCAACAAGGTTCTCATGGCCGACGTCGCGCAGTTCAACGCCGACCAGATCCTTCACCAAACCACCTCCGAGTCACTCCGCCCCGCGTCCGAGCAGCTCGAGTCGCTGTGGATTAACGGCTCGCAGATCCTCTCCCTCCGGCACAAGTTCCTCGTGCCGCCATCCTACTTGAACCCGCCTCCGACGACTCTGACGCGCGTCACCTCTTGGCCAAGCTCTCCTCGCTCATCCTGCGCCTCCACTGTGGCATGCCCCTCCTCGTCCATCTCGGTTTTAGCCGACCGTGGCATGTGCGCCTTACCGCTGCCTTCGTGGGCATGACATTCACCATCCAGTTCGTGCGCAAGTTCGCCCACCTCAGCCTCCACCTCTCTGTCGGTGGCGTCCTCGCCTTCACACTCACGTGCGAGCTCTCGCCAGTCATAACGACCATCATCTAGCTACATCGGGCTCCGCGTTCGCCACCGAGCTCGGCACGATGGAGGTGTCGGAGAAGGCCGCCACTGCTGTCCGAGGCGCTGTGCTGTCTGCTATGGGGCGCCAGGGTCTTAATTACTATCATCCATGTCACTTCGGCATTACAAGCTAAGGAGCTCTGTGGAGGTGATTTCACTAATCCCTCTGATTTCAACATGATTGGTGCGTCGGTAGTGTTTGTGAGGAGCTGTGATGAGAATGTGGTGAACTCGTGGCTTTTGTCTTCGTCCGATTGGATTGAGCAGTAACCTGGTCACCACCACCTATGCAAGTTGAGTTCGTGTGTGTAGCAGAGCTGCTATTCGACCAACTCCATGGCCTCCACCTGAATGCATAGAAGCCATGAATCAAGACATTTTCACAACATCACGGAGAGTGTTCATTGCTCAGCTTATGGGAAGAATTTTTGTGCACCAATTCAAGAGCTAGTATAGCGGAAGTGTGGTGGAAATTATCGATTTTCCTTGCTTAAGGAATCTGGACAGAAATTTCAAGTTGCAAGAGGAAAGTCCATGGATATCACTGGCAGGCTAAACAAGATTTGTTGCATTAATCTTTGTCTTCTGATGCCTGATGTACAGAAGAGTTGAATCCCAAGCGGAGCATTGAGTCACAGTTAATTGGAAGTGCTGTAGTTGCTCCCTTATTGACTGTTGCCACTTGCCACTGCACGATGGATGGCTAAGGGTTTGTTGCTACCTGTGCGTAGAGTGTTTGCAGTGACACAGATTGGTATGAAGGCCTTTTTTGGACCGCATCTTGAACAGAGTACCTATGTTTCACGAGCATTTGGCAGCTTATAGTTTATGCAGGGCTGCACTGTCCATGAATGGCTACATTGAGTTGCAGCCTGGCCACCTTCTAGGCAGGACTGCAATAATTTGCTCAGGGACACCATTTTAAGCTCTGCTGCAGTTTATGGTCCATATTTTTGTTTGGATTGGTTTTCCCTGCAGTTCGTGCCACTATGGTCACTGCATGTGCTGCTCGAGATCAAGTGTGATGGAGTCCAACTCTGGCCATTTTTCTGCAGCTATGCAATTCTGGTGCTCTTGAACACATCAACGTAGTTGTTCCACCTCAGATGTCCTTTGGGTGCATACAAGTTGCAGATGGCTCTCTTGTCTGGAGTTTTATATCGGGGACAGATACTTCTGGAACTAACACTTCAGGTGCAGCCCCTCTTTCGATTACAGATGATGGCTCCAGGTGTGATCCCTGTGCATTAGTAAGACAACTTGACAGTGCAAATGCTAAGACAAATTTACACATGCATGTACCTGTGTGTTTGATTGCTGCTCAAATCATTTTAGTTCCTTGGAAGTCTTGGCCACGGTTCACCAGATATACCTTTGATAGGTTTCTGCAGTTGATAGATCCTTTAGTGACCAGGGTCTTGTTTAGTTCCGAAAACTTTGATTGTTTACTGGTTGCACAGTCTGTGACTTTGGAATTTTGCTGGCAAATGATGATGCTTGATATGGGCTTTTTGTCTACCAGCAAGGAAGTGCTAATGACTTCAGCTTGACATATTTCTTGTCTCATGAGCCTTTTGCTACTACAATATTTATCGGTATGGTAGGAAAGGAAAACAACAGAAGTAGCATATTACCATTTGGGCCTTGTTTAGTTGGAGAAATTTGGTTACAGTAGCACTTTTGTTGTATTTGACAATTATTGTCCAATCATAGACTAATTAGGCTCAAAAGATTAGTCTTATAAATTACCGGCAAGTCGTATAATTAATTATTTTTTAATCTATATTTAATGCTATATGCATAGGCCGTAAGATTCGATATGACAGAAATTCTTAATTTTTTTTAAAAAAAATTAGGTGGAACTAAACAAGACCTTGGCCTTAATAAGTCAAGAATCATTTGGGATCCCGGTGGTTCCATATTTCTTATCGGTTTGGGGACAAACCGAATCTTAAGAGAGGGGAATGTTAGGATATGGCCATGAGTTGATGGGCCAGACAGCATGTGCCTCGCAACCAAGGCAGCACTATAAGCCCTCTGTAGTTCCTCACCTAAAATTTTTTCATCCATTCCATCAAATCTTTGGACACATATATGCAACATTAAATGTACATAAAAAATAAACTAATTACACAGTTTGGTTGAAAATCGCGAGACGAATCTTTTAAGCCTAGTTACTCCATGATTAGCCTTAAGTGCTACAGTAACTCACATGTGCTAATGATAGATTAATTATACTTAATAGATTTGTCTTGCAATTTACTGATGAGCTATGTAATTTGTTTTTTTATTAGTTTCTAAAAACCTCTGCCAACATCCTTCCGACACATCCGATGTGACACCCAAAAAATTTTCATCTCCAATCTAAACGGGGCCTAAAACACTACAAAAGCAACAGGAGCAGGAGGGGAAGCAATATCGATCAAATATTCAGAATATACAAACAACTACCCGTTGCTAACAAAATATCTCTCGGAGTTAGCCATCACACGAAAAGGTCAAGATTAGGTTAAGCACAATCCAGCTCTTTTAGCCAAAAAAAAGAACAGCACATTCCAACGGCTTATGCATAGGGCATTAAATATAAAGAGTGAAACACGAGAAAGAGAAACGAAGAATTCGTGTCACTGTGTCATAGTGAAACTCTGCTCCCGTGAGCGTGTCTGATAGGTAATAGGTTCATAGGTTCACTGACGCGTCGAAATTTCCATGTCGATGATAAAGTCAACTAACGCTGCCTTTGACGATCCGGCGGTCTCCAGCGCGGCGGCGGCCTCATCCTTCGCCACGGCCACCCTGTCCCTGAGCTCCTTTCCCTGCTGGGACTCCATGACCAGCCTGACCTTGGCCTCCACCTCCTCCGCCTTCACCATGGCCTCGTCGTAACCCTCCATCACCACCCCGAGCTTCATCCCCTCCGCGACGAACACCTTGTTCAGCCGCTGCTCCGCGTACATCGGCCAGCACACCATCGGCACGCCCGCCGTGACCGCCTCCAGCGTCGAGTTCCACCCGCAGTGCGTCACGAACGCTCCGGTGGCCGGGTGCCGCAGCACCTCCACCTGCGGCGCCCACGTCGGCACCACCAGCCCGCGCCCGCGCGTCCTGTCCAGGAACCCATCCGGGAGCAGCGCCTCCAGCGCCGCCTCGCCGCGGCCCTCGAACCGCTTCGTCGAGTCGGCGTCGGGCGCGACCGGCGCGCGCACGGCCCAGAGGAACGCGTGCCCGCTTCTCTCCAGCCCCACCGCGATCTCCCTCAGCTGCCCTGCCGGCACCGAGCTAGCGCTCCCGAAGCAGAGGAACACCACGCTCCGCGCCGGCCGCGCGTCCAGCCACGTCAAGCACTCGTGCTTCGCCTTCGCGTTCCCGTCTCCTCCCCTCTCCTCGCCCACTAACGGGCCGACGCAGAACAGCCTCGGCACTGGCTCGCCGCCGGGGCGGGGGCTGCCCTCCTCGATTGCCCTCACGGCGCGGGGCTCCAACCACTCGAACGTGTTGGCTAGTACGCCCTTCGCTCTGGGGAGCTGCTCGAAGAGATCAATGGTTGCCTTGTACTGCTCGTTGTGAGGACCAAGCAGGACCTCAGGCAAGTCCGAGGCAGGAACCGGGTGCACTCCGGGGAAGTGCAGCAACGAGCGTCCCATGTCCCCGAAGGAGACGTCGGAGCGCATGACGGGGATGTGCAGATAGGCAGCGAGCGGGGACGCGCCGGACGTGAAGAACAGGTAGGCCGGGAGTCCGAGCTCCGCGGCGGCGTCGAGCGCGCACCCGCAGAAGAAGTCGAGCACGAGCGCCTTCACGGACGGGAGGGACCTCACGAACGCGAGGAGCGCGGGGTTGGTGGCGCGGAGGTCGGCGATGAGCGTGATGAAGGGGTCGGCGTCGGGGTCGGCCTTGTCCCCGGAACGGGCGGTTGTCGGCTGGAGGAGATGGAAGGAGACGGAAGGGTAGGTGGCGGAGAGACGGGCCACGGTTTGATGGGAGTCGCTGGACGACGGGACGTCGGCAATGGCCATGGTGATGGGAACGCCGTGGCCCGCCAAGCGGTCGGCGAGCTGCGCCATCGGGTGGAGGTGGCCCCGGACCATCCATGTGTACAGGACCACGACGCTGCCCATTCGCTGTATTGTGGATGCGCAATGAATCGATGATCTATGTGCGTGCCTTGTTGGCCCCTCTGCTAAATCTAAATACTAGCAGCAGCCAGCTGCTAAAGTTCGACGCAGATCATGCACTAGTGCACTACGCAACCTCGTTGACTGCGAGAGGCGGCTAGGACTGAAGATTTGCCGACAGCAAAAACGGAGAATTGGACAATGGTAACGGCGGCCAATCCTGGAATCCAAAACCTCGTGAAGTTGGTCAAGGAAGTGGGTTGCTTTGCTCAGCTGCCAGTCCACCAGTATGAGCTTTGTCACAAAAATATATTTCTTTTGTAAACAACGATAATGAGAAGTAGCCATACAATCCCACATTATAGGCAGTTCCAGACCCTGCATCAGCATCCATCTTACAGACAGTTCATTATTCATTACTAGTAATTCTTTAATCCTAAACTATAAGACCTTTTTTTTCCTGTTTTTCTAGATACATTACTTTTGATACGTTTCTACATACTATATCTAAATACATAATAAAAATAATATATATAAAAAACTCAAAACATCATATAATTTAGAACGGATGAAATAAGTATACATAGATCCATCACTTGGATCCTAAACCCCTTAGAAACTCACCAAGTTCGACGTGAGACGACCCGCTTTCTTTCATGGCATCGGCAGCCATTTCCTTGGCCATCGCCGTCCTCTCTCTGAGCTTCTTCCCTTCCTCCGACTCCATCACCAGCCGTACCTTGGCCTCCACCTCGTCGGCCGTCACCGTCTCCTCCTCATAGCCTTCCATCACCACCCCAAGCTTCATCTCCTCCACCACGTGCACCTTGTTCAGTCTCTGCTCCGCGTACAGCGGCCAGCAGATCATCGGCACGCCGGACATGACAGCCTCCAGCACCGAGTTCCACCCGCAGTGAGTGACGAAGGCTCCCACGGCCTCGTGCCGCAGCACCTGTGTCTGTGGCGCCCAGTTCTTCAGCACCAGTCCTCTGCCTCTGGTTCTCTCCAAGAACCCGTCCGGAAGCAGCGCTTCCAGATCAGGCTCGCGAGAGCTCTGCTCCCGACTTCGCACGGCCCACAGGAACCTGTGTCCGCAACGCTCTAGCCCGCGCGCCGTCTCCTTCAGCTGCGCCGCCGGGAAGGCGCCCAGGCTTCCGAAGCAGAGGAACACCACGCTCTGCCTGGGCTGCCCGTCCATCCACTCGAGGCACGCGTGCCTCTCGCCGTTTCCCTCGGCGTCGCCACCGTCGACCAGGGGACCGACGCAGTAGATTTTCGGCGTCGAGCGGCCGGGCAGGCAGTCGCCGTCACGCAGCGCTTTCAGTGCCCTCGACTCCAGCCACTCGAAGCTGTTCACCAGAACGCCTGCAGCTTCGGGCATCCGGGCGAGCTGCCGCAGGCGTACGCTGCCCACGTCGCTCTCCCAGTCCTGCATGGTGTCAGGCATGTCGAGAGCGCGGACTGCCGGCACGCCGGCGAAGTTCAGCACCGCCTTGCCCATGTCCTTGGGCGAGGGCGGCACGGCGCGGAAGAGATCTGGAATCTGGAGGTACACCGCGAGGTCGCCGGCCGCGGACGGGTAGAAGAAGTAGGCGGGGATCCCGAGCTCCGCGGCGACGTCGAGCGCGTCGGTGCAGAACATGTCGACCACGAGGGCGTCGACGGCGGGGACCCGCGACGCGAGGAACGCCCGCAGCGCGGGGTTCGCGGCGCGGAGCGCATCCAGGATGGGCTTAATGGGGTGGGAATGCTGGTTGCTGCTGGCGCAGGGCGGGATGGGGAGGAGGTGGACCGTGATGGAGGGACTGACCACGGCCAGGCGGGCCAGCGCAGCAGCCAGCACGGCGTGCTTCTCGGGCGGGTCGACGACGGCGATGGTGACGGCGACGCCGCCGTGGCGGAGGATGGCCTTGGCCAGCTGCGCCATGGGGTTCAGATGGCCCACGCCCAGGGAGGGGTACAGCACCACCGTCTTCTCCGTCATGGCCTGCTGGTTTCTCACAACTCACGACCAGTGGACTGGACAGGACGAGGCGAAATAGAATGATCCCGCTCACCAGCGACGACAGGCAACAGCCGACTGGCCGGGAAGGGAAGAGGCCGTGTTGGTGTTGGTGATCCCATTCCGCAAAGATATAGGACAGGCGGCGCACGCAACACGGTGAGCGACTGGAGCATTAACATGGGCCGCACCTGTTTGTCCGGTTGGTTTTGGTACTTCGCTGCTCGCTCCGTAATTTTCCTCCAATCGGTTATTTTCGTCCCCAACAATAAGGCCTTGTTTAGTTCCAAAATTTTTGGCAAAACGTGAATAGTATCAATTTTGTTTGTATTTGACAAATATTGTCCAATCATGGACTAACTAGGCTCAAAAGATTCGTCTCGTCAATTTCGACCAAACTGTGTAATTAGTTTTTATTTTTGTTTATATTTAATACTTTATGTATATATCTAAAGATTCGATGTGACGGAGAATCTGAAAAATTTTACAAAATTTTTTGGGAAGTAAACAAGGCCTAAGAGAGCTAGTTTGCTGGCTATTTGGTTTCCACGTCATCTTTAGAGATGTAGCATAAAATACATTCCTCCAATCTGTTAATTTACAACTAGAAAATAGCAATGCCTTTCGTTTAATATTAAATAGTATGAAGCGACATGGAATAATAACAAAACACCAGTAGTAGTCAATAAAAAGCTAAAAGCGACGTGAAGTGTATCATTGAGGAAAGGCCAACACGCTTTTTAATGGTACTAGACATAGGCCTTGTTTAGTTAGAAAATTTTCATAATAGATATTGTACCATTGTGTTTGTATTTGACAAATATTATCCAATCATAGATCAATTAGGTAATTTTATTTGTATTTAACAAATATTATCTAATCATAGACTAATTAGGCTCAAAAGATTCGTCTCGTAAATTACAGGTAAATTATGTAATTAGTTATTATTTTTATCTATATTTAATGCTCCATGCATGTGCCGCAAGATTCGATGTAATGGGGATTTTGAAACTTTTTGTAAAATATTTTGGGAACTATACAAGGCTTTAGTTCCAAATTTTTTTTGCAACACAAACACTGTAACACTTTCGTTTGCATTTGACAAATATTGTCCAATCATAGACTAACTAGGCTCAAAAGATTCGTCTCCCGAATTACAGGTAAACTGTGCAATTAGTTATTTTTTATCTATATTTATTGCTCTATATATATGCTGCAAGATTCGATGTGACGAGGAATCTGAAAAATTTTGCAAAATTTTTTGGGAACTAAACAAGGTCATATTATATTGGGTTCTAAAAACATACCATACACATATAAATTATATTTAGGCAACACGCTGAAAAAAAGTTTTTTCTACCTTACATACCCTTATGTCCATTCGATGTTTAGATATTCCCTTTCAAATCTAGGCCTTGTTTAGTTCCATAAGGAAAAAAATTCGTAACACTGTAGCACTTTTGTTTGTTTGTAATAATTATTATCTAACTATAGACTATCTACGCTCACAAAATTCGTCTCGTCAATTTCGACCAAACTGTGTAATTAGTTTTTATTTTCGTCTATATTTAATACTCCATACATACATCTAAAGGTTCGATGTAACGGTAAATCTTGAAAAATTTTGGATTTTTGTGTGGAAGTAAACAAGGCCCTAAACGAAAGTAGTTTTATGTTTAGCTCCTCCCAAATCAGAGCTCGAGCCCGTCGAAGTGGAACTCGCTGGCAGGATCGGGCTTGGTTTAGTTTTAAAAAAATTACAAAATTTTTTAGATTCTCCATCCCAGCGAATTTTGCGGTATATGCATAGAGCATTAAATATAAATAAAAATAATAATTAGTTATACAGTTTGCTTGTAATTTAAATTTAGATAGTCTATGATTAGACAATATTTATCAAATATAAATAAAAATACTACCATACTTATTTTGCTAAAAATTTTGGAAGTAAACAAGAGCCTAGACCTGGGTTCGAATCAGAGCTCGAGCTCACCGAAGTGGAGTTCGCCGACAGGGCTTGGACCTAGCTTCCTTGCCGCATGCCCTAAGTAGGAAACAACAGAGAAGAAAACAAGGTAGAGTTCCACGTGGTGGACTAGCATGCCTCGCTAGAAACAGATAGATGAGCGATTCTTTCGTCAGTAGTGAGGTCATTTTTGGCTCAGGCTTGTTTACTTTCCCAAATATTTTACAAAATGTTTCAGATTCGTCATCACATCAAATTTTGCGGCCGAAGCATTAAATATAAAAAATACTAATTACATAATTTGCATATAATTTAGTAGACGAATCTTTTAAATTTAATTAGCTTATGATTGGATAATATTTATGAAATACAAACGAAAATGTTATTGTTCATATTTTACAATTTTTTTCAAGTAAACAAGGCCTCATTCTCCATGTCGAATTAAATCCGAGTCGGCTGACGGCATCACCCGTTGTTGGGGACACCCTAGGCCTTGTTTAGTTCCGGAAACTGAAAAGTTTTCGGAACGGTAGCACTTCCGTTTTTATTTGACAAACATTATCAAATCATGAAGCAACTAGGCTTAAAAGATTCATCTCGTAATTTACAGGTAAACTGTATAATTAGTTTTTATTTTCGTCTATATTTAATACTTCATGCATGTGGCGTAAGATTCGATGTGACGGGAAATCTTGAAAAGATTTTGGTTTTTGGGTAAACTAAACAAGGCCCTAGTCGGATCGCAGATTTGCAACGCCACCTGTTTGGAAACATCCTGCACATAGGCCATCTCTAGCGAGGAAGATGGACTTGATGCATGTACTACAGTGGCAGCCTGATGAATCAGGCCATTGCCTACTCACGCACGTGTTGTTTCCAGTAGCAACTTTATTTCTTCTTTTTTTTTTTTCCTCGCCTCTTCTTCCTTCTGACATCTTTTCTCTTCACTCCTCCCGCCAGCCTCTGCCATCGCCCAAGCCACCCGTGCTCACACCGATGACCTCCCCCCTCCCTCCCCCGCCGCAACTCCACCCTTTCCTAACAAATGTGGGTCGTGAACATGCTCAAGCGTTTTCTGCCCTAGCGCCGCCGATGCCGCCGCCATCGCCGCCGCAGCTCCCGTCTTCCACCGCCGCTGGTCCCCCTCCCTTCTCCTTCGGTATCTCGCTGGAGGTTGAAGGGAGTGGGATCCATTGTTTCTAATAAGTTTTTCTTTAGTAGATCGAGTCTAGGGTTAGAGTCTCTCCATGCCAATTTTTTGGTATTGTAATTTTATCTTCTCCTTCTCTCCGGCGACGGTGAAGGAGAGAGGTGGAATCAGTTTCTCCATAACAGCTCTGTTGAAGATAAGGATGACAACTTTGGCGTCAGCATCTTCATCGACATGACGACATGGAGACTTTTGTTTTCGGACGGCGGCATCAATGCGAAGATGATGTCGCTACCATGGAATAATTTTCTCCAGTCTTTTCTCCGTTTTATTGTGGTTAGATTTAGCCACAATGAAGGACTAGAGAGAATAATTTCAGATTAGTCATCCTCACTCTTTGGTGGCAGAAAGAAGAATGACGACACCGGAAAGAAGAAGTTCCTCAATTTCGCCTACTGGAATGTTGGCCGTCGTTCGTTGGGCATTTGTTCTCAGGCCATTTGCCGAGTGTTTGCCTATGCGATCATCTATACTGCAAAGCATCTAACAGGTTAGGTTTTGAGTTGTGCTTTACACAGCGTAAGTACTATATTGTAATCTAAAGTGTCTGTAACGTGTTTCATGTACTCACCTATCATATAATATAATTCTTTTTTTATCGCAAAAAAAAAACAAAGGTGTGTCGCTAGTATAAGAAACAAAGAAAGAATTTTTACCAACGGACCATCTATTGTTATCTTGGCATTTTGAACAACTTAATTTTTTTGAAACAAAACCTTTATCAACTTACACCCAACACTATCTTTGAGTTATGGTGTAGTACCAGTTATGTTATGTAGGACTTAGCGGTGGACTCGCCGCTCTCTTCTCATCCTTTTTCTATGAGTTGGCTGATCACGGACGTAGAGTAAACAACATGAGTGAGCTTTGATCTGCTTAGTTTGTTGAAGAACTAGTTTACTGTTCAAGTACTCTCTCTACTTTCCCTCTCTTTGATAACATTACTCTTGAACAAACGTCTCCTCTTATTATTAATCAAAGCCGGTGAAACCGGATCTTTCAAAAAAAAAAAACTTCTTGGACAAACGTGTTGAAGTTTACTATACACACGTTCATTGCGGAAATCATTACCTTGAAATACTCATGAGTAAAAGTTTCATCGATATCCATAAGTTTGTGAACTTATCTTATCATAGGCTAAAGAATGTCAACAACAAATCTTATGGGGAAGGTAGTGTCAAGAAAGATAGAGAGGGGTGTCTACATAAGTAGGAGAAAAATAGTAAAAAAACTAAGGATAGCAACGGGACGGTTTCTTTTTTTTGATTTGGAATTCGTATTCCATTACTCAACCACGTCGGCTAAATCGCCTGACACCAAATCTCTGATACAAAGAGGCCCTCCGGCCAGCACCAAAGGTGCCGAGTCACTTCTACTTCTCCCTAACGAAGCAAGCTCATGCGCTACTTTATTACAATCGCGTGGAACATGTGAAATTCTAACAGAAATTGAGCTCTCCGCTAACAGAAGTTTGAGTTCATGGACGAAGCCGCCCACCATCGCCAACCTGAAATCGTCCCCTTGCATTGCCCAGACCACATGTTGGGCGTCAGTTTCCAAGATGAAGTGGCTCGCTCCCAATGACAGAGCGGCTTTTGCTCCTTCCAGACATGCCATAAGCTCAGTCTGTAATGGGTTGCCCGCATACATAATTCTACCCAGACCAGTCTGGATCACTGCACCCTCTTCATCTCGGATAACATACCCCCACCCTCCAGTTTTATCCACGTCTCTAAACGCCCCATCCACATTCACCTTCAGCATACCTGAAGGTGGTTTCTCCCATCTCCTCCTTGTGGCCTGAGCTCTTGGGACTGATTGGATTACCTTCTGCAGCTTGGAGATTTCTATTGCTTGTCTTCCACTTAGATTAGCAATGTCATCCAGAGACCTTCTCCTCTTCCCTTCTCTGACTTGGTTTCGTTCCTGCCACCAATTATTCAGTAGAAAGCTTGCTTTCAACTGTAGCTCATCACCCATTGTCAGCATTTTCTGAATTGCTTCTCTAGCTGTAGCACAATTCACCATATTCAGGCGAGTTTCTTCCAAGCCCATTCTACTCCACAGCTCTCGGGCCTGCTTACATTTCAAGAAAAGGTGAGCACCATCTTCGCCTAGTCTATTGCACATGATACACCGATCATCCTCCACCTGAACTCCTCGGTGTTTTAGATTTAGGCGCAGCGCCAGAGAATTATGTGCCAGCCGCCATAAGAAATGCTTCAGTCTGCTCGGCGCTTGCATATCCCAGATCAACCTCCAGACCTTCTCATTGCCATCCCCATTGCTGGAACTCGATGCTGCCCAATCATTCTTACTGCGGCGATTCTGGTCATCACAACAGACTCTATAGGCTGACTTTACTGAAAACAAGCCCTTCGGGTCATAGTGCCATGCCAGAATATCATCCATCTCCAAATGCACCGGTATTGTGAGTATTTTTTGGACATCTTCCTCCCAGAATATGGCACGAATCATCTCTTCGTCCCAGTCTTCTGTTAATGGGTTGATCAACTCGGACACCCTCGTTAGAATGTTTCCACGCCTGGGCGTGATCGGCTTCCTGGTTACTCCCTGTGGCACCCATGGGTCTTCCCAGATTCTGATATTATCTCCGCTGCCCACTCGCTAGACCACTCCCTTTTTCAGTAACTCCAATCCTCTCAAGATACTTCGCCATGTATAGGACATGCCTGTTCTTGGTTTTGCATCCAGAGCATGCTCTTCTTTATAATACTTTGCTTTCAGAATTTTTGCACAAAGAGAATCTGGATTTTGAATCAGCCGCCATCCCTGTTTTGCTAGCATCGCCATATTGAAGGCATGGGCATCCCTGAACCCAAGCCCCCCTTGCTTCTTTGGTCTCTTCAATTTCTTCCAACTCAGCCAATGCATCTTATTCTCCTTATCATTCTGACTCCACCAATATCTGCAGATTTGCCGACTGATCTGGTCACACACCTCTTTAGTGATATCGAAGCATCCCATCGCATACGTAGGAATTGCTTGAGCCACTGCCTTTATCATTATTTCTTTACCTGCATTTGATAACAGCTTCTCTTTCCAACCTTGGATTCTTTGCCATACCCTCTCCTTCAGATAACTGAAAATTTCCACTTTATTGTTCCCGACATGAACTGGTAGTCCCAAATATTTGTCATTAAAAGATTCCCTAGCAATCCCAAGCTTCTGCATCACCGCTACCTTGCAACTTGCCCTTGTATTCTTGCTGAACAAAATAGCAGATTTTTCCTTGTTGATCACCTGTCCTGAACACTCCGCATACAAGTCCAGAATACTCTGGAGTTTTGTTGCATCTTCCCCGTTTGCGCGAACTAGGATCAGAGAGTCGTCGGCAAACAGCAGGTGAGAGATGCTTGGAGCCCCTTGACAGATTTTCACACCTCCAATTTCCCCCATAGCTTCAGCTTTTCTCAACAGGGCGGAGAAACCCTCAGCACACAGCAGGAATAGGTACGGTGATAGAGGGTCACCTTGCCTTAGCCCGCGTTCAGGAATTATTTCCTCCGTCAGAGACCCATTAATCTTGACCTTATACTTCACAGAACCAACACACTTCATTATGAGCTCTATCCACCCATGGGAGAAACCCATTCTTGTCATCATATCTTTTAGAAAGTTCCATTCCACCCTGTCATACGCCTTACTCATATCCAATTTAATCGCAGCATAGCCAGCCTCTCCCCTTCTCTTATTGCGCATATAGTGGAGGATTTCATACGCTACCAGGGTGTTATCAGAAATAAGTCGACCCGGAACAAAGGCACTTTGTGCTGGGGAGATAATCTCTGGTAGAATGACCTTCAGTCTATTTGCGAGCACTTTTGACACCATCTTGTACAAGACATTGCAGAGACTGATTGGGCGTAGATCCTTTACTTCTTCAGGATTTGAGACTTTCGGTATAAGAGCAATTGTTGTGTCGTTCCAACCATCCGGAAAATCCCCGCCCGCTAGGACTGCCATCACTTCCTCTGTTACTTTGTTCCCGATTAAATCCCAGCACTTCTTGTAAAAGATCGCCGGCAAGCCATCAGGGCCAGGTGCTTTCAAATCACCAATACTGTTCAAAGCCTTTTCTACTTCGTCAGCTGAGAAAGGCTTGCACAATTGCTCATTCATTTCACTTGTCACTAATGGCCCAACAGCATCTAAGAGATGCTGTGTTCTGTCAGCAGGACCCGACGACCTGAAAAGGTTTTTAAAATAGTTAGAAATCACCGCCTTCTTTCCCTCCTCCGACTCCTCCCACAACCCCGCTTCATTCCTAAGTCTTCCCACTCTATTCCTCCTCCTTCTCTCCGAGCACGTCGCATGGAAGAAACTTGTGTTTCTATCTCCTTTCTCCAGCCACTTAACATGAGCTCTTTGTCGCCAGTAGATATCCACCTGCTCCTCTAGCCTATCCAGCTTGAAGCGTAGAATCTCCTCCCTTGTCACTGCCTCCTGGATTAAAACCCCCGCCCTACACCTTTCCAGCTCAACTTTCACCTTTTAATTCTTCTCTCCAAGTCCCCCAGAACATTTTGACTCCAATGTTTCAGGCTAGTCGCAACTCCTTTTAAAGCACCCATCACTTTAGAGTCCTGTAATGCAGAACTCTGCTCCCAAGCCTCCTCTACTACCTTCCAAAAATCCTCTTCCTCTAGCCAGCAGGCTTCAAAGTTGAAACCCCCTCCATTCCTGCCGCGCAGTGGGCCATCTCGTTTCTCCACAGTTATAATAACTGGTCTGTGGTCAGAGTGCCTTGGATCACCATTGAACACCCTTGCTGCTGGAAACAGACCACGCCATTGAGAGTTTGCAACGGCCCGGTCCAGACGTTCTCTAATGTAGCCCTCCACCCGGTGATTATTGTTCCTCCAAGTGAAAGCATCTCCAAAAAAACCCAGGTCCTGCAGCTCACATACCTCTAGAGCCTCTCTGAACTGGTCCATATGAGACTGTGGACAGCTTCTTCCACCCTCCTTTTCATGGTTATATAAGATCTCATTGAAATCACCAGCACACATCCAGGGGCCATCACTTGGAGAAGATAAACCCTTCAACATCTCCCATGTGCAAAATTTTTTGTCCCCCTGGGATTCCCCATATACTCCAGTAAACCGCCACACTCGTCCATTAACATCCTCAATATCTACATCAATGTGAAGCTTTGATTTGCTTCTCAGCGTCACATTGATCCCCCTCCTCCACAACACTGCAATTCCCCCCCCCCTTTCCTACCGAGTCCACCACCACCATGTCTCCCATGTTCAGAATGCGTCTGAATCTCCTCATGCCTTTCTCGTCTTGTTTTGTTTCTGACAAGAAAAGCACATCCACCTCCTCAGCCTTTTGGAAGCCGAGGAGCCCCCGAACTGCCGGGCGGTTTCCCAGACCCCGGCAGTTCCAAGCTGCTATTTTCATTTCTGCTCGCAGAGCTGGTTCGCCAGCTCCGCCTTCTCCAAGTGGTCTCTGTTTTCCTCCACTAGGCCCCCCTTCATTCTCTTCTCGTTGCCCTGTCCATCTACCTCCATGTCACTATTGCACCTCTTCCCCTCAGTGATTTTCATCTCCTTCCCATCACTTTTCCCTTCCTGCTCCCTCGCTAGCTTTTTATACTTCCCCTTTTTCCGAGTCTCCTGCACCTTCTCATTCCCATGCACCTTTTCCACAACCTCTCCACCCATTGCCACATCGCAACCTAGCAACCCGGTCTTCTCCGTTACACTCTCAGACCCCACCACCCTTTCCTCTGGCTTTTCCCTAGCATTCTGGATTTTCTTTTCCAGATTTTGAGACGCTGACTTTCCCCCCGCTCCCTCCTTTGGGGGGAATGAACTTCTTTAGGGGGCTCTGAACCTCCGGCTCCTCCCTTCCAGCCTCCTCATCTTTGCGCCAGGAAAGAGACGCACTTCTCCCAGACTCTTTCGTTTTTGTCTCTCCGCCTATCCTCTTTACCTCGCCACTCCCGCTTGACCGCCAGGATCCACTCCTTCTACTATAGCTGCCACCACCATTAAACCCTTCCTCCCATCTTTTCTTCTCCGGCATAAACCTCAGCTTCCTAGAGAACTGCGGTACATTATCTCCTTCACCCCTTTGAGCACACGTTTTATCTATGTGCCCAATGACGCCACAGATGAAACAGAAGTCCGGTAGGTACTCATACACCATCGGACACCACAGCAGATTTTCTCCCTCCTCCACCACTAGCGAAACACCCCTCATCAGAGGTTTTGTAATGTTCAATCTAACCTTGATCCGAAGGTACTGTCCCACTGCAGATCCATCCTCCTCCAAGTCCATATCCACAAAAACCCCCACCTCATTCCCTATCATCTCCCCCGTCTCCTTGTTCATCATCCCAAGTGGTATGCCCGAAACCCTAATCCAAATTGGGATGTTGTTAAACATGATATCTTCCAGCCTCTTCCGTCCATCGAAATCTACCACCACGATCAGATCTTTTCCAAACAGCCACGGCCCATCGTCGATCGCCCTTTTCTTCCCCGATGGCTGATTGTACGTAAAGAGGAAATGGTTTGAACCAAGATCCTTACAGCCGATCCCATGAAGTGGACACCAAACCTTCCCCAGGGTTTGTTCCAGGGCCTCCGTATGAACCGGCCGATCCGCCAAAACCTTACCAATTGCCTGCACGCCCACCGTCTTCGCCACCCCCTCTCCACCAGCCTTGACCCTGATCCCCTTCTTCTCTGCATCAGACAACTTCATCTTCTCCATCATGCCCGCCACCGCATCCATCTCCGCCGCCGCCGAGTCACCACCCCCGACAAGACGAAGGCCAAGCCCTAACACCCGCTTCCACGGCAGAGTTACCTAGGTTAGCAGAGGGGCTTTGGCTCCGTCAAGGAGAGTTTTAGGGTGGACTCAAACGTGGAACAGATCGGTGAGTGAGGTTGGAACAGAGGGAGAGAGGGAAGGTGTTGGAAACCTAAACTCGCCGAGAGACAGGAAGCCCTAACTCGATACGCCCACGAGCGCAACGGGACGGTTTCAGATAAGATATCTGTAGGTTTCAGTTCTCACATATTCAGATTTGGGGATGATTTTCACCCACCCTTTTCGGGTTGGGCCGCCGAAACCTATCGGGTTCAGTTTCGAATTTGGTTTTTCACCCGTAGATATCCAATCGATATTTGAAATAAATCATTTATAATTAAATTTTATATTTTATAATATGCTAATAATAACTTATTTACTTAGAATATTTAAATTATTGCTATTATGTTGTGTTGCCATACAAAGCGGATTTTGAGTATCCATTTGGGTTTTGAGTATCCGCAATTTTTGGTTTTGGAGATAGACTATCACACAAATCGGTGTTCGGTACGGTTTCTGATTTCAATTTTAGGTTTCGGATTCAGGTGCACAGAGACTCCACCCGATTTGAATCCGCCCCGTTGCCATCCTTGCAAGAAACTAGTATTAAGGGAGATATAAAAGGTTCTTTTTTCATGGATTGTATAATTCCTTTCCTATTCTAATACGACATCTTCAAATACTCTTATATATATACTTCAACTATTGAATCTACAAAATTATCGTGTCATACCTGTATCATTATATATAGGGTGTTCCTATTTTACCTTTCCATTATTTTTTCACGACCCTTTTTTTATGGATTTGTTTTCCCTCGCGTGATGTTTCCCTGTTTTGCTTACCTAATAATTTCCCCTTTCAATTTCCCACATACTTTTTATACTAGTATATTGCCCGTGCTAACGCTACGGTGACATTTAGAAAAAAATTACAAAAATAAAATAAATCATAAAACTAAAAAACAAACCTACCCCACTGGCGTCACTTCATTTGGGAACATATATTTGGTTTTAACAAATGCTATGTAGAAAATTAGGGTCTGAACAGGAGTATTTTAATTTCCCTTTAGTCTATGAAAATTACGGTACTTCATTTGGGAACATATATTTGGTTTTCACAAATGCTATGTAGAAAAATTGAGAAACACAGCTGATCTATAAATAAATGCCCATCATTTATCTTGTAATATTGGTAACAAGTCTAAAAAATGAGATATTTGATTGTAGTTAGTGTAGGCGTATACCCGCCCTACTGGACAAACAAGCAAGAACACCTATCTTCAGTCTATCACACAATGCCAAGAAGACAAGCAAACACTAAATTATACACAAGGCTAAAGGAAAATTAAAATACTCCTGTTCAGAAGTTTCAGATGGTCGTACAAAACTGCTCTAGATAGGAGAACATACAGATAGAATTTATTTATTCTCCCATCACAAATTAAGGGTGCATATAAAGTTGGCATTCTAGTGTGTAACATTATATTCTCTCCATTTTTGGCTGGTGCTCACGCTATTAGGACTATCTGCCAAGTTCATCAAAGTTCCTTTCAGTCTTGAATACTGAACCAGGAGCAAAACCACAAATTAAGGCCTAAATATTAAAGACTAAATTAGCACCAACTTTTGTAATTTAGGAACATATTTACCATGTCAAAACTTAGCAATCACCAGATAGAATATTTTACTATAGGCAATTTGTATAATTGTATTGCACAAATATTCAAACTGAGACCATTCCAAGTCTTGATAAGTTGATCTGACAATATGATGAATTAGACTGAAAAAAGCTACTGAGCCCCATCTATTCTCACATCAAACTGGTTCTGTTATTTAAGTGAAATAATATACTGCATGAACAAACTCATGCAAATACTAAAGCTATTGACAGGATATTACTTCTTTACTAATCTGAAGCAGGAACTACGAAAGATAAAATAGATGGAACAATCAAATGCAGCATGGAAAAAAATCAAGAATTTTCTCAAGTTGGTATGGGATCTGCTTGTTATGCCACCATGGTCAAGAAAGCAGCAGCCACCCCTTTACTGCTATGATATGAAGATTTATTTCGAAAACTGGACATCATGTTTCCTCAAAAAACTGGACATCATAGAGAAAAAAGAAGGAAAGGCTTGGGCGCCTAAAATCTCACAAGGATTAATTTCTCCATTAACAAAACATACTATGTACTAACCATTAGGAGCATTTTGGAACACCGAGGCCACCATCAGCACGAAGCCTATACCTTAGTCAAAATTCAAATTTGCACATCAACTAATCTCCTACCATAATAGTTCTAATCGATTAAATACAAAATTAAAACCCAGATCCAATACACATGCTATAAATAAGAGATAAAAATTCCAAATCATATTATAGTTACTTTCACAGCCGAAAAGATTGAAAAACAAGAGGTAAACTATACGTTAGCTTGGATCCATCCATGGCACTAACCCAGCAATCACTGGGGTAAGGTCTCTTGCAAAACACCCACAATAAATCCTCACGCAAATCAAAACAACATCCTGCACAACACCTCCGAAAAAAGGCCTCTGGATAAAAAAATGTACCACGGAGATGTCTGGGTGGGGAGGAACTGCTGGAGTGGCAACCGCACGAGTTCACTGTCCAGGGTCCACAATGAAATTGAGGGGATGACTTCCTCCCTCCACCGCATCTCCTCTCCTTTCTCTCGATCTCGCTGTGCGTGGCGCGGGGTGGGAAGCGTGACAGGGTGGGGCTGCGCCAGCTCGAGCAGATTCCATGGAGAAAACCTACCTAGTTGCGCACATCTTCTTGGCCTGCCTCTATGTGCCGATGAGGAGGGTGGGGGCTGCGCGCGTGCTGCAGAGTTGACCGGCAACAGGAGGCGAGGTTGGAGGAGGCGGCAGCCGGGAGGAGGTGGTGGGGTTCTCTGTGTTGTCACAATTTCTTTTTTTTATTCCATGATCGCAGCCTTTGATCCCTGGTTGCGACGGAGCCGCACGCGTGGTAAATTTATGTGATGTGTGATTGACACGAGGCTGAGGGTGTATAAGGTCGTGATCATACTTCTAATCTGGGCCGTTAAATCTATAGGATATGTGCTGTGAGTCGTTGATCTTGCAGGTGGGATTTACTGGAGAAGATTTCAATTATAGTAGAGATAAATTTTTGTTTCTCTTTTTTTAGAATTACGTGATGGTTTTCGATTCTATATGGGACAAGTTTTTTCAAGGTGGAGATAAATCTCATAGGTACTTATGTATGTGTACGCGTGTACATGATGATTTATAATTTGTTTGGCTTTTTTTCCAACGTACTTAAGGCCTTGTTTAGTTCACCCTGAAAACCAAAAAGTTTTCAAGATTCCCCGTCACATCGAATCTTGTGGCACATGCATGAAATATTAAATATAGACGAAAACAAAAACTAATTACACAGTTTAACTGTAAATCACGAGACAAATCTTTTGATCCTAGTTAATCCATGATTAGATAATATTTGTCACAAACAAACCAAAGTGCTACAGTACCGAAAACTTTTCACTTTTCGAAAGTAGGCCTAAGTACATTATATGGTTTCACGAGGATCAACACTTTTGACTACTTTTTACATGTGAAATAGGTAAACTGGGGTAATGAGATAATTTTGGTTATAATTGTTTTTTAAAATAGTAAATTGGAAGTAATGATTTTTTTAGCTGTAACTTTTCTTATTTTAAGTTTAGAACTGTAAAACATTCCTCAGCACTACACTATTTATATCATGCTCTTGCTCTTGGAACCTCGTGATGCATGTGTTGGCGTGTGACTCTCACCTTAGACCTTTTCAAACTCATAGTAAATGCATACAATAATCATCAATTTTTTAAATTAATCTGTTGTCAATTTTTCATAAGAAATCATATTTATTTGATTTGAGGTTGCACCAAATCATTTAAAATTATAAAATTATATAATTGTGGAGTAATAAATTGTACGCTCCGATGCAATACACAGACATATTTTAGTAATAATCTTTAATGAACAATTAGGCTGATAAAAAAGAGTGAAAATAGCGATTCAATTTCCACATGGTTGAAATCATTTTGCAGCGCTGTTTCTTCTGGGGTTCTACCCTTGGTCGTCTTCTTCTCCCCTTTTCGCTTTCACTCTTCCTCAGCAGCCCACAAGAATCCGCCGCGCCGCAGACATGCGCCCGCTTATCCGAACCGCTCGCTGCTGGCTCCTCCGCGCGCGTGTTCGCGCCATGGCCACGCTTCCCATGGCGCCCCCCGCCGCCGCCATCTCCTCCTTCACCACCCGCTCCCTCTACTCCCCTTCTTCGCGTTCTCACCGCCTCCTCCTCGCCCGCTTCTTCTCCGCCGCGCCGGCGCCTGCCGGGGCGAGAGCGCTCCGAGCGGCAGCCTCCGCCGTTGAGGTGGGCGGCGTCAAGATCGCGCGCGAGGGTGAGTGGGGGCCCTCGGGGCCCAAGCTGTGATGATATAAACAAAGGCGGGATCTTGGTAGGATGGCCGGGGTTTTGAGCAGGGTTTTCTTTGGTTGGATTGCTTCCACTTTTCCTGAGATAGGATTTTGAGAGTTCAAATGCGCTATGCTTGGGCTTGGGCTACATAGGTAGTGTTTTGGGTGGTTCCATTCATTCATGATGCATTGGAGATATCATAATGACTAATATGTTGGTGTGCTATGAATTGGTAGTTCGAATTTCTGAATCACTGCTTGCGTAACTGCGTTCTTGTTCGATTCTTGGCAGTGGAATTGCTCTGACAGTCATTGCCTTGCATTTAGTGGTGCACTTTGAGACCAAAATGTTTCTACAGTGGCATGTCTGTTTATACTCCAGTCGAACTAATGCAAATTGACTTGAAATGTACCATGCATTTTGTGCAATTAGTATGTTCTGGATTTTACTGTCATGATTTGGTTCATTTTGGATGTCTCGGTAGATGTTGTGAAGGAGAATGACCCGACAAACAACGTGCCAGACACTATCTTTTCAAAGATTGGCTTGCAGCTGCACAGGAGGGATAACCATCCCCTTGGGATCCTGAAGAACACGGTTTATGATTACTTTGACAAGAACTTCACTGGACAGTTTGACAAGTTTGATGACCTTTGCCCCCTTGTTTCCGTCAAGCAGGTATGAGGTACAAATTGCATGTACTAGTAAACTAGTAATACTGAATGGATCTAGGAGTATGCTATTTTGCTTCTGCTAATATTTAACTGCAGTAGTAGTATACCCTTAACAAGGCACCAATTGCTAGTAAACACACAATGTAGATGGGTAAGGGTGAAAAGACTGGTACAGTGCATATTTTGGTATAGCTCAATACTTGGAGTGCACACGCTTTCCCTCTTGTGGCTTCTTCCCTGATATTAGTGAATTGGCAATTTGGCATATGGATGTGTTGTGTGTTTGTTCTTCAGCATACACCTTTGGGAAAATAGTATGTGGTAGTTTTTGGCCTCTGGCTGACCTATAAATATTCTTTGCTGCAGAATTTTGATGATGTCTTGGTCCCATCTGACCATGTAAGTCGGAGTTACAATGACACATATTATGTTGATGGTCAAACAGTCTTAAGGTGTCATACTAGCGCTCATCAAGCTGAGCTGCTAAGGGATGGACATACACACTTTCTTGTAACTGGAGATGTTTACCGTAGGGATTCCATTGATTCAACTCACTATCCTGTCTTCCATCAGGTAACTTTATTTTGCCATATTCACTTAAATGTTTCTTGATGATGTTTGTTTTGATAATCTTTAACACATGCAGATGGAAGGCTTCCGTGTCTTCTCTCCTGATGAATGGTCAGGTTCTGGCATGGATGGGACAGCATATGCAGCTGCGGAACTCAAGAAAATGCTGGAAGGCTTGGCAAGACATCTATTTGGTAAATCACTTGTAGCTTGTTCCTTGTCATTTGAGGGATGACGAAATAGGTCCTTGTTTCAGCTAAACTATAGAAAAAAGTCATCTGCAGGTGCTGTAGAGATGCGATGGGTTGACACTTACTTCCCATTTACCAACCCATCCTTCGAGCTTGAAATATATTTTCAGGTATGTTGGATGTATTCAACTTTTTTTTGATAGTCATTAGCCCAAGTAAAACATATTGCACAAGTCACATTGGCATGAATGAGCCTGAATAAGTTTCTGGTCTTCTAAGGATGATTGGTTGGAGGTTTTGGGGTGTGGAGTCACCGAGCAGGAAATTTTGAAAAGAAATGGCAGGAGTGACCATGTGGCATGGGCCTTTGGATTGGGACTGGAGCGCCTTGCAATGGTCCTTTTTGACATTCCAGATATTCGACTCTTCTGGTCGAATGATAAACGGTTCACGTCCCAGGTACTGCCACTACAATTTGGCTATCGAATTACTTGGGTAGTTCAATTTTGTGTTAGCTTATAGTGACCTGTTTACCATGTTTGAGAAGGCTACAACATCTGCTGAATCATATTTACTTTCTGCAAAACCCTCACTCCCCTTTTTTTATCTCAAATATTTTGAGGGTATTTTTTTTTAAAAAAAATAAGGATTAAGAGCTTGATCTATCAAGTTCAATGAAATATCCCTAACATTAATTTTCCGTGCCAGTAACAACTGTTGTTGATTAATGTTTAGGAATCATTTGTTTCCTGATGTAGTTAAAATTTACAACTGATGTCAAATTAAATGAAATATCCCTAACATTAATTTTCAGTGCTAGTAACAACTGTTGTTGATTAATGTTTAGGAATCATTTGTTTCCTGATGTAGTTAAAAATTACAACTGATAAACTTTGGTTTTGGCAACACTTAAAGATTGAACATACTAACTTTATTTGATTGTTTAGTTCATATTTTTATTCTTATTGGCTTACTACATTAATTAGGATGTGAATGGTTGGGTTGATCCATTGGGTAGTTGACCCAACCCACGAAAGTAAGGCCAATGGGTCATAGGGCCGGCCTCAAAGTCTAAAATGGGGCGACAGGGCCGCAACCTATTGACCCAAGGGTAATATGGGTGAACCCACTCGTCACATAACAATCTTTTTCTTTAGTTTGTTGTTCTTCATTTTTTTCACGTAATCATGGTTGGTCATAACTTGTAAGTACGTCTATGATTGGAAGTACATCAAGGAATAGCATTGACCCATAGTACCCATTGGGCCAATAAGGCCACGGTCTTTAGGTGAAATGGGTCGACCCATGTCCCCTAAAATTGGCCTTGAGGCCATGGGGCCAGGTCCAAGGTCAGGTTCTGGTCGACCCATTCCCATCCATTAATATGTACCACAGGATCTAATCTGTGTAACTGTACAAAGGTTATGCAATATATTGATCTAAATAGTATTAACAAGAGATGCCATGTTTGTCTTGGTTTGTATTTACTCTCAGCAACATTAGTTTCTAAGACGTTCATTCATGCTACCCAGTTCTCAGAAGGCAAGCTTGGTGTCAAGTTCAAGCCATTTTCAAAGGTATAGTCTCTACGTTTCTGTTTCTTGTTTAATCTACAGTTTATTTTTTGAGAAAATAATCTTCATCTTGGTGTTAAATATGCTGACTGACTTTATTTGTTTGTTTAGTTTCCTCCTTGTTACAAGGATATGAGTTTCTGGATCAATGATGCATTTACAGAGAACAATTTATGTGAGGTTGTCAGAGGAATTGCTGGCGATCTTGTTGAGGAGGTATGACAACAGTGTATTTGATGCATATTGGCTTAGCTTAGTCATTTCAAGTTTATAAGATCCTTCAGCTTTCCTGTTGTCATTTTGTATAATAACTGAATTCAAAAAATAGCATAAGCGATATGGATTAAATTGATCATTTTAGATCCATGGCTATTTATTAGTAAGAAAGCCTCAAATTAGGTGAAAGTATTACTTCTGATCTATACAAGCTTATTGCCAGTGTCCTGTACTCCTGCTAGTAATGATTCATCTTTCCTTGGGTTATTAGTTCGATTAAATGATTAGCTGACTCCTTCCAGTGCCCACATACATGAGGCATGATAAGGAGTTTTGATCTCATTACCTTCAAACACCAGTATCCATTTGGTTAATATGAGGAACCTAATCTGTTATCTATGCATCCAATCTACAATTTGTAGTTTGGTCATATAATGGAATTTTAAAGCTCTTATTAAGAGTATTTTGAATTTTTTTTTTGTTTGCAGGTAAAACTTATTGATAATTTCACCAACAAGAAAGGCATGACAAGTCATTGCTACAGAATAGCCTATAGGTCAATGGAACGGTCGCTCACAGACGAGGAGATTAACAATCTTCAGGTACATGCGACAATTCTCATGGAGTGTTTTTGTTTTATGTTATCTTGATTCGGAATCTGATCATCTGTGCAATTCAATTGCAGTTGAATGTCAGGGAAGCTGTGAAAGATAAATTGAAAGTAGAGTTGAGATAGAAGCAGCTAGCTATGCTGTTATACCATGAACTAAATTTTGCCTGTCTTGTATATGTAAATCCATTTAAAAAGAAATTTTCTTTTGTCTATCGAGAAAATGCACCATTTGTTTCTGTATTGATCACGTTTTCCTGTTTACAGGAGAGAAAAAGGTCCCGTTCCGATTGGTACTCATCATATCTTGTACGTAATTCATAAAGATGATGTGCTGTACGCTGCTCACTATTTTTCTTTTTTTGCTGGTAGTGTAGAACAAGACGACTCTTATGTTTGCAGTAGTGATTCCCATCGTCGCTGGGAAGCCGTGCGTCTTCCACCGTGAGTGTCACGGCTCTCATGTTGTTGATTGCCGTTGAGTTCGCGCAGATGCTTTCAGGTGTCGATGGGCAATGGCTATGAGAGACGTACGAGTGTTTTTTGTGAAAGAAATAAAGACAGGTGTTTACTTTGTTTCATATCCCGCTGATCCGCTGCTTTCTGATACTGTTACCGTTTCCCTTCACGTTTCTCAAGCAAACATAACAACATCATGTTAGCTTGCTAGACTAGAGAAGAAACTAAGAAAGGGAAATAGATCGATGGCCGTTAATTTCCTTTTGGCTACTTCTTCGTTGCCCGGTCTTTTTTGGCACGAATTGAAGGCTAAACTGCTCTGAACGTAGTGGATGCCAGAATTATCCGCGTCAGCATATTCACAGAGAGTCCTCAACGTCCTGCACTCGTGCTTAACTGGGCGCGATCCACTAGTAGCTAACCAGTGCCATCACCGTACCTCAAGGCAGGTTGGTTTCTAGCCACCGTGTTATTCTATCTTGTTTTTGTATGCGCATGTGCGGTTTTTTTATGCATGCATGTGTGTTTTGTTAATTTAGAGAAGGAAAGATTCATCTTTGTTTTCCATAGAAACCATTTATATGGGTGTGTTTGTTTGGGGAATGAGCCGTCCATCTTTTTCCACTTCTCCACTTCCTTTTTGGTTCATTGAGTGAAATGGGTTGGTCCATCGTCACTTCATTCCTCATAGACTGATAATTAGCATATGCATGAGAAATTCGTTAATTCTACCAAATTTATGGGATGTACTCATGATGTATCACCTCATGAAGCATGGATGATTCCACAAATCAAACACACCAATAGTTTCTGCTGTTACCATCTATCATCACTTTCTTAAAACTCCCATTTTTTATGGTTAGCATGGGCTCAGATCATGGCACATCAAGAACTATGGGGTTGTTTGGTTGATACCATGGTCTAAGAGGCTTCAGCTAGGCAGTTTGATCCCACAACAGACGCTGAAAGTTGAACTTGGGGATTTGTCAGGCCAGGTGAGTTCAAAAAAATAACAAGCAATGTTGCCTTATATGCCTTCCACAAAAGAAGAAGAAGAAGAAGAAGAAGAAGAAGAAGAAGAGAGAGAGAGAGAGAGAGAGAGAGAGAGAGAGAGAGAACAATACGCAAACATATGGAAACCTTTCTACATCCTTTCTCTCGCCTTGCTTCCCTAAAGTGGACTTTCAGGCTACCTAAATAGAGATCCTACTTTATATATTTGATTAGTGAAATAAAAAACTCACCTTTAATATGCTATCTATATTTCGCTCCACGGATTTGTTGGCTACAAGAATTTGTAGAATCAATTTCATAAAAAAAAAGAGTTATTACAAATCATGTTTTCAAATTTGTAGCAAAGATAAGACAATTATAGAATAACAACATAATACAAAATAGATCTCAGCTTAACAAAGGTAAAAACTACCAGATTTAAAAATACTATGATTGGAGCCCCAACTGCTTTCTACGAGGGTTGGTCAGTTGAGGTTAGTGTGAAAATCCGGATGATAATGCCTGTGGGCACCACTTCCTCCGTTCAATCCATCCTACCTTGCTAGGTTTCCATGGCCTATAACATAACCATTTATGGGCTAGCAATGGCAGCATCTTATTCTTCCTAAAGACATTGTTGGGGAATCCTGCATCGTGTTTGGTTCTTCTCAACTGATGGTCGTGCCTGATTACAATGTTGTAAGATGGTTGGCCGCGAGCCTTGCTTCTTAGTTTCTCACTTTCTCTAGTTCAGCTCTTCTTTCTCTTGTTTCTCTCCCTGCCCCTGATGCTTCTCTTGTAAAAATCCTCTTTTATTGAATCTTTAATAAAGTCGTTGTAGAGGCTTCGGCCTCTCTAGATTTCGTAAAAAAATAAGGAATTTGGTGATAGACTTCGTATTTGGCCATGTTGGGCTTGGTACCCACTTGGTGCTTCGATGAAGCTTTTGTCTCAAGGTTGCTCTAAGCTTCAAGACACGGCTGAGGACCTTCGCTGTGAAGTCAAAACTGCTTATCGTTGGACTAAGCTTGGCGACAATGACACATAGTAGTAGGCTTCGTCGTTTGTTATGAACTTATGATAGTTGTAGACAATGTAGTTTTTAGATAGTATTATATGGTTTTCGAGTTCTATTTCCCTTGTAAACTAGACCAACTCTCTTCTTGTTAATACATGCTAAAAAATCCATATATTTAAAAAAAGAAAAAGAATAACGATACACACCTTGGATTTTTTTCCTTGTGCAAGTAGCATCCTTAACATATGCAAAATGTAAATGACAGGTTAGCAACACATTAAAGAGCTTCTATGAAAGTCGTTTAAAATTTTATCGCTAAAATTGCAGAATCTATTGACGATATAGCATGTCTAAATGTACAAAAAGCACATGTCGGACCCATACTTGGGGTGGGTAAAATGATTCTGATCCTTGAGCTTATCTGTCGAATCTGCCAGCCATTCAGTAGTGTTTGTCTCTCACAACAAATCAGCGAACAATACTCTCAGCCATAGCTTATCAGCCAAGCGACAGAGAATTGTTTCCTTGTCGGGAAAGGCACATTGTGGCGGGCCATTTCGCTCATAAATTGGACCAACCCTCTTCTTCTTACTAATACATATACTGGAAATTATGGATCTTAAAAGAAAAACGACGGTACACCCTGGATTGTTTTTCCTTGTGCACGTAGCATCCTCCACGTATATGCAAAATGTAAATGACAGGTTAGCAACACATCAAAGTGCTGCTATGAAAGTCGTTTAAAAGTCTTTGTCGCCACAATTGGAGAATCTACCGCGCTAATGTAGCGCATGTCCAGGCCCATACACGGGCACCCCCGGACCCGTGGCGGGAAAAATGATTCATTCACTTCCAGCTTTTTTTTTTGGACAATCTGGGAAAGCCAGTCAAAATCCAGAAAACAGAGAACCGTTGCACATCTCACAAGGCACTATTCTCCGTACAGGTGTTCTTCATCAAGTCCGTCAAGAACTTGTCAAACGCCACGTCAGATGAGCCACCTTCCTTGAGAACCTCTACAGTCATCTCCTTGGCCGTCAAGAGCCTCTGCCTAAGCTCCTCCCCGTCGCCGGACATGACCAGCCTCACCTTTGCTTCCACCTCCTCCGCCTTTACCAGCTCCTCCTCGTACCCCTCCATCACCACGCCAACCTTAATCTCCTCCACCATGTGCACCTTATTCATCTTCTGCTCCGCGTATAGCGGCCAGCAGATCATCGGCACGCCAGACGCGATGCCCTCTAGCACCGAGTTCCACCCGCAATGCGTCACGAACGCGCCGATGGACCGGTGCCGCAGCACCTCGCTCTGCGGCGCCCAGTTCTTCACCACGAAGCCCCTTTCCCTAGTACGCTCCAAGAAACCCTCGGGGAGCAACGACGGCTCCAGGACCAGGTCCGGCTCGCCGGAGTTGCTCCGGTGCTCAGGCGGGTTCCGAACGACCCACAGGAACCTCTGCCCGGAGCTCTCCAGCCCACGCGCTATCTCTCTCAGCTGCGGCGCTGAGAACGTCCCCAGGCTGCCGAAGCTGAGGAAAACAACGCTCTGGTCCGGCTGGGCGTCCAGCCATTCCAGACACGCGTGCCTCTCGCTGGCCCCTCCCCTGTTTCCGGGAAGGACCAGCGGCCCGATGCAGTGGACTGGTGGAGCCGAGCGCCCCGGCGTGCAGAGGCCACGGCTGAGCGCTTCCAGGGCCCGTGCCTCCAGCCAGTCGAAGCTGTTCACGAGAATGCCCCTCGCTTCGAGCATGCGCGCGCACTGGGAGAGGCGTGCCTTGGCGACGTCGCTGTCCCGGTCCTGCATCGTCGCGCCCATGTCGAGCGCGCGGATCGGTGGCACGCCAGGGAAGTGCAGCACGGTGTCGGGCATGTCCTTGAACGAGGACGGCGCGGTGGGGTAGTAGTACGGCATGTGGAGCATGATGGCGAGGTCGGCTAGCGCGGAGGAGAAGAAGAAGTACGCCGGGGTGTTGAGCTCGGCGGCGACGTCGAGCGCGTCCGTGCAGAACATGTCGAGCACGATGGCGTCGACAGCGGGGAGCGCGCGCAGGAAGCCCAGGAGCACGGGGTTGGCGACGCGGAGCACGTCGATGGCGCGCATGACCGGGTGAGAGTAAGGTCTCGTGCCGCAGGACGGGACAGGGAGGAGGCGGAACGCGATGTCCGGGTTGGCGGCGGCGAGGCGGTCCAGCGCCTCGGCCGACACGGAGTCCTTGTCGGGCATGTCGACGACGGCGATGATGACGGCTAGGCCACGGCGGAGGAAGACCTTGGCCAGCTCCACCATGGGGTTCAGATGGCCGACTCCCAGCGAAGGGTAGAGGATCACGGTCTTCTGCGCCATGACGGCCATGAGGCAACACTTCTCGACGTGGGAGTGGGAATGCCGCGAGATGGAACTGTGCAACGGAACACGAGACGAGAATAGATAGGCATACGTACGGGGCCGCCATTCTCTATTTAAAAAGCATGAGGGGGCACGGTGTTTTGGCTGCTCATTGAATGGCTACCGTTGTTCCCATGTTTTTTTTTACTTCCAATTGAAGTCGTTCCTTGAACTGGAGGGAGCTAATTTTACTGCTCCAATTGCTGGCTGCCTGTGGAGAATCATGCAAAAAAAAATCGGAGAATCAGGGTAAATTTTTTGGTAGGGATGGTCTTCACCAAAATAGGGTGGAAATGTGGAGCTGATCTGATTTACCATGGTGTAGTTCCTCGATCCACTTTCGACAATCGGAGAACAAAGAGAGACGACAGGCCAGATAAGACGCGTCTCTCAGAATGGGCTTTGCGGAATTTGATTTCCATCCAGCGGGCTTAAATCTCCAAGGAAATGTAAGGGGCCGATCGTTGCTGCACTCCAGCCAGGGGAGGTCATTTTTGCAGCGCAGCTGCCGGCGTTCGGCCCCAGCGCCTCGCCACGCAGCCACCCAGAGTCGCGCCGCCGTCCAGCTCCCTGAGCTGTCGCCGATCTCGGCAGCTTGGCTGGGTCACAATTGCTATCTTCGTCCTCTTGACTGATCAACAAGTGTCCATATGGGCCGATGGGAGACTAGAAGTAAAACGGGCCTGTAAGGCATGTCCTAAATCCTAAAATTTCAGGTATGCCTCTTAAAGAATCAATCTCTGGAGTTGTCTTAAGTCAAACTTTTTAAACTTTAAATAATTTTTTTTAAAAATCACTAAAATTTATAGTATAATATTATCATTAGATTTTTCACAGAATATATTTTTATAAGATGCTCATTTTACGTCGTAGAAATTGATTTAGAAATATAAAGTTGACATGGATCTAGAAACTGATTTATTTGGGACACCCTTTAATATTAAAATCAATTACCCTTTAATACAAAAATATATACTATATTCTCTTTAATATTAATGTATATACTATATGCTCAATACGGCTATAGGAGTAACTCATTCTAGATCCGTGTCAATTTCTAAAATCAATTGCCCTTTAATATAAAGTTGACACGGATTGTAGAAATTGATTTAGAAATATAAAGTTGACACGGATCTAGAAATTGATTTATTTGGGACAGATAGAGTAAATTGCACTGCCAAGTCCGCTTTCACTACTCTATACGGCTATAGAAGTAACTCTACGAATACTTTGTGTGGGTGTGCCATGTATCATTGTTTTACTCCCTTCATACCTATAATAATTGACGTTCTGGGCCATGGGCTTGTTTTCAGAAAAAGTGATGTTTTGGCCACTAGAGACTCAAACTTGACCTGTTTACCCTTGCACCGCACGCCTCTTCCACTGCCACGACGCCCCCTGCTGACCTCAAAACACGCGCGCATTAAAGGCGCACGGCTCCCTTGTTGGCCTTCCCCGCAAGAATAGTAGGTTGAATGGGTTTCGAACTCTACACCCCACACAATATATCTCACAGCCTGCTGCTCTAGCCACTAGAGCTGGACAACTTTCTTGTTTAAAGAGCAGTCGTAACTTTATTTAATAGGGGTAGAGATGGGAAAATACCCCTAATTAATTACTCCTTGGTAAGTATAATCATGTCCTAAACGTCAACAATTTCAGGTATGGAGGGAGTATGTTCAAAAGTAGATGGCTCCATAAGAGCAAGTAGCTCCTGAGTTTTTTTTTTCTTTTGGAAAACATTTGTTTTTCCTGGTCTCCATATAAGTTATGCACACAACACAACTAGGTTTCTGCAATATAAGGACATGACATTCCTGTGTTTTCTTTAGGCTAATCTCAGTGCTTGTTTCACTTCACGGTTTCCAAAACGCCACATCAGCTTTCACAGGATGAAATAATTGATGAAACTATACTCCACAATGCAGTGTTTCATCTCATCATTTCCAAAACAAACTAAAGCATTTAATTGCTGTCAAACGATCAGATCATATGCTCCGTTGGCCATGTAGCCATTTGTACCCAAACGTTGCATGTTAATCACTGCAGCAGAAACGGTATAGGAACAATGATAAAATAAAGAGTTTTGACAGGAACCCATATTCATATATAGCAGTTCAGGTCACCGAAACATAGATAACCAAGATAGTAGTGCAGCCGATAGTAGTTCAGGTCACTAAAACATAGTAGAGGCGTAGAGCAGTTCAGGTAACCGATACATAGAGCAGTTCGAAATAAAAAAAAAGCAACGATAGTAGTGCAGCCGATAGCCTTCAGTTGAACCCATAAACTAGAACACATTGGATGGACATCGTTGCTTCATCCTGTACAGACAAAAAAATAGTTTGTTCATTGACATGATCGAGCACCCTTCAGAAACCAACCATAGTGCTATCAGGTTCATTGACAGTGATCAGGTTCCCAGCACTAACCTTGCTCCGCACCCTGCAGAAACCAGAGATCACTTCCACAATGGCACCCTGCAGAAACCAAAGTAATTGATAATGGGCATTCAGACATACCATCCATATATATAAATAAATGATACAAAAATATAAAACAATTACATGTATTATATCTCAAACTCCAGTTCTACGTGCATGACCACCAAACTTATTCCAAATATGTTCGATCAAATCATTCTTAAGTCTGCGATGAGTCGTCTTATCTCGAATAGAAGTATCCTTTTCTAAAGTTCTAGCTAACGGAATATCCTGTTCAGGAGAGAACTCTGGTTCTTGAACGGTTGATGAACTAGGTGGCATATTTAGGTCTAGATTTTCTTCAATAATGTCCTGATCTTTCTCATCTTCAACTATCATATTGTGAAGTATGATGCACGCTAGCACGACATCACGGAGTACAGCTCGGTCATATAAACGAGCTGGTCGTTTTAAGATGCACCATCGACGCTGCAATACACCAAAGGCATACAACTTCTCCTTCTCAGTGATAGGGAGTCGTATCGACTTCACAAACACTGCCCATTCAGGATATATTCCATCAGCAAGAAAGTATCCAATGTTGTGTTGATTTCCATTCACCATGTACTGCACTCTAGGAGCCTGTCCTTTAAGCTCATTGATAAATACAGTAGACTGGTTCAACACATTAATATCATTGTTAGACCCCGCTGCTCCAAAGAATGCATGCCAAATCCAAAGATCATGAGAGGCCACAGCTTCAAGTATCAGAGTTGGCACTTTCTGATCACCCCGAGTAAACTGACCCTTCCAAGCAACCGGGCATCTTTCCCATTGCCAATGCATGCAGTCAATGCTGCCAAACATTCCAGGAAAACCTCGTCTCTCACCAAGTTTGAGTAGGCGCTCAGTATCTTCCATAGTGGGACGCCTAAGATATCTCTCACCAAATATTTCTCTAACCCCTTTCACAAAATTCTTCAATGCCTCCATTGCAGTGGTCTCTCCTATCTTCAAGTAGTCATCTAATTGATCTGCAGCACTACCAGTAGCCAATTGGCGAATAGCTGCAGTACACTTCTGGAGTGGACTCAGTCCTTGCCGATTAACTGCATCAACCCTCTGAGTAAAATACTCAGACCACTGACCCAAGGCATCAACGATGCGTTGAAACAGTGGCTTAGACATACGAAATCTTCGGCGAAAAAGATGAGAAGGGTAAAGAGGATTTTCTGCGAAATAATCATCCACTAGTTTTTGATGTGCTTCCTCTCGTGGCCTCTTGATGTACCTTCTTGGATTCTTTCGATGGTCAGAAGCCTCTTTTTGAAGACCTTCGATTGTGGACTGTATGACTGTTGTGGCTTCATCGAGAGCGTCATCTATGATCTGACCGTCAGCAAGGAACTGATCCAATAAGTTCAGAGAACGCCGACTTGCATCACGATGGTCAGACATCTTTGCAGATGAAAAAATAGAGAAGGTGAGGGGAGAAACCAATCGAGGATTTAGAAATACAAGTTCTGAGTAAAATATGGTCACCTCAAAGATGAAGAACGCTTCTTGACAGGAAAAGAGAAGGAAAAGAGAGGAGGCATTCGTGTAGTTATATAGGCATGCAAATGTGAAACTGCAGCCAGAAACTATTGGAGTTTCACACAATGTGAAACTGCAACCAGAAACTATTGGAGTTTCACACAATGTGAAACTGCAGCCAGAAACTATTGGAGTTTCACACAATGTGAAACTGCCATTCACACTAACAAATATCAGGAAGTCTGATGGGTGGCCGTGAGCAACCATTCAGACTAATAAGTAATAAATAGATATTTAAGTGAAACTGCCATTCACACTAATAAATAGATATATTTCAGTTCACACTAAAAAATAGATACATTTAAGTTCAGATTTCAGTACTCACCTTAGTCTCCAAACAGCTTCTCTTCTAACTTTTGTATTGCCCTCGCATGGTTAGCCTTTTCACCTTCAGACATGTTGCTTGTACTTTTAGTAAGTAGAGTATTGTAGACCATTAACATCTTTGCTTCCTTCTCCTCTTGTGCTGCCTTCAACTGTGTATTTGATATCAGGAGCTGTGCTTCCGTGGCCTTTTCGAGCTCCACCTTCCTATCTTGCTGGACCTTGGCAATTTTTTCAATACTGTCCCCAAGGCTAATAATTCCTTCCATATCTTTAGCCTTCTTACGCTTCCCACTGCGTTCAGCCTTTGCAGCGTCTCTACCAATGGGACGCATCTGTTCTTCTGGAATATCATCCTCCTCAGTCCTCTCTTTCTCTGTCTCAAATAATGCACACCATTTGGGCTCTTCTTTGAGTATCTTCCACCAATGCACCAACTGAAAACGCTTTCCATACCTATTTGCATACATTTGTTGTGCCTCTTCTTCCAACATGTCGTTAGAATACCCACTTGTATGCATTTGATTCACCTTACTCCAATAATCATTGAATTCACCGATCGATGACTTAAGGCGTGACCAATGAATCTTCAATTGGTTGAATTCCCTTGTACGCTTCCCGTTCCCTTTCCTGTTGAACTCAGCAGTGACTTCCTTCCAAAATGTATCACCCTTCTTGTCATTTCCATGAATAGGGTCTTTAGAAGCTTCCAACCAAGAACTAGCCTACAAAACCAATAATAACAACATATGAACAAGAGAACTCTGGTCTCAATCAATGTCCTGCAAAAGGTTAATTGATAGATGCACTTACCAATCGTTCTTCCTCTTCATGAGTCCAATATCTCTTCTTTACTACTGACTTCTTTGGGACATTGTTTTCATCTTCATCAATCACAATATGATCGCTCTTGCTGCTTGTCCTATCTTGTCTCTCCTCTTGTGGTGATGGTGTTCTGTAGGTACTTCCTGGTGGTGATTGGTTAAAGGCCACATTCTGACCAACAAAATGAAAATTTTCTCCATGTCCTGGTGGTTGCGGTGGATAGTGAGGTGGTTCAATCATACGTAGAAAACCACCAGGCGGATATATCCTGTAATTTGTAGACAAACAGACATCCAACTAATTTTAGACAAACAAACATCCAACAATTTGTAGACAAACAAACATCCTACAATATGCAGAGATCGGAATCAAACATACCATTCTGAGCTGTGTTGGTTTCCATGTTGAGCAGGAAAATTTGGGAACATGGCCCCCCATCCTGCTCCTTGCGCTGGCCCTGGCAGGGACGATGTCATCGCTGCAGGAGGGGATGAAGTGGGCGCACCAGGGGCGCCAGTCCCAGCAGCTGAGGAAGAAATCGATGGCGGCGTCGGAGGATGAACTTGTGGCGCCAGAATGGAGGGCTTCTTCAACCCAAGTCTGGATTGGCGCACCTTCCCTCCACTGCCTGATGCGGGGCGCCGAGAATCCTCTGCCGGCGGCAAATCCATGGCGGGCGGCGGCGCCTTCCCTCCACTGCGAGGCGCGGGTCGCCGAGGACCGTCCCCTACCGGCGGCGCCTTCCCTCCACCGCGAGGCCTCTGAGGATCCCCGGGCGGTGAGGATCCCAGGCCGCTGAGGTTTCCCGGCGGATCCATGGCGGACGGCCGCAAGGATGGGGTCGCAACGACGGGGAGCGGCCGACGGCGGGTCGCAACGACGGTGGCGGGTCCCCTTCGGCCGGCGGCGGGTCGCAACGACGGGGAGCGGCCGACGGCGGGCCCCTTCGACCGGCGCCGCCGTATTCTTCACGCGCGAGAATGGAGTACTCTCTGGGCGGCAACGGGGCTGGATACGGTGGCATGGAAGGGACGGGGAGCGGGAGATTCAGCTTGCGCGCGCGAAGACGACGAGGACGGCACGGATCCCGCCCGCACGGGATCAGGGATGAAATGAAATGCCACAGCGCTGGTTTCACTTCGTTTCACCCGGTTCCCGATACTTTGGAAACAGCGCGCCCGCGTTTCACCGGGATGAAACGATTGCATTCTCTCTCCTTCCTGTTTCATGCAAATATTCCTTCTGTGCTGATGTGTCCCTATATTAAATACGCATGAAACGCCCATGAAATGCCCATTGAGACTAGCCTTAGAGATGCGATCACTACTGGTGGGTAGCCTATAACAACATGTTGGGGTGGTGGTGGCGACCGGCCGGCGAGCGAGCGAGGCAACTAGAGTCGCTCGCCACGACAATTGGACATTCTATCGGCGGTGGTGGGGCGCGAGTACATCGCTTCCGAAGCTACTCTCCAAGATTTGCAATATCCAACAAGAACCGGCGAAATGCCGCCTGCGACGAGCCACCGTCCTCCAGCGCTTCCTCCGTTTCTTTCTTCAGCTGCAGTGCTCGTTCCCTAATCCTCGTCCCCTCTCCGGCCTCCAACGCTAGCCTCACCTTCCCCGCAATTTCGTCAGCCTCGATGAAACCTGTCATGTAGCCCTCCATCTCCACCCCGACGCCCATGTCCTCGGTTATAAACACTTTGTTCATCCTCTGCTCCGCGCCCGCCAGTGGCCAGCACAGCATCGGCACCCCCGCCGCGATCGCCTCCAGCGTCGAGTTCCACCCGCAGTGGGTGACGAATACGCCCGTGGCGGGGTGGCTGAGCACGTCCACCTGCGGCGCCCACGACGTGACGACGAGGCCACGGCCCTTGGTCCGCTCCAAGAAGCCCTCCGGCAAGAGCGCGTCCAGATCCGCCTCGGCACGCTGCTCCCAGTACCTTTTGGGGCCGCCGTCGCTGCCTGCCGGCGTGCGCACGACCCATAGGAACCGCTGCCAGCATCTTTCCAGGCCGACGGCGATCTCCTTGAGCTGCTCCTTGGGTAGGGCGCCCTTGCTGCCCCAGCAGAGGAACACGACGCTGCGCTCCGGCTGCGCGTCCAGCCACGCGAGGCATTCGTGCCTGGAACTAGAACCATCTCCTTCCCGCTTGTCGCCCGTGCCAACCAACGGCCCGACGGAGTAAACTGGAGGCAGCACCTGCCCGGGAACGCACAGGGGATCCCTCAGCGCCTCCAGGGCCCGGCTCTCCAGCGACTCGAACGTGTTGACCAGGACGCCGTGGGTGTCCGCGTGGCGCTCCAAGATCTTCATCATGCTCCTGCACAGCTCGTCCTCCGGACTCTCCAGCAGCGACGTGACGAGATGGGACGCCGGCATGGACGGGACGCCAAGGAACTCGAGGGGCGTGTCGGCAAGTTCCTTGAGGCCCGTCTGTCTGCCGGCGAGCAGCGCCGGCAACTGGGTGAAGATGGCCAGAGTCCCGGCGCCTGAGGCGAAGAACTTGTAGACAGGGACACCCACCTTCGTCGCCACGTCGATGGCGTGGGTGCAGAACAGGTCGATGACGAGGGAGTGCAGGCGCTCCCGGGGGATGGAGCGGAGGAAGCTCTCGAGCTCGTCGTTGTACCGGCGCATCAGCTCCAGTATGAGGAGGAAAGGGTGCTTGGTGGAGCTGGCCAAGTCGGGAGGCGGGATCGTCGGCGGCAGGACGTGGAAGGTGATGGACGGGTTGGAGGCGGCGACGCGCTCGATGAAGCCGGCGCCGGAGTCGGTCGACTTGATGGGCGGCTCGATGAGCACCATGGTGACGTCGTAGCCGTGGCGGAGGAAGACCTTGGCGAGCTGCGTCATGGGTCCGATGTGCCCGACGCCGCCGACGGGGTACAGAACGGCGATCTGCTTCACGGATCCGGCGTCCATCTCACGGGCGCACGGCTGGTCAACCAGGAAACTGCTGTAGCGTGCCTGCCTGTGGCCTCAGCCCTCAGAGATCAGAGCTGTGGAAATGGCTCGCTAGCTTGTCTGTCACTTTTTTCTAGGACGGCGAAGTAGCTGACTAAAGGGGTGTTTAGTTCAAAAAATGTAAAATGCTAATTATATTTGGAATGATGTAATGTAAAATATCAAAATTTTTAGGATGATGTTGCCTTGTTTAGTTCCTCAAGTTTTTTTTTTAAAAAAAACCCCAAAAACCCCAAAACTTTGAGCAGCCCACCAAAATTCTAACACCAAGTTTTTTTTTTGATTTTTGGGTTTTTTAGCCTTTTGAATCTAAAATCCAAAATAGAGAATAATTACTTTTTTACCAAAAAAATTGCATAGTGTTTAAATCAAAATCCAAAACTTTTAGGAAAAAAAAAGGAACTGAATACCCCCTAATTTATTTTCGTGCTGGACAGGATGAGATTGCTAGCTGTTCGACGGATGGAGATTGAAATCTTGATTAGGATTTGGGAATCTACTTTGACCCTGAGATTTCCTCGATCTGTGGCCGACGCCAGGCAGTGTAGAAGTGGAAGTTCGAGATCTGCTTGGGCTACTTGCGTTAAAATAATATCGGTGGACCTGGAGTTATGAGATCTGTATTGATTACAAGAGGGGCAAGTATATTTGACTATTCATACATGTATTGCGAAATGAAAAGTTTTTGGCCACTGTAGCACTTTTTCTTTGTTTGTGATAAAATATTATTCAATTATAGACTAACTAGGGTCAAAAAATTCGTTTTGAGATTTACAGGCAAACTATGTAATTAGTTTTTGTTTTCGTCTATATTTAATGCTTCATATATGTGTCGCAAGATTCGATATAACGAAAAATCTTAATTTTTTTTGATTTTTTGGATGAACTAAACAAGGCCTAAAACTATAGTGACCCAATTCACGATCAAAGTCCATGCTAGTTTCACCATAAAGAACGTAACCAACTGCGCTATGCCCAATTTGCAACTCCGTTATTTGACGTCAATACGGGTTGGAATCCTATAATGAGCTTTCGGTTAAGCTATTTCTTTTTCTTTTCAATCCAAAACAAAGGACATGGACCTCTAAAATTTTTGCAAGTTTTAAGTAGATGCTGAAAATCAAGCACGACCTTTGTCGTTGTGAAATTAAAGGGGTGTTTAGTTGGGAGTGATAAAATTTAACAGACACTATAGTATTTTTATTTTTATTTGATAATTAGTGTCCAATTATAGGCTAATTAGACTCAAAAGATTTATCTCATAAACTATTTTTAGCTGTTTTTTAATTTTGCAAATAATATATATTTAATACTTCATTTATGTGTCTAAACATTCGATATGACAGATGTAAAAAAAATCAAGACTAACCAAACATGGCCTTAATTTCACTACTCCACCCACTCGCTCTCGTCATCGTGCTTGCTTATGCTCGTATGCACACTCTATTTTGTTTTCTTCTGTTATGGGGTGCTGCATCTCCATTTTGTATTCTTGAATTATTGCTCAAGCTTGCCCTTGTTGGATAATTTGGTGAACACGAGATTGATCTGGCAACAGCCAGAGGGCAGTTTGCCTGCTATGGCCTTTTGATTGAATTGCAAAAATGGATCTCGGTTACTAAAAACCCCTTGCCCTGTCTCCAGCTCTTATAGGCTGAGGGCTGCCTCTTGGATAGGCATATTCTAGAGTAGATTCCTAGTTAACTTGGCTGCCAAGGGTCTTATCTTCTTGACCCCCAAGCAAGCCTATTACAGCCACATAATTTAAAACAAAGAAGTAAAAGCAAAACTGCAGTGGACAATACTTAGGCCCTGCTATACTAGATACATGACCAACTACCATCAGTTCTCCCCCTTGGTCTTGATCTCCTTTGCTGAGATTGCCTCCAGGCCGATCCTTCCCCTGAGCTCTTCAAACTTGGCCTTGCCCAATGCCTTGGTAAGAATGTCAGCCAGCTGATCACCAGTTGAGATATGCTCTGCCCTGATGCTGCCATCCTCCAGACAGCTTCGAATGAAATGGTACTTGATTCTGATGTGTTTGCTGCGCTCATGGAAGACAGGGTTCCTTGCTAGGGCCAGTGCAGACTTGCTGTCAACCTTCAGCTCAACAATATCCACGGGTCTTCCGAGTAACTCAGTCAGCAATCTTGACAGCCACATAGCCTGTGTAGCAGCAGTAGTAGCAGCCACATACTCTGCTTCACAACTGGAGAGTGCCACTACTTTCTCCTTGATAGACTGCCAAGACACCAGACACTGACCAAGGAAGAAAAGAACACCAGTGGTACTCTTGCTTGTATCAACATCACCACCAAGGTCACTGTCACAATAGCCAATGAACCGTGCACTGCCAGAGGCTCTGGTGAAGTGCAGCCCATATTCCAGTGTTCCGGCGAGGTACCTCAGAATGCGCTTCACAGCTGCGAGGTGCTCCATGGTGGGTTTCTCCATAAATCTGCTGACAAAGCCGACTGCGAAGGCAATGTCTGGCCTGGTGTGAACCAAATAGCGCAGACTACCAACCAACCGCCGGTAGTGAGTAGGATCCACTGCCTCAGCAGTACTGAAGCGACTGAGCTTCAACCTTTCTTCCATGGGAGTTGCTGCAGGATTGCAGCCCTCCATGCCTCCAAGCTCCAGAATCCTCTCAGCGTAGTGTGTCTGCCGGAGATAGATCCCAGAGGCTGACTGACGGACCTCGACACCAAGATAGAAGCTCAGCAGCCCGAGGTTGCTCATCTCAAATGCCTTCATCATCTGAGCCTTGAACGCCGCCACTTCCTTCTCATTGGTGCCGGTGATGATCAGATCGTCGACGTAGACGCCAACGAGCAGAACTGCCCGCCCACTGCTCCGCCTGTACATGGCCGCCTCGTGAGAACTCTGCTGAAACCCCATCTCCTTGAGTGTTGAGTCCAGCTTCTCGTTCCAGGCACGAGGCGCCTGGCGCAGACCGTACAGAGCCTTGTGCAGGCGATAAACCTTGTCTTCTTCCCCAGCGACGGCGAAGCCCGGCGGCTGCCGCACGTAGACTTCTTCCTTGAGATTGCCGTTGAGGAAAGCGGACTTCACGTCCATGTGGTGGACAGACCATCCTTCCTGAGCTGCCAGCGCGAGGAGAACCCTGACCGACTCCATGCGAGCCACCGGTGCGAAGGAGTCATCGTAGTCAATCCCCTCTTGCTGGACGAACCCGCGCGCCACCAGACGCGCCTTGTGCTTGATCACCGCGCCCCGTTCATCCTTCTTGAGCTTGTACACCCACTTGAGAGTAATGGGCCGGTGACCAGCCGGGAGCGTAGCTAGCTCCCAGGTGTGGTTCTGCTCCACAGACTTGAGCTCCTGCTCCATAGCCGCGCGCCAGGCAGGGTCGTCCTTGGCCTGGTCGAAGTTCGCTGGTTCTCCCGCATGAGTCAGATGGACTTCAGCGAAGAGGCGCGGCGGCGGTGGCGGTGTAGAAGCGTTGCCGAGGATGTTGGCCACCGTGCGATAGCGCAGGGGCTCATCATCGTGCCAGGCATCAACCCGGTCTTCATCTCCCTCCAGCGGCGAAGCAAACTCCACCGGATCGCCGATCTCAACTGCCGCAGCTGGTGTAGTAGAGCCAGCGGCAGGAGTTCTCGGCTCGTCCGCATCGTTCCTCTCATGCTCCCCCGGAGCAGAGGATGGCGCGCGAGGTGGGCTCGGGGAGGTTGGTGTTGACGCGGGTATCTCCTCTGCTTCGGCCGGCCAGTCGATGTCGAAGTCACTTGATGCCGCTGCAAAGGATCCGGCCGCCGGCGTCGTCCAGTTCCACCCACGTCCTTCGTCGAAGATGACGTCGCGGGAGGTCTTGACGCGCCCAGACGCCGGGTCGAACACTCGGTAGGCCTTGGCGCCCTCAGCGTAGCCGATGAAGATGCCGGGGACGCCGCGGTCGTCGAGTTTGCGCAGCTGCCCCAAGTCGTGCGTGTAGGCGACGCACCCGAAGACGCGCAGGTGCGCCACGGACGGCGCGCGCCTGTGCCAGGCCTCGTAGGGTGTCACGCCCTGCAATGACTTGGTGGGCGAGCGGTTTAGCAGATGAACTGCGGTCACCACTGCCTCCCCCCAAAAGCGAGCCGGCATGCCACGCTGCTTGAGCAGAGCCCGCGCGGTGGCCACCACCGTTTGGTTCCGCCGTTCCACAACGCCATTCTGCTGTGGCGAGTGTGGCGCGGAGAAGTGGCGCTTGACTCCCTCCATGGCGAAGTACTCGGCGAGCTCGGAGCAGGTGAACTCTCCACCATTGTCGGTCCGCAGCACCTTCAGTTCGCGGCCGGTCTCCTTCTCAGCCTGAGCCTTGATCTTCTTCACTGCCTGCGCCGCCTCGTCCTTGGTTGCGAGCAGCGCCACGAACATGAAGCGCGTGGCATCGTCCACCATGAGGAGGAAGTAGCGTCGGCCTCCTGGAGTCGCCGGCGTGATGGGCCCGCACAAGTCGCCGTGGACGAGCTCCAACGGCTGCTCGGCGCGGTACGCGGCCTTCTGCGGGAACGACCGGCGGCGCATCTTGGTGGTGACGCAGGTGTCGCAGACTTGCGCCGCGTGCTCGATCACCGGAATGCCTCGGGCCATCTCCTCCTTCCCGAGCCGATGGATCGCGTCGAAGTGCAGATGTCCAAGCCTCTCGTGCCATCGCCAGGCATCATCGTCCTTCCGCGCGGCGAGGCATACAGGCTGCACGGCATCGAGGTGAAGAATGTAGAGACGGTTGCTGCCGCGCTTTACCTTGGCGAGGAGGCGCTTGCGCTGATCCCAGATCCGCAGGACACCGTGCTCGATCTCCACCTTCGAGCCTGCTTCATCGAGCTGACCCAGGGACATGATGGAGTTTCGCAGCGCCGGAATGAAGTAGACGCCGTGGAGGATGCGGTGCTCGCCGTTCTTCGCCTGGAACACGACCGAGCCCACGCCCTGGATCTCCACACGCGACGCATCACCGAACTTCACCGTGCCACGGACGGTCGTGTCGAGCTCGGAGAAGATCTCACGACGCCCAGACATGTGGTGGGTGGCGCCGCTGTCGAGGTACCAGCCGTCGAGCTTGTCCTCGTCGCTGGCGTCACCGAGGAAAGCACGTGCGCGCGGTTCGGCGAAATCCAGGAACGCGGCGGCCTTGGTGCAGAGGACTTCTGGCGCCTTCTCCTCCAGTTGCACGACGCCGTGGGCGAAGAAGAGCGCGCCATCATCCGAATCCGCCTCGGCGACATGTGCTGCGCCCCGCGCACCGCCGCCGCCGCCTCCGCCGCGGCCTCCCTGCTGCTGGCCGCCGCGATCTCTTCCACCGCCACCGCCTTGTCGCGGAGGATCACGGCAGTCGCGTGCCCAGTGACCCGGCCGCTTGCAGTTCAGGCAGATGTCGTCGCGGTTGGCCTTGCGCTCGCCGTCGTCTTCGCGGCGGTCGTTCTTGGCCCTCTGCTTCTTCCCGCCACGGGGGCGACGCCGCGGCTCCTTGCCGCTGGCGGAAGCAGAGTCCTGGACGCCCTTCTTCTTCTCCTTCTGCCGTGCATGCCACTGCTCTTCCGAGAGCATCAGCTTGCCGGCGATGATGAGAGGCTCTCCGGGGACCTCCTGCAGATCGTCCACCGTCTTCAGTCGACCCGACACCTCCTCGATGGTGAGGTCCTGGAAGTCGAGGAGGGTCTCGATGGCGATGCAGAGCTGCGCGTACTTGGCCGGTGCAGCGCGCAAGAGCTTCTCCACCGCGCGCTCCTCGTTGATGTCCGTGTCGCCATGGAGGGCGAGCTGCTGCTTCAAAGCAACCAGGCGCAGAGTAAAATCCTCAGCGTGCTCACCTGGGCGGAAAGACAGCAACTCCCACTCGCGGCGAAGACGTTGTAGAGCGGTGCGCCGAGCTCGTTCTCCTCCGATGCGTGCAGTGGCGAGGGAGTCCCACGCCTCCTTCGCCGTCGCCTTCTCCGACAGCGGCATCTGCATCTCCTGAGGAACGGCGGCGATGAGCGCTTCGACGGTGCGGCGGTCCTCATGGTGGGGAAGATCGCCGTACTCGATCGCGTCCCAAAGCTGGCGAGCTTGAAGCTTCAGCTTCATGATCGACGCCCACTCGTGGTAGTTGGTCTTGGACAGCATCGGCCAGGTGGTGGAGCCGCCGGAGTCCTTGTACACCGCCTGGATCACCGGCGAGCGGCCCCTGCCGCCACGTCCGCGACGGCGATCCTGATCCGGCGACCGCGACTGCCTGCGCATCCGGTCCGGGCTCCTCCGAAGTGGACGGCGGCGATCGCGCGGCTCGCGCAGATCCTGATGCGGCTCCTCCTCCTCAAACGGCTGCTCATCCCAGAGCTCTCGACGCAGAGCGGCGGCCGTGGTAGCGGCCTCCCTGGCTGCGGCTGCTGCGGCCTCCGCGGCTTGCTGCGCTTGCGCGGCTGCGGCCTCTGCCGCTGCCAGACGCTGCGCGCGCTGCCCGGCGGCTGCTGCTGCAGCGGCGGCTGCTCTCTCTGCGGAGGTGGCCATCTCACAGGATCAAGAACACGCTTTGATACCAATTGTTGGATAATTTGGTGAACACGAGATTGATCTGGCAACAGCCAGAGGGCAGTTTGCCTGCTATGGCCTTTTGATTGAATTGCAAAAATGGATCTCGGTTACTAAAAACCCCTTGCCCTGTCTCCAGCTCTTATAGGCTGAGGGCTGCCTCTTGGATAGGCATATTCTAGAGTAGATTCCTAGTTAACTTGGCTGCCAAGGGTCTTATCTTCTTGACCCCCAAGCAAGCCTATTACAGCCACATAATTTAAAACAAAGAAGTAAAAGCAAAACTGCAGTGGACAATACTTAGGCCCTGCTATACTAGATACATGACCAACTACCATCAGCCCTCTCCAGTGTCAAGTCTCCAGTGTGTTCTCCGACTTCTAGAAGACAGAAATTTGCAACCAATCAGCTAGCTCCTCGGTCTTTTTCTTTCTCCTTGCCAAACAAGCAAACAACTTAGTAGTAACCAGCTCCTTGAAATTACTGAGCTTGATCACTATCAGGAGAAACATCAGTCGACTTTTTACAAACAAAATCAGACAGGATCCACATTGTCCCCAGAACTTTTTTTTTTGTTACCTGGCCTGTATTTGAGACTGATGGCCTTCATGTTCTCTAGATCGTGTGTAAGGAATAGTTAGTGGTCTCTCCAGTCTCTCAATTGCTCGTAGCTCTAAAGTTAGTACTCCTACTAGCTGCTAGTTCGTGTAAAGTTTTGTTGGGCCTATCTGGAAGATGGTAAATTAGGCAGTACTAGTGAAACTCTGCTTGCTGTCAGTTCCTGGATGGATGTACGGCCATTCATTTTGAAACTAGTGCTTGCTTAGGAAAAGATGGAACCAATATTTTTGCCAAGTGTTGTAAATTGTCATTTTGAAGTCAAATGGTACACTTAAGTGTAGTCTGTGTTTCCCTCGTCCATTAACACTGCAGAAATTTTGCATAGCGCATGAATTTCCTCGACTCTGTTTTATAAGTGAACATATCAGTGTTTCAGGGATTGATCGACGCATTTTCGTCAGGGTAGTTCACAACTAAAACCACATATTGGTGATAAATGACTCTGCTGCTAGGACTTTCAGCCAAATGTTATCCTCTGAAGAAATGCAGGATCAGCTGGAGAAATTCAGTCTCACAGATGTGATGGAACAAAAGTTCCTGTCCGGTGAAGGCACTGAACATATGGACTATTTTCGATCGAATAAGCAATTCGACTGATAGAAGTAACTGGTGCAGAGAAGCCAACTATGACACAGAGAAGTAATTCGGAGAAGATTAGGTAGTAGTAGGCAGTGCCGTTTTGTTACCCAATAAGCAATGGATCAGCTTATGTGACGGTTATGCTTCTTAAGAAAAGGCACAAAATGTTCTTTGTTGGAGTAGTGGCAGGTTTGTTCGCGGGTCTGAAAAGTCATAGCTAAAAGTACTGTCCACTGATTTATTATAAGAAAAAAAATATTTCTGGCCGACGAAAAAGTTTGCTAAAGGCTGGACAAAAACGAGACATGGCAAAGATTCGTCATTCACCGAGCTACTCACTAATATTCTTAACATCAGATAAGAACTGGAGAAATGCCGCCTGTGACGATCCCCCATCCTCCAACGCCTCGTGTGCTTCTTTCTTGAGCTCTGCCGCTCGCGTCCTAATCTCCCTCCCCTCCTCGGACTCCAGCATAAGCCTCACCTTCGTCTCAATCTCCTCAGCCTTGATGAAACCTGTGTTGTACCCCTCCAGCTCCAGCCCGATGCCCATGGCCTCCGTCATGAGTACCTTGTTGGTCTTCTGCTCTGCGTCCAGTGGCCAGCACAGCATCGGCACCCCCGCTGTGATGGCCTCAAGCGCCGAGTTCCACCCGCAGTGGGTGACAAACGCGCCAATAGCTGGGTTGTGGAGCACATCCACCTGCGGTGCCCACGACTTGAGCACGAGGCCGCGGTCCCTGGTCCGCTCCAAGAACCCCTCCGGCAGGAGGGCGCCAAGGTCCGGCTCCGGCCGTGGCTCAAAGCGTCGTTTCGGGTCGCTGGCCGGCGTGCGCACCACCCACAGGAACCGTTGCCCGGACTTGTCTAGGCCAGCGGCGATATCCTTGAGCTGTTCCCCGGAGAGCAAGCCCCTGCTCCCCCAGCAGAGGAACACGACGCTGCGCTCCGGCTGTGCGTCGAGCCAGGCGAGGCACTCGTGCCTCTCTCCTTCGCCTCCGTGCGTCCCGCCCTCGCCAACCAACGGCCCGATGGAGTAGACAGGAGGCAACACTTTGCCGGGGACGCACAGCGGGTCGCTGAACGCCTGCAGGGCCGGGGACTCCAGTGAGTAGAAGGTGTTGATCAGGACGCCCCGGGTGTCGGTGTTGCGCTTCCAGATCTCCGCCATGGCCTTGCACACCTCGTCCTCCGGGTCCTCGAGCATGTCCCTGAGGATATGGGACGCCGGCATCGGCGGGACGCCGAGGAACTCGATGGGCGTGTCCCCGAGCTCCTTCAGGCCCGTTTTCCGACCGGCAAGCAGCGCCGCCGTCTGGGTTAGGACGGACAGAGCTCCGGCGCTCGCCGCGAAGAACGTGTAGACGGGGACGCCCACCTTTGCGGCCACGTCGATGGCGTCGGTGCAGAACATGTCGATGACGAGGGAGTGCAGGCGCTCCCGCGGGATGGAGCGGAGGAAGCTCTCGAGCTTGTCGTTGTACTGGCCCAGCAGCTCCATCATGAAGAGGAAAGAGTGCTTGGTGGCGCTGGCGAAGTCAGGGGGCGGGACCGGCGGGAGGAGGTGGAAGGTGATGGACGGGTTGGCGGCGGCGAGGCCCTCGATGAAGCCAGAGCTGGAGGCGATCGACTTGACAGGCGGCTCCAGGAGCACCATGGTGACGTCGTAGCCGTGGTGGAGGAAGACCTTGGCGAGCTGCGTCATCGGCCCGACGTGCCCGGCGCCGCCGCCGGGGTACAGAACGACGGTCTGCTTCGCGGATACTACTACGCTGTCCATGTCAGTGGCCGGCGCGCTGGTCCGTCAACTATTGGAGAAAACGAAAATACAAGCTGTGGTGTGGTGTGACTTCGGAGCTGCTGTGCTGTGGTGTGTGGCTTCGTCGGTGCTGGGGGGGCTCAATTTTGTAGCTGCGCAGCCTTGCCGGCCAAGCAGCTATTCACCTTCACTGCTTTCCACGGAGATGGAGACCATACATTGGGATTCAGGAATCTATCTACCCCTGAGACTCTCAGAGCTGATTGCCTTTGGATGCCTCTGCTGGACAACTGCCTGTGCTGAGAACGAAACGCTAGACTAAACGCACCTAGCGTAGAGAGTTTTTTGCAGTTTGAGAACGAAAGCCAAGACTCACTAAATGAGTGTTGAGCAAGTATCGGATCAGAACATTAGTGGCTAAATGAGTGTTTGAGTTCTAATTGAACTCCTAAATAAACTATCGTGATCCAGGTCACAGTATGGTCGATGCTTCCTAGATATCCACTAGCCGAAGGCGATAGAACGCTTGTCCGAAGTTTGATTGGTAGTCCGAGGAGGTTGGCGATGCTTGCACTAAGCATCACAGAGTATATAATATAAATAAAAGAAAAAACAGATGGATAGTCCATCGCTACCACTTTTTTGTGGTCGCACACTCATTCCAGGTATATTATATATATATATATGAATTTTAAAAAGATATATATGGTAGAAGGTTCTGAAAATTAGTTCAACTACTATTAGCTTTTATATCAAACAGGCTCTCGAGTCGTTTCATCCGAGCATGTTGTATAGCTGGAGAGAAGACAAACCATATTTATTGTTCAGTCGTCAATGTTTTAAGTTTTCTTCGATGCCACGATTTTTTGTTGAAATCAGGACTAGCATGCAGTAGTTAAATCGGTGCTTGGATCCAGAGGTAGCAATGAATTAACATCCCGTAGGATGAATTCTTTTTTTCTAGAACACGACTTCACGTGTATTTCATTAAGAAGAAAAAAGTTTGACAGTAGTACAGCGAAGAGAACCGAAAGAACAACCCCCAGCGAGATGCCAGGACGGTAGAAGAAACGCACGACGAACCACCAACGCGGACTACTCGCTAAGGGAATGCGCGACGACGGCCTCCAAGGCCCTGAACCCTGCCGACACCCACAGCTGCCCCTCCTGGACGATAGAACGGACCACGTCAATGGCGCTGGAGCGGATGCCTTCGAAGGTCCTCCGGTTTCGCTCTTTCCAGATTGACCAAGTGACTAGGAGGACAACGGAGTCAAAACCCCAGTGAAGCGCTCTAGGTAGCAGGCCACGCGAGGACAACCACCAATCGACGAGGGACGAGGGCGCGGCAGGCGGCCGCAGAGGTAGACGGAAGCTGCTAAGCAAACGGTGCCATACCTCCCTCGCGAAAACACAGCCGAGCAGCAAGTGGTCGGCAGTCTCATCCTCTTGGTCGCAAAGAGCACAGGAGGCATCACCCTGCAGTCCGTGCCTGTGCCGTCGATCACTGGTCCATAAGCGACCGCGCAATGCCAACCAAGCGAAGAACTTGACCTTAGGCGGAACCGAAGCCTTCCACAGCTGACGCGCACCAGGCAGAAGCGTGAGGCCATGGAAGTAGGCCTTGTACGCCGAGGAAGAGGAGTAGACCGCGTCAGGCGACCACCGCCACACAAACCGGTCCGGAACGCCTGGCTGCAGAACCACTGTCTCCAGTCGTTCCCAGAGGAGCACGTACTCAACAAGAACGTGCATTGTCAGCGCCCCGCAGATATGGCGCACCCATGCACGCTCTGCCACAGCATCTCTAACGGAGACTGAGAGGTAGCGGCGCCGGATCGCTTTGAACAGATTGGGCGCGAAGTACTGTATGCGCCCCTCAGGAAGCCACCGATCCGTCCAGAACCTCGCGTGCGCGCCATCCCCCAGCTCGACAGAGGTCGAGGCGGCCAACATCTCGTGAACGATCGAGCCGTCATTGGAGGGAAGCTGGGACCAAGCCGGCGCGTTCGGCTGACGCTGCTGCCATTCCCAACGTAAGCGGAGAGCAAAGCCAAGTGTACGAAGGTCCGGCAGCCCCAACCCACCGTAGATGCGAGGCGAACAAACAGAGATCCAGGCCACCTTGCACTTGCCAGCGGCGACCGACTCCGTGCCCGCCCAGAGGAAGGCTCGGCGGCGCTTGTCGATCTGCCGAATGGCCCATGGGGAGAGCACACAGGTAATGGACACATGCACCGGGATAGCGGACAGTGTGGACTGAGCTAGGGTGAGCCTCCCTGCTGTGGTGATCTGCCCGGCCTTCCACGTGGGGATGCGCCGCGCCACCGCGTCTACGAGGTGCTGCTCGACGGCGCGCGAAAGCCTCCCCAAGGACAGAGGCGCTCCCAGGTAGCGACAAGGAAACGGCGATAGCTGACAAGGAAAAACCGCCTGCACTGCAGCTATCTGCTCATCTGAACACCGTATCGGGGAGAGCAAGCATTTGCTGACGTTGGTGAGCAGACCTGAGGCTCCCGCAAACAGCTCCAGGACGGACTTGATGCAAAGAAAATCGCTTGCCTCAGGCGCAAGGAAAAGCACGACGTCGTCCGCGTACACGGCGAGGCGGTGCCCAAAGTGGCCACCTGGCAGCGGTGCGAGAAGACCGCGCCGATCAGCCTCCCGGATGAGTGAGCTGAGCACTTCCATCACCAGCACAAAAAGGAGAGGCGAGAGCGGGTCTCCCTGCCTCAATCCCCTGGCATGACAGATCCTCCTGCCTGGGCGTCCATTAACTACTACCTTCGTGCTAGCTGAGGAGAGCATGGCAGACACCCAATCGCGGAAGGCAAGGGGGAAGCCGAGGCGTTCGAGCACCTGGAGCAGGAAAGTCCATGAGATCGAGTCGAATGCTTTGGCGATGTCAATCTTGAGCAAGACGCACGGCCACCTGCCCTTGTGCAGCCACCGACAGTAAAGCTGGACCGAGCGAAAATTATCATGGATACGTCGTCCGCGAATGAAAGCCGTCTGGTTGGCGTGCACCAGATCATCCATGAACGGAGATAACCTGGAGGCCAGGGCCTTGGAGAAAAGCTTGGAGAAGCTATGCATGAGGCTGATGGGCCGGTAGTCCCGCAGGCCCAGCGCGGCTTCTTTCTTGCGTAGGAGCACCATGGAGGCAGCGTTAATGAGGTAGAAGCTGCGCCAATCCTGGCTCCACAGCGCCCTGAACGCCTCACAAATATCGTCCTTGATGATCGACCACGTCGCACGGTAGAAGCGGCCCGTGAAGCCGTCTGGCCCAGGCGCCCTGTCCTACGGCGTGTCAAAGACAGCCCGGGAGATCTCATCAACAGTGAACTCCGCTGCCAACTCTGAGAGGTCGAGGCGAGGCAAATCCAGGCGTTCCAAGTCAATTGTGTGCAAGCGGCGGAAACGAGAACCAAAGATGGCGTTGTAATAGTCGTAAACCGCCAAGGATTTTGCCTCCTCCGTCGTGAACAGCACTCCATGCTCAAAGGGGTGGAGGTAGTTTTTGCGCCTCCTGTGACACGCTTGGAGGTGGAAAAAACGTGTGTTTGCATCCCCTTCACTCAAAAATCTGCAACGTGACTTCTGTCGGGCGATCGTGCGTTGTAAGGAGGCGAGGCCCAACGTCATGGCCTTAAGATCAGCGCGCAGCGATAATTCGACGGGGGACAGGTCCCTGGATTCTTGCGCGACGTCGAGTTCAGAGATCACCACTCGCGCCATTGCTAGCTGCAGCCGCACACTGCCCACCTTGGTGGCCGCCCAGCTCTTGAGAGCATTGGCCACGGCCCTCAGCTTGGCGTCAATCCGCTGACACATGTCTCCCTGAGCTCCAGCCCCATGCCAGGCGAGCGCCACGACCTCCAGGAACCCCTCAACCTTGGGCCAGAACGCCTCGAAACGGAACGCAGGCCGAGCCCATGGTTCGGTGCTCAGCACCAGGACCAAAGGGGCATGATCGGAAGCGTCCGTGGAGTGACAATGCAAGTAGTGGAAGGGGTGTGCCTCAAGCCACGGCACCGTGGCGAAGACTCTGTCGATGCGTTCCATAGTCGGCCTAGCACGTTCGTTGCTCCACGTGAAACGGCGCCCGTGGAGGTGGAGCTCCTCAATGCTGAGCATGTCAATGGAGCGCCTAAATCTTGACACTATCCTGCGGTTAAGCCTGTCGTTGTTCTTATCCTGCGCCTGGTAGATCAAGTTGAAGTCTCCGTAGATTAACCAGGCTCCTAAGCACAACGTGGCCAGACCCTCCAGCTCTTGGAGGAAAGACTCCTTCAGAGCGAGGTCAGACGGCCCGTAGACGGTGGTGAGCCAAAATTCATGCACTTGGTCCGCGGCCAAAGGCAACAGCCGAACAGAAATGCAGGAAGAAGAAATATTGTGCTGTGCAGCCTGCCAGACGTCTTTACGCCATGCTGCCAGGATCCCTCCCGAAGCCCCTACTGATGGCAAAATCAAGTAATCGAAATCGGCACCCAGCAGCTCACTTAGCATAACATCAGAGAACAGTTGCACTTTTGTTTCCTGGAGGCAGACAACAGAAACGGCCTCCAGAACGACGACATCACGAACACAAACACGGCTGGCACGGCTGTTCAAGCCGCGGACATTCCAGAACAAGAACTTGTTGTCCGACATGGAAAACAGCTGGGCGACGAAGCTGAGGGGCGCGTCTAGGGGTCCAGCACGACACCCGCTACCCGACGGCCGGCTGCCGGGAACAGCTCCCGCATTGCCTCACTCTTGGAGGCCGACAAAGGCTCACGAAACACCGTCCGAAACTTGTCGTTGATGTTAGAGTTAGGGGCTTGGGGAGGAGCAGTAGGGGAGCGAACGGGTCTCCATTTCTTGAGCAAGACCTTTCTAGCTTGTGCTTCCGGCTTGGGGTCCCTTAGGTGCGCAGACTGAGCAAGGCGTGAACTACGTCGCGGCACCGGTGCAGCGGACGTGCGGCGCGGGCTGGCAGCACGGGAGACACGACGGATGGGGGACTCCAGCAGCAAGGGAGGGCTGAGAGGCACCCTGAAATCGTCAATGAAGCTTGACAAGGACGGCCGCGGCAGCTCGGCGTCGGCGCACCCCGCAGCATCTGAGGCATCCTCGTTGACCCGAGCATCCTGGACAGCAGGCTGGGACGCCACCACGGTGGCGCCATCCCCAGACTGAAGCACCACCGTGCCAGACGTAGGCGCTGAGGCCGCTCCCGCTGAAGATGCAGCCTCCGCCAAGCAGCCCTGCGCGCAGCCGTCGGAGGTCCCAGACCCGCCGAAGGCCAGCTCGCTTTCAACACAGTCCTTGAACCAGTCATCGTGAGAGGGGGTAGGGGGCAGGACGCAGCTGCTGCCCCCGTGAAGAAGAATGGGGGCGATGTTGAGAAATGCACCGACGACGCCCGGACAGGTCGGTGTAGAAGGCTCCCGGCGAAGAAAAATGGACGGCGAGGGCGCAGACGAACCTGACCCCGTGAGCGTAGCAAACCGAGCTGGGGTGGCGGGGCAGGGCTCCAAAGATCGAGCGCGAGCCTCCAGCACGTCACGGCCGCGAACACCGGGAGCGAGCGGGCAATGGAGATCTCCCACCCGCACAAAGCCGCAAGAGGGGGCGAAGGGGGACGCGCGCTGGTGCAGATGGAGGCCACCCCCAGTCGGAGCTGGGGCGTCCTCAACCTCGCCGTCCCCAGCGGCATCCGCACCGAACGGCCCATCGGGCGGCAGGTCATCGAAAGGAGGTTGCCCGGGCGCCGGGAGCTCCCAGCCACCCGCCAACTGCTGTACGCCCCCAGGGGGACCTGGAGGGGAGCTGAAGTCTTGAATAGCGACGAGCCGAACCTTGATTAGGTAGAGAAGGCCTGCGAGGTGATCATCCGGTGGCGCGACGCCCCCCAGAACAGGCTCCGGGATGAAGATGAGGTTGCGGTCGACGACGAAGGCTGGGTGCTTGCACCAAGCAGTGACAAAGAAATCCCTGTCGTCGTCATCCTCGCGGTCCCGCAGCAAGGACTCCTCAATGTTCGCACATGCCGGCCCCAACACAGTCTGAGCCACCTGGACACTCCTCGCATGTAGAGGAACACGCGAAAGGGCAAGCAAAACCTTAAACTTGAAAGTACCCAAGTGAGCAAGAGTGGTGCGTCGCCAAGGATACCAGACCATTGGAAGAGCCGACGGTCGCCTCGAAGCGAGAACACGGTCGCGGTCTGCGCCGTGCTGAAATCGGACGACGAAATCCTCAGGGAAGTGCCGCCGCACATCGAACTCTCCTGCCGTCAACCCGAAATGCTGCACAAGATGGTCGCGGAGCATCGCCGTGGACACTGATGGACGATTACCAGCAACATTGGCCACCAAGGCGAGGCGAAGCGAGTCCTCCGCCGCCTGCACCGCAGGAGACTGCGGAACAACCACCATAGGCGCACGGGGCCTGCCAGGGAGCAGCTCGCCCCCGGAGATCGCCACAGGCCCAGGGGCCGCAACCATGTCCGGGGCCACAACGGCCTCCTGGACAGGGGGGACACCGGGGGGCGGCTCATGGGCGGGTGGTGGAGGCGGCGGAGGTGGCGGTGGCGGCGGCGGAGGAGGTGCCGATTGTCGTTGGGAAGACTCCTCCGGGTTGGGCGCTCTGCAGCAGTGAGGCACAGAAAGCGCACATCCAGACGAGACGGAGCGCCCGGAGACAGTGTCCGCCGAGCTTGAACGTCTCCCCCCAGCGCGCGGTGCTTGAGCTCGGCGAGAGGACCCGCGACCGCCACCACGCCCATCCGACGGAGATCTCGGCCGCTTAGCCCCCACGTTGAAGCTGGTAACGGGGAACGGACACGAGGCTGCGTGGTGGCCCTCGGCCCAGCAGTTGTAGCACTTCGCCGGCCACTTGCAAGAAGCCCGGAGGTGGCCGGAGCCGAGGCAATTGAAGAAGAGGCCATTCAGTCCAGGTGGCACGGGCTGGGGGGGGCTCGACGGCGAACGAGAGCGACCCAAACGGCGGTTCTTCACTTGGTAGAAACCATCAGCGTCCGGGGAGCCAACGGCGCGTGGCGGGTGCGAGGCAGGGGAGCGGCTATTCACTGGCGACCCCCGCGGCGACTCAGGGTGAGTGCGGCGAGCAGCCGCCATGAAGCCCTCAATCCGCCTGCCTGCCCGGCGGTGGCGGTGTCGGGCGCGGCGACGGGCTCGCCGGCGCTTGGCCCCGGGGGCAGCCTCCTTGCCCCGCTCGGAGAGGGTGGGCGCAGGAGGCGACGGCGATAGCGGGGCCCTAGGTTCGTTAGCCGCACCGTCGTCATCTTCATCCTCCGAGAGCTCGAAGTCGCTGAAGTGGACCCTCTCCCCGCTTCCACGGCCGAGAGCTTCCAGCAGTCCGGCCGGGGAACCATCCTCCAGCGCCTCCTCAACCTCGTCAGCCCAGCTCCGGCGCGAGCTTGACCCCAGTTCCATGGGAAGCGCCAGATCTGGGCACGGAAGGAGGCGGCAGAGAGGCTCGCGAGGGAAAAACTTACGGTGTAGGAGGGAGCTAAGCACGAGCAGGCACCAGATCCGTGCAGTGCGAGGGCGGGAGGGGGGGGCTCAGAGGGGCGGCGGCGAGGCCATCGGAGCCGGGGCGCGGCGGAGTCGCCCTTCCTATCGCACATACCTATTTCCCTAGCTAGCTGCCTAGCTAGCTCTACACCGTAGGATGAATTCACATAAGGATAGGCGATCAGAGGGAAGTAAATGATTAAGCTAAAAATATTTTTTAACACTTCCCTCTTTACATTAAATCTAATTATATTAGCTCACATTTTGAGTTCTGGATAGAACACTACATCTCCAAAAAAAATTGATGTCTGCAAAAACCATAACTTGGATTGACATCAAACTTTTTGATATTAAGATATATATAAAACTTATGGACTATCACAATTGAAATCACGCTGACCGGAGGTCAATAGATTGGGATATAAAAATAACAAGCATAATATTTCAAATGGTGACGAGAGTTGATTGGTCATATTTGAATAATCTAAGCAACTTCATAAGACGTAAAAGTGACTAGCACCCCCCCTCCACGCGTTCAATGGGGATAATGAGATCCCAACTTTTCCCACCTTTTTTGTTGCATTTTAGATGAACCAAGTCCTAACCTAGGGGTTTAGTTCCAAGAAAATTTAAAAAATTTTCGTCACATCAAATTTTTAGACGCATGCATGAAGCATTAAATATAGACAAAAATAAAAACTAATTGCACAGTTTAATTTATCTGTAATTTGCGGGACAAATCTTTTTAGCTTAGTTAATCTATAATTAGATAATAATTGTAAAATATAAACAAAAGTGTTATAGTATTCAAGACAAAAAAAATTAAATTTTCACGGACTAAACTAGGCAAGACAAAAGGGCCCACCATGGTCAACGGAAACTTATATCGCCGAGGCATGAGCTATGACCTAATAATGAAGTGCATCTCCCTTGTTTATTTTCAATAAAATTTTTGTAGGGGCTTTCACCCCTCCCGTTTCATAAAAAATCAAGTGCGTCTCTCGGGGAGAGGAGAGTGTCCAACTCTTTGATATCCATGGAGGCATGTGTCACAACCATATTTGTTATCGCACCCTGATTGAAAAAGACACCTAAGGTTTCTATTGGCCTATTGCCCTCCAAGATCATGTGAGCTGGTATAACGGTGAGAGTTGTGCCCACCTCATGCACATCAAATCCACCAGCTATCATATTCTCCTAATCACATCAATAAGAATTTCTCTGATGACTAGCTCTAAGACACACGGTGGAGAGAGCCTAGAGGCTAGAAACCTTTATACTAGAGTGAGAAGAGAAGAGAAACTTTTTATGCTCTCTAATGCATGAAGGGAAAACCTCTCCTATGTTTCTCTTGTACACGTACAAAACTAGCGACTAGTGGGTCACATGAGAGAGAATATGTGAAATAAAAAGAACCTCAGATGTATGACCTATAAGATAGAATGCAGTACATGTCATGTAAGCGATACTGGTTGACTTATGCTATTACAGATTGCCTAATGTCTTTGTGAACCTTGAATTATTCGAGGAATCGAACATGTCGTGTCCTAAGATGAGCCTCCCTTAGGGATGAAGATGAGCCATGCTATCGATATCCTTCACTTCAAGAATTCAACAAAAGCATCATGAGATGAGCCGCCTTCTTTGAGTGCCTTGACCGCTCTATCTTTTACCTCCACCATTCTATCTCTGAGTGCTCGCCCACCTTGAGACTCCATCACCCACTTAACCTTCGTCTCCACCTCCTCTGCCTTCACCATTCCTTCATCGTAGCCATTCATTTCCACCCCGAGCTTCATCTCTTCCACAATAAACACCTTGTTCATCCTCTGCTCCGCATACAGTGGCCAGCACAGCAGTGGCAACCCTGCCATGATGCCCTCCAGCGTCGAGTTCCACCCACAGTGCGTAACAAATGCGCCGGTGGCTCTATGCCCTAGCACATCCACTTGTGGTGCCCAGGACTTGAGCACAAGCCCTCTGTCCCTGGTCCTCTCCAAGAACCCCTCTGGAAGAAGGGCCTCCAGGTCCGGCTCCGGGAGTGGCTGCCCCAACACGTCCTCACCGTTGTTTGCGGGGCTCCGCACTACCCATAGAAACCTCTGCCCTGACTTCTCGAGCCCAATGGCCATCTCCTCTAGTTGCTTCTTGGGGAACCTGCCCAGGCTCCCAAAGGAGAGGAACACGACGCTCTGGTCTGGCTGCATGTCCAGCCACCGGAGGCACTCGTGCTCCTCCTTGTCCCCGCCGCCTCCCGAAACCAGCGGCCCGATGCAGTACACCGGCGGCGTGGAACGGTCGGGGACGCACAGGCCGTCCCTGAGAGCGCGCACGGCCCGCGGCTCCAGCGACTCGAAGGTGTTGACGAGGATCCCGTTGGCCTCTGGGATCGCGTGGAGCATGCGGAAGATGGTCTCTCCTGTCGCGCTGCCGTTCCGGATCAGTTCTGGCAGTTCCGAAGCTCTGAACGGAGGAGCGCCGGGCAACGAGAGGACGGAGTCGCCGGCGGCGGCCTGCAGGAAACCCGTGGTCGTCATGCGAGGCAGGTTGAGGAAGACGGCCAGCGCGCTGGCGCCCGAGGCGTAGAAGTAGTAGACGGGCAGGTTGAGCTCGGCAGCGACGCCGAGCGCGTCGCGGCAGAACATGTCGACGACGAGCGCGTCGACGGCCGGCAGCGAGCGGAGGAGGTCGCGCAGCGGCGCGTTCATGGCCTTGAGGTAGCTGAACATCTGGTCGACGTGGTGCGACGGCGTGCCACCATCCGAGCTGGAATCGGCGGGGTCAGGCGGCGGCAGGACGTGGAAGGTGACGCGCGGATTGGAGGCCGCGGCGCGGGCGACCGCCGTGGAGAAGTCAGGGGACTTGGCGGGCGGCTCGACGAGCGCGACCGTGACGGCGACGCCGTGCTGGGTGAACAGCTTGGCCAGCTCGATCATCGGCGTCAGGTGGCCGACGCCGAGGCCCGGGTACAGAACCACGCTCTTCTTGTTCATCTCGCTGGCTGCTGGCTGCTGCCGCTATGGCACACTACGGGGACCTAGGCAAGTGAGTAGGTGTGCACGAGAGCGCTGGATTGGTGAACGAAGTGCTTCTTCGAGTCTGGAATCGGCGACACAGGCCACGGCGTATAAAACGGTCGGACACTCGGACGCGGCTGTTATTAAAATACAAAATCCAAGAACCAAGATGCATTTGAAGTCATGTATGATGTATTGGTAGGGCCCTGGATTGACCAATTTATGTTTATGATATCGCCTCGTTCGCTGCTCGGTGGTGGATACTGGATTGGAGGATACTACGTCGCTTCTCGATGGTGAAGTCATGGAACGATTCACCACGCACCGCACCGCACCGCACCGCATCATATGATATGTTCCGTGAAACATCAGCCACGTACGTGTGTGTGCGGGAGCACCAACGTCACCCGTGACGATGCAGGTGTTGGCGTCTCTGCTTGTCGCGGGTGGGGGCGGCTGGAGACCTGAAGCTCTTAGGGCCTGTTTAGATTGGGGATGAAAATTTTTTAGGTGTCACATCGGATGTGTCGGAAGGATGTCGGGAGGGGTTTTTAGAAACTAATAAAAAAACAAATTACATAGCTCGTCAGGAAACTGCAAGACAAATTTATTAAGCATAATTAATTTGTCATTAGCATATGTGGGTTACTGTAGCACTTAAGGCTAATCATGGAGTAACTAGGCTTAAAAGATTCGTCTCGCGATTCTCAACTAAACTGTGTAATTAGTTTATTTTTTTATCTACATTTAATGTTCCATGCATATGTCCAAAGATTCGATGGGATGGATGAAAATTTTTTTGGTGGGGAACTAAACAGGGCCTTAGAGTAAACGGGAGGTGACCTGCCAGTGCCAGCCTGCCAGGCAATGAGGCAACCACTACAAAGAGGCCAAAAGATTGCTGACACTATGGATGACGAAATACGGGGGATCGAGGAGCTTTCCACGCCTTGGCGCACAAGAAGTAGACGGAACATGGTGATCCCCACATGCGAGGCTGCTTAGCCGCTAGCCCGCTACGTGTTGCACTGGCCGTCTGGCACTAAGCCCTAGTATATATATAATATGAGCAAGATGAGAGGAGCTTTCTAGATGGCGCTGCTTTGTTTCTTTGTTTCGGAATGGGTTTAGCGGCTGACGGTGCGATCATTCAGGCCACTTAGTAGAGATCTAGGTTCTTTTAAAAACATTTCAGATTTAGATTTTCTTCTAAATCCGTGAAACATTTGGTTATTGATCTAGATTTTCCTTTAAAATAAACTAGAATCACTGTGAAACTACACCTATTTCGGTGATTCTCATTCCTAGGCCTTGTTTAGATGTGAAAAAATTTTAGATTTCGCTACTGTAGCACTTTCATTTGTTTGTGGTAAATATTATCCAATAATAGATTAACTAGGGTGAAAAGATTTGTCTCGCAATTTACAGGCAAACTGTGTAATTAGTTTTTGTTTTTGTCTATATTAATGCTCCATACATGTGCCGCAAGATTCGATGTGACGGGGAATCTTGAAAACTTTTTGGTTTTCAGGGTGAGCTAAACAAGCCTAATATGTTTATATATAAATTAAACAAAACGTTTGTCTGAGAATCCGAAACATTTCTGTCATCTATTGTGGTGATTCACCTGATAATTCAAAACGTTTGTCATTCAAACGGTGCATCAGTTAATGAATTTTCCTCGCAAAGATTGAAAAAATAAGACACATAATATGTTTATATATAAATTAAACAAAACGAATAGCAAAGGAGTGTAACTATTTTTCAACAGCACTGTAGACTCTTGTCCCAAATACACACACCTCAACTCATAAGAACTGAATGACGATGATACAAGAGAGTAGAATCATGGAGATTGAAAATTAGGTTGAGCATTTCGGGGAAAAATCAACAATTAACAGTGAAAATTTGGCAAAATAGTTCGAGAAATAAAACATTTTGCCGTAAGTGTGTAAACGAGTCAAGTTTGAGCAAGCCTAGCACCTCAAGCTCACACAACTGAAGACCGAGATCTAGCTAGCCAAGCTTATATGGAGTGACTCAATCTTGGCTCAAGTAGACTCATATAACTAAATCTCCATGCACGCATGAATCACTGCCCTCTAAAAGCCTTCATCACTGTTAGTCAGTTTTCATGACTACAAAACACCTAGTGGCACTAGAGTCTCTGTATTGATTTCTGGGCTTGGAAAACAGGTCTGTGATAAAAAAAATCATCCTTGCAGCAGCTCTCCGCACAACTACACGAGCGTTCCACCATTCCATCCGCTCACACCTTCCTTGGGGTCATAGACAAGCGAATAAAGAAAGCCATTTCCACCACACGTCTTTCTCTTCCTAGTTTGTCCATTGTCCTCCTGGTAGATCTATGGTGCCATCCATGATAAGGTCCAACTTTGGTGACTGCTCCTCCTCCTCCTTGTATATCATCATCATCATCTTAGCAGCAACATTCTCCTATTATCCCACCATCACCTCCATCGACTCTCGACCTCTCCAGGAGTAATGGTCGGGACAAATTTTCTATATTTTTTTAGATTAACCATATTTTTAATTACATTGTTTTTCCTTGTAAAAATATTTAGATAAATTTTGAAAACTTATTTTTATGATTTTTTGGGTATTTTTGAAAAAAATATCTTACCTCCCTAAACTTTCAACTTAGACTGGTTTACCCCTCTAACATGACGTTATGTTAGCAAAACTACCATCATATCATAGAGAAAAATTGGACAACCGAGATAGTTGAGTAATGTAAATTGGACTTATTCCACGCGAAAACAGTCCATGAAAACAGTCGTCCCAGTCTAATTCAACCCATGTGTCGCAATTAAAAAAAACAGTCCAAGAAAATACTCAACCCATTCTAATTCAGCCCATGAAGAGAAGAGCGTGTTGGTCATGGGCGGTGGCTGGTGGGTGATCACTCGACTAGTGGCTCGATTTCTCGCATGTTAAGCCCCGTTCAGCAAAGCTTTAGCCCAATTTCTTCTAGTGAAATCCTAGATATAGAGATGTAGATATATTATGTGCATATATATAATTTATTCCTTTCATAGTTTATATAAAATTATAAGTATATAGTCTAGAAGCTACAATCCACCATAGATCTCAGAGCTAGAGCCATGCTAAAAAGTCCCTTAATTTGACCTAACGGTTGGATCCAGTTTATTTCTTCTATGTAAGTAGGCCTCAATTGTGTAGTTAAAAACACCGTCTCAAGTGTGTGTTTTAGGCCATTACAAGAATTTCCTTTTTTATTTCTTTTATCCTTCCTTTGTTTCTATTTTTCATTTGGCATTTTTTTTATTTTCCCTTACATTTTTATTTTTTATTCCTGTACTTGATGTATTTGTAAGATGTTTCATAAATTTTTTTTATTCATTATTATGTAGTATCCAAAGGATAGGATGCATGAAATGTTCCATAGTATATTCTGCATTTTTTACATAGTATCCATAGGATGTTTTTCAATATATCTTTTATTGGTCATTCACATCCTGCCCAATGCCCATGAGATATTTTATAATATATTTTAGGTTGTCCATGATGTATTTTTCACTATTCACACGATATCATCATCACCCATAACATGTTATGTGGTATATTTTATTTTTTTACTTATTCACCTTTTATAATTATTTTAAAATTTTATTTTTGTTTTTATTTCATATTGTATTTTATTTCCTTTGATACATGTTTTTTGCTTTTTCTTCTTTACTTCTTTATTTTTCCAATATATTTTATAGCACTACTTTTCTCTCCATGGTCTTGTGGTGAACTGGTGATATTCACTTGAGCAATTCTTCTCATATTATTTATCAGACAATATTCTAAATTATTACGATATATTCTTGATGTGTTTAGTGATGTATCCTGGATTGTTCATTAGGGTTTTGAGATGTTCCATGATGTACTGGATTTTCCCAAAAATATATCATGTTCCATATGTGGTGTATTTTCAATATTCCAAGAGTACCCGTGAGAGTGTATGTTTTGTTGTTGGTTACTATATAGGGGATGTTCCACAGTGTATTTTTCAATTTTTCACACAATGTCTATGAGATATTCAATAGTATATTTTAAAACGTTTGCCAAGTATCCATGGGATCTTTGATGGTATAAGTTAACTATTCTCATTATGCATGAAAATCTTCTCATTTGAAATACTAGACACAAGTATTATGGAAAAGTATTTACCTATTCTTCTAAATCTAGAATATTGTTCTTTTGAACCTATAACATTTTTTGTATTAAGACAAAACATTATTTCCTAAATCCAAAAAATTGTCCCGCTTAACTATGAGAAAAATGATTTTCAATAAAAATTTATCTAAATATATTCAGGTGGCAATCTTATTTTGGAAGAGTTATAGTAAAAAAACACAATGGTGCAATAAAAATTTAATTTAAATACTTAGTTTGGCAACTACATATTTTTAATTTTTTTTCAAAATATTTCATCTAGCGTTGATGTCAATAAATTTAGTTTATCCTTTAGTTGCATATATACTCCCTCCAGACCAAATTATAAGACATTTCAAGAATTTTGGAGGGTCAAACCATTTTAAGTTTGATCAAATTTATATAATAAGATAATAATATTTATAATATTAACTAAGTATCATTAGGTTCTTTATTAATTATATTTTTATAGTATATCTATTTGAAGTCACAAATCTTTATAATTTTTTCTATAGTTTTAGTCAAACTTAAGATGCTTTGACTCTCTAAGATTCTTGGAATGCCTTATAATTTGGGATGGAGGGAGTACAATCTAAAGTTTAGCAAATAAACTTTAGCTCTTAAGGCTCTAAATAATAGTCTAAAATATTGTCTACAGTTTAGCCAACGCTCAGAATACTATTAGTTTATCATACCATACAATGATACAAGTGTGTTAGAATGGTCTAAAGTTTTGCTCTCTGGCGAAAAGACAATAATTTTATTCCACCTCTTCTCCCGAGAAGCACCGTAGGGATAATAATAAACCGAGGGACGCAGAAGTGTGCTAAAATGCTATTTTTCCTTTCATCTCTTTTTGTTTTGCTTTTTCTGTATGCGGGTACAAATAGGGAAAAAAAATGCTTCTGGCCTTGCCTCCTTGGCCACCAGCAGAAAGTGCAGGGCATGAGCTGCATGAAAAATATACAATTAAATAGCCTTGTGAGTTGTGACTAGTGGTATCCCTCCTATGTCCTATACGAATACCATGCTACCGACAATCCCAACTACTAAACCTCTTCGTGTGTGCTTTGCTTTGTACATTGGTGACCACCTGGGAGGAATTTCTTCACAGTTCAGGCATTGTGTGTGTGTGTGTTGGGGGGGGGGGGGGGGGGGGGGGGGTCCAATCTGATGATGGACGATTGGACATCACATGCATATGTACACAAAAATCCCCCTTGTTTTTTGCTCTGGCTCATTTAGGAGCAGTTAGCAAAAAGTGCAGGGCGTCAGCTGTTAAGCATTTATTTTGATGGTAGCTTCTCCACTTTTCCTCTTATGTCCTTCGTCTAGAACTCCAGATGAATATGCCAAGACAAAAATGCTGTACACATACATAATATATCCTTTCTGCCCACCAAGTATTTACTGGAATTCAGAAATGCTCCTTGTGGAACTCAAATTTCGTTGTGCTTTTCCCATTGAATTCGTGGCACAGTTTGTTTAGTTCTTGTGCAAGAACTGGAGCTCCACAGTAGAATACACCTGCGTGCAACCAAATCATTTTTAAAAAATAAAAAATGTATAGGCGGTACATAATTTATTTTCTTTTTCTGGAACACACAGGATAACTGTGCCATTATACTAATATTGCCATTAATTAATATAGAAATAGCTTGATTACAATGCACCCCACACACCATAGTAAACTTTGTTCATGGAAATGGAATTCTAAATAAAACTGGGCTGGTTATTCTCACTGTTTCGCTCAATCATGCAGGCCAAAGCTTAATTGCTATAAATTGTTAATGCATCTGCATCTTTATGCAGCGGTGTGTTTAACACAGATGAAGTTTTGATAAAGGACACACAAGTCATTCACAAATATGTGCATGACTCTATAAAAAATACTGAGAAGTTTAACCAGAATATCTGGCAATGTAGTATGTAGACTAACCTATCTTGGCATGTGGATGCTTGGAGGCAATTTTAGATAGGACTTTTTTCCAATTTGGTCTTGCAAAGTGTGTCCGGACCTGCATAATCAGCATACATATTTTGATGGGAGTATTACCTTATGCCTTAAAAAGTGATTGTACAGTCTTAATCATTTATGCTAATAGATGACATGTACAAAACTCAGCATTCCAACATTACTGACTTAACGGAGAGTGGAGCTGTTAATTGCTCTATCAGCACTTACTTTAGTTCCAGAGACAATGTCAACACCATTCTTTGCATGGTTCAAAGCTTGAAGCATGGTGATGAGCGCTGACCGAGCATCCCCTTCCTCATAAACACTCGTGAGGTAGTTATGCATCTCAATGATATTCTAGAATGCAAAGGCAAACTGTAAGTAAAACCCACTTAAGGAAACATATTAATTCTGACAATTAAAAATGTAACTTGAACAAAACAAGTGGTCAATTGGTACTATGTACCCTTTGGTCCAGTTCAGCAATCTCATTCATGACTCCCTTGAACCAATCAAAAGAACCTTGCTCACGTGTAACCCAATAAAAGTAAGCGTTTGTGGTCCTTAGAACCCTCTTTGGTCTTGATGTTACCGTCATAAGTGTGCTCAGATCAATGTGCGGCTTATTCGGACCAACTGGAGGATAAAGATCAGTGGAAGCATCCTGCTAACACAGGCACACATAAAACAGAATTGTTGTTAGCAAAATACCAAAACCCTACAGAAAGAATATTTTTCATATGTGATCTGTTATTTCACTGATGGGATTAGGAAGGTCTGATGGTGACAAGTGAAGATAGATAGTAAATTACCTCCTCTTCCTCCATCCTTATGATATTATTAAGAAGATCTTTCAGTATGCTGATAAAAGGAGTTGCACCAATTCCTAATCCAACAAGTAGAAGAACATCATACTTGCTGTAATCCTGAGCAGGAGAACCATAAGGTCCATCAATCAGAAGTTTTGGTAAGCTGCATTATCCAAAGACAAATATTATAACATGTAATTCGTTAAAGACCTATTACACACAAAATCAAGCCTCTATGATTGAGGGCTCATACGCTTTCTTGGTTGTCTCATCTGCTCTAAGAAGGCCACTTTTACCACCCACTGGGGGTTCACAAGCTGCTGCAAAAACCCTCTTCAGCTCTCGTGTCCAGTCACCAAGTTGTCGAACATGAATGCTGAGATAATCATCCCCAGGCGCTGAAGTAATTGAGAACGGATGCCTATGAAGAGAATGGAAATGCTCAGTGCTCAATGGGTTTCATCGAGACTAATTATGAAGCATTCATGAAAGTTGGTAATTTCTATCCAAGCAATGGCATAATTCAATCAAAATTTATTGCTACAAGTACAAATTACCATTCAAAGGGTGACACTGCTGGACATTGAACAAACATATATTGCCCACTCTTGTATCGGAAAGCAGGAGGCTTGGACATTTGCAGTGTCAACACATTACCAGGATATATGGCCACCTGAAAGGAAAATAACAATAACTAGATTAGTAGGTCCACAGAAAATGAATGCTCAAGTTTCTCATGTCTTTTTGATTGACCTTCAATAGCCTGACAGAATAACTGCCAGACCTGAAGAACCTCAGCACCCTCTCCCCTGCATACAAGCAAACAGGCACTGCCAGATACATCCATGTCTGCAAAAATACAAGAACCTTAGGACTCAAACTTTGATTATTTCATGTGCAAAGAATGAAAACAAATAAAAAAACTCACCGTTTTTCGGTACCAGTCATGAATGAGGTACAGGAACTGGCCATGAACAACGAGAGCCAAATACACAATTATGAATAAGTGATGAGAGTACCAGAAGGCATTGAAGCCAGTCAGTTTGTCAAATGGTTTTGGAAGCTTCACCAGGCTACGGCGGAACCACCGTGTTGCTAAAGTGAAAGCAATAATCATACATATAACCATAATTACACCAGTGATGCCTTCCACTCCTTTGACCAATCTAAAGTATGTTGGCTTTGTTTCACCGAAGTACTGGCCCAGAGGAGCATACTTCTCATTTGATGAATTTATAAGTCGTGGAAAATCACACACAAGGTGATTCCCTGCATGGAGGATTATACCAACAACGATTGCTGCTGCAATAGTCTGCCCATTAAAACAACAAAATAAGTTCTTTTTATTAGTTTTCGTAGTCAAAGTCTCATATTTCATATGTTGTATCTAGGGAGTAGCTTTCCATGTAACTCAAATCCCTGTATAGCCATATGATAAAGCTATTCTTTCTAGTTGGAGATGAGCAAGCATATTTTATCATTGAAGGTTAAAAAAAAGGAAATACTAGATGTGTTTCTGTACAGAGAGGATGGATCACTTCATCAACCCACAGATTGCCGACTTAGGTGGAGAATACATTTTGTATTTTGCGTAGTTGTTATGCTCTGCATATAATTCATATATAAACTGTCACAGAATTAAGCATCCCACTGGACATGAGTAACTGAACATACTTTTTTTTAGATAAACTGAATGAATTTATTTGGCTCACAATGAATTGGTACAATAAGTACAAACATAGAATAAAAAGGTAGAAGAAGGGCAAACACCTATATTCAGACTCACTAAGTACATGATCTTTTTTTAGAAAAATAAGGTTAAGCACGTGAAAATAAAGCAGAATATCCTGCATCAACATGAACAGATGATGCAAATGCCCATTTACATCCTTTCAGTCCTAAATTAACTGATTTAAGTAAAAATTAACTCATTAACATGAAACTCTGAAACTATATTGGCAGAATAAAAAGAGGCACTGACAAACTAATGACTAACCTTGTGGAAGTTTATATTATCATCAAATGGTAATGCCCGTGCAGCCCTTGTATTTCTCAACCAAGTAATGGTGTTACGGCATACTGGGAGGAGGATAATTGCCATGTTCAGCTTCAGGGTTTCAGCAGCGCCTTTTGCAGTGGTCACGCAGTAGCCCATCACATTAAAGACATACCTGTTGCGATACTGCATGAACTTCCAAGTGAACAGTCCAGCCATTATTCCAATCCATAATGCAAGCACCCATAGGCGTTTCCAATTATCCTCCAAGTAGTAACTCAATGTGGTACTTATCTTGCGAATTGGACTCTTTTTCCTTAAGCCTGCTAGGTTCTGACTTAGTGCTTGGCTTGTATAACTTAGCGCCTGACTGTAGTTCATGTAGGTATCCTTCTGCAACAGAAGGGTCTCCAACTGCCACAACTGCAATACCAATAAAACCCACGCATTCTTTAGGGGAAAAGAACAAAGGCTACTTCAATAGTAACGGGTTTGATTAATAAAAAAATTAATAAAAATAATACTCTATTAACAAATAATAGGCATTGTTGCATTTGTAATAAAATGCTGATAAGCGCACATCCGGAGACAACTAAGGCTGATGTAACTACTACAAGAGTACAAGTTAAATACAGTGTTCTAACTCTAAAACAGAAAAATACCCTCATCAGCTGAACAACTCATGCTCTAGAGAAACAAGATTTATATGCATAAAAGCAAATCCATAATGCGCCCCAAAAGATTATGTGCACATAGAATTAAAATAATTCTTCAAAAGGAAGTAAACACACAATTATGTAAGAAAAGACATCTAGACAAGTTATTGAGGGATTTTTCCCTTGAAAGACACCAAAAATTGAAGTGGCCTTACTGTACTGTATGAATATTTTAGCATATCACGTCAATAAAAAAAAATGGCATTTACAAAAGAATTTTTTTTCCTCAAACAGGAGAACTGGTATCACTATATTAAGAGAAAAAATGGGAAAAGATCCCATACAAAGGCACACCAACACACACCACTAGGATTTATAAAAGGCATACCATAAAGTGAGATGTACTAAAGTATAACGCATGGAAAATAGTATCAACATTTATGCCTCTAAATAGGTTTTCTATGAAAATATATTATATAATTAATATAATGATACTTTTTGGTAGCTTAAATGTTAATTAAAATTGTTTCTCCCCAAAAGAGTTGAAGTCTTTTGGGGACTGAGGAAGTACAGACAGATTACAGCACTCTTTAAAAGAAAAGGAGGTCAATGGCCATGAGAACGTGGTGGGGGCAACAAGCTGTGAACTGTGAGCAGCAAGGATGACACTGAACACGGCAAATGAATGAAACATAAGAAATGCATACAAGCTGATCCATAGCTGCTCACCAACTTCGACATAAATGATGATGGGAAAAAGGATTTTATTGGGTACCATTCCCATTTTTTTTGTATCGAACAGTAAATTAACTGCATGTACTCAGACTAACATTTCCAGGGGCGGTGGTTTTTGCGCCCAATTCCCACTAAAAAAACTGGGCCATCATCTTTTTTTTTTGTTCTTATAATAAAAATTATGGTAAAGCTTTTGCCGTCCTTTTAAAAAAACATTTCCAGAGGCAAAATTTTATTTCTACCACAGAATGGGCAGCCTCTTTGGCTGGTTATAGCGCGGTAGCGCCAAGTAATGCGATAGAAAATGAAGTTTAGATAATCAAAGACAAGTCTTATAATGTTTGGTACTAATCCACTATCATGTCATAAGAGACAAAGCCGCAGTCAACTACTTCTCAGTGTGCACTGATCAACATGTATGTGAACTAGCTGCCAAAATTCTATATGAGGCTAACCAAATACTGACACTTCTTTCACCTAATTATACTATTGTCACCACTGTTGCTGGCAATAAACAAGTGGTCGGGAGCCAAACTGTTTCACTGCATAACTGTGTGATTGATTGCTAACAATGTTAGCTTACCTCAATGTAGCCAAGTCCTTCAGGATCAAGCTCCTCCATGATCAGGGCGGCATACTCTTCAGCTTGCTCCTTAAGCCTGGACAGCTTGTTGGCAGATGCACTTAACATGATAATCTGGAACAGTACAAAGATAAACGAGTTAGTACAGTGTTGGAGCGCAAACTCAGCGTGATTTCATATTTTACCAAACCACTAGAAAGTAACCCATAACAGCATATGGCTGATTCAGTTCCTAACAGTAACATCGTCGAAAGGCACCCACATGCCTTTCAAAAGCTACTTAACGCTCACCAAGTCACCTTTCAACGCATTGGATGCAAGGAAAAAAAAAAGATTAGCTGGCCTGTCGGAAATGCCCCTTACCTACTGCCGCTAGACTGCAGACTGCCGTCCACTGAAAATTTACTGGAATGCCCTCACACGTTCTAGAAAGAAGGGTGCCCCTCTCCTGAAGGCTAAGAGAGAAAAAACGAGTGTCCTAAAACAAGCAGGTAGGGAGTGGGTAACGGCGTGATGCTTTCCACGCCGGTTTCGCTCACCGACTACGATTAGACGCAAATACTTTTCGCGTACACCCTGCGAGGATTTCCTCCAAGACCCTCCTCTTGTCGGATTATCACAGGTTAACTAAGATTTCTCCACCACTGACCACTCAAAAATAATTAAGAAACAATAGTAATCCGCAAGGTCTGCGATATGGATGCGCTACCTATTCGCAGAACAAAAACAGATATTGCTGTGGCAGTGCCGAGAAATTAGACAGCTCAATGGACAATATAAAACTCTTGCCGTCAAAGGACAGCTAAACGATCCGATTTTGATATCCCCAAATAGCAAATCAGAAAAAGAAAGGACGAAAGAAAAGGGAAAGAAACTGCTTGTAGTGCAGCACCACCAACTCCAAGCACAGCCATGGGCATGGGTGTTTGTTGCTTACCTCTTTCACCTCCTCCTCCCCAATCCGGCCGTCCGCGTTCTTATCCACCCTAATTAAAAAATGACAAAATCAATACGGTTATTGAAAACAATAGACGAGTCTCATAGTAGCTAGCTAAGAGTGGCGTAATGGTGAGCATGGTGGCGGGGTGGTCTACATGTCGAAGAAGATCTGGAGGCGAGAATCGAAGCTGTTGTCCGTGATCTGCTGCCAGATCTCGCGCAGCTCCTCCTTGTTGATTTTGTCGACCTGCATCTGACGGCGGCGGCTCAATGTGTCAAACAGCTCGAGCGCGAACTCTTTCGATTCCGTCATCCCTGCACGTGCACGTGCAGCTCCCAATGTTTCAACGACGAAGCGAAATGGGGGGAGAAAGTCGAGGGGAGGCAGCGCGGGGTGGTGGTACCAATGCATTCCGCGAAGTCGGAGCGGGAGAGGAAGCCGTCGCAGGCGAGGCGGTCGAAGTTGGCCTGCACCTCCATCCAGGCGTTGTTGGCCTTGTTGCTGCTGATGAAGCGGAGACCGCGGAGCGCCTTGTGCGCGCCGGAGCGCGTGCGGTCGAGCTGCGCGCGCTGCCGCCGCGCGGCGCGGGCAGCGAGGGCCGACTCGATGCCTGACGACGGCTGCTGCTGCTGCTGCCCCTGCCCTTCCGCGCGGCTCTGGGTGCGGCCGAAGCGCTTGGTGAGGTCCTGCGAGAACTGGCGCGCGATGGACATGGCCTCCGCCTTGAGCTCCTGCGAGAACTGCAGCAGCCGGTGCGACGAGGTCCGCCTGATCGACGGCGACCGTGACCGCGACGACGACGACGCGCCGCCCGCATGGTCCCCGCGCGCGCCCAGCGGCAGCCCGTTGGCGGCCCCCGCCGCGGCCGGCTCGACGCTCCGCAGAATGATGGTGTCGTCCTCCTGCAGGTCGAGCGTAACCTCGACCAGCTCCTCCCCGTCGTCGGAGCTGCGCTCGGAGCCCCGCGGCGAGGAGCCCGTGCTGAGCGACCGCGGCGTTGTCCCCGCCGAGCCGCTCCATCGCTGGTGGCCCGGGGCGGCGCCGCCCCTCATCGCCGACCCAATCGGAAGCCGCTTTCCAGCGCGGCTCCCGGAACAGTCCAATGCTCGCAGAGGAGACGCGATCGACTGCTGGGAGTGCTGGCTGGATGGATTTTGGGGGTGGCTTTGGAATCTCTGGGGAAAGGCGCCCGCAACGCGTCCGAGCGGGAGCCGAGCTGACGAAAGAGGAAGCGCAACGGGAGAGCAATATATGAGGATGAGAAGGAGGCGAGCACGGTGGGCCGGCCCACGCAAATGCACAGCTGATTATCAACGGGTAGTACTGGACTCATTGTAGTACGACCAGCCTAAATTCTACTAGCACGTGTACTACCTCTGTCTTCAAAAGAATACAACTATAATATGCACCTTAGTTAAAATGCTTCACATTTGATTAAGTTTTAGAAAATAATATTCATATTTATAGCTTCACATCAATTTGTTATATAAATATATTTTGTAATTAATTTAATAGTATTTATTTGATATTATAAATATTTATACCTTTTATTTATAATTGGTCAAACTTTGTATACTGAAACACGACAAGATTTCAGAATTAGAATTTTTTTTAGGGAGGGAGTACTACACTTCTGCCAATTAGCCCAGCACAAATTCATGCGGTAAAAGAGCAATTTATTGGTGTGCTTGAGAAAGTGACGTGGGCGTTGTTTTGATATAGCTCTGCCCCCCCCCCCCAGCGAATATATAGAGCCCAATTAAATGGTTAGAATGTAATTAGATTTTAATGAAGACCTCTAACAAGAATCACTTCTCTATGTGTAATGATTTCTTTTTGTCCGCACATCCTGTCTCTCTCATGGTCTTTCCCTCTTCTCCAAATCTGACAGCCTTAGAAAGGGAAATCAGGGGAGGCTGGCTAGCCAGGCAGTGCAGACAGTGGGAGAGTGTTGTTCGGGTTCTAACAATGGCGGAGGCAGCTAGGCTAGGTGGGACGTAGGCACCCATGGTCGGAGCACCACAGAATGAAGGGGAGGGGAAGGAGGAGGCCGCCACGGTCGAGCTAGGGTTTTGTCAGAGCTCTATGGCCGCGAAGCTCCGACGAAACCCTAGAGTGGCTGCGACAAGGCAGTGGGCAGTGATGGACAAGGAGGAAGAAGAATAGTGAAGGGGAAAAACAGAGTGTTGAGGCCCCTGAAACACTCAGTCAAAAAATACTAAGAATAAAGAAGTGTGTTCACTTGCTCCTCACTTTGTTTTTCAGTGGAGCTCCAGAATAAAGATGTGTGTAGGTCTACCAAACTTGCCTTAAAATATATTAACCATGATTTGTTTCTTATCTTCAGTTAGATGTGTTTAGAATGGTGGAAATTCATCAAAACCTTAAATTATGGTAGGAAACGAAGAATCACTTGTTGCAAAATGAGGTCATACGATTACTTAGGATTTTTTATGCTGGAACTAGTTGACCATCTGAGCATGATTGTACTAGCCAACTTTTTAATATTGTTGACATGCCATCTAGAGCTAGCATTAATTATCACTCATAAAATAACGACTTCGGATATTCTGACTAGGAAAAAGTCATATACAAAATAAATTTGACCATTAATTTATCTTACAATATGTTGTTAATTGATAAAAAATAACAACTAAAAGACACTTTAAATACAAATCGGTTAGTGCAAGTTATTGTGTCCTTTGCATAAAATTTGACTATTTGTTGGTTAAAATTTGTACAATTTTGAGCATATGCCTTTGCCTTTGCCATAATTGATGAAGAAAGAAGTGTCCACACCAACGGAATCGACATTAGTGGAGGTGATGTGTGAGGTGTAGCGTTTGATGTCCATCAGTTATAAGGACTCCCCTGCTTTCACTAAAGGCAGCCACACCCATGCGCACCTTCATACCTTGTTAGAAGAATCTGGTGCTATGGCCTGAGAACCCTAAGAGTGGGCAGTGGCACTAGAGCTTGACCAGCCAATGTCATGGGGCAGATCCTCGATGTTTGTCGACTCAGCCCCAATGTTTGGGTATGTCTAAGGGTTAGTGGGGATCCTCAGCTCTCCACTAGCAGAGATGGAACGTAAAACCCAACCCATGAGGCTCCATCTCGGGTTAATAGTGGACATTAGACTACCCATGATGCTGAGTTTTAGTGATGCTGAATTAGGAGAGAGAAGGATCAGGCATAGGGTCATACCATTGTAGAGTGCAATGCCAAGTTGAAAAAATCATGCACCAAAGCATGTAAATTCACTGATGCTTGCTGAATATAGAAATAATTTCATAGCCAGCCACTAGAACAGATAGAGACACTTCTCATAAACTAGCCCCACATTCGCATGGACATCAATGCTGACGCTCTAGGCTTTTAAGTGTTCCCACCATCGGTGAAGGTGGCATAGGAATCTTTTGTTTGAGCATCGATCACGTTGTGGGAGGTCTTAGGAGGGAGTCAAAATCCACAAGAACGAAGAAAGTGTGGAATCTTTTGGCTAGCTCTAGGCTATCCCACTCCCTGGTGCTGCCATCTATACCTAGGTTCCTATAACCTCCTCCTTAGGTAAGTTGTTCTAGGTTTAGAGAGTTGGTGAAGATGAGAGATTTCAAGTCATAGGACTCATTATTCCTAATGAGAAAACCAGATTATATCGATGTCGTCGACCAACATCAATTTCTCGATGGCTATTTGGAGATAGAAAGGGCAAAAGAAAGTCAACATGACAGTGCTCAAGAAGACGATGGCCGAGGGTGGATGATGATATGGGTCTGGCAACTAGAGCCGAGGCCGAGGTAGCCACCTCCACACTGCACTCGAGCAATGAAAAGACATACTCTAACCAGGGAAAAGTTGTACAAAATAAATTTGACCCTTAGTTTATCTTACAACATATCATTAACCGATAAAAAATCAACACCTCAAAAGACACTTTGAATCCAAATCTATTAGTGCAAGATTTTTTTGTTCCTTTGCATAAAATTTCACTATTTGTTAGTTAAATTTTGTAAAATTTAACTTTCTCCTAGTCAATATACGTGTTATATTTCAGAATATAAAGAGTAGGATTATCTCTTTTTGTTGTCTCTTTCCTCCATGTAGGCAAAATCATGTGAATTTTATAGAAATTTAGCATGACCTATATACAATTTTCATATATTTTTTTGCTGAAACGCCTAGTAGACGTGTCCCTTCGTAATCTAAAAAAGCAGACGTGTCCATTCGCACTGTAGCATAGAAGTATAGAACCTTTTTTAAGACATCAAAAGTTTTTTTTTTTGAAACTAGACATCAAAAGTTTTAAGTATGAAGAAGAAAATCTATATACCTCTACTCTAATCAGGGTTAGTGCTGTAGTTGGTAGTTTTGTTCTCTGTACTTTCTCGGCGGCAGCAGCTGCTGCCTGCTGCAACTATTGAACTACATGATGCTGTACAACAATATGCCCATGCAGGGCCGCAGTGTCGTCGTAGCCAATCGAGTCAATCGAAAGCGGCAGGTACCCACTGCATACCAATGTCTCTGCAAGTCTGTACAGTAAGTCAGTAAGTACTCTCTCCATTTCAAATTGTAAGTCATTCTAAGAATTTTATAGAGTCAAAGCATTTTTACGTTTGACCAAAATTATAGAGAAAAATACTAAGATTTATAACATAAAATGAGTATACTATAAAAATATAATTAAAAAAGAATCTAATGATACTTAGTTAGTACCATAATTATTATTATTTTATAATATAAATTCGGTTAAACTTAGAAAAGTTTAACTCTCCAAGATTTTTGGAATGACTTACAATTTGAAATGAAGGGAGTACCTCGCAAGATAGTTTAGCAGACAGACGAATCAGCTAAAGCCTAAAGGTGCTGGAAACAGGAAACATAGATCAGATATTCAGATGACTAGTATTATACTTATATGCCAATTTTTTTTAATTGAATGTCTTTCTCGTAAGGTTGTAGCGTATTCTTGACGCGCTATACCTACTGCTTGGTGAGTAGCAGTAGGTGGCCATGCATATTTGCCTACGCACAGAAAAATAAGGAGAGGTGCACGCGTATGGTTAGCATGTATTCCTTCGTGTTCATGCCTTGGATTGTTAAAAGCAATATTGTCGCCGAGACGAAGCCGATCGTGTCTCGGGAGTTTATTGGCTCCAAAGCCAAGAAACAAGGCGCGTGTTTTAACTTTATATACACACTCCATACAAGCAGGCTGCAGCATCACCCTTCTAGAGATCTGGGAGAGGCCTTAATTTGATTGATGACACGTCGTTTCTCCATTCAAGAAAGAATACAATTTTACCATAGTAGTATTTTGATTTTGATCAATTATAGATAAAAATATATAAATAAATATCATTAGTATTATTTTTTATAATAAATTGATTTGAAGCTAACATATTGTTCGTTACAACCTTGGTCAAACATGGATCATTTTTACTGACACGTAATCCGTAGTTACCTTTATTTTCTGAAGAAAAGTTTTACTGACACGTAATCAGTAGTTACCTTTATTTTCTGAAGAAAAGGAGTATATATGGAGCAGGAGTAGTACGTACAACTATGGGTGTGATTTGAAGGAGGCATCCCGGATGGTGACGAGGTTGAGGTCCATGATGTTCAGTACACAAGTATACATGCAGATTTGTTTGGTTTGTAAATAGACTGGATCGTGATGAAGTGAGTTGTTGATTGGTTGGGTGTATGAAGATTTTTTTTATGTGGCTGCAAGTGGACCCGAACATTTTACCTGTATCACGAGGGAAGCTCGATTTCTGCGTACGCATTGCCTGCATCAAGTCAGCCTAATGTGTATGGTCTCGTGCATCGTTTTCATTCAGCAGAGGAAACCAAACACAACGCTCGAACGAGACCACCCAGATAAAACATGCTAGGATAGGGTCTTGTCTACTTCCAAAAATTTTTGCAAAATAGAAATAATAGTATTTTCGTTTGTATTTGACAAATATTATCCAATAATGGATTAACTAGACTCAAAAGATTCGTCTCGTCAATTTCGACCAAACTGTGCAATTAGTTTTTATTTTCATCTATATTTAATACTCCATGCATACGTCTAAAGATTCGATGTGACAGGAAATCTGAAAACTTTTACAAAATTTTTGGGAACTAAACAAGGCCTAGAATGATCCAGCCTACCAATCAGCCTATACTATACTAGTACATGACATGAATGCCCCGTCCCATCATACCATCGGATCATGTTTATATATACCGTCATTTCAACCCATACCCATGTCATGAAAGCGATGGAAGTGGAGCAGTATAATATACTGCACGAATACGGCACTGTTGGTTTAGACTATCTCCAACAATCGTCACCTAAAATATAAGATCTATTTGTCCTTTGGTAGCGCTACAGGTAAAAGGTTCCCTACTTATTTTTAGTCTTCTCCAACAACAAGACCTAAAAGACAACACTCTCTGCAAATGGGTCTCGAGGAGAGAGGATACCCAAATTTGGGTTATGCCTCTCCTGATACCCAAAATGGGTCTTCTATATGGATACTCTATTGGAGGCTATAGGTATTATGTTGGAGATCCATTTTGAATTTGGGTTCCCAAATAGGTTTCCTCTTAGAGATAGCCTAAGGCACATGCATGCATGCGCCGCGCGACATGTTGATTAATGGTACGAGTAGTAATAAGTGTTAGCTAGTATTTGCAGTGCATCACAGCGTGTGGTACATCATCATGTAATATGACGCGTACAGTTGACATGATTTTTGACATATATATTATTGGAGTTGGAGTAATAGATAATGCTGCATAAACTAAGGCCCTGTTTAGTTCCCCACCCAAATTTTTTTTATCCATCCCATCGAATCTTTGGACACATGCATGGAACATTAAATGTAGATAAAAAAATAAACTAATTACATAGTTTAGTTGAAAATTGCGAGACGAATCTTTTAAGTCTAGTTACTTCATGATTAGCCTTAAGTGCTACAGTAACCCACATGTGCTAACGACAAATTAATTATGCTTAATAGATTTGTCTTGCAGTTTCCTGACGAGCTATGTAATTTGTTTTTTTATTAGTTTCTAAAAACCCCTCCCGACATCCTTCCGACACATCCGATGTGACATCCACAAAATTTTTATCTACAATCTAAACAGGGCCTAATTAATTAATAGCCCCCTGTCATGTTATCTGTTATCCGGTGTAGTACAAGCAGCTGCGCCGGTTAGATTTTTTTGCTCAGTTCGTAAGGTAGCATAGCAAGCAGCAGCACCTGTTAGATTGCCCAGAAGCCATAACTGATGTGCACGATGGACCGTTTGCAGTTGCAGCGATCGCATTGGGAAATTTCGCAGGTTTCTTCCGGCTAGTTCGTCGGAGCAGGGAAGACCGGTCTGCGCGTACGTTTGCGCTCGCAGCAAGGCACCCCTGCCTGGTCGTAGCCGCACAAGTGCATGCGCGCCGGCGCGCGCGCGCTTCCAAGTTGTGTTTTGCATGATGCGTACGTCAACAAGTAGTGTAGAGTATTGACCGCATGCACGTGTCGACGTGTCAATAGAATAAGAACACCACTAAAACGACAAGCTGCGCGATTTAAGACGTATATAGTACTGTGTATATTACGATATGAAATGTAACAACGTGACGCTGCTTTCACGTTCCGTTCAGAAGTAGCCATCTCTACGCTTGCAGGCTGTCCAAGATGGAATTACAAGGTGAGACGAAACGATTTTAAATTCAGAGCAACTCCAACCTACCTCCTAAACAAGTCCCTATTCTAAATCTAGGGACTTGATAAAAAAAAATCAACTTCAACCCACCTTCTATTTGGACTCCCATTTTTCATGCCCTCCCAAATTATAGTTTCAGCCCCTCACATCTAGAACCCCCTATCCTACTTGTTTAGGAGGTGGGTTGGAGTTGAGTCTTAATTTAAGCTCCTACTTTTTTTATCATAGCATGTAAATAAAAATTTAAGAGCTTAATTTAAGGACTTGTGCTGGAGTTGCTCTTAGAGCAACTTTAGTCCAAGTCCCTAAATTAAGCCCTTAAACTTTTATTTACAGGCTATGATAAAAAAAAAGTAGGGGCTCAAATTAAAATCCAATTTTAATGGAAAAAACAGACCAAGTCCTTATCTGACATGGGACCCATCTGTCATTGACAAATCCTACATCAACTCCACCATTTGTAATTCTTGTCTTGATTTATGGATGGGGAGAGGAAAGTGGGTGGGACCCACTGAATAGGGGAGTTCTAGATGTTGAGAGGCTGAAACTATAATTGAGAGGGCATGGAAAATGAGAGTCCAACTAAGAGGTGGGTTGGAGTTGATTTTTTTAGATCAAGTCCCTAGATTTAAAATAGGAACTTGTTTAGGAGGTGGGCTGGAGTTGCTCTTACAGAGACATACTATTATCTTATAGTTAGTTATATAGTTAGTTATTGGTTTGTCTCATCCACTAAATACATTATCATGTCCATGGAGGGGAGCGAATTAAATTGAGAAGCAGCAGGGAATAAAAACTTGCGTTGTCAACTTGTCGTCGTCACAAAGATTTAGTTTTGCAAAGTGTCTTGGTCTTGGGTTGTCTTTACATAGTTAAACCAGGTTTGTACAATTATGTTTCATTATTCATATTTGTTGCATGTAGTTATTTCCATGTTGTAATATGTTCTTATAGAGGTCGCATATTTCATCAATGGAGCCATTGTTTCTTGTTTTGGCTACATGAGCCACTCTATTGGGGAGCTAAATTTATTCTTAGAAAAAAAGGTTTGGTAACAACTACTATTTGTAGATAGAAATGACGAAATACCCATAGTGCTCTTATTTCCATCTATTTCTTTCCCACGGTTGACGCCTTCCTTGATGCCCTCTCATGCTCCACTAGTAGAGTTTTAATTTTGGTCCCATTTTTCCAAACCGGGATTGCGGGGACTAAAACTTATCCTCTAAACTAAAAAATAATTTAAATTAATTCGAATCTAGAGCCTCTTGCCTCGGCGTAGCTTTCTTTCTTACCAACTCAACTATATACCACATGCGACAATGTCTTGGGTGCTCTTCTTTTGATTTCACCCATGGGAACCTTTGGTCCTGGGTAGGAGACGTTTACCAACCGAGACTAAAGGGTGGTTTTAGTCCCAAATTAATGTTATCAACCGGGATGAAAAGGTCCTTGTTGCATGTAAAATTTAGACCTGGGACTAAAAGAGCCTTTAGTCCTGAACCCCAACACAATCGAGACTAAAAGGTGCGAACCGAAACTCCTTTCTCTAACAGTGCTCCGAGCCCTCGTGCTCCTGTGCCCTAGCGACACAGTGGTTCCGCCTATCTCTGCACTGTCGCGCCATCACCCTCCTCGTGTCGGCCTCTCTGCACTAGCCATATCCGTGCTAATGCACCATAGGGGCAAATCAGACTATGGTCATGTTGGAACCCACTAGAGCGAAAGGTAGTTGGAAGAAGTTGGTTAGCTCCATAGTCCATATGTCGCTCACCTCTTGTGAGACTAGGTTTTCATGGCTCCATTTCATAAGTTGTTCCTTTTTCAACCATTTGGCAAAAAAAACAGTGTCAAACAGCTCAAAAGCTGCTAGAGAAGTTGTATCAAATGTAGCCTTAGGTCCTATTTGGATATAAAGTATTTTTGGAGTTTTAGAAAAATATCATGGTTTTGTGAAATACTTTAGTTTCAAAGTACCATGAAGTGTTTGGATGCAACAAACTTTATGGTTTCGAATACCATGGTATTGTTGAAACTGTAGTCTTTTTGGAGTTAAAATACTCCACTCTAGACCTTTTTTTTCCTTCTAAATCATTGTTTTGCACATCAATAATTCTAAAACTACAGTTTCTTTATACTATATATGGTTTTTTAATACTTTTTTTTTTGCGAAACTAAATGTCCAAACAAGGCCTTAGTATGTCCGTTGACTTACATGACTAAATTTCACGTACTAGCATGTAAAAGAGTTTCTGTTTCTGCAGCCTGCAGGCAACCAAATACAGTCAACTATACTGATCAAATCTAGATATAATAATACACAAACAACCAATCAGATATACTTATATCGCTATTAGGCATCTCGATACAGGCACTTGGGTTAAGCTGATGCATAAGCGTGCACTCCAGAATTCGCCAGCATCAGATCCAACCGCCAATCAGCATCCTAGAGAATTTTGTATTAACAAAAGAGTGAATATGGATGGATAAAATAACGAAAAGCTAACTCAAATTAGCGGGTGGAAAACCGTCGGCCCCCCGGATTCAACTCCCATATAGGTCCTCTGGCTACTTGCTGCTTCAAATCCAGCTGATCTGAGGAATGTTGACCCGACCGTAATCTGGGACAATCCTAACCGGCAAAGAGGGGAAAAATAAGGAAAGAATCGAATTAACCTAATCCAAACCTGAAAACCAGCTCCAAACGTGACGACAGCCTTGGACACGAAGATAATCCGAAGAGAGACCAGGCTTCCACGGCGAACTCCTTTTTGCGAGTCCGGGACGCAAAGCTGAGAAAACCCGTTTGTGTGTTTTTTTAAGCAAAGTGATCTTGCAATATAATATATGCGTGCATAAATCTTTTTCAGTATAATTTTTCTCATGGTTATCCATAGAACAGAGCAAAAAATAAAACAAAACAAAATAAAATAAAATAAAATAGAACGTCCTTGAAATTGCAGAATGGATAGACCTTATCTTATATTTTTAAGTAATATGTATATATATTTTTTAGTAAGATCTTCCTGTTTTTCTCAAGAGTCAAAACATAATAGATGTTTGTGTTTTGCTATTGGTTCAGAGGCGCAAGACTTTTTTCCAAGGACAGAAGCGTGCGTACCAAACAAACGACACGAACACTGATCGAGACTAAGGCCTTGTTTAGTTGGCGAAAAATTTTGAATTTTGCAACTATAGTATTTTCGTTTTTATTTAGTAATTATTGTCCAATCATAGATTAACTAGGTTCAAAAGATTCGTCTCGCAAATTATAGATAAATTGTACAATTAATTATTTTTTTATCCATATTTAATGGTTCATGTATGTACCGCAAGATTCAATATGACAGAAAATCTTAAAAAATTTTGGAAACTAAACAAGGCCTAAGACAATTCCTAGTCCTCGGAGCGACTCCTCATGCCTGTTTAATTGATCTAAAAACTCAAAACTTTTTAAGATTCTATATCACATCAAATCTTAAGGTAAATACATAAAACATTAAATATAGATGACAAACTAATTATATAGTTTTTCTATAAATTGTGAAACAAATTTTTTAAAGCTAGTTACTTTATAATTGAATAATATTTATCAAATAAAAATAAAAATATTATAGTATTAAAATCCAAAACCTTTTTGGATCTAAACAAAGCACTACATGGCTACATGAACTGGAACTGGAAGTCTGGAATTGACCGTGACCGATACCCACTTGGCATGGAGCGCCAATGAATCCAGCTGCGTCCTGAGGGTAAATGACTTGAAATGTGTGTTTCTCGGGTGGAGAGGCTTCCGCAATGCAGCAGCCCCAGTGGTGGTGTGCTGCCCTATATCCTCATCGGCAACTTGTTGGTTTGAGTCGAATCTGATTTGATAACTATTTACTGATATCTTTTTATAATAAATCCGCCAATTCAAATATTTTCTGGTGGGATCCCGGTAGCCGTCCGTCCGATAGACACAGGCTCAGCATAAGATGCACAGATAGAGGCGGAGGCGGAAAGCCGCCGGTCGATCGCGTGGACTTGGCCTTGTTCATTTCGCGAAAATTTTTAGATTTTGCTATTGTAGTATTTTTATTTTTATTTAATAATTATTGTTCAATCATAGACTAACTAGACTTTAAAAATTCGTCTCGTAAATTATAAATAAACCGCATAATTAGTTATTTTTTATTTATATTTCATGCTTCATTCATGTGCTGTAAAATTCGATGTGACGAAAAATCTTGAAAAATTTTGAGAAGTAAACGAGTCCTTAGCTTAGCTTATCCGTCAACAACCTCGCGACCCGGACTGTGTGGCGTTGCGTGGCGTCGCGTACTTGGCATTCGCAGCCGCGCGCACCTTGTGTGATCACCGAGTCGGGAGCGCGACACCGAGACTGACACCGGGAGCGCGGAGCGGGAGGCACGCAGCAACCCAGCAGAACACAACCGCGGGGCGGCCGCGCATGCGCTGGGAAGGGCCGGCAAAGGCAGAACACCTGTTTACCACTCGGCAACCTTATTCCGGCGGGCCTGACCACGGGGCACGACGCAAAATAAAAAGCGAGGCGGCGTCGCCCTCGCCCGAGCTCTTGTCGCGCAAAGCGACATGATTTCGATGCCACAGCAACAGCAAGCATGCTGCGCTGCATATGGGAGACGACAGCGTAGGGCCGGCGCCCTCTGGGTCTGAAGTAGGAATGAAAACGGATCGGATACGAACGGATATCACTGATATTATATTTGTTTTCATATTTTTGGTCGGATTCGAATTCGAATACGGATAATATCAACAATGTCGGATAAGATACGATTGGATGTCGACATCATAAATATACGATTTAAATATTCGGATACGGATACGGTATCGGATATTAAACATTCGAACTCGGATACGGACAGATCTCAACCCCTCTAAACGAATTCGGTCCCGAATACGGTCGGAAAATATCCGTACCATTTTCTTCCCTAGTCTGAAGGGAGGAAGAGGAATGATTGAGCGGGATCTAGAGTTTTTTTTTTTTTGACAAAGCGGGATCTAGAGTTGACTGCGGCGAGATAATTTGAGCGGTGCGCTGAAACAGGAGACTGCGGTGCGCGTTTGACTTGCACCGGCTCCGGCTGTAGTGTCTTCTAAGCCAAGTGTCGGCTAACTCTTTGCAGGTCTCATCCATGTCTTGCAGCAGTACTATCACTCTATCAGCTACCCCATCCGTTCCCTAAAAAATGTACCCAATCCATCCTAAATTATAAGACGTTTTACTCTTTGTACACTAAATTTAATCATTCGTCTAGCGTAAAATATCAAAAAACATTTTGCCGTGGCTTGGTTTATTAATAAAAGTTCTACAAGAATAATTTAAATTTAAATATGTTGGCATTTTTTTTAATAAGACGACTAGTCAAATTTAAAATTAAAAAAGTCAAATGACTTATAATTTGGGATGGAGGGAGTACCTATATAGAATTTAATCAGTCAAACTTGCTTAAATTTAATAGTACTAAAATTTATGTCTCCAGCTAGATTTACTATAAACATATATTTTATAATTAAATTAATAATATTTATCTTGCTATAAATGTTTGTAATTATTTTTATAAATTTTATCAAACTTTAACTATTTCTGAAAAAGTGAGAGTTGTATTGTTTTTAGAACAAGGGAAGTACTCTTTCAGTCCTTATATAATTTTTTTTTTAAAAAAGGGTCCTTATATAAAGTTAATTAAAATAATACAATTTAGTATGGAACCTACTCAAACCATTTTAGATTTTAGGTTTGACTCATTTTACTTAAACAAATCAATAAGTATCATATCAATTAAGTGTGGTTAGGTTCGTCATAGAATGCATGTTTATGGTGTATCTATTTGTGTCACGAATATTAATATTTTTGTATAAATTTAGTTAAATTTTAGATAGTCCGACTAAAGAGAGAACTAGAACGGTATTTGCACCCTAGCTTTGGGCTTTTGGGGCGTGTTTGGTTTGTGATGACCACGGCCTGGCTTGTATACCGTGGACAGGCTCGCTCTGGCCAAGCTCAGCAGGTGCTAGAGCATAAGCATGCGTGCAAGCTCGCTTCGTATGTTGTTTGGTTGCCTTCACATCTAGCGCAAAAAGTGATTTCTTGTGTTTGCACGCACTTCCATGTGCATGGCCAGTGCTCACGCTTGCACCGCTAGAGCCTGGCTCCCGAGAAAGGGCTGATTTCCACGTTCCTTGAGAGCCTGACTAAGAGAGCATCTTTGCATGCCCAGAGCGGGAGTGGAGAAGGAAACCAAATACGCCAAGCCTGCATCTGTTGGCCTAGTTCAAGCCTGACCAGGCAACCAAACGCGCCCTTAGTTTCACAATCCGAGTAATCTTCCTAGAGAAGTTGGTGGATTGCAACTATAGATCCACAAGAGAAGATATAAGATGATTCAAAATTTAATTATATAAGAGGGACCCGTATAATTGTTTATCGAGGAATGGGGTTTACCAAGAGGAAACCAAATTCTATCGTTTTGGTTTGATAGAAATTGCACAACCACGAAATATGAGTAGAAAAAAGAAAGATGTGAAACAGTGAAAGAGAAGTAAACCAAGGCCTTGTTTACTTCCCTGAAAAATTTGCAAAATTTTTCATATTCCCCGTCACATCGAATCTTTAGACACATGCATGGAATATTAAATATAAATAAAAATAAAAATTAATTGTACAGTTTGGTCAAAATTGACGAGATGAATCTTTTAAGCCTAGTTAGTCCATGATTAGATAATATTTGTCAAATACAAACGAAAGTGCTACAGTGTCGATTTCCCAAAATTTTTCGGAACTAAACAAGGCCCAAAGAAATTGGTTGGAATAGTTATTTGGAGTTTAGCAGATGCAGTAGGATGCAAGGAGAGAAGACAATAAAAAAAAACTATATGCTAGGGCCACGAATGAAGGTACATCACATTTTCAACCAGATCATTAAATACAAGGAAATTAAAGTTTGACGAAGTCGGAGTCCTGGGAAAGTTTGTCACTGCACAAAAAGAATTTCCTAGTCATACGATTGCATGCTGTACAACACGACCATGCAACTTTGCTCCTTAGCACGAGATGAAAATGCGCTTTTCCCCCGTTCCGTAAGAATTATCTGGAGAAATGGTCAAGAACAAATAAAGGTGAATGCGATAGGAAAAGAGAAGAAACAAAAAAGGACCTTTCTGTTGTTCAAATCAAAGAGTATAATTGCTTCCGAAGTCAGCTAGGTTCCTTGTACACGAAGAAGCGCTTAGAACCACCTCCAATAGAACAACACACAGACCACGGACAAAAAAAAAAAGGGAAACAAAAGAGAAAAGAATTCCTTGACAACCTATCTACCACAGTACTATTAATTTATGCCTCAGTGCAATATTAAAAGGAGATGGCTCATGCGTGTATTTGGATTCAGAATACCCTATCTACCACTAATACGAGGGTATCATATCTCTAAAGCTATTACTTGACAACCTATCTACAATTAATTTACACGAGGGGTATCATATATATCTAAAGCTAACCTGAATGGCTTACATGTGCAATGCGATCACAATCGAACAATCTACACAGATCAACTACCGTGAAATGAGGAAATTGAAATGGTGCTTAGAATTTGTAGATAACTAGGTCCCTGATCCTGACTTCCTGTTCCTGAGATAGCCATCGGCTCACCTAACACTCTAGACTAACCTCAGAATGTTTAGTGAGCTCGTTGTTTCCCTGGTGATGGAGATGGCAAGGAAGGATGGTGCAAGTCAGAAGAGGACAATGTCAAATAGTGTAGCACAGGAAGAAACCCTAATCTGAATATGTGATTATCATCACTAATTAAGGGGCAAGTAAAAGCATCAACAATGAGATTTGTATTTAAACATCTCTAGTTTGACATATTTACATATCGACTTGAATGACGAACAAAACCGTGGCTGCTACTTCCGCAGACAAGGTCTAGTCTCACTACATGTTAGGTGCGCATATACATATTGTGGGGGTTTGCCCATTATATATCCTTTGGTTGCTGAGACTTAAGATCTTTAACAAGGACGAGTATCATACATAACAAACAAGGAAATAGAAACAGTACCATCGAATGGTACCTCTAGAAGCAACACAGTCAGGGAAGAACCAGCTGCTAGTTTTCGTATGTCAGACTACCTTGCATATAGTGTCGTGTTCAGTCCAGGTGATCTTGTGCAGCACTTTTCCAGAGATGGCCACCCATCTTAGGACCTGGCGATGAGCAACCCCACCTGCTTAAGATAGTTTAGTATATGTTCCATGCTTTCATTAATGGCGGTAACTTACATTACCATATCATCGTCCAACAGCGAGAGTTTCAGGAGTTGAAACAGAAGCCAGTGTACTTGAGCTTTTTGGTAACCCTTCCTTTTCCACTTTTTTGAAGATAACTGATGTAGGTGACAAAATTCGTTTCCTTCTCTAGACCTGTAGGCTATGCATCCAAAAGTGAAAGAGATGGCTACAGCCTATAGGCTACAGAGAAAAATGCACCCCTACTGATTCTCATCAGTGGAATAATGGAACAGTGTGGCGATTTTGCTTCGCAAGAATATGCTAGATGTCCTCCTCTGCTACTGCTAGAGTCTCATGAATGTTCTGCGAAGACTTCTCCCAGACTAGGATCCCATATACATATTGTGGGGGTTTACCCATTATCCTTTGGTTGCTTGCCTGCGTAGCATAGCATGGTCCATAAGAATTCACCTAATTTCCTGATGCTGTCCCGGTCGAAACTCGGAAAGAATGCATAGGATATTTGGCAATTCGCAGCATTTCAACCGGTGCCGCAGACTTGTGATATGATTGTGACCTAATCGGTACAATTAATCCCAACAAGTTTTTGTAGCAAAAGCAAGAGGTGTTATCTAATGACGAAATATCGAGCTTTCAGAAGCACCTTAAGCAGAATCATTCTAAAAGCAGGGAATGAAAATGAAGTGTGCTACGAGGGCAAATGGCAGAAGAGCAGCACACGAACAAAGGAAGCAGAAAGGCCTCAATGAACTTCCACTTCCTCTGCAGTTCACACAATCTTTCAGCTTCCAGTATGCTTAGACACTAAGGTCCCTTTCCGTAACCTGTAAAGACGCCCAAAAAAGGGGGAAGTTGTGGATTAACAATTTTCGAGAGACACTGTCGATAATGCAACGATGCGCTGCGATTTTATTCTCCAGATTGATGAACACTTGTAGTGCATTCCAGCTAGAGAGAAGCTAGCAGCTCAAAACGCACCACTTGCATGGCCGGTTTTTGCTGCTCCGATCAACGTGCAATGTTCTCACTTCATCACCTGCATGGGAACAAAAGCGATGTGCAGATTTGAAGGGAACAAAAGCGATGTGCACATTCCCTCGAATACGAATTTCTGTCTCTTGTTCTCGTCTTGCTCTGGTAAGGAAAAGATAAGTGTTTATGCCATGTCGCCAGCACAGAAAAGTTAGCCTAGTCCCTGTACACACCGTAACACTTCGCGTATATTGTGATCGGTAGCAACACCTCTCGTCAAAGAACACCTGGCAAACACATAATCTGAACAAAGATGGCTCCCAGAAAAATAGACTTTGCGTTAATACATATCAGGAAAGGTGAATTAGCTTACAGCTGTTTGTCAAGAAGTTGAAATTTATAAGCTTTTAATATTTTATGAAAAACAAGTTGTTTACAAGATGCCAAGTTACATGACCAGTAGTTAATCAAAAGAGGTACAGAGTTGAAGACACAGTAACTAGCAACAGGGATACAGTGATCAAGCAGGAATGCTCCATGAGTCTTCCAAGTGGAACCTAAAGACATTCTTAACGCATAAATTCTACCTCGACAAGAAGGAAAGGCCCATGCAAGAGATTCCTTTCTTTTTGTCTAAATAAATCAAAAGTAGCATAAGTACACACTTAGCAGGCCTGCTTGGTCGGTGTAGTTTCTTCAAAATGCATGCAAAGAACTTGGCAAACACCAGAAAATAACAATCTTGCATACTTCGATAAGCCATATGGGTCAAATCTCTTTTACCTTGATACAGAATCAATTTGATTGCTGAAACTGTCAACATCACACAGAGGATTATATCTCCATAAAGCCAACTGACGGGGGCCAAAAGAACAATACTATGTAATTAGGTGTTTCAGTTCAGTCATAACTGACGGGGCCCAAAAGAACAATAATGTGTAATTAGGTGTTTCAGTTCAGTCATGTCTTCCAAAAGTAGTAGCAGAAGGGAATAGCAGAAATACTAGTAATGCAAATTACATGAGTCACCACGTAATACAAGCTACTAGATAGGATTAGTAACTCTGAATTGCAAGGAAGGGAAGACCATAATGAATTCAGTGACACATTGGAAAATATGCTTCACAGGATAGCTGCTAGACCCTCCTTTCTGACAGGCCTGTTCCCTGGAAATGATGTGCGGGATACATCAACAAGCGCCTTGAAGCTGTAAGGTTCATGCATCGACAGCTCTGAGAGCACCTTCCTATTGAGTTGGATGTTCTCCTTCATTAATCCATGCATAAAGTTGCCATAATTCACCTGATAGTCAAATGCAAGAAAGCTATGGGTACTTCAACAGTAAAATGCAAGGCAGATAGCATTGCGTTGAACTAGATGGTCTAACATTAGCATTATTATACATTCCCAACAAATGCCAGAATTCCATTCTTTTTGACAAGTTGACTGCAATAGATACATACCCCGTGCAATCGTGTACCAGCATTGATGCGCTCAATCCAAAGGGATCTCATATCCCTCTTCTTGTTACGCCTGTCCCTGTACGAATATTGCAAGGCTTTCTCGACCCTCTCCCTTGCTATCCTGATGCAATTCTTCGCCCTTCCTCTAAATCCCTTAGCCAACTTGAAAATCTTGCCCTTATTCATTTTCTAGTTACTGGATCTCCTGAATAATTTTCCCCCTTCCTGCAACATTGCAATAGATAGGGAAAGATATGTAAGCAAATAAGCAGCTTGAGTGCACTAACCCTGCAGTTAGGAATCTGTCCGAAGAACAAAATGGTAACAAGAATACATATGTGCTATTATAGCTTCATAAAAACGAATTAATACATTTCGTCGCTCTACAAACCATGTAATCCATGCCATCATATACAGCGTAATTTAATGACCGCGGCTTTAGAAAACTACTCCCTCCATCCCACATCCCAATTTATAAGTAATTTCAAGAATCTTGGAGAGTCAAAGCATCTTAAACGAGAAAATGAGATTCTATTGACAAAATGAGATTTAGACAATTGAGTTCATCAGCTAATTCATGGCCCCCAGAGAAAGAGGCGCACCCAGTGAAGTAAAGGGGTGTCACCCGATAATTTTTTACAAGAGACAGTTCGAGTTAGTAGGCATAATAAAATACATTAATACATGCATATACACTTACAATTAGATCAGATCCGAATACAAATAGTAAGTTAGTGCTTGGATGCTCGGTTTCGCACAGCGGAGAGGGCAGACCAATGGCAATCGGTGGCCGTACCTGTTGGTGCTCGCCGGCGAAGGGCCCGAAGAAGACCTGAGCACCTGGAGCAGGGCGGCGGCGACGGGCGGCGGAGCTCGCGCACGCTGACTCTGGCTTAACGCTCGCCGCTCGGGCTTACGCTTGACCTAAGCGCGAGTAGGCTGCTGGGCTGGGCTGGCCTTGTGCACACCTGCGGCCTGCGGGAGAGACAGCCCACGTACAAAATACAGTATGTCTTGTGGGCTAGCTTGTGTGCGATCACTGTATCAGGCCAGTACGCTCTCTTTTTGTTTTTTGTAATTACTATATACTCCCCCGTCCATAAATAAATGCACATTTCACTTCCCAAGAAGTCAACTAGAAATATATCAAATAATATCAATATTTGTATTTATAAATAAGTATATTATAAAAGTATATTTCACACTCAATCTAATGATATATATTGCATATAATAAATATTAATATATTTATATATATATATTTGGTAAAACTTAAAAATATTTAACTCCCTAGAAAATAATATGTGCATTTATTTGTGGACGGCGGGAGTACTTCAGAATACGTACAATACCTTTTTTAAGAAAAAATATGGAGATTTTTAATAGAGTATTCGTTTGCAATTTTTCTTGCACCACTGTGCTGCTGATTAGAACGAAATCTAAAAGTTTTTAAGTGATGCCAACTTGTGTTCTATATGTTAGAGCAACTTCAACAGTTTGGCAAATTGCACTTGGTAAATCTCTATTTTTGCCAAGTCTAAACCCCAAATGCCAAGTGGAAAAAAAAGACCTCTCCAACAGTGAGCTATTTGGAGTTGGCAAATTAAAATTTGGTGGCCCACATGTATGAATTATTTGGGCCGTTGTCGCGCCGTTTCACTTCGTCGCCGTTGCCCGGTCCATCGTACATGGTCGCCACGCCGTTTCACTTCTCCACGGGACGATCGGACTGCCAATCTTCTCCACGCGCGCGACCATCATGTTTATATCAGAGGAGATCAGCATGTCAGCTGCTGTTGTCGATTTGTTGGCCACACGCTGTCGTTGTTTGGCAGTGAACAAAACAAAAAGCAGCAGCTGGTGAACACGTTGCTGTCAGCACCTGATGCCTGCCTTGTCGAACTTCAGATAAGCACCTGATGCCTGTCACAGTTCGCGCGCGCGGGAGAACAGGCCACGGGCCGACAACCGCGATTTGCCAAGTCCTCCGAAGCGCGCATATATGCGCCGGTTCGGGGAGAATTTGCCAACCTTGGATTTTTGCCAAGTGATTTTGCCAACTTGTTGGAGGTGCTTTTTTGTGGTTTTGCCAAAAATCTCAATTTGCCAAGTGCATTTGCCAAACTGTTCGAGTTACTCTTAGTAGCTTATTCTATTTTTAGTGTGTAGCAACTCATGTTGAATTAACATATGTTTTTAAGTTATTTTATACTCTTTTTGTCTCTAAAAGCTTCAATTCATAGAATCCGTGTCACTTAAACTTTTGAAGTTTGACCAACTTTATAAAAAAAGAACATTAATATCTATGACATAAAATGAGTACCTTGTGCAAATATATATTCTATGATAAATCTAATGATACCAATTTGGTACTATAAATCTTAGCATTTTTTTATTAAAATCTAGTCAAGTTAAAACGGTTTAACTTAAGACAACTCTAAGAATTGAAGCTTTCAGAGAGACAGAGGAGTATTAAGTTGGATGAGTATTAACTACTTACCAGAATGTCTAAATGGCTGGTCGTGTTTTCTAGACAAAACTGACCATGTACGCTAGACCGTACCCTTTTGTACTTATGGATTAGCAGGTGGTATAATTTAAGGATCAACAGGGGCATGTTAGGGATCAGCAGGAGAGCATATATATAATCATGGATACCGATTAGGGTTGCAACGGTTGTTCCATATTGAATCATCAATTTTTGGTTACCAATTTATACCACATATTGAGGGAATATTTGGTCAGTAGATAACACTAGTACAAAAAAAGCTCTATGCCGGCAGTAGAGATTTTTTTTATACACAATTTTAATTAAAAATGCCTGTGAAAAGGAATCAGCGGGTCTGATTCAAGAATCGCCAGTGGAAACACAATTTCACTAACCAGTAGAAATGGTGTATCTTTACTAACTGTTTTATTAAGTGAACCGCTAGTGAAAATTGATTTTTACAGACAGTTTTCTTACTAAAACCGCCACTAGAAATGGGCTATTTTTACAGGCAGATTTCTTAAGAAACCGCCACTAGAAATATGATTTTTAGGGGAGGTTTCTTAAGAAAATTGTCTGTAAAAATATTTTGAAATTGATTTTTTTGAGTTTTTCAAATGACCTCGTATGAAAAAACCATCAAAATGAAAGTTGTAGATCTTGAAAAGTTATGAATCTTTGTAATTGATATATTTTTCATTTGAATTCTTGACATCGAAAACTACGTTTGAAGCTGACAAATTTGAAATTCAAATTTTGTAAATGATCTCGGATGGAGAAACTACCAATATAAAAGTTGTAGATCTTGAAAAGTTATGAAACTTTGTAGTTGACAACTTTTTCATTTGAATTTGTTTAGGGTCTAAAAGAATCAATATATGCTCGATTTATGATAATATGTGAGGAACCAAACTCTAATATAGCCACAAGTGAGTGATAGGTGGAGTGCACAGGAGGTTATGCGTGAGAGCGAGGTCTCGGGTTGAAATTTTCCAACCGCGAAACATACGATTTTACGCGAAAAATGTACCACTTGCGACTTCAACTCCGTCAGGCGAGGTGGCTAGGCAGTGGGCCTTCCCTAAGAATAAGTTGTCTTAACTGAATCGCCATTAAAAATCTATTTTCACAGACAGTTGTCTTAGCCGGTCCTCAGTTAACCGCTAGTAACCGCTTAGCACTGGTGGTTGTGAGAAACGTCAGTAGAAATATGCTTACAACCACCAATGTTGAGATTCTATGTACTAGTGTAACCTCGTCTCCTATGTGTGCTTATGTCTCTTAATCAAATATGAGGACCCCCACCTTATATGACCTCGAGGCTGGAGGAGACTTGGTTTGATCTAACAACATTTTAGAGCCAACGACTCTCATCATCATCAACAACAACATCAAAGCATGAGGTCTTAGAATCTACTCCCTCCATTCCAAATTATAAGACATTCCAAAGATCTTGGATAGTCAAAGGATCCTAAGTTTGACTAATTTTATATGATAAGACAATAATATTTATGATACCAACTAAGTATTATTAGATTCTTCATTAACTATATTTTTATAGTATACATATTTGGTGTTATAAATTTTTGTAATTTTCTCTATAATTTTAGTTAAATGTAAAATGCTTTAACTTTTTAAAGTTCTTAGAATAACTTATAATTTGAAATGGTGAGACTTGGTTGCTCCTGGAAACTGCCTAACCAGGGCAACAATGACATGTGTCCGATTTCCATGGTATAGAGTCAGATCGATCAGTCTAGCATGGCTCTGTGGTGAGGGCGTGTTTTGTAGTATACTCGATATGCTAATTAAAAAAAAAGATTAAAACAAAATGACCCCGTAGTACTATATATATGTTCACCCACCTTATCAGTATACATATTTGTAAACTTTATAAACAAGGTATATATGACATATACATGCGAGATCAGCAGTATTGGGGAGGCAGGCACATTTTTTTCTCCTTTTCTTCCCCCTTCCAGTTGGTTACTTTACACTTTACGTTTGTACTCTCTCGTGTAATACTATCTACAGTACACATATCACATATGTAGTTGTGCATTAGGAGTATATATATTATTATGTTTGTCTGCTTGACCTTTTGGTGGCCGTGCCTGTGTATATGTATTATTGTACATAATAATGACCAGAGGCAGCTTCGGTTAGAACTGCGAGAGGAACTGGAGCTGCTTGAGGATGGGGCTGAGCGCTTCCATGAGCTTCTCGCAGGGGTGGTTATGGACGCCCTCGTAAGTAGTGACCACGATGCTCGTGTCCTTGGCCAGGCGCTGCACCTGTTTCTTCACATTGCACGTATGGTGGGTGCACCGGTAGTAGCTCCTGCATGCATGCATGTATCAGCAGCGGCGGCCGTTAGTTTTCAAATCGTTTTAGATAAAATGATTTTTACTCAAGTGACTCGACTCTGTGTACATCATGTATCAACATATAGCTTCCCCGTGCATGTATCAACACCGGTAGTAGCTTTATTGTATTTAATGATTTAAATAAAAAATAAACAGGATAAAGTTTGAGATCTTTTCATACACTATATATAACTTTGGTTTGGATTATCCATCCAAGACTGTTTAAAAAAATCAAAGTATTTGTACTAGTAACTAGCTTAAGACAACTATCAATGCAAACATACCTATGCTGGCGGTTTTCTTAAAGCTACCAGCAATATATATTCTATTTTCCACTGGTAGTTTTCTTAAGGCTGTCGGTAGCATAAATCTAAGATTTACACTGCCAGACCCTTAAGCCAGTCACTGGTATAGATATGTTTACACTGACAGTTCGTAGTAATGTGCTCATACTTTTGTTTCTATTGGTGTCTGTCCTTTATGAACCGCCGATGAAAAAAATGGGAGGCATTGTAAAAAAAATGTTTATGTACTAATGGCATGCATATGTTGCATGCTCTATTCCTCTATGAAAACCATTAAAAAAGCGTTTATGTACTAATGGTATGCACACATTTTTTTAACCAACATGGCATGCATAAGTTGCATGATCTATTGCTCTATGAAAACCATTAATACTTTCTTCTTTAAAAATTATTAATTTTAGCTTTATGCTACATCAAACTTATTGAACTTTAATCAAGTTTATAGGAAAATGCTCAACAGCACCTATGATACTAAATTAGTTCCATTAAATTCTTCCCTCTATGAAAACCACTAATACTTTCTTCTTTTGAAATTTTAGCTTTATGCTACATCAAACTTCTTGAACTTTAATCAAGTTTATAGGAAAATGCTCAACAACATCTATATATATGATACCCAATTAGTTCCATTAAGTTCTTTCCTCTATGAAAACCAAATCTTTTGAAATTATAGTTAATTTTAGCTTTATACTACATCAAACTTCTTGAACTTTAGTCAAGTTTATGGGAAAATGCTCAACAACATCTATGATACCAAAATAGTTCCATTAAACCTACGTGAGTATGTCTTGATAGGCCATTTATTTGAATTTGTAGATCTTTCTTTTTTGGTGGAACAATGGTTTTATCCCACCCCAGAATTTTATTAAAATTAAATTTATAGACCATAATAGATTTTTCTATAACCTAGCTAAAGTTTAAGAAGTTTGACTTAGTACAAAGCAAAAGCAAGCAATAATAATTTAAAATGGAGGAAGTACATGGCATCACAAGTAGTGTCTCTCCAGGCCATCGACTAGCTATAGATGAACCACATGTGTACGTTGTCATTTTAATATGCATGCGGACAAGCAAGTAGATGTGTAGATAGAAATTTGGCGAACAACAATACTAGGCGGGGGTTTAAATAGACACGAATTACACACACGGCTTAGCGCACACACTGACACGCGCGCGCGCGCGCGACCGTACCCATGCTGCCATGCAAATTAGTTCGGCAGCGTTGAACCTCCATTAATTTGTTTTCTAAATTGTACTAATTTGCATGGAATTAGAGATGATGCAACTGATGACCTGATGACACTTGAATGCATGCATATATGCAAACATGCATGCCCGTCGAAACGCATTCGTTACATGCATGCACACATGTGCAGTGCAAACAAATATTTCAGCAAGTTCGGGCCTGTTTGGTACAGCTCACAACAGCTTCGTGACCTGTTGTGAGTTGTTTTTTTTTGCCAAACACTTATTTCCAAAACAGCTTTATAGGTGAAGCTGTTTTTCCCCTTCTCTCACAAAAATATAAGTTGGATGAAGCTGGAAAAAAGTAGCTTATTACACATTCTCCCTCATTTCTCTCTCTCAACTATGTATGAAGGAGTTGGTGAAGCTATTTTGCCAAACACTTTTTCCAAAACAGCTCAGTTTCATCTAGAAAGTCACTCATGAAGCTATTTTCTAAAAAAACAGCTTTACTAGTTGAGCAGTGCCAAACAAGTCCTTCCTATATGCAATTTATGAATGCAATAATTGATCCACGTGTGTGCATGGATGCGCCATGCATGCATGCGCCCGACCCCGATCAAGGTCGGCGGCTATGCAATGCATGCATGCATGAAATGATTGAAAAACGAAAACATGGAGAAATCGAACCTGGGGTGCTCGCTGTTCTTGACGGCCTTCTGCCCGTACTTCCTCCACCGGTAGCCGTCGTCCAGGATGTCGTTGACGCTCCTCGTCTGGAACGCGAACCGCGGCCTGCTCGCCTTCTTCTTCCCAGACCTCCCCGCGCCGCCGCCGCCCTTCGCCACCACCTTCTCCTTGCTACTACTGCTACTCCCTGCGTCGCCGCCGTCGTTCTCCCCGCTCTGGTCCAACGGCTCCAGGGGCGGTACTTGCTGCAGTAGTCCCGGCACGAGCTGGGGCCCCATCAAGCTGGCCTGCTGGAGCAGCGCCGACCAGTCCACCATTGGCGGGAGAATCATCGGCGCCGCCACCGCCGCTAGCTGATCAGGCCCCAGACCCAGAGGAGGAAGGTCGTCGTTATTGCACGCCGACGACGACGGTTGCTGCTGGAGCGCTGTGATGAGGGTACTGTGCTGGTCCTCCGATGGCGGCGGCGGCGCATACGGCGGCGACGGCACGGCGAAGTAGGGGAAGCTGGGGAGCGCGTGCGACGACGACGACTCGTCTCCTTGGAGATGCTGGTTCTCCATTACTGCCTGCGTTTGCTTCTTCTAGCTAGTGGGACGTGCCGACGTCGTCACGTGTGTAGGCGCCTTTGAGAGTTGAGACAACATTGTCTTGTGATTTATAGAAGGATCGGATGCAACTCATCACCAGATCACAGGGACAACGTACGGTCCTTGCAGAGCTAGCTGAAGTGTGAGTGAACGAGAAGGCACCAGGAGATGAGAGAGGAGATTTAGTTGGGTAAACGTGCACGCGCAAAGCCTGCAGAGAGAGAGAGAGAGAGAGAGAGGGAGAGATGATCGAGCAAGTGAGCAACCATATATATCTCAACTACCCCTGATGCTGGAATGCTGGTGGCTGCTGAATCCGTTCAACCGCCCCGTCCGCCCGGCCCCCGGCTTCCGATCCGGCCCGCCGATGCATGGAGGCTTGCTCCAGACTACTGCCGGGGCGGCCGGCCCTTTATCATAAAAAAAAATAAAAATAAAAAGGAGATGATGAGCAGCTAGCGCACGTTTCACGGCGGAGTAGTAAAGCTGAATAATGAAACGGCCCTGGCGTACGTTATATATATTCTCTGTCTCGTTACTTTGGAGCAAACAATGATCGAGTGCGTACGTACGTTTCGTCGTCGTTTTTCCTTTGGAACACAGCTTTTCTTGATTCGTGCAGCTTAGTTGCAGTTCTATATATGCATTATATGCAATGCAAAGCGATGGAATAGAAGCATCCATTCTGTCTTTTTTTTTGTGCGTGGACTGGTAGTTCGTGTTTGGTGAGGCGCCGCACGGGCGCACGCATATATGTGTCCTTCATTCAGTCCTTGCCTAAAAAAGGCATGTGAAAACCAGAATCTGCAGGCATTTTTTGCCTACCAGGCTTCCAACCAAATAGTTTTTGAGCTACCTAGCTTATATCGATCTGTACTGATATAGATACGACCTCGTATACTCTCGTCATCCCAAATTATAAGTCATTCCAAGAATTTTGGTTAAAAAATCTTAAATTTGACTAAATTTGTATGATAGGATAATAATATTTATAATATTAATTAAGTATTATTAGGTTCTTTATTAATTATATTTTTATAGTATATTTATTTGATGTCATAAAATTTTGTGGTTTTTCTATAATTTTAGTTAAATTTGAGATGTTTTAACTTTTCAAGATTCTTTGAATGATCGCATTGTCATCAAGAAGCTACAACAAAGATGAGTACTTATATGCAAGTACACATATTATATACTGTACATATAGCTAGTCCGATCCGATGCTGCGTGCTTGACGAGAGACGACGACGTCGACATGATTACATAATAGCAGCAGGGGTTTACGTGTCCCGACAAACCAGCGCTCTGTGTTACACGACATCTAGGACAGGTACGAAATCCGTTGGAAGTGACCGTGTATCACTATTATATTGTTGCTCTCCGTGATGTATGCGCACATTATTAATGTATTTTGCATTTTTGCTCGATGACTTATATGAATCCATGTATCGAGGCTTGAAACTGTAATCAAACGCCAGACGATCGAGATGAGCAGGGGCGGAGCCAGGATTTGAACATAGGGGGGCCGTGCAAACCAAGAACAATCATGTGTGTCAAAATATTACATGACAAAGGTGTACATAGCACCAAAATAAACGTTTGTGTTGCGATGCAAAAAAAGCAGAAAAACTAAAAAAATAAAAGAAAAATTTAACTAGTCTCAAGCCTCTAACATTCACCTGATCATTCTATTTCTTTGTCCAGGAAAAGAATCACAATAAAAACAAGTAGTTAAATAGGGGCAAAATTAATTAGTACTAGATCCTAACATCAAATGACAAACAATCAGTTACATATCATTTAGTCTTAGACAAAACGATCACTTAAACAGGTAAAACGGTTATTTAAATAGAAGGTTAAACAGAAACACCATACCACTGTTAGTGTTTAAAAGTTGAGTACAACGGGCTAAATGACCGTTTAGAGTTTAGACGAATATTGATAGAAGCACAGGAGATAAGAAAGATAATAGCAAGACTAATGCTAAATAATATAGATCCCATCGTTGGAGATCAATCAGAAGGATTAAACAAGGAAAACGGTGATTTTCAATTAACTAGCTAATTAGAGTGTGTGGTAGGAGACAAACTGATGTTTGATAGGTAAAAGATACGAAGAAAATATTAGAAAGATCTAGATTCTATTTGTATAAGAAACTATTAGAGATTAATATAAAATAAGAATAAAAATCTTAGTACAGATAATATCATTAACTAGCTAATTAGATAATTAAACATCTAATCTATATGGTGTATTAAGGGAGTTATGGGAAGGTTGGGGGGTGCCAGGCCCCCCTCAGCCCCCCCCCCTTCCCTCCGCCACTGGAGATGAGAGAGGATAGTCTTTTCTTACAGGACCACAATCCTAAATTACCTTGAGTGCCTAAAACCACAAAAAAAAAACCTAAACCCTCAAGCAAAGTTCGTCAAGGATAGAAGATAAGAAAAAAAATATTTTTGTTGGTGGTTTTGGCAAAGAAAAATACATATCAATGATAACCCTCTCTCGTGCATCTCCTGGGAATCAAACGTGTGACCAGGGTCCAGGGGCGTCCTCGATCGGGCCGTACGGATTGTGCAACTAGACCTCTAAAATTTATACATTATAAAATTTACTAAGTATCCTAAGTATGTATACTTAATTGTAGTCTTGTTTTAATTAGTAAATCAGTCAAGCTCAATTAATTAAAACCTGAGGATACAAGACCACTGCACTCAATGTAACTTGTGATTAGGTGAATTATTCTTTTCTTTTGTATCCACTTTATTTAATCTTGCAATGAATATTTGAGATACTAAAGAATTTTAGATGTAAAAAGTTTGAACTAAAAGGTTATAGATCTCGTCAAGTACTACAGCTTAAGGCTTAGTATAAATCTTCATCTGAGGCCATTTGGAAAAAATAAAAAAATGAATGTTAAAGCTCTGAGAATTTCCTTGGAGGTTTCTAATTAATATATGAATTACCTTGGCAGTTTCGGACAACACTCAAGGAATTACGAATTACACTGGCGGTTTTGAATAGCGTCCAAGGAATGAGCAATTACCTCAGCGACTTGAAATAACATTCAAGGAAAGACCCATATTCCTTATAGATTACTTCAACCTCTAAGGAGTATATATTTTCTTGAGAGTTCAGTAACACTGTTCTTGGCAGTTTTGTTTTGACTTTCATGAAATTTCCTAGCACTCAAGGTAATTCAGAATTATGGTAGTGTTACATTCCAGAATCCAGAGCATCAAATTAGACTTTTGAAGGATTCCAATTCTAGATGTATGTTCCTTCTAAGATAATTGACATATAAAGTGAATTATAGACATTCTCTCATCAGTTCAATTTTTTGGCTAGCTGATATATGTACCTAATACTAGAGACTGATAGATAATGTCTTGGGTTGAAATATGTACATAATTTCAAACTCTTGAGTTGAGGAGCATACATATATGTATGCTTTTTTTTTTGCATTATTCCATGTCTAAGGGCTGAGGGAGCCTCAACGTTAGGAAACGTAAATAATTGCACTCGACTTCTATTTCCAAGTATAAAGCCTGAGGGACCCCTGCGTTGGGGAAGCACATTTCAATAAAAAAATACGTTTTTGAGGGGAGCACATTTTTCTAACACCTTAAGTTTTTTAGTTGAACTAGTCGGAGCATGCAATTCAATAAAGACAAAGGATTGTACTGTATGGCACTCCTTTAGATTCTAGGGCCTTGTTTAGTTCCCGAAAATTTGGGCCGAAATGCAAAAAAATTTGCAATTTGGCCTTTTGGAAGTAAACGGGCCCGAAATTTTTTGGGCCAATTTTGTAGGCCGAAACGGCGGCTCTAGCAGCCCAATTCCAGGGCGCGGTCGTTCTTTACTCGGGCGCCGCGTGAAACCCTAACCCTTCCGCATTCGCCCACCCGCCGCGCACACCGCCCGCCGCGACGCTCTCCTCTCTCGCGTTCCTTCCCTCCGCCGCCGCGACGCTCTCCTCTCCCCCCGTTCCTTCCCTCCGCCGCCGCGAGGCTATCCTCTCCCTCCGCCGCGACGCTCTCCCCTCCCTGCTGCACACATCCACGCCCAAACATCCACGGCCGCCCGCGAGCGGTGTTTGACGCGGCCACCCGCACGAACCCTAGCCCTGCTCTCCTCCGTCGCGTCCGTGCTCCACCAGTAGATCCACCCTTCTCGTGTACTCTCCTCGCCTGTTCCTTGCGAACCATGGCCGGGCATGGCAGCGGCGGCTTCGACGGCGAGCAGGGTGCCTTCAACCGGAGCCACAACAGTGGATCTGGGGCCGGCGGCGTGACACGGGACTTCTGGGGCTCCTCCGGTCCAAGCCCCTTCGGCTCAGGCGCAGGTTCAAGCTCCTACCCGAACCCGCACCTAGGGTTCGACGGCCTGGACATCAACGCTGGCGAGGCATGGGCGCCAGAAGACGTGGACGACTACCCCGAGCATCTCCGCGGCAGCAGGGACCTCATGCCGCCTCCCGTTCGAGCTCCGTCGGTCGGCGGTTCGCGGCGTCCGTTGTTCCGCCCGCCTCGGCAAGCGCCATCAACTCAGCCTTCACCCGACGACGGCTTTGGCGGCCGGCTGTCGCCTGACGGGGGCAGCAACCCCCGATCTGCACGCACGCCATCACGAGGCCGAGGACGCGGTCACCGCGCACACGCATCGGCCGGGAAGGTACAAAACACCCTGCCCCATCTTTGTAAATGTTGCATGTTGTATACTAGTACTAGTAGGAAACGCGCGGCGAGATGTACCACTGTCCCAGAATGTAATTGTATCTCTATTTTGTATGAACTTAAATTTTTGGTTAACCTGCCTTTAACACGGCAGTCGAAATTGGTGCTGGTTCTGCTGAATTATGCGGAACACATGCCCTATTAAAAGTACTTACGTGGAAATTTTCTTTTCTTTCTATTTTTAAATGATTTACTATGGGTGCATATAGGGTGTATTTGGTTATTTGCATTAGTTGTCCTACAATTAAACCTTATATAGTACTAGCTAGTATAAAGATATGCAATGTCTTGGAGTGTAAATTGCATTTGGTAAAATTGTAGTATTTGATTGCTTACATTGTGTTGTTTTTATCAGAGGTTTTATTTATGTTTGTATTAGAGGTGACGCGTTTTTATATAAACATTAATTATGGAAATCTGAAATGTTCAATATGATTCAATCTTGAATTTACTTTTAGGATTTGAATGTTTGTCCGATATTGCACTACATTATCTATTGCATTGTCTGCTCTATGGTTGAACTGCATAACAATTGTCTGTCTAGTCTTCAGTTTTGTTGTGTGCATCAGTCAGAATACTACAACTTGAATCAAAGAATTAATTTTCCTTTGAAATGTAAAATTACTGATCAACTCTGTGATTCATCACTCAATATACTGTAGGAGAAACTGATCAGCTCTGTGACGTGCCATTCACTATTTATCCGTATACCATAAGCATCAGTTCTTCATTTATTTGCTGCACATTCACCAGTTATCATCGTCAGCCTTCATCTACAGTTATCCATTCATCTTGACTGCCGTGTTGAAGGCAGGTTAACCAAAAATTTAAGTTCATACAAAATAGAGATACAATTACATTCTGAGACAGTGGTACATCTCGCATAAACAACTTTGCTTGAAAATGATGTAGATGTCATGGGTGTGGATATACGTGTAGATATTTCTGTGCATATGAAAACATCATTATTCACACAGATTAGTATACACGGTATTCATAGTCAGAAAAGCCGCAGTACTTTCAGGCAATGCTTTTGTCGTATTGTGTTCCTTAACAAAGACGAAAGGACAATCTTAACGGAAGATCATACAAAGAATGATTTATTTTTGTTTACCTCCCAGTCTGAGATCTGCAGCCATTTCAGAGTCTTAGATTTGCAATCATCTTGCCAGTCATGAGTTCTCTTGCTTAAGTTTATCATCATGAGCATTCCGGGTTGCAATCAACCTGTTTTGTCACCTGTTTTTGTTGTGTTGCCTGACATCCATTTATGTCCACCAATATTTGCGGTGTGTTGAATTTTATTAGTTATCCCATATGTTTCTAATGAAATAGCAAATCTAAGAATTCATGGCACAGTGCATGTTGAATTTGCCGTCATAGTCTTCTGCAATGATGACATTACGTTATTCATGTTATATATAATTTGTGCTCTCGGTTATCACGGTTTAGGTCCATAAGAGCAAAGCAAATTGGACAACTGATAACCTAACCAAGTACTGCGAGTGCTATGTTCTAGAGATGCACTATGGGAATTGCCCTGGAGGCCAGATGAACAAATTTGGCTGGAAGGGGTTGAGCAGTAGGTACTATGCTGCCACAGGTTTGCTGCACGATAGGGAACAATTGCAGGGCAAGCAGAGGACCCTTAAGAAGCTGTGGAGGTTCTGTAACCTTGCACGTACTCACACTAGAGTTAACATAGATGCTGACGGGTTCATCCAGGCTACAGACAAGTGGTGGAACGACAACGCTACGGTATGTGTCTCATGGACTATACATTGGAATTCACTTATACAGCTCCAACAATATGTAACTGTTGCACTGCCTGCAGGAATCCGAGTTCATGAAGATTAGGTCAACTGGACTGCCTCCGTACTTAGATCAGCTTGATCAGATGTTTGCCGGGAACACAGTGGACGGCTCCTCATCGTACGTTCCAGCTGCTGGTCCAACAACTGAAGTCCAAGAAGTTTCATCTGATGACGAAGGAGCGGATGAGGAGGACACCCGTACCCCTATGAGCCTTGGGACCAAAAGGACAGGAAGCACTAGCACAACTGCAAAGAGCCCCAACAAGAAGACCAAGAACACATACGCGAGGGTCATGAACCAGCACATGAACTCGCATTTGGAGCTTGCTAGAGAGAGGCTGGAGGTTCACAAGAATGCCCTTCAGAAAAAAGCACATGATAAGGACGCCGCAAGGACAGCTGTGAACTGGAAAATAGCTGAGTGCTCTAGGATTGCTGAGCATGAGCTTGGCATTTCTCGAGACACGCCAGCCCTGTTGGACGGACTCCTTGCTCTGGCAGAGAATGAAGCACAGATGGATTTGTTCCTTTCGTCAAGTGAGACAGTAAGGATACGAATCATCCAGAAGCTCGCCAGCAACCCTCCGCCGGTGGACCCCTAGAACACCTTCCATCTAATGCATGTAGCAATGGCGCCGTAGTTCCACTGACAGTAGTTGCAATGACAGTGTAGAACCTTTTGCTGGAGATGAGGGCCGATGCTTTTGGTTTAGGGTTGTATGTTGTAGTGCGTACGTGTGTGTGGTTTTATTTCTTTCTTTTCAAGAACTATGAACTCTATGTTGTCATTTGTTTGGAAAGACCTTTGAATGTACTAATTTGTTTGATCACCAATCTTTGTTGCATTATGAATTTGTATGTGCTACTATGCTACTTTTGGGCCATTCTGGTAACCTTGATTGTGTTGTACCATGTGCTGACTAGTCTGTGCTGTAATTGTGGCAGGCTAAGATTTCTTGGTATGATGCACGAAGGGAGGAGTTGCTGCAGCAGTTGGAGAAGGAAGAAGATGAGTTGCTGGATGAGATGATGGAAGATGCTGAGGAGGATGAGTTCATCTTCGGTATGTACCAATATGCAATGCACATAGACAAGTACATGTGTAGAGCTGACTATAGAGTTCCTAAAATGAGTGGCATTGAATGGGTTCATGCTAAGACGGCCAGTGAGAAGTCATGTAACAACATGTTTAGAATGACCCCTACAATGTTCTTTACCTTGCATGAGCTTTTATGTGCTAAGTACGGTCTCAAATCGACTACCAAGTCGACTTCTTTTGAGGCTCTAGGCATGTTCTTGTGGATGGTTGGGGCACCACAGTCTGTTAGGCAAGCTGAGGACAAATTTGAGAGGTCTTTGGGGACTGTGTCAAAAATGTTCAACAGAGTCTTGAATAGCCTTGTGCAGCTAGCAGCAGACATCATTAAGCCAGTTGACCCAGAGTTTAGAACACTGCATCCAAGGCTTACAAATCCTAGGTTTTATCCACATTTCAAGGACTGCATAGGGGCCATAGATGGGACTCATGTCCAATGTGTAGTGCCAAATGACATGTTTGTTCAGCACTTGTGCCGCAAGGGAATCACTACACAAAATGTCATGGCTTGTTGTGACTTCGACATGAGGTTCACCTTTGTGAATGCTGGTTGGCCTGGATCTGTTCAAGACATGAGAGTGTTCAATGACTCGACAACAACATATAGCGCTGTGTTCCCACATCCACCTCAAGGTAGTGACTATTTGATACACATGACTGATTGTAATACTTGATGACACTGTGCCTAACTGATTGTCTGTTGATGCAGGGAAATACTATCTCGTGGACTCGGGCTATGCGAGCAAGCAGGGGTACCTAGCTCCTTACAAAGGCAACAAGTACCATCTGCAGGAGTTCCGTGACGGGCCCGAGCCACAAGGTAAAGAGGAAATCTTCAATTATGCACACTCTAGCCTTAGAAATGTTATTGAGCGGGCATTTGGAGTTTTGAAAATGAAGTGGCGCATGTTGCAAAAGATCCCTCCATACGCACCTCACAAGCAATTGAAAATAATTGTTGCATGTATGGCCCTGCATAATTTTATGAGAAGCAGTGGCATAGCAGATAAGCACTTCCATAGGTGTGACAATAATGAGAACTATGTGCCGCGACAAGCGTATGAGAATCAGCCACCTCCTGAGGTTGTCGAAGATGGTCCAAACCCGATGGCTGCATTCCGTGATTCGCTTGCTTATGCTATGGCAACTGGTTCGTAAAACTGTTGTGATTGTTCACAGGTTTGTTTATTTGATTATTGCGGTTTGTGAGTATAGATTTACGACAGTTTTGAATTCATGCGAGTATCTGTGAATGTTTGAGGACATATATGAGCTGTGATGTTTACTGTAACATTGTTGAGCCCATTATGTGGTTGTAATAGGAAATAAAAGTTGTAATAGGATGATCACAGTTTTTTGTAATAAAGTGTGCATGAACATTGCCTGTGATTTTGTCTATGCTTCAATCTATGCTTCTTGTGCATGTGCATGGGGTTGCATGGCAACCATTTAATGCAGCTGCATGACTTGTAGTTTTGCAAAATTTTTTGGTAAGTAAACAGCAAAACCAAAATACAAAATGTCAGTATTTTGGTGTGCTGCACATTCTGTTTGGGATTTTGCAATTTTGCAAAAAAGTTCAGGAACTAAACAAGGCCTAGAATGCCTTTCTTTAGATATCAGAATTTTCTATCCAATTTCTACATGAGTTTTTTGACCATTCATCCATTATTATAAGTCAAGCCAAAGGCTAAATATAGTTGCCAACAAATTGCAGAACAATTAACATGAATCATTACGAGTTTGGAGAAAAACCAACATGAGGCTAGAGTGTGGAAACTTCTTTTTTGTTTGCTGCCATATTCAAATTCTTACTTTGGAATCTTTTTCATGTAATTTCAAGCTTCTGTATCATTCTTCTATTAAAATCCTTTTTTTTTCTAAAAAGAAATTTATGGAAGTGTTTGAAAGCAGACCTATGGGGACGCCAGTCACGCACTCACGCCACCAAAGAATGAGCTTATGAGCCCGATGTGAAAGGCCACACTGCACCACGTCCACGACGGACCACGGATGGGCCACATAGAGAGAGACACCTCAGAATCCAGCCCGAGCTAGGCCCAATACTCATATAGGTTGGGCCTTGTCATGGTCAACAGGGCAAGAAAGCAACTCTCTTTCGCCCTCCTACGGTCGTCCTACCCTTCCCCCTCTCGCAGTCTCGCTTGGCAACCGGCGGCGCCGCTGCCGCCGCCGCAGTCGGACACAAGGGAGGCACGTGCGCCCAGCGAACACCAAGCTCAAGGTAGGAGACCGTACGGGCGAACCTCTGCAGCGGCGGCAGGAGCTTGCGTGACCTGGGCGGAGTGAGCCGATTGAGGCGCATATTGGCTGCGCTTGTTGGCCGCCTCTAGGTTACTTGCAGGCCGCGGATTCTGAGCTCTTACTCCATGGCGCCCTCGTCCGCAGAGGCTGACTCGCCGGCGTCCGCCAGCGGCCGCCTCCTCGTGCTCTACGCGTCACAAACTGGGAACGCCATGGACGCCGCAGAGCGTGTCGGCCGCGAGGCGGAACGTGGTGGCTGCCCGGCCGTCGACGTGCTGTCCATGGATAGCTTCGATCCCGTAAGCTCCAAAACCTAAAGCTTTCAGCCACACAACCCGTGCATGTGAGAATGTGACGCCTCTGTTTCTTCACGCAGAGTCGCTTGCCGAGCGAGCGGTTCGTGGTCTTTGTGGTGTCCACCACGGGGCAGGGCGATCCCCCGGATTCCATGAAGGTCTGGACATTTTTGATCCACTAGATTATTTCCAGTCGTCTGAATTGCTTATTGGGATTTTGGGTTGGATGTTGTGGCAGGGGTTTTGGAGATACCTGCTTCGGAAGGATCTGGACAGACAATGGCTTAAGGGGATCCATCATGCAGTGTTTGGACTCGGGGATTCAGGCTACCAGAAGTACAATGTGAGACTTTTTTCTGGGTAATTGAGCTTGTGCTAATAATTCATTATATGCCGCCATCAGAACAATGATGTATGCCTACATTTTAGTGACTTATTGCTAGAAGAACGTTCCACACGGTGCATCTTTAGAAAGCAGTATACGGTTATAATTATATACTCCTTAGTGATTCTGATCCCTTTGCTTTGGGTTGTTGTGATGAATGATTTAAGTGTTAAGAATCATATTTTGGGGGAGATATAAAGCTGTTTTTTAGTCCTAGTACTATTTAGGTGAATGCTTGTAAACTGAAGCTAGTATATTCTTAAGTTCTAATGTAACCACAGTAGCAGCTTCAGGTAACATTTGCATGCACCTCAACATAACATTGTAAATTTTCCTTTTTGTATATTGTAAACATACATGCTGCCGTATCCTTAACTGTATTTATATCTTATTTCATTCAAACCGAGGCTGTAAGCTTGTAATATGCTTTTCATAAGTCATGACTTCTGGTTTACAATGGTCCTCTTGTTTCTGTTTGCCCTTGATTAGTGTGTTTACTACTGCAGTTTGCTGCAAAGAAGCTTGATAGAAGGCTTTTACATCTTGGTGCAGAACCGGTTCTAGAGATAGGCCTGGGAGATGACCAACACCCTTCAGGGTATGATTTTAATATCTCACTTGCTTTGTGTAAATAATTGTGACATTGTGATTGTAAAATTTGTACATTGTCATTTTCTTTTTCCCCCAGAAGCATTTTTTCTCAACTTTGATGGATTTTCTTCGTTGTGCAACATCAGATACGAAGGGGCTTTAGATCCTTGGTTGCTCTCTTTGTGGAAATCTCTGAATGAAATTAATCCATCATTGTTACCTAGAGTGTCTGATATCAATGATTCTAATTTGAGTATTTTGGGGGATCCAAAAGTTCATGTCATTTATTACTCTTCCAATGAAGTTCCACAAGATTCTGTACTTTCAGGTATGAATGAATGAACTGGGAATTATTTCGTGGTATGCTCTATTTTGCAGCACCTGTTTTATGGTTTTAGCTATTTCACAGACCCCAGTAAAATAATAAGTAGCGCAAGATCAATGTCCCCTGCACTACGGTTCCATGCTGATGCAGAGCCAGCTTACATGCTCCAAATGGTATGTAATATGCTCTTTACACAGCTTGAACTTGAATCGTTGTTATCTCTAATCCTTGTTTCATATATAAATTAGTTTTCCTTTGCTTTGAAACCATAATAATTACAGCTTACTGACCATTTCTAGTCACAGATATTATTTAAATTTTGTTCCTGTGGTACTAAAAAATATTTTCTGGACTCTAGAGTACTCACGAAATTCATTGTTGAAAAAGGCACGTGCCTCCCAAATAGGGCTGTCAATGAACTGAGCTCAAATGAACTTACCTGCTTATGGCTTGAGCTGCTCATGCTCTTGAGCTGAGCCCGAGCAAGCTCAGGATCCCGCTCGATCTTGCAGTGGAGCTCGAGCTTGGCTTGGAAAAGCTCGCCACCAGCATATACATTGACGTCATGGTCATGTTCATGGGGAGGATGGAGGAAGGCATGATCCCAAACCAGAAATTCACAGTCCAAAGATACAACTAGGGATGCTTCAAAAACTCTCGAGTTGATGAATCGAAGGAAATGAACAAGATAGCAAATTCGAGATAGTATATCTGTGTTGAGGTAGAGAGGCATGAGGGGAGTGTGGCAGTTCAGTACATTTCTAGCTGAGGTAGAGTGTGGCAGTTCAGTACATTTCTAGCTGCGAAGGGGGTGGTTAGGCCATGAGGGGAGAGAGGCATGATGGTCGATGGCGGAGGGTACTGGCATGGAGAGTGAGGAATGTGGTGGTCGGCTTGTTGTTGGCCAGTGACGCGGGGCAGCAATCGCTGAGTCGCTGGTAAGAAGAGGCGCTAGGATAGGGATGGCATCGGTGACTCAGAGGGATGGACACAGGAGTAGGCTCTGTGGTCTGCTAGTCCAGTGTCCAGTAGTTGCTCGGGCCTTGGGCCTTCGTTGACTGCTTTTAAGTTTGAAAGGAAATAAACATGCTAGAAAATCAACTAACACGAGCTCCATCTAGCTACTTGAGATCACTCGATAAAAGCTTGCTAGCTTTGGCCTGAGCTCGAGCTTCGCTTGATTTCCTGTTTAATTGAGCTCGAATCAAGCCTGCAACGAGCTGAATACGAGCAGCTAATCACTATCATTGCAGTACTGAGGTCAGCTTGAAGTTACACGTTATAGATTGATAGATTTTTGCCCTGGTAGGTCTTATTGGCGGTCCAATATGTTTAGGCCTTGTTTAGTTCCCAGAAAATTTTGCAAAATTTTTCAGATTCCCCGTCACATCGAATCTTTAGACGCATGCATGAAGTATTAAATATAGACAAAAATAAAAACTAATTATACAGTTTGGTCGAAATTGACGAGACGAATCTTTTGAGTCTAATTAGTCCATGATTGGACAATATTTGTCAAATACAAACGAAAGTGCTACAGTGTCGATTTTGCAAAATATTTTGGAACTAAACAAGGCCTTACAATGGTGAAATAAAGTCAAACCTAACTAACTAGTGGATACTGGATGTCAATTCTTAAAGACTAGTTTGGCAGACAACAAGCTTGGTGAAAATGATGGTCCATCTGTTATGTCAATGTATCATGATTCTGCACTAATTCTTTATTGTTTCTGTTGCCAATGAATTAATGATATTGAAACCCTTTTCAGGTAAAAAACAAGTGTTTGACTAAGGAGGGTTCTGATAGAGATGTTCGCCACTTTGAATTGGAAGATCCATCTTCTGTATGTCATTTATACACTGTAATTTTCTTATGAATTCCTGTGAAGTGTGATACTTCAGAAATGGGAAGGGAAGATAATTGCATATTTCTCATGTTAGGCCATCAGCTATAAAATTGGTGATACTCTTGAAATTCTACCTAGTCAAAATCCATCAGCTGTCGATGCCTTCATTGAACGCTGTAACTTGGATCCAGATTGTTACATAACGGTATGTGAATCTATTTTGTTCTGTATAATAGAGTTATCTACGTGTATAACTGTTTTTGGTATCCTGATACAGCAACTTTCTTTATTTTCCAATACTTGCCGTATCCCCATTAGTAGCTGTAAATACAGCTGGCTTAACAACATTTTTGTTTTACAATCAGTTTATCAGATGGTTTAGACAATTACACCTTTCTATCCTGAAATGATAAATCTGTTAAAAGCAATGTTACACGGATACTCCAAGGGGGGTGACGTATCCGTATCCGATACTCGTCGGATACGCGGATACGGATACTCGGATACACCATTTTAGTGGATTTTCTTTTGAGAAAGTGTGTATCCGCGTATCCGATACGTATTGTATCCGATACTCGTACCCGTACTCGTGTAACGTAGGTTAAAAGGGAGATAATTAAGGCCAGTTTGGTAGAGCTCCTATGCAACTTTCCGTCGCTTTAGCTCCCGCTCCCAGTCGCTCTAGGTTCCCGCACGAACCGTTTGGTAGAGCTTCTCATCGCTCCATCTCAGGCGATGGCGGCACAGAGTCAGCATGTGGTCGAGTCAGGGTTGGCGGCGGTGAATTGAGCTCCACGCATGGATTGAGGTCTGTCTCCAGCAAATCGTGCTCTTCTCCCACGAGACAAGGTCAGCCAGTTGTAAATCGGCGAAGAAGGGTGGCTTGGTAGTGGAGAAGTACAGCAGGATCTTGTGCGGACTGTGCAAAACGGCTGGAGCGTTTAATGTGCGGAGCAGGCGGTAGCAGTGGCGTTTGGCAGCGCTCCACCTGAATCTCACGGAGTGGAGTGCTGCCAAACTAGCCCTTAGACGCGCATTTTTGTTATCTTTTCATCTGTTGCAGTCATCTAGTTAACTACTGAGAAAGAATGTCCTTTTGTTTGCTCAGGTTCAAGTGAGAAGTGGGGATAAAGTTTCCAATGATTCAGTTGTGAATAGCCAGATGGACCGTATCAAATTAAGGACCTTTGTTGCTTTGACAATGGATGTTGCGTCAGCTTCCCCTCGGCGATATTTCTTTGAGGTAAGAACCAATATTTTGAATTAATCTTATAGCCTCTTTTCTATTCTTTTGATGTCACATATTTATATCTATGCGTCTGATATGATGTCTAACTAATAATATGTCATGCCAAGCTGTGAATGCTCACATAACTCCAATGTTCTTTGGTAGGTCATGAGCTTTTTTGCAACAAGCGAACGTGAAAAGGAGAGGCTTCAGTATTTTGCTTCTCCTGAAGGAAGAGATGATCTTTACCAGTACAATCAGAAGGAGAGTAGGACTGTTCTAGAGGTGAGTAAGGCTTCACTGAAGCTTTTCATAACAACATTCTTTCCATAGATGGCTTGTCAGGCAGAATAATTTTGGCAATAACATACCCATTTTTCTCTTCATGGTTCAGTAGTTACATGATTTTGTGGCATTTTTAGGTGTTGGAGGATTTTCCTTCAGTGCAAATGCCTTTTGAATGGCTGGTGCAACTAACACCTCCACTGAAGAAAAGAGCCTTTTCCATCTCATCATCCCCACTGGCACACCCAAATCAAATTCATTTGACCGTTAGCATTGTAGCATGGGTTACTCCATTCAAGAGAACCCGACGTGGACTCTGCTCTACATGGCTGGCCGGGCTCAATCCAAATAAAGGTATGTTCTGCTTCAGTTAACTGCAATTAGTATCTTCTCTTCTGCTTAACTTCAGTTAGCTGTTTTAGCTGCGCTGCTCAGTGCTGACCAAAACACAACTACCTTCTCTCACATTATGCTTGTGTGCAGACAATCTTATCCCGTGTTGGATACACCAAGGATCCCTGCCTCCTCCACGTCCATTGGTTCCTCTCGTGTTGATTGGACCAGGAACAGGGTGTGCACCATTCCGTGCATTTGTGGAGGAAAGGGCTGCACAGGCTGCAGCAGAGCCAACAGCCGCGGTTATGTTCTTCTTTGGCTGTAGAAACCAAGATAACGATTTTCTATACAAGGATTTCTGGTTAACTCATGCCCAGGATGAGGGGGTGTTGTCCTCGAAAAAGGGTGGTGGTTTATTTGTTGCTTTTTCCCGGGATCAGCCTCAAAAGGTCTATGTGCAACATAAGATAAAGGAACATAGTTCAAGAGTGTGGAACTTATTACTGTCCGATGCAGTTATTTACATTGCGGGCTCTTCGACGAAAATGCCCGCTGATGTTACAGCTGCACTGGAGGAGGTTATTTGTAAAGAAGGTGGTGTCAAACAAGAGGATGCTTCAAAATGGCTCAGGGATCTTGAAAGAGCTGGTAGACTTAACATCGAGACTTGGTCATAGTTGTGATGGTTTCTATCTGCCATGGCAAGAAAGTACATATTACAAGAATTTTGCGAATGTTTGCTGAGTATGGACTAGGGAGAATGTCATTGTAAATCAAAGGCATTGAAAATGTGGAAATTTGTACATGTAAAAGCATCCAATACGGAAGAGAAATAGTTAGAGGATGATCTAACATTTCCTCATTTAGCCCTCTCTACGGAATGTCATTTCATTTGATTAAGTGAGGACAGTAATTACATCAGCTTTTGTTGCATCTGATTGTTAGTGTGCATTCAACTTATCTAGCCCTGTTTCAGTTCAGTTAACGAACTTATAATGACTTTGGAACTATTTTTGTATTTAGTGGCCACTCTGGAATTTTACTACTCTTATCAAACAGTGCTTCATGTTTGTTTGTTAGTGATACTTTTCTATGTAAACTTAGTCAAACTTCAGGATGTATATTTACTTATTTTTGTTTCACCTTTTTTTGAATTTTATTTATTCAGGGATGGAGAAGCATTTTTTTTCTATATATACGTGATTAAACCTGATTCATAGACTCTTTGAAAAGCGAGACTGGCTGCATAGCCTGCTAGACGAATCGTCGGGGATCAACAGAAGTTTGTTCAGGCTCAGAGCAGTAACCGTAAAGACATGCCTGTTTATTTAGAACTATACAACAGAATCTAAGCAGGTGGTCGATACTGGCTGGCCACACCATCCATACAAACATCAAGCACTATACTGGAAACATAAACAGTATGCCCAGAGGCTACTAGAATACAATGAAAACGAAACCATCACTCCATCAGGCGGCGCGACGAGAGCAAACGGCAGCCATCCAGCAGCCTCAGCCGCTGCGGGTCCAGACGACGTGGTCCTGCGGCAGGAAGTGGCAGACCGGCACCGTGCCGGGCTTCACTTTGAGCACCTGGAAGGCGATGTGCTTGGGGTTCCAGCCGGACGTGTCGGCGTGGCACACCGCGACAGCGTCCACGGCCGTGCCGTCCCTGCCGAGCATCGACACCGAGTACGCCCGCGTCTGCTGCGTCAGGTGGCACGCGAACACGGCGTACGCGTACGGCTCCGCGTGGCAGGCCACGAGGCGGCCGTCGTGGCCGGTGCCGGCCGCGGGCTTGACGCCGGTCACGGTGTACTCCTGCTTCGGCGAGCCCTCCTTGGCCACGACGGTCGAGACGGCCCTCACGTGGCTGGTCCCGAGGCTGGTGGTGGCGAAGTCCACCATGGACTCCAGCGACGTGGCGCACGCCTTCTTCTCGCCCTTGGCCGCGGGCGCCTCGCAGTCGCGCAGCGTCTGCGCCATCTCCGCCGCCTCGACGGAGTCCGGGTCGACCGAGAAGCGGCTCAGGATCTCGGGGACCTTCTCGGAGGAGAACGGGATGGCCTCGGCATCGCTTCGCGGGAGGAACTTGGCGCCGGCGGTCGCGGTGTTGGCGAACTGGACGGTCACCTTCTTACCGGGCTGCTGGAGGTCCTTCTCCTGGAAGAAGAGCGCTACGCTGGGGTCGTCGTGCAGCTGCGTCTCTGATGCGGCGTACAGGTACTGGAAAGGCCCGGCGTTGACGTTGACGGGCTTCTTGCGCGGGTTGTTCACGTGGACGCCGACCCCGCCCTTGCCAACGCCGACCGTGGTGCCGCCGGGCTTGCCGTACCCGGGATTGACGCCGACGCCCACGCCGCCTTTGCCAACGCCAACGGTTGTGCCGGTACCGCCCGGCTTGGCAGGATTAACGTTGACGCCCACTCCGCCCTTGCCGACGCCGACCGTGGTGCCACCGGGCTTGCCATAGCCAGGATTGACGTCGACGCCAACGCCGCCCTTGCCGACGCCGACCGTAGTGCCGCCGGGCTTGCCAGGGTTGACGTTCACGCCGACGCCGCCCTTCCCGACGCCAACAGTGGTGCCACCGGGCTTCCCGTAGCCAGGGTTGACGTTAACACCAACTCCGCCCTTCCCGACACCAACCGTCGTGCCGCCGGGCTTCCCATAGCCAGGGTTGACCTTAACGCCGACTCCCCCTTTCCCACCAACGCCGACCGTGGTGCCGCCGGGCTTCCTGCCGCTGCTGCCAGGGTTAACATTGACGCCGACGCCGCCCTTGCCTACGTCAACCGTCGTACCCCCGGGCTTACCGTGCCCAGCATCGACGTGGACACCGCCCCAGCCGACGTTGACGGTCGTGCCTCCGGCTGCGTATATAAGCAGGGAAGAGGTGTTATAGTATCTACATGCTGAAGCCTGAAGATCTGGAGCTGTTTGTTAAATTGTTATACCTGGGGTGTTGAGGAGTTGGGAGAGGGAGGTCGGCATGGGAGTGTCGGGAAGAGCAGACTTCCAGTATTGATCCGGAGCACGAGCTGCATGGCTTCCTACTGACGCAATCTGCATGGAAACCACAAGAGTTCTCTCTTTAGTTTGCAATCAGAGATCGTGTCTATCTTATGTGTCGTTACTTACTAGGGTGAAACTGAAAAGAACCTCAACATCGTCCGAAAATGCATCGATATATAGTATATAACAATAGAAGAAAAAACTCTCATATAAATAGCAGGCATACAACTTGTATTGTATATTTGTATGTTAAGCTGAATCTCTTCTAATGTCTTCAAATTCACATGCAGCAGCATATGTTAACAGGCATCACTAGCAACCATTACTGAAAAAACGAAACGACATTCCTTGTTCCTTCCCCCAACCCCCATATCTGTCCATACATGTAAAAGGCTGATGAATCAAATGATGGGAGAAAAGATGCAGAAGATGAACTGCGTGGCAGTGAGGGACTGACCAATAGGAAGCCAAGTAGGCCGGCAATGAGCCTCTCCATGGAAGACGATCGAAGATGGCCAATGAGCAAGCTGATAGATAGATCGATGCTCCCAGTGAAATGAGGGCGAGCGATGCAGACGATGATGGCCCTGCAGCAGGTGGTACTAGCCAATATTTATAACCAAAACCAGGGGAGTAGATTGGGAGTTGAGAGAATTAATTGGCATCAAAGGAGGAGTCAATAATTCACTAGTACTGCTCAGCTCTGAGGCACAGCACACAGCAGCCGCAGTAATAGGATTGAACCACCGGGATCGGCCCCGGTCGGGTCCAAGGACTCCTTTGCTCGCAGCTCGCTCGGCGGTCAGCACGCACCACGCACAGCCGCGCAGAGGGGTTATGGGTAGTAGAGAGAGCCCTACTGGGACAAGACCACGACCGTGGCGGCCATGGCCATATGGGAACATGTGTATCGCGGCAACTCAACTGCCCCCCACCTGGCTGCCTCACTCGCGCCATTGAATGCCGGTCACCGTCCCAAGCCGACGGACGACGGCGACGGCACCGGCCGGCGCCCTGTTCGCGCACCGCGCGGTGAAGACAGACGGTTGTGCTGGGAAACCACCTGCTAGCGACCGGCGGACAGCAGGTCCGCCGTCCGTGGCATTAGTAGATATCAGCCGGGGGGTAATCGTGCTTGTTAGCTGGAGCCGGGTGTATTCCTACCTGTAGCATCATCTAGTACAGTAGGTAATTAAGGAGAAACGAAGACGGAGAACGAATTCGTAAGGACGGAGAACGATAGTGGCTGCAAGGATCCTTGCGGCATACCTCGCTCACACATATATTCAGTATTAACATTATATGTTTCACTTGTGTCTCTCCCTTGGTTCTTGAGTTTAAACTGATGATAAGTTTAGGCCTTGTTTACTTTCCAAAAAATTTTGTAAAATTTTTCAGATTTCCTGTTACATCAAATCTTAGACACATGCATGAAGTATTAAATATAAACGAAAATAAAAACTAATTGCACAGTTTGGTCGGAATTGATAAGACGAATCTTTTGAGCCTAGTTAGTTCATGATTGAACAATATTTGTCAAATATAAACGAAAGTGCTACAATGTCGATTTCTCAACATTTTTTGAACTAAACAAGGCCTTAGCCCGCTTCTCTTCTATGTTCTTCAGTCTTGTCCATCTCAATATTTGTCCTTGTTTAGTTCGCAAAATTTTTCAAGATTCCCCGTCACATCGAATCTTTAGTCACATGCATGGAGCATTAAATATAGACAAAAATAAAAACTAATTACGCAGTTTACCTATAATTTGTGAGCCTAGTTACTCCTTAATTGGACAAAGTTTGTCAAATAAAAACAAAAGTGCTACAGTAGCGAAAACCCAAAATTTTTGCGAACTAAACAAGGCCTAGTTTTGCTTACAGCTTGTTATTATACTCAGTGTAGACATGTAACACTATACGTATGGGACGATGGCACAGGATACGCTACGGAACACTGCAGGCATCCTCGAACCATATCCAGGGCCACCATAACTACGGTCTCTGTCTGGTAGTTGGAGCGTCTCAGCGTACGGTTTGAAGCACTTTACTGAGAGACGGATGCTCTGGCCGGCATATGTGTCTTCCTTGCCGGCCGGCTGAAGTGGAGATCGAACCATCGACGGGGAAGGGTGCACCTGTTTCTGTACTGATGATGACGCACACGCACATCAATATCGCCGTTTGCGACTTGGAGCGGAACAGGACGTCGATCTGAAGGCCGGCGGGCCGCGGACAAGTAATGGACCGTGGAAACTTGGGGCCAGCTCGTCTCCCTTTTGGTTGGGAGTTGGTTGAAGGACAAAGAACTTCAGTACTTCACCTCCATGCGTGCACCGCAACCCCGCCACCTTTCCCCCCCGCACGGCCATGCATGATTCATACATGAACGAACGGACACCAAACATGAGAACTGGTATAGTTGGGGATACCATGACCAAGCTGTGTTTTGATATAGTTTTTTTCTTAATTATTAGTCCCGTTGCATCAATTTTTACAGGCTTCGTCGTCGGTGCCTCCTGCATCCATATATTCAATAAGTACTGGTGCAGTGTACTCCTCATGGGTACTGTTGCAAGATGTCCCACTGCATGCTTAAAATTCTTCTACTACAAGAAAATTAGAAAACAGTCGCTATTGATTTAGGACAATAATAAGATTAAAAATACTGGGATTAGGGCCTTGGCAAGTGGCAACTGTAGGAACAGAATACGGTGCCCCTCCGCAATGCTAAGACCTTGTTTGTTTGGATGTTGTCGAATTCACCTCAATTCACATGCGTTGGAGTGGATTGGAGTGGAATTTAGTTCAAGTTCCATTCCAATCCACCCCAACACATATGGATTAATGTGAATCCGACTATATCAAAACAAGGCCTAAACAGCAATCAATCCGAGCCACTTCCTTTTGCTATCCCAATAATCTTCGTTGCCGTGCCTCACTTGTCCCACCAATCCTGAAATGCTGAAACCGAAAGAGAGAGGGAGTCATCTCGATTTCCTACCAGTCAGCTAAGGGTCCGGAGCCAGTGAAGGTTTTTTTTGCCAAAGCCCAGAGGAGCTGCTGGAGCCACGGAACTGAGGCTTCACTCCTGCATGCAGTTTAGAAACGGCTCCATCTCCCACGAGTTTCATTCGAGGAGCCGTTTTCTCACTCTTACGTTTGGTAAAGATTCACCTAGAGCCATAGAGGAGCTGGAGCTGAAACTGCTTAGAAAGTTTTGCCAAACCGGGTCTAAAGTTTCCCTACCTTGTCTTCATGTCATTCTTTTATTTCACACATGATGTTGTAGGAGTAGGAGACTAGAATTGATAGAATAATTGATTTATCGCTGAGTAGAAGATAATGTCTTGAAGTATATGACATACTAGGGTCACATCGAAACAAACATAATTCGTCTTTGTTCGTTGGTTAATAAGTCATGACATACTGTTGGCATCGGGACGAACACGTAACGCATGAGGGCATGATCATCCATACATTTTCAATCACCCATGAACGAATGCAGTTAAATGCATTCACCCTCCATTGCTTGACTATACTAGTAACTGACAGCAGGCACCCTTCTCTTGTTGTGTAGGAGTATGGCCGTATGGGCCATCATGTCTGCACCTCCCTCCCGCGCGTTGCCAGCAAAATTGTCAAGAGACTTGCAGTGGCGTGCAGGTCCTAATCGATCAGAGATGACTGACTGACAGGCAGAACGACGGCCATGCCATCAATCAGTTGAGCGGTGGAAATGAAAGCCAGCACAGCAAAGATAGATTTGCAAAACGGTTGGGCGTTGGGTGGTACGGTCGGCGACGTTACGTACACTGCACTGTATTACCCTTTAAGACAGACACGAAAATCACCTTTTCGAGCCTGTTTGGTGGTTAATCAAGCGAGAGCTAGCATCAGCTTTACATTATTAGGGGCCGTCCGTCCGCTGATTGATTTGGTACACTCCCGAGTGCAACGCCCTGCAGAAATCAGGGAGTGCAGCTCCCACGGCTTTGCTTTGGTTATTGTTGCAGCCCATCATTCTGTTCTGCTCCATCCATGAGACCACGACATGCCGCCTGAAGAGTACTCATTTTTTTTTTTTTGAATCGAGTACTCTGTATGTAGCCACGGTTGGCACCAATATGGACAGTTCCATTCGTGGTACTCATCCTTTATGGCCGGTGCACCTACTAATGTCCGGCCTGCTTCTCAGGGCCATTTTGGATTGCGGGATTTTTCTCTCTCCTGTTATCTGCATTTTTTTCCAGCGAAAATGAAATGAAAAATTTCTGCACAATTCCTAGGTTAATGTGGAAAGAGATCGGCCTCCTGCACCTCGGCTTTATGGGTTGTTGCGTTGCGTGAAGCTTTTTTCAGCGGGAATGGGAATTCAAACACTGAACAACTACATATTTCCCTTTACAAACCGTTGATGAAAATGAAACTGGCCTAATGTCTTAGGCCAGGCCTACTTGTGATGTTGGCCCAATACCGCAATCTCTCCGAGAGGAAGCCCACTGACCGCGGAAGGACCCAAATTCTCTTGACTTTTGCTACAAACTTTTTTTTTTACTAAATGTGTCAGATTTCTATTCATTAGATTGTGCTTTAGGATTTGTGCTATAACCACCACTACTAGGTCGCATTTAAAAATTTTGATAGATTTAACCATGTAAAATCTGTCGACAAATAACTACACACTCCCAATTCTCTTTTCCGAGAACAAAACTAATGCAAAAAAAATTGGTCCTAGATTGCCAGATTATGTTTCCTGGAGCATGCCGGTGAAGAGGAAGATGACTGGTTCTTGACCGCTGAGGGCACTAGCGCACTCTCCCAGATCGACGAGGGCGGTGGGAAGGAGTCAGCAGGGGCGGCTCGGTGGTGGGCGGAGACGACGGCGCGGTCCGTGGAGAGGCGCTGTGACCGTGAGCAGGAAGAAGGAGGCGAAGGAATCTGTCCGCTTGCTCCCATTGCTGCCTCCATTGGCGGATTCAAGGGGGGGGCTGGGGTGGCTGCAGCCCCCTCTTGGACTCAAAAATCTTTTAATAGGTTTTCTTTTTTTGCAAAAGATTTCATATATTTGGTATTTTTTCTATGTTTATTCTACGAATCTTTGTCTTTAAAAACTTTAAATCAATATTAAATTATCAATCTTAGCTATATCTATTAGTGCACTGTATTGAGCAAGAAAAAAAATTTAGTCTATGTTATTTAGCTCCCTTCTTGATCCGTTTCTGGATCCGCCACTGGCTGCCTCCGAGCCGCTTCAGCTTCTACGTTGAAAGGGGGTGGTGAGAAGAATCGCGGGCAAATGAAGCCAGGCTAGAATCGTGACGTTTGCAGCCCCGAATCGTTTTGTCCCACAAGAAGTGGGCGCAGAAGCGGTCCCAAACAGAGGCCAGCTACGGTCAAGCCTGTCCGGCTTGAGCTAGGGCACGGCCGGCAGTAGCTTGCCATGGCTGACCGCGAGATGTTAGGCCTTGTTTACTTCCAGAAAATTTTGCAAAATTTTTCACATTCCCCGTCACATCGAATCTTTAGACGTATATATGGAGTATTAAATATAGACGAAAATAAAAACTAATTGCACAGTTTGGTCGAAATTGACGAGACGAATCTTTTGAGCCTAGTTAGTGCATGATTGGACAATATATGTCAAATACAAACGAAAATGCTACAGTGCCTGTTTTGCAAAATTTTTTGGAACTAAACAAGGCCTTAGTGTGGCCAGGGTGAGTGCGGCCACGCGCTGTCCAAGAGCTAGCTCAGCGCATGTGCACGGGTTTTAAAGCGTGTGGGAAACAAATTTGCAATGAGATTGCGATTGAGCCAACTCCACCATGATTTAGTTGACATCAAAGTCTAGCCATCAAAACAAGAACCACCACAACAGGATCAACAGAGAGGAAGAACGAAGGGTGCCAAGCTGGGTCTGTGTCAACAGACTTTTAAGGCGTGAACTGAACAACTGTTTTTATCAATCTTGGTGAAATTTTTAGGTGACCAAAACTTGTTCCAGTCATGCCGACAGGGATACTAGGACCCAACTCATATAGAGGTAATCAACAGAGCAAAAACATCGTAGCACTTATTATCAAATTTTGTTGGGCAAAGCTCAGGTGCTCTCTTTGTATCTCCCTTTATTTTACTGTTTGGTTGTTCAATTTTTTTCTTGCGTTCTTTGGATTTGGAGAAAATTAACAGAATTCAGATGACTCGACCAAATATTTACCCAAGTATATTTAAAACTGATGATGCCATTGCTTATGGACCAATTAATTTGGCTGAGGGATGCCATTTCTTGTATTAATTCAGTTAATTGTTACTGCAGTTGTTAACTTATTTAGGCATCGTTCAGTTAACCATTCCCGGCCCTTCCAGGCCAGGATCGATAACACAGAGACAATGTTATGAGTTGATAACATATGAACAACTCTTATTTGAATGAATGACAATAGTTTCCTATTCTCTCTTAACATATATATATAGCTATATGACAATTGACAATTTAGAAACCATAGGAAGTGAAGAGAATCACATATTGTGATAATAACATGATTCTCACTTCCCAATTATCACTATAACATGCTAGACAATTGATATGCTATGATAATAATTAATTAAATTATAACCTATATCATTATCAAATAAGAAAATTAGCTAAATTGTAAGATATATCATGATATGATAATTAACTAAATTATAAGCTATATCAATTCACGTGGTGGCTGTATATTTTAGTGTGTGTTGTTCAGGTGAGATTTGGGTTGTCTTAGTGCTTAAACTTATGTCTAGGCCACCTAGTCAATCGTGTAATAGAGTCTAATGCATGTCTAGCCCTGTCTAAATGTTCTTTGACTAGAGTTGACCATCAGGATAGTCTCACAGTCTAGACTAAAGTCTACGGCCTAAACTAGTCGTTAACCTCATGACTAGCGTCTAAACGCGGGCTAGACTTACGTCTAGGCGAACAATGCTGATATTTCAAACTTTAATAAATAATCTCTCTTTGTGATGTAAACATTAGATCATTGAAGGGGCAAGCCGAATTTTTTAGGTTGACTGCAATCCTTGCACCTCAACTTGTACACCACAGAGGAGGACCAAATCCACTGGAAATTGAAGTCCAGTGGGAAATACACCACCAAGTCTGGAAATACACCACCAAGTCTGCTTATAGCATTCAGTTCAGTGGCAGTATACTCTCCAACTCACCAAAGCTAGTATGGAAGGCGTGGGCACCGTCGAAATGTAAATTCTTCCTATGGTTGCTACTCCAGGACCGGTTATGGATAGCAGCGAGACTGCAAGTGCGTGGTTGGAAAAACAACTATTTCTGTGGCCTTTGCATCCGGAATCTGGAAACTTCTATGCATCTGTTTGTCGAGTGTCGCTTCTCTTGCTGTGTCTGAGAGCAGGTAGCCGACTGGAGCAACTATGGGAACCTGCAGCCGGTGCAATGGGGCACAACAGCGGATGTCGAGGAATGGTTCCTGAAGATGATCGAGCAAGGGAACAAAACAGCCCACACCCTGGCGATCCTCACGCTGTGGTGCATCTGGAATCAGCGAAACGCCGCCATCTTCAATAACAAGATCAGCACGCCGACGCAGGTTTGCTCACGTATCAAAGGGGAAGGTCCTCGGACCTCTCTTTGTTGAAAACAACACTATGAGTAATTAGTTTAGCTCTCTTAACCTCCTGCGGCGGTCTGCCACAGTGGGGCCGTACCACTCGTGCGCTAGGTTGTAGACTCTTTCTACCTTAGGCCTTGTTTAGTTCCGAAAAGTGAAAAGTTTTCGGTACTGTAGCACTTTCGTTTGTTTGTGACAAATATTATCCAATCATAGACTAACTAGGATCAAAAGATTCGTCTCGCGATTTACAGCTAAACTGTGTAATTAGTTTTTATTTTCGTCTATATTTAATGTTTCATGCATGTGCCATAAGATTCGATGTGACGGAGAATCTTGAAAACTTTTTAGTTTTCAGGGTGAACTAAACAAGGCCTTATTAATCCAAGGCCGGCCAACAGGTTCTTTTTTTTTTAAAAAAAAAAAGAGAGAACACCTCCATTGAAGACACCTGTCCAATTCGACGCGATGCAGCCTTATTTCTGACAGTTCTGGTTGGGGATATGGAGTTCGAGATGCGTCAATGCAAATGCATTTTTGTACTTTGGCCTTGTTTTGTTCCAAAAAATTTTGCAAAATTTTTCAGATTCTCCGTCACATCGAATCTTTAGACACATGTATGAAGTATTAAATATAGACAAAAATAAAAACTAATTGCACAGTTTGGTCGAAATTGACGAGACATGATTGGACAATATTTGTCAAATACAAACGAAAAAGCTACAGTGTCGATTTTGCACAGTTCGAGATTTATGCGAGTAAGAGCTCTTATATGTTAAGATTGGCACTGAATCTGGAGATTGAGTTGTGGGCTAAGTTGCAGCTTTGACTTTGCGTGCATGCTCACTGCTTTGAGTAAGAAATAGAGTACCAAGATTGCTACTGCAGTTAGCGCATTGCAAATGGATCATAACTCTCTTTTAAATTTGTGTTTTTATGGGCAATATTGTATATAATTTGCAATGACATTGATTTGCTAGCATCTTTTTTAATGATATTTTAGATATTTTCACGTGTCGCAACGCACAAACATTACTAGTAGGAACTCAAAAACAACATGGGGACACAACTAAATTGGTGCACGTAGAAGATTAACATTTGCATTCCCCTCTATGTATGAGGGGATGGCCCTGCCTAGCAGGATCTGGATTTTTTATATACTCGGATAGACATATAGTTCTAAATTTGAAATCCATGTGTGCTTCCTATGTACTACATCCATTTCACGCACTGGCGGATACAATGGGTATTCCTGGTATTCTCAGAAATACCCAACTTTTTATACATTATATATATATATTTCTATATTTAGCAAATAAAATTTTTCTCTCATGTTTTTAGTCTATCCTTGTATTTCTTTTTCCACATAGGTTCTATATTAGCTCGATTGTCAAAATTATTCTATTTTGTTGTTTCTACAAATGAAAACCTAATTATTTATCTCCAGACCACATACATATTGGCTCATGCCACCAAATATTAGTACAAATCATATCTTATTTCTAAACTCATTTCCAAGACAAATCGAAATATGCACATGATAACATGTATAACGAACTATTCTTTTCGTGTGAGTGAACAAGGCATGAGTGTGAGACAATTCCATAATCCTCGTTCCTAAATCTCTAACCCTAGCCGACCAGGCATGACGTAGTGGCGGCACTGCTGGTTCCCAGTGTCCTAAGCTCCTAGCGGTGCGGGGCGTGCAGCGCAGCCACTGTCTCTATGTTACGCCTACATGGCGACCGGTGAGGGCGCACGTTGCTCATGAGGTTAGAGGCAAAAACTGAGTGGCGGCCCACCAGACATCAACAAGAGAATACCCAAAATTTAAATCCTGGCTCCGCCACTGATTTCACGATGTATGAGACCGTTGACTTTTAGAAGTTACATTATCTAGTTTCAAAGACATAGGCCTAACCAAGTAACAATAATCTATGGAAAAAAGGCAGTCACTATAAAACGTCAACCGTTTAAGGCCTTGTTCAGTTCGCAAAAACTGTTGGAAAATAACACTGTAGCACTTTCGTTTTTATTTGACAAACATTGTCCGATCATGGAGTAACTAGGCTTAAAAGATTCGTCTCGCGATTTACAGATGAACTGTGCAATTAGTTTTTGTTTTTATGTATATTTAATACACCATGCATGTGTCCAAAGATTCGATGTGATAGAGAATTTTGAAAATTTTTGGTAAATAAACAAGGCCTAAGAAGCCTTGCCCCACTACACATTACAAACTAGTCGAAGGCTGTGGACCAAGACACCTTAACAGACACTAGAGCACCATTGTGGAAGGAGTACTCTTTTTCTTCGCTGCCATGAATATTTGGTTTAAAAACAAGAGGCGATTTTCCCTCCGCAAAGTCCACCAAAAAGTAGTCATCGTTTTGCACAGCTGCTACAAAATACTGTTGGAATCTCCCAGTCGAGCTAACGAAGCTGTCGCACTCACAATTTTTGCCAATGAAAGCATAATAGTTCTTCTGAACAATGGTGTATCCACACATTTGTATGTTGAACCCGCCTTCAGGTACTTCCAAGAAGTCAAGCTCTATGGTTGCCTCAAAACCCAATTGAAATACAGTGAAATAAAAAACTGCAGAACCATATGGACCGCTCATAGTGCATCTGTAGAGAGAATCAAAATAAATTTGATCCTCGACAATCTCCGTGCAACTATCAGCAAGGGTCTTATCGTCTGTACCATCATCCCCTGTTGCTTTCACTCTGATATCAACTTCAATTAGGCAATTGAATCTCATAGACATGCCTCTTCTAGGGCTCAACAAGCGGAGATAGCCATCAGTCTGTCATTTTGTAAGAAAGGAAAAATATATAAGTCCATGTTCACATATGCTTTGCACGTAACTAGTACCAACCACCATGCAACGTGAATAAATATAGCAAGATCCTACCTTGCTACTTAACACCATAGCTAATTTGAATAATCTTATGACTTTTCATGCCTAAGTGGAAATATATTGAAGACTTGGAACTTTTGGCATAATTTCCACATTATCATGATATTAAGTATATTTTGAGATGATTTATTGAACCCAAAAGGCCACCACTAGTATGTGCTACAGTATATTCATACAAATTTCTTACATAATTTTACTTTGAAAAAAAATGCTTACTTGCGAAGCATAAAATCAAAGGCATATAGAATAATTACAAGGCTAATATCAAGTGGATCTTCTCGTGATCGATTAAAAAGATAATTACGACAATAGTCCTCACCGTCACGGATGGCAACAATCCCATACACCTCAATTGGACTGGTCACATCCGCCAGACATGTTTGTAATTTCACATCGAAAATATGTAGAATAGGGGTTGGCTCATGAAAACATTGTTGCCCAACTCTTGGATCATTGCATTGAGTATAGCGCATTGCTGGCAAGTCAGCTAGAATGAAAAGAACACGTACGGAAAAGATCAGTACTGTATTAAAATAGAGTTTAAATAAAAATGATACTATTATGTGGTTGTGAATTAGATTATATTATCATTTAAATAAAAATGCTCGATTATACCCTGAAAATTTTGAAGTTATACCATTAAAAAATACTTACACTCAAATTCAAGTTAGGAAAAATTGAATGTGGTTCGTGGGGTGTACACCCACACCTCCCTTCCAAATAATTGTTATTATACACTAGCATCTCACCGTTTCTTAATGGCATTCAAATTAGTAATCAAAATTGTAAAATATTATATAATCTAGCATAGACCAATGGACCTAAGAGAAGCACTGAAAGTGAAACATCCATCCACAACCACCAACTTGAATCTTAAAAACAGTTAGATAGCAATATATTGAAATGTTGTAAGACGAGCTAGGGAAGTAGAAGGAGTGACATAACTTACTTTCAACAAGTTTACTCATGTGGTAGTATGTGTGCCAAACTCGATCCCCAACATGCCTCCGTTCTCTAGTGCATTCGGGAAGGGGATGAAGGTTGCCGTGGCGTAGAGGTTCAGATGGGATGCCGAAAGAAGCTTTCATCAAGGTTAGTCTCTCTTCGTGTTCCACAGGCCCAAGTTTTTCAATAAATCCTGCCACTGGTAGCAACAAAACATATACAAATTATAAATTTATAATTCATCAATCAATAGTCACTTTATAAACTTCCCGTCATGCTAACAATCAGGTGCACTAGGTAACATCATTTTTTATATCCCCGACACTTTCTATTCGATCTAGACCCTATTTGAAAGTTGAAACGCATGGCTTCAAATGAAACATCACAATTCCGTTCCAGCAAGAATCCTGAGGAAACGACACGTTCCAAATGGGGCCTTATATAAACAAATTTATCCTGCGAATAATTAAGTAGTACAGTAGGTGAAAGAAAAATAAAGAGAGACAGTGTACCTACCATCTTCAGCTTTAAGTTCTTCGTAATCAGCATCACTGAACAGGTAATCTTCCTCATCGGAGAAATCAGGTTGAATGTCATCTTCTTCATTATCGACGAGTCCAGGTTGAGGCACCAGAATAACGAGGGCCAAGCAAAGCAAGTCCATAGTCACAGATCACTGATAGAGGGATCTTTCCTGCACCGAGAAGAGACAAATTAATGGAACCATTAGATGGATGATGATTACACTGGTACCAGCAAAATCGAACCAGACCCGGCGCAATCACACGTGTGGAACCGAGCACGGCGCAAACCATTTGGACCAAGGGGAGGGAATACCTGGTGTCCTGGTGGTGCTCGTCGCCGGCCAAGGTGGCGAGGGGCGAGTGGCAAAGTAGGACAGCAGCGACGGTCGCGGGAACACTGGGGCTGCAGAGGGCGGACGCCGCGCCGGAGCTGGTTGCGACTCGCGAGGACGCTGGGCCCCAGGTGGTGCTCGACCGAGCGCAGCTTCCTCTCCGGGTTGCGGCGCGGCGAGCGGGTGGAGGAGATCGGCGGCGGGCGAGTCGAGTTCTGGCGGCGGGTTAAGGGTCGAGCTTATAATTATATACGGTTTCTATTTGCTTCTGCCTCACGTGTCCTTTTCCTCTAAAGGTGATCAATCCGACTTAGCACTGTGCATCGGTGTTGGACTCGAATCCAAACCAAATACATAAGGTATTCATTGGATGCATTAATTTCTAGATCGAAAAAAAAAGAGAATAGACCTGCGTGTAAAAAAGCGAAAAAAGGTGATAAAAAAATCAACCGGCAGATTAATTGGCCAGACTTTAGGAAAAAAAACGCTCTTTATAAGTTTGCTCCTTACGAAATTGAATGCACCTACTAAACTTCAATGAACTATTATTTTGTACCAAAGAAAGGTGTTGAGTAGTGGAAAAAGATATCAGAGACCAAAAAATAGTAATACTCAAATAGTACTATTTTTCATGTTTTTAGTGAAAAGAGAGAGAACTTACATTCATGTTTCTAATCTCCAGTCGTCACCTGCTTTTGTCGTCACCTGTCGTCCCTTTCTCAAAGTGCAGCCTTGAATACGGGGCACACAGCCTAATCTCCACCTTTCTCCTTGGGCGAGGCGGTACCCCTCCACCTAGCACATTAGCGCTCCCAAGAGAGTGTCTAATAACGCCTTGTGGAACATTATTAAGGCGAGCTTGGTCATGGGGCAAGAGGAGGTGGCTGCCGCACTCTACCGATGGAAACATGATGATCCGTTATAGCAGCCGTCAGTTGTTTTAACCACACGTTGGTGGGATAGCTGTCTTCACACACTACTTCGCCCACTCTGGTTCTGCGACAATGGCACTTGGCTTGAGTCCGTTGGCCTTTGCGGCGTTTTGGCCCAATGGGCTCACTTGGGCTGCTACCACTTCCAGTAGGATCATCTCAAAGGAGTTGACAATAGCCTAACCTGTTTCATGGTTGGCGTGTTTGGAATAAGTATGACACAGGCCACAAAGAGTTTCATTTAGGTCTTCACACGTTGTGTTCTCCATGGTGGTGCTAGCCATTCTAACTGTTCTTTGCTAGCTTGAAGGTTCATTCTACACCAGAAACAGATCATTTGCGACATATGTAAGCATATAAATTTCAAAATTAAAGCTGCATGTGATGGTCCATGGCCCACAGCTCCTCCATCCCTGTTGTGCTATCTTCCTCCCAAACTACCCATGCTCATCTTCATTGTCCTCCATCCCGGCCAGTTGTGGCACCTGGTCCACCGCCGGCCTAGTCGGCGTGACCCCCATCGACCAAATTCCCCCCGGGGGGGGGTTCGGGGGTCCACTGCTGCCACCACACCCTCCTCTGCCAAATATGGAGGGTCGCTGCTGGTCTTCCTTCTGCACGCCAAGAAACTTCCCCAACCCGCACCTAGCCACCGTGACACTGCCGGTGACCACCACGATAGCTTGTGGTCCTTTCCCACCTCCTCTAGTGGTCTGCACTGCGGCCCTTGCCCCCGGCATGGGCTCTGTGAGCAGAGCTCCCTACACAACTGAAAGGACCAAGGATGCGCCTAGAGGGGGGTGAATAGGCGTTTCTGAAAATTTACAACTTAAAATGCGGAAATGATTAGAACTGGAGTTTTTCACGCAAAAGAAAAACTCCACACAAAGATAATCAGAGAGACAGTTGTAAACACTATTAAATAAGTCTAACACCTGCACCACAGAGATTAGATCACAGAAAGAAATATTATTGACAACTCGCAAATACCGGACGCGTCCGATATCAACTCGGACACGTCCGAGATACACGAGCACACAACACCTAGCTGTTTCTGTTCTCCAGCTTCTCCAAAACCTACACACAGCTTATATGATGATGTATAGAAATACAACACCCTACAAGAAGGTATCCAACACAGATAATACAAATGAAATATATTCTGCTGTGCTGTCCAACTCGGACACGTCCGGCTTGATCTCGGACGCGTCCGGAATTCACGAGCAGAGGATATTCAATCCTTGTGCTGTGAAACTTCTTCCTCTCCCTGCAAGAGTCTCAATCACAGTATGTATGACACTAGAACCCTGCAGAGAAGCTCACACAAGAGATAAGACACAAATTTCAAATGTAATGCGAAGGGAGACACAAAATTTGTTTTACCGAAGTTCGGTCTCCGTAGAGACCTAATCTCCGTTGAGGGGGCTACGGGTAAGGCACTCGATGACCTAGAGGATACCACTAAGGTCACTCTAGCTCAAAGGTCCTCCCTAGAGAATACCGCGAAGGTAACTCTAGCCGGAGTCTCTTCCAACTCCAACTCCTCCTTCCACTAGATGATTTCTTCCCTTGCGGAGGCGAAATCCGACCTGCACAAACAATCCGAGGCAACCACAAACACTTGGGTGCTCTCCGGCGACGCCTAACCGTCTAGGACCGAAGAGTCCAAGAGTAACAAATGCAAGTCACGAGATAGACAATATGCTCAAGTGCTCAAGTGGTGGCTTGCTCTCAAAACCGAAGATCTTTCAACCCACAAGATGGATTTGTCAATCTAGACCAAACACTCACAAAGAGAGGGTTGTGGAGAGTTAGCAAAGCTCAGCAATGTATCTTCAAGCCAGCAGAATCAACAGCCCTCAAAGAGGAGGGCTGAGGGGTATTTAAAGACAGTTTTCAAAACTAGCCGTTAACTAGCCGTTGGCCATACCGGACGCGTCCGGTATCATACCGGACACGTCCGATATGAACGAGGCCAACAAACTTACCCCTGTCAGCTTGCTACTCCCCACCACGGTGAAGCCTATGTCGGAACTCCCGACGTACGTCGGAACTTCCGACAAGTCAGCACTACTGACGCGCACCGGAAGTGCTGACGCGCTCCAGAACAACTCCCTGGTTACCGCAACTCAAAAAGTTAGTGTGCGCAACAGTACTCATACCGGACGCGTCCGGTATCATACCGGACACGTCCGGTATGCACGGCCTGTGCACAAAGAGTTCAGCTCTCAGGTTAGCCTCTCTAAGACCTCACAAGGGTTGACTTGAGCACTAGAGAGTATTAATCTATGATCATGGTGCATCCCTCTTAATAGTACGGCTTTCCTATCAACTCAAGACCAAAAGATAAATCAAATTTAAACCACTTGAGAAGCTTCCATCAAACCAAAGCCTTTCTTTCAATTCTTGATAAGCTGAGGATGTCATCATGTCAAACTTGTTTTCATCTTGAGCATAGCCATCTTGAGCACATGACTTGGTTTCAATCAATAGATAGATTTGACTCCAAATATACCAAGTCATTTCCATTAACTACTTCAATAGTAGATTTGATCCTCCACATCAACATGACCCTTAGAGCTTGATTAGTACCTCAACTAAATACAAGTAATTCCTTCTTCACCCGAGCTAGGTTTTTCGGTCATCAAGCCGTCGCTTGCCCTTCACCCTTGCTTAGTACCTCGAAGCCTTTTCTTGCTATTTTCACCATCTCAAGTCTTCAAGTCATATGTTGCTTTGAATCATCCAATCAATTTTATACTTTTCATTTTTGCTTTCATATGATTGATAGCTATCTTCACAATAAATAAGCCTCTTTCAGTAATTCCATTTGCATTGTTGTTTTGTGCTTGAACTAGATTGCTTCATACAACAATACATAATTTTGGCTTTTGTAAACTTGGATCACATAACTGTGAGATAGCTTTTCCCTGTTTCACACTTAGCAAGATCATTAGTTCCTTTAATCATGGTTGTCATTCAATCATCCAAAACACATTAAGTGGCTTAATGCACTTACAACAACAGCCTACCCACGACATGCAGTTGTGATGAGAAGAACACCAAAGAGGATGACATGTGGGATCCATATGTCATTCTCTACTAGGATAGTTTGGGTGGCCTGTTTTAGATAGTATTACTAGAGTTAGAAAAAATATGAGTAATATGAAAATAGATGGTTAGACAAACAGGCAAAATAGATAGTTTATTTTAGATAGTAATGCTAGAGATGCTCTAGTCCATTATAAGTAGGTGGGGGTCTTCCACCGATTTGATCGAAAAATTAGAGTGATTATATTAAGAAGGCAGGTGGGTGTGATTCTAAAATAGTTCTGTAAGCATTGAATAAAAAATTGAGGAGCATGTGTTTTTTTTAGTTTCCAGTTACTTGGGTAGTAAACGGAGAAATGTTTCTTTTCAGACTTTTAGCTATTTAGCCGAAGAGGAACCATTCTCACGAAGTGAACAGGAGCGCTGCCAAACGCCCAAGCGGATCCTAAATCGCCACACTTAACTTTTCTTTGGGCAATATTACTTACCCGGTTACTTCCTTTGTCCCAAATTAAACGTAGTTTTCAGTTTTCGCGTCAAGAGTTCGATTCGATTTGTAAAAAATATGTGCAATATTTATATCTCTAAATAAATTTGTTAAAAAACTAATTTTAAAAATCATTCCAATGATACTAAGGCCTTGTTTAGTCGTGAAAACTTTTTGGATTTCACTACTGTAGCACTTTTGCATTTGTATTTGACAAATATTGTTTAATTATATATTAACGAGGCTTAAAAGATTCGTCCCGTGATTTACAGATAAACTGTGTAATTAGTTTTTTTCATTTACATTTAGTGCTCCATGCATGTGCCGCAAGATTCGATGTGACAGAGAATCTTGAAAACTTATTGAATTTTGATGGAAACTAAACAAGGCCTAATTGTGTAACATAAATATTAATATTTTTAATATATATTTAACTAAGGTATTTCTCAGAAGTGAGAACGATAATTATTTTGGGACGGAGGGAGTACTAGTGAAAATGGATGTGCGTATATGTATGTATCATAACTTTCAATTAAAAACTCGCATCATTTATGATAAAAGCAAATAAAAACTCTTCAATAACAAAGATACCAAAACTTAGAATAAAATCAATAAAAATTATGAAAGAATTATTTAAAGTATATTTGAGAACTTGACATATGTAGTACATTTTTCGCTCTTCATATCCATCCTTGACAAATTATATCAACACTAACATTAAAAACAATGATATATCAATCATCACATAAAACACACTTGTTAACACTAACACATAGGTTTTTTTGCCTCCAATAAGTAGTCGAGCGATTTAATATACTCCCTCCGTCATATATATATATATATATATATATATATATATATATATATATATATATATATATATATATATATATATATATATATATATATATATATATATATATATATATATATATATATATATATAAGGCATAACTACTTTTTAGTCATGTCTCATAATAAAAGGCGTGACCTCTCACAGACATTAATGCAGTAGTACTAGTACTGAGAGAGAGAATTAAATGCATTCTTGGTCTTTGAACCAGAAGTGGTTACGCCTTATATACTAGAATAGAGGGAGTAGTTTGCAACCCAAACCCTCTACTGCACCACTGAACACTCCCTTTTACCTTGATTAGGGCCTTGTTTAGTTCACCCCAAAATCCAAAAAGTTTTCAAGATTACCCGTCACATCGAATCTTGTGTCACATGCATAAAGCATTAAATATAGACAAAAACAAAAACTAATTATGCAGTTTCTCTGTAAATCGCGAGACAAATCTTTTGATCCTAGTTAGTTCATGATTAGATAATATTTGTCAAATAAAAACGAAAGTGCTACAGTAACGAAATCCTAAATTTTTCCGGAACTAAACAAGGCCTAGGCTTCCCTCTTTGGCATGGCGGCGGCCTGGCCAACTGGTAGACTCTGAAATAGGGATCCTAAGTTCCTAACACTCTACAAGACCACTACACTGGAAATTTTAGTTTCACCTCGGATTATTTCGCTGCACATAAACACAATGGAACAGGGGAGGAAGAAGCAGATTACAAACTACAAATCTCACAATCGCAAGGTCCCAAAAGAGCGGGGACAATCTTAGTGGTGGCACAGAACCTGCAACAGTTCACAACAATCGGTGAATAGATTGGGTTCCCATCTGCAGTGGTTCAATATAAAAAATCATCCACTTTGTGCTTCCCGTTTCGTGACATACAGATCTAGTTTGTTTACTTTTCAAAAATTTTATTTTTTTAAAGATTTATCATCACATCAAATCTTGCGGCACATTTATAGAGTATTAAATATAAATTAAAAAATAACTAATAACATAGTTTATCTGTAATTTGCGAGACGAATCTTCTAAGTCTAGTTAGTCCATGATTATATAATATTTATCATATATAAACGAAAATACTATGGTATTTATTTTGCAAAATATTTTGCACTAAACTAGGCCCTAGATGAAATCACCGAGTGTCTATATGCTAAAAGTTAATATTCTGATTATTACATAACAAATAATACAACAGGATAGAACATGACAACAAATAAAAAATAAAAAGGCAAAGAAAGGTGGAACAAAATACTGTAGGTTTTTTTATATGAATAAGTCTGTTTGTCTAAAAATACTATTCGCTCATTTGTTATCTCAAGTGATGAAACACGCTGCTCATTACTCAAGCTACTATTTTAATTTTTGAAATTTGTACCTAACATCAACTAGTACGCAAAGTATATCGAGTCCATCACGGCCAGCCCCACGCAGCTCCATCTCCTCGTGTCAGCGACACGGAGACGAAGACGAAGAAGGTGCTGTTAAGAGCGCTGCGCGGCTGCGAAGCGCCCAAACGGATAATCGACACACTTAAATTTTCTGCAAACAAACTATTCACCGTTTACATAGTAGCACTATAGTAGGCAGTAGCTGATCAAACGGAAGCTATGCTACAAGTCATATATACACCACTACACGGACCTGTCCCTATCTACCCTAGTAGAACACTTGGCCGAGAACAGAGAACGGGAACGGCACGGCGCCCCTGCTCTGCGCCATGTCCGCGACGTCGCCCACGCCGGCCTCGGCCCCGATCCGCCGCCTTTTGCCGGGCGCCGGCGTCGTCGACCCCTTACCGGCCAGGGCCAGCTCCTCCTTCTTGGCGAGCATAGCGCGCAGCACGACGCCCGGTTCGTCCGCGAGCTTGGCGAGGAACGCCATCATCTGGCCCGGGCGGCTCTCGGCGGCGCGCAGGCGGCGGTCCATGGCCTGCAGCTCCTCCTCCATCCCGCGCTGCTGATCCCGCAGGCGCTGCACGGCCCGGATGGTCCCGCGCACCTCCTCCCCCTCCTCGCACAGCTGCTCCCGGCAGCCGCCGGCCGCCTTCTTCTTCTTCTTCTTGCGCACGACCAGCGGCAGCAGGTGCGCCTGGCCCCGGAGGAACGACTCGTGCGCGAACTCCCACCGGTCCGTGTCCACCTTCCTGAACCCCTGTATTATTATATGTAACCGCCAACAACTGTTACGATCACACGAGGAGTGCCTGCCAGCTGAGTGAGCGCAGCGGAGCGGAGTGGAGCAGAGGAGGTAGCTAGCACTCACGTAGGTGTTGAGCTGCCGGACGAAGCTGGCGAAGTTGCGGTGCTTGAAGTAGGAGGGCAGCAGGTAGTCGGAGAAGGTGGCCGGGTCGAGGACGAGGAAGGTGTTGCTGGCGCCGCCCCAGCGCACGACGGCGTCCGTGGCCGGGTCGCTCACCATGTGGAACGTCTTCGCCACGAACGGTGCGATGGCGCCCGCCTGCTCCTCCTCCTCCTCCTCCTGCGGGCTGGCGACGCCGACGCCGTAGCCGGCGGCGTGAAGCTGAAGGTGGTCCTTGCACTCGCTGCCCATGACGCTTGCAGGGTGCTCGCTAGAACAACAGATCCCCCGGTTCCCGTTCCCGGAGAGCGCGCGCACGGCGAGGCGAAGAACCGGATAAGAAAGCCGCTCGCTTTTCTTTCGCTCGCTGTTGTTTTCGCTCGGGTGTGTGTGGATGTGGTGGGCGTGTGGGTTTATTCGTCTCGTTCGTCGGTGCGGGGCGAGTCCAACATGTCCACAGATATTTCTGTCCGGGGGCGGTAAAGCGCGCCTGCCGCCGCCTATATACAGTATCTGGCTCGGCTGCCGACCTTATCGGCGGGCGGCCTCAGCTCGCGGGGCGGACCGCGGACGCGACGCGAGTGCCCAGAGGAAGACGGAGGCCAGGTGGCTCGGCGCTCGGCGGCAACAAATGGAGCCATGTGATTTGCGCGGTGAGGTGGCGCGCTGGTGGCGTACCCGGATCTTTTTTGGACGATTCGGTGCTTGTCGCGTAGCACGGGCCACGTGTGGCGGCACAGGCATAAAAGTGTCGCGCTGTCCCCCGGGTCATAGCATGTCCGTTTTACAGGCGTGGCGCTTCCGCTTTTTCTTCCCTAGCCTGTTGCGCTTTTTTTAGTTTTAGCGTGACGTGATATGATATTGGTGATCTTTGGACGACGACGTGTGTACGGTGAGATATTGAGATCACCGGAGACAAAAGCTCGGCGTTCTAATGACAATGTTAGGATAGGTCTAAGCGTATATGTAGAACTCTTCTGATTCCCTAATTAAGGTGCTGGTTAGACGTGTTATATTAATTTTTTTCCTCTGTCTTTAATATAAATGGCTGGTAAACCTTTTGTGTGATTGAGAAAAAAAATTTGAGATGTGCAGGCAGCAGATCTCTCTCTCTCTCTCTATTCTCATGCATTTTCTCTAAACTCTTGCTTCGACAGTGAGCAGGACAGAGTTTGTGCTACTCGTAATTTGGGAGAGACTACCGGACTCGGTCACTCTACTACTCCTCAGACCTCACGTTGGTAAGTTCCTTTGCCTTGAGGTGTGTGGACGGGGCCACGCGGCGCACAGCTCACCCTTTAACAAAGGACTTCCGGAAACTGAACGATCCACTGATCAGGGAGGCGGTGGAAGGAAAAGGTGGGAGTGGGAGCAGGTCGATCTGGCACGTTTGCTGCTAAAGTCAAGGTAAACATCAGAGCACAGCAATATCTTAAGTGCGGTGCACCAGACAGATTCCTTGCCCTCGCTTTTGTTGCCTAATCCATCCAAAACACAGAGCCGAGAATGGTTAGCATGAGTACTTACCACTTTACCAGTCTAGTAAAGCCCTCCCCTTCGACGACTACAAGCCCAACACGTCGCACCTGTATCAGGCCAGCACAGATCATGTCACTGAAAGAGATGTATCATGGACTAGCAGATGCAGCAGCGCAGGTGCCCGTGCTATAGCCAACCAACCGCCTGAATCCATTTGTGCCCGGCGCGGACAGCAAGACGCGCGCCGCCTGCAGGCCCACGGAAACGGTGGCCCAATGGAAAGCAACCCTGGCGGGGGGCGCGCGGACGCTAGTGTTGTTGACAGGTCGCCTCCTCCCCGCGCGGCCACGTTGCGCGCCCCGGCGTCCCGATCGTCGGGTGCGGTGCGGTGCGGTGCGGGGACGGGGCCAATCGCCTCGCCGGGGGTGTCTGTCTGAATGTTCGTCGCGGTACACTCGCTTCGTTTTTGTTTCGCGGGCGCGGTGGTGCCGTGGCGGGTGTGGATGGATGGATTCGACGCGCACTGGCCTGAGGCGGCGAGGCTTGAGGGCGAGAAACCGACAGGCCCGGCCGTGCCTTTTCGACGTGGAGGAGGGCATCTCAGCAGATGAACCATATTTTTACGTATGACTTTCTATTCCACAGTTTTTAGGCCTTTTTATAGTTCACAAAAATTTTTAATATTCTCCGTCATATCGAATCTTTAGTTGCATGCATGGAGCATTAAATATAAACGAAAATAAAAACTAATTACACAGTTTATTTGTAATTTGTAAGATGAATCTTTTGAGTCTAGTTACTCTATGATTGGACAATGTTTATCAAATAAAAACGAAAATGCTACGGTGGTCAAAAAAACCAAAATTTTTACGACCTAAACCAGGCCTAACATGGATCCACCGGTCCGTGTCTCGGATCCTATCCCCACACTTCACGAGGAAACCACCCGTCATGTCGGATCGGCGGCACTCTACGGCGACTGCCGGTCCGCTGATCGTCTGATCGAACGACCAACGGCCAACGTTTGAATTAGGACGCACCCAAAATGGAGTCAGGCAACAACAAATTGAGCTCGCACCACGATCTGGATCAAAGCTCGTGCCTCTCAGAGTCAGATGGAGCCTTAGGCCTCCAGAATCGAGCTTTCTAGGTCCTGTTTAGATTGGAGATGAAAATTTTTTAGGTGTCACATCGGATGTGTCGGAAGAATGTCGGGAGGGATTTTTAGAAACTAATAAAAAAACAAATTACATAACTCATCAGGAAACTACAAGACAAATCTATTAAGCATAATTAATCTATCATTAGCACATGTGAGTTACTGTAGCACTTAAGGCTAATCATGGAGTAACTAGGTTTAAAAGATTCGTCTCACGTTTTTCAATCAAACTGTGTAATTAGTTTATTTTTTTATGTACATTTAATGTTCCATGCATATGTCCAAAGATTTGATGGGATGGACGAAAAAATTTTGGATGGAAAACGGGCCTAAGGACCCTGATCGACCAACTGAAGGAGGAAGAAAGAAACTGCATATACATGGAACCAAACAGTTACGGCAAAACCTGCTTGGCTTTGGCAGGCAAGGCAAGAGATGGGCTGGCGAGGGCAAAGAAACATATTGGGGATAAGAACAATGATCTCTATATGACTCGGTATACTCAACGTAACATCGATATTTTGGCATGCAACACGTAGAAATCTCTTCCTTAAAAAAAAGGTAGAAATCACCGCTAGAATCCAATAGCTTCAGTAGAACACGTCTTCCCTGTTCACACGCTATCCTTCCACTCAGCCATGACAAATCTGGCTAGTCTGCGTGCTTCTCCAAGCTTGTTTCAATGGGAAACTGCTCAGGAATCCTGCTTCTATCATATGTTTTGCGTGTGCACTCATGGGTTATTAGGCAGGCTTATTTCTGGAGATGGACAAAGAAGCACCGATGGGATGAGAGCCATGCTGCGGATTTCCGCCAAGCTGCTTGGTAAGAGATGACCAACGATGAAAGACTATTACTGGAGGACAATACACACGGATGAAGGAAAAGAAGATGAGGGCATTCAAGAAGTCTGAAGCCCCTGGCTATCTCTATACCAGCCCTCTGTTGAGCCTGGATTGCTGGTCTGACCATACCCGGATTAAGTGACGTTTTGGACTTCCTCCCTAGTTTCACAAAGAATGACGCTGTAGGCTCAGAAAAGTTCAGATGGACTGCACTACCCTTGGCCTTCTGTCTTCCGCCTCGATCCACGGACGCGCGTCTTGGTCGCAGCCTCGTTCCACAGTGCCGCGCGCGCCACCTGCCCAAACGTTGCGCCCAAACACGCCTAGTGCCGCGCGCGCCAGCAGCAAAACCCAGCCAAACGTCGCGCCCAAATGCGCCTATAAAGTTCAGATGGACTGCACTACCCTTGGCCTTCTGTCTTCCGCCTCGATCCACGGACGCGCGTCTTGGTCGCAGCCTCGTTCCACAGTGCCGCGCGCGCCACCTGCCCAAACGTTGCGCCCAAACACGCCTAGTGCCGCGCGCGCCAGCAGCAAAACCCAGCCAAACGTCGCGCCCAAATGCGCCTACAGCGCCATACAAAATCACAGCCAAGTAAAAAAAGGCGTAAAGCCACAGGAATCGAACCCCCGCCCTCGCCAACAAGCGCCTTGACACCAGCCCCGATAACCATTAGAACAAAGAATGTTTCATGTCTGGGGTACACCCGTGCCTCTATTTAATAAGAGCAAAACCGAAAGATTACCCCCTAATTAATGACTCCTTGGTAAGCACAATTATGTCCTAAACGTCATGTATTTCTAGTATGGAGGGAGTACAACCGCCTCCATGATAACAAGAAAACTTTACTAGCTCACACTTGGAACAGAATGTCTTCATCATGCCTAACCCATCCTGAGTAAATTAGGTATTAAGATATTAGGTACCAAGTTGTTGAGAGGACAATAATTATATTATGGAAAATATATTGGTCTATTCTGCCTTTCTAAAAGAACCAAACTGTATCAGAGTGATGGTCATTAGGGATATATGAAAAATCAGTACTACTCACTGTTGCGCGCAAGCATGTGGGCCTCCTTTGACAAGCAGAAAATGCTCATATTTTACTTTGTTTGACAAAAATGAACAATGAAAGATAGCTTTGGTACCCTCTGTAGCTTTTGCTCCGCTTGAAACCAAATTCTAAAGGTATGCTGCAGAATCAGATAGGTTCGTTTCAGACTGAAAAAAATAAAAAAGAGAAAGATAGCTTTGGTACCCTCATTAGCTAAAAGACTATGTTGCAATGTTCCAAAAAAAATCTGATGCTTAGCATCTCAAAAAAATGTGCATAGTTGAAACTCGACTATCAAGGTGCTACACAGGATAAAAAGTGGACACAAAATAAAATATCAATGTACTAGGCACGTCCTTACTCTGGCTCTCCGTTGATGTTGTCGACGAAGTCCAGAAACGCCACCGCCCAAGAAGTTGAGGATCTAGGCACGTTCTCGCCGGCCATCAGGGACAGGGCTCTCCGGTGATGTTGTCGGTGAAGTCCAGCAACGGCTTTGACCTCCCTTTAATAAGTTTAGCCATTGATGAACAGATTGTCGCTCATACCAGGCTACAAGCAATCAACTTAGGACATTAAAAATTCAGAACTAAAATATCCAAATCTTATAATGTTTTAAAGTAAGAAATGTCTCGGCTGCACTTTTAATTTAACTAGATGTCCACATAAAAATCAGTTAGGTTAACCCATCTCAAATACAACTGTAATACAAATTTCCCAATAGTATTGAACTATTTCCTCTGAGTGTCAGGAACTAAGAAATTTCAGTTGTTTACCAGAAAATTATAAATCACATTGTGCATATATTATGCAGGAAGAAATCTCTACTGAAACAAAAAATCAAGCACAACGAAAACACTATGTTCATATCTAGCTAAGGGTAAGCAGGTGTGTTGTGCACATTGACGAACAACGTAGCGACATAAACAGACAACATAGCAGTGATGGTGTCATTTCGTAAGGTTATTTCAGACCTAGTTAACTAAAGACAAAAGTGGAGACCACAACTAGCGGCACATGTACGCTTAATTGTCTTAGGAAGGGATCAAAGTTAGTAGTCTTAATACATGTATACACTTGTAGTTGGATTGGATCAGATCCGAATACAGATAGCCAAATGCTTGGTTTCACACAGCACAAAGGCAAGATAAAAGGATGAAGAGCACAAAGGTTGAAAACATTCAAAGCAAAGTAGATCAAATCTTATAGAATCGTGGGCGCGGATCCGCTAAAGGGCATTAAGTGTGCACATGTATAAGACTAATAATCCTATGAAAGGGATCAAAGTTGTAAGCATAATACTTGTATACACTTGTAATTAGATTAGATCAGATCCGAATACCAAATGAAAGAGGAAGAGAAGGGGTGGGTATACCTATTGTAGGCTTGTCACCGTACAGCTCTTGCCGTCAATGGGGCAGGTCGTGGAGGCAGCGTGGAGAGTGCGGAGCCAGCAGGGAAGGTTGTGCAGGCGGTAGTGTGGAGCCTGCTGGGCACTCCATACGTGGACACGACAACGCATCCAGCTGGGCACTGGAGACTTGAGTGCCTATCATGATGGGACGTGGAGATGGTGGCATGGGCGTCCAAGCGTGTGAGGGGCGAGGGTGACGCGTTGAGATCGTGAGGGCAACGACAGCTCGGGTGCGACTAGGAGGGAGAGGAGGCTGCGGCATGGGCGAGCGAAGGGAGAGTGTGCGATCGGCAAGGGCATGGGGCATGATTGGAGGGCGCAATCGTTCGAGCATGATTGGGGGATATGGGAGTGGATCTTTGCTGAGCATAGGATTGGATCTCGTGTGGGCATGAGATCGCACCGAATGTAGAGCGACACACCAATGATTATCATACGAAACAATTGTCTGTCTTTTTAGTTATAATATAAAAATATAGTAGGAGATTGTCTAAAACAGTCTACAAAGATGCACCGTTAACTGTAATGGAAATAGGAGCAGTTTGAAAGAAAGAAAGAAAGAAAGAAAGAAAGAAAAATGTTGATTTGTTTAATTCTCAAAAATCAAGAAAAAATCTTATCAAAATTCAAGTTAGTATTAGTACCAACAAAATATAATTCAATAGGATACAGAGAGCGAGACTTGATAGTCCGCTTTTTTAGAGTGAATGGCCAAATGGAGATGTAGAGTGTGGAATTTTGGAGCGGTCACCTCTAATTCATTCGTTTGGGTTGATATAGGCTACTTTTCATGGGCCAACAAATCTTCGTGCTGCGCCTAAATGATGGCCTGCCTCACTTTTTGTTTAATTAAAGGAAAAAGTCTACTTTAAGTCCCTCAACTTTCGCGAAAGTCTGATTTTCATCTCTGAACTCTAAAACCGGACAAAATACATCCCTCAACTTTTAAACCGTGCACATTACATCCTTGACCTGGTTTTGAAAGCGGTTTTATCTTTTTCTTTTTATTTATTTTGGCTGAATTTTTTTGAAAACTCACAGTAAATCACATAAAAATCATAAAATAAAAAACTCAATTTTGTTGGACTTCAGATCACTAGATCTACACATTGAATATATAATATAGTATGCTCTAGTACAAATTTTTTTGATGCATCTTTAGATCTATGTTTTTCTGTAATTAATTAGACTAATTATAGCTACATTTTCTATGGTCTAATTGTGATGAAATTTATATGGTGAGCTAATTATTCTATGTTTGAGTTATAGTAAAAATTTTATACTCATTGAATCATGTATTACTTAGTTATAGATTTATTTAGGTTTATGCTTGTTAAATTATAATAAATCTATAACTAAGTTATACATGAACTAATGAGTATGAATTTTTTACCATAGTTTAAACATATAATAATTAGTCTAATATAAAAAATTCACCACAATTGGACCATACAAACTATAGCTATGAATTATTCTAATTAATTATAGAAATAATAGTTCTAAAGCTACAATAAAAAATTTGTACTAAAGCATACTATATTATATGTTCACTATGTAGATCTACTTATCTGGAGTCCAACAAAATCAGATTTACTATTTTATGAATTTTATGTGATTTACTATAATTTTACAAATATTCAGCCAAAATAAATAAAAATGAAAAAGACAAAACTGCCTTCAAAACCGCTCATAACCATGTCAGGGACGTAATATGCATGGTTTCAAAAATTGAGGGATATATTTTACCCGGTTTTGAAGTTCAGGGATAAAAAACAGACTTTTGCAAAAGTTGAGGGACCTAAAGTGGACTTCTTCCTTAATTAAATTTATTTATTTCTTTAGGAGAACAAGGCCCAGGTAAGCAAGAAAGTGTGGCCCATTTTACTGACGGGAGCTTGTGCATTATTCGGTCGGGGGCCTCGAGCTGGAATATACTTGGGCCTATCAGTATTGCGTGACATTATGCGGGCCTTTCCTAGCTTCATTTTTCAACTGCTGCTTATGACTCGAGTATAAAGAGGTCTCGAGTATAAACTGTGTTCGGTACATGACAGAAGGATGCTACGCGCTAATTTGCATAGAGCAGATACAGTGTAAGAAAACTTTATTTCCTCAAACCAACAATGATCGAAATATATATGATGCTGTATGCACATCAATATACCTTTAAATATGCAGAAATAGTTTTTTTATAAAAAATATCCAGATATTTTTTTTGGAATAAATATGTATTTAAAATTACTAAAATATGATTTAGTATTACAAAATTGCTAGAAAATTTGTTTAACTCGGAAAAATATGAAAATACCAAAAACCATATTTTTAAATGAGCACTAAACGGTAAACACTAAAGAGTTTGTGACTTACCATTTAACCATTATTCGGTTTAAACAAGCACTTAAATGAGCAAACACTAGGGCACAGCAAACAATTGTAGTGACAGTTCCAGTGGCATAGGCCAGTGTAAATAATTAACTCTACAGGCGGTTTGTTGAGATGCGACACTATAAACACAATTTCATGGCGGTTTACATAAACCAACCGCCACTACAAAAGCCTTATTCACAAGCAGTCCACGTAAGGAAACCGGCACTACAAGTGCTATTTTCACAAGCGGTTGCTTATGGGAACCATCTGTGAGAATTTAGTTTACACAAACGGTCTTTATAACAGTGCCGCCGGTGAAAAGATGTTCACCCATGTGGCTTCGTGAGCGAACCGCATGTGTGAATGCATTAAATATTAGCAATTTATTTGAAGGAGCACTAGTGATACTGTGTTTTTGTACGAGAATTTGCCACTGGAAATAGTTTTAATAATTCAAAATTTGGCGCTAAGACTTCTCACCTTTAGAACTTTTGGTCGGGAACCAGAATTTATAGCTTTCGCAGGACATAGATATGAGGCAATTATAAATAGAAATAACAAGTAATTTCTACATGGATGAAAACTGTAATGGCAGTTCCAAAAACAATTATAGATCCACGGACATAGATCTGAGGCAATTATAAATAAAAATCACACACAATTTCTACATGCATGAAAACTGTAAAGGCAGTTCCACAGAAACAATTATAGATCCACCATAGTCATAACACCCAAGTGTGATTACAACAAAGTTTTCCAGCTGCACAAGGCATGGAACTACCCTCTCCATGTTTTTTTTCCAAATCAAGTAATCTTTTATAAATCCCCGATAAAGCAAATGAGAACTGATCTAGGTTGCATCCTCAAATATAATAAGATTTTTGCAGCCAATACACGAACAATATATGTGATTCATCTTCTATCTGCATGCATGCCTCTTAGCTGCATCAATAAACATTTTAAACTCCAACTGGTATGACCAATCTAATCTTGAGAACTCATACATCCACAGAGGCCTTTCAACGTTTAGCTTGTAACACTCTGGTGTTAAGCAAACTAAAACGTGACATGTCATCATATGCACCGGCATTTCATTTAAGATGATAACCTGGACATGCATTCAATAAAAACAAGTTTAAATTTTATGCTTGTGTTTAGTGGATGAGGTATGTTTAAGTTTAAAACCCTTGGGTGAAAGTTTTCCGAGAGCTTAAGGGGGGAAACCCTAATTTTAAAACCCTAGATTTGCCCCTTTTTGTGCAATCTAAAAACTAAGCAAAATTTGAAGTTCAGTTCAAAAGCAAAGTTGTAGATCTTGTCAAGATGTACAACTTTGGTGTTTTGAGTTTTTGAAGTTTCAGTACAAAATTCAAAGTAATTTTGAAAATACAGTTTTCCAGAAATTGTCCCCTTTTCCAATTTGAATCTCCAATTCAAAATCTAATTGGAATTTTGAAAAGTGGCCAACATAAAAGTTGTAGATCTCAAAAAGTTGAACAACTTTCATGTTGGGAGTTTTTCAAGTTGTTTTGAAAAATCAAAAGTAATTTTGGAATTTCTAATCTGCTCTAAATCAAAATTTGAATTTTTTTCCCAATTTGAGATTTGGGTTTCAGACTGTTTGGATCAAATTCATCCCTTTCCATTTAAAATCAGTCTTGGAACCTTAAAGATGTTTTGTAGCATTCAAAATTCTGAACAAGTTTTATTTTGGCAAAAATTTGGCTTCTATTCAAAGTTTGGTCGTTTTTTGCAAAAGGACAGAAAGAGGGGGATAAGCTCGGTCTCTGTTCATGGCGGTGGACCGCCGAGCTTGGATCGGCGTTTGCCAGCGCGTGAACCACCGTTTCACCTCGTCCAGGCACGTGCTCGCGTCTGTGGCAAGGTGAAGCAGCTGCTGGCGAAGTGGAGCGCGACGTGTCCCTTCCTCTTGCGCTCACCGACGCCGATTGCCACCGGAGCACCGACGGACAACTTTTCACCCAAATCCAAAATTCCCCGTGACGGTTGATCCATATCCAAATTCACCGTGGGCATATCTTTGTTACTTCCTTGCGCATCTCCAGAACCCATCCTTCTTTCCTCTTTCGCACCAGAGCACCGGAATTCACCGTTCTCCTTTCCGCCGGCGACAGAGCGCCACCGTGGTCAAGCTCGTCGTGGTCAGCCCATCCGGGCAACTCTCTGCTCTCTCTTTCTCTCGTCTTTGCTTCAACATGACCCCGTGATGCTCATCGGCTCGTTCTTTCCTCCGTTGCTTCACAGCTGTCGCCGGAACATCATCTTCTTCGTCGGAGCTCGCCGCCGGAGTCGCTGGTCGCGTGGACGAGTATCACCCGGTTGTTCTCCGCTCCTTCTCTCTGCGTCAACACACTCAGGGTGAGATGCCGATGCTTCCTGACCTCTTCATCCTATCCCTACCGGTCCAGGGTCATCGGCGTAAGCACCGCCGCGGCCATGTCCGCCGCCGCTCGTGGCCAGAGCTCGCTAGAGCAGTAGAGTTCGGGTTTTCTAGCTCGTTCGGTTGCGGGTGTCTTGCTGATGCTCGTGCTCGCCTCAGTTTGGTTCGGGGTGGCCGGAGTTGTCCGGCGTAACCCACGCCGCCGCGTAGTGCCGCGCTCTGGACAGCCGGGACGTCGGGGACCTCGCGGTTGTGAAGAAGAGAAAAGGGAAGGGGTTGGTTGCAAAGCCATAGACTCATGTGAATAGTTGGCTGGACTGCGGGTTTGTTTCTAAGAAAGCCGAGGGCTTTTCTGCAAAACTGCCAGCGCGCGCGAGGGGAGGCCGGCTGGGCCAAGTTTTGCGCGAGCAGGCCGAGCCAAGCTGGGCTGAAAGCCCAGTAGGTTTTTGATTTGTGTTTTTCTTTTTGTTTATATTTAAACAGTAGCTAGTTTTGTTATTTTTGCTATATTTAATCTATAGCTCTGATGTTCATGAAAATTTACATGCTATCTTATGATATGTCTGTGCTAATATAAAAATTATCAAACTTGTATTTTGAGTAACTTTTCTGTGATAATTAAATCCATGCTTTAATTAATAAATGAAGCTTTGATGATTTATCTAGCTCTCTGTAAAAGTCCAAAAATTATGAAATTTGACATGTGAGTTTGTGTTACTGTTATCTATCTCCATGAATAATTTCACCTCTTTTTGATAAAGTATACTCTGTTTCTTAATAAAGCTATTTAAAATGATTATAAAAGAAATAGGAATAATTAGTCCCTTTAGGATTTGAGTGATATTTTGGATTGATTGACAACCAGTGGTTACTTGGCATAATATGATCCCTGGTTATGGACTTTTTCATATAAATAATCTTTGTTGTCTAATAACTACACCACCTTGCTTAATGAAGATGATAAAACTTGCTTAGTAGTAATCTATGCTTTAATAGCTAAATTAGTTGTTACTATACCGTGAAGGTAAATTGTACTCGAGGTAGTTATGTTTGTTGTTATCATCTAAGAACATGTAACCTGTCTTTATCATGCCATGAGTATCTCATAATCATGCATATGCACTTTTACGTATAGACTACGCTCCGGAGGAATCTGATCCTCAGTGGGTTGCTTCCGAGTTTGTGGATCCTTCGGGTTTTGCTGAGTTGTCGAACTTCCCTTCCGGCCAAGGCAAGCCCCGGACATTAAACCCTATCCTTGTATTTTCATAAAGTTACTTATATCACTTGAGTTAATATGATGCATTAGGTGAATAGGAGTTGAGTGAATCCTATTTGCTACATTATCTACCTTGATGATTTCCATATTAACCTTGATACTTATTTTATGAAAATACTTAGTATGCTTAGCCCTGCTTATTAGATAGGTTTTCAAATGAGAAAGTTTGAAGGGTTGTTGTGGAATTCTTTTATGGTCAATGATGTTTCAACTTGAGACCGGTCGGTGGACTTGCTTTAAGAATGGAGTCTTAAAGTAGTGTCTCCAACTGTGTCGATTAAGGACCGTTCCGTTGTTGGCCTGTTGTGATTGAGACCTTTGAGTACAACCCACATGCGATGGTAAGCCTTACCTATAGCTATTCCGATACTTGAGAACGGCTAACCGCGTACTGGGAGTGGAGAGATGGCGAGAGTAGCGTGTACCCACCTTACGGATCTGAGATGACCGGGAAACATCTAGATTGGCTGTAGGATGGTGGTGTACTGTACTCTCGGGTGACGCTGGACCCGTTCTTGTATGGGAGGATCTATAGAAACAGATTGACATATGCAAGATTAAGTTCTACATATGTCGTGTGGTACTGAATCCCCAGCTGGGTTTAATCGATTCGAATCGCCGTGTTTCCTCGGATATGGAGCCTCAATCCTCACACCATCATCGTAGTAATAAGTGAATCTTTGGTATAAGAAAGATATGGTTTGCTTATGAAAGTTTGATAATAATTTGGTTAGTCATAAATGATAACCTTGAGTTAAAACTTGAAAGTAGGTTTTAATCTTAGTAAGCTTCTATGCAAAAGAAATGCTTTGATCTTGCTAAAGCTTTACCTTGAATCCCTATAGCCTGCATACCTGAGTCTTCACCTCTTTTATAGTCGGTTAAGTCTTGTTGAGTACTTTTGTACTCAGGGTTTATTAACCCATGTTGCAGGTGAACCTTTTGATCAACCTTTTGATGGTCGTTGTTTCTTCACTCTCGTGGAGGAGAGTGATGATGATGAATCTGATGTGTGACCTTGGGCAAGTAAAGCAAGTTGTGTGACTTATGGTTTATGTAATATAAAGTTCCGAACCTTTTATGTAGTAATACTTATGGTTTGTAACCTTTGGACTTAAGTTTCAATCTATGTTATGTACCCTTTCCGCTTTCACTCTGATTTATCTTATCTATGAAATGTTGTAATACTGCAATGCTTAATGAGGGAAATCCTGGAATTTATGTAACGTGGATGATTCGGGTTTCCCGAGGACACCCGACAGACTTCTTGAGTCATTTGGAACTCGTGCACGTCGATCAGAAGTCTTTGAGACAATGATGGGTGCATGTGGGCCACTTAATTCAGGAGGTTCTGCCACATAGCTGTACAAAAATTATAATGGTATAAATAAAGGTCCATTCTAAATTATTAGATTATAATTTAAATTAGTGTAATTTATTTTGAGTAAACTAAAAATTATTGTAATGCAAACAATATAGTTTACTGCATGTAAAAATCTAGATAACAATTGTAAAATTTTATATCAAATAATGCAAAATATGATAACAATTGTAATATGAGAAATAAGAAGTGGTACCATACCAGAAGTTCTAAATTTTGCAACATTTCTAATTTCGAAACCGTCTGTCTCTAGCAAAACTTATTTTTCTCAACTTTGAGAGGCACACACCACTAATCCCAATCTTCTAATTAAGACACCATGCATTAAAACCCTAGGACAAAAAACTACTACCAAAGCACAACCCATGCATGAAATTTCTATATCTAGCAAGATATTGAGTATAAATTAATATGTAATAGCGGCTTATTAAAGACAACCACTAGTGTAAATTTTACATTTATATTAGTGATTCACTTATATTAGTGATTCACTTAAGTAACCACGATTGCTTAAAGAAAACGATATGTGAAAAGTCATATTTACACAAGTGGCTTCGTTACAAGAACTGCCGGTACATATTTTTTTGTACAGGTGATTTGAAAGGGAGGACTTACCTTTGTAATTCTATTGGGGCCTGCTTGTTTCAAACCACCGTTAGAAAAAATGAGTGGTGCTAGTAAAAAGCTCCAGTCCACTAGTGAAAATAGACGTTTGATTAAGGAAACGGCATACCACCATGTAGCGTATGAATGATGTATAAAAGGCTAAACGAATTCACTCAGACCCTTCACAAGCTCTCTCTATATGTGTAGCACAACTGTGGGTTCAAGAGAGCTCGAAATAAGATAGGGAACATATATATAGAGAGTGTGAAGAGGTCGGTAGCGAATGGAAAAGGTCCGCAGACATAGTCATCAAAGGTCTGCAGACATAGACATCACAAGATGATTCGTCCTATTATCAGATGGTACATTGAGTGCCACATAGACACTCTGGATCATACGGCGAATTTCCACACTAGATCATTAGGTGGTCTTGTTCATGATGGTTTTCCAATGGATAGAAAATGACATGCTCCACTTGATACCAGATGATGCGCCATGGGCCACACAAACACCACTCATATGACGATACCAAGTAGCTTGTCTACTCAACACACAATCAATAACATGACTAGCTCGTGTGCGCGTAGTTGCGAGAGATAGAAACGAGATGGTAATTTTTACTGCCTGAAAATACTTTGAAAAATGTGGAAGTGAGCTGAGGCTGAAGCCATTGCCTTTGTTGAAGGTCTTCAATGGACAATCATTATTAGGGTCTGTCCTAGGTAATAATTGAATCAGATTGTACAAGAGTTATATCTTCACTGTAAAATCAACTAGCGGATAGGTTAGAGATTGGACAAATTGTATGGGAGGTGAGAAGTTTGACTCAGTTGATAAACGAGTAAAAGTGTTCCCAAGTAAAAATAAGAAAGAGTGCAATCAAGTAGCAAATGCCTTAGCTTCTTTGTGTGGCTTAGCCAGGACAATGCGTGCCTTTCCTAAATGTCAATTGTAATTTGTCGATAGCTAGTTAATAAAGTTTCTCTCTTTGCTCACAAAAAAATAACATGGCCATCAGATGATATTTTGAGGGGAAAAATTATGGCGATAAGTATTGCTCGCTGATTTATTGTGAGAAAAATATTGTTAAATAGCTGACATATTCAGCAGATAAACTCAAACGAACAGGCTCCATATTGAATCATATGATGATTCGAGTATCGTGGCCACAACAAGATCGAGTCAGCAGTGCACAACGCCAACGGATGATCCACTGGGAGGGTCCCAATCATCCTATGCATATTGTCAACCTGTTTTAAACCCGAACTCGTTCAATTCAATTTCTTTAAGATCCTAGACTCTTATTAAAACCCATCCAATTGGGGCCACTCTTGTGCTGACTTGGTAAGAGTAAACCAAACGTGTGTGCTTTCAATTGACTTGACTCACATCAAGCAACTAATCTAAAAGTAAAGATCCAAACACTACATGTCTACGTACATCAACATCAAGTGCCTCGAACACCAAGTTTGAACTTGAAACTTAATTAGTGTCCTTAATCTTAACAAACAACCCTGCGTCCATACTTGAAATCAACCCTTCGTCGCTGCTGCGGGGCCTGAAATATAGCGGTTTTGGGGTGCAATGAATTGGGATTACGTATAGAACGGATGTCGTCGACATGAGTTGATGGATCGTTCGTTGTTGAGACGGCGGAGATCGAGGCACGCATTGCATGCATTTTTTTCGGTTATTCTCTCTCTGTGCGCTATTCCCTTCGTTTCCAATATATAAGTAGTTTCGGTTTGAATATATATATATATATATGGTTTAGGGTTTAGGGGAAATACCGCAGTTGAGAAGGAAACTTCAAATATCTTCGGTTTCTCAGGGCACTCACAATGCAGACTTTATCATGGAGTCTAAAGTTATTTATTATCTCGAATAATGTGGACTTAGAGTCTAAATAAGACTTGGAGTCTTATTTTTTCTACCTCTTTCTTCAATAAATATGCTGCCACATCAGCAAAATACCATAAATAATATGTAATTAATTGTCTTGGATTCTGTGATAGAGTCTTGCATTGGGAGTGCCCTGAGGCCAGTCTCAATACATGTTTCATGAGAGTGTCATGCACATTAAATAGGGTGCCACATAAGCAAAATTGCTGACTTGGCAGAGCCATTAAATGAAGGAGTTTCATCAGATGAGAGATGAGTTTTATCCCCACGAAACTTCTGTGGCTCGGTTAAGTTTACAGTCTTGGTAACTGTGCCATAAAACTATGCATTGAGACTGGCCTCGTGGAGAAACGCTGCTGCTAATTAATGCAACGACGACGTTTACTCTCCAGCAAGTAGTGATAAATATCGATCGTTGCACTCTCCCAGCTGCCCAGCCCGATCCATGGAAAACTACGTACGTGTTGACCCGACGCCGACGGGCCGGCGAGCGGCGACGGCGGGGCGTCGTGTGTTGACTCTTTCTCTTTCGCTCATCCGCTGCTTCAGTCAGAGCAGCGCCGAAACTTCTGGCCCAACAAAAAGGACCCCGGTTTCTTCGTTCCATATGACGGCTTCGCTGGCCTGCATGGCGTGGCACAGCACAGGTCAGCTCCGACACGCGACGGCGACGACTCCGCTGGCTCATCGATCATCATCGCCCCCATCATCGGTCATCGCGCGCCATCATCGGTCATCCCGGCTGAGTTCATTCCCTCAGGCCTCCGGCGCCTGAGTGCCGTGTCGTCGTCCCGCGGGGCAGCGCTAGCTAGTCCGTCCTTGAATCTTCTTGTTGTTGTACAGTACTACAGTAATTTGAGAAATCGACTGGCCGGCTTATTATTAATTGAACCTTGGTTAGCTACAGCTACGTACGAGCGCGCGGGCTGGCGGCAGATGCAATGCAAGGAACAAGCCCTACATGGTCCGCGTCCCATACTCCGATATGACGGCGACGGCCGACGGGGAACGCGAGAACGGACCAGCTGGCTTAGGCCTCTCGTTTACTACTCTGCAGCTTTTTTTACTCCGATAAAAAAGTACGCGATTTTTTTCTTCTTTCATAGCACTTTTTTTTATTTATTAATTATGGTCTAATTATAAATTAAGTAGTTTAAAAAATTATATAGTAAATTATAAAGAAACTATATAATTAGTTATTTTTTATTTATATTTTAATACTCTGCAAGATTTAATGTGATAAGAAATTTTTGTAAAAAATTAGAAAGTAAATAAGGCCGGGCCAGAGGGCCAGGGACGCGCATGCATGCAGCTAGCTTTGAACATCTGGAAGCCATGCCAATAGGAGAACGAACGTGTAAACTGCTCTGCGGGCATCAGGAACAACGTGTCAAAAGCTCGATCGATTGGTTTGTTAATTGGGTGAAGGCTGGGTTGACCCTGTCTAATTAAGCTAGCTGGCACGGTTGTTCCTTAATTAGGACTTGTCGGATGGCATGCACAAACGCCTCGCGATCGTCAGCCACGATGCAATCGAGAGGGTTAATTTAACAGCTGTTGTCACAGGGGCTCACCGGCCGCCTAGTCACATGCATGAATATACAACTTGTACAGAGCTAAAGAAGTGAAGATACGCCGACAGCATTTACAAGATTGGGCTTTGCTTTGTTTGTAGTGGATACGGTGGAAATAAAGAGATGTAATAAACATTTATATCACTTATTTGATGTAAAATTAATCTACAAATTACAAATGCAACATGATGCATGGTCGAAGCTAAAGTTATACTAAGAGCAAGTATTATGGTGGGCTGTAAGCTGGCTAAATGCTGATGTGGAGGAGAGAAGGGAGGAGAGAGAGGAAAAGCAGGCTGTAAGCTTACAGCCAGCTTAAACACAAGAACCAAGAAACTTTGTGAGAGAGATAACCGTCTACCAAAGAGGCATTGCATTATTATTTCTCTATATATGCCGTCTTAGTTTCGTCCAAATAACACGGGATGACAGTCATATTAGAGGGTTATTACACGTCCTCTCCCAGAGGCCCAGGCAGACAGAAATCAACACCGTACCAAATAATATATGTACATATACGACCACTACGTACAATAATACACCAACAACATTTTAATTACATTTCACTTTCATTCGTTCAACACGCCGTCGTCGTACTTGTCGTTCAATGGGAATATTCATATAGGTATATACGAGACGGGTCGAAAATTCTTTCCGCGCTCTCGTGGTAATAAAAGTAATAAAACGTGCTTTCTTTTTTAAGATATCGTAGTAAACTAGTAATAACGACGTGCTTTCATCTGAACACCACGCACAAGTCGTATCCCGCGGCACACGCGGGTGTTTGATTCGTGTACCTGACGATGACACATTGCCACGCTTAACAATTTCGACCACGGCCAAGTCGCCAAGTCCCTCTCCCTAGGGTTTGGGTGCATGGGTGACGCCTTCCCAGGTCCGTCGAGGCCTATATATATATACCTCGCAACCATTAAGAATGGAGCAACACAGCACCATAAAGGCTTTTTGCGAGCACATGCAATAAGGTGACTTGACAGCAAACTAGCATATATAGCTAGAGCTGGTGTCTCTTTAGCTAGCTAGCAAATAAGCAAAGGCCACCACCGCGCACCTCGCCTCATCACTTCTCTTGCTTCGTCGTCGGCGGCGGCGGCCAGAGCACGCGCGAGCTAGCTGCTCGCGACCGCGTACGTGAAATTAAATCCGATCCGGCAGGCCGGCGATGGGGCCGTTCATGAGCGCCGAGGAGCTGGTGGTGACGCTGGCGCCGGTGGTCGTGTACTGGGTGTACGCGGGCATCTACGAGCTGCTGCTGGCGCGCACCACGGTGCTGGACAAGTACAGGCTGCACTCGAGGCGGGAAGAGGAGACCAAGAACATCGCCTCCAGGAAGGACGTCGTCAGAGGGGTGCTCCTGCAGCAGGCCATCCAGGTCGCCATCTCCGTCGCCGTCCTCAAGGTCAGTAGAATATGTGAACACTGAATCTCCACTCTTCAGTCGTCCTCTCATTATCCATCTTATGCGTTGCATGCATCTCTGATCGTCGATATCTAGGTAGTTATTTGTTATTAGGAGTACACTAACCAAGCAACTAAAAAGAACTGGCTGTCCTCTCCCTGTTTTTTGTTGCATGCATGCTGTGGACCACTCTATAAAAGCGCCTTTTCTTTTTTCATCATAACATTAATAGATAGTATATATATAGACAGATAAGATGTGGTTATATAAGCTTCAAAGACAAAGTCACATCTATGTGGCTTTGCCTCACCCTAGTTTCTTTATATACCCTAGATTTTTATATACTCGATTTCAATTAGTGATAAGTGATATAGAGGGTGTTTGGCTAGAATTGTTAAAGTTTAACAGATATCGTAATATTTTTGTTTTATTTGATAATTAATGTTGACTGAACTAATTAGGCTTAAAATATTCGTTTCATAAATTATTCTCTATTTAGACGTGTTTTTAGTTTTATAAATAATCTATATTTAATACTTCATATATGTTTAAACATTTGATATGATAGGTGTTAAAAAAAACCAAATATAGCCATAGAATATGTCTGAATTGTGAAGCCAGTGAAACTCCCGTGGAGAAAAGGAGTGCGCGAGTGTGTGAATGCCCGGAAGCTACACCAGCTCCGTAGTCGTGCGGCGGGCAACTAGCAGGATGCATGGGTCAAAACTAGCTAGGGTCCTTGTCAACCGGGAAAAAAAAAACCTAGCTAGTGTCAAGCATGTGACATTCAAGGCAACCTGCGACAGACAATGTGTAGTCTACCAGGCACCAAAGTTGAAACGGCTGCTCGAGTTCATACTCAGAAAGATGTGTTTTGGATTGTTGCTGAGTGCTGACATGACCACGCGGTTACCCCGTTCTTTTGGTTCTCATAGCCTACTATCCCATTCGCCCCACTATATATCACCGCTTGACACAGCTACCGCAGACAGACTCCATGGATGGCACGGCACTCGGCCGGGGGGAATGGCTCCTGACAAGCGTTGCAGACCTGCCTGCACCGCTGGTCAATGCTGGTCGTGTGTCCACGCAGCGCAGCGCGCCGCACCGCACCAGCCCGCGGCCATGCACAGGGCAGAGCCGCCTGCTGTATAGCGTACTACACGCGTACGTGCACTCGATATGCATGCATTTGTTGCGCGCGCGTGTCGATCGTATGTTTCATCTATCACGGGGCTCGTCCTGCTTTGTTGGCTATGCATTTCTAACCGTCATTTAGGGTCTGTTTAGATTGGGGATAAAAATTTTTTTGGGTGTCACATCGAATGTGTCGGAAGGATGTCGAGAAGGTTTTTAGAAACTAATAAAAAAACAAATTACATAGCTCGTCAGAAAACTACAAGATAAATTTACTAAGCATAATTAATTTGTCATTAGCATATGTGGGTTACTGTAGCACTTAAAGCTAATCATGGAGTAACTAGGCTTAAAAGATTCGTCTCGCGATTCTCAACTAAACTGTGTAATTAGTTTATTTTTTTTATCTACATTTAATGTTCCATACATGTGTCCAAAGATTCGATGGGATGGATGAAAAATTTTTAGGTGGGAAACTAAACGGGGCCTTATTATGCACCTAGTACTAATCTTTTAATTACGTCCGTCATTGTGCAGCTACCGGGACACGGTGCTGCTGCCGCAGCCAACGCCGACGGTCTCGCGGCGCCGCCGCCGGCGGCGGCGGCGGAGCCGTTCCTGGTGACGGCGACGCGGTTCGGCGTGGCGATGCTGGTGTACGACGCGTGGCAGTACTTCATGCACAGGCTCATGCACTCGGTCCCCTATATGTACCGGCGGTTCCACTCGTGGCACCACCGCGTGGCGGCGCCGTACGCGTACGCGGCGCAGTACGGGCACCCCGTGGACGCCGTGCTCACGGAGACGATGTCGGGCGCCGCCGCGTACCTGGCCTCGGGGATGTCCCCTCGCGTCGCCGCGGCCTTCTTCATCTTCGCCACCGTCAAGGGCGTGGACGACCACTGCGGCGTCGCCGTGCCCTGGAACCCGTTCCAGGCCGCGTTCCAGAACAACACCGCCTACCACGACGTGCACCACCAGCGCAGCGGCGGCCGGTGCAACTTCTCCCAGCCCTTCTTCGTGATCTGGGACCACCTGCTCGGCACGCACGCGCCGTACGTCATGAGGCACAGGGACGGTGGCGGGCTCGTGGTCAAGGCCTTCATCAAGGATCGTAAGATGCAATAGTTGCAGGCTGGCCGCGCGCTAGCGCCACGCTACCCCAGCCTCGTTCACAGCTTAGGGTTTTCCCTTACTAAATTTTTGTCAGCTAAATTTTAAGCTAAACTTTCAAACACATCGACTAAAAGGAACTAAAATAATTTAGTTTTACTAGTCACTTAAAAATAGATAAAATAATTTTAGCTGGCTAAAAATTTAGTAAAGAGAACCAAATAGAACCTTAGTTTTGGCTCGTTTCACAAGCAGGGCAGTAAAAATTTTTTAGGTGTGATATCAGCTTGTATAATGTATTGATGTATGTATTTTTTCGCGATCCGGACATTTCATTGATGTATGCATTTCACATATGATGAATGTATTTCACATATATATACTAATATATAATACATGTATTATGTATACCAACTTTAGGTATGACAGCTGCGAGGGCTTGCCAAATACTCTCTCCATATCAAAAAACAGTCGTTTTGGATTAGTTTTAGGTTAAACATTAGAAATATAAATCATGAATAACTTTTAAGTGGTTGAATTTGGAAATGTGAAAACCATATGAATAGATTTGTCTTGAAAAATACTTTTATAAAAGTATACATATACAATTTTTTATAAATATTTTTATAAAAACGAGAAGATAAAATTAAGCTTTGGAGATAGTACCGTTGTCCTGAACAACTTTACTTTATGGATACGGAGAGAGTACCTACTTTTACGACTTTTTTTATAGATACGGAGGGAGTACCTGCCTTTACAACTTACTTTATGATACGAGGAAGTACTTGCCTTTACGCACCGGTGCGGCCGGCAGGACTCAGGAGTGTGTGTAGTGCCGGCCGCAGGTGGAGCTACACGTAGGCCAATGTGGTTTGTGCCCCTTTCCCCCTTGGCTTAGAAAATAATTTAGCAATTCGGTAGTAATTCATCAGTTGATAGCCCAAATATACAAGTTGAAACTTGCAAGGTCTGCTTGTCAACTGCAGCAACGCCTAGTTATCGTCCACGACCGCACGCAATGGTCCATCTCTCCACCTCCCTATGGTCAGTCTAGCTCCGCCACTACTACCACCCGTACCTCCATCACACCATACTCCATTTTGTGTAACTTTATGTATATTGCATCGCATATAGAAACCATTAACAGAGACAATTTTTGATGATCGGTACATGACCGGATGCACCTTAACGTTTGATCCTCTCAGTCTCCACAGCCGAGCCCCCACGCTGCCACATCACCATGACTATAGACACATAGCCCAGCGTCCGGTCTCACTTCCGCTCGTCCGGTCACAAGACCGAGACCTGCGCTACCTAAGGTGAAGCACCGGACACGTCCGGTCAAGCTAAGAGTCACGTGTGAGTGACCCCTCCTCTTCCTTTTCACTTCACCCTTGCTTCTAAGATACTAACTACAAAGTGTCTCACCATATAATGCGCGCGTGTTAGCATATTTTATGTATTTTGAAAAGTGTTAGCACTCACTAGAATCTAAATGTACATACAATGAATAAGATATATGCAGTGGCACTTTGATAATTGCATCTCACAATGAATTTCACCCTTCTTAATAGTACAATTATCTATCCTAAATCCATAAACACCCACTTGGTGTCTTTAGTGATAAAACACTAAGAAGGATCCGCACACACGGAGGAGGTGAAGGGCTAGCTGTCCGGCAGCAAACCGCATGAACCGGAAAGAAGAAGACGTCGTACTGGCTGCATGTGAGAAACGATCCGCCCACACGGGAAAGGAGAGGAGCGAGCACAAATTCACACAGGAAGACTAATAGCGAGAAGCACGGATGCATCATTTCTTACTTTGGCCCACCACATACCATTAAGAGTAAATTGCACGGCCGGTCCTTAAAGTATTATGTGGTTTTCATCTAGGTCCCCAAACTATGGAATCGCTCGTCTGACTTCCTAATGTATTTAGGTGATCTCATCTAGGTCCCCAAACTACGAAATCGTACGTCTGACTCCCTAATGTATTTAAGTGATCTCATATAGGTCCAAAATACACATAAGGAGGGTTAGAAAGCTACATGATCATCCACATGGATATGATTTAAGCACATGATCTCTGATTTAAGTCCACGGGTGCAGCCGCTGGCTCGTCCCTGCTCACCATCACAGCGCCCACGGCATACGATCTGCTCATGTAGACGGCAATGGCGGCTGGTCACACGAGTGAGCGCAACACCGGATAACCGCAAACCAAGCCCCTCTTCTCCCATATCTACCTTACCCCGCTCGATAGTGTAACCGGCCGCCATTGCTGCCTATATGACCAGGTCGTATGCTGTCGGCGCTGTGATGGTGAGCAGGGACGAGCCAGCGGCCGCACACATGGGCTTAAATCAGGGGTCATGTGCTTAAATCATATCAATGTGGATGACCATGTCAGTTTCTAACCCTCCTCATGTATATTTTGGACCTATATGAGATTACTTAAATACATTAGGGAGTCAGACGTGCGATTTCGTAGTTTGGGGACCTAGATGAGATCACTTAAATACATTAGGGAGTCAAACGTGCGATTTCGTAGTTTGGGGACCTAAATGAAAACTACGTAATACTTTAAGTACCAGCCGTGTAATTTACTCTACCATTAACAAAGCTAAAACAAATTAGAGGATGGTGCGCTTCTCTTATAGATATAAAGTACAAGCAATAACCATGGTGAAAAAATGATTTTAATTGTGATGTTTCAAAATTTGGTGTGTGCATCTGCGCCCACAAGCTACAATATAGCTCTGCCATTATCATGTATAAAAGCTATTGGAGGTCTATTTCTTTCCAAAATTCCTAAAATTCGACTTCTAGACAAAGATAGCTCATCTCTTGAAGATGCTCTAATAACATAGCTTTCAGTACACTTAGGAGGATCCGAGCGTCCTTGTACTACTTTTATGACCACTTAGGACGCCGCTAAGACATGTTATTTTTTTCTCTACAACCTTTTGCATGATTAAGAAAAAAAAGCATTAATTTCTCCATCTTTCATAAGTTCAGAAGGTAACTATATCAAACTCCTAAGATCACATCTATTTTTATGTTGTTACAATAAATAATATTTCAGATTTTAACTGGATTTAACTCGTGATAGATTTTAAATTAAAGTTCGTCGAAGTTGATTGTTTTTTAAAATTATGTTGATTTGTTTAATTCTCAAAAATCAAGGAAAATTTTATCAAAGTCCATGTTAGGGATGAGTGATAGGATGGAATTATTAGATTCATCACGATCCACACGTATTGGAGTGAATTGCGATGAAATTTAGTTTAAGTTTCTTTAGACTTTAATCCATCCAACACAGGTGGACTGATGTGATTTGACAAGATGTAAACAAGGCTTTAGAGTGAATAGGTGGAATTTTAGAGCGTCTCCTCTAAGTTCGTTTGTTTGGGTTGGTATTGACTACTTCATGGGCCAACAAAGCTTCGTGTTGGGGCTAAATGATGGTCTGCCCCGACCAAATAAGGGCTCACAAGCTGCCGTGAATATTTAGGCCTTTCAGTATTGCGTGACATTATATGAGTCTTTTTGGGTTTCGCTTTTTGTCTACCCGCATACGACGCGAGTCTAAAACTTACTACATCCGGTTAAAACTGCGTTCGGTACATGACAGGACGATGCTTAAATAAGGATTAGTATATACGGAGCGTGCGAATTTGCATAGATCAGATACCGTGTAAGGCCTTGTTTACTTCCCCAAAAATTTTGCAAAATTTTTCAGATTCCCCGTCACATCGAATCTTTAGACGTATGCATGAAGTATTAAATATAGATAAAAATAAAAACTAATTGCACAGTTTGGTCGGAATTGACGAGACGAATCTTTTAAGCCTAGTTAGTCCATAATTAGACAATATTTATTAAATACAAACGAAAACGCTACTATTCATATTATGTAAAATTTTTTAGAAGTAAACAAAGAAAATTTTATTTCCTCGAACCAAACAATGGGACCGCCGCCGCGCCGCCTGACGGCCCGAGGCCTGAGGGAGCGCTGCCGTCGAGCGTCCGAGACAGCCGCGTGACCCATTTTCTGCTTGCCGGCTGTCCCTAAGGGCCGAAGCCAAGGGTGCACGCCGCCGGGCCTAACAGGCTAGAAAATGGGCCACTGATGTGGGCCTTTTCGGCCAGACGGCCCAGCAGCGCTGGTGCGCCTTCAACCTCCCGTCGCTGCGGACCTGGAGCTTGGCGGACGCCGTCGCCGGCCGAAGGACAGCAGGGTAGAGTGGTGCTCGCCGGAGGGGACCTAGGGCGGCCGCCCTAGCTCTCCCTATAGGTGGGTCCGCCCGTCTCTGTATGATGTGCTGAATTCACACGTACACGTATGCTGGTACGCATCAGCTCCACACACTTTATATACCTGTGATGTGATGACATCCTTGTCTGTTCGTCACGCTCTGGCGGTAGTAATAGTGTAAGCACGCACGTAGCGCACGGTGCATGGGCGTGACGCAAGCCGTTGCGTCTCTCTCAAGGCCCCGGCGGGTATTATTATTATTGCAGATATATATATATATATATATATATATATATATATATATATATATATATAGCACGAGAAGCACTTGGGATGAATCTCTAGATTCATATGCCTGCCTCAGTTGGGGAATAAAGGCATAGTCGGAAGCGTCAACCACTTGCTCGCAGCCTACCACCTGCACCTGGTGGACGCTACTTTGCATGGTTGTGGAGCGGAGTGGCATGCAGTAGTGGATGCTAGCATGAAATCCCCGGCCAGAGGTCGACATAGATTCTACACCGCATTAGCAGATACCATATATACCAGCACTGGAACGACCGCTGGACGTGCATGCAGATTCAGTGAGCAGTGCCCGGCCAGGATTATCCAGGAGGAGACGCCAAAAGCAAAAAGGTCCGCGTGGAGCTGGAGAGGCACTAGCACTACTAGCTAATAAGGACGACAGAGCATGCATGCAAGCACGCATGCACACTGATGACAGCACAGATCGAGCAGAGCACACTCTGGGCACCGTCCCAGCACGCACTAGCTGCTGCTGCTGCTACTCCATTTAGACCAAGCATCAAGGGCGAGGTTGTGATTTGGTCTCCTACTAGTAGCTACCTCGACCGATTAACACAGACAGCCTTGCTTGGTTAGCATTGACTTTTCAAGGCTGTGATGGGCTTCCTATGGCAATGCATGCATGCATGCTCTCGCTTTTGGCCACAAAAAAGGCCTCGGGCGCGCGGCAAATGGTAGACCATCCAATCCAATTAACGTAACCTGCAGCAGCGCGCACTCAACTCTCACGACTGCACCTTTGTGACATGGCTACGAACGAGAGAATCTCCGGTGTATATGCCCTGACAAGACGGCAAGTGGCGCCAGTAGTGTTCCACGGAAGGTCGGTCGTCGTCATTCATCATTCATCATCAGGATCAGGAGGCCTTGTCATTCAGGAGATACTAGAAGATACTGATGTATAGATAGCACGCACCCGGCCAGCAGCTCGGCGGTCCAGCCCTGCACTGCTGCATCATGCACGCCGGTCGTTCTTCGTTTTGCACTCCTCCTCTCCAGTTATAGATAGCTAGTAGGAGACACATGCATGCATGCTTGTATTTCTACTACCGCACGTACCATGGTCCATGGCACGATCGAAAGCCAGCCAGCCCAGCCCAGCCCAGCGAGAGAAGGCCAAGGCAAGCCTGTCCTGCCATGCTCCGAAAGCAGGAGAGCGATCGAGGCACGGCACGGGTTTTCGTTCCAAGGACCTGGGAGGGTGCAGTGCCAGTGCGTGCGAGTGGCGAGGCTGCTACGTACCTGGCTTACACTACAGTGCGCAGGCGGTGGTACTGGTGTTGCGCGTGGTCACTCTCTCGTCATGCCAAAAGGGCAAAAGGGCTGGCATATGCATGGGATTGGGGTTTTCGGAGGAGGAGAAGGCCGGGTATGGCCGGCGATAGGACCGATGAGAGCGAGCACACGTACGGCGCGCACCCCGTGTCCCAGCCGCTGCGTGCACGCGCGCATGTGCCTGCCGGGTCCTTTCATTGGGTTCCTCCCGGGCTAGCCCGGCGCGGGACACTTTTTTGCAATTTGCTGGGCATGTGCTCTCGATCCTCTAGAGTAGCTATAGCATAGCACATAGCTAGCTCGTCGTCGTCGGTGGCGCGCCCGCGCCGGCCGGCCGGCCGGGTGCGCTCCCATCTCCATCTCGCGCTGCATGCCGTCCACTCCCTTTTGTGTCGCGTCGGCCGGCCGCTGCTGTCGAGATCGTCCCGTCCGGCCGGGAACGAAACGGATCTGCACACAAACAACGGCTGCTGCTGCAGTGGCTAGAGTGGCCGGCGCCGGCGCACGTCGCCGTCCCGGTAATCATCCGCCCGCGCAGGACATGATTACGCGAATATGCGTGCGTCCACTGGCAAGTGCTAGGAGTACATATGTCTGGTCTGGTCAGGCGAAACTATCTGGCCTCATGATGATAATGATGATGATCTGATGATGGCCCCCCGACCCGGCCCGGCCCGGCCCGGCCTGAACGTAACATCAAAGCTAGATTCGCCCGCCCAAGTTAAGCCACTGCAACTGGCTCGGCTGATGCATGGCAACCGTCCATAACGTACTACTAGCTAGTAGCCCAGGCGGTCGACGGACACGGACCGGACGGAGGCTACAATGGATGCACTCCCTTTTCCGTTGGCTTCTCCTTGGATGCGAGCATGGACGCACATGCTGCACCGAGTGCAACGTCCCATAACAGCCGACGACGACCCATCGTGATCGTCGGCGGTGTGCTGTGCTGTGCATGCACGGTTCGTAATTCGCAGTGAGATTCATCAGATCGACCGTACCAAGCAGACATTCGAGATTTCGATCGAGGAGAGATCCAGTGGCAGTGACCGACCGACTGACCGGTGCCGTCTTTCTAACGTGACCGGCCGTGGTGGTGAGAGATCACAAACTAAACGTTGCTATCTATCGACCAGCTAGAGCTAGCTACCTCGTCGATCATCTCATCACCGTGCTGTGACGACACCTCGACCGCGGGGTCAAATCCGGCCGCTAGCTCTTGGTGCTTGCACAGGGACGTACGACGTGTGAATGTGATGCATCGATGCCCCAGACGCGCATGCATGTGCGCTGCCCTGTGCCTTGACGCTTAAAAATTGATCTCCGTTTCGTCACGGACGCCTCTCCATCGACCCACTGCTCTGCTTATCCTCATTTCAGTTCAGATCTCATCTAGCTACAATTGTTTATTAAGCAATCATTAGACAGCCTTGACGACAACCGAACGCTAGCTAGCTAGCTAGCTCAACCTTGAATCGCTTGACGCGTGGTTACCAGCTCATCCATGGAATGGCCATCGGTGTAGATAAATTAATAAAGCAGCCGGCCGGCCGGTAAAATCTTGCGTTGATGCGCATACACAGTGAATTGTCAGCAACAAACGACATTTCCTATGTCTATGTAACTAAACTGAAGTTACTAAACAGTAAGCATCCGTCAGCTTACGTGGTCGAATTGCTTCAAGTAAGAATCTACACGTGGTACTCCGTATGTAACAGCAGAATGAACACAGGCCGGCCAAAAGAAGGTGCATGAGCAAGTCAAGGACAGACATTAGCGTCGCATGCTGTCTTTTCCCACAGTGAAATTAAAGGCAAGTCCTGTGGAATATTCCAGCTGTCTTTTCACCGCCAGGAATAACCTCGTAGGCCTCTGCCAAGCAGTGACCTGTACGTAGGTCCCCGCCTGCTCTTTACTGCGCCGAGCGGTGGAGGCCCTTTCCCTTGGCACTTTGGCAGGCACGATCCAACTGTCATTTCGCAGGTGATACGCAACGCAAAGATTGCAACGCCCGGATCCTCGACGGAGATTTGCAGAAAATGGGTTAGATTTGTCCCTCACTAGACGTTAACGGCTGAATCTCATCCCCGCGGGTGAGGCGGAGGTGGAAACGTTCCCCACCTCCCCGTCCCCGTTCCCCGCTGGGTCTCCGATTACAGCCCATAACCGCCATAGCCTCCCCGTCCCCATCGCACATGTGCCATAGCCGCGGCTTTGAGAGCTCCGTCGCCGCCCCTCCCCCTCCCCTGTGGCCCTGAGAGCTCCACCGCCGCCCTCCCCCTCCCCCGCAGCTATAAGAGCTCCGCCGCTGCCCACCTCCCCCTTCCCCCCGGCCTCCATGGGCCGCGGCTCTGAGAGCTCGCTAGGAGCTTTCCCAGGGATGGCGTCTGGAATTAGATCCTACATCACAGGACGGTGAAGATCTTCAGTGGCGCCTGGAATTGGATCCTGTCATGGTCGCAAATGGTGGTGCTGAATCAGAGATGGGAAACCCGACGGAGATAAAATCCCCGTTCGGGAATGGGGACGGGAAAAATGTATCCCCAATGGTGGGGACAGGGACGAAGAGCGGGGAGTTTTGATTCGCTCGGAGGAGAGAACGTTCCGTTCAAACCCGACAGGGATAGCCCCGTTGCCATCTTGACCAGCAACCAAAACTTTTGGTTTTGTGCACGGCCACCAAAAGCAAAGAACGGATTCCCAGTAGGTAGCCGATCTTGTCCTTTATTCAAGCATACTGTAGAGCTGTAGCCTGTAGGGCATGGTCCTGAAGTGAGGGATCTCCAAAGCATCCAAAAGCTCCACGCCGAAAGTAACGTGATGGAGCAAAGCCATCGTTGTACAAGTAGTACACTAGTAACATAATAAACAGGTGTGTGAGTGAGTGACCAGAGCAACAAGAAGCCACATTACTTTGAATTGGCAAGTGCCATGGAACCGTACACAAAACCAGGCAAGATTCATTCATTATCAGTAGAGGCCAAGTCAACTAAGGCCGACTTCTGAAGAACATGGGCACCTCAGTATTCAACCCCTCGAGGATGCCTATGCCCTATAGGATGGTTAGTCATCATCAAAACCAACAAACGCAAAAATTGACAGTACAATACCCTATACGTACAAGCACTACACAAGCAAAGCAACAGAGCAGCAGAATGCATACACCCTTTGGCAACTCACAGCAGCCCACCACCCAAGTCGGCAAATATCGTAAACCTACCACTAGTCTATTCACAAGCTTCTCAGCGAGATGACAGACACGGCTCCCGTCATCATGGTAAACAACAACAGTGACGAGAGCTAGAGGAATCATCCAGCATCCGGATGCGTCCCTTTGGCCTTCCATTGCTGCTCGATGTCGTGGGCAATGCTCCTGGCTTCGACCGAGGTCCCCATCAGTCCACGCCGGGTGAATCCAACCGAGTACAGGCCGTTCTCACCCTTCCACCCGTTTGGAAATGCTTTTCTTGGCAAGCCATCTTTTTCAGAAAATAACTCTCGGTCCTGACCAATTCAAAGCAAAACACGATTTAGCTATCAGGATGCATCATAAGGGCAGTAGCTCACCAATCTATTTCCACTACATCAATTGGCAATTGACAGTCAATCTTAAAAGGCATGATTATGGCTATTTTCTTACCTAACATCAAGCTTATTGTTCTAAGTAATTACAATATTTTCATTACATGGTCAGATTTGGATGAAAAGTACCTTCAACCAGAAGGGAACGTTGCTCTTGTAGCCAGTCGCAAGCACAATGGCATCAAACTCCGCCAACCCACCATCCGCAAATTCTACCACTCTTCCTGATATCTGTCTTACGGCAGGTCGTACCTGCACAGTTCAATCAATGGGGGAAAATACATGTCAGGACTAAATCAAGACAGAGATCAATTGATTCCACTGTACAATCAATCTCTCGTGCTTAGTGCCTCAGTGGCGTGAAACAGACCTTGATATCACCAGACTTAATCTTTGCAAATGTGCCGACGTCAAGAACTGGGGTCTTCCCTGACAGTGACTTGAGCTCAAGAGGACCAAAGGCCGGCCGCTTTAGCCCGAGCTGAGCAGTATCCCCAAGCATGGCCCAGGCTATGCACAGTAGAACACGGTCCACAACGTGGACTGGGAGCCACTTGAGCAGCCACATTGACAGACCAAAGGTGGAGTGACCAAGCATCTCCCTGGGCAAGATGTGTACCTGCCAATGATGAACACAATCTTAGCCTGGGCTCACAACACAAAAGGCAACATCTGACTAATGATTGGATCAGACAATTAATCAGAATAAATATCTGTTCTCCAAATGCTGCTTTCTGCATGCTACAAGTAGCAACATGTTCAGGACCATACTTTCTTTTTTGAAACGCGGGCCTTGGACCAAACTTATTCCCTTATCTCCAACATAATATAGTATAATGTACACGCAGATTGCAACTATTTTAATTACACTAAGCTCTTCCAAAGCTGAAAGAGCTGTGAGAAAGGAATGCACCTAGTCGGGAAAGGTAGGTTCTCAAGCCATTTTGTTAATGTTTCTTTTGAAGTGACAAACTTATGCTATACTCTCGTGGTGGTGATGGGGACCCATGGCTAGTGCACGCAAACCATAGTTTTCTCATTAAAGTATAGAGACGAGAATACACTTTGCACTACACTTGTGGAAAGAAAAATATTAACAGAGAGCAATGAAAGAACCAAAACATACATGGGTGTGAAGCACGCACACAGATGGTTTAGAGTAGCTGCAAGTACACACACATGGCGACGAATCCCGAGAAAGAACTAAAGCAAATACAAATAGCAGCAACAGAAGCCTTCAATCTCAAGAATATCTCGCTTTCCTAAGTGACAACTACCCTGAACTAGCATAACTTAATGCAAATAAAGCTGCTCATGAAAGGTATTGCTTTTAATGCAACAAAATGATCTTTTTCAGGCTCTAAGCCTTCCTCAAGCTCATCAGCTTGAGAAGAGCACAAGTTGCTGATAACTAGCACAGGCTAAACCAGCACTTATAAACAACCAAAAATAGCAACCAGGAGGCACCTCGATCTTGTACTTACAGCACTATCACTTTACAGAATTAAGAGCAGGAAATAGATATAAGTCACAGAACAGCATAACTAGTTAAGAATTCTTAATAACATAGGAAAGAAAAGCAATTGAGAAGTAGAGAGAAGTCACGTACAGCATCTCTTACTACAATATGGGGCTCTGCATTGTGGTTGCAGAGGTCTAGGCACACCTCCATCCCAGAGTTTCCACACCCGACAACAAGAACACGCTTCCCAGTGAATGCACTGCCGCTTTTATATGCACTGGTGTGCATGATTGTTCCCGGGAACTCTTGTAGACCACCAATATCTGGCTGCACAGCCTCAGCATTCTCACCAGTTGCCACAATAAGCCACCGGGATAAATACTCCACCTCCTGTCCCGTTGTGCCAGAAGTCTGCGTCCTCACACGCCATAGCAGAAGCTGTTCATCGTACTCTGCGCACACCACTGTGCGATTGTACGTGGGACTTATGCCAAATCTTGCAGCATAGCTCTCCAGGTAGGCTACAAACTGCTGCTTTGAGGGATATATCGGGTAGTTGGCAGGGAAAGGCAACAGAGGAAGCTCACAAAATTTCCGAGGAAGATGAAGGCTGAGACGATCATACGTCTTGAGCTGCCAGAGGGAAGCTATGCAGCTGGAGCGCTCAAGAATAAGGCTGCTGATCCCCTTCTCCTTGAGACATGCAGCAACAGCAAGCCCTGATGGTCCTGCACCAACGATAATTGGACCTGAAACCCAGATGCATGGACATCTCTCAGAGAGAGCAACAGCAGCATCTGTGCTCATTTCCTTGAAGTGGTGGTTTTGGCTGAAACATTTGAAGATAGGATCATGGGCTCTCTTGCCCTCACTTTCACTCCAAGGATCCATGAAGATTTAGGTAGGAAGTAGGCTTCGATGGGTTTTTTCTTGATCTTACTAGCAAGAAATGGATGTGTTGGCTTCAAACTTCATGGTGATACAAATAACCACCCAACTTTGCTTTTTATGAAGGCATGGGCGAGAGAGAAGGATGGGGGAGATATGTTGTGTGCATCTCCAGAAGACACTGTGAAGACTGATGCGGATGATTTATAAGAATCCTGGTTCTTTTCAAGAGGTCGGTGCCGAGGCAATCTAGTGGGACTCTTTGTTGTTTGATGAGTTAGAAGACAGTAGGGAAATACGAGTAGAGAGGAGGAAGTTCTGAAGGTGCCTGTCTTCTAGAGTTCTATGCACAGCTTTTGAATGCATGGCCTAGCTAAGCTAGTTGTGTGCCCTATATACTCTATGTAAGAGTCTCATTTTGATTCAGATCAAGTACGCCCATCCCAAAATAATATAGAAAGGTGAGTCATGGAGGATCACTTAGTGACTCAGGCAGACGTGTGTCAAGGTCTCACAAAAGAGAACATGCATAGGATATCAGACCCTAGTGATATAGTTTAATCACAGAACTGTACATGAGGTGTAATAGGCTCTCAATAAGCATGAGAATATACTTTTTTTTTCATGGCAAGAATTAAGTACATAGTTAATGCTTAAACTGTAAGAGCTAAGCCTGCTAAAGCAAAGATGCCTAAAAAGGATAGAAGTTAATATATTAGCAAAAGCAACTGCAACCATTGTGTGCCATGATTTATCCTGCCATACCTAATGCCCCAGCAATGATCTCATGCAGTTAAATACTAATGATTCTCAGAGAGTTATGTAAGCTACTATGTTATGAAATGTGTGTTCTATTCCTGAAGCTAAGCAAGAAGTATCCACAGAACTGTTTGCCTGAAACAGTATCCTAGAAGCATCCACGAACAACAAGAACTGGCAGCATCTGGCACAATTGTAACTACATCAGTGTCCGGTACCATGAAAATCACTAGCCCAAAACATTTTTTAGGACGATTCTTTGAATCGGGACACCAGTAAATCGGAAATTTAAGCATTCTTGAACTTTTTCAATGATTGTTCATGGACCGTCTTGTTTCCAACACAGCATCAAGGAATTATTAGACCTAAGTTGCCAGCCGTCAGCAATTCATGTTATAACACACTATCGTGGCACTGCACCTGACAAATGACCCCCTACAAACCGACTGACCAAGTGCTATACCTAATTTCATTTTGCATCCAGAAGATCCCTACAAAATAGTGGTGTTCCCAACATCTCTGCTTGGTAGGGCCTAACAATTCAAAATGTCAACTCCAAACAAACAAAGAATTTCCAGAATTGCTGTTGCACTCAGCCAAAATCCCATGTTCTACTCGAATGAACCAAAATTTTACCGGAACTGAAACAATCTAATGCAATGATGGACGGTCGAATATTTCGATAAAGTTTCAAATTCAAGAGAGGTGTCCTCATTATCTTACTACCTTAACCTACTGCTAATTTGCTTTCCACCTCACCTACTCCTACTTTTATGCAGCACAGCCAGCTATGAGTCTCGACTCTAATGGAGATGTAAAGAACATGAAAACATAGGAGGAACTATGTAATTCTAATTTTAATGAGGGTAGTAAGCAGAAGCAAAATTTTCTCATGGGTGAACTATAACGAGTGGTAATCCGATAAGTTCCAAGGACAAGGAAAGCATTTTTTTTAGCTGACCTTATAGGTTGATCACAGCTAAAAAGTCAAGGAAAACAGGGCCAGGTGTGAAGCAGGACTGAAACTAATGATGCAATTCCGGTGTGGTGTGCTCTGTTGAGCAACATAGCGATATATATACAATGGGTTCACCATTCAGTCATTCACCTAACTTCTTGTATTCTCCACTGACTGATAACCAGACACCATTTTCTTTGTTGCTAGCATTAAGAAGATATGCATACAATATGCACATAATACAACTTACACAAACCCAGTTTCCTCCCCAGGAAACCAACGCCCACCTGCTGTGGGTGGGGCACAAAAAAAATGGGGAACCTAACAAGCTTCCTCAGTGGGTGCAAGCAAATTGTGGCCTTTTTGCCCTACACGAGAGCAGTACCCTGCTTGGCACCAATCAGACCCAAATAACTCCTGCTGCACACTCAGCACATGCTACAAGGATCCATCTTCCAATGATGGAGGATCCACTGAGACGTAGCTCATGCCTGCTATTCTCCCAGTATACTTGCTCCAGGATTCCCACTAGATTCCTCTGTACCCAGCCCACTACGTACAATGCGATCTCTTGAGCCATTGCTTTTGGGATTCTTGCAGTGAGAGCACTCTCAGAATGCCGTTTCCTTTATTTTGGTGAGTGAACAGCTCCAACTACCCTTTCGGTAAAGAGTGAATGCTGTTTCACAATCACATGCCATGAATCATCTCAGAGCCAGCATTGTTGCAGGCAAAGCACTGACATGGCATGTAGAAGTATACCCTTCCAGCAATAAGTAGCAGTAAGGGATACCTTCAGCTTCATCTCGAGTCTGGATGGGGGAGTGCGGGGAAAAGGTGTTAATACTTAAGAGTATACTGGGATATCTCGAGATACGTTAGTTTTGAATTTGTATCAATCCCGGGACAACTGCCTTATCTCTAGGAAATTCTTTTTGCTCTCCAAGATTTGTTGTACTCTATATAAAGGCATCAATGAAGCTCAACAATATCAAACATGCACATTATGCCAATCCCTCTAATTTATAATCTTGATTAATCAATAATATGCCACATCATGATAAAATATATTGACCTGAGGGTAAGTATTTGTCTAGGCATGAGTTGCTAGTGACATACACAAAGTATAATCATCACTTTAGTTTTGTGATAAGTTAAATTTCTCTAACTTTGACCAGGTTTTAGAAAGATATATTAACATTTACAATACCAAATAAATGCACTATTAAGATATCTTTCATGGTATATTTAATGAAACTATTTAATGATTGTAGATGTTGGTGCATTTTTCTATAAAAAGTAGTCAATGTTTCACTTAGGACAAAGTTAAACTGGGCTATAATTTGGAAAGGAGAGAGTAGGACTTAACTGTATCCAGTACAATGGCACATGATATAAATAAAATATTATGTAAAAAGGTAACATAATAGCATAGTGCCACCTCCATTTACAAATAGTTGTCAAAATAAGTGTGATAAAAATCATACCTCACTGCTTAGGACCTTGAATGATTTCAACATGTAATGGGCAGTAACAATTCCTCCCACTCAATACAAAGTTTCAAGCAGTATCCGAGAAAGGTATTTACTCGGCCATAGGCTGAAAATTGTTACAACATCAAAAAAGAGGCAGTCTGTCCAGAGTTACGAAGGAATGCTTCAATTGATACCCGGTGTCTGGGACTGAAAAAAGGAAAATCGTACACACCTCAATAGAAGTGGATTCCTTGGGCTGCAGTGGGAGAGAAAGGAACATAAATCAACCAATGACAAATGAGTATACCCATTTAAGGTCTACAAGCAAAATGACAGATGAAAAGTTTTATAGAATGGCAAGTTGCAGCAGGCACAAAGAAATTTGTTTCTTAGATTGTTGAATTTAAGGTGTCTACTATACATAGGTTCTTTGCATAAAAGGCAGTTTACACTGAAAAGGACAATACAGCATTATAGGTTGACGTCACTTTGTCATTTTCAATTGTGCAGTGTAGAACATTGTACTCCATTTGCACTAAATACATATTTAAAAAATCGATGTCCATTCAATATAGGCACCTTCCGTATAAAATGCAGGGCTACTAAAGCATAATGTTCACTAATGAGAAAGTCAGAGGTCAGAACAGTAAAGTTCAGTACATGCCTACAATTTTCTTCTAGGAAATAGACAGATGAAGCAGAATCCTTATTGTGATTTGTGTTTATCAAGCAAGGAGTACACAACCATATTTAGTGATCCATCATAATGGTTTGTAATTTGTGTTTATCAAGCAAGAAGTGCACAACCATATTCTGTGATCCATATAATGGTGTGAAAATAAACTACTAGAAAAGGTGTCAGTTTTGGGTATCTCGACTGTAAACAAAGTAAAAGGGACCAGAGCCACTAACAACGCAGAACAAATTTCCTGTTCAGTGCTTTTGCCTGTTGTGTTTTGATAATTGATTATAGTAATGGCAAAGGTGCATGCTCATGTAGCTTGAAATATACAACTACACCTTTTAAGCTTGGAGAATCTATCCTATGAAGTAGTCTATTTATATTAAATAACTATAGGCATTTTCCAGCCTCTTTTGTTGCTGATGACTTTTTCAGCCAAAAACGAATTCATATTGTAGAATGTTACATAAAGAACAGGTAAACTCTATCAGAAACTAGCCTAGAACTTGACTGCAAATATATAGAAATAGCTATAGGGTAGAATAGGAGGGTTTTAAGCAAACAAGTCCATCTAATGCACTAGACTATTGTAAAGACTAAAGACACCTCAGCTTCGTTGTCTCACTTATTCTCTATTGTTCATCTAAACAATGATTGACTGAGAGAAATATACATGTTTCTTAAAACAGTAGAGAAGAACACTAATAAATTTATGAACCATTTGACCAGCAAGGATGCAACTATATTGATTAATGTGGCACTACGGACCAGCCAATGCATGGCAGTGATCCAAAAGAAGAACAATGAAATATTGAAATGATTCCCATGGGAATTTTTTGGCCAATGACATTGCGTAAATATTTTTCTTGAAGCATAACTTAGAAATATAAAACAGGTGAAAGTAGATTTTTCAGCGGGTTACTTTTGCATGACTAGCTGGACTTGTGCTTCCACGTAGTAAAACTGTTTACTGGAGCAGAGTTCCCCTACAGGCCTACATAGAGAACACAGGTTACACAGCCCTAACTTGCAAGGAACGATAAAATAGTTTACGGTAATACCAGCAATCATGTTAGCCATGGCAAATATACACGGAGGTAACACCAGATTCAAGAAATGTAAGTCCTGAATACCATGGCACCTAAAGAGTTAAGTCATTTCTCTTGAGTAGTTTATGTCATGCCAAGGAGACAGTGCAAACTAACTGGATATGTATAAGATTATAAAAAGTGGATATGCAAAGGGATAGACAAAGCAGGATAAGGTGATGAAGTCTGCCTCTCTTGAAAAATACCTGTTGGAACAAGTATAGATAGAAACTACAAAAGTCCCTTGTGTATTAGAGCCAGTTTGGATACATTAGCACTAAAAATTAGCAGCTAAAAATAGTACTAGTGGAACCAAACACACCTGCTAATTATTAGCTAGGGGGCTGCTAACTATTAGCTCCATTAGCTGGTTTGGAGTTGCTAATAGGTGCTAATAATTCATATGCACCTTCAACTCACTGTCCAACCACCTATTAGCAGGTGGATCCAAACGGCCTCCTACTAACATTAGCTAGCTAAAAAATAGCAGCTATTAGCTTTTTAGTGCTAATGGATCCAAACAGGCCCTTAATCAAATTGTACTTGTAAGGGCAAGATTATTGCACATGCATAAGTTAATGCATGAATATAATAATATTAGAATCTTTGCTTATGGGTGTCATTAACACAACTTAGTAAGAAAGTTTAAGAACCATATTCCACATTGCATACACCTTTTTTTTCTTTATGGAAAAGGCGAATACGACAAATAGTATGCATTCAGATTTAACAAAGTGATATAATTAGCACGATTCAATGTCCTTGCATCTATCATATGAATAAAAAATTGCTTGGTTGCAATCCTATCATTTCAAGTTACAATTTGAAGACTCTAGAATGCTCTGTCAGTATCATAGCAACTGCTATTTGACAATGGGAAGTACCTTGACTTTCAGAAAGGCCTAAGCAGAATATTTCTACTTGAGTGGCAAAGTGACAATAGTCAGCTTACAAGGGTAAGCGATGCTACATAAGGAGTTCAAGAATTGCTGTAGATAACAATAGATAGGCATGGGTGAGTTCTCCTACTATTAGTGGTCGAGGGTCAGGTCTTTGTTTAGAGAGAGACGGCTTGTGCCTTGTGAAGTGTGCGTGTGTATGGTGTTGTAAGGGGCTCCTAAACCCCCCCTTTTTTCTTCTTAATATAATGATACGCAGCTCTCCTGCGTGTTCGAGAAAAAACTGTATTCCTTGGAGGATGATGAGAAGAAATGATTGTTCAGAGTGTGTGCAGGCATGGCATATTTATCGATTTCAATAAGTAACAGGTGCACTTTGCAGAATGAAAAAAATAGAACTTGACTAGTATTGCATTAGCTGTGTGCCTTTTAATATGCAGGTATATAAATAGCATAACGACTAAAGACAAAATGGACCACATTCGGAGGGCAGTGTCAAACCATAAAGCATGAAGTCATGTATCAGAAACGTAGAAATTTCATGAGCTTGAAAGCACACTTGTCAAATTAAAGATGCAAACATTACTTTAGTTCATTTGTCAGCATAGCAACCTCACTTGCTAGAGGTTTTTTCTAAAAAAACACAAATGGCAGGAGCTCTGCCTCTCAATTAAGGGGAAAAGAAATTATGTACAGGGTGGATTTGAGTTCAAAATAAAGACAACCACTCAAGGGCGAGTAAAAACACAATAAGTAGAAGGAACTAAGGGGGCTGCACCAATCTCACTTGCTAGAGTGATTACAACATAAGAGGTTCATTTAAATCCTCAACGTGGTAAGTTTGAAAGTTGGCAAAAATATCACTAGAAATTGGTGTGCACTGTGCACCTTGCGCGCCCTACCAGCCAAACTACGGCATCTGCAGAAAACTCTTCAGTTTGGATGAAAAAAAGAAAGCAAAGATTGCAGAGAATTATAATTGTAAATAGAGAAATAAGACGTTTCTCTTGGTTCAGTACATATATCACCTGAAATTGTTGTTAACCGGATCTGACAGATTACAGCTAAGAAATGTAAAGAGTTATATGTAGAACAGCAGGCCATATTGCACATATGGTTAGAAAGTACTGCCTCCGCCCCCCCCCCCCCCCCCCAAAAAAAATGCAATTCTCACTTTTCAATGAGTCAAACAATTTGAAGTTTGACCAAATCTATACAAAATTGTGCTAACAACTATGATACTGAATAAGTACCAGGGCAGGTGAAACTCCTATGGAACCATTCAAAATTCATAGCCTTTCACAATCCTATTCGGATCTTGCGACACTGCAATAGGAAATGAAAGTCATCCAGAAAGATGCTAGGAGCTTCTTCCTCACATAGGAATTCGTCAGCGGGGAGCTGGAGCTGGACTCCGTCTCTTCTGCCTCAGGCTCTTCCTGGCACGAGGGGCGCCCACGTCACGCTGACGCCTGGGTCTCTCCTGGCCGCGCTGAGCCCTTTCAGCGCATGCTTGTCGCCTTCATCGAGCCCCCGGTTCCCGCGCTCGAGGTTAGTGCGTTCATCCGCAACGCGCTCCGGACCGTTGCTCCGCTGCAGCCCGTCGACTTGCTGCAGTCTTCTTTGGGTGCCATGATCCTGCGCTGCGAGTCGCAGGAGGCCCGTGACTCGCTCCTCCAGTTTGGGCCCATCAGCCATGGGGGGTCTCTGCTGCATCTTCTGAAGCCTGAGGACACCTCGAATCGCTTCTTCCGTGTGCCGGTCTGGCTCGCCTTCGTCCACGTCGACTGGTTCCCCATTGAGCACTGGTACACGGAAAAGATCAAGGAATGCTTTAGCAGCTTTGCGGAGGTTGCTGAGATCGACCCGGAGTGTCTCAGCGGCCAAAACTACGGACCTCTCCGGCTCCTCCTGGAGGTCAATGACCACCTCGACATCCCGAGGGAGCTGCGCATCTCCTGCAAGCAAGGTGCTGGACGTTCCGGCGCAGTCGCCCGCATCACAACGATCAGGGTGTGGCCGCGAGAGTTCCAACTGGATAGCCGGGGAAACCTGGCGCCCTTCTTCGGCCCACCTGCACCGCCGTCCTCGGGGCCTTCTCTGGGGCCTTCGGGGCCTTTGATCTCCGCTCAGCAACTCCGCCTGCAGTCTCACTACTACAGCCTCGCCTTCCCGACTGGCAATGCCGGTAGGTTTGCTAGGAACCTGCAGCGCCCGTTTGACCCCCTCGGCACTTCGGCGCCGCCCGGGTCGCATCTACCTCGTCTGCTGCCACATCAGGCTTTGGCCTTGGCCTTCTCACTGGCCCGCGTGCTGAGTGCCCCATCGTCAATCGCGTCTTCGGGGCCGGTGGAGGCGGCTATGGAGGCGCCTCCAGCGCCGTTCGCGCCGGCGAACCCCTTCTCTCCGGCTGCTCCGCGGTCCGCCTCGGAGCGCGGAGGACCAAAGCCGGTGATCACCTACCAACGCCGCCGCTTCCGCCCCAAGACCAGCGTCCTGGCTGCTCCCGCGCCCCGCAGAGCTGGCCGGAAGCCTTCGGTGGCCACCTCTGCTGTTCGTCGCTCGAGCTCCCGCCTTGCCGCTAAGGCCGTGGGTGCTTCGGGCAAGTTCGTCGACACGGCTACCCAGGCGATTCAGCGCAAGGAGCTGCTGAACTCCCTGTCAACCTGCTCCGTGTCGCTCAAGAAACACGTCTCCAAGCGCAACATCCTCTCGCGCAACCTGCTGCCCATGAACGCAACCGACCTGCGTGCGCTCGTCGCAGCAGCCAAGTTGGGCTCTCGGAGCTCGGGCGACGTCGTCGACGGCGGGAACGACATGGTGCCGGAAGCTGAGGAATGACAGCACCTGCATCGACTTGGACCAACGGCGGCTTGCACTTTTGTCCCAATGGTCGCTGGGATCGTGCCAACGAAAGTGCACCTACCTTTTTTCTTCTTCTTTTCTCTTTTTTTAGACCTAGGCTTATTGCCGGTCTTTGGTGCTGTAACCCAGTTCTATGAACGCGAACTCAAGCTCTAGCTTTCGTCACTTTCACGTTGTATCATGGAACGTACGAGGTCTAGGCGACTCGGACAAGTGCAGTATTGTGCGTAGTGTGTTTTCTGATGCTAAAACTTCTTTCATTTGCATTCAAGAATCCAAACTTTCGGAGGTTACCTTCTTCAAGGCTCAAACATTTCTCCCCCGGCCGTTTTCCTCCTCTTTCGTCATGCTTCCCGCGTCCGGATCCAGAGGGGGGCTAATCACTGCCTGGGACCAGCCCTTTTCACGCTCACTTCTCAGCTTTCAAACTCCTTCAGCCTCACAACATCCTTTTCCTGCAATGCCTCCAACATTGACTTCACCATCACCAATGTGTATGGCCCTTCCGTTCACGCTGCCTCACCTCAATTCCTCCAGAGCATCCGCGACACCAAAGCCTTGGTTAGCGGAGCCTGGATCCTGCTGGGCGATTTTAACCTGGTTCGTTGTGCTGCTGATAAAAGCAACGGCCTCTTCAACTCGAACCTTGCTGATGCTTTCAATCAAACTATCCAGGATGTCGGCGTCAGTGAGGTTGATCTCTCTGACCGTCGTTTCACTTGGACGAACAATCAAACCTTTCCAATCCTGGCCAAGCTAGATAGAGTCTTCACCAATGTTCTTCTTGACCTTGCCTTTCCGATGGCTAACCTCTCTTCCATGCCTCGGCCAACCTCCGACCACACTCCTCTTCTCCTTTCTCTGGCCTCTGATATCCCTAAGAATGACTTCTTTAGGCTGGACAACTTCCTGCTTAGGAACGAATCCTTTCTCGCTTCCATAACTCAGGGTTGGCACCGGGCAGCGACCTGCACGGACGCGGCGGGACAACTGGTCGCGTGCATCAAGGCCGCGCGAGCTGCGGCAAAGGTTTGGAAACGGTGTAACAGGGCACCTCCAGAAATAACCCAAAAGTGTCAATTCCTAATTCAGTTATTCGATTACTTCGAAGAATCCCGTACTCTCTCGCAGGCTGAGTCGCAGGTACGCGGATTTGCTCGCGAACGCCTACACGAAGAAATCAAAAACAAAGCCGCCTACTGGCGGCAGCGCAGCAAGCAGAGGGTCATCAAGGAAAGCGATGCCAACACTGCCTTTCATCATGCACGCGCAACTATGCAAATGCGCCGCAAATTCATCAGGATGGTCCGGGTGAACGATCAGGATGTTGTCAGTCACGCTGGAAAAGCTGAAGCCTTGTCAAACTTCTTCAAATCGATCATCGGGGTCTCTGGTCAGGTGACCTTGGCTGATCTTGACTCCATCTATGGCGACTCTGAAAGACCGGACGACCACATTTCTGGGCGCTTCACTGAATGTGAGCTCAAACAAGCGGTACTTCTGATGAATAGCCTCAGTGCTCCGGGCCCGGGTGGGTTTGGACCAGCCTTCTTCAGAGTGGCATGGCCGTCGATCAAGCAAACAGTACTTGCATTTGCGGAGGCCTTCTATGAGGGAGCAGCTGACCTTGAACGTATAAACCGTTCCCACATGGTCCTCCTCCCAAAGCAGCCGGATGCTGTCGACGTGAACGCTTTCCGACCGATCTGCCTCCAGAATACTGCACTGAAGATCCTAACAAAAGCTCTGTCCACAAGACTCCAGAAGCAGATTCCGAGGCTAATCGACATTCATCAGACAGGCTTCGTCAAAGGAAGATCGATCGCCGACACTTTTGTCTATGCAGCTGAATTAGTACAAACTTGTCACAAAAGACGAAGGCCGACCATCGTGCTCAAGCTTGACTTTGCCAAGGCATTTGACACTGTTAATTGGGTGGGTCTTCAAAGGGTTTTACAGGCTAGGGGCTTCGATCAGAAGTGGATCGGTTGGATGCTCAAGCTGTTGAACACTTCAAAGTCCGCGGTGTTAGTTAATGGACACCCGGGGCCTTGGATCAGTTGCAAGAGGGGGCTACGGCAGGGTGACCCGCTGTCTCCTTATCTTTTCATCTTGGTGGCTGAAACCCTTCAGAGAATGATCAGGGAGGCACAGCAAATCAAACACCCTACCGATGAGGCGTTGCCATGCGCGGTCTTGCAGTACGCGGATGACACACTAATTGTCTTTAAGGCAGACGTGTCTGGGGCAGTGAAGCTGAAAGACATCTTAGATCAATTTGCAGCTTTCAGTGGCCTACACATAAACTTCAGCAAGAGCACTCTCATACCTATTCACACCAGCGAACAAATTGTCAGCGATTGCGTGCAGATCCTCGGCTGCACCAGGGGAAGCTTCCCTCAACCGTATCTAGGACTCCCACTGTCTGTCAACAAGTTGCCAGTCTCAGCCTTCAGCGTCTACATTCACAAGACTGACAAATTCCTAAGCTCCTGGCAGGCTGACCTGCTGAACCCGATGGGGCGGACAGTCTTAGTGAATTCGGTGCTTGATTCTCTATTGGTTTACCTAATGAGTTCAATACAGCTGCCTCCCTCTGCCATTGAGCAAATGGACAAGAAAAGAAGGGCGTTCCTCTGGTCGGGTGACAAATCTGGTAACTCCTCACCTTCGTCATGCCTCATTGCCTGGATCAAAGTCTGCTCCCCCAAAGATCTCGGTGGCCTCGGCATAAGGGACTTAGGAATCCAGAACATCTGCTTACTGCTCAAACTTCTTCACCGGTTATATAGCCCCCAATCTTCGGCGTGGGCAATTTGGGTTCGTGGACGGGCAGAAATCACTACTCTGCATGGCGACCTTCATGGTGAGCACTGGCAAACCCTGAGGACTATCCTACCTTTGTATCAAGCGATCACCACGGTGGAGGTTGGAGACGGCAGCACTTGCTCACTTTGGAATGATGTTTGGACAGGCGACGACTGCTTCGCAGATAGGTTCCCAGCTCTATTCTCACATTGCAACATCAAAACTCAAACAGTGAGGGAAGCCAAGCTCTCCGGAATAAGATCGACACTTGTACCTCGCTTATCTACGTTGGCAGAACATGAGTTGCAACTTGCTCAGCAACTGCTAGACCAAACCACCCTATCGGCAGCACAGGACAAGAGGATCTCGGACTTCATAAAACCAGATGAGAGCATTGACACCGGGGCTATTTACAGAATGCTCAAGGCCAGGGGCCAATCCTCAGACCCCAAGGCAACGTTCATCTGGAATACCTGGGCGCCACCTAGAGTTCAGCTGTTCATGTGGCTTCTACTACAAAGAAGAATCCAATGCAGAACCGTTTTATTCAGGAAGCACATCGTGGACTCACCGGTCTGTGAGATTTGCAACATCACGGACGAGACGCCGGAACACATCATTCATGGCTGCTCGCTGGGAAAGGAAATCTGGTTGAGACTGAACCTTCAGTCCACGATCTCAATGGACTTGGGGCACCTGCACACACTCGCCAACCACACAGCTGCCGGGATCCCCGAACTTCCTTCCTTCATCGCGCTGGTTTGCTGGCAGGTTTGGAAGGCCAGAAACGCAAAGGTCTTTAGGAACGAAGAACACTCTGTTGATCGTGTCCTATTGGACTGCAGATCGGCCGCTGAACTATGGCAATATCGGTTCCCAAGGGCTAAGAGGCAAACGACAACTCAGTGGTGCTCCATCCTTCAGATGGCAAGGCAGGGCCAAGGCTAGGCTATGCCATTGCTACTTTACACCCATCCCCTTTTTTTCGGTTTCTTTGTAACTGCTGCAAAGCATATGTGTACAACCGACGAGCCGTTTTGGGCTAAATAAATAAAATTTTCAGGTGGGGAACGCCTCCCCCCCGTTGACCGTCAAAAAAAAAAATCTGGAAATGGCTACCCAACTGGCCGAATTCCATATTCTCTTGCTTGGCTTCGATGATTGGAACATCGAGGACGGCCATGTGAGAGAGATTTCAAATTTGATTAATTATAGAATATATTTCATAGTATTGGAACATAGGATTGCAAAAGCATAGGAATAGGAAAAACATAGGAATTTTGCAGGAATGCAATTGCAAAACAGAGGATAAAAATACAGGAAACCATTCAAATTAGGTGCTTGGATGGGTATAGGAAATTCATAGGAATAGGAATTGTATAATCTCCCATGGTGTGATGTGATGCTTGTCCTCTAGCTCTTATTTCTCTGTGACATCATTGATTTGGCTCTTGATTGGCCTCGTTGCTACGCAAGCCACAGAAAACAAAGAGGAAGGAGTGGATATTTCTTTCCCGTACTTTTCCTATGAAATCAGCTGCTCAGGAATGTTTCCTTCAAATTTCCTACAGTTCAATCCTAGGAGCCAAAGGGTGCTACAGTGTTGAATCCTATAGAAAAGGAAATCCTCCATTTTTCCCATGGAATTCCTGTAAAGCAAAGGAGGCCTAAACCTATTTGGAGACATAAATGTTGATATTGTTTTCTATAAATTTGGTCAAACTTAAGATAGTTTATTTTGGCCATATCTAGAATTGCATCATTTTTGGATGGATGTTGCAATAGACATTGTTCATTTCAGCTAGTAAGCTAGCAGCCTAGCACGGTCCAGCCCATTTGGTTTTTTTCTAGCCATATATCATGCATGATCAGAATTAGTATGAAATGTTTTATCCGGTATTCTGTAACATTGATCAAAATGTACATTCATGGTACTAAAGCAGATCCATGATTATAATATGAAAAGAAATCATGCATAATGAGGACGTCACAAAGAAGTTAACAAAAGTGTCTAGTCAACTAAAACAACAACAGTTTTCTTCAATGCCAAATGTCAAATGAACATGTGAAGGGGTTGCCTCAGCTGTTTCTACCTGCTCACAAAGTTTGTGGTCCTCTGCCACTAAAAGGTGAATCTGTGAATGCTGAAGGGCCGGTGGATGGAGCACTGCATTCTGCGTTGGTGATCGGCAACAATGTCAATGCCTAATTAATTGATTTACAATTAGGCTAGATATAAATCAATTACTACCTTGTTTAGACTTTGCTCCAATACACATCTGTCTTGAACATGTTGCTAGGAGACATGTGCATTACAGGTCCCTCTCCATACCAAAATATGTAGTTGACTAAAACAGCAGCAGGCTCTTCTAAAGCAAACGCCAAGTACTGACCAATGGGCGAACATACACAAAAGGGTTTTCCCCAACAGGTGGAGACAAAAAGGTGGGTTCTTGTGGTTAAGCATTTTTGCTTTCTCTGTGCAAGGGAAAAATTACTAGAGATTCATGACAAAGTATGCATAACCAACTAAGAAATGTTACTAAGTGATAGCAGTTTTCAGAGCCTAAATGGAAAGGCTTAGTGACTAAAAATGCACTACATGGTGGTAAGTTAATTTCTATTCGGCATGATGTGTATAGCTAGTTTTATTTGGTTAGGTGGATGGTTATTTAGTACTGAGATACTATAAATCAAGTACTAAAAGATTTGGAGCCTACTTGTCCCATGGCATTATCTAGTATTTCTCTGACAAAATGAACAAACAAACTAACTGAATCAGCTTATTTTTTCCATAGCTAAACATAACTTGTCACTTGGCAGAGCAAAATACATGAAACTCACCCTTGGATGTAGCGTGCAATATATTAAGGCAGGTCTGAAATAAAGATCATTTGTATTTTGCTTTGCCAAGTGGTGTAGACAATCTATTTGTTACCTCACATGCAACTCAGTTTGGGTTTCTGATTAAGTTGCATCTCTGTAAGCACCACCAGTGGTGAAGAACATTATGGGCAGCACATCTAAAAGGCGAATCGACAACAATATATATTTTGGTGGGGCAGTTAGGATCTAAAAATCATTAGAAAGAGCTTGCATCAAATATAAGGGCACCATTGGCAGATTAATGCATGAAAGAAAATAGCTGAAAGGGCAAAAAAAAAAAAGTGCAGCATGGTGGAGTAGCATCCTATGAACCATGTTTTTCAGTTCTGCAACATGTTGAAATGTTATGTAAGCTCTACAAGTTTAATGAAGCAGGGAGGTAGAGCTGATCACCGATGTACTTTTCATGGTTTATGTATGCATATGTCGGTTTCTTCATAACTCTGAAGATCTATTGAAACAAATATAGACTGGGAAAAAACATAGAAAATGGTAAAAAGAAGAGACCTTGTCAGCATGTGATAAGGCTTGCAGAAGCCATGGTATCTGGTTGTGGCTTCCTGCATCAGCGATATCGATTATGCCCTATCTAGAAGCTTTCTACAGCTGCTCTTATTGTCATCAAACTCCCCAAAATAAGTGACACCTAAATAAACAAAAACTCTTGATCAGACAGCTGAATCTGAGTTATGCAAATGTCGAACAAATATTGTAAGACCTGTTGAACTTGGACCACAATAGTGCCACTATACTACAAGAGTGGGAACTGACAGATTCTCCAGAAAAAATTGCTCTCCAGTTCAGTATAGCAGAATCGTTGCACCACATGACTCTATGCTGCTTTGCAATGCTTTTCCTTTTCAAAAGATGTTTTGTAATTAATCTTCCAGGCTTCTGCTTATTCCAAAATATCTACACTTCACTTGAAGTTGAAATAGATCATTCTCCGCTCACCAGCTAACTCAACAGTGTGGCAAAACTCAATAAATGACGCTAAATTTATGCAGATAAGAAAAGGTTTCCTTTGAAGAACTTGGAAAACAAATATATATATTAATATATCTATACCAGTTATTGTAAATTTCCTAGATAAGTTTCTACATCAATGCACAACAATGTTTATTTATCTCAAAATCTACATAAACCCTAGCACATTCTTTGTTATTTGTAGAGCACAACAAGCTAGAGTTTGCAACTTTGCGCACCTATGGCTGGGTAATCCTCCATGTCTTGAATCTGTGGTCGATGGCCGAGGTCGAGGCAGGATGACAGGAGGTCGGCGACCAGTCGAGGAGGTGCAGACCTCGATGCAGAAGGGCAGAGAAGAGCCGAAGTCAGCGAACCGAAGCACGCCACCACACCGACAGCTGAGAGTGCCTGAGGTGGGAGAGGGCCGCCAGGATCCGATTCGCGCCTGGACAGGAAGGAGGTCACCGGTCACCATGCGCACGGAAAAAGTCTACTTACCACCACACACACACACACACACAAAGGTTTGGCACTCTGGTTGATCCACCCCCTCACCTTTAAAACAGTCTAAGATGTACATTAATCTTTGTTAAACCGTTTAACTAACCCCCTGTGGTGGTTTTGGGGGGTGGTTTTGCCACCGTGGCACACCATCCTGGCAGACTTAGCCACCATGGCGCTGGGCTTTGCTATCAGAGCGGTCGAACAGAAAAAGGAATCCACCATTAAAATCCAGTCCCTCCTCTCTCGCCGCCGCCATCGCAAAGACGCCCGCGGACGCGGCCTTCACACCGGGCGGGTCGCCACCTCCAGGCCACGCCGCACCAGGGGCGCCGCCTCCACTCCAACGCCGCGCCGGGCGCCGCCTCCTCAACCACTCCTCGTCGGGCCAGGCGCCGCCTTCTCCACTCATCGCAGGCCCTGGGCGCCGCCTCCTCCACTCAACGCTGGGCCACATCGCCTGCACCGACGGGCGGCGCCTCCGCCTCCACGCCGGGCGCCGCCGCCTCCTCCACGCCTGTCCTCCCCTTGGAAAGGTCCTTCACATGGCTTCTGTTCTCTCTACTGACAAAGTAAACTGAACCTGTATTTCTGATGCCGCTTTGTGGAAGCTGAGACTTCCAGTTCGACAGAGGACGGCTGTAGAAGTATGGTGTGGTATTTTTTCGGCAGCCATGTAATAAGCAAGCTGGAAAATCAATCAGGCTGTTAAAGTGATGTTTTTGTAAGCTGTAAACAATGTAGGGCTTGTTTGGCACAGCTCAACTTCACTAGTGAAGCTGTTTTTTTAGAAAATAGCTTCATGAGTGACTTTCTAGATGAAGCTGAGCTGTTTTAGAAAAAGTGTTTGGCAAAATAGCTTCACCAACTACTTCATGCATAGTTGAGAGAGACAAATGAGGGAGAAGCTGCAATAAGCTACTTTTTTCCAGCTTCATCCAACTTATGTCTTTGTGAGAGGAGGGAAAAAACAGCTTCACCCATGAAGCTGTTTTGGAAATAAGTATTTGGCAAAAAAAACAGCTCACAGCTGTTGTGAGCTGTACCAAACAGGCCCGTAAACAAAACTGTCGATGCAAATTTGGGTGGGGATCCTCTCTCCTCCCGTGACATTAAAAAAAAGTAGAGGGGGCCATGTGAAGTTTTGCTGCACAATTTTCAATACCAGAGAAATTGTGAAACAAATTCTGAACGTATTTCTATTATTACAGTTTAAGAAGAGGCGGGGGGGGGGGGTTATTCTCTTCGTGGATGAAGCTTACAGGTTGATACCAATGCAAAAATCCGATGACAAGGATTATGGTTTAGAAGCCTTGGAGGAGATAATGTCTGTAATGGACTGTGCATGTATTTTGATGATTTCAGCTCGATAGAACTAACAGAGATCCTGCATATGAAGATGAAGAGCCCAAGTGAGAGTAGCTTGCTTTATGGGTTTAAGCTGCACCCAAGCTGCAGCAATGAAGTCATTGGAGAGCTGATTGGCAGAGAGACCACTGAAGAGCGTCGGAAACAGATGAATGGAGGCCTTGTAGACATACTGCTCATCAATGCAGTGACATGTAGATTGTCATTTCTTGACACCAAAAGTTGGCATCTCTATGCCCAAAAGCTTGGCATTTGTATGCATAAAAGTTTGGCCTACATATTCACAACCTAACATGAGTGAAGGCTTTTAGTAGTTGTCCCCAAACAGCAGGTGTTGCAGCCTCCCTCCTGATTGGCTTGTACCAGCCTGGGTTCCTCCGATCCCTTTCTTCCCCTTGATGCAGCCTGAACTAATTCTGGACTGCTGTTGGCATTGGGGACACTGCGACACACACGGCGAGCTCTACAGGATTTAGACATGTTCCAAAAGTTCAAAACTAGAGATTGTATTTTCAAGGGAAAAATAGTGAAACCATTTATTTTAGGTTACACAGTAACTGCCATTGCAAATCAGAGCTCATGTGCTGTTATGGGCACTGGACAAGCCCTGTGTGTGAAATCCCACTGAGATGATCGATTCCCTTGCTCACTTGAAGGTAGAATTAGAGTTCACTTTACTGCATATCATGTTTGTCCACTGCATCCCAGATATCAGCATTGATCACAACTACTACCTACAGTTACTCGGAACTAACTGAACCTTCTTACTTTTCTGATCATCCTTATTTTGTAAAATGTACAATGGTTCTTTCGCATCTCACGGCCTCCATTTTGCCATCACCAGTCCATGTGAACACATTTGAATCCGCTCTCCTGGAGGCGAGGCGGCACCCACAACATGAAAGCAACGAGGAAAGAAGAGAAGGCTTGCTCACCACACCAACATGGGCACGTGCGCATTAAACTCAGAAATAAGATATGTTGTCAAACTAAACAAATGCGTGTATCTTTGGCCTTGTTTAGTTCGCAAAAAATTTCAAGATTCTCCATCACATCGAATTTTGCGGCGCATGCATGGGGTATTAAATTTAGACGAAAACAAAAACTAATTACACAGTTTGCCTGTAAATCACGAGATGAATCTTTCGACCCAAAATCCCAAAATTTTGCTAACTAAACAAGTCCTTTGAAGCAACTCAAGATAGTTAAAGCTCTAGGATCTCTTGTCAAAAAAAAAAGCTCTAGGATCAGAAGTTCAGAACTCAAAATTTTTCTTATTAATTGGGGAGGAGTATGAGTGGCCTCACCTTGACCCACGAGGTGGAGGCGGCACCGGCCTGGAGGTGAGGCGGCACCGGCGTGGCCGGCGCGGCGGCACCCAGCTTGGAAGCGGAACCCGTCGCGGCTCGGAGGCGAGACGGCGACTGGCTTGGATGCGGAGGCCGGCGCGGCGAGGAGGCGGAGGCCGGTGGAGGCGAGGCGGCGCCCGGCTTCGAAGCGGAGCTCGACGCGGCGTGAAGGGCGCGGGCCTGTTTGCGAGCGGGCTGAGGGGACTTTCTGTCGCTGAGCAAAACGGGCACCACATAGTCCTGTGCCACGGTATGCCAGCTAAGCAAAACAGCCCCAAAACCAAAAAAAAAAAACATTGGGGAAGAGCATCTCTAACCGTTTAGCAAATGACTTTCTTATTTATAACTTTTTTTAGCAAAATAAATTATTGTTGACTGATTTATTATGAGATAAAAATAATACTGAATGTTTGGTAGATTCAGCTGATAATAGACTTATCAGCCGAGTCTGCCAAACGAAATAAAAAATATAGCTCTGTGCACCCGGGCCTTGTTTAGTTCCGAAATTTTTTGGGAAATCGACACTGTAGCATTTTCGTTTGTATTTGACAAATATTGTCAAATTATAAACTAACTAGGCTCAAAAGATTCGTCTCGTCAATTTCGACCAAACTGTGCAATTAGTTTTTATTTTCGTTTATATTTAATACTCCATGTATGCGTCTAAAGATTCTATGTGACGGGGAATGTGAAAAATTTTGCAAAATTTTCTGGGAACTAAACAAGCCCAAATGAGCGCCAGCTGACTTCGTGCTTCACGGTACTCAAGGAGCCGCAATGGCAGCACCGCAGCAGTCGGAGGCTCGGAGCTAAGCCCCTCCGCGATGCTGGGCTCGTGGGCCGGAATCTAGCTAAGGATCATGTGCTGTTTGGTGGAGCCCAGGAATTTCCAAAGTGTTCAAGCTTTGTGCACCTATGTTGCTGTGGATCAAGATGTTTGATTGGTGGCCCAGCAACATTGACTTGGAGCTAGCCGGGCCGCTCCCTTCCTCGACATGCTCTTCGGATGACGACCGCTGCTTGGCCTCCGAGGCGCGGTCGCCGCCTAGGATCGCTTCGCCAGCCACGCACCAATCCATGGCGACGGCTGCTGTTAGGATTGCCTCACCGACCCCGGCATCGCCGGAGGACATTGCTAAGCCTCTACAGTTGCAGTTGTGCTCTTCCATCCCGAGGCCCATCCTGGTGTAACCTCCACGTCTACGTGCTCCTAGAAGGAAGCGGATGGGGCATGGCATGCTCTCCCCGCCTCATCACAGCGGTCGGACGCCTAGTGGTGAAGAGCAAACGTTGGGCCTCTAACCTGACAGTGCAAGCTCAGGACGTCATGATGACAAAACTAGGCCTTCGCGACCAGCCGCAACAGAATTCGGCCGACGAGAATGTCGAGTTCGATGAGTATCTGGCGTTTGTTTGGTGGTCCGATCTCTGTGTTCGATCCAAGCGAGAGGCGGCACTCAGGATGCTCTTCCCTACAAGCTCTGCAATCGACAACATTCAACTGGTCGAGGGGGTGGAACCTGAGGTCCTTTGATCGATCCTGCTCCTCCCTCCAACGTCGCTCATTTGTTTATCATAACAAGTGAAAAACATCTCCATTTGAAATGTCTGTGGCCTCTATGGTCGCGCGTGTCGTAGTGTCAACTTAAGAATTCATCATCCAAAAGAGGGTGCCCCTCGTGTGTCTGCAGGAGACCAAGCTCTCCAATGGCACACGCGAGTTGTCGTTGATATTGGAAGCCATTCTTTGGATGATGATAATTTAGAGCCTGTTTAGATTGGGAACGAAAATTTTTTGGGTGTCACATCGGATGTGTCGGAAGGATGTCGGAAGGGGTTTTTAGAAACTAATAAAAAAACAAATTACATAGCTCGTCAGAAAACTGCAAGACAAATTTATTAAGCATAATTAATCTGTCATTAGCATATGTGGGTTACTGTAGCACTTAAGGCTAATCATGGAGTAACTAGGCTTAAAAGATTCGTCTCGCGATTCTTAACTAAATTGTGTAATTAGTTTATTTTTTTATCTACATTTAATGTTCCATGCATGTGTCCAAAGATTCGATGGGATGTATGAAAAAATTTTGGGTAGGAAACTAAACAGGGCCTTAGAGCATCTCCAACAACTCCCTAAAATTTACTTGCTATGTATTGAGTTTTAGCAACTTGGTAAAATGTTTTGCAAGTGAAAAAAATATGTGTCTCCAACAACTCCCTATTCTATACTTGGTAAATCAAAAATAGGCCCACCTAGGACTCGGCCTTGTTTAGCTCCAAAAAATTTTAGTAAATCGACACTGTAGTATTTTCGTTTGTATTTGACAAATATTGTCCAATCATAGACTAACTAGGCTTAAAAGATTCGTCTCGTCAATTCCGACCAAACTGTGCAATTAATTTTTATTTTTATCTATATTTAATACTCCATGCAATTGTCTAAAGATTCGATGTGATGAGAAATCTGAAAAATTTTACAAAATTTTTTAGAAACTAAACAAGGTCCTACTCTGCTGCCACCGAATTAGAACCTGCCGGCCACCGAATCTGCTCCTTCTCACAGTAGCCGAATGCAGCAGCAGCAGCACTTTCACCGATCGGTGACAGGACAGACCTGATCGAGTAGCACTTTCACCGAGCAGCAGCAGCCAAAGCACCGATACAAAGCTCAAGCCGCGCGCGGATGTTTGCGCGCGCGAAGGCCCAGAATAGCAAGTTGGAAAAAATACCAACCTAGTTTAGGGAGTTGTTGGAGAAAGAAAATTGTGATTTTGCCCAAGTTATAAGAATACCAACCTAGTTTAGGGAGTTGTTGGAGATGCTAGTGAAATTTAGAAAGATTCTTGAAGATGCTCGTTGCTCGGGCTCGCCCCCGCGTGTCGCTTTCAGTTTGTTTCTTGTTGTTTTTTTTATGTGTGTGTATGCGCTTTGATTCTAGGTAACCTTTCGTTGCTTTGAGTTATTGGCTTTTTGTTGTTTCATTGATGTTGTCTACTTTCTTTTAATGAAATATGTGCTAAGGCACATTCACGAAAAAAATTCATGTCGCCTTGTATTTTTTTTTCTAGGCAAGGCTCGGTAGCGCTAGCGCCACCCCTCGCCAGTCGCCACAAAAACTTTCTATGCGACGACATTACACCGCGCTCACGGCAGATCGTCACGGTGTTCTATGCTATTTTACTTTCTATGTTGATTAATTGTATGGGCTCGATGGGCCCTTTTATAGGGGCATGCTTGGACCATAGGCCAAGCCCGTGGACTTACATGACATAGCATGAAGGGCTCACCGAGTCGTGTCTTCATATAGACCTAGGCCATGTCGAGTCGTGCCATCCATTTGACTCTAAAACTCAGTGTATCCAAACCAGTTGTAGAGACACAAAGTGACACCATAGATTTTTAGCCACAAGGGCTTGTATCCAAACTATATATATATATAATAATAAATATATTCCTATTTATGTAGTGTAATATTTTGTATAGATTTGTAATCAGTTCAAAATAGATGTCCTTGATAGTTGAGATCTAGGACTATCACACAAGAGTAAAAAAGAATTGAAAATTTGGTCCATCCACGGAAATGCTAGTCCATGTCCATGGATCCATGCGAAAATGCATTAAAAAAAGTGGGCATTTCGCTCTTGCCAGTATAGAGGCATATAAGTGTCTCGTGTTTTTCTCTCGCGGTCTTATATTACCGGTAGTACACTACGTACGTGGAGCCGTCGAGGCGAGGCGGCCCCGCGGCGCGCGCATCGATCGCCATGTGTTCGAGCAGATCGAGGGGGAAATTTCGCCCGGGGCCGCCGCCAGTACAGCTCTGCTCTCGTGCTCGATCGACGACCGCGGTCGCCTTCGCCCTCGCCCTCGCTCCGCTGCGGAGGAATCTTTGCCGGGGGGGACGGGCCTTCGTGGCTGGCGCTTGCTGAAACATGCATCCGCACGTCCGCGAGTTCCGAGGCCATATTTTTTGTGCTCTACGGCGAGGTCTATCTAATTCTAAAAGTGTTTAGCTGTTCCCACCGCTGTAGACGCGTGCCACTACTATAATCCCGGCCAATATTAGACGCGCAAAGCGAAGCAGCGGTTTCAGACTGTCGATGCTTCGATGTTTCTTGTTTCTACTGTACGTAGTAGTAATTCAGTGTGTGTGTGGCTGTACGGGTGCTATCACATGCTGGCACATCCACTGCATGCTAAGATCCCAGTGTAGATTATTAGTTCTCGGAATCTTTCCTACGTTACGTCCCTTTGCTATCGCGTGAAAGTGGCATACTACGGTGGGAGTAGTTATTCGCAAATATGTGAAGGCTGCTCATCATGTCTCAACCAGCTGCATGTAGCTGTAGGGTGTGTGCTCTTGTCGTAGGATGGGCGATCGTATCAGTGCAGGGCATGATTACTGTACCTCGGTCGCTACTAGCTAGATTAGCTTCTGACCTTCTGTGTGTGCCCGACGACGTGCTAGCATTGCAGGCGCCGCGAGTTATTCCGTGGCATGTGGGCTGTGGCCTGTGGGTTGTGCACCTTTGGAGGCCCTCTCACGGTCGAAATCGAGCATCGACAAGACGTGACTACGCCGTCCGGATACCCGGAGCGCGGCCGGGGCCAAAAACAACATCCCGTCAGATCGATCGGCAAAAAGGGGCACGGGCCATGCTTCGAAACGTCAGCTCATGCCCTCCGTCCGGCCTTCTCCGCACGAACAACAACAACAACAACAATGAACACAAGACACAGAAATCGGACGCGTCACGTTGAGCCGATATATTTGCAGTCTCAGGCAGATCATCATACGCCTGTCAGTGGCCGGCGAATCACCGAGCCGCCGTAGACTTTACAGGAGCCAGTCGTTTAACCACTGGCTGACTGCGTATCTCTGATGCTACTGTGCAACACATCACGACACAAGAGTGGAGCGCATGTGCATGGAGACGAAACGGCGAGACCTATGCCTGGCTACGTGCCGGGCCGGGCCGGGCCGGCGTGCGCGACGCGAGGTGTGGGTGGAGAGCACAGAGGCACTGATTAACACACGCACCTGGGCGTGTTCGGCAGTGACAAGACGCGACCAGGTTTGGCAACATTCTAGCCCGACTGGCGCCCTGACGACGGCGTCACGTTCACGTCTTGGCCGATCCATTGATCGGCAGCGCTCGGGACGGGGGATGGGGGCCTCCTGCTCGCTCGCTCGCTCTAGGCCCGGACCGTGCAGTCGTGTTGCGCGGAAACCGGGAACGCGCAGCGCACTAGTGGCACTGGCACCAGGCACCAGGCAGACGCGGGCAGGCGCGCATGGAACTGGAACGCATCCGCCCGTTCTTCCCGACTGCCACTGCCAGAGTCTGAACGATGGCGTACGTCCTCCCGCGCGCGCGGGCGGCGGGCGAGCCACGACCCACGAGCACGGCTCACGGGCCACGGCGCGGCTGCCCGATGCCCCCGATAGAATCAACCAGGCTCGCCGGCCGGCCTGCTGCAGGTCGATGGCGACGTGCAATGCAAATCCCCAACCGCGCCGCGCGCGGACGGCGGCCTCTGCCTGGTTGGTGGCTTGGTGTGATGCGGTTCGCCAACCATCACACACGGATGCGACATGGTCACCAACCGCGCCAGGTCGCCAACGAACGCGCACATGGCTGCTCTCCGAAGTCGGAACGCTCGACTCGAGTCTTTGCCGAAACTAATGTACGGAGTACTAGACAGCAGACCACGCAAGGCAACGTTCCCAGAGCACGCACGACGCCACGACGGGAAGTCTTCCTGTTCCAGGCCCTATCGTAGGAAGGACTATATGCATTTCCGGTAATGGCTGCGGAATACGCCTGGGTTCGAGGTGAGCAGGTTGCCAGTTTGACACTTCATCGGTTTTTTTTTTCTATTCCTTCGTTGAAGCAGAGTCAGACAGAGCGGAGAGCAGTATGTTCTAAGTTGTCAAGAAATAAACTAAGTATTTGTGTGCCAATGATGCCACATGCACTTGGGACACCGAATCATTTCGTCATGGACAACTTTTGTTTATTCATTCAAGAGTTGGCCAAAGCGGCGATTTTGGAATAAAAAGCGGAGTCAAATGCCGGACGGATTGCGGACCGTGTTTGTCAGAAAAGAGTTCTTTTTGTCAGCGTCGAAAAGATGATACAGAACATACAGTAGCTACTAATCCAATACTATATCTAGTGCCACGAAACAAATCCGCGCTTGTCAAAACGTGACGAGCATTCACAGAACGCACCGAGCTCCAAAGTACCCGTTCTGCCGATATAAGTAGCTCATTATACACGAAAGGGGAAAAATATATATACATTAATAACAAGGAGACTAGAGAGACGAGGACGACAAAAGAGGTAATATGTACAGTACACAACAGACCAAGCTCACAAAATTAACATTAGCGAGACTACGAGATATTACCCATCAGAGAGACAGAAGAGACTACAGAACAGAGTCTGCATTAAGCAGTGGTTAGCAGGCCAAGGACGGCAGAGCCAAATGCACGTACGCACGCAACAAAGCACATGCTCAATTCTATTGCCATTACAAAGTTAATCCTATCAACACCACAGCGCCGCCGAGCCGAGGCGACCGTTGGTGACGACGAAGCTCATGGAAAGAGCGTCTCCCGCACGTCGGCGAACGCCGCGAGGATCGCCGGGTAGTGCCTCGGCGAGTTGAGCACGAGGTACGTCTCCAGCAGCCGCTCCGCGCTGTGGTCGTCCCCCTCGCCGCCGTCGTTGCCGTCCCCACCGCCAGCGCCAGCTGGCCACTCGGCGATCATCTCTTGCATGGACTTGCGGAAGTCCTCGTACGGGTCGGCGGATCGCTTCACCACCGCGAACCCGCCGTCCGTCGCGGCGGACGCCGTCGAGCCACGCGGGAGCTCGAAGCTGTACCGGCAGCTCTGCGACGCGCCGCGGCGGCGCGCGGAAGCCGGCGGCGGCGCGCGGCACGGGCCCGAGACGGACGCGCGCGCCCTGGTGGCGGTGGTGGTGTTCTTGCGTGGGCAGTTGTAGAAGTCGGACGAATCGGACGAGAAGCTCCGCGACGAGAAGAGGTTCCTCGAGTCGTCGTCGTACTCGTCGTCGGAGGACGAGCTGCTGACCAGCCGGCGCGACGAGTGCGTCGACAGCCGGCGCGAGGAGGTGTTGTTGGTGTTGGTGTTGGCCCGCTCCTTCCACCTCGCCACGGGCGGCAGCGGCGGCAGGTGGTGCGCCACGAACGGCGAGGACGGCGGGCACTTGCGGCCCTCCCACTCGCCGCCGGTCTCGTGCGGCGTCCCCCCGGCGGCGGCCGTGGACCGGCGCTCCGCCTTCCTAGCGGCGTCCGCGGCGTCGAGCGCGAGGAGGGACGGGTCGGCCGCGTCGACGGAGCGGCGGCCAGCGCAGTCGATGGTGATGTGGACCAGCGGCGCGGGCCGCGGTGCGGAGAGGGACAGGCGGCGGTCGACGATCCCATTCCCACCCCCGGGCTGCTTCTTCCCGCTGCCGCCGAGGCGGGAGTACGACGGGAATGCCAATGGCGGCGGCGGCTTCGCCTCGCCCTCGCTGTCGCGGCGCTTCCTGCCGCCGCCCGCGCGCCGGGAGAACACCGAGAGGATCGCCGCCAGGCGGTGCTTCAGCTTCTTGCGCCCGCCGGTGCCGGCGCCCGAACCGGTGTCCTCCATGGCCTCGCGAAGGTGCATGTACTCTTGCTTGATCCCGCCGGTTGCCTTTCCTCGCCTTTGCCTCTGAGCGTGCGTGCGTGGCGTGGGGTGTTGTGGTCTGTCTGTGGAGAGAAAGGCGGAGGCGTTCGCGGGGCGGGAGTGGGTGTTGGTCTATCGCATTCGTGCCGGGCTAATGCGGCCTCGCGCGCGCGGCTTTAACCGCCCGTGCCGCGAGCTAGGAACAAAAAAACTGCCAGGTCCGCCCGGCCGCCCTGGCCTCCAGGCAGACAGAGACATGGTGTGGTAGGAGGAGTGGGCGACCTGGGGTCGTGGTGGGCGGTGGGCTCTCGCACGTAGTAACGTAAGTGGGGGAGAAGAGATGGCGCCGTTACGGCCGTACGGGGTACGGTCACCACGTCGCGCTCGGCCGCGGCCGCCGGATGCCGTATTCGCTGTAATCCCAGATGCGCTTGCTCGTCTTCCTGGATTTAGCTTATGAACAAGGAATACGTACAAGATCGGTTCGTGCCATGCTAATGTCGCGATGCGTTGCTTGTGCTGCAGCTGCAGTGCGTCGCATTGCATGGGGCCGGGCGTGGGGGGGCGCTCGTGAGCGCCGCGCTGCGTGCACGTGGAACGCTGCGTGTTTTCGCGGGAGTCAGCTGGTTGAAAGGAACCTTTCCGTGAAGGGAGGGAGCAGCTACAGCTTTGTGATCGCAGACTGGCTCAAAACAGAACACAGACACAGGTGCAAGTGCAACAAGTGCAAAGCCAGGCGTTGGGCCGCAACACAGTGCTGTTGGGGTAAAGTAAATACACGGGACTAGGGACTTGTTTAGTTCCAAAATATTTTGCAAAATGTGAATAGTACCAATTTCGTTTGTATTTGATAAATATTGTCCAATCATAGACTAACTAGGCTCAAAAGATTCGTCTCGTCAATTCCGACCAAACTGTGTAATTAGTTTTTATTTTCTTCTATATTTAATACTTCATGCATACGTATAAAGATTCGATGTGACGTGTAATCTGAAAAATTTTGCAAAATTTTTTGGAACCAAACAAGGCCTAGATCGATCATTTGGCTGTGTCTACCGTCTACTATGCTGCTTTCCGTGCGATCAACTGCTCTTTCTGCAAGGCTGCAACTGCCCCCCAAGACCCCCAGTTACTGTGCATGACTACATCGGAGCCGGCGAGTAGCGGGCATTGACTACGGCAACTCCGCTCACCACTCTCCAACTGTACACCACAGCAGCGGCACAACTGTCTACTAGTATACTACAAAAACGTCGTACCTTTACCGTACCAATACGTAAGTAACTGAGGCGTTGAACGAGTCCTTGCCTGCACTGCACACACCAAGCATAAAACAACACCTTGTTAGCGTGCTGTTTCTCCAAGGCATCATCAGTACGCGCTGATTGCATTGTTTAGCGGCGAATGCGTGCTCCAGCTGTGGTTTGGTTTGGCAGGTGAGCTGTTCTCTTTGGATTATACAAGCATCTATCGCGTAGACGGCGCACGGCTTTTTAAGACGTGGCCGTAATACGGACAAGCTTGTGTTTTTTTTAAGAGGAAGACATGGGTGTCAGAACTTTAAACTATAGGTGTAGGACAGATGTACTACTGAAAGCCTATGGTTTCACCAGGATCAACAAAATTACAGCCATGTTTGCCTGTAAATATTATATATGATCAGCATTCTGGCAAACCTGTACCGGTCTACTGGCTATTTTCTCAGGTATATTTTACACAAGACGCTGTATGATAATGATAGAAGGGGATCCCAATAATGTGGCGCTCTCAATACATTCTGTACACAACAAAGCCATTTCTTAACAGGTCAAGTTCATGCACCTCCTGCCATTTGTATGCTGCAGGGTCCAAGGGAGCACATAAGTAACAAACAAAAAAAAGTCAGATTCCCGCTGATGATTAGCTGACACCAGGGTTTATTAATCATTTAACCCCAGAGCATGCACAAACCTATAATCAGAAGGGAACAAGGGGAAAACATTGGGATTGTACGTGTACACAATAGAAAAAACCAGGATCAGCTGATTTTAGCACCTTGTCTGTATTCCCAGAGTGTTGATTGGATAATCATGTATAGGGGTCATATTGGACAGCAAACAGCTCAAAAGGCGGATTAGTTGGTGCAAAGGCCTGATTGCGGAGGTGCCGACTACTCATGCATCAATGAGAGACAGTGCTCTGTATGTTGTTTCGGTTGCTTCGATCCAGTTTAGTTATCATTGCATCTCAATGCTTGAGCCAATAATTCCTAAGCTGAGACATGTGCAGGAGTATCTCATCGCGGCCCTGGTTGGTCACGCTGCTTGTCATGATCCAAGGAGGCGCAGCCTCGAAGTATTCACGGATTAGGCTCTGGAAAGTTTCCACGTTTTCTTCGGGTCTCCTGCCGCCATTCTTCTTCTTCTTGCGTTTGTCACATTTTGTGAACACAAGGGTCATGGGAACCTGAACAGAATGTGGATAAAACATTAAAACTAAACGGTGCCAGATTTATTGCTCAACAACCTATAAATAATCATCACATGGGTAAACAATAATGCATGTTTGATGCTGTTGTGATGGCAAGCACATTTACTAGTTACTATATCTGACTGTACAGAAGTCCATCCATTACTGTATGTTGGTGTCCCCAGGACCATGGCTCATGCCAACATAGGTCGTCCAAAGAGGATTATTTTGCACTAGATTGCAGCAAAACAGAAATGAGAGTAGGCGCAATAATGGTTCGTGGTGAAGGAAGCAAGGACAGAAGAGCATAACTGCATAAGAAGGTGGGGCCGCTAATTGATATTGACTGGGTAGGACAACCGGTCCAGGGTTTGAGAGTTCAGGCCTGGTTGCAAAGGGTGGGGGTGGCTGTGGGCACTGGGGCACTGCAGTATTTACGCGAAGAATGGAACTGGATCTATGCCCAGGACAGGAAAAGGTAAAAAAGGCATGAAGCTAACACCTTTTCAGAACTTTTTAGTACAGTGTACTAGTGTATGTCGGACTGTTACCAGATCTTTTGTTTTTTATTTTGTATAGCCTTATAAATTTTAAAAATGAGGTAGGGGGTCCAGACTCCAGAATTAAGCTGCACGCGGTAGACTTCGTTGGGTTTTGAAAAGGATAGCACAAAATACAAACAGCAGGCTACATCATAAACCCAACGGCAAAATGCAGAAACAGAGAAGGATATTTGTGTGAGCAAATAACTCAGTAACAAATTCTTGGTTTGCTTTGTCCCAGGTCGGCAATATGCCTTCCAAGTTCTAACTCGAACCTCTAGGAAGATTGCTGCTGCTTAAATTCTAATACAGTGCCATATTTGTTCTATCAGACAAGTATACATCTTTCATTGTGATGGGTAAATAAATCAGTCAACCATAGTTTATTTTCACTAAAAAGAACAGATAGCATCCATACACATTGTGTGTCAAAGCTAAAATGATTGTAAACAAATCTGGTTCAGCTTATTGCTAGAATCATGTGCGCACAAGATTTTCAACTTAGCGAACTGGCATATTTCAGCCTTTAGACTTTCAGCAGCATTATTTTCTATTGCTGAGATCAACTAGATTATCTACTAACAATATCAAAGAGCACTCCTAACACATATGGCATATGGATGAAAGAATGATGGTTAATTACTGCATAAATGGGAGTTCAGTCGTTTCAGAAGTATGCTTACCTTGTTTTGACCAAGCCAACTAGCATAGTCAAGATCAATCTTCTTGGCAGGTATACTTGCATCTATAAGGAGAAAAACAGATACCAAATTCTCCCTACTGAGAAAGTAATTTCTAGTAAATTCATCCCAATTGGTACGAGCTTCCTGTGGTGCAGAAGCATATCTGTTCAATAAAAGCTCTTGTTAATGCAAGAAAATGGATAATATTTCGAGTATATCCTCCAACTAATGGGATGCAAATTTATTTTCTATATTTGTGAATTCATGTCTCACTGCTATACATATGACAAATAACAGGTAGTCTGATTGATTTGCCAAAAGAAAAATCGAAGATCATGTAGCTACGAAGAGTTTTCCAGATATAGATCGAAGTAGAATACATAAAAATATTAGGCACAGACATTCCCAGTCAATATTGAGTGTTTAAAACAAACGTTTGAACTCACATACACCAATTTCATGACATGGTGTTTTTCACATTTAGATTGAACTATCAAACTGTATCTCATTAATGCATATACTACCGATGCAAGATGCTTCATAAGCTTATCAAATGAAAAACTCTTTCTTACATTCTTACTAGTTTCTTGGACAGACCATGCATTGGCCTTTATTGCCAGATCTATTCCAGTAATATTTGCAGTAGCAAGGCTCTGCCCTCCCCCTCTATTTCTCCAAGAGATGGAAGGGAGATTTTTTTTTTGTGAAATAAATAAATAATAAGATAAAAAAAGTCAAAAAGGGTTTGATTAGGATTGTTTAAGCAATTTCTGTAATTGTTAACCGCTTGCCAATTGATTGTGACTTGTTTTAGAGGATTAAACATGTAACATTATAAGGCACCTCATCCATTTATTTGTGAAGAATATTTTCAACAAGAAAATATAAAAATGTTCATCTACATGATTTTTTTTTTTGGAAAACTACTAGTAAAACTAAAAGTCTGCTGGTCAGTAGTTTACCCATAACCAGGCAAGTCGACAAGATACCAGCTGTCATTTACTTTGAAATGATTGATACATTGGGTCTTCCCTGCAATAATGAAAATAACCAACAAAATTAACGAAATGAAACAAGCTTCTCTGTACAGTTACTACTGTTACCTATATTAACTTCCTGCTCTACAGATGCAGTATATCTCCAAAGTGTAAAACTAAAGGTGCACAAATGATCAAAGCGGATCAGAAGAACTGAAGAAGACTAGATTGTGAATTTCCAGAGATATTTTCTAGAGATAAAATTGATGCCAGAGCACAATTTAATGGATTTTACAGATAATTAGTTATAATCCCTAACCAGACAGTTTTATATTCTCACATGTGACAATAGCTCTTAGAAGTAAGAAGCTGGGGAGAAGTAATTTCAAATGCTAGCTCCATGTGATGGTAGCTCTTAAATAAAAAAACTAAATGTGTGAACAGAGTACCCAAGAGCTTCCAAAAGATAAGCATTACACCAAAAAATGGTATTTATATTTCAGATAAATCCAGGACAACACATATGACCATGGTGAACCAAAGGGAGTTCAGCTTAAGAGCAACTCCAAGAGCCTCTCTAAAATTGAATCTCTATATCTCTATTTGGAGAGTCATCCCATGAATATTCTCTATGTATATCTCGTGTCTCCAACGGACTCTATAAGTTCCGTTCTCTATACTCCAATGGCTTACCATAATTTTCCTTGTGTGCAAAAGTCATGATAGAACTGCCATATATTGAATTTAGAGAACGATTACTCCATTTTCTCACTTCACTTTTTTGTTTGGTTTGTCGAATGGAATGAGTTGATCCATGACTAGCTCATCCCTCACAAGCTAATACTTAGTATAAGCATGATGAATAGAGTCATTTCACCAAATCTGAGGGATGGACTCATGATGCACCATCTCATCTAGGATGGGCTGATTCCTCAAACCAAACACCTCAATTCCAACTGCAGGAGCAACGTGCTATCTCAATTTCACAAAACAGCGGTTCCTTCAAACACAACTGCGCGAATGTGCAGATTCTCCTGACCTTTCACGATTTCACCAACTCTGACAGTAGCTACAGAGTTAACGAAACCGACGCACTATCAGCTTCAGATTCACTTCCTCAACAAGTAGGACCTCTGTTATAACCACTAATAATCACTAAATCCTAAACTCGATGACTCTGCAGAGAGAACCGAACAAGGCAATGACCTAGGCAAAGCAAAACCTACCAGGCTTCTTGGAGGTGAGTGCAAGGCGCTTGCGGCGGACAAGCGAGTTGAGCAGCGACGATTTGCCGACGTTCGACCGGCCAACGAGTGCGAACTCCGGTAGGCCGTCCCGAGGGCAGTCATCGGGACGCACGCTGCTCTTCACAAAATCTGCGTTGACCACCTGTGCGTCACCGCGCGCGTATGGGCCCAGCACGATGTTGGAGCCCTTAAGGACCCGTGCGCTCACGGCGTCCTGGTCCCCCGCATCCACGGTTGCCCCGGGCGGCACGAAGAGGCGGTCGAGCGGGAGCTGGACCTGCACCTTCCCCTGGGGCGCCCCTTCGTCGTCGGACTGGTCGACGGTCTGCGGTGCCGCGAGGTGGGACAGCGCGGAGAAGCGCGGCGAGAGAGAGAGACGGAGCGGCAAACGGGAGGGGCGGAGGAGTGTGGATGTGTGGGTGGAAGGAACGAGTAGGCGAGGGAGGAGGCGGTGGTGGAGGAGCATGGCCGCCGGCGGCGGTCGGGGGTTTTGTGTTTTTTGAGGCGAGGAGAAGTGTGCGGCGGGGTTTGGACTTTGGAGGAGAGTGGACAGTGGAGTGAAGGACCTGCGAAGTAGATTGGGTGGGACCAGAACGGAGATTGCTGGACGTGAGCCGTCCGATTGAAAAACACTAGACAATTGGATCTGACCTCATTCGTTCGCTGATAAACCATGTTCACTAATTTATTATTGTAATTTGTAATAAAAAAAAACACTGCTGAGTGGCTGACAGTAGATGAACTCAAGCTACTCCACTTCACATTAGATGCCAACTCCGATTTTCTTTTTTTATTGCAAAAAGCTAATGTATTCTAAAATATATTTCATAGAATATGTGCTGAAAGTTCAAGTTGTACAAAGTTGACCACCATGATAGGTAACGGTACAAGCTTGCACATTATATATTGATAGCATATGTTTATATGGAATCTACTGAGCTTATCAGCTAAATTAGATTCAGCAATATTTTTCTCTCATAACAAATCAGCGAACAATACTTTCTGTCGTAACTTTTCGGCAAGCAAACCACAGGTACACCAGCTTACTGAACTACCACCAGTACAATGTAGTGTGTTCTCTCGGTTTATACAAAATATATATCGGATGTCAATAAAACATAGTTATAGTTATTCATATAAAAGACGTTACATAGATTCCTCAAAGGAACGAACATCTGGAACATAGCATACATAGCAACTTAAAGTGCTTACAAAGAACCGAGTAGCATTATGTTTGTCAGGTTGACATTACCACATCTGGCAGTATTGCTTATTTCTTGAAACAAACGAGTATGAACCTGCAGGTTACAAGAACTTCCTCGGTGGTCTTCCTGCATCCTCATCTTGCATGTGCTGCAACACATAAACTTTCAAAAGTAAAAATCAAATAGAGTTTAGCCTAATTTCAGCCGGTTATCTTTAACTAATGTTATATCAAGTAAAACATCTTTCAAGCATTTGCATCTATGACAAATCAGTGTTGTAATGATGCATGTAAAAATGTAAATCCAGCACAACGATACTTCACCTTAAGGACTTATTTGGATGCACTCGAATTGAAATCAATCTATGTGTGTTGAAGTGGATTGGAGTGAAAAATGTGGATTGAGGTAAATACAAGCGCATACAAACAAAGTACATTTTCCATGTTATGCAAGATTACAATAACAGAGAGAGATAGCATGTTCATAAGCAACACCTGAAGTGAATATGAGAATGTGCAATTGTTGCTTATTGGCAACTGTGCTGTAGATTGTTTTCAGCTACAAATTAACGATGTTGGTGCTGTTTTGTTTTGAAGCAACATGTCATATTGTTGTGCAATTTAACAAAAGTAAACTAAGACAAAAAAACACAATAAGGCAATAAAAGGCTTATAATAGTCCAGTCCTCTTTCCAAGGGGAGCAAACAGGGATAAGGAATACCCCATCACCCCTCCACTAATACAGAGTTGTGAGTTTGTGAAAAGCTGGATGAAAACTAAGAGTGACATCCCCCTTAACCCATCGTAATCAACATGATTGAACAACTTTTGTGGATTGAACATTACTACACAAAAGTTATACTATGAATTCACAAGCTAGGTGGGACACATTTGGTGTAATACTTGGGCCAGATGCTCAAAGTGTTACAATGTTCTCCATCACTCCAGCGCAATGTTTGTTTTAAGACTCCAGGATAATGCTATATATGAGGATATGGTTGTTTCTTGATGCTGAACTGCTGGCATGGAATGTCTGAGATGCTTTGTGTGTGTGTGTGTGGGTGGGTGGGTGGGGGGGGGGGTGTTAATTTCAAATTCTGGCTGATATCACTCATATCATGAACTATTTCATATTTAAACTGAGAAACAAGATGGACTTGCACAACAATGATAGAGCATGCTCTAAAGAGAAAAATAATCTGAGGATCAAAGTGGGCAAGGAAATCAACCTTATGCGGTTATACTAGCTGGGCAATCAAACAATATCAATTGCGACTGCAGAAAATACTTTTGGGGGAATAATAGATGCATTAATGAATGGTAGTTCAAGTACATATATAGACATGAGCACAACACCCTCAAGTACACAGTAATCTACTATCTCGCATGCATATACACATCAGCTAACACACCCCAACAGGCTGAACAGGGAAATGCACCAAACCACCAACCAGTGGCGGTAACACCAAGCAGTAGCATTCTACACCCTCCGATCAGTGGCAGTCCAACAATCGCTCGTCGGGATCACCGCGGCTATAATTTCAATAATAATTTGATCTCCTCCACTCCCAGCACCCCTGTGTCGCTCCCATCCTTTCTCAAAATGGATGGGAATGGTTCAGGTGTGGCCGCATGGGTTTCCTACTAGCTTGTAGGTATCTCAGGCTTGTGCAACACCATGGACGCCTCCTGTTCCACATACGCTCACTGCAGCCTACCTGGCGCTGCTGGTTTTCCACACCCAGTTTCTCACACCAGCTAGCATGCAGCACTGTTCCAGTATTGTGGTCTTCCCACACAACAGAAGCAGCCTGCAGCGTTCTGGCATCCGATGATGAGTGGTTCTTGGGATCAACAGTCCCTTGCAAACGCCTTCTACACCATGAGTCCATGACATTGACTTGGCCCTGTCCACTGGGTGAGTAGTACATGGACTCGGGTGCTTCCTCGCACATGTCGTTAGATGCTGGTATACTCTCTTTTTCTTGCTCACATTTACCTTCCACTCATTCATCCATCATCCATCATTGTAGATAATGGGTCTATGCTTCCAGTTACTTCTACCAGCTTGTTCTTTTGCTACCGTGCGTGGTCCCCTTTTCGTTCAAATGTTTTGGACTTTTGGTTACTCCAAACATAATTAGAATCCTATTTCTATTTATCATTTCAGGCCACCAAATAATTGCTCCATTAAGTTTGACTGCTTTGGTCTTTCTGTGAAGGATCTTCGCACACAGAGCATGATTGCCAGGTGCAATAGAACCTGAGAACTGTGCCCCTTCAGTTGTGCCTAGGCTGTTGCTGCTACCACACCCAACACTTTGGCATTGTCAACTTGGTTCGCTCATGAAGCCATTGCAAAGATTATTAATTCTAGTGCCATGCTATGTAACACAAGTACTAGTAGCAATGAACCTCAGAGTCATGCTTGTCAGCTTAGCCCCCACGTGCAGTTCCCGTTTAGTTCATCGCATTCTCAAGCTCTCAATAGTTTTGAGCAAGAGTCAGTGAAGGGAGGAACGCCGAGGAAGATCAGGTTGCATTGCAACAGAAAAAAAAAACACATTCCAAACCAGCAATACTGGAGCATGGCAGATGGTTAACAGGAATAGAAGATGGGAGAGAAAACCAGTGACACATGAACAGGTGACCAGGGAACTGACCCCGTGATGGCGATTGCGCTGGGGCAACATTGGCTAGGGTATGTGGAATCACAAAGATCGAAGAATCAAACCATCTCGTGATACCATGAAATAAGATAGTTTTGGGGGATAATATATGCATTAGTCGATGGTAGTTCAAGCACACACACAGCTTGTATACGTAAATGTACCTCTCCTATCTCACGTACAGGTATATGGCAACACAACAGTTAACGGCAACACTGATGATGCTAAAACATGAAACAACAAGATTTTTTTTTTTCTTATTCTGTGTCCCAGAGACCAGTAGACAGTAATCACCAACTTTTCTTACTGACCAGGGGAAGTAAGTATTCTCTACTTGGATTACGGCTGAGACTGTGATACATATGAAATTGAAAATAAATCTTTCATGCCCTTGAGAAGGTTCAGGACTGGCTAAACACGGGTGCAGTGTCATAATACCATCAACAATATTTAACAATTCACAATTCTATTCGAGAAAAATTATACATATATGTATAAGAACCAGACGGTTTAATGCTACAATGCTTTCACCTTCTAAGCAAGAAGCCAACAAATTAGTACCAATATCAGGATGGGCTCGACTCTCTCAACCTGATTTGAGGACCATTCTCATTCTCACCCGCAAAAGGATTCTAGTTTCACAATTCAATTTGGATGAAAGCTTTTTTCAAAAAAGGAACTAAATCATTCCACCACAACGAATGCGTCTTATCTACAGCGAGAGCCCGATCTGAATCTAGGTGAGCCACCCTAACAGCAAAGGAAAAGGATTCATGAGAGGGGAACGAAACGTGCGTACGAAATCGCGGACGATGCCCTTGTAGACGAGGATGGGGACGGCGAGGCCGAAGAGGCCGACGACGGCGAGGCTGCGGCGCGTCCAGCGGAAATTGAACTCGAGGTTCTCCCGGCCGGCGTTCCACTCCTCGATCCACTTGTTCTTGTGCACCTCCATCCCGCCACCCATCTTCTCCTCCTCCCTTTCTCCCCCCGGATCGCGCTGCTCGTCGGCGACGGGTGGATAGCCCTATGCAGCGGCGGCGAATCTGGTGGTGCGAGTGTCAGAGTGTGCGGCCGTGCAAGGTACTACCAGCCTACTCGGTTTTTCAAAATAGACCCCCGAATGTTCCGTTATTATTTTTATTCATTTTCAATTAGTAGCAGTTTATCGAGGGCTTGAGAAATTACGTTGAGCACCTCAATAAATGTAGTAATCGCATCTTACTATCGCGCTCATCCGAGGCCGATCACGAGCTGCATCCAGCGGATCAGCCTATTCCTTCCTCTCTCTCTCTCTCTCTCTCTCCCCCCCCCCCCCCCCCCCCCCCCCTGACTCCCTCTCAGTTGACAAGAGCCGGAGATGGCATCTGGCGCGGCGGGGAAGGGAAAGGCCCTGGCGGACGGGGCGGAGTCAGCGGCGGAGAGCGCGGCGCGGCGGGCGCGGGAGTGGAGCACGTGGGCGATGAAGAAGGCCAAGGTGGCGGCCCACTACGGCTTCATTCCCCTCGTCATCCTCATCGGCATGAACTCCGAGCCCAAGCCGCGCCTCGCCCAGCTCCTTTCCCCCATCTAAGGGCAGGCTGGCTCGATTGATTCCCCGTCGGTTGCTCCTCGCTCCGGTCCGCGCCGCGAGCGCATTGGATTCCTAACGCATTTCTTGCTACGTATGTATTTATATTTATTTACTATTTTCTTTCCGTTTGATCGAATATAATTGGATCTCAAATTTTCCTGTACCAGAGTTTGGGATTTGGGATAAAGGGGCTTTGAACCAAACATCAGAAATTACTTGGACAATCTCCCAAGTTCAGTTCGTCCATAGTTGTGCTGTGGGTATTACATTGTAGTTATAGGTTATGTACAATGTACTTCAGTACTTATGTTTTTGCTTCCGGCCCATTGGGAGCTTTAAAGACTGCATTGATCTAAGGCATTTTACTCCACACTTATACCTCAGGCATAGTATTTGGGAACTGGGAAGATCAAAATTTCATTTTCCCCCTGTATTTCCGCAGCTTGTGCATACTGCATGTACTGTAGCTATCAGTGCAGTAATATTTGTCACCCACTTGATTCCGTGTTGACATTAGCCCGTTCGTTTGTCTGAAAAATAGTATTATTTGCTGATTTACACTGTAGCTGATAAATTTGACAAGTTCAAGCGAACATGATTGTAGATGCCTCTGTTTGCAGTGAGAGTTTAAAACTTTACTGATACCTGTTTGTTTGTCTGCAAACACATGACTCAAAGTATTATTTGCTGATTTGTTGAGAGATAAAAACATTGTTAAATAGCTGCAGATTTGACAAGCTAGCGAACAGGATTGTAGATGCCTCTGTTTGCAGTTAGAGTTTAAAACTTTACCGAGGGTTTCTAGCCATGGAGGCAAACAAAGATCTTGTCTGCTCTATGGAGGGTTCTCACTTGTCAGGTTGCCCTCGTATGTAGGAGATGGTTTGTTCGGATGGAAACATTTTCACTGTCTTGCAAGACTGATGTATGATGAGAGATTGAGAATCGTTTGGTGTGAAACTCGTACATTTCAAGCATCCCCAGTCCCCACGCTCTTCTGAAAACTGAGAATCTCTTCATCCCCTCTCTCCCTCCGGGGTCTTAGGATTGTCTTCTCTTTTTTGCTTTGTGCTTGCTAGCAACACAGTTATTCCGAACTTAAATTTGTACAAGCAGAGTGAGCAAAATGGTTTCTATGAATGACCACTCAAACGGTTCTGTCGCACATTGACACATTGTTTGCAGTGTTGCGGTAAGGCAGGATGGTAAACCATTGCCGCTCTAATGCGTGCACGTCTCTTGCGCCTGGAAAAATGCAGCACTACTACTCACTGAACAGTGAGTCATATCAGCGGACGGCGGTGAACATCAGACGACGAACGAAAACTCAAAGACACGGCTGCGGCCGGCAGGCGATGGCCGATGCTGCACCGATGGTCGTTGTCGTAGTATGGTTGTATGCCCATACGACTCTCTTAACTGACGCAACACATATCTGTTTGTATCGTGATGTGTGGTTCATCTCTCCCTCTCCCTCTAAACACAGTTCTTCCTCAGACGATGTCCAGTCTATCCGCTGTCAGCCTCCACTGCCGCCTTGGCCATCAGCTACCATCCACCACATGTTGTGCTACCCCAAGTTCCCGGAATGAGATCCTCTAACTTCACACGGAATGACTGCACCTGCAGTCAGCACAATCTGTGCCGTCGGTTAAGATCGGACGCCTCCACGCATTTACCAATATTTTATACGATCATGGCCTGCTGGTCCAGCCCATCCTCTCCCCAGCTCGTCGAGATGCAACAGCCCCAGCGTGGTCGAGTCGCAGACTAGCGCCGTACGCCGCCGGCCGCTCCCACGCGCCGTGCCGCGCCGCTGGCCGTCATGCGCCACACCGCCGCTCGTCGTTGAGTATTCGCTTCCATGATCCACGAAGCCGTCCATGGCTAAGTGCTCTCCTCTGATCTGCACCGTTCTTCCCCTCCGACTGCTCGGCACAGCTATATACAAGACGACGTTTTCGTCCCCAATGAGCTCCTGCGGTCTATGAACCTGTCAACCAAGCACAAGATCGTGGATCTCAAGGTCCGGATCGAGGCCTCCGTCGTCATCAGGCACAGGAAGATCTGTCACAAGCTCTCTCATGGGGCCATGTTGGCGTTAGCTTGGAGAAGCGAGAGGAGTTCGAAGAACGGGCACAGACTGTGTCCTGCTCATCCTCAAGCACAAATTCCCCGACATTAGCATGATCCAGTGATGGCAAACAAATTACAAGAATACTGATGCAATCTAAACAAACATGGAGAGGTGGAATGCACACTTGCGAACATGTGTCTGTCAAATAAACGCAAGCAGCAGCTGATCTCCTCAATCTTGCGCTCATGGAAAGCTGATCGCCAACTCCGATGCCTTGGGAACCCTCGCTCGCGGGAAAATAAGATGGAACTCGCGCCAAAAGGAAAATGACCCCGCGCCAAAAAAAAAGGAGCCATGGACTTGTTCGTGGGCTAAGGTCCAGATAGTAGATGTCTGACCTTCAAGCTTGAAGAGACACCCTTCAATCTTCAACGAACGGCACAGATTGCGTGACTGCAGGTGCAGTCGAGGAGCCCGACGTTAGACGATCTCATTCCAAGTTCCCACCCCTTCCCTTTCCCTAAAAAACTCCAACCTACCTCCTAAACAAGTCCCTATTTTAAATCTAGAGATTTGATTCAAAAAATCAACTCTAACCCACCTGCTTCCATTTTTCATGCCCTCCTAAATTATAGTTTCAACCCCTTACATCTAGAACCTCCTATCCTACTTGTTTAGGAGGTGGGTTGGAGTTGGGTTTTAATTTGAGATATAAATAAAAATTTAAGAGCTTAATTTAGGGACTTGAGCCTTGCCCTTGGCCGCCCCCCACACCCGACCCCGTCCACCGATTATCTTCCCTGCTCGCTCTGCGGCAGCACCGTGCGCCTTGCTCACCATCGATCGAACCACGACCTCCATTGCCTGGCTGACCGCCGCCCCCCTGCTCCTAATAACTAGAGCCAAAGCAAGAAGAAACACCCCTGCCAGATGACGTGTCCGTGTTTTGGCACCAGTCGCGGCGCAATGCGCGCTCCGTAAGGATTTGGCAAGCCGGCAGATACTGTCAGTACCGATGATATACCTACGCGCGCGTCGGCCGGCATCCTTTCGCCGTTCGCGTCCCGGCCCTTCGGCTCGCCTGCCGTCTCGTGCCGGCCCAGTGTCTTAAATTCCTTTTTTTTAGAAAAAAAAATAAACTCGTGCCGGCCCGGGCCCTCCGTCCGTGTGGTGGGCCGGTGGCTCGGCGCTTCCCGCGCCCGCAACGAAGCCTGACCAACCCAACCCGCGGCATCCACGCGTCCCTCCCCCTCATATACCGCCGCGCCCCTTGCCTCCTCCGCTTCGCCCGCCCGCCCGCCCGCCCGTTGCCGTAGCTTCCGTCCGGAACGGCCGCGGGCCGACACGCACCCGCTGGCCTGACCCGCTCCGGCACATGCGGCGAGACGCCGTCGCCGCCGCGCCCACGGCGGCCGGCGCCTCGCCGCCGATCCCCCTCCCGATGGATGCTCTGGTCATCGATATCGAGGGGGCGCCGCCTTTACCTGCGGAGGCGGCCCCCGGGCTGGGGTGCCGGATCTGCCACCTCGGCCCCGAGGACGACGAGTCGGCGGTGCCAGGTTCCGAGGTGATACGTCTAGGCTGCGGCTGCAAGGACGAGCTCGGCGCCGCGCACCGGCAATGTGCCGAGGCGTGGTTTAGGATCAAGGGCGATAGGTATCCCCTCGCTCCATCCTGCGCTGGATCATCTGGATCCTGTTGCAAGCTTTCTTTGATATATATGTGCAGTGATCTGGGGATGGGATGCGGGGTAGGTGTTTGCGCTAATTCCGTAGCCAGCCAGTGCTGCAAGCCTGTAACGAGGTACAGGGCCTGTAGTGGCGTTGTGACTGCACATACGGTGAATGGTGATGACTTAACTCGTAAGGGAGTATTTTGATGTGAATAGTTGTAGGGTCATACAAGTTTCTCAGGAAAACTCTAGAATTCCCATGGGGCCGCTGGAACAATGCAGTTATTTTACTGCACCTACACCAATACTAGCATGCCTTTGGCTGGATCGACTATTTATTTATATCTGAAGCCGCAGCCCCGCAGGTTCAATTGTTGAACATCCAATTATACTCATTGAAGCAAAAACATTGATTACCTGATAAGGTCTCCTTTTTTTTGGGTGAGAAATGATGGCGTAGATGAAGCAAAGAACTATATTCGTGTACTTTGGTTGCTGGGCTTGTACTTTTCAGTTTTTTGTATCGGTGATCTGTGACTGCTTTAAGGCTTTATGTCACTCTCATGTGCAAGCTGCTTGCTTTTTCACACACACTGTTTACTGTTATAAAACCAACTGATTCACCAAAGTTTCGTAGTTTGCAGCTAGCGGCACTTCGCTTTATTTATCATCTTTATTCTTTCAGTCTCATATTGATCTCTCGTTAGATCTCTGGAACTTGTGTCAAGTGACCAAGAATTTTAAACCTTCTGTTTCCTTGCAGGCGCTGTGAAATATGTGGTTCAGATGCCAAAAACATTATTGGGTTAGAAGTGAAAAAATTCATGGAGCAGTGGCATGGCCGAAGAGTGGCACACACCCAAACTACTGAGGAGAGAGAAAGTAATTGTTGTTGGAGACAGCAGCCCTTATGTAATTTCTTGTTAGCAAGCTTACTGATTGTTTTCATGCTGCCCTGGTTTCTCCGTGTAAATTTGTTTTGATTTTGATGCCACTATTGGGCCATGTGGATACACAGCTTGTTAGCTCGGCAACCATCCTAAGGATGGATTGTGTAGATATCCATAGGCACAACCACAGCACAGCTCCTGAAATATATATTTTTATAGAAATTCTCTTTTGATATGCTTACGTTTTTATCTCCTGGATGCTTATTAACCAACTAAAGATTACTTTGACTTGGACACTTGATGACAGGAACTCGTAACTAAAAAGTGCAGGGTCGATGACTGCTCTGTGAACAATTCTAGAAGTATGAGGTACCTAGTTTGATGGCCTGGCATCTCAGTTGTTTGGGATTCAGAAATCTTTACTATTATATTGCTATGCTCCTTTTGTCAATCAGCTTCTTTGTTGATTAACTATTTTGTTCTGTGTGCACGAGGATATAAGCTGAAATCCAATGAATCGCATGAGTTCGGAGGAATTTTCAAGTAGTTTGGCAGGTAATAAGGTCTCACAAATGCATTATACTTATGTTTGGCCCAATGAAGCAGCCTGTTGAACTGCCCTGTTTACCTTACATATTATGAGCGTGATATATTTCTTGAAAACCTGTATCTTTTCTTTGCTTCTATGACTCTGTTTCTTTATTCAATCTTGATTGCTGTCATGAGAGAGGTTATTATTATTGTTCTGAAAATGAAGAGTGAATGTGACTATGAGATATCCAAATATCACTCTCTCAGAGATTTGGGACTCTGGTAATTATTTTATGAAACCATACGCAATATGCCTTACCACCATTTTGACTTTCTTTACCTTTATTTTTTGAACGGGGTTGTACCAGTGTGGTTGTGACACAAGAAAATACAGACAGACGGTTTCTTGTTGCTACCAGTTCCAGCTGGTATATGGTTTCACTCTGAAAAGTGAGTTGCACAATCATTAGTGTAAACAGGACATATAAAAGAGAACGGAAAACAGCTCTGAACTTTACCAGCCTTCAGAATGCACAACTATCTGGTGGGACATGCATTTCCATCTCTACTCTGTCTATTTGTTGTAGTCTGCCCTTGCTGTGCCAGGATGGACATCTGGATTTTCCAATTTGTCATTGAGTTGCACCATTCTGATGGCATAAGTGATTTGTTTATTCTTGCATCATAGAATTTTTAGATCTGATTCTTGGAATTCAGTCATATATATATATATATATATATATATATATATATATATATATATATATATATATTCTGATGGCATAAGTGATTTGTTTATTCTTGCATCATAGAGTTTTTAGATCTGATTCTTGGAATTCAGTCATATATCGGCCATCATGACCTAATATGTTCCCACTCAAACAAACACGTTTGCCATTTAGGAGCGACAGTAAGAGACGTTGCAATTGGTCCATTATGCAGTAATACTGGAACTCCGTGATTTCTATTAAGTCGATTAATGATGATTTGGACCTAGGTGGTTGGGATGCGTATCGACACCGTCTATTCCAACTAGATAAACTAGACTCACTTCCCTCTCCAACATGTTTGTTCCAAAAGATAAAACAGGCAGTGTAGCGAGTTGGAAGGACAATGAGCTAGTATAAAGATGCTTGTAGCTTCTCAAACTAGTATTTTCTAGCACTTTGGGAGACCCCTCCTTCCTATCCGCAGAAAGGGATGAGAAGGGGGTGCGGCAGTGCCATGGCGGCTTGGCATCGGGTTGGCTCTTTAATTTGCGAGGTTGTCCAATTGACCATGGAGTATATGTGAACACTGAACACTAGCATCATAGCATATATTCAAGTGCAGCTCCATCTGCATCAACAGGTTCGTTTGAGCAGACATGGATGCCGACGCCTGGGTTCTAAGCAAGTTTATGTACCTCATCAGTTCATTCACTTGTGGAGCAACATCCTTCTTCACTAGTGCAGAAGAGCTGCGTGCCACAGTGCCAGCCGCAGCCAGAATTGTTCTGTCTCCCTTGATTCTGTTGCAAGATGACGATTTTTGTTTAGGCCTTGTTTAGATGCGAAAAGATTTTAGATTTCGCTACTGTAGCACTTTCGTTTATTTGTGACAAATATTGTTCAATTATGGACTAACTAGGATCAAAAGATTCGTCTCGCGATTTACACTTAAACTGTGCAATTAGTTTTCATTTTCGTCTATATTTAATGTTTAATGCATGTGTCGAAAGATTTGATGTGACGGGAAATCTTGAAAACATTTTGGTTTTCGAGGTGAACTAAACAAGGCCGTAGTAAAAAAGAGATGGCGATTTGGTCAAACGGGAGCAAGGAGAGACAGCGAGCAGGCCGGGCATGCTGTGCTATATAAGCCATGGTAGTCCAAATATTTTCCGTATTTTTCCCTTTCCATTATTTTTATTTTCAGCCTTAGTATTTAAAGGTTGCTTCATTATCCAGAACAACGCCATAAAGTGACAGGTATGTATGTATTTACCGGTACAACTTTTGTTGACGTGGGAGGCCGGCTGTTAACTTGTCGGATATGATCTGATAAATACTTTGATTCACAGTTCATTTGGTCTCCGTCACAGCATCATTTGACAAACACTCTGTTCGTTTGATGCTTTGATTCTCAGTTCACCAATCAAGCGTGAAGATTGACCTTTGCATTTGATTATCCGTACTTAGCCGCCTCTCCGCATCATATCAAATGAAATGAAGCCACTAAGGGCACTCACAATGCACACTCTATCATAGAGTCTAAAGTTATTTATTACCTCGAACAATATGGACTTAGAGTCTAAATAAGACTTGGAGTCTTATTTTTTCTACCTCTTTCTTCAATAAATATGCTGCCACATCAACAAAATACCATAAATAATATGTAATTAATTGTCTTGGACTCTGTGATAGAGTCTTGCATTGTGAGTGCCCTAATCCAGCAGGTAGTCAGGGCGGAGCCAGAAATTGATATGGCAGGGGGACCATACTGGTTAGCTAGCAAGAGGGGGCAAAGTTTTTTTTTTGTGTTTTTTTTGAGAAGGGTCAAGTTCACTTAGGCCTTGTTTAGATGTGAGAAGATTTTGGATTTTGACACCGTAGCATTTTCGTTTATTTGTGGCAAATATTATCCAATCATAAACTAACTAGGCTCAAATGATTCGTCTTGACAAACTATGCAATTAGTTTTTGTTTTGTTCTATATTTAGTGCTTCATGCATGTGCCACAAGATTTGATGTGACGAGAAATTTTGAAAATTTTTGAATTTTGGGATGAACTAAACAAGGCCTTAATAAAACACATTAATTAGCACAAGAATATTAAAGGTGGTTCTCCTGTTTTAACTGGAGGATTAGGGCGCCCCCCTAGAGCCTCTGCCGCTAGCAGCCGGATAAATAAATATAGCACGGCATCTGATCAATCATCTCCTACAAAGTAGTAATACATTAAGGCCCTGTTTGGTTTGGGGCCCTGTTCTAAATAGCGCGCTATAGCGGACGCTATAGCGCTATTTAGCGTTTGTGGAAGATGACTGCTAAGCTATGGGGATTTTAACGCTAAATGATTGTTTCCGCTATTAGCAGCTAATAGCGCGCTAATTTCGCTAAATTGGGTTAGTTTAGCGCCGCTATTTGGCCTTGAGATTCATTTCTATCGACCCAAATAACTTGGAGGCCCAAATAGCAGAGATATACCCCTATGTGACATATGTTATTATTGATGTATCATGTATGAACTACGAACTTTGATGTAATATGTTAGTAACCCTTTGAAATATCTATCACTATTGGTATTCATAATGTTTTCATCTTTATTATGTGTAAAATTTCATGATGTTTGACATATTTTTTGCTCAGCCGCTAAATGGCTTAGCCCGCTATTAGCGCGCTATAGCTTTTCTTAGCCTTTTATAGAGGGTGCCGCTAAGAAGCTTAGCACGCTATTTAAAACACTGGTTTGGGGTGATATTTTTTATCATTCATCACATTGAATGTTTAAACATATGTATGATGTATTAAATATAAACTATTTATAAAATTATAAACACGGTTAGAAGATCATTTATGAGCCGAATTTTTTGAGCCTAATCAGTCTATTATTATATACTAAATGTCAAATAAAACAAAAATAGTACAATACCTGTTATATTTTATCACAAACACCCCCTAAACTTTCAGATGACAACACATAATTCGTATTTTTGAGAAAAAAAAGACTTTGTCAGTTTCTAGAACAATTTCGTTGCACAATGTTTTTATACATGTTTTTTCCTTAACAACTCAGATCGTACCTGATTTTCTTTCTAAACCTCAGATCAACAAAGTTACATATAAAAACTTATCAAAGCACAGTTTATACCTTCAAAAAATTTTGGACATATATTTTTTTAAAATAGGTTTTGTAGTTATTTTCTCAAAAAAAGAAAGATAGCTGAAGAAACTTTTGTTTAAAGCATATAGGAGCAAATGGGTACGTAGGATGAGTTTGGAAAAGAGGGAGAAGAAAACAATGTGAAAAAAAAGAAAGAAAAGAAAAGAAAGATGGGTATATAGAAAATGAAAATGAAGAAGGAAGAATCAAGGAAAAAGACAGGACCGCTGTCCTATTAATTGAGCGCCACCATTTATCAATTCGTAATCGAAATCAAAAAATAAAAGAAAGAAAGAAATTACCCCTCTTGTTCTTAAAACGGGCTTTTTCTAGCTTTTCTATGTGAAATTATCATAAGCTTGATCATATTTATGGAGAAAAGTATCAATCAACAATTATAAAACCATTTAGATATATAAAGTAAAATTAGGTTTCATATCATTTGGGTCTCTAATAATACTTATTTTGTACTGTCAAAATGGATAGCTCAACAATATGAGATGGTTACTAGCTGTAAAATAACTTCTCCAATAATATTAGCTTCTAGCACACGACCCATAATATGAATGCCCCTACATGATCTTGAAGCATGTACACGAGATTAGTTCTTGATCAAGATATGCGCTTTCTTTTTCTTCTAGTGTTATTCAATCTAGGCTCCTAGCTCCTATCTAGCCTCCAAAATCCAACGACGGTTGTTACTGCAAGGCCTGCCTTTCTCATATATAAACCAAAGAATTCCAAAGTTTGTTTTTAGTTGGGGTTGTGGGGTAGGGGCCGGATGGGTGGAGGGCAAGAAACAATTCAAGCCTACTCTGATACTCCGGAAATTGGGCAATTCATCTAGTTGCGCAATTCTCCATGCATATTCGTAGTAGCTCAGCTATGGTGGAAGTACTATAAACTACAAAACCATTTAGATGTACACCGTGGGTTTTTTTGGAGTGAACCGATGCGCGAGCGAGCGTACTGACGTACGCGCACCCTTTTAAAACCCCCAGCACATCCGTTCCGTTCCATGGGCGAGCTATCGCGCACCAGACAGCCCCAATAAACGCCTGGCCGTGCAAACCGCCGGACGCTGTGACTGTGAGTTGTGACCTTGCGCGTGGCCCAGATCGATCAGATGGAGGCGACGGCGACGGCGGCAGCGGACTCCTCCGGCGGCGACCGCTACAGGTCTCACCTGGCTGGCGATGGCGAGAAGCACACCGTGTGGCGGCACGGCGCGCCGCCCTCGTACGACGCCGTGAACGCCCTCTTCGAGGCCGAGCGCACGCAGGTTTTCATTCGCCGCCCCGCGTTCGTTTCTCTTCTCCTTCGTTCACACACATGCCCGTGCATGGGGAGATCCATTCCTCTTGCAAACTGCATCATGCATGGCTGCCTGACGGCGACGGCGTGGCATGCAGGAGTGGCCGGCGGGGTCGCTGGAGGAGGTGGTGCAGAACGCGATCAAGACGTGGGAGATGGAGCTGTCGCACAAGGCGCGGCTGTCGGACTTCAAGTCCGTGAGCCCCGGCAAGTTCCGCCTGTCCGTGAACGGGGGGCGTCCCCGGACCGGGGAGGAGACGCTGGCCATGGGCAGCTACAACGCGCTGCTGGACGGCCCGCTCCTGCCGAGCGCCGGCGCGTACGACGCCGCCGCCGAGACGTTCCAGTCCTCGCACGACCTGTTCCGCGCCGCGCTCCCGCGCGGCTTCGCGTGGGAGGTGCTCAGGGTCTACTCCGGCCCGCCGCTCATCGCCTTCAAGTTCCGGCACTGGGGGCACAAGGAGGGACCCTACAAGGGCCACGCCGCCACCGGCGACAAGGTCGAGTTCCACGGCGTCGCCGTCCTCAAGGTTACTTTCCTTTGCCCTGCCTACTACAGCTGCAACCTGCAATCGACAGTCTGGTTCACGTGTTAGTAAAAAAAAAAAGATCCCTTAGTACGTACTATTTAGTTTAGTGTATGGCTAGTGACGAATAATTGACCATTTTTGTCATGTTTCACCAAAATACGATTTCCTAGTGATAAAGGTGTGATATGATAGTTACGTAGTGCATCAAGATACAGCTGATCGTCGTTATCTCTCTTCTTTATTATAGCACCACAAAAAACAAGTAATAGTGACGATTTTGTGATATGTAGATGACGCTATGAGTCGTCTTTTGTGTCACTAACCCATCGCTGTGTCGTGAGTAGGTGGATGAGCAGCTGCGGGCGGAGGACGTGGAGGTATACTACGACCCAGGAGAGCTTCTGGGAGGCCTTCTCAAGGGCCCCAAGGTGGCGGCGGCTTCCTCCGAGGAGGACCGCGGCGCGGTGGCGCTCGCAGAGAGGCTCGGCGAGGCCGCTGCCGTGTCGGCGTCAGGTGCTGTCCCGCCACCGCAAGCTTGCCCCTTTCTCAACCCCGGGAAGCCACAGTGATCGACCTGCAGCACCCAAGATAGCGGCTTAATTTGGTGAATGAATAAATGAGTAAAAAGCTTATTAAAAGACGTGTCCGTGCGTAGTCCATGGGCTTGTGAGGGGTACTTGTTACTACATTAATTGATGTTTCATGATCAGAAGAAAATGTTGGCCGGCCGTCGTGGAAAAACTGTCACGAGAACTTGGAGGTCGTCGATCTCAACAAGAAGAAAAACAAAGCATGTGAAAGTGAAGTTGATCGTGTAGTTGTGTGATATTCGTTCAACAATAAAAAAAAAGAAGTTGATGTTGAAGTGGTAGTGGATTTGCTTGATGGTCGTTCTTTCTTAGTTGCAACAAGGCCCCGTCGCCTGAATTGGCTTATTTAAATATCAATAATATAGTATAATAGTAGCAGCTTTGTGGAAAAGATGAAGTTTCATTGTTTCAAATTAAGGTCAGGAAAGTGAAATGCATCCGATCCCCACTGGTTCGGACTTTGGAAAGATGTGGCAAATAAACTGAAATGAAAGACATACATCGAAGGTGCCACCAAGACAGCAACGACGTTCACCAATCAGCATTCATCAGTCACCACTTCGACGATACGCTTGAATCGACACTATGTCTCAGCTTGTTCGATTCAACATCCACCACGGGGACCAGTTCCAATATTGCTACATTTCCTTGATGATGATATAATAAAGGAAAATGCGCAAGGACAAAAAAGAAAGATTGATTAGGACACCGATTCATACGTACTCTGCTGCCATTCACAAGCAAAAAGTCCTTTTTCTCCCCCAACTTCGGTGGAATTTCGATTTACCTCCCCCAAATCGAAAACACAACCTTTTAACCTACTCTGTTTTATTTTTAAACCGGTTAAAATTGCTCCTTGGTCTTTGGACAGTTTCGGTTTTGTCCGACACAATGACGCATCGTCATCCTATGTGATGGTATATTAGCAAGCGAGACAATTCAGGAAGGAAGGGATAAGATTTTGGAAAGGCAAAAAATATTTTTCAAAAGTGAAGAAGTATCTTCTATTTATGCAATTAAAATTTTTGGAATTGACTTAATCTATGAAAAATCATAGAAAATCTGCTTTGATTCAGGAAAATATGAAATAAGCTCCGTTTTTTTCTTCATAAAACCGTGTTTTATCTTAATGTTCCTAATGCCTAGCTTGGAATTATTTTAATTTTTACGCTTCAAAGTAAGGGGAGGACGGAGATTAAATATCCTCTGAGATGTTAGGTAATGTTGTTCGAGATAATCAAATAACCCGTTACGTAATATCCTTTTGGTGTTTATTTACTAGTAGATGCTCTCATTATATGTTACAATTATGTCACATTTGTTGCAACTCTGCTTCACTAGTGGAGCAGTTCCTTTTGGCCTCGGCTACACAAGCGAGTTTAGCCTATTAGAATGCATGCAGGATTCCGAAGGGATCGTACAGGCATTCACAAGAATTATAGTTAAATTTTATAAGAAAAATGCAAGAACAATTTTTTTGTTGCGTTACAAACAATTCCTCATTGATGGAGTTGAAGCTGTTTAGAAAAACGTGTAAACATCTTGTCATACTAGATAGGAGAGAGGGAGCTAGGAAAGAAGCTAGTGTGTTTTTTATATTTTTAGCTCCATCCGATATCCACCTGTTGTGAGAGCAGATTTTATGAGGAATTGCTCTAATTTAAGGTTTGCTAAGAAAAAGGGTTCCAAACAGTTAATAAAACTGCGGGAGAGAGAAGATGTGCCAAACAGAGTCTATATTGACAAGCTAGACTACGAAAGGAGTTTAGGTGGCTTCAATGACAATACAAATGTTACTATGTAACTATCTCGTCCTTGATCTATTTAGTTCATTTTTTTGTCTCTTTCTTTCTTTCCTAAACTATCATTGTTCTTCTTGTACCTACCTCTCTCTCCCTCCCACCTTACCTCTCTTTCTATTTTTACCATTCTTAAACTTGTAAGCTTGTCAACTCTTGGTTGTTCAATAAAACCTCTGTAGGGGCTACGGCCCCTCCAGTTTCTTAAAAAAACAAGTGATAACTCGGTAAATTGGAATCTTTTCTGGTTTGGACAGGAAACGGACAATCTAGCTACTACATATTGCAAAAAAATATCCTTTATTTTCACATAATGTTTTTGTTTCTTGAGATTGTACAAGTGAAATATTAAAGTAGGATCAAGATGAGGTGGTTATATAATAATTGTGTTGTCATTTCAAGTCACTTGAATTTCTATGTTGTATGAATTGCTAACGTGTACTAACTCTAAGGAACAAAGATAGCAAATTAACACGAAAAGGAGACCATATATAAGATTAAAATAACTTAAAGCTAGGAACCATAATATAGACCTAGGTTTTAGTAAAAAAAAAATCTCAAAAACAGTTATCATTTTTTGAGCTGAAAAAAAATTTCTGTGATATTTCAAAGGTTAAATCAGGTTCTAGGGTATTTTATTGCACAACTTTTAAAAAAAATATATATTTATATAATTTTGAGACAAAATATTTCTATATTTTTTTGATAAAATCATTTGACTCCTAAATTATAAATGTAGTGTGATTTATCATTCTGTAGCCGACGTAACATAGAAAGGATAGCTGACATGGCACCACGTTGAACAAAATAGTTAATGTGACCGCCTACAGAGTAATTTCGACCGGTTTCAAAGTTTAAGGAACTACTAAAAAAATTCCGGCTTTCAATTGCAGAGATAAATTGAACTTCGATGAATAGAATGTTATAAAAATGACTTTTTCGAATTAAAAATGAATCGAACTTAAGAAAGGGCTGAAACACGCTTGGATTATTGTAAGCCCATTTGTGTCACCAGTCCCGACTCTGGGCTACGAACTGTGTATAGTACGCTCGGCCGGGCCAGCCCATACATACAACGGGCCCAACTTCATCCGAAAATAAAAAATCAAAGGGGCCGAAGAGAACAAAAAAACCACCTTGTTCGTCGGCGTATCCGCCGAAGCCCCGCACCGGTTTTTGTTGGCTAGCATCGTGCGCGACCACCTACCGATGCGTCCGTCCCGTCCACCACCGCCCTCCCCCTCCCCCCCCGCTCCGCGTCTGCTTTTCAGCTCTCCACCGCTCTCTCGCACGTCGCTCCCCAAGTCATCCCATCCCTACGCCCGCGGCCGCGCCACCGAGTCCAGAAGCTTCTAGAAGGGGGAGGGGTGGTCGCCCATGACCGTCTGATCGGCCGTCGCCATGGGATGCGCTGGATCCACTCTAAAGCCTGAAGGTCTATCCTCCAGCCTAGTCTACTGTTTCTTCTCCGTTGCTTTCTGTATGGTTCAGATTGGGATCTTGTGTTAGATGACCGTTGCATCTTCTGTAATTCGGTTGTGGAACCGAGTTTAGAGTACAGTGGGTAGCTAGTTTGTTAGCGTCCTTGGTTCTTGTATAAGCTGGGTACTGATTGGTAACTCGAATTAGCTAATAGCTACACCTGCTATCGATGGTTAATTGAGCTCCAGGATCATCACCAAGGCGGTACCGAGTACATCTTCTTGTGAATTGTGATGGAGTTCACGGCCAACGGATGGACGGAGAAGATCTTAGTAACTATTGCCTCAATTGAAGGGAGGACCTGTTCTCTTTTGGGCAAAAGGCAGGTCATACAGTTGTTGGGGAGACAAAGATATGACTGGTTGTCATGAAAGTAACCGGAAGTGACGGTTTATTCTTCATATGACAGATGCACTTCTGCAGCTCTGCTCATGCCCAGCAGAACTAAAGATGAGACAGTAGTACAGTGTGAAGGGCTAGCTGAGATGATGGTTTATTCTTGTTGTTGGGGCAAGCCATTTCATTGGTTAAGCAAAATTGCTTTCCTTAGGGCAGCAAAATCAAATATACGGTGATATGCGAGATAAATTGAAGTTATAATTTAATCTATTTGTAGGAGGAACATTGATTGATTGAGAGAATTTGCTTTGTGTTAGATAATTGTTTTGGTTGCACCTACATTATCCATCAGGCGCAGATCAGATATGAGCAAGATGACTATAGTAGATTGGTTGCCTGTGCAGTTCCCTTTCCTTGTTTCATAAACACTAGTCACGCTGTTGAACCAAGGGACTTGACTTCACTCTTTTTTATTGATTTTAGTCTGATGCATCCTTACTGTACTAGTTCAGATTACTTTAGAAGGTTCATCAAGCTTTAACATTTTTGTATGCCTCAAGAAAATCACTTTTAAATCTAGAGAGTTAGGTTTAGGTGAAGACAAATTTTTTATCTTCTACCATCATGTGAAGAATTTATGGATTGTAAAGCAGAATGTGCAAGATTACCCTTTGATTTACCAGAAGCAGAAGAAGAATTAGTAGCAGGTTATCAAACCGAATATTCTGGTGGTTTATTTTATCTTGTTTCTTACCTAAATTTATTAGTTTCCTCTTTATTTGTAACTGTTCTATACTTAGGTGGGTGGAATTTCTCTATTACTCCCCCAAGCAAAAAATGGTGGTATTTTGGAAAGCATGTGGTCAACCATTTAACGTGTTGGTACCATTTTATTATAAAAAGTGACTTGGCATGCCATAATGATAATTTATAAATTTGTCAACAAAAAATGCATAATACTATAAGTTATATGTTCTATAAATGTACTACAATTGAAACTAATGTTTTAAGAAAATCAGGTATTGTGCCGGCATCCAAATCATCACTTTCCTTTTACTAGAGGAATCAATAGGTTTGTTTTTAAACTGGTCTATTCAAGTATTTCATCATCATTTTTTGGATAGAAGAAGTATTTCATCAGCATGCTCAGATCTTTGTTTAGAAAGAGCAAAAATGACATCTATCATATGTTAATGCTTGGAGGTTGAATCTCGCAAAAAAATGCTTGGAGGTTGAATGATATTTGGCCTCGTTTTGTGCACATCCCTTGTATGTTTCTTGGTAGCATTAGTTTGGTAGAATGTTGATCATTGTGCATTTGTGCTGATATACTCACTTATTAATGCTCAACACTTTCTCTTTGTCTCAGATAATGGTAAGAAGTTGAAAAAACCAAAGCCTTGGAAGCACACCCAAGCAATAACGCCGGCACAACTCAGACAGATGCGTGATGAATTTTGGGACACTGCTCCTCACTATGGTGGACAGAAAGGTACATTGTATATTTACTGATGGCTGCTTCAGTTTTCTACTGTCGGCATTTATTAGTGAATCTGTGATGCATTTATACTGCATGTTGGACCACTCCTTATTAGATGATGGACCAGTCTGATTTGACTGAGCTTTGCTAAAAAAAATGTGTGCAGCACAATACTTTGAATTCACGCCAAAATAATGTTCATTTTGCTGTCTTGGCAGTTCACCCCTGTAGTTGGTGTTAAATTTGACATATCAACTGTTGTCTTAAAAGGAAAAGAAATATGTATATAAAGGTACCATAAGTTCATAGCTGACCATGTAACAAGAGTAGAAATTGACATCTGCTATGCCACCCAGGGAACGAACAGCTTCCGATGGTTCTGAATTTGTGACCACCGTGCAAATTTGTCATGAGTATACTTCTAAAGTAGTGCTGTTTTGTAATTTTACTTTATTATTATGCAGAAAAGGTATATAACATGTATATGCTTTGCAACTGTCATGAATTTACTGAAGTGTATTGTTATGACAAGGCTCACCTATAGGCGCCGGGCCCCCACCAGTGGCTAGGCCACGCCGGCACACAGGGGGCTAAAGGCCCAGATTTTCCCTTTAGATATTATATTGCTTGGTTTGCTTAAAAATAGGATCTTAATTGATTGTGTTAGGAGAGGATAAATACCTCTGGACAGATTTGGAATGAATTAAGCAAGGCAAATATTTTTGCCTGGCCTCAAGCGCCATCTACCATGACCCCCTGCTCCCTCGTGCCTCCTCCTCACGTACGCCTAGGGCAGCTGCCGCTGCTCCCCAGCTCAAGTCACGGCGCCCCAGCGCCGCTAACCTCGCCCCCGACCTCCAATCTCCTATCCCTACGCTCTTCGCAGCCGCGGTAGGATCAAGGATCCTATCATGTATGATGTTGTTTACATAAATATGTATATTCAGCTGATGACACATACACTGAACACGCTAGATACAATCCAATTTTTTACGAAACGAGGCTCCTCCCCATTTCTGTTACTGTTATAACAGAAAATTAAATACATTGCTGCGGTGTTTTTTTCCCACTAAAATTAACTTTGTATTTCTTCCAGAGATTTGGGACGCACTTAGAGCTGCTGCAGATTCTGATTTAGCGCTTGCACAAACCATAGTGGATAGCGCTGGCATCATCATATCAAATTCTGACATGACACTTTGCTATGATGAAAGAGGTATTTTGTATACATATCATGGTTTGGTGTAATCTGGTGTTTTTTTTTCAAATTATTAATCGCCTTGTACGCTATATTGCAGGTGCGAAATATGAACTTCCAAAGTATGTTCTAAGCGAGCCAACAAATTTGATCAAGGACGGTTAAATTCATAAAATAAAAAGGGGTCCAGTGTAAATTATGTAAATCACATTTGTTCACTGACATCAACGTTGACCTTGATTGGGACTTCAATAATATTATGATTATGATGTGCTAGATTCTGATTTGAGCTGTTCTCCTACTTATTGTCCAGTTGTCCCTTGTCCTGGATTGTAGCGCGGTGAACTCTCATAAGGTCATACCTTAAAGAAGCGCTAACCATAAACCTCAGTGTATAATAGGTACTGCTTGTCTCAGCTAGTCAACTGGATATATAGGACACTTGAAGTTTTGTGGTTTCCCCAATTATCAATCATGTTCATTATTGGTCACTTTTCACTGAACCTTGTTTGAGAACAATCTTCTTTGCTTTGGCCTTCAAGTGGTGTACTACCAGTTCAAAGCAGCAGTGGTTAGCATTGCTGCATGCATCACATGCTGCATTTGTAAAGGCTAAAGGGCGCTGACAGTTTTAGAGGAGAGGACAGTCAGTTGGTGCTGGCTATTTTTCTGCTGTTTTTTGGTTGAGCCATCACCTGTTTTTGGTTATAGATCCTTTGCACCTAACCAGATCTTTTGCTTGACCTCCAGTACTGTCGTTCAATGTCTGTTGTTACCCTGAAATTGCTGCCCGTGCAATGCTTAGGGAGGCTCAATTATCTGGTCCTTCTCGCTGGAATGACTTGTACCGAGTACCGACAGATTTGCCATGTCTCTCTCACTCTCTGTTAATGCAAAGATTTCCCAGCGTCAGGCCAACGGATGCACCTGGGAGGCTGGGACCTGGCATTCATGATTGCTGCTGCTGGATTCATTCACGGGCTTTGATCTGGAAACAGGCCAGATGATGAGCGACTGGGACCTTTGCGTGTTTGCCAGATCTGAGATCCGGATTCAGCTGGAGTTTTTTTTACACGTTAAAATCGAGCAGTTCTATGATTTGTTAAGCTTCTTTTATTTCGTTTTTATTTACAAAGACCGCGGCAAAAGATCTGGAGAAGTTCGACAATAACAAATTTGAGCAAGATCAGATCAGGAGTCTGACGGATTAGTCATTTGTTTAATACTGCTGCTAGCAAGAGATTCCATGACGGGCATTATAAACACGTTGGTATTCACAATCACAATTGACAAAAATCGACTCGTACTCGAAAGATGCCCAGCGGCTCCTGACACGGCCATTTCAAATTTTGCTGCCCGCCTGTGGCCCGTGTGCTCTTGTCCCGGCATTTCCTTTCGGTCCCAGGGCCCTCTTGTTCCGGCTCCATTTGTCAGTTCATGGTTCAGCTGCACTTGCCGGAAAACAGTGGAGTACTGGTAGTACGTGCAAAATCGAGTTCAGAGTTCGCTAAAAATTTTGCAAAATTTTTCAGATTCCCCGTCACATCGAATATTTAGACGTATGCATGGAGTATTAAATATATATGAAAATAAAAACTAATTGCACAGTTTGGTCGAAATTGACTAGACGAATCTTTTGAGCCTAGTTAATCTATAATTGAACAATATTTATCAAATACAAACGAAAATGCTATTATTTCTATTTTGCAAAAATTTTTGAAAGTAAACAAGGCCTAACGAGGAGCAAAAGGCGATGCAGGAGGAACAAAAAGCCTCTGGCGCTGGCGAGTGAACTCGAGCGTGCGGCTGCAAAGCTACTTTTTATCCGGGCCAGAGACGTGAGCCCACAGCCCAAGTGCCCAGATGCATGTGCATGGAGATGGGAGAAGTCAGAAGCGCAGCAAAGCAAGCGCTTGTTGCGGCGGCACACACGATGCGGAGTCCGCCATCGAGCGTTGTTTGATTGGAGCTCTGGTTCCCAAATCCCAAGTCCCGGCTCAACTCAACTGTCTAGTTTATGCCGCGACGGGGTTAGGCAAGATTCTGCCTACGGACGGCTATGGCTACTCTATGCAACTGAGATTAGCCCACAACTTATCCACATGCTGATGGGAGTACTATAGTGCAATTAGTAGAAGCTAGTACTACAACTCCGTAGGAGTACTATAGTGCTACTAGGCCTTGTTTAGTTCCAAAATATTTTGCAAAATCGACACTGTAGCTCTTTCGTTTGTATTTGACAAATATTGTTCAATCATAGACTAACTAGGCTCAAAAGATTCGTCTCGTCAATTTCGACCAAACTGTGCAGTTAGTTTTTATTTTTGTCTATATTTAATACTTTATGCATGTGTCTAAAGATTCGATGTGACGGGAAATCTGAAAAATTTTGCAAATTTTTTTGAGAACTAAAAAAGGCCTAGTAGAAGCTATTACAAGTGTTTAATCGCAACTTTTCATCGCAGCCAGTGCAACTAGATGCAACTACATGTGCTCCTAGCAGTTTGGTGATGGAAAATGCAGCTAGCTAGTGCACTAAAGACTAAACTAAAGTACACCAAGTTGTCTGTCTATCCTCTAGCAAAGCTTGTTGGGAAAAAGGAGATTCGCTTAGCATACTAAATTGTGGTGGTGGTGGTTAGGATTTGATAGTAGGGAAAAAAAATTGTGTGCCATGGGGGTTGAGTGACCTAGAAGTTTAGATTCGATTCATCCACGCCCTTCTATAGTCTTTTGATCATCAAATATGTCAGGGAAAGCTTAATTGTTCAGCGCTCGGCGGCACAATGAACTTAAGCGTATGCACATGAGTAGTATGACACCTACGCATGCATTTTCAACGAAAAAAACAAACCAACCTACGAGTGAATGTCAGCATCGTTACTCCACAGTCATGTTTGCAGAGGAGGTCCATTGTAAACATTAGGAGTTAGCTGACGTAGATTCGTGCAGCCTTCTTCGCTGCTGCATGCCGTGCACCATTAAAGAGGATTTGGTTAAAGTGATAAAGTTTAACGGGTACTATAATATTTTTGTTTTATTTGACAATTAGTGTTCACTTATAGATTAATTAGACTCAGAACATTCGTTTCATAAATTATTCTCTAGCTGTGTTTTTAGTTTTATAAATAGTCTATATTTAATATTTCATATATACGTTTAAACATTCGATATAATAAGCAGTAAAATTTACCGGCGTGAACCAAACAGAGCCTAAAGCCTCCTTTAGAACGCACAAATAATTTTAATGAAATGAATGTATTGATTTTTTTTATATAAATTGATATGACTTTTGTGAAACTTCTGTATTCAAACGATCCTAATTAAAAACAGAAATAGACGACTGACGACGTTCTAAGAATACTAGGCAATTTGAGCAGGGCCTTGTTTTAGTTTCAATTTTTTTTTGCAAAATGAATACTATAATATTTTCATTTATATTTGACAATTTTTGTTCAATTATAGATTAAATAGGCTAAAAAGATTTATCTCGCAAATTACAAACAAATTGTATAATTAATTATTATTTTTATATATATTTAATACTTCGTGTATACGCTTAAGATTTGAGGTGATAAAAAATCTAAAACTTTCTATAATCTTTTTTTGGAACAAGGCGCAGGCCATTCGAAAATGGAACTACCAGTTGTACCTGCCCTTTCTCGCGTTCTATGGCTGCCTGTCAACCGAGGCCTTCTTTAGTTCACTCTAAAAACCAAAAAGTTTTTAAGATTCTCCGTCACATCGAATTTTATGGCACATGCATGAAACATTAAATATAGACAAAAATAAAAACTAATTACACAATTTAGCTGTAAAATCACAAGACGAATCTTTTGATTCTAGTTAGTCCATAATTAGTTAATATTTATCACAAACAAACGAAAGTGCTACAGTACCAAAAACTTTTCAATTTTCAGAACTAAACAAGGCCCGAGAGCTTAGATTCTGAGGCCTTGTTTAGATGTGAAAATTTTTTGGATTTCGCTACTGTAGCACTTTCGTTTGTTTGTGGTAAATATTGTCCAATCATAGACTAACTAGACTCAAAAGATTCATCTCACGATTTACAGTCAAACTGTGTGATTAGTTTTTATTTTTGTATATATTTAATATTTCATGCATGTGCCGCAAGATTCGATGTGATAGGGAATTTTAAAAAAATTTTGGATTTTAGGGTGAAGTAAACAAGGCCTGACAGCGCGCTGGAAGGCGGCGCATGGGCCTCCTCGCTTTCAGCGCCTCCTTGCCATGCGCAGTACCGGCAGGATTCCTGAATCGACCCGCCCGTCTCCATTTGACAGATGCTGCAACAGAGTCTGGAGTAATGATTCCAGTTTCGAGCATCGCCCATGGGCCGCCGCCGCGAGCTCGACGCCGTTCACTCGGTGTGTGGCTGTGCGCCGTCGGGGAGGACGGGCGCGCAGCACTGTACTGTACAGGCACCGGCGCTATCTCCTGCGAGGGCCTTGTTTGGATCCAAAAATTTATTTTCTCTTTTGGATTTTGACATCGTAATATTTTTATCTATATTTAGTAATTCTGTCTTATAAATTATAGATAAAATATGTAATTAGTCATCTGTTTATTTATATTTAATGCTCTATATATGCACCGTAAGGTTTGATGTGACTAGAAATTTTAAAAAGTTTTTGATTTTTTTTTAACTAAACAAGACCTTATAGTAGCCGTTCACGGAAACGACCAGACCACGAGCAGCGCGTCCTACCTAAGGACGAGGCCAGTGCTCCAAATAGATATCCACGGTTCTTCTATAGTCTAATTTATAATAAACTAACAATTTTTTCTTTTATTTTTATTTAGTTTATTCATTTAGTTACACTAAAAAAAAATCGCGAGTATTTGTTGGAAGGATCATCGCCTCCTTAGTCGTGCCACTGACCCCTCCCTCGTTCTTTATTCCCCTGCCCTAGCCGTAGACCGTAGTTACCCACCGGGCTAAGCAATTACCTAGGCCTTGTTTACTTTCATCTAAAAACCTAAAAATTTTTTAAGATTTTCTGTCACGTCGAATATTCAGATGCATGCATGGAGCATTAAATATACACGAAAATAAAAATTAATTGCACAGTTTGATTAAAATTTACTAGGCAAATCTTTTAAATCTAGTTAGTTCATAGTTAGACAATAATTACCATAAATAAACGAAAGTGCTACTGTGTCGCGAATTTTTTTCCTTTCTAAACTAAATACGGCCCTAGCAAACACAAACACAAGCACTACCAAATCATTGGCCAGTGCACTGTGCACCCAGTCAGACTCAGCGTAATTACTCACCAACCCCTCACTCGACGGGCGGAGGACATGTAGCCTGCCGGCCGCGCTAGACGTTGGTAGCAGCAGTGCACCGACGGACACAGGGAGGCGACAGCCGACGGCGTACACCACCCGTCCGGTACGCGCACTTTCCTTTTACAGGCGAGGGGTGCCTGCTTTGAGCACGCGAACCGTGCCGCGCCTCACGTGTATCCCAGTATCCGGCACGTCATCAACCCGGGTAGGCGCCGGAGCTAATCATCAAAGGTGGAAAACAGACGCTAGGAGGACTTGCCGGACTGTGGAGTACCGCGGGGATAGTCTGCTCCGGATATTGGAGTCCGCGGACGGTAGACCGCAGCCAAAGGCCACGGCCCACGGCACATTCTGCCGCGTCTTATCAACGGTGTTGCTGGGGCGACGCGACAACTGCACTCCAACAGCAAGCGAAACAGTGAGGCCTTGTTTAGTTACCAAAAAAATTTCAAGATTTTTTGTCACATCAAATCTTGTGACACATGCATGAAATATTAAAAGTCTGTTTGGTTTCCCTAATTAAATTTTAGATAGTTAAACTTTAGTCACTTTAGTAGCTAAAGTTCCAAACACATTGACTAAAATGAGTTAAAATAGTTTAGTTCCATTAGTCACTCAAGAGTAGCTAAAATAATTTTAGCTAGTTAAAATTTAGCAAGGGGAACCAAACAGGCTCTAAATGTAGACAAAAATAAATACTAATTACACAGTTTACCTGTAATTCGTGAGATGAATTTTTTGAGTCTAGTTAGTCTATGATTGGACAATATTTTTCACAAACAAACAAAAGTACTATGGTAGTCAAAAACTAAATTTTTTTCCAAAGTGAACAAGGCCTGAGACGCTCCCGGCCCCAGCCTGCTTGTTACGCCGACCGGGACGGGGCATACTGTAGGGCATAGCTGTGGGCTCTGCCGGGTTCCCGTAGCGCCGTGCCGCCACTCCCGCGGTCCCGCCGCAGACGCGCGGACCCCGGGGCCCATTGCCCTCGTGGCCTCGTGCCGTGCTCTGGCTTCCGAAGTCCCGTCCCCTGCCCGGCTGCCCCCCGACGCCGCGGGCGCGAGCTCCGAAAGCACCGCCCGCTCCCACACCCGGCACGAGCGCGAGGCCACTCGCCACCCACCCCGTCACACACACACACACCCAACTGACCCGCCCGCCCGCCCGCCCTCGGCCTCGGCCCTCCCCCTACCTCCGTCGCTCTTCCCGTGAAACCCTCCAGGATCCAACGAAAAAGGCGAAATCTCCGAACCACACCGCCATAATCACACACACGGCCCTCGCAGGGCCGGCCTCAAATGGCCTAGCGGCCCTCCGCCTCAGTAAGGGCAAGGCAGTGGGTGGGTACTGGGGAAGACAGACACGAGCCGTGGTGCCGCCCCGCAATGCCGGCGCCCGACCGTGCCGCGGCGGGGGGCGGGGGTGCGGGGGGCCACCTCCGCGGCCACGCGCACCTCACCAACTGCATCCACCTCCGCCACCACCACGGGCACGCGCACGGTCACGGGGGAGCGGGAGGCGCGTCGTCGTCGGGCCGGAGGCGGAGCCCGGCGTCCGTGGCGTCCGCGTCGCTGATGCGCGACCTCCTCGCGCTCCAGCGCTCGCGATCGCTCCGGGACCCGTCCACGCGCCGCTCCGTCGAGTCGTCGTCCAGGGTGGCGGCCGACCCCGACGCCGACGCCGACACCGAGGACGACGACGACGTCGATCTCCCCGCCGCCAGCGCCAAGTCCCGCCGCAGCAGCGCCGGGGCGCTCAAGACGCTCCTGGACCAGCTCGCCGAGAACCCCCACCCCCACCCGAAACCCGGCCGACGCCCGCCCCGCCGGTTCAAACGCCGGGCCGGCCGCCGCGCCACCGCTGTCAGTAAGCCTCCGGACCGCGCGGCCAAGCTCTCCGTCAACTCCAGCTCCCAGGAGGCCGTCTGCGGCAACAGATACCTCTTCCATGGCGACGACGACGACGATGGCGGGGAGGAGATGCAGCAGCAATTGCCGCAGGACTCGCGCAACGTCTGTGGCATTCCGTGGAACTGGTCGCGTCTGCACCACCGCGGCAAGTCTATCCTCGACATGGCCGGCCGCAGCCTTTCGTGCGGCCTCTCCGACTCCAAGTCGGCGGCGGGGCGAAAGTCTGAAGAAGCCGCCGCCTCAGGTGGCCGCGTCAATGCCTCGCGTCCCCTTTTCCCTGTTAAGTCCGAGAGGCTGGCCTCGTCGACCAGTTCGGACTCGGACGCGCTGCCCCTGCTGGTTGAGGCTGCCACCTCCGGTGCTCGCAACCGCATTGGCGCCATCTCTGGAAGCTACTCTGGAGAGCTTGGTATTTTCTCTAACCAGACCAGCGAGATGGACTCCGACCTGCTGTCTGAGTCTCAGTCAGGGCAGAAGTCACACGCCTCGCAGCATGGCCGTGGGCGTCACCGTAGCCTGACACAGAAGTTCGCACCGAAGACGTTCAAAGACGTTGTTGGGCAGAGCTTGGTGGTGCAGGCGCTGTCCAACGCCATCCTGAGGAGGAAGATTGGGTTGGTGTATGTGTTCTATGGGCCGCACGGCACGGGCAAGACTTCGTGCGCGCGTGTCTTCGCCAAGGCGCTCAATTGCCTCTCCTCTGAGCATCCTAGGCCCTGTGACTCGTGCACGTCGTGCATCGCTCACAATCTTGGCAAGAGCAGGAGCCTGATGGAGATTGGGCCTGTTGGCAACATCGACATGGATGGCATTGTGGACGTCCTCGATAATGTGATGCTTTCACCAGCACCATCACACTACAGGGTGTTTATATTTGATGACTGCGATACGCTGCCACCTGACACTTGGAGTGCTATCTCTAAAGTTGTGGACCGGGCGCCCCGTCGTGTTGTGTTTATCCTTGTCAGTCCAAACCTTGAACTTCCTCATATCATCCTGTCGAGATGCCAGAAGTTCTTTTTCCCAAAGCTGAGGGAGTCCGACATTGTCAATACATTGCAGTGGATTTGCACCAGTGAGAGTCTAGATGTTGATAAAGATGCACTGAAGCTAATTGCATCCCGTTCCGATGGATCTTTGAGGGATGCCGAGATGACTCTTGATCAACTCAGTTTGCTGGGACAAAGGATTTCCTTGTCTCTTGTCCAAGAATTGGTAAGATATCTCACAAGCATTACAGTGTCATCTCTGTTTTTTTTTGCCCATGTTGGTCTGCAATTTCTATGGCTGAATATAAATTTTGGGAGAATTTTACAGTCAAGATCTTGATAACTCTAGTGCGCTGAAACATGTCATATAATTAAATAGACACTTCTACGATATCTCAGGTGCCTGATTTTCTGTAGCAGTGTGCAAATTTGTTTCCCAATGTATTCCAGTATTCAATCGTCGTATAAAATATAGACAGATGCAAATTGTAAGCGCTACTATCTTACTGATTTATTCTTATTTCTGTGCTGAACTAAGGCAGTAACTGATTTTATATCCCTGTAACAGAGATCGTAACTCTGTTTTCATTTAGTTCTCTTCATCATCCGGTCTACTCTGACACAACAGTAAAATATTAGTTCCCCGTTTGTTTTGCAGGTTGGTCTGGTGTCTGATGATAAACTGGTTGATTTGCTTGATTTAGCACTATCTGCCGACACGGTGAACACAGTGAAGACACTACGAGACATCACAGAAACTGGTGTTGAGCCTTTAGCACTGATGTCTCAGCTTGCCACAATAATTACTGATATTCTTGCTGGTTCATATGCATTTACTCGAGAAAGGCCCAGGAGAAAGTTCTTCAAACGTCCTACCTGTAAGCAATGTTCATTAACCACAGTATATTCAAAATATGTGTTGTCTTCCAGCGTCACTGTTCTCTTAGGTAAAATTCTGCATTGGCATAATCTAGTTTCTTTTCTTTTGGCATGAATTCCAGTGTCAAAAGAAGATATGGAAAAACTACGCCAGGCCTTGAAAACACTATCTGAAGCTGAAAAGCAGTTGAGGGTTTCTAGTGACAAGGCAACCTGGCTTACAGCTGCTCTGCTTCAGCTTGCTCCTGATAAACAATACCTGTTGCCTAGTTCATCAACTAGTACAAGTTTAAACCATGGTGTGCTGGTTGGCTCATTTCCTGATAGGGTTATAGGGAGGACCTCAGCAGTTGAGCATAAAGGTAATGTGGCAGGCACGTCTTATGGTGAAAGGAGAACTGTTGAACACACAGAAAATGGTCATGTGTTGTCAACCAGTTCTGTCAGAGCAAATGAGGGAGCTAAACACAGAAAAGCAGAAAATGAAATGATCTGGCAAGCTGTGCTTGAGAGTATCCAATCAGATTCATTGAGAAAAATGATGGCTAAAGAGGCAAGGCTAAACTCTGTCAGCCTAGGTACAGGTAAGGTTCTCAATCTGTCATCCATATCAATTTTTGCAATCATCGCAATTTGTCCAAGAATAAGTTTTCCGTAATTCAGTGCTTAATATTTGCCAAAAAAAGATTCGGTGCTTAAGACAGAGGAAAAGCTCGTTTTGAAATATTCTGGAAACAGTATAAAAAGGCATTTCAACTAAGTTTTTGCTTGCTTTTGTCTGTGGTACATTTGTAGTAACTCTTGGATTTTTTTCTGAAGTTAGATGCAGTACTCTTGCTTTTATCTCAGCTCACTGATGACAGCATTTGCTCTGAACAAAGTATCGGATATCTATCACTGAGTTGATGGCATCCTTTTGAGTGTAGGAATACAAACATTGTAACTTTACTGCTGAAGTCAAAGTGTGTGGAAGAAAGTAGCAATGTAGGAGCATGTAGCTAGCTAAGCTCATCTAATTCTATTTGTACTGTTTTAACTTTTTACTGTTGTTGTCTTGCACATATATTCTATAAGCTGCAATGCCTCTGATAGTGGTTAATTGGTGTTCTCAAACTCAATCCGTATAACTTTATGTGGTCTTTCACTTGAGTACTTGATGTGAAGTATTGCTAGATTGTCTTTCTAGCAGATCATTTTCTAACATCAGCTTCTTTTCTTCCAACAGCACCAACAGTGCAATTAATATTTAGCTCACGTATCAATAAGTCCAAAGCCGAAAACTATAGAGCTCAAATTCTGCAGGCATTTGAGTCTGTTCTTCGTGCTGCTATAATACTTGAAATCCGATATGAATCAAAGAATGATGCCAAAACAAGTCATGCTCCATCAATGTTTCCTTACCCTGAGTATGACTCCTCCAATGCGACTCTGAGGAGATCCTTTACTAAACATAGTCCACTATCTTCTGGAGGTGAGAATCTAATTACGAGGCTTAAAAAGGATAGTGTTGTGAAGGGAGCTAACTCTAGTAAGACTAGATGGATGCAATCTGATCCCCACATATTAACAGAAGGTGAAATAATTGAAGTTGGACCTTCTCACATGCATTGGCATGCTCAAACAAATAATGGTGTTCTTGACATAAATGAAAGAAGAAAGGAGAATGTATGGGAGGAAGAAGCTTCGTCTTCACCGAACCAAGATAGCGTGACTAATCGAAAAGTAAGAGATGGGAACAGACAGCGTCGACAGAACAGCATAGTAAAAGGAAAGGTATCTCTTGCTCATGTTATCGGGAGGGCAGAAGCTTGTTCTCAACGAGGAGGCTGGTCTAGACGAAAAGCTATATCGATTGCCGAAAAGCTAGAGCAAGAGAATTTGTAAGTGTTATTATCCTGCAATCAATTCAGTCAAACTTTTATATAAGAACTCATGTTTGTGTGTTTGTGTTTTCACATAAGAAATAAAATAAGTCTTGTATGAAAAAAGTTCTACCAACATCCACGGTCTCATAATAATTTTCTTGAAACCACAAGGACCATTAAACATGTAGGAGTCAATACTCGATACCAATACCATTGTACCAGACATGTTGACTCATTTGCCAATTGAGGTTGTGCATTTGTATTGCATGTTTCTCACTGGGGAAGTATTTGTGCGCAGGAAGTTGGAGCCTAAATCGAGTCTACTTTGTTGGAGAACTTCAAGGACTCGCCGGAAGGTAATATTTCATATTTGTATTTTATCATAATCTGTGGATACCCCAATGATTCAGTGTTACTGGTTCTTTCAGTGCAAACTTTCATTTTAGCTTCTATCAGCTATTTTCATCTGGGACTCGGATTGGTTTCAAAATTCGAGACAATTCATTTGCATATATATTCTAAAAAAGAAACTTGTCTGGAAAATATTGTGGACGTATCGAACAGATCATGGTTAATCATGTATTTTCACTGGATGGTACTTAAAGTCTGGATAGTGGATAGTTCCATAGTCTCCTTTCATTTGAACATGTATGTGGATTTGGTAGCTATCCTTAATTCGGTCATTTCTCATGTCAAAATGACTCCTTAAAGAAATAGAAATAGATCGTATCATGTCACGAATTTGTTTCAGTAGAAAAGTACCATACAACCATGCCTCTTAACAGAATAACCAAGTGCCAAGGGAGATGAACATTCTGGGACTCTTGATTCTGAACAGAAGAGATCTGGTGTCATCTTGCATGCATGCTAAATTGACTTCTGCCATCTTTGCGGGACTTTACATCTCATTGATATGACTGCAGAGTGTAAAGTGAATATTAGCATCTGTTTATTTATACTCCTCTGGTTATGGCAATTTTATAGATGTTATTTGTGAAAATTGTGGTCAAGATTATAATAGCTTTTCGCGGATTTGTGTGGTTGCAGAGTTCAGAGCGCTTTCGTGATAGTATAATCTTACTAGGTTTTATAGGTATGTCAGGATAGCATTAGTAGTCAAAATCATGTTCCGGAGAGCATGGTGCTGTCCAAAACAGTATTTTGTGACGGGAAGGGTGAGCCTGAATTTCTGGCCAATTGAAACAGAGCATTTGGATCCTGCATGGCTTTCAATAGAATTGAGCTTGATGATTTAACCTTCTCCGGCTGATCCAATTATTTCCCTGCAGCTCTCTTCAATTAAGGTCAGGAATCGAAGGTCACGTGCCATGTCAAGGCTCATATTGTGTGGAAGATGCATTTCGACCAAATCTCCAAGATAGAAGAATTTGAACTGTAGATTTTACAACCTGTTAACTTAGCATTCATAATTATTCTGTCTGTACCTTGTAGGCTGTAGCCGTATCAGTTTGTAGATCCTTTTCTCTCACTCTCTCTATTCTGTATATTTCTTGACATGTAAAAAACGATGATAGAAGTGGCATAGCAAATTCTTCTGTCAAAATGCTCTGTATTTTTTATAGGCAGACCAGAATAAAACCTTTGTATTCGGAAGTCTCTAATAAATGTCTTTGGTACATGGACACTGAACATTTTAATGGCATGATTAAATACGGGTGAAGTTCCGATCTCGAAAAAAAAAATCGCATGAGTAGGCTGTATTTTATCAAACTTTCCACTACAGCGTCAGTTATATGGTGTAATTCGAAGGGGGGGGGGGAGGAACTCAGAATTTTTTCCCTCTTTAAAACAATTTGAAGGTGACAGATAGGGTTTGACCAAGTACCAATGTATCTTCTTCCATTCTTTCTTGGGCCTTAGTTAATGAGTGTCCATGTGGGATTTGAGATTCTGAGTTCGAAGGCATTCTAACTTTAAAATAAGACATTTTATCCTCGAACTCTCAAAACCACTTACCTCTCTGCCCTGGTTTGATGTGGTTTCGAAGATGATTTTATATTTTTTAATTAAACAAACAATAAATACTTCAGGTTTTAAAATATGGTGGTTTGAACGGTCCCGAAAGTGAGAGAAATATGGCTCTCTTGGGTCAGCTAACCCAAGTACGTAGTAAGCTCGTGGATTCCATGTTAGCAGGTACAGTGATCAAGAATTTAGTGGCCTTGCAAATAGAAAGCCTTGTTAAAGTTCTGTCACGTGGGATGAAATGAGCATCTCCAGCAGTTTGGTAAAACTCTATATAAGCCAGTTTAGCGGCCTCCCTCCGTTAATCTCAATGAACTTGCTATTTCTTATTTATTTGGCAAAACTAGAAAATAGCTACTCCAACAGTTTGGTAAATGGGTTGTCATCTTTTGGCAACTTGCCATCCAGCAGCACCGCGCGCCCATATTTGTCAACTTGCTATCCAGCAGATTAGTTGATTTGGTTATTGGTTGTGGGTCTTCTTTTTAAGTTTATCAAGCTCAATTGACAAATTGTTGGAGACTACTTCTGAGTTCTGAAGGAATAGGGAACGGCTAGTATAAAACAAGCAATGCATAGGGAGGCTGGTGGTTTGCTCGGCGACCAGATATTCGGCACACCAAACCTCGTCTTACATTCTTAGGCTGGTGTTTGGTTTGCAATCAGAACATGCCGATGAACTTCTAGCCTTGCCAAAAGTTCGACCAACAAAAACGATGTAAAATTTTAGTTATCTTTGGCACAAAAAATAAACTGTAGGATGCCTAATCATCTATGTCTCGCCACAAGTCTGGTTATAAATCACACACTAATCAAGTTTAGGCACGTTGAGCTATATGGCAAGCTGTGGCATGTTCTGGTCACCAACCAAACAAGAAGCGCGCCTAAGGTCTGGGGCTGAAATTCTTCACCACATTTGAAGCGTGATGTCATGCAGCTTGAACCAAACATACCCTAAAATTCTGATGGATCCTTTTAGCTCTTTGCTCCGGTACACATTCTGGCTGGCAGGGGCAGACAGGTGGATCTAGAGGAAAAGAGTAAAGGGGCTCATGTCATCTTCAACGTCCAGTACCCCTCCCGGCCTCCCTCTCTTCCATGGCTAGAAAGATTAGGAGGGCTTCATGTTGGCGGGTGGGGTTGTGTGGTTAGGGATCAGGAGCGACATGGAAACAGATGCACTTCTAATCATGCAGGAGGTGAATTCAGTTCAACTGTCTTTGATTCCATGATAGTTGGTCTGGTCAGGGAAACCGATAAGTTTGCTAATACAATAGCACAATACACATCCCACGTAACAAACTCAACTCCATTTTCGAAGTCAAATTGGAGCCAAATGCTCCATTCACGATTAGACAAAACCGCACACCCTCCATTGACCTTATGGTCAACAACATCTGAGTAAGGCCTCACAGTTTAATGTCACTACACCACTAGGACTGTCCAAGGACAGACCTTACAACACTGTTGTGCCTGATGAACTAACTCATTCAGATGCTCCTCTGTTTAGCGAATCCATCCAACCTGAGCAAAATTTCATAAATTTTGCACCCCTATCAGAGTATGAGTATCAGGGTCCATGTCAGATTGTTCAGCGGAAAGTTCCAGATAGGTAGGCAGCTCTGCATGAAATGATCCACAACAGGTGACCAAAGAAATATGTTTAGATGAGCGTCAACAAGTGAGGTACTATCAGGCAAGTTGTTCACTAATTGAAAATGTAAACCGAAGCAACAGAAGTTTACAGGTAGAAGATTGAGTTGGTAAAGACCAACCTGACAACTGGAGGTTTCATTTGCTCATCGTGGTCGACAGATAAAAGTTCCAAAAAATGGAACAAGAGGACATGAAGGCGACACGAGCAGGCAAAGGAATCACCCTGGTACGCACATAAAAAAACTAGCATAAAAACCAGTTGCATTCCACTAATGGGTTAAGCAGACATTAAAAAGGCACCCAATTTATTCAACCATATCCATAATTAGAAACATCTGAGATGAATATGAAAAATGACAAGCCAAGTATCCATACCAAAAGTTGACAATTGATACAGGAATCCAAAACTTAAACCCTGTGATATCCATAACAAAGTGAAACATATAATAGTATCAGTTATTTGTGTTAAAGTTGCTCAGATATAATACATTCAGGCAGAGGGATTACCATATAGAAGCGTAGGAAGGGCATCATTTTGATATTTGGCTGGGAGTTCTGAAAGTTTCCCCAACCACAAGTTGTTCCAAGCAAAAATTACAGCAATAACACAAGGACCAAGCACGATCTGGTTCAAGATGACCTGAAATGACAAATAGTTATAAGAAAAAGGATGTTTTGCATTAAAAAGCTTAAATAACTCAGCACGTTAGGCTAGAATGGAGGAGCGAAGCGTACCTTAGCAGACAAATTTACAAACGTCTGCTTGGGCATGCACCGATCAAGGAGCTGATACCATGCGTATGAACCTGGACCATAAAGAAGAAATCCATAGGAAGCCATACGAAGTGCACGAATCCAATCATGGTTCAGCAATATGTCTGGTATGAGTTCCTGAAACAAGCACCTCGATAGATATCAGAATCACAATATGATGTGCTGCACAAGCATTCATTAGAATGCCCAATGCGACAATGCCAGCACCATATATACTATCCAAAAATTTGATTTGGTAGTGTTGGATCACACAAGCACTGCACAAAGCACATGCTTGAGCATTACAGTTTAATCTGCATTGAAGGTAAAAAATACTGAAGCGGAATTGCGTTGAGGTGGCATCTGCTATGGTCTCAAGATACAGTCATACAAAACCAAAATCTACATGGATTTAAAAAACTAAAATCTATATGGATTTAAGTTGCTTTCATGCTTTCTACTCCCTCCATTCCAAATTATAGGAGTAAAAGCAATAACGTTTGGAACGAATGGAGTATTAAAAAATACATTCAAGGCATAAGGTGCATGACAAAGGGGATGGGTGACCTTAGTGTCGGAATCGGCACAGCATCTTCGGCGGTCGACGATGCGGCTGCGGACTTGCGCGATGGTGTCGCCGGTGAAGGTGAGAGAGGCCGCCGTGACAGCCTGCCTGAAGGGGAATTCGATGGGCCAGCCGCGGCCCTGCTCGATGGACTCCGAGGAGGAGGAGGACGACGAGAGCGGCTCCCGTGGGGGACCGCGGCGGCGGCCGCGGGGGTCCGTGTTGCGGCGGCCGCGGCGGCGGGAGTCGGACTTGCGGCGGAGAGACGGGAGGTTCCACCACCACTCCCCGCCGTTCCCTATGGCCTTCATGTTGGCGCCGCGGCGGCGGCGGCGGGAGAGGGTGCTGAGTACTGACCGCTCGAATCGAAGGCTGAGGCAGAGCGCGGAGCTGCTGCGCTTGAGGAGGGGAGGCTCCGATACTGTCGAAAGGCTCCGAATCCTCCGGGGGTCAGTGTCCCTGCCGATGGGCCGCGACATAATCAGTGCAATGCTGGGCTCCTCTCATGACCATCAAACGGCCTTTTTTTTTGTAGGCTTCAAGACGGCCCTTAGCATCTCTGAGAATACACCCACAACCTTGTACTCACGGCCCAAGTTGGATGGGCTGCTTACATTTGCACGGTCTCCCCAGTCCCCACGGAACAAATGACTATGGTACAAATGGCCCCAGTAGGCTCGCTGCACTGCATGCTGCCTCTAGACTTTTAAGGGAAAAAAAAAGACTACCTCTGAATTAGATGATCAATATAGGCCTTGTTTGACACAGCTCAACTTCACTAGTAAAGCTGTTTTTTTAGAAAATAGCTTCATGAGTGACTTTATAGATGAAGCTGAGCTGTTTTGGAGAAAGCGTTTGGCAAAATAGCTTCACCAACAACTACTTCATGCATAGTTGAGAGAGAGAAATGAGGGAGAAGCTGCAATAAGCTACTTTTTTCCAGCTTCATCCAACTTATGTCTTTGTGAGAGGAGGAGAAAAACAGCTTCATCCATAAAGCTGTTTTGGAAATAAGTGTTTGGCAAAAAAACAGCTCACAACAGTTCATGAAGCTGTTGTGAGAGCATCTCCAACAATTGGCAAAATTTGGCTTGCCAAATCTTGAGTTTTGGCAAGTTGCTAAAATAGATGGCAAATGAAATTTTATGTCATCTCCAATAGTTTGCTATTTTGAGTTACCAAATTACAAAATCTAGGGCCCACTTGTACCTAAACCCAACTACCGTCGATCCCCCGCACCCCCTTCCGCGCGACGACGCATCGCGGCCTGGGCGCCGCCCTTCGTACGTGATCGTCGCCGGCCACAGTACGTATACGCCAAGGCTGTTCATCTCGTCGGCTTCCGTAGACGAGAAGATCGCTCCGATCAGGTTCGTCGCCCGACCATCTTCATGTATTCGCGTCGATAGGTTGCTGATCGTGTATGTTTGTTATACTGACCTGATCGAACATTCATATTTAAGTAGGTTCACCAATTGAATATTTATTTTAATTAAATCATCTCTCACCCAAACACTGCTCAATCAGGAATCATGTCTAGATGAACACGATGGCAAGATGAACACGATATAGAATCAACATCACCAAGACGTACACACGGTACTGAAATATATACTCGATCAGGAAGATGAACTGAAATATCCATCGATCAGAAATATACTCGACGGCGGATATATATACCTGATCAAAATGTACGCGATGATATAATCTGGATCAGCAGTTCTCCTACTACGATGGATCACGCCCTGATCGTCGGGCATGGATCAGCGACACTACGATGGATCAGAAAGATGTACACGTGCAGAACTCTGATTGCGGCATGGCGGAGATTGAGAGATTGGCAAGGGATGGAGATGGACAGGGCATGGACATCAAACATACCTGATCACGGCAGCCGGCGGAGGAGACCTCCTCGCGACGCAGTTGCGCACCTGGTCGCGGGGATCTTGCCCAGCCGGAGGAGATCCTGGTCGCGGCCGAGACGAACGCGGAGGCGCTTCAGTTCCAGTCGGGGAGGTGAAGAACGAAACGAAAATTCCCTCGCATATATGCTCGGCGACGGCGCGGGAACAGTCCGGGAAATTTCACGAGGGCGCGCGAAGTGGAGTCGAGGGGCGCGCGCGGCGTTTGCGACGGCCTCCGCGCCGCGAATACTTGTTCGCGCGGAACAAAAGGATGGCAAGTGTCGGGAATTGGCAAGTCCTTTTAGCAAATTGTTGGAGTTGGTTTTTTGCCTCTTTTGCCAAATTTTTAGGATGGCAACTCCATTTAGCAAACTCTTGGAGATGCTCTGCTGTACCAAACAGGCCCATAGTTTCATCTTAAAAATATGATAAATATAGTCCATAGACTACAGATGTGAAAGCAAGGCGGACGATTTATTCTTTCCATTAACGTGTAAATACTAAAGCTTCACTGGCTGAGGTAAGGCAATCTTGTATCACTTCCAAGTTTCAATGACTGAGGCGAGGCTTCAATTTTGTGTGCTCATTCTAGATACTAGATAGATGAACTAAATCTCATAGTAGTTCATAGAGCGAAGCAAATAGTTCAGACATAAACTAGTAGACCATTGTGTCCCATGCATGATGCCCTCCACTTTGAGGGAGGGCTTGAGTAGTTGAGAATGTATGGATCAAACAGCCCCAGATTGCGCTGATGGAACTGTTAAAACTATTCATGCAGACATATGCTCACATCCACGCTGCATTCTGCTGGTGACCAGCTTAACATATATATGCCACAATCATTTTCTGTACGTTTCCTTTTTCTATTTCAAAACACCAGCTGTTCCCGCGTTCCCACCCGATGCTTGGGAAGTTTTGAGCAGCAGTCCATGATGTTGCACTACACCCCGAGATCCCCAGAAAACTAACCGGTGGTTGAGCTTTTTGTCAAACAGGATGGAGTTTTATATGGGAGTGATGCCGCTGCCACCTCATGATTGAGGCCTCGGTTGAACAAGTCATCAGGACTCTCAGGATCGATGACAACATCCAAAGAATAAAGAAATTCAGCAGCCGAGAAGGATTGTGATGCCATAACTGAACAGATTAACGATTGAATAATCCCGTCAGACAATGATAAAAGAATTCGTAAAAAAAAAAGGATGGTTTCGTGTTGCGGTGGATGCATGGAACGCGTGATGTCTATTTCCATGCAAGAATTTATGCAAGGCCGTTTCACCATTGGGTGATGATGATGGCTGCGGTTGGATTTATTGGATCTGTCAAACACGAAGCTGCTAAGGAATATGTCTGACATGACGTCCTGCCGTCCTGGGAATGGGATTCGGGCATTCGGCCTTCAGTTCCCAGCATCCCCAAAGGTTAATCTGACCCAGGCCAGAATATCATATCATATCTAGACTCTTCTATAGAGGAAGTAATCGACTTGTAAAATTCTCAAGAAATGGTACTGCTGGCTGGTAGCCAAGTTATTGTTGTTTCTTCCCCAAGCAATGGGGATAACGACAAGTCCTGTCCTGAATTACCACGACCTTACTCCTGTCTCCTAGCTTGACGCATCTGCCGAAATATCACACGCCTCTAGAAATCTAGATTCTTTTATAGGAGTAGGCGGCAAAAGAATTCCGGCGCATGTAGTTGTCAATGTGTAACCCTCGATAGAAACGCGTGGGATGATGGGATCTGCCGGGCTCCGGCCTCCGGCTCCGAAATGAGCTGCCACTGCCATGCACGTCTCAGTTACAGTCACTGTTGCAGCGCGTGGGCATGACGGCGAACCGAAGCTGCTGCTGATTTCTTCCTCCTCGGTTCGAAACCACGCACGCTCGTCTGCTGTTACTACGCACCAACCACTCCAATGCATAATACATATGCGTACGTTAATTAATTCCCGATCCATCCAAGGAATAAGCAAAGCAACCGCTGACAGATGAGGGACGATGATGGATCATCAAGAGACGGACATGGATGGACATGGGGATGGGATAGTTGGGGAGACGTCGCCGTCGCACGCTCGCGCTCGTCGTCTCAAGCAGCTTGTCTGGCTGTCTCTCCTCTTTGTTTAACTTCGCGCCCCGCCCGCCGTCTCCAAGCCTAGCTCAGCTCAGCCAGCGTGCGCGCCCACAAAACCCCACGTCCTCCCCGCCGGCCAATCACACTCACACCGCACGAACCCAGGACGTCGCGACACCGTCGGTCACCGCGACGTACGTAGACGCAGAGCCTCGTGGTAGCTAGTTTAGCTAGCTCACTTCCACACCGCACCGCGCGCCGTGTTGTTGCCTTCTTTTATATCCCGCGGGGATGCGCCTGCCTCGGGGCAGCTGGTGACATCGGATTCATTCGGATCAGGCCAAGAACTGCTCCGGCAAACCTGCCGCGCCCCGCCCGTTGTCTTGTCTGCTGTTTCCGATCGACAACGCCGCGGGCGCGCTTTCTTCTCAAATGGACGCCGAGTGGAGCGACGGCGCGGCGGCGGCGTCACCGCCGACGGTGTCCGGCGGCGAGAGCAAGCCTGGTGCTGCTGGTGCCGTCTCGTCGTCGGCTGATTGCCCAGGGTCGCCGCCGGTGTCGCCTGCGCCACCGTCGACGACGTCGCCAGCTGCTGCTGCTGCTGCTGCCGGGAGCGGGAGGAGGCGGTCGGCGAACAAGCGGGTGGTGACCGTGCCGCTGGCAGACGTCAGCGGGCCTCGGCCTAAGGGCGTCGGCGAGGGCAACACGCCCACGGACTCGTGGGCGTGGCGGAAGTACGGCCAGAAGCCCATCAAGGGCTCGCCTTTTCCGAGGTACACACCACACGTACTAGAAGCAATCGTAATCAATCATGCATCCATGGTTACATGGCCGCCCCGTGTGCTTCGAGTTCTTGTGGACGCATCACGTATTATTAGTCTAGATTTTTGTCGAGTAGTTTTGCTGATCTGGATTTCATTTGGTTTTTGGGGTGCGGCGGGGCAGGGCTTACTACAGGTGCAGCAGCTCCAAGGGGTGCCCGGCGAGGAAGCAGGTGGAGCGGAGCCGGGCCGAGCCGGACAAGGTGATCGTCACCTACTCGTTCGAGCACAGCCACTCCGACGCCGTGGCGAGGGCGCAACAGAACCGCCAGCAGGCCTCGAAGCCAAAGGCGGTCCAGCGGCAGCCAGTCCCGCCGGAGCCGGCGGCGGAGTCCCCGTCATCCGGAAGCTACGACGTCGCTGCTGCCACGGTTTGCGGTGCCGGCGCGCCTGCTGCTGCTGCAGCCGGGACCGAGGTCGGCGGCGCGGCGTCCGTCGAGGTGCGCGACGAGTTCAGGTGGCTCTACGACGGCGTGTCCGTCACCTCCTCGGCGTCGCCCTCGGACGTCGAGGCCGCGGACGAGATGCTGTACGGGGCGATGTTCTTCGGCGCCGCCGCCGCCCCGCCCGCCGCGCCCCTCCCCGACGAGTTCGTCGGCGACGTCGGCGGGCTGTTCGACTACGGGGAAGGAGGCGGCGAGGAGGACGCCATGTTCGCGGGTCTCGGCGAGCTGCCCGAGTGCGCCATGGTGTTCCGGCGGCACGCCGGCGACGGGCTTTCGGTGGCCGGCGGGGTGAAGTGAAGGTCGAGCAGCCGGCCGGCGGAGAGCACAGCCGCAGGCCTGGTGGCCTGACATGTGGGGCAGGCTGGCCGGACTCCAATAAAAACCAGATAAACTCATGTAGAGCTCCTTGATCTATCTACTTTTGGCTTGTTGTTCTCTTCCCTCTTGTCATCACGTAGCCTTTTTCTTTCATCCTTCTCTGATTGGATGTTTATACACAGACACAGACACGGTAGCACATATAAAAACTTGAGGCATTTTACATTTGCATAGAGTTGATTCGGTGGGCTGGCTGGCATGAGGGGTTTGAAAAGGACACACAGATCTTTTCTTGTCAATGGTTTGGTTGAAGCATTTTGTTTTCTGTGCAAGAGCACGAGAGCCAGACAGAGAGAAGCTCAAACAATCAAACCAACGTTTTCTAGCTAGGTCACTGACATGTGGTACAGGCCGGACACAGACTCCAATAGAACCAGATAAACTCATTTGAGCTCCTCTTAATCTATCTACTTTTGAGTTTTGGCTGCGTGTTCTCTTCCCAGTTGTCCCGTAGCTTTTCCTTCATCCTTCTTTGATTGGTTGTTTATATATTCTACAGTACACGGAAACGGTAGCACGTAGTAGAAGAACAAAGTTAAGGCATTTTTGCAGTTGCACAGATCGAGTTGATTTGAAGTCGCAGAAAAAAAAAAGATCAAGTTGATTTGGTGGGGATGAAGGAGGGGATTGAGAAGTACACACAGATCTTTTTTTTTTTTGTCAATGGTTTGGTTGAATCATTTTGTTTTTCTGTGCAAGATAATGGGTACGTTCAACCACGAGAGCGAGAGAGAATTAAACATTGTTTCAAACCAACGTCGCCAGCCTAGCTAGGTCACTGTCGTACGTGTCCCGCGCAAATGGATATATATAATACAATACTGTAATAACGTCGATCGAATTCTTGATGACAGCGGAAATTAGCAAAGGTTTGTTAGTCCCAGCACTTTCGTGTCAGAGGTGAAGTCTTCAAAAAGGACACTGTCACCACCGATCGGCGTCCCGGCCGGTCCCGACAACAGAGTTGAGCATGCGTTTCGTTGCCGTGCTGCACTGGCACACGAACAACGACGACGCCACGGCCGGCCCACGGCGGTGTGAACTCTGCCTCTCGACATGCACCTTTCTTTCTTCCTCGCGTTCGCCGTGTTGCCGCCATCGACGAGCCGAGCTCATGCCTGACTCTGACACTGACAGTGACAGCAACGCGGCGATATATCTATACGATTAAAGGGTTGACTCGATCTCTCTCCGCCAATGTGCACGCACGTCGATCGGCGACTCTTGCGTGCACCCGCGCCCGTCGCTAGCCAAGTACCGCGCCACTTGATCCGAGATGGCTTTGACCGAGCGCGCCCGGGATCGCGACGTGCGTGCCCTCGGCAAGTTTGCTTCGTCGCGAAGGGGGAGAGTGGTGGCGCGCGCGTGGCAGATTATTGTATGGCGGCGTCGCGCGGGCACGAGGAGTTAACAATCCCCCCGAGTAAACGCTAGCTGCGCCCTCGTTTTGTTTTGTCTCGTTGCATTATTATTTCGTTACTACTGTGCCTTGTGGTACTACTATGGATCAGATGCACATATTATTATCTGGTAGTAGTATCTCACATGCAAATGCTATGTGCCGTACAGAATACAGATCATATGTGCTGCAACTGCAACGAGCACCTACACCTACACGGATACTACACAGCACACACCTATGGATATGGCGTCTGAATGCATGCATCGGTGTCCAAGTCAGAATAACATAATGCTCAAAATTGTGCCAAGAGTTAGCGAAAAAAATAGTAAACTACACAAGCGAGCAGAGTAGTAGTACAGAACCGGTGGCGATGCCAACGCATCTGAAGCTGAATCTCGGGGGGGGGGGGGGTTCGGGGCGATTCGCCTGCAGGTTCCACATGCAGCTTTTTCTCAAACTTCCATTCAGATCTCCCGCACGCCGCATCAAGGAAAACCCAGCAGCATCCATCCCAACGGATTCTGCTTCTGCACGGGCGAATCGCAGGGCAATTCTCCTTTGGCACGCATGTTCAGTTCAGCTCAAGTGACCCTCATCGAGTAGTTCTGGACGTGCCTTTGTGCCAAAGACGAACTGCCCCGTAATTCGCCGGCGCCGGCACGGCGGCACCTCGGCCGACGGCTGTTCTTGCTACGGTACGGTGCTCGACGACCGACGAGCACATGTCCGTCTTGGTCCCGGTGGACGCAAATATATATATAGATGCACCGCGCGCCGCTGGAGCCGGAAGGTGCATCGGGAATGGATCCGAGACAGCATATGCCGGAGGAGGGGGAGGAGGTCAAGCGGACTATTCCGGAGGAGCTTCCTTGCCTGATGGCGATCTGAGGATCTCACGCCGGATTTTTCCTGACGAATGTGCTGCCGGATGTCCCCGCGGGTGCCCCTGCCCTATCGCGCCTCCGAAAGCGCGAGGGAACCGAGCTCCTCTTTCTCTCCTACGAATGTGACTGCCCCAGACCCCAGTTGCCTCGATCAGATGTTCCGTGGTAACCTTAGTTTCTGCGTTCTGCAACTGATCAAGTGCAACAATCCCCAGCCATGCCATATCCCAGCCCAGCACTTCGGGACCTTCCTGCTCTTACGCTGCTAGCACATCTGGAAATGGCGCAATAAATAGGCCAGTCTCAGTGGAGAGTTTCATGACGTTGTTTCCAAGACTACCATGTCATGTGAAATGAAATGAAACTTGGATGAAACACCCACTCTCAATGGACAGTTTCATTTCATAGTTTCATAGGCAAAACTAACCCGAAAGTTAGGGTGTGTTTGGTTCGTTTTCTATACAGTCTGGCTAGCAAAACTAACCCAGCCTAGGTTGAGCCTGTTCTAACTAGGCCAATTCGTAGTTGTTTGGTTGTATGCATTGTACTAGCCTAGCTGGCATTGGGTGTGTTTGGTTGTCTATCTTGTTTTGTACAGAATTACCTCTTCTCTCTTCTGGTAAGGTTACCGGCTCTCACATATTTTATCGAACACCACCACACCTGACTAGTCAATACCGGTGAAGAGGACTAGTAGCGAAAGAGAACGGGAGTAAAGACCAGGAGGTGACGGGAATGAATCACGGAGCCAGCCGGAGCCTAGCTCCAGAAGAAACACCAACCTGGTGTTTCTACTTGGGCCTAGCCCTGACTGTATAGCAGGCCAGATGGAGCTTGGCTCCAGGGGCTGGCCAGACAACCAAACACCCCAAACCTGACTCATTCAAGCAAAAAGCTAGGTTTGGAGGCCAATCAAACACACTCTATCAGAACAGGTAATCCGAATACAGGACTCCAAACCAGAACAAATATTACCAAATTTTCAGTAAGGCAAAAAATGAAACAAAGATTTTGCCATTCTCACCAACTGTCAATAGCTTTTTGAATCAGTTCTGTGCTGCCTGATTGGTCATAAACTCTTGCCCGTCCGAAATCTTCCTCAATTTTAAAAGACCTTAGAACACACGTTAGCATAGTTCTTGCATCCTGCAGAGAGATGTGAGCAGAACATAATTAAGAGCTCATTAAATTGAATCCATATGCAGTTTCTGTTCAGGGCAAAGCCATCAATACATATGCAGCTAAACTCATCAACAAACACGTGATCCATGGGTGCACTGTCATCCAAGAAAGGATTGGTTGCAGTTGCGGCATACCCATGTATCTCATCATACACTGCTCGCTGGATGGGATCGGTAAGCACCGGCATTCACTTGCTCATATTAGCTTCACACACGATTGCAATATACATATAGCTCCATAAAACAAGTTTTGAAAATGTCAGGATTTTATCTCCTAAGACTGTACCATGTAGTAAACTTCATTGATGAACATGCAGAAATTTGTCATATCAGGGTCATTCCCACTTAGATCAGGATGACATGATTTCATGCAATTGTAGTATGCTTTCTTGATCTGCTTCAGCGTTACATCTGGCATCTGCAAACATGCGAGAATTAAATAGATAGTAGGGGTCACCTGCATTTTTGGAAATTTGTTTATCTGAGATTCTATGTCTAAGTACTCCCACCAATGGAATTTTGTTTTCAGAATTTTGTCCTATCACCAAACTAACATACAAGCTAAACCAGGGAACCAAGCCCTCTTTGCAGAAAATCAATCACAGTAGAGTTTTGGTAAGGGCAGGTATACTGACTACTATTTCTAGCTTAGTTCAGTTTCCATCACAAGCCTGACTTGCAGAACTGGATTTAGCACAACACCAGCAAGCCCAGACATCTGCTGTTTGGCTCAACTCTCACCAATAGAATCCATGCCTCAAGTGCCCTAGTACGTAGTGGCAATCCTAGCTGAATCGAAAAGCAACAAAGTTCTCTCAGCAGTGATCCATGCAGAAAGTTAAACTCAGATCAGTTGTACTCAGAGGCAAGGAAAATAAGATAATTTAATCTGGAGATAATGAGATATATAAATTTAGTTTTGCAGGGAGCAATGTGTGTACACAAATATCAAACGAACAAACAGGATCTTCAAATAGCTTGCAAGGGAACATATTCTAATCTTCCAGCTGAGCTTCTAAATTCAGTTTCTCAGGGAGCTCTCCCAACCAGCAGGGAGTGTATGGGAAAGACGCTACTACCAGTGTATGGTGGAAATGGAGATTCCAGTCTATATAGAATTTTGGGAAAACCTTGCCCAAATCTTGAACCCTTGAGCTACTCCAATTATAGGCTAACACCCGGTCGAATTTATCACTCAAGAAGACAACCTCTTTGTACGGATGAAATCCAAGAAAATTGATATAAGAATCCTTGCACCTACTTCCTGGTTCCAGAACATTATCATTGTCAGAGTCCCACACAAATTTCTCTTCAAGTATTGCTTCGTTGTTGTACACCACATCATAAGCTTCACCACAAGCATTATGTTCTTCTTGTCGGCAATAGTAAAAATCTTGTAAGATCCAAGGACCATCACACTGTTCGTCATAGTTCAGATTTGGCAGGAAGGGGAAGATGTCTCTGCCATGCTTCAACACCCACTCTGTCTGACCATGAACACATTGGTCGTTAAGGAACCAAACCTGAAGTTGTGATCCCTGAAATAAGGATGCACAGTATATCCCATTGATTGATTTTCCCAGATAAAATTCATCTTCTGTGGGCATCCTAATTGCTTGGTACGTATTGTTTGAAAGTGATATTCTGCAATGATGATAAAATTATAAATAATCTTATCATAACTTAAAACCAGAACCAGAATGACAATGTTTAAGGAGTTAGCATATACATCTACCTCATAACAAAAAAGTTCTCGCAGCATATATAGAGTTCTCCCCGCCAGTAGCCACATTGACGCACGAAATAACCCCATCTACGCACGAAGGAATGTCCTCTTGACCCAACCATGTCAGCTAACATCCCCGCAGCCTCCCCTTCCCGTAGGAATGTCCTCTCCTCCCAAGAACCAGTCTCTGATGAAAAGACATGTAGTATCAAGGTGGACGGCGGCCATTCAGATTCCTCACATTCATCGTTCAGCTCGGAAGGAATATCAGGCACTATCAACAAGTCATAGTTGAGTGACAGGGTGGGGTCAAACAGAAGGTACTGCTCCGTGTGGAGAGGGTCGGGCAATGGCGGGAGTGGGGGCAAGGGCGCCCACTGCTGTGTGGCGGGGTTCACCACGCAGTGGTCGAGCAAGAGGAGGCCATTGCAGTGATCCCTGACGTAGACGGGGGGCATGAAGCCGTGCTCACCAGGCACCGTGTAGTCAAGCCGGCCGGAGACTACGGCGCCCGTCGTGGGGCGAGAGAGAAACTGCGTGAAACGTAGGTCATGCAAGTTGAGGAAGATGCCGCCCAGCGAGAGCGGCAGGAGGTCCGCGCGCAGCAGGCAGCGGTCGTCGACGACACGTCGCCACGCCTTGCAGACGCAGCGGGACGCGGCGAGGCCGCGTGGCGCGAGGCGACGGAGGACGCCCGCGAGCACGTCGTCCGGCAGCGACGGCCCCAGATCCACCCCCTCCTTCGAAATCGCCGGCAAGACAGCTACAGATCCGCTAGGGCTCAGCGCGGAATTGGGGACACGAGAGTCATGCCATCTGACGAAACGTAACTGATTTCGAAATTCTGCCCACCAGATTGAAGCTCCTCCCTGTTGAATCGTGCTTCTTCACCGAATTGATCTTTCCAAACTTTCCCCACCCAGATTAAGCCTGATCACTGGTATGAGAGACCGCGGCTGCAGATCCCTGGCGTGCCCCGTCGTGCGTGCGCTTCTCCGGACAGCCGAGCTCCGTCCGACTCGGCTGCCGCGCCGGTCTATCTCCCCCTCAGCTGGAACTCTGGAAACCTGGACGCCGCCAGCCGCCCAGCCTTGCTATTCTACTGGGTATTGATGGCCTGTCTCCGTCTTGGTTCGACCGGCGTCGACGGTCTCGTCAAATCGGAGCTGCTTGGAGGGCGCCGACGCCGGTCATCAAGTGCGCAAGGAAGACGCGCTCGCCAGATCCAGGATGCGTCCACCCTGACGGTAACGAGGAGGGCAAGGACAGCGGTGGAAGTGGAGGGAGGGGCGGTGGTGAGGAGCTCAAGCTGCTGTGGTGGGAGGCGAAGAATGCGGCGATGGGAAGTTGGGAACAGAGAGAGGAGCGGAGTTGAGAGGGAGGGCGACGGGCCGACGGCTTCTCAGATTATCTTCTGCCCAAGACGCCCGGCGGGCAGTCCTGCTCTGCTACACGGCACCCCGCCACCTCGGTCGACGACGCGTCGGCACCTCTGCGGTCACGCGGACATTGCGTCTCGTAACGGCTTGTTATACGGACGCGGCGCACCAGCGAGGCGATGCAAGCACGGCCACCGGACCGCGACGACGGCACGGAAGGGCTGCAGCCTGTAGCCCACCGGCGAAGCACATCCCCTTGCGTGGGAGGCCTCCTACGTACGTACTCGCTGACCTCTCATCCGCGGGAAGCCTTCTCATCTTGGATGATGTTGTCGTTCTACCCACGACTTTCTGAGCATATATGTTCCTTTGTTATTTGACTGAATTAACATACTTTTTAGGCCTTGTTTAATTCACCCAAAAAACCAAAAAAAATTTAAAATTTTTTGTCACATCAAATCTTACGGCACATATATGAAACATTAAATATAGACAAAAACAAAAACTAATTACACAGTTTGTCTGTAAATCACGAGAGGAATTTTTGACCCTTGTTAGTCTATAATTGGACAATATTTACCACAAACAAACGAAAGTGCTACAGTAGCGAAATAAAAAAAATTCGCATCTAAACAAGGCCTTAGTAATCAACTAAGGAACCTGGAGATCGAAGGTACATGTAAAGTATCTCTACTTGGTCTATTTTATGGTTTTGCCTTTAGGTCCTATAGATGTTATTATATTCTTAAAATTTGTAATTTACTCCATCATCTGTGACCTTAACAATATGGATCAGATTGAGTGCCTTCGCCAGTAAATTGGTCCTTACTTTACCTTCCTGCTACTACTTGTGTGGCCAACTAAGATTAATAAGGAGTATAAACGCTTTAAGGAGGTATTTGGAACTGATCTGTTCTAAGTTTTTCCAGCTTCGCTCCACGTTCTTTAGCCAAACGGTTTCAGCTCCACGTACTCAGTTCATGAAAAAAGGGTGAAGTTGTAAGAGCACCTAAAGAGGTACTCCACAAACTCCAGTTTTTTTGAGTTACTCCACAGTGGAGTTTATAGAGCAGAGTTTGTGTAGCAGTCCTAAACACCCCCATAAGTATCATTCAACATCGACATCAGAAGTACTTGTAATAAATGATATATAGATGAAATAGTTATGATAAACTTAATACAGATTGGTAACCATTGCCAATCTTTGTCTCCTCTTATTCAGGGAATGTTCAGCACTGCTTGAAAGAAGGTGCCCGCAGTTTGATATTTTCAGCTCCAAGATGCTCTGAGCTCCCTGCGATGCATGGCACTTTTAAAAGAAGTAAAGGCCAAAAAAAAAATGTTTCTCCTTTTTTTTAACAAAAAATGTTTCTACTTTACTTGACCTGTATCCAGATGCTTCTTTTTATATAATATATAAACGGGCACTTAGGCTTGTTTAGTTCGCGAAAAATTTTGGGTTTCGCTACTGTAGCACTTTCGTTTTTATTTGATAATTATTGTTTAATCATGGACTAACTAGATTCAAAAGATTCGTCTCGTAAATTACAAGTAAACTGTGCAATTAGTTATCTTTTTTATCTCTATTTAATACTCCATGCATGTGCCGCAAGATTTGATGTGACGAGAAATCTTAAAAAATTTTAGAAACTAAACAAGGCCTAAGCCACAATGTGATGAAAGATCGATGGTGAAATGAGAGAAATGGAGTTCAAGCATCGGTTCACACCATTGCAGTTGTAGATGCTCACTTCAAAAATCTAGGCATCGGATCAAGTAGCTGCCTCGGCTTGACCAAATAAAAAAAGTAGTAATTTCCAAGCGCAAGGAAAGTGTATCGTTATAACACATATTTCTGACCATTCAGCTCTACGTACCCTTCAAGCCTCGATGCCGACATTGTGGCAATGCGTGGATTTTGGCTTTTAGATGAAGTGGCACCTGGAGATCTTTTTCTAGCAACGGATACACTATGGCCAGTCTTAGGCCTTATTTACTTCCACTCAAGAACCCAAAATTTTTCAAGATTTCCTATCACATCAAATCTTTAGATGCACGCATGGAGTATTAAATATAGATAAAAATAAAAATTAATTGCATAGTTTGGTCAAAATTGACGAGACGAATCTTTTAATTCTAGTTAGACCATGGTTGGACAATAATTACCACAAACAAACGAAAGTGCTACAGTGTCACGAATTTTTTTGCTTCACGAACTAAACAAGGCTTTATAGTATTTCTTTAGGAATGTTTAAAATTTTAGATTATGCCCGAGAATGAGCCTTATAAATATGACTTAGAAAAAAAAAACCATCTTATTAGTGGGCAATAGAATCGTGACAATCAATAGCTGTAAATGACTTTGGTCGGAATACAACTATGAAAGCCGCTAAAATAAAGCCCAAACTTAATTATAAACATTTTTCTTATGAAGGCTAAACTTAATCACTTACAAAAAATAAATAAATGAGTATCAGTAAGAGTGTGATACTTATGCCTTTTCTTTTATAACTTAGTCTAGCCCATTATTTATGCTTAGTTTATGAATTTTATTTTCTGCAACTAAAATTTCCTGCTGGTTCCAACTTAATTAGAGAAAAAAAATTTAACTTATGGCAGGAATATTTATTATACTTAGAACTTATTTACATATACTCAAGGAGAAAGCTTAAAGAAATCCACTTTATAATTAAACTTAGTCTAACTATAACTTAACCACTGTCGTCATATACTTAAATAAGCAATTCTCGTATTAGGATTTTTCCCGTTGGTATCAATCTAACCAAAGAATGCATCTTAATTTCGCAGCGAATTTACTTATAAACTTTTGCTAATACTGAGACTTAAACGGTGCAACTTAAATAAAATGAGAAAGCTTATTGAAAGGCACTGAAATAGAAAAACTTAATTGTCTTAACTTTAGTTTTTGGCCCTCGTATCTTTAGTGGGCAGCGGCCTGGTCTGGCAAAAGCCCAACCTGGGCCTTGGCCGGGGAAGCCCCTTCGGCTTTCGGGCCACTTCTCCCCCCGCCGGCCCAGCTGAGGCCACGAATGCCCCTGGCCGCCGGATCTGATCGGACGGCTGCGGATAATTCCCATCGTAACAAAACCAGCAGCCGACGCAAACCTCATTTTATTCTCTTCCCTTCCTTTTCCGCTTTTTCACGCACCGACCACCCTCAGGCGAGCAGCGAGCGCGCGCGACGGAGGGAGATGGCGGCGCTGCAGTGGCACCCCTCGCCGGCGCGCGCGCGCAGCCGAAGCTGCACGCGTCACCGTCGAGTGGCACCGCCGTGGCGCTCTTTTCAGGCCGCGCGCTTCCTGATGCGCCGGCGGCGAGCACGCGCATGGCCGCTGTTCGCCGGCGCCCTTAGGGCGGGGACCGCGCTTGGACAGGCAATGCGGCGGCACGGCTCCCTTTTGCTTCCGTCGGCGAGCTCACGCAGTAGCCCAACGACGTCGTCTTAGGTGAGCTGAGCACTAGGCCCTTTTCTTAATCATAGGGTTGGGGATTCTGATGGAATTTGTGTAATTTCTTATGCTAGGGTTTTGGATTTGGTTTTTTCTTCAGCAAAAAAAAGAAAAAGAAAATAAAAACAGAGAACCCAAGCACCAGGAAGCACACCCAAATCTCATTCCGCTAAAACTTGAATCAATCAGTTGTACATATGCTTTTTCACTGCAGTGCCTTAGGAATGGAATTTCACTGTATATATAAGACTATAGGAGGCCGTAGATGTTTTATTGTTAGGCCTAGTACACTTGGGGCTCTTTTTCAGTGGGGGTGGCATCCGGTGAGCACTCCTCTGCCTGTAGTATAAGGTAGATATTGGCGGCCGCCGCCGCGGGGGTCTTCATCTCTGGATCCCCGACCTTCTCAATTTCCTTGGATTCAGCCGAATTCCATTTCTTGGACTTGCTCCAGTGGAGCAAGGCGCAAGACACGATACGCCAGTTCGTCGTGAGCTTCACGGCTGTTGTGCCAACCTTGCCCCCCTTATCCCAAGCCGCAATAACGTCCTGACGGACGAGCGTCAAGCGAGAGCCTTCGCAAAGCATGAGCACAAAGGTGACGAGCGCCTTCTTAACTTCTTTCTGTGGAGTGGATCCATGATGGTAACTCGCCAGAGTGGCAAGCGCGTCCTCAGCGGGTTTCTTCCCAACCTCAACCCTTGTCAGGTCGAGGTACGAGCCCCCTGTCAATGACTTGTATGTATCCCCGAAGCCGAGCTTAGTGGATCCTTGGATGAGATTTTCCTTACCGTCGAAGGCATACCAATTGGCGCCGGTTTTGAATCCGACGAGATACATATTATCCAGCCGTATGGCCAAGGTTGACTGGATCCCGCCATTACCCTTGACGGTAACGTGGGCCCAGTTGTCCGGCCTCGCCTTCTGTTTGCCCAGGACGGGTCTCTTTTCGATATGGGGCTTGGTGGTCGTGAGCGCCGCTTGGCGCTCGAGCTGGGACATGGTGGCCTTGAAGTGTTGAACGCCGAGAGTGACGTCCAACGTCATGGTCACTGTTGCCTTGTCGTCCTGCCACTGCCAGACCTCCGTCCTGAAATCCAACGTTACGAGTTCGTTACATGCAGAGTAAAATGGATCTGCCCAAGGCCCATACGTCTAAGTGATTACAGCCCATACGGAGAGATGCAGCCCATATCATAAACACTTGTCAATAGTCTACTGCATTAGTACATGACAAACTTTATAGGGGAAAAAGACAGCTAAGGTGCAATGGCGGATCTAGGATTTTAATCGTAGGGGTACGAACTAAGCGATGCAATTTGATAATCATATATACGACGTCAGAATGATGATAAAATCATTAGGTGTACGAATCTAAAGATACAATTCACCAACTTTCCTACATAATTATACAAAGATGATCATTGCCATGTTCTTGATAAGATTATGAGTTTCTTGCAGATTCAGAATGGATGAAGATATCTATTGTGCTTTATCGAGTAGTTCACTAAAAATCTAGCTCATTATTGCTCCTAATGCCATGATGTTCTATAAAAGTAAAAACTACTTATTTATCGCGTAATCTACACACATTTTTTTTTCCAAAAAAATGTCTGATTGTTAAACATGATTACTATTCAAACTTCACAAATTAAAATTGTAATACCATGCTTTGGAAGGAAAAAAGAGTTTATATATCTATCTTTTATAACTTCTGTCATTTTTATTTTGTACTTGTGCTATGTTCTTTGGTTCATTTTTTGCTTCCGAGGCTTCGGAAAGAAGAGTGCTATTATAGGGTTGCAGGTCGTTTGCTCAGTTACTCTCTCAGATAAGCACTTAAACTTGCGAGATTGCTATTTGCTAAACTATTCTAAATATATATATAATATAATAATAATAATATAAAAGTATACATACCAAGTATTTGTATAAAAATTTTGGGGGTACAGTTGTACCCCCATGCACCTACACTACATCTGCCCCTGCTAAGGTGACAACATGAATAACAATCACATTTTTTAAAGAGATTACTCTCCATCTAATCTAGATGAATGGGTGGATACAATTTGGTTTGGTTTCGTTTCATTTATATGTATGAATGAGAGAATATAGGGGAAGTACCATCCAATTGAAGATGAGAGCACACTGTGACTTACGTGGTGGTCTTGGCATCAGCGAACACACACACTCCAACTCCGACGAGCAGAAGGAGAAGGATCGGGCCGCGCATCATCATCATCACCATCTCTCTCTGTCTCTCTGTCTCTGATCTCTGGTGAAAGGCTCTGGTAGCAACTAGCAAGCCTGGTAGGGCTATTTATACTCGAATCATGCAGGGTGCACCACCATGAAGCGTGCAACACAAAAGCAATGGCAGTGGCTCCGAGGAGGATAGTAGTTCTGAGCTGATAGAGAGTGACTGATACCTGCCTGTTCCTCCAAAACATCACAATACAACCGCCCGCGGTTGGCATTGCCCCCAATTGTTTATGGAGGTTAGGACTTGCCTGGTTCATTTTATCGCCCGCTCTCCTTCTTCCTGCACCAACCGCTTGAGCTGGTAATAAATTGCTCATACGCAACAAGAGTAAAACTGTTTTGGGATTTGGGGGTGATGTTTAGTTCTCAGAAAATTTTGCAAAATTTTTCAGATTTCCCGTCACATCAAATCTTTAGACGCATGCATGAAGTATTAAATATAGATAAAAATAAAAACTAATTGCACAGTTTGGCCGAAATTGACGAGATGAATCTTTTGAGTCTAGTTAGTACATGTTTGGATAATATTTGTCAAATACAAACGAAAGTGGCACTATTTCTATTTTGCAAAATTTTTTGGAACTAAACAAGACCCAGCATTGCCACTCACAGCACGTTTGGTCAGTTTTGCAGAAACAGCATCATCTCTTGAAGAATTAGCGACGTCAGTTTTGCAGAATTAGCATCATATGGTTGGCAGATTTGACTACTCGGCTCGGCAAGCCCCGGACGGCCGCACCGGCAGAAGCGTACGTACATTTCATGGCATGCAGGTGGCCCTGGCCACTTTCTAAGGTTACGTTGACTTCAGCTTATCTGCCAGCTATTTAGTTGGTTTTTCACACAAGCGAATATGCTCTATATCTCTTGTACCTTTGGTTTGTCTATTAATGCGTGGGCGGAGAGTGTTCACACCTTTTGATGGTGGGACTAGGACGAAGAGCGTAAGGACAGTTGTAACGCTAGAAACTATTGTTAATTCCTATAGATTATATATATATATATATATATATATACTCCTTCCGTCTCCGAAAGAATCAATTCTTAGGATCCGTGAAAGTCAAACTTTTTAAAGTTTGACTAACTTTATAGAAAAGAGTAATAACATCTATAATATAAAATACATATTATATGAAAATATATTCTATGATGAATCTAATAATACTAATTTGATACTATAAATCTTAGCATTTTTTTTTAGAAATTTGGTCAAAGTTTAAAAAGTTTGACTTAGTACAACTCTAGAAATTGACTCTTTCGTGGACGGAGAGAGTATATTTGAGTAGTTACTCTCTCCTCCTAGGAATGAACGAGATCGCTCGACCAGTGGACCCCTGGAGCTAACGGATTAAAGAACTTACCTGTTTTATATATAACCATAATCTCAGTAGATAGTTTTTAAGGAACAATTTTTTATCTAATCACATATATTCTCTCTCTAATCTCTACGAATCACATTCTTTCATGTCTTGATTTTCGTGTAAATATTGTTTCTAATTTAAATCCGGTTTTTATGATTTTTCTCTCTCTTTAATAACTATTTTGTCATATCACTAAAATACTTAAGTGACATATAAATTATAAATTATAGTGGTTTCTGTTTTGGGAGTATCTTCCGGTTCCACATGCCAACCGATCAGGATGTCGTGGACACGTACGGTATCAACGAACCGGTGCGGCTTTGGTTGGCTGGCTCTCAACGACCACTTCTGGCCCGTAGGGCAAAAGATGTGAATAACGTGGCGCACGGTAAAAGCTGATTTGCCTCGTGTGCGTGGTAAGGGATTCGGATCATTTCTCCTGCAGACTCAAATCGTCATGCACAACCGCCTCGGACACAGATCGTGGCTGTGGGCATTCACACTGCAAGATATGCAGAATGAGGAACGGTAGGATTAGGGACGATCTTTTTCCCCTCCTTTCTTCATCTCACCTTTTACTCAAACGAATGAAAATAAAAATAAAAATAAAAATAAATCAAGAGCCACTGTATAGTAGCAAACCACGTATGAAGCTGCGCAGAACACATGCCCATATACTGAATATATTCAAAATCGGAGTTTGCTGAATTGTCAGTCATATAGATCACATGTCCACATACTAAACATATTAGATCTCTTCTGGTCCAGGTTACTAATTCATTGTTAAATCCTACATATATTTTACTCTAAACTGAAATATTTTTTTACCCAAAAGCTTACTCAAAAGCTAAACAGAAGAGCATATAGCATTGTTCTTGTCTTCATATACAAAACGTTGTATCACCCAATAGCAGATTTGATCATGCATGTACATGGCCGTAAACAATGACCTACATGGCACTTCTGAATGCTGAGTACCAACTTACAAGGTATGTCATTCACGATAGGACTATGTTGGCTGTTATGGTGGGCAACAAGTATAGTCATCGTAACAAGGCTAGTGGCTGAAGGCGTGAACAGTGCCCTGTTGTGGTGGACAACAAGTATAGTCGTCGCAACAAGGCTAGCTAGTGGCTGAAGAGTGACTGAAGGCATGAACAGTGCCCGCGCTACAGTAGCCATGGCGTAGGGCAGTTTGTTAGGCATATCTAGTTGGACTCTTGGTTGAGTCCCTAAAGATTAGGAGTTTGGTTATTAAGTCTTGTACAAGTTAAACAGTTTGGAAGGAATACGGATTAGCCTGGGATTGAGATATTATTATCTCCCTTGGGCGCCCAGCCTTGTTCTATCTTCTTCGCCACCTTCTTGTGCTCCACGGCTGGAACCCTAGGCGCCGAGCACGGCGCCGCCAGTTTGTCGCCGCGTGTTCAAGCCTAGACCTTCCATCCACCACCAATACAATCTCAGGAGTTTAAGCGCTAACATTGGCATTGCAGGTTCGTGCTGTAGTGTTTTCTTTCATCATTAGTTGAAGTATTTTAGGCATTTTGTTCAGACACGATATTAATTCCTAGGATCTGAAACCAAGCACAATGCTTCTTGGGAAATCATTTTTTCTATGCTTCTGGGAGGTGCTTGTTACTATCTTGTTGACAATAAACTGATCAAAGTGCTAATGGATGTCAGTTTTCTAATTTTATTTTTCTATTTCTCTGTATCTTTTGGTTTGCTGATCAAAGCATCTTTCTTAGATGCAGTAATGATGGGAACAAAGTACTTCTATCTATATGTCCAGCCACCGGCTCTAGTATGCATCTGATCTTCTAATAAATAGATGGCATTTATTTTTAGAATCTCTACTCAAAACTAACTCATTTCATATTCATATTATTTTTCAGGAAGCTTCTAGAGATGTTTTTTTTAAGCAGCTTCTGGAGGTGCTTGGTAGCACATCAAATGGATAGCAAGCCAATTGAATTACTCGTGGAATCATATATACTAGTGTCTGTTTATTTTAGACTTACTAGAGATAAAATCTTAGTTCAGACATACATTGTTAGTTTGGCTATGAATTGATTGTTCTCAAACTATATGTGACAATAGTGGACATGCCAATAAATGAAAGAATCAATGCTTGTTTGTATGATTAGTGTAGAGAAAATTTCCTATTTGACACTGAAAATAATGCCGCTTTCCTACCTAACACCGAAACCAAAATTCTTTCTATATGTCCTCCACTCGAGTTTTTCTTTCCTATTTAACATTTCTGTTAGTTTGAGCAGCTAACAGTGTTAAGTCCTATGAGAAGAGTCAGTTTTACCCTTGGAGGTTTTTTTACAAGTAATGACATTCCATGGTTGACAATGCTATCTTTTTTTTGAATGTTTTTATCTCGAAATGCTATGTTTTTTTTGCTTCTGTAAAATAAAAATAAATAAAAGAACGAACATCATCTTATACATCTACTTATAATTATATTCAGTTTAATATCAATTCTTTTAATCTCAGCCGTAGATGACGAGACGGATGGCTCAGTTTTGCTGCTGGTGTGAGACACGTATATGTGTATTATTCCTATATAATATTAATGAATTTGTGAGATTATTTATCTAAAGCAAAATGGCCATAGCAAAGGAGCACGGGCAAAACAGAGCATAACTCGTGGGCGCGAGGGGAGTCTGTGACAGCACGAACGAAACAAGGCAGAGCACGACCGCCAGCAACAGACGCTTGGTTTGCGAGGGCAGCGCTGCGTCCGTGGTCAGGCGCGGCCGGCCCTGCGGCATCTCCCGTGGCGGCGCGGCCAGGGTTGGAGCTTGCAGGCGCGACGACCTTCTATGAATTGGTGCGGTGTCCTGGGCGTGTCGGCCCTGCTTGCACATGCCTTGGCCGCCCCCTTGTCCATGACAGCTGGCCCCGAGTCCGGGGCCGCGGCGCCCGCCCCCCATGGCCGCGTCGGACACCTGCGAGGCTGGCACCGTGATCGCGACGGCCAGCTACGAGGCCACGGCTCCTGCCTCTAAATCCATGACGACTGCCTGCTTGGCCGCGCCGCCCTCCTCCATGGCCGCTCGCCTCAATCTAGAGTTACAGGGAGGAAGGCTCCATTGGAGCGCGACTCGAGAGGACGAACAACCGTGACTCTAGAGATGATCGAGTTCATTTGCTTTCCTCAAAGGGCATAACGGTCTTTTCCCATTGCCTCACTTGGACAACTAACGGTGGCTGGTCACAAAACTAATGAAAATGTTAAATAGGAAAGAAAAACTCGAGTGGAGGATATATAGGAAAGAATTTTCGGTTTCGGTGTCACATGGGAAAACATCATTTTTTAGGTGTCAAATAGGAAATTTTCTCATTAGTGTATTATGAGATATGTTGCATGTTAATGCAATGATGATTTCACACTAATTTATGATGTTCTTTTTTGACACCGTGGTTTGGATGTGGGCTTGAATATGGCCTGAGTATAATAGACAGACAACTAATCCATGACAAACTGAAATGTCAATCTATGACGACTCAATTTGGGCCAACAAATGTATAAGATGCATTTTTGTTTGTTTGTAATGAAAGTAAACCGTCACTCTATAAGGCTATACATATACACCAACCGCTCGAGAAATACACACTAGCATTGCTTGTGGGGGGTCGGTGGACGAAACAGGTTTCTAGCTCAGCCAGTGTGCACGCCCACAAAACCCACGTCCTTTCCGCCAATCACACCACACGAATCCAGGACACGACACCGTCAGTCACTGCAACATACGTAGACCATAGACATAGCCTCGTGGTACTAGTTTAGCTCGATCACTTCCACATCACACCGTCGTTGCATTCTTTGGGCCTATTTGTTTCGCTGCACCGGGTGGCCGACGCATGCTACGACCACGACGCTGCCGAGCACGCCTAGGAGCAAGCTGCCACTACCGGCCTCCTCCATCGCTCGTCTCCTGGCATTCGCATCCTCCTCCTCCTCCTCCCAAAGTCCCACCCATAGGCCAGGAAAAGGAAACAAATCAAATCTCCTTGTGAGCGGAGTGGCGAGCACGCACGACGCCATGGTGAGCAACAGGGCGACAGTACCTATCCGTGTGGCGGGTGTTTCACACCGTGAATCTCAACCCTCTGCAAGCTAATCAATTTGTGTGGAAGTGGTCACCGGACGACAAATTCGTGGCCTCATTGACTTACAGAGCTTTTTTTGTCGGTTCGACGTCACTTCTCGGTGCCAAAGAACGTTGGAAGACAAAGGCTCCACCCAAGGTCAAGCTTTTCTTCTGGTTGGCCTTGCACCGCAGGCAGGCTGTGGACAGATGAATGTAGGCGGCGTCATGGTTTCCAGGATACCGACGACTGCAACCTATGTGCCCAGGCTATGGAATCATGTGGGCACCTCTTTGTTGGGTGTGTGCTTGCCAGGCAACTCTGGTCCTTGTTGTTCTTGCCTCTGGGGTTGCTTTCTTTGGTGCCGGCTTCTGAAGAACCGGATCTCGCAGCCTGGTGGCTGTGTAGCCGTGAATGACTGTAGGCTGAAGGCCGGCCGACATTTGACTCCTTGGTCCTGCTTGTCTCTTGAAGCTTGTGGAAAGAGAGGAACTCTAGAGTTTTCTGTGGACGGGTGTCCGCTGTCAACGCCGTAGCCAAGGACCTGATGGCAAAGGCGGACGTTTGGCGTGAGGCTGGGTTTAGACCTTTGGTTGTGTTTGCTAGTGCTTGGTCGCAACATCGTTTTAGCATGTAATTTTTCAGTTGTTGTTTCCAGTAGTTAGGAGTTTAGTCACTGGCCCCTCGCCAACATCTTGTATTTGTTTAAACAAAATCTTATGACCACCCTTTTCCTCCTAATAAAGCACGGACCTATATGTGCCTGATCGAGAAAAAAAGCAACAAGGCATTCAACGACGAGTATGAGAATGACAGCGACCACTATGGCGTCTTGGAGTGCTGCCCAATAGCGGGAGCTAGTACCGGATAGGGATGGCCCCCGTCCAGCCCCAACGCCGCTGACACCTCCTCCATGGTCGTCCTGCGTGAGTCCCATATCTTAGCCTTCCTCTGCACGCTCATCGTCGTGCTCGGCCCCATCCAGTTCGGCTTCACTGGCGGCTACTCCTCCCCAACGCAGGCCAGCATCAGGATCCTCGTGACCTGCGTGGCGGTGTGACCGGTGCCCACGCCCGTGGCCTGCGCGGCGCTGATTCCTTAAGACAATTCCAAGACCATCCAAACATTGGAATCGAATGACATAAGATCTAATGCTAAATCTAAGTCCCAATACCAACATCCAAACGGGCTCTTAGATATTTCTTATAGCCTTCTTTAGGAATATCTAAAACTTTACATTATGCCCAATAATAAGGCTTATAAATATGACTTAGGACAATAAACATCTTAGGGGTTGTTTGGTTGGGGGTGTTAAAGTTTAACAGATGTTGTAGCATTTTTAGGCCTTGTTTAGTTTACCCAAAAATAAAAAAAATTTCAAGATTCCGCATCACATCGAATCTTATGACATATGCATGAAGCATTAAATATAGTCGAAAACAAAAACTAATTACACAGTTTACCTGTAAATCGCGAGATGAATCTTTTGAGCCTAGTTAGTTCATGATTAGATAATAATTATTAAATAAAAACAAAAATGCTACAGTGCTCAAAACTAAAAAAATGGGAACTAAACTAGGCCTTATTTTATTTGGCAATTAGTGTCCAATCATAGACTAATCAAGCTCAAAATATTTGTCTCGCAAATTATTCTTTGGTTGTGTTTTTAGTTTCACAAATAGTCTGCATTTAACACTTTATGCATATGTCAAAACATTCGATGTGATAGGTGGTAAAGTTTAACTCTCTGAACCAAACAAGGCCTTATTAGTGGACAATAGAATCATGACAATCAATAGTTGTAAATGACTTTGGTCAGAATACAACTATGAAAGCCACTAAAATAAAGCCCAAACTTAATTATAAACATTTTGCTTATGAAGGCTAAAATTAATCACTTAAAAAATAAATAAATGAATATCACTAAGAGTATGATACTTATGCCTTTTCTTTTATAACAAGAATCCAACTGCAACATAATATTGTGGTTCAGGAGACAGGCCTGAGGAAGTTAAAGCTTGAATAATAAGCCATGAAACCGCTATTGAGACGAAGTTAAAAAAACGCCGGTGTCTCAATCATTTGGAGATATCAGTGGCTGCAATATTAGACTATCAGCTAATAATATTGTGCTTCAGGAGACGGGCCTGAGGAAGTTAAAGCTTGAATAACATCTTCTCGTAGATAGGAAGACAGTGAAGACTGGATTATTGTCAGAAAAAAGTAGCCATCATTGCATATTCCAAGTTGCCTAAGTTCATTAAGAATACAAAAAGGAGCACATATATGCAATAGTTTGTATCACTCCATATGTCAAATGCCCTAATTCAAAAACATATGGCAATGCCTCCTCTAAAATCAGAATCAGAATTTAAAAAGATCATAAAAGGCTGACAATCATGACTGCACATTTTCATATGCCGTAGTTGAGAAAATATTTTTGTTTCCAGCATCATTACCATTGACATGTGTTGAAAAAAAATGCAAAATAGCAACGATATGGAAATATGGTCAGGCTTGTATTTGTTTCTAGCATCATTGGCATTAACATATGGTCAAGAAAAAAAAGGAAAATAGCAATGGCATGAAAATATGATCGGAACTATTGGAAGCACCTCGCAGGTATATCATCATATTATCAAATTGGAATAAGTACATCATCAGCGATGGTATATGCTTAGAATAAGACTATCTCCAACAAAAGACCCATCAAAATGGGTCTCCAAAACACTACTTATAGCATCCAACAAAGTATCTATATGAAAGACTCATTCTGTGTATTAGGAAACCTCGAGACTCATTTGCAGGAAGGATTCTCTTTTGAGTCTTGTTGTTGGAGAAGACTAAAAATGGATATAGACCCTTTTGCCTGTAGCGCTGGGTCTTGTATTTTAGGTAAAGGTTATTGGAGACCGTCTAAGATAAACCAATCATCACCATAGACACACGCTTATGTATACTGAAAGATTGCAGCAGTAGCACAGTGCATTAAGACATGCTGATATTTTTCTGCTAGGACACAAACCTTATGCATAAATAAAAAAATCAATACATACAGGAAATAAAATGAAGGGGGGCAGAGCATGTATCTCAACTAGTACAGATGAGAAGAGGGAAATAGAAGAGATCGCAATGAGTCTAATATAGAGAGAGTCCTTGACCTTGGCCGTCCTCAAAGATGTACTTGTCCAACGAGCCCTTGTGCATCAGTGCATGTAGTCGTACACGAGGGACATCTTCTTGCTCTGGTCATCGTCGTTGGCAGCTGTGTAGCAGCCGCGCAACGACACCATGTTCCATTGCCGTTGAAGCACATATGCACGGAAAGCCCTGTGCGAACCCCACCGCGCGAGTGAGGGACTCCCAATGAGCACATCGAAAGCGGTGCACCAGTGGCCCGTCTACTCCAGGAACCGGGCCTTGAAGTGCTCGATGTAGTCCATGGAGATGTCCATGGCAAGGTATTGGGCCGGGGCAAGCGACGGGGCGTCGATCGCGGCCACGGCCGCAAGGGCGTCGGCGTGGGCCGCTACAGGGAGGCGGCGGTCGGCGAGGCGCTCGCGCGCGCGGGGCGATCTACGGCCGGAACCATCAGCAGCACCGCCACCAGGACGCCGACGAGGACCCAGCACTCGTGCGCCTCGGTGACGACCTCGCCCTCGGCGACGCGGCGCGCCAGGCGGACGAGCATGGGGCGGACCACGAGGTAGCTGGCGCTGACGATGAGGACCCCGACATGAGCGTACAGAGGCAGGGCCCCATGCCGTAGCGGACGTGCGCGAGCGCCGTGGCGACGGTGAGCCCGGCCCACGCGAAGGTGTCGTTGATGAGCGACGCCGAGATGGAGAGTTGGCCCACGTCGGTGCCGGCGAGCTTGAGCTCCGCGATGTTGCGCGCCAGCACGGAGAAGGCGGTGGAGCAGAAGGTGGCGCCGAGGAAGACGGGGAAGGAGAGGCGGTTGAGGAATTGCTGCTTGGCGGCCGCCGTCGTGGATCCTCCCCCGCCGCCGCCGCCGTCGTCGTCGCCGGCGCTTGAGAGCGCGACGTAGCCCGTGACGGCGCCGACGAGGAAGGGCGGGAGCGCGGAGGCGGCGGCGAACCAGAAGCTGCGGAAGCCCGAGCGGAGGACGGTGTGGAGCTCGATCTCGACGCCGATGGTGAAGGTGTCGTAGACGAGGCCGACGAGGGACATGGACTCGAGGATGAAGATGCTGCGGACGGGGAAGGCGATGTCGGAGAAGTGCGGGACGCGGCCCAGCACGGAGGGCCCCAGGAGGAAGCCCGCCAGGATCTCGGCGATGTAGCGCGGGGTGCGGAGCGGCGCCAGAGGAAGTCCGTGAGATGGCACAGAGGAAGTTTTCATTTTCTATGGGCATCAGTGTCAAATGGTTCAGCCGTTATCCACCGTTAGAGGCAAAAGACAACGGAATGGCACATAGGGCAAAAGAAATTAGTGTCTGGTCACACAGGGACGAGCGAACTTTTTAATAGCATAGGAGAATGGAGCATCTTTTATAATGGCACACAGAAAAAGAAAAAGGCCCCGATGTAGTCCATGGAGATGTCCATAGCAAGGTATTGTAGCCGAAGCTACGTTAGGAACGAAGTCGAAGCTACATTAGGAACAAAGTGGGTGTGCGTCGGGAGGGTTTGGGATCGCCTCGTGGCCCCAGGCCAAGGCAACTATCGGTGTCGCGTGACCATGCACCATGCCACTAGTGGCGTTTATGCATTGAGCTGTGTCGAGGCCGTCCGCCACTGTGTGGCTGAACTGGAACCCCGTCCTTCTCTCGCCATTTGTTGCCCGCGCCTTGCTGCTGGCACACTGGAATGGAGCCTCACCGCCGCCGCTCTTGCACCAGGACGCTCCTATGTTGGCAAAGCCTTGCGCTGCGCAGGCATTCACACGAACCAGAACGTCAGCGGGTCAAAGGCATATCCGTATTTGGGGTGAAGGAGACTGAAATCAAGGGCCCAGTGCCACCATGTCCTCTCTTTCCACGTTGAAGTGCCACGTACGGAAAACCAGCTACCAAAACCGCTCTAGGGGATTAATTAAACAGTTTGGGAAACTTTAGTGTGCTCGTTAGACGGTTTCAAAGTTCACAGGGTAAAGTAATCATGGTGCCAAGGAGAGGGGGTTATGTAGACTTTTTTCAATTTGTTTATCTGAGATATTTCTATGTACTCCCACCAATGGAATTTTGTTTTCAGAACTTTGTCCTATCAGCAAACTAACATACAAGCTAAACCAGGGAACCAAGCCCACTTTGCAGAAAATCAATCACAGTAGAGTTTTGTTAAGGGCAGGTATACTGACTACTATTTCTAGCTTAGTTCAGTCACAAGCCTGACTTGCACAACTGGATTTAGCACAACACCAGCAAGCCCAGACCTCTGCTGTTTGGCTCAACTCTCACCAATAGAATCCATGCCTCAAGGGCCCCAGTAGTGGCAATCCTAGCTGAACCAAAAAGAAACCAAGTTCATTCAGCAGTGATCCATGCAGAAAGACAAACTAAGATCAGTTGTACTCAGAGGCAAGGAAAATAAGATAATTTAAACTAGAGATATATAAATTTAGTTTTGCAGGGAGCAATGTGTGTACACAAATATCAAAAGAACAGACAGGATCTTCAAATTGCTTGCAAGGGAACACATTCTAATCTTCCAGCTGAGCTTCTAAATTCAGTTTCTCAGGGAGCTCTCCCAACCAGCAGGGAGTGTATGGGAAAGACGCTGCTACCAGTGTATGGTGGAAATGGAGATTCCAGTCTATATAGAATTTTGGGAAAACCTTGCCCAAATCTTGAACCCTTGAGCTACTCCAATTATAGGCTAACACCCGGTCGAATTTATCACTCAAGAAGACAACCTCTTTGTACGGATGAAATCCAAGAAAATAGATATAAGAATCCTTGCACCTACTTCCTGGTTCCAGAACATTATCATTGTCAGAGTCCCACACAAATTTCTCTTCAAGTATTGCTTCGTTTTTGTACACCACATCATAAGCTTCACCATAAGAATTATGTTCTTCTTGTCGGCAATAGTAAAAATCTTGTAAGATCCAAGGACCATCACACTGTTCGTCATAGTTCAGATTTGGCAGGAAGGGGAAGATGTCTCTGCCATGCTTCAACACCCACTCTGTCTGACCATGAACACATTGGTCGTTAAGGAACCAAACCTGAAGTTGTGACCCCTGAAATATGGATGCACAGTATATCCCATTGATTGATTTTCCCAGATAAAATACATCTTCTGTGGGCATCCTAATTGCTTGATACGTATTGTTTGAAAGTGATATTCTGCAATAATAATATAATTATAAATAATCTTATCATAATGCTTAAAACCAGAACCAGAATGACAATGTTTAAGGAGTTAGCATATACATCTACCTCATAACAAAACAGTTCTCGCAGCATATATAGAGTTCTCCCCGCCAGTAGCCACATTGACGCACGAAGAAACCACATTGGCGGTCGAAGAAATGTCGTCTTGACCCAACCATGTCAGCTAACATCCCCGCAGCCTCCCCTTCCCGTCCGAATGTCCTCTCCTCCCAAGAACCAGCCTCTGATGAAAAGACATGTAGTATCAAGGTGGACGGCGGCCATTCAGATTCCTCACATTCATCGTTCAGCTCGGAAGGAATATCAGGCACTATCAACAAGTCATAATTGAGTGACAGGGTGGGGTCAAACAGAAGGTACTGCTCCGTGTGGAGGGGGTCGGGCAATGGCGGGAGCGGGGGCAAGGGCGCCCACTGCTGTGTGGCGGGGTTCACCACGCAGTGGTCGAGCAAGAGGAGGCCATTGCAGTGATCCCTGACGTAGACGGGGGGCATGAAGCCGTGCTCACCGGGCACCGTGTAGTCAAGCCGGCCGGAGACTACGGCGCCCGTCGTGGGGCGAGAGAGGAACTGCGTGAAACGTAGGTCATGCAAGTTGAGGAAGATGCCGCCCAGCGAGAGCGGCAGGAGATCCGCGCGCAGCAGGCAGTGGTCGTCGACGACACGTCGCCACGCCTTGCAGACGCAGCGGGACGCGGCGAGGCCGCGTGGCGCGAGGCGACGGAGGACGCCCGCGAGCACGTCGTCCGGCAGCGACGGTCCCAGATCCATACCCTCCTTCGAAATCGCCGGCAAGACAGCTACAGATCAGCGCGGAACTGGGGACACGAGAGTCATGCCATCTGAGGAAACGTAACTGATTTCGAAATTCTGCTCACCGGATTGAAGCTCCTCCCTGTTGAATCGTGCTTCTCCACCGAATTGATCTTTCCAAACTTTCCCCACCCAGATTAAGCTTGATCACTGCGATGAAGAAAACAGGCAAGCGGAAAAAGGGAAACCCCGCCCCAGCTTCCGGGTCGGGCCGCCGCCGCTCCCGCGTCCTCGCTTCCGAAGCAGATCCCCGGCGTGTCCCCGGCGTGCGTGCGCTTCTCCAGACAGCCGAGATCCGTCCGACTCGACTTCCGCGCCGGTCTATCTCCCCCTCAGCTGGAACTCTGGAAACCTGGACGCCGCCAGCGGCCCAGCCTTGCTATTGATGGCCTGTCTCCGTCTTGGTTCGACCGGCGTCGACGGTCTCGTCAAATCGGAGCTGCTTGGAGGGCGCCGACGCCGGTCACCAGGTGCGCAAGGAAGACGCGCTCGCCAGATCCAGGATGCGTCCTCCCTGACGGTAACCAGGAGGGCAAGGACAGCGGTGGAAGTGGAGGGACGGGCGGCGGTGAGGAGCTGGTGGGAGGAGGGGCGGGGATGGGAAGGGTTTTTTTTTGTGCGTGTGTGTGTGTGGGGAAGAATGTGGTGCGGCGATGGGAAGTTGCGAACAGAGAGAGGAGCGGTTCTCAATCGTGAAAGACCATGGCCCCAAACGACACGTGTATGTCAACAATCTCAAAGCATACGGAGTATTCTCATCATGGTATTAAATATAGACGAAAATAAAAACTGTTTATACAATTTACCTGTAATTTACAAGATGAATCTTTAAACTTAGTTAGTCCATAATTATACAATAATTATCAAATATAAAAAAATACAACAGTACCCAAAATACAAAACTTTTACCAACTGAACAAGGCCGGATGGGTCCATCCTTATGTTGAAAGCCATTATACGAGTAGCAACTAGGTGCGCCTTGTTTAGTTTCGAAAACATTTTGGTTTTCGAAACGGTAGCACATTCGTTTTTATTTGGCAATTATTATTCAATCATGGACTAACTAGACTCAACATATTCATCTTGTGATTTATAGGTAACTGTGCAATTAGTTTTTATTTTCGTCTATATTTAGTGCTTCATACATGTGCTCGCAATATTTGATGTGACGGGAAATCTTAAAAAGTTTTTGGTTTTTGTTTGAACTAAACAAGGCATGAGGCCTTGTACCCTAAAAACCAAAAAAAAATTAAGATTCTTTGTTACATCAAATCTTATGGAACATGCATAGAGCATTAAATATAGATAAAAACAAAAACTAATTGCACATTTTAACTGTAAATCGTAAGATGAATCTTTTAAATCTAGTTACTTTATAATTTAATAATGTTTGTCAAATAAAAATAAAAATATTATAATATCAAAATTTAAAAACTTTTTGAATTTAAACAAAGTGTGAGTCAAAGTTCTATAATTCTACGAGAACCCAGCAGTAGCACCAGCTACGTCCGTGGTGTGCCGAGTTTTTTTTTTAAAAAAAAAAACTTGTGCCTGAGTTTTTGGCCCTAGGAGTCCGCGCCAGATGGAGACCAGCTAGCGTCGGTGACCTGTTACGCGGAGCTACCATGATCAAAGCAAAGCAAAGCAGAAGCTACCGCCACGCCAGGAGCATGCTTCTCCACGTCGTCCATGCTCAAGGAGCCGAGGCCGATGGCAGAAGGTGTCGCCGGTAGGTTTCCCGTAACGATGCAACCAGCTGCCCATGGTGATGTGAGATTGTGAGCGAAAGTTTTTATCGCTTGCTAAGGCTTTGTTTAGTTTACCCCAAAGTCCAAAAAGTTTTTAAGATTCCTCGTCATATCGAATCTTACGGCACATGCATGAAACATTAAATATAGACGAAAGCAAAAACTAATTACACAATTTATCTGTAAATTGCGAGACGAATCTTTTGATCCTAGTTAGTTCATGATTGGACAATTGTCAAATAAAAACAAAATTGCTATAGTTGCGAAATCCGAAATTTTTTCAGAACTAAACAAGGCCTAAGAGCAAATTTAATAATACAATTCACTTGCTGGTATAAGGTTTTTTTAGCCTTCTTCTAGCTCACTCATATAATAGTTATTTATTCACTATTAATACATAACTCACTTATCTCTCTCATAAATTTTTTTGGTTTTTAAGCTGGTTGTAAGCTTACAACTTGTTTCTCCTCTCTCTTTTTCCTTCTCTCCTCCACCTCAGCATTTAGCCAGCTTACAGCCTATTATAATATTTGCTCTAAGAAAACTAAGGGAAATCAATGCGTTTGAGGTGAGAGAGGAATTGAATGCATTTATATTTAAGTAATTTATAGCATGCATATGTGACATAAACAGTATATATAAGAGTAAGTATTATAATGGACTATAACTGTAAGTCGGCTAAATGCTGAGGTGGAGAAGAGAAGGAAAGATAGAAAAGAGAAGCAGGTTGTAAGCTTACAGGCAGCTTAGAGCATCTCCAACAGCTTGGTATTTCAACATGATATCCTACCAAATTTGCTAAAAGCATAAAAATCCTCCTCCAATAACTCCTTATCTCAACTTGCTAAATTTCCCAAGTTGCTATCCAGAGGTTTCTACTGCCGAGATTTGTCAAGTTGCTATCCCAAGTTGCTATCCCGAGCGCAACTTGTTGGAGACACATATTCTTTTACCAAGTGAGCGGGTCCCATCTGTCATCCTCTATTTTTACCAAGTGAGAATAGCAACTTATTGGAGACACATTCTTTTTTCTTTTGCTAAACAAATTAGCAACTTGCTATAACTCAAGATTTGACAAGTGAATTTTACCAAGTTGTTGGAGATGCTCTTAGGCACAGGAACCAAGAAACTTTGTGAGAGAAATAAGCGGGCCATGTATTAATAGTGAATAACTAACTATTGTATAGGTGGGTTGTAAGAAGGCTGCAAAAAATCTTACACCTAGTAAGTGGGCTGTATTATTAAACTTACTCTAAGTGATGTGTCACGAAGTATGCTCACGGTACAAACGTACAAGTAGGCAAGTAGCTAGCGCTCGAGAGCTCCTTCACCTTCCTGATCGTCGAAGTTAACACATTTGTCTTCTGACCATATGTTGTAGCTGACTGATCTTGGTGATGTGCGTGAAATCTCTTGTCCTAACTTTGAGGATGGTGGTGGATATTTCAAATCTTAAGAAACTGCTGCAACATTTATATTCATAAGTAGTTTTCTATGAGAGCTCTCAGTAGAAGTAATTGATATGGGATGTGCGGCTTCGGTGTATGTAGAGTAATGACCAAACTCTGGCATGACCTTTACTTCAGAGGAAGGCGCATGCAAGTTTTATAATGCATATGGTGGAAAAGTCGGGTTTAGTATCAAGAAGTGCCACACTAAACAAGTTTTATCTTCGAAGTCGTCTTCCTCTTCGAGAAGTGCCCATCGCGCGTCATCTTCCTCCCAAAGTCCCACACCTAGGAGCCAGCAGGAAAAGGAAACAAATCAACATCTTGTTGTGAGCTGGGCGGCGAGCGCGCGCGGCGCCATGGCGAGCAACATGGCATCCGGCGGCGAGTACAAGAACGGCAGCGACCATGACGACGTGCTGCAGAAGCCGCTGCTGCCCAACAGCGGGAGCTGGTACCGGATGGGGATGGTGTCGCCCCAGTCCAGCCTCAACACCATCGACACCTTCTGCATAGCCGTCCTGCATGAGTCCCACGTCTTCGCCTTCCTCTACACGCTCATTGTCGTGCTCGACCCGTTTAATTTCACTAGCGGCTGCTCCTCCCCGACGCAGGCTAGCATCAAGATCTTGGCGACCTGTGCTGCGCTAATTCCTTGAGACAATTCCGAGACCATCCAAACACTGGAATTGGAGGACATTAACATCCAAACGGGCACTTAGATATTTGTTAGAGCATCTACAGCGATCCTCTTTTTCTACTCTTCAATGAAAAAAAACTACGGCCTTGTTTAGTTCCGAAAAATGAAAAGTTTTCGGTACTGTAGCACTTTCGTTTGTTTGTGACAAATATTATTCAATCATGGACTAACTAGGATCAAAAGATTCGTCTCGTGATTTACAGCTAAACTGTGTAATTAGTTTTTGTTTTCGTCTATATTTAATGTTTCATGCATGTGCCATAAGATTCGATGTGACAGGAAATCTTGAAAACTTTTTGGTTTTCAGGGTGAACTAAACAAGGCCTACTTTAAAATGGAGACCCCTCCTCCCCTAATCTACTCTGGAATTATTTTGGAGGTCTCGTCATTCCAACCGTTTTCCAAACTCAACCCCAATAAGATTTTTTTTCTCATTTCCTCAAAATCTAGCCTCCGATCTCTCAAATAAAATGGAGACCCCTCCTCCCCTAATCTACTGTTTTTTTGCCATTAGCGAATGAATTTTCTTATTCCACTAAAATGAACCTTTAAAACCCCAAAACATATTTTGTATCTCCCCATAACTAGTTTTTGGGCTTGAAGTTTTCTCCTACTGCTGGAGATGCTTTTATAGCCTTCTTTAGGAATGTCAAACTTTATTTCCTATAAATATAAATTTTATTTCCTATAAATCTAATCGAACTTAAAAGGAATTAATTCTTTCCAATCCTACCGTTGCCATTCTGTCCAGCTCCAGTCCAGTTCGCTCTGAGGCTGGCAAGAAGCTCCACTCGCCAGCTCCCCGTGGTGGGTCTTTTGACCGGCCCGCCCATGCCCTGAGGCTGTCTCCAATAAGAAACCCATATGGAACCCAAAACCAAAATAGTTTTCCAACACAATATCTATAGCCTCTAACAGAATACCCATACAGAAGACCCATTTTGGGTATCAGGACAGACATAACCCAAATTTGGGTATCCTCTCTCCTCGAGACCCATTTGCAGAGAGTGTTGTGTTTTAGGTCTTGTTGTTGGAGAAGACTAAAAATAGGTATGGAACCTTTTACCTGTAGCGCTACCCAAAGGACAAATAGGTCTTGTATTTTGGGTGACGGTTGTTGGAGATAGTCTCAAGGAGCAATCTGACCTGTGGAACCTAATCTGGCCTTCCTAAAAAGGCGTGTAAAAGAATGAACTTTTTGGTAGACGTCCAGCTATGCTGCATGCGCACCGCAGAGTGGCACCGAGGACCGAGCCGTTGCGATTGCGACACTGGCAGTCTGGCACTGCCTCCATTTTGAAACGGACATGGCTGGCACCAGCCACCAGACGCCCAAGCCCAAATCCGAACCGTCGCTTCCAATTCTTTCCTCGATTATATTTTTCTTTTGAGGGATTCTTTCCTCAGTTCTAGCCTTCCACAGGTTGTAGCTGCCCAAACCCACAGTGCTCTACCTGTAGCCCGCCCGAAGAATGGAAGGGGACGCGGTTCTTTCGAGCATGGATTCCCTGTGGTTCTACTCCAGCGTCTTCCTCCGCCCGTCCTCCAACTCCAAGCACAAGGAGAGCGAGTGTGCAGAAGAGCCGCAGCAAGATTCGGCATCAGAAACCAACAAGACGACCAGCGGTGGTCGCCCTTGCCAGCCCCCCAAATGCGTCAAGGAGGCGGCGGCGCAAACGGGGCGAAGAGCAGAGGGCGGAACAGTGCGAATTGCGGATGCGAGGGGCTGCAGCTGGGAGTGGGATGAGCGGATGGTCGCTTGGCAGAAGGAGCAGAGGCGGCGGGCGCGCGTTGCTGCGGCAGCCCGAGCCCGGTGCTCGCAGACGATGATGCCGCCGCCCGGAGAAGGCGTGGCCATGAAGGCGCATCTCAGGTCCTGGGCTCACGCTGTCGCTTGCTCCGTCAGATAAGGGTTCTCCGTTCAGAAATTAGGGAAAGTAAACTTTTGCTCCGTCTCTAAATAACGTCATCTCTTCATGGTTGTACTTGCGGATTATATATTGTGGTTTATGCGGTTCGTCTTTCAGGTATGATCACTTGAGGTGAGGCTCACATTAACATAACCGATTCATTTGACATAGATTATGATTGTAAGAGTAGCAAGGTGTTACTTTCTGTGTACACTTGTTTTTGCGTCTGGAATCTGAGGGAAGTCTATGGGTAATCGACCCGAGCTATCACTAACAGAGGATTTACAGGTGTACCTTGTGGAAACAGAGAGCAAATGCTATACAGGCTACAGCTCTCTGTAAACGATGATTAGGCTATACATACATGAAGTAAATTGGGGTTAAGTATCCCTGTAATGTTTCCTAAGATCTCTGATTGTTGTGTTCAGCTCACTCCTTGTTGGGCACTGCCTCTGGAAGTTTGAATGTAGGAGGCTTGTCGGCGCCTTTCCTTGAGTACTCTCGCCACCTCCTCGCTGCAGCCGCTGCTCGCTTTGCTCTCTCCTTTGCCTCCTCTTCTGCTTATTGGGTTAGCAGGAACGTTAACAAGGCTTTTTTATGTGAAGAATAGAAAACATAAAAAGTATGGGCAACTTTATAAAGACTAATAAATATGCTAGTTTTACCGTTCTTCTCGTATCTTGTTGGTGCTCCCCAGATATCACTCCATGAGCCACCCTTACTGGAATCATCTTGGCTCATCCGCCTTCTGACCTTCTCCTGCAAGATGCAGACTAGTTTATAAGAAATGCAGGGTTCATATGTCAAAATAATAATAATAAATATGTGTCATCATGTTATTCCTTTGTATATATCTAATGAGGGCAGCTATCAAGCAGAAAACTGTACCAGGACTTTGGCTTGTCTTTTCTCCCAGCGTGAGCTTGCCTGAGAAGGCAGAAAACATATTACAAGATGTGAGAAAACCGTGGCTTGTTTAACTTTGGAAGAAGTTTTATATAACTATCAACTTCAGGAAGTGATTGCATTATCGAATATCAACACAACTGTTGCAGAAAAGAGGTTGACCCATTTCAACAGGATAAGGTTAGGATATGTAAAAAAAAAGGACTGATATATTATGTAAAAAAAAGGACTGATATATTACCATCCGAAACACGTCAACTGAGCCTCCCATCCCAGCAAGCATTAATCCAACCTGTTAAGATTGAAAAAGTTTCATATACTAGCACAAGGTAGGATAACATCCATTGTTGGTTTGATATAGGTTGGTCCTATTGTTAACTAGCTGCACTCAGAATTAGAAACTCAGAAACATGATCATGCCATCGAAATTATCAGAAAACAATCGTACATTTACTCTCTCTACTCTGCGCATTTCGTCCTCAAGGAGCGAAAGTTGCGCAGCTGAAGTCCAATGAATGCAGTCAACTGGGCTGGACGAAATAAAAGTTTATCAGAACAGGTAATCAGAATACAGGACTCCAAACCAGAACAAATATTACCAAAATTTCAGTAGGGATGCTTGGATCATGGATAGATTAACGAACAAAGTCAAGGCAAAAAAAGAAACATAGATTTTGCCATTCTCACCAACTGTCAATAGCTTCTTGAATCAGTTCTGTGCTGCCTGATTGGTCATAAACTCTTGCCCGTCCGAAATCTTCCTCAATTTGAAAGACCTTAGAACACACGTTAGCACAGTTCTTGCATCCTGCAGAGAGATGTGAGCAGAACATAATTAAGAGCTCATTAAATTGAACTCAAATGCAATTTCTGTTCAGGGCAAAGCCATCAATACCTATGCAGCTAAACTCATCAACAAACACGTGATCCCGGGGTGCACTGTCATCCAAGAAAGGATTGGTTGCAGTCGCGGCATACCCATGTATCTCATCATACACTGCTCGCTGGATGGGATCTGTAAGAACCTGCTTTCACTTGCTCATGTTAGCTTGATAGCTTCACACATATTTGCAATATAGCTCCACAAAGCATGTTTAGAAAATGGCAGGATTTTATCTCCTCAGACTGTACCGTGTAAACTTCATTGATGAACATGCAGAAATTTGTCATATCAGGGTCATTCCCACTGAGATCAGGATGACATGATTTCATGCAATTGTAGTATGCTTTCTTGATCTGCTTCGGCGTTGCATCTGGCATCTGCAAACATACGAGGATTAAATTCTAAGTGTTCTACAGCAGCTTCAGGGTTGCAACAAACAGCTCCACTGCATAATATGTTTCTTCTGCTTAACCATTTCAAAATTGCTGCCACGAAGATATATTTTCAAAGTAATAATAAGAAAAAGCACCGCTTATTTTGCACATCTACAAAACTAGACAATTCAAAAGAACGGGTTTATCAGAAAAAAGGTAAACTACAAAAAGAAAAAAGAATTCTTTCAAGATGAAGCACCTACAACGCCAAGAACAGCGTAGTAATCTTCAGCGATTCCCCCCTCCGAGCTGCGGGACTCCGCCGCCACCGCTTTCACCCTCAAGCTCGTTCTTCCCCGCGTCCTCCGGCGGCAGTCCCGGTCTCTTCTTCCGGCCCCAGCCAACCCTGCGATGGCATATCGCTGTGGGCTACCGGAGCACGAGACTGGCGCTGAGGCCGCATGGAACTTGGTGCCGGTGTCCGCGAGCAGCGGTGGGGAAAGGAGAGGAGCCATCGGATGAGACGGCAGCGTGTATTGATTGATCTGGCTCCGGCGAGAGAGAGATGGAGGAGGAAGAGAAGGCGGTGTGGATCCGGTGGGGTTCGCCCTGCTCTGCTTTCCTGTCCGTTTTCTTGGCGGTTGGCGCCCGGTGTTTGTTTGGTTTTTCTCCGCCACTCCTCTCCCGCGATTTTTCTCTGCCGTTTGGCAATATATGCCAATATCCCACCTTGCCGATAATCGTATTTTGCGTTTGCTTCCTTCAACTTTCTTCGGAAATCGGAACGATCCAACAGCGACATGTCCCACTAAACATTGAAGAATGTCGGAACATGTCCCATTATGCAACGTATGCATGTTTTCTTGCCCAAAATTGTGGAGGGGAAGAGGGTGCCTGGGCTTTACTGAAGAGTTCATTTGTATCTTTCACAGTGTTTATGACCGACTAAGACATTTAGCTATCTGTATCCTAAAATAGCGGCTGCTAAGAGCTAAATTGTATATAAAAAAAACTTAGCTAAATCCTTGTCAAACAGCTATAGCTGAAGATAGTGGAAGCTATACCCGAAATTTAAAACCTTAATCTATCACGGTGGAGAAATGGATTGTCCGTAATATTTCTGGCGATGGTAGAATCTCAATTTGTTGGTGATATTGCATCCTCAGTGCCTCTACTTTTGCATTTTATGACCTTATTATCTTTTAGAGCAGAGCCCACAATTGTCATGTAAAAATCCTTGGATGAGCGCATGGGCCCTCATGAGTTTTGCCACATGTTGTACACCACACACAAATGACTAAAACATTTTTTGTCTTCAACCAGAAAGAAGATCCATTTCTGTTCTTTCGGAGGTCAGATTGTGAAAAATGCTCAATTACATGAATCACGCTGGATAAGAGGGAATAGCCTCAGCTGAAACGACATGTCCCTTTCCATCAGGTAGCGATTGACGCAGTGATCACTAATACAGAACACTGTGAGGAAACCAGCCGAGCATGTCTAATAAGAAGCTTTCTATATACTTTTCTCCTACAACTAAAAAGACTAAAGTGTGGACAACTTTTGGTGTAACTTTTTTTGGTTCGTCCATCTGCCTCCTACCCATGCGACCGTGCTAAATCAAGGAATGATTGATGCTATCCTTGTGCGACCATGCATGCCTACATGTTTCCTAATAATGGTATTACACGGTATTAGGAAACAAATAGAAGTCAGAAGATCGCAGTTGGGCGCCCAACGCCGCCGCACACAACAGCTCGTCGCTGGCCACGCCTGCGTTTGTCGTGTGTCTCCATATAGAAGGAAGCTAATCACCATTAAATAGAAGGAAGCTAATCACTAGCAAGTCCGTATCGTGCGTCTCCGTGATGGAAGTCTGCGACCCCGTAGGCCGTGACATCCCGCCGCCGTCCACGACCATCTCCACCTCCGCCGACGCATCCATCGCGCGCTCGTCGATCGCAAGTTCATTCGTCGTGGAGGTACATGGAGGAAGTTGATCGCAAGTTCATTCGCCGCCCAGGGACAGGATCGACGACACTGTGAACGTGAACGTAGCGACGAGGTATGTTCTCCAATCTACCCGGATTGTTGTGTGCTTGCTACGCTGCCGCCGCCATGGCCGCTACAACCACATTGGCTGGCTGTGCCTGATCGATCCCCATCCGGGATGTCGAGATGGACATGGCAGTCGCGGACGATGCATGGGCCTCGTTGGTGCCTGATGTCCCGTCCCCTGGACATCTTCCGCTGGCTAGAAACCACAGCAGTGGGTGCCTGTAAGCCGTCAGCTTCGTTTGCTGCTAGCTTGTCTTGGTGGCCGACAACCAAAAGCTTTTTGTGCATTGGACTACCTGCCTACTGCATGGTACTGTGCTACTGCTTGCCTACATGCTACTATGCTCTGCTGATGGCCATTTCATGGTACTCAACTCTGGTCGGCTGCATGTTTACAGGAAGCAGAGCATGTTTATCTACAAGTAATCAATTGGGACATGTAGAAGCGGTGTTTGTTTTCTATGCACTTGTGTGGGGATGTTTGTTTTTTGTGTCAGACATATATCTCAATTGTTTGTGTCAAACATATAAAATCTTCTGATATCCGCTACTCCCTCTATACTCATAAACAAAGTCGTTTTAGACAAGATTTGGATCAAACATTAGAAATATAAATCATAAATAACTTTTTAAGGTTTGGGTCAATTGCTTGTTGCACTGATTTCGATCATGGACTTTTTGACTTTGAACTTACATAAGCATTTATTAATTGCTTAGCTCTGTGAGCAATTTATATGTTCGACAAAGCACTACTGGAAGCTCATGACTGATTTGGTATGGTTCTAAATTGATATCGTTCTATTAGATGCTTCAATCTAATATTTAAAAAAGGATAGGGTGCAGTATGCTTATAGTGTGCAGTGTGCAGTGTGTAGTGTGTAGTGTGCTTAGTTTGTTATTCACATGAGAACACTTAATTTGTTCTATGAATCATAGAAAATATTATTTTAATGTAAATGCAGTTAAGGTTTTTTACTCGTTTCAATTGTTTATGTAAACCGCCAAGTCCATGATAATACCAAACTATTGTATTATTAAAATTTTAATCTATATGCAGATCACTCTTCAGAAATACATGACTCAGTCAAGCTTGTGCAGGTGTGTATTGTTTTTTGCAAGCTATTTAATCGTGGACGAGAGAGTCTACTCTATTAGTTGTTGGTTCATTATTATTCATTGGGAGATAGTATATTGCATTCCCCTTTTGCATCACAAGTTCTATCATAATAAATTAGCTTCTATTTATGAATAGATGAAAGAAACATGTTTCTTTATTTACCAGTTAATTTCACTTGCCTAAGCTATATGGGTAGTTCAGTATCAACTATATTCACTATTTTTCAGCGAGTTCAGATTATTTTTGCTTCAACGCAATTTCCTAAAGATTTAACAATTTCAAGTCCTTCAAATTCATGCACTCATCAATATTAATTTCACTTGCCTAAACTATATCCATTCATTTAGTGCTCTTCTTTGTCTATTGCCATATATCCTATACAATATATAGTTTTACTAAATTTGCGGTAGTCTAAAGCCACGTCAAAAACTAATATTAAGATCCTTGCTCTCCCACCTAATGCGGATGCATAGGAGGAGGAGGTAGAAAAGGAGAGAAAAAATACTATAAAGGATATTGAGCGAAAAAATAAGAATATATCAAATACAAAAGATAAGGATAGAAAATCCCAGTAGTAAATGGAACTTTCATGAAAAATATTATATTTAAGGATGTTCTAACGCCATAGACAAGGTAACATTACATTACTAACACATAAATATTTTTTTCATTCAATTTATATTGCACAAATAATATCTCAATTGGCTTATCAGACTGAATGTTTTATACACACTTATGTGATGGCATAATGACATTTTGAATGTTTTGTTCACAATATTTCATTTTATAACCATTCATAACTATTAGACGTGTATGTTCTCAAAACTACGAGTTTTGTCTACTTTCCCCACTTCTCATATATCAATGTGGGCTCAACTGAATTAGCACCTGCATAATTACAAACATAAATTACTCGTGTGACATGATGATACAGAGATGTGGTGAAACTTATTTGTTGATCTATGAAGAAAATGGATACCGGAGATATCTTTCTGACGAGATTAAATATTATCTTAACCGCATCACGAAAAGACCTATAAAATAGAGTTTGTGAGCATGTGATACCGCACTCTCCGTGACTGTTCGATTTCACAAACTATGCTTTTTTTTGGAGATATATTGTCACTTTAGTATTGGTATTTAAGATTTAAAATATTATTATTTTATTATGTGATCTGTGTGTTTTAAATACAAAGTATTAGCTATCCCGTAGCAACGCACGGGCACGCTACCTAGTTTATCACAAAGTTTAGAAAACAGATAAAAAATCAGGCTCCAATTAGGTTGTCTAAACTATCTCCCATCTTTTTGGCTCTCCAAAATTACCCTTCTCGCTAAGAAGGGCTGCTACGTCGCTATATGGTAGTTCTCTCATGAATCATTACAAGTATTTCTAAACTAGAACGGAGGTAGGGAAGGAAGAAGAATCACGATAAACTACTCGGGTAATAATTCTGATCCCTATAGTAAACAAAACAGAGAAGAAACTAGAATCACGATAAACTACTAGACCGATCCCTTGTGCGACTATTTGGTAGAACCGATTCATCCATCAAAGGGTATATCTTATATAAATCCATTTGTAGTTCCTTATGTTTATTGAAGTAATGGAATTATTTGACATGCAAGAACAGGCTTCTTCAGGTATCGCACTGGCCTCTGCTCGCGTTGGCTTCAATCACTGAAAAGACGGTTGAGATCAGTTGGACCAGTGGGCACAATCCCAATGGCCACCTACTAATTTCGGCTTAGATTCTATGAACTCGCGGAAATACTCCATTCTCTCTTAACTGGTACCAAGGATGAAAAAGGTGAAAAGATGCCGGCCATGGATTCTTCCCTCCAGGCACTTTTTCCTACCTACTACTAGATACAATATGAAAATTACTCTACCTTAAGGTAAACTGGAAAAGGAAGCAGAAATAGAGAAACAACTAGGTTATTGACATTGACTATCCTGGTATTGCTAACGTTTCACTTCCTGCTGAACGAAATCGGCTTCAGTTTTCGTCTAGTCCTGGCAGTGCCAAATCAGCTAAGCACTTCCACCTCCCCAGGATGGGACCTGATGCCATTATCATGCTTCCTCCAGTGTAGATGGTCCATCCGTGGCTTCCGGTGAACCAGAACCAGCCTCCTCCGATGCATCGGCAAGTGCTTCAAGCATGTTTAAGACCTCATTAGCGTCATCCAAATAGTAAATGGCCTTGCTTGGTTTCTGCCCGACCGTGCAGGCATACAGCGAGGTTTCAGGATCAACCATGCTCCTCCTCATACTATCAGCAATCTGTTCAAACATATCCTCATCCGATCTATCATCACCAATGCACAGAACGAAGTCTGCTTGCCTTCCCTTGTCCATGAGAGTTGAAAGTATCTTCTCGGCCACAAAACCTTTGCTGACAGCCTGCAATCAAAGAAAAGCAGGGAGTTAAACTCGGGGTAACAAGTGACTAAATTTCTGCTGACAACAGAGAAATAAATTTCAACACAAAATCAGACTAAGGTCTTTGATAACCAAGTTTCATAGCAAATTCAACTTAGATAAGTTTTATGGATTTTAAGCACGTGCAAATTCAAATTTCTATGTCTCCTAGCCATCATAAAATGTCATGGGAGATGAATGATAGTACTATGGCCTAAATGCAGACTTCATAATAAATTAACTCGAGTTAGTTTCAGGTAAAGAACAGAAACACTTATGACGAATAATCTTAAGGGCACTCACAATGCAAGACTCTATCACAGAGTCCAAGACAATTAATTACATATTATTTATGGTATTTTGCTGATGTGGCAGCATATTTATTGAAGAAAGAGGTAGAAAAAATAAGACTCCAAGTCTTATTTAGACTCTAAGTCCACATTGTTCGAGGTAATAAATAACTTTAGACTCTATGATAGAGTCTGCATTGTGAGTGCCCTAATAGGTACACTATTTTGCACATGGTGTGGGGAACATGAACATCCATAACATAAGTGTCAATTTCAACCATGCAGAGTACATAATGTGTTTTGGAGAAATTCAATACCTGAGGCTTAACCTCTACAATATGCTGGCCACTCTTTACAGAGACTGGCTCATTGGCCAGGACACTTTCCAAATGATCTAGCATTTCTTTCGCTTGCGCAGATCCAAAACCAGGGTCAGCATCTTGGTGATGCCAGACCAAAGCACTCTCTTTGGTTTCAATATATGATCCATCAGTTGCCTCTGTGTACAGTTTCATTACCGGCTCAGCCATATGCATCCATCCAAAATCTGATGTCTGATGTTGTATTTGCCACTGTTCATCTCTGGTCCACCTGCCGACATAAGCAAATGTTGAGATATGTCCCAAACTTACTAAGAAATCCCAATGTTTAACAACACTTCAAACTCACAAATATTCAAAAGAATCATATAAAACCATCAAAGAACACAGAAGTTTAAAAGTTTATCCGACTGTTTACATGCAAGCACTTTCGATATGCAAGTTGCAGAGTTGGAAGTGTTAAGCCATTCACGGCCTATTTTATCACCCAGATGAGAACAATAAATCTGCGTATATTGCCAGTAGCCCAGCTATCAATCAGACCTTTTACTGTGCTGTATGCTCATTCTTGATTGAGCAATAAGCACATATTGCCACTAAAATAATCATCCAAATGACAGGACAAGATTTTTCGGTTATATTGAACTATCAAAGTGTTGTGTGGATGCAAAGATAAAGTATTGATGCATGGGGATAAACATTTTGTTGATGATCAGCATATTCATATGTCATGCATAAGTCCAAAGCTGTCAGCCAATAATAATCAGAGTTACTATCAGTCCTAGACATATAGCTATCCTGAGCAGGTTGCCTTGCTGAAACATTTACATATCTGATGTGTGATTGTCACTAAAAGGCGTAAATGGCACTGCTCTTATAGTTTTTAAAATAGGAATGACGCATTGCCAACATGACAATATCTGAGTAGGTAATGGGGTTGCACTGCATTTGAATGCATCAAAAGCACAGCAGCTATCAGAATCATACAGATAAAATGCAAAGCATATTTCTTGTCTGGACTGCACTAGAATGCATCAAAAGCACGGCAGCTATCAGAATCATACAGATAAAATGCAAAGCATATTTCTTGTCTTTCTAGCACTTTTAGGTATATGTTCTGGTGATGTTTTGGACAAATATAACATGACAGCAGTTTCACCAAATCAATGTTGAGCTTGAGCCATCTTAATCAACAACAATGATAATGAAATCTTTGGTTGGTGATTTTCTGTAATACAGAGTTTACTAAGCATAAACAGACCATGAATGAGCTGTTCATGTAAGAAGCTTTGGCTGATCGCCTGATCTTCTAATCAAAAGAATGAGTTAGGACAGGGAAATTGTAATAGTGGCATGCTGCAATGGGGGAAATCTAAAGTTTTGTGACAGATTAATCACAAAAATAGGAAAATCTTCTCTTTACTTTCTTTTGAGAGTCAAGTCAGGAAAGCAAGCAACCTCACAACATTTGATATTAAACTTCAATATAACTTTGCATTCATTTATATTAGCAGTTAAGATGAATATCAGTTGCATTTAAGGCAAAGAGGCAATGAAACACACTAAGGAACTGTAATAAATTAAATAGTCATGAAAACTATGGAAAGACTTGTACCTCATAAAGTAGCCATGTTCAGCAGCAATGCCAAGCTCTGGGCAAGGGTAAAACCATTTTTCAAGGCTATCCCTTCCTCTTCCACTTACAATAAAAATAACATTCTTCTTATCAGCACACAGGGTATTCATCATGTTAACAACAGTTTCACTTGGAGTCTTGTTCATTGTAGTTTGTGGTACTAGGGTTCCATCGTAGTCCAGTAGTATGATCCTGCTCTTTGACTTCTTGTAATCCGCAACAATAGAATCCACATTAAGCTTTTTGAAATTGCGGTCAAGAGCAACCACTCTAAATCCAAATCCTAGTCCAATACCCCAGCATCTCCTCCTAAAATGGTCCCTACAGCTTCTCTCAAAATCATGAATATAGCTCTTAGACCAATAGGCAACATCGTGTGAGCTGACATACCGATAGTGCTTCTCATGTCGCAGTTGCTTCTCAGTATCTGAGAAAGCGATGGATTCATTCATGGCCTCTGCTGTTGACTCAATGTTCCACGGGTTTACCCGAATTGCTCCACTCAACGATGGTGAGCAGCCAATGAATTCTGATACAACTAGCATACTTTTCCCCCTTGGTTTATCATCCACAGAACCAGCCAAACCTGGAATTCCCTGCCTACACACAATGTATTCATATGGTGTAAGATTCATCCCATCCCTGACTGCAGTGACAACGACACACTCTGCAATGGTGTAATAAGCCATCCTCTCAACACTTGACAGTGTCCTATTGACAAGTACAACAGGGCTATATCCAGTCCGTCCAAACTGCTCATTGATCCTCCTGCAACTGTCTTCAATCTCAGTCTGTAGCCCCTCAAGGTCTTTCCCGCTGCCGCCTTTTGGGTTTGCAATCTGCACCAACACTGCTCGGCCCTGCCATTTTGGATGCGTCTTCAGCATCTGTTCAAACGCAAGAATCTTCAGATCAATCCCCTTAAAAATGTCCATATCATCCACACCGAGCAAGACAGTCTTCCGATTGAATTGATGCCGGAGCTCAGTGACCTGCCGCTCCAGATCAGGCTGCTGGAGAAGTGACTGCAGCTGCACCATGTTAATCCCAACAGGCATGATCTTTATCCCCACCGTGCGTCCAAAGTAATCAAGACCAATGTATCCCCTCTTGGATTGGTACTCGATCCCGAGCATGCGGCTGCAGCAGGACAGGAAATGCCGGGCGTAATCGAAGGTGTGGAACCCAATCAGATCGCAGTTGAGCAGCGACTTGAGGATCTCATCACGGACGGGGAGAGAACGGTAGAGCTCCGACGAAGGGAAGGGGCTGTGCAGGAAGAAGCCGATGCGGAGGCGGTTGAATCGGCGGCGCAGGAAGGAGGGGAGGGCTAGGAGGTGGTAGTCGTGGATCCAGACGTAGTCATCCTCCGGGTTGAGGACCTCGATGACCCGCTGGGAGAAGAGCTTGTTGGCGAGGACGTAGGCCTCCCAGTGGGAGCGGTCGAAGCGTCCGCCGTGGTCTGGGGAGAAGGGGAGCATGTAGTGGAAGAGCGGCCAGAGCGTCTGCTTACAGAAGCCGTGGTAGAATCGGTCGCAGAGGTCCTTGGGGAGGAAGGCCGGGACGCAGCGGAAACTGTCGAGGAGCGCCTGCGCGACCTCGTCCTGCTCGACGGCCGGCACGTCGGCGCGGAGGGAGCCGACGTAGAGGACCTCCATGTCTTCGGGGAGGCCGTCGCGGAGGTGGAAGAGGAGCGAGTCCTCATCCCAGGAGAAGCTCCACCCGCGGCCGTCGGGCCCGCGCTCGACGCGCACGGGGAGCGTGTTGGCGACGACGATGAGGCGGTCGCTGGCGAACGACGACGGCACGTCGGAGGCGACGCTGCCCGCTTGGTCCTCGTCGTCGAGCTCCACGAGCGTCCCGGGCGTCGTCATCGTCCGCTGCATCCGCCTCGCCCGCGGCGGGCGGCCCCCGCCTCCGGCCCCGCCCCCACCCCCGCCCCCGCCCCCGCCCCCGCCGTCGCCCCAAGCCCCGCCGCCGCCGCCGTAGTCGAGGGCGGAGAGGTTGCCATTGGCGAGATCGACTAGATTGGTGTAGGATCGCGAGAACATGGCTCACGATCGGACGAAACGCGCACCAGATTGATCCCCCGATTCAACCTGGATTGGATTGCTCGATCGATAGGTTTATCGCGAGAGAGAGAGAGAGAGAGAGAGAGATCACCGCGCCGCGCAACGGGGGAAGGGAAGGTGGGCTACACGCCAAGTCGCCAACACACCAGCACCAGGTGCGGTGCGGCGTGGCGTGGCGTGGCGTGGCGCGTGGGGCGTGGGGCGTGGGGGCGAAAGACTAGCGGCTGTGTGCGCGCCCCGCGTAGATGTGCGTGGGACGGCGGGGTACTGGGGTGTGCGTTGGATTTGGAAAGCGGCACCACCCACACCGGCGCGGGGGATAAGGTCGGCGCCACGCACACGCGCTGCGCCCACCCCGAAGCCAAGCCAGGGGTCGACGCAGGAGGGAGGACGCGCCGCGCACGGGCTGTGGCCTGTTGTGTGCCTGTATCGCTCGCCGCTCGGGCCGCTCGTCACGTTGCTCTCGTCGCTGCTGCTGCTCTGGCAGGGCCGTAGCGCCTGACGCGGACAAAAAACTGATGTTTCTGTGGCGCCAGCTGTTGAAGCAGAGCCGCACACGGGGATCCCCGAACCCAGTCTGCGCCGGTGGGCTACGCTACGCAGTTGGCACTAGGGCCTTGTTTAGTTCATCCGAGATCCCAAAAGTTTTCAAAATTCCCTGTCACATCGAATCTTGCGGCATATGTATGAAGCATTAAATATAGACGAAAACAAAAACTAATCACACAGTTTGACTGTAAATCACGAGATGAATCTTTTGAACATAGTTAGTCCATAATTAGATAATATTTGTCAAATAAAAACAAAAGTAAAATAATTTCGGAACTAAACAAGGCCTAGGCGCTGTGCGGCGCACGGTGGCGTCCATGAATGCGGGTACGGGTAGCAGATCGAGGAGCGATGCCTAAATTTTTCAAAATTCTCTGTCACATCGAATCTTTAGACGTATATATTGAGTATTAAATATAGACGAAAATAAAAAACTAATTACATAGTTTGGTCAAAATTTATGAGACGAATTTTTTGAGCCTAGTTAGTCGATAGTTGGACAATAATTACCACAAACAAACGAAAGTGCTACAGTGTCGCGAAATTTTTCGCCTCGCTAAGACCATGTTTAGATTGGAGATTAAAATTTTTTGGATGTCACATCGGATGTGTCGGAAGGATGTCGAGAGGGGTTTTTAGAAATTAATAAAAAAATTACATAAAACTGCAAGACAAATCTGTTAAGTATAATTAATCTATCATTAGCACATGTGGGTTACTGTAGCACTTAAGGCTAACCATGGAGTAACTAGGCTTAAAAGATTCGTCTCGCGATTTTTAACCAAACTGTGTAATTAGTTTATTTTTTTATATACATTTAATGTTTCATGCATGTATCCAAAGATTCGATGGGATGGATGAAAAAATTTTGGGTGAGAAACTAAACAAGGCCTAACTAAACACGGCCTGTTGCGAATTTTTTTTGAATTTTGCTACTATAGCATTTTCGTTTTTATTTGACAAATATTTTTCAATCATAGAATAACTAGGCTTAAAAGATTCATCTCGTAATTTACAGTCAAACTATACAATTAATTTTTATTTTCATCTATATTTAATACTTAATACATGTGCCGTAGTATTTGATGTGACGAGAAATCTTGAAAAATTTTTAATTTTTGGTGGGAACTAAACGAGGCCTACGTGGGGGAAATTGGTGATGATGTTTGGCCCTTTGAGAACGAAATCAACGGAACTGGAAATCCGGTCGGTCTAACAATGCAATCTTATCTTGTACTCCCTCGGTCACTAAATAATTATCGTTTATGTTTTTAGAAACACCTTTAGTTATATATATTAAAAATATTAATATTTACAGTACATAACTAATATTATTAAAAAGATCTTTGAATCTAGTGTTTTAATAAAATTATTTAAATATATAAATGTTAGACATATTTTCTATAAATTGAGTCAAACTTGTTGCAAGCACATCAACCGCGACAATTAAATACGAACAGAGGTATATTCTTGTAAAGCAAAACACCACTAACTATTTCTTTTAACATCCAAGCTATACAACTAGATAATTCATTATCACACTCCACTACATATTTCTCTTACCATATAAGCTATTCAACTAGACAATTCACTATCACACACAGTTAAAATCAACTAGCTCACGCAATGCAATATCCACGTCAGCAAGTCATTTATTTATCTGAACATACAAGTTGTCCAACTAGGCAATACACATTCTAACCTATTTATATTCTTTCTTCATACCTGCGGTAACCCGCAGGAATCCTACTAGTTATAAGATACGTATCAGTCAAAAAAATCTAAATTTGACTGAGTTTATAATAAATAATATTAACATTTATCTTCAAACAAAATTTATTATGAAAATATATTCTATAACTAATTTAACGGTACTTATTTTATACCATGAACAATAATAATCTTTTACATAAAATTAATTAAAGTTCAAACTATTTAACTCTATGAAAAACGAGAATTTCATTCTTTTCATGAATGGAGAGAGTGGTATAGTATAGCACATGTGTTTTCTGTGTTAATATGTTATTTCTTTACAATGATCATGTGTTGATGTTCACGCGATAAAGAAGATGTGTTCTAGGAGGACAAGTCTCAGACTAGGCATTTGGTTTAAACTGAGAATTCGGTTCAGTTTGTTCGGTTTCCCAAAATTTCAGTTTCCTAAGTTGACGAACTGATCCATTGCTCAAAAACTAAGAACTGACGAATTCAATGTCGGATTCTTCGGTTTTGGTTTACGGTTCCGTACCGAGCAAACCGATTAACAACGGCATAGAGAAGAAGTAGGGCAATGAGTAGTGGATTAGCGCTCGATGGCTCGACCTTGTCGTGCCTTGTCCGCGCACCACGCGCCCGCGGATGCACAGACGCGTGGAGCCGAGGCACCGTTGCCTCCCACTTGCGGTTGCCCTGCCAGTTGTAGCTGCAGGCCTGCGGAGCATCTTCGCTGCTGCCGATGCGCCGCCGCCCCTTGTCGGCTGCGGATGCCTTGCTGGGACCGCCCCGCCACTGCCCCTGCACCTACGAACGCCGCCTAGGTCGCCTCTGGTTGTTGCGGCTCAGTTTGAGTTGTGGCTGGCTGTAGGGTTATGGGAAATAGGATGCAGGCTGTTGGGTTACGGGAGAATAGGATGCAGGTTGGGGTACGTGGGGGTCCCTGTTGGCCTGCTCAACAGCTGTGCGAAATTGTGAGAACTCAGCTATTGTTTCTTCGGTGCACAGTGAAGTTCGGTTTTTACGTTTGTTAAGTTTTGGTGCGAGGCAAAACCGAAGAAGGGGCCGAACACCGAACTTCTCCAGTATTAAAACCGAAACTGAAAACCAAAAAAACCGATATTTCAGTTCGATTCGGCTCGGCTCGGTTTTCGATTTGTAGTTAAAATATGCCCAGCCTGAGACAAGTCGCATCGGAGGTGCTCCGTGGAGGAGGGCCATCTCCAACCTCCAGACCTAGCGGATAAGGGGTCGTAGCTGCGACATATACCCTGTGGGGCGTCAGACTTCTCCGCGTCGACGTTGAGGCACCCCTATAATGGTAGCAAGCGGAAGACTCATGTGAGGGGAAAACAACGAACAAGAATATAGGTAGTCAATTGTTGGCTCAATAGAAACAGATAGTGAAAAGGAGAATTTATATGGCCAATAAATTTAGATAGTATGATAGATAGCTTGACGGAGTGCATTATTTGGCTTGTACTATCTAAATATATAATAGGCAGTGCGTTTAGGTAAACTGCTAGAGTTACTCTTATGTAGCCTTTGTCAAATTTAGCCACCAATAGTGTTAAGTTAGGCATGAATTGATATTTTATGTTTGAGAGGAAGAAGATGAAAGAACCCTAGATAGCACTGAGCGATCCCCTACTAATCTTTCAATCTCCATCATTGTAAATCTGAATTGATCATCTTTAACACAAAGATAACTGTTCTGCTTGACGTAGGGCTCAGAAGTTTGAACCAGAGTAAATCGAGTTATATCTCTTCTATATTTTGATTTTGAGTGTGTGAGCGTGAGCCACCGAAAACCCACGGCTTCCGACGAACAACCACGATGCTCACTGCAATTACGGACCCGCGACACTCGACGTCCCTAGGCGATGGCGTAGGAGCAACACGACGGTCGCGGGCCCTCATATCTTCGCGCTCCTTTCTCCGCCGGCAACTTAACCCGCCTCTCATCCCCAGCCGTGGTCCTCCGCTCCCCGATCCGGGGAAGGGGCTAGCTGCAAAGCTAGTATTAGAGAATAAAATAGGAGTAGAACTAAAGTTATTTTTTTAATATTTTAAGAGGAAATGGACTCAAGTGTAAAAGTAACTACAAGCCGCAGGCCCGCAGCTCATAACAGGGCCTCATTCGACTTCTTCCCGTCTGTACGCAGCACGCGAGGAAACCGTCTGGCGGCCGCGGGCAGACAATGAGAAGTTGGGTGAGCCCTTCCTCTCCCCCCTCGTCGATCTCGTCGCGGCAGGGTCAGATCGTGGGCTGGGATTGGCCGCCGGGTTCGTCGAGCTGCTCGAACCCGCACTCCGGTGGCCCGCCGCCTGCGTTAGCCCCGCCTTCGCGGGCCGTGGACACCGACGAGGGGGAATTCGGCGGCAGGCCACGGGCGGCTAAATGCGCTCTTCTGGAGTCCGGCTGCGTGGATAGGGTTTGCACCGCGGATCGGCCGGCCGGGGACGGCAGGGATCGAATCAGCGATCTCCCAGACGCCGTCCTCCTGTCCGTCCTCTCCTTGCTCCCCCTCCGCGACGCCGGGCGCACGGCAGTTCTCTCGTCGCGATGGCGCGGCCTGTTCGACCAATCCCTCTTGGACTTCAACGCGTGCCAGCCGTTCCCACCGGAGCAAGGCCGCGGCGGCGGCTGGTTCATCCGCGCGATCACCGACATCCTCGCCGCCCGGCCGCGCATCCGCATCCGGAGTTTCCGGTTCGTCATGTACGGGTGGGGGTTTGACGATCGCCTGGCCGTCGTCGACGGCTGGTTCCGAGCCCTCGCGCGTCACGGCGCGCGGGAAGTCGACGTCGACATGTTCTACGCAATCTCCATGCCCACTCTTCCTGGGTCCCTCCTCGAGCTCTCCTCCCTCGAAACCCTCAAAGTGGATCACTGCAGATTTCCGGATGCCTGGCCGGCGCGGGTGCCGGCGCCCGCGCCGTGGCTCCCCGCCCTCAAAATACTCAACCTGTCTAGCGTGAACGTATCCCAGGAATCCCTGCAGGCCATCCTGTCCAACTGCAACTCCCTGGAGTGCGTGAAGCTCAAGAACATCATTGGATTGGACAAGATTTGCCTCCGGTCCAAGAGCCTAGCACGCCTGTACGGTGACTTCGGCGGCTTGAAAGAGCTCGTTGTTGAGGACGCCCCAAACCTCGAAGAATTGGTGGGGATTGGTTTGCCGAGTGGCAAGGCGAAGGTTAAGATCGTTTTCGCGCCAAAGCTGCAGGTGCTAGGGTACCTGGGGATCACCGTCCGCCCACTGATCCTCTATGACACCGTGCATGATGTAATGTTTTCTTCGACTGCTAGTCGCAGTCGCAGCTCTGATCATTTCGGATCATATCGCTCTGAAATGGTTCTGACTTCTGAATCCGATCATTTTCTGCATATTACAGGGAGGGATCGTAAAGCTCGGCGCAATGGTGCACAGTGTTAAGACTTTGGCCATCCAGGTGCCCTTCTCCGAGAAGGGATACACCGTCTTTGTTGTTCAATTGCTCAAATGCTTCCCCTGTCTCGAGGTGCTCCGTGTCGAGGTAATACTAATATAACCTTTATGCTAACTGCTTACCCCCTCTGATGTGTCAAAGAAATTTATGTCTCATTCCTGATTTTGTGTTCACAACGCTTCACCCGTGCAGCCTAATAAGCAGTCCATTTCCCAGCGGGTCAGTGTTGAAGAATGGGACACTGCAAATTCTATTAGGTGCATTGAGCATTCGATCAACAGAGTGGTGTTCGAGTATTTTGGAGGGGAAGACTGCCAGTTGGGATTTCTGACCTTTCTGCTTAGGATAGCCAGAGCTCTGAAGCTTGTCGAGCTCTACTGTTGGACAAGCAAAGATTGGGACAGTGACCAGATTGAGCTAGTGGAGCCTAAACATAGAGCCTCTCCGGATGCCGAGATCCAATTTTTGGGAATCTATAAGCCGCCCAGTGACCTTTACGTATGCCACTGCTGCACTCAGCGATGCCAGGAGGAAAACAGAGTTGCTCTGTTATAAGAATTGGAACTTGTGGATAATTTTAAGCGGTAAAATAATATGGGTGCTTCCAGTCAATCAGAGCCAACGCCGACTTCTGGGATTAGCACTTTGGCTGTTCCCGAGTTAATGTATGAGTGAGTGTGTGCATGTGCTTATAATTTCAGGTATTGAGTATTGAGTAATGGGTTTCTAAATTCATCTAGGCCTGCAAAAGCAACTATTATTTATCTCTGATGAAGTATGTGGAACTATTTTTATTTAGTTGAGATTGATGCATGAGCGGACAACTTATCCAAGAATGTCATTTAGGTCCATAAACTTTTAAAACATTTTTCTAATGGTGCACTACATGTCCCTAAACTTGTTCTGATGCATAGCTTTCCTTGCCACTAATGATTGGCGTAGTTCATGTTATTAACTGATATTGTTTTGTCCTGTTAGCGATGTTGGATGTTTCATCAGGACTATAGAAATATTATACATATATTTTGATATAGTGCTTGTTTTGTTTTCAATTCTTAACAAAACAATGGTAAAGCCTTCTTCAAATTTTGAGTATCGTATACAAAGAGGGAGCTCACTACTATCGGTAGTACAAGTACTGTGATAATCTCTATTGAGTTTTCAGTTTCACAAATTCTGCTTCGAGGATCAGAGTTGAAACTTGAGTTCAACAAGTCTTTAATGGGGAACCAGAACTAATTCTTGAATATGCTAATTTTGTTGTTTGTGTGCTTTTAGGGGTGTATTGATGTTTCCATTTCTGTTAGCTATGGTGTGTTTGGTTGAGCTCCTAGGCTGAGCTTTGGCTAGGTTGGGCTAGATTTCGGTTGTTTGGTTTGTAGGCCAGCCCATCTAGCCAGGTTCCAGGAGGCCAACCGTATATCCGGAGCCAGGCCCAGAAAGAAACACGGGGTTGGTGTTTCTTCTAGAACCAGGCTCTATCTGGCTCCGTGCGCGGCCTCTGTGGTAGGCCCGCTTGGCCTTGGTCGGCCATCCCGCATGGCCTTGGTCGGCCATCCCGCTTGGCCTTGGCCGACCATCGAATAAAAAAGGAAGCCTCACCACTTGATTTCGGGCTACTGTTCACTTGTTTCCTCTCTCGAGCCACCGCTCTCGGTCGTTGCCTCACTCTCGGTCGCTCCCTCCCTGTTTCCCTCCTCGCTGTTCCATCCCACGCGACTGAGGTCGTTGAAGTTCCTGGTAAGCCCCTGTGGCATTGATATACGACTGCACTCCCCCTCGGAAGCAGCGTCATGGGCGGAGTCGCCGTTGTCGGACGCCTCCCCGACGGGCTCGCCGTCACTGCGTACGGAGAAGCTGCCGGATAGAGCTGCCGAGGGGCGAAGTTTCGTTGTGGAATGCGAGAAACACGCGTAACCAGTGCCCCTGGCACCGGAGTAGGCCACGATGGATCTCGGCGTCGGCGGCGGGGTGGTAGTCGCTCATCTCGAACATGGCTGACACTGACTGGGCGACGGTGCGGTCCAGAATCGGCAAGGAGGCGAAGGGACAAGTGAGAGGTGAATGGAGAGCTCAGGATGGGGGAGGCTGGCGTTTTTTTACGATGAAGCCTAGGGGGAGGGGTAAGGCTACCAGTGGAGTTTACTGCTGAACCAGTAAACCATTAACCAAACACTCCCTAGTCGGCTATACTAGGCTAGCCAAGGAAACATACACCCAACCAAACAATTGAATATGTAAACCAGGCTAGAGAGAGCTTACCAACCAAACAAGTCCGTATTGACTACATGGGGGGCAGGTTTGGGCTGGCCAGGCTAGATTGGGCTAGCCAGGCTAGTTGGGGCTATAAACCAAACACACCATGACCTGCACTAGCCAAGTCAGCCATATATTTCTTCATCCCCGAAACTGTGAGTTGGTGGACCTAGCTGAAAATATCAAGTAGGACAGACCGCCAATTATATCTATCAACAGATATTTCGGTTTAACCATGAATATATATATCATTGTTTGCTTGATCTTATCAGCCAGTACTTTACTTTTCAGTCACAGAACAATGTTTTTCTCTTAGAATACAGGTTCACAGATAATTATATTTGAACCTGTAAAATATGTGTGCATTTATCTATTATATGTGATTATTTATATATGTCAATTTATTCATTATGTGCGATCATTTATCTGATCTTATGTTTGTGGAAAATATGAAAAAAACACACTGCAGTGCTGATTGTGTGTGTCCTGAGCTGAGAGAAAGAGAGAGTAAGGCGCCAGAGGTAGGGAGGTCTTTTTCCCTTCACCCTCCACGCTGGCCAACTGATGTGGACTACCACCAAGACAAATATTGTATATTTATATCAAATTCGTAGTTCTAATGGTAAAAATGTATTTACCATTCTAAAATTGGTATTTAGAGAGGTGCCAAACTTAATGATAGTAAAAAGTTATATATATATATATATATATATCCCTGTTTTCTTCCGACACAAGCAATCATGCCTAGTTGTAAGAATCGTCTAAGGCTGTGTTTAGTCCTCAACTGGAAAAATTTGTAACACTGTAGCACTTTCGTTTGTTTGTGGTAATTATTATCCAATCATGAACTAACTAAAATCAAAAGATTCATCTCGTAAATTTCGATCAAGGTGTGCAATTAGTTTTATTTTTTATCTATATTTAATACTTTGTACATGCATTTAAAGATTCGATGTGATAGAAAATCTTGAAAATTTTTATGTTTTAGGTGGAAGTAAACAAGGCGTTTGTAACTCATATGATCAACTCATGATAATGAGGGCCTGTTTGGTACAGCTCACAACAGCTTCATGAGCTGTTGTGAGCTGTTTTTTTTCTTCAAACACTTATTTCCAAAACAGCTTCATGGGTGAAGCTGTTTTTCCCCTTCTCTCACAAAGACATAAGTTAGATGAAACTGGAAAAAAGTAGCTTATTGCAGCTTCTCTCTCATTTCTCTCTCTCAACTATGTATGAAGTAGTTGGTGAAGCTATTTTGCCAAACACTTTTTTCAAACACAGCTCAGCTTCATCTAGAAAGTCACTTATGAAGCTATTTTCTGAAGAAAAAAAACAGCTTTTTACTAGTGAAGTTGTGCTGCCGTGCGTGCGACCAGAGGGCGACGGCGGACCCGCGTGACCGCCCGCGGCCTGCCGCTCGCCGTCGCCGCCCAGTGCCGACTGACGACTTCCGCTGCGGCGCAGCCGACTGCCGTCTCCGTCTGCCGAGGCCCGACCGCCCGAGGCAGCCGTCTCCGTCTCCGTTTGGCCCCTGCTCGCTTTCAGCGCTAGCTCCGCCACTGCAGCCAGCCACACGCGATGAGCAAAGCAGGCGGCGGCCCCAGCTCGGCCACGGGCCCGACGGCCGCGGCGGCCGCGGCCGCGGTGCAGAAGCAGAAGTCGCTGCTGCAGAAGGCGGACGCCGACGTCTCCAGCCTCGTCGACAATTTCTCCTCCCTCATCAACATCGCCCGAGTACGTCCGTGCGCACTCCTTTTCCCCCTCGAATCCGGCAGCCTGAAGCACTCCGGACTAACCCTAGCTCGGAATGCCATGGTTAGGTCAACGATCCGCCAGTGCGCAACTCGCAGGAGGCCTTCCAGATGGAGATGCGTGCCGCCCGCATGGTATGGACCTGCTCGCTGCCCACCAACCCTTAGCGGATTTGATTCTGAAACTGTGTTTGAATCAGGCATCCTTAGTTAGTTAAATTTTTTTTCTAGATACATGAGCAAAATTTTGGAGTGAGTACATGTTATTATTACACAAAAAAATATATGTACCGTGGTTTCTGAGCCGTTTTTTTGGCATATAATGTTGTGATTGTTCTACTTCTGCAGTGCCACAAAATTGGGGTTAGAAGAGAGATAAGTAAACTGCATGGTCTGATTTTTCTAATAAACGCAACAGATTATTGCTTTCTTGTTTGTCTGGATATCTTACTTTCGCTGTACTTTTGTGATTCTGCTGGGGCATGGGAAGCTAGAAGGCTGCACATTTGTTCCAAGCATACTATACTATAAAAGCAGCGCATGAGGTTCTTCCAGGTTTTAAGTTCTGACAAGTTCAACTTCCAATCTAGTTAATTTACTTGACAAGGAGGAGTTGGGTTCAGCCAGCTGTCCTTTTGTGTCATCAGTTTATATCACGCACAAGCACAACATAGAAGCTGTTGGGTGATGCAATCTTATTATAGCTTGATTGCGAGATAGCCAGGCTGTAGAATCATAAAGGATATGCTTCCTCCAATCGGTGAAATATTGGTCCTTCTAGGTTTGTCCTAAGTCAAACTCTTTTACCTTTGACCATTGATATCTAAAGTTTTGTGTAGATTGACAACACAAGATTCACATTACTAGACGCATTATAAAAACTAAAGAATATTTTTATGATATATCTAACTCTCTTATATTTAATTTAAGGTAATATATCTGTATAAATATTGCTACTCAAAATTAAAAAGTCTCCGATCAGTGGAAGTAATATGCTAAGATAGATGTCTGTCTGTAATATTACATTTGATACTCCTACTCCATGGTGATATGATGTGCAAATGTGATACTGCTACAGGTGTGACCTGCCATGGGGTTGTGGTATCGCCCAAATAAAAATGAAGGAGCTAGATTAATGAGGATATTATTGAAACAGGGGTCAGTTGGGTAGAAGCAAGATATGTATAACTGGAGAAGTGTAGATGTACATAGCAGTATCTCAGAAAGATAAACCTGGGTTGGGGCATGAGAACCTGGATTTCATTTAAAGTCATGCATTTAGAGCCGATGTTTATGATAGACATAGCTTATTGACATGACAATAAGAGAAGTTTACCTTAGAACTGACCCTACTTAGGTCACTATAGACAAAGTGGTCATGGAAGACAGGTGAATAAGCATTCCCTCCCTTCCATATGCTATAGAGGAAAGTGGTGTTTTGCTAATTGTCTCTGACATACGCAGTCAATTATTTACCTGAAGCAGAATCTAGAATATGATGAAAATGGCAAGAAGAATCATGTATCAGCTCTTGAGCTTTAAAATTTCTGATATTCCCTTGTGTCTTTATTCTGTTTAGGTACATTCAGCAGACTCGCTGTTGAAATTAGTGTCGGAACTTAAGAGGACAGCCATATTTTCTGGGCTTGCTTCATTGAACGAGAATGTGGATAGGAGGATAGAAGTGTTGGGTCAGCAAGCTGAGGTAACTGAGAGAATGCTGGAGAGGATTGGGCAGGAGGCAGCAGCGAGCCTCAAGGAGCTAGAGGCACACTACTACTCATCTGTTGTGCGGTCACCATCCTATGATTGAGGCTAATCTTATCATTCCAGGATAGAATTGCTCGTCTTTCTTGTATGCAGTCATTTCACATATGGTTTAACAGCGATTGTTTCTTTGATCATTGGAGTATCACTAAGTTGTACCAGTGTTGTTGTAGCTATATCTTGCTTTACATATAATACTAGAAAACTGGCGCAGCGCTGCTGAACTAAACAAGCCTGCAGATGTCTCTAGCTGTACAAAATGTCCATTGACATCATTTTTGAGTCCGGTACAGGGTTAGAGTAATTTCAAGCGCGAGGGATCGTTCTTTTGTCCGTAGTGATTGTTACATAAATTCTGAATGCCAGAACTCCAATGAATTCTGAATTACAAATGTCAAAGGCGCTAGAGCTCCAATAATGAATACTGAATTAGAAATGTTAGAGGCAAATGATAGGTTGTAAATAATGTTGTACATATAAAAGTGTACTCCAAACTTCAGTGGACATGTTTCAGATCGTGAGAAGGGAATGAGTATGTTCTCATATAAGATCGCCGCAGTTTGTGTGCTCCAAAGTCCAAACGTGTCTAAGCAGCATCGTGCAGAAGAGGTACATTTTGATCTTTCAGACATTATTCTCTTTGAAGAAGCCAGGCAAGCCACCGTCTTCCTGGATACGGACCGTCTTGTCCTTGATGACCGCGACGCCGTCCTTCTCTGAAACACATTAAGGCCTTGTTTAGTTCACCCTGAAAACCAAAAAGTTTTCAAGATTCTCCGTCGCATCGAATTTTGTGGCACATGCATGAAACATTAAATATAGACGAAAACAAAAACTAATTACACAGTTTAGCTGTAAATCACGAGACGAATTTTTTGATCCTAGTAAGTCTATGATTGGATAATATTTGTCACAAACAAACGAAAGTGCTACAGTACCGAAAATTTTTCACTTTTCGGAACTAAACAAGGCCTAAGCCACAACGTTCTCTGAAACTCATTCGGAACTTCGGACGTAACAAAATCCCATGAGGCATAATAAATTAATAATGCTGATCTAGATTAACCAGGTGCACTCACTCACTTGACAGTTGATGGGCGTGCTCCGGTGCTAGCCGCGCCGCGAAGCCGATGCTGCTGTAGTGGTAGAGCAGCGCAGCCTTCGCCTCTGCCTTGCTGCAACAAAGCCAAGGATGATGGGTCAGTGCTGTGAGGTCCCCCGCCTCCGATCCCCGGACGTACTACGGGCATAGCTAGTGCCAGTGCAGGCATGGATGGACGTGATCACAGCGACCTGCCGGCGACGGAAGCGAGCAGGCGGAGGTCGTAGTCCACGGAATCAACGTAGTCGGCGCGGCTGACGAAGACAATGTAGACGCCCGGGCCGTGCCCGTCGGGGCCGGATGGAGCCAAGGCCGAGGACGACATGGAGGCCGGTGAGAAGATGAGGAGCAGTAGCAGTGGCAGCACAGCTGCGAGAGCGATCTTCATGGCTCAAATGGGACTGCAACGCAAGACCTGAGTCCGTCGTGTAGAGCAGCTTTGTGTTGTTGACGCAGATGCTTTTACCTGCTACTTAACGAGGGCCACTTCCTCTGTACTTATATTGGGTTGATACTCGGTTAGAAATCACAAATTTATTTCGTCTAGTTCATACCATCTCTGTACTTAATATTGGGTTAGAAATCGCAAATTTATTTCGTCTAGTTCATAACCTTGCGCTTAATATTGAATTGGTACTCGGTTACAAATCGCAAAACTATTTAACCTGGTTCATAACAGCCATAAATGCAAGCGGTGGAACTAGAGGAGTTAAACCTTAATCTCACAAAACTGCCTGTATTCCTCACAAAAAACAAAGGAACATGCTGCTGACACCGTTACCAGATTTGTTAAAACAAACTGGCAAATTTATTTTCGCAAAGATAGTAAAATTCCTCATAAGTTCGAATTTAAGCCAGCACGGAATGGACACCAGCGACAACAGATTTGTATCAAATATATTTCAGGGATCGCTGGTCTTCCATTCATTCATTCATTCATGGATCAATACATGTCGAGGAATACAAGATTGCAGCCAAAAATTACACCAGCTAGTTTGTCTCAACATCCAACGATGCAAAACTAAGCAGTGGCCAGATATTATGTTAATAAGGTCCGCACAAGACAATTGTTAACAATGTTCAATTGCAGAGTTTGCGACAGGTATTATCAGTCTTGCACCAAAAGAGAGCTTGATGAACATCTTACATGACCCCGTGGCTCCCACAAGGAGGCAGGCTATAGCAACATTAGCCCGTGGCTCTCCCCTTTCATGAACTTCTAAAAATATGAGCTCAACTGCTGCAAGTACCACAATCTCTTTAAGGATTGCAAGTCTCTGAGTGGGGAAAAGTTTACTTCTGTGCCCGCATGGGTACAATAGCAGTTGATTTGTTGAGTTGAGACTTGAGACCTATAGACTACAGTAACAAAAACAACCTGCAAGCCTCAGCCCACTTCAACAAACTTTTCAAGGTTGATTGGCTGAGTAGCACGAACAATATTAGTGATGGCAATATATACACTGGTATGTACAGCTTCAGTGGACGACTCGGAAGGATCACAACTCAAAACCACCATTCAGTTGAACAGATAAGGACGGCCTTCCAATGTTATTAAGAGGGGTTTCCAAAGTGATTACCACTCCAGAACTACCCACTTGACCATTCCACTTTGATCGTCCAATCTGCCATGTAGAGATTATGTTACGTCTAAACTATAATCCTAGAAAGAACCAATGAGAAATGTTAACTAGAGCTTACAGAGAGAGCAGTATAAGCTGATGGATGCCGTGAGCAAGAGAGGCCACACATCACATTCAATTCCTCTTTCAATGAATGGACAACTTCTGCACGTACCCCAGGATCACTTCCTCCAAACGTAGGGCACACACTGCCAACAGCGCACCGTGATCAAGGGTGTTACAACAGAGAGACAAGGATTCAAAGAAACCAGCAAAATTGCCAACAAATTCATGAACTAAGGCTGCCAACAGTTCCCTAGCATACAGTATTTGTCAAGCATTGCCATTTTAAATTCTAATGCAACAAGCACAGCTTTTAGCACAACCTGAACAAGGATAGCAAGAAGAAATAATCATTTTCAAGCCAAGTTACTAAAAAGAAATCTGTTTATAGTATAACTATTTCACAATCCAGTAAGATATTTGTCATCTAATTGGATGTTTCTGTAATCCAAAATCCAAACACCTCTTTACTGAATGGATATAGTATTGATATCAAAACCTACATATCTGCCAAGCATAAATGTTGCAGAGTCGTCCATATGTTTTCAGAAAACTACCTGACTTGTATGCTGGGTCTCACCATAAGACCAGATCTTTTCCATGCCAAGGGTTGAGTAACTCCTAATGAAACAGACTTGTCAGGCCATTGAAACATAGGAGCGAACCTTGTGCCACGCTTATTCTTCAAAGAAAAGAGCGAGCAAGTGTCAGATTGAACTCATATGCTATTGGAATACGGGAAACATCATAAAAATTGATGACAAGCCTAATATATAGCAATTACTGGTCACGCATTTAATACATATCACCATTCTTTCATGACTCGCTATGTACTAGCACAATTTGTTAAGAAATACCAGGGCCTGCAACCTGGCAGGCTTATATAATGTTGACATAGACTACTTAAAAAGCACACAAACTAAATTTTAAACAACTGATTAATATAGGGAACATAAACTGAAAATACTAACCTTGCAAGAAAAGCTCACTCTTGTTTCTCCAGGATATTTTCCATGAGCTTGAAGCAACCCACCAAATAACGGAAGAAAACCGCTGGCTGATATCCCCTCACCAGCAACATATGTTAGTTGCCCATTAGGGAATTGCAGATCCATAAACGACTGCAATAAAGTAGTATTATTAATACTCTGCTTCATATGCACGAGGAAAATGCAAGGACTACCAAGCAAATTTAACTGGGATCACTGGGACTATGCTTGTTGATATTTTTGAAAGCATTGCTGTGGCATTATAAATGAACACAACTTTCAGCAAACAGGTCGGCTACTGTACTCATTGCCAAATACAGAAAAGAAGCTGATACGCTAATTAACTTTTAGTATTATATTCCGATCGATCGTATGTCAGACTCAAAGCCAAATGAACGTGATCATCTCTCAGACTACCAGGGAAAAGGTAACCTTACAATTGAGGAACCATGACAAAATGTATCCTTTAATACATAACTACAATACAAAGCAATACAATGAAAAGCTCTCCTGAAAGATCACCGAGTCAGTTATTTTAATCTTAATGTCTTAATAGAATAGATAGATCTCACATCATTAAAGAGGACGACAAATGAGACTTACACAAGCTATTGGATTGAGACACATCATTGACATCATCAACCATCTCCTATGTTTTGACCATATAGCTGGACAGAGGGAATGGACTCCATTCTGCAATGGAATATCAAGTTTAGCAATGTAAAAGGACGAAATATCAGAAAGACATAGATGCATATTTATACATCATAGAAGGTAGTTCGGTGATTGTAGACTGCGGGTCGTAGGTTAAATTTAAGACAATGCCATAGCTATTCGATTAGTTTTGGGGTATGTGAATGATGATTATTTTGGAAAGATGTGGGGTTGACTAAGAAGACAATATCTGAAGTATATTATGTCAGAGATACACAATAGAAAAAATGACCAAAAATCCCACATAAGCTCATACATAGTAATAGTAAATCTATTAGTAACATCCTTGTACACCATATGCATGCATTGCAATAGACTACCAAATAATAATCTAGATAGATTTGCAAATCAAGGTAGACCTAGCCTATAGTTCAATCTTTAATAAACAATAAAGACTATAACATTGCCCATATAAAGGAGCACTATATTTAATGATAATAAAATAAAGAACAAAATAAAGTACCAAATACAAGTATAATTCAAACTAGTTGATAAATCATCACAAGATGTTTGATAAACCATTACAAAAGTGTTTGGTTGCCTGTTAGCTGAACGTGTTCAATTCATTCTGGCAGGTCATTGACGCGGGGGTATCACAATATAGATCATTAAACTTTTGTAATTTCATTGCTTTTGGGCAATGAAATTTGGTTCGTCCGTGGTGCAAATAAACAAGGTTTGTCAAAATCCACGCTTAGAAAGGTTGAGTACCTTGCGATCATAACCATACCAAAGCAGGTGTTGCTTTGAAAGATGAACAGGCAAGAGAAGCGTAGAGTCTCGAACAAATAGTAGAGGGCCCAACTGAACAAGGTAGAGGGGCGAAGTATCATTTCCAGAAGTTGATCCACCACGCGATGCCTCTAGCCTCCAGAGGTCTCCACGTGCAACAACAGAACTCTCGATGTCCTGAGTCCTGGTATTGTATGTTGCCGACATATTTACAGTACCCTATATAATCATCAAGAGAGAAGATAAGTACTATGTTGCAACATGCCATTGTAACATGAAAAGAGATTAGGAAATATCCACAAGTCCAACAAAAACTATTTGGTTGGTTCAAAATGTTAGGTTAGTTTTAGCTCAAGTACTTTTTGCACAACTTTTGACATAACATCCTTGTGTGCACCACCGTAGAAGTGCATTTTCCCTCCAATATCTAGGTTGTACCTTCTACGTGAGTTGAGTTTAGGGTTCCATGCAATAATCTTAGATTTTTTTTTCCTGACACAAGAAGGATAATTCATCAGATGATTAAAGATCATGGCTTAAATCTGTGAATTAAAATGGCAGAATCTTCCAGTGGCTATATGATTAACTGTGAGGAAGAGGATCGCAATTAAACCAGTTGCTAGACCGGACACCCTCAATTCTAAGTGCGCCCTAAACTAGGATCGTGTCTCTAATCTAATATGAGATGCAAACTTCATAGCATGCCAAAATCCATAAAACAGCAAGCACGAGTTAGATCGTACGTTGGCCTTCTTGAAGTTCCCAAGAGTCCCAATATCGCAGCCGAAACCCTCGTCATCCTCGTCCAAATCGTCGCCGTTAACATGACCGCTGACGCTCGATGCGGCTGCGCTCCCAGTCGCAGCAGCGGCAGCGGCCGCCGCCGCCTCTAGGGGGCACCTATCCACAGCAGCCCTTTCGACGGAGAGCCCGACCGCCCCCTCGCCCACGGAAGCCGCGGGGGGCAGGGGCGCCTGAGTAGTCGGCGCCGACGGCGACGGCGTCGGCAGCTTGCGCCGGCGGATCTGGCCGTTCCGGAACGGCACGGGCACGGGCAGGTGGCGCACGGCGTGCTGCACGGCCCCGCCTACGGAGGCCCCGAGCTCGGCGCCGGCCTGGCCCAGCCTGCCGCCGATGTCGATGACGGAGGAGACGGCGGCGGCGGGGAAGGGGAAGGGGAAGTCCTTCCCCGGGACGCCGCGTCCGCCGGCGCCGCCGAAGGGGACGACGGGGAGGTCGATGTCGAAGGGCATGGGCATCCGCTTGTGCGGCGCGGGGGGCCACGGGAACTGCGGCGGCGCCTGGAGCAGGCCCGTGAAGCCCTGCGCGAGGCGGTCCGCAAGGTCCTGGCCGTGCCGCTGCACGCCCTCCCACGCCTCGAAGGAGATCTCCATGCGCGGCGCGGCGCGGCGCGTCACCACGGCGTCGGCGTCGCTAGCAAATCGGGAGTTCGGGGAAGGCGAATCGGAGCCGACGGGAGGAGGCGAGGAATCGGCGATGGAAAGGGGAAAGGAAGGAGGCAGCGGGTAGGTGATGTGTGATGATGATGATGATGATATAATAATAACAGTGGCCGCGGATGGTTGCGCCGGGTGAGGTGAGGTCGGGGAGGGATCAGGGACGGGGAGGGGGAGGCAGGACTCAGGAGGATAATAAAGGAGGCCTTGACCGTGTCGACGTGGATCGACGGTCGCCCGCACCGCTTCCGCCGCGTGGCTGGGCCCGCGCCGCTTCGGCTCACCGCGCCGGAGTGGATAAGAACGGAACGACGCGTGCCCGGGGCCTGTGCCTGTGCGCCTGCGCGACAACCGCGGCGGCTCTCGCATCTGTGGTGTGCCGGCTGCCGGGAGAGAGCTGAGAACGGAGGCGGAACGGTGCCCGTGCGGCCGTGCCTATCCGTCCGGTTGCTCTCGCCCGTACCCTTATCTGGCTGCTTTTTCCCGCTGGTTTGTCCGTTTCCGCTCGGGCGCGCGCACGCACGCAGCACGCGTGTTTTCTCCACGTTGCCGACGACACAAGGGCATGTTTAGTTTTTTAAAAAAATCACTATATAAGCTCTTGTTTTCTAAAAAAACAAGGCCTCAGGAAAATGGCAGTGCCACAGTGGCGTGCGCAGTTTGGCAATTCCGGTGCTTCATCTAACAAGTTGCACACACCAAGTTGCATGATGCTCCTTCACAAGATGGAGTGTGTGGTGTGTGCTCTCCTGTTTTCTTTCGTTGTCGCTCCCTTTTTCCCACTTGCTGTGTTGTCCCGTTGCGTGACCAACGGCAAGCCTCGCAAAATCGCATATACTCCTCGAAAAAAAAAACACGTTTGATCATGCGCCACACCATGCATGTGTATGGAAGTTGATCGGCAGCCGGGAACCGGTCGAGTGTCGACACGGAACGGGCCAAATCTGAACTTACAGTAGGTGCGTTGTGGTAGAGGCTTATTTTGCGATGGCGTGGAAATTCAGCTCAGGGCAGCGGCAGCCGTGTGCGATCGAAGCTAAACCATCTGGATGATGATGCATTTTTTTGACGGAATGGATGATGATGCATTGTTAGGGGAAAAAAACGATATGGCTCCTTTGCAAGGAAAACCAGTTTAATTTTTTTTTATTATTATCTGCACTAGTGCAGCTGTTGCCCCCGGAGAGAAAGGTCGACACGGGCTTGCCCTAAACTTTGGTGAACGACGCCGACAGGTTTTTGGTGGCTGCTGGCTTGTTGTAGAGCCAAATGGCGAACTTGCTGATCGAACCCCGGCTCCTAACGCATAAACAATGTTCGATCAGACAAGGCACAATAGCTATATTAGTCCCTCAACTATTACTCGATGCTCAATTTTGTCCCTAAATTTTCAAAACGGACATTTTGGTCCTCAAACTTTAGTTTTAGGCTCAGTTTTATCCTACAACTATGAAGATGGTCATTCCAGTCCTTAAATTTTGTATTTTAGGCTCAATTTCATCCATGAACTATCAAAGTGCATTTAACTCTTTATTTTCAACTCAATTTTGTTTATTAAAAAATAAAACATTATAATTTAAGCATAATTTCATCCATAAATTATCAAAATTATAGATCTGCTATTGTTTCAATATATCCATGTATTCTTGAAGAATAAATAGTGTTCGATGTAACTATAATTTCTCCCACAAATATCAGTTTAGTTGGATATATATAAATGGTACAATTATAAGGTAACACTGAAAATAACAACTTGAAATTATCAATGACCATGAAAGAGTTTTTGGATAAATATTTTTTTTCTATCTTCAATTGCTGGTGGTGTTGGAGTAAATGATGTGCTATAGTGCAGCGTTTTTTAAAGAACAAAATACACTTTAATAGTTTTAAAATGAAATTGAGCTCAGAATACAAAGTTTGAGGATTAAAACAACCATCTTTATAGTTCTAGGATGAAATTGAACCTAAAAGTATATTTTGAGGACTAAAATGGTCATTTTGAAAATTTAAGAATGAAATTGAGTCTGGAGTAATAGTTGAGGGACCAAAATAACTATTCTGCCAACAGACAATGGCACTAGAAATATTCCGCCAGTGGTCCGTGGGCGACGGAGATTGAAGATTGATGGGATGGGAACACGGCACTTTATATTAGTATGAATTATTATAAAAAATAAAAAAACCCTGATCTTCTTCTAATCCATCTCACTGCAACACAGGGTCACAGGCACACTAAGCAATAGCGTGTTCGATTCTTCGCGGGCGGGGGGGGGGGGGGGGGGGGGCTACTGCATTAGGAGAAGAAAGGACATGTTGAGAAAAGTATGCGTGTGTCCACGGCTACTGACGATAATTGAACAACACAATATTCAGCTGATGTACGCGGGTCTAACGGCCACGTCCACGTACAAGACATAGAAATGCTCCAGTCAGCTACAGTGCGTATATAAAATATTTATTGTCCGAAATCCGGAAAGAATACGGATAGATATTTGAAGCGGCCGCTAGCTGTCTTGTTAGTCGTCACTCTTTAGGACTATTTGCCGTGCATTTTTTTTCCAAATACATAAAAGATTTACATATCTTTATATTAAGATTAAGATATAATTTATTTTTTACATCAACGCGCCGCAAGGCGAGCACACTATAGGGAGCCTTCCGTGCCATGCAAATTCTGAAAAAATACGTATAGCTGGTTTTTATGTTATCGCGAAGAATCACGCCACCAAGTGGCGCCACTTGTGAGATTCATATACTTCAAGAAAAACCAGTGAAAATACGAGAAGAAGAAGACGCTTGGCCATTGCAAATCTTACTCTCTAAATTATTATTTAGAGAACTATTTCTATAAAAAACCGTTTTTCATATTTCTTCATTCTTCAACAGCTTTTCTATCTCTTGTGCGTACTCTAGAGAGTCATCTCATATTCTATCTTTGGCTAGCAAAAAATTCTAGAATAGAGGATAGCTATATTTACATAACTATTTAAACAAGTTGTTGGAGGGTAATTTTTTATCAAAATCTCTATTTTTAGTATCTAATTAAGAATGATTCAGTTTCTTAAAGTTGATCTAAGCAGTCTGCAAGCACCGCAAATGACCATTCTATCCGTCCGGCTTTTTCTACAATGACCGGCCATGGGGTCGAGATAATACCTGTCCACTATTAACGCGCAATGACAGGACTGACTGTACACTGTAGCCAGCAAAGATATTCATGTGCATCTAGCTCTCTCTCTCACACACACGCACAGACGAAAGATGCTCTCGCTACATACGCGTATAAGCAGCTAACAGTCGAAAGATGCTCTCGCTTTCACGATCCTTCTCGTTCTGGATAATATACAGAGTCGGGTTGCGAATTCAGTGAATTTAATTGTGATCGGCTCAAGTGTGGACAAAAATGTCTTCCGTGGAATCCTTTTCACGAGGAAACAAAGAATAGACCCTACCCACACGGTATTCAGATTTTTGCGTGTACCCACGTGTACGCCCGCGAAGTATCTGAAGTCAGGCCAATGCATGCATGGTTTGTATGCTATAGCCACCTTCGTCTCGGATATTACACTTAGGCCTTGTTTAGTTCGCAAAAATTTTTGTTTTTGACTATCGTAACATTTCGTTTTTATTTGATAAATATTGTCCAATCACGGAGTAACTAGGCTCAAAAGATTCATCTCACAAATTACAGATAAACTGTGCAGTTAGTTTTTATTTTCGTATATATTTAATACTCCATATATGCGACCAAAGATTTGATGTGACGAGAGATCTTGAAAATTTTTACGAACTAAACAAGGCCTTACACGCGTGCATGACAAGTGATTGATTTGGATATATATTAAGATTCAGATGGTTTGTTGCTTGGTCACACATACTCCTGCATTCAAATTTTCAATGGTTCTGGATTTTGCCGGTACAAGGACGAACCAAACCTCTCGACGCCTTTCGACGTCTCGTTCATTTGGCTCATAAGTCATGATAGAAACTACTATTAGCTGATTTGTTATAAGAGAAAAATACTGCTGAATGACGATTTCATAGTGCGTAGAGGTCTGAGGCTATATGTGAGGAACATGGCGAAGAACATGCATGTCAGTAGAATAGCGGATAGCAGGTGGTGTGGCGCTGTGTCCTGTGGAGAAAGAAAGTGATGTGTGAAAATGAACCATGAACCGAAATTATCCATGTAGAATGAAATGGATCACGTTGTATCTTTCAATTTTTGTTTGCACTTTGCAGATAAGCATACCAGTACCAAAACATCCGAAAACGTCAGACGTGATAGACCCGAGAGATATTGCATTGCTAGTGTATTCTCTCTCTCTTTTTTGGGGTGGGGGGGGGGGCGGGGGACGTGCCTAGTGGTGATAACTGTTTGTTTCGACAGGTCCTGCGTATAAGATGGGCTAAATGTTTTCTTTCGGACGGCCCATGCCCATGCTTCCTGATGGGCCTTTAGCTCCATGTGTTTCGTTGGGCAGGCCGAGCTCATGCTGCCTGCTGCCGCGCTGCGCCCGCCAACCCTCTGTCTCTCTCTCCCTCGGCGGAGCAGAGAAAGTCTTCCAATGGGCCGGTTCCCAACTGCAGACACAAAACCACCGCCCACCCACACCTGCCAGAATGACATGTTCTGCTCGCTCTGATTGGTGGAGTGACGCGGCCGGCCTCCAGCCCGCCGCACCGCCGCTCTCGAATCAGACCCAGGGGTAGCCATCCAGGCCACGAGCCCACCGAACCGATACGCCCCCCCACCGTTTCGCGCGGGGCTACGGGCACCGTTTCCCTAATTTCGTTCGCCGGCAACCGCGACCCTGGTGGCCATGCCGATCATCACAAGTGTAGTGTAGGTGTGCAGCACTTCTGCACTTGCATTTGGCGGTCTGCGGTATTGACGTGCCGGCCCCTTGGTATGTGATCAGTCCTCGGTTTGCTCGTCCCGTCTCCCACGGCACGGCAGGCACCCCACACAGCTCACGGACACACAGGAAAATGTTTGGGTTGGTTCTACTTCTACGTGAAGGCCGGAAAGAGCAGCAACCCTTTAGCTCCCTATATATGCCTGCTCAAACGATCCTTCCTTCAGCGGCATCTCTTGTCTTGTCTTACCACTCGATCGGATTAGGTTACCGTCAGCTTAAACCACAATTTATTCACCAATCGGATATGCCGCTTCTCGTTTCATCATCAACCAATAATGTGTCTACTGGCGCTGCATCTCCTGTACCAGTACCAGCAGCAGCAGCAGCAGCAGCAGAGCATTCCGATGGCCTCCTGTTCGATGGTCTCGTTCTGGGCCATGGTGACGACGTCAACAATAAGGCCAAGGCGGACAACGACGACGACGACGCACCGACCGAGAAACTGGAGTGGCTGAGGTCGCAGATCATCGGCTCGGAAGCAGAGTTCGCGTCCCCGTTCGGCACTCGCCGCATCACGTACGCGGACCACACGGCGTCCGGCCGCTGCCTGCGCTTCGTCGAGGAGTTCGTCGCTCGGAACGTCCTGCCTTTCTATGGTGAGCAGCTAAATACGACTCGGTGCTTAATTATACGTATGTGGACGGCGGCGATCTCATTGGCTGGAGCGCAGGAAACACACACACGACGGACAGCTACGTGGGCCTGCACACGAGCAAGATGGCCGGCGACGCGGCGCGGTACGTGAAGCGCAGCCTGGGCGCCGGGCCGCAGGACATGCTGCTGTTCTGCGGCACGGGGTGCACCGCGGCCATCAAGCGCCTGCAGGAGGTGACGGGCATGGCCGTCCCACCCACGCTGCGCGCCGCCGTGCTGGCCGCGCTGCCGCCGACCGACCGGTGGGTGGTCTTCGTGGGTCCCTACGAGCACCACTCGAACCTGCTCAGCTGGCGGGAGAGCCTCGCGGAGGTGGTGGAGATCGGGCTGCGTGTCGACGGCGTCCTGGACCTGGCCGCGCTGGAGGCGGAGCTGGCGGCGCGCGCGCCGTCGGGGCGGCCCATGCTCGGCGCCTTCTCCGCGTGCAGCAACGTCACCGGGCTGCGCACCGACACCCGCGCCGTGGCGGCGGTCCTGCACCGGCACGGCGCTTACGCCTGCTTCGACTTCGCGTGCAGCGCGCCCTACGTGCGCGTCGACATGCGTCCGTCGTCGGGCGACGTCGGCGACGCGGACGACGACGGCTACGACGCCGTGTTCCTGAGCGCGCACAAGTTCCTCGGCGGGCCGGGGAGCCCGGGGGTGCTGGCCATGGCGTCGCGGCTGTACCGCCTCCGCGGCACCGCGCCGTCCACCTGCGGCGGGGGCACCGTGCACTACGTCAGCGCCTACGGCGACACGGTGTACTGCGAAGACGCCGAGGAGCGCGAGGACGCGGGAACACCGGCGATCATACAGAAGGTCCGGGCGGCGCTGGCGTTCCGGGTGAAGGAGTGGGTCGGGGAGGCGTGCATCGAGGCGCAGGAGGCCCGCATGCTGACGCTGGCTCTCCGCCGTGCCCGGACAGAGGCCAACCCGAACCTGCGGCTGCTGCAGGGCGCCGACGACGATGCCGCGAGCGCGCCTCGGCGGCTCCCGGTGCTCTCCTTCGTGGTGTACGCCCCGCGAGACGCGACCGAGCCTCCCGAGGCGGAGGGCGGCGGGTGGGGCAGTAGGCCGCAGCTGCACTGCCGGTTCGTGACCAAGCTTCTGAACGACCTGTTCGGTGTGCAGGCGCGCGCGGGGTGCGCGTGCGCGGGGCCCTACGCGCACCGGCTCCTGGGCATCAGTCCAGCGCGCGCCAAAGCCATCAGATCAGCCGTGGAGCAGGGCTACCACGGGGTGCGACCCGGGTGGACGCGCGTCAGCCTCGCGTACTACACGTCGACGCAGGAGGCCGAGTTCGTGTTGGACGCGGTTGCCTTCGTCGCCAGCTTCGGCCACCGGTTCCTGCCGCTGTACGCCTTCGACTGGAAAACCGGAGACTGGCACTACGACCACAGGCACGGGCACGGCTGCGCCCGTGGGCTCGTGCCAAACCACGTCGTCGGCAATCCTGGTGGACGAGTCAAAGCCGAGAACGGCTACCAGAGCTACATGGCATTCGCGCACTGCCTGGCGGAGTCCTTGGCTACTAGTACCACTTGCAGTGGGCTGACTAGCACTCGTGCTAAACGTATTCCCAAGAGCGTCGACCCACAGTTAGTCTATTTCCTCGTGTGAGTCGTCAATTCTGCAGGGGATATACTGCTCCGTCCTATTAAACATCTGAGTACGGTTAGAAATACTGGAGGATAATTTCATGGTACATGAGGTGATTGGAAGAACATACATACAGATCGATCGGGGTGTATGTTTATGCCGTCTTGACTCTTGACCAATTATCAGAGCGATGAGACTTCAACTCAACCTATCCCGACTTGAAGAGTTAGGCCTTGTTTAGTTGAGAAGGTGAAAAAGTTTTTTTTGGGTACCATAGTATTTTCGTTTTTATTTGGTAATTATTTTTCAATCATAAATTAATTAGACTTAAAAGATTCGTCACTAAAATTACAGATAATTGTGTAATTAATTATTTTTTATATATATTTAATGTGTTATGCATGTGTCGCAAGATTCGATATGACGAATAATCTTAAAATTCTTTTAGGTCAATGGGTGAACTAAACAAGGCCTTAGATGGCGCACTGTGCATGCATCTCCCAAACCAAAGGCCTTGTTTAGTTCTGAAAACTGAAAAGTTTTCGGAACTGCAGCACTTTCGTTTTTATTTGACAAACATTATCCAATCATGGAGTAACTAGGCTTAAAAGATCCATCTAGTGATTTACAGGCAAACTGTGTAATTAGTTTTTATTTTCATCTATATTTAATACGCCACGTAATATTTGATGTGATGGAGAATTTTGAAAATATTTTGGTTTTTAGGGTGAACTAAACAAGGCCCAAACTAGAAAAACGTGCCATGAGTCGAAAAATGCCAGCTGGCCGAGCTTCAATGCATATCTTAGAACAACTATAATATATATGGACTAGTTAGTGTATATATATAGCTTTTGCATCAGTGGATTATAGTTATTGTTATTGTCACAATGTATATAGACTGGGTAGTCCATATGAGAGAGGCAAGAAAGAAAATGAGAGAGAATAATTATTTGTTTATATCTTATGGGCAGCTCATAGGACTATAAGTATCTTTACTTATGGACTCATCTATAAACCACTTCTATAATATTTTAGCTAGCTGGTAAACAATGTTCTAATACTTATGGACTACTTTTGTGTAATATTGCGGTTGCTTTTAAGGTTCGACCCAAAAGCTGGGGGAAATGGAAATTTACTGCAGTGCAGTAGCAAGTGCTGTTGGGCTGTTGGCGGAAGAAGTCCACTTTAGGTCCCTCAACTTTCGCAAAAGTCTGTTTTTCATCCCTGAACTTTAAAACTGGGTAAAATACATCCCTCAATTTTTGAAACCATGCATATTACGTCCCTGACATGGTTATGAGCGGTTTTGAAGGCAGTTTTGTCTTTTTCATTTGTATTTATTTTGGCTGAATATTTGTAAAATTATAGTAAATCACATAAAATTCATAAAATAGTAAATCTGATTTTGTTGGACTCCAGATAAGTAGATCTACATAGTGAACATATAATATAGTATGCTTTAGTACAAAATTTTTATTGTAGCTTTAGAACTGTTTTTTCTATAATTAATTAGAATAATTCATAGCTATAGTTTGTATGGTCCAATTGTGGTGAATTTTTTTATGTTAGACTAATTATTATATGTTTAAACTATGGTAAAAAAATCATACTCATTAGATCATGTATAACTTAGTTATAGATTTATTATAATTTAACAAACATAAACCTAAATAAATCTATAACTAAGTAATACATAATTCAATGAGTATAAAATTTTTACTATAACTCAAACATTGAATAATTAGCTCACCATATAAATTTCATCACAATTAGACCATAGAAAATGTAGCTATAATTAGTTTAATTAATTTCAGAAAAACATAGATCTAAAGATGCATCAAAAAAAATTTGTACTAGAACATACTATATTATATATTTAACGTGTAGATCTACTGATCTGAAGTCCAACAAAATTGAGTTTTCTATTTTATGATTTTTATGTGATTTACTATGATTTTTCAAAAAAAAATCAGCCAAAATAAATAAAAAGAAAAAGGTAAAACCGCTTTCAAAACCAGGTCAAGGATGTAATGTGCACGTTTTAAAAGTTGAGGGATGTATTTTGTCCAGTTTTAGAGTTTAGGGATAAAAATCAGACTTTCGCGAAAGTTGAGAGACTTAAAGTAGACTTTTTCCGCTGTTGGCTGATGTAAAACTGCAACGGACGAGCATTGCTCCTATGGGCCGGCCCACAAGGCCAGCTTTCGTCAATCCCACCACTGGAACAGAATACAGAAAAGAGGCACCGGATTATTCGGGACTCCCTTCCGACCCCTGTGACAACTGCATCCGAAGATGGCCAGAAGAAACAGATCCGCGGCCTCAGCCGTGCTGGTCCTCCTGCTCTGCGCTGCGGCGGTCTCGGCGGCCGCTGCCGCTGCCGTGGCGGGCAAGGGCAAGGGCAGGGTCGGATCGGCTCGCGCGGGGCCGCCGCCTTGCCAGGATCTTGCGACGCAGGGCGATTGCGCGGCGAGAGCTGGGTGCCGGTGGTGCCGCAGCGAGGCGCTCGACGATATGTGCTTCGGGGCCACCGAGGCGTGGCGCCTCCCACGCCAGGTCTTCTCCTGCGATCCGCCCTCCGGCGCCGGCGCCGGCGCCGCGCACGCCCGCTAGAAGTGATGCGGTGATGCCGCCGCTGCGCCCGCCTTGTTCTTCGGGATTGTTCCCCATCTTCTGACCTTAATTTGCTTTCGCCAGGCCTCCGTTGTTTCTCCTCTTGTCTTTGCCGGATCTGAGACTTTATTAGGATAGCGTGGCCCGTTTTGCTATGTGATTCTTTCGTGGGATTGTGTACTGTAAAATCTGGTCAAAATCCAATCGGAGCGCGGCAAATATTGTCGTTCTCTTTTTTTAATCTGATAAATCATTGTCGTTCTTGAAGTGCAATGACCTGTCATTTGGAATTTTGGATCAGTTCTTTCGTACTGACAATTTTCTGTGTGGTTGCAACTTAGCAGTAGGTACGGCCAGCACGGGGTCAAAAGCGAGCGGTCCAGATTGGCCGCCAAGCACCACAGCATACCGGCGCGAAATCACTTTTAACTAAATTACTGTCATGCATTGTCGTAGCAATCACTTTGATGCGTTCATTAAGGCATTTTCAGTGTTTCATTACAATATTTATAAAAATGAGACGTGGTTGATCAATGAAGCAATTTACATTGCATAGTATCGTTAGGCCATTTCCAAAGCTAGGTTTCGTTAGAGCATCTCCAACCGTTTGATATTTTTTCTTTACCATTTGTTGGAGTTGGTCAACTTTAAAAAGCAAATGGAAAGGAGAAAAACAAGACATCTCTAAGAGTTTTGCAAATCCGATTTGCGGTTTATCAAAATGTAGACTCAACTGCCGAAAGTTTTCGCGCGCGGTCTCGGTCCATTCGCGAGCTTCCTTCGCGCGTTGAGATGCTTGAAGAGGACGAGAAAGAAGAAGGAAGAGACGAGTCAGAAAGAAGAAGGAAGAGATGAGTCAGTGGAGGAGGCGCGGGAACGCCGGCGAGTCCGGGAGCGGGCAGTGCAGGAGCGCGGCGCCACGCGTCGGCGAGCGTGGCAGTCGAGGACCGGAGCGCGGCGAGCGGCAACGCGAGCAGTGTGGCGCTGAAGCCGCCACGGAGCGGGGGCTCCCAGAAGGCGACGAGCGCACACTGCGTCTCACGGAGCAGGACGGAGCAGCGAAGCGCCCACTGCAGCGGGCGGCCGTAGAGCACGAGCAGCGTAGTGGCGAGGCCCATGTGCACCATGACGATATAGAGGGACGCGACATATTGGTGTTTGCCAAGTCACGGACGGACTTGCATAAATACCAAGCCTCTCCTAAAATTTGTCAAGTTTCCAAAAATGCAAAACCAATATGTAAAACTGTTGGAGAGGTATTTTTGTAAATTTTAGCAAAAACTAAGAATGTAAAAGCAATATGCAAAATTGTTGGAGTTGCTAGAGTATTCTTGTTTTTACGAGCAAGGCATGAATGATTTTTTTAAAGAGTGAGGCGTGAATGATAAAATGAAATAAAATCTACATGCACAATCTAATTTCGTTCTATTGGTGTAAATATTTCATTGATGCACGACGTTATGAAATGAAAGGTTTTTAATGGATTTTCACTCAGTTTCCAACGCGTGTACATGAAACAAAACACTTTTAGGAAACAAAACTGTGTGAATTGGTTTCATCTCTCCCCTCACAAATGTTTTTTTCGAAAGATCTCCCCTCACAAATGTCACGTCATCATTTTTGCATATACGTCATCTCATTCTCATTTTAAATAACAATGGAACCCCATAGAAGGCACATTGCGGACGACTTACAAAAACAATTCTTCCTGCTTTTAACATTAGGTATACATATATTATGGCCTAGTTTAGTTGCAAATTTTTTTGTAAAATGGACACCGCAGTATTTTCGTTTGTATTTGATAAACATTGTTTAATCATGGACTAACTAGGCTTAAAAAATTTATCTTGACAAACTGTATAATTAGTTATTTTTTAATATATATTTAATGCTCCATACATGCGCCGCAAGATACGATGTGACGGAGAATCTGAAAAATTTTACAAAATTTATAAGAAACTAAACAAGGCCTATATCTGTATGTACAATTGCACTGAGAAGGACAATAATAATACGAAGAAAAAAATCTGAATTTATAGACCCTTTAAATTTTTCCTATGTCCAAATAGCCCCCTAAACTAACTATGATTCGATTTACTCTCCCTATTTCAATTTCCTAATTTAGCTCCTAACAAGTTTTGTCTTTTTGCTAGTGGATGTTCTTGTTGTTTATTATAATAAGTCAATATTCACAAATTTAGACTATATAGAAAGCAAGTGGCTTTTACGACAACAAGACCTTGTTCGGTCCCTACCCGAGAGGATTGGAAGGGATCGAAGGATGATATTGAATGGAGTTTATTAAATCCTAATCAAACCCTAAACCCTAAGGGAGGATGACATCAAAGCCATGGTAGTTATGGACAACCATCCATTAAAAGCATATACAAGAGTCTCTACATATCTTTTTAATTAGTATGAATAAAGATTTTGGTGAAAAAAAAAACTCTCAAATAGCTTCTTTAATTAGATCTGCAAACATTATCATCCACTATTCCTGATTTCTCATTAGCCAAAATGAATAGCGGGACTAGTTCTCTAAAACATGTAAAAGATATAGCGAAGTTGTTGGAGGATGAAAATATATAGAGAGCATTTTTTATTCAAATGACTCTCCAAGTAAGGATTTAAACAATGAGTTTAAGAAAGACTTTATAGTCCCGATTACTATCCACCATTCTTGATTATACATTTATAATATGTTATCATCTTGGAGAGCTAGGGATATTTAGCAGGGGACTCGAGGATTTCACATCTGCTTTAACAGATAAACATCAAAAGGAATCCATTGATCAAAGGTTTAAATATTTCCAAGTGAGGCATCATAAGACAGATAATGATTTTAGGAAAAAAAATGAAACTAGTTTCATATTTTTCGATGAAATAAAGCCGTATAAGCTAAACAAGATATTAGATATTATAATTGTCTGTCTTTCTAAAAAAATAGATATTTTTTGAGAAAAATTATTGTCCCTAAACTATTATTAGAGAAGAAAACAATTAGAAATAATACTGTAATACAAAATCCTAAACCAATCTGTATGGGATTTTTCTTTTTTTTTTCAAAATATCTAATAAAAAAGGTAAAAAAAATGGCTGTGCTGAAATCTCAAAAATGAAAACTTCCATGGTCAAAAATAATATTATAATACAAAAAACAATATTGATCGATACAGGATGAACTATCAATGTACTCCCTCTGTGATATAATTCATTCTAGTATTCAAAATTTCTCCTTAAATATAATGTATTGTACAAGAGAAAACCCAATTTTACATTAAATACTTTCTATTTATCAGTCAATCTCCATTAATCTAGTTGATGATAACATCTGATTACGAAATAAAGTAAGGACACATATATCTTTTATATTCTCTCTTAATTTGTATTAAAATTTGTAAAATAGACTGTGTTACATGACAAGAGAGTAGATCGACTTCCCTTTGACTTTGAGAGGGCCAAAATTCATGAGGGCATGTTAGCTTGCTGACTGCCAGGCAGGTTTGAGGTTTGCAGCCAGGCAAGAATCTGGACCCAGGTCAGCAAAATCCAGCGCCTCATGCCTTTTCGATGTAACCAAAATTTCAAAAGCTTATAAGATTTCTCGTCTTTTACGGGACGAATCTTTTAAGTCTAGTTAATTTATGATTAGATAATAATTGTCAAATACAAACAAAAGTGCTAACAAGACCTCAGTAATACAAGCAAATAGGCTCGGCATAGTACATTTGGGTTTGACTTTAGCACTCAGGCCTTTTTAGATGTGAATTTTTTTTTGAATTTTGCTACTGTAGCACTTTCATTTGTTTGTGGTAAATATTGTCCAATCATAGACTAACTAGGGTCAAAAGATCCGTCTCGCGATTTACAGTCAAACTGTGTGGTAGTTTTTGTTTTTGTCTATATTTAATGGTTTATGCATATGCCGCAAGATTCGATGTGATAAAGAATCTCGAAAACTTTTTGGATTTCGGGGTGAACTAAACAAGGCCTTACTCACCCGAAAACTTTTCACCCATCTCATTAAATCTTTCGACACATATACATGAAATATTAAATGTTGATAAAAAAACTAATTGTATAGTTTCATTGTAAATCACGAGACAGATCTTTTAAGCCCTATTAATCCATGATTTACAATAATTGCTACAATATGTGCTAATGATAGATTAATTAGACTTTAAATTCATCTTACAGTTTTTAGATGAGCTATGTAATTTATTTTTTTTTATTAGTCTATGTTTAATACTTCAAATATATGACGATATGACACCTAAAAATTTTCTTTTCGCAAAGCCATAGTAAAAAAACGAACTCTTCCCGACAAAATCTTAAATAGAATGTCCGAGTGTAAACTAGAAGTTGCTTCGTGTACCCAACTCCAGTCAAAAGTAATGACAAACTGATTACCAGGTAGAGATTAAAAATCCACAAAAGGTTGTAAACAATGCCTTAAAACGCATCTCTTGACCTGTACGCTGCTCAGCTTTGAATTAACCATTATGAGAGCTGAAATTATTCATGTAGATAGACAATAAAGCCAGCAAAAAGCACTGATCTAGTTCACTGTATATCCTAGTGCCTTCACCGGCAGCCGGCCAGCTGTAAAGAACCAGGAGCCATCTTGCTCCACAAAGTCTGGTTCAGAAGGTAGCCAGGCACAACAGCTTCGCATGTCTACAATCTACATACTCCAGAAATCAAACTACTGGAGATATGATTACTATTTACAGCTTTGTGAGCGATTCGACATTCCTCTAGTGTAATGCATTCCTGTAATGCAAGGAATGCAGTTTGATGGAAAGCAGACACAGGGAATCAAAGAACTCTCAGCTGAGCTAGAAAGGCCGCGCACAAGTCCAGAAAGAGGAGCTGTGGTCCACTGACTCTTTGCAAGTCCAGGAGGTATTTCTCGTCTCTTGTTTTGTAAAGCTGCAACAAGAGATGACACATCACAAAGATGAAAAATAAAGCGGTCCCAGTCGTATAGGATTCTTGATCATGCAAGACTGCATCAAATGCAGGTATGCAATATAGTGTGTTATACAGTGATAAATTCAATTCAAATAAGTCTTCACTAAATCTGCATCGGATGGAAGCAGTCATCATTATTGGAGCAAGCATATGGATGGCAGAATGCATGGGATATAAAAGCAAGTGCAATTTGTACTGCATGAGATTTGTGAAGCTGTCCCATCCTTAAAACAATCGGCTATCTCCACATGTTAACAACTGAAGATTTTGTGTATATATATAAAAGGATATCGAAGTGCAAGGGATCTCAGGGGGAGAGACAGATTTGCAGTATTATATAACATCTAAAAAGGTCCAGCGTTTAACCAGAGGGTATAAAGACAGTAGGAGATTGTAAATCGCACCAGGTCTTCTATTGAGACATTGATAAATATTAAATATACCAGAAACAGGAAAAAAAAAACAAGAATCATACCTGAATTTCAAACTTAACTAAATTTAACTTCTCACTTTGGCCATCAGTTTCAATGGACTCTGCACTGTAATTATGATTGTTATGAATTTGACCAGGAAAGCCAGGACTCCATCTGCACTTCATGTTATAGTGACCAATCTTTTTCCAGTAAACATTCAATTCTTGCAGAGCTTTCAGCACTTCAGTCATTATTTCTCTTGGATGTGCTCGTGACTAACACAAAACAAAGAAATGTTGAATGGAAGAAGCAAATAGTTAAACAATAGAGGCAACTTGAAATTAGATTACCTGAAGCCCAAGAGCCCATTTCCTCTCAGCTGGGAAATGCGGTCTCAAGCCAACTGGAGACTCCATAAATATCTGTTGTCGATTACCACGTGCTGAACTTGGTGTTTCATATGATGCTATGTTTGAAAATGAGGAGTCCTATGTGCCAAGAAAACAAAACAGAAAAATTGTCTGAATTTGAGTCACCACAGCAAACAATATATGATGTGGAAAATTGTCTGGATTTAAATTACCACAGCAAACAATATATGATGAGGAAAATTGTCTGGATTTAAATTTACACAGCAAACAATATATGATGTGGAACTGTTGAAGATGCATTACTCAATAGAGGAAGCCAAACTATCAAGGGATAAAAAAATGACTCATTTGCTCACCATAGCTTCTTGACATTCAGCTCCAAGATAGCCACTGGTTGTGCGAAGCCTATTGTCCAACAGTAAGTAATAAGCAACAGTCGCCTGTACATTTTAAGTACAATGATCCTGTCATGATTATTACAGTACAAGATGTATGAAGACAATAAAGTGCAAAAGAAATAATACCTCATTTTGCAGCCTGTTTTGGATTGATTCCACTAACAAGTTCTTGTCATACCCCATACCTATAACCTCACGGAGAGTTTCCTCATCAATCTACAAAATGGAGAGCAAATTTAAACATTATCTTATGTAAACTACGTGGAAAAACATGCCACCACAATGCAGACCCAATACAGCTAGAGTAGATCACATTCACACAAGACAGGAAAAAGGTTACACAATTGGAATGGAAAATATTGTGGATACTATATACAGTTTAAAGAAGAAAAAAAAGGTTACAGAAAACATAATTAGGAAGATGAAAGATGAAATTGATGGAGGAAACACAGACTTTTGAGTAGCCTTGAGGCAACTAACCCCAGGCGTCTCCTTCATATATATAGAGAAAGACAGATATTGCATTGATTACAAACAGCTCACTAGAGCTTTAACTAGATAGAATAGCTGCCTGGGTACCCGCACAACTCTTGGGCTACCCAAGGTCTTTAATGACAGAAATTAACTAGCACAGTTATCTAAGAAATGCTTAGGAAGCAGGGCTTATTAACTACAGAAATAATTTAATAAGCTCTGTTTTTCTCTTGAGCTTATCTGCCGAATCTGCCAGCCATTCAGCAGTGTTTTTCTCTCACAACAAATCAGCGTACAGTACTTTCAGCCATGACTTTTCAGCCAAGCGAACAGACTAAGCAGAAAAATATAACACAAAAAGGGACAGTGTGTAATGAATGTCTATATCATAACAACGTAAACACCACACAGGGGAGCCCTGGATGTTATTAGACGAAGAAGGGATTCTTTTTTGGACAGACATGTAGAGTCTAAACGTAGAGTCAACATTCTTGCTATCTGAAAAATGTAGACCATGGCCACATATAGAGAGGTGGTACAACCTAGAAAATAGATAGTACTCCCTAAGTTCCAGACCATAGTTCCATTTAGCTTTGTTCTTCTAAGTGAAACTTCTGTAACTTTGACCATGTTTTTAGGAAAAATATATTAATATCTACAAGTTCAAATAAATGGACTATCAAGACATATTTCATGGAGAATTTAATAAAACTAACTTTATATTATAGGTGTTGATGAATTGTTCTATAATAAACTTGGTCAAAATTAGAAATGATGTTGACATGTGTGCCCATTTGGAATGACGCTAAAATGAACTATATAATTTGGAATGGAGGGGTACTTAATTATCCCAATTCAATGATGTTGACATATGTGCCCACTTGGTGCTGCGGTGGCCCATTAGGGGTTAGTGTTCAGATATCACAGGGAGAAATATTTAGTACAAGTGCCACACAGAGCACAGTGGGTAGCTTTATATTAGCTGAGTGTGCAGTACATCAATGCAAAGTAATGCAGAACAAACTGTACCTTTTTAACTTGTTGTGCACTATCTGGAGGAGGCACAGTCAAATAGCGTGGGAGATGAATTTTGAACCAATCATGTTCACGAATTTCACGAATGGTGATCCGCTTCATTGGGTCAACAACCAGCATTCTTGGAATCAAATCCCTTGCTGCACCTGACAAATGGCTAGGAAGTGTATATATTCCACCCTAAAATGCAAGAGGATGGGGAGATATAGATAAGCTCTAAATCAGCACAACCAAGTAATAATGTACATTTTAATATAGAACACTGCAGATGCTTTCTAACCTTTATTTTCTTAAAAAGGTTTGGAATGTTCTCGTCATCAAATGGCAAAGTACCACATAGAAGAGCATAAAGAATAACCCCACAGCTCCATACATCAACCTCAGGCCCAGCATATAATTTACCAGATATCACCTACAGAAAATAAAAGGATATTGTAAGGGTGGAAATACAGCACAAGATTGATCTATTGATTTCTTTTTATCTAAAACTCAATAGAGAAAGCTTACCTCAGGAGCAGCATAATTTGGGCTACCACAACTTGTCTTGAGGAAATGGCCATCCCGCATAACATTACTTAAGCCAAAATCTGCAATCTTAACATTGCATTTTGAATCCAAAAGGAGGTTTTCTGGCTTTAGATCACGATGCACCACCATGTTTCTATGGCAATATTCAACACCGGATATAATCTGTAGCAACAGGGTCAAGGAAAGTGTATACTATCACATACGAGCACTTAAGAGGAATAACACATATGTTTTGATCTGATGTCTTCTAGTCACCGTGTATTTATCATGCAATTGTAGCACATGTAAACAAAGCAAAGAAATAGAATAGAAATTCGCCATTAAATAGATCAGGGCCATAAAACATCACCTGCTGGAAGAAACGGCGAGCCTCTTCCTCCTGCAGCCTACCTTTTTCAACAATGTAATCAAACAATTCCCCAGACTTAACATACTCCATAACAACATAAATATCAGCTGCTGTGTCTATAACCTCATAGAGGCGGATGATATGTGGGTGCATAAATAACCTCAATATCTTAATCTCTCTTTTAACTGCAAAAAGGTAAAACATCAAGCAGTTCAGGCAGAATGTTCACACAACAGCCTAGCAACTAGATAGGCAATAGCAAATATAGAAGATGAATGATACTCATCGTAATCGTGACTAGCTAATCATTAGTCCCAGCCAATGTTACAAAGAAATATGCACAGTTGTCCTTCCAAATGAACAGCAAGAAAATAGCGGTGCTCTTGCAAGTTGCTTATATCACTTGTAATTATGTACATTATAATGCAAGGACAGTGCCATGCCATGTGAGAAGTGAAGTTCAATCGGTATAACAGTGGTGTAGAACCTTAACAGATACCACCAAACATGATAATTGTGTAGTCCTCAGAAACTAACTATGGTTTATTAGACGAAAATCGAATTGCCATGGAGGATGTTTGCACATACGTAATACTAGAGTAACAGGGCAAGGCAAGCAGCCATGGGACACCAACCTTTCTCTTCCATTTCCATGCCTCTGATTTTACGACGGTTGAGGATCTTGATTGCCACCTTGTGTCCAGTGCTTATATGCTCCGCAATCTTCACCTTACCGAAAGAGCCAATCCCCAGAGTCTTACCAATCCGGTAATTCCTCAAAGGATTGCCATCCTTGCCCGTTCCCTCCATCTTCTGCCTAAATTCCAGCCAAACCCAAATATATTCCAGCCAAACCCAAATATGATTAAGGAAACACGAATGCAATCGCTGCGAAATTCACATGCATATCACACTCGGCTATGAAAGCTTATCCAGCAGGTCAGATCCAGCTGATTCGTCAGTGGAAATTGTCCCCGCACTTCCAATTAGTTCGAGCCAAAGCACGGAAATACTTAATTCGAAGGGGACAATGAGCATCTCCCTCAAAATTGACTCCACCTTTCCCCCACCTGATTCAGGTCTAAAAAGCCCGAAAGCCCCCGAACAACCAGGACGCGATCCCACAATCGAGAGCTCACAGATCTGCATGGTAGCTAACCACCAAATCTCGCTCACTTCCCGACCAATAAAACGAGCAGCAATGACCCGAAACACAAGCGCGTCACTGATTCGCTGCTCAGGGGGGGGGGGGGGGGGGGGAAGGCGCACCCCCGAATCCCAGACCACGGAGGATGAGGGGGAGGAGGAGGAGGAGGAGGCAGAGAAAGGGGAGGCAGGCACTGAGGAGGCGGAGACCCTACCTGGCCGCTGGAGGGGAAGCGGCGGCGGCGGTGGCGGCGGCGGTGGCGGCGGCGGCTCGTCAGGAGGGGCGCAGCGGAGATGCGGCGAGAGACGAGAGAGGGGGGTCGCTCACGGGTCGGGAGGACGGAGGGGAAGACCGCCCGGAAGGGGGGGAGGAGGGGAGATTCGATTCCGGCAGCGGGGTCCAGGGCCGAAAGCGACCCCCGCAACGCGACGCGATTCGCGAGGCCGCAGGCGGCGTCCGTGGCGCGCGGAGATGCGTGCGCCCCCGTGCGGCTCGCTGGTGGCGTGGCGGTGAGGGCCAGGCGGCCAGGCAACGGCAGACGCGGGGGGATCGATCGGTCTGTCGTTTTGCGGCGTTAGACGTGACGGGTCAGTGCCCTTTTTCTTTATGCGCGCAACCGTTACGGTGGCAACACGTTCCCGTTGTGATTTGGCCAGTTCTGTCGTCCCTTTCCTTTCCACCGTTGGTGTTTCCGGTAACAAATACAAGCACGATGCAAAACAGGGAACATTTTCGGCCATGGACACTCCTCGTAGCAAGGACACGGTACGGCCAAACACAGTAAGGACTAGCTTGTAGTAGCTTGTATATATATGTGTATTCACTTAAATCTCTTAGGACATGTCTTGGAGTAGATTGGAATGAAATTTACTTTAGTTCCACTTCAATCCGATTCAACAAATGTAGATGTACATCTAAACAAGGCCTAAGTAATACAATTTTTACTGTAGCATGGTCTCAACTTCACGATCTCTTAGGACAAAAGACAGCCTGTTATAGAGGGCATAGTTTTTTTTGCAAGCGTGTCGGATTCGAGAATAAAAGATTGACTAATATAAGACTGCGTTTTTTGTGTATTGGGTTTTAGGGTTATGTAATTGAATTGAGTTCCATATTAAATTAGATTGTGTATTTGAAATTAGTCATGATTTAAATTATGTTATTTGGATAACTATTAGATTGGCTTCAGTCGTGTCGTCACCGTTGTCGCTTTCTCTCGCTCGCTGCTGGTGCGCCGCCGCCGAGGAAGACGGAGGAACCGATTGCATCAACGGCCTCTCCACGACCTCCTCCGCCGCATCCTCGTCCGCCTCCCTGCCAAGGACGACATCAACAACATCCTCTTCGTGCGGCGCGCGGGCGGGGCGCCGGAGCAGGCGCCACCCCCGGCGCCACCCCTGGCCTAGAGGCTCTGCGTTTTACTCGGAGGTTCCGCGTCTCCAGCAGCGTCTGCATGCAGCCAGGGCGGGCGGCACGTGAGTGGGGCACTGGAGCAGGCTGCAGGCGGCGCGGCGAGTGGGCGCCGATGTTGGCGACGCGCGGGCGGGGTAGGAGGAGACAGGATAGTTTCTTTGAGAAATAGGGTGTTGGGTTGGAGTCGCAATGGATTTTGGGTTGTTATTTTTTGTAGACCAGCATACGAATAGAAAAGTAGAGGTCCAATTTGCATGTTAGTCTGGAGTTGCTCTTAGGTGTTACTGTTGGAGTTGAAGCAAAAGAAAATTAAGCTTCAAAAAATAGGAGATCACCTAAATCAAAAGTAGGAACCCGGTTTTAGGTCTAGTTGCTCACTCGTTCCTAGGCTTTGTTTAGATGCAAAAAGTTTTTAGATTTTGACACTATAATATTTTTATTTTTATTTGACAAATATTGTCTATTTATAGAGTAACTAAGCTTAAAAGATTCGTCTCGTGATTTATAGATAAATTGTACAATTAGTTATTTTTTTATCTATATTTAATATTTCATGCATGTGCCACAAAATTCGATGTGACGTGAAATCTTGTAAAGTTTTGGGTTTTTGAGTGTATCTAAACGAGGCCGTATTTTGAGAGGGTAGAAAAGTTTCTTCACATCAGTGAACACGGAGGAGCCGGGAGCCACCCGATGGCGACTGGGCCTAAACATTGCAACGCACAATGCCTACAATAAACAGGGCCTAATGGTAGTACGATCACAAGAGTCCAATCAATAAAGAGCGTGCTCGTTCATCAAGGCAAAAAGGCAGCACACGGCCACGCACGCAGGGCTGGGCAGGCATAACAGGGAACCAGTCGTCGTAAGCACACCTCTTCCCGGAGCTCTGCTCCCCGAGCTAGTACGCGGCGATGACGACGGGGTGTCACCGTCGCCGCCGCCTCGGCAGGCGCCGACGCCGACCCCTCCGTCCCGCAGGACGCTCCGGTCGTCCAGGCACAGCCCGGAGTTGCCGCTCAGGTCGAGGTTCCCGCCCAGCCGGCGCAGGAACGCGCCGTCGAACGGCACGGCCCCGCCAAGCGCGTTGTTGCTCAGGTTCAGGTGGTACATCCTGCCCAACCGGCTCAGCGCCGCCGGGATCGGCCCCGTCAGGTTATTGTCCTGCAGCGAAAGCGTCGTCAGGCTCGCCAACTGGCCGAACGCCTCCGGTATCGGGCCCGAGTAGCCGGAGCCGGCCAGCCGGAGTTCTTGCAGACGGGCGAGGCTGCCGAGCTCGGAAGGCAGCGGGACTCCCATTGGGTTGTTGTCCATGATCAGGTACTGCAGGTTTCGGAGCCCGGAGATGCCTGGAGGGAAATGGCCAGTCAGGCCATTGTTGCTGAGCGCCAAGAAGGTGAGCGAGGTCAGGTTGGCGACGGCGTCCGGGATGCCGCCGGTGAGGTTGTTGGAGCTGAGGTCGAGCTTCTGCAGCTGCCGCAGCTCGCCGATCCGGCTCGGGATGGCGCCAGACAGCGAGTTATAGCTGAGGTCCAAACCGACCAAGCTCTTGAGCTGGCCAATCTGGCTCGGCACGGGTCCCGAGAGCGAGTTGTAGCTGAGGTCGAGGCGCACCAGCGAGGTGAGGTCCCCGATGCCCTGCGGGATCTCGCCGCGGACGAGGCCGTTCTGGGAGATGGTGAGCACCTGGAGGGCACGGAGGCTGGCCAGCGCCGGCGGCATCGTGCCGGACAGCGCCGGGTTCGCCCTGATGCTAAGCTGCTGCAGGCCGGAGGCCGCCGAGAGGTTGGCGCCGGGCGCCGGCAGGGTGAGTGTGGTGGCGGCGGCCGGGTTGGTGAAGCAGTCGACGAAGAAGAGGGACTGGAGGTGCGGCAGGGAGAACACCTCGGGAGGGAAGGACGCCGTGTCCTTGCACGTCGGGTTGGGCTCCACGCCGAAGTCCAGGCGCGTGACGTGCATGCGCGCCGCCGCGTCGGCGGCCGGCTTGCACTCGAGCCCCGGCCACGGCGCGCCGCAGGGGTCGGGGCTCTCGACGCGCCAGTCCCGGTCGGAGGACACGGCCTCCATGACACGGAACAGCGTCTCCCTCTCTGTTGGATCCATTGCCGCCGCCGCCGCCGCCGCCGCTGCCGCTGCCGCTGCGTCGGCGGCCACGGGGAGCAGGGACAGCAGCAGGGCAATGGACGCTGGCAGCACCATGGTGTTCGCGCTCGCTCGCGCGTGCGGCTCTGGGGTCTGGGCCTTTTGGGGACTCTGGGGGGAGTCTCGCCAGGGAGCCTTTGCACTTGCAGCAATAAAACAGGGGGCTCGTGACTCGCGTGAGCGACTCGATGGACGCGACGACGAGCGAGAAAGCGCGCGAGGTAGTACAGTACAGGCGGAACAGGGGCACAGGGTCCCGTCTAGGCAAGGCCTCACGTTGCGTTCGGGTCGGTAATTCCACAAACGGAGGTCGGAAGTCCGCATCAGGCAGGCAATATCAGGCCGGTCTTGCCAATCTTGCCTCTCTGGCTCTGTATCCAGTGCTAGTAGGGGCCATTCAAAAGGAACCGCACGCTTGACACATGGTCCTTGCTGTAGGAGAACGTAGTAGACTTACGTACTGTACAATGTAACGATGCTAGTGCGTAGTTTGACTGGTCAGGCGCTATCTACGTTCCTGACATGAGTTTTTTTTTGACAACTTTCCTGACATGAGTTATATTATGGATCTGCTACTCTGCTAGGACCTACTACTGTACTCCAACACGGTCACTGAGATCGCTGGATGGGTTATTAATATTAAGGGCTTGTTTAGATCAAAAACTTTTTAGATTTTGACACTGTAGCACTTTCGTTTTTATTTGACAAACATTGTCCAATCATGGAGTAACTAGGTTTAAAAGATTCGCCTCGCGATTTACAGACAAACTGTGTAATTAGTTTTTATTTTTATCTATATTTAATGCTCCATGCATGTGCCGCAAGATTCGATGTGATGGAAAATCTTGTAAAATTTTAGTTTTTTAGGGGTATCTAAACAAGGCCTAAGTGCAAAAGACGGGCCCCGTTGCCTGAGCTCCATTATTTCACAACCCAAGCGTGTAACCTGCAATGCCTGCATTGCAGCAATCACCTCTGCAACATGTCAATCACAACTTTGGAATGAGGCTATTTCCATTGGGGTGAACGAAAGATTCTGGCGCTTATCTCCTTCCTCCGTCCAAAATGAATATAAATAAAGCATTTTATGTTTGATTTATAGAAAACCGAAATAATGCTAATATCTATATATTAGATTCGTCACGGGGGCAGTATCTCCGAGCCCGACAGGCCTATTTCGTTAACCAGCAGAGCCATCGCTGCACGAAGCAGTCTATATAGCATAAACCGAATATCAGAATTCATTAACAGATAGCTGAATAGAGTATAGACTAGCACCATTCCTCTGAAAATATGACAACTCTTCAATTTCCTCGCTGGTACCAAGAAGAACCACATGGAACACCGAACACACCTTCATGGGCAAACAAATACTGTACACGTAGACGTAGAGCAAAGGCCAAAGGGTAAGACAGGAATCCGAACACTGTGTGACTTCAAATGGATGGCACACGACATGGACCAGTGACCAGTCAGCATTCGGGCGGCAACATATGCGGCAGCGGCCCGAGTGCACGACCCGCACCCGCACGGCGGCACGAGCCGTTTGCCCATAGACGAATCATGCAATTCCCCAAGTCCCAAGTTCCCAAATCCCAACCCAGGTGGGTCGGGACTACACATCCCAGCCGACGTGAAAAAAGCTGTCTGACTCAGGCATTGGTGGTACCGAAGGAAGCAAGTAGCAGACTGAGTCACTGCTGAGATGACCGATCAACACCGGATTCTCTACAAAAGCAGCCATGTGATGCTTGGCAGAGCTGAGCAGCAACGGCGTCACCTCGCAACGCACCATGTCCCATCAAATGTCTTCAAAGATAAAGGAAGCAGCACTGTTTACTGTTAGGAGATTGTAGCGCTAGAGTACTACACACTACAGTAAACACAGCTTACCGGACAAGCAGAGCGGGAAACAACCGCTGGCGAGTGGCGACCTGGCGTTGCTAAACGCAAGCGAGCCGAATTGGACTCATTCGGGCTGGTAATGCAAAGCTACTAAGCATGTCCTGCATGCCCTTCTTGCTTCCTCAACAAAAGGATCTAAAAAAAGCACAATTAGAAAACTCCTCAATAGTAAAGCTTATCTTATAAGCCGTACTTCCAACAATGTTTTTCTCTCACGATGAATCAGCGAACAGTATTTCAGCTATGATTTTTCAAACCAAACCAGCGAACAGGCTCGCCTAGAAGCCGCTTTGAGAGCTCTATCAAACTGATTCTAATTAACAACTGCCTTAAACACTAAGTTAACAGCACAATTAGAAAACTCCTCAATGTACCTGAAGGAAAGACAGTTTTGCATTTTCACAGTAGACATAACAAGGACTCGAACCTAGAGAAAGCTAGGACGGCCCAAATGTGAATCTATGATTACAATTCAGATGGGCAAAATATAGCAGCTACTACAATAATAAAACTCGAGTAGTGGAGGCAGAGCTAAGTCAAAAGAAAAAAAAATTAAGATCTCCAACTCACAAGCAGCTGCTGCGTTAGAAGAGCCAATATGGCACCAATAGAGATATTCAGTACATTGACAATATCGTTATTCAGCTGCATAGAACAATATTCACCATTAGTTTCAAGAGAAAAAGAATTCCATGAAGTATAGAAGCCTAAGCGTGGTACAAGAAACAGCGAGGCTCAATATAAATGGTCTTCCTGCAACCAAAAAAAAAAAAACATCCAGAAGAAAACCTCAAGTGATGTAACGGATTCAAGTTGATCATTGTGACCAGAAACTTCCAGGTAAGTCGCCAAGAGATACCAAAAACAATATCGACAAATTCCATTCTGCACTGTGTATATATGATGCATCCTATAATTAGTTTACATGCCTAAAAACAGACGTCATGTGTGGTAGCAATAGCAGCTAATTTATTAACTCTCAGTAAGATGCAGGCATGCACCGATGTCACTGAACATACAAAAGCTATATAAATACTTAGCAAATAAAACAGATTATATACTTGGTTGCATTAAGCCACATGCTGAGAATGTTCTCAGCTCTTTATGCTGAAATTGATCTAGGAGGTCATGAAGTAAATAAGATGGTTGTCCATAGGGTAGCAGATGTATTTATGGCACGCACAAATGATGATGGCCCTATTAATACATCACTGGTACTCCAACAATACTTCATGTAAGCCAATTTGGTGATGCAAAGTTGCACACAACATAACAGTTAGCACCACCCCCCCTCCCCCCCCCCCACCACCACCACCACAAAAAAAAAATGCCGAATGAAGAAATGGATTAACTGGGAAAAGGGTCAAACAAAATTTGTAGATGAAGCATCAGTAATTAGTCAGGTAAAAATGCAAACTCACCCATTCAAAACCTTCCTTGTCTTGTAAAGTCGCCCCAATATAGCTCTCAACATAATTCGCAATCTGGGAGGCAAGAACGCATACCGCAACTTGTAATACATCCACCTGCAGCATAACACAGGATTCTTTCCTCAGTAATCATGGACTCCCTCCTTTCTTCTTGGCGTATTAGGATTTGAAAACGTCAATCTTTGTAAAACTCCGACAACAATTAGTCAAATTATATGCATGTCTAGTATTTACAAAACTTACACCAAGAGATACATTTCTCAGAAATCTTTAATACGAAATCAATTCTGTGGCAATTGATGATTTTTTGTAAGATAAACTATGGTCAAATATACTTCTCAAGAATTTTTCAAATCCTAATGTGCCCTACAAAAAGAGGAGGGACAACCAATTTTACAGTCCAGTGTAAGAAGTATAAAATTCACAGTCACTGTAGCTTCCATATAGAAATTGCAATTTCTAGATTGACTATCACAGTATAGAAACACTGGTATACTAAAGACAAGATCAAGGATGTTTCTGATGGTGCTGAATTTCAAACAAAAAATATGTACCTGCCCAAGAAGATAACCAACACCTGAAAGAAACACAGCCGCTAGAATTCCAGCAATAGTACCCTCAATACTGATTGCACCTTCTGTACCTCTAGGAACAACCTTTAATGTTGTCACCAGGTACCTATTCTACAGAAGAACCAAGATTTGAGCATTCAGTATTGAGAACCTATTATAACTCCATATAGACTTGCATTCTACAAAAGAATGGAAGTCAACATGATGAAATCTTTTGAAGGCTGCATAATGATGTGTTACAAAAACTAAACTTACGTTGTTCTTCCAAAAGCCTTCCCTATTTCACTTGAAACTGTATCACTTAGTTTAGTACAGAAACTAGCAACAAAGCCCAGTCTCCAGAGCTCAGAGGATGCTGTACCACCAGCATGATATATTGATAGTAGCGCACAAACACAACCGGCAGCGCTAGAACCAATAACACTTCCAGGTCCTCTTCTTCCTCCTCTTTTCTCTGCTACTCCCAGAGCTTCCTTCTGTCTTATCCTCAACTTAGTAACCGCTGTGCCCTGTATATCAAATGCTAAATAAACAACTTGGCTGATAGTCTAAAAGGATTAAAATAATAGATAACACGTCAGAAAAGGCAAATTAGCTGGCTTTGTCAGCTACATCAAGCAACCAAAATCATGAAATATGCTAGTATGATGTGAAAAACTCATAGACTGCACAGATGATCAAAAGAACAAAATGAATGAACAGGCCTCAAACTTGTCCAATAGTTTCACCTAAGTCCCTAAACTATTAAAATGCAGATCCTCCCTGAACGGCTAAACCTTTTAAATCTGTCGTTCAAAGGACCAAAGCTCCCTAGTTGAATGTAAAAGGGAGCCACACATCATGGGTGTTATATTTTGAAGAAAGTAGAATCGCATAATAGGGCAGCAATAGAAAGACATCCTATACATAGATAGAGTTGCATTTACATATATGTAAATGTAATCTCCCACTACTCACTACATCAGCACAATGGCGAGGAGACCCAAGGCAGGGAGCAGAGCTCATGCTAGGTACTCAGTTGCTAGTGTCGCATGCGCGGTGTGGCCATTATCCTACGAGAAGATGGACAATAGGCACACTGAAGAATAGTGAAGCTGATGCCTGTAATGCTTATTATTGGAGTGTGCTAGACATGCTATAATTAAGTTTACTGATGCAAGCGCTTAAAGTCCACAGCAGTAAAGTTTCATAATGCAATCAGCATATAACAAATATAGCAGTGTTGCGACAAAAACACTCAACTGAAGCCAAAACAACTTGGAAAATAAATGCATGGGCAGAGCAGTGTGCTTTGGACTTCAGAGTTCATGTGGCAAGTAGCATGCATATGTGGTATGTGCACTGTGGGAGTGCAGGTATAGGCGTGCATGCAGCCATGCACAAGAGCTTGATCCTACCGAAATTACTCCAAGGCCCGCGGGGGTTGTGGGGGGGGGGGGGGGGGGGGGGGTGTACAGCCCATGATGAAGCCAATGTAGCTCCACCAGTGAGCAGCATGTGGCTCATGCTGATCAGGTGGGTCTCTGGGATGTTAAGGTGTGCAAGCTGAAACTAGCGCACCCAAGTCACCATGAGTGGTACGAGCAGCCTGAGCATAGAAGATGCCCCATCGCCCCGGCTGATTCAGCACACAAAGGAGAGGGAGGGAGATAGAGAGGGTCGAGGGTGGTGTTGTGTACAACAAGGCTGAAGGATTGCTGCGCAGTGAGATCAGATCTATCAGAGCCATTGCACAGTGGAAGGCACACGGAGCACAGTATGTAGTACCAGGTCAAAGGATTGTTGCGTGCACAAGTGGTTTCCAATTCTCAAGGAGGTATTGTTGAGCCACAAGGAGATCAGTTAAACCCCAATTTGCCATCCAACTTATTCTCAATTAAGCTCCATCTTCAAATCTTCTCCACAACTTAGGTGTACGTTTCGCGCCACCCACCGGTGAGACTTGCTTGCCGGACATCTCCACCCTTCCTGTCGCATGGGAAACAATAAAATGGTTGCCCTGGCCAATGATTCAGCAGCAACCTATGCCTTGAGGACAAGCAACATGAAACAAAGGAAGAGTGGAGAGATGTTGGGTTATGGGCTGATGAGAAGATACATAGGACGAGTTACCCATAGATCTGGTGGACTGGAGGAAGAAGAGAAGCATAGTAAAAAACTCAGCATGGCCACAAGTCACCTTGTTGCCACATCAGTTGATACATTTGGATAAAGGAGATTTGGCCATTGAGCATTTTAAGAGTTGGCCTAGATGACACCGCGTGACAAGTTCAAGGACCACTGATGCACTTTAACTAATTATCAAATTATCATGACTCATGAGGTTGCTAAGTATGAGCAACCAAGAGCAAAACACATCCATATCCAAACAAAACTTGTTCATTTTAACTCAACCCAGAAAACCAAGAGGAAAAGCCTCCACTCCTCTGGTCTCTAATTGGGTAGTACATCACAACTATATTATGGCATTAGCATTGCAAATAGTATGCACAAGTGCAGGCCATACACGCTTTTATTCTAATTATAAGGAGCGAAACTACAATTGCACTAGATTTTTTTAAGCAAATTGTACATACAGTTTTCAGTAAGCCCTCGCAGTCGCAGCTAGGTTCAATCTAGCATTTACAAACTACAAACATGAACAGGACTCTGCGACAACTACTAAGCTGCTGTAGAATGACAGTAACATCAACACCTCAGGAGGATTTATCATTCCACAGCACAATCCAATTAAATCTATACTAAAACAGTCCATAGCGGGTAATGAGAACCGATCGGATCGACTCACCACAACGAAGTAGGCGACGACGACGAGGAAGCCCGGGGCCCCAAACCCGCGCCACGTCAGGGTGCCCAGGAGATAGGCGGCGGCGAAGCCAGAGGCGGAGAGGCCCGAGAGGAGCACCGGCGATCCGGCGACGAAGACAACGAGGTTGCTGGCAGCGGCGGTCCGCCACGTCGGCGGCGACGTCAGGAAGGCGTCGGCGAGCGCGTCCCGAATGCCCGCCACGGCCCCCGCAGCAACGTCCGGGAGCGCGCGAGGCGGGGACGGGGGGCGGTGGAGCGGAACCCTAGGCCCTCGACGGAACAGAGGGAGGGTTCTGGGCGTGGGGAGGTAGGAGAGGACACGAGGCGACGAGGAGAGGGGGGCGTGGAGCGGGAGTGAGCACGCCATTGGAGACTAGAGAAGGCTGATGAACTGATGCCAATGCCAGTGGAGTTGTCTGTACTCGGGAGTCGGGAAGCAGACAAGTAGGAGGCCCTTTCGTCTTTTTTTAAGCCAAATTCCCTTTTCGCCCCGTGAGCCCATTTGCGATGCCAAGCCCATCTTTGGTAGCCCAATTTAGCCCATGACTCCATGTGAGCGCACGCGTTAAGCCATCCCTTAACCCTACCGGCTACCTCTGTGCCCGGAACACAGCCGCCGCCCCCCGCCTCCAAGCAGCAAGGCAGCAACCATGGCGGCTTTGTTGCTTCTTGCCGCCTCCAGCACAGCCGTGAACCGCTGCCGGCTCCTCGTCTCTCCTCCCAGTCTTCGGATGTGCCTTGCTTCATTAGTTCATTTCCTTCTAGCCCCGAATCTACGTGTTTTCTCTACTTTTTTTTTCCGCTGCCAAGTGATGCTGGGAATATTGCGCAAGGGCTTTGAGCAATTAGTGGCTTGTGTTTGCCTGATGCGATGAGATCACAAGAGATGTATTATCCCTTCTGATGGCAGCAGTTCATTTGCTTTGTGGTTTTGTGAGGTGTTGAGCAAGAAAGCATTTACCTTGCCGATTCTGCTTGTGCTTGGTTTTTTTTCCTGAAATATAAGATCTATTCCCATCCCTTTTCATTGCCAAGTGATGCTGGGATTATTGCGCAAGGGCTATGAGCAGTTCATGGGCACTTTGTGGCCCAACCCGCGGTGATATGAATACATGACATCCCTTCTGATGGCAATTTGGTTATGGTTAAGAAATCAACTACTCCTAGTATACTCCATAACCGCTGTTCTAAGTACGCTTTGCCTGTTGCCTGTTGCTTGATTTTATGCTAGATGGCATTAGCAGCTTTATAAATTAGCTTTTGCAAGTTTGTTTTAAAATGTTATTCTCATGTCAGTAACATTGAAGCAAAGCTTTGGATTCACAGCTTGTTTGGCGTTGGTAGCGTTTGGGAGTCGGACTGAATCCAAGAAGCTCGTGAAGCTTTGTACTATTCTTTTTCTAGCAATTCTATGTTTCTCGAGTAACTCATGAACTTCTGGTCACAGTCTGAATAACATAGTTAACATTCGTTTACTGGAGTTAGTATTGGACAACTAGTTAACATTCGATTGGGAATGTTCAGTGATCTAACATGGAAACACACCATCGCAACCGCTCTTGTTTTCTTCCCGCAGTAGAGGCTTTAATGTGCTAGAATGGCGTTGTAGTAGCCCTTCCTTAAACCATCTATGCAGAGTGCTCTTCTTTACACCAATAGCATTAGCTAGAGATCGTATACTGCTCCTCCTATGCAAGGGGACACTAAGGATATCTGATAGGTCTATTTGTATCTTTTTGCGGCCACAATTTTTCTTCCTTGATCTAACATCCACTGGTATTCCTTGTGCACGACACTGCTTCACTCTCCGCCAAACACTTCGTACTTGATATTTACTGACCTGGAACATTTGAACTACTATATTCATGGCGTTCCTTTTTAATCTTCCACGATTGCTTCTCTCAATCTCAAGCAATGCTGCATATATTTCTTGCCTTTCAACTTCTGTCAAATTCCTAGACTTGCGTGCAGTATTTTCATCCGCATGTTCATCTTCTTCATCATCAGAGTCCTCCAACTCTTCATCAAAGGTTATGTCCACATCATCAGTGTACACACCATAGTCATGCATATCCTCGATCATACCTACAAAAAAGAAAAAACAATTCAGGTAAGGCAGCTGTACGAAGATGTTGTTAAGACTCTTGGTAATGAAAAAAATCCATGCTTACTGGATATGCAGATATGGATGATAGGTTTCACTAAAAATTAATCTGGTTTCCAAAACATGGTGAAGTATTTGACAGCTATGTTTCAGAAGGAGCGTAGAAGTAAGCTAAACACAACAACTCAAGTTATTTAGGAAAACTCTCTGAACCTAGTTTAGTCAATGTTGCATTGAAAAAATAAGTAAAAAGGGTTGCTGATTTGAGGCTTACTGATCATTTGTCGCATCTCTTGTTGGTGATCTGAGGCTTCTAAGTTGAGGTCAAATGCACCATAGTCATGTGGACCATTAAAGTTGATATCTCCATCTTGGTGATTTGAAGCTTCTAAGTTGAGGTCAAATACATCATGTTCATCTGGACCATCAAAGTTGATAACTCCATATTGTTGATGGTCTTCCTCAACAGCAAGGACTGCAATAAGGTGGGACAAGGATAAGTTATTGAATGTTCAAACTTGTGTTTACAAGTCATTTACTTGTTGTAACAATGTAATTAAGAGAAACATTACCTGCATCAGGTTCTTGTAGTCCCTCACAAGGAGCAAAATTGAGATCTATGCCATGCACAGCTCTGTGTTCCCCTTCATAGAGATAGTGGGCTTGACCTTCTTGGACTCGACGGAGTTCATTTTCTTTGAGATGAACTTGATCTTCCTGAAGATGATGGATTTCATCTCCATGCTCACCAGGAGGTTCTTCATTCAGGTCAGGTAAGAGCTGTCCACTTGCTTCATCTGCTAATTTATTTAGATCTATGGCCATGGTTGAAGAGGGAATGGATTATAGGCTGAGGAAGATGGAGTGGATTGCATGCTGGTCAGTTTGGAGCAAGTGGATGCCTCACGAGCATGTGAAGTCTTTTGTAATGGAGGCAATGGCGCGGAGTTAAGATTTGAATCTCCAGGCACAGTTGGCGCCCGAGATGTCCTGGAAGTTTCCGCAATGGTCTTTGATGACCCTTTGTTTATTGGCTTTTGTTTATTCTTGGCCACACATTCGTTGTGCAACCGTGTTGTGCTGCCACGTGCTTCTCTATTTGGGCTTTGTTTAGTTATATTCAAAATCCAATTTTTTTAAAGATTTTCTGTCATATTAAATTTTACGACACATGTAGATAAAAAATAACTATTTATATAGTTTGTCTATAATTTGAGATATGAATCTTTTGAGCCTAGTTAGTCCATATTTAGACAAGAATTGCCAAATAGAAACGAAAATGCTACATTATCTAAAAAATTTTCAACTAAACAAGGACTTGGTTTATTTTATTGCATGTGCACGTTGCACTGTTACTGTTAACTATTACTGCGTGAACGGAAGTGATAACATTAGAAAAAAATGAAGTGATGGTATACCCTTTTATAGGGGTACTATGGTAATTTCTCAGCTGTATTAAGTTTGCTCCGTTGAACCTATGCTCTCTCATTCTCTAAATAACCGTCATACTTAATTTGTAGAAAATATATCAATATTTTTATTTTTAAATAAATTTATTTAAAACTGTTTCAAAGATCTTTTTTAATGATACTAATTATATACTATAAATATTGATATTTTTAATATATATTTAGTCAAAGTTGTTTTTTAGAAATCGCAAATAACGGACATACAGAGATAGAGAAAGTACTCCCTCCGTCCTAAAAAGACAGTTGTTTTAGGTTTTTGTGTTATAAGTTTGACTTAATTTGTAGAAAAATATGTGTAATATTTGTATCTTTAAATAAATTTGTTAAAAAAATAGACTTAAAGATCTTTCCAATGATACTAATTATGTATTATAAATATTAATATTTTTAATATATATTTAGTTAAAGTTATTTCTTGAGAAACAAAAATGACCCTTATTTTGGGACGGATGGAGTAGGTGCTTAAGGTCTATTTTGATGAAACAAGACTAATAAGTCGAGGCTAAAAATAGCTAGTTAAAAAGTAACCAATTAGTTGTTAGCTCATACATGTCTTCTAGTTCTGGGCTAACATAGGGAGAGAGGAAAAAGAATATAAGATAGATGTGACTTTTTAAAACATGTAGCACTTTTTAGCCATCTAAGGGTCTGTTTGGTTTGAAGCGATAAAGTTTACCGTCCGTTATATCGAATGTTTGATACATGCATTAAGTACTAAATGTAGACTATTTACGAGACTAAAAACATAGCTTGCGAATATTTTGAGACTAATTAATCTATGATTAGACACTAATTGTCACATAAATAAAAAATGCTACAGTACCTAATAACCTTTAACAATCCCAACCAAACACCCCCTTAGATGGGTTTGAAGGACTAGTGAACTACTCACCCATTAGCCCTCCTGTTTTAATTCTCAAGAGCTAAGCTATATCAACTATTTTTATGTCCCTTTTATATGTCACTATGGAAGGCTTATTAGTAAAAAAAATTAAACTTCAATAAATTTATAAAATATTTTTTAATAATAATTATATTTTCAAATAAGTTTATTCTGTCTAAACTAATAATGCTAATTATATATCATAATTGTTAATATTATAACAAAGAGAGAAGAGAGTGAAGCCTTTTGACTTTCTAAGGCTATCGAATAGGTACATAGTATGGTATTTGCAATGTGTTCGAGTTTGGCTGAGGACGTGTTTATTTCTTATTAAAATCAGATAATGGGAAAAATCTCACAAAATGCTTAATATCAATTATTCTTCTCATCGCACTAGTGCAAACACAATAAGAATGAACTATCACTTGCATTTTTCGTGTCACGGTTTGTAGGCTGCGGTCAGCAGATCACATAACTGTGTAGCACTGGGTTTGTTTAGTTTTTAACATTCTCCATCATATCGAATCTTGCGGCATATGCATGAAACATTAAATATAGACGAATACAAAAACTAATTACACGGTTTGTCTGTCAATCACGAGACGAATCTTTTAATCCTAGTTAGTCCATAATTGAACAATATTTACCACAAACAAACGAAAGTGCTACAGTAGAGAAATCCAAAAACATTTCACATCCTTTTAATCCTAGTTAGTCCATAATTGAACAATATTTACCACAAACAAACGAAAGTGCTACAGTAGTGAAATCCAAAAACATTTCACATCTAAACAAGGCCTTGGCTTGAAAGCTATAGTTCAAAATATTCTTTACTGATTTGTTATAGAAGAAAAATATTATTAAATAGTTATAGCTTCAGCGAATAGGTTGAGTAAAACAAGTGTGTAAGTTTTTTTAGTTATAGTAGATATATGCGTCGTGTGCGTACTAGGGTTCCAAATAAACCCCGAGTGAAACAAGTGGGTAAGGTCATTGTGGTCGCTCTGCGAGTGTGGCGGACGATTTGTCTGCTAGATAGTTTGCTGAGTTGTGACAATAAAAATGAACCACGGGCATTTGGCCGACACAGCGTGCCACATTTGCAGCACAACAAGCTATAGGATGTGAGCCAAACATGCTCTAAGTTTATTTTGGTTTACAGCTGACACATACACGTTGCGTACCACTAAGGTTTCAAATAAGTCCTGAGTGAAACAGGGTAAGTTTGTTTTAGTTACATTGAACATATATATAATTACAATGGACATATGCATATACTGCTTACATCTTATAATATTTGATGTTTTAGATTTTAATATAAGCAAGCAAACGCTAGACCAGTTAGTCTAGTTGTGCAATTTGCACCTCGCCGGTCATAGTTCAAAACGTATGAGGGTGGATTTATTGGTTGCACGAGACATAGTTTATCTACGTATTGAAAAAAATCTTCTCGCCTGCCTCACGTTAAAATATAGGTCTAAAGTTTTTTTTTTAACGAACTGGAAGGGCTCCGAGGCCCCTACAGGGAACATAAGTCTAAAGTTAGCTCAGTCTTATAAGAGCCGTGGGCAGAGTGGCAGAGGTTTTCATAACCTACAAGATCTTCCTAAATAAAATATCCGTGGGTTGAGACAATGAGAACAGATGGTAGTGGGAGCAACTAAACAGCGGTACAGTTGTACTCCCTCTATCTTAACTTTTTTTACTTTAAATTTGATCATTCGTCTTATTCATGTAAACCTAGTCAAATTTAAATTATTTTTAAAGAATTTTTATTTATAAACTAAATCACGTGAAAGAAATAATATTTTGTATAATTTTTTAAATAAGTCAAGTGACTAAAATTGATATGGAAAAGTTAAATGTCTTATAATTTTAGGATGGATTGAGCATACATCTATAAGTTTCTGTATGCATGAGTTAATAGTATGACTTTAAACCTTTTAGGTTCTATTCACTCGTCCTATCAACCGTATTTTTTGTACTAGTTAATAATATTTTTTTATAATAAATCAACAAACAATATTTTTCAATACTTTTCAGAAGTGAATAAGCTCTTGGTAGAGCTTCCGCTCGCTCCAGCTTAACGCGTCCACATACAGTAAATAAGTTTTTTTTTGCTCTCCTCTCTTTTTCTTTCACAAAGCCGGTGGAGAAAAAACAAACTTTATTGGCTCTATGAATAGAGAGGAGAGAGAGAAAATAATTATATAAATAGTGTACGCGTTAGAGAAAGTGAAAGCTCCACAAAGAGGGGGCCTTTGATGCTACTCTAGATTCGTAGTAGAATACTCCCTCCGTTCCAAAAAGAGTGTCGTTTTAGATTTTTGTGCCACAAGTTTGATTCGATTTGTAGATAATACGTGCAATATTTATATCTTTAAATAAATTTATTAAAAAACTAGATTTAAAGATTTTTCCAATAATATTAATTATGTATTATAAATATTAATATTTTTTGCTATATATTTAGTTAAAGTTATTTCTCGGAAAGCGAAAACGACACTTATTTTGTGACTAAACGATGACTGCCTCCACCGATGCATACTTCTCGCGTCGTCTCTCGTGACCTGTGTCACTGTGTGGGCTGGTGGCAATCAACTCGGCCATCTGGGAGGTTTTAGTTGCATGCGAGATGCCACGTTCTTCATCTGCGCGGCACGTGTCAGACGGCTGTATCATGAGCCGCGCAGCCCAACATGCATAAAACCGGGCTCCTTCACAGGCCCCGTCACGCACCACGCAGTGCTCGTGCGATCTGAAGTCACAGTTGAGGGACGAAGCAAAAATGTCCTCTAGCGATCAGAATCCAGCCGCCACACCCGCGTCGGGCGGCCCCGCCGAACCCTCGCCGCCGGGCAGGCCAACGGCGGTGTCCTCGCAGGTCCTCGACGCGGGCGCGCGGCTGGTGCAGTCGCTGAAGCCGGTGCGGCAGATGAAGCAGCACGCGTGCAGCTTCGCGCTGTACGCCCACGACCTGCACCGCCAGATGGAGGTCCACCACTTCGTCTCCCGGCTCAACCAGGACGTCCTCCAGTGCGCCGTCTACGACTCCGACAAGCCCTCGGCCCGCCTCATCGGCGTGGAGTACATCGTCTCGGACAGCATCTTCGAGGGCCTGCCGCCCGACGAGCAGAGGCTGTGGCACTCGCACGCGTACGAGGTGAAGGCCGGGCTGTGGACCGACGTCGGCGTGCCGGAGTCCCTGCAGAGCTCGGAGATGGCGAGCCTCGCCAAGACGTACGGCAAGCTCTGGTGCACCTGGCAGGTGGACCGCGGCGACGCGCTGCCGCTAGGCGCGCCGGCGCTCATGGTGTCGCCGCAGGCCGTCGAGCCTGGCCGCGCGCGCGGCGAGCTGGTGCGCGGCCGTGACGAGAGGTACAGGGTCGACAGCTCGGCGGGGGGGCTCAAGGCGGCGAGGGTGGAGATGGACGAGCCGGAGTGGATCAACCCGAACGCCGACTACTGGCGGCTGCACCGCAAGGGGTTCGCCGTAGACGTCGTCCCCGCCGAGATGAAGCGCCACGCGCCCTTCCCGTGAGCTCCCGGTTTTCGTTGTGACACGTTCGGAAGTAGGAAAAGATCGATGTTCTAGCCAGGGGCGTATCCTGGGGGAAAAAAAATATAGCCTGTAAGAGAGGGGGAGAGTACGGAGCTGTAAGAGATGCCACTTTAATTAAAGTTTTATACTGTAATATCTAACGTTCTGTTTTGTATGATACTGGGCTGAGGTGCTGTGGTGGATTGTCAGCAGGCAGCAGCGATGGTGCGGGCAGCTGCCCCGGCGGCTATTTTGCTCGCCGTTCAGATTTGCAGGCGGAGTACGGTGGATGAACACCGCGTTGCGGAGAAAGAATATATATCTGTGTCGGAGACTTTCCTTACTCCTAACAATTGCATTTATCCATTGCCAGATATTTACCTTTCTATTTTAGTTAACCAAGGGCATTTAAGTGACATATTTTTTAAGTTTTCAAGAAGAAAATGTTCTGAAAATCTTAGGCATGTCACAAAATTCAAACATCTTTCCTCTCATGGTTCATTTTGGTCCCGTTCGTTTATTTTATTAGTCGTATTTTTTGTCTTATTTTAATAGCCGTATTCTTGTCAGATTGTAGTGTTTTTTTTCATAATAAAACAGCCATATTAATTTTAAACTAGACTTCTCAGATCAGTGAACAGTCTAGCCCACGAACATGTCTTGTATAAACCTTTGTGATTTACAATCACGTTCATAATGATTCAAACACCATATTGCAATATTAATTTTAAACTAGACTTCTCAGTCTAGCCCACGAACATGTCTTGTATAAACCTTTGTGATTTACAATCACGTTCATAATGATTCAAACACCATATTGACTAGACAACTCTTGAATGGACGCAAATTTTGCGTGATGGGTCACGCTATTAGTGAAGCGCCCTACCACGATGCACGGCACTGTAGAGTCGTGCGCTCTCCTTCTTTCCCTTCCTCTCATCGCCATGGCCATGTTGCCCCTGCCTTAACCCCGCTTGTTCGTCCGTCTCTTCCGGCGCCTGTTTTCAGTTGCGTCACCATCGACTCTAAGGCCATGTTTAGTTTCCTCGTCACATCGAATCTTTTAACATATATATAGAACATTAAATGTAGATAAAAAATAAATTAATTACACAGTTTGGTTGAAAATCACGAGACAAATCTTTTAAGTCTAGTTAATCTATGATTAGCCTTAAGTACTACAGTAGCATAATATGCTAATGACAGATTAATTATGCTTAATAGATTTGTCTTGTAGTTTCCGATGTGACATTTAAAAATTTTTCATCTCCAATTTAAACAAAGCCTAACTTATCATCATCTCTCTTGTCTCCCGCCTCTAACTTGCCACCATCTCTCCTGTCCCCAACTCCCCATTGTCGGTCTAATCTGCCTTATCAGAGTCTCTTCTAATGCTTGCTAGAGATAGAGAAGAAGAGAGAGGCTAGAGATGGAGAAAAAGATAAGGCTAACTCCGTAGACGAGTCGCGCGTTAGCGATAGAGCACGAAGGGTCACAGAATAAACTTTATGAACTCAAATGGTCCTTTTTTTCTCGTTAAACTATTGCTAGCCTCTTTCTTCTGCCATGACATGATCGGGTGAAGGAAGACCTTCCTGCTACTTTTTATGTGCAGCACTTGCTCTTCCCATATTGCATTGCTAACGTGATTTGGGCTACTTTTGCCATGTGTTTGGGGCACTGATATTTCTTCTTCCCCAGCAATAATGTTAGAAAATGGTGTGAAAAATGGATACCAAGTGGCCAATATGGAAGACTAGAATCAAAGTTTGCTAATCGGATTCAAGGAATGACGGTGACGTTCTTCTTCCCCAGCAATAATGTTGGAAATGGTGTGAAAAATGGATACCAAGTGTCCAATATGGAAGACTAGAATCAAAGTTCGCTAATCGGATTCAAGGAAGGACGGTGACGCTGATCAAGAGCCGGCCAGTTCAGAGCCGCGATGGTTTTTATGTGCTGTTATGCTCAGCAGTCTGTTTGTCACTAGCGTAGTAGCGTGCTCGTTGATAGTCTCAAAGCAGTGGCTTGGTAGCCTGTACAAACTGGTGGCCTTTCTTTCTGTCTTGTGGGGCTTGTTCTCGGCCGCTCTTTTGTCTGTCTTCTAAGGCCTTGTTCAGTTCGCAAAAAATGGTGAAAAACGGCACTGTAGCACTTTCGTTTTTATTTGACAAACATTATCCAATTATAGAGTAACTAGACTCAAAAGATTCATCTCGCGGTTTACAGATTAACTGTGCAAATAGTTTTTGTTTTCATCTATATTTAATGCTCCATACATGTGCCGTAAGATTTGATGTGACGGGGAATCTTGAAAAATTTAGCGAACTAAACAAGGCCTAATGTTGGTGGTTTGTTCTGACCCATTTTTGCTTCCTGAGCTAACTAAAACTCTGCTGTATTTCCGTTACTTATTTAGTACAGTAATAGAAATGGGAAATCCTCGGTTTGAAAAATTTACACATCATGCCGAGCAGGCTGACACGACTCGGTGTCTCGGTCGCTCGGGCAGCCGAAACCCCGAACCGCGGACGCGGGAGCGGGACGCCCGCGGGGCAAGGCCGCCTGCGCACCCGGCCGGTCGACGGGTCGAGTACTCGGGTCCCCTTGGTTCCCCGGCCCACCGCCCACCACTCACCATCACCACCGCCACCGCCGCGGCACCGGCACCACAGCGCGCAGCGTACACGACGCGGCCAGCCCCACCAAAGAACCGAGAACACGCGCGCTTCACGAGGCAGGGCAGTAATTGAAAGCAGGCGACCCGGTGAACCCGGTGAACCGTGCTGACGTCCAATCCGCCGCGCGACGGGACCCACCCCCTAGTCCCTCACTGGCTGCACCTCTGTCCCACTCCCACGCCCACCCCTCTCTCTCTCTGTCTCGACTCGCTTTTTGTTCTCTTTTTTCTTTCGCCGCCCCGCCTCCTCTAGTCTTCTCCGCCCTTCCCTTCGCTCGCTCGTCTCATTTCTCAGCTCGAACTGCTCCCCCCACTCCTCTCAGACGCCATCCCCATTTCTCGCCGGCGGAGCGCGCCTGCGCCCCGGGTGAGAGGGAGCCAGGATGGCCAAGCCCGCTGCCGCCGAGCCATTCTCCATACGGTAAGCGCGCGCGCGCGCGCGTCCTTCTCCGTCTTTCCCTCCCGGCTCCAGCTTCTGCTTCGTCTTCTGACCATTCGGCATGGCTGTGCTGTGTTCTGACGTGAGCGGGGGTGTTCCCGAGCGTACGCGCCTGACCTGTTGGACTGAATGGCGCGCAGGGGTTACGCCATGAGGATGCGGGCCGTCGACGCGGCCGAGTGCTACCCGTTCGTCGGCGGCGGCTGCAGCGAAGGGGAGGGGGAGCCGCCGCCGCCGCCGCGGTTCCCGCCGATGGACCCGAAGCCGCTGTCACGGTGGTGGAAGCACGAGCTCGCGGCGGGGCAGGCCCGGCTTTTGGCTGGCGCCAAGGGCGGAGAGGCTGCGGCAGCCGGGGTCCGCGGCAGTGCGCTGCGGAAGGGGACCAAGAGGAAGGGATCTCGCTCGAACTCCACGGGCGAGAGGGCCAGGAAACGGCGGCGTGTGCTTCAGTTTAGGTCCTTTCTGTCGAACAAGGTATGGCTTTGCTTCATGGGTGCATGTGCTTTAGCTTGGTGGGCTGGTAGTGGTAGGTTTTAGACTTTTAGGTTTAGGATGAGCCACAAGCACATTGTACTGAACAATCAACAATGTGCAAGAAATCTGGTCATGTAGACATCGAAGCTGTATGCAATGTACTGAACAATGCCCAGATAGTGGCATAGTGCAACGCAGCGGGCTGAAAAATTGTGAATTTCCTGCTGTAGGATTTTGTTCTTGATCAATTAATGCTAGTGGAGGAGTGTACCGTCTTTAAACACTGAGCTTATTAACATCAAAGTTGTATGCAATGTACTGAACGATGCCCAGATAGTGGCACAGTGCAACGCAGTGGGTTGAAAATTTGTGAATTTCCTGCTGTAGGATTTTGTTCTTTATCGATGAATGCTAGTGGAGGAGTCTTACCATCTTTAAACACTGAGCCTATTAATGAATAATGATTCCCTCCCCCCTCTGCTGAGGACAGTTGTACAATCTACCAAATCTTGTTCAACAACTCTGATGAGATGTAAGCCATAATTCAGTTTATCTGAACTAAACTACTCTCCACCAGCTAGGCATTTCCTGAAAGAAATTTTGTTCTCATTCTTTTGTGCTAGAGATAGTGTAACAAAGTGTATTGGAGATGCATGCACGACAGTATTCTTGCGAACTGTTTTTGAACAATCTACAACTAAAATGCATAGATATTCATTTTCCTTCTATGTATTTTCAGCTCATAGTAAGTAATACATGTTCATTAACAGGAGAGAACTGCTAAGCCTCAGTCAACATTTCGTTTACATGAACAGAAGTTGCATATGGCAATGCTGAGAAAGCATAAAAGTTCTACTGTCCATACAAGTACAGTACTTGAACCAAGGAAGAAACTGGAAGAGGCATGTGATCGCATGCCAACTCATGAAAACAGCGTGAAAAAGCGACACAGAGAGAGAACGGACCCTTCTAGTGAAATGAATAGTGACCTCTACGGGATAAAGGAAGTGACCTCCTCTGTAAATAAGCAAGTCATAGAAGTCAATGGTTCAACTAATAAGCCTACAAACACTGGCCACGAAATGGTGAAAACTTCCACAGGGCCCAAAGATGATATCTTTGGAGATCTCCCTCTCCTTGAATTAGAGAGCTCCAAGGTTATGTTTCGGACTGGTGTTCATGAACTTCCAACTGTTATAGAAGAATCATTTATAACAAATCAAACCGAAGCAGATTCTATACCAGAAGTTGTACCCTTGGAGCTGATAGATGCATCTGACATCACTGCTCAGACGCCATCTCCTCTTGAAGACTTGGTGAAAAGTGAAGACAGTGAGCCAGCATGCATCTCCCACAATGATGTGGCAGGGAGTCACCCTTCCACTGTTGGGATTGATGGTCTGCCGAATCATAAGAACATCAATATGGTGAAACCAGGTCTTGGTGATATGCAGTTGAAATTTACTGACGTGTCTGCTTTAGGTTCTCATTCTGTTCTGAGGTCAAAATCTGGTTCTGGTTACCCTCTGCAGGGTTGTTTTGATGTGAACAAGAACTGCTCTCAGGAAATAAAAAAACATGGTACTAATTCTACTAGCAGTCCACCTGCCATGAGAACAAGAGCTGAAGAAACTAAATATAAAGATGCACCAGTTAAGGGCAAGAAGAGTACTGATATCACTAGTGCAGCGGTTGCACTACCCGTGCCTGCCAACCAACTTTCATATCAAGCTAGCGCGTTGCCCTCTGCAGTATCACATTCAGTTTTCAGCACAAGAGTTGATTCAAATGACATGTCTTCATTCAGAAGTATGCCTGCCAAGGAATGCATCCCAACTACCAGACCTGGTAACTTAAGAACTAATGTGTGCCATGGAAGTAGGAAACATGTGGATCCATGTGTGGCACTATCTACAGATAACCAGGGTAGCTCGCACTCAAAACTTCATCCAATTTGCAGTCCTGCTAACATTGGAATGACTTTTATGAAGCTACCGGGCCTCGAACGGATGGAGATCTCAAACTGCAATGTAAAGATAGGCGAAAACAGGTTTAGTAATGCAGAGTCAATGAACGCAGTAAGATATCAGAAACAACCGTGGTTGAGTGGCATGACCTATGTAATGCAAGGTCAGAAACAGATAGGTCTAAGCAGCTCTCAAGTTGGGAAACCAGCTCTTGATGGTTATGGGGGCGAAGGTGATCATCATCTGCAGCAACCCACAGTTCGTTTGATGGGTAAGACCGTCTCAGTTTGCTCACATAGCAAGGATCATAATGTATCGACCATGGATCAAGTGAGTCCTGACAATGTTGCCATTGAAGCAAGCCGCCTATCCACAATCTCATGTCAGTTACCCCAAAAGAGATCATTCCCTTGTCAGGATTCTGTGACACCAAGAGTGCATCTAAACAACTCTTCAGATTTTTTGGCAAGGATTCCCAACAATAGCATGCAAGGGCAAAATACTGCTTTCAGTGGCCTCCATAACCAAAGGCCACAACCAATAAATAGTGCTCCAACCGTGAAAGATTGCACTTGGAATTTTGGTAATCAGTTTGTTCGTCAAGCTGAACTCAATAAGGCAGCTATAGTCAGCACCAACTCTCAGACTAGGCATCTAGAGCTACATCAACCACCTCAATTGATAAGCATTCCTCAGAATCAACAGTCTCATTTGTGGACTCCGGCAGCACAGATGAGTAGGAAAGATCAGTGTTTTGTGGGTCCAGCAGTGAACCAATCTTCCCTGGTTCCAAAATCATTGCTAACTGCAAGTATGAAGGAAAAGTATCAGAAATCCACTTTGTTGTCTTACGATGATCCTAGTTCTATGTCTATTTGCCAACCCTACCAGATACCTGGTGCAAACTCATCTTCTGCATCTGTCACATCCTTTTTTGAGTATGGTGCGGATAATTCGTTGTCCAGAAGCTCTTCTCCTGGACTGAGTCTTTCTCTTGCAACTGGTTTGGCTAATGAGTCTGTTTCCACAGGTAGAGTAGCTTGTGCAGGCAGTCTTACAAATGCAGATGGTAGGAAGGCTGCTAGCTTTGCCGAACCAATAAGCAATAGTTCAGCTTATGCAGATAATGTTTCACAGCAACCTGCAAAGCCAATAAGCAACAGAACAGCTTATGCAACAGATAATGTTTCACAACAACCTGCAAAGAGACAACTTGTTACAGATACACAGGATTTAATGTCTATGGGCCCAAACATTGTGAACCATTCACCTGGCTGGTCACTTAGTGATGCAGTTGGTCCTCAGGTACTTGATTTTAGTAAAAGAATAGCAAGGGATGCTGTTCAAACGTCAAGAAATGAAAGCAACAATCCAAGGGCCAGTTCCGGTCCAGTTCCGCCTATTGAAACATGGTCTAGGCCTGGGTTGGTTGCAGGGGCTAATACCATGTTGAAGCCAGGTCAAAACCTGAATGATCATTCCAAACTGCTATACTCCACCAAGTTTTCGGTTGATAGGGGTATCAATTCGGTTGTATTATAGTGGAAAGCAATAAAAAAATAATAAGGCGTCCTTGTTGAAGATAGCTCTGGAGTTTTTCAGTATTCAAACAGTCAGGCACAGGAAACTTGTAAGAGCTCTACATTTCTGAACATTTTAGTTTAGCAATTGATGGATTGCTTTATTCTTGTAATTTTCCTGGTCAAATGTGCAAGGTTATTTGATTGTTTGATTACATGTCATGCCATATCTGACAAAAGCTTGAGGACAGTTCAATTGTACAGATTGTAACTACTTGAGTGTTTTGTGGGCATTCAATTTCTAAGACTAAGCAGTATTTGCTATGAACCCACTTGATGGGCAGCAGTTCAATTTCACAGACGGTGTACTGTATTATTTAAGCTCGAAAGTAAAGCATAAAATTTACTTTCAGTCAGCTTCTGGAAACCATCATGCAAACTTTCGGATGCTGCACCTCATTGATTTGCAATTATTAGTCACTGCTGTTACAAAGCTGCATGTTTCACCTTTTTTGGCTTTCTTACATTTGAAAGATATGTCGAAGGGAACATTCAGAATGAAATGGTCCTTTTGCCAGATTCATCAGTCTTGGCCTTTATGGTAATCAGCTGCTGGCTCCTTGATTCCCACTAAAAAACTTTTTCACTGTTGGGAGCCCTCTGATCCTACAACCTAGGAAAAAGGTTACTGGTGATGCACGCAGTTGCTTCAGACCTTTCCTACTGCAATGTTCTTACTTTCCTTGGACCAAGAGTAAAGAAGACTTTGCATGGTATCAGCACGGATGCCTTTCTTCCTCCTCTCCTTTAATCCCCACAATATTAAACAACCTTCACAGAAGTATAAATCCATCTGCGCATCCCTTGTCATCTACACAACGGGAAGGAGATCAAGAACGTCAGGCCAAGCTTCTCGAAGTAAGAATCTCAAAACGAGGAGATCAAGAAACCTTAGAGCAATCTGGTCGACAACAGATCATGGGTGTTCTTGGTACCCTTGCTAGAAATCTGGACGCCCTTGTCGGGTAAGCTCTACATGCCAATGGCTGTCCCAAAGCCTTTTAGCCTTGTTCTGTTCTTTGATCCATGAACTCTGACCATTTCCATAATTCCTTTTTTTGCACCGGATAGGCCAGGGATCATGCTGCTTTATCCTCTGTAAGTAACAATCCACTCCTTCAGTTCTTCAGACACAATCACCACGACCGTGTGCTGAATGCTAATAGAGTTTTTTTCTTCTTCAAAATTAACAGGTACGCGTCCATGCGCGCCATAGAGAGCCCTTCTTCCCTGGACGATCAGCAGTGGCTCACCTACTGGGTCCTGTACTCCCTGATCACCCTCTTCGAGCTCTCATGCTGGAAAGTGCTGCAGTGGTAAATTTTAACAATTCTTCCGGTGGCCACACCAAACGCTGAGCGCCTGCCTGAGCCCCCAAGAACAAAGAATTCACCTTCGGCGCGCGGCGGTTCTTTTCTTTTGTCAGGTTTCCCCTGTGGCCGTACATGAAGCTGCTCTTCTGCTGCTGGCTGGTGCTGCCCATCTTCAACGGTGCGGCCTACATCTACGAAGCGCACGTCCGGCGCTACTTCAAGATCGGCAACTACGTGAGCCCCATCTACAACGAGCGCCAGCGCCGGGTGCTGCAGATGATGAGCCTCGACGCGCGCAAGTCCGTCGAGCGCTTCATCGAGACCCACGGGCCCGACGCCCTTGACAAGATCATCCGAGCTGTGAGTTCTTCTTTCTTCATCTCAGCTGCCCACTGCCCAGGGTTCATTTCGTTTTTACAGAGAGTTTCGGTGATGATTTTGGATCGCCTTGGTTGTCTTTTCTTTTTCACCCCTGACGGAGAAGCATCTGAAACTGCTGCAGGCTGAAGAGGAAGCCAAGAGGACCTAGCTTAGCGTGCGCTGAACTGAAGGGATTCGATTCATAGTTTCAGATGAAGCAATCTGAATTGTTTCGGGTGAAAACCGAAGCAGTCTGATGCCTGCCGTGGATGTGGATGGGTGTAATTCTATCGGTTTGCATTGTGTAATTATTTGTGCAGACATGGTATGCGTGTGTGTTTGATCATTATTACATCGGGCTTGCCAACAGTTCAAGAAAAGATGCCATGAGTCCATGAGAGCATGCATGGTTTGAATGAAGCTGCAAATTTGGTGGTGTACTTGTGAAATCTTATGAGTTAACTACGTCTGTCGGAATGCAACCACACAACAAATTTATCTGTCTAGTTAAGTTACAGAACATGTGAGAATTGTGCCTGTTTTGATCTTTTGCCAATTCAGGCATGCATGCATGATGAGCATAAAATCGAAAAAAAAAGTGAATCAATTATTTTTTTCTAAGTATCCGCTGCAAATATACCAAAGTATGAGTTGCAAAAATTACAGATATACGAGCTTGTACAGTAAAGAATATTCGAGCCCCGTTTGCACCCTTTGCATTGGTGAGTACGGTGGACTATATTAGGGGAATGAACTGAAACTGCTGTTATAATTTGGACGGATGAGATGAGATCAGATGGAGGCGAGCGTGCTGATGTCCATCGGGTAGACGTCGTTGGGTGACTCGGCGCGGTACGACCGGCGTCCGACGATGATGTTGGCCGCCTCCGACGGGTGGAACGCGTCCCAGAAGATGTGCTGGTCCCTGTTGGCGCACGGCGCCTGGTACGGCAGGCACGTCACCTGCCCGTTGTTCCTGCCCACCCCGCAGCACCCGGCGTTGGTCACCGTGAACCCTGCATTTGTACGCCATGCACGCACGGGTGGTGATCGATATGACGATCGTCGATCGGGTCCAGTAATTTCACTGACAGACTGTGTGTTACTATGTATTTACTAGTTACTACTAATTAATTACCGTAGGAGGCGGCGTTGGCGAGGATGTCGTCGAAGATGTTGTATGCGTTGATGAAGGTGAAGTGTGCTCCAGGCAGCGCGTTGAACTCGTCGACGAGGCCGACGAGGCGGCGGTTGAACATCTGGATGGCGTCGTCGATGCGGTCGACGCAGGTGACGCCGTCGGCGCTGTAGCGCGCGAGCTCGTTGGGGGCGCACCCGACCTGGCCGACGCCGATCATGACCACCTTGCGCGCGCCGTAGCTGTAGAGCGTCTGCAGGTAGCGGCGGTAGTCGGCGATGAGCGAGTCGGCGTACTGCTCGGGCGTGTACCGGCTGCCCGTGTTGTAGAAGGCCGGCATGAAGTAGTTGTTGAGGTAGTCGTTGCTGCCCATGCCGATGCTGAAGATGCACCGGCTCAGGTGGTCCGACGCCGTGTCCTGGTCGCCCAGGATGCTCACCAGCGTCTGCACCGCCGTCTGGTAGTTCTGCACCTGCCCCGCGAACGGGATCCGCCCGCCCTGCACCGTACGTACCATATGTGTGCGTCGTGTTTATTAGTGGTTGTTGCCTTGTTTGGGCCGGTTTTCTAGCTCTTCACTCACGCATTGGATTCGCTAGCTAGCAAGCATGCATACCAGCTGCTGGCCGGTCTCGGCGCGGATGCCGGCGGCGGCGGAGGCGAAGTTGGCGCCGCCGAGGAGCTGGTCCCCGCTCGTTGCGGCGAACGGCGGGATGAAGTTGTCGAACCCCAGAAGTTGAGCTGTGCAATTTATTGCAAAGGAATTAAACACATAATAGCAATTCATCCAAAAAAGGAAAGAAAAACACACACATGGACGCTCAATATGGATGCATGGCATGGGTGTCTGCTTCAGGAGCTCTGGCACGAGTGACTCGTGCAAAGTTTTATACTAGTAGCAACCATAATTGAACGTAGGCGGTGCCTAGCCATCTTCATCCATCCTATACAGATCTAGCTACAGCCGCATATCTCTATCCACCCTAGTGTACGTATTAAATTCCGGTAAGAGTCATCGACCGAGCGCACCTTCTTTCACGCTGCTACAGTACATTGGCAAGTTGGATGACTGAGGAGCGATCAGCTAGTAGTGTGGACTGTAGTACTGGACTAGACTATACCTCGTCGGCTCTTTGGCCTCTTCCTTGTTCAACAACTACAGCTACGAAACTCCCATCCGTCATTGTTTGGATTTGTCAGCCGCGCGCCCTCACGCAGCATGTCTTGTCAGGTTGCATGTTATCACCCAGACATGTATACGTACGTGCATGACGACCATAAAACATCGATCACGTCGATCACCGGCTACGACGATAGAGCTAGCCTGCTCGATCGACCTCGACCTGAGCGTGTGACCACACCGTACCGCCGGCCAAGCCGCCGCGGTCGTGTAGCTGGAAGCTTACCGATGACATCAACGGTGGTGAGCCCGTTGGTGAAGCGCCCCGACGGCCCGCCGGCGAAGTCGATGCCGTAGGGCGGGTAGTTTGCTCGCGCCAGCGACACGATGTAGTTGTTGTTGCCGTTGTCCACCAGCGAGTCGCCGAAGATGAAGTAGCACGGCACCTGCGGGTCGCACCGCGCCACCGGCGCCGCCAGCGCCCAACAGCTCACCACCACCGCCACCACGCACAGCAGCCGCCTCACCTCCATGGCCCCGCGCGTCGCGCGCCAATGCTATAGCTAGAGGCCTAGAGGTAGAGGGGAGATCGTGCTGGCCGCCGCGCGCGACTTGTCACTCACAGAACTGCTCCGTCGTCCCTGAAGAACGACGACACGCGAGTCACGCGGCAGTATATATAGGCGAGAACGGCAACTCCGGCCCAACGCGGTGGCAGCGCAGCAGGGATGGAGAGGAGTGGACGACACTCGCCTGCTGCCTGCATATGGGAAGGTCGCATGCAGCGCGGTGTCCATTGTGGGCCGGGCGCTCCATCATCGATCAAGCGGAGTTGGAAACGGAAGCTCTGGGAGCCGCCGCGCGCGCATTCAATCGCGGCAACGTGGCCATGTCGTTCCTCGGTTCCGCTTCTACTGTGCGAGTGAACATGGATGTGCGCCCTGGTCCGAAGGACCCGATTACTGACGGTGACGGAACTGAACTTTTACTACTACTGTCCTGTTCTGTAGCCAGCAGGTAGCGGTTAGACGAAGTACGGATCTCGTCACTTCATTGAATTCCCCAGGGCCTGCTAGCTGCAGGCCAGGCCACGGCCAATGCAAGGCTGATCCCAGTGAAAAAGGCAGAAGTACTACATGTACTCCCTCCCTCCGTCCATGAAAGAATCAATTTCTAGAGTTGTCCTAAGTCAGACTTTTTAAATTTTGACCAAATTTCTAGAAAAAAATGCTAAGATTTATAGTATCAAATTAGTATTATTAGATTCATCATAAAATATATTTTCATATAATGTGTATTTTATATTATAGATGTTGTTACTCTTTTCTATAAAGTTAGTCAAACTTTAAAAAGTTTGACTGGCACGGATCCTAGGAATTGATTCTTTCAGGGACGGAGGAAGTATACTGTATCTTGCTATCACTGCGCTGCGTGGTGCGTGCGCGCATTCGTGATGATGGTAGCAGCACGAAGGCCGGGGTTCGCAGCGTGCTGTGTGGAGCGGATCAGTTGCAACAGTTAGGCCTTGTTTAGATTCGAAAAGTTCATAAAATTTTCCATCACATCCAATCTTTAAACGCATATATACATAAAGTATTAAATATAGATTAAAAAAAATAACTAATTACACAATTTAACTGTAAATCTCGAGACAAATCTTTTGAGCCTAGTTAGTCTATGATTGAACACTAATTGTTAAATACAAATGAAAATGTTACAATAGCTAATTCCAAAAGTGTTTGGATCTAAACAAGACCTTACTCGGAGATCTGGTGCGTGGTGTCATGGTGTCGGCTGTGGCCTATGGGGTGCATGGATCCTTCCCCTGGCGACTGGCGTGCAGCGTCGACAGTACCGCCTGAATGCGTCACTCCACTCACTGTGTGCTGCCAACAGTGTTCCCCGTGCCGTGAAAGCAGTGCATCATCTCGGCATGTACCAATTACCATGCAGCAGTGCTTCGACTTCTAGAGAGGCACATGCACGGGCAAGGCATCATCGATCCGATCCATTAATCGCGGTAGGAAGGAGGTAACGTGCATGAGAGAGCTCCAGCTCCTTCAAGTACGTCGAAACGCCGACGGTGCGGTACGGTACGGTACAGTGCAGTGCAGTGCAGCAGCCCCCCGAAATCATTTTCCTGTAGCGCTCGACGCTGCGACGCATGCACTGCCTGATCCACCAGTGAGCTGGCCGGCATTCCGCGCCGCCCAGAGCGAGCGATCGGAGCGATCGAGCTACAGGTAGGCGCACATGACGCGCGCGGGCGGGGGAAAACCTACCGCGGCGGCGCTTTACTTCATTCCCCCAACCGCGCGGGGGGCCACGTCCCTGCCCCTCGTCCCGCTTGCTCTACACGCACGCTTTCTACACTACAGCCTTCTGATTAACATGGTGACATGGCCATTTCGGGTGATCCATCCAAGGACGTGTGTAATGGCTGCTAGTCGTGTGAGTGTGACCGTGAACAAGCAAGGGGCTGCGAATTCGCAAGAATGCACCGGGCGACGACCTGCAATGCGGGCCTAGGTGCAGCTAGTCAGGTGTGATGTGATTCGGGCCTTGTTTACTTCACTCCAAAAACCAAAAACTTTTCAAGATTCCTCGTCATATCAAATTTTTAAGCACATGCATGAAGCATTAGATATAGATGAAAATAAAAAACTAATTGCATAGTTTGCCTGTAAATCACGAGATGAATCTTTTGAGCCTAATTAATCCATGATTAGATAATATTTGTCAAATAAAAATAAAAATGCTACGGCGTCGAAATCCGAAAAAATTTTAGAAGTAAACAAGGCCTTGGTCATTCGGTTTGGGCCACGGATGGAATTATGACCGTGTCAGCCCAGGCTCCGGCTCACCGGCTGGCTCCACGGGCAAAAATCTGGAGCGCATGCGCACTCCACCTAGCTGCCGCTGGTCCCTGACTCCCTGCCGCCAGACTCGGCAATCTCGGCGACGCGCCTCGTAGCATTGATTTCTCATAATACTACGTGCACGATCCATGTACTACTATTTACTGCATATAGGGTCCTAGCAGACACCACGACTACACCGTAGATATATAATACTGCGTCATATATTTTTTTTCTTCAAAACCCTAAAACAAAATGCTACACCCTGCTGGTTCACAGCATTATGTAGTCATGCTACACGCCCATGGATTTTGTGGTGTGGGAGGTAATATACTGGCTTTTGTTCGTTTAGCTGATAAGTCATAGAAGAAAGTATTGTTGGTTGATTTGTTGAGCAGGCCATGCAAATAGTGAAACAAACATGTGCCAGTTTTTTTACCTCTACCAAACACAGATGATACTCTCAGTTGACAGGGATAAAGTATACACTAAAACTTGCGATATTATTGCTGACCTGTTCGTTTTAGTGAAATTTGGCTTATGCTCTGAAAAGTATTGTTCGCTGATTTATTGTGAAAAAAAATATTATATAACGGTTGATTCGTTTGAGCCTATCAATCAAATTTGCTAGTCATTTAGTATTATTTTTTTCTTACAACAAATCAGTCAATAATATTTTCTGTCATGACTTATCCGCCAAACTTATGAAAAGCAAACAGGGCAGCCACGGTACAGAAAAGGCTTTAGGAGACTGTTCGTGCGTCAGAGTGTAACTCTTCCATCGGTTTCCTCGGCCGCCAACATGATTAGATCCTAATAATTTAACCCATACATCATAAATCTTCCTCCATGAGTACTTCGCAGCCTAGCTGTAGCTTGAGTCAAAATTCAATTTATTTACTCTTCTTTTTCTTTTTTTGCTTCAACAAGAAGCAGATCCAGAGGGAATCAAATCCGTCAATAAATGCAACGAGTTGGTGAGCACAGTAGCCTCAAAAGTAGGTAAAAAGATCTATGAAGCCGACCAGTCCAGCTCCAGCATATGGGAAAATGACATACGGCCAGAGTACCCCCATTCGTTTTTAACGCCGAAACAAGCCACATTAATGTATAGGTGCATGAAACATGTAACATGGGTTTGGTGCTGTTTTGCCTTGACTTCCCCCGTTTGTATTGATCAAACCCCAGTCCCCAGCAATTGGAGGGAGAACAAAGGGCTTAGCCAGAAGACATTTCATCATGAGCACAGCACATTTGTATCAATCAGTACATCAGCTCTTTGCCGTACTCCATTTAGTTCAGCACCGATGCTTCTTACTTACATCTACCGCCTTACAAAAAGAATGTCCAGCCAAGTAGTTTGAATTGAAACATAGATTTAATCTAAAGTAGTTTCAGATATACATCATGCATGAATTCAAGAAACCTATGAGCCAAACTAAATGATTTTGCTAGTAACGTGTAATGCAGCAGCAAAGCAACCGCTGTTGTTTGAAGTCATCGCACCAAACAAGGAAACAGATTACCTACCCCAAACAAGCAGGTATCAGACATCCTCTTAGTATTAGGGCAAGAGGAAGTTCAAGAATAAGATGATGATGATGATGAGTGGTGCACTAACAAGAACCAATAACCAATTGTTGCCTAATCAAATGTCAGTAAATTTATGGTAATAATGCTTCATTATGGCCTAGCCTAATCTAGACTTGCTAAGGGCCTGTTTAGATTGGGGATAAAAATTTTTTGGGTGTCACATCGGATGTGTCGGAAGGATGTCGGGAGGGGTTTTTAGAAACTAAAAAAAAACAAATTACATAGCTCGTCAGAAAACTGCAAGACAAATTTATTAAGCATAATTAATCTGTCATTAGCATATGTGGGTTACTGTAGCACTTAAGGCTAATCATGGAGTAACTAGGCTTAAAAGATTCGTCTCGCGATTCTCAACTAAACTGTATAATTAGTTCATTTTTTTATCTACATTTAATGTTCCATGCATGTGTCTAAAGATTCGATGGGATGGATGAAAAAAAATTAGGTGGGGAACTAAACAGGGCCTAAGTTTGGAGTGGCCATAAGCCCATAACTGTACAAGCGGCACTCAAGTTTCGGGTAGGTACATTACCAGCACATACCTGCGCATATGTAGACTGGTATTCATATTCAACCAACAATATACAGGTCAAATATTTCAAACCTGAATACCTATGACTATGCTATTTGATCAAAGTAAACTTGAGTAATTCCAAAATTCACATCGTGCAACTAAGATTGTCTTGTAGGTGACACAGGTTGCAAGACCTCATACAACTATAGTTGTGAGGTGCTTCTTATCACTAGAGGTACGAGCAAAAGATGGAACTGAGGCAACTTCACCCAGTTACAAGCACAAATAAATATTAGCCCGCTAACATCACTGACTTGTTAGGGAAGTGACATGAGGAAATAATGAACTACATGGTACTACCCTACAAGTGCACCAAAAGAAACATTTATGTAATGGGGAGTGGTTGATAAATGTTAACTGTCAGTTTGTTACCAATACCAGTACTATGTTAATCAAAGTGTAATAGACAAGAGAACCGCTCAACACAAAGATATGTTAGCAAGTAAAGATACTCACTCTGTTCTAAAATGTAGGACATTTTAGTTTTATCCTAAGTCAAACATCTCTTTAACCCAATTTGTAGAAAAATATATTGACATATACAAATAGCAAATAATACAACTGTCATGACATATTTCGATGGGCATATTTAATCAAACTAATTTGATGTTGGTGCATTTTTCTACAAACTTGGTCAAAGTTAGAGAAGTTTGAATTAAGACAAAACTAAAACAACCAACATTTTGAAACCGAGAGACTAATTTTCAACCAGCAGTCGAAGTGTACAATAGGTGATGTTTACGTAAAGGAGAATTTCACTTTGATAAAGGAATTATAATTGGTTTGAGAAGACCTTTTTGTTCTTGCGGAACATTTCATAAAGGAGAATGTCTCAGCTTTCTCATGGCTATGAAATTCAATTGATTCTATTTATACAAATAATTTTTATCTCTTTCTCCAGTTCACTTTGATAAGTAACAGGAATTTTTATTACCATCATGGTCTAATTTAATCAATGTTGATAAGTCGTATTTTTTACTTAGCATGAACCTTTAGTTGAGAGCTTGACGGTATAATTTCGGATCAGCCGGTGGCAAGCCATCTGACAATTTAGGCACTAACTGAACCACCCATCACAGAAGGTTCCCCATCTGCTTATATCACAAAATATTTCTCGGTCCCAATATTACCCAATGCCAGATAGTTGTCTGGTACTAACTAATTTGAATTTGTTCTATTGTACAGAAAAGTTAAGCACGCATAAATTGGACAGGCAGTTATTTGACATATTGTGGGCAGCATGGGTGGTTCATCTTTTTGATATACTAAATTCTTGGCAACAGAACCATCCCTTTATAGATGGAAAGTATGAGCTCCTAGTACAAAAAAAAGGGCATATCCTAAGCCCTTTCATTCAAAATCCACAATGCAAATATCTGCGGCCTTTATTTGAATACCTAACTGGAGAATAATTATCCAATGTTTGCATAGGACAATTTCATGCCCAACATTTTCAACTAAATCAATAAAATAGTATGTGCATTGCATTGAGAAAAGAAGGGCCAAAATTATTGGTAGCGCCATGACAACAAATGAATTCAGATTAGCAATTATGCACAGCTAAAAATTCAACACCCATTAGTAGCGGACACAACAGTGATATCACAAGGATTTAGTTTGTGTATGTACATACGGGTCAAGATCCAGATTTCTAAAGTAAACTAGATTACACAAGCATGCGTGAGTTCCTGAAAATATCAGAAAAGGAAACTTAAAGTTACCAAACCTCAGAGCTCACTATGCTGCGTAGAAGTCCTTGAAACACCAGCGAAGAGATCTTTGGCAATGACAAGCAAACCCTGTAAGTCCTTAGCTCCCACTTCCAGGCAATCCTTCAACAATTCCCCTTCCTCCACTTCCCACTTAACATCCGTGACCACCTCTCTCAATGGCCCCTAAACCGCAACAAATGTCACTAATCGACAGAGCAATAATGTGTGAATTCAGAGGCACCACGAGTGAGTAGGTCAGTTACCTCTTCGGAGAAGGCGAGGAGAAGGCCGTTCAGGAGCTGCGCGGCGGCGTCGCGGATGTCGCCGTAGTGGCGGCGCATCCACTGCGCAGCGTCAGCGGCGGAACGTAGGCGCGAGGCCTCCGCGGCAGCGGCGATGAGACGAGAGGCCGCGGCCGCGCAGGAGAGGCCGCATCCGGTGGCCGATGAGAAGGCGTAGTGGCGGAGGTAGTCCCAGCCGAGCCCCCACGCGCCACGGGACGACAGCAGGGAAGCGATTCGCCGGGCGCGTACGGCTGCCGCGGCGTCCCCACGGGCGGCACGTGTGGCGGCGACGCGGGAGAGGAGCGAATGGGAGAGGGAGACGAGGGTGGCTGCCTGGCGGAGAGGGACGCGGAGCGCCGAAGCGCGTGGGATTGGAGTGGAGAAGATTAGGAGGACGAGGACGAAGAGAGGGAGATGGGGTCGCGGTGGTCGCCGGCGGCGACAGGCTCCAGCTAGGGTCATCGGAGGAGGCAGGTGAGAACTGGATTACTGGAGATGGATGGATTTTGGGATTTGATTTGATTCTGAAGTCCAACTTAGAAAGGCCTCGTCTGCTCATTCGATGGGTTTTATCGGGCTCGATATTTTTGGGCTCATTTGACAGGCCTTGGAACGGCGTGGATCCGGGCCCAAGTCCCACAACCCGCCTTTCCCCAGGGCCCAGGCAAAGTGCAGATCGCAGAGCAGGGCCTAACTAAAAACTATCATACTCCTCTCAAAAAAAAAAAAAAAACTAAAAACTATCATACACTTCTTCTTGTCCCAATTTTTTACAATTTGGCACTTTTTTTGAAAAAAATTCCTTTTTGGACCCCTGGAAAACTTAAACGCAGTTTTGGACCCAGGGGGTCGACGCCATGCATCATGGCGTCGAGGTATCACGTCTCGACGCCATGGATCACGGCGTCGAGCTCTGTGGCCACGCCCAGCGGAGCTTCTGACGTGGCAGGCTATGTGGCAAAAAATAAAAAAAAAGGTCGGCGTCACAGATCATGGCGCCGAGCTCGACGCCACAGATCTCGGCGCCAAGCTCGACGCCACAGATCACAGCGCCGAGGTAAGGTACAAAACGCCCCCCGGCTGCTTCCTCTGCCCGCGCGCCCCCCGGCTTCCTCCTCCCTCCTCCTCACGTCCGCCGTTGCCCGCGCCCGGCGGCCCTCCACGCGTGCCGGCCGGCCCGCTGCCCGCGCGCCCCGCCGCTACAACCTGCCGCCCTGCCGCTGCCACCGGCACAGCTGGTGCCCCCGACCGCCGCGGCCGCTGCCCCCGGCCGCCACCGCCGGTGCCCCGGCCCTCCCCGCGGCTGCCCCCGGCCGGCCCCGCGGCTGTCCCCAGCCGGCCCCGCCACTGCCCCCGGCCGGCCCGCCGCTGCCTTCGGTGAGGTAAATTTTTTTTTCTTTTCCTAGTTGTATAATTGTTTAGATAATGTAGTTAGTTTTCTAAGTTTTATAATTTTTGAAATAATTCATGTAGCAATTTTTATATTGGTATTATTTTTGGTAATATTTATATGAATATAGTTATGTAATTTAGAGTAGTTTATATAATATTTGTAGAATTTAGTTATGTAGTTAGTTACATACGTATTTACTTAGATAGATATTTAGGTGTTTTATTTGTATTAGTTATATGCCTAGTAACATGGTTGTTTTGTATATCAATTAGATGGACAATTTAGTAACTCTATATCATGGAGGAAGTGTGGAGAAAGATCAGTTTGGCAATGTTGATTTTGTTGGAATGCAAACGGTCCCTTTGATGTTTGATGAGCGGCCCTTGTTTTCTGAATTGATGGGTAGTGCTCGTGATGAGCTTAAATGTAATTCGAATAAAGAAGAAATCTTAGTTGAGGGGGTAATTCATCATGGTCGGTCAGGGACAATTTTTAGGCGGTTGGTCCCAATTGTATCCGAGGTTCAATGGGACAAATATGTCAAAACGGTCATGAAGAGTGAGTTTCAATGTTTCGATTTGGTTGTGCGCAACTTGTCCAAGGAGCCAGCCCCTCTAGTGGATTCTCCTCTTAATTGCCAACCACCCATTGGTGGGTTCTCGCCGGAACCGGACAATCCGGCACCCTCAGCTTCCCCGATACCCATTCACGAGGTGGGTGTGGAAGATGTGGTTGTCGTTTCTGATGCTCAATCCGGTCCCAATAAGGCTGGAACATTTGTCGGTGGTGTTGGTGTTGGCTGCCTAGAGACCCCTATGACCCAGACAGTTCAATGTAAGTGGCGTAGTTGCAATATTCATTTTGTTAGCCTTCCTTCGTTCGATTCAGTTGTCTCAATTGTATCCATATTTGTGGTTTTGTTGTAGGTGACAATCCAAGTAATGATTATTGTCATCCTGTGCATCCATCATTTAATGTTGACGCAACTTTTATAGCATCTAATAGTTTGGATGTTAATATTGAGGATGATGAGGAGCCCTATGGCACAGCTAGAGCTGTTGATTCCGATGATGACCGTCCGGTTGCACCTTTAAGTGAACAAGAAATGGAGCTTATCAGACGTTTTTGTCCTGATCGTGATCCACTAGTTTACGAGTTTAGTGACCTCAGTCATTCTCAAAATGCTTATGCAGAGGGAAGAGATGATGAGCTGCTGGAGGCTCCTGAGCCTAGTGACAGTGTGCAAATTCAGAAGGGCATGATCTTTAATGACTTGCCCAGCTTAAAAAGGTGGTTACAACAATATTCTGTAATACGTAAAAGACCCTTCAAGGTGATGCACTCCTATGTTGAGCGCCGCTACACGGTTGTGTGTGAGATGTCAGATTGCAACTGGAGGGCCTGTCCCTCCATTCGATACTTCCGTGGAGCTGCACAAGTAAGTCATTTCGGTAAATTTTCCATGCAATTGATAGAAATGTTGACTACAATTTATTCAAAGTTCAATATTTATTCAATGTTCAATACCATAAATGTTGCTGAAATTTACATGCTTGCTGAAATTTATTTGCTACTTTTTCATTCAATGTTTGCTGAAATTTATTCAAAGATGCATATTTATTCAAGAGATTTAACCACAAATGTGCTAGTGCCTATCCATGCTTGCTGAAATTTATATCCTTAGTCATGAAGGAAGTATTTGATGCATTCAATTCCAACCTACTTGCTGAAATTTACATGCTTGTTGAAATTTATTTCATACTTGGTCCTATATCCATGTTGCTAGTTCAATATTTATAACCCCCTACTGAGTTTTTGAATCAATGTTATTAAATCTGTTTTATTATTTTCATCCTTAATATTTAATTTCAGGATTGATCGTCAGAAGCAGAAGAAGACAGTTGAGTTTCAAACGTTGCATCGTCACCACATAGAGGTGTGGGACCAGTTTCATGACAACCTCTACGAAAATGAGCAACCACATACCAACTACAATTTTCGTGCATACCTTACTTGGTACCTAGGTGTTACACGAACAAGGTTGAAAATTCAGTGGACCCAAGCAGATTATGCGTACCTTGAATTATCTGAGGATGAGGACACTTCCTATGACCTTGCAGCACGACAAGGGACACTTATCGAGGCAGCACCTGTCTTGGACCGAGTGGTACATGTCCTTTCCACTTTACAATTGTACGGTTGTTGTCCTTTCCACTTTATAAATTGCACCTATATAAACTAATACAAGTCTTATCTTATAGGGCAACGCAATCAAGCAATCTGTACTTGATATCGAACGGTTTCTAAGAACAGGTGTGGACGAGCACACACTAAACAACTTTCTTGGAGTAAGTACTTGACATCGAATTTATCTAAGAACAATTATTACGACCCTCATTTATTATATATCTAACAATATGAATTTTAATCTTTGCATAATAGAGACTAGCACGTAGGCTTAGGCGTGCTGCATCTCGTTGCGGTTGCGGTACTAGTGCTGCGATGAATGTGCATGTGCCACAGGAACAACAATGCAACACACCTGTTGTGCATGGTACATCTTCTTTGGGAGGTATATTTTCATTACATTTATTGTTTACTTGAACTGAGCAATTTTCATGGTATGATATAATGAATTATGTGCACACATCATTTGAACAATGTTGATAGGATCTGGAGGACAGAGCTCGTCTCGGTCAACCATGGACACTTTTCAAAGCGATGATGATGACAATGAAGAGGGGGTGGCCGAGGAGCGTGAGTATGACGAGCTTGGGTTATCTCAGCTTCCTGATGCTCCTTCTACTTAGCCTACGCAGGTTGCAAGAAGGCGACGTCGTTCGCCTTCTAGGTACACTCCAGGCACCGATGCTCTTGGCCACAAGGGTAAGGGTAAGACTAGGAGGCAGTGATGAGGACTTCTGTGCTAACACCATGGTAGCAGCTTAGAATTGATGGCATAACTTTTGTTATTTTTCATGTATCGACTTCGTTAACTTTGTGGACTATTTGTACTATATGAGACTGTATGGTCTTTGTGGACTATTTGAACTATCATTTCTGATGGCGTATGTGATTGTGTTGTGATATTTGGATGAATAAACGTTTGTATTGTACTGTGATGTCTATTTATAACTGTGGATGTACCTAAAACAGGGGAAACTCTTGCAAATTTTTTCCATGAATTATTCAATGTAGTGCACATATTCTGTGGTCCATTCCTATTGGTTATCGCAGTGTAGGCTTTTCAGAAACAGTGAACCAATATGGGCTTGTCATTGAATCATCACATCCGAAACAGTGAACGAATCTAGACTTTTCAGATGACAATCCAAATAGACTTTTCAGTATTCAACTAGGCTTTTCAGTAATCGAATCTAGGCTTTTCAGATGACAATCCAAATAGACTTTTCAGTTTTCAACTAGGCTTTTCAGTAATCGAATCTAGGCTTTTCAGGTGCATTTATTTTATACTACAACGGCTACCAAGTATTGGGTTCCTATATATATATATACGCAGTGGTGAGAGCGTTGCTACTCACAGGAGATTGTTCAGTTGAAGTAAAAATGTCTGGAGGGTCGTCTAGAGGGAAGGAAAAGGGAAAGGGGGCGATGAAGGGTAATCCCTTTGTTTGGGAGGGTCCTCTTGGTCCTAAAGACTTTGAGGAAGCAATTTATGATAGGTTCCTCCTTGAGAGCAAACATGATTTTACTAAAGAGGCACCACTGAGGGCATATGATGACCGAAAAGAAGAGTGGCCAAAATGCATGCATGGTGAGGATTGTTTGGTGCAGATGTACACAGAGGGGATAGATGGAGGGCGTCATTTCTTCAAATGTCCACGAGCATGGGTAAGTTATATTAGTAATTCAACCTTCAATAAGATACTCTTTGGTGCTAAAGCTACATACTTATTGCAGTCATCCTTGTCAAAAGAGAACTGTGGCTTCACCAGATGGGTTGATCCTAGACCTATTCATCCCCATGCAGAGTACATCTACTACCTGCAGGACCGTATCTTTGATTTAGAAACGGAAGTTAGCAGTGGTTACAAGGACGATGAAGAGGACGACAACAACAATGCTACTGGCTCCCAAAACACAATATGCAATGATCCATACTGCACATGCCCTAATCACAAGAACAAGGGCCCTCCTTCACCACCACCCCCACCACCACCAACAACAACGGGAGGCTACTATGGAGAAGGGGCAACACAGTTTGCTATGTGGCCACACTACTAGGTCCAACTGAACTAATTCACAGGCCACATGCATATGTTTGTTGTTTGGTTTAATCACCTAAGGCATGTTAGGGTTAGTCGAAAGAACTATGTACCTTTGTGTGGTATATGTTCTCACATGCCATTTCTTGTGCTTGTTAATGGCTTAAATTACCTAAGGCATGCTAGGTTTAGTCTCGGACCTCTGCACCCTTGTTTGGTGCATGTTTTGACATGCCATTCAATGTGATGTGTGCTACTAGTTATGCAATATACTAGTTCGTTAACTTCCATTTCAACTAATTTGAAAGAGCATCTAGGGCCCTAAGTGATTTCGGTGATTAATGACATTGTTGATTACTATGACTAACGTGTGTTTTGCAGAGGCAAAGTCATAGGTAAGGTCATGGTAAACAGGGACTCGATGAACAGGGACGTACATGCCTACTTAATAGTGGAAATCGTTTCGGTTTTCAAAGGATGGATGGACATCGTCAAGACTAGACTAGGTCTAAGTGCCACATGGTGAAGAAGGGCACTTAGAGTAGTTTAGGACCTTGTTTTCCTTTGACCGTACTATTAAGAGGAGCTTTGATCTAGTAGCTTGACTCAGGCAAGGCTTTAGGTTTAGGTGTGGTGCACACTTGGTAAACCCAGCACTAGGCAGCTCAGAGATAGTCCTTAGATCGAGAGGAACAAACTTCGTGTTGGAGCGATCGTGTTTCGACGAAGTTTGGGTGCCCAAAGGGGCACCGGACGCTGCACCGGACGCTCTGTGAGTGCGTCCGGTGAGGTCCTTAGCCGTTAGAACAGTGTCGTGCTTAGGGTTAGGCACCGGACGCTGGCACCGGACGCACCGGGCAGCGTCCGGTCCCTTACGCAGGGAGCGTGCAAAGTTTCCCTGAGCACCGGACGCTAGCACCGGACGCACCGGGTAGCGTCCGGTCCCATGCGCAGGGAGCATGTAAAGTTTCCCCGAGCACCGGACGCTGAAAGTTAGCGTCCGGTGACCTGTCAGAGAAAAGAGCAGGTAGCCGTTATGAAGCACCGGACGCTCGGTGCAGTGCGTCCGGTGCAACATAATGTGCGTCCGGTGACCCCGTTTTCAGTGGAAAACGGTTGGCCGACCTTTGGACTTGGTGGATAGTATTTATACTCCTCCACCTCGTCCATGAGAGCTCTCTTGCCCATTTGAACATCAGAGAAACTTGTTGTGGAGCAAGAGAGTTGCAAGAGCCTAGAGAGGATTGAGATTTGAGTGATTTCTTGAGAGAATCCTCCTCTAGTGAGTTCCAAGAGTCAAGTGTGCATCCACCACTCTCTACAGCCTTGTTTGGGTCAAGTGAGAGTTCTTTGCTTGTTACTCTTGGTGATCGCCATCACCTAGACGGTTCGGTGGTGATTGGAGGTACGAAGATCACCCGGAGTTCTTGTGGGTGGCTCGTGTCAAGCTTGTGAGCGGTTTTGGGCGATTCACCGCGACGGAGTGTCCAAGAATCAGCCCGTAAAGAGCACTTGGTCCTTGCGCGGACCAAGGGGGAGCAAGACCCTTGCGCGGGTGCTCCAACGAGGACTAGTGGAGAGTGACGACTCTCCGATACCTCGGCAAAACATCGCCGAGCACTTTCTTCCACTACTCCTCTACTTTCTAGCATTTACTTTGTGCTTTTACATTCTTAGAATTGCCATGCTAGAATAGGATTGGAACTAGGTTGCAAAACTTTTATCCGGTAGCTCTCTGAGTCACACTAGGCACAAGGGGTTGAATTGGAGCCTATAGGTTGCTTAAATTTTTAGAGAAGCCCAATTCACCCCCCCCTCTTGGGCATCTTGATCCTTTCATAATTAACCTCATTTCATTGCCTATGCAATACTCAAATAAAAATATTGTCTACTAATAATGAAACCAAATTAAAATTGCTAAAGTGCATTACATGACAACAAATTGAAAAGTCCAACACTAAACAATATTGTCCATGAACCAAACATAGAACAAGAAGGTAATGTAACTACTGAGTGCAACGAGGCCACTTTCCCTTCCGCTGGGCATCTGGATTCTCATCCATCGCTGCCTTCGCTCGGCGCACACGCTCAAGCTTCTTTTCCCTCTCCTCCCGAGCCGCAGCAACACGTCTTCTTTCCTCCTCTTCCTTGTGCTCCCTCTTTTGAGCCTCCTCTCTACGTCTCTTCTCTAATATCTCTGCACACTCTGCATCCCACTCCTTTAGGCCTTGTAGAAGCCGCTTGTCGGACTCCTTAATCTCAGCGTCGATCCACTGCTCAAAATCACACAATGGTGGAGGGGTCTGTAACAAATATATTTGTTCAAAAAATTAAATCATGCTTCTTAGGCCACAAAATACTAAGTGCACAATAGAAAAATTAACTTACAATAAAGTTACTGCGGCGTTGTTTTGGCGTAGGCTCCCAGGCAAAATTGGAACACATCCAATACCTCTGCCGATAGGTTTCCTCGTCTTCTGAAATTTCTACCTTGCAAGGATCACCACAAAAGCACATAGGTACTGGAACACCGCTAGGAAGCGGCTTGTGGATGTACGGACTCCCGGTCGTCCGGCCATAGCTACAGTTCAAAGAATTCAATTCTAAGAAATCATAGCAATTAACGATTCAAACGAAAACTACAATTTACCAAATGATAAATAATAATGAATGAAATTTATCGAAACATGTCGAAAGGTTACTTTGGTTTGCTACTTTTTCCACGACGTGGCATTCTACGATTGCATAATATAAATATTAATCATCCATTCAAAAATCTAGTGTCAAAAATCTACAACATACGTGTAATATAAGTCAAATCAATGTGTCAAAAACTAATATGTGAAAGAGTATACCTGGCTCTTCAAGATCTATGGATCAAATCAAACTTTTGATGGTAGAAATATTGAATCCAAATTCGTTCTCGGTTTTTGGAGATGAAGAGCTGAGAGGGGAGATGAAAATATGAACTGCGTCCACGGGTAGCGAAGGGCGTCGGCTGGTTTGTAGTAGAGAGCTCGACGCCGTGATCTACGGCGTCGAGCTCCCTGCCACGTCACAGCCACGTCAGATGCCCCGCTGGGCACAGCCAGGGACCTCAACGCTGTGATCCATGGCGTCGAGACGTGATACCTCGACGCCATGATGCATGACGTCGACCCCCTGGGTCCAAAACTGCGTTTAAGTTTTCTAGGGGTCCAAAAAGGAATTTTTTTCAAAAAAAGGGCCAAATTGTAAAAAATCGTATCACATCACGTAATTTATTACTATATTCAGATGGAATTTTAAATATTATATCTTTTGTTAAGGATATATTCCATCTATTCATAAAAAGAATGTAATTATGAGAATCGTGATAGTCAAATTAGCTCAAGTTTAACCAAGTTTATAGTAACTAGTTTTAGCATTTATGTCTTCAAATAATTTTATTATGAAAATATATATTCTATGATGATAAATCTAATGATACTTATTTTATATAAAAAATACCAAAACTTTTTTATATAAATTGGACCAAAGTTCAAACTATTTGGCTTTTTGAAAAAATGAGAATTTATTTTCTTTTGTGGAGGAAGTATGTGCACATTTTGACTTGAAACCATACATGGGTAGCACTAGCACCAGCACCACACATTCACAATTCCATACAAGAGGAATTGACTTTGGTTTGATGTATGCCTCGAAGTGAGTAAAATTACTACAAGTAGAAAGTGTAAACCAGAATGCTCTGCACCGTAATCATTTTTTGTCAAAGAACTGCAGGAAATGGTCAAACGCAGATAAGCTCTGCATACGGTTTGCAGTACGTGACGCTTCTGTGCATCACAGGCTCACAGCTCCATCTAGATTCGCACGAGGAATCAGCCCGAGTCAAAATGTGATAGTGCCACTGATCACGAGAGGTCCAAACGGTAGTGGCGCTTTGTATTTGGAAGCATCTCATCATCACCACTGCACATGAAAGCAATGGGCACCCTTGTTTATATTCAAGTCATATACCGTTCGCATGCAGCTAGAGGCAGCACGCATGAAGACGATGGTCCAGTTTCGACGCACGGGTCGGTTTCTCGTTTTCCATCGTCAAACCATCGCGGAATCTATATATAATCATCGTGCGTGCTCGGTGCAGGACAAAAGGCTGATAGCTACGCGTAGATGTGAACGAGATTACACAGCGTGACAGCCAACTTGCTAGAACTTGTCGAGGATGGAGGCGTCCTTTTCCTACGTTTTTTTTATCTGCTTTGTACCTTTCAAAGGGCATTCCATGACCATGAGTTAATGCTAATGCGTGGTGAGATTTGCCTCAGAAACCTTTGCCTCAAAGAAGAGCGAGTTCTGAACATTTACATGGACTGAACTGCTACGGCACAGTACAAAGCCATATAGCCAATCAAAGGTTGACAGTATTATATATGTGCAAGAAAAGATTCCCAAGCTGGCCGCAACTTGAAGCTGCAAGCAAAGATTCTGCTTATCTCGAGGAAAAGATTCGTGTAGTTCCAAGTGCAGAGAGGGCCGGGACTGAGGGACAACTGACAAGTGACAAGCTACGGGGAAAAAAATCTAGCGAAGTTAAAAGTTATTATAATGGGTAAAAAAAAGGGATAAGCTGATGTCCATCATCTTTTAAAGGCGCAGATATTCAGAGTTTCAGACTCGCGGCAGCTCATGTCCGCTCCCTGGGAAGGAAATTGGGTGGACTCTGGTTCAATGCCGTGGCTAGTGCAACCCCTAGCCCCGATGGCTGACGCATGTTGAGGGATAAAATCATACTCCCTCCCTATAGAATTTAAAAGTCATTTAGGACAGTGACATAGTCTCCAAAACACAACTTTCATATCTTATTTTTATAACAATATTTAGAAAAAAAATTGATATACGTATACTTTTATGAAAGTATTTTTCAAGACAAATCTATTCATATAATTTTCAGGTTTGCAAACTCAACAATTTAAAAATTATTGATGATTTATATTCCCAGTGTTTGACTAAAACTTTGTCCAAAACGATTTCTAAATTCTATGCGCATGGAGTATGTCCTAGGAGGGGGTGTCTCCTCCAGGGCTCTTTACTTAGGCACACGGCTCGTCTGACACGTGTTGCTCCCCTGAGTTGGCTTGGTGTCTTCCTATTTCATTCAGTTATGGCATGTACAACTTATTGATATGGGTCATCTGCAAGTGTCTTGAACTTAGCCTAGATAGTTCAAAAGATAGGTCAGGAGTTGTCTGTGAGCTGTTTAATGCTTTGCGTAAGATCAATCATGAATATTATTTTTTATACCATTGTGTTGCTCAGCACATCACCAATTTTCCAAGGCACCATACCTATAGATTTAGTGACAAATGCGTGCATTCTAAAAACTATTTTGGGTTTAGGAGAAGTTAAGTGAACAAAAGGTTTACAGTGCAAGATATGATCATGCCCAAACACACGGGGAAAATACAGAGGAGAAATAGGAGAAGAGCTGGTCAAACTTTCACCTGCTGCCTGTAAGTTCTTACCTTGTTGTTTAGCTAATAATGAAACTAAACAAAAGTTTGATTTATCTCATCCACATCTTTTATAACTGAATCAAGATCATGTAATCTTTACTAGATCAACTTATATATCTGCCTATAAGTCCAGGCCTCTCCAACAACAAAGGTCTTATTATATACCTAGCACTCAACGTGACGATGACTGATATTATCAAGAACATAAACCATATGCCATTGCTAGAGAATCTTCACTCAGTTGCAATCAGAAAGGCTCACCACAGTAACATAAACTAAGGGTTTGTATGGAGAAAACGGATAAATGATGATGCATCATCACAATCCCAGCAATGCAGCAAGCTAACTTAGCTCAGTTGCAGAGAAACTTGTAAGCTTCACAGTATTGGAGATACAGTAGTACAGGGATTCATTCTTGACAACTCCAAGCCAACCTATGTATGACATGCTATTAGACAACAATGTACAGAAACCATTATTTTTGACTTGCTGTCCAGAAACTCACCATGGCTTCCATCAAAAAAAATATGTATCTCCCAAAAGCTCAAGCACTATGTTCCAACATCACTTTCTTCTCCAATCTTCTCACTTCTCTTGACATTACTTTGTAATCTACATCTGCAGAAATGAAGCTAAATATACACATAATTGCAATCAGAACAAGTGAACAACCAGATAAGCTATACACATAATTCCAGTACGGACTCTCCTCCCTTTGCTTGTGTTCTCCATTCCTTGCTAGTCATGCTACCACTGGAATCGATCCAAGAGAGCAAGGTGGTTGCACGAAGCCACTAGAGATGAGAAGAAATTGGGCTGCTTACCAGTGCATCCTCGATTGTTGTCGGATGCGGATAAATCGATGGCGCCAGATGCAGGCGTGGAGGAATCTGCCGCAACCAAGTCATTGACAACGCTTAAGCTTATAACCGAATCTAGTAGCCATTCAGTAGTGTTTTTCTCTCACAACAAATCAGCCAACAATACTTTCTACCATGACTTATCAGCTAAACAAAACATTGCTGCCTTTGCACTTTTCCTGTCTTCTATCACCGTGCGATCGACTCGCTGGGGGGGGGGGGGGGGGGGGGGAGAACAGATACAAATGAAGATGTAGTGGAATATATGGTGGCAGGGAAGGATTTTGGCGCCATGGATCAGCCACCAGGTGCGGCTGCAGCTAGATCCCCAGCGTGCGTCCCCTAGAGACGACGCCCATACAACACTGCCTCTGCCGTCTCGTGAGCCTGCCTGAAGCATGAGCCGCAGCCGTCACCTCAGCGAGGGATGTTTTTGCAAAATACTCTCTATGTCCCTTAAAGTTTTAATTGTGTTAAAGCTATCCTCAGTAGAAGTTTTATGACCCAATTTCCAAGACATCCATGTTGTGGAAACAGCACCAAAGAGTTTTATCCCCCATGAAACTCTCTCTATTCCCATAAAACTCTGATCACCTCTCTCTTCATTAATACGTGTCACATCAGCATATTTAATATCCATAAAACTTTAATAAAACTCCATTGAGACTGACCTAAGTTAAACTTTTAAACTTTGACCGATTTTTTTAAAAAAAATACTAAGACTTTACCATTAAATTTATCATAGAATATATTTTCATTATGTCATAAATATTGATACTCTTTTTCATAAAATTAGTCAAACTTTAAAAAGTTTAAGTGACACACATTCTAGGAATTAAAACTTTCAAGAGACAAGCATATTACACCGTAGTATACAAATAGTATGAAGGGCCGTGTTGTACGTGCACTTATGGTGTAAAATTAAGGCTTTGCTAGGATACCTCCAAATTACTATGAGTTGTTTATTTAGTGACCTCCAAATTACTATGAGTTGTTTATTTAGTGACATATTATGATCAAGATCATCTATTACTTTATAGAAGTAGTATGTGAAATATATATATTGTTTATTATTTAATTTGGAAAAAATAGGTAAGTAAGGAACGTTTTAGATATAATTTTTTTATCTAATCGATACAGGTGTCATCTTTTAACATGCTAAACCTTTTTATTTTATAACTTCACATTACATAATTTAATTAGTGCAATCAACATCTAATGTACGTGGAACTATTTGATTAGCATGTAACGTGTTTTAATTTAGAAGATACTTTTAATATGTATTTTAGCATCATATTGTACGTAACAAACCTACTAATTTTTTTTATAGTAGGCAGGTATATGACTTGACCTCATGACAGGTTTATATATATCTTGACATAAGAGCGATTATTAGTATACCAAACTTAAAAACTATACATAAATAATAATTATTTGTCAAAATGAATTAAAATATATAAAATATACCTTTGTTGTATATAAATTGAGCCACGTGTATATAAAATATAACTTTCTGTGCCTTGCACTTGCGAATATTTTTTATTTCTATTTTTTTAAAAAAAACTAACACTATTTAACTTTTTTCTAAAACTAACGAGCCTGTTCGCTTGAGGTTATCTGTCGAATCTACCAAACATTCAATAGTGTTTTTCTGTCACAATAAATCGACGAATAGTACTCACACATGGCTTATTAGACAAGCAAACAGACTCGCCATGCATGATGGTGCTGCAAAATTACACTGTCACGCTATGCATGGCGGCGCGGCAAGACTGCCACGTGGCAGTCAAGTAAGCGCTGACTTGCTGACGTGGCCACAATTTAGAAAAATATATTTTTTCATATGCTCTCGGATGAAGATAATCTTTATATAAAAATTATAGTCCTCAATGAAATTTATAACTTTGTAGTTTTAAATTTTTGCATTTGAGGTACTTAAGATAGTAAAAAAGTAATATAAAATATTAGCAGCCTATTAAACGTGTACAAATGCTTGTCGCATTGGAAAAATGATATCTTTCTTATATGATGCCAAATTGAGATACTTTCTATACAAAATTTGTAGGCCTTAATGGGATCTACAAATTTATAATTTTATGTTTTCTCATTTGAAATTATTAAAATACTCAAAAGAAATAATATAAAGTTCCAGCATTGTATTAACGTGTATATGCTCCAATATTTTTGAGTATTTTAGTAATCTCAAATGAAAAAAAACAAAACTATAAATTTATAAATCTCATTAGGATCTATAACTTTTGTATAGAAAGCATCTTCATTTAGCATCATATGAAAGATACGATTTTTCCAAGACAACAAGCGCTTGTACATGATTAATAGGATGCTGAAATTTTATATTATTTTCTTTTAAACATCTTGATGACCTCAAATAAAAAAACTCAAAATTATAAAGCTATAAATATCATCAAGAGCTATAATTTTTATATAAAGATCATCTTTATCCGAGATTATATTAAAAAATACAAGTTTTCTAAGTTGTGTCACGTCATTGAGTCAGTACTCGGTTGACTGCCATGTGACAGTCTTATCGCGCCACCATGCATAGCACGACAATGTGATTTTGCCTTACCTTCATGCATGGCGTGGCGAAATGGGTTAGTGTTTTTTTAAAAAAAAGTTAAATGATTTTAGATTTAAAAATAATGTTAGAAAGGTGCTAGAAAAAAATAAAAAATCACAGTTGCACGACACACAAGCGTAGAAAGGGATGGGCTCCACTTGTGTGTAAACTAGGTAAATTCTTCGCTCGTTGCTTCGAGATTTTTTTAAAAAATAAATCATTATATACATAGCATTACTACATGGTATTCCGTATATTATATATATATATATATATATATATATATATATATATATATATATATATATATATATATGACTTGCATGTATTTTATTGTATTAGATTTAGTAAAAAACTTACTAAGCTAATAGAAGAAAAACTAATATTTGGTCACATTATAGAGGAATTGGTCATGAAATAAATAGTATATGTACATGACTTGTATATGTTAATAGATTAAATATTTAAAGTATTTCACATGATATAGATGACATGGTTATTTTTTGTAATTAATATGGGATAACATGGACTTAGTGGGGAATGATGTGGACACCTTGCATGAAGAGATATAACATTTAGTGAGTCACTTAGTGGAAAATGATGTAAACACCTTGCATGAAGAGAGAATTCATCTAGTGGGATTTGACTTTATAAGAGTATACGATCATGGAGCGGGTTTCCCTTATTACGGCTATGTTGGTAGATTTTTTTATATATTTTTCTACATTAGTTTTTATTTGTTGAATTTTAAATTTCTAATAAATCAATAGCTCAGATTATTTTAAAATATTATCTCTTAGGTAAGGTAATACCGTAGCATTGCCCGCATAATTAATCCTTCAGCGCTCCTGGCATCTCCGCCTCGGACGAGTGCCACGGGCGGCTGCGTTGCAGGCGCCACTCGCACGCCACGAGGGCCAGGATGCCGTGTGCCGTTAAGGTCAACTAAAGAGCTACATAGAGTACATACTTAGGTTCTATTTGAAAACAAAGTATTTTTGAAGTTTTAGAAAAAATCAGCAAATTAGAGCTAGAATGTCATGTGCCGTTAAGGTCAATTGAAGGGTGGTTACCCAGCTTATCAGTTAAATCTGTTCGTTATTTAGCAGTATTTTTCTTTTACAATAAATGAAGAAACAATATTTTCTGTCATAGCTTTTCATTTGTAAAATACTTTGGTTTTAGAGTGCCATAAAATGTTTGGGTACAACAAACTTCATAGTTTTGAATACCATGGCATTGCTGAAATTGTAATCTTTTTTAGTTTTAGAAACTCCATTATAAATCTCTCTCTTTTTTTCTAAACCACGGTTTTGCACATTAACGATTCTAAAACTACAGCTTCTTGATACTGTGGTTTCTTAAAACTACAATATCCAAATAATGGCTTAGGGCTTGTTTGGATGATGCCGTCTTCAAAAACTTTAGTTTCACGAAACTATATTATAAGTCAAAGAGACATAGAATCATGGTTTAGAAAAAAGATAGTATGAGTAGAGTTTCTAAAACTCTAAAAGACTACCTGAATAACTTTTAAAAACCAAAATATTTTGTAAAACCATAGTATTTCTTTAATACTTTAAAAAATACTTTGCATCCAAGTAGGAACGCTTAACTCTTTCTTTTCTGGGGTCTTTTCAGAGTTTTGAGGAAGAATCGTATACAAGAAAGCACTAGCTGGCCAATATGTTTTAAAACCTGAAGATATTTTGCCGCCTAAGAGAGATTGTTGCCAGTATGGTAACGTTGGCCATGAGATGAATGCGTCAACGCCGGAGGTGACCCTCCTTGCTGATGGACACTGATGAATCCACGATTCGACGGCCCGGCCGAGGCTGCGAGCGTGAAAATGGCTAAAGAAGATGAAGTAGCCCTTCCGCCGGCCGCCGCGGCTCATGACGTCGTGGTCCTGCGGATGGGCCCTATCCCATCGCCTCCCAGGCTTGTCCGCACCTCTGATTTTTGTATATAAAAACAGCTCCCGAGCCGACAATTTTCGCATCGGCATTCAGAGGAAGAAGATGAGAGGAGCATCGGCTTTGGCTTTGCCAAGCCTTCTCCTCGTCCTCACCCTCTCCTCTTCCTTGTGCAATGTCTCTGCCTCCACAAAGCAAGACCAGGTCATCTTCATTCATTCAGTGCACCCTCTGTTTCTTCTTTCCTGCTGATTCCTCCAAATTTTCGATCGATTATACTGGCAAAGCCAGACCATAGGTTTTATCTACTAGTGCCTGTTCTGGACAACAGCAAGTGCAGAAGAGCCATGGGGAGTATATACGGATGGATTATGCTTGTAAAAATTCTATGGCCATTATGAACTGCAGGTCTACATAGTGTACCTGGGCGAGCACGCCGGAGCGAAGGCGGAGGAAGCAATCCTGGATGATCATCACACGCTGCTACTCTCCGTCAAGAGCAGGTAACTAGCTACCGTGCAGCCAGCAGCAGCGACAATGGCATGCACTGCTTCTGTTCTCCGTTGCAGTGTCATGGTGACGCAGACAGAGATGAACTTCATATAACCAATCACTCACGCATGTTCTATGAAATGGTTCAACCAGTGAGGAAGAGGCACGGGCGTCGCTGCTGTACAGCTACAAGCACACCCTCAATGGCTTCGCGGCGTTGCTCTCCCAGGAAGAGGCCACGAAACTATCAGGTACATATGTACAGAAAACAGTGTGGAAGAGGAGATCCTGCATTGTATATTTTCTTCTCTAGCTAGTACAGTTGTTGATTTGTAAGCTTGTGTTTGGCTGATCCGTGATGGCTTCGCGAGGTGGTGCCTGCAGAGAAGAGTGAGGTGGTGTCTGCCTTCCGGAGCGAGGGGAGGTGGGCGCCGCACACCACGAGGTCTTGGCAGTTTCTGGGCTTCGAGGAAGGAGTCACCAATCCTCCCGACGGCAGGGAATGGCTGCCGTCCCTCGACAAATCCAGCGAGGATATCATCGTCGGCATCCTCGACTCCGGTGAGCGATCCACAGCGCTCCATTCACGCATCGCGTTCGTCGTTTCAATCATGGCCTTGTGTAGTTCCGAAATTTTTCGGATTTCGGTATTATAATATTTTCGTTTTTATTTAATAAATATTATCCAATCATATACTAACTAGGCTAAAAAGATTCATCTCGTGATTTACATGTAAACTGTGTAATTAGTTTTTGTTTTCGTATATATCTAATGCTTCATGCATGTACCCTAAGATTCGATGTGACGAGAAATTTTAAAAAGTTTTTGATTTTTAGGGTGAACTAAACAACGCCTATGTTTTGATTTGCTTCCTTGCTTTGCACACTGGCCGCAGGGATTTGGCCGGAGTCGAGGAGCTTCAGCGACCAAGGGCTCGGGCCGGTGCCGGCGCGGTGGAAAGGGACGTGCCAAGGCGGAGATTCCTTCAGCTCCTCGTCGTGTAACAGGTCAGCAATCACGCACACGAGTGCTGACCACCCTAATCTTTTTTTTTTCTCCCGACGATTACATGACATCTTTTACCGGCCACTCCTTTGTTGATAACGTACATAAACGAACTATCGGTTGGCAGCGACCCCGATTCCATATAATAGGGCCTTGTTAACAAGTTCACCCTAAAAACCAAAAAAATTTCAAGATTTTCCGTCACATCGAAAACATTAAATATAGATGGAAAAAAAACTAAAGTAAATCACGAGACGAATCTTTTGATTCTAGTTAGTTCATAATTGGATAATATTAGTCACAAACAAACGAAAGTGCTACAGTACTGAAAAGTTTTCACTTTTCGGAACTAAACAAGGCCTAGATCCACAATGGGGGCTGAAATGCTGATGCTGAAACCCTCTTTTTCGTCTCACATGCTTGCCCATAGCAGAAATATATTCAAGCATCGAAATTTAAAGCATCCAAGAAAAGATCATACTCCGTTGCTTACTTACTATTTATGATCCCACCTGTATGTGACATGAAAGAGAAAAGTGAAATAACTAGTATTAGGCCCTTTTGGGTTGAGGGAGTTAAACTTTAACTCCTATCACATCGAATGTTTGGACACACATGCATAAAGTATTAAATATATATTATTTATGAAACTAAAAGCACAACTAGAGAATAATTTACGAGACAGATCTTTTGAGCCTAATTAGTCAATAATTAGATATTAATTATCAAATAAAACAAAAGTACGACAATACTTATTAAATTTTAACACTTCTAACAAGCACGCCCTTAACTTCCTGCTGTAATGTGGCTCCACAACTTTTTAGCTCACCATTGTAGCTCAAGTGGGGCTAACACACACATTTTTTTGCGGTGCCAAAGTAGAGGAGAGTATGGTTTAACTTTTATAATCTTTTAAATTTTTCTGTTTTTTTTTCAACATCTAATAAAAATTCAGCAAAGCTTTTGCGGAAGGAAAAAAACTATGTTGCGGTGCTATCACTATGCGCTCTTGTGCTAGGACCGTGTGGCGCAGCAGACTGCAGACGTCCAAACAAACCAAGCACTTTCGTTTGTATTTGATAAATATTATCCAATTATGGATTAACTAGGCTCAAAAAATTCGTCTCGTCAATTTTGACCAAACTGTACAATTAGTTTTTATTTTTATCTATATTTAATACTTCATGTATACGTCTAAAGATTCGATGTGACGGGGAATCTCAAAATTTAATTTTTAGGAACTAAACAAGGCCCAACCAGTCCCGGGAGCTCGCGCGGGCCAATCATGAGCGGAGAGCCAGGCTCAGCTTGGCCGCCTTGGCGTTCCGTTTTTTAACGAATCTCAGCGCCCGCGCCTCCTTTGGTGTCGTGTAGCCATTGCTTGCACAATGCATGCACGGAGACGGACAAACGGTTGCCAACTATCGAGACGTGACCTTCGCATGCGTACAAACTCTCTCAACCTGTTCATCAGATTGGATATTTTTCTCTGAAGAAGATAAGAGATATACACTGTGCTGCAGATCATGTAGTTACCCCCGTGATACCATTCTCGAGATTGGTACCAACACAACAAAGATCCCGGTTTGTCAGAGGATCCTTCCTCGATTATCTTTTTTTTTTCCTTTCGATGTGACCACAACTGAGATTCGAGCCAATGCTATACCCACCACGATCTCACTATCGCTTTCTGCTTCTATACATTACTATTTACTATGGCTTGTTAGTTTTTGAAGTTTGATACTATAGTATTTTTATTTGTATTTGACAATTATTTTTTAATTATAAACTAACTATATTCAAAAGATTTATTTCCCAAATTACAGACAAATTGTGTAATTAGTTATCTTTTATCTATATTTAATGCTCCATGTATGTCTCTAAAGATTCGATGTGACGAGAAATCTTATAAACTTTTAGATTTTTAGGTGCATCTAAAATCAAAAAACTTTTAAGATTCTTTGTTACATCGAATCTTGCAATCCATGCATAAAGCATTAAATATAGATAAAAAATAATTAATTGTACAATTTATCTATATTTTCTGAGACGAATCTTTTAAGCCTAGTTAATTTATGGTTGAATAATAATTGCAAAATACAATGAAAATGCTACATTATCCAAATCCAAAAAAAAATAGATCTAAACAAGCCCTGTATATATCCATCTGACAAAGTTTTGACTGGAGTCAATCGGAGCACGCAGGAAGATCATAGGGGCACGATACTACGTCAAGGCCTATGAGGCGCACTACAAGGGCCTCAACACGACGAACGCCTTCCGGTCGCCGCGCGACCACGACGGGCACGGCACCCACACGGCGTCCACCGTGGCCGGCCGCACCGTGCCGGGCGTGTCGGCGCTGGGCGGGTTCGCGAACGGGACGGCCTCGGGCGGGGCGCCGCTGGCGCGCCTGGCCGTCTACAAGGTGTGCTGGCCCATCCCGGGGCCCAACCCCAACATCGAGAACACCTGCTTCGAGGCCGACATGCTGGCCGCCATGGACGACGCGGTCGGCGACGGCGTCGACGTCATGAGCGTCTCCATCGGGTCCTCGGGGGCGCCGCTGCGGTTCGCGGACGACGGCATCGCCCTGGGGGCGCTGCACGCCGCCAAGCGCGGCGTCGTCGTCTCGTGCAGCGGCGGCAACTCCGGGCCCAAGCCGGCCACCGTGTCCAACCTCGCGCCGTGGATGCTCACCGTGGCCGCCAGCAGCATCGACCGCGCCTTCCACTCCCCGATCAAGCTTGGCAATGGTGTGATGGTCATGGTAAGCACTGCGGACAAATTGCACAGCTTCAGCTTGCACAAATTGAAATTGGAGAGGCATGCATGTGACTTTGTTTTTAAATTCTGTCGAGTCAGGGTCAGACTGTAACACCATACCAGCTGCCCGGCAACAAGCCCTATCCTTTGGTTTATGCAGCAGACGCAGTTGTTCCTGGGACTGCCGCTAATGTTTCCAAGTAAGCAATCAACCGCAATAACCTCTCTTATAACGATGGTGAATAGTGTGCTAAGTGCCATCATGATTAATTTCACGACGACGCAGCCAGTGTCTGCCGAACTCCCTGTCGAGCGACAAGGTGCGAGGCAAGATCGTCGTGTGCCTGCGTGGCGCTGGGCTGCGGGTGGAAAAGGGCCTGGAGGTGAAGCGCGCGGGCGGCGCGGCCATTCTGCTCGGCAACCCAGCGGCGTCCGGCTCCGAAGTCCCCGTCGACGCCCACGTCCTCCCGGGTACCGCGGTCGCCGCGGCCGATGCCAACACCATCCTCAGCTACATCAAATCCAGCTCCAGCCCGACCGCTGTGCTGGACCCCTCGAGGACCGTCGTGGACGTCCGGCCGTCGCCGGTGATGGCGCAGTTCTCGTCGCGTGGGCCAAACGTTCTGGAGCCCAGCATTCTCAAGGTACGCCAACTTTGCCCCAGATGAACTTCAGAAGTAGGCGCTAATTTTGCCGCTTGCCCTCGATGCAGCCGGACATTACGGCGCCGGGGCTGAACATCCTGGCGGCGTGGAGCCAGGCGTCGTCGCCGACGAAGCTCGACGGCGACCACCGCGTGGTGCAGTACAACATCATGTCGGGGACGTCCATGTCGTGCCCGCACGTCTCCGCCGCCGCCGTCCTCGTCAAGGCCGCGCACCCCGACTGGAGCTCCGCCGCGATCCGATCCGCCATCATGACCACCGGTAAACGTCTCAGGCCATCAGGGATTCGTCAGGGCATCAGCCAGCCCTGCCGGCCACATCTCTGAAGTTCTGATTTCTGAACTGAACCATAAACCAAACTCGTGCCGTGTTGCAGCCACGACCAACAACGCGGAAGGCGGCCCACTAATGAACGGGGACGGCTCGGTGGCGGGGCCCATGGACTACGGCTCGGGCCACATCCGGCCCAAGCACGCGCTGGACCCGGGCCTGGTGTACGACGCGTCGTACCAGGACTACCTGCTGTTCGCGTGCGCCAGCGCCGGCTCCGGCTCCCAGCTCGACCCCTCGTTCCCGTGCCCGGCGCGCCCGCCGCCGCCCTACCAGCTGAACCACCCATCGGTGGCCGTGCACGGCCTCAACGGCTCGGTGACCGTGCACCGGACGGTCACCAACGTCGGCTCTGGCGAGGCACGGTACACCGTCGCCGTGGTCGAGCCCGCGGGCGTCTCCGTGAAGGTCTCGCCGAAACGTCTCAGCTTCGCGCGGACCGGCGAGAAGAAGGCGTTCAGGATAACGATGGAGGCGAAGGCGGGGAGTAGCGTAGTGAGAGGGCAGTTCGTGGCGGGCTCGTATGCGTGGAGCGATGGCGGCGCCCATGTCGTGAGGAGCCCCATTGTTGTTCTTGTCGCGTGATCATCATTTGGTAGCTAGTGGCTCGCGCGGACAGAAAATTGAAGGATAGGTTTAGCCATACATTATTGTTTCAAGAAGAAGTGGAAGGCAATGAAACCTTCGGCTAGGGTACGGTGTGGAAGAATAATCACATCAAAATTTCAATCAAGAGGAGAAAAAGGGAACAAAAATAAACTAAACTTCCTACTTGGAACCTGTACGTAGCAGTACTGTTTCTGAAAAAATATCACGAATTTCTGGCGCATCTTATGACGTTATAAACCACTACTTAGTTTGATGATGTTAGGCCAGTCTCAATGCATAGTTTCATGGCACAGTTACCAAGACTATAAACTAGTAACCGAGCCACAAGAGTTTCATGAGGATGAAACTCCTCTCTCATCTGATGAAACTCCTTTATTTAATGACCTTGCCAAGTCAGCAATTTTGCTTATGTGGCACTCTATTTAATGTGTATAACACTCTCATGAAACATGCATTGAGACTGACCTTATAAACAGTCTCCGACTGACTGCTTCGTATCCTTATCCAGACCGCACCGTCTCCAGTCTTGAGAGGTGCCTGTGGCGTGCAGAGCACCAATACGTCCTCCTACACCACTGGCTGTGTGCGTGTGCCTGCGCGATGCTCCAATGCGCGATCTCGGCATGTCCCTTGTCCAAACCGCTCGGCGGTACAGGTGTACGACCCGCATCCGTGGCGCATGCCAACACGGCACTTTTTGTGCGTTGATAGAAAGCTACTGGCACGGGACACTCGTGGCTAGAGTCCAGAATCGAGGGATATTCTGTCCAGTTCGTCTGTACGGACCACCGGTAGATTGTCCGTTTCCGAGAAGTAAAGCTCTGAAAATTCAGCGGCTGCTAAGTGTAGGAGTAGTTGTAAACTTGTAATTTAGTTCGACAGTGACGGCACTGCACGCTTGACGCGCGATCGCGCTTACGTTACCGGGCAAATGGTTTCGCAACAGGTTTATCTGAAACTGCAGTAGTAGCCAGCGTCTTCGTCAAAAACTGACTGCGTTTTGACCCTACTACTAGCCGCATATTAGGGGCTTTCTGAAAAAAGATGCAGAGTTAACAGCCTGTGGTCTGAAACTGAATAATCCTGAAAGCTTCGACATGCTTGTAAAAGGTAACGTCGCAGTATGAAATGTACAGGAGGCCTGATCTAATTGATCATGCATCCGACACGCATTTCTTACGCCCAATAACCATGCATAATGAACTTAATTTCCCGGTGGGTGAGCTAACTTGCGGTACAGTAGCTTGCATTTCGGATAGGCCTCTTAGGCTCTTACTCAAGTCAAGCAAAAGCAATGCCTACCCTGCCCTTTTCTGCTTTTGCTTTTCAGCCTGGGAAACCGACGTGCTCGTTTCCCTTAAGATACCGGCTGATACACGCTAAGCTTGTTACACACACAGCCAGATGTCAAAGGCGCACGGGCACAACGGCTCCTGTCCTATCCTAATCCATACGACATACGTTCATTGCAAAAGTTGCGTGTTTGGTATGCTAGGGTTGGCACTCTAGCTAGCCGCGCGCGTGCAACCTAGCTAGCTGACCCTAAACAACAGCAACTGCCGATCTGGTTAAATGTTAATAATTGCTTGGTGAGTAGTAAGAGTTAGCCGCACCATGTAGTGGCGAAGCTAGAGCGAATTAGAGAGGGGTGCACGTGCATAAACATCTTCTATAGAGGGTGCGTATATAGTGAAATTTTGGACTTAATTACTGTTTTTACAAATTTTAGAGGGTGCATTTGCACCTCTAATCAGCACGTAGCTTCGCCCCCTGGCACCATGTATTATATATATATATATGTCCGTGCGTGTGTGTTTCTGAATTGAAGCCTTGCAGACGCGCGCCAAGTTTGAATCCATTTAGATTAGAGATGATGCATACCAAGCCGACTGGTGAACTGATCGCTGGCAAACCAATGCAAATAGGCATGTGCAACAATGGCCCTGTTACCCTTTTGCGCGACGCGTGCGACCTTTCTCCGTCCGGACGTCAGTGTCATTCGCAAACGTGCGTACGCACGCAGATGCGCACACGTGGGAGAGCGACAACACGAGCATATTCTCCCGTCATGACCAAACCGATCGACCAGGAACAGGAAGAGGGACCCGATCAGCTTTCTTGACGCCAGGAACAGGTGTCAGGGATGACAGCATAGCATCTACGACGCCCAAAAGCAGCACAAAAGCACATCGGAAAAGCATCACGATCACGAATGGCACGCGAAGATCGCCAAACTTGCGCCGCCGCACAACACACACAACCCGGAACGCGGTGCGCGGCGCGCGCGCCTGACGAGAACTGAACCGCAAGGGAAGGAAATTAAAAGGAACACGTTGGAATATGGCTTTTGCCCTCGAATAGTCGAATGCCTCCCCCACGGCACCGGCCCGCCGGACCGCCGCACCGCCCCCGCGCGCGCGCAGGCGCCGATCGATCGGTCGACCTCAACCGCCGAATTATTCCTTCCCGTTTCGTACGTCAAGGCCCATCATCGCCGCATCGCATCGCATCGCATCGCATACTTATCTGTCACACAAATTAAGCGGCGCAGCGCCACACGGAACCTGGCTACCGACCCGGGTCGCTACCTATAGCTATAGGTGGACGCACGGGCACCTAGTGACCTAGCCAGCCAGCCAGCAAGCAAGCAAAGCAACCAGGCCTAGGTGGCCGCCGGGCGAAGTCGTCCGTCGCCTCGCCTCGCCTCGCCGCGCCGCGCCCTATATATCTCGCCCCACGCCGAGCGGCAGACGGAGATCAGAGGTTTGGACAAAACCATTAGCTAGAGTGCCATCACATTTCCTTCAGCGCTACTCTAATCGCAAGCTGAGTCGTCGCGGTTGATCTGATTGATCATTGAGAGAAAGAAAAAAAAAACATGTCGCAGAACGCGGCGGCGGCGTGGGCGCAGGCCGCCGAGCGGGAGCGCCGGGCGCCGTTCACGGACCCCATCGAGATCCCGGCCACCTCGGGGCCGCGGCGGGAGGAGGGTCAGGGAGACGATGACGGCGAGGCGGCGGTGCCGCCGCACGTGCTGCTGGCGCGGCGCAGGGCGGCGTCCTCGGTGTGCTCCGGGCAGGGCCGCACGCTCAAGGGCCGGGACCTGCGCCGCGTGCGCGACTCCGTCCTGCGGATGACCGGCTTCATCGAGAGCTAGCCCATAGCCGCCTCAGCCAGCGGCGGCACGCGCGCGCCCGTCTCGGTCCTGGCTGTGGCTGTCCACCTCGCTGGTTAGCTTAGCATCAATAATGCAGCGACTAGCAAGCAAGCAAGCAAGCGTCTCTGTCCATCCCCACGATCCAAATGGTCGAACATGTCACACTGTTTGAGTCAGTCCCTGATTAATTCATTGGTCGATTTCCTTTTGTGAGATTGAGGTTAGAAGGAATTGATGGCATCATGGCAAGGCATTTTGTATTCCTTTGTAAATTCATACGAAATGTGAGGTGGATTTCATTCAGTCTTTTATCCGTGCAGTGTGTTGATGTAGAACAACTAGAATATGATTTAGGCGTTGCTGCTGATTCAGCGGTCCTGACTCCTGACCTGCCTCTATTGGGTTCTTGACTCGCTCAAACAACAGTACATATAGACAGCAACAGATGTAGTAACTTGCTGGCAATCGCCAACCGATATGATCATTATATTATATAATCGACACAGGGAAAATGACTGGATCGATTAGGTAGCCCAATACATTCAAGAATACCTCCACTAGCTACTACTAATACGTACGTTCTTATCCCTCCTAAAATTAAAAACATCTCGAGCAAGTCAAGGTCAAGCAAGAAGAGATGCTGCACGCCGAGCTGCAAGAGGAGGAAGAGTTTCAAGAAGCGGACATCCTATGGCCAGACGGAGCAGATTTCCAGGAGTCACCCCGGTTGTATTTCTCTCAAATCGGCATCGACGACGTCGACGAAGACGACGACGACAGCGAGCACCGGGCGCCGTTGAAGCTGCAAGTTCGACAGAAAGCTTCTTCCCCCATCGACATACCCGGCCGGAAGAAGGTCGTCGTCGGTGCCACTGCCGCGAGAGACACCGGAGCACAACCGGCCGGATCGAGCAAGTTTGGCGCGAGCCACGCCGGCGGCGTCGGTGCCGGTAGCGCCGTCGTCATCGGCAGCCATGTATTCATGCCGCCGCATGTCATCGTCGATCGGAGGAGGGCCAAGAAGGACAAGGCGATGATGATGCTCATCGTGCCCAGCGGGAGGGCCAGGGCGAGGAAGCTGCAGATGCGCGAGTAGTGCCACGAATTGTGTGGGAAATGCTCGATCTCCCGTTTCAATTCACTCGGAGAACGAAGCAGTAGTACGTGTTGAGTTCATAGGTTTTTGCAGGTGTGGATGAACGTGACAGAAAGTGAAAGAAAGACGAGCCAATTCTCTTTTGTTGTGAAAGATCCGAGCTAGATATTTGAATAATAATAATAATAATATGCATGAGTACAATGGTCACGTTTATTTTGTTCTAAAGGTTGTCGTGTAGTAGTGAAATGCAGTGGAATCCAGAGTTAGGTTCAGTTTGTTCAGATGAACGTACTTAGTTTGCTCATCTCGTGTGATGAAGCAAGGAGATGGCGAAGGATATGTTTCCACCCAGTTCAACTTTAAAGATGTTTACATTATAGCATCATTGTTTTACTCGAATGAAAAGAGATATCTCTAAAGTATAGACTAGTAATTTGTCCTTGAAGAAGGAACCTATGTATCTTCACAAAGAATCGAAACTTTCGTGTCATAAACCTTCTGATGATAACATTTACACCTATGAGGTGACTCACAGTTCAACACAACTATCCCGTACATATATATAACATTATCTTCTTCTTCCAAGTTGATACGCAGAAATTTACCTCTGCAAGTAACCCTTGTCCAGGTGTACACTAGCACAGGTGTCTACACGAAAGTGTTGGAACTGGGGGTCCTCCCAATTGGCTGGTCCCGCCGCCCTATCAGGACGTGAGCTAGCACGTTGGTTTGGGTTCCTTGCCCACAATGGCAAAGATGCGAAACTATTATCTACTACATGCACAATTAATAAAAAGTATTCTAAAGTACAGTGCTAGTGCTAGTGTTTCTTAGGCCTTGTTTAGGCCATGTTTAGATTGGAGATGAAAATATTTTGGGTGTCACATCGGATATGTCGGGAAGAGTTTTTAGAAACTAATAGAAAAAACAAATTACATAGCTTGTCTGAAAACTGCAAGACAAATCTATTAAGCATAATTAATCTGTCATTAGCACATGTGGGTTACTGTAGCACTTAAGGCTAATCATGGACTAACTAGGCTTAAAAGATTCGTCTCGTAATTTCCAACCAAACTGTGTAATTAGTTTATTTTTTATTTATATTTAATGTTTCATGCATGTGTCCAAAGATTCGATGAGATGGATGAAAAATTCTTAGGTAGGGAACTAAACAGGGCCGTAGTTCCCACCCCAAAAAGTTTTCACTCATCACATCGAAATTTTAGACACATGCATAGAGTATTAAATATAGATTAAAAAATAAACTAATTACATAGTTTGGTTGGAAATCACAAGACGAATCTTTTAAGCCTAGCTAGTCTATGATTAGCCTTAAGTGCTACAATAACATAGTATATGTGCTAATGATGGATTAATTAGGCTTAATAAATTCGTCTCACAGTTTCTAAACGAGTTATGTAATTAGTTTTTTTATTAGTATCGGAATACTTCTTTCAATATCCTACAAAACATTGGATGTGACATTCAAAAAAATTTTGTAATCCAACTAAACAAGGCCTTAATCGCCACGGCTCCACCTGTTCATTCTCCCAGCCTCATGTTCGTTGCTATGCTAAACTAGCGAAATAATTATGCATTGACTTACCAGAAGCGTCCATTGTTTCGTCTACTAGAAAACGCAACAACCAACGGGCTTACGTTGCACGTCGACAGATATGACACATCAGAGTATCAGCAGCAGCATGCGATCGAGATGTAGATAGTGTCCTTGGTTTTTCTAGCTATGTGGTTTGGTCCCTTTATTTATATTTTTTTGTTAGTTGTGGGCACTGGGCAACCGAAGAAGAATCTGACACGGTCATGTTCTAAATCTCCAACCGAGAGTGTTCACCTTGTAAGAAAGGTTTTCTTTTCGGAAGAACTCTTCATCATCAGTAAACAAAGTTTATGTGGGCTTGAGGCGTGAGCCCATCCATGCATATCCCTCCGACGCCACCTGCGCCATCTCCCAGCCTCACGTATGCGCTCCTAATTCTCCTTCCAATCATCGCGATCGCGACAATGCCCCGTCGATTTTTCCCGGATCCTGGAAACGCCAACGGCGACGAAGAAGAACGTGTCGCGTTTCCATATGTGACGTGGGCAGATCATGCCGAGTGTCGCCTGAAAACGAGTAAACGACTCGGTTCTTAAAAAAAAAAGTAAACGACTTTATGATACCATCTTATTTTTTTCAAAAAAGGGTGAATAATCATATATTCTGTCCGTTCGTACGGTCGCTGCAGGCAGATGCAGGTTTCGGGTTTCAGCATTTTGCCGGTTCAAACACGCGTCGATCTAGCCGGTGCGCACGTGGACCATTATCATCCCGTAATTGCTTAATTAGGCGCCACTCTACTACTCTGCACGGAGATGAGATGACGCCACATTCGTAGACAGCTCCCCCAAGTCATACAGTATCTTCTTCTAACGAAATTCCCAATTGGGGTCGCAGGCAGTATACAGCATTCCGTATACCGCAAGGCACGGGGGAAAAAATTAATAGGTAAGCTGAGGCCTTGTTTAGTTAACCCCAAAACCCAAATTCAAGATTCTCCGTCACATCGAATATTGCGGCACATGCATGAAGCATTAAATATAGTCAAAAACAAAAACTAATTACATAGTTTGTCTGTAAATCGCGGGATGAATCTTTTGAGCCTAATTAGTTCACAATTGGACAATATTTGCCACAAACAAACGAAAATGTTACAGTGTCCGAACCAAAAATTTTTGCAAACTAAACAAAGCCTGAGATCAGCACGTACGCACCTCTGATTCCGTATGCTTCCCAGCTGAAGACCGACGGGTGTGTGTGCGCAAGCGGCGCGACAGAGCAACGCATATCGACACCGGGAATTACGATTGAACCACCTGGAAGTATGCCAACGTGTTGGGATTTTGGCCAAAAATCAAAACCTTTTTAAATTTGGAGCTTCTAGCGTCCGGACATCCGACGCGCAGAAGTGTTTCCGAACACTAGTGCTTTACCTAACCTCGTTCGACGCGGGAGTGTTTCCGCACGCTAGTGTTTTACCTAACCCCACCTGCCTCCGACAACCCCATCCCGTCCTACACGCATGGAACCAACGCCCCACTCGCACGAAACAGAATGAAACCCTGCTCTGTCTTCTGCTCCTCAATGTGCCCCACTCCTCAACGCACCCAAAAAACATGTAACACTTCAACTACAACATTGCAAAAAAATAGAAAAACTATGAGTACGACAATGGGTTGTATAAATACTGCAACATTGAAAAAATATAGTACAATAATAAAAACATGTACTACAACATTTGAAAATATCTACAACAACACTAAAAAATATATAGTACACCATTAAAAATATGCACTGCAACATTCGAAAGATATCTACTACAACAAACTAAAAAATAAGTACTGCAACAGAAAACGTAACTTGATAAAACAACAAACCAAAGCTACTGCAACAACAAAAATAAAAAGAAAAAAACTAATGCAACAAAAGAAAAAAAAAATACTTGTGCAATAGCAAGACGATGCTACTGCAACAACAAAAACAAGCCTGCTGCAACAAAGCTCACTAGAACCTTAGCCACTGTTGCGTTCAGATCTAGAGGAGAAGGAGAACCACAAGAAGAGTTTAGATCTAGAGGAGAAGAAGGGGAAAGCATGAGGATAGCTCAGATGCGGAAGAGAAGGAGGAAGAGGAGGAAAGCTCAGATCCAAAGAGAGATCCTCGCTGAAACTCGCCATCGTCGCCCTCCCTCTCCAGTGGGAGGGCACAAGAGTTGATGTTGCTGTGCTAGCACGAAGTTCCATGGTGCTCGTAGAGGGAGAGGGAGGTCCATGGAGCATGCAGAGAAGGAGGGAGGGAGTGCTGGCGGGCGAACGCGACTAGGTGGTGTGCGGTGTTTCCCAACGAGCACGGCGTGCTGCAGCAGAACAGAGAGAGCGACATGAACGTTGTAGGATTTGGGACTGAGCGGTTGAGAGGATAAGGACCGGAAGTGGTGGGTTCAGGTGTGCGGTCGGTTGGTTCGATGCGGGTACGTTCGTTCTATCCGGACGTCTGTGGTATATCAATTTCATTTTAAATTTCTTTGTCACATCAATCTTACTGTACATATATAGATTCAATGTTATGAAGAATTTTAAATTTTTTTTAGTTTTTAGATAAACTAAACAAGGCCTAAACATGGTCGTGTCTTATGGAACAGGAGTATCTGATTCAAACCTGGCAGAATTTACAGCGATTTTTGCCGTCTATTTTTTTTTAATCTCTGTCTCCCACAGCGCTCACAACGCGGCTGCCGTACGTGGGAAGCTTCGCGTCGCGCAGCCGGGAATGAACACGCTGCGCCTATATATACGCGCCCGAGCCGCTCCGGTTCGCCGCACGAGAAACCTTTTTGCATTGTCCACCACAAGCCAAGCTTTACCCAGAGCCCGAAGCATCCATTCCAACTTCCAGAGGGACCCCGAACCGCGCAGCGGGAGCTCATCCGACGAGACGACGCAATGGCGAGCGCCGCTGAGGAGCTGTGCGAGTCCGAGGTGCTGTGGCCGGACGCGGCGCCCCACGACGACAACGACGGCGACGCGACGCCCAGCTGCAGCTCGTCGCCCGTGGCGCGGCGGTCCAGCACGCCGCTGGCTCCGCGAGGCGGCGTCCCTGAGAGCGACAGGCCGATCCATCCGGGCTCGCGGCCTGTGGACATTCCCAGGCCCGCGGCGAGCTCGGCGGCGGCCCGACGCCGAGACCACGAGGCCGAGGAGGACGGTGGCTGGAGCAGCAGCGGCACGATGGTGCCGCCTCACGTGCTGGTCTCGCGGCGGCGGGCGGAGGGGGCGGCGGCGTTCGCGCTGCGGTCGGGGCCCGGCCGCGCGCGCGAGCTCAGCCACCTGCGCAACAACGTGCTGCGGATGACCGGCTTCATCGAAGGATGACAAGGCTGACCCGTCCTCCTTTGTTTTGCGCATTCAAACAAGACTAGTCGTCACCATTCACCGCTTGTCTTTGTAGTTTGTAAGGCGGCGGCATTGCCTATTTTGTTCGTTTGTTTTTCCTGGTGGTCCATGATCACGTTGCATCTCCATTTGGGGGGAAACTTCCCATCGCCTACTGTCACGGGATTAAAGTACTTTTTGGTGGAAAACATGTGTTCTTCGATCAAACAAATCCAGTCTGAATGTCTGATGGGTTAAACTCGACAAAAACTTGCAAATTAGCATCCTGGTTTCTGAATGTAATTCAACTCCTCTCCATGAGGTGCCTAGAAGTTTCCATTGCTTACTGTCGCGGATTTTAAGCCAGGCTTGTCTAGCTGTGCTCTAATTCAACTTTTCTTTTTTGTATCTCTAATTCAACTTATTTCACAACACATTACTTTCACGGATTTTTATCTTTAATTCGACGAATGAGGTCTAACCTGATAATTTGAACTCCAGCAAAACGTGCAATCTAAGCTGCCAATTCTAGCATGCAAGCTGACAATTCTAGCATGCACTTCTACAGTGACAAAAATTTTTTCATTTCGCCAACTGAACCAGGCCTAAGTTGTTTCCCTGAAATCATAAGTCAACGTGTCTAATTCAAATGATCAAACAGTAGTACTCTGAACATCAAATGATTAGTGGAATGCACAGTCCAAAGGGAACTAAAAAAATGCTCCATTTTTCGATCATTTTTTTATTCATAATCCTCAAAAGTAAAGCAAAATACAGTATTCATTGATGCCGAACTGCAGAACAAAAACAAATATTTCATAAACCTAAAAGTGCACACAGGAGTTGGCAGTCTGTGCTACGGTTACTCCTGTTGTTGTTTTGGTCCGCTCGGCGCCGGAGCAGAAGAGAAGGAAAGAATCGATGTGAAATTCAAGCAGTGAAATAGGACAACTTGTGGAGGTCACAGTGTTTTCAACGCCTTGATCCAATCAACCTCAAGCCTAAAATCACCAGGACCGGTCTTGGCACCAGGAACGGCTTCTGCGTTTACAGGGAGAGACATCCCCACGATTCGAGCAGGGTTCATTTCCAACTTTGCCTCAATCACATTTGCTCTCCATGTGGGTAAATATCGATCAAGAGGGATCTGTATGGAATGGAAATGGGTTCTTCATCATAAAAAAAAATCGCATATTTCAAATTTTTAATGATAGCAAATGATTTTACCTTCAAGACTTGCCATCTGTTCTGGGGTATGTACACAAAAAGCCTGCCATGAGTTGTCTTCTTGTTGTCCAGGTGAATTCACCGAATTCTCCGTGTATATCTGAGCTTAAAATTTCAGATTCTGCATAACGATCAGTATATACTGACTGGACATCAAATATTCAAAAGTAACTCATATGTGGGAAAACATACGGTAGATATGTAGCATCTTCCATCTCCTTTGATCTTCATTGCTATCGTATCATATGCATCAAGGTCAATGAAACAATCAAACTGAAACGGCAGAAAGGAATTTTTTAATCAGCACTCCACAGATTAACTTCTGCTGACATTCAGCCAGCATCTGCTTAAGCACCTATATTTCTTTCTTATTTTGTAGAGTTAGAAGGTAGTCTTAAGTAAACATCATTTACTGAGTCCTAAGACACCTGATATGACTTCACTGAGACACTGACCTCCAGTGAACAACACAGTTTGATCTAAAGCCCTAAGATGATCAGCCCTCTTAAACCTAGATAGGGTATGCTTAGTATTTGCAGAGGCATTTCAAAGAACTTCTATTTTGTTATATCTGGTTAGTAGTTGATAACCACTTTTCAAGAGCCACCACATAAATATTTTACCATCATTGGTGACAACATTTGTGCATCTAAGGATAGCACAACATTGCTGAAATGGGATAAGCATTTAAGGAAGTAACCATGTTAGTACCCCAGTGCCGCCCTAAAACAGAAAAAATGTACCTTCTTCGATCGCATCCCACAGAATCCATAGCGCCTGATCCTCCATGTTGACTCCTCGGACATATCCAAAGAAAGATTATCAGAAAACACACCTTCAAGAATACACATGTTAAAAATAAAAGTTACCTTACAAACCAGTCTAAGAAAATCATAAGTAAAAAAAAAACTGCATGTTTCAATTCATCAATTACTAAAAAAAAATACAGCAGCTGGTATCCACTGATAATTTGGACCCGCCTCAGACATTTTCAGAGCAAACCACTAAAACATTTCAAGGTTAATGAGATTCACTATGCTAAATGAAAGAAGCTACAAATACATCATTTGTTTTCTCTTAAAAACTCGACCTGCGGGGGCTAAGCCGCCCCCGAGCATTCCTGATAAGAAGAAGACCTTCTCATGTAGACCAACAAAACCCCTGAACCCCTGCCCCACCCTCACATAGCGGAAATCGTTGCCCATGTGAGAACTGGGCCGGCCCTCAAGACCTGTGCTTTGGTGTGGAGCGGACGAGGAGATTTTTTTAACCCAGTCTGAAATTTGATCCCATGGAGAGTCGAACCCAAGACCTGCGGGGTGCCGCCAGGATTCTCTAGCCAACTGGACTAGAGCCCTTCATTTGTTTTCTCTTGTACCAGAAAGTACTCAATTCAAACTAAACTTCAAATGATTGGCACGGGCTGGAAAAGTTAAGAACGTAGAACAATTATTACCAGTTAATGGAGTATCTCCAGCTGAAGCGCCATCAGTTATTTCCAAGGATACAGAAGATAAACCTGGACAACAACTTTGTCAAATTATATTTTATCATAGATGCAAACAAGAAGCTAGGTATTTGCAGCAAAGCTGAATAATGTCCTTCAAAAATATAAGAATTTACTACACATGCAAGGTATTATCTATTGTAGGAAAATATAGTCTGTCGAATTCACAAGTCCAATCATATTATTCTAAGGCACAACTGTATGAGTGCTGCAGTGTTAATGCTTTTCCTGTTCCTGCAGAAAAGGTTCACCCGTGTAATATATACCATCACTTCATCAGCTATCTGATCCATTGGTTTCGAGACTAGCAGCAGATAATACAGTAGTGCACCAGTTTATGCAGTATCGAGTATCCTGTGGTGATAAACACAAGGGGTGGTCAACTCCCATTTGGATCACTATCTGGAAAGCAAGTTATAATAGTGCTATATATATAAACCCTACATATAATTCATGCTGATGGCAAAGAAAGGAGAAAATGCAAGCAGCAAAGGGAGAACCGATGAATCCATAGAGTATGTTCTGCTATATCTCCATGTAAGCATGTATTATACTAGTTTGTAATATGTTTCCTTTAGAAGGATTTTGCATTAGGAAGACTCAGGGGTAGGATGATTCTAGAAATAATATACTGGGGATTACCAGGAAAAGATTGAACTGCAATACATTTTTCCACTATGAACCATCAGAAACTCAAAAGAGCATCTTATTAACATTCTGAGAACAACTAGGACAACACTAGTTTTGCAGCTCCCAAAATAGAAGCAAGGACTGCTAAACCTAAGACTTTCACCGATCCATAATGCATACCGCAAAATTCCCCAGATGTACTTAGATGAATCTCAGAAAGTCAATGGCTCTTGTGACGCTTCGAATTTGTCTTTCCAAATGCCACTAATCGATCATCGGATATCTTTAGGTCAGCCTTACGACGCTTCCTTCGCTCACTTCGGGTAGTCTTTTTCTTGTCATCCGTTGACTCTTGCCCATTTGTCAGCCTGTCTTTCTCTGTTTTTGAAGAACTAGGGCCGCCTTCCTCAGACCTAGATTTCTTGACAGATTTGTCCTTCTTCCCTTTCTTCTGGCCTCCAAGGATGAAATCCTTGCTCTGCCTCTTATGATGTGTAACCTTCCATTCATCCTCTCTATAAGGAGATAGCTTCTTAATGGATACATACTGGTTCAAATCCTTGTCATCTGCTTCCAATATATCACAGGCACTCAGACCAAAACTGTTGGGCTTAACCTGTTTATACTTGAACCGAGTCTTGATATCTCCAATAGTGTCCTCATAGTCTAACTTGTAGTACTCTTCCATCTCTTTCTCAAGCTCCACCTTGTCTTTGAGAGAGATCTTCCCTTTTGCACCTTTTGCATCGGTGGCAGTAGACTCTTCTTTTGAATGTTCACTAGCCCAGCCCTTAGGAAGCCCAAGCAATTCATCTTCCTTGTCAAAATATGGCTTCTTCAAATCCATCTCCTCACCACTTCCAAACTCAGGATCAACATCATCAGCCTCATAGTAACTGTCATCAAACATCTCCTGCATTTTCTTGTCATAATCCTCTGGATCAAAATCCTCCTCCAAGTCATCAGCACCAAGCTTACACGCAGCATCACCTTCAATCCCAGCAATCATTAGGATCCTCTCAAGCTTCTCTGCAATCTCTTTCTTCTTCAAATTCTTGAGATGCTTCAGCTCCTCTGCCTGCTCTTGCTTAACACGGGCCATCCGCTCCTCTTTGCTCTTGCGCTGCTGCTTCCTGCTGCTCTCCTTCTTCCTCACTGACCCCTCAACAACCCTTGAATGTCCCATTACCCGGTCCGCCACCACTGCCCCTGATGCCATGGCCTCCTCATGCCGGTAATTATAACCATGCTCATTTTCTTCCTGAATCTCGAGCTCCTCTTCATCATCTGATAATTCCTGGATATCATCCAGATAGGACTTCCTCTTCTCTGCCTCAAGGTAGGGCCTCTTAAGGAAAAATTCCTTCAAGAACTTCTCGTTCTCATCCAGCTCCTCATCGTTCCCAAAGACCTTACCAGCAAGTTCCTTGGTCTGCTTCTCCTCCTCATCCTCCTCCACTTCATCATCAGCCCCTGCTCTAGCCTTGGGCTTCACCTGGAACAAATCGTCGTCGTCGTCGTCGCCGCGTAATACTTCTTTCTGTGCCTCAAGGAAAGCCTCCAAACCCTTCTTCTGCTGCTCATCATAGGAGATCCTCTCGAACTTGCTGCTGCTCCGGCTGGCCTGCGCTGCGAACTCCGGGCCCTCCTCGAGCAGGTGGCGGGCATTGACGTCCTTGAGGTACAGAGGCTTCTCCTTCTTGGCCTTTTTCTTCCCCTGCTTGAACTCTTCTTCCTTCTCGGCGCCCTCACCTTCTTCGCTGCCCTCTTCCTCCTCCGACTCCGAGTAGACCTTGGCGTCCTTGTCTAGGATGCGAGGGTCACCGCTGCGGATGCGGCGGATCACCTCGAACACGCGGCGGTCGACGAGGCGCGAGGCAATGGCGGCCTCCTCGTCCTCCTCAGACGACTCGGACTCGGAATCCGACTCGCCGTCGTCAGAGGCGGGGACGAGGCCCTGCTTCCTGCGCTCCTCGAGGCGCTGCAGCGCCTCCCGCCGCTTGTTGTGCTCGAAGCGGCGCGCGTACTCCTCGTTGATCTGGACCTTGGAGAGATCCTCCCCGCCGTCGGAGTCCTCGTCGGACCCCGCGAGGATGTCCACCGGTTTCTTCTCCATCTCCTTCTCCTTCGACTTCTTCCCCTTCCCCATTCTCTCCAGCGATCCCTCAGCAGCGCAAGCCGAAGGAGGGTGGCAAGCTAAGGGCTGAGGGCGGCGGTATCGGCGGCGTGCCAGGATGCGGGTCAGGGTATAGATTTGTTGGGCTGGGTCTCCTAGGCTGGTATATCACCGTGTCGTTTCGATTTGTTGGGCTTGGGCTGCAGTTTCCGGGTTCCATTTGGGCCCAGCCACATTTGGGCCTTCTCTAAATATCTTGTGGAAGTTTTTCCTTTTTGTTGTCTTCCACTTTTTCAACAAATCAGAAGTTGCCATGTCACATGATAGAAATAAAACACAAATAAAAAAAAGCATATGTACGTCACATGACACAACTTCTGAAAGATTTGTATGATAGTCATCTTCCGCCTCCTGAAAACAGACTAGTGAAGGTCGCGCGCCACTAAGGGAATGAGCTCTAGTTTTTTAACGTAGAAATGTCATGCCGTATAGTCTGTCTATGAGCATGGAATTTGTGGCCTGAGTTTTCTTAGGCCTTGTTTAGTTCTAAAAAATTTTGCAAAATGTTAACAGTACCAATTTTGTTTGTATTCGACAAATATTGTTCAATCATAGACTAATTAGACTCAAAAGATTCGTCTCGTTAATTTCGATCAAATTGTGTAATTAGTTTTTATTTTTATCTATATTTAATACTTCATGCATAAGTCTAAAGATTCGATGTGACGGGAAATCTGAAAAATTTTGTAAAATTTATAGGGAACTAAACAAGGCCTTACTAACCAAGCTAAACAAAAACGTGAAACGGCAACGTGCGCAAGCATGTGCACAAGGAAAGATTCCGTGCATAGTGCATACGTGACCTTTTTCGGCTCATCATTTGTGCCAATCAAAAAGGGGGGAAATTTGCGTTGTGCATCATACAAGGACTCCAGTTTGGCTTCAGTACAAAATCACTTGCGGTGCCACTGAGAATTGTGCAATGCCCTTCATTATCTTACGCCGATGGAAATTTATGGATCTTTCGGTGTCTCTTGTCAATTTGTCATGTTCTGTCGCCTTCCATCGTGCTCACTGCTTTGAGGTCATAGTAGTGCATATTTGCGCTGATAACTGTATAAGGTAGCACCTCCGATTAATTTACGGACCGTAGGTGCGACTAAGTATGCTGATCTATTGTGGTACTACATGGTTAGACCTGAAGGTTCATAAACAGGGTTAAAGGTAGCATGGTCTTGCCAATCTTTAGATAGCAAATAGCAGGTATAGGTACAGTGCACATAAGATGTTCATAGCACCACATGTTTGTGCTAATAACTAAGAAAGAACGGTTGAAGGTAGCATGGGCTGATCATCAATGTAGAGTACCAGACCTGAGTAAGTATGTAGGTTCATAGCAGTGGTACATGATTACACTGGCAGGTACATAATAACAGTTCAGGGTAGCATGGCCTCACTAATTTACAGACAAGCGGCCCAGGAACAGGACCTAACAATAAAAAAATATTTTAGGCAGCTACGCGCGAAACGCACAAAATGGACAGGAAAAAGAGGAACACAATATTAGAGAGACTGCCATTGTGGATAATATAGCATGTAACACTGAACAAAACTAATTAAGCACATGAACACCCACCTGAGCAGGCTAACACGATGGCGTCAGAGCTGGCAAAGTTGTAGAGCAGACTCAAACAACGTGTGGTATCTTCGTTGTTTGAGTTCTGCCCACAAAAGACATATCAATGAAAGGGCAATAGATTTTGTATATATATTAGCGATAATATGCATTGAAGCTAATCATCTGTATGCAAAATGGAGAAAAAATGATCCGGTAGTACAGATACAAAGAAATATGAAATGTAAACTGAAACTCCAATCGCACAGCACCATGCCAGGTAAATACTAAGCGATAGTTAATTACATGAATATAACTAATCTATACAATCACGATGACATTAAGATGCAGAGTACAATTAATTTTAGAAGTAATTAGTAGAAGAGACATCTTCAACGTAGCTCAGTATCATGCAGGATTAATTTTAGGGTACCTAACTTCAGTTTCATGCATGTTATCCACCAGGATAACTATAATATGACCGCACCAAAGGTAACCAAATTGCAATCCGTCACTGATTAATGATGATTGACTGTATCATAAAGATCATAGGGCATATGGAACCTCCATTATTCCTCTTTGTCAATGGCACAGACGAATTGTTTAATGCCCTACAAACATGACATTATAAAACTTTGTAGCCAAAAGGACCCTCTTTGCCCCCAGGCCTCTGCCTCCAAGGGCGCCGCTGGCGGACGAGCGCCATTCGACTACGTCGTTGATGAACTCCGGAGTCCAGAATCGAGAGAGAGCGGAGGCGTCGGATCGAGGCCTTGTTCGGTTAAACCGGAAACGGCCGGAGTCGGGCCTGGCCCAACCCGCGTGGATCCACCCGGCCTGTAACAGCGTTTTTGGTTAGGAAAAAACACGCATTACCACCCTCAACTTTTATAAAAATTTGCTTTTTCTCCATAAATTCTAAAACTGGATAAATCACCTCTATAAACTTTTAAAACTATTTGTTTTACCTCCCTGACCGGTTATAAGCAGTTTTCAAAGGTGCTTTTGTCCTTTTCTTTTTATTTATTTTTTAACAAGCATACGTCTAAATTAATGTGAAACTAAGTTAACTTTATCTTGACCGGTCTTTACAACGGCTCTAAAAGCACAAGACCGGTCTTTACAACGGCGGCACCTTCGAGCATTGTTTCCCTTCCTGAAGATGTGTCATGAGTCATGACATTCTTTTCCACTAACCTGTAGGTGAAAACGTCGCCTTAGAGGTTCATCTTTATGCAACCCCAACCTCTCAGGCGGTTGAGCTTCAAATTTGTGCAAGATATACTGTGCTCTGTCTTTACTCGAGAAGGCAGTCACTTACGGGGATGCCATGATGTTGGAATTCTACACCGAGTTTGGTTGGCGCAGTCGGATTAGGACAAGGGCTTGAGTCTCATTCATTTATTTTGTGTCTTAAGTTTGTATGATTGTATGGTGGAATGTGGTCTAAATACCATGATTCTGTTCTAAATAGCTATACTCATTTTATTTGCCAACGTTGGAGGTGGGAATGTTATATTCCCTTTATCTAAGAAAGATTACAAGCAGTTCTAGACTTCTAGTGTCACACTGACTTTTACTAGTATATGAATATGTCGATTGTGTGTAGAGCCTGAAGGCCAAGAGAGACTGCAGGCAACACCTACTTCCCTCCCCCAGAACCCCAGCTCTGCCCCCCGGTAAATTCCTGATCCTGATTCCTGAAGACCTGAACCAAATTACTGTACTTCTCCTCCCAACTCGATACTCCGCTGTTCCCTCGTTTACTGCCATTCGACCACACCACATCCTTGTAAGAAACTGTCTGATGCGTTCAAGTGGGCGAGCCACAGCTGCCGTAGCTCCGGGAACGCGACCTCCAGCCATGGCTTCCGCGGCCCACTGAAGTGCAGAACGGCGGAGGACCGCACAAGGTCGGGGTGCGGCACGCGCCAACCAAGGCCCGGCAGATTCCACTGCGGCTCGATCGCCTGAACGCGCCCGTCGACCGCGATCAGCGCCGGCGGCAGCGAGGCCATCTGCCACAGCCTGAAGCCCGACTCCCGGTTCTGCACATGACGCAACCAAATGTCAGAGTCAGCCGCCGGCCGGCAGCGAGGCCATCATCTGCAACAAACTACATGCTTTGCTCCTGGCAACTGGCATGATAAAATGCTGCATTTTTTCAGGAATCAGGACAAGGAGCTTGCTTGCCTTTTGTAGCCAGAACTGGTATGTCTCGGTGACGTTTGTTCGTCGCCAGGCGTCGAGGTCGACGATGTTGACGCCCCACGACCACGCGCATTGCGAGCTATGCAGGCCGGACACGTCGGGGTCCGAGAAATTCAGGTGGTCGCCAAAGGTCTTGTCGACGCAGACGCCGCTGCCTTCGTGAGCGCCGACCGCGCCGATGATGTTCCCGTCAAGGTCCTGCTCCCACAGCCCGGCCAAGTCCTTGCGTACCACGACGTCGTCGTCCAAAAGCATCACCCTACCAAGCTCAGGGAAGAACTGCTCGAGCAAACAAGGCAGAGACCAATGTTAGCAAAAAGGCACACATGCGCATCTTCACTCATCAAACGGTGCCATAATATACGTCCGTCCATTTTACCTCCGGGAGATGGATCTTGAGATAGTTGAGGAGCGAGAACGTGCTCGGTCTGGATGCCTCGAGCCGTCTGTGCTCCCTCTCCGCTGATCCAAATCCATCACATTGGTGATAATCCAGCGAGCTCCTCTGAACCTCCTCGACCGTCCTCATGATGGAGGCGACGACGCCGGCGTCGCGCCAGTCAAACTGGTGGAGTCCCTTGACCTCGACGACCGCGGGCGACACCGGGTGCAGCGCGAACCACGAGTGCATGGGCACGTAGCTCTTCTTGTCCGTGACCACGTGGAACACCAGCCTGGCAGGGTCGTCGGCGCTGCGCACGGCGGAGGCCACCGCGACGGCGGCCGCGAGCACGTTGTCGGTCACGAGCGCGACGTGGAGGCACGAGGCGTCAGTCAGGCGCGGGGCGTGCTCCGGCGGCGGCACCGGGGAGCGCGCCGCGGAGTTTACCGCGAACTCCTCGGCGAGACGCAGGGTGAGGCAGTGCACGCTCTTGGGGACGCCCAGCGACGCCAGGTGCCGGTTGAACAGAGCCCGGATCCTTGAGGACTTTACCTTCCGATCCATCTTCAACAGCTGGGGGAAAGTATTGTTTCCAAGAGTTAAACCAATATAATCCAAATTTTTAAATAGACACATAATCTTTGGAATGGAAGAATTCATAGAAATTACACGAGAAGAGGTTTCCTCGGTAATTCTTACTATCTTCCTTCTAATTTATGAGTCGTTGTGGCTATTCGAGATACATAACTTTTACTATGTATCTTGTTTTGTGTATGGTCACACGAGAAAAAGTTGTTCTCCTAATAATTTGTTAAAGAAGGTGACGAGACACTAATAATCCCACGACTACGACAAACCCGAGCGTGCTAGAAGACCATACGGTCACAGGCTGGCATGTCTGAACAAATTGCCGGTCTGTGTGTTTGACAATTCGAAGATAATCATGATCATGGTAAGTAATGTACGCCGGTATACGCCATGTTTCGGTCTAGCTGACTAGAGAATGCGCAAAAAGGCAGACCATGCATAATGCGGCCTTTCGCCGTGGAAAGCTGAAAGCGCTTACTTGAGCTAAGGTACTGTAGTAACATGCAAGCATGATGCCAGGTTATTCAAAGCTTAGTGAAGATTAGTAAAGGCCATAACGGAGAATGCGTGGAACGGAACATGAACTGATAAGGTTATTTATACCGCGTACCATGGCCATCATCTTGATCGCCACGGCTTCCATGTCAATCCGCCGGTCGTAGGACGCCAGCATGGTGGCCATCTCCGCCATGAGCGCGTCTAGGGAGTCCGGCGCCGCTTCCACCACCACAGGGTCCAGCAGGGTGGCTTCTTCCCTGTGACGCCGCCATTCCTTCATGAATTCCTGGCCATTCCACGGAGTCGGTTCAGGTACAGTACACGTGAGTATCCCATCCGTGTACCACGCAGTACACGGGCAGTACAGACATATCATCAAAGAAATTTCTTTGGATGAAGAAAAAATAGATAAGCCAAGTCGTATTAGGTACCAAGTACTACATGAAAACAAACGTTGTTCGGCACGATCTAGGCTGCCAGAAAGAAAAATCACAAGGGGATGCACGGTTGCATGGATGGTTCACGGACCACAAATCCACGACCGCTTGCAAGATCCACGTAGGAAGCTCCAAACGCAAGGTCCCATCATCCATGCTGGATCGCACAGGCCACTGACGATTCCTAGCTACTACTGAGGCCTTGTTTAGTTCCAAATTTTTTTTGCAAAATGTGAATAATACTAATTTCATTTGTATTTGATAAATATTGTCCAAGCATAGACTAACTAGGCTCAAAAGATTCGTCTCGTCAATTCCGACCAAACTGTGTTATTAGTTTTTATTTTTGTCTATATTTAATACTTCATGCATACGTCTAAAGATTCGATGTGACGGGAAATCTGAAAAATTTTACAAAATTTTTTGGGAAGTAAACAAGACAATCCTAGCGAGCAAGTCACAGGGCTCAGGGCTGCCTGCCTTCGGTTTCCGTAGCGGTTGGCAACACAAAAGACACAAACGTCCGATCCAAGCCACCAACTCGTAGGGTCCGCGCAGAATAATGCGATGCGGCAGCGCAGGTCACACGAATCTATCCACTGGTAGTAGTCCCGAACATATCCGCATGAATCGCGCCCGGACCTCGTCAAATTAGGCTGTTTTTTGTGCATAGCTTGAGTAAGAAGTACCAGGTCTAGTTCTTGACTATTTTTACATGCCTAATTAGCTTTCCAAACGCAAAGAACAGTGCTCGTTTAGCTTTTTGTGATGAGGCTTACTTTTGCATTGTATAGTCTACTCTGTACTCCCTCCATACCAAAATTTATGACTTCATAAGATGCGTGTCGGTCAAACTTTCTCAACTTTGACTAGATTTATTAAAAATACGTGTATATTTATATTTGCAAACAAGTTTGTTATAAAAGTATATTCAACAATCTATTAACAATACTAATTATGTTATAAATATTAATACTCTTAAATATATAACTGATCAAAATTAAAAAAAATGACTTCTTATGAAATGATGAGAATGACATCTATTTCTAGCACAGAGAAGCACGAGCTTCTACCGGCGCCTGGAACGGCAAAAGTCAAAAACAGAAGAAAAAAAAAAACAATGGAACCAGAGTCGGTCAGTGCGTCGCCAACCGTCAAGACGGCAACTGCAAGTACGGCGCCCGGACCAGACACCGGACCGAACGGGCCGACACGGCCTACCTGTCAGCACGACGGCGCAGGCGGCCACGTGGTCGCCAACGCCGCGACGTGTTGGCCGCCCTGCCCTGACATTCCCATTCCCGTGAATGGCTAGGCGCTCCCTGCCAACGAGCCGAACCAGATGAAAACCGCGTGAGCGCGCACGCATCCGCGTGCGGCGTCGCCCATCTGCTTTTGCCCTGCCCTTCCCCCCGGCGCCGCGCGCAGGATGTAAAAAAAAATTGGTCAAGAAACCGGCGCCTAACGCAGATTTGGTGCTGCGCGAGCCAAACGCAAATCTGTGCTGCGCGAGCCTAACGCAGGGACAGGGAGGCGGCAATGTCGGGCTCACACTCACCTCCGTCGCGTCGCCGCCGTCGCCGTAGAGCCAGCGCCCCAGCCCCGCCCGCCAGTCCAGGCACCCTGAAGCACGAGGAGTGAGAGTGACCGAGGGTCCCATGGCAGGACTACGCTACTCACCGTCATGAAAACGGCAAGCACGCTGTGCAAGTACAGCGGTTACTGTGTGAATGAAAGCGAGAGTCGCCTCTTACCGGTCGTGGAAGGGCAGAGAGAGGCACCGGCTTCGATGGCGAGGAGCGCGGCGCGGAAGAGGAGCAGCCCCGCGAGGAGCCCCGTCACTGCAGCCGAGCGGCACCCACGCCGCGCCGCTTGCTGCTGCTGTGTCCGCGGCTGCGGCGCCTTGGGCTTCGTCGTCGCGTCGCCGTCGCCCGCGGTCGCGGTCGCCGTCGCCGTGATGTACACCCTCATTGCCGGCGTTGAGACGGCTCGCTCGCTCTACGTGAGGCTGCCTTGGGCAGGGCGGACTGGCCGTCGCCTCCGCTGCCGGTCATCAACCTACTGAGCTGAGCTATGGACTGAAGAACCCGAGCTGGCGAGCTCCCGCTCAAGTAACAACGCGCTCGCGCCCAGCGCAGGTCAGGATGGAGGGTGTGCCGTGCGGCCCCGGCACCGTGCAGCGTGGTAGGGCAGGGCTCGCAGCAAAGCAAGCTTTCCCTAAGCTGCCGCGGCGCGCGGGTGCGGGTGCGGAATGGGAACGCGGGGGCAGGGGAGAAAGGAAAACAGGGCGGTGCGGCAGGTTCGCGCGCGGGGGCGGGGAGTCATACCAAATGGAAAGGACCAGCTGCGCTGCGAGTTGGGACTTGGGAGTTGGGAGTGGCCGAGTGGGCACCGGGGGTGGGGGGTCGAGGTGGCAAAACAAGAGAGAGTGGCGAGGCGAAGGGGAAGGCCGCCGGCCCGCTCGGTGTTGCTGTTTGCGAATCTGGAATTCTGCAGAGCAGGGGGGGCCGGGGCGAATGGGCGACGGGTTTTGCCGGATTTGACCCCACGGAAAGCGACCTCGATCGACTGCGCGAGCAGACCACCGACAGAAAGCCGAGGGTGATCTGCGCGGCGCGGCGGGCCTAGCCGACCCCAAGTCGACGACGACGCTGCCTCGTGGGACAGACGCATCGCCATCGCCATCGCCGTCCCGTCCGTCTCCCATGGCTTATCCGGTGCTGCAGTGCCGGTGGCGCGCCTCGCTGTGCGCTCTCCCACGAGATCGATAGGTATAGCTTTCGCATTAGCTTCCTTGTCTGGCTGAACGTACGAAATCGCCATGTGACATTGTGACGGTGTGTAGTGTGGGCTGAAGCGGCCGCCTGCTCCGGCTCGCTTGTTTGGACGCTACGCAAGCTACAGGCATTGGAGGTGGTGGCCACTGGCCAATCGGAGTTAATGATGCCGGCACAGAGAGAGTGACTGAGCAGAGTTATCAGTTATTACTACATGCATATTGCATAGGTTGTTTAGTTCGCGAAATCGTTTGGATTTCGCTACTTTAATATTTTCGTTTTTATTTAACAATTATTATTCTATTATAGATTAACTAGACTCAAAAGATTCGTCTCATAAATTACAGATAAACTGGGCTCGCAGCAAAGCAAGCTTTCGCTAAGACATTTATAAATTTTTATCTATATTTAATGTTTTATACATTTGCCGTAGTATTCAATGTGATGGAGAATCTTAAAAAATTTTAGAAACTAAACAAGGCGTTCGGACTTCTCTGGCCATTCATAGCATGACCGGGCATTGAAACAATGAACGAGATGCTGCTTCCGATACTCCTTCCTGACTGCGTCCCTGTTTCACCGCTTGACAAAAGACACTTAGGCCTTGTTTAGTTTGTAAAAATTTTGGGTTTTGGCTACTGTAGCACTTTCGTTTTTATTTAACAAACATTGTCCAATCACAGAGTAACTAGGCTCAAAAGATTCATCTCACAAATTACAGATAAACTGTGCAATTAGTTTTTATTTTCATCTATATTTAATACTTCATGCATCCGACCAAAAATTCGATGTGACAGAGAATCTTGAAATTTTTTGCGAACTAAACAAGACCTTTTACAAATGGTGCGGTACATGACGTACATACATACTGCAGCAGGACGAACGACTGACCCCGCCGCAACCTGTTTCTGCTCCGGCGGAAGCGGAAGGTAGAAGTAGACTGTAGTGGCAGTAAACGCCATTGCAGTGCAGCCCGTAGTACGTGCGAGATCTATCGATACCGGCTGCCGGTCCTTGTCCTTGGACCTACTTGACTTTTGTCGCGCGTGCCCGTTGCCGTTGGTGGTCACGGTTGGTCCCTGGGGTGCTTTTGAAGTTTATTAGACGCATCATATGATATCTCCTCGCCTCAAGTTACTGCTACTCTTGGGTATTGTTTATTTGTTTTTTCAGTGAAAGAAGAATTATATTATATAATAGTTGAGTATATAAAACATGTTACATGCACTTTGGATTATAATATATAGTACTCACGTTGTGTAAAGCACAACTCAAAACCTAACATGTTAGATGTTTTACAGTATGGATGATCGCATAGGCAAACACTCGGCAAATGGTCTGAGAACAACGACGGCCAGCAATGGTCTGAGAACAACGACGGCCAGCATTTCAGTAGGCGGAATTGAGGAACTTCTTCTTTCTGGTGTCGTCCTTTCTCTTCTTTATGCCATCGAAGAGTGAGGATGACTAAGGCCTTGTTTAGTTCACCCAAAAACCAAAAAGTTTTCAAGATTCTCTGTCACATTGAATCTTTCGACACATGCATGAAGCATTAAATATAGACAAAAATAAAAACTAATTGTACAGTTTAACTGTAAATCAAAACGAATCTTTTGATCCTAGTTAGTCCATGATTGGACATTATTTGCTACAAACAAACGAAAGTGCTACAGTAGCGAAATCCAAAATCTTTTTGCATCTAAACAAGACCAATCTGAAAATTATTCTCCCTAGTCCTTCATTGTGGCTAGATCTAACGACAATAAAACGAAGAAGAGGCTGGAGAAAATTATTCCATGGTAGCGACATCATCTCTGCCTTGATGCCGCCGTCCGGAAACAAAAGTCTCCATGTCGTTATGTCGATGAAGATGTCGATGCTAAAGTTGTCGTCCTTATCTTCAACGAAGCCGCTATGGAAAAGCCGATTCCACCTCTCTCCTTCACTCTTGCCGGAGAGGAGAAGGAGAAGATAAAACTCCAATACCAAAAAATTTGGCATGAAGAGACACTAACCCAAGACTCGATCTACTAAAGAAAAACTTATTAGAAATAGTGGATCCCCAATCCCTTCAACCTCCGGCGATATACCGGAGGGGAAAGGAGGGGGACCAGCAGCTGTGGACAACGGGAGCTGCGACGGTGGGGCTAGGGCAACCACTTGATCAGTGTAGGAGCTTGTAAGTTCAACTCTCTGTTTGGGCGGCTTACTTCTAAAAAAAATTATAAATTTTTTTAAGATTTCTCGTGACATAGAATCTCACGGCGCATGTAGCATTAAATATAAATAGAAAATTAACTAATTTTAAAGTTTACCTATAATTTGTGAGATGAATTTTTTTAGCCTAATTAGTTTATAATTGGACAAATATTTGCCAAACACAAACAAAAATACTACAATGTCTATTTTGCAAAAAAAATGCAACTAAACAAGGTCTTGGTTCTCACTGCAATCTGGGTTCACTTCGGACGTGTGTTATTCACTGTTTTTTTTTTAAATTTGAATTGAACTATAAAAGGATTTTCATTAAGACGATAACAGAGCTACAAGTATGGGGAGCTCGCAAGTGCAGGTCGATACTTGATTAAGGCCTTGTTTGGATGTAGTCGGATTCACACCGATCCACATGGGTTGAGGTGGATTGGAGTGGAACTTGAACTAAATTCCACCCCAATCCACACCAACACACATGGATTGAAGCGAATACGACAACATCCAAACAAGGCCTAATCATGTTTCAGTCTTAGGCCTTGTGTAGTTCTGAAAATTTTTTGGTTTTCGTAACTGTAGCACTTTCGTTTTTATTTGATAAACATTGTTCAATCATAGAGTAACTAAGCTTAAAAAACTCACGATTTACAGGTAAACTGTGTAATTAGTTTTTATTTTTGTCTATATTTAATATTTTATGTATGTGCCATAAGATTTGATGTGACGAGAAATTTTAAAAAGTTTTTGGTTTTTGGGTCAACTATTTGGCAGATGATCCTGCCGAATTATCAGTTCCGACTGTTCACTTGAACCTGGATCCCGATGTTTTTACCGGGACCATACCGTCCATACGCATGCCACGGCAATCTGCAGTGGCGCGTGCTTTTACCGATCCCCACCGAGGCACCTGACTGATCTCACACGGTGACGTCGTGACGACCTGGGGACGTCATCGGCGCTCAGGGCAGTCGAGTATATGGCCTTGTATAAGGCGATGTTTTTAGGCCTTGTTTATTTTAGAATTTTTTTGGTTTTGGTTACCGTAGCACTTTTATTTTTATTTAACAATTATTATTTAATTATAGACTAATTAGATATAAAAGATTCATCTTGCGATTTATAGATAAACTGTACAATTATTTTTTTGTTGTCGTTTATATTTAATGCTTCATACATGTGACAGTTAGTTTACCCAAAAACCAAAATTTTTTTAAGATTTTTCGTATATCGAATCTTGCAGCACATGCAAATATAGTCGAAAACAAAAACTAATTACACAGTTTGATTATAAATCGTGAGATGAATTTTTTAAGCCTAGTTAGTTTATGATTGAACAATAATTGCCAAATAAAAAACAAAAGTGTTATAGTGTCCCAAACCAAAAAATTTTGGAAACTAAAACAAGGCATGTGGACAGACAAACAAACAGACGGGAGGGCAATCGTATCGTGTCTAAATTGGGTTGATTGCTTGAACGGTGTTAGTAAAAACTTCTCTTAGCAGAGTTTGTACTCCGATCCTGCCTAACAGCGATCACGAGTGAGTAGCTCCATCTAATCGACGTATACAGTGCTCGCTGGGTTGATTGCTTGAACGGTGCTCGCTGAAGACTGCATTCAATTGGTCTACCTAATAACGAGATTCATTCATGGGCATGGCGACCAAACGAGGAAACACAGCAACTCCGGCCCATTCAGGCGTCCTTTTTTTTTTACCGCAGATTCTGGTAATGTCTGCCTGGGGAAGCTTACACGAAGGAACAATTCATTCTATGGTTAAAGAAAGAAGTTTGAAATTTTATATGAGGAGAAGTAGAGAACTAATCTGATCAGCTGGCATGTTGTTGAATTGTTCCTTTCAGCACTAAATTTGGTGCCTCCTTTGTTTAGTGGTGAGTCGTCTCAGAGCACTCGCATTATCTACCTGCTCCACAACCTGGTTCAATTTTCCATCCATCCATGGCACATAAAAGGGGAGGTGAGAGTGCATGGAACACACGGATGGAAGACAGCAGAAGAAATCTTTTTGACGTGTTACTGTGTTAGTGCAATTCGATCTGTCGGAACCATGGTGAGAATGCATTCCGATTTCACCGTGGCATGATTTGTGAATATGTGTACTTTTTTATGGGGGCAAAGGAGATACTTTGTTCTTTCTTCGGAGCATGCCTCACATTTTTTAAAAAAAAAAACTATTTTTGAACACTGAACTTTTGCTAAGTTCGATTTTGTCAAATAAAACTAAAAAGCAGATATATTTGACCTTTAAACTATCAAAACACCGGACAAATTTGGGTCTACCGTGATTTCACACGTTTGTTTTTCCTATATCCAATAAAAATACCGTTAAATATCTAAAAAAAAATCACAAATAACTCATTCTTAATCAAAATATACAAAATCGGTACCTCCCCTCCCCCTAATAAAAATACAATATATTTATTGCTACTCTATTTTTTTGGGGAAACTATTGCTACTCTATAGAGTTCTTTGGATCTTACTTATTCACGTTGCTAAAAAACGTGACATTTAGTTATTTATGTTATCATTTTGCATTATATCAGAATGTAGGAGATCAACCAAAATATAGTCCAACGGATTCGGAGTACATGATACATCTCGATGACACCAACCTCGTAAACGTGTTGTCAAAAAAAAAAAAAAAACTCGTAAACGCCATGCTCCACCACATGTAGATCATATTTAAGCATACATAGCTACTAGTTGGTGCTTTACTTTATCTTGACTGTTTCTCATTAGGCAATACAGTAAGTTTTAAATACGACAAGAGCCCAAACATCATGCAATCAATATAGATAAAGCACGAAACAATGATTATTGAAATAAATAGCAATCACGATACGAGCAATAAACACTAGCAACAAGAGTACAAGACAAGTACTGTCCAAAGAATTTAAAATAGAGCATCATATGTTGGATACACCAAGGATCCGTCAGCGCCATTTGCATCGGAGCTAGAGGTTTTTGATAAGATCTTCGACTTCAACTACAACCTGACTGCATTCAAAATTTTAATGTCGAAGCGCTAGACGTGCTCTTCCTGGTGGAAAGAGCTCATCTATGTAGTCGTGAAGATGCAAGGCCACCACTTAGGTCCCACTATTGTGATGGTTACGATTTTAAGGTCCCACTATTGTGTTGGTTTTGATTTTTTTTATTTATGTAATATCAAAATTAGATATCTTTTACTAGGATGGTCTAGCTACGGCTATTTTAGGTCAACCTCCTTCAACGTTCGATAGAGACGTATTGTCTATATGCTTAAACTCTTCTTCTTAATACAATGATATATAAAAATCTTTTGTAGCAATATTATCTTTCGGTTTACCATGAATTCTTTATGATTTTTTAGAGGTTTAATCACATTTTATTATTTTTAGAAAATCACTAGGCAAACCCCACCACCAGTTTAGGGTCAAAGTTGTCCAAAATATATGGTTTTGCTGTTCGATGGTTAGACTTTCTTCTCAAAATTGAAGTGATGCAATTTGATCTCCTGCCTTCTCAGGTCGGAATTCAGAAGCCACGATAGCTGCTGGTCTGTGTTTGTTACTAGTATTCTCTTGTCTTGACTCAGGTGTCAACAACTGAACTTTTTGTAAAAGCAGATCTGCAGATGGGAACGCATGCAGGCAATGATCTGCAACAAGGAATGGCATTATCGTGCATCCATTTTGCCATTTTGGCATTTGACAGCAAAGTTCTATGGAATGTCAAACGCGAAGTGGCACACATGCCTGGAGCAGCTTTCACGCATTGGTTGCAGGCGATACGGTAGTTGCCCAGCAGCTTTCACATAGCGAGACGGATACGGATCAAAGCTGTCTAGCTTTTGTTGATGTGAGGCAAGTTAAATCGACGCGTGCCCGTAATCTGCAGATTGTTGATCTGCACGATCATCTGCGATGACGAAGATGTCTCACTTGGTCAATTCCTCGGGAAGCTGCATGTCACAAAAGGTGGTTTTCAGGGGATAGTGGATGGCCAACGATAACCTTTTTTTTTTCGTCTCTGGATGTGCTAGACAAGAAGACAACGGCGGAAAGCTCTCCATGGAACAGGGAAAAGTCAAAAGTGTGCCATTGCATGGTGCAGCGGCAGCAGAAGCCGGCCAAAATCTTGGTCCGTGACATGTTCCTTCAGGGTTTCACCCAAGAAATTTGAGGCAGAAAGCATGGCTGGTTGATACTCCATGCATTGAAGTAGTTTCATCTTTTTTTGGAAAACTGATAGCGTTGATCATAGACTCCAGTAGGACTCAGTACTCTCACTAAACTCATGTTTTGAGTAACCTCTAGAGATGCTCGCGAAAAAGAGCAGGAGGAAATGGAATGAGACAAATACTCAGTAGACGCACGGTGAAGTGGAGTGAGGCCCAACGGACTGCATATAGTGGAATCCACACCCAACCTGGAAATATGAGCTTGGGCTAACAGACTTTATGGATAAATTCCAGAAAGCAATGACCATTAGGCCTAACTAGACACAAGGTTCCGAAGGTCTGTAAAGACTCACGGCCTGGTAGCGTTGGGGGAACGCGGCCCAAATAGCTGCCACTGCTATCATGGTTTCCAATTCCGCTGCTAATTCCTTGGGCTGGCTTAATTGGAGGGCTGCTCTGAGTCAGAGAAATAATATCGGATCACGAAAATTTTAATTAGTCCTGGCTCGTTGCAAAGGTGTTCATTGTGCCCTATTCTGATCGATCAATAAAGCTTGCTGATGTTTCAAAAAAAAAAGGTGTTCATTGTGCCAAAACGAAGTCTAGTTCACTGAATCAACCTCGGTTACAGTTTCCACTTGATTATGTCTGCAGTACTGGTTTAGGGGGTACATCAGAAAATTAAGGGACAGGTGGAACCATGGAACTGGAAGACTCAAAGAAGCCTGCATACTCTCATTCTGCAAACAAATGGAAAGATGGCAACTTAGCAACAGATCCTACTCCCATCAACTTTAGACCACATGCACACCTAATACAAGATAAAGCCAAAGAGGTACTGATAACTTCAACCCCATCATCAGCAGCAGCAGCAAACACGTACGTGCAGATCCTAACCAACCCCTCCATGCTCGCTAGTCGCCACGCACATATATAGCTGCACTGCAGTTTGCACGCCTAACGGACACACAGTGCATAACATACGGCGGCGGCCGGCGGCCGCCTAGTTGCGCTTGACGTGTCCCTCGTTTGCTTTCTTGAAGAGCTGCGCCTGTGCCGCGGCGGCGCCGTCATCGCCAGAGCTAAGCGCGGCGCCGAACGCGTCCTTCACCTCCTGCGTCGTGAAGGGGAACCCGCTGTTCACCATGGAGTTGAGCAGCGACGCCGTGCCCTCGCGGAAGAGCGCGCCCACGCCGTCCTGGCGCGTGTTCGCCAGCGCCTCCGGCACGGTCAGGTCGTGCCCGAACGGCACCGCCGCGCTCGGCCCGAACAGCCGCACCAGCGGGCACCAGAAGCCGAACAGGCCCCACACCACGCCCGGGTGCATGATCCAGTACCTGCAAAGCCAGAAGACATGAGCGACGCATACGTTGGTCAGTTATGTAAGCCGGCAGCTGTACTCTGATGTGCGAGGGTTTTAGGGGTTACGTACGTGCACGGGCCCGTAAAGGGCGGCGTGTTGGGGTCGTAGGGCGTCGGGGTAGTCGGTGTTGGCGTCAGCGGAGAGAACGGCGGCGATGTGCTGATAGGCGGTAATGGCACGTCTGGAGTGGCCGGGGAGGTGTCAGAGGACGGCGAGGGAGGGCCGTAGTAGCCGCCACCGCTGCCTGGAGTGGTCGGCGAAGTGTCACTGGACGGCGAGGGAGGGCCGTAGTAGCCGCCACCGCCTCCGGGAGTTGTCGGTGAAGTGTCACTGGACGGCGATGGAGGGCCGTAGTAGCCGCCACTAGGCGCCGATGGCGTGGTCGGAGAGGTGCCAGAAGACGGCGAAGGGGGCCCATAGTACCCGCCGCCACCTCCAGGCGTCGATGGAGAGGTGTCACTGGACGGTGAAGGGGGAGCACTGTACCCGCCACCACCACCGCCAGGCGTGGTGTCAGAGGACGGCGAGGGGGGGCCGTAGTAGCCGCCACCACCTCCAGGCGTCGATGGAGAGGTGCCACTGGACGGTGAAGGGGGCCCGCAGTACCCAGCACCTCCTCCAGGCGTCGATGGGGAGGTGTCACTGGACGGCGAAGGAGGAGCACTGCATCCGCCGCCGCTACCACCAGGCGTCGTCGGGGAGGTGCCAGAGGACGGCGAGGGGGGGCCGTAGTAGCCACCACCACCTCCAGGCGTCGATGGAGAGGTGCCACTGGAAGGTGAAGGGGGCCCGTAGTACCCACCTCCTCCTCCAGGCGTCGATGGGGAGGTGTCACTGGACGGCGAAGGGGGAGCACTGCATCCGCCGCTGCCGCCTCCAGGCGTCGTCGGGGAGGTATCAGAGGACGGCGAGGGAGGGCCATAGTAGCCACCACCACCACCACCAGGCGTGGTTGGGGAGGTGTCACTGGACGGTGAGGGTGGAGCATTGTACCCGCCGCAACCGCCTGGAGTTGTCGGTGTGGTCGGGGAAGTGCCGATGTCGGGCGAAGGCGGGTAGTAGCCGCCGCCACCACCACCGGGTGTGGTCGGCGAGGTGCCGATGGACGGCGAGCAGGGCGGAGTCCCGTGTGAGCCTGCAAGGAAAGAGCAGAACACAGACAACAGAACAGGTTTTACGTCGTGGAGATGAGAATCCCGTAAACTGAAGAAACTGGAAGTCGTTGGCCTCGAACCTGGAGAATGGTGCGGGTCGGCGGGGTTTTTCCGGCTGCCGAAAGGATCGCCATCGCTGAGATGACGCGCAGCATTCTTCAGGCCGCCGCCAAAAGGCTCGCCCTCGCCGAGAACGCGCGCTGCCGCGCCGTACGCCAGCAGCAGGCAGCAGCAAACGACAAGAGCCGGCCTAGCCATCTCTCCACACTAGCTTTCTTAGCTGCTGAAGCTTGCTGTGAGTCGGGAGTCCTGACTCGCTACTGGTCTATATAACAGCTCGCGCCTTCTCGTTCGCATTGTGCATTGTGCACACGGCAAAGGATGGTGCACCTGTTGCAGCAAATAAGGCCTTGTTTAGTTGGCAAAAATTTCAGTTTTTGGCTACCGTAACAATTTCGTTTTTATTTGATAAACATTGTCCAATCACAGAGTAATTAGGCTCAAAAGATTCATCTCACAAATTACATGTGTGCAATTAGTTTTATTTTCATTCATATTTAATGCTCCAAACATGTGACCAAAGATTTGATGTGACGGAAAATCTTTGAAATTTTTGCGAACTAAACAAGGCCTAAATGCATTGAAAGAAAGACCGACACTCCGAGAGGGGAAAAGAGTCCGGCCGAGGTAGCTGGTGAACACCGGGCCGTAATGCCACGCCTTGATGGGCCTGCAGCACCGTAGCATCCTTTCACTATCGCGACCCAGTTCAGAGTTGCTCGCACCGACACGCCACGAACGAACGCATGATGCACCACCAGGCACCAGTTACGCCAGTACTGTATGCACCATGGTCGACCGTGGACGGCCATGTGCAGGTGATGCCGTCGTGTCGTCGTCGCGGCGCCCGAGCGCGTGCACGCGGCGCGACGAGGGTTCTCGGTCAGCACTTCAGCAGGAGGGCACGGTGATGGGGCGTAGTACGTACATGCATGCGTGCCTCGCTCTCGCCCTGCAAGTGCAACGCGCGCAGGTGTGGCGTTAATGGCCGGGTGCCCGCCTGCCCGGTCAGTTTGCAGTCTCCTCCTTGAATGCAGGCTAGCTACTGCGATAGTTCAAGAATTTACTACTTCTCAGCTACCATCGCTGTGGCTCTCCATGCGTGGGTGCAGTGCAGATCGGCGTGGCATCAGGGCGGCAAGAGATGCAGAGCTAGCCATCTGTGACGCGTGCGCGTCGGCGTGGAAGAGTGAAAATTTTTCATCCATCCCATCAAATCTTTAGACACGTACATAGAACATTAAATATAAATAAAAAAATAAACTAATTACACAGTTTGGTTGAAAATCGCGAGACGATTTTTTTAAGCCTAGTTACTCCATGATTAGCCTTAAGTGCTACAGTAACCCACATGTGCTAATGATATATTAATTATACTTAATAGATTTGTCTTGCAGTTTCCTAACGAGCTATGTAATTTATTTTTTTATTAGTTTCTAAAAACCCTTTCCGACATCCTTCGGACATATCCGATGTGACAGCTAAAAAATTTTCATCATCAATCTGAATAGGGCCGACACGGACATGGCACTTGTCAATGATATATCGAGCTTCGACTGGCTTCAGAGGGAGAAATCAATGGCGCGCGCCAGAGGTTGTTTCTCGAACTCTTTGTGCATGGGCATGGACTTCAACCATCCAAAGGAAACTCGATTACTTCACAGCCCTTCAAGTAGTTGGGCCTCGTTTAGTTCACACTGAAAATCAAAAAGTTTTTAAGATTCTTCATCACATGGAATCTTGTGGCACATGCATGAAACATTAAATATAAACAAAAACAAAAACTAATTACACAGTTTAGCTGTAAATCACGAGACGAATCTTTTGATTCTAGTTAGTCCATCATTGGATAATATTTGCAGAAAAAACAAAAGTGGTGTCTAGGTACCACAGTACCAAAAACTTTTCAATTTTCGAAACTAAACGAGGCCTAGGTACAGACTACAGACGTGCAGTAGGTACTTGGAGCCAGCTGTGTGAGCATGGCACAGTCGATCAGATCAAAATGCCTCTCTTCAGCGGTCGTCTGCCTTGGATCCAACCAGAATGGAAGTGGTGCAGGCATGTTTAGAACGTGGTCGAGAGGTTGTTTGGAAATTTTCAATTTCATAAGATCTAAATATATATGTAGAGCTCTAAGCAATCTCAAATGAAAAACTGCAAACTACACTATGTAGATCGTAATGAGAATGAAAACTTCCGTGTATACCATATCGACATCAAAGATAAGTCAAAAGTTCTAAAATTCCTGTAGGGGCTCTGCTGCCCCTCCAGTTACTTAAAAAAAAGGTTCTAAAATGAAATTTTGAATTCTGATCAATTAAAATAAAATTTAGAACTCTACAGTTTCAAAAAAAAAAAGTTATAGTTGCGCCAAACTGAAACGAGGGCCGTGTTGTTCTTAAAGCGTCAGGCCCAGCTATCTAAACCTTTCAGGGAGGCCCGTAGGATGTTTTGAGAAGTGTCTCTGCTCATAGAAGATGAGCCCATTTCTGAAGTTACACACACACAAAGGTGAGACACAAGACTGACTGCCAAAAGGGAAAATCAAAAGTTGAAACAAATAGTTAAAGAGCTAGTGTTCCTCAGTTACTTAAATTGCTATACATGTCCGGGCTTGATTTTTTGACTTGCCTAAGTACATAGTAGCATAAGTGTGTGGTGGCTTCGCAATTTGAGCCACGATCATCTCACTGTTTACAGCTTCGGTCTCTGAAGCCATCCGAGCTTAATCTAACTCAAATCGAAACTGAGAGTGCAACGCAACCTCCATGCCTTTCCGCGCAAGTCTCTACAGTACGCAAAGGTGCATCCGTGGCAGCCTCGCTAGCTCCCTTTCAACCTGGCCGGCCCTTATGATTGTTACGGCAAGCACGCCTCTCGTCCGACGCAAAGTGCATGGCCGGTGGGCTAGACGAAGAAAGCTGCTTCGTGGCTGCTAATTTCACACTGGCTGCTCGTTAGCTCGTTCCACATTCTACCTTTGGGCGAACACATATGCAGCGTACTCACAAGGTCACACCCAAATCGATGTCTCCATGAAAATGGGGCCTTGCAGTAGTAATGTGACGACCCTCGTTCTATCCATTGGTTTTGCGGCGTTCCGCGAGTAGATCATCAAATTTATTTTTATAATAAACTTATTTCTAAAAATTTAGTTGAATTTCTAAAAATTTAACCAACAAAATATACTATAGTAATAACGGGACGTACTAGACGATAGGTCGCGTCAGCTGTGGGTCCTCATGTCGCATCAGTCTACCACTTTCATTTATATTTGCTAATTATTATCTAACTATAAACTATCTAGGTTTAAAATATTTATCTTACAAATTATAGAAAAACTGTGTAATTAGTTATTTTTATCTATATTTATTATTTTATACATGCGTTTAAAGATTTGATGGAAAATCAGAAAAAAAAGAACTAAAGGGGTGTTTGGTTTGGGCTGTTAAAGTTTAACATGTACTGTAGCAGTTTTGTCTTATTTGATAATTAGTATCAATCATGAACTAATTAGGTTTAAAAAATTCTGTACGTGTGTCTAAATATTTAATGGGTCAGACGGTAAACTTTAGGATGGCAAACCAAAGTAGGCCGTTGGCCTGAGCTTGGAGCGTAGGAGTCGTTTCTCTCCGTGTATGGCTGTAGTAGTGTACATCCTACACGTCTACTGTATACCTGTACCGAGGCTAGTAGTAGGGTAGGGCATGCCGTGCCGTGTTGCTGTTGCGAAGGTAAATTTGTAGCTGCGCTGCCCCACTTGCCTGTACGTCCTCGCCTCACCGTCGTCGTCCACTGTCCGCCAGTCCGCTCCGAATCCTCTACAAAAAATCCCCGCCTACGGCCTACCTACCCAACAATGGCTTTTTACCGTTCCGGGACGGCGTTTTGGGCTTGTCCGATTCGCGGCCAACAGTTCGTTCGTGTGGACCTGGCGCGATTCCTAGCTCAAACGGGAAACTGCAGCCCGGCCGGAGGCTTCCACGATCGACGTGTAGCTGAGTCGTTTGCGCAAGAGTTGCTTGACCTTATTCAATTATCTAAAAAGTCATAAGTAGAAATATTATTCATTAATTTATTATAAAAAAATATTATAAAATAGCAAATAAATTCGGTAAATAAATTCAAGTGAACCGATCTCAAAGTCACACAACTAATAACAATCTACAAACACCAAGAGTAGCAATAGTCGGGGTTTACAGAGTAGAGATATGTGGATCTCGCGGTCGGATCGGATACTCCGTATGTACTATGTTGTATGCGTGCTAACAGGAAAGAGAATAGGCCTATTTAGTTTTCAAAAATTTTCAAGATTTTCCGTCATATCGAATTATTACATATACGTGTAAAATATTAAATATAGATAAAAACAAAAACAAATTTACACTTTACATATAATTTGCAACACTAATTTTTTAAAATTTAGTTAATCTATGGTCGGACAATAATTATCAAATACAAATGAAAGTGCTACAGTAGCTAAAGCTAAAAAAATCCATGAATTAAAAAAGGTCTAAAAGAAGACAAAACGAATATTTCTATGTTGATGAGGAAATATGCGGTGAAAACTAATTAAAAAAATACACTTTTGTAACTTTTTTTTAAAACTTGACACATTTGTAGTGCATGTATATATTTACTCACATGCAAAAGTCAGGATGTAAACTTTTAAAAAAAAATAACTTTCACTCGTATGTGCACTACAAGACAAAAAAATTTAGATTTTTGTCTTCTAGATTACATGCTCGTGAATGTTGTTATTTTCATATGATTTTTTTCTTCAAATATGACTTTCATCTTAACCTTTTGGTTTGAGTTTATGTATGGACGAACTACATATGTGCCATGTTTTAAAAAATTCAAGTTTCAAAAGTATATTTTTAAACTACTTTCCGTGTGTTCTACCTTGTACGTACGTGGTTTAGTTTACCTTAGAATCTAAAAAAAATTAAGATTCCTCGTTACATCGAATTTTTAGACATATGTATAGAGCATTAAATATAGATAAAAAATTAACTAATTATACAGTTTGTCTGTAATTTACAAGACGAATCTTTTGAGCCTAGTGAATCTATGATTAAACAATACTAATTTTCAAATATAAACAAAAGCGTCATTGTAGCTAAACATATTTTTTTCGAAAACTAAATACAAGGCCTTGCATCGTTTATTTTTCCAGGATCATGACCCGGGGGAGGGGGGGGGTAAAGGTAAACTTGACAGAGAAAAGTAACTGTTTATCCTCTTTCTTGATGACACAGCAGGTTGTATACATAAGGCCTTGATTAGTTCCCAAAAATTTTTCAAGATTTCTCGTCACATCAAATCTTTGGTCACATATATGGATCATTAAATATAAACAAAAATAAAAACTAATTGCATAGTTTAATGTAATTTGTGAGATAAATCTTTCGAGCCTAGTTACTCCGTGATTAGACAATATTTGTCAAATAAAAACAAAAATGATACTGTAGACAAAAACTAAAATTTTTGCGAACTAAACAAGACCTAAATATGAAGATTATGCTCCGCCTTTAGTGGAATCTCTATATTTCGAGATACAAATGTTGTCAGATTAATTTTGCCTAAATTGATGTTAGATCTTGTCGCACAAACATGGTCCCACCAACACCAAGCTGGTTTAATCTCATATCAGCCATTAACCAACAATCTAAGTAATTCCTATTAAGCATATTCATTTGTCTGAAAAATCATAAATTAAAATATTATTTACTAATTTATTATATAAAAAACCACCGTTGTTAAAATAAATATGGCTTTTAAGTCACTTCTGCTGCTACTCCGTATCGTACTTCCTCCTTGTTTTGATAAGACTTGAGTCCAATATTAAGGGCTTCTTTGGTTTCACTTCCTAAATTTTAGATAGCTAAAATTATTTTAACTACTTTTGGATGACTAATGAAACTAAACTATTTTAACTTCTTTTAATCAATGTGTTTAGAACTTTAGTTACTAAAGTGACTAAAGTTTAGTTAGATAAAATCTATCGAGGGGAACCAAATAGGGCCTGAAAATATAAATCACGAATAACTTTTAAATTGTTAAGTTTAGAAACTACATGAATAATTTTCTCTTAAAACATAAATTAATAAAAACATACATAATACTTTTTGATAAAATATTTTTATAAAAATAAAAAGTAAAATTAGAACACGTGTTCTTGTACCAAACGACTTTGTCAGAGTACTCCGTAGTTGCGTGTGCGTACTTGTAAGGTCTTGTTTAGATCCAAAAACTTTTGGATTTTGACACCGTAGCATTTTCGTTTTTATTTGACAAACATTATCTAATCATATAGCAACTAGGCTTAAAAGATTCGTCTCGTGATTTACAGGTAAACTGTGCAATTAGTTATCTTTTTTATTTATATTTAATGTTTTCATGCATGCGCCGTAAGATTCGATATGATGGGGAATCTTGTAAAGTTTTGGATTTTTTTGGTGTATCTTTTACTTCCTAAAAAGTTTTGCAAAATTTTTCAAATTCCCCGTCATATCGAATCTTTAGACGTATGTATAGAATATTAACTGTAGATAAAAATAAAAATTAATTGTACAGTTTGGTCGAAATTGACGAGACGAATCTTTTGACCCTAGTTAGTCCATGATTGGACAATATTTATAAAATACAAACGAAAATGTCACTAAAAAATTTTGGAAGTAAACATGGCCCTAAAATAAACGAGCCTACTCGCGCTAGCAAACGTAGGGGCACTGTAGGTGAGGATCGATAGATCCACCGTGGTGCTCTGCCGTCGACACGTCTCTGTCGCTTCATGCACGTCGCAATGCTGCCAGTCCAGCCCCTCGCCATGCTTGCAACTGCAAAGCTGCAAGGCCTGCAGTACAGTGTGCGACTTGCAAAGTGGCAACGAGCGGCCAGGGGGGAACGCGAACTAACGACCAACCAACTGCCGGCGGCCACGCACGCACCGCTACCTGACACAAAGACATGGCTAGACACAGCGTGGAGCAGCTAGACGCCTAGACTAGACTATCATGTCTCGCTACTCCCAGCAACCTGCCTTTGCCATTGCCAATTGCCACCAGCACCCTCCACCCTCTCCAATTTAAAGCAAGCAACGGGCAACGCACCGTCTCGCTCGCCTCGCCTCGCCTCCGGTCTCGACTGTTACATCCACGAGCTGGTCACGCTGCCGACGAGCTCAGGGAGGTGAAGTAGCTAGCTCGGTTTCCCTATTCTCGCGACACCGTCGCGGCGGCGCGCGGCGGAGGCGGCGACGACGACGACATGGGTCGGGGCCGCAGCGAGATAAAGCGGATCGAGAACCCCACGCAGCGGCAGTCCACCTTCTACAAGCGCCGGGACGGCCTCTTCAAGAAGGCGAGGGAGCTCTCCGTCCTGTGCGACGTCGACCTGCTGCTGCTCCTCTTCTCCACCTCCGGCAAGCTCTACCACTACCTCTCCCCCACCGTCCCCTCTGTGAAGGACATGGTCGAGAGGTACGAGGCCGCGACGCACACCAAGGCCTGGACCGACATTCGCCAGGTAACAGTAGTTTCTTTGTCTGTTTTAAAACACGTGGCAGAGCACGCATGTTCTTCTTCTTAGCCGTAATGTAATGACGATGCTCGTCTTGCTCGACGGCGACGGCGACGACGGCAGGAGCGGCGCGCGGAGCTGGAGAAGGTGGAGCAGATGTGCGATCTGATGGAGAAGGAGCTGCGGTTCATGACGGTGGACGACGGGGAGCAGTACACGGTGCCGTCGCTGGAGCTGCTGGAGCACAACCTGGAGGCGGCCGTGCACAAGGTGCGCTCCGAGAAGGACCGCAAGATCGGCGGCGAGATCAGCTACCTCGAGAACATCGTACGTATCGTATCACGCCTAGTCGCCTAGTACACCCCTGTCCTGTGATGATGCTGATGTACCCGATTCTGCTGGGTGCAGATCAGAGGACGCCACGAGGAGCGCTACGGGTTGTGCGACCAGGTGAGCAAATCATTTTTTTGCAAAAAATCCTGCTTGTTCCAATTCCACTATTCGCAATTGACAGTAACGCACGGCGCACGTACGAATGCATCTGCACCTTGTTTAGTTCACCCCAAAAAGCAAAAAGTTTTCAAAATTCCCCGTCACATCGAATCTTGTGACACATGCATGAAGCATTAAATATAGACGAAAGCAAAAACTAATTATACAGTTGAGCTGGAAATCGCGAGACGAATCTTTTGATCCTAGTTAGTCCATAATCGGATAATATTTATCACAAACAAACGAAAGTGCTACAGTACCGAAATATGAAATCTTTTCGGAACTAAACAGGGCCTAGAATCGACCCATTCTGCTTGTACCAGTAGTCCGCGGATGGCGGCTGTCCAGCCCAGTCCAGCCCAGTTTCTGTTCGATCCAACTTTAGATGTACTGTTCATGTCCATAATTTAACTTGGGTAGATGCGTGCTACCAAATACGTACTCTCTTTAAAAAGAATGCAACTATTTAATTTGTGCAAGTCAAATTAGTTTAACTTTCATAAATTTTATAGTGAGTAATATTAACATTTATGTCTCTAACTAGGTTTATTGAAAAAGTACATTTCATAATTAATTTAATGACACTTATTCTGTAACAAAATGTTGGTATTTTCTATATAAAATTTGGCCAGCCTTTAAATCAAGGGAGTAGTATGGTAGAACTAACAAATCTAGTATAATTATAAAGAAGCATGTGAGCTAGCAAACTGTAAGTACATTTCTTTGTCTCTCTACAAATGGCTTAGCAGATAAACAAAAAAAATCCATCTGTGCCCAGCTTATTCAGCAACTCTTGAGTTCAGCTTTCATCATTTTGGTGACAGTAGGACTTCTCCCATCTTTCCTTTTGAGATGGAGAGTATGTATACAGATTGTAGCAACTAGGAGTCTATCAAGAATAGGCATTTCTTTCAGGCTTGCATGGGATGCTGGTTCCCTACAAAATAGAGACTCACAATGAAATGGTAGGATGGTGATTCCCTGCGTAATATAGGCAAAGAGAAATAGCTGTCCATCCATTCAGAGGAACCATGCGCTACTCGTTTATATTTTTGGAACCATGCGCTACCCTGTGCTAGTAGTGTCACGAGCACTGCTCCGTTCAGGCCGAAAGTGGCAACAGTCGCGAGGCTACAACATGTAGTAGACCCATCCATGGACGCACTACCTTCAAGCTCTTGATGGAGGAATAGCTTTTCTGCTTTCGCGGTACAGTGCTACGAGCAGCCGCATCATGCTATGTACAGTACAGAGAGCTGATGCAGCCTAGGTAAAGTGAACTAGGAACAGCTGTTCTTGGCTTTGTGAGCACATCAATCAATTCTGCTTCCTTCTGAGTCTGTGGTTTTGTGCATTTGTCTATAGAATTTTCTATTTTCGTATGTTACGCATTCTATTTTCGTATGTTGTGCATCTAGTCTAGTATCTGTAAATTTTGCTTAATTTTGACTTTATGCATTTCTATAGAAAATTCTATTCTCGTATGTTCTTGCACATCCTAGAGTTCTAAACTGTGCATTGCCTGCAGCTTGCTCATTCTCAGGCCTCGAACAACAACGGGGAAGGAGGGTCGGCCCCACCAAGCAGCGGCCTGGAACTCAAACTGGGTACAATGCAATCCTTATGCCACCTTCTCAACTTCGATTCAGATTTCAGACCAACTATTTTCAGTACCTAACCTGAAGCTTTGTGCAAACAAGTGCAGGTTTCAACTAACGCTGGCTGGAAGCTCGAGGATGGATCGAAGATTATGCTCTGGTTTCATCAAAAAAAAGATTATGCTCTGTATCTCTATACTGTTTTGAGAACTTGCATGCTATGTTTCGAGTCTTGAGTGGTTGTTGTCCACAGTTGTCCTAGTAGATCAAACAAGCCTCAGCTAGGTGTTAATGCATTATTCAGATGCAGATGGGAGAAATTAGCTTTGCAACTAAGCTCTTTCTTCGATTCAAATATATCCTTGCTATTGGCCAAAAGAAAACGCTATAAATTTCTCAGCCAGATAAATTTCTGCGTTTCTGAATCCAGAGCGATCACGCTAAAACCAGATGAAACCCCGAATCCAAATAGAATATAGAACTAAAAATATGTGGGCATGGTGCTAGGAGGAGCTCAGCAAGAACGTAGCAATATAGAGATTGATAATCACATCTCGAAGATCATACTAAAATGATCTCATCACTGCTCCCAAGATTAAGCAACGAGAAGCAAGGAAGAAGACGAATAACAACAAGAAACGAGAAAACAAAAATCAAACGAATGATGAAACATAACACAGCGTAGACGAATTTGGGTATCACGACGAGTCCGCCGCGCAGCGCCTCATCCGGCGGAAACATGGATCCCCTCCTGGCCTTTTAACGGCGGCTGTGCTATGAGAGGAGTGGAAACCCTAAGGATGTGTGAAACGGCAACCGTCTGATCATGAGTCGATGGGCAAGATCTTGTTGCTGGCAAGGACTCCGCAAATGGGCCAAGCCTAACAACGTAGCAACGTTCACAGTTATGGGCCTCTCTGAAATTTGGGCCCACCAGTCGTTTGCGAGTTAATCAAGAAAGGAGGAGCACATGGTAGCGTCTCCGCTCCTCTGGTATCAAAGTCGACCATGACCCATTTAGATATTGTTTAGTTATTTTCAAGATTCTTCGTCACATTGAATCTTACGATACATACATGAAGTATTAAATATAAATAAAATAACAGCTAATTGTATAATTTATCTGTAATTTGAGACGAATCTTTTGAGCATATTTAGTCTATAATTGAATAATAATTGTCAAATAAAACCGAAAGTGTTACAGTAACGAAACCCAAAAAATTTCGCGAAATAAATAAGGCCTTAGACGTAGGATACAGTCCAAGTAGCTAGCACTGTTTCATTTCTTTTTTCCATATTATTACTTGGGCCCAGGTTGGGCAAAGCTTGCCCGTAGCTGATCTCCACTTTCTTTTTTTTTCTTTTAAAAAGGGTAATAAATTGTGTTTCGTCTATTCTAAATTACAAGACATCTTGGGTTTTGTAAATAATTAGGTTTTTATATATCTAGATATAATATATATCTAAACGCATAGTAAAAATTATATATGTATATAGAAAAAAGCTAAAATAACTTAAAAATTAGAACAGAGGAAGCATCACTTATGAACTTAGTATATAGAGAAGGATCAAAAGTTGGCCCCATTCGACTCTACCTTCGGCTCACATGTTCTCCATGCACTCTCAACCTCCATCTCTAAAGTCAAGAAAAAAACATCCAAACCACATACACCACTCCTTTCCAACCAAGACTTTGTTTGTATTCCCATGTATCCACCTTAATCCATGTGTATGGAAGTAGGTGTGAAATTTAGTTTAAATTTGACGACAAACCACTCCACAAGCGTGGATATATTGAGATGAATACATTGACATCCAAACAAGCTTCAAATTGGATTTCGTCCTCTATGTACCTCCACTTCAAAAAACTTTGGATTAAACTCCTGAGCTTCAAGATGGGTTTGAAAGCATGGAGCGAACATCAAATCACCATAAACCCTTCCACGTCTTTTACCACAAGATTCTAGCCACCTCACAAGTCACAAAGGCTTGGAAGCGTATGGAGCAATGAGCTTAGGGCCCGTTTGGTTGCTTTCGGTAAAGTTTACTTTATGTCACATTAAATGTTTGGACACATGCATGGAGTACTAAATATAGACTATTTAAGAAACTAAAAACACATGTAGAAAGTAATTTGAGAGACGAATCTTTTGAGTCTAATTAGTCCATGATTAGACACTAATTTCTAAATAAAACAAAAATACGTACATATTAAACTTTAACACCCCCAACCAAATACCTCTTTACCTCAGATGCCACAATGATGCTACTACTATACACATGGCCTTTGAAAGTGATACTTCGCCTGGACGTTGCACGGAAGAGTATTAGAAGACTATCCTCGGTTGATTGCAGAGCGACTGTAATGCATGGTAGTACGCGGAGCATCCCTCCCTGCTAGGCTGCTACACATCCAAGACGTCTTGCTCCTCGGCGTGAGAATGCTAGTGCGCTAGTGTTTCTACGGGTGAAAATGAAACGGTCAGCGCCGCGATCGATGATTTTTTTTTTTACAAGGACGATCGATGAAGTTGAGTATACTTGCACCAGCTAAGCACCTGACACGCAATAAACAGCGTGTGACGGAGCAAATTGCAGATAAACTAGGGATGCATTTATTGCCCGCCGGGGAGCTTAAACAAGTGGCTGGCACGCGGAGCTGCTGCCCGCAGGAGGGGCAACGATCGTTACGGTGCGGTCAAACCAAGTCTCTTCTCCGCGGAAACCGATCCAGCCTCGCGCATTCATATTCAGTGCACGTCTGCACGAACGATTTCTTTCAGTTCTCGATGCATTCCACCCGCAAACCGAGCATTTCTGAGGGAAAAAACGATGCCGAGAAGAACGTTGCTGCCAGTGGCACCGTTCGAACGGGACTTTTTCCGCTTTGGAACACAGGGTAGGGAGAACATAGGAATAGGAATTTTACAGGAATTGAGTTGGCATGTTCATCTAACCCTATAGGAATAGAAGCCACAAACAAAATAAGATGGCCTTTGGTAGCACTACAGAAAAAATAGAGGATTGATGCTCAGCTTTTGAATTTGAACAACTTGCTTGCATGACAGCCACCTTCCTGCCAACAGACAATGAACATACATGCAAGAAGACAACTTTCCCGCAGGAATTTTTCCAAGAGGTCAGACCTCTTGTTTACATTCATGTGAAATCAAGCCAAAGGAATACAATCCTATGGAATGTTTCCTATTCTTTCCTACGAACCAAAGGGCTGTGTAGGAAAAAATCCTTAGAAATGTGAATCCTCCAAAAATCCTTTACCAATCCTCTGTTCCAAAGGGGCCCAACTGTTCCCGGCCACTCATCTGCTCCAGACAGCCGGCCGAAATGACAAGCGGCAACCTTCTTCTTTCTACTCCTAAAATCTCGCAAGGGAACGAAGTCATTAAGGGCGTGTTTGAAACACAGGAATAGAAAATACAGGAATATGAGAAAATATAGGAATAGGAAAGAAATGAGATGAGAAAACAGAGGAATGAGGAAATATAGGAATTTTATAGGAATGTGTGTTTGGAATGCAGGAATGAGAAGAGTGTAGGAAATTGAAGGTAAGCACTAATATCACATGTTTTAGAATAAATAAAATTACTATATCTCTTAGCTGACGGTAGACCAATAATAAATAATAATGTAAATCAACCTCAAAAAATAAAAAATAATGTAATACTTAATGAATGATTAACTACATGTTTATGATTTTTTGAAATGTATTTACACACGAATGTTCTGCAGAAGTTTATACAACTATTGGTGTTCATTTTCCATGTAATGTATTTGTGTATTTATAGCACTTTGATAAAGTAGAATCACTCTACATAAACATTGTTTATTCCCAGGAGTGAGTTCATAAGCAACACAGCCACAAAGGAAAGATTTCCCTGAGCTCAGAGCTCATTTTTTATTTCCTCCAAAAGTACAGGTTTGTTTGCCTTTCCTCTGGAATGGATAGAGCTGAATCCTTCGTTCCAAACGGTGGTACAGTGAAAAATACTATAGGAATCAGATTCCTCCATTTTTCCTACGTTATTCCCATGATCCAAACACACCCTAACCATTAACTGTGAAGGGAATCTGTTTAAGCTGAACTTGCGCGCTGCTCGTCTGGTCAAACGGACGGCAACAAAGCAGCCATGTGGACGGAGACCCGGCGACCCAGATCGATCGCCCTATAAATTGGCCCGTGTCCGAGAGCACGCAAGTCACCCACTTCATAATTCCAACTCCAGCTCTTCAGTTAATTAAGGGCTACTAGTAATTGTTAGTCAAAGAGCGTGCCAAGCCAAGAACCCAGATCGATGGCCTCCGCTTCACTGAGCAGCCGGCGGGCCTTTCTGGCCGTGGCGACGACGACGCTCGTCGCTGCGGCGCTGCTGGCCCCCGCCCGCCACGCGATGGCCGCCGCCGACGACAAGGCTAGGGCGCCAACACCAGCCTACGACGGCGCCATGCCGCCGTCGCCATCGACGCCCGTGAACAATGGTGGCGCGTCGTCACCGCCGCCGTCGACGTCGCCGCCCGGCGACATTGCCGTGGCGCCTTCAGCCTACAGCAACGCCACGCCGCCGTTGTTGCCCCTCGTTCCGCCGCCGCCGCCGCCTGCCTTTGTCATCGTAGAGGGCGTCATCTACTGCAAGAGCTGCAAGGGGAAGGGCTACAACACCGGCATCGACGCGTCGCCTCTCCAAGGTCCGCATTACATAAGCTTGAACACCTAACTTCATGTATGCATGCATGCAAACTTTGTCGATCTCCGAGTGTAATATGGTTGCGCATGCATTGCATGCATGCAGGGGCCACGGCGATGATGATCTGCTACGGGCGGAAGGTGGTGAATGCGACGGGGACGGTGACGGACGCCAACGGCTACTTCCTCATCATGTTCTACGACGTGAAGAACTTCAACGCGAGGACGTGCAAGATGTACCTGCTGTCGTCGCCGACGCCGCAGTGCAGCAAGCCATACTACCCGCCCAACCAGTGGATCGGGCTCTCCCTGGTGAGGGAGACCAGGACGATCCCGCCGGCGGGGCTGCAGGGCATCTACACCCCCACCAGCGTCCTCTTCTACGCCCCCGGCGCCAAAGGCCAGTGCCCCTACTGATGACAACGACGACGACCTCTTCGTTCAGATACCGGCCGGCCGGTGGACACAGGCGAGAGCGAGAACACCGTGGTCGCCGGCGCACATAGGGCGTACGTGGCCGGCGACGTGCACGTACGTTCAATTCGACACCGCCGTCGAACGCGCGAGACTGCGTACGTGTTGGATCCATCTCAGTCGATCCAGCCGGCCAGTAGTAGGTAGTAATAAGTAGCTAGGCATTGCGTTCTTAGCTAATTAATTACATTATTCTAGTGGAAGTTCAGTTCTAGCAGTGATGACGATGCTTCGGTTTATCGTCGATTGTTGTCGGTGGCATTGAGTTCTCACTGGCTTTTTTTTTTGTACTAGTTCTTTATTTGTTTTATTAAAAGTTTTCATTTGTCCTTTCTCATTTTTGTATGCGTGTGTGTGTTGACATCGCCGGCTTTGCAGCGGCGAAGCTGCATGCTCGATCTGAACACTAGATCAGATCCCAAATCACGCATCTAGACATTGGGAGAGGATCCGCGCAACGCCGCAACCATCGTAGAATGGTTTTTAACCAGCGAGCTAGCTGGACCTTGGTTTAATACATTCAGGTCGATCTTGTAGAAGAGTGCATAGCTTCCAATAAACTATCTTAGATGTCACGTGCAAGCGATCTCGTTAAGCATGACTAGCCCTCCCTCTTGGTAACACTAAAGATCTTCAAATGTTAGTGTAACGTAGTGGAAATTTCTCATTGTGGCTAGCCCTAACCACGAAAACTCTGTTTCGAGGTGGTTGAAATAGATTCAAAGGTGGAGAATATCTAGTCAAAATTAATTTCTAGATCGAGGTGGATCGAAACCCAGTTTCCTAGATATAGATTTCTAGACGTGGTTCGAGATCCCTAGAATTTGCAAATTAGATTAAAGAAAAGCAAAATAGTTTTTAAAATCTTGAGAGAAGCCCATCGAAAAACTTTTTTTCCACACGAAAGAAGCTGGGTGTACCTGAAATCTCAAGAGAAAAAAAAACGCTGACATACACCTGAGGACTGTTCCGCATATCTTGTTTTTTTTTTTGCAAGACCAGATACAAATGCAGATATTTACGTACACGAGCACAAGCTCACCACTTATTAGCACACCTGAAGAAATAAGTTGGACCAACAAATTTCGAGATTGACAAAATCACCACAGATGTATCATTGTCGTTAAATACTGAAATAAATTCAAGAAAACTAAGAGAATACCCCGCGTGTTGGTGCGGGAATGCAGATTAGTGGATTGCGTGGCATGATGACATTGATAAATAAAATACTTATGTGTCTTACTTAGGACAGTATGATTGTATGGCTAGTGGATTTTAGTTGTATGTGATACTGTATTGTTTAGTTGGACAACTTGTATGTTGAGAGAAATATAGTGACTTTCTGACGTGGACACTACAATTGTATGGGCTAGTGAATTTTTAATTGTATGTAATATTGGGTTGCTTAGTGACAGTGGAATTTAGCTTTATAAGAATATAAAATAAGATATGCGCAATCGTGTCAGGGACTTACTCAAGTAGATATGTACTACACTTCGCATGGTTCTTCTTATCTGATCATGTTAATGTCCGCAGTTGACCGAGGGGGTGTAGTACAAAGTAGCAAGTACACGCATGCTCTAGCGCGAATCACTGATCGTATCTCCTAATCCTATATACATATTTTTATGCGTCACAAGTTTATGGGATCCGACTAAAACTCACCACCGTAATCCTATTTAACTATTTTGGTCTAATAATAACAGCCGCTCTGTTTGCTTTAGCATTTAGCAAAACACAGCAGCCAGGAGAGCCCAGCACTGGGGGAGACATGATCTCTGTGTTGACTTGCGCGTGCGGCGCGCTTTGGTCGTGGGGCGGCGGCGATTATGTGAACCCAATTGTTGCGGTACTGATCATCACCAAATCACAAATTTAAAACATATGTGCATCCCTTTAATTTGTATGCAAAGAAAGAAGTATATATCACCGCCGCCTTTGCTGGCTTGCTGCTGCCTGCTGGCAAGTGGCCAGAGCAAAACGTAACGAAATCCTTGCGTGCATGGCACAAGGCAGCAATGCTGCATATGCATGCATCAGAGGCTTTCAGGCTTCAAAAAGGTGCATCGTGATTAGTTCGTGAGGGTAGTACGAATGCTTGCTTCACCGGCCGTCGGCGTATCACATAATTTAAGGCCCTCACAGCATCTCGATTAGGCCAAGAGACTCGAAAAATTTACTAATTTAGCTACTTTCTAACAAGAGGCTAGATGACTAGTGAGGTAGACTAAATCAATTAGTTAGGTTCCATATGGTGGATTCTGACCACCCGGGTTCAAAGTCTTTGACTTGGCATATGCGCTTCTGTTTTTTAATTTATTTTAGGATTTAACGGCGATATGCTTTCAGCGTTAGACGACGTCCTCGTCAATAGCGAGACACTTGACTTCGTGAATCTCGAGATCTACCGACTCAAACCTCCAGAGCTACTCATGGGGGTGGAGTTACTAAATTTATAGTCATTTATAGAGTTTATTGGAGATGTTTCTCCTTTAATAATAGTCAAATTACCTATAGAAAACAATTCAGCTCATCTCTTAGAGATGATCTGTACTATTTGGATTTCATCGTTTAAAGTTTAGCAATTAAATAATATACTTTAGCTCTTAAGATTCCAATAAGATGTCTAATGTGCTATAAAGTTTAGCTAACCTTAGAAAAACTTTAAACCACATAATAAGTAGTCTAAGGTTTTAGCTATTAACTTTAGCGAGCCAACTGAATTTTAAACCAAAGATCTAACATGTCCTACCTTAAATATATGTGATTAAAATTGAGTTGACCTTTTTTAGCATCTAGGTATAGCATACAGTTAAAATAACCAGAACATAATCCACTTGTACAGTTCCGCTTGCAATGCACGGCCGAATCACATGCATGGATGTGTGATAGGCGGCCAACGTGTTAGCCCCGTTTCCCCAACCAACCGAAATCATTTGTTCCAGCAACTGAATCTATCTGACAGTCACTCACCACGTCCACCTCGTGCTCCTATAAATTGAACCATCTTCTCATTTCAGGCCTACCAGCACACACATCGTTAAACTTAAACAGCATAGCTTCAGCTGGCCTTCGATATACTCTGATAGAAGTACACACCTGCTGCTTACGATCATACGATGGCTTGCCTCGCGAGATGCCTGGTGGCCTCCCTGTCCGTCGTGATCCTCGCCGTGGTCTGCTTGCCATCCCGCGGCGAGGCCATGGGCCTGCCCCAGCCACCGCCGGACCTCAACTTCACCGTCGCCGTCGAGGGCATGGTCTGGTGCAAGAGCTGCCGGTACGACGCCCCGTCCATGGACGCGTCGGCGTCGCCTCTACCGAGTACGTAGCTATGTCGTCCGGCGGCCGTCACTGTTCATCTTCTCATCTGCCACGGTGCCCGTGCACCGTGACGTACATGTGACCTTTTCGTTTTTAAATGCAGATGCAGATGCGCTGCTGCAGTGCCAGCGCGGCGACGACGGCAGGGCGGTGTCCGTGTGGAACACCACGGACGCCGGCGGCCACTTCCTGATCCTGGCGGATTGGCAGTCGGCGGCCTTCAAGAGCAAGGACTGCAGAGTCAAGGTGTACGTGCCACGGTCGCCGGCGGCGGGCGCCTGCACGGTAGCCGTCAAACCCAACCCGAAGGGGGCGCCGCTCAAGTTTCGAAGGTTCGTGCCGCTCTCCGGCGAGATGCAGGCGCGCTATTCGGCCGGCGACTTCACGTTCGCTCCGGAGGACCCCGCCAAGTGCTAGCTAGTACTAGCTGCTACTCCGCAGCTGGGTAGTAGCCAACTCTGGAAGTCAAGAAGCACGCAACTACTGATCAGATATAGGAGTATCTTTGACGGGAAATAATTGACCATGTAACATTAATCTGGCCACGTAAAACATTTATATCGCCATTTTTTCCCCTGCAGCTTGAAACGTGTCTTTTTTTAGAGGAGCATTTTTTTCCGTAGAAAGCTCTAAACGTGTATCATTTCTAATATCGTATTCCAAAACCAAAAGAAGCCTCCTAGTAAACTCTCAAACCATTTCCACGTTAATAAATAAAATAAAATATCCCTCTACATTCTGATAATTTTTTACCACGGCTGTTTTCACAAAAACAAAAACAAGAAATACACTTATTCTATTTCTCTATTTTTACCAATGCAATGCTATTATTAAAAGGTACACTACTACAATAACTAATTCTAGAGACGGTCAAGAAGATTAACAGGAGACAACTCCCTAGCCTTTGATTCAAGGGCCTTGCTAAGGTACACCCATTACCTCATAGGAGGTAAGATCTCAAACAAATCTTAGCCCTTGATTTTTAAAGTGCATTCAATAATTAAGTAATTATTAATTAATTAAAATGGCTAGAAAATAGAAAAGGCAAACAAACCAACAAATATATACAAGATATTTGCTAATCAAGAACAGCTTGTTTCTTGCCATAAACGGGTGCCCATGCACAGCATGCAACAAAATGTATATACGGGGTTTATGCAAATGTGGCATACTCCTATACAGGTGTACCGGCCTTGTGTCCGTTCCACGTATACGTGAACATGTTAGTGAATACACCTGTGTGGTCTAAATCGAATAAATTAATGTCAAAAGCTAATAATTGATAGTACAATTTTCTGTTACCAACATACATTTGCAAAATACTAAGTCATAATAAAAATACTAAGTTGGAATTATGAAAATAAATAAATAAATAAATCATTCAAATCAATTACCAATACGTTCAAGATTTATGTTGTCATTACCAACACTTTCATGTTCTAATTTAAATAAATAACTAAAATGCACCTCACTTTTGTTTTGTCACATTTGTAGAAAGAAAATACAGCTCATGTTTAGATACAACTAACCTTGACATAAATTACATATGCAAATAGTTCAATTAATTAAAAAAGATCACAAGTCACGTTAGGAATCAACCATACTTATTAAGATGAAGAAACCGACCATACAAACGCAGGCCTCATATGGTTGCATGCATGTTAGATCTAATTGATAGATATTTTACCTAAAATTTTGCTTACTTTCCTGTTTTTTCAAAATAATAAAATACATTTATTCTATTACCTCCTAAGAGGTAATATGTGATTATAGCCAGCTAAATCGACGGTCCACAGTTACTTGAGAGTACCATAGCAAAACACTTGATTCAATATCTCTATTAATAATCAAAGTTCTAATTGTATGACTGACACCTTTGTTAATATATAAAATAAAATAAAATACAAAGAAAGAAATGAGTTGCACGGGCGTAGATCTAGTCTTCAATTTAGCCATAGCCATGGCATCAATTTGGGAGAAACGAGCATGCTCATCATGCTTATTAGGGATGAGCCAAACATACAAACCTCTTGTTCGCCTATTTGGCCCGTCCCATCTGGACATCTATAATTGTAGCATTGGCTTTTGGGTTGACTTGCACATCTACACATGATGGGGCGGCTTTAATGTGATCAAGGCAACTCGGTCATCACGAGATAGCGATCCTCAATGAATCAAGACATATCCTTCAATTTTACATGCAAATTGAAGCCTCGCCGCGCCCTTTGCTGCTAGCAAGAGCAACGACTGAATCCATGCATGCTGCGCATGGATCATCCCGTGTGCGGCGCCACATGCTTCGAGACTTGCCTTTTTGGTTTCCAGGAATTCCCTGCTGTCAATTGTACTGTACGTACGTACTATCAATCATGGGGGGTGGGGGCGCAAATGACTAAACTTGTAAAACAATTTAGTGTCATTTTTCTTTGCAATTAATGTATGCTTCTTATTTTCAGTCAGATTTAAGGAAGTACAGCTTTATCCACTTGTGGTAGTATCAAGTGCACGAGCCGCAATCACGTACGGATGGTATGCTACACGCTTGCATGCGATGCACCGCCAAGCCACAATGCATGTAATGTAATGCAAGCCCTAACCCGTTTCCCCAATCAACCCCATCATATATTCATATGCACGCCGCATCTGTCGAGCACACGCGACCATCTGACGGTAACTCTAAGCTTGAGCCAGCCGGCCGGAATCTGCTCTCTGACTCGACGTACGTGCTACTGTGCTATCTAGATGGCTACAAATTGCGCTGCTCTTCAGCTGGGGCTTGCATTGCCATGATCACTATTCACTCGAGACCGTCATCGTAGTTTCCCCTTCGATATATAATCAGCGCAGCACAGTCACCCTCAGCATCGATCAGTTACTATACAAATCACAATGCCGTCTTTCCTAGCGAGAAGCCTCGTCCTAGGCTGCTGCCTGATGATCCTTGTGATCCTCCTGCCATCCCCAGGCTCGGCCCTGGGTCTGCTCCGGCCGCAGCCGAGCCTCAACTTCACCATCGGCGTGGAGGGCGTCGTGTGGTGCAAGAGCTGCCGGTACCCCGGCTACGTCGAGTCCAGGGACGCGTCGCCTCTCCGGAGTAAGTCTAGCTAGCTCCTTCTCATCCGGCCGGCTGTGTGTGATCAGCGTTATCGGTCGGTCGATGATTTCCAGTCATTTTCTGATCACGTACAGTACATGCGTGCGTGCGTGCGTGCAGACGCGTCGGTGCTGCTGCGGTGCCGGCACGGCCACCGGGCGCTGTCGGTGTGGAACACCACGAACGCGCAGGGCTACTTCCTGATCCAGACGGGGACGCAGGCGGCGCCCTTCACGAGCAACAACTGCAAGGTGTACGTGCCGCGGTCGCCGGCGCGCGGGTGCCGCGTGGCCGTCAGCCCCCGCCGGAAGAAGGGGTCGCCGCTCAAGTTCCGCAGGTTCGTCACGCTCACCGACGGCCTGCAGGCGCGCTACTCCGCCGGCCGCTTCACGTTCGCGCCGCAGGACCCATCCAAGTGTTGATACAAAAACTGACCGTGACCGACGGCTTCCAATTTGGGCTCGATCGTCGCGCGCGTCGCATTCAGGGGCTGTAAACTGGTATAGTAATAACTAATAATAAAGGTCATGAAGCCGATGTATCTTTGTGCTTCGTTCCTGTACGTGTTGCTCGATGGGTTCGGGAAAGCACATCTGAACGTGTGCTGCGTCGTCGTCACCACGACATTTCTGCCGACTGCCGTCGAACGCCAGGGCGCGGCTAATGACGACGAGTCGACGACCTTCCGGCGTACCATGGCAGGATTGGATTGTAACCGCCACGCCACGGCCCACGGACACGAAGACGAAAGCCCAACGGCACAACCGAGCCGCACCAAGGATGAGGCCAGCGCCAGGCCCCCAGGCCCACCTCTCGGGCGCGCGCCATGCCACAAGCTAACTGCCAAGCGCCAAGGGGCTGCAATGAGTTCGTTCGTTCCGTTCGCGCAGGCAGGGACCGCACTGGGCGTGCGTGCTGAACGCTTGAGAGCTACTGTACTAGCTGCTGTCGTGCTGTGTGGTCCTCGAGACAATGCGAGCCCTAACCTCACGTAGTACACACGTAACACACGCCTTTCCATAGGAACGTACGAGTACGTCTCATAAATCGCCATCACACATAGGATAGGATTATACACCGTCCTAATGAGCGGACGATGTCCCGGAGGTACTCCAGATATGTGCTGTGGACTGTACCCATCGAAGGACGATGTCGACCGACGACCAGATGAGCATCCAAAAAGCTCCGAACATCACCAACACACAAACTGTAAGATTTCAGGGAACCGATATCTGCGTCCCCTGAAACCTGTTCTGTACAAGTTCTTCACCGGAACAAGGTAGTACTAATGGCGGATGGACGGAGTCCGACATGGAGCGGGGACCGTTTCGGTGGAATCGTGGGACGTATCGACAGCTGCGCCGCGTCTTCTCTGGTATCTCCCCCGGGGCCCGGGGGACGACAACCCGATAAGAAGGAACAAATTGCTGCGCCGTGCGACCTCGAGCCCTCTCATCCTCTGCAATGCAAGGGACTCGTAATCATGAGTTTTATGACGGTAGGGCCAGTGCCTCTCGTCCGTCGCGCGCGCGCGCGCGTCCATGTTCCTGGCCTGGCCGTGCTGGCGCGCTGCAACTGTGCGGGAGCCGGGGCCCGGAGTCCATCTGCAGCTCCGTGCGCATTCGTCGGCTGGCACTGGCAACTCGTTTGTCCATTCTTTTTTGGCGACCTCCAGCTTCCGAGATCTTTGCTATACGTTCACGTTCTACAGTATACACCATTACACCCTACTGGTCCGCGGAGCAATCAATCACCACGGATCCGCGGAGCAATCAAACCACTCTCACGACTCACAGCAGAAAGTCACACAGGCCACCAGCTGAGGTGCTTTTCAAGACACAGGAAGGCCTTGTTTAGTTCCAAAAAATTTTGCAAAACAGGTACCGTAGCACTTTCGTTTGTTTGTGAAAAATATTGTCCAATCATGAATTAACTAGGCTCAAAAGATTCGTCCCATCAATTCCGACCAAACTATGCAATTAGTTTTTATTTTCGTCTATATTTAATACTCTATGCATGCGTCTAAAGATTCGATGTGACGGGAAATTTGCAAATTTTTTTGGGAACTAAACAAGGCCTTAGTTTCCTCAGGAATTTAAAAACTTTTCAAAATTTTTTGTCACATTTCATATATATATATATATATATAAAGTACTAAATATAAACTAAACTAATTGCATAGTTAAGTTGGAAATTGCGAGCGGAATTTTTTAAATCTAATTAGTTAATGATTGGACAATAATTATCGTACAAATGAAAGTGTTGTAGTATTAAAATCCAAAAACTTTTCGAATCTAAATGAGGCCTAAGAATATGTGTGGTGGCGGTGTGGGCCTGTGGGGCATAGCGAGTGGACAGCGTGTTCATCTAATCATCTGCTGACCCGTTTCAAATTGTAAGACGTTCTAGCTCTTATCTTTTTAGATACTTCCTCTGTACTTATAAAAAAACGTTGTTTTAGACAAGATTTAGATCAAATATTGGAAATATAAATTATAAATAATTTTTAAGTTGTGGAAATTGAAAATGTAAAAACCATATGAATAAATTTGTCTTGAAAAATACTTTCATAAAAATATACATATACCACTGTTTGATAATTTTTTTATCTATACCTAATAATAAAGAGGTAAAATTTCAATCCAACTTATATTTTCATCCACCCTATAATCATAAATTGACTCGGTTTTGGTCAATTAACTTGAGATTGGAGTAGGATTGGCAGCACCAGTGGTGAAGCTAGAGCAAATCAGAGGGGGGTGCAGTTAGCTTGTGGGTGCATATACATGAATTATATGTGGTGCATATATGGTAAAATTTTGATTAAATCTACTGTTTTTACAAAATTTGAGGGGTGCATTTGCACACCCTAGTTATAACACACCTTCGCCCCTGGACAGCACCACGGCCAAGGCCTATGAGTATTTTAATGAGATATGGTGAAAAGTTTGGAGAGTCAAAGTTAGGTTTTAGAGACCATGTCGTTATCATAAACAACGACTAATACGACGGCTTTCTTTATTGGTATAGAGAAAGTACATGATTTTTTTTTGAAAATTATACCCACAATATACACGCACACTCACCTAACTATAGGCCATAACAAATTTGTATATATCTAAAAAAAGTTAAATCATCTTACAATTCAGCACGGAGGGATATATCAGGGTATATCACAAGTTCTCGTTCGAGAAAGAAAGTATATCGCAAGCTCATGACAATTATTGTATCCTCTTGCACAGCTCCTCCCTCACGTCTGCAGACGAACGCCGAGAAGTCCTAGGATGCGTAGAAAACCATACTACCTGATCGAAGCCTGGCACCGCATGCCTGGAAGGCCAACACATTTATCAATATTATATTGGGAATAAAAGAGAGAGAGAGCTTGAGCCAAATGCTGATCTTTGATTCAACAGATGTAGACCGCTTCATACTTTTTGCCTTTCAAGTACCACTGCCGCAAGAGCAAAAGCCTGATGCTGCTAGGTAAAAACTGGATTGATTGCCTGTACAAGTATACCTCGAACCAATGATGTACAAAACCTTTCCTTGTGGGACTATCCCACGCCTCAATTCTGTTTCCTATTTATGCTACTTTTGCTACCACGCTAATCTGTAATCCTATCAAACCACACTAAATCTGTTATCCCAGCTACTCCTACCTCTCCCAACTCTGCAACTCGGATTAAGCTGCACCTCGCACCGTTGGCAACTCTGAATTTAGTTGCCACAATCTTTGAAGCCACACACGTGCACAACCTTGGTAAGAAGTCAGTCCATTTATAGCCGAGACTCAGCAGATGCAAACTCCAATCCTCAGTCCATTTCTAAAATCTTAATGTTGCCGCTGGAGTTTGCAGAAAGAAGCGTTGAAGACTGCCCTCTCCAGCATACGCAGGAAATGAACTGTGACTGATCATCAATCTCCTGGCCTGAGATAGGGTCTGTCACGCTGAACTTATATGCCAACACTGGCATGGGAAATTCTTTGTGGTAGACAAAAACCTGTGGTACAGTAGGAAGGAAAAAGTGAGTTAAACATTTTATTTGATGCAATTTCTCATAAAACAGGATATGAATAGGCATTGGAGACATATACCAATCCATAAAAAATTAAAGGTTTCTAAGTTCCTGCATGACATTCCTCTATTGACAGTTTGACACAGCAAATGCTGCTTCACCTACAACAGGATATTCGTTTGCACCTGCATTCTATCATAATTTCATTTCCTTCCTTCTATATAAAGCGAGAACTTAGAAAAGTATGAAAGCTACTTGTCTCGCTGTATGGCATTTACACATGGCATAGCAAATGAAGACTAGAACATGAGCATCCTGAACTACACTATATCCATCAATAATAAACATCAGCTTCCTTGCAACAAATGCAATGTTTACTCGCGTACACTATGAATTTGCATAAAGGTAGGTAAAGTACTGGTCAATCTAACTAGCAGTCAGATGTCCAGAGAAGTTTCTGGAAGGTTAGCTATGGAATGCATACCTCATTTGTTTCAGAGCCAGTAGCGATGTAACCATCAGATATGGAAAGGCCAACAAAGTTCTGGTCAAAAGGTTTAACAAATAAGTAAATCGGTCACTCAATGAAAATGTCATTCTTTCAGCACAGAAACCAACTCAGCATACAAAGGGTATGTTGGAATAGCTGAAGGGTAACCTCTGTATACATGAGAGAGTTAATTATGAACTCAACTGAGACACTAAAATATTTCATGAGATCAATCAACTGCTAAAACTACAAGCCACTATGTTAATATGCTACAGGGATAAGCTGGTAATTAAATGTGCAGGAAACACACTAAGTGAAACAATTTAAGGTTGTAAAACAATCTAAATATCTAAATAAACAACTGGTCCAATGGAATTTAAAGCACTTCCTTTGCGCACTGATCCATCAAAAGAGAAAAATCTTACAAGTTCTCTCATTGATCCAGAGAAAAGGAAAAGAACATCTGGATCACCAATGTTCATGACTGTATAACATCACAGATCAATCAGATACAGCTGTAAAAGGCATTATAGTTGTATATAGGATAGCACAGATAATTGTCACAGTAGGATACTCCAAACATAAGTACGTCCACCAGATAAAACTAGACACTATCACTTGTAGAGCAATATTATGAAAAGAGAAAAAGTATGTGTGAAAGTTTTATCAAACCTTTGTGTTTGTGTGCCCCGTAAATGTTTGAATTGGACTGTCAATTATCCTTCCTCGACTCATCGACAGGTCCCAAAGCTTCAATGAGTTGTCAGTAGACGCAGATACTATTGTTGATGCATCCAAATACTTAACATAGCTTACAGTCTTTGTGTGCCCAACTAGTGTACAATAAGGAGCTCGTATGTTACGAAGATCATAGCAGTAAATTTTGTGGTCTGCAGAGCCGATGGCAATGGAGCGAGAAGTATCAGGTTGAAATTGCACAGAACACACGTTTGCCCTTGTCCTAATAGTACCAATACTCCCAGCCTGCACAGTTCATAAAAATGTGTTATAACAATGGAGAGAAGCAATTCTACATTCACAGACAAGTTCGATAACCATGCTATCGTTAGTTCAAAAGCTGACATACAGTAGGTGCAAGAATAAAATTGCCTGATTCATATCCCACAGCTTCACAGATCCATCATCACTCCCACTGACCAATTTTGTTGGGTCCACAATTGAGAAGTCCACCGACCACACACGTCGCTCATGCTCCCTCATCTCAACAAAAACCTGACTCCTAGTAACATCCCAAACCTGAAATACAGGGATATTATGATAATTGCATCAAATACAAATTTAATTATAAAAAAGCATGCCACGGAGATTACCTGTACTATACCCTCAAAATCACTAGATGCTATATGGCTCTTCATATAACTGTTCCAACAAATACAGCTCAGTTTTGATCTATTAGACATCTCTACCACGGGATAGTGAATATCACGGTGTTCATTTACAATCATATTATAATCAAACACTTTTATCTTCTTATTTACACCAGCAGTTGCAAAAAACTCTCTATCCCGGTCAAACCCTACGGAGCATACTAAGTTTGATGAGTTCAGCAAATCACAATGCTTCAGTTCTGCCCGAACTTTCAACTTACTGAATGACAAGTACTTGCACAACCCCTCAAGAAAAGAGTTCACCCAGCCTCTTTGCCTTCTACCATATTGCCTTTCCAAAGAAAAATCATCTATTGAACTTCCCTCAGTCCCAATAGCTGAACCAGTAGCCCTCTTAACAATTTGATGATTACTTATTTGGTTGCCAGCTTGCTTCGCCAACTTGGACCTTGTTAGAAAATAAGCTGTTTCAAGTTTTTTGAAGTTCTTCATCAACCTGGAGCTTTTTGACAGAACACTTTCCTGGATTAACTCAGAGGATGGAACTGTTCTTGAACATTCTTCCACAGTACGATTATTTTCCTCCATGTCAACACCTTGCAGCTCAGGTCTGAATCGCTTCCTGGATCCGCAATCACTCTGATCTTCAACAGTTCCAGAGCACACCTCTTTGTCCAAATCAGTTGAGAAGTTCACACAGTGGCCAAGTGCAGATTGCTGGTGGAGTACCTCATTGATGTCAGAAGAAAGGAAAGCAACAGTGTCCTGCAAACTGTCTGCTATATCCTGCTTTCTTTTCTGCAACTGCTGAAGAAAATCCAGCAATAATTCTTGTTCTTCAATCTCTTCGCGTAACCTAAGTGCTGCTTCACGCTCTTCCAGGCTATTCCTTGACTGATTAAGGAACTCACTCTGCAACACCTCACTGTCAAACAAAAAGAAACAAAAAAGAAGAATGAGGAGAAGGTCAATGTGGCACAACCTCATTGGATAACACAAAGATAATATGAAGATACATATCTTTATTTAATTTTCTAAAATAATTACGTTAAGGGCAAGCATATGACCAACTAGCAATTGAGGTAGCAAGAAGGCAATGAAGAAAAAAAATGTTAACCTCAACCAAAATCCAGCAATGGTCTATTGTCCAAACAGAAGTCTCTAGCCAAAGATAAAGATCCACTGAGGAACTCCTAAAACAAAAAGTGTGCTGGCACTTCCATCAGTTGCAATACAGCCACATTTTTCTATTGAAGATTTGAAATAAACATGAACTATGGACAGTATCAAAACCGAAACAGTATAGGATAAATGACATGTCTGACTTTCACAAAGTGGCAGAATTGTCCTGCAAGTGCATGGTATGATGGTTAGTTATAACCTTTTGATTGTTTGCAGCACTTTTTCCACATAAAATTAAGGCTAGAACAAGGGTGTCAAATCAAGAATATGCGGAGCATTGTTAATTGTTAATAATTTCTATTGTTTCAAATAGCTGATAATAATTCTAGTGTCTGCTACTGCCTCATGAATATTGGTTCTCCTCTCTTGTTGCAAGATTTAGTCAATTTTCCAGGCAAGCTTGATCTTCAAACAACTCCATGCTCATGTTTATCATACCCACGTTTTTTGTCTTATAAAGTGTACAACCACAGCACATATACTAATTAACAAACAAATGCAGTTCCCAGCTTCGAGGAGAAGCATTACTAATATATGCATAAAGGACTTCATGCTACCTAACGTGAAACAAGACACCGGCCATGCAACCTTTCTCCTGGGTTAACACACTCAAGCATAGTACACGACACGCGACGCACCTCATCTTCGGTCTGGTTTCTGGCACAGGGTGCATTAGCAACTGGCAGAAGGATGCTTCCTTGGGCCATTTGAGCAGCAACTGTGGTGGCAACACCCGGTGCCGCAGATTCGCCATTGCCCGCATCTTGTCTTCCATGGTTTCGAATGTACAGAACAGCTGCAGTCCGCGAAGCAAACACAAGCAATGTCAAGACGTGCCGCAAAACAAAAGTATATATTGATGTGAAGCAAACGCACCTCGAACAAGAGCACACCCAGTCTGTAAACGTCAGAGGCGAAGGTAGCGGCGCTGTCGTCCGCCTCCTCGGGGCTGGTGTACCAGTTGAGCTCCATGGCCAGCACGCTCTTGAGCGGGAACGACTTCCCGGCGCGCTCCTCACCGCGGCCTGCGCCGTCGCGTCGCCGCGGAGGCGAGGCGTCCCGGTCGGCGTCCTCGGAGGCGTCAGAGCCCGAGCACGAACCGGAGGCGTCGGAGCCGGAGGCGGACTCGATGAAGGCGACGCGCGCGAAGGGCGGCGACACGACGAAGCACGACGGCCGCGCGCTGCCCACGGCCACCCCCTGCGCGTGCGCGACGGCCACAGCCTCCGCCACCTGCCTGAACACGTGCACGCACTCCGCCGCCTCCACCGCGCGGCCCGGCCGGTCCAGCCACTCCCGCAGGCTCACCTCGCCCCCGTCCTCCCCTCGTCTCCCTTCATCCGCCGCATCGCCCTCCGCCTCCGCCTCCGCGTCCCCCCACCGCCGCCCGCCGCCAGCAGCGCCACGGGACGGCTCCATACCCCACACACACACCACCGCCTCCACTCTACCCCATGACCGGGATCACCTGCGATTCGCCGCGCCCCGCACCTCCACGCGCTGCTCCGCCAGCCCCATCTTGTGGTTGTATTGTAAAGCAGAAAGGACAGCTCCAAACTCCAAGCTCCGAACGGCCTCGATGCAGCGAAGGGGATAAGGATCTGAACCAGCAGCGAGCGAGCAGCCACCGCCTGAGCCCCGCCGAAGGAACGCGAGGTCGGAGGAGCAGTGACCAGGTGAGAGGAGTGGAGCAGAGGCGAGCAGCGAGCCACACAAAGCCGCTTTATAAATCGGGGCGCTCTCGTCTACTACCGCTTTAATTCCGTCGCCTCGGTAGCCGCCTCCCAGCCGCACAACGCCCGCGACCCTTACCCACGAACACCTCGCCCTCGCCCCAGTTCCGAGCGGCACAGCGACCAGCCAAGTCCATGTCCATCTCCCTCTCGCCCCTGAACTGCTACAGGACCAGTGCCACCAAACCTGACCGCGGAGATGAAACGGCGACGACGCTGCTGTCTTGACTTGACGCCCACACAAAGGTGGAAGAAAACGGAGCCGGCGAAGCCCAGGAAGAACAACAACTCGAGCGCCCTTCGCACGCGCCCCTACGCCTCTCCAACCAACCCTACTCCTCGAGCTCTCCCCCGGTCGTACTGAGGCCTTGTTTAGTTCCGAAAAGTGAAAACTTTTCGGAACTGTAGCACTTTCGTTTGTTTGTGACAAATATTATCCAATTATGGACTAATTAGGATCAAAATATTCGTCTCGTGATTTCCAGCTAAACTGTGTAATTAGTTTTTGTTTTCGTCTATATTTGATGTTTCATGCATGTGCCACAAGATTCGATGTGACGGGGAATCTTGAAAACTTTTTGGTTTTCAGGGTGAACTAAACAAGGCCTGATACTCCTTCCCAGGCGATTCCCAAAGAGATTTGCCTCGAGCACGAGATCAAGATCAGAAACTAGTACTTCCTCCGTTCCAAAATAAGTGTCGTTTTCGTTTTCCGAAAAATAACTTTAATTAAATATATAGTAAAAATATTAATATTTATAATACATAATTAATATCATTAGAAAGATCTTTAAATCTAGTTTTTAACAAATTTATTTAGAGATATAGATATTACACGTATTTTCTACATATCAAATTAAACTTGTGGTACGAAAACCTAAAACGACACTTTTTTGAACGGAGGCAGTATCATCATTCACTTAAAAATCCCCCAAAAGCAGCCGCTTGTGACGTGGCGCTACTAATAATGGAAACCGCGGGGACCACGCAAAAGACGTCCAGCCGTCAATCCACGCGGCCTGTGCTGTTGCTGTCTCATGACAGCCGGGCCGGTGAACACTGCGTGGCCCAGCGACCGGTGACTGCCGCCTGGCGAGGCTCGCGTGACAAACCGCCTGCCACGAAGTGGATCAAAAGGGCGCTTGTTTTCCAAAAGCGCGCACCTGGTTTTGATAATTAAAAGCGCCACGTAGCCGTACCAGGCCCACCCGTCGGCCTGCAACCGGAGCATCATCGCATGGGCCGGCCGACCTGCAACTCGAGCAGTTTGACCCAATAGGTGGCCCGTCGCTGTCCGGGGAGGGGTCCGCCTCATATATATTCGGCCGCGGGGGCCCAACCGTCAGAGGGCAGGCGCACCTGGGCGTTGGGCGAGGGCCAGGTGCGGCCGCGTGAGCGGCGGACGTGGCGCGACGATGGCCGCATGCCCGTGGTGCGTTTGGGACTGGACTCGAGGCGCCCCAGCCTGGGCCACGTCGCCGCGGCACCGGCTTCGCGCAGCCCCGGACCGCCCAAGGGGTTCGGGGTTAGACTAGTTTAATTTAATCGCGATCCGGGGCGGAGCCGCGAGGGGGGGGGGGGGGGGGGGGGCTACATTTGTTTAGCGGGAGCACGTTTTGTTTCCCTTTTTGATCCGTTCCCAGCTGGACTGGGCGGCACGAGTTTCGGTGCACTCCCACTCGCACGCCGGGGCGTGAGCGTGGGGCGGCCTCTTGTTCGGGACAGACCGGGCCGGACTCCCACGACCCATGTGGTCACCGAACAACCACACGGGGTGACGGTGCCACGAGCCGCACAAGTCAAATTGTTCAACGGACAAGAAAAGGAACGGATGCGACACTCTGCACTGTGCATTTCTAGTTTACGGCGGCGTAACGTAAGGTGTGACCGGTGGACCAGTGGTTGGAGTATTTCGTATGCAGCGAGAGCGGCGAGATCCCGTCCCGGGAAGCCCGACGTACTCCTCCCTACATAGGAGATCCCGGCGCGGCTCTCGTGCTTCGCCGAGGTCTCGACGGTTCCTCCCCGGCTCCCGGCGTTCTGACGGCTCCTCTCGGCTGGCTAACCACTTGATCATCTAGCTCCTTCACACGCGCCAAAATCATGAAGTTGTCATGGCTCCCAAGGTCCCCAACTAGGATTTGATTAAGAACAAATTGGGGAACCTTGAGAAAGAGGGAGATTGAAACGTGCCGAGATCAACATCGCCGGTTCAATCAAGGACCCTGAAAACACGTGACTCATCACGTTACCCGGCTTCGCATCTTCTTCCTTCCCCGGTGGTCTTCCTCTCCATCCCGCCATCCTTGAGCCCTTCTTGTCCTACCCTGCCTTTTTCATCTGCCGCCCTCAGTCGGTGGCTTCCTCGCCGTCGACTATGCCGCTGGTTGCACCGCCCACCACCGCCCGTCGACCCCATCCTCCCCCCTAAATATAGTGAAGCTTATTGTCTTCATCCCATCCTCACTCCCGCCCCCGTCCCTTAACCATACCCGCCCTAATCCCCAGGCAGGACGCTAGCTACGTCGTGACGCCCCCACCACTAGCCCCGTCCAACAGCCATCTCACTCGCCTCCACTGCCCCCAAACCCCTTTGTAAGGCCGCTGGAGAATAGATCTACTTACCTAACCCGGCAAACTCCTCGTCTCCGACGCCGATGACGCCGATGAGCTCCTCGCTAGAACCCTTGCCCCGTTGTTGTCTTCTTCTTCATTTCTGGTGGGGCACAATCACGGGCACGAGCGTTGTGTGCTCGGCTCCAAGGTGACGCAAAAGAAATTTCATTCAATCAATGGAATATAAAGTTGTGGACTGCAGCTTCAAGCATAGTTATGGGCTGCAGCTTCAAGCATCCACTAATGAAACTACGACTTTCTAAAAAAATAATGAAACTACGAAAATATCTAAATGAAAAGAAAAAACAATGTTATGCACTATATAAAGATAACTATATATACCGATGATGCACATTATGGTCTTATGGAGTACACACCATAAGAACCAGATATTAAAGGCACGCGTTTCAAAATAAATTAAGGAAAACTATACATGACCATTGACAATTTTTTTTCTACCAATAATGTAAATTTATTATTGTATTCAGTACAGTCCTAAAGATGAAAAGAACAAAAACAAAAGTAAACAGAAGTATTTTTCAAAGAAAAAAAGCCCGGTCTATATTATGGCAAAAAGGAGAACATACTATATGCAAATCTAAAATTCTTTGGAAAAAGAGAATCCAAATAAGCATCGGATCTATCGTCCTACGTGAGTAATCTGGCAATTGATCTTTAAGGCGAAAAGGCAACTATTGATCCACACAAGAAAAGGTATAAGATGAGCAAAATTTAAATTTACCGGAAGATCTTTGTGACAGACATGCACCAGAGACTCATCAAGAGCGGACAAATACAATAAAAAAAATCAAATAAACAATCTCAAATTACCATGATAAAAAGCTAGCTACCCGCGTAATGCTATTTACACGCATCATCTTGCTAGTATTCATAATTTAAATTGGTATTTGCCTAAGGCTTTTCCAATAACATTTTACTATGACAACCCATAGAGAAATCCTTTACACAGGATTCATTTTATCTAGGAGGCATTTATCACATAAAGAATTTCATAAACAACATATACGCTTACATGTCAGTGTGAGTAATGTCGTCTTTGTGCTATGGTCTACCGGGTGATGATCTTGATGCCAGGATAGATTTACTCACTTTATACTTGAAGAAACAGATGCGACAGTGGGTGCATAAACAAGGTTGTTGCAATTTTAGTGAGACCAAGTTTGGTGATACTATACCCACTTGCAGTCCGGTAACAATTCATAGACTGTGGGTTGGCATAAACAGGGTTATTGCAATTTTGATGAGGCCAAGTTTGGAGATACTGTACTCAGTTGCAGTCCGGTAACAAGTACAATAATCCAATTCACTTATCTTAAGGGTTTTGCCTCCCTGCTGAGAGTGAAATTATGCATTGTTGGACCATCTCTTGGACTCTTCTCTTCAGAAGCTTATCTTTCACGCCAGAAAGCATGCTGCGGTAGAAGATCTCCAAACGATTAAGTTCATCAGTGTCTGCTGCATCCAAAATGTTCTCAAATTCCTTTCTGATATCAAAGACAGAAGATTCCTGAAGTGAACGTGGTAGCGCCCGTTCATCAAGTGGCTTACGAAAGATTGAGATGTGAAGTATATTGGCATATCTCTCCATCAGTGTCAGTTTTGATCTTAGGAATTGCAACTCCTCTGAGGCAGCAGATAGCTTCTGAGTTAACTCGGTGCTAGTGCGATCATTCACTCTTGATGTTGATCCTCCCGCTTGGTCCTCATGGATCTCTTGGAAGTTCTCATCAAGAGGAGGCCACATCACAACACAGGGTATGTAACTGTCAGCAGTCTGGCCTCTCCCAAGTACACCACTGCGGCCTCTGCCCCATGCCCACATCCTATACCCATCACCAGCAACAAGAACAGTGTGTGCAGCTCCACAGGAGATCTGCACTGGACCAAGAAACCTGAACCCATTTGTCTCAGGAGACTGAACCCTTATTGGATATAAAGCATCCCCTTCATCAACTCCCGAAAAGCTAGCATCTGGGCACAGTCCAAGACCTCTCTCCATTCCCCAGCACCACACCTCTCCATCAGAGGAGACTATGGTTGTGTGGAACAATCCACAGTCAAGAGAAATAAGGAAGGATCCGGTTGGTAGTCCATCGACAGGTTGTGGTGAGCAAATGGTGGCTGTGGTTCCATGGCCAAGCTGCCCCTTGTCACCAAGGCCAAATGTCCAGCACCGAGATTCTATCTGGTCAGAAGACTTCTTATTTGCGAGGACTGCAGTGTGGGAAGCCCCGCATGCAATTTCATACACCTCCCAAGAAGATCCTTCGCTAAATGCTGAGATAAGCACAGGACGAGATCTACTTTCCTTGTCACCTAGACCCAACTGACCATGGTTGTTATTTCCCCAAGCATAACAAACAAGGTCACCTTCAGTATAGGTCTCGCCAACACTAACTGCAGCTACTACATGCTCATTACCACAGGCAACCTTAACAACAGTGTGTCCATGGAAATCCCACACAGGTAGTGGGATAGAGCTACTCGAAATACATAACTCTCCAGCATCAGTCTGCTGTGGGCAACTTCCCCACATCCAAAGCCCCCCCAAACTGTCTATGGCAAATGACATCATGCCACCAGCTTTGACAGAAGACAGCTGTAACATAACATACATCACGGTTATCAAAATAGAAAGCTAAACTTTCTTAACCATCTTAAAGCTTATATGGTTTGTGAATTATTAAAACTGATGGTACGCTCATACCTTTAAACAAGTCTGATCACGTGTGTTCTGGTCTTCATCATTCAGTGTTTCAGGAGAACCTAGATCCTGAAATTGCTCAACCAAACATGGAAAAAGGGAATTCTGATCCCCATAACCAAGTTGACCATCCATTAAATAGTCAAGGAAGTGAAGTACACCCAACAATGGCAGGGATATCAGTTGAGAGATTTGCAGCTAAAAAAGTTAAAAATAAAGTCAAAGAGGTGTAAAGGATACAGAGATTGTAACCCCATGACCAGAGTGAACCTTCATCTGCCACATTGAACTTATTCAGCAATCAGTATGCACCCATTTCACATGTATGCTGATGGATCGTGTTAAATTGCTTTTGGCACAAAAAGATGCAGCGATAAACATTTTGCACATAATGGAATTAAATACTCACAGCAAGTGCAAACCGTAAAGTTATATTCATTCGAAAACCTAGATAATCTACGGATTTTTCTCTGTAGTGGCCAGTGTGACGTGGTGGATTCAGCCTTTTTTCCTTTTTCATAAACTGTGGATTCAGCGGTTCAGCCATTTAATAGCAGGAAGTCCTAGAAGACCCTGTTCGGTTTGCTGATGCTGATTTATTGTGAGAGCATGGTTCCTTCGTTGAAAAAGTACCGTTGATAAGTTCAGGTGAGAAAATTGGAAGGCAAAGATATTGAATGGCATGTGCAGGAGCGGCCGTAAACTTTGGGACACAGTAACGCAAACCCAATTCTACGTGGCTGGTCAGAGTGTTGTAACTACTCGCGTACTTCTTCTAGAATAGCTTAACTTGGAGCACACAACAGCTTCACAACAAACATAAGCAGAGAGCGGATGAGGTAACAGAGCACGAACCGTCCAGCGCAAGGCTATGGTAGGCACCAGCGGCGACGGCGACGAACCTGGGCCGCGGTGTCCCGCCGGCAGAGACCGCGGGCGCCACCGCGGTGGGGACCAGCTCGTCGTCCTCGCGGCCGGTCCCGAGGCGACCGAACGGCCCCCTGCCCCAGGAGTACACCTGCCCGTCACCTGCAATTAGAGAGAAGCCACGAAACCTCACATCAGATCACTGAATACTAAATCCCGGCGAAGGGGAGCAGGAGAATTCGCGCGAGTAAGTGGTGACTCCACTCACCCGTGAGGGCGAGTGTGTGGGCCTCGCCCGCGGCGACGGCGACCACCTTGGGCGGCATCTGCGGGCGGCGGCGGGAGTGGGTGGAGAATGGACGGCACGGTAGATGAGGAGGATGGGGAGGGGAGCGTGAGCGAGGACGCGGGCATTACAATTCACAAGTGGAGGCGCCGCATTACCGCGAGCGGCGGGCGAGCTGGGTTAAAGGTTGCCGCGGCGGTAGGAATTCAGGCAAAGGAGAGGCGCTGAGGACGACTCCAGTGACCCGGACGGACAGCAAGGCACCGGCAAGTCGGCAAGTCATCGCTGAGCGAGACCCGATCACTTTGGACCGATTTTTCCGAGGTCGCCGGCGTAGGGGATGAGATCGGGATGCACATGTTCCCTCTTCCGATGATCCGATCCGTCCACGGCTGGGTTTGTACGTGTCGCGCGTTGCGTCGCTGCGGACGGGCCTGCCGAGAGCTCGTGGCATATTCGCGGTAGTTGGTGTGATGATTGGGGGCAGTGGAGTGTTGGCACGGGACTCAACTGGATCTTTAGACCGCGAAACTGCACGTTCACATCCATGTCATTCTAATCTGTACAAACAAGCAGCGCGTAGTAATATTACATCGCCTTAAACATGTTTTTGAGCTCAGTCGATAGCTATCTTACAGGTACACGTACAGCACTCTCGCAGGATTGTGAACCCAGACAACATTGAGGTGACGCGGCGCATCAGCATCCAGGAGGGTATGGGTTCAGTTGAATACACAGTACGAGTACACACAGAGGTGCATCGGATCACACCTCCTCACGGACTTGACAACCAGATGACATCGATGACGGCGGAAGCCGCGAGGAAGACGCAGCTGAGGAAGGCACACGCGATGGAGACCGCCGAGAGGTCGCAGAAACGTGGCAGGGGCTTGCAGAAGTTGGGGAGGGCCGTGTGCCGGATGCCGGTGCGGTTCAGATTGGCCACCGCCGCCGCAGCGGATCCAGCGCTCATCATTGCAAGCGAAAACACCTGTCATGTTGGCAGTAGATAGCTGTTATCCTTTGCATTCCATGGAAATGCTGACCATTCATTCATAGGGCTCCAGATGTTCAGGTTGTATTCGATGTGGTAAAGAAAGTTATCTCTTTGTAATGATACAACTAACGAGGTTAGATTATGCTAGTAGCTTGGAAGATAGGTTAGCCTGGGCTCGATTGGTCAAAAGGCAAGGATGAGCCGATGAACCACGCTTTGGAAGCAAACAAATTAAAAAGCTAAGGACAAGCATCGGAAATAAAAACCAAGTCTCCAGGATTCTTATATGGATGCTGGATTATATGGTTGTCGTGTTACGCTACGTTCAGATATCCTATCCACAACCACTTTAATGTTACTTTGACAAATGATATAGTAATAAGATACCAATAAAAAGAAGATACTACATCCATATCCAGCAAGAGCTGTCTATGATCTGACCGGTACACAAATATGCAGCACACTACTGAGGCATTTTAGATCTGTGATGATTTGGCGTCGCTACCTTCTCTCTTGTAACTCTCCTGACAGCTTCAGTTAGCTGGAGCTCTCTTTTGGAATAAAAATCTGATGGGGAAGCTCTCTCCCTGTTTGAATTCAAAAAAACTACTAAGGCATTTTCTAATTGGAGACGTCACATGGAAAGTTCATGTTGTTTGTGTGATATTCTGTTAGAAGCTCCACCTGATGACTCGAATAAAAAGTTGGCCCTGTTTAGTTTCCCACCTAAAAAATTTCCATCCATCCCATCAAATCTTTAGACACATGCATTGAACATTAAATGAAGATAAAAAATAAACTAATTACATAGTTTGGTTAAAAATCGCGAGACGAATCTTTTAAGTCAAGTTAGTCTATGATTAGCCTTAAGTGCTACAGTAACCCACATGTGCTAATGATGGATTAATTATGCTTAATATATTTGTCTTGCAGTTTCTAGACGAGCTATGTAATTTGTTTTTTGATTAGTTTCTAAAAATCTCTCCCGACATTCTTCCGACACATTCGATGTGACACCCAAAAAATTTTCATCTCCAATCTAAACAGAGCATAAGCTCATTAGATTTAAACAGGTAGGGGCAGAATTGGATAAACTTGGGCTTTAGAAGTGGGCCTGTTCGGCTTCTCGTCAACACCATGCTCTGCGGCTGCTGCGTGGCATGACACGAAAACACTGTTCGCCGGTTGTGTAGCAGACCAATTAATATATTTTTTAATTGTAGATTTAAATTTTTCTCTAAGTCTCTAACTCTAAGATTAAGTAAAATAGCTTGTAGGTTCATTTCACCTCACCAAAGTGCCTTTATACATGGGTAGATGTATTCTTGAAAGTGTGATCATAGCCCAGGAATTGGTAGATAGCTTACACAGCACCAAAGAGTTGGGTATACTGCCTCCGTCCCAAATTAATTGTCGCTTTTAGTTTCTGTGCCACAAGTTTAACTTGATTTATAAAAAATACGTGCAATATTTGTAACTTCAAATAAACTTTTATTTTAGATAAAACTAAACATAACCCTACAAAATTTGACATTTTACAATTCATCGTTCCAAAGTAGTTGATATTTTGCATTTTGTATTCCACAGGGAACTAAACAGGCCCTTAGTGTGCTAAGAAGCCAAAAAATTTATTACAAAAGTCTACAGCAAAAGGTCAAAGGCCAAAAGCTGCAGCTCAAAGAAATGGACCCTAAATTGTTCTACTCATTTTCCAGCAAGATCTTTGTCTAACTAGTCCAAACTCGAAGTTGAACTAACTCAACTAACACTACCTACACTGGCAATGGCTGCTGACCCGCCCATCAAACATCTAGAGAAAGCACAAAATACATGATGCAGCCACAACAAACAAGACGAAATATAGTACTATAAAACAACAAATACTAGAAGTATAGTGACGCAAAAAATACGATAATTAGATGGACGTCGCAAAATCACATAAAAATGGTCAAGAAGGCAAGAACTAGCAGACCTGATCCCCGGCAAAAAGCAGCCATGCGTGGCGTCTAGAAGGAACAATGGGGGATTTCTTCACGGCCTTGTGTGCAATCAAGAGGAGTTGTGCCAGCGAGTAGGCAGCTGAAGCTGTAGACATCGCAACCAAGAATCTAAAATCATGAACAGCACCACCGGAGCAAGTCAGTATTTTCTCTAAGCATCAGTACACATTTCAACTTCAAACGGCGCAAAAACTTACTGCAGGGAATAAGAAAAGGACCAATTGGCATCGAGCGGGATCTCGATGCCAAAGATGGTGAGAATGCCTCGCTGCTTGGAGGACACCATTAGCGACATCGAGAGCAGTGCCATCACCATGGCTACAGCTCGGGTTGCCACCATAACCACACCCAGCCGTGGCCATCTTGGCACCGGAGATGTGGTCACCTGAAGAGCCTCAGGCTCCAGCACCATCTTGCTCCCCGCCGGTGGCATCTGGATGCCGACCACCGAGTCACTTCGGCCATTACCAATGGAACCCATCGGTGCTGCTCCTGGCTGGTTTGGTGTTTACTAGTAGACGGTTCAGTTTAGGCAGCCTTTTTCCCTTTTAGCATTAGGCATTAGAGCAAGTATTATAGTAGGCTGTAAGCCAGCTAAATGCTGAGGTGGATGAGAGAGAAGAGGAGAGAGAGTAAAAGCGGGATGTAAGCTTACAGCCGGCTCAGACACAAAAACCAAGAAAGTCTGCGAGACAGACAAGTGGGCCATGTATTAATAGTGATGAGCTAACTATTATATGAGTGGGCTGCAAAAAGGCTGTAAAGAAGTTTTACAGCCCGCAGCTGGCTGTATTATAATACTTGCTCTTAGCATGTTGTGGCAGCAGTATGTGGTGCACCCGTGAGTCCTGTCTGCACTTGCTGTTCGACAGTATTTGGAGACCAGACATGGAGACAAAACAGCTCAGCTTTCCAGTACACTAGTGATAGGATTTAGCAGATTGCGGCAGTACTTGCCACGTGTCATGTGGAAGAATCTTATTTGAAAACTGGTCACTTTAATCCTGTGTATATTTCCTATAAAAAAATAATTCAGTGTATACTTAACTATACTTTGCAGTCAGGTACCGAGTTTTATCGGGTGTGTGACCCCACCAATATAACCAATGAAAGACTCAAGAAGCACACAGACACCGATTCTTCATTATGAATCTGGTAATTGAAATTTAGCATCTCTCAGAGTCAAGCTCAATTGCGTACAAGTAAAAGAATTTGATGGGAACATATCTCTAGACATGGATAAAAAAGACGGATGCTAACCTAGTTCGAGCAAGTAATGGAAAAAATATTGAAGTGTAAAAATGGCATAGAACTTATAAAGAAGAAAAAAATACCTGTGTGATTACCAGATGTTGATGCTGATGCTAATTTGTTGTGAGAGAAAAACATTGTTCTGTGGTTGGAAAAGTACGGCGGTTGAGTGCAGCCGGAATCAGACGTACTTTTCTTGTTTTCCTTCTTACATTTGCTTCAGCAAATACACTTGTTGTGAGGTCCGTGCGGCCACACTTGGCACACATATCGACCAACGCACCGGGCAGTGTCACAACAAGCTGGCCAGAACGCTAGAACTGTAAGATGCACTTGTGCATCTGCTTGGACAAGCCAACATCACCAAGCGCAAAGCATGCCAACACAAAACTCACCATGACCAGATGATCCGGTGCCATGCCGTGCCTCCGCAGCTCATGAAACAACGTCAACGCCTCCTTGGACTCGCCGGCTTGCGAGAAGCCGCTTATGAAGGCGTCCCCCGGTTCGTGTTTTCGTCGAACACCCTGCGGGTCCGGATCGCCAGCCTTCGCGTAGCCGCTGATGAGCGCGCTCTCGGTGAAGGTCTGGCGCGAGAGGCCGCCCTTGGCAGCGGCGGCGTGGAGCTACAGGCGTAGGGTGGAACCGGCGGGTTCGGCCTTTGTCGCGGCCTTGAGGACCGAGAACGTGTCGCGGTCGCGCCGTGGGGCGTGGGCTATCATGCACACGGCGGCGCGGAGCGGGGCGACGGCGAGCTGAGGCGGAGGTAGGCACAGGGTCACGGCGTTGGAAGGGCAGCAGCAGGAGGCCGCGGCGTGAATCACGGCGGGAGGCTCACGTCGGTACAGGACTCGAGCCGGGCGGCGGCAAGGGTCGGCGAGGTGGGGAGCCACGTCGGTGCAGGACTCGAGCCAGGCAGCTGCAAGGTCGGCGAGGTGAGGGAAGCCGGAGGGAACCGAGATGCGCGGTGTGGCGAGGGCGGGAGGAGACGGCCAGACGGGTGCATGAGCGGCGGGCATAGCACGCACATCAGCAAATTTGAATTCTTGCGGAACGGTCTCTGTTTTTTTTTTCTTTTTTTTTTTTTGCTCCCTGAAGTTGGAGCTGGTTTACAGAGTAGGAAGCAAAAAGTTCATACGAAATTTCACAAAAATTAGGACCTTCAACTCCATCAGGAGTTTAGAATTTCACAGAAACATGTTCGGTTTTGTTTTTCCAACACTACTTCAGTTTTTGAGTAAAAGCCTCTCGCAACAAACCAATGCAGCCAAGGCGACATCTACCTTCACGGTCTCACCATGATCTCCTCCTCGAGCCGCTGGGCGACGCCACGCGCGAGTTTGTCCAGGAACGCCACGAACCCCTCTAGCGTCCAGCCCTTCACCGGGTCGGCCTCGAACGACCAGCTGACCGCGCACCCGGCCGGGTCGTGCTCCACCCGCACGGTGGCCCGGTACCTGCCGAAGCCCTTGTTGCTGTCCAGCAGCTCGTAGCTGTACCACCGCCCCGCGTGGTCCGTCTCCAGGAGCCGCTCCTTGGACCACCCCACGGGCTCCCCCGGCGCGGCCATGTTCACGGGGCCCTCGCAGTAGCGCACGCACCCGGGGGCGTCGGGGCGGCCCTCGCCCTCCGGCTCCGGCTCCGCCGCGCCGTCCACCTCCATCTCCACCACGCGCCGGCACGTCCGCACCGTGGACACCCACCGGTCCAGGGAGCAGAAGTCGCCCAGCAGCGCCCACGCCTCGTCGGGCGTCGGCCCGGACGCCACGGCGCGCACCGTGCCGCGCCACAACACGGCCGCCGCCTCTTCTTCCCGGGACGTGTCGTGATCCATGGAATGGAGTGGAATCGTGCGGCTTTTGTGTGTGACTGAGTGTGTGTAAAGTGGCGATGCGATGCGAGACGTGCGCGACGGCGAGACGTGGAGTCAGCTGGTCCTCGCTGCAACGCCGTCGACTGCTGGCATGTACAAGTGTCCACCCGCAACTGGGCAGAGTAGCCTGAATGCCTGATGCGCGTGGCCATGCATGGTTGGTACAAAGGTCAGTCACATGGTGAGATGTCACTCGCTGAGGTGTATAAAAGTGGTCGTGTCCAATGGGCAATGGCTGCCGTAGAGAGAGAACCAAAACGTTCAGGCATAGCTTAGGCCTTGTTTAGTTCCAAAATTTTTGGCAAAATGAACACTGTAGTAATTTCGTTTGTATTTGACAAATATTGTTCAATCATGGACTAACTAGGCTCAAAAGATTCGTCTCGTCAATTCCAACTAAACTGTGCAATTAGTTTTTATTTTTATCTATATTTAATACTCCATGCATACGTCTAAAGATTCGATGTGATGGGGAATCTAAAAAATTTTGCAAAATTTTTGGGAACTAAACAAGGCCTTATTTTAAGATGTGGCGTGAGGTATAAACGTCTTATCATTTGGGCGCATGTTATGGCCTTGTTTAGTTCCAAAAAATTTTACAAAATTTTCCAGATTTTCCGTCACATCGAATCTTTAGACATATGCATGGAGTATTAAATATAGACGAAAATAAAAACTAATTCCACAGTTTGGTCGGAATTGATGAGACGAATCTTTTGAGCCTAGTTAGTCCACCATTGGACAATATTTGTCAAATACAAACGAAAGTGCTACAGTGCCGATTTCCTAAAAAAATTTAGAAACAAGGCTGCCTACTAGCTAAGGCCTTTCATATTCCCGTATTAAATATAGGCAAAAATAAAAATTAATTGCACAGTTTGGTCGAAATTGACGACGAATCCTTTAAGTCTAGTTAGTCCATGATTGGATAATATTTTTCAAATACAAACGAAAGTACTCAGTGTCGATTTCTCAAAAAAATTTGGAACTAAACAAGGCCTAAATCAAGTGTTCATTTTTTTTTCTGGCAAGCAGCGGAGAAGATTCTCTTTCGTTATTCTTCCGGTCCCTGTTATGTGCATTATTTTCTACACCAACTCAACGGGGTATATATAATGGGTGGCTAGAAACTTCCCACTGTTCACTGAGCAATAGCAGGATAAGCCTTTTCTTTTTTTTACAACGTAGCAGGATAAGCAATTGGATACCGGCTAGCCGAGTAGCTCCACCCCCCAGCCGCCACCACTGAATTGAGTTGTTGATTAACTATTTGAAACGACGAAATTTGGAGAGAACGTGTTCGGGATATATGTTCCTGTAATGGCGGTGGAAATAGGCAAGAATTAGAGGGTGTTTAGTTAGAGGTGTTAAAGTTTAGTATTTTTATCTTATTTAGCAATTATTGTCAAATCATGAAGTAATTAGGTTTAAAAGATTTGTCTCGCAAATTACTCTCTAGTTATGTTTTTAGTTTTATAAATAATTTATATTTAGTACTCTATGTATATATCCAAACATTTGATATGACGTGAGTTAAATTTTATCGGACATTACACCAAATATCTCATGATGTGAAAGATTCCTGCAACCGCACATGGCGGTACCCAAACCACTCCACGCTAAACTATGCTCAATTTTTTTTTTACCTAGAAGGAATTAGGTGGGTTTTCATTAATCATTAAGAAGGAAAATTGGTACCCAAATAGAGGATTTAAACTTGGTGGTTGGAACCGCATGACCACACTTCTCACATAACCAGTTGAGCTACATTCACTTTCTCAAGTCACGCTCAATTTATGGAGAAACTCCCTATTTTTGATTAAAACACAAGATTTGATAGCAAAATATTATATGTCCATGGAGATGTTTACCATATGTAGGTCCCATTTGCTCAAAGAGGTAAAGTAAGAAAGTTAACTAGTTGAGAATGATATTGTGGCGCCATGCCTTTTCTTTTTCTACGAAAGAGACAAAAAAGATGCGAAAGAAATATTCCTAAATAAATCTATGCAGGAGTCATGATGCGTATGTAAATCCATTTGGACAAACAGGTAAAGTAGGAAAGCTGATAGGTATGCATCTATGTGGCGCAAGTATTTCCAATTTTCTGTAAAAATAAAGAAGAAGAAAATAATATAATAAAGTAAGGTATGCATCTATGTGGCGCAAGTATTTCCAATTTTCTGTAAAAATAAAAAAGAAGAAAAAAATATAATAAAGTGAGCGCCCACCGTGGGGCTCGAACCCACGACCACAAGGTTAAGAGCCTTGCGCTCTACCGACTGAGCTAGACGGGCAAGTATATTGGTGGCAAAGATAAAAACCTGAAAAGTAGTAGGTACCCATGATCACGGTTCACACTTCTAGGCTTCTAGCATTTAACTAGATTAGAAAAAAATCTTCCTTCATTAAGTTCCCTACATCAGCCACAAAATACATAGCTGGACTAACAAGTACCCCTCTAATGAAACCTTAGATATTCTTTTATTTTATCGAACATACACCCTCAATGGACAATGAAACTGAGGCCTGTACTTTTATCTCTGTTGGAAATTAAATCTCTTTATGCAGTAAACATATATAAAAGCAAAGAGGGTAGTAAAGGCAGCCAACACTGCTGCCACTACACCCATGAACTCCAGGTCAAAGCCAAAGTAGTCCTTGATGAAAGTCTTGACTTGTTGATCGGGTTTCCCAGGCACCTTGATAAAATCCTCCACGTCACCATATTGCGACACAAGCAGTCCATAGACTGTCCATGCCACTGGACAAATCCAATAGTACCAAATCCACCACACCGGGATTCTCTGAACAACACATGATTTGAGTTAATCCACAGAGATTGTAGTGCATAGTGCTTTGAAGTCGCTGAAGTTACTTTAGAGAAGCAGGACAGTGACTCACCGATCTTGGAACAATGAACCCTGAGAAGAGATTAAAGAGACCGTAGAAGGCAGCGGCAAATATGGAAGCAACCTGAGGGTTCGGCGTTATGGCGACACCCATCATACCATAGTAAGTGAAATAGAGGAAACTGAGGAATGAAGTGTAGAAGAACCAGAAGAATTTTGCTGGTGTCCACTGGAAAGACATCATTGAGTACACAATAAGAGTATATATGACAGACTCGACGAACACATATGGTATCTCAACCACCACCTGAACAGAGAAAATAACTGATTAATGTCTCAAATGTCATCAGACAGAACATTAATTCAAATTATTTTGTTTCTGCCTTATGCCACATATTAAATATGTACATCATACTTGGCATAACCTTGCAATGTATTTTTTTCAGTTCAGTTGAATTGCTAGTTCATACTGACCTGTGAGAAAGCATAGGGTATAGCTGAGTACATTCCAGCTGCGCGCTCCCTGTAAAAGACCGTCCTTTCCACAGCAATAACAGGTTGAGCAGTTATACAATTGTTAAAGCCAACAAATGCGACAGCAAAATACATTGATCCGACGATGATCAAAAGATCTGCTGAACTCTCCCTGCACCAAATAACAAATAGTTAAGGATCCTGCAATATATATCCACAATAAAATAAATGACTGCAAAGAAATAGTTAACAACTTAGCATGGTAAGAACATACATCTTACTGCCAACCCTCCAAAATATAATCCCCAACATTAAGGCAGTAAATAATGCAAAGACCATTCTGACAAGGTTGTAATCAGGGCTTCTCCAGTAAGTCAACCGTTGCTTCCAGAGGCAGAATTTGAACTGATCAAAGGTGCTCTGTGAGTATTGAGTGGGGAAGTAGAGGTCACTGGAACCAGGAGGCGGCTTACTCAGCTCTTTGACTAATGCTTTGTTCCGCCTGAAAATAGCCAGTCATACAACAAAGTAGACATTACCCAAAAGATCTGGTTACTTTAAAAAGAATGAAGAGGTAGGTTTATTCAAGCATGAATTGTAGTATATTTCAAGGCGGGTGGTGTATCAACATAAATCTGTACAGATCACATGTTGGTGGTGCAGTACTGCTAGCACTATGGTGGATGCTTGCTCCTTCGCAAAGCAGCAGGGGCAGCAGACAAGGTTGTGGTGGTTTGAAGCCATGGGTTCAAGTCCTGGTCCTTATAAAATCAATGATATTCGGTTTCTCTTATGTATTCTTTTTTTTTTTCAAAATTTAAAAGCAGGCCTAAATACATTGTCACCAAGGAAAAAGGGTCCTGCTGCACTTACTCATACATAGTTGATGACTTGTAATGTTCTGCAAAATCAATCTTCAACTGAACCTCTGTAGAAGCTGAGGTTACATCCAACATCCATGTAGCAGGGTTGCACCCCTCTTTGATCTTTGGGATTCCAGGAACTTCCTGGTTTGATAAAAGGATAAACATATTTAAAAGAATACACCATGATATATAGATTTTAGAAGAAAGGATTTCAAATAGAGAAGGATCAAATGTATCCTTATTACTGCAGAATCTGTTGAAGGTAACACAAGAAAACAGAAAGCTAAAAGCTATGTGATAATTGGAAGTAGCTTAAATATCACATACCTCAAAGTATTCAACAACTTTATGTGAGTCCCTACCCAGTGGCCCAGAGTATATGATCTGCCCTCCTCTTTTCATTAAAAGCAGCTGCAGGATGATAACACAAAGATTGAAGCACTGCTATACGTGTATATGACAATAACATTGCCGAAAGATGCAAATGCATTACCTCATCAAAAGCTTCAAAAATGTCAATACTTGGTTGATGGATAGTGCAGACAACAGTTCTTCCAGTATTGACGGTGTTCCGAACAGTTCTCATAACAACTGCAGCAGCCCTTGCATCAAGACCTGAAGTTGGTTCATCCATAAAGATGATTGAGGGGTTTGCCACAAGCTCTACAGCGACCGTTAATCGCTTTCGTTGTTCTGTTGAAAGCCCGTTCACACCAGGAAGACCAACAATAGCATCCTTGAGGCCGTCAAGCTCAACCAATTCCATAACTTCATCCACGAATATCTAAACAGATGTAAACCAACTTTAATGGACTTAATTCACCTCAAAATAACTACACGTGTACCCCAGCAAACATTGCAGGGAGTTATCACGCCTCAGTATCTCTAAGAAGATGTAAACCAACTTTAGTGGACTTAATTCACCTCAAAATAACTACACGTGTACCCCAGCAAACACTGCAGGGAGTTATCACGCCTCACTATCTACAGACATCAGTTGTTAGTTGATACTGTGAGTGGAACAAGAAAGCACCTTCTTTTCTTGGTTGGTGACTTCCTTAGGAAGACGCAGGAAGGCAGAAAAGAGCAGGGACTCCCTTATAGTGATCTGTGGAGAGTGGATGTCGTTTTGTTCACAGTAACCTGATATTCTTGCGAATGTTTCTTGGTTCTTAGGGTAACCAGATATATAAATTTCTCCTTCAATATATCCACCAGTCTTCCTTCCAGATAAAACATCCATGAGAGTAGTCTTTCCAGACCCGCTCACACCCATAAGAGCAGTGAGGACACCAGGTCGAAAAGCCCCAGATATCCCTGACAACAGCTGAAGCTTATCTGCTGTTACTCCTTGACTTTTCATCTCCTGGCATATTAACAAATTGCAAATAAGATATAACCATCACAATGCCCAAATAACTCATAAAATAATATGCTATATTTGCAAGATATGCATCAGCATAATCAAGAGCTTTTCTAGAAATCTATTAACTCAATAGTCCCAATCTGAAATCTTGACAAACCTAATGCTGATTCATGCATTAGCTGATAAAACTTAAAAGCCACCAACACAAAAATGACATTATTCAAAAGTAACATAATGAATAAATTTATACTCCGATTAGTTTTCCAGTATATTGTGGTCTACTTAAATTACCTCACAGGTCCTTATTATTGCAGATGCAAGTCATTCAGGACATTGACTTGGTTTCCAATATGACACTCGACTAATGGATATGTGATTTATATGAAGTTATTTTTTTTCCTTCTCTTGAACACGCAGGAGAGTATACGAAGTTATGTTATTCCAAAATAATAGTTATATGTTGTGAGCATCTTTTCAATATTGAAATTAATTATTTCAAATATTCTCAATCTACAAACCGTTTAAATATATAGTGATGGTTAAAATTTAAAAGCTTGACCAACACATCCTAAAACAAGTTCCATTTGCAATTGGAGAGAGTAGATAATTATAATGGAAGGCTAATGATCATTGATATAATAATGGTAAATGACATGGAAATGCAGTGGTGGAAAAAAGCAATATATGGACAGGCAACATACTGCAGGCATGTCAACATAGTAATTTATCTCGCTGAAGGACATGGAGAGGGGTTCGAACGGAAGAATCATCCCTCTTCTTGGATGAATTCTGGTAGAAGCATTCATGTGTGACCTATCAGAAGTATTTGGGGACTGACCACGTAACTGTTCAAGTACCTTATCCACTAAAACAATTTAAAACATTAGTAGAATGTGAATTAAAGGTAAAGTAGCCTACCCTTTTTTCAAACATAAAGGAAGAATGAAAGTGAAACAGATGGAAACAATCTTACATGTGATCATAGAATTTGAGGATAACGGTTCTGGTGTTGGGATTTTTGTTCTCTTGGTTATATCTAACATCTTTCCTTCCTCAGTGTCCTCTAGACTTGTATCAGTTTCTTCAGGCAGAATTGCCTGTGGTTTTCCAACAGCTAATACAAGGAGCAGAATAATCAGTCTAGTAAGATACCAATATCAAAGGACCAAGTTTTGACTGAATGAAAGCATTAGTTTAGCATAGACAAACAATATGGATTAAGAAAATAAAGGAGCAGACTGCATAATGTGTAGAGTAGATACTTACGATTTAGGTACATAAGTGACAGTGTGAATAACACATTGAATAGAACAGTGAAACCTAAAAGTGCACCCATAGCAATCCAGTACCATTCCTTGTTGGTGGGAATGTTTGAATTTTCTAAAACTGCCACTCCCAATCTCCTACCATCAGGTGCCTACTGATTCAAAAGAAGTAAGTCAAAAACAACTTTGTATGAGAACACAACAATAGAATGATCATGAGTTAACTTACAAATTTGTCCATCCACCTTGGAGAGTGCATTTCATTAGAGGCCATAGCAGTGTATGCATAAGTAATAGGTGAACAATAATAGCCCCATATCAACCATTTTGAAATTGCATCTATAACAATGAACAACAGTTATGTGATGTCACTTCCACAGTAAGATTCAACATAGAAGTGTCCGTATAAAAAGATTATTAATCAACAAATCATGTTTCTTTGTGTGAACTCTTTCATAAAACAACAAATGATTTGCTAATTTTGAGATCTCTCAGTTTCCATTGTTTACTGTGAGTTTCAAACCCTTTATATCCGGGAATAACAATACTTATCAAATCATACTACCATGAAACTGAGGGAAGCACCCAAACTATGTCCAACTACATAGTAAAGGAGAATGGGGATCATGGATGATTACCTTTTGGTAGGATAAATCCTCCTAGTGTAAACATGAAAAGGACTGCAAGTGACCCTGCTGAGTTAGTTATGATAACTGTTCTGCATAAGCCCGAGACAAGTCTGAAGAGTCCTGCAGCCATCTGCTGGATAAAGAAGACGAGAGCTAAATGTTTGAAGAACCTGTGGAAAGATGAATAGTTGCTGATTTGTTCATGGAGGAAATGTAAAATTTCAATGTATATACAATTTTACTTGAGAAAGTTATAACAATGACGCACCTGCTAGCTTCAGGGGCAAAGCCAATGGTGTAGTAAGTTATAGCTACCCAAATTATTGACTCGAATATGGAGGCAGGAACTCTCAATAGAACATTCGGAAGTACAAGAGCCCATGGTCTATAGAACAAAAAATCCCTATGTTTGTAGACTACAGGGAGTCTTGCCAAAATGATAGATGACTCAGCAAAACCATTGAACATGTTAACTATCATGGCATAAAGAAGTGCTCCTATATAGATTTGCCCGTCTTCCTCAGTACTTGTATGCATTTGTGTTCGCAAGAACACCGTTGAGGCTACTATTGCAACAAAAGTTCCCTTCAAAAGAAAGGAATATGATCAGACAAAGAACTATATCCTTGTTAGTTGTTACGTACTCTACCATAGGAAGACAAAGATGTTAAGCTCACATCAAAGGGAGACAATTTAGAATAGGGACTGGCCTTTTATGTACCTGAACTGTTTTAAAGACGTACACAAATGAATTCCTCTTCATGAGAAGCCATTCCTTGGACCATGAGGCCTTGAGAAGCTCCAAAGCAGAGACAGACTTTTCAGAGAAGACCAAAGCAGATTTGTGTATTTTTCTCTTGTGGAAAGGAACCGAAAGTTGTTTTCTGAGGCTCTTCCCCATATGAAATTTCTTGAACTTTGCAACAAATTCAGGTACTGATACATAGTGATATGGTTTTTCATTCTGTATCCAGTACTGTTCCTGATCTTTCTTTGATGTAACCTGATCAAAAGCAATAGCCATCAGAACTACATGCTATTTATTCTGTACTTGAATGTGCCAGTTGAAAGAATGAAAAAAATCATTAAGTTTTCCTGATAAACCTAATGGTACAATCTCACGTGACGAATCCAATATTTCTTTCCTATTAGTGACATGGTGGTCCATCTTCATATTATAGAAGTTTAACTACACACTTTCTGAAACAACATAGTTTTTTAACAGACGTTGGTTCACCAAGAAGGAAACTAGATGTATGAAGAAGCTTTACATTTTACAAACTATAAGAAGTTGGTCTTTCTGGTAACTGTAAAAAGTAGGCTAAATGTGCCAAACCTACTGGCTATTAGTAAACAACACATGAGGCATAGCTCATTTTCAAAGAAGCTCTCTAGATGTTGATTTATACAGTTCTGTTGACTTCATTACATTAGCATGTCATCTGTTGCGAAATAATGTTGGAAAAACATGTACTAGGAAGTTTTCTGCCACGAAGTAACGAACCTCCTGAAGGAAATCAGGGACACCTTTCCTCTGCGGGCACCGGAAGCCACACCTCTCGAAGAACTCAAGCACGTACTCGCGGGGCCCCTGGTAGACGATCTGCCCCTCGGACAGCAGCATGACGTCGTCGAAGAGCTCGAATACCTCGGGCGTGGGCTGGAGCAGCGAGGCCAGGACGGTGGCCTCGCCCATGTGCACGATCTGCTGGATACACTTGATAATCTGGAAGGTGGTGGAGCTGTCGAGTCCCGTGGAGATCTCGTCCATGAACAACACCTTGGTCGGGCCGACCAGCATCTCCCCTGAAACCAAACACGCGCGCGGTTGTAGCAACGGAACGGAGGCAACGCGAGCAGACGCAGACGCGCGGACGGACGGATTTGAGGCGGATGAAGGAGAGGGCGCGCGGGGTACCTGTGGTGAGGCGCTTCTTCTGGCCGCCGGAGATGCCGCGCATTAGCTCGTTGCCGACGAGGATGTCCGCGCACATGTCCAGCCCGAGGATCTGCACGCACCAGCGGCGGCAATCGCATCAGCATCACAACCACGGACATCGCCGAATTGGTCCAATTTTCGCTCGAGTAGCCAGGAATGCGATGCGAGCCCCCCGTGTTGTCGGTGTGGCAAGCAAGCGAACACCTCGCCTGCTCTTCCTAGCCTACTCGCCCAGTCGACGCTCGACGAGCAAGACAAGGAGGTGTCGAGGCTGTTGCCGTGGAAGAAGGGGCTTGGCGAAACGGGGGGCTTTTCGGGACGGACAAAGCCACAAAGGGCTCTTGCGGCAAGGCCCAAGTATGAGGGCCCAAGAAAGCATTCGGGCTTGGTTCCCCTTTATATTTTTATTTTTCCTTTTCCAATTTCCTTTGAAATTGTTTTTGTAGCCAAATAAAATACTTCTCTTTTTTTCAAAACAATTGGTTATTTGGTTCCTCGCTAACTAGGGAACAATTTTTCTGTCTGACGACCACACGAAAAAGAAAGAAAGAAAGAAAGAAAGAAAGAAATGAAGCTATACACAGGCTTGGTTTGGGGGCTTTACCCTGAGAATGTAGTCTGTCTGCAGAGTGGCTCCATGAACTGAAGTCGCCTACAAATCATCATTGTAAAAGGAATAAAGAACGGTGTGTGCAAGTCATGTAGATGGAGTACGTAAGTAAAGACGTGCACACCTTCATGAAGAGGTCGACTTCCGGGTCGGGATATATCCCCTGCTGCCTCTCCTTCTTCGCCAGCTCCTTGAGCAGCTCTGCGTGCGGCAACAAGTTTTTTTTTGTAACTTTAGTGTTAAACATTTCTCTGATACTCTATAGTAGTAGTTAGTATTATCAGATCGGTAGAAAGCAAGAGACAAGCTGGATCGCTCACCGTATCTCTGGCCCACACCCTGGCACCTCGAGGAGAAGTCGAGGACCTCCTTGACGGTCATCTCGCCGTCGTGGACGTCGTTCTGGCTGATGTACGCCGCCGTCTTCTGCGGCACGAACTCGTCCAGCCCGTACCCGTTGTAGGTCACCTCCCCGCTCGCCTGCACGCGCCATCATCACTCATCAGGACGTAATATAAGCCCACAGCCGAACGACGATGGATATGGATTCGTCGAGATCGACCAATCTGTGTTGCCAACATGTACGTACAAAAACTTGCCCACCTCAAGAGTTGGGTCCAGTTTGCCGGCCAGGGCGAGCAGGAGCGTCGTCTTGCCGGAAGACGGCGGGCCAAGCAGGAGCGTCATCCTGGACGGCCTGACGACGCCGGAGACGCCCTTGAGGATGTGGAGCGTCCTCCGCTTGCCGAGCTTGACCCCGACGCGTCTCAGCAGGCCCTCGGCCACGTCCAGCGAGACGTTGGCCAGCGTGGGCAGCGCGCGGGTGCCGACGTGGCACTCCGCCTCCACGTTGAGGTCCCGGAACCTCACCTCCACCGTGGGGATCTGGATGCCCGCGCGGTCGATCCGCGCGCGGAGCTTCTTGAGGAACCGCTCGTTGTCCTCCTCGGCGACGCGGAACACGCGGTCCACGAACGCCTGGCGCTGCGCCAGCCCCATCGCGCGCACGTCCACCTCCTCGTGCGCGTGCCGCCGCCGCCTCATCCGGACGCCGGGGCCGCCGCCGCTGACGTCGGAGGAGGAGGCGTCCGCCGCCGCCCGCATGAGCCCCGTGCGCAGGCGCTCGAAGGACGGCAGCCGCTCCATCGCCGCCCACTGCAGCGCCTCCTCGTCGTCCACCTCGTCGGCCCCGCTGCGGCGCCGCGACGACGCGCCCGAGAAGTAGGGCGTCGCGTCGGGGCTCGCCATGCCGTGCAGGCCTCGGCTCAGCATCTCCATGCTTGTGTTGGTACTGGTAGCTACGAACCGTGCATGCACATGCGCGCGGCGCGCGCTTCGGTTTGCAGGCTGCTCGAGTTGATCAGCTGGCGCGCGCGCGGCGAGTGGGCTAGTGTCTACTTGCTGCTGGTTCGTTCCAGCGAGCCGCGGCCACTGAGGTGTGTGTTGGGGATATTATATATATGGTGCGATGCATTTATACGTACGCGAGCGTGTGACGATGGGACAAGGCTCGCGTCGCGTGCTTACAAGAAATGCCGGCGGCCGGTTTGAGCGGCCGGATCGGATCGGAAGGCATTGCATTGTAAGCTCCGATGTTGATGGGCTACTTTGCCAGCTTTAGGAGACTCAGCTCAGCTAAGTGCTGGCGTCGGTTGGTGCCGAAACACAAAGTATCACTATACTCCGATCCATCAACGTCGTCCCGGGCGCTGGAAGTGTGTGTACCGGCTAGGCGCAGGGGACTGACGTCCCAAGGCTCTGCCATGGCGCGCTCGATCTAGTAAGGAAGAAAGCTCTGTCGTCGTATAGGCCGAAAGCAGGAGGCGCGCAGGACTGTGATCGACACCAATTTGCCAAGGTGATCCGGTCAACGTCGTAGACACATTCAGTGCATAGCATTCGACGATCAAAAATCTCTATGTATGCATCCACGTCGACAAAGCATGTTGGTATATATGTTTTCGTATCATGCATGACACACTGCGAAAGAGCAGTTCCCAAATTAAGCATTGGAATGTACGTCAACGCCTCTTGTCTATCGACTTGGACTGGACTTCCTAAATTGCAAACTAATACGCATTCAGAACTCTGAGCCGTTTTTATTTTAGGTAGCTCCTAGTCGTGTTTCAGAAAGCATCAGGTACTAATTAAGCAGGTGGTCGTCGGGCCTAAGAGATGCCTAGGCGAGATGTTGTATTTCCCATGGATGGTTAGAGTAATAATAATTAATGCCATGCTAATAATGCTAAATAAAGAAAATTTAGTTTTTCCTTTTTAAAGAGAGAGGCTTGAACCCTCTATCCCCTACGAACTACGAAGTCAGAGCTCCAAAAATTCTGGTTTCTGGCAGTGTGAGATTCTTCGATGGAATCATGGGAACAAACAAGCTAGCGCAGGAAAGCCGCCAAATGGCCCATCTGAGGCATCACGCATCGAAATATTCCAAGCAAGCTTGTCGTTTGTATCAGGAATAAAAAGGGCCAGGCTACAGGCCTATATACTATTGGAGCATTCGTCTCTCCGACGGATTCAATGGTTTAGATATAGGGTCATCATCTGGTTATATATCTATGCGCCCAACTGATTAAGCGACAAAAGAGCATCGGATTGAGCAGCATGAAATGATATTCCTCGCCCTAGCTAGCCTGATGGAGATTGGAGGACAGATGATGCAGGTTGAGTGGTGTTTGCGAGCTGTGACGCGATAATTAACGCACGCCAGTCGTCAGATGGGAGATGGCTTGAGCATTTTGAAAGGAGAAAAGGTCGTTCGCGTTCGCATCACAGCTGTGGTATCTTTTGGTGGAAAAAGCTGATCAAACACCTTTCTCAAAAAAAAAAAAAAAAACTGATCAAACACCAGGTTTGGTCGTTTGGACCGAACCGGAAAACTAATTGGGTGTTTAAGACTGCTCTACAAACTTCACCATGGAGCAGCTCCATAAAAGATTGGAGTTTGTGGAGTATCTCTTTAGGTGCTCTCACAACTCCACCCTTTTTTCTCGAACTTAGTGCGTAGAGCTAAAACTGTTTAGCTAAAAAATGTGGAACGAAACTGAAAAACGTAGAGCGGAACTGTCCCAAACACCCTCTTATTAAAATATTTGGTCGGAACCCGACTTGATACACCGATAGATCGGATTATTGAGTTTGGCTATTTATCAGGTTTTCTTATTTTAGGTTGTTTTTTTTCCCGAATCGGATTGGATCACGGGTCACAATCACAACTCACAAATTATGGCCTAGACCACACTGGCGAGTCAGGTCGGGTCTGATTGGGTTAGGTGGCCCATTAACAGGTCTAGGCCAAGTATCGTTGAGGATGCCAAACTGGTAAAAGCTAGGACTTTCTTATGACATCAAATCTTAATTTTTTTAGTTCAACATTCCATCCCTTCCTAGCATTAGAATAAAGACGATTTTCGTCTTCTCAATGCATTAGAATAAATTTTGGCCAATTGCCCTTGCTAGCTATTGTGTAGCATATTTAGATGAATATATAAGGCCTTGTTTAGTTCACCCAAAAACCAAAAACTTTTCAAAATTCCCCGTCACTTCGAATCTTGTGGCATATGCATGGAGCATTAAATATAGATGAAAACAAGAAGTAATTGCACAGTTTACCTGTAAATCACGAGACGAATATTTTAAGCCTAGTTACTCCATAATTAGATAATGTTTGTCAAATAAAAACGAAAATGCTACAGTATCAAAATCTAAAAACTTTTTGGATCTAAACAAGGCCTAGGTGGTCTAGTGTTTTCTATACATTTATTAAGGTTAACATTTAGGTTCAGATTTTCATATATGGCTTAGTGGACGCCGGCCTCGTCTTGTTCGTTTGAGCTTATCAACGGAATCTACCAGTCATTCAGTAGTGTTTTTCTCTCATAATAAATCAGCCAATGATACTTTCTGTCATGGCTTATTAGCCAAACGAACAAGGTCGCGCCTGAGCGTCCTCCTAGAGCCTCTTCAAGAATTTTTGCCATCCTACTTGAAGGATGAGAGGCTAGAGATTGAAGATGACGACTTTAGCCCACTGAACCTTTTTCATAGATCCATCCTTGCCTGAGCGTGCTCTCGCCTAGCTGCCCCACCATGCCCTTGCCTAGGAAGGAAGCATTTTCACAGGTGCGCTGGTGATGCGAACGTGCCTAGCTCGACCTCACCTGAATGCTCGTGTGTGCTGCCGTTGCATTTCCAAATAACAAAATTAAAAGAAGAATATGAAATTGTGTAAAACTAAAAGAAGAATATGAAGTTGTTCAGCAACAGAAAACTTTTTGCATTTCCAAATAGCAAAACTGACCTGAATGCCGGTGTGTCCTGCCGTTGCATTTGCAAATAGAAAAATTAAAAGAAGAATCAGAAATTGTTGAGCAATAGAAAACATTTTGCATTTCCAAATAGCAAAACTGAAAATACTAAAACAAAATGCGGTGAACGTGGATCGAACACGTGACCTTCAGATCTTCAGTCTGACGCTCTCCCAACTGAGCTATCCCCGCTCTGATAGCAAAAAGATCCTGTAGTTAAATAAAAATAATCCAACACAAGAAAAGCACATATGGCCTCTGAGTGAGGCCTTGGCCCAAGTGTAATGTTGCAAATGCACTGGAATAAAGGAAAACTCTTCCCATTTTCAGCCCAGCCACAGCCCACAGGCACGACATTTGCAGATTTGGTGTGAACTCGATCAAGTGGCATATAATCAGCTTGTTTGTTTGAGCCGAATCTATCAGTCATTCACGGTGTTTTTCTTTTACAACAAATCAGACAATATACTTTTTACTATGGTTTATCAGCCAAACCAATCTGGCAAGATGAGACGCCACGATATATTATCGATGATATGTTAGGAGCCGGGTACTGTAATAAGAACAGCTCCATGCCTCTACAGTGTGGGAGAGCTGCATTTCAATGGAGCAAGCCGCAAAGGTGAGAATTGCTAGAAGTCATGGCAGCGTCATACAGTACAGTACGCGTCCACCAGACTCATTCATCCTAGCGAAATCTAATTCATTTGACTAGCCTGTTTGGATAAGTGTTGTTCAGGGGGTCCAAATTAATAAGAGTTGATAAGTCTCTGAACGTTATTTCAGTCAATGCTTTTGAGGTCTTGTGACTCCTGTGCTCACGATCTAGCTCGTATGGGCTCAGGTTGGGACGATCAAACACTAAGGTATGTGTGGCTTCAACCGCTCCCATCATCGCATGTAAGCTATTTTGCCAATTATGAAGTTTATACACATCTTTCTCCTGCTTAATGAAAAATGCGCAACGGCGTGGCCTTGAAAAAAATGAAGTTTATACACATGGCTAATTATGAAGTTTATTTATACCTGGGAGCTTATTTAGCCAATGCAAACAGCTTGTGACGTGCCAACTAGCAAGACCAGCACCTTATATATTATGAAAAATAAACACTAAGGACTTGTTTGGCAGGACTCCTCACAAGAGGCTACTCTAGAGGAGCTGGAGCCGTTTTAGTGAAGCCACAAATTATGGCTTCGTCAAAACAGCTCCAACTGCTTTTTTTACTAAAAAGCGGCTTTTCTACAAAAATATTTGGCAGAACTTCTCTGAAGGAGCCACAGCCGGAGCTGGAGAAGAGCCATGCCAAATAGGCCCGAATGTAGACATGATCAAACGTAAGTCGGATCGAGCTAAATCAAAATCTTTGGCCTAGCCAGATTCAACGCGCTAGTTGTGCGTCGAATCGGACTAGTTCTCTGGTTTTTCTACTTTAGGTTTAGTATAATAGCTTAAAAATCATGACCCGAATCTAACCATACACAATAGCGGGTTGAATCAGTTTTTTTTTTCAGGTGGGTCGAGTCAGGTGTGGGTAGTTCTCGAGTTTTCTACTTTGAGTCCGGTTATGAGTCGAAAATCATAACCTGAACCCAAAATGCATGAGTGGGTCGGGTTAGAATTTTTTAAACTGATCATATCGTGTTGGTCAAGTCGAGTGGCCCGTAATTAGATCTACACTCTTGTTGCCGTAAGTTCACCTCGCAGGCTCGTATGGTGGTAGTGAGACGCGTGATCTCTGGTCGGCATCTCAAGACAGAATCAAAGCGGAATACTAATCCAATACTTTTTACAAAAAAAAGTTGCTGGTATATGCTAGCACATACTGCATATAGGATCAGTCCAGGTAACAAGATACATTTGGATCCCTTTAATTTAGACGACAACCTTAACTTTTGTTTGTATATTATCTCTAAGGTCTAATTTGGATGCGCAAATGTTTATCTCAGTATACATGTGTTGAAGTGCAACAATATTTTTCTCTCATTTTCTGTCATGACTTGTGGGCCAAACGAACAGCCCGTCCTTGTTTCTGCACCGATTTGTTTACGGAAATCAAGTTGGCCAAGTGCCATGTCACTTTGTTGTGTCGTAATTCATAAAGCACGAACACTTAATTTGGATTGGATATCGATATATATACTTCAGCCTTCAGTGACTAAACATGCATGGATTTGCTCTCCTACTAATTGGATCCTAGTGGTTGGCATATTGTAATCATACACATACATGCATAGACACAGCACTCAGCACATCACTACAGCGCATGCAACAACAGAGTTACATAGGCTTAGTTTTTGGATGTGGATGTCTGGACTGCTGCTTCCGGTAGCCTTCGCAGCACTGCATAAAAAGAACTTGATTCATGCATGCATCATTAGTATATTGTTCACAAATCCCATCTCGCACTTCGTTCGTTTCCTCCGATCCGGAGCAAAAGACCGCTGCATGTAGTCTCTGCAGATAGGTTCGTACGAATTGGACAGGCACGCACACATGGACACTGCTTTTGCTTCGTCAGATGACTTCCAAGCAAAAGGAAAAGGCAGGAGGAATCTCATACATGCATGGCTTTACAACCATACCAATCACAGCAAAGACCTACATGTAGAAACCAACATATACATACACGGAAATCATGTTTTTTGAGTGAGAAATAATGTGGTCGGGTTTTTGGAAGAGAAGAGGTGAGATGACGAAAGGTCTGATCAAAGCTATAGGAGATATAGGTTATCTCAAAGCATACGTGCCCACCCAAGCACCAACGAACACGATTACATATATACATACTTCGTTCCGACAAGAAAGCTGATATCTACACACGATCTACACCCTTTTTTTCTGACCCCTCATACTTTGAACAACATCATTGTACTGTTTCTTTTTCATGATTTGATAATACGGCATGCAGCATTCAGGTTCAGCCAAAACCTAAAAATGTTTTCGAGTAAAATAAAAAATCACCGGACACGGTAGGCGCAAATATTTGAGTCTCCCTGCATGCCCGAACAGCGCTCGCGACCCATCTCCTGGTGTGATTATTTTATTTATCAATGCTGCAAATAACAATTCTACTCTCCCTCCCTCCGTCCTGTAATATACTACTCTAGTATATTATTCTAGCATTCAAAAGTTATGTCTAAATATAAAAAGATTTTAGGGGATGTGGATCTGTTTTGTATTAAGTCTCACAAATTTGGTATGTATTATATCGATACTTGTCATTTATCAACCAATATCTATTAATCACACTAATGATAGCTATGATTAGAAAATTAAGTGTGTGTTTGGTTTGTGAAATGAGGTGGTCCATCATCTAATTATTTCTTTTTTTGGTAGAATGAAGTAGATTGATGCATCATCACCTCGATCATTCCTCATAAACTAATAATTAGAGGAATGGACTCATTTAAGGAATAAACTCATGATGCACCATCTCATCTGGGATTGAGTGGGTTCCTCGAACCAAATACCATATAAGTGAGGACACATACAACTTCTATATCCTCTCGTAATCTATACTAAAATGTCTAGAATTAATATCCTATACTACAGGATAAAAAGAGCAAGACAAACATAAGCCTTTCCATCCAATTGGTTCTGGAGCTAGTATCATTGTGCATATTTCCTTGCAAGAGGTGCGCCTCAACGTAGACTGCAGGACCAAATTGCATATATATATAAATGGACGCCACATGATGAATTCACCACCGCATTAGTTTATAGAGCATATTCAGTGGCTCCAGTAAGGTTAATTCCAAAACCCTATTTTAGAAGGCTTGGGCACCGCCTCCACAATGCAAGATGCAAGCTCTTCGATCGTCTTGTTCATAATACAAATAGATTCTGGACTCCATCGCCATGCGGCAAGAGGATGGCATAGTTTATACCAGCTGTGTCCCAAGGAGCTTGAAACGACTCACCATCTTCTTGCTACATGTAGGTTCTCCAAGGGCATATGTAGTGGACGTTTTGCTTGTAAATTCATCCTAGAACCTAGTCACACATACCACAACAGTGCTCTCTTTGGCCATGGAAAGAGAGGTGCTAAAGAAGGCCATGTGTTTTCTCATTCTTCTAATGGCCTGTTACGAAAGGTAAGAATTGAAGAGTGTTTGTGGCCGTGGCGAGAATCCTCCACAGTCGTTTCTATGCTAACAAGATCAAGATTGTTGGAGGACTATTAACTTGACTGTTGACCCCAATGCAGATCCCTTCTCCAATTTAGAGCGCCTCAGAAGCCAGCTGAATCACCCCTTCTTCATGGAAATCATAATCCCTTCTAAGTTGGGCTGTTTGGATGACTAGAAATAATCTAATTTTCAGGCAGATAGTTGCCACGATTCAGGGTTGCAAAGACTTGTTCTTCGTCGAAATGGACGCTCTGCTCCTGCGCGCCAAGAGAAGCCACTTGCCAAGTTTACAAGAATGGATTTCTGGTTTCACGACTACTTAAGGTTGCTGGTAGTTATTAGGTTTATTTTTTTCCACTCCTTCCTAGTTCCCTAGGTTTCCCTTGTGCAGCCTGTTGTAAGCCTTTCTCCTCTGTTGTGCTTCAGCTTGCTCTCTCTGTCCGTTTTGTACTCTGTTATGTACTCAGTTTTACTTTGTATTTTCTTCCCGATCTTTTAATATATTCAGTAGGGGCCTCAAACCCCTCCTGTTCCCTCAAAAAGGAAATGGAGCATAACTAGAACCTCAGGGAATGCAGACTGAGTAAAGTCGTATTTCAAAAAAGAAGTGTTTTGTGAGGTTTGTATGAGCGGATAAAAAAAACTAAGATACTATTTGGTTATCTGCATGAGCGGACACAACAGGCCTTGTTTAGTTCCCAAAAAATTTTGTAAAATTTTTCAGATTCTCCGTCATATCGAATCTTTAGACGTATGCATGAAGTATTAAATATAGACGAAAATAAAAACTAATTGCACAGTTTGGTCGGAATTGACGAGACGAATCTTTTGAGCCTAGTTAGTCCATGATTGGACAATTTTTGTCAAATACAAACGAAAGTGCTACAGTGTCGATTTTTCAAAATTTTTTGGAACTAAACAAGGCCCTAGCTTGTGAGATTGAAGTCCCATGCAATTGCATATATTTGTGCAAGTGCCTGCTGCGCATGCAGTTAACCAAATGCACCGCTCAAACAGTTTTATACAGCTCCACTCATGTAGGCTGGATGGAGCAGTGCAACTAAACAGACCCTTAGCTCGTGGATTGTATTTCAAAAGCCTACGAGAGAAATTAAGGACACATTTTGAAATACAAGTTACCAACCGAATCTATTGATCATATAGTACAAATAAATCAACATACACTACATGAAAAACATTTTAATTTTAAATTTAGAAAGAAATGAAATTATTTTTTTGAAAGACATTGTGAAAAGGATATGTTATCTCAAAGCATATATGCATGCCCCCACTCACGCAGCTATGTACAAAGCAAGATAATTATTCCAACAAGAAATCTGATATTACATAAGAAATATACCCTTTATTGTTCCATATATTTTAAGAAATGGTATATTATTAATAATTTTTTCAAATCTTGATTTACACCATGCATTCAAGTTCACCCTGATCTAAATGTTCACAGACGATTCTCATATTGCATTTTTCTTTGATATAATTATTTGCTTAATCTAGCAAATACAAGAAACAAAGTGGACAAAATCAAATGATTTTTTTTGCAAATTGTAGTGCCACCGTAGAAGCTTACCACACACGTACCATTATGAGCGCATACTACGAATGAGTGAACCGATATATCTCAAGGTTGATGGAGTGACCATGACTGATGAAGCATAAAGCTAAAAAAGGACTGATGAAGCATAAATAAAGTGGACAATAATCGTGATATTTTAGTTGACGCAAGAGAGGTGCAAAACTTCTGCCTAGGTTCAATACCGGAAATAGGCTTGTTTATTTCCTCAATAGTAACTTGTGTCTACATAAGCTCTTTTTTTTTTTTGAGATCATGCGACCGCATGTATTTCATTAAGCAGAAGAAGAATTCGTACACCCGGCAGTAATCCGTAGATTACCGAAGAAGCCCTACAACTACTGGCACGACAAAGGTTTTAAATTACATAGAAAGAAAAAGGCGCTACGAGGGAAAGCAGGCACGCCCTAAGGCTGCGACCGACGGCAGCACACAGCCGAGAGGCGGCGAAACCCTGCCGCGATCCAGAAGTCGGCCTCGTCGAGGATCGCCTGAAGGAGCAGCGCCGACGAACGCGGAGACCCTCAAAGGTTCTCGCGTTGCGCTCCTTCCACAGGGACCAGCCGACTAGGAAGAAAAGCGAGTCGAAGGCGCGGCGCAGCACCTTGGGCAGTCCCCTCCTGGAGTCAGTCCACCAGAGCATTGCCCTACATTCCCGAACGACGACTAACCCCTGCAAGTTGAACGCTGCAAGGCAGAGCTGCCAGACTTGGCGACTGAAAACACAGCCAAGCAGCAGATGGTCCATCGTCTCGTCCTCCTGGTCGCAAAGGACACAAGTGCACTCATCTTGCAAACCATGGCGTAGAATGATGTATATCAATCATACAGTACAGAGATCAACTAACACGCAAATACATGAAAACAATGTTTGTTTGGGAAAGGTAAATTGATTCTTGAAAAAAAAAGTGAAAGGGAAAGGACACCGAAAGTAAGAAGTGCTATCTCAAAGCATACAAGCATGACCACCCACACAAGTAGGCACATGGTGAGATACTTCGTTTCAACAAGAAAGACGACATTGACATAACCTTATACCATTTTTGAGGACTTCTGACGTAGACCATTCAAATCCATCAAAGCCTAAATGGTATTCCCTTTGTTCCAAAGTGTAAGTCGTCTGTCTTTTCTAGATCCAAAGCTTTACATGGTAAAAACTATGCATCTAGAAAAAAAGAGAACGATTTGTAATTTGGGAAGATGGAGTATTAACCATTGCCATCACATGATTCTCATGCTGCACTTCCTTGAGGAACTATCTTTAATTTCACACAATCAATAAACAAAAAAAGCAAACAAAAAAAACTATTACTATCCATTACTTTTGGCAGATGAAGCACAAAAAAATAGACAATCAGAATGACGAACCAAGAGAACTGCAAAAGCCTGCACCTAGGTTCGATCCTAGCAAGGGTTTGTAAAAGGTAAAAAGATATAAAACAATATCAATAATTTCCTAGAACTATAAACTGTGTCGACCCAAATAAGCAATGATCGACAACATATACTAGTGCACATATCTTAAAGATCATGTTAGTCAATTATCCGTTCCCTTGGTAGTACTTTCTGAGCACCTCTATTGACATTAGTAGTAACCACCTCTTAACTGTATCTTTTGTTAGAATTATATAGTATAATATAGATGCTCATAATATGCATGCACACTTACTTCTATGAATACACGTATGCAAACTCTACCTCTATGAGCATCTCTGAAGGACTGAGCCAACATATTTCAAGATTCATGATGCTCATAACACACACTCACCCATATGAACACACATATGCAAACCCTACTCCCACGAGCACCTCCGAAGAACTAAACCGACAAATCTCAAGATTCATGAAGTCACCACAGACAATCTCAAGATTCATGAAGTCACTATAGACACCTTGTTGTCGACGGGAATATCGCCTACCACTGAAAGCATAGCGTCGTTAAACACTGAAATAAATCCATAAAAATACGAGCACTCATGCCAAATCAAAGACTTAAATAGGTTCCACCACAAGGAACCCGACCAACTGATCATAGATCAGTTCGCGATATCCTTTTTTTTGTTCATAAGCACATTATGAATCATGGAGTAAACCTTGAGAGCATCCAATTCCTAAGCACAAATAAAAAGAACAACAAAATCTCCTCTCCTTCCCATTTTGTTTGCTCAAGAAAATTTTAAGGATTTATTTATAAAACATCACCTGGTGGATAACTAATTAAAGTTATACGGTCAACCACAATTAAAATTCGAGACAAGAAAATAAAATTTCCGAAAGATCCTTTGTTCATGGTGGTCTTGCTTTTGTACCTTTTGGACCATGCTGACCTTGGCTATAGCAAAATAGTGAAAGCAAGCAAACACAAACTAATGGAGGACCCTGCCTGTAAAGAGTAGAAACAAAGCATAGATATAGATTCTTCCTTGGAGATTGTCTGACTAAACTGTGACCACATCTATGATCTATATCTGCATCTCCGCCTGAAACAGCACTCGTAGTGGCCAGCAGATTTCAGGCAAATCTTGCTGCTCCTGATAGATGAATCATGTTGTAGTTGGCCCGCGAGCAAGAAACTGCCAAGGGGCAATTATAATCGATTGACCCTAGTGGACAGACTTTAGATTCTTATATACTTTCCTTTAGTTGTCATATGGCTGCGGTTTGTATAATGAGAAGTACAGTACCACCTCTTAATTATGAGGCATTTTCAAAATCTAAGACTGAAAGAGTGAAGACTATTGTACCACACTTGATATAACTTGTTGGATGTTCCTCGTATACCGTAATGTCTGACTTCCAGGCGGGCCCCAGCTGGTTCCTTGTTATGGATGACTTCCTTCTGGTCCAATGATGCATGTATGACCAGAAACATGGGCATGGGAAAAAACTGTTCAAGCGTCTGCCTCGAAAAAAAGAGATCAGTTGGTGCTCGATCGCAATTGGAACCAAATTAAAGGTTGCTTCGCCAAGACCATGATGGCGTATCATCCTCCCATCTTCCAAAAGCTCATATATGTTCTTGCTTTCCTGCACATCCTTCGTGCCTTCTTTTTCAATTTCAGAGATATTTCTCTGCTTCATGAATCTTTATATAGTCCTATGGCGTTGTGGCAACACAGCATGCATCAAATTCGGGAGTAGATTTTGTTGCTTTTCAGAACCATAAGCCGCCCAACCTTCAAAGTTCAAAGCAAATCGAGAGCGATGTAAAACTACCTGCCAGTCTTATAGTTGACCAGTATCGCTTTAATAAGGGTTCATGCAGTCCGTTGTTTCAATAAAAAAAGATTTGTAGTCTGAAAAGCATGCAGTTTCACGAAAGTGTCATATATATTAAATATAATGATGTGACAATATATTGATGAAGAGAGAAATGATAAGAGTTTTATAGAAGTAGAGATAGTTTCACGAGGATGAAATTTTTTTGCACTGTTTCTAAAATACAAGCGTTTTGAAAACTGTGCCATAAAATCCACATTGAGACTAGCCTAATTAAGGTGTACCCCCTACAGAATCTAACCGATTTATCAGATATCAACAACTTTGAGCTTATTAGCCGAATTTGTCAGTCATTCAACAGTGTTTTTCTTTCATAACAAATCAACCAACGGTACTTTCTGCCATGGCTTATCAGCCAATCTTTGTCCTGTAATACAGTGCGTTTTTTAAATTTTAAGACAACACAAGAGAACACTCAAATGATGCATGTACACATAGATTATTTCAATTACGGAGTTCCTCCTCAAATCATGGCTTCCTTTTTAACAAACTTTGTTAAATTGAAATATAATAATTATGTAGAATGTATAGTATTTCAATACAAATTTTAGAAAATGCAATGCACTTTTAGGATGAAGGGAGTAAGTGTTGTTGTTATCAACGGATGTATTGGCTACCAATACAAAAATTACAATATTAAATTTTAGAATAAATTTAGGAAAATATAAGCTACCATGTCAAGAACTTAAACTCAAGTCAATATGAGCAACTCCGACAGCTTGTCTATTCATGTTATGGAGGCTATTTTAAGATTTATAGGACAAAAGGTAAACTCTAACAGATGTGCTATATGACTTTGTAAAATAGAAAGTTGGCTAACCTTTAATTTTAGGTGGTTTGCTATCCGAGTTTGTAAAATAGCAAAGTTGTTGTAAACCTCTTATTTTTTTGAGAAGTTTTATATTTTACAAAATAGCTAAACAATGAAATTTAGCTATTAATTTTAGCCAAACCTATGAAATTGCTCTAAGGTACCTAATCGGCAAAGCTCACTCAATTCAGTATATAAATCAAATTAGTACTCCCTCCATTTCATAAAAGTATGTAGTTCTAGTTTTAACCTAAATTAAGCATTTTTTACCACAAATTCCTATATAGCCGCTGGTTCGTGATGTTGCTTTAGCTTTTGTTTCTTCTTTTTCCACATGTTCTCTATTCCTGAAACGGACAGTAAAGCTCTCTAGTATTTGCCGTTAACTACTTTGGAGGGCACTTTAATTTAAAAGGGTGTTTCGCAAAAAAAAAAAAAAGGAGCGAGAGAAGGAAAGATGTCAACATCAAATATTTTCTATCATGGCCGAATCGAACGGGTGCGGTTTAAAATTTAGTTAATCTGTAGTACACCAGCAATTGTCTCTAAACAAATCTAGCAAGGTCATGCTTCACGTGTGCTTAGGTCTCTAGTATTCTATCTTAGTGCTGTGACAGCGCCATGAGCCCATGATACAGGAATATATACAGGCACAGCAGTCACGGAGATTTTGCTCTATCCTGATTGTAAACTTGCTATTTCATCAGCATAAATATTAAGGCTTGTTTGGATCCACTATAATTATAATAATCAGTTAAAATAATCTAATTATTAATGATATAAAAGGCTAGATTATAAGGTGGATTCTTATAATCAAACACCTTATTTCAATAATAGTCCTATAATTCACCTCAGACTTGTTTTTGGTGATTATGAGTATTTTTCACTTGAACTGAATAATCTATCACAATAATCTAGGAAACAAAACACTCCAATTACTAAGTTCAGTGCCACTGTACAAGATGAGACAGCATGCGTGAACTGATCATAGATCAGTTGGTTAAGATCTTTGTAGTGAAACTTGTCCATCTGGATTAAGTCCTTAGGCAATGTCTCCATCGGCAACAAGACGTTTATGGTGACTTCATGAATCTCAAAATCTACCGACTAGACGAAGTATTCATCGATAACGAGATGTCTATTATAACTTCGTGAATCTTGAGATCTGTCGGCTCGGTTCTTAAGAGGCGTGTATCATAGGATCAATATGTGTGCATATTATAGACATTTATATTGTACTGTGTATAACTAGAAAAATAAGACGGCATACAATCACCAGTCTATACACTATATACACTTCCTCAATAAAATGACTCGAGGCTCTTACATTTATACCTCTATTTTTTTTTATCAAAATTATGGTTTTATCCCTGTTTTTTCTACTTTGTGTCAAAACGGAGCAGGAGTTTACCCTATTCCGTCATCCACCTGTAACTACAAAAGAACAAATATACCCATATGATTGTGCCCCTGATTAACTGATTTTCATGGCTGCTTGTGATTTTACCCCTCATTTGGATTAAGATATTTGTATTGTGTTTTGACAAAAATGATTAGATTTGGTCACATATATTTGGCAGAATTTGTTATTATTTCAAATCAGATTTAATATTGAAAAGATATTCAAAATTTTGGTAACATTTTAATAGCACCTTAGCAACATTTTAATGGACTCTGCTAGCTCTGCAGGGTCGCCATCTGATGACCTTCAAGAGGAGGCAAGGAGCTACAGATCTGAACTGCAACAAATCGAGGCCGCTTCTACTGTATCGAAACAAGCAAAGAAAGTTTGCTTAACCACGTACATAAATCAAGAACAAGATTGTTCCTTGCTAAGACGTTCGAAGATCATAGATTGCTTAACTCAGCAGGCACCGGTATGGCTGCTACAGCCTGCAGGAATGAGGCCACCGCTGTCGCCCCGCGCCCCGGCCGCCACCTCCGCCGCGCGCGACCTAGCCCCGTGTCCAGGGCTCCAGGCGCTGCCGCCGCCACGCACGATCCGAGCCCCGCGGCCGGGCGTGGCCGCAGCTGCGCGCGCGCGCGACCCTAGCCCCGGCCCGCGTCCAGGCGCCGCGCGCGCGCGACCCGAGCCCGGCGGCTGGGCGCCAATGCAACCGCGCGCGCGCGCGCGCCTAGCCTTGTTCCCGCCGCCGCCGCTGCTGGATTCGCCCGCCGGCCATCACTGGATTCACCAACGCTCGATGCAGCCAGCCGCCAGGAAGCACGCGATTTTTCTGTTTTATGCCAATTTTTTTTCAAAATAAATATTGTAACATTTTTCATTTGTATTTGACAAATATTGTCTAATCATGAATTAATTAGGTCCAAAAATTCGTCTCTTAAATTACGGACAAACTGTCAAACTAGTTATTTTTTATCTATATTTAATGCTTTATGCATGTATCGCAAGATTCGATGTGACTGAAAATCTTAAAAAGTTTTGCAAAATATTTAGAAAGTAAACAAGACCTTATTTGGAACTTTGGATGAGGCCTTGTTTAGTTGAGGAAAAATTTTGGCTTTGGCTACTGTAGCATTTTCATTTATATTTGACAATTATTGTTCAATTATGGACTAAATAAACTCAAAAGATTCGTCTCCTAAATTACAGATAAACTATGCAATTAGTTATTTTTTATCTATATTTAGTGCTCCATGCATCCGTCCAAAGATTCGATATGACGCGAAATCTTAAAAATTTTTGGAACTAAACAAAGGGTTTAGACCTTGTTTAGTTTCAAAAAAAATTATAAAATTTTTCAAATTCTTCGTCATATTGAATCTTGCAGCATATATATGGAGCATTAAATATAGATAAAAAATAACTATTTGTATAATTTAGCTGTAATTTGTGAGATTTTTTTTAAACCTAGTTAATCTATGATTAAATAATATTTATCAAATACAAATAAAATTGCTACCATACTCTTTAAAAAAATAGAACTAGACAAGGCCTTAGTTGGACCTAAGGTGGAGTCGACAACGGGTACATATCCGATGGCCGTGGCCACTTTTACATGCACCTACGAGGTTCATCATAGGTCTAAGAGTCGGTTCGTTTAAGTTATCAAATCTGTTAGCCATTTAATAATATTATTTTTTATAATAAATTAATAAATAGTATAAAGTTCTATATTTTACTCGTCGAGTTACTCGTATTCACAAATAGGTAAAAAAAATATTTCTATATCTACACCTGCACGGATAAATTCTACCAGATAACCATACCCGACAACACATCCAAAAATTACATATAAATATCAGAAATTCACATATAAAAATAAATCATTCTAAGCCTCCAACAAGTTACAAACTAACATTTATATAATAGCATCAAATTTATATATATACTAGGAGGGTTTATTGAAATTGGGCCAAATTCATGGGTTGTATGGGCTAAAATGATAAGAGTGACCCATTATTTTGGCACCAAAGGTAGGCGGGTATGGATAGTATACACCCACACCCATATCCACCATACCCGATGGTATAAGATTTTGCCTAATAATATACTCATGGATAAAAAAATTCATCTCATACGTGTCTTTTTATCGGATAAAACGTGTTAGGTACTCGGTTTTGAATACCTGGTGGAGATAAGGACAAGAGGCAGTTTGGTCTTTTTCTCTTTTTTTTTAGCTTCTAAATTTTTTTAACTCGTTTGTTTCATGTTCATCTAAAATATCCAAACCAGGACAAACACACGATTCATCTCAAAATAAGAAAGGCAAAATCACAAAGATGGAAAAAGGGAAAATCCACGTAACTCCAAACAATTTAGAATGGACTATTTCACATCTAAATTATAAAACCAGATTTTGTATCCCTGATTTTTTTAAAACCATTAAATAATCTCCTCAAGTGATTTTGGATGGTGGTTTTGCTAATGACGGTGATTTTATCTTTATATTTTTTTATTTATTTTCATTGAATTTTTGAAAAATCATAAAATAAAAAAAACTAATTTTGTTGAACTCCATATGAGTAGATCTACACAGTGAATATATAATATGGTATGCTTTCATGTAGCAAAAACTATGTACTAAAGCATATCATATTATATATTCATTGTGTACATATACTCATGTGGAGTCTAATAAAATTAGAATTTTTGTTTTATTATTTTTATGTGATTTACTATGATTTTTAAATATTTAGCTGAAATAAATAAAAATGACAAAATCATCGTCTCTATAGTAAAATCACCGTTTAAAACTGCTTGGGGTAATTCGACTAGTTTTGAAAAAATTAAAGATAGAAAAATTCAGTTTTATAGTTTGAGAGGTGAAATATTTCATCCTAAATAGTTAGAATTGAGGGGTCATATAGACTTTTTTATTGAAAAAATAAGGACAAAATCATAATTAAATTGCTTGACAGAGGTAAGAACAAAATTTTTCTCACGTACTTCATGGACGGTCCAGATGTGTCTCTTGCTTTTTTTACTACTATATTACTACTATAGTATAGTACAGTACCAGGTCCTAGAATGGGATTAAAAACATAATACGCGGTTATAGTGACCTGGTGATCTAACGCTCATACAACGTTTTTCTTATTGAGCACGGTGTTAATTTATTAATTTCATTGGTGGAGCATCCATCCCAAGAACTCCCGTACGTCCTAAAATATAATAGTAGTTACCACAAGCCACTACAGTGCCTAACAACAATGATAAGAAAACTACTCAATCCATTCCAAATTATAAGATATTTGATTTTTTTACATCAAATTTAACCACTTATCTTATTTAAAAAATTATACTATCATTTTTTTGTCGTGGCTTGATTTACTAACAAAAAATTATTAAGAATGACTTAAATTTAACTATGTTTATACATAAATAAAACAAGTGATCAAACTTGGAGTAAAAAAATTAAATATCTTATAATTTGTGATGAAGGGAGCAGTTTATTCATGGATGTAAAAGTGATTTACTCGATGTCTAAAGTGCGATATAGATCTTCTCTAATATTCCCTCCATCCCAAGTTATAGGTCATTTCAAAAATCTTAGAGAGTCAAAACATCTAAAGTTTGACCAAATTTATATGATAAAAAATAACATTTATGATATCAACTAAGTATCATTATATTCTTTGTTAATTATATTTTCATAGTATACTTATTTGATGTCATAAATCTTCATAAATTTTTTTTATAATTTTGATCAAACTTGAGATTCAACTCTCTAAGGTTCTTAGAATGTCTTATAATTTGGAATGAAGGAAGTATAAAATTCTCAAAGCAACTAGGTCTATGTACTAGCACTCGTACCATTGTACGTTATATTTTCTGCGAGTCAACAATGCATGTGAGCAATACAAGAACATAATAATCTACTCTCATTTATTACCCTATAGGCTATACTCCACTCTATCTATGAAAATTGCAATTTTTAGTTTCTCGAGATCTAGAAGTCAAACAATTCATACTTTAACTGAATTTATATAAAAACTAGCTTAGATTGTTAATAATAAATATATTTAGAAATATTAACACTTACACTATTTACTATAAAATTAGTCAGACTTAAACTAAATTGAATGATACGGATCCCATATATAGCTGTATTTTTTTTTTGTTGCCGAAGGGACTGAATTCGAGCGTGCAAAACGTTGAGAAAAGTAGCTTTTCCGATGGATGAGTTTTAATACTACTGAGTACTGATCTGTGTACCACTTCACTCGTAAGCTAATGTCTTTGCATCAAAAGAATATTCCAGCTCCGTCCAGAAAAAAATATAGCTAACAACGGTTGCTTTCGACGCACATCATGTGTTGAAACTTGGAGCTAGCGAGTAGCGAGGATGAGCTACTATGAGACAAGTAATCGATTAGTGGGTTGGTTAAAGATGCAAATATGCGTGGTTAAAGTATTTTTTTGGTCAGGTGAACGGAAAGCGCTTCCATTAGGATCCCTGCTGCGATAGCTTTTCAGTGGCGAGCCTTTTGTGATTAGCCTACTAGATCGCAGCAGCATCATTTACGCTGCGATTTGCAGATGACAATCCGCTGATCATACTATTACAGGGAGCACATCATTGGGCTTTTAAATCTTCCCTGCCTCATCATGGTTACGCAGCCCTTGCAAATCTCTGACGCTTAGACAACTAAATTAGTTTAACATAAATTAATTAGATTGTTCACTTGTACATATACTATAAACAATGGATGGAGTGTTTACAAAAGCGCATTGCTAAGATCAAATGAATGAAATCTCAGGTTGGGGGAACCTTTCCCCTCCCATTGAAACTAAAAAAAAGCACATTGGTTGTTACTTTCTAAGATTTCCACTATCACATAATAGAATATCTTTGAAGACACAACCCTCAACGAAACCATAAAAACCGCCAAGAAAATTATTCTTGACGGCCAACCCTCAAGGATAGATGGCCCTCAAGGGGAGAGAGAGAAAGGGAAATTCAAAATACCTTGAGAACGACCACCATAAACGATTTTCTCGAGGGTTTGGTCACTTAGAAAACAAAGACGAGCTCAGATTTTGAACAACGTCAAGAAAATGTAACACCTGCCCCACTCCCAATGATATATGTTTTCTTGAGTGCCAATTACACCAAAGGAAATATAACACCCCCAAGCATACATAGATGACACCCAAGGAAATATAACATCCCCAAGAATACATATTTCTTGAGCGCCAATGACATCTAAGGTATATATACCAACCGCCAAGGATATATATTTTCTTGAGCGCCGATAATCCCCAAAGATACATGTTTATGACCCCAAAGATATGTAGCACCCTAAGGTTTCATGTGAAACTCATTTACCATTACACCATGAAGTCATTTGTAACCAAGTGAATGTTTCTTTCTTTTTTCTATCCACTTTAGTGGATCTTGTAATGAGTATTAGAGACCCAAATCAATCTTAAATAGAAAAATTTGAACTAAAAAGTTTCATATCTCATCGAGTACTACAACTTTTGTTTAGGTTGTGTCTCCATTAGAGGTCATTTGAAAAATTTAAGCATTTGAATTTCAAAACTCTAAGAACTTAAAAATAGTTTATGGACCTTAAATAATTTTAAATGGAAAAGTTCTCAACTATAAAGTTGTATCCCTCTTGGGCTATGCAACTTTGATATAAACTTTGCATTGATACGATATTAGTATGTTTCATGTTAGCTTTAAAACTAACTAGACATCTCAAAATTGTACCTTTTGTTGGATGAATGTACCAAGAAAAAATGTATTTCATTTTACAAACATATCAATAATGGAGCATTTGTGTTTATAAACTGCAATGTCTAACTAATAAGAATGTAATGAGTCCATTACATCAGCAGGAATGGCTATAAACTAAAAAAATCCTTGGCAACTACAACAATTTACTGAGGGTTTGCACATAAGGAAACTAGCACTTCCTTGGCGGTTTCTAGTTACATCTAAGAAAATGTGAATAACCTTGGTGGTTTCTAATAACACTCAAGGAAGTATGAATTATCTTGGCAGTTTCGAATAGCACCCAAGAAAATGAGAAAATAACTTGGAAGTTTATAGTAACACTCAAGGCAACATGGAATTACCTTGGCGGTTCAGACTAGCACTCAAAAAATGTGGAATTACCTTAGTGGTTTGGATTAGCACTCAAGAATATGCATTTACTTGGAGGTTTCATATGATCCCACACTAATGATATATCCTTGGAGGTCCAATTTCGCCCCTCAAATAAATTGTTGGCCCCAAGGATATTTCATTTTCTTGTAGTGTTTGTCCTAAGGGTGTGACTATGTTATTGCCATATATTATTTTTCTAGTGTTAACTGAATATATGACATTATAACTATTATGCTTCTAAGATATTGTCATGTTGTAACCATGCATATATGCCATTATAATTTATGTACCTTAGATATGTCACTTTGCATACTTCCAACAATCATGAGTTCATGTACAACCCACTATACACGCATAGTCCATCCCATTCACCCTTTGGTAAGCTTCCTCGTGTCTCGGTCATTCTCTCTATGCCTCCATTTAGCTGGACAGGGCCAGATTGGGCCTTCCCCCATACTCGATGGGCCAGGATTTGTGCTTCTCACTTTCTCTAAGTTGATATCAATGCTAGCGACTAGGATAATGAGTCAACAGCCGACAGACGGTGTAGGCATAGCCACAAAGGTGTGGACGCGAGGCAAGGGCGGTGGGAGGTGGATCTTTGAGTGTGGCTAATCAACTTTCTTGGAAGGTGCATTAGCCTCCATGTGGATGGGCCTATCGCTTCAGCTTGTGAGAGAGGGGGGTTGGAGACCGAGGAGGGAGTAAGATGATAAGTCAGTCTAGGCACAAAACCCGAAACCTGATCCCTGAAGCCGAAAAACCCGGATCCGAAACCGAATTGCCCGAATCCGTAGGACCCGAAGTCTAGTTTGGATTTTGATTCTCGAAACCCGATCTTATTTTGGGTAAATCGGGTTAGGTAGCCCAGTACTCGAAGTCTAGTTTGGATTTTAACCATCAATTTACTACACAGCATGGAGATCTCAGAGTCTGGAGTCTGGATGGAGTTGGAGGCCTGTTGCAGAATGCAGTTGCAGTTCAGTACTGAGTTGCAGTGGGTGGCGTGGTGCTTGGAGCCCTGGATGGCTCAACATTTCTTTTGTTCTCGTCTGAAGCATATGCACTGGTGACTGGTGTGATGGCATGCAGCAGCCAACAGGATTCAACTTTTTTTATTTGCTTTATCGTATCACTTATCAGTACTAAGTAGTCATTAAGACAGTAAGACTGTGTCTGTGTCGTGGTTCACTGGTTCTGTACTGGTTAAAAACGTTAATGCGTTCTGCTTATCATTTGTTATTTAATATCATTAAGTCTTTCAATTCGTATGCATGTTTGAGTACTTTACATATTTTCGGGTACATCGGGTAAACCTGAACCCGAACTTGCGGATACCCGAACTATCAAGGTAATCTTTTCCAGGGGGCTTATCAACGAATCTCATTACCCGAACTCTCCAAAAACCTGAATAACCCGACCCAAAGTTTTCGGGTAACCCGAACGCCCAGACTGAACGATAAGAGTGATAAATAGGCCTTGGTAGTGTCGTATGGGACCTACGTGTCAGCGAGTGGAGATAGAGATAGGACTAGCAAGGGTATTTTTGTCCACACAAATACAGTAGCCCAAGAGTGAGTCAAATTGCATCCAAAACGTATAGCATGGCAGATCTTTGGTAGACGAAGAATTAAAGTTGCATGGTTTTAAATAGACAAATAACAGTGGTGTTTCTCCAAATCATAACATTTACAATGGTATAAATTCGATTAGCCTTTTTTATCATGCATGCCTCTAGAACTTTAACCCGGATAAATAGATTTCACCACAAGGAGTCTGATCAATTGAATTGCTCGGCTTGACTGACAATGTTAATGTATGATCTTACTATGTACTCAAGTTATTGTTGTATTTGTAGGCTCCTCCAATACAATTTATAAGACATTTTGACTTTTGTAGATACATAACTTTTAGAATGCGCTTAAATATACAACATGTCTAGATAATTAGGAAAGACAATGCATCTAAAAAGATAAAACATTTTATAATTTGGAATGAAAGGAGTACATGACAGATGAATTGTCATGGAAATAAAATGTGTGCACACCTCTCTTTCCAAAATACACTACATGACAGATGAATTGGTGATGATACAAGTTCCTAACTGGCAGCAGTTTAAATCTGGCACGGTAACTATAGGTGTGTAGCGTTAACAAATGTAGGTAGGATTGAAAGGATACCCACTTTAGTTGTCTTGTTTACTTGACCACTCAAATTTAAAAGCATTTTCACTTGGGTAAGCAACAGAAAGATGCAGGCCTGCTTTTGCTGCTTTAAAACATCAGTCCATCTAGATTTATGTTAAGTCATGATTTTTAACTTAGATAAGCAATGTTTATAGAAATAGAAGTTACTACCTCCATTCTTATTCACATGTCATATTAGGTCTGTCCTAAGTCAAGCATTATTTTTAACCATTCGAAAAATCTTTATATTTTAAGAACCTATTAATTACATATTATGAAAATATTTTTATACTGAATCCAAAAACATAAATCTTATCTTAATTCTTTTTTTTAAAAAAATGGATGGTCAAGATACAGATGTTTGACTTAGTACGACATGTAAATAAAAATAGAGGGAGTATATATTATGAAGTCATTCTCATAATAAATCTAATGAGGTCAATCATGTTTTCAAAATCTATTCATGGGAAAATTTCACAAAGTTTGACTTGGAAAAAACCTTGTGATCGAAGGAAGTATCACTATATTTACATATATAGGTCCAATTGGTCTGAGAAAGGCCATTGCATGATTCAAGATAAGGCATTATTTAAAAGCGTAGCCCAGCACTGCAAATCAAAAGGAAAAGGAAAAACACTTGTAATATTAAACTGACAGACAACCACCACATCACCAAAGATCCAATAGCATCTACAATTTATGGATTATTATTATACAAAAGAAGGAAGAGCCAATGAGCATGTAAGATGCAGCCACCTTTGTCCTCCACAGACCACACCACACATGCTGAATTCCAACTCACTACTCTGCTGCTATATGATGTGTGCACCCCCTCATCATGCAACCCCCAAATAATAAAAGGGGAGGAAAAAACACTGAAACACACGCGCGAGTTGGTGCACACTCAGCTCAGGGCTCAGCTATATAAAGCCCTGGTGCCAAAGCACACAGCAAAACGATCGAGCTGGGATCGATCGGTAGCTCGCCCACAACTCCACAAGCATTGCTTTGCTCCGTCGTCCATCTCCTTGTCAGGCTCCAGCTTTGCAATAGAGGAGGAGCGAGGAGGAATCGGAGGAGAAGGAGATGAGTGGCCGAGCCCCAGCGGGCGGCGGCGGCGGCGGCGGCGAGCGGCCGATGAGCATCCGCGGCATGTTCCAGTTCGCGGACCGGGTGGACGTTCTGCTCATGGCCCTGGGAACGCTGGGGGCCATCGGCGACGGGTGCTCCACCAACCTGCTGCTCATCTTCGCCAGCGACGTGATGAACGCGCTCGGGTACGGCGGCGCCCGGGCCAGCGGCGGCGGCGCCAAGAGCGCGCAGTTCATGCACGAGGTGGAGAAGGTTCGTCGATCGTGTGCCGTGCATTACCTGTGTACTACCAGCGACAAGTGTCGTCGTCAGCTCCGAGCCGTGCTCAACATCATCTGTGTGCATTTTTTCAGTCATTAACTTTATCATCTGTTTACTTTTTTTTACTCCTTTTTCCGGCGATGATGCAGTCGTGCCTGAATTTCGTCTACCTGGCGTTCGTGGTCCTGGCTGTGGCGTTCATGGGTAAACTTCAGCTCGTCAACACACCTAGCCCTATATATTATTCATGCACATCATTCACCGTACACATGTGCTGTTTCTCAGAACCTGCTTGCTTGCAAGGAAGAACTTTTCCCCTTATCTTAACGGGAACTAACAAAATGTTTTGTACGTACTTACCATTTTTAATGGCAATTTTGCGTTCAAAAAGGGACCGGTAGCCCCATGTGTATGATGAGAGCCAAAAGAAGACATCTTTTTAGCGCTACAGATTTGTTTAAAACTGATAAAGAACTGATCGATGTACATAGTGGAAAGTGGGGATTTTTCTTGTCAGGACCTTATAGAATCAAACTGTTTCCTACCTATGCAACTTTCTGCAAATTCTTCTTACATTTTTCCAAACAAGAGCCTAAGTAAGTGGCTGGTTCTACATCATCTCACTCACGCATCTGTTTGTTGGTGTGTGATGTTGCAGAAGGGTACTGCTGGAGCCGGACGAGCGAGCGGCAGGTGCTGCGGATCCGGTACCTGTACCTGCAGGCCATCCTGCGGCAGGAGGCGGGCTTCTTCGACTCGCAGGAGGCCACCACCTCGGAGATCATCAACAGCATCTCCAAGGACGCCTCCCACATCCAGGAGGTCCTCAGCGAGAAGGTACGGTGCAGTACTGCAGGCACACCACCAACCCCAACCCTTACCAATTCCTTCACTTGTTCACTCGTCAGAATTCAATCTATAATAAAAAGAAACTTCGGTGGTCACTGTGACTTGTCAGTCAAAGAAAACTTAGAGGGTGTTTAGTTCCTCGTAGAATCCAAAATACAAAATGTCAACTACTTTGGAGCGATGAAATGCAAAATGCCAAAATTTTCAAAGTCATGTTTAGTTTCATCCAAAATGCAGAATTTATTGTTGTCATGAAGCCTCTTGAGGCTCATTTTGGGGGTTTTTTGACCTCTTGAGGCCAAAATCCAAAATGGAGAATAACTACCTTTTTGTCGAAAAATTTGCATGGTGTTTAGTTTCATTTTGCAAAATGATAAACCAAAACCAAAATTTTTTTTTAAAAAAAAAGAGAACTAAACACCCCCTTGAAATCACCCCCTTAAAATAATGACGAGCCTATGCATATTCCCTATCACTCTTTAGTCACGTGAGATGTCAGGGCACAAGACTCTATCATAAAGTTCAAGCAATTAATTACACATTATTTATGGTATTTTGTTGATGTGGCGATATATTTATTAAAGAAAGAGGTAGAAAAAATAAAACTCTAAGTCTTATTTAGACACTAAGTCTACATTGTTCGAGGTAATAAATAACTTTAGACTCACTCCGTTTGCCAATGAGTGCCTTGACCCAGCCTCCAGCAGCACCTGCTGATGGAAACCTAGTAGCCTCTCTTTTTTGAGGATGATCGAGGACATGTGAGAACCTGTTCGCTTACCTGTTATAGTAGTTATAGACCGTCAGCGAATTTCCCTTTTTTTTTAACCAACAACTTGCCTGGGCACGACTGCACGAATCGACCTACTCCTACTCGGTCTCCAGCAATAGCGCGTCACTGAATCAATGGCAAATCAAATAGTTTGACCCGGCGGAATGGCTGGCCATGTGATCGGAATGACCTGTGGCCTCGGCACCGTCATCTGCCTTGGAGTCTAGTCTAGTACAGTCTAGGCTGCCGTCTTATTTTATCCGTCGAGCAGCAGCAGCAGCAGCAGCACTACACCATGTCACCATGTGGCAAACGATGGAAACGCTAGGTCCTCATGAACCTGGATTCCTGGAAAGCAGGCAGGAGCAGGACTGTAACAAGGAACATGCGGGGTGCTGCTTAAATCACACAATGAAATTGCGCAAGGTAGTACTCCATAAAGTATAATCCATCGTCCCAAAATAGATGAAACTTATGAAAAACACGCAACGGCGTGGTCTCGAAAAAAAAATAGATGAAACTTTCTTTTGCAAATTAAAATAGATGACACTTTACCTAAGAGAATCTAGACAATAACTACAGTGTCCTCTATTTTAGGACAAAGGGAGTAATGAGTAATCCTAAACAAATGTTATCCAGAGAAAAGTCCGTTAAACAAATATGCATCACTGGGGCTAGGAAAGTTTGTTTTTTTAAAAAAAAAAATTATAAAAACCATCCAACCTAGGAGGAAATAAGTTGCTTTATAATGAAAATAACACAAATCCGTCTCAACAAGGACATAAACTACTTGGATGATCTAGACGTACAACCACACTCTTTAGTCTTTCCTTGCTTGAAAAAAAATAAACAAACTGAAATAATTTATCCAGCTTCCAGAAAAAAATGAATGTGTGTAAATAAAAGAGCAGGGCAGAACTCCACATAATATAATTCAGTTTTGGTTCATCGTTCCAGGAGAAATAACAGCATGATTGACTGATCTTGAACAGGTCCCTCTATTTCTAATGCACTCTACGGTCTTCGTCTCCGGACTAGTCTTCGCCACTTATTTCTGCTGGAGGCTGGCTCTGGTTTCTTTTCCTCTGGTCCTGCTTCTCATAATCCCGGGGCTCATCTACGGCAAGTACCTTCTCTACCTGTCGCGCCAGTCACGCCATGAGTACTCCAAGGCGAATTCCCTCGTCGAGCAAGCTCTGGGATCTATCAAGACCGTTTACTCCTTCACAGCCGAGAAAAGGATCATCCAAAGGTACACGGCAATCCTTGACAAGACGATCAAGCTGGGGATCAAACAAGGCATTGCAAAGGGTCTTGCTGTTGGGTTCACTGGCCTTTCTTTCGCCATTTGGGCCTTTCTCGCATGGTATGGCGGGAGATTGGTGATGTTCCATCATGTAAGTGGTGGAAGGATATATGCTGCTGGGATTTCATTCGTCTTGGGTGGCCTGTATGTTTCTTGTACTCTTTATGCTTTACTGGCTTCATGACTCCATTTGATCATGTAGAAATAGAAGGTTAACTAACAGTTATTTACTGAATGTTGCAGATCCCTTGGAATGGCACTCCCTGAGCTGAAACATTTCACTGAGGCATCTGTTGCTGCCACAAGAATCCTTGATCGGATAAACCGTGTTCCCCAGATCAATGCTGATGACCCAAAAGGCCTTATTTTGGACCAAATTCGGGGAGAGCTCGAATTTGAATCTGTCCATTTCGTGTACCCATCAAGACCAAATATGCCAGTCCTCAAAAACTTCAACCTCCAGATTCCTGCTGGGCAAACTATTGCTTTGGTTGGGTCCAGTGGCAGCGGCAAGTCAACAGCAATAGCTTTAGTGCAGCGCTTCTATGACGCCAATGAAGGAACTGTCAAAATTGATGGTTTTGACATCAAAGAACTCCAACTCAAATGGATCAGGAGCAAAATGGGGCTAGTCAGCCAAGATCATGCATTGTTTGGTACTTCAATAAAAGAGAACATCTTGTTTGGCAAACCAGATGCAACCATGGATGAGGTTTATGCAGCAGCCATGACAGCAAATGCTCACAACTTCATAAGGGGGCTTCCAGAGGAATATGAGACTAAGGTACGCGCATCAAAAGAGAAAAAGGAACATTCAGCCACCTTAATTCCATGTCTCATACTTATGGTCATTCTTGCAGATTGGTGAGCGTGGAGCATTGTTATCAGGTGGCCAAAAGCAACGTATTGCCATTGCAAGGGCGATAATTAAGAACCCTGCTATACTCTTGCTCGATGAAGCCACAAGTGCACTTGATTCAGAATCAGAAAAGCTGGTACAGCATGCACTTGATCAAGCATCTATGGGACGAACAACACTGGTATTGCCACTGCTTCCACTCTTCATATTTTATAACCCTTATATCAGAACTTCTTGAATTAGTTAGCACTGCATCTTTTTTAAGAGAAAATCATTTGACATTGAATGCCTGATTATTCATTAACAATGGACAGGTAGTTGCTCATAAGCTCTCAACGGTGAAGAATGCTGATCAGATTGCAGTAGTTGATGGGGGTACAATAGCTGAAATTGGTACACATGATGAACTGATCAGCAGGGGTGGCCCGTACTCGAGACTTGTGAAATTGCAAAAAATGGTAAGCTACATCGATCAAGAAAATGAACAATTTAGGGCTTCCTCAGTGGCCAGGACAAGTACCAGCCGTCACAGCATGTCCAGAGCAAGTCCAATGCCACTAACACCAGCTATCTTAAAGGAAAATAATTCTGATGTTCCTCCACCTGCACCATCTTTCTCCAGGCTTCTTGCAATGAACTCACCTGAGTGGAGGCAGGCAGTCGTAGGCAGTTTGTCTGCATTGGTATATGGTTCCTTGCAGCCCATCTATGCCATAACCATCGGAGGAATGATTGCTGCATTCTTTGTTCAGGACCAAAATGAGATGAATGCAATTATCAGACGCTATGCCTTGATCTTCTGTTCACTGTCCTTGGTATCTATTGTTGTTAATCTATTGCAACACTACAATTTTGCGTACATGGGGGAGCATCTTGTTAGGCGCATCCGGGTTCAAGTACTTGAGAAGATCTTAACCTTTGAGGCAGCATGGTTTGATGAAGAAACTAATTCAAGCGGTGCATTGTGCTCTCGGCTAAGCAATGAGGCTTCTCTTGTCAAAACCCTTGTTGCAGACAGAATATCCTTACTGCTTCAAACAGCTTCCGGAATCATAATTGCAGTGACAATGGGCCTGATGGTAGCTTGGAAACTTGCTCTTGTCATGATAGCTGTACAGCCATCTACAATGATATGCTATTATGCAAAAAAAATGGTTCTCTCAAATGTGTCAAGGGACTTGGCAAAGGCTCAGCACCAAAGCACCCAGATAGCCATAGAAGCTGTTTACAACCACAGGATGGTAACCTCCTTTGGATGCTCATCGAAGGTTCTTCAGCTATTCGAGCATGCACAAGAGGAACCCTTGAAAAAAGCAAGGAAGAAATCATGGGTAGCAGGGATCACCACAGGATTGTCACCTTGCCTCTCATTCTTGTCATGGGCACTGGACTTCTGGTATGGTGGGAAGCTGGCACAGTCTGGGGAGATATCAGCGGGTGATGTTTTCAAAACCTTTTTCGTGCTGGTGAGCACAGGAAAGCTGATTGCTGATGCTGGTAGCATGACATCTGACCTGGCAAAGGGAGCAAATGCAGTTGCTTCAGTATTTGAGGTGCTAGATAGGAAATCCATCTCTCCAAAAAATTCACAGGTAACAAACTCATTCATAAGCATCATACAGAATACATATCGGCAAAGCAGTTATGCAAGTATAGAATGGTTTTACAACGCTGTCTTGCTATGAGTGAGAATAATATACAACTATTTTGCAGGTGGAGAAGGAAGATCAGAAGAAGAAAATAGAAGGTAGAATAGAATTCAAGAAGGTAGATTTTGCATATCCAACAAGACCAGAATGCCTTATCCTACAGGATTTTAGCTTGGACGTGAAAGCAGGAACAAGTGTTGGCCTGGTTGGGAGAAGCGGTTGTGGTAAATCAACTATCATAGGTTTGATCCAGAGGTTCTATGATGTTGATAGGGGGTCCGTAAGAATTGATGGTATGGATGTGAGGGAGATGAATATTCTTTGGTTCCGAGGATTTACCGCTCTTGTTAGTCAGGAGCCTGCAATGTTTTCAGGCAGTGTCAGGGACAATATTGCTTTTGGTAAACCAGAAGCTGATGAAGATGAGATTGTGGAAGCTGCAAAAGCTGCAAACGCACATGAGTTCATCTCGTAAGTCTTTGACTTGTTTCTATTCCAAAATTATATAGGTATTGCAAGCATGCCTTTTATTTCAACTCGCATTGTCCAACACAAGGAACTAAATTGATTATTTTTCAGATCTTTGAAGGATGGATACGATACTGATTGTGGAGAGCATGGTATACAGCTCTCAGGGGGGCAGAAGCAAAGAATCGCAATTGCAAGGGCAATAATCCGGAATCCAGCAATACTACTACTTGATGAAGCAACAAGTGCCCTTGATGCACAGTCAGAGCAAGTGGTGCAGGAAGCTCTTGATCGAATAATGTCAGGGAGGACCACAATTGTGGTGGCACATAGACTAAACACAATCAAGAATGTTGACTCGATTGCTTTCCTGGGAGAAGGTAAAGTGGTGGAGCGTGGCTCTTACCCGCAGCTCATGAACAAGAAGGGGGCATTCTACAACCTTGCAACTCTTCAGAAGTAACTGATTGTATGTCATGTAAACTATTATATCTAATGAAACTCCTACAGTAATTGATATGATAGCTAGGTTACTATAGCACAGAAGCAGCACTCCTAAGCTAGTTTTCAAGCAACTCTTTCAATAATCAGTTAATATATATCTGACAATCCTTGTCTTTCAAAGTTTCTGGTGGGCTAAGACAGGCAAAAAGATATAAAAAATTATATGGCCTGGCTAAAAAAACTATGATAAGCGAAAGCAAGCATTATGAATTTATGATGCATGAATCATCATGTTTTGTCTTCTGATAACATATGTGAGCCTCAACAGAGTGAAAAAGAATGTTCATGAAAGGACTTACCATGAAGTGACCATAGCCAGAAAATTAATAATTGTAAACAAACGCTTACACCTTCTTTACTCTTTCTTGAAGTTGATATTTAGAAGATTTCCCTTGGAGACGTCAATCTCCTTACTCATATTATCCATCTCTATCTTAACCAATGCTCCTACGTCAATTGATCCAGATTCAGTAGAGGCTAGGTGCTCTTTTACGTAACCAATAGTCTGCTCATGGCTCTTCAGAGCCATCTTAACCCTAACCTTTTCCATTATAGACTTCTGATATGCAGTCTCATGCTCAGCGACTTGATGTGCCAATTTTTGCATTTCATCGTCCTTAATCATACAGGCCTGCTGCACGCCCTTGATACCATCCTTAATGGCATTCAACTTTTTCTTGTGTTCTTCAAATGTCGAGAAAAAAATGCTAGCGTCAGTCGTTGCTTTCTTGTAATCTGATTCCAAGGAAGTGTATGTAAGTTCTAATTCTTTAAGCTGCCACTTTAGGAGATCCTGTAGCTTTGCAGAGAACTCTTCCTTCCTCATCTCAGTATTGAAATTCTGTCTCCCCTTGACCTTTTTAGCATACTCCAACATTGCATTTACTATCTTATGGGCATCCTTGTCCTGAAGGCATAAATCCCATTTAATAATTTCTATCCGCACAGTGGCTTCAATTACATCTGCACTAAGCACATCTGAAGGATCATCCCGGATGATTTTCTGGATGTGTGCAATGGTGTTCACGAAGTTATCTCTTTGAATGCCAAGTAAAACTTTATCAAGGGGACTGACATGTTGTGAGGGCTTCCATGTAAATGATAGCTCATTTATTCTTGAAGATGCTGTCAACCTAGAGCTGTTTGGCAATGACTCTACGCAATATGTACTCATGAATGACTCAGAATTTCCCATAGCATCTCTTCCCAAATGTTCCTTACAGTTTTCTCCATCATTGACTTGATCCAACATTTTGCCAGTATCTCCTTGGTCATGTTCATGCTCTTTACTTAAGCCAACCTCACACCGTGGGGAATCCAGTATCCTGATGTCCTGAGATAAGGAACCTAGATAGGCAAAAGTTGATATAACTGAAGTTTGAGATGTTATAAAAAAGTTCTAACAAAGAGCAACCAAAAGAACTTTTTTAAAACACGAGAGCAACCAAAAGATCACCTGTTGCTTCTTCATGAACTGCTTTCAAGGCATTATCTAGTTTCTCATGAAGCGAACATGATTCATGTGCTCTATCCTTCACCTGATTTGTTGCCTCTGGTGGTGTTTTAAGCACTTTGGCTCTTCCTTTCCACACTTTTTTGTTGTTGTTACAAGTATTGTTCGCGTGTGCCAATCGTGGAGATCTTCTTGGTGTTTGAGTTTGCAGTGAGTTTCCCTGCAACTTAACTATTCTCTTCTGTCGATGAGACAAGTCACAAGGTTTATATTCATCAACTAGCCTCCGTTTCACTGGTGCCACCATCAGGTCACGTTGTAGTGGTTGATTAGACAAATTAGGTCTCTCAACATTGTTCTTCTTGATTCTCTCAGAATCATAATCTTGAGGGAAGAAGCGTTGTAGTTGTCCCTTTACAAAGTCCACTGAAGACAAAAAAGGACAGCCATATTAGCAATGCAAAAATGAAAGGCCATGAAGTAATAAAAAAAAACTTACACTGCAAAACAAATTTCTGCTTCAGAGATTGTTCCAGAATTTGTGGTTTGCCCCTACAAACATTAAAATACTCTGCAGCCGCCTCAACTTTCCATTTATGCAAACAGAGTATAGCACAGAATAAGTCTACTGTCAATTTGTCAACACGCAAAGTTCTCATTACTTCCGCTACTGCTTTAGCTTTATCATCCTCCATTGTCTCACTCTGCGACCAGTATGTCTCCAAGTAATCTTTGGAGCAAATTACTTCATGCGAGTCAAGGAAACCAATTGTGCCCTGGGATGAAATGTGTTCATCAGTGTTTCGTTTCATGGTATCTGTCTAGAAGATGTATACAAAACTATCAGTTAAACAGACAGGATTAGAAGTAAGGCACTATCAACATTTTAAAATGAATGCTTTCTGTTGAACCAAAAAGGTACTCCATTTGTTTCATTCCATAAGCCATATTTGTCTATCTGATGGAAATCATAAAAGATACAGGTACATGCCATACTAGTTTTTTTTTTCAAAAAAAAAAATTGTTCAATTCTATTGCCTACAGAGTTATGCATGACCAAATACAAAAACTTTCATCGCTTTGTTAACTTTATTGATATTTGTCACTGGTTGGATTATGCTGTATGAAAACAAACATGGAGTATGATGAAAAACTGAAGCTAGGGAAGCGGTCTAAAGTGATGTGAAATAATCCTTTTGAACAATAAGCTTCTCTGGCCAACAGCAATTTCATGAAGATCATCATGCGTAATATGACTTAAAGTAGACTTACAAAATATGCAAAACTAACTTATCTAAGACCATGTTAACAATAAGTTGACTCGATGTGAACTCTAGTTGGAAGTTCAAAGAACCCATATGAATTGATGTAATTATTTCCTCAAGAGTAGATTATTTGCATTTGTAAAAGAGAGTGTTCTAGTATATCAACCTGAGAGTGAGTATGCATAAAATCCTTAACTTTCTCTGTTATTAATCCATCGCCACTATGCCCTCCCTTCCTAGAAGGGATGACAGGACATGCGAGTTCTCCTTCTACATTCTCCGTAGCTTGGGAGCCACTCCATGAAGACGACTTCTCAACAGCATTCACGCCAAAAAACGAGACTATGAAATGCATTCTCCCATCGTACTTGAAGATAAGGAATTCACCCTTTCCCAAACAGTTGTCCTCCACAAACGTTGGCCATCCAGTGGTCAGAAACACATGGCCGTCAATTTCCTCCAGCTCAACAGACCAACTATTCCCTTGAGCATTCATAAGGACAACTTTAGCAGATGTCACCATTGTAGTGCCAGACTGTCTGTGTCTCCCCTCTGGAAAATGACAGAGGAAGGCTTGAGGTATCTCCTACATGCAGAAACAAAGGTTAATACGAGCTACAGTAGTTTAACCGAAAAGCAGAAAATAGCACTTTATGATGATGTTAAAGATTTTAGTCAGAGTTAGAGACTGAAATGCAGTGGTTTTAACATTTGACAAACCAGTAGGATACCATTTTTAGGGCCGCATGAAAGCATCATGAAGGCAGTGGCACCACCTAGTAGTCTTTATCTAGTCCTATAGTAATACCAGACATCATGATTGCCACCTGGCATTACCAACCTGTTGCCCTTTTTAGTTCTGAATTTAAGATTTTCTTTTTACATGAAACATGCATGAATCCCATCTGTTACTAGAAGAAAAATCACAAAACCCACAGGCATGCACATGCAGATAATCATCTACTCATCCGTCAGCAACCCACAAGGGAACGGATACAATGCCCAGGGCTTCGGCCGGATCAAGATCAAAGGCCGCAGTTCTCCGCAAACCACACGGCACGAACCCTCTCCGACAGGCCTGCGAATGCGAACACCGATACGGACGGAGGGGGACGCGCGGCGGGAAGAGGAGGAGGAGGGAGGGAGGGCTACTTACGATTCGGCGCGCGAAGTCGACAAGGACCTTGAAGAATCGAGGCCTCCTCGGCTCTTCCATGAGCAGAGGACCAAACAGCTAGCGGGGACAGCCAGGACTGGGAAACCGGGCGTTGCAGTTGCAGGTGGGAGGACTAGAAGAAGCAGGCGATGGAAATGGAACTGAGCACGCTGGCTTGTTGTCTTGCTGATTTGACTGTTTGGTCGCTGGTGGGTAAAGCTACTAAAAGCCGGAGGAGGAAGAGAGTGAAGGAGCGAATTGATGGCACATGAGCGTCGCGTCTTTTCTGGTCGAAAAGCTTTCTTTGTTGGCACGACTTGTCACGCGCACCTGTGGCTGTGGGTTGTGGCCTGTAGCTGTAGGTGGCGAACGACGCGCGTCCGCCGGCCACGACGCCGCAACGGAGATAGGCTCCGCGCGGGCTGTCGTCGTGGGCCTTCGCGCCACGCTCGACCAGCTCCAGCAGCAACCCGCCGGAGCCGGTGGCGACGGCGTTGGAAACGCGGAGGAGACACCATCGCCATTGGGCCTTGTCGTCGCCGACGTCCTGCTGTGGTGAGGAGGGAGGCACTAGCGGTGTTGTTAGCACGGCAGTAGTGTACTCACGTCAGTGAAGTGTTTGATGAAATGCCAATAAGGAGAGAAGGAGAAAGGGCGGTGGTAAGGTTACCAGATTATCGGTACAAGATAACCATACTCATTTGTACAGGGCTACAGACAGACAAACACGGTCTCTCTTTAGCCTTTATTTTGATGCAACGAGACAAACATACTACGAGGTTACATCATAGGGGTCAGCTGAGCTACCCTCGGGGAGGCCAGACGTTCGTGCCGAGGGCAAACAAACATTGTATAAAACACACCATATGAGAGTTTCAGGTAAGGAACTTAGAAAAAAAAATCCAGTTTTTAGGTGAGGCACACATTGTACAGGTTTCTAGTTTTCAGGTAAGGAGCACTATATGAGCTAGTTTCATGCATATATTCTAAGATTGAGTGACTTATATGGGCATAATCTTCTTCTTTTTCTTTTTTATGAATTCATATGGCCTTCATGTTCTAAGTTACTCCCTCCGTTTCAAAATAGATGACACTAAGGGATACGTGTAGGTCAAACTTTCTCAATTTTAACTAGATTTGTAAAAAATACATGCAAAATTTATATCTTTAAATAAATCTATTATGATAGTTCATTTAATGCACTATCTAATGATACTAATTATATATTTTAAATATTAATATTTATTTATATATATAGTTGGTCAAAGTATTAAATGTTCTAAGAGCCAAATTCTTCTCTCTTATCTCTCATCTTCTTCGTATCAGCTGAAATGCTAACTAGTTTCACTGTTATTATTGTGCTTGCTCAAAGTATTCCAGCTTATATCATCGTGCAAACCTGACATCAGCTTATCCTCGTGCAAACCTAGACAGCCCGTAGGAAGCAGTGCCAGGCTGTCAGCAGCAACAAATGGTGAAGTGGACCTGATCGACTGAATGTTCCAAAAAAAAAACTTTTCATCTCGTCCCATCAAATATTTAAATACATGTCTAAATACACGTATAGATCATTAAATAAATATATATATATATATATGAAAATAATTAATTATACGTATTTTGCAAAACGAATTTTTTGAGCCTAATTAGTCTATAATTAGACAGTAATTGTTATAGTTCCAAATGTGCTACAGTAGGAAAAATTCTTTTCATGAACTAAACAAGACCTAAAACCCAACGGAACAAAAACACACCGTATGCAAGTTGGCAGATTACTGAAACTTTATTCGAGAGTTTTATTTATAGAACACAGATCGACACTTGACTTGCTCAGTCAAATTATTGAACAGGCAATCCTACGACTACGAATGCTTTTCGCCAAGCAGACGCTGCAGTGAAGATCTGCCATTTTAAGCTTCTCTATTTCTATTAAATACATTGCGATATGCTCTATAGCTGTCGGAAGGAAAGCACCAAATTCCTCAAAGAAAAAAGAAAGAAGAATGAACTGAATAGCCAACAATATCCCAAGGGATCGAGCAGACCAGATTTTCCTAAATCTGGAGAGCAGAAGCTATAGGTCCGGCCAGACTTAGAATTTCAAATGGCCGCCTGCCCTTCACCGCGTTGACAGTAAGGGGGCATGAATCAGTAAGCCAAAAGTGGCTCAGGCCGTGCTCCGGACCCTCTGAAAAAATTACAAAAAAAAAGGTTTGTATTATCATCAGGAACATGAGTGGCACATTATTCACACATAAAATAGGTTCTGAAGTACTGAAAGCTCCAAGAATGCCGTGGAACAAGTGTGCCTCCCCAACATTCTTTGGACAAGGTAGGCATGTGATAGTGATAGGAAGTGGGAAAAACTGTATTTTCAGAAACAAAGTTAATACAGAGTTAGATGGAACCCTGAAGGAGAACCAACAACATTTGGGAAAAATCAAAGGAATACTAGGCGGTGCTTATTATCAACTCAGTGTCTCCAGTCTCTACCACATAACGGTATTAGAACACTGAAACTTTTGTTTTGTCTGCATCCTCGAAAGGTTAGGGTGAAAGGAAAATCATTGATAAGGGTTTACGGGTCACAAGGGAGCTGGAAGTCAAACTCTTTTTCTGTGAGGAACTGAAATCATCTTGTTCGCCTGTGATTGAAAATTATTTAGGTTTTCTTTTTGTATTCTTCAGGATTTCATTCCATGCAAGCCCTTCAAACATGGAAAAGATTTGCCTTGATAATAAATATGAATCTTCCCTTCAGTTTCTATTTTGTTCTTTGGAAAAAGTAAACCAATCAGTTGCTTAGTCAAAAAATGTTAGGTGAGCGAAAAAAATAGAATGTTACTCCCTAAAAAAAAAGAGGAAAAGTACAAACAGAGAAACAGAAGTCCTACCAGCCAATCTATCATGGATCTCTTTGTAGATAGTATCAAATTTAAAAGGTGTCAGCTGAGAAAAACTGAACTACTAAAGTGCTTACTTAGCTTGTTTTCTATTCAATAACTACAGAAATAAAATAATAGCAATGTGGAAAATTTAATAGCATGCTAAGGTAATGAAGCATATGTACCTCCATTATCATGCTGAAATTTTTCCCATGAGTTATTGGGAAAAATGCCATGTGTCACGTATGCACTGACCTTTGCTGCTCCATGAGCTGCCAGTACTTTCTGGACAGAAAAAATGAGTTAAATTGCAACTCTCAAGGGAATATACATAATTAGAAGCCAGTATAAATTGTTTCTAAAAAATAAGGCATAAATGTGCACACCCAAAAGACCAGAAAATATTGAAGATCATCAATAGTCACTATACACAATATAGAAAAATAAGTCATAGACAATTCTTTTACCTGGCACTCAATCAATGTACCACCAGACTGAACCAAATCATCCACTATAACAACATGACGTCCTCTAGGATCTCCCTCTTTTATCCGTACAATTCTTTGCTCCCCTTCTCTAACTTTGTTACATACAACCTACAAAAAAGCAATTTATGAAAACAATCCATTAAGGAGCTAGCCTTTTTGTTTCATGATTTGGAGTTGGAGGAAGTACTCAAACAAAAACATACCATAGGAAAATGTTGAAGTTGCTTATAGAAGCGCTTCCATGCACCGTCATCTGGAAATGCTATGGTTATCTGATAAAGAAATTAAAGATTGTATCAGATGAGACAATGCACAATCATCAACAAAATAAACTTGCAGTTCACTTAGTCAGGTGTACTCACATTATGGGAATCAGGTAGCTCCTGAAGCCTACTTTTTAGCAAGGGGATGCCACTCTCAAAACATGGTAAGACTGAGTCTCCAAAGTAGAATCTCTCCTGATGTGTTATTAAGCACAAGGTTATTTACACACTGATGTCAATATTTTTGACAGACCAAGACAAGAAATTCAATGGATTATATGTAATAATTTTACTTGCCTGCAAAGCATGGATATCAAAAATTACTAAACTCGAAGGTCCACCTCGTGATATTGGTATATTTGACAAAAATCTGGCAAGTGTAAAGGCGGTTGCAACATCTCCTTCATCTTCCATGCGCTCAGAAGTCCCGGTTGGAAAAAACGGGAGTATAAGAGTAAATGAAGAAATAAACAACTTTGGCAGATTATATATGACAGATAGTTGCTCAAATATGACACTGGGCGAGCTAAACGAGGCCAAAAAGGCAACATGCTGCCCACGAATGTTGTGGGCGTTCGAGATGAACAAATTCGGGTATCCATCGGGAAATTTCCTGAAAAAAATAGCACGAAAGTTAGAATAAGTTAGAAGGTTGGTTTACTTTTGCTGAAACAAAAAGTTGCTGTTGTGATAGGACATACAAAATAATCTGAGAGAACAAATGCGACTGCCACCTACAGATAAGAACATTCGAATGATTCATTTCAAATCTAGGTCATTCATTGAAGCAATCACGTAACTGGAGAGTAATGGTGGTTTCATATTATTGATGGCTTGAATGTAGCAGGCTCGTGTTGTCCTAACACAGCTCCTAAAACAGTGTACGTATAGCACTATAGTTTCTACTTAATAGTCATCATTTGTTGCATAAAGGCCAACAAAGAGTATAGATTAGAGTACTGACGAACTAATTGTGAAACCTACTATTTGGCTAGCACCGCCCCACCAAATGGTGACATATATTCATATACTAATTTTCCACCCGCAACTTCCTCCCTGTTTCCCCTGAATGTCATCCATCGTCTAGAGGGTAACTGTAAAATGTCATATTGCGTTTGTTTGTCCGTGCAGAGTTTACTCTTGATAAACTTGCCAAGAGACCGGTACCACGACTCCTTCGCTACACGCAATTAGAGCCCCGGTTGTGAACTGATCGAACGAATTCCTATTCCGAGGTCATAATCGATAACTAACAGTAGCGTTCAACAAAACGGAAAAAAACAACAGCAACAACATGATGCTGGAGGAGAAGGGAAGGGGGGGGAAGGTGATGTGACCTCCATGAGATGGAGCGCAGCTCGATGTCATCGTTCCGGGCGACCACCTGCCGCGCGAGGTCCCGCATCTCCTCGCAGTAGAAGAGCAGGACGTTCTTGTGCGTCTTCATGGAGCCGGCCATCTTGGGCACGGCGAGCGGCGCGGTCGTGGGGGGCACGTGGAGCCCGGTGCCGTTGCCGGCGGCGGCGGCGCTGCTGCTGGCCGCGCCCACGCCGCCGAGGTGGAGGCTGGCGCGGGACCTGCCGCAGGCGGGGGTGCGCGGCAAAGGCCTCGCGAATGCGGGGCTCGGGGTGAGGGCCGGGTGCGCGCTCAGCCCACGGGCTGGGGCTGGGGTTTTGACGCCGAACGCGCCGGGGAAGGCGGAGGCGGCCGTTGCCATCCGCCGCACGCCGCGGTAAAGGGGGAGGAGGTTTGTTGCCGAGTAGCCCAAATCCAAACAGCCGAGGTGGCTGGGCGAGTAGGCAGACAGCAGCGGTGTTGACGGGCAGACGAGCCGGGCTGGGCGTGGGCGATGACGGATCTTTTGGCGGGCGAGATAACGTAACTTTATAGCGGTGGGGTTGGATGACGTGCAGCGGCGTAGGCACGCCGGCGCCCGGTTTGGGTGCAGACGGAGACGGGGCGCAGCGCAGGCGTGCAAGCACGCGCGAGGCAGCCGGCTGGCGATGAGGGTTGCGGAACGTGTGCGGTGCGGGTCCGCGTCGACTGTTGTTTTTGTCGGGCACGATAAGGCTACCACCTAGGATTAGAGCCATAGGATCATATAATATAATATAATATATTTTTTTCTCTCGTCGAAAAAAAACTTAAGGACTGTTGGGTACTTCATCTAGACGAGCTTTAGGAGTAGCTCCACCTCACCACCAAGCACTCCATGCTCAAAATCATGGAATATTCGTTGAGAGAAGACGAGAGAGGGGGAAGCTAAAAAAACGCAGCCTCTCCTTGCTCTGCAAACTATCATGGGTCTAGCATAGAGTGACGGACGAATTTATCGTCACTGGACAGTGGGCACAAGGTCGCCGAGCGTCACCGTGCGACGTGCAGGGGCGGATCTACAGTATAATATCGGGGTATATATTAGACTTTTGTTCTATCAAAATTCTCAATAAAACATCATATTGCGGTAGCTTTTTTTATACTAACCCGGACGAGTAACTTGGCTAGATTCGCTCCTGGCGACGTGGTGCCATGGGGATTACCAAGGGGTGTCGCCATATGGGGGTAGGAGCTGCACCACCAGGCGCGGGGCGCTAATCTTCAGCAACCATACACGGGTGTCTAGGAGAGGCTAAGTGGATGAGGAGAGAAGAAATTGAAGTAGAGGAGAGGAGAAAAAAGAATAACTAAAATAGATGATAAGGCTAGTATAGTCATTTTTTCCCCTAACATGAGAAGTTATTTTACCAAATGCTTTAACAAAACAGCTATAGCTATACAATACACAAGCCAATTCAGAAAAAAGACTATTCCAATAACGAAGTGGAGCTATACCAAATGATCCCGGTTCGACTTCTAGCCGCTTTGGCTCCGGCTTTCAAAACAATTACTGTTCAAGTACCATAGCGAGGAGCCACTGCGAAAAAAATCATTAGGAAACGAAAAGACTATATATTTGAGTTTTCTTTGCTCTACTACTGTGTGGGGGTATAAACCCCTATACCCTTACGGCTAGACTTCGGCCAGGAGGCTTGGCCCATTACGAGACGAGTTCAAGGCTTGATCCGACAACCTGGAGTTTCGCGCAAGGAAACAAGATGTGGAGATCAAGCAGGATTCTAGTCGGTTAGAATAGGAATTGATATCGAATTATCCATGGCAATTGTAACCGACTAGGATTAGTTTCCAGATCTGTAACCCTGCCCTCCAGACTATATAAGGAGGGGCAAGGGACCCCCCTAGGACAGGATATTCTCTCAACACAAATCAATACAACCAGACGCAGGACGTAGGTATTACGCCAACTCGGCGGCCGAACCTGGATAAAAAGCTTGTCCGAGTCTTGCGTCACCATCGAGTTCGTAGTTTGCGCACCGTCTACCGATAAACTACTACCGTGGGTATACCCCAAGGTAGACTGCCGACCAGCTTTCGTCGACAGTGGCGCGCCAGGTAGGGGGTGTGCGTGCAACTTTTCCGGCGAACAAGATGGTCACGATCCCAGCTTCCGCGACCGTGCCTGAAGGCCTCACGTTCACCGTTGGCCAGATCACGTGGACGACGTGCAGCGGCGGCCTCACGACCACGGTTTCGAAAGAGACCCAGATCCAATCTGAGATCACGCCGTCTCCGACCACACACGTGGCGGCACCGAGCGCCCGACCACCGTTCCCGCTCTACAAGGGAAAGAAGATCGACAGCTCGGACCTTCTCCAAGCGCTTGATCGCGCTGACTCCAAGCTACTCGAAGTTTCCCAACTAGTAGACGGAGTTCTGCGTCGGCCCGACCAAGCTGCTCCAGCGGATTTTTTCAAACTCCGCCGGCCAACTCGTGTCGCCACACACGAACGGCTGGGAACGTCTCTGACGATAACCTCAACACCCTCAGGACGATCCGTCGAGCTCAAGAAGGAAGATTATCCTTGCGGCCTGAACAACTCGGCCTCTGTTTACTCACAGCACACCCAATCCGTTTTCAGCAAGGCGGGTTGGTCGCCGACAAGGAACGATCGTCACTACGTCAACATGGTGACGATCCGAGAACTACGGGACGGCCAGGTTTCCAGCACCAACTCAAGCACCGGTTCCGTCCCCACCGAGGTTATAAACACCAAAGACGAGGACTACGACCTGGATTTTCCTTCACACCCTCCGGGTTTCCCCCGATTCCCGATATTTCCCCCCGGCGAGGAGATATTGTGTTCAATGTCAGCGCCGACGAACCGGTCGTTGATGGAGAAACAGATGACCAGAGGCAACTCCGCGAACAGCGCAACGCCGATCGCGCCCGACGACGCGCAGACGAGCAACAACAAATGCCACCAAATAATCTCAACGATGCCTTTGACATGGTCGGGGACCATCCAGTCTACAAAACGCCAAGCGCCAACGTGGCTGTCGCCATGGCTAACCTAGATCGGCTTCCTGATACCCCCGAGTGCCAGAGAGTCCGGACCAGCATCCGAGCACACCTGATCGCTGCAATGGGACAGACAGCCACTCTGCTCAAGAGAGTCCAGGACGTCTCTTATACGGAAGTCGCCTCCGACCAGACTAATCGTAGCCGGGCCTCACCGTCTCCCAGCAGGCGTCACCGCAGCCGCTCTCCCGACAACCGTCGAAAGGACTCACGGCGCGACGATGGTGGTCGGGACGCCGACGGTCGCCGCAAGCAGAACCGCGTACGCGGCCAAGAAGTAAACCAGCACAGGGATCTCCGCCACAACATCCCTCCCAAAGATGCTCGGGACCGCATCAACAGGCGTGCCACAGAGAGAGCAGTCCACGAAAACCTGCGCCGCATCGAGTACGATGCAACGCACGGTCCTCCGGGCCTAAGACAGTTCTCCTCACACCTCCGCCAGGTCGTGTGGCCCCGCAATTTCAAGCTCGAAAAACTTAAAAAATACGACGGCAAGGAAAATCCAGAGAACTGGATCACCCTCTATGAAATCGCCGTCCGATCAGCGGCAGGGGATGAGCACGTCATGGCTAACTACTTCCCCGTAGTCCTCGACCAGGCTGGTCATCAGTGGCTTCTTGGCTTGCCCGAGGACTCCTTCGACTCTTGGGAAGAGCTACGCCAGGCTTTCATCGACAACTTCATCGCCACATGCGAGCAGCCTGGAAACAAGTATGACCTTGAAAGGATAAGGGACAGGAAGAACGAACCTCTGCGCGATTACATCCGACGATTCTCGGATATGCGCCTCAAAATCCCGAAGATTTCCCACGACGAGGCCATCTCAGCCTTCATCAAGGGCCCGCGTTTCCACGAAGCGCTGAGGAACAAGCTGTTGCGTAAACGTCCAACAACGGTAGCAGAGCTCCTCGCCACGGCCAAAAATTACGCCGATGCCGACGACGCAGAAAAACTAATCCGAGACGATGCGAGAGGTCCCGACCAGCCTCCCCGGCGAGATGACGGTCGTGGTCGCTACGACAGCAGAAACCACCGCCGCTCCGACAACCGCGATCACCGAGAGGGTTGGGATCGGCGGCGCGACAACCGCGACGATTTCAGAGGAAAGCGCCCTCGCGACTACGACCACGAAGTAAACACGGTCAAGCGTCCCAACGGACGACGGGACTGAAAGGATCAAGATGCCCAAGAGGGGGGGGTGAATTGGGCTTCTCTAAAAATTTAAGCAACCTATAAGCTCCAATTCAACCCCTTGTGCCTAGTGAGACTTAGAGAGCTACCGAATAAAAAGTTTTGCAACCTAGTTCCAATCCTATTCTAGCATGGCAGTTCTAAGAATGTAAAAGCACAAAGTAAATGCTAGAAAGTAAAGGAGTAGTGGAAGAAAATGCTCGGCGATGTTTTGCCGAGGTATCGGAGAGTCGCCACTCTCCACTAGTCCTCGTTGGAGCACCCGCGCAAGGGTCTTGCTCCCCCTTGGTCCGCGCAAGGACCAAGTGCTCTTTACGGGCTGATTCTTCGACACTCCGTCGCGGTGAATCGCCCAAAACCGCTCACAAGCTTGACACGAGCCACCCACACGAACTTCGGGTGATCTTCGTGTCTCCAATCACCACCGAACCGTCTAGGTGATGGCGATCACCAAGAGTAACAAGCAAAGAACTCTCACTTGACCCAAACAAGGCACTAGAGAGTGGTGGATGCACACTTGACTCTTGGAACTCACTAGAGAAGGATTCTCACAAGAAATCACTCCAATCTCAATCCTCTCTAGGCTCTTGCAACTCTCTTGCTCCACAACAAGTTTCTCTGATGTTCAAATGGGCAAGAGAACTCTCATGGACGAGGTGGAGGAGTATAAATACTATCCACCAAGTCCAAAGCTCGGCCAACCGTTTTTCACAGAAAACGGGGTCACCGGACGCACATTATGTTGCACCGGACGCACTGCACCGAGCGTCCGGTGCTGCATAACGGCTAACTGTACTTCGCTCTGACAGGTCACCGGACGCTAACTCTCAGCGTCCGGTGCAGCGTCCGGTGCTAAGGGAAAACTTGCATGCTCCCTGCGCATGGGACCGGACGCTACCCTGTGCGTCCGGTGCTAGCGTCCGGTGCTCTGGGGAACTTTGCAAGCTCCCTGGGTAAGGGACCGGACGCTGCCCGGTGCGTCCGGTGCCAGCGTCCGGTGCCTAACCCTAAGCACCAACCTGTTCCAACAGCTAAGGACCTCACCGGACGCACTCACAGAGCGTCCGGTGCAGCGTCCGGTGCCCCTTTGGGCACCCAAACTTCGTCGAAACGTGAACGCTCCAACACGAAGTTTGTTCCTCTCGATCTAAGGACTATCTCTGAGCTGCCTAGTGCTAGGTTTACCAAGTGTGCACCACACCTAAACCTAAAGCCTTGCCTAAGTCAAGCTACTAGATCAAAGCCCCTCTTAATAGTACGGTCAAAGGAAAACAAAGTCCTAAACTACTCTAAGTGCCCTTCTTCACCATACGGCACTTAGACCTAGTCTAGTCTCGACGATGTCCATCCATCCTTTGAAAACCGAAACGATTTCCACTATTAAGTTGGCATGTACGTCCCTGTCCATCGAGTACTTATTTACCATGACCTTACCTATGACTTTGCCTCTGCAAAACACACGTTAGTCATAGTAACCAACAATGTCATTAATCACCGAAATCTCTTAAGGGCCTAGATGCTCTTTCAGGGACTACCAAGAAGACTACAACAAAACGTTGAAGGGACCATGCCAACTGCACCCAAAGTCTAATCATACCATGGAAGAGTGTCGCGTCCTCAAAAGCATCTATACACGGCGGGCCGCCCAAGACGACTCCGCCAAGAAAAACAACAAGCGAGACGGGCACGACCACGAAGATGAGGACGAGGACCAAGATAGGGACCCCCGACACCAGTACATCAGCCCCACCGACGTGGTCCACTCCATTTTCGGGGGCAAGGTCTCCATTGAATCCAAGCGAGAAAGAAAGCTGTTAAAGAGAGCCTGCCTCAACATAGACAGCACGGACGGGCTGATCGCAGACCCAAAATTCCCCCCGTGGTCCCACAGGGAGATCTCGTTCAGCAGGAAGGACCAGTGGGCCGCTATCCCAGAGCCGGGTCGTTTTCCCCTGATTCTGGACCCTTGCATCAACAGCATCAGATTCGAGCGCGTGCTCGTGGACGGGGGAAGCTCCATTGACATCCTCTTTCGCAACAGCCTGCCCGCCCTCAAGATATCTCCTGCACAACTAAAACCTTACGACGCCCAATTCTGGGGGGTTTTGCCGGGTCAAAGTTCAGTGCCTCTCGGACAGATAACATTGCCTGTCCAATTCGGCACACCCGACCACTTCCGGACGGAGTTCATCAACTTCGTGGTCGCCGATTTCGACGGGACCTATCACGCTATACTGGGCCGACCATCGCTGACAAAGTTCATGGCAGTCCCGCACTACTCATACCTGGTCCTTAAGATGCCTACGGAGAAGGGTGTCCTAACCGTCAGAGGCAATGTTTACACTGCGTATACCTGCGAAGAGGAGAGCTTCAAGATCACCGAAGCAATCGACCTCTCAATCCGCATGGCAGAAACAGCAACTCAAGCCGTGCAGCTGCTTCCCGACCAGCTCCGATTACCTGAGCAGGAGACAGCCAGAAAGAACTCAAAATCCAAGGAGCACAAAGAAGTACAACTGGTCGACGGCAGCCCCGAGAAGACGGCCCTCATCGGGGCCAACCTGGATCCAAAATAGGAAGACGCGCTCGTCAGGTTTCTAAGGGACAACGTAAGCGTTTTCGCATGGAAACCCGCAGACATGCCCGGCGTCCCACGAAACCTGATCGAGCACTCCTTAAATGTCTCGAAGACCGCAAGACCAATCAAGCAAAAGCTGCGACGGTTCGCTCGTGACAAAAAGGAGGCTATTAGGACAGAAATCACACGGCTTCTAGCAGCCGGATTCATAAAAGAAGTGTATCACCCCGATTGGCTCGCCAATCCGGTTCTTGTACGCAAAAAGAATAATGAATGGAGAATGTGCGTTGATTACACTGATCTCAATAAACACTGTCCTAAAGATCCTTTTGGTCTCCCTCGCATCGACGAGGTGGTCGACTCAACGGCCGGATGCGAACTCCTCTCCTTTCTAGACTGCTACTCTGGTTATCACTAGATTTCGCTAAAAGAAGAAGATCAGATCAAAACATCTTTTATTACACCTTTCGGCGCATACTGCTACACGACCATGTCTTTCGGACTCAAAAACGCCGGAGCCACTTATCAAAGGGCCATCCAGCAATGCCTCCACGACGAGATTCGTGATGACCTCGTCGAGGCCTATGTGGACGACGTGGTCGTAAAAACAAGGGACGCGAGCACCCTAATCGACAACTTAGACCGAACTTTCAAGGCACTCAATAGGTACAAGTGGAAGCTCAACCCCAAGAAATGCATTTTCGGCGTTCCTTCCGGTCTACTGCTCGGCAACGTTGTCAGTCGCGACGGCATACGGCCAAACCCTTCAAAAGTAAAGGCGGTACTCGACATGCGACCACCGAAGAACGTAAAGGATATCCAAAAGCTAACCGGATGTATGGCCGCCCTCAGTCGCTTCATCTCAAGGCTAGGAGAAAAAGGCCTCCCTTTCTTCAAACTATTAAAAGCGTCGGAAAAATTTTCTTGGACAGAAGAAGCTGACACCGCATTCAACCAGCTTAAGACCTTCCTCACTTCACCACCTGTCCTTACAGCGCCTCAGCCCAATGAAGACCTACTCCTTTACATTGCTGCAACCGACAGGGTTGTTTTCACGGCAATAGTGGTCGAGCAAGGTGAACCAGGTCACGCCTACAAGGTCCAGAGACCAGTTTACTTCATAAGTGAAGTCTTAAACGAGTCCAAGGCCAGGTATCCACAAATACAGAAGCTCATATACGCCATTCTAATAACGTCAAGAAAGCTGAAGCACTACTTCGACGGCCATCGAGTCCTGGTGACAACCAGTTTCCCTCTCGGGGACATCCTGCGCAATAAAGACGCCAATGGCAGAATCGTGAAATGGGCAATGGAATTATGTCCATTTTCCCTGGAGTTCCAGAGTCGCACCACTGTCAAGTCTCAGGCCCTGGTCGATTTCATTGCTGAATGGACGGATCTCAACGAGCCTTCCGTTCCCGATGTCTCAGACCACTGGTCAATGTTCTTTGACGGGTCCTTGAACATCAACGGTGCCGGCGCTGGGATACTGTTCGTATCACCCAACAAGGACAAACTGCGCTACGTCCTTCGGATCCTTTTTCCGGCGTCAAACAACGTCGCCGAATACGAAGCATGCTTGCATGGCATAAGACTAGCCGTTGAGCTGGGAGTCAAGCGCCTCTATGTTTATGGCGACTCCGCTTTGGTCATCAACCAGCTCAACAAGGAGTGGGACGCAACCCACGAGAAGATGGATCTCTACTGCAAAGAAATTCGCAAATGGGAAACCAACTTCTACGACATAGAGTACATCCACGTGGTCCGGGATAAGAACCAAGCAGCAGATGCGTTGTCGAAGTTAGGCTCATCTCGGGCCCAGATCCCGCGGGGTATTTTCGTCCAGGACATCCACGAGCCAAGCGTAGGCTCCTCCCTGGTCGACAAGCAACCCACCGAGGCAATGCTCATAGACGACGCCACTCCGACAACCGGTGGGCGTGACTGGCGTACCCCGTTCATCAAATACATATCGGACGGGACAGGCCTTCAGGACAAAACAGAGAACGAGCGCCTCATTCGACGATCAAAGAACTACATCCTGGTCGACGGCAAACTCATGCGGAAAAACGCAAGCTCCGAAGTACTGCTCAAGTGCATACCCCAAGATGATGGTATCAAGCTCTTAGAAGACATACATGCTGGATCCTGCGGCAATCACGCCGCATCCAGAACGCTGGTCGGAAAGGCTTTCCGAGCAGGTTTTTATTGGCCAACCACGGTCGGCGACGCAGAAAAACTGGTTCGACATTGCGAAGGATGTCAGTTTTTCGCTAAGAGGACCCACGTACCTGCCCACGAAATTCAAACCATCCCGTCGTCTTGGCCCTTTGCTTGCTGGGGGCTTGACATGATCGGGCCATTTAAACCAGCCCCGGGCAATTTCAAGTTTGTTTTCGTGTTAATCGACAAGTTCTCCAAGTGGATTGAATACATGCCTCTGGTCAAGGCAACCTCCGAGAAGGCTGTGGAGTTCCTCAATCAAATCATACACAGATTCGGCATCCCGAACAGCATAATCACCGACCTGGGCACTCAGTTTACTGGCACCACTTTTTGGGACTTCTGCGATGACAGAGGCATAGTCATAAAATACGTGTAAGTGGCACATCCACGTGCCAACGGTCAAGTTGAACGTGCTAACGGAATGATCGTTGACGCCCTAAAGAAAAGGTTGTACACCGAAAACGACAGAGCACCCGGTCGATGGATGAATGAATTGCCGGCAGTGGTCTGGGGCCTCCGAACTCAGACCAGTCGAAACACAGGGGTGTCTCCCTACTTCATGGTGTACGGTTCAGAGGCGGTCCTGCCGTCTGACATACACTTCGGATCTCCTAGAATCGAACACTTCGACCAGGCGACCGCCGACAACGCCAGAGAACTCGAAATCAATTGCATGGAGGAAAAGCGTTTAGATTCTTGTCTCCGAACAGCAAAATATCTCGCGGCAGTCAGGCGATACTACAACAGGAACGTCAAGGACCGTTCCTTCATGGTCGGCGATCTGGTACTTCGATGGAAAACAAGCCAAGAGGGAATGCACAAGCTATCCACTCCCTGGAAAGGACCCTTCATGGTGACCGAGGTCACACGACCTACGTCCTACAGATTGGCATACCCAGACGGAACACGAGTGCCTAACTCTTGGCACATGGACAAATTGCGACGTTTCTATCCATAAAGTTTTAATAACTTCCCTTTGTAAGTATCTTATAATTGTTAATAATGAAATTCTCTATTTTTTGCCTATACCTTGTCGCACACAGCACTCGGCAAAACTTCTGCAATGGATGCTCTTAACGACTACCAAGACGAATACGGTGACACGTCACTCAGATAATCTTACAGCGCTCAAAACAACAGTCATGACAAAAAGCAAACTTTATTACAAACTTTACATACAAAGTTTACAATAAATACCCTGACGGGCAGACACTAGTCTATTCCTACAGACTACTCTATTGGCCTAGCTGCTCGGGAGGATCACCCGCCTGGCCCTGCTGCCCGGACGAAGGGGTCGGGGCCACCGGCGCCTGGCTGGTCGAGACCGCAGGCGTCGACCGCCCATCTCCCGCAACGGACGCGCCCGACAACTCCCTGGCCGACCTATCTGAACTCGGCTGGTCTGGGGGAGTGGCCGTTCCGCACAAATTGATGTCGCCGATCACTGTCGACGACAAATCCAGCAGACTACCCCGAAGCTCGTCCGCTTCCTGTGGGCCGACCTCCTTCGGGTACCCCTTCTCCAGCCTGCTCAAGTCGACCAGGGGCTAGTGGGCGCGCACCATGCTGAGGACGTGCGCGCCGGCAAACTCCCCGGCGTCCTTCACGAACTGCTGGAGCCAGTCCCACGCCCGTTGCGCCTTCTCGACCGGGGTCAACTGTGGCGCGCGGGGCTGGCTCTCCGGGAGCTCGGGACTGATCAGGTCTAGGACCGGGGACACTCCTTTCCAGATCCTGCAACAGTTGACCTTCCAGGAGTCCCGGTCCTTGACCAGATCATCCTGGTGCTTCTTGGCGTTCACCTTGAGCACTGCAAACGAAACAAAGCGTTATTTTCGGCATACCAAACAAACAAAGGGGCGACAAGCAGCAGCTAACAAGGCGGCACCCATTACCAGATAATTCCCGGTCCTTTCGACCCAATTCCTCTCCTGCTCGCCGCCCGGACTCCAGCGCACCGGCGAGCTGTTGGCTGAGCTGCTCCTTCTCTTGTCGGAGGCGCGCCACCTCCTCCTCCAAGTCTGCGTGAATCATAAACTGGTCAGTAAAGCAAACTACACAAGTACGCAAAGCTGCTCGGAGCGTGTGACTAACCTTCTCGCTGCCGGTACTGGTCGGCCAAGCGACGAGTGAGGTCGAGACGACGCTCCTCTTGGGCGCTCATCTCGGCCACCTTCTCCCCGACTTCCGACCACAGCCGGTCTACCTCCGCGGCCAGGGCCTTGTTCTCGGCCACGACGCCTTCTATCTGGTCAAAGCACCGTTTCCGGTACTTTGCCGTTTTCATTGCGCCCTACAAAGCGAACATATAACGACCATGCAAGACAAGGCATAGAATGTACAACAGTACAAAAAGTCGCTTACCTTGACTTCGTCGACAAGGCGCTTGGCCGCGCGCTCCACCCTGGCGGCCTCCTCGGTCTCGGCGAGCTCTTCATGCCCGATAAAGTGATCCCCGCGTTGGCGCCACACATACACGTGTTGGCGGCCATCACGGGGACGACCCTCAATCTCCTCCACCTCGTCCTCGGAGGTCGCCTGAGCTTCCTCCTCCCGCGCTGCGTTGCTTCCGGTAGCGGTCCCAGGCATTACTGGTCCCCGGACCAGACCTGGGGAGCTTGCAGTCGAAGCGGCCCCTGCTCGGGGCGGTGTGGAGACTTCACCCTCCCCGGCGGGAGGAGGGGTCGGGGCCCTTCCCTCCCTTTCCGTGGTGCTGGCTGGGGGAGGCGTCCCCATAGCCTCCTCAACCCTGGTCGGGCTGCTCAACGTAGCCGGTGCCGCGGCCGGGGACTCCTCGGCGCTCTCAGGCACGGCTGCAGCCGTAGGCTGCTCTGCGGTCTGCGGGGCCGCGTCTTCAGCAGCGCAAACCGGCTCACTCGTCCCCTGGCCAGCGGCATGGCCAGGGTTGACATCCGACGCCGCGCTAAAGGAACAAAACTACAATAAAAAAACATCGGTGAAATACGTAAGTTGAACACTTATAGGTTTGAGCGGCGGTGGGTCGCGGTAAACCTCCTTCTCGTCCGACCAGTCGGCACCTGTGCTCCCGACTCCCCAGCGCGAGGCACAGGTGGATCGACGGCCACACGGTTGGCAGTGGTCGCCCCGCCGTCCGGACGGCTAGGAGGCCTCCGGACCAACGACGGAACGGCCTCCTCCTCCTCGTCGTCGTCGTCGATCCGAACGAACCGACGCCGCTTCGGCGCTCGGCTGCTCTCCGCCGGCAGTGTCGGCATCGGCGACGGATCCACAGGCATTGGCCTCTTCCCCGACACCCTTTCCTCGGTGGTTGGGACGGGGCGGGCTTGTTCCTCCTCACTGCTGGTGTAATGAGCACACCGAGCAGCGTCCTCCTCTAGCGGGTCTTCTCCCACAGGATTCTCCACCCCCGGTGCCAGTGATACATACACTGTGCACCGGTCGACATCGCCGATCTACAAAAAGCAACAAAGATGAGCCAGCCACATACGATATACGAATACTAAAACAAAATAATCTGCAACATACCTTTGGTGTTGGTCGACCTAACTTGAAGGCTTGCACCCGATCACTGCCACTGATGAAGCCTCCGTCCGCGAAGTTGAACAGCTCGTTCAACAGCCGTTGTACCTCTGCCTTCTCCAAGATCTCCGGTCGCATCCTGGTCGGGTCCACGCTTCCGACATACTCGTACGCCGAGTGCACCCTCTTCTGGCAGGCATCACCCGACGACAAATAAAGTTGCCGACCACGCCAAGCCCATCCAGGCGCGACCAGTCGATCAGCTTCATCAGATCCGCCACTTGACCGTCGAACTCCGGGCGGTCGGTCCAGCTCACCCTCTTCTCGGGAATGTACCCCACGTCGCAGAACGTGGAGCTGCCCGGTTCCTCCCTGACGTAGAACCACTTCCTATACCATTCGGTCAAGGAAGTGTTCCATGGACAGTGCAGGTAGTGATTCTTCATTCCATCACGAAGGTTGAGGTATACTCCACCTGCGACCTTGGAGCCTCCAACTGCTCCCTTCTTCCTCAAGCAGAAAAGGTAACGAAAAAGATCGAAGTGCGGCTCTATGCCAACATAGGCCTCGCACAGATGAATAAACGTGGAGATAAGGAGAATTGAGTTCGGGTGCAGATTGCAAATCCCGATCTCATAATACAAAAGAAGACCTTGGAGAAAAGGATGAACCGGAACCCCAAATCCCCTCTTAACGAAATCTTCGAACACGACGATCTCACCGGCACGAGGGTCGGGGAAGCTTTCTCCTTCCGGCGCTCTCCAGCCGCCAAGCTCCGAGCTGTGCAGGAGTCCCATGTCGACGAGGTCACCGAGGGATTTGGTGGTGCTGCGGGACTTCTTCCACTCCTTGGCCATCAGTTCGGCCCTCTTCTTGGAGTCGCTCTTCGCCATTGGAGGTGAGAAGTGGATTTGGGTTACGAAGATGCAGGTGATCGAAAGAGGCGAGAATGGAAGGCTTGAGGGCAATGGCAGGGTAAGGAGTACAGGCGGAACTGTCAGGCTCTTATAAACCGCAACTCCACCTCTCCCATTTCCTGTATTCTCGGGAAGTGGGCGGGCCATGCGGCGGATGCGGCGTTTCGGTTTACAATGATTATAGACAATTAATGCGGCGGAGTTTTCGTACCAATTGATGGTTTCCTTTTTCTCAAACCACGCAAAGGGCGGCTGCACAGTTGCCAGGCGCAACTTTTCATGCGTCCATCTGACAACCCATCAGGAGGTCTCGTCATGTCAACTTTAACTGAAAAGATCGTTTCAATAAAAAGAAGACAAATATGCCAGAGAGTCAACAATCCGGGGACTGCACCGACCACCGAGCAATTGATGCTCGGGGACTGGTCGACCAGTCCATCAGCTCGGAACTTCAAAGACTGCACTGACCACAGAGCAATTGATGCTCGGGGACTGGTCGCCCAGTCCATCAGCTCGGAACTTCAAGGACTGCACCGACCACCGAGCACTCGACGCTCGGGGACTGGTCGCCCAGTCTATTAGCTCGGAACTTCAAGGACTGCACCGACCACCAAGCACTTGACGCTCGGGGACTGGTCGCCCAGTCTATCAGCTCGGAACTTCAAAGACTGCACCGACCACCGAGCACTCGATGCTCGGGGACTGGTCGTACAGTATAGCAACGCAGAATTCTAAGGAGCGCACTTGGTGCTTGGGGACTGGTCGTCATACTATTATACACCCGGGGACTGGTCGATTAGTCTATTCAATTGCAGACGGACTGGTAAATTCAATTTTTTAGACCTTGCTACAAGGCTCATACTTCGCCTTCCAGCAAGCTCGGGGACTACATCGGTACGATGCATCTGGCGATGCATCTCAGTTACAGAATTTTTTTGAGGACTTTTATTTTGACCCTGGCACCACGTGCCTACGTCACCTACTACCAGGCTCGGGGACTAAGTGGGCACACTTCATCTTACGGTGAATATGCTTGCTTTTTTTATGTTTATACCTTTCAAAAAAGTAAAGTGGGCACACTTCACCAGGAAAGAAATCTTTTTTAATTTAGAGCACCATGCATTCTTCGAACAACTCGCTTCTTCGATGTCAATGTTGATCAACTGTCTTTTGAGTTGGTCAAAGAACCGTTGCAACTGTTTGGGCGACTTTCCCACTTATTGAAGACGTCAAGTCTCACTGATCGAAGAAGCTCAAGACGACGTGTTACATCACAATACATGGTGCTCGGGGACTAGCTGTAGGGGTATAAACCCCTATACCCTTACGGCTAGACTTCGGCCAGGAGGCTTGGCCCATTACGAGACGAGTTCAAGGCTTGATCAGACAACCTGGAGTTTCGCGCAAGGAAACAAGATGTGGAGATCAAGCAGGATTCTAGTCGGTTAGAATAGGAATTGATATCGAATTATCCATGGCAATTGTAACCGACTAGGATTAGTTTCCAGATCTGTAACCCTGCCCTCCAGACTATATAAGGAGGGGCAAGGGACCCCCCTAGGACAGGATATTCTCTCAACACAAATCAATACAACCAGACGCAGGACGTAGGTATTACGCCAACTCGGCGGCCGAACCTGGATAAAAAGCTTGTCCGAGTCTTGCGTCACCATCGAGTTCGTAGTTTGCGCACCGTCTACCGATAAACTACTACCGTGGGTATACCCCAAGGTAGACTGCCGACCAGCTTTCGTCGACACTGTGCTGATTCAATATAACTTGTGCAACAATATAAGTTTGAGTATTTATTGATGTTGCTCGATGGGTGGTGCTTAGCTAATTTGAAAACCCGGATCATGTTTTTTAACAAATTTTGTATTTAGGCAATATTATCTTTTTATTTTCATGCTATGTTTGTATGTTGTCAGATTTATCTCAATTTATATATGTTAGCATAGATTAAGATAAAATTTAATATAAGTTTTACTCTAGTTCATCCTAAATACCTGTGGATTAATATAAATCCAACTAAACAAGAAGAATAGTCCGACGGATGGCGTGGAGCCGCTGGTGTCTTCTATACATGTAATGACTAACTAACGAGTACTGCAGGCGAGCCGTTTCTCCAACTGTATCTGGACTATTTGAGTCGAACACGGTATTTTTTTTGTCAAGTTTGTGTACACCGCCTGCCTTCCTACCGGATTAATAAGTTACGGGAAAAAATCTACGTAACCTCCCAAAACTATCTAAGGTGAAATATTTTATTCTCAACAAACTATAAAACCAGATATTCTACCCCTTAAACTTTCAAAACCGGTCAAATCACCACCTAGAGTGACTTTAGAGGGTCATTTTATTTTTTTTATTTATTTCCGCTAAATCTTTAAAAAATTGTAATAAATCACAGAAAAATCATAAAATAAAAAATTCAATTTTGCTGGACTCTTGATGAGTAGATCTACACAATGAATATATAATATGATATACTTTACTACAAAGTTTTTATTGTCGCTTTCAATCTATGTTTTTCTATAATTAATAAGAATAATTCATATATGTACTTCCTATAGTTCGATTGTCGTAAAAATTTTATATTGTGCTCATTATTGTATGCTTGAACTAGGGTAAAAGTTTTGTACCCATTGGATCACGTATAACTTAGTTATAGATTTATTTAGCTTTATTCTTGTTAAATCTATGCTTTATCTATAACTAAGCTATACGTGATCCAATAAGTATGAAAATTTTACCATCGTTCAAGCATACAATAGTGAGTCCACCATATAATTTTTACCACAAATTGGACCATAGAAACTACATATATGAATTATTCGAATTAATTACAGAAAAACATTGATTTAAAGCTACAGCAAAAACTTTGTACTAAAATATTCACTATGTAAATCTACTCATCACGAGTTCAACAAAATTGATTTTTTTTATTTTTATGATTTTTCTGTGATTTATTATGATTTTTCAAAGATTTAGCTGAAATAAATAAAAAAGAAAAAGACAAACCACTATCTAAAACCATTCTCGAGGGTTATTTGACCGGTTTTGAAAGTTCAGGGATAGAATATTCAGTTTTATAGTTTGGAGGATGAAGTATTCCACTCTAGATAGTTTGAGGATTATATAGACTTTTTCTAATAAATTACTTTAGATAATTCGAATAGTAATAAGTACCCGTTCAGCTGCGGCTGCCCTACGGCGTTGGAATTGGGTTGGTAGAGAGGAAAAACAGAATGACTGTATGATATGAGGTAGCCAAGCGGTCCAGGACTACACTGACAGTCTCTACGTCGTCTTTCAGTTTCAGTTCTTCTCTGGTGCTGACTAGCTATCTAGTTCCACGTGCCGGCCAGTACCTATCCGCATTTTCCACGCCAAGATTATGCACAATGAGATTACGCAGGAAGCGAAAAGTCAATCAATGAAAGAAAGTTTTGTATGCACGTTGACAGAAACAGATTCGATCGCCACGAAACGAGCAGCAGAAAAACGAGGCAAACACCATCGATACAGCTATTCGTACATGCCTTCAACTTGCGCCGAAATTGTCCTCATGTTGGACTGCAGGTATTCAGTCAGCACCCTTCCCTTTCCGCTGCTAAGCTCAACCAGCAGCCTCTGATGACGACCCGATGCGCGCACGTCAGCTGCCACCGTGCGTGTGCTCACGTGCTCCGGAGCCTGACCGCCGGCACGGCCGGCTCGACGACGCGGAAGACATGGACGCGGAACTCGGCGGCGCCGACGAGCTCGAAGACGCAGTAGTCCCCTTCCTCGAGGCAGTTGCCCCGCGCGAAGGCGCACCAGCCGCGCGACAGCCGGTCCCTCGTGTTGGGGATGTAGAGCACCACCCACGCCTTGCCCCCCGGGTCACGGAGCACCACGTCCGTGCGCTCCCGCGGCAGGTGCTGCCGCGAGAACCCCGTCGGGAACCTCTGCAACGCAGGCGAGCGCGCGCGCGCGCGCGCACACACACACACACAGAGGGAGAGACAGGGAAGAACGCTTCCAGTATGTCAGTCTTAGTCATCGTCACCATCATCATCAAGCTGAGTGATAGATGGAAACAATGAAAGCAACGTCCTCACCATCATGAACGAGTAGTAGACGTGCATTGTGCTCATGCGGATGACGCAGTAGGGCAGCGACGACCGGAACGCGTAGGCGAGCTCCATGGCGCGCTGCCGCTCGGCGCCCGTCACGGGGCGCCGCCGGGACACGTACCCCTTGTAGCGCCTGACGGAGTCCGGGATGTCCGCGAGCGCCTGCAGGTCCTCGTGGATGCTCCGCGTTTTCACCGCGCCGTCCTCGACCTGCTGAGGCTCCGGGCCGCGCTTCGGCGGTGCGTGGTCCGGCGACGGCGGTGGCGCCGGGATCATAACGCACAGCGCTACCTCGTCGCCGTCTTCGATCTCGGTCTTGACAGCGCCAGCTGCCGCAGCATACACATTGGGTTGCAAGAAATTTTTAAGCAAGTAGGAGTATAATAGGTGATATAAATGGGTCGAAGAATATAATGTGTCATGTCATTCATTTTTAGATTTATTAAATATTTTTTCCTATTTTTTCTAGAGCTAAACCTCGAAGCTTCTAGATATATTTTCACCATCTCTAAATATTTTATTTGTAGCTCTCTTGCATTGTCTCAATTTTTATCTAGGATTTTAATTTCTCGACACTTTTTATAGGCTTATTGTAGATTTTTTTTCATAGATTTATTCATGTGTTTACCAAAAGTTTTAAAAAAGGGTCAACTCGGGAAAGGATCACCTGGGCCTTTGGTTGGGCTTATTTTATCTCTTGGGGCTTCGACCAGAATATTAAACTGCTGCAAGATGACTCATGCAAATTGTGCGGCTAGTATATATCCTTTTTTAAAAAAAATTATACAACTTAGCGTGAACTCTCATTTACTTTTAGTCTCATTTTCTACTTCAAATTCTACGGCTACATTTATTGTCACCATAAGTATTTTATTAGCATGTAGCGAGATACTTTAATTTTCTTTTCTCCGATTAGTGTATGCCTTCCTGTTCCAAATTGTGAATTAGTTTGGCTTTTTTAGATACATATTTTTTATCATGTATCTAGAATTCTAGACACATCATATATTTTAGCGTCTAGTAAAAAATATATCCAAAAAGCTAAAAATGACTTATAAGTTGGGACCACAGTGAGTAATCTATAGACCTCAATTAAAAATAATTATGAGGTTTATTTTGTTGGCTAAATACTGATTTAGTAGTTTCTAGGCCTTAAAATTGCGTGGAGTCTTCTTTCATTTGCCCAATATTAAAAAAGTAAATTGGGTTATGTGAAGCCATATAAACATGCTCCCTGATCCGGGCGGTCACGAAGGTTACCCGATTCCGGCGTCGAATTGGAGCATGAAACCTGCTGCTCACGTGGCGCACGGTACGGCACCAGCTCCTTCCCGAGGGAATCCTTGTTCGGCCGCTTGGCATTGGCATCACGCGAGGGCTCCGTCCTCGCGCGGCGCCGCTTGTTGCTCTGCCGCTCGCAGGCCGTGGTGCCGAGCAGCAGGTCCTCCCGCTGGCAGGCCGTGGTGTCGAACACCATGGCGGTGAAGTGCGTGCCGCCGTCGTGCCGGAACACGAGGAACTCGAGCTCCCGCAGCTCCTGGTCCTGCACGAACTTGGGCCAGCCCGAGGTGAAGAAGGTGCCCTCGGCGGACCGGCGGATGACCACCAGCCACGTCCTCCCGCTGGGGCCCTCCAGGGTGGCCGCCATGGACGCTTCCTTGAGGGTGGTCTTGGCCTTCCTTGACGCCTCCCAAGGGATGTGCTTGCAGAAGTCTGGCGGGATCTTCTGCATGATGCATGTAACAGAAAATTGATCTGAGTACATACAGCAATGACACTATTACCATTCGATCATATACAAACACAACATTTGAACATTATTAACCGTGCATTTGTATAGGTGAAGTGGTGAACAAATAGCGGGAAAAAAACCATCATTTATCACAGATGTTATTACGTGACCGTCACAGTGGAGCGAGACGACGCAACTCCGCTTCCTCTCCCCTCCTGCTGACAAGCTCGGCCACCGGTGGGAAGGTAGTGGACATGAGTGCCCTTGACCATGGCGGTGGAGTTGGGTGGCGCCGCGGCGGGAGCCGAGGTGGCAGGGCACGCACCATTGCTACGGTAGTGGTGGTGGTGGTGGTGTTGTGTGACATGTGCTTTTTGCTGCTCCGGGTGTCTCCGCTTCGGTGAAGTTGGGTGCCAGTTTTTTTTGACGCAGCCAATCCGTCCAGTGTTCTGCTTTTGGGGACGGAGGCAACCCATTTTAGTGTTTGGTTGAAGAATTGGGGACAGAGCGGCTCCGTTCAGTGTTTGGTTGAAGGAATTTAGTGTTTGGTGGGAGTCAACCCGGCTCGAGCGGCTCTGTCCGCCAGATTTTGACGGACGAGTCCAACCCGCATCTTAGAGGAATATTCCACCCTGGAGCCAACCCAACCCTCCCATCCTCCAACCAAACAGCTACAGGAACGGATTTGCTCCGACCCAGCTCGCCCCGCTCTGCAACCAAATACACGGTAAGGGATTTTGCTATCCCTAATAGCGTGATGGGTTACGTGATACCCTCCTCCTTTGCATACGTGTTGAGATGACGCACGTTGCATATATATGAGTGGCGTTTTTAGTATCTTGCATTGGTTCATATGTCTGCAACAGCAAAAAAAAAATGGCAAAGTGTTTAGTATATGTATATGTGCCCAAACCTGACAATGGTTTGGATTAAAACCGGATTTTTTGGTTTGGTTTTACTTTTGGACTGTATTGGTTTGGATTGAAATAGGCTAAAAAGGCTGTTGGGCCAGTTTGGTTTGGGCCCTATTAAAATGGGCTGAATTGGTTTTGCTCTAAATAATAGAGTTTACAATAATTTTTTTATTCTATCTATTTATTTTTTGCTTTTGTTTATGGCTAAATATAAACAATAGCATGAGGTACCGGTGAAATGGTGGGTTGGAAATGTATTTTAATGGGTCTAGCGCATAAGTGGTAAGGTTTGGTGTGGATGATTGAAGTCATGGTCTAATTTGGTTTGGATTTGACTTTCACATATATATGTTTTGGATTGGTGTGGGTTTGGTTTGGATGTCGGCTCACTGTCAGTTTTATATGTGCCGCCGTGCTGTATGATCTCTCATTTACGCCAATCATTAATATACAATCAAAACACTATTAGGCCTTGTTTAGTTCACTCTAAAAACCAAAAATTTTTCGAGATTTTCCGTCACATCGAATTTTATGGCACATGCATGGAGTATTAAATATAGATGAAAACAAAAACTAATTGCACAGTTTGACTGTAAATCGCGAGATGAATCTTTTAATTCTAGTTACTCTATGATAAACAATGTTTGTCAAATAAAAACAAAAATGCTTCAAAAAAAATTTAAAACTAAACAAGGCCTTAGTCCGTAGCTTCTACTTGTATAGGATCGGGCACATGCATGCGAGGCAGCATTTCAACACAATAAACTGAGTCAGTGACTCACTCACCAGGCGCTTCTTGAAGTCGCCCATGAGCACCTTGAAGAAGTGCGGCCGCCTCTCACCGCTCGCCCACGGCGACTGCCTCTCTTCGGCCGGCATCGTTTGCCCCCCCCCCTCCGGCCTCTCTTCAGCACATGATGCGGATGCGGCTGCTGCGGCGCAGCGAAGCCGGCAGAGCCCGGCGAAGGAAGCGAGGAAGCAATGATCACGGCGAATTAACCGTGGGGAGGAAAAGAACCGAGTTGCTCAGCTTTTGACGCGCGAGACGGGCCCCGGCAGTTTTTGGCCGTGGCGATCATACTCATCAGCGTGACAGCGTCAGTTGCGCCAAAGTGGACAGCCCGCGGTCTCACGCAGTCACGCCGTACTACCCCTCCTCATTAGCTACGCCAAAAAAAGCCCCCGGGATATCTGCACTGCTGCAGGGTGCGAGCAGCTGTTGGCTTTGGGGCCACGACACAGCCCCAAAAAATGCTTGTGGCCCTCACGAGCGCAGAGAAGACACGTCACTGTCATGCGGGCCCAGCCTTGAAGGCAATTGTAGGGTGGCCCCCGCAATGCAGTGGGAAATAGGTCGTTTGCATGCATATATGATATATACACCTACTCATCGCACCAATGACACGAGAGTAGGCCTTGTTTAGTTCCGAAAAGTAAAAAGTTTTCAGTACTGTAGCACTTTCGTTTGTTTGTGACAAATATTATTTAATTATGGACTAACTAGGATCAAAAGATTCGTCTCGTGATTTACAGTTAAACTGTGTAATTAGTTTTTATTTTTGTCTATATTTAATGTTTCATGCATGTGCCACAAGATTCGATGTGACGGAGAATCTTGAAAACTTTTTGGTTTTCAGGGTGAACTAAACAAGGCCGCAGTAAAATATTGGCACATCATGGAATGTAGTACTTGGAGTAGGATGCATGCCAATGTGCTGCTGTTCCACAAAATGGTTTTTATAGATAGTTGTTTCGCTACACAATCATATTGTCTAAAATTATACTTGTTTCCTTTTAAGCTTTGTTCTGAGGATATTTGTATGGGGTCGTTGCACAAAATATAGAAGCGATACAATAACGACAGAGGACTTGACATATGAAAATCTATATAAATCACGTCGTACACTCTAGTCACACGAAAGCATTTATGGGATGCCGTGACGCCACTGTTTAAAAAGGCTTGCGCTTTTAGAAGTGCTGACTAGATATGAAATTGTTGTCACATCAAGCACTCACCCCTTATCATTGATGGTAAAGAAAAATTAAAGAATATGAGAAGGAACCAATAATGGAGGTTTTGAGGTGTTTATGAATAAGCAGGAAGTATTCCTGTCGTGTGGGTTATTGGAGCATTTCTTGTTTCCAATGCACTGATGAACTTATGCCCTTGAGGCCTCAACATTTGGCCAACTTTTTTTTAGCTCTAATAAAGCGAGCAAATGGGATTTACATATGGGTAATGGTGGGTTATACGCAGTATCCTGGGTGGCTTGGGCACAACACGACAAATGGTTATCTGTTTAGGAATCGTCGCAGATATCACCGTACCAATATGTACCCACCTTTATTTCACCTTGGCTGGCACCAGTACAATATTTGTAGGGTCAGCCGAAAGTGTGAGTTTCACTTGGCCCTGCCACTCTAGGCGTGTAGCAAGCTGTTTAATTTCCCTTGTTAATTTTTTAATCAGCTAAATTTTAATCACTTTAGTAGCTAAATTTTCAAACACACTAACTAAAAAATAGTTTCACTAGTCATCTAAGGTCCTGTTTAGTTCAAAAAATTTTGCAAAATAGAAATAGTAACACTTTCGTTTGTATTTGATAAATATTGTCCAATTATGGACTAACTAGTCAAAATATTTGTCTTGTCGATTCCGACCAAACTGTGCAATTAGTTTTTATTTTCATTTATATTTAATACTTCATACATACGTCTAAAGATTCGATGTGACGAGAAATCTGGAAAATTTTGCAAAATTTTTGAGGAACTAAACAAGACCTAAGAGTAACTAAAATAGTTTAAGTTAGCTAAAATTTAGTAAGGGGACCAAACAAGACCTCAATCAAACAAACACCGACAACATCTTGCCACATGAATGTACATTGGAAAACTGGGAACAGGCTTGGACTGGCTGACTTGGATGGGTGTAATTTAGCACCCAAAAAAAGAGAACCTCGGCAGCACAACCCCCGCCCCGGTTCCCAACCCCCGCCGCGACGCTCCGGCCGCCGTCGCCGCCCTCCTGGCGGCGGCGGCGGCCCGCCCGCGCCTGCTCCTTCCTCCCCCCCCCCTCCTCCTCCACCACGCTCCTCTCCCCCCTCCACTTCTTCCCCCTCTCCCGTTGGCCTAGGGGCCTGCGGCGGCGCGGTCTCGTCGTGCGGCGGCGAGGTCTTCATCGGGGCGGGCGCTGGTGGCCAGGGCCGGGGGTCTGCCGGATCTGGGCCCCTGGCCCCCCTGCCGTCCGGCGGCTTCCCCGGCGTCGGCGTCGGCGAGACGAGGCCACCGATGGAGCAGGTGGCCGTCGAGCTGGTGGACGGCCGCATCCTCCGCGTCCGCGCGCGGCGGCAAGCACAAGCAGGACCAGGACGACGCCGGCGATAAGGGCGCCCCGGCGGCGGGCCACGAGGAAAAGGAGGAGGGGGGCACCGACGACGGCGGCGACGCCGTGAGGTGGCAGTGGCACTGCAGGGAGAGGGCTGGCGTGCGCGCGTTCGTGACGCAGTTCCAGGTGCCGGACGATGCCCAGCCACCCGTCCTTCGGCGACGACGGGCTCCTCCGTGGTGGTGGGCGTCGGCGGCCTGGGCCGGGGGACGGCCGGATCTGGGCCCCCGGCCCCCCTGTTCTGCTGCTGCTGCTGCCACCTCCACCGTTCTCCTCCGTCGGCCGGCCTGCCCGTCCTGTCCCCGGCGTCGGCGGCTTGTGGGACGGCCGGATCTGGGCCTCCGGCCTCTGATCTGGCGCGACTCCCCCGTTCCCTCCGTTGGCCGGCCTGCTTGGCGTCCGTCTGGGCTCCGGCGTGGTCGGGGTGGGGTGCAGGACGGTTGGGCTCGTTCGGGGCGGCTGCTAAGGCTTCGGCACTTCCTCCACGGCTGCGGTGGTCATCTGCTTGGCGGCGGACGGCTACGGCGGCCGGCTCACCTCGTGCGCTCCCTGCATCGTGGTGATGTGGGCAGCTGTTCGAGCGGTTCGCCTTCGGCGTCATGGCGGCGTGGTCGGCGTTTTGGAGCGGTTCGTGCACGAGTGGGTGGCGCTAGGCGAAAGCCGTGCCTTCTGGCCGACTATGGCGACGCCTTCGGGGCGTCGTTTTCCTCGTTGGAGGCATATGTCGTTGCGTACCCCTCCTCAGCCGACGGCGCTCGTCCCTTCTGGGGTTGATGGTTGCAAGGAACTAGGGCGCCTCGCCCGTATGGGACGGCAACGGCGGCGCTCCCCGCGTCGCTTCCCTTCTTGAAGGCGTTGCCGCCGAAGTTCTTTCTACGCGTGGCCTGCTGCCCGCATGGTCCCTCGGGCGTCGTGCCGAGCGTTTTCGTGCTTCTTGCTGCTCTCCGCTCAGGTTTGCTGGCTAGTGTTTGTTGAAGCTGCAGTTGTGCTCTTTCCGGTGGATGCTTTGCCACCGAGGTGTTTCCGGCGGACGCTTTGCCGCCGAGGTGCGTTGCTTTGCCACCAAGGATGCATCTCCGGCAGGTGGGTCGTTGAGGTTGCTGAGGTGGGGACGGATGCTTGGCCGTCGGATGGTTGCTTTGCCACTGAGGACGCGTCTCCGGCTGGGTTGGTCGTCGAGGTGGCTGAAGTGGAGACGGATGCTTGGCCGTCGGTTGGTTCGCTTTGCCACTGAGGACGCGTCTCCGGCTGGGTTGGTCGTTGAGGTTGAAGAGGTGGGGACGGATGCATGGCCGTCAGTTGTCCTTTATGTTGCGGCTCCGAACACTGCTGGCTACCTAGGTGTTGAGTTGTTCTTCTTGTTTTTGGCTTAGCTGTTGGGGTTGTTAGGTGGAGGATCCCCCTCAGGTTTTTTGCTTTTGTTTGTGTTCTGGATTTCAATGGTAATCTTTGGATTACTTGCGAACTCGTTTCTTTCGGCTCTTCTTCTTAATGAAAAACACGTGAAGTCGTGATCTCGAAAAAAAAAACCTCGGCAGCACCTATCACACTGGGTCTGTGCTTTAGGAAACATTCAATAACTAGAGCCATTTGCCCATTTCAAGCAAGCGCGCCCGCACAATTTCTGTCGCGAGTCGCGACAGCATACTCTAGCCACAGAAGAACCTGTCCTCGTCTAAGTAAGGGAAAAAAGGGGGGACGAATCTTTCCTGGTGTTACCAACAAACACGCATACAACCAAGCACTCGCTGAAAACAATAGCAAGTGTCAAGCAAAAAACGTCGAGGTGAACGTAGACGCAGTACCGACGGAGGAATCGTCGATTCAAACTTTATTCCAAATTTATCCTTCTCCGGAAGGACGGCAGCAGTGCCATGATTGACTAGGATCCAAAAGCCTAACCGGGGCTATTTTACATCACATCGCAAAAGATAAACACTGCGGAATACATAGGGGCAGAACAGGACGTGAAACAACTATGCTAGAAAGCTTAGAGGTAGCCGTATTGAAGCATGGAAGACTGAACCAAGTTGTATTCTTAGGAAATCTTGCAGTTGATGCAAGGCTACTGATTGTACATAACTGGAGTTGATTCGCATTCAGCGGTAGTTGCGGTAAATGGGGCTGTACATGCAGCTCTCTGCAAATTTCACCAGGTCCTTTGGCCGAGGGCGCCTACTTGCCAAACCTACAGGTGAGAAGAGTTAGTGATGAGCCGATCTTTGTTGATAAGAGCATAGTTATTTTTACTCATTTTTTCGTCTTAATGAAACACGGGGGCAGCCCTGTTCGCGAAAAAACTCATTTTTGTTATGAGATAGGCGATATATGCTAACCAAGTTCATATGCCTTCGCTGCAACGTTGGCTGCAATGTGGGCAGAGATCTTCCTGATGTTTGAGAAGGGAGGATAAATGAGCCCCTTTTCAAAATTTTCTTCTGTGACCTGCTGGGCCAGAGCCTCCGCTGTTCCAAGATGTATGATCAGAGTATTAGCTAATTCAGCATCTACTTCAAAGAAGGCCTAAAGTGTGCATCAACCAGCAGTTCTTTGGCTGGACTGAGCTCAAAAGATAGAACCATATACACAATGCTTTTATCTATAACTAAGCCTAGTAGCACTTACATGCTGCCAGAAGCATGTCATCATGAACGCGGATAGCCCCAGACATCACCACACCAAGGCCAAACCCTGGGAAGATATAGGCATTGTTTGCCTGTAGAAGCAGGGTCAGTTCTGAACATTTAAAGCACACAAAATATCTGCAACAACATGAGCATTGAGCAGCGTTCATCATCCATACCTGTCCGGGAACATGTATCTTGCCATTGTACTCCACAGGATCAAATGGACTCCCAGTTGCAAACACTGCTTGGCCCTGTGAATTCAGATCGTTAGTGCAGACCCATGACAGATAAAAAGTTGACGTGACTGCTGACTGAGATCATTACCTTGCTCCATGTGTAAGCTTGCTCAGCTGTGCATTCAGATTGCGACGTTGGGTTCGAAAGGGCAAGAATGATTGGTCTCTGTGGCGTTTAACAAAACACTGAGCTTCTAACCTTGTTGCCTCAATATACACACAACTAACAAATTGTGTTAGTGGAAGTTACCTCGTTAAATGAGGAGATCGCTTCAATAACGTCTTTTGTGAAAGTTTGCCCCTTCCCGGATGTGCCAATCAACACTGTTGGTTTGATAGCCTGGAATGCCATTTGGGTCAGGAATCAGGATACAGGACGTAAAGATTCAGGTGTCCATGATAAGTTATAAAATCCATAATTTCTTTTGAGGGAAAACTCATACGTTAACAGCATCTAAGAGGTTGTTGACTGGTTTATGCTCATGGGCCCATGGTTTCTTGAAGTGTTGAAGGGACTCCTTTCGTGTACTGACAATCAAACCCTGTGAATTGACCAGTATTTACTGTTAGCAATAAGGAATAAACTGATGTTCTGAAACAAAGATATAATGAAATAAAAGCGAGGAGGCCCTCTTCATAAAATTGACCTTTGAATCAACAAGCCAGATTTTCTTGCGGCACTCCTCTATAGGAGCTTTCGTCTGCGCATTAAGAAACTGTTAGGCCATCCAGACGTGTATAGCACAAGCCGGAAACAGCAGAAAAAAACCAACAGAAAATGAAGAAGCACCTGACGTGAGATCTCAAGAGCTATTAGTTCAGCGATACCTGTCCCAGCCTGCAAGCAACAGAGCAACTATTGATATGGGAAGAAAGATGGCAAACAAACCAACATTGGGATCTGAGAAAAATGCAGTTGTAAACAAGTTGAGTTAAAAAAAATGTAAATATAAATCCCAGGCATAGAAAGCTCCACTAATAGAATAAGAATGATATACACTATTTTGACTACCAAATTACAAATAGTTGAGTTGATACTTGGTTTGCATATAGCATGACACGCTTGGAATCAAGAGGGTTAGATCAGTACATTACATCTGGTATTTTATTATATACCAATACCATAGAAATCAACATACAAAGACTAGCTTGAAATTAAATGCCTATAAAAGAGTCACAGAAAAAATGACCTCTCCAGCACCCAGGAAAAGGTAAGTGTGATCTGCCAATGAACCACCAAGTAGTGTTTGGGCTGCAATAAGCCCAGCAAGAACCACAGAAGCTGTTCCCTGCAATATATAAACATTACAAATTTAAGAAATCACTTTTTAATAAGCCAACTTGCATTTAATCTTATTTTGTAAATATGGCACAGTAAGTCACTTGGCAAACAAGTCATAAGGCATCAAATAATACTACCTGAATATCATCATTGAATACAAGGTGAGTGGTGCCATATCTTGCAAGGAGATCAAAAGCATTATGGTTGGCAAAATCCTCAAACTGCATGATAAATAATAGTCAGGTAAAGATGTAATAGTGTCTCAGATATAGAAGTGCAAGTCTGGGATTACTCATTTGCCAGCTGCATAAATTTCTATTCCAAACTTAGCTCTGATAATGTATGGAGCCTTCTTAGTATGTGCCTTACCTGAATGAGCACTTTTTCCCCATAGTTTTGTTTCACAGCACTCATAAATTCTTGCAGAAAATCAGTGTACTCCTGAGTAGTACAAAAATGACTAATTAAGGACTTCAGTTTGAACTAGAACAAGATAGGAAAACAAGAACATGCTGATGGCCTGTTACACCAACCTGGCCCGTGGCTCTTCTTTGTCTCAAGCCAATGTAAAATTCGTCATTAAGCAGCTCCTCATTATTTGTACCAACATCCAATGTGATTGGCAAGCACTACAACATTATTGGTATCATTTATGTATCAAGAAAAAAAGCAGTCTGAATAACAGCACAAAGGTAGATATGAAAAGCTTACAGCAGATGGACGAACTCCTCCCAGGGCAGTGTAAAGGGAAAGTTTACCAACAGGAATCCCCATTCCCTAAATAGATGCTATCTCAATCAGCATAAAGCCTGGGAGATTGCTTGTCATCAATGCTCAATACACCTAGAACAAGATTCTACCATACCTGGCATCCGAGATCTCCAAGCCCCAAAATCCGTTCACCATCAGTAACAACAATAACTTGAATGCTCCTCTCTGGCCAGTTCTTCAGCACCTCAAGGATCTTTCCCCTGCACGACCAAATAAAACACCATATGAACCTGAACAGGCAATGGCAATTCTGAAGACCAAAAAAATCCATAAAGAAAAACTTACTTCTCCTTCAAACTGATATAAAGACCCTGAGGACGACTAAAAATGGATCCATACTTTTGGCAGGCCTCGCCTACAGTTGGTGTGTAGACGATAGGAAGTAACTCCTCCACATTGTCAATAAGCAGCTTGTAGAAAAGCCTCTCATTCCCTTCCTGTAATAAGACGGTATGAGAGAAAAGTGTAACCCAGATGAACTCCTTATATCAGCTATACTATGCATAACAAGGAAACTTAATGATCAGTTACCTGGAGGTCCATGAGGGCCATGTAGCGCTGCAAAGGCAACTGGTATTGTCGGATATTATTCATGATCTTTCTCTCCTGATGACATCAGAGTACACTTGGATCAGGTGGGCAGACAAATTTAAATTGTTTCATCATGACAGAAAAGTATCGAGGATAGTTGAACCTGGAGCTCCTGAGATACAATAGCTGGTGGCAGAAGGCCACGGAGGTAGTGCGTCTCACGCTCCCTCTCTGTGAACGCAAGTCCCTTGTTGTAACGGGGATCCCTCAGCAAATTGTAACCGCTACGACACACCGACAAAAAAAAATCACATGTCAAATTATACTGCCAAACAAAACGAAGTTGCTTTTGTCGAAACACCTATATAGTAGTGCTAATTTGTCCTTTCTGACAGGTGATCACGCATTCTATTTAGATGAATCAATCCTACCATAACCCCCCTATGAGCAAGCAAAGGAGACACCAAGTTAATTCGGTGAACACCTAGCCCCTGGGATAACAAAATGGGAAAAGTAACATGGTTTGATCTGATCAAACTTGAAGCATCGTAACTATAAGTTCATAACCTGAACTCCACTTCTTCAAAATGAATGAGGATATGCATCAATCACTGCAAAGTATTTGCTCAAACCAGGATAGGAACAAAACAACAGGAAGAAGAAAATGATCTCCGAAGGCCCTGTTTGGTTCCACCAACTAAATTTTAGCTAGCTAAGCTTTAGTCATTTTAGTAGCTAAAGTTCCAAACGCATTGACTAAAAAGAGCTAAAATAGTTTAGTTCCATTAGTCACCCAAGAGTAGCTAAAATAATTTTAGCTAGCTAAAATTAAAATTTAGTTGGTGGAACCAAACATGGCCGAAATAACACGGCATGAAGGTTGGTCGCAGGGATTTCTCGTTTCAAAACACGCACACGAGGGCACGTCTGTCACCGGCGGAGAAACAACGGGGCCCAGAGCCCAGTCACCGCGGCTGGTTACCCCGGGAACGAATCAGGCGACGCACATGCACGCACGCACGCTCACCTGGCGACGGAGACGGTCCATGGCGTGACGAGCTGCTCCTCGGTGGCGCGGTCCTCGCCGTAGGTGTCCTCGACGCCGCCCGCCACGGTGGCCGCGTCGTCCATGTCCAGCACGCACGGCGCGTCGCTGCCGCGTATCCCCTTGAGCGTGCTCTCCATCTCGCCCTTCGCTGAGGCCGAAGCCGCAGAAACCCACCTCCTGCCGCTGCCGGCGCACCACCACCAGGTCGCCGCGGCCGCTGCTGGTCCTCCCTCCCGCTGCCACTGCCGCGCGGAGAATGCAGTTAACGGAAGAAGTGATGGCGTGGTTAGTGCGGGAGCAAAGCGAGATGGAGATGTTATTTAACGGCGGGCGAGGCGAGGCGGGGGGCGGGGGCTGCTGCTGGTTGCTGGGCTGCTGGCGTTAGCAAAGACTTTCGTCGGTGTGGTGGCGGCCGTGGGAGGGAGCAGGGAGAGGGAGGTTGACCGCGAAGTTACCCGGAGGAAGCGGACGCGAAGGGCGCGCATGGCCGCCTGACGAGCGGGGCCCCACCGCCCACGACCCGAAGGGTGAGGACAACGGGCAGCCGACGCGTCTCGCCGACTCGCCCGGCGGCGGAAGGGGGTGGAGTGGTCGAGTGGAACAGGTGGAGGCTGCTGCTGGCAACGTGGGGTTGGTGGAAGCCGACTGTCTGCGCCCAGCGCCCCCGACCCCGATGGCGATTGGTTGGTTCTATTTCTATCCTGTTCGGCTTCGGCAGTTCGGCGCGGCTCTGCCCAGTGTCGTTCGGTGGCGTGACAGGCCCTGGCTAAGGGTAGGGGTGATTAAAATGGGATCGGCAGATGATTAGGGTTAAAATGGGATCCATGTGTAGTGTACTACTGATCTCGGATTGTTTATGGTTGAGGTGCGCCATCAGCGGTAACGAAATGGATAATCTCGGTGGGTTTAGCTGACACCGACAGAAACGTGCGAGACGATGCAGACACATGTGATGTGCGCTAAGCTAGATAACCATTTTCGAAACCATCAAAATGATTCCCCTCCCAGGCTCCCCCGAGGCCCGAACTGCAGGACCGCGACTCTGCGAGACAGAAAACGTGCGTGGCCAGGTCCAAAGGGGCAAGCCGGCAAGGACACGGGGGCAACCGGCCAAGGTTTTAATGGTCCTACTCCTACCAGTACCAGTAGTAGCCCTACTACTGTTCCTATCTATGTGGTTAGCTCCAAAACAAATGTGTCACCGTTGCGTGACCGGTTCAAGCAGCGCTGCCGGTGAGTTTTGAGTGGATGTGAATCGTCCCGGACGAGGGCGGACGTTAACGTGGAACGAACCCTTTTTTTCCCCAACAGAATGGATGATTCCGGCAATCTGGCTGGATAATTCCGTCACGCATCGTGGCTCCGGATCAGTAGTTTCCAGGCCGATTTCCCTTCTCCTATTTTTTCTTTTTTGATAAAAAAAGTTTCCAGGTCGTTTTTTTCCGTCACGAAGATAGTTTCCAGGCTGATTGGTTGCTCTGAAAACGGAAAATCAGAACCCAAACCGTTCGGCCCGCCATTTCTTAATGGTCAGCCACACAAACATGCATCGTGATTCGGATATGGCCTGGCCCCCATGCTCTGACTTGTTAACCGCCACGCCCGCGAGTTGCTGACTGTGCTATCTCGTTGCTTCTATCGTCTCGCCCAATTTCTCGCCACACACCCTGAGTCACGCATCCTCCATCCTCGTTGCTCTCAAAGGCCTTGTTTAGTTCTAAAAAAATTTACAATATTTTTCAGATTTTTCATCACCTCGAATCTTGTGGCATATATATAAAGCATTAAATATAGATAAAAGAAATAATTAATTACACAATTTATCTGTAATTTACGAGACGAATCTTTTGAGTCTAGTTAATTTATGATTGGACAATATTTGTCACATATAAACGAAAATGCTACAATGCTTAATTTACAAAAAAATTTTGGAACTAAACAAGGCCTATAGTAAACTGCCAAGGCCAAGACTTTTTCCTTGAACGCGAGATTCATTTGTTTACATGCTTTGTTTCATTATTATTAATTTATGTATTTACGTATTAGTCAGCTACCTGAAAACACCCGGACCATAAAGCTTACAAAGCATGTCGCTCTGTCTGTTTGGCTGATAAGTCATAACTGAAAGTACTGTTCGTTGATTTATTATAAGAAAAAAATACCGCTGAATGACTAACAAATTCAATAGATAAACTCAAGTGAACGGAGCGAAGCGTGCACGAGCTGACAAAATGGCAAGAGCGTTTAGCCAGTCTTCTCTTCGTCGATCATCCATGCATGTAACGCAGTAAGTAATCGATCATGCGCGAGAGAGTCCAGTTAAATCGGGCAAATAACAAGTGTACTATAAGAAGCTTCTTGTTATCATCAAGCAATTCATCGAGGTTTCATTCGGGTGCCTGTCACTTCATCTTCCCGTCAACCTTGGATTTCGTCTGTTTGCTACCATTCGATAACTGCACGTATGTTGAACTCAAATGATTAGAAAAAGCTGATGATAGTCTGTTCGTTGATCTGAAAATTTATGGCAAATTTATCTTAAAAGAAAAATATTATTAGCTGACAGAAAAAATATGGCTTATTATAAGAAAACGAACGACTCTGACGTGATTGCATTGGCATAAATCAAGGTGCACGATATGAGAGCTTGAAGCCCTGGACTGCAGAGCGTTGGAATAATAGGCTTTGCCCATATTAATTTATCACGTTGTTCCAAATAAATCTCAAAAACCATTCGCATGTCCAAGAAGAGAAATGCTAGAATGATTAGTCCTGCCTTGTTTATGGAAGTGAAGGATGATATAGAAGCCCACTCCACCATGGGCGGATGTATATTATATACTAGATATGCACCCATGCAAAAACAGAAAAAAATGATTATAGCTAAATTTTCACTATATTCGCACTCTTAAAATAAAAGTTTACGCATCCACAAGTTAAGCACACGCTTTTGAATTTTCTCTAGCTCCGCCACTGCACTCCACTAAAGTAATGTATCAAGAAAGAAAAAGGAACACCGGGCCATATGTTACCTTTGTAAATGGTCAATCGATGTTTTGCGCATCGTGACCTTGCGGAAGTGCTATCTCTTTTTTAGTTTATTTTTGTTGCGTTGTTATTCAAGTCTACGAGTAAAAAATCTAATCAGTTTATGTGATCATGACACGAGATCATGTGTTTTCCTTATATATATATATATATATATATATATATATACAATCTACCAGCAACCTTCAAAAGTCAATTTATTCAATCTCGGGTTTGCCCCTTTCAGGTGGGTTGAGCATCTCCAATAGTTCGAATTGAGGAGTTTCTTTGCACTTGGATAAAAAAATATGAGTATATTTATTGGATTTCTCCAACAATTTCTAAAATCTCACGCCTAAAATATAAAGGATAATTTTGCATTACGAATCCTAGACTATTTTCAAATAAACCTAACCACTTTTATACTTTCTTTATCTTCTATACATTTGCATTTGGAAACTTTGTCCTACTCCTTATTATTCTCCACGTTCTTCCACCTCCAGATTGGCCTATTGATACACACGTGTATATTTCCGTGCGATTGAGACAGTCAAGAGTTGAGATAAGAAGTTGCTGGAAAGCAGTTTTTTCTTTAAACTTGCAAAAAAAAAAAATCAAGATTGTGAGTGGGTTTTGGAGCATCTCTAGTAGTTCTAAGAAATCGTTGAGTTTTCGAAGTGGCTAAATACGTTGGGAGCAAAATTATTAGGTTCCTCTAGTAGTTTCCAAATTTTAATTCATAAGATAGAGAAGACAAATTTGCATCAAGGATCAAAAACTATTTTAAGTCACAATAACCACTTTGTTTATCTCTTGTATATTTGTATTGAGAATCCTGTCCTTCTTATTCCTCCCCATGTTCCTCTACCTCCGAATTGGTAGCCATAATTGCATAATTGCCTTGATTCGTAAAGACTGGGAGTTGAGACAGGGAGTTGTTAGAAAGTATTTTTTTTATCTTGCCAAACAAATTGAAAAGTTTAGGATTTGTTTTTAGGAACGTTTTTTTAGGTATGATTTTATTCATTCATTCTACAAGGTAGACAAAGGAACACGACAAAAAAGAAAATTACATTAATGGTCCTATTTGCTTTTTTCGGGAACGCGAGTGGGTTTTGAAAACTCTGGGGAGACAACGACACCACCGCCCTACTCTGATCCAGTGGGCTGCACGGGTATGGTCCGGAGTACCCTAGTCCCTAGGCCCAGCCCAAACAACGCTTCACGCTCGCGACTCCGCTCGCCTGCCCCAGCGTTAGCGGCGACCCGGCGAGCTTCTCCCTTGCCCCGGAGCCCGGAAGCCCCGCGTCCGTCCCCGGACCCTCGCCCCGGTGGCCCCATCACCCCAGCCCCGGCGTCCCCGCTCCCAGGCTCCCAGCCCGACCGCCCCGTCCCCGGCGACCGGCGTCTCGGACGGCCGCGGCCCCAGCGCCTGGTGAGCAGTTTCCCTCTGATTCTCTCCTCCTTGCTCTCCCTGTTAGCAAGTTTTCCCCAGATTCACAACCCTAACTTTCCTTTATATGTGAATTTGTTAGCTAGTTATCGTTAGATTTTTCCTTGATTTAGTTCAATTGATGTAGCTTGTAGATGTATGCAGTAGGAATCAGGGATCTATTCGTTGATTACTTATGCTTCCCTCCGGTGGTGGAGGGCATTTTTTGGAATGGATTTTGTCAAAACCAAGCGGAGAATTGGAGTAATAAGATGAGTAATAGTCTTTTGGACGATTGCCTTGTCACGTTCATTGAGAGATGCATTTTGGATGATGTGGATGAAGATGACGTAATTAAGACTTCCATGGCCATTATAAAGCGGCATAGGCCAAAAAGTAGTGTTATAATCCTATTTGGCATTTAAGCTTATATTGCCGTGTATGTATATTCCTAACTATTAGTGTGCTGTTTTGAACTATTTGCATGATAATTTAAGACTTACTAGATATATGCCTGTGCGCTGCACCGGGTTTACGATTGTTTGAATTTAACATCAGTAATCGGACACAGGCGTGTAAGCTCCAAGGACTTCATATCGGACACAGGTACATGGATCCTGTCTTCGTCTCGGAACCTGGTAGCATGTGGACATGTGAGCTCTGAGTATAGTATGATTTTATCATATGCGGATGCGTGAGCAGGGATAAGGTTTGGTATCACCAGGTAGATGATGACTTTAGAGTCTTTTTAGGTGTAGTAGAAAGTAGAGAAGAGATAGAGGTTATGCTATTTAGTAGTTGTGTACCAAATCGTGGGACAATTTTGACGATAGTTTACAGAATTGCTAAATGGAATCTACTGGTTTGCATATAAAAATTTTGGTTCCACATACCTCATACAAAAATCCTAGATCCACCACTGCCTATCACCTATGTACGGTTGACATGTCTGTGTTATCATTCCTATGTATAGTATTGCGTAGCCGTTTTTTACTTTGCATTATCCATTACTGGCCACTATTGACATGTCGTAATACAACTCATTTTCTTCAATACCATTTTCGTTTTTGTTTCTATGGAAAAGCATGGAAACGGAAACAACTTAGTCCTCTTCTGACCGTCTTGATCCCCACACAGCCATGCGTTTTCATATGTTTATGTCAGAGTAGTCATATGTGTTACTGTCATACATTAATCATGTAAAAAACTATTACACTGTCTGAAAGTTCTGTTATGTGTAAGATTTTTCTTTTTGTAGTGATGCTAACATACATCTGGATTCACAACATACTAGCATTATATATAGCCTCATTTTGAACTAAGTAATTTCGTTGGAATTCTTGACTAGTATTATATAGCTAATAATTCCATGCCACAAGTCATCAATTGAAACATTAACAATTTTCTCAAACTTTAAATTATTGTTGGTGGCCATATTGGGATTCCTTCTGGTTAGGTGCTTATAACTTGCCATGTATTTCTTTACAGGCTACACAGAAAAATCTGCACCCAAAAGTTGTAAAGTTCACCAAGAACCTCGCAGGATAACACAAGTGCTGAATTTTGGAAATGGATCGTGGGCGTTATGTTCCACAACATGGATGGGAGAACAACAGTGTAATTGCAGTCTTTTCCTTTACTAACTACTGAAGATGATGAAATAGCAGAATTTTGGCCATGCAGTTGGCCTCTGTATCCAGCATTAGTTGTAAAGGAGTTCAAGAAGAGGCCGTTGCTTAAATGGAATGGATTTACCTGCCTGTTCTGTAGAATTTGTTGCTGACTCGACTTATTCTGTTGAATCTACAGGCACCAAATGGGTATGGTGTAATCAATGAGCCAGATTTTAGGTAAGTCAACTGGTCATTCTATTGTTCTGTTAACTGGGGTATTCATGTTCTTTATTCCTGTAAAATGTGTCGAATCTTTTTTTTCTAATTTCTCTAGTAAGCCGAGATATGTAATTTAGTACTGGGTTAACTCTTCAACAAGTTATCCCCTTTTGTGGTTTCTGTCATGCCTTTATTATTTATATAGTGCTTTGCCATATTACCATATCTTCCCCATTAACTTAATTTGCAGGTCTGGCGGATCCTACAATGGTAGGAGATCTGTGGATGAAGGCTTTCCTAGAGATTCATATGGGAGGGGTGCATTCTGTCAGGATACACATGATAGAAATATGTATGCACCACCACCCTCTGTTGGTGGAATGTGGTCTCAGCCTCGAAGGAACCATGATGAGGAATATGCAACTGCAAGAGATCACAGAAGGCATGTCACTGATTATCGCAATGATGGAAAGCATCATGAGTTTGATTCATACAGAGGAGTTGATAGACTCCGTGATAATTATCATGCTACTGACAACTATTATGAATCTGGCAGTCACCGTGATTTTGGTGTTGATAGGAGCAAAAAGACTGGAAGCAGAGAACGTGCCGAGTTTCATGGTGAGTTTGAAGATCGGTACCGCAGTTCTCACCAAAGCCGAGAGGACAGCTATGAGAGAGATCATGAATATGGTCGTTACAGTTATGATTCGGACTATGAGAGAGGCAGGAGAGATAGTAGCTGGAGAAGACGTGATTCATGTGAGAGCGAACGCGAAAGAAGTGGATTAAGTCGTGAAAGAGAGGAAAGTCCATACATGCGCCATAGCCATTCTCGATCACGTGGGCGTGATGATCGATCAAGATCACGGTCTAGATCAAGATCTCCTCGTGTGAGAAGTCATGGTCGGAACCAAAGAGATGGCTTGCATGATGATAATCGATTTGACAGAAGAAGGGAATATGATTGGGATGATAGGAGGCATGGTGATTCACTGGTATGGACATACTGCATACATACATACATACATACATACATACATACATACATACATACATACATATATTTTTAGCTGTCGGTTTGGAATTTACAAACCATGAGTTTGCATTCATGTTTGCAGGCCCCATCTGCCACTGTTGTTGTCAAGGGACTGCCCCTGAAGACTAATGATGATGACCTATATCAGATTCTTGTACAACTTCCTCTTCATAACTTGTTGCACCAGTTGGAAGTGTATTGTCTGGTTCGTTTTAATCATTTCGTCTCTTCTCTTGTAGGCTCAGTGGGGCCCTCTACGCAGTGTGCGTGTGATCAAGGAACGGAGTTCTGGCATGTCTCGTGGATTTGCTTTTATTGACTTCCCCACTGTGGTACTAATCAAACAAGTGTTATTACATTACTCATCCAAACTTTCATATACTGTTAACACAGTTTTATCCTCTCCACAGGAAGCCGCCTGTAGAATGATGGAAGCTACTGGAGAGAATGGTCTCGAAATTGATGGCAGGAATGTGTTCTTTCAGTACAGGTATACGTGTTTTTCTATTTAGAAATAAGTATGTTTCACTGCCATCCTATACGAAGTCGTCCATCCTATGCAATCCCTGTTAGCGTGCTGGTGAATAAATGAGTATGCAGTGCATGGTTGCACTTTTTTCTTCTTCTTTTTTTGCTAATTAGTGTCTTGAGGAGTTGTATTATGCTTTTGGAGTTGTCCTTTTTTGTATCCTTTGTAACTATACTTCTTACTTGAGGTTACCTTAAGCTATGAAGTTCTCATTTGTGTTGGCCGTATATCCTGTAACTGGCATGAGTAATAATAAGCTAGTCGTATTGGCCATGTTTGTTTCTGCTTATATTCTGATTCTCGGTGGAAAAAAAAGCAAGACTCCCACAAAGACACTTCGATTGTTTCTGCCTTTTCTGAACTAGCACAATCAAGAATCGAAAAAAGCCCCACGGTACGGCGATTATAATCGAGTCTTCTGTAAGCGGAAACAAACAGGGCCAGCAATCCAATAATTCTCATAGTAGGCTAGCATATAACCAAACAGGATACTCTAATTTCTCTTCTCTTCGTTCAAATTACAGAGCTTTATCATAAATCAAACTTATCTGACTTTGACCAAGTTTATAGAAAAACACACCAACATATACAGCATCAATTTATTTTCACTGCAATCTCTATGAACTGGTCCTGATAATTGCATTTATTTGAACTTGTAGATGTTATTATATTTTTCTAAAAACTTGTTCAGATTGAGAGAAGATTGACTTAGAATAAAGGTAGAGTGACATATAGTTTGGAATGGAGATGTAGTAGTTATTTTGATGACATAAGATCACATGACTCTAATTCAATTAGAGTTCAATAATAAAAAGATTCAGCAGTACAAGATTTCAGTGGGCAAAAGTGGGGTTACTTCATTATGTTACCATGGGAAGGTTCTTGTGATCCTTATATGTCAACTAAGTTCTGTTAGTGCGTGGGTTGGGTTGGTGGGGGGCGAGTCTTGTCTTCCTTTTATTGTTGTACTAGCCTTTTGTGCTCATGTGTTTATATGAAAATTCCTTCCAGTGCAGTTAATTCTAACACTGTCTTTACTGCAGTAGTAAACCAACTGGTGGGATGGGTGGGCCTTCTCTTGGACAAGAAAATTTTACAAGGCCTACTTATGGGCAGAGGACTGTTGCTGCACCATGTGACTGGATTTGTACTATATGCGGATGTATGAATTTTGCACGCAGGACCTCCTGTTTTCAGGTACTTGTAAGGATATTATTTTCCATATCACATTTCCATCGGTCCCCGCCCCTTCCCCCACACCCACACATCCCACCTGAACACCAGCTTCTGTACAATTCCTCATTGCATCTGCCATTTTCCTGAGTCCTGACTATTGTGGCCTGTAGCTTAAACTGGTGAGTGGGTTAGTGGCAGGGCAAGGTGATGTGTTTGATTTCGTCTACTTGTTAGTTTGTTCTACTTAAAGAACACTGCTACTTGTTAGTTTGTTCTACTTAAAGAACACTGCCATAGTGTTGTGTAATTTTATATTTTTCTATATGTGCATGAAAATACTACAACTCTACTTTGCCTTATTTTTCTTAAGTTAATAGCTAGGTAACTAATTAGTTTTGTGATTTTGCTCTGGCTAATCATATGTTTATTTGTATTTGCATAGTGCAATGAACCTCGTACTGAGGATGCTCTACCAGCTGATGCGACAGGTTCCACTCCACACTTTGGGAGAAGGGGATCTGATCTAGGCAAGTTTTGTGCTTTCATAGTTTTGTTCTGGAATTATGTGAAGTATGCATCGTGTTGCCTTATTTAGTTGCGGTCATTTGCAGGTCCAACTCATGTTTTAGTTGTTCGTGGCTTGGATGAAAATGCTGATGAGGAAATGCTTCGGTACGAATTTGCTAAGCACGCACCAATAAAGGTGGGGAATAAACTAATTGCTTGATTAGGTTTCTCTTATTTTTCTGGACACGTTACATGTGATTTCTCACCAGGACATCCGTCTTGTTCGGGATAAGTTCACTCATGTATCTAGAGGTTTTGCCTTCGTTCATTTCCATTCGGTAAGTAGTGTTGTCTGGTGGATTGAGTTGAGCTTTTTTTTATGTTTAAAGTTCCTTACAATTTTCAACATACTGTTGTGACAGGTGGAAGATGCTACGAAAGCTCTGGAAGCAACAAATGGGATTACACTTGAGAAAAACGGTCAGGTTTTGCGTGTAGCATATGCTAAAAGTACACATGGACCTGCATCAGGGGGTTCACAGTCAAACAGCCTTGCTGCAGCTGCCATTGAGGCTGCATCATTTGCTCAGCAGGTTTGTTATAGCTCCTGATACTGTAGGATTAAGCATTTACTGTTTCTATTTATATATTACGGTATTACCTTTGTTCTTTCTTACAGTATTGGGTTCTTTGCAAGCTGCACTGTCAAATTTTTAGAGACGTTACAATTCTGAAAGCATGGAGATCGGGCATATGAAAAATACCACTAGATTTGTTTCTAAAAGCACTTAATAGTCATTAGTTACTAATGGAAAGTACTAAAAAATCAGAACCACATTTTTAAAAATGCTAAGATGTCAAATAAGCAGAATGAAAAAGGACAGGGTACTGACCTTCATCACATTCTCATGTTAACTAAGCACATAGTTTAGGCAGGTTGTAGACACGTTGCTCATTGGTTTAATGCCTTTGCCTGTTGCACCAGTATGATGCCATTGGTTGGGCTCCAAAAGAGTACAATCCTGATGACAAACAGAACAGCAACTCTGAATCTCAAAAGGATGGTGGCACAGCACAGTCAGGATTTGTTTGGGATGAAAAATCTGGTTACTACTATGATTCCGCATCTGGATTCTATTATGATGGAACGACTGGTAAGTCTCTGAGTCTACCGAATCAAAATTTTGTTGAAACCACTGCTAATGTTGTTGGTAATGTTATGGTTACAGATCTTTTTCCATTTATGTTGTAATATGTAATCTTATTTGTTGTAGGCCTTTACTATGACAGCAACTCTGGAGTTTGGTTTTCGTACGATCAACATACTCAACAATATGTCCCTTGTAACGACCAGAGCAATGCTAAGACAGCCGGGGAGGCGGCCAGTGAGAACACAAAGACGTCAGATAGTAATAGTGGCAAAAAGGTTGTGATCTCTGCGCCTGCTGCCACAATTAAACAAAATGAGAAAACTTCACTTCCTGATGCTGTTCAAGCTGCTGCAAATGCAGCCCTGGCTGCAGAAAAGAGAGAAAAGGAGAAGGCAAAAGAGATTAAATTGGCCTCAAAAAGTAGTCTCATAGCTAATAAGAAAAAGATGAACAATGTCCTAGCCATGTGGAAGCAAAGGAATCAAGAAGGGCAGGCCGCACGAATTGTGCTTGATGACAAAGAACCATCAAGTTCTGATGATAAATTTAATCATTCACATAGTGGAACTGTATTCTCTTTGAAAAGCAAGCTGAATTCTGACTTTGAAAATGCTATGGTTAATTCTCTTGGCCAAGGAATTGCATCGACCCAAATGTTGGATGCCGATGTAAAGCCTAGACCTGTCAGTAACAGCTTAGGGACTACAGTTATGGGTGTCATAAGAGGTTCTGCTAGAGGAGTGATCAAGTCAGATACTACGTTTCATGCATTGTCTAATGCCGGGAGCACTGACTCCCGCACCACTATAACCACAAGAGCAAGTGGCTTAATGACAAGTCCTGAGGCACTTGTAACTCCTACACCCTTCAAAACTGATGTGTCTGCCTTAGTCTCTAATACTTCATCGGGAGTTTCTGGGAGTGGTAAACGTCGATTTTCTGAGGCACCAGGGCAATCCCAGTACAGGGATAGAGCTGCAGAAAGACGAAATCTGTATGGATCATCTCTTGGCACTGATGCTGTTGGATTGGATTCAAGTAAGAATACACTTTCTTAAGTTTTTATTGCGTACAATTGCTGTCATTTTTCCATTGTCATTCCATCAGCACGATGTGTTAGTAACAGCAACATACTGTCCGTCCAGAAATTTATTTTTCTTTGTTATTCTCATAATTATCATTTTTTGCTGAAGCATCGTTGGCGGCATGCTCAGTTTCGTGTTAGTGTTTATATATGGCTGACTTGGTATTTCTGGGGATTTTTTTTGTTACCATTGGAATATGTCCTTGACCCAACATACAGTTTAGGGATGGTATTTTTGGTTTTGCTTGTAAGATTTTTATTGATTTTCATGAAATTACCTTTTGTCAAGCTGGTGACTATCCATCCCGAAAGGGTTCGAGTGAGATAGGGTTGATGCCGTTTCCTCCTGGCGTGGGTGAACGTTCCAGTGGTGAAATTGGCAACAGCGAAAACTATGAAGTTATTACTGCTGATAGAGCAATCGACGAAAGCAATGTGGGCAACCGTATTCTACGCAACATGGGGTGGCAAGAGGGACTGGTAAGTTCATCTCCCACGTATTTCTCAGTTTGAGAGGCTCTCAGGCTTGTTAGCATTTTCTTTGCAATGTCTCCTGCATTTGGTCAATGAGTGTTTATGTCCCCTTTTTATTTCTCCTGCTACTGTAAATGCATGTCTTTGGAATCCAATTTATGTAAGTTTTTTTTGAGCCAGTAAATATGCCTATTTGTAATAAGGTAGCAGTATCAATTATGTTAATGAAACTCTCTGGTTTTAAATATGCCTTTTTGAGCCAGTATTTTAGTGAAACTCTGGTTTTAACCGGAGTACTCAGAGCATGGGAAAGGCGTCTCCAATGGTTCCCATATAGCTAGTCTAGAAAGAATCTCATTGGCTATCAAGGAGACAGATCAAATAGCTAGCAACTCCTAAATAGCTAGTCTAGCACGATCTCCTAAAAACACCTCTCTGACAGTTCACATAACTCTCCACTGTTGTGTTCATTTTTTATTATTTATATGTCTCATCTAGCTAGCTATTTACAAATTGTCATTGTGGACGCCCTAAGCTGTTAGTATCAGTTAGCAAATCGTAAGCTTCTCTTGTTGATCTCTTTCAAGAAATAACTAATGAAGTGACTAATTGATTGTGAGTCCATGTGCTTCCTTAGTGTCTAGAGACTCTAACAGTGTAAGAATCAGAAGTCACTGACACATTTAGCCTGAGTGAGAAGATGTCTAGTGGGAATGAATAGTTTGTTGGGCATGAGAAGTGACCGAATGCAGGGGGAATCAGTGTGCCCATATTCCCTACATTGTGGAAAGTTCGAAAATATTATGTTATATCCTTCTGATGTGGGTGTGCATTTGTATTGTTTTTGTTTCTTGCAACTACTTCGAAAATATCCAGGGTCTCGGAAAGGATGGCAGCGGTATCAAGGAACCAGTCCAGGCAAAATCCGTGGACGTCAGGGCTGGACTGGGAAGTCAGCAGCGGAAGGCTGATCCATCCCTGGAGGCCCAAGCCGGGGACAGCTACAAAACCATCATCCAGAAGAAGGCCATGGCAAGATTCAAGGAGATGTCCTAGCTAGACCTTTTTCCTTTTTTTTTGGGTGTGTGTGTGTGTGTGTGTGTGTGTGGGGGGGGGGGGGGGGGGGGGGGGGGGGCTACTCGTCGGTTGCTGCATTTTTTTTAGACCGATTCCCTTTTTTTTTTTCAGTCTGCACTGTTTTGCTTGTGCTTTTTCATAAACCTGGCTGCTGAATTGTGATTCATTACCCTCAAAAGGGCCACCGACGCACCGTGTTTATTTTATTACTATGTAGCTCAAGATCTGGTTTCTTTTTTGTCGTGTGTTGGGGTTTTCACTTGCACGAAGCCTGTGTGCTGATCAGTTGCTTTGCCAGTATGGTTTCCATTCACTGTAAACTGAACTGTAGGAGCACATCCTTTCAATATGTTTGTAAACAACAATACGTGACTGATTCAACACATTAATGTCATATCCAGAAAACATTGTTTTAACCAGGAACACTAAAAAAAAGCATGTCATATCCAGAAATCATGTGAGACAACTGCTTCAAGCGTGATTGTTGATCAATGATCACCACGAGTATATTGGCCTTTCCAAGCGACCGAACAATTCTGTCAATGCCAATGCATACAATCAAGTAGCTTCACTTACATCAAGTAACCATCGGGTGTCTGAACCGAAATTCAGTCTAATGCCTTTCGCAAATCTAATCAAACACTCAACGGTAGAGCTTTCAGCAATCCTTAAACCTTCATTCAATACATCTGTTGGGATGTATCAGCCCAATTAGCTGCTGTGCACTTAAGTAAATGTGAAAAACCTACGTTAACGAAAATATGGAGACTACTCACCAAGGGTGTGCACGATACACTCAAACAGATGCCTCTTCATCCTAAACCTCGGTCTAAAATCTAAATTGAGCATCAAGTAGAGAATTCAATCGACCCAGCGCAGACGCGGTTCTTTTTTTCTCTTTTTTTTTTCTTTATCTTTTTCATTTTTTTAGCAAAACAGACGCGGTGGCTAAATACAAAGAGTGAAAGATGGGCCATTCAAAGCACTGATGACCAGACCATAAGAGTGGCCCGTTTGAAGACGGCCCATCGTACTTCGCCAGAAACATCACTACCCGCATCTCCAAGCCCACTATATAAATAGCCACTTCGCCCACCCCTAGGGTTTTCCGTGCCGCCAGCCCCTTAACCCTCGTCCCTCTCGCGCAGCCACAGCCTCCTCCTTTTCCACCACCTCCACATCTTCCCCGGCGGCGGCGCGGCCAGCTTCAACCATGGCGGACTCCAAGGCCACCTCGGCGGTCACCCTCCGCACCCGCAAGTTCATGACCAACCGCCTCCTCGCCCGCAAGCAATTCGTAAGCGGCATCCATCAGACCAACACCACCTCCCGATCCTTCCATCGGTGCTCCTCGTCTCGTCCCCGCATCTCTCACTAAATCTCTGCCTCTCCTCCCTCTGTCTTGCAGGTGCTTGAGGTGATCCACCCCGGCCGTGCCAACGTCTCCAAGGTGAGATCTCGGCCCCGGTCCTGTATGCGCGGCTCATGTGGCGGGAGCTTCTGGCCTGGATCTCAGGGTTGTTCTGTTTGTTCTCTGTGTGTAGGCGGAGTTGAAGGAGAGGCTTGCCAAGGTGTACGAGGTGAAGGACCCCAACACCATCTTCGTCTTCAAGTTCCGCACCCACTTCGGAGGAGGCAAGTCCACTGGCTTCGGCCTCATCTATGACAACCTCGAGGCTGCCAAGAAGTTCGAGCCCAAATACCGCCTCATCAGGGTACGCTGTCGTCTGGCCCTTGCTTTTGTTGCCTGTAGCTATGATGTTAAGCGCTTGCATATAGAAGTTTGATAGTTGGACAGTAAAATGCCTGATTACTGATTTAGTACCGTGTATGACTGTTGTTATGCTTGCTAACTTTCCTCAGTAAACCCTGCTGTTCTGTCACTTTGTTTTTTGTGGGAGCATCATTGCACCTGTGAAACTAGAGATTAATTGTGACTAGCACTGCTTTTCTGTAAATGGTTTCACATTGATATGCACGCTCACGCTATTTGTTTGTAAATGGTACGTACCTGCGATTGAGATCGTGGTAGTAAAAACTGAAGGACAGACAATCTTTGTGCCGAAACTATAGTTTTTTGTAGTGTGCCTTCCATTCTTGTTCTAAGCTGAGAAACTGTTTTTACCACACGATTTTGTCATTGTAATAAGTATTTTCATTTACATCACAATAGGTCAACTTCAGATACTCGTCTATGATGACAATATCATGATGCAATCTAGTTTCAACATTGAACAAGAACTGTTTGTGATATACATCCTCTTTGGCAGCTCTTTTCCCTTGCTAGTATTTGACTGTAGTATTATAATGTATTAATGCATAACTGAAACGATATGTCATTGTAGGATTGTAAGTTCTGATTGACATGAACCTGATGGATGTTACTGCTGCTACTGAGGCTATTCCTTTGCTTATTATTTTTTGTTTTCCATTTTGCCAGAATGGTCTTGCTACTAAGGTTGAGAAGTCCCGCAAGCAAATGAAAGAGCGGAAGAACAGGGCCAAGAAGATCCGTGGTGTCAAGAAGGTGAGCTATCTACTTATCATGATACTAAAGATCTGCAGTTCCCTTGTGTAGTTTATATTACTGACTTACTTTGTCACTAGTGCTGACATAAACTAATGTAATATATGTGTTCTCTCTTTTGCAGACCAAGGCTGGTGATGCCAAGAAGAAGTAAACATTCATTTACATCTGTAATACTGTTCTGGACTCTGGGTGGTCTAGTTGCAATGTCATAATTGTGGTCGTGTTAGATTTTGTTCCACCCTCAGCACTGAAGTGAAGTTTTGTAATTCCTGGTTGTGAACCTACCGAGATTGGCTGTAGCATGTTATGAGATGAGAAGGTTATTAACTTGCAAGCCAACCTATTTTGTCACGCACTTGTGTGATTTCCTCACCTTTCTGATGCCTATCAGCTTTGATTGTGTTGCCTTTACACTGGCGATTCCTCATATTTCAGGAACACATGGTCAGAATTTAACTCCGTAACATAATTGCCTGGCCCCTGCTCTAGTTGGGGTGCAGTTTGGTGGTTGTTTTTCGACATTTGTTTTCAAGGTGGTTCTTTATTTGCATTACATTTGCTACCTGCGGCATGGCGTTATCATTTGGAACAAGTATTTGTCACAGCCCATGTCGATGGTGTGAACATGATAGTTACATGTCATTGTGGGTACATGATCATCATCCAGAGAAGCACAATGAACAACTGTCAGTCATTGTCGGTTCATGATCATCCAGGAGCACGTCGAACAACTTTCTAGTCATTGTGGGTACATGTACATCCAGAGCAGCACAATGAACAACTGTCTAGTGTCGACGTCAGTTCCTGTTCCTAATGGCGCTCTTGACCATGTTCCCGGGCATGGAGGACGACGGTGTGACGGCCTTGCGGATCTTGAAGAGGTTCCACGCCGTTCCCACGGCGTGGCCGGCCGTCGCGAACGCGTCTTCGGTTGCCTCCCCTGCGCTCTCGCCGTACCTGAATCGGCCGTGTCTCCGTCATGAAACTATCTTTTACCCAAATTCCGTTTTTTTTTTTACTGACATTCGAGCGTTCTTACCTCCTTGAAACTGCGCCGGCGACGACATTTGAAGTTGCAGCAAGCGACTTCTTCTCAGCAGCCTCTACCGCATCCATTACTTTGTCTGTCACGGAAAGGCAAGTATGATCCACAAAGTTTTGGGCATCTTCTATATTCTTCCTCCATATACTGAGCCTGAGCATTATGCTTTCTAAAGAGGTTTTTTTTTTTGACAAGAGCTTTCTAAAGAGGTTGGCAGCAGCAGGGCACTCACTGATGGCATCAAGAGATGCCAGGACGACCTCGCCGGGTACGCTGGCGAGGAATGCTCTCCCTTGCTTGGAGCGGATCAGCGGTGCCGCCATGGAGCCGGTCACCGAGATGACCGTATCGAGCAGCGACTGGCTCATCTTCTCGGTCATCTCCGACAGCTTCCTGACCCTGAAGAACCAACGCATCAGCACAGCTTTGCTATTAACATGAGCATGGTATGGTAGCATCAACTGGTGCACAATTGCAGGGCAGCATGCATAGCTAAGCTACTTGAGTTACCTCTTGAGACTCTTGTTGACTGCTCCACGCTTGGTGCTCGCCTGGCTGCTCCTGTCGGCGCCACCAGCGTCGCCGAATCGGCTCCGCGCGCTGCCGCCAGCCTGAGGACGAAACAGATCGGCTCCTCTCTGAACCTGCAAGCAACAATGGTCCGGGACGTTAGCCATGACGCGCAACAATTCTCCACTGGACGTCTGGACTTGCCAGAACGCACGGGAGGGGGCAGCGTACAGAGCACCTGGCTGGCGTAGGCCTCGCTGCACATGAAGATGCCCTTGACGAGCTGGCCGGTGCCCGCGGCGATGGCCTTGGCAAGCACGCCGTTGTAGCCTTCCATCCTCGGCGCGAACTCGTTCCAGTACCCGTCCGACGCAACCGGCTGCTGCTGCTGCTGCGGCGGCGGCGGCGGCCGCCTGGAGCTCTTGGACGGAACCACCGGGTACGAAGGTGCGGAGAAGCATGCGCTGGAGCGGAGCAAGCCGTCGAGCGACGCCAGCGCGGAGTCGTCGGCGGCGTCGGCGTTGAAGGAGACGCCGTAGTTGAGGAACGTCCCGTCCTTGTCGGGCAGCGTGAAGAGGTAGTGCAGGCGGTCGAGCTTGACGACGGGCTCGTCCCGCGCGAGCGGCCAGCCCAGGTCCTTGCCGACGCGCACCGCGGTGGCCACGGCCACGTCGTCCTTGGTGAGCCTGACGACGGCGAGGTCCCCGCGCGCGAGCTCGACGGGGCCGTCGGAGCCCGCCATGAGGTGCACGGACGCGCCCGGGACGCGCAGCAGCGTCTCCTCGTGGATGCCCCGCGGCCTGGCGGACATGGCGCCACAGCAGCCCATGCTACTGAACGCTGAACTCCACGAGCCGACGAGTGATTCAGATAGCTGAGATCAGGATGACTGATGACAACAAGTGTTATTTTCGACTATGAAGGTCTGCCAGAAACATGTATATGTAGGTATCCTATATCGGACTGGAAAATTCGAATAATTCCATTGCAACAAGCTAGGCCATGCTTTCTCATTCTCCTTTGCGGCGAGTGCCTTTATTCCATCCTTCGCGGCTAATACATTCGCTTCACATCACCAAAGGATGACAATGGAATATATAACAGCAGTTGCCGTCCAAACATACTGTATTAGAAAGGAGAGAAGGGTAGGATCAAACAGTTCATTTGAAACCGAACCAACAGTTTTGCAAGTTTACAGTCTAGAACAACAAAGAACGGGGTGAGCAGCAACTGTCACCTTTGGTAACGATACAGATCAGACAGATGCAAAGAAGTCAGCAGCACTGTGAAATGTTATGCTGATGGAATAACCTAGCCGAATAAGTCACACGGGTTGCAAAAGACTTATCTAAAAAAAATTGTAGCTTCGGTAAGCGGCCTTAAGAAGAAGGAAGTGCAATACAAACGTCGACGACGATAGCCTGGCAAGAAAAAAAAAACAAAAGTAAAAGGTAAAGAAAGAGAACCGATAAATCATAAGTGATTGAATCAATAGCCCCGGATGTATGGGCATGCGCCTTGAGCACTAATATACGTGCAGCACGTTGATGTGCATAAAAAAGATAGTTTTTTTCTAATTAAAATATGTCATGTCATATCTAAATTTGTTAAAATAAAAAAGAAATTACCACATCCAATAGATTTAAACATGCATCTTTATATCTTAAAGTTTTCTTAATTATCATTTTCTTTCCAAAAAAATTTAAAACTAAATAAATATATATTTCATTTATTACCTTCTAGAAAGTAATAGATGATTTTTAATCATCCGATCTATTTAAATTATCTGCTCACAGTTATTTAGAAGTACCACCACAAAGCTCGTTTTTTCATGGTCGTGCCAGTGCTTTGCGAAGCATCCTGAAAACGCGCAACATATGACCACCATTTCCATTAGATATGTTATCTCGGACCTGAGCTGGAGCGACCAGAGCCGTCCATACACCATCGGACCGATCTCGGCGGTTTCGTAGCCGCTACTTAACAACTAGCTAAACTTGGCTGCTACTCCGCTGTGTTGGCATTACAATTACAAGTAGGCGTTCAGAACGCAGACCACTTCACGTCTTCACCGCTCGTCTCGTCATTTCCCCTGCTCCTCAGCAGACAGCAGCAGCAGGTTTGTCCCCCTTCTTCTCTGAATCCCATGTCTGTTTTGACTGTTTCGTCTGTTATTCGTCCCTGTGATGTTCTCTGTGTTCTGCGTGCCCGATTTCTCGCATTTCCATTCACCTATATAGTCTGTGCACGTGCTATCGGTGCTGAGGAAGATGAACCACACCCCTTTCTGCGAGGTACTACAGGAGTATCGCTTAGCCTTACATGCTCTGCTCTTGCAGGAGAGGAGAGATCAGAGATCCATCCTTCGCCTTGCTCTTGGCGTCACCACCTTTTGGGCGCCGGCCTTCATTTCACGATGGTTAAGGTCACCGCCGGCCAGCTCCGCGCGAGCATGAACAAGAAGCACAACATCAGGAACATCTCCGTCATCGCCCACGTCGATCACGGTCAGCTCTCCTTTGCTCTCCCTGTTTGTAACTCCTTAACCAATGGCGCGCCGCATTGGCTCGCATATGCATGCCGTCTTGTTCGTTTAGCTGATAAATGATAAGTCATGTCAGAAAGTATCGTTACCGTTCGATGATTTATTATGAGAATGACTACAGATTCGTTTGATAAATCTAAACGAATAAGACGATTATGTGAGGATTGTGATTTGTGGACTGTGACCGCAGGAAAGTCGACGCTCACCGACTCGCTGGTGGCGGCGGCGGGCATCATCGCGCAGGACGCGGCCGGCGGCGTGCGGATGACGGACACGCGCGCGGACGAGGCCGAGCGCGGCATCACCATCAAGTCCACGGGCATCTCCCTCTACTACGAGATGGGCGCGGCGCGTTTCGGCGGCGGCACCTCGTCGTACCTCATCAACCTCGTCGACTCGCCCGGGCACGTCGACTTCTCGTCCGAGGTCACGGCCGCGCTCCGCATCACCGACGGCGCCCTCGTCGTCGTCGACTGCATCGAGGGCGTCTGCGTCCAGACCGAGACCGTGCTCCGCCAGGCCCTCGCCGAGCGGATCAAGCCCGTCCTGGTCGTCAACAAGATGGACCGCTGCTTCCTTGAGCTCCAGGTGTGTTCTGCTGCCCTGCACTGTACTACGGCATACTTCGGTAGGTGTGTGACAGAGGTGACGTGTCGTGCAGCAAAACGGCGAGGAGGCGTATCAGGCGTTCTGCCGCGTGATCGAGAACGCGAACGTGGTCATTTCGACGTACGAGGACAGCAAGCTAGGCGACTGCCAGGTGTCGCCGGAGAAGGGCACGGTGGCGTTCTCGGCGGGGCTGCACGGCTGGGCGTTCACGCTGTCCGACTTCGCCAAGATGTACGCCGCCAAGTTCAACGTGGACGAGGCCAGGATGACGGAGCGGCTGTGGGGCGAGCACTTCTTCGACCCGGCCACCCGCAGCTGGTCCACCAGGCACACGGGCTCTCCGACGTGCCAGCGCGGGTTCGTGCAGTTCTGCTACCAGCCCATCCGGCAGATCATCCAAGCGTGCATGACCGACGGCGGCGGCGGCAAGGAGACGCTGTGGCCGATGCTCCACAAGCTCTCCGTGTCGCTCAAGGCCGTGGACAGGGAGCTGTCCGCCGGGAAGGCGCTCATGAAGCGCGTCATGCAGGCCTGGCTGCCCGCCAGCGCCGCGCTGCTGGAGATGATCGTCTTCCACCTGCCGTCGCCTGCCAAGGCGCAGCAGTACCGCGTGGAGACGCTCTACGAGGGCCCCCTCGACGACGCGTACGCCGCCGGCATCCGCAGCTGCGACCCCGAGGGACCCCTCATGCTCTACGTGTCCAAGATGATCCCGGCGGCCAGCGACAAGGGCAGGTTCTACGCGTTCGGCCGGGTCTTCTCCGGCACGGTGGCGACCGGCACCAAGGTCCGGATCATGGGGCCCAACTACGTGCCCGGCGGGAAGAAGGACCTCTTCGTCAAGACGGTGCAGCGGACGGTCATCTGGATGGGCAAGAGGCAGGAATCCGTCGACGACGTGCCCTGCGGCAACACCGTCGCCCTTGTCGGCCTCGACCATTTCATCACCAAGAGCGCCACGCTCACCGACGACAGGGCGGTGGACGCGCACCCCATGAAGGCCATGAGGTTCTCCGTCTCGCCGGTCGTGCACAAGTCCGTGGCGTGTAGGAACGCCGCCGACCTGCCCAAGCTCGTGGAAGGGCTCAAGCGCCTCGCCAAGTCGGACCCGCTCGTGGTGTGCACCGTCACGGAGACCGGTGAGCACGTCGTCGCCGGCGTGGGGGATCTCCATCTGGAGATTTGCCTCAAGGATCTCCGGCAGGACTTCATGGGCGGCGCCGAGATCGTCGTTGGCCCGCCCGTCGTCTCGTACCGCGAGACGGTTCTAGCCAGGTCGTGCCGCACCGTCATGAGCAAGTCGCCCAACAAGCACAATCGGCTGTACATGGAGGCCTGGCCGTTGCAGAAAGAGCTCGCCGAGGCCATCGACGACGACGAGCTCGTCGGCTCCAAGGACGACACTAAGGTCCGCGCCAAAGTCCTGTCCGAGGAGTTCGGCTGGGACAAGGACGTGGCCAAGAAAATATGGTGCTTCGGTCCTGAGGCCACCGGGCCCAACATGGTGGTGGACATGTGCAGGGGAGTCCAGTACGTGGGAGAGATCAGGGACTCGGTGGTCGCCGGCTTCCAGTGGGCCTCCAAGGAGGGCGCGCTCGCCGAAGAGAGCATGCGCGGCGTCTGCTTCGAGCTCCGCGACGTCGTGCTGCACGCCGACGCGATCCACCGCGGCGGCGGCCAGATCATCCCCACGGCGCGGCGCGCCATCTACGCCGCGCAGCTCACGGCGATGCCGCGCCTCATGGAGCCCGTCTACCTCGTCGAGATCCAGGCGCCGGAGAGGGCGACGGGGAGCATCTACAGCCTCTTGAACAAGAAGAGGGGCAGCGTGATAGAGGAGAGGCAGAGGCCGGGTACGCCACTGATCAACTTCAAGGCCTACCTCCCTGTCACCGAGTCGCTCGAGTTCAGTGAGAAGCTACGAGCCGAGACGTCCAGCGAGGCATTCCCGCAGTGCGTCGTCGATCACTGGGAGGCTATCAACTCCGATCCGCTAGAGGAGGGATCCATGGCGGCGAAGCTCATCGCCGGCATCAGGAAGAGGAAGGGTCTCAAGAACATGATCCCCCTGTCCGAGTTCGAGGATAGGCTTTGAGTTGCCCCCTTTTTTTACATTATTAATTAGTTGATCTGCGTTTTGCTTCAAGTTATTAGGTTTACTGCATTGCTTGTTTTGTTCTTTGTTCAGTAGGAAAATTTCAGTTGTAAATGTAGTTATCCTAAAACCTTAATGAAATCTGTCAGGTGTGAAATAGCTTGTTCGTGTCACCTTCTTACAGCTTTGGTATCAGTTGATTGGTGTGAAATATACTCCCTCCGTCCTAAAATTTAAGGTGTCATACAGATTCCAGGACAAATAAGAGGGTAATGCAGTTTTATGGCACCTTCCTACAGGATATCAGTGGATTGTTCGTTTTGCTTAGTATAAACAGACCCGATAATTTTAAAAATGTCATTTGTCAAGCAATTTCTAAAGTCCAAACCCATTGAACCAAATTTTCTATAACTGAATGAGCATTGTATTCTTTTTTTTCTACGACACACATGAGACTATGAGAGGTGTATATCATTATATTAAAAAAAGAAGAGGAGCCTAAGCCACTCAGACAACCGCTTAAAATGGGCATTGCAGTAGTACAGGCCTGACTACAAAAACAATCTTATAACCGTTATAAACAGATATCCACTGGAGCTGCTGTATACCTGCTATACCTTCAGAATCTGAAGGAACTATAAGCAGAAATTAATCATCCATGGCCCCGAAACGTTGAGAATAGGAGGCTGCCAAGAGGGCCGCTCCAGTGCCTGAGCCATCTTCGGCAAGCTTTATCACGACAGAGGACGCCACTTCCTCCCCAAGCAAGTCTCTTAGAGTGCTCTCCATGCATTGGGCGAAGAAAGTGTAATACTTGTAAACTCCGCCATCCACAGCAATAACCGTCTTTTGTTTGTCAGGGTTGGCAATGTCTCGCCCAAGCTTTTTGAGGATGCCGTGTATCCCAGCAGCAGCAAGTCGTGCACCGCGGGTGGCAACAGCCTCACAAACATCCACTACCAGTTTCCTTGTTTTGCAACAGGTGTTTTCTATCTGAAAAGCAATCAAGAAAACATGTTTTGTAGGGACTGAACAAGTGGTAGAATAATTTAACAGTAAGGCTAAAAGATGAATACCCCGAAGATTTCTTTCAGGTTGATGCCAACTGTCCTGAGATCAGGCGATGTGTCTTGATGCATCATCAGCACATGATATGTTCTAGAATTCAATACGTATTCAGCCTTTTAGTTAGAAGAGGTAGTGTGAAAAATAAGTGGTTATGTACTCAAATTTTGATTGAAAAGCTGTCAACACATGTCATAATAAAGGCGAGATGAAAAACTAGAATATTAGATCTCAAACATTTGAGAAGAATGCTCACCATCTTATTCATTTCAATCAAATTGCAAGATAATGTTTTCTACTGCTGAAAAGTGACTCAAATCATACTCTGATTAGGATTCAAGAAGGACGACTTTAGGACTTCTAGTTCCACTAGGACTTAGTGTTGAATCCTACAAGGAATAAGAGTATATGACTCCAAAATTCATGTTGGAGGGCCTTGGAGGAGTTCTATGAGAAATACGACTCCTATTTGCTCTTGAAGGGCCTTGGAGATACTATATAAACAAGGAATTGGGAGCCTATGGGTCATCAAGCCAAGAGCAATCAATCATCCAGGACTAAAAGGAGGAAGTAGGAGTGCTCAAGAGGAGTAGATTAGGTAATTCTATGGCGCTATATTCTTGTATAAGAGAAGGATATGAGAGTCCTGGAGGGTCGAGTAGGGCCGTGAGAGAGTGACAATGGCTTTACTCTTTTGGAGTTGTGTTTAACAAACTGCGGTCGGCTTCACTAAAATCTTATCCTCTTGTAGTAGTTGCTTCAATACCGTCATTTAGGGTTTTCTATGGGGCTCATCTACATCATTCTTGATAAAGTTTATGCTCGTGTCATACTCACAAGGACTACTGCACAATCAAGGGTATAAGACTCCAACAGCTACTCTACAGAACTTCCACTGTGGGCTAAATCAAAGCTGAATGTATATTGCTTTTAGCAACAATAGGCACAACATTTCAGTAGAAAACAGAACTTCCAATTAGACTATGCTATGGATAAAATATGTAGCAGTTGTAGCTTTATTGGTAGCGTTATACAGCCTACATGAAGTCAAGAAGTACCAGGTTGCAGGATTTTTGTAGTCAAGATGCTAATTATGTTTTTTTAAGTCGGTGCCATTAGAAAAGGAATCCAAACTGCAGAACAAACTAGTGAACTATAACTAGAAAACCATACCTCAGGATATATGGGATCTCAAGTTTCGGAGGTACATTGTCTGCGAAAAGAGAAGCATCCTGAGCCATTTTTAGCAAGACTCTTCGAACGATTTCCCCCATATACATGCCAGAGATCAACTTCTCATAAATCTGGCAGGAAAATAATATTCCAGAGTCAATGCACACTAAAGGGTAAAAGATAATGCTACAGCATATGAAGGGCAATACCTGTTCACCAGGGTTCAAACTTTCTGCATCCAAGGCTACATCAAATTCAGTCAGTGGAAGGTGGGAGGACCTAAAGTTTCCCCATTCCATATTTATCACCTGACAAAAAGGTAATCTAATGATGAACATCCTCATAAACATGTCACATCAATAAGGCAAAAAAGCCTATATGCAAGAGTGCAGTCAATATAAGTCCCATCTTTTGCATGTTTTTTTACTTTGCAATCATAGGGAGAAGTGAAAGATACTCACCATGTCATCAGACTCAGGAGGTGGGCCGCACCATTTAGGAATTGAGTTCATATGTTCTATGTATGCTGCATTAGTGCCAGTACCCAGTATAACTGCAGCAACAGTATCATTATCCACATATCTCCCAGCAGCCAATGTCCCTACCGTATCATTGACCTGAAAAGGCAGCATCTATATTTCAACATCTACAACATGAGCTCAGTTAAGACATGATCGATGCACAATAAATTGATACCTTTGACCATTTACTGACAGTATTACTCCAATTGAGTGTTGTATGGATATTAAAAGAAACTAACCAGTGCTGTGATTTTCATATCAATTCCTTGGCGTTCGATAGCCTTGTTTAATTCTGCCACTACATCCTTTCCTACCTGTCTTCAAAAAATATGAAGTAGATTGTTCATATCTATCCAGATACAAACATGTAAACAAGTTGTAGCTCAAAAAGGAAACCCGTTAGATATGCTCTATTAGGCTTTTTATAGGATGAAGCATGGCATTTGTTCTACACCTGAAACAGGCCCATATTCTTAAATTAGAGACTTCAATTGCATAAAGAAGGCTACAAGAACTGACCATTTCATCAATTGCAAAACCCTTTGTCCATTTGATAAGAGTGCCAGATGCAACTGAATTTTGATTCACTGGAAAGGAGAATGTAAAACCAAGTTGTCTCTGCATACCCTCAGGAAGATGAAAGTCCTCACCCTCAGAAGCAACGAACTTTGCCAAAGCAGCAGCAATAAAATCGAACAGCTCCTAAAATAGAATTACACCAAGCGATTCAAACTTGTGTACGACAACAAAAATGAGTTACTCGAAAATAAAATAACTGAAATGAACATAACATGAGACGTGGACGTGAGTCCTTACATTTGATCCCCTGGACATTAAATGTTGAGGAATGGATACCCCTTTAGATTCTTGCTTGACTATTCGCTGTTCCTTGCCCCCAAACTGAATTCGTAAAACACGAAAGTTTGTTCCTCCAAGGTCAAGAGCATAAAATAGCCCTTTCTCGCCCCTTCAAGAATTGGCTTACAGAGTCAGATGTATATTCGAAAAATGCAAACTCATGGCAGCTGAAACATAAGAAAAGCAACCCTGAACAAAGAATGTAATGGTTCATTCTGTTCAGTTCGGACTTAAACACAGACTACCGAACATCATCTTCAACCAAACTTCCCCATTTTTTTTTCAAAACCTTCAGGGTCAAAACTCTTGCCGTCCCATTAAAGCACAGAACGCCACATTGCCATACGTCCATGGCAGATTGACAACAACCACACCACCATTCCACACGCACAAGTGGGCCTTTGACCCAAGAACACAAACAGGCAAACACCTCAAGCCTCCACGTCTAACTGCATTTCGGACGGATCGCTCTCCGGGTCTCAATCGAACAGGCAGGGGTAGGGGTCTGCGCTGATTACCCGGAGGGTAGGGAGTCAACGTAGGTGACGAGCATCTTGAGGAGGACGGTGCTCCCGCTCTCTCCCTCGGAGTCGTTGGAGGCCAGCCCCGCGCGCATCTCCGCGGCCATCGCGTCTGCCACCTGCCGCAGCCGCTCCGCCGGCGCCGCGCACCGCTCCTGCAGGTCCCGCAGCATGGCGGCTGCGCGTGCCCACCGCCTCGCTTCCCGCAGCCTCTGGCGCGCCATCACAGCGGCTACGGCTGCGGCTGCGAAAACCACCGTAGACGCCACCAGCGCCGCCGGCTTCCTCATCGGCGACGTTGCGTTCGCCCCTCGGCCTCAGGTCCACAGCGCAGCGGTCAACGGTGCCCACTGCCACGGGATCGGTGGCTGCAGGCCCGCAACACTGACCGGTCAGACAAGTCAACTTTCAACGGGGACTATAGACTCCGGACGGAGCGCGACGTCTCCCTCCTCTTTGCTCGCGTGTTTGGAGGCCTTTTACATGTTTACCATCATAACGTTGCCTCTCACTTTATTATTATTTTTATAATATGCCATACATATTTACCATTCTTAAGAGATAACTCTTACATTTAGACCACATTTACACATGTGGCAGCCCAGACCCACTGACATGGTGGTGCTGACTCAGCATGGGCTGACGAAATGACGATGCTGCCCCTGGCCTCATTTTCTTCTAAACACAGCAGCATAAAAACCCCTCTATTGATAAAAAAATACAGCAACATATTTCATTTGCACACAGACAACAACATAACACAAGGATCTGCTGTGTTTTTTTATGTTGCTGTGTTTTTTTTATCAATAGAGGGGTTTTTATGCTGCTGTGTTTTGAAGAAAATGAGGCCAGGGGCAGCATCGTCATTTTGCCTGCCCATGCTGAGTCAGCGCCACCATATCAGTCGGTCTGGGCTGCCACATGTGCAAATATGGTCTAAATATAAGAGTTATCGCTTAAATATGGTAAATATGTATGGCACATTATAAGAGTGATAATCGGGTGAGAGGCAACCGTTATGATGGTAAATATGTAAAAGGCCCCGTGTTTGGACTGGTCTGCTTCAGGCTCCACTTCACGATTTTGAAGAAAAATGGTTTTAGCTCTACACAAATTCTAGTAAAGAAGAGTTTGTGGAGTAGTGTCAAATACTCTATTTTAGAAGTTTTATAGAGAATCCGATTGAAAAACCTTATAAAGAAAACTTGTTCTTTATTTTTGAATTATAAATCTACCAACGCTCTTTAAAGTTGCAATGGCAAAGTGAAGGATTCGTGTTGGATTTAAGCATTGTAGTATTGTCTGAAACACATGATTGACGTATATAAGAAGTAAAGGAATATGTGGCGGTTTTTTAGGAACGTATCTGGTAGAAACTACAACCTTCGTGAAAACATGTGCAAACTATAGCAAACAAGTCGTTTAAATTTATAAAAAAAATTCACAAATGTAGATGATATGATGATACACAATTCTGACAGGCAACTAGAAGATATTTGTGGTACTTTGATCTTTATTGAGGTAATTAGGTACGTATAAATGGGTTGTGTTTAAATTTATGTAGTGTAATAAATAATAGTGTTATATACATCGGTTGATATAGAAGTTGAGATATTAATATATTTCTCTTTATTAAAAAAAATAAATTTTCGTTGGTTCCATAGGAAAAACAAACGATTCATAACTCTGAACTCTTTTTCCATTCCTTCGTGTAGAATGTTGATAATTACTATTCATGATCATCGTTTAACACCAAATCTCTTCTAATGTTTTTATGTGTTTTTTCCAAGGGCTCATCCAAAAAAAATTTTAATCCTCTATTTTACAGTGCATTCCTGTGTTTGTTCATTTGTTTTTCATATTCCTACGTTCTTTCAATTATGCATTTCAAAGGAGCCTTAAATATCTTTTCATATTTAAATTTTGACTAGATTTATAGAAAATATCAGTAGCATTTGTATTTTTAAAAATATATATTATAAAAATATAATGAATGGTTGATTTAATATTATTTATTGGACATCATAAATATTAATAATTATATTTAGTTAAAATTGAGTATGTTTGATTTCTCATAATAACACTTGAGAAAGAGACTGAAAGAGTATTAAAAAAAATTCTACTAGTCTCAAATTATAGATTGTTTTGGATTTTTAGCTGTTTGTCTGTGTCCTGTTACTCACCCAGGCCTTATTTAGTTCCTACAAAATTTTGTAAAATTTTTCACATTTTTCGTCACGTCGAATCTTTAGACGCATGCATGGAGTATTAAATATAGACGAAAATAAAAACTAATTGCACAGTTTGGTCAGAATTGACGAGACGAATCTTTTGAGCCTAGTTAGTTCATAATTGGACAATATTTTTAAATACAAATGAAAGTGCTACAATATCTATTTTTCAAAAATTTTCGGAACTAAGAGCATCTCCAAAAGCTTGGCTAAACTTAGTAATCAAATTCTAATATTTAGCCATTTTATAAAATAGATAACTTCTTAAAAAAGAAGAGGTTCACAGCATCTTTGCTATCATATAGCTAGTGCCAGTGGTTGGCTATATATGACCAGCGAAAATCAAGGGATAACAAACTTTCTATTTTATAAAACCAAATAGCACATCTGTTGAAGCCTATTTTTCTACTATAGAAGTTCTAAAAGGCCTCCATAACAAGAATAACAAAGTTGTTGGAGTTGCTCTAAGCAAGGCCTCAAACGAGTCACAGGTTACTCTAGTATAAAATATAAAAACTTTAGACTAAAAAATTTAGAAATGCGTCAGTGCCACTACCCCACCGTGCAGTGTCACGGGCGTCCAGGTCCCGAAAAAACTGGCTTTTCTCCTCCCTCCCGGTCTACTCGCCGAGTAGTACTCCTCTCTACTCGCCTTCTTCGGTTCTTCCTCCCCGAGCAGCCACTTCCGTCTCTAACCCTACTGCGACGACGAGAGCGAGGCCATGAGGGGGAAAAAGCCGCTCAAGGACCTCAGGCTCTCCGTGCCGGCGCAGGAGACCCCCGTCGACAAGTTCCTGTGAGTGCCCTCGCTTCCTTACCCTCAACTACCCCCGTCGCCCCTCTCTCTTTTTGAAGTATCCAGTGTTATCGGAGTGATTTGAGTTGCTAAAGGCTGTATTTATATTTATAAGCGGGAACTTCGTTGTTGCTCTTCGTATATTTCCGTTTTAAGTGCTCCAGATGTTATTCTGCGGTTCCACCTGTAGATCATGCTTAATTTTGTCTATTCCTCGATTTTGACCACGAATTCGACTATTCATTCATCTTCTGAAGATAATGCACAAACAGAATTGATATCTTTGAGTTTGATGGCTGGTTCCGTTTTTATAGGACGGCAAGTGGTACGTTCAAGGATGGTGAGCTGCGGCTCAATCAAAGTGGCTTGCGACTTATCTCCGAGGAAAATGGGGGTGAAGATGTGAGTTCCAGATCAGACTCTTCATCCATGCTATAGTATTGTTGCGGAATGTACTTAGCAAGGTGGAATTATAGGTTTGCACATGATACTTAGTATAAGCACACATACTGGTTCAATTCCAGACCATCTATTTTGTTGTTATTTGTTAAAAAAAAACTTTCTTTGATTCAATGAATGGAATCTGTGCGATGTCAGAGACTGAGTGGTGTTCTTTGTCTACTTTTTTTTGTTTCAAGTTTATCCTCATGGAGAAATGTAATTTTGTGCCTTTTGTTTGAACTGTAACAGCATGGAGAACCCCCATACTTGTTATGTATCTACTAGATTGAAAGGTTTCTATGAATTGTTGCTTATTATTGGTTTTCATATGCCTGTTATTTAGCTACTGTCAGATGCGCTCTTCATTTTCCTTTATGAACCTGGGGACTTCCTATTGTGTTTACAGTTGTTTTAGTCAGATTGTAGCTCGCGCCCAAAGTCAGGTCGGACTTATTTCAATTTTCATAAGAGTTGGCTTCTCAATCTCCTCTTCGGGTTATGGTTTGTGTAAAATTTTCTACATTCAGTGAATAGAAGTGCAGAGATCCCAGTTTCAAAGAAAATTAGACTCCACTGCTGGAATTATCTCTAACTAGTTTGGGTGGTATTTTGGCCCCAATGGCTATTTGGCTATCATTTTTTAACTTCAATTACGATAAGGATCCTTGTTTTCCACTTTGTGTTAAGAGTGTTGACACTTGTATATTCTGGTTGGCTATCAAGTAGTTTCTGAATTTGGATCACATCGTTTCCCCAGGAATCAACAAAGCTGAAGGTGGAAGATGTGCAGTTATCAATGGATGATCTTGAGATGATTCAAGTCATTGGCAAAGGAAGTGGTGGCATTGTCCAGCTAGTGAGGCACAAATGGGTGGGGACATTGTATGCCTTAAAGGTAAACTACATTTTTTTCCTGGTGGGCCACACAGCTGACACACAGCCTAGATGTAGAATATGTACCTCACATAATTTAGAACACCCTAGATAAATATTTTCTTCGATTTTTCTATTTCTTGTGTTTCTTGGCATGAAAAACAAGCCCTTGTCTCTTTAGATGGTGTAATCAGTAGCTCAGCTCAGCCCTCCCTCAGAATAGCCGACTAGTTTGGTTTGCTAGGATAATTATCAGGATAGGGGTTGTTTGGTGCCGGCTCTATACAAACACGTCAGTCATTTGGAATCTAGCAAAAAGTTATGAAGTTCTCTAATCTCTATGGCACATAAAGATCTGCATGATGCCATGATACCTTTCTTAAAAATTAATCTTTCATGATAGCATTTTTCTGACAATCAGAATTTTCTGCATCTTATCATGTGATTGCTTTGTTTAGTCGTCTTTGTAATGATATGACAGATTTCAATTAAATTTACAACATGGCAACATGCACTCTAGTAAAAACATAAACTGAGGTTGGAAATGCTCATTGAATAAGATAGCCATAACATCTATTATAGATGCAAAATCTGTGAATAAGCTAACCATTGATGCTAATGAATGATAGTACATCAGCAAATGCATTTGACTAAGTGAAAATTTCTGGAATTCTCTGCTGAGCAGATTGCTGCGTCATTTTATCCATATGGTCTGTGACTTGATGGATTGACCAGTGTTACAATTTCCTTTGCAGGGTATACAAATGAACATTCAGGAGTCAGTTCGTAAACAAATAGTACAGGAGCTCAAAATAAACCAAGCAACACAGTGCCCTCATATAGTTATGTGCCATCAATCTTTTTACCACAATGGTGTAATATATCTTGTTCTTGAGTACATGGACCGTGGATCACTTGCAGACATTGTTAAGCAAGTGAAGACTGTTCTGGAGCCATACCTTGCGGTACTTTGTAAGCAGGTATGTATAAGGTTGGCCTTTGTTTTCTGCTTTCGCTTCTCCTAATTTTGGAATAGCCTCAGATTTGTGTTGTTACTTCTTTTGAAAGTTGGAACTCCCACATAAGACTGAATAGTATTATGTCAATTCAGGTCTTGGAGGGTTTATTGTATCTTCATCATGAAAGGCACGTGATTCACAGGGACATAAAACCATCTAACTTGTTGGTCAACCGTAAAGGTGAAGTTAAGATTACTGACTTCGGCGTGAGTGCTGTGCTAGCAAGCTCAATAGGACAGCGAGATACATTTGTTGGAACCTACAACTATATGGCGGTATGTTGAATTCATCATGTTCCATGCCATGTAATTGCTAGTTTATGTTCATCAATGAATGCATTAATGTGCGGTGACAGTTCTTTTCTTCCTTCTTCAGCCTGAGCGGATTAGTGGTAGTTCTTATGACTACAAAAGTGACATATGGAGTTTGGGCTTAGTTATACTTGAGTGTGCCATTGGCCGGTTCCCTTATATACCTTCAGAAGGTGAAGGTTGGTTAAGCTTTTATGAACTACTGGAGGCTATTGTCGATCAGCCACCACCTTCTGCACCTGCAGATCAGTTCTCTCCAGAATTCTGCTCATTTATCTCCTCTTGGTATGCTGAAATTTCTTCTCTGAAATTACAAATGAAAAATAATTATTAATGCCTTTATGATAGTTATTAACAGAAGTATTTGAAGCTATTAAAAGCTACTTAATGTCGCTTATTAATGGAAATGCAGTTTTTCTGGTGATTGCATTCATCCTTACAGCTAGAGGACTTTGTGTGCTAAAACATTCTTTACCTGTTGGATGAGCAGTATAATTGTTGTATTGTAAGCGTTTGAGCTTCACTAGTTAATGGAAACTGTTGTCATGGGAAATAAGTTTGAGCTTCATTAGTCAGCATCAGCAAATAGGTTTTCAGATAATTTTACTAGTGAAATCCACTTAAGCCGATTTTTTGTCATGGGAACTTTTGTACAACCATTCACACTAGAGTTGATCATGCAATGTATCTGCTGAAAACTTTGCAATTGTGCCACAAGTATTTGGACATCAATGGTTCAGTTGCAGCCAATATTCAGTAGGTGAAACTCTTACAATAAGTCAGTCTCTGGTGATTAGTAAATACTAAGATCTTTTTCTAACATTTACTTCACTCTGTTCCTTCAAAAAAAACATTTACTTCACTCTGGACTGTAGTTGGTGGGTACTCAGGGTCAGGGAAGCTTAGGTTTATTTGCTAGTTGGGCCATAATGTGTTTTTTAGCATGTTAATGTCATACATATATATCCTATCTTATATCTCTTAATACAAGTAAGGTTTGGTACTTCTTTAACCCTCGAAATACATACTATAGCACTTTAGATGAAGGAAAAAGTCCAAATTACTCCCCTCAAGTTTGGCCTGAGCCCTAATAACCTGCCAAAAAAATAATTGTTTGATTTAAATCGCCCCCCCCCCCCCAAACTATTTCAAATTTTCAATTGGTCCAATCTACACCTTTTTTTTTCTCCAAGTACAAGTTGAGCTTGAAGGTAATAGTGGACATCATAACTATGTAAAAGATTACATTATTTATTTTTCATAAGTTTTGTCGTAAATTTTTGTATGTCTAGGGTTAATTTATGATCAGATGTTGTAATCTATCAAAATAATGATAAAGATTCATAATGTATTTCTTAACATAAGTCATGTCCATTGCCACCCCCGCAAAATTACTTTGAAGCACATGTGATTGATGACCATGACCTATGACAGTGTTTTCAAGATCAATAAACCTGGGCTGTGTGGTTGTGCTTGTACCTACCCTAGTCAATTTTCTCCTGTGCAGTGTACTAATCTTATTTTCATGAAAAGAGTTGTGAAAGGAAATGCTTTTTTACTTAGTTATCATTGCTATTTACTGAATGTTTACATTTTTTTTTTGTTATAATCTTTTTGCAGCATACAAAAAGATCCGGCTCAGCGGATGTCTGCTTCAGAACTCTTGGTTAGCATTGCCTGACTAATTAGCTCTCAAATGAATCTGACTATCACATCACTTATAAATGATTGAGTACGATGTGCTGAATTGTCATTTCTATTCTTGCAGAACCACCCTTTTTTGAAGAAGTTTGAGGATAAGGATCTAGACCTGCGGATTCTCGTCGAGGACCTGGAACCTCCAATGAATATACCCGAATAGCCTGCCTTGTTGGGTGATGAAGCCTTTGTTGTGCCTTCAGGGTTTGACATCGATGCATCTAGCAGCAGGGCATCTGCTCCTGAACTGCAGCCTCCAATTCCCTACATGAACATGCCATAACATCGATCATTGTATGATCCAAGACCCTTGTGGCTAGCTGAGCATAAGAGCAGAGGAAGTCATGCTGCGTTCCGTATGGTCACCTTATTGTAGCTATTGTTGCGTTGGCCTTGTGATTGCGAGTCTTGTTTTAACTTTTGCAGTCTTATTATTGGCAGACGATTCAAAAGGGACGAACTGAATATTCAAAACATGCTTGCCAACATGATTCAAGGATGCTATGTTGGTTCAGGGATGGGGACCGGGTGGGATGTGACAATACCACTTGCAGTGCTGTTTGGTTTGGGGATAGGAGGGACAGGGTCATACCTCAGACTCAGAGGCAATATTCGCTAGGCGTGTTAGGATTCCTCGTTCCTGTTTGCCTTCCCTACCTCGTTATCTTCCCTTCAAGATTTCTCCTTTGTGATTTCTTATCACATTGAATCTTTAGACGCATGTATGAAGTATTAAATATAGACGAAAATAAAAACTAATTGCACACCCTGTTTAGATTAGAAGTAAAAAAATTTTGGATGTCACATCAAATGTGTCGGAAGGATATCGGGAGGGGTTTTTAGAAACTAATAAAAAAAACAAATTACATAGCTCGTCAAGACAAATCTATTAAGCATAATTAATCTATTATTAGCACATGTGAGTTACTGTAGCACTTAAGGCCAACCAGACTAACTAGGCTTAAAAGATTCGTCTCACGATTTTCAATCAAACTGTGTAATTAGTTTATTTTTTTATTTACATTTAATGTTCTATACATGTGTCCATAGATTCGATTGGATGGATGAAAAATTTTTAGGTGAGGAACTAAACAGGGCCTTAGTTAGAATTGACGAGATGAATCTTTTGAGACAAGTTAGTTTATGATTGAACAGTATTTTTTAAATACAAATGAAAGTGCTACAGTGTCTATTTTGTAAAAAAAAAATTGGAACTAAACGAGGCCTTACTCCCGGGCCAATTCAGCTCACCTTCGCTGGCAAGGCTGGCTTTGCCGAGGCTAGGTGGGACAACACGCTGAGAAATCCAAACATGCTCTAAGATTTGTAGGATGGTTGTTGTCAAAAAAAAAAAAGATTTGTAGGATGGTCCTACTTTCAGTGTTGTTTGGTTTGGGGTTCGGAGGATAGAGCATCCCTCCAAGTGGATATTCACTAGTACGGAGTATGTGTTTGGTTCGGAGACAAGTGAGGATGAACCGAACACAAAACGGGGATGGTTTCATCCTGCCTCGTCCTGAAAAGTGGTTAAACCACGGTAGAGCTTAGTCGAGCATATCTGTCGTCCCCAAACCAACCCACCAACCCATGCTTGCAACAGAGCTTGCATAATAACACATTAAGGTTCAGATTCAAAACATTCAGATTTGGACACACATTCAGGTTCAGATTCAAAACATTCAGGTTCAGATTCAAAACATTCAGAATTGGACTCTTAACTCAGGACAAGACGGCTTACATCTGAAGATCCGACTTTAGGCAGAGGCTTACATCTGAGGATCCGGATCCGTAGTGTATGTATTTTTGTTGATGTCCGAGGATACGTGGTCTTGAAATCGAGGATATTGTTTGACAATACGCTTTGTGACAGAAAATAACAGTAAACAGTCTTTAACTGCATGAACGCTATTACATTTGAAAACAACAGGACCCAAAAACGGAAACTCGTACGGCTAAAACTTTTACAAATTTCAACTTTGGAGATCAAGATTGATTCCCAATTTGGGATACATTCCAGATCCCTGCCTTTTTTTATTCACTGCTGACGCAACAACGACTCACATCACAAAACACATTTGGATTGAGACACAGAAGCCTAACATCGATCTCTGCACTTCCTGGCAATGAGGCCCGTCGAACTCCGATCCAGCACCGCATTCACACACCCATGTCAGTAGGACTACCAGTCGAACTCCAGCATCGCATCCGCGTAGGCGTCGTCGGCGCCCTCGAGGTAGAGGTGGTACATCTTGGCCTCGTCGTGCTTGAACTTGTGCCTGCCCCTGCCGGACCCAGCCTCTCCCTTGCCGATCAGCGCCTTGTAGGCGCGGCCGACGGCGGGCTTGGTGTGGTTGGTGGGCTTCCGCGGCGCCCTGACGAACCCGCCGTTGGCCGCCGCCGCGCCGTCGACCTGCACCGCGCGGGAACGGCACTGCTTGCCCTCCGCGTCGACCAGGCTGGGGTCGACGGTGAACACCCACCCGTGCTGCCGGCCCTCGCGACGCATCGTGCTGGTTTGCCTTGGTTGCTGTGTGGGGATTGTGTGCGGCTGGATCGGAGGCTGCCTCTGAGATTTATATGCCCCGGAGCGGCGGTGCGCCGACGGTTCCTTGCCGGCCACGGTTTCGTCAGGGTCGAGTCGGCAACGGAGTACTTGGCGTCCAAGTCCCTGACGATTTTCGTCTCACGTTTGCCAACGAGTCGGCTATAGTTGGGCCAGGCCGAGGTGGCAGATATTGGGCCTCGGAAAATACAACTACTATAAGCCATCGCTCAAGACGGCCACGTTTTATTGGTCTTGGCAAAGTTCGTATATCTCAACAGTTTACTAAAATTTATTTGTCATATTTTGAGTTTTGACAACTTGGTAAAAGATTTGGTAAGTGAAAAAAATAACCATCTCCAATAGTTTGCCATTTGAACTTACCAAATTAAAAAAAAAGACCCACACCTTAACTACCAACGCCCATCTATCCTGTGGCCGGTGCGTGATGCCTCGACGTCGCCTCTGTCAGCAGCACCTTTGGAACAATCACCGAATCCAACTGAAAAGCACGACAGCAGATTTCTGTCTGTCATTCACCTACAGGACCATGCAGCCATGCGCATGCGCACGTAAACAGCTGAGTAGAGCTACAGAGAATTAACGAAGACAAGTGCTAATATTTCTTAAATAATTAAACTAGGTTTCTGATGAACAAACGACGGACGGGAAAAAATGATGACAAAATTAAAAGCTGAATGTACTATTTCTAAACTAAAATTTAATAAACTAAATTTAATTTCCATGACGTCTAGCGAGAATGTCCTTCTGCATAATGTCAAGCCATTCACGCTGCAGCGCGTTAAGGGAGGTCATGTCCGCAAGCATAATTTCTTTCTCTTGCTTCATCAAGTCGGCTTCAGCTCTTTTGTCCTCCGCTTCAGCACTTTTCTTCTCTAGCTCTAGCGATTGCTTGTCTAGCTCATATGACAACATAAATCTCTCATTCTTTGCCTTCTCCTTTTCATTGTCAGCCAGCTCCTTTTTTGCCCACATGTTGTCGATTGCTTCCAAGCAAGCTTCCCCACCCCCTCGCCTAAGGTTTGCTTTAGCCTTTTTCACTCCTTCGCCCCTTTTGGTTGCTGCAGTCTCTGCAGCAGCAGCAGTATCATCATTGCCCTCCTTCTCATTGTTGTTTCCTTCCTCTTCCCTTGGCCGAGACACCTTGGTGGACTTCTTTTTGTTCTTGTTTCCTGCAGATGCTTGTTTCTCCATCTGTACAAGTTCAATCCTCCTTGTTTTCCACTTGTCTTCCTCCTTAAGTATGTTCCAACAAGGCACAACATTGCACTTCTTCCCCTCCTTGTTGTCTACTCCCGAGAACACCTTGAGGGCTGCGGCAATCTGCACATAATATGTACATATGAGTACCAGTCACAAACAAACCAACCAGAAAGTTATAAATTCAACACATAGTACCTTGTCTTGTATAGTTGTACCACTTTGATTTCTACGTTCAATCCCTTCATAACACGAACAAAACTTGTTCACTACTGTTTGAATTGTGAGCCATCTATGCAGGATTGAACTCTCTGTCCTTGGAGTTGTACCCTTATTGTGCTTCTCAAAGTGAGCATGCACCTTACCCCAGAACCCGGTACGGTTTTGGTTGGCCCCGTGGATGGGATCTTTGCTAGCAATCAACCATCCTTCGCAAATTAGCTCGTCTTCTTCAACATTAAAATTTTTAGACCTCTTGGTCCCCTTGTTACCACGACTAGCAACAACTTCCACCTCTGGACTAGACTGAGTTTGTTGCTGAGTAATTGGAATGTCATCCGAACCAGAAACATGGTCATGTTGTCCGTCGAAAAGAATCCCAGACAAAAAGTCTTCTCCTTGATTCTCCATGACTGTAACAAAAACGAAAAAATACATCAACATACATACAATCTTTCAGCAATATCATGACGGAATCAAAATGAAGAGACGGCGCGTAACAAACATATTATAGTATGAACACAAAAACACTACACAAGTGCAAACATGTAACAACCATATTATAGTATGAACACAAAAATAAATAACAGTTTGTGAATCATGAAGATATTGACTGTGAGTCAAGTGCAACAGACAACAAAAATAGTAGAGAGCTCAGGCTTTCAAGCTTGAGAGGAGCCAATCGATGCCTGATATCCACTGCCTGCTACTGGCGGCAGAGGGCTGCTACATGTACGGTGCATGTCGAGGTTAGCATAAGAGGCATATTCGGTGCTTTTCTGATTACTCCTGAGTCCCCAACCGCATCGGTCATCACGCTTTGTAATCCGGACTAGATTACAAGTAGCGATGGCATCCGGACGATGGCATCTCCATCTGTACAAGGGCTGATTTCTCCATCTGTACAAGTAGTGATGGCATCCAGACTAGATTACAAGCCGAGCTCTCCATCCGGACTGCAGATGCTCGTTTGATCGGATGAGCTCACCCCGGGTTGTGTAGATCCGCACCTGCTCACGAACTGATCTCGCCATAGCAGTAGCGATCAAGGTCGAAAATACCTGATTTCTCGTCCCGTCGGAGTCGCGAGATCCAGCAGAGAACTCCGAGTCGCGGCTTCTGCTCCTCTTGGTCCGCGCCGGATCTATTCCACGAACGGACGGCGGCGTCGATAGGCGGGATCGCGTTGCCTGCTTCGTGTACTCGGCGGCGAGGTGCTTGATCTGGTCGCGAGTTCCAGCACGGGAAGTTTCACGGAACTCGCGGGAACAATGAGACGGCGCGGGGGTGGGGGGGATGCGTGGCGAGTACGCGCGTGCAGAAGTCCGCGCGCGGATCAAGTAGATGGCAACTCCAGATTTTTAGCAACCATGTTTAGCAAACTGTTGGAGAGAGTTTTTTCATTGATTTGCCAAAATTTGTGGGATAGCAAGTGTTTTAGCAAACTCTTGGAGATGCTCTCAGTGGTGCATATTCCGTTGTGTTGTTTTAAGGGGTGTTTAGTTCTCATTTTTTTTCCAAAAAATTGGGTTGTGGTTCATCATTTTGTAAAATGGAACTAAACACCATGCAAAATTTTTGGTAAAAAGGTAGTTATTCTCCATTTTGGATTTTGGCCTCAAGAGGTCAAAAAAACCCAAAATGAGCCTCGAGAGGCTTCATGAGGACAATAAATTCTGTATTTTGGATGGAACTAAACATGACTCTGAAAATTTTGGCATTTTGTATTTCATCACTCCAAAATAGTTGGCATTTTGTATTTTGGATTCTATAGGAAACTAAACACCCCTTAAAACAACACAGAGAATAAACAACACAGAGAATACTGGCTCTGTGAGAGGAGGAGATAGAAGAGAGAAAAAGAGCTCCTATGAGCAGTGCATAAACAAGGAATACATCAGAGAAGCTAGAGCCGATAGGAGCTCTACCAAACAAGGCCTTAATTCTTTAAACACACTCATAGGATAGGTTGTACGTGCACTTGTGGTGATTGAACGTGCTTATAGGGGTAGTTGTGCGTGCGACTTCGTAAATGTTGAGATCTTGAGATTTGCACTCTTCAACTCTATTCTTTAAACATGCTCATAGGAGTAGGTTGTGCTTGCATGCATCCATATAGGTGAGTGTACACCCGTGCAGTTTGATAGGGTTCTGACTCCTCCTAAAAGAGCTCCGGTTATGGTTCCTCTTGTGAAGCAACCTCTCTAGAGACCTAGGATCATTTTGAAAGACGTTTAGCAAAAAGACTCTAGTGACATTTGTTATAATTTATGTCATATCTGTGAGGAATGAAGTCATGTTTTCGCACCTTTGCCCAATAGGAAATTAGTTCCGATTTCTCCATGCTTCTTTGTTGGAGCCATTTCTTGGATGGTCGTTTGGTAGAGCTTCGACCGAAGCCAAAGCTAGAGTGACTCTAGAAGCCCTACCAAACAAGCCTAACCCACTCAGGCTCACACTAGAATGCAACAACTCTCACATGGTTACTTCCACACTCAAGAATGTAGTTTTTATACACTATGAATAACAACTTGAAAATACGAGAATATGATTATGGATAAATAAGTACCAAAATCATATGAGAATTTCAAGTCCCAAGAAGCACTGGGAATTGTGAATGGAGCTGAGTGTAGCTTAGCTAATTAGAGATTTCTTATGGTAAAACCTGCACTCTAGATTTAAGTCGTTGACTTGATGTGGGTGATCACATTTTTCTAGATTTATTTTATAATTTAACTAACAATGTTATTCTTTCAATAATAGGTGATGTGTTTGAATCTATGCTCTGTTTTGACAAAAACACTAGAAATTTGTTGGATCTATCTTCTATATAGAGAGGGTCCACTGAGAAGAGTTATTATTATTATCATATAATATTGATAATATGGTATGTGCAATTTATATTTATACCCACATCACATGTTCTTTTTAGAACAGCTCCAAACCAAGCTCCTACCTGAGCCTTTTTCCCATCTTGAGAGCTCAAAATATGAAAAGGCTCTCTAACCAAGCTCTCATTCATGCCCTGATAGATGAGGGACCCTCATTTCTCTTCAGAACCGACAGATATAGAAGCCTCTCATGTTTCCCCTCATTTACCTCTTTCCATAAAGCTGACAAGTGGGACCAAAAGGCTCTGCAATCAAGCTCCTATTCATGCCCTGATGGATGAGGGACTCTCATTCCTCTCTCCAGAATCCCGATGTAGAAGCCCCTCATCATTCTTCCTAATTCTCCTTTTCTCTCTTCCATAAAGCTGACAAGTGGGACCAAGGAATAAGGTTTATGATAATACATTGTAGAGTAGGAAAGATTCGCCAAAAAATATGGGATAAAATATAGATGAGTGACTCTCGTTTGAAGGAATAGAGGGACAAAAAATGAGAACTTGGTTAGAGTTGCTTTTAGTTTCTTGGAACGAGCAGAGCATGCATGATAAAATGAAGGCCGGAAGCTTACAACCGCCAGAGATTTTAACTTTTAATTAACAACATTGAGGTCGAAACATTTGAAGCACAACACGTGCATGTAAGTTCTCGTGATTCTCCAATCAAAAAAAAAAGTTCTCCTGATTCTGACAACAGAGTCCCGTCACAAAATGAAAACAACAACAGACGATACGACACTCAATAATCTGCGGATCGACACAAACAAAAGTGTGCATGCATGTATACTCTCCTCCTGGGAATGCAACGCAGTTGGCCCTCATGTGTCGACGTCGTCATACACATCGACGGCGCCGTCGTCGGCTCACTGGAGGTCGAGGTAGTACATCTTGACCTCGTCGTGCTTGAACTTGTGCCTGCTGCCGGACCCGGCCTCTGATCCCTTGCCGATCTGGCCCTTGTACGCGCGGCCGACGGCGGGCTTGGAGTGGTTGGTGGGCTTGCGCGGCACCCTGACGAACCCGCCGTTGGCCGCCGCCGCCGCCGCGCCCTCGACCTGCACCGCGCGGGACCGGCACTTGCCCTCCGCGTCGACCAGGGTGGGGTCGACGGTGAACACCCACCCGTGCTGCCGGCCCTCGCGACGCATCGTGCTTGGTTTGCCTTTGTTTGCTCGTGTTTGCTGCTGATGATGACAGGGAGACGACCGGTGAGGTGACAGATTTATAGCCCGCCCGGAACAGGCGGAAACTGCAGTGGTCAGCGTACGTTTCCTTGGCGACCACGGATTCGTGTGGTGTGGCGACCTGCAACTGCAACTTGGGGTCCAAGCAGTCTCTGACGGTTTGACCTGAGCGCTTTATACCCGCGTACGCGTCCGAGGCCGCGCATTTGGAAGTTGGAACCTGAACGAACCTTTGCTGGGCCAAACGCGTGTGAGGCGAGCACCAGGAGTTTTTCGGCCCAATAATATCCAGGCCCAAAGGAAGCCCATGCCTCGTCACACATGGGCCTGCATGTTGTACTCAGCCTGCAGACATCCCTTCACATATCGAGGCTTGTGTGGTGGCAGCAGGCCTGGAGCTGCGGCGAGACGGTAATGCCCTTGCCGACCAGAGAACGAAACAACGATCGGCCAAGGCCAAAGGAAATTAAACTGGTTGCCATCGATGCATGCATTGATTTGTGCATTTGTGGTGTGGCTGTACCAGTACCTATGCTTTTGGCTTGGGCATGGCATGAAAGAGGCGAGCGTCAAACGCCGGCAGGTTTCTTGCTTGAGGACATGGTCCCTCTACGTCTCTAGGGCATGGTCGTCGCTCGCTCAGCCCGGCCGCGGCCCTTGGTAACACGGCGGCATGATGCAAGCATGACACTGTCAATTATATTTGTCACTGTCAATACGAAAATGACGCGCTAATATCATCATCCCTGCTCGTTCAAGCTGGCGTGTCATCGTCATCTAGCGTTGTTACGTACTATTATCTGTTGGATGGTCCCTTTCGCTACTACGACGCCATGGATCTCAAAGCTGCCTTTTGACTTTCCACTGCAAAATTGCCTTTGACGTCATGGATCTGCACAATATTTTGGTACTTGCGAGCAAATATTGATTATTTCTCTGAGCTGCAGTGCACATTTTCACTACTTTGGTGGATAGGGTTTTGAAAAGAGTAGGGGTTTGTTTGGTATATCTCTGCTTTGCTCATCGAATAACTTTTATTTTCTTCGACTCCACGAGTAGCGAGCCAACAACACTTACACTCGTGGAGTTAAAGTTGTTTTTGATAAAAAAAAAGGATAAAATATCCATAATGCCCTTTTTATTATCTTCTTCCCCCTTTTTCTTATTTGCTTTCTCAACCCTTATAGCTCAGGAGGCCTCCTTGCCTCTCGGCGCTCCGGTTTCCTCCACAGTCCAAAGCTTCCACCACTCGGTGGCATGCCCTCACTCCCCAGTGGCCCGGCGCCCCAATGCCTTGCCAACATAGGGGTGTTTTGGAGAAGACTTGGGCGCACGACTGAGGAGCCAATCAAAGCTACTTTTTAGGCTTCATGTATCTTGGCTTGAGAGAGTGAAAATTGTGCGTGGAACAAAGCAGACCAGCTCTAGGAGCGCTACCTAACTTACTCTTAATATCAACATCAATTCCGGTCTTTGGTTACAAACTCTGAAAGGATGCTTGAGGGTAGGCTAACAGAATGGCCTGGCTGCAGTGGCAGACCCGAAGTTTGGATGATTAATATGTTGCCCATTGTTGGTCACAGTCTGGATGGTCAATGGTCACGGAGGATCACTAGATGAGCAATTTACATAGCAGAAGTGAGGTGTAGCATAGTAGCAGTTGGTTAGGCTCTACCTATCATAAATTCAGTTTCTCAAAGGATTTTGTTTCTTTGTGAATTAGTTTTTTTATCTATAATGGATCCAAGAAACATTTTAGTTATGATTTTGTATTCCTAGAACTGTTTGGTAATCACTCTATTTTTGTTTGTAGGGATTCTCTCTTGAGACACAGTTTAGAGAGCATCAATACATGTTTGAGTGGATGCTGTATTAAGGACTATGTAGAGCACATGATAGAAAAAAACACAAATATCTACGACTCCAAATGAGCATATTATGAGAATATAGTTTATGGTGTATCTAATGATACTAATTTGGTGTAATTTTAGTGTTCTTTTGTATAAGTTTGGTCGAACTTAAAAATATTTGACTTAAGATAACTTTAGAAAATGATTTATTCAGAGATAGAGGGAGTACTAGATGATAGTTTCTCAAGCATCAATGAATGAAAGGGGGGAAAGCTAAAACGATTTGTGGGCACCATGTATATATACGGGAGATGGAGTAGCGCGATGGTTTCGTTGAGAAACCTTGGGCCACGAGCTAGGGCACACGACAGAGAAGTGAAGGAGAAGGGATAAGAAACAAAAGAATGGATGACTACGATCTAGATGGCTATATTTAAGATTAGACGACTGCAACAAAAATGATGGTGTGGTTTAACGTAGTTGCAAACAAATCAGATTAATTAACCCTCAGTGGATTCTATAGTGTAAATATGTAAATATCCGGTGCTCTGGTGTTTCCCAAGAGTGAAGGCTCCGTGGGCCCTGGAATCCTTTAGGGCTTGTTCGGTTGTCACAGAATGGATCCTTAAAATTATTCCAACCAGGAATGTCGTGCTAATTTGTACTATATTTGATCATCTGAAATGAATCCTACTGTTAAACGAACAAGGCCTTAGGTTCACCTAGTTTTGAGTTTTTTTGGAAGAAACACCTATAGCTAGGTTTGAGTTTTTCCCATGCATTTTTTTTAGATTTTTCTTTTGTTGTGAGAAAAATGCTTCTCTATTGGTCGAATATGAATATCGAGGTTCCCTTACATTCAATCTTTCCAGGTGGAGACAAATCAAGTTTTGGTGAACATTTGCTTTCTGCTCTCGACGTCAAGTAATCTTGACAGGAGGAACCAATGCAATGCAACTATGCAAGCTAGGGAGTCGATCTGGGAGTGTATGTGTATGCACCACACGGACATCATTACGTCTCAACTCGTCATCAAGCCATGCATGCTGCCATTAGCAGTACTACTCTACTGGTAGTACAGCAAATCCTGCGCCACCGTAGCAGTAACATCGTCGTAGGACGAGGCCGCCATCAGGTCTTGGAAGTAGTACGCAGGCAGCAGAGCCACTCCGAACGCGTCACCAACACCGTAATCGTCGAACAGGCCGGTGGTGGACTCGGGCAGCAGCGTTGTGTCGGGCCACAAGGTGCAGCTACCTGAGCTGCTGCTAACCGTCGGACTGCTGCTTGTTGTTCCAGACAACGAGGACGATGGCGTCGCTGTCGACGCTTCGTCCCTGCTACCAGCGGACGCTCCAGTTGTGGCCTGCTGAGACGATTGCTTCTCATCGACGAGGCCCACGAGCTCGGCGTACAGCTGCTCGGACTTGAAGAGGAGCATGTCGTCGTCGACGACGACGGTAGCACGTGCACCCGTGTCAACAAACGCGGCTGTACCTGTATCATCGAGATCGGTGAGGGCTGGAGGTGTCAGCGGAAGAAGAAGGGGTTCATCTTGTCGTTGGGCCTGCTGGTCACTGCCGGCGGCGGCGGTGCTATCATCGCCGCTAGGAGTCGCCGCTGGTGGTGATGTCGGCGGCGGCCTTCCTTCTTCTCTTGTGGACGCCGCCAAGTACCTCTTCTTGAGCTTGGTGTTCCAGTAGTTCTTGACGTCGTTGTCCGTCCGTCCGGGGAGCCTGGACGCTATCACCGACCACCTGTACGTACGTGCATGCGCATGCTTGCAGTTAGCTGTTAGCCGTGCAAGAAGCCTCATGCATGCATGGTTTGTTGTCTAGCGTTTGCGGTTTGCCCATAGTAGATATATAGTTAAAGTTAATGCATGCATGCATGCGTACTTGCTTCCAAGCTCGCCGTAGAGGGACAGGATAAGGTTGTCTTCCTCGTCGGTGAAGCCGCCGTGTCGGAGCTCGGGGCGGAGGTAGTTCAGCCAGCGAAGACGGCAGCTCTTACCGCATCGTTTCAGCCCTGACGTACGAGACAATAATCAAATTAAAGAGTACTGTAGTTGAGTATCTCAATCGTAATTAAGCTTGCTTGCGTACGTACGGTCAGTTAAACTACTATACGCTACGTCAACCTAAACAGAAAGGACAATTAATTCACAAGTTCAAAGAGAGAATTATTCCACCACCAAACCGCGCAGCTTATAGAAAACCTAAACAGACCAGACCGAAGCCTTTGACTAGTACCGTGCGCCACCAACTCTCAACTGATGATGTTTGCAGCTTGCATTCACGCGGAAAGCGAGATGGTTCTTGGTGGTGGTAAAAAAAAAAGCAAGACTAGAAAATAAACTGAGGCCTTGTTTAGTTCCCAACAAATTTTGTAAAATTTTTCAGATTTTCCATCACATCGAATCTCTAGACGCATGCATGGAGTATTAAATATAGACGAAAATAAAAACTAATTGCATAGTTTAGTCGGAATTGACGAGACGAATCTTTTAAGCCTAGTTAGTCCATAATTGGATAATATTTACCATAAACAAACGAAAGTGCTACAGTGTCGATTTTACAAAAAATTTTGGAACTAAAGAAGGCCTAAGGCAAGCTAATTATTACCTGCTTTGTGCGGCAGGGCGATCCAATTGCCGGCATTGCCGAACCTCTGGACGAAGCTCCTGAGGATGGCGTCCTCCTCCTGCGACCACGGGCCCCGCTTCACCCTCGTCTTGTCGCAGCACGGCGACCGCCCCATCGATCTCTTCTCGTCCTGTCCTGACGATCTATCGTCCCGCCGGCCGGCGGCCCTTTAATTTCCTAGTTTAGCTAGCTATCTCCCGCCGCGCGTGCTACCTTCTTCACCTGCACCGGCGCCGGCCGGCACTAGCTAGCTAGCTATTTATGGTGGATGTGGATGAGCGAGTGGGAGAGGGGAGGCCACCGGAGGCGACAGAGAATCACAGAATGCAGAGGAGGAAGGAGAGAGAGCAGGGAACGGGATTACTGGAGAGGTTTGGTCGCGTCTCCCGGGGGATTATATCGCGCCAACGAGCAGAACCCGCGCTGAACCAGTTGACCAAGCGTGCATAGAAACTGCGTCTCGATCGTCTAGTCGTCGTCGACGACATCTATACGTTTATATGCCAAGAAAAAACTAGGGAAATAAAGAGTTCAGCTGCCAAGCAGCTAATAGATTGTCGTGTTGTGTGTTTCGTGGGAATTAATTCGATCGCATTATATTTTAGTTTGTGCCAATGTCCACAAGCTAGCGCTTGCTTGTGTGATGTGATCAACAAGATAAGTACGCGAATGTATGCACTCTTCTTGTATGTATTCTTATTAGTAGACTCCACTAATTAAAACTAGTCGTTGATATGTACTGCGCAACAACCGGCGCATAGCTGCACTGCATATTTTGGGTGAGGATCAAACAATCCATTTCGGCTTGGTTTTGGTTGACAATCATGATCTCCGTACCAACAAGGAGAGATGTGATCTGATCCGAATGCAGTACGTTTGTCCACTCGTAGGAGCAACCGCGTCAGCTCATGTTTGTCGTTAAAATCGAGTTTTGGATTAGTGCTATTGTAATTAATTATTTACCCAAACACTAGTTCAAACAAGCAAATTAAATCGGACAATTTTCTGCAGCAACGACCATTAATCATGTACTCATAAAAAACTCGACTTGCAGACCGTGAGTATTAGGCCAGACTTTTTGAGCTGCGTGTTTTGACCATAGGGATAGATAAAAAGGATTTTTTTTTTAAATCCCAGTCTGAAATTTGCTCCACCAGAAGTTGAATTCAGGAGTTGAGAAGTGCGACGGAGGCCACCTCACAAGTTTAGCCAGGCACCCTTTGGCATCATGCACTTATATGAACGAATGAATCTATACGTGCAGGAGCAGGATGCATGCACATTGTTGACATGGTGATTCTTGCTTATCTTCTCGTCAGAGGTCTACAACACAGGCTCAGAGAGTCATTATTATTTGGCATACTACTTCTACATCTTCCAGAAGGAAGGGACGAAGGAGAAGAAACGGTACTACGTCGTTATTTCTAGTTTCAAAGACTGAACTGGTCTTTCACTTTTCCTTATTTTTTTACAATTTGGCTTTTTTTGAAATAAATTTATGTTTAACTCCTTAAGTGACATAAACTTATCTTTGGACCCTGGAGTCGGCATTAGAACTCATGGCTCCAAGGTAACGCATCTCGGCGCCACAAATCTTAGCTCTAAGGTGCCTGACCATGCACAACAAGGCATCCTAGGTAGCATTAACGTGGCTGGTACCTTGGAGCCATAGATCTAGGCTCCGAGGTTGGAGCCACAGATCTTGGCGCCGACCTCGGAGCCGAGATTTGTGGCTCCGACCTCGGAGCCATGGATCCTAGCGCCGAGCTTAAATTCAGAAACCATGACCAAATTTTACTGCCGAACCTACTCTCATTTGTTCCTTCTCCCTCTCAGATTCTTGCCCTTCATAAAAGCACTGCATAATATCAAAATCTACAGACATTCAAAATAAGCAAAATGCATACAGTCCAAATACATTGCCAAACTACATCATATAATAACCTAACTAAATATATATCTAAATTTGTTGTCTGCCTATATAAAATAAATTTACTAACTACATTGCCTAACTACCTAACTACCTATCAAATTGAACTATAGAACTAGATAATTATAACTAGATTAGCTATATACACAATGTATTTAATTCTACATTTATAATTTAATTTTGTATCTAGCTAATCTAGCTATAGTTATCTAGTTCTATAGTTAAATTTGATAGGTAGTTAGGCAATGTAGTTAGATATATATTTAGTTAGTTTACTAGGTGATGTAGTTAGACAATGTATTTAGACCGTATGTATTTTGCTTATTTTGAATGTCTAGAGACTTCGATATTATGTAGTTGCTTCTATGGAGGGTAAGAACCCGAGAGAGAGGAGGAACAAATGAGAGTAGGCTCAAGTAGTAAAATTTGGTCGTAGTTTTTGAATCGAAGCTCGGCACCAGGATTCATGGCTCCGAGGTCAGAGCCACAGATCTTGGCTCCGAGGTCGATGCCAAGATATGTGGCTCCAAGGTACCACTCATGTTAGTGCTACATAGGATGTCCTGTTGTGCATGGCTAGACACCTCGGAGTTAAGATTTGTGGCGCCGAGATGTGTTACCTCGGAGCTATGAGTTATGTCGCCGACCCCCAAATTCCAAAGATGAGTTTATGTTACTTAAGGGGCTAAATGTAAATTCATTTGAGAAAAAAGATCAAATTATAAAAATTGGGTCACTTTCATTGCACTGAACTAGTCTTTGACTTTTCATTGCAACTTACTCCCTCCGTCCCCGAAAGAATCAATTCCTAGGATCCGTACCAGTCAAACTTTTTAAAGTTTGAGTAACTTTATAGAAAAGAGTAACAACATCTATAATATAAAATACACATTATATGAAAATATATTCTATGATGAATCTAATAATACTAATTTGATACTATAAATCTTAGCATTTTTTTCTAGAAATTTGATCAAAGTTTAAAAAGTTTGACTTAGGACAACTCTAGAAATGGACTCTTTCGTAGACGGAGGGAGTAAAAGGCATCAATCATCAATAGTCAAGACAACGCACATATGCAGTCATCGGTAACTTTGCCCGGGTCTACACTGATCGGACTATAGATACGTAAACTTAAGTGGGAGATGAAGTAATGGTAACGTCCTCATTAAGTAATTTTTATATGTAATAACAAACAACAACCTCAATTTGAAGACCATAACCAAAGAATCATACTGACCGGCCCGTGGATTATGTGAACATTACTGATGACGACCTTAGACTAGTAGCTGCAGTCTTTGTGTTCATTATTCCGCTGTAAGCCTGTAAAATATAATATATCACTCTGCGAGCTGATGATCGATTCATCTATCTGTTCACTGTTCTACAACTTCTAAGGGAGACGCCAATACTCAAGATGCTCGCTTTTCTCCTTTTTTCGTTTTTTGAGGCGACCAATCTCAACCGTTGGATACCAATCCAAATGGCTCACAATTCATCTTCGACTAATCTGAACCGTTCTTCAGCTCGTCTGACGACCTCCCGACGCTGCAGTTGTCTGCGCTCGCCTCGCCGCACTAACCCAGCTTTGCCTGTGCCGTCGCCCGTAAGTCCGTCACCGCCGTGCACCGTCTGTTAAAAAAACACGATTGGAGAAGGAGAGGCTCCCACTATATTTTATTAAGAAGAAAGTGATTCTTCCCGATCGCGGAAAAAAACCCTCAAACTTTGGCTACGTCAGGATTTTTATTTACTATACGTCTAAAATTCACTCCCACAAAGATTCGAACTTAGGACCTAAGAGCAACTCCAACAGCTTTGCTATTCTTGTTATGAAGGCTTTTTACAACTTGTATAATAGAAAAATAGGCTCCAACAGATGTGCTATTTGGTTTTGTAAAATAGAAAGTTTGCTATTCCTTGATTTTTGTTGGCCATATATAGCCAACCACTGAGACTAGCTATATGATAGCAAGGCTGTTGTGGACCTCTTCTTTTTTAAAAAGTTGTCTATTTTACAAAATGGCTAAACATTAGAATTTGACTACTAATTTTAGCCAAGCTCTTGGAGATGCTCTAACGAGTGCCACTGGCCCTCGTCTATTCCCTGCCCACCCGGCTAACCCAGCTTTGCCTGTGACGTCGCCCGTCACCGTTGTGCATCCTCGTCTGTTCCCAAAAAAACGCAAACGGAGGAGGAGAGGCCCCCACTGTATTTCATTAAAAAAAGTGATTCTTCTGATCAAGAAAAAACCTTTAATTCTGATTCTTTCCGATCACGAAAAAACCCTCAAACTCTGGCTACGCCAACGAAAGGATTTTTATTTATTCTCAACCTAAAATTTGCTCCCATGGAAATTCGAACTCAGGACTGACAAGAGTGCCGCTAGCTCTCGTTCCCTACCCACCCAGTTATTAGGGTTGTCAGTTTTTTTTAGTATTTGTGTTTAAAGCCTTCTAAAATTTTGTGTTTTAATTGATTAGATAGTACTCCCTCGTTTGCGTTTTCTGAGAAATAACTTTAATTAAATATATAGTAAAAAATATTAATATTTATAGTATATAATTAATATTATTGGAAAAATCTTTAAGTCTACTTTTTTAATAAATTTATTTAAAGATACAAATATTGCATATATTTTCTATAAATCGAGTCAAACTTGTGGCACGAAAATCTAAAACGATACTGTTTCGAGGATGGAGGGAGTATGCAGCTATATATGTGCAACTTATATGTTCACCATATTCACATGGAGCTCTTGATCGCACTCAATTGGTTATATTCACAGCAATGCAAGTGCATCGGAATGCATGCAGATTGTAGAGTGGAAATCCAGAGCAACGCGATTTTTTGTAGTCCACTTGATACACGTAACGTTTTATCTATTGCTTAGAACTTTGAATCTTTGATCATGATATGCTTCTCACCCAACTTGAGCTTCAAGCTTATAGTACGGGATGTGTCCTGTCTGTGTTTTGATCAACATTTTTTTTTTGACACGAAAGGCACTGGACAGTGTCTGTCTATATTAATCAAGCGAGGATGGTTAGTTTTTCTGCAGTTTTAAATAGAATGTGTGACACCTCAACTGTTTGCGACGAATGGTCTGAAGATAACAGCTTTCCATTCCAAATTTATTCCTATTGCATGATCAAGTCGCCTGCAACAACCTTAATTAATTAGTGATTGGAATAATGCACACACACAAAACAGGACCTACAAGCAAAATCAACCGTTTCTCTGCAGAAAATATAGAACAAGTTGCGCATATTTAACACGTTGGTCTTGATACAAGCAGCAATAGTTAAGGTGCTAATCATGTCAGAGATATGCTAATATATCTGTTTGTCTCACTTGTTTCATTGTTTGTTAGTAATTTCAAACCCAAGCTGCCTCTGTTTGGGTTCAGAACATATGCTCGTTTTTCGGCTGTTGTGTAGACTACTGAGAAAACAACCTAACTGATTTAGGAAAGTAATTAGGTTAGTGTATAATCGTCTTTACCTATATATGCCCATTATATTCATGGGCATGATAATCAGTTATTGTGGCTACTAACCCTGAAAACTAAATAATCTGCTGAGAATCATCTAGAAAATCATCTTCTATCTTTATTTAATTGACTAATAGATTACTTTTATTTAATAAATACATCTTGATGAGAGAGAGAGAGAGAGTTGGGTGGATATTTTTTCTTTATTTTTCCTCAACTTCTTAGTTGTAGTCTGTGCAATAATCCTAAGCGCTAGTTTCGATGCATGTTTCATGAGAGTGTCATGCACATTAAATATGGTGCCACATAAGCAAAATTGTTGACTTGGCAGGATCATTAAATGAAGGAGTTTTATTAGATGAGAGAAGAGTTTCATCCCCATGAAACTCATATGGCTCGGTTACCTAGTTTATAGTCTTGTTAATTATACCATAAAACTATGTATTGAGACTGGCCTAAGTGAGTTGTTGTGTCCGTTTGTTGTAGAGTGGTTTAATCAAGTTGTCACTACTATAAAATCAATTTGCAAAGACAGGAGCTTTTTTAGAGGCAGGCCAATTTACAGGTAGACCAATTTACAGCGGACTCCAAACCGAACTGCATCTAGAAATACATTTGTAGTGCTCCTATTTTTACAGGCGGGTCCACAAATGTATTTCTCTATTTTTACAGGCGGGTCTATTTCTAGCCAATAGAAATTGATTTCTAAAGTTGGCTTTATTTTTAGCGACCTCTAGAAATTGATCTTCAGTCACCCCTAAAAATAGGAGCTGACTGACCGGCACTTGTCTTTGTTTTTTCTTCTTATAAAATTTGTGGCAAAGGTTTGATGCCGTCCTAAAAAAGAGGAATATAGTATTAAACGTCTACAAGGCGACAAATATTTAGAGCGGATGATCGATCAGATTATTATCGTAATCTTGTTAGATAGCTGACATTCTACAACCCCGGGGGCAACGAATTTCCCTAGTCTACAGAAGTGTCACACCAAGTGTGAATCACAATCGGCCTTAGTGTATGTTAATTTGGTGCACGATATCCATGCACCAAAACAAGTTGCTTGTCCAAGGAGTACATGGGACAAAAGATGCAGTACTAGCAGAAGAAGGTCAAAATGTAATAATTAGCGAAACAAGAAAACATAAACTCTGTGCCCTATGAAATACCGAAAGGAGGCATCGTGTTTTCGTGCTGTTACATTGTCAGCTCATGTCATGCGTGCAAACGTTTGGAACGGCTCAGAACGAGTTGGCCATTTCTTCGAGGATGAAGTACTGATGAAAGCATAAAAGTTTCACAAGATCGATATATGTATATATAAGCGACTCTTTATCACGGCCAAAAAGGAAGAAATGAGACTGAAATTTAAACTTGATTTCATATAGACAAGTGTCAGCATAAAAGAAATGAGAGCTTATAAAAACCACAGTTTCAGCCGCCCAATGATTTCATATCTTACCTTTTCAGAATTAATAGTATGTCAGTTTTTATTGATTTATTTTTCAACAAATTAAAAGGAAAAACTTTATCAGCGGAGTCCTGTTGTATCCAGCGCCGGCCCTGAGTTTTTTTAGACCCAGGGCGGAAAAAAAAACTGGAGCCCTTTAATTCATAAATAAACAAAGACTTTAAAAATTTCTTCGAACATTCCTCGATACAAATTCATTGATAATGGTATTAATATCGATCTCATCCAAAAATCGCTTCTCAATGTATAATGTTGCCAAACCATTTAACCTCTCTTGAGACATTGTAGATCTTAGATAGTTCTTCAACAATTTTAGTTTTGAGAAGCTTCTTTCAGCTGACACCTTTATATGCATAGTAAAAAAGATCCAACAAAGTGAATTGTAGAACACCGAGTTCAGAAATTAGATCATTTAAGGCCTTGTTTAGATCCAAAAAGTTTTTAGATTTTGATACACTAGCTAAAAACCAAAATTTTTGCGAACTAATAAACAAGGCCTGAGAGAAAACTACTGCCAATGTTTTTGTGGCTTCTCGCAGGGATGCAGGCGCTGGCTTCTCGCGAACGCTAGTTGCAAAGCCTCCAAGGATTTTCTCTCTCTTTTTTTAATGCGGCCTCAATACTTCTCAAGGAAGCCACTGGCAGTACTAGACCTACTACCGGGTGTTGCATACTTTGAGTGGGGCCCTGCCTAATTGGGGGCCCAGGGCGGCCGCCCTGCTTGCCCGCATCCAGGGCCGGGCCTGGTTGTATCTAATTTTCTTTGTCACTTGCTAGTAGTATCTGGAAAAGTTTAATTTTTGGACTTGGTTTCTCATACGGTCATTTTCAAGAATTAAGAATGGGGACGACCCTCCAAATTGATACCTACGGTTCCAATGTAACTAAATCAACTAAATAGACAATTTTTTTCTTTATTTTTTTTCATTTAGTTACGAAGAACCACATGTATTCATTTAGAGCACCGTCCCAATCAGAATTCAGTACCACCGCTGGCTAGGTCAAATAGAGAAGGTGCTTAATTTAGCATCGAAGGATGGGCACATATATTAGCATGAATTCAGGCCTTGTTTAGTTTCTAAAAATTTTGTAAAATTTTTCAAATTCCTCATCACATCGAACCTTTAAACATATGCATCAAGTATTAAATATAGACGAAAATAAAAAATTAATTGCACAGTTTGATCGAAATTGACGAGATGAATCTTTTGAGTCCAGTTAGTCTATGATTAGACAATATTTGTCAAATACAAACGAAAGTGCTACAGTATCGATTTCCTAAAAAAAATTGAACTAAACAAGGCCTCAACTTCTCACCAACGACGTCCAAGATATTTGCCTCAGCTTCTCACCAACGACGTCCAAGATATTTGCTTGTTTTGAGCAGCTACTACTTAGGAGCGGTGTGTGTGATTTGTTCGTGACATGTGCGTGTATTCTCCTCTTGACTTTCTTCCAGAACAAGAGTTTTTTTTTTTTTGAAGCATCCAGAACAAGAATTCACAAAAAGAACATCCAACCGCAGAGTTCACAAAAGAACATCACATCCTTAATTAAAACAAATGGACACTTGCAACTTCCAAGTACGCATCAAAAAGGAAAAACTGAAAAAGAACAGAACCTAAAAAGCCCACTAAGAAAATGCAAAAATAAAAACATGTTGCCGCCCAGGATCGAACTGGAGACCTTCAGTGTGTAAGACTGACGTGATAACCACTACACCACGGCAACAGCTTTTGATTAAGGAATACATTAAAAATACACATAATAACGATGTCCATTGTAAACTAAGACCAATTCTAGAAGTATAGGAATTTCCAGTGCATTCCCTTTCTTCTTATAATCAGGCCTTAAGCTGTCCTATATTCTTATGGGATGTAATTGATTCCTTGACAATAATTTGATATTAGTCCGTACATTATAGCTTTTTTTTAGGAAGCCATTCGACGCACTTTATTGATCTTCAAAAATAGTTACATCATTCACCAAGGCTTAGGAGGTTCATCGACCTAAATACATTCCCGATTACAATGTTCTATAGCTATTGAAACAAATTCTTGCAAAAGCTGATTACATTCATCATAAACAAGAGCACTTACCGTAGCTGCAAAACCATCTTACATCATTGTTTCTACTACCTCCACACAATTCGATTGGATCATGAGCTGAGTGCATCCAATATTCAGTGTAAGCTTAGTACAATCCATACATTATAGCTTTGTAAGCTTCTTCTGAAAGTGCTACTCAAGCGTATGAGAGTTACTATTCAGTTATGAGACCTTGCCCTAAAACTGGTCATGCATCGCTTGTCAAGAAAGATGAACTGCATATCCCAAAGAATAATCGTTGCAAATTTTGGTGCAACTTATGGCAATATATATTGTTTGCTTAAGTTTATCAGTCGATTCTGTCATCCATTCAGCAGAGTTTTTCTCTCACAATAAATTAGGGTCTGTTTAGATGCAGCCAAACAACCAAAAGTTTTGGAGAAATAAGCACTTTTTGGAAGAATGAATCTAAACAGGGGTTTGTAAACTTGGCTGTAAAGATTTGGAATTTAGAACCTTAGAGCCCAAAACTGTGTAAACTTGCTTAGGGACCCGTGTCATGTGTCTTGTTAACCAAAAAATTTGGGAAACATCTAAACACCTATTTAAATGTAAAGTTTACAGCCAAAAGTTTTGGGATGTAAATATTTAGGATCTAAACAGGCCCTTAGTAAACAGTACTTTCTGCCATACTTTCTGCCATAGATTATTAGCTAAACGAATCCAGAATTCCAAGCCAACATGTACATTCTGCACAACATGTACATTCTGCACAAATCTAGAATTCCCTGTAAATTAACACACAACTAGGGGTACCGTGAAAATTCATACATATACGGGGCTTCTAGAATGTCCCATACATGGATGCAAAGAACATCTTGTTGGTCACCCAGGTTTGACATGGATTACCTAATCCAATTTTCACTGTCTTGGCAATGTATCCATCTGTTCGGGTATAGTAGATCGATGGCAAAATTGAATATGCACCTGCAAACAGAAACTAAGATTTCAGTCTTTGCAGCAAAGCTTCAGACATACATTGTATACTACCTCCGGTCAAGATAAGCTTCTGATCGTAAGCAACATTTCAATTTGCTATTGTTTCTCGCAACCGGAGGTAGTACATATACATATTCGCAACCAAGATACATAGCTTAACCAAATTGAGTTGTAGAAAATATAAAGAGCGCAAAGTTTTTGCAAATGATAGGGAAAAACAATTCATTTATCTCCAGAATTGTGCAGTACTGCGGTTTCCAGATGCAGAGATTGTCCTCAATGCCACCCTACCTCCAATTTCCCCAGCTCAGGATTTTATTATAACCGAAAAAGTTTGAAAGCCAACGTGTAAAGTTCATGCAACACAAAAAAGTAACAATGCTGCACCGAATTACCTAAGTAATGTCTGAGGTAACTGCCAGGCAAATTTAAGAATTGGCACATTCATGAGCTGTTCCAACTTCTGAATTTGCAAATCCCTCGATGTCCTTGAACAAACGACATGCGGATCGATTCGACCATGCAGGATACAGCAGGAGATTCTGACAACTCAATTTCTTGCTCCTGTTGATACGGATTTAAATAAAGACATGCACACATGGAGGTAAAAACAAAACGATGAGCAAGTATGCCTACCAACTCAGCCAGTCTGTCTTCAAAGCTACTCTTGTTAGTAATAGTTGGCATAAATACTTTCTGATAAGCTTTCCTCAACCTACGGACCTTGATTTATGAAGATTCCATATCAATCTTACAAGGTAGCCAAAATGTAAATAGTTGCAAACTTCTAGGCCATAGTGTAATTAAGGATGTGGTGTACTTTTTAAAAATGCATTGGAAATTTCCTTTGTGACTAAAGTTTCATTATTCCCATACATTTTTTCCAATAAGGACATGTTCAGTTAAAACTTTCCTCGTGGGGATTAAGGGAAAAAAATGAACTACTTATCCTCCCCCCCTCCCCTCTCTCCCAAAAAAAACATTCCAGACTGAACAAGCCCTAAGGCACCAGGCAACTAGCAGGTCTAGTGTGAAGAAACATTGACTTTGATAACATAGTTAAACATCTACCGAGACCAACAAATATAACATATAAGACATTGCATATACCCTCCCAAAAACTCTAATTCAATTACCCAACAAAGCTAAGTACTGTGAACAATCACATTTTATCAATAAGGACTCCAAATTTCAATGCTATATGAAAACCTCTTGGTCGGAGAATCCGTTGCGCTTGAGACCTTCAATATTCAGACCGCGGAGCTCTGCTCTATCACCTGCAACCATCATGTACCTTGGCACATCTTGTGCAACCTGATTCAAACTGAATCAATGAATTCTGATAGCATATAAATAAACTTGACATTCAAAAAGGTTAAGCAATGCAAGTTTCCTCACAAGATGGCAACTTCAAGATAGTGAGAGCTACAGTTCAATCAGGATTCAACAAGCAGATAGAGGGGAAATAAAACACTGTGGAAACAACTATTAAGTAAATAATATTTACTGTGAGAGGCTGAGAGCCCCCTTGGTGAGAAAATACAGCATAATTGATAATCCATGAACTCCAGGTAATCATGTACCTATTCCTCAGGAAACACCATATATAACATCAAGTACATGCTGATTCTCCTGGTTCCTAATTACCCATTTTTATTTTGTGAGAATACATTTTTTTCATAGTTTACAAGCTATGTTTTCAGGTCGTCCGATTAATCGCGATTAATCGTCCTGGTCGGTCAGGAGTGCTCGATTAGGAGGTCCGACCCGACCAGGTCGACCAGAAACCTGGTCGTCCGATTAGTCGTCCACTTATCGCGATTAATCATCCGATTAGGACATGGACGACCAGGCTGTGTGCTCTGTTTTTGGGCTCTTTTGACTGGGCAGATATGTGGGGGGTATGGAGATGTTGTTGGTTGTCCCAGTTCTCCAGAAATAGTTAAAAATGATATGTTGGTTTACATCAAAAAGAGTTGAAGATGAAGAGGAATGTTGGTTTACAGTAATGCAGTCTTGATGCTTCCTTTATTGTGTATAATATAGTGTATATATAGAGGTATATATATAGGTCGATCAGCTGATATGCCTGGACGACCAGGGTCGATTAATCGACCTGGTCGCTGATTAATCGCGATTAATCGCTTGGTCGGTCCCAGGTCGACCAGGATCGACCAGCCGACCAGAAAACATTACAGGCATGGTTGGTAAAACTACATGAAGTTTCATTTTTACCATAAAGTTTGCAGTAAGTAATGCAGATCAAATTTATATAGAAAACATACCACAGAGCCTCCGCCAAGAAATGAGTATGACCCAATATGACAAAATTGATGGACAACAACAGCCCCTGCAGTGTGAGTCCAATCCTGAAAAAAAATATTTTTTAATACGCAAATGGTCTCTCAACCCAGTTGACAGATGAAGCTACCAATAGTAAAATTATTACTCACTTCAACAACTACATGGCCAGCAAATAGAGTATTATTAGCAAAGATGTTATTGTTACCAATCTTGCAATCATGAGCTATATGGGACGAACCCATAACGAGATTATTGTCACCAATAACCTGCCCAACAGATCCCTCGAGTAAGACAGGGGATATAAGTTCTGTGAAAATCTTCTAATCGAACAAGAAATCTGAATACCGTGCAGTCACAAGATTTAGAAGAACGGTGAATAGAGCAGTACTCTCTGATCTCGTTATTTCTACCAATATGTAGAAAGCATTCATCTCCAGTCTAAACAAGAGGAAAGGGGTATTAATAGTTTGCACAGAGAAAAGCATTTCAAGTAGCCAAACAACATACTCATTCTATACATTAGAAGTGTGCATGTGTGAGCCTAAACATTTCCATAACTAGTCCAAAAATGCAAGAGCCATTGGTTTTTAAAGTTCATAGACATACTTTATATTAATGGTAAGTAAACTCTTGTGCCATTGGGCAATTTTATTACAGAACCTGCAACTTTCTAGTGACTATATTTTTTTTAAAAAAAAAAAACTAACCTTATATTTCAAATCTTGGCATTTTGCACCAACAACAGCATAGTGTCCAATGACATTGTTTTCCCCAATAATTGTCCGCCCAGGGATATCTGCACCAAGGATAGCACCACTGCCAGAAAATTTAATTCCGAAGTATGAATTTAGACAGATTCATGTTGTTCACATATCACATTGTAAGGTATATTAGAGGTTCAAGATATGATGTGTTATCCTTGATTTTGCAAATTCAGGCATAGAGTAACGTTTCCTATGGTTCAGCTGTTAAGAAGAAAAGTAATTGAGCCAAGCAACTCTATATGGTGAATTCAATCTCCTTTATTATTTTTCATCAAAAAAGTTGTCAAGAATGTCCTTGTCAAGTGCTCTAGACTCAGGAGGGACCAAGGGAGTGATACTCCACCAATGATAGAGAAGCAACAAGACAAAAACTATTTTCAACTGCTTATGTGAATTGTGAAACATCCCTAAATCAAAATACTGGACCTGGAGCTCCGTCTCATGTGCTGTTGTGATGATATCAAACTATGCATTCGTAACAGCAATCCATGCTTAATTTGGTTGTAGTTTTGTTTCACAGAAAACGTTCAATGTATCTTTCTTTGCTTCAATTATATGTCCAAATATGGATTTCCTATGTAGGTCACTGTGACCATCAACATATCATTCACAAAAGGGGCGCAAATCAGGAGGCAGAAGAGAGAGAGAGAGAAAAATGCTATCTCACGTTTGAACAACGCATCCCTCCCCTAGCTCGGTATCTCCCACGACATGGCTCCCAGCATGTAATTGACAGGCGTCACCAACTCTGGCTGAAGGCCCAACTGTGCAAAAGGGACCTATCGAGACACCCTGCAAAGTGGTTCCAGGCACAAACAAACATTGATTCAAACTTTGCACTTTGGGCTCAATTTTATCCATGAACTATCAAGTGCATTTGATTCTAGTCCCTGAACATTCATAATTGATGAATGAAGTTGAGACCAAAATGCAAATCTTAAGGACTGAAACGATCACTTTAATCGTTAGGATGAAACTAAACCCAAAAATAAAGTTTGAGTACTGAAATAGCTATTTTGAAAGTTCAAAAACGAAACCGGGCCTCAACCGATAGTTGAGGAACCAAGATGACATATTTTGCCTTGAGTTTTCTACTGTAAAAGAAGTATACTAAAAAGTAAAAATACTGAACAAAAAAGCCATTGTAGATGGAATCAGGAAGTATCGTCTTATATTGTGAACATCTGTATCAGGCAAGCAGAATTAAGTAGCAAGCACGCCCGCTGCATGAGCCTTATAAAACAACCCAAGCAACGGCGGGTCCATCAGAATATACTGAAGTGCAGAACTGCACATTCTACGAGAGCGAGCGAACGCGGGAGGCTTCACCTGCCCGATGGCTGCATCGGGGTGGACGACGGCGGCGGGGTGGATGAAGCTCCCGGATGCCTCCCGCGGCGCTGCCTGGGAATCACCTGCAGGCCACAGTGGGGTTGAGAATGAGAAAGCGATCTGACGCGAGCGGGCAGAAGCGGTAGAGACTGATGAGATCAGAAGAGATAGGTGAAAGGAGCGAGCTAGGGAGCGGGAGAGAAAGCGCGTACTTGCATGGAGAAGGCGCGTGGTGGTGGTGTGGAGCCGAGACGAGAAGTACCGGCGCGCGGCGCGGGCGACGGCGGCGGCGGCGGCGGACATGGGTGGCACCGTAGCAGGGCTTTGAGTTTGGGGGGAAGCCCGGAGCCCGGGACTGATGTCAGCCGTGCTTGCGGTTTTTGGGCACCTGCCCGGCTGTCGCTGACGCGGTTGGTGCATACAGCACACTTCAGCAATCCGTCAGGCGCCCGCACCGCACGGGCGCTCACGTCGCACCGAAATGTGTGGGTTAGGGCCTTGTTTAGTTCCTGAAAGTGAAAAATTTCGTGACACTATAGCATTTTTATTTGTTTGTGGTAATTATTCTCTAATTATAGACTAACTAGGCTCAAAAAATTAGTCTCGTCAATTTTGACCAAACTGTGCAATTAGTTTTTATTTTCGTTTATATTTAATACTCCATGCATGCGTCTAAAGATTCGATGTGACGGAGAATCTTGAAAAAAATTGGGTTTTTAAGTGGAAGTAAACAAGACCCTAGGGCTTCTCGAGTGAGGAAAATAAACCGACTCATAGTCCTACGTGTCATTAACATGAGTCGATTCATCTACTGGAGTACATCAACTCATGGATGAGAGACAAGAGAGTCGATGCAAACTTTTGCATCGGTTCATCAGCTGGCATTGGCAATAAAAAATGAATTTCTCATTCCATCTTGGCCCGGGAGAGAGCATCTCCTCCCTGCTGTTGTCACATCAAAAGGCTTCATGCCTCTACTTCATCGACTCAACCATTGGAGTCCGCAAGAATCGATTTTTGGATACATCAAGTCATGGCATAGGGTGGCACTCTCTCTCCTAAAGAAGTCGACTCACGACTGGAGCTGCCCTTAGCCAAAGTAGGAGCGATAATCATATAGAGCAACTCAAAGTTGTCTAACAATTTTCCCAATTAGATATCTAAATATTATCATCCTATACTTCTGATTTTTTTTCTAATTAAAGATAAAGAGGAGGGTTAGCTCTCCAAAATGTTGTGCAAAAAATATAGAGTATCATTTAAATGGCTCTCCAAATGAGAATCTAGAAAAAAAAAACTAGTTTAAAAGAAACTTAGAGATGTTCTAACACCATAAAAGAATTTTGATGACCTCGAAAAGAGAAAGAAAAATGAATGAAAGATATAGTTGTATCATCAAACATAAACACGTTATGAGCAAAAGTTCATGAGACAACTATTTCACCATTATATGATTTAATGTTGGCTACAAATTTTTCTCTGCTGGCAGCAGTGCCCAAGTGGAAATGATAACATAGAAGGAGACAAATCTAAGGCACACTACGCGGCACGCTGATTGTTGCGCACTCATCATCATGGCAACACGCACGTAACACTAGCTAGCTAGTTGTTGAGGTCATATGATACCCTAGATTTCTCAAGACACCGATTATTTAGACGCTCAGGCTGCCTAGCTAGTAAAAACTAAATAACCATGGCCCTACCGAGCCACACGGGCCTAGGCTATGTACACGAGTGGTCCACCATGACTTATCCCTTCTTCTTCCACTACGTGCTACGCAACCCCGTTTGACTTATCCTCTGTCTCGACCCTCCTAGGAAGGAATAAGGATAGGTTGGACGCCATCAAACACATCTTCTCTGATAGAGATAGGCACACTTCACTCACTTCGCCAGTTTTGAGAGAAAAGCCATCTCGGGGGTAGACGCCATCTCTACGTGCCCCTGCGCAAACAAGACAGCTCCGCCAGGCGGTGACGTCTCATACGACGCCGAATCCTTCAAATCCAGCCCGACACGATAGGCGTACAGCCCCACCCACTACAAGATGGGCACATGACCCTGCCTTGACTTTAAAGACCGATCAAGCCACCATAACCTCAACCTCGCAATCTAGGATCAAGGCCATCGGCACCATAATCTACAAAAGACAACCAGCGGCCTAGGAGCGGCTACCTGCTCCCATGTTATCGCCACAACGCCAGCAGGAGAACAAGAGGTGACGATGAAGATTATGGTAAAACCGTGCCATGTAGACCAGTTGGTGAACCACCATAGTACCAACAGTGTCACACCACAACGTGGGAGTAAGACCACAAAGAATACAACAAAGACCATACCAAAACGTGCAATGACGCTAGGATAAGACACACTTGCTTGCAAGCCAAGTTTACTTGTTTTCTCTCTCGTGTTCAAGATCGCTTAGTCGGGAGAACCCTTCTCTCCATATGTAACCTGGCCTCTGAACTCTATATAAGGACGGCTAGGCCTCCCTTCATATGGGACGAACCCTCAAAAGCTTCATTTGAGCATCGTTCACCTCACTCCTACCACTTTCTCTCAGCTTACACATGTTGCTATAAGATTTCAAAGCACTTGAAACTAAGGAACATGAACACGAACCACTATCGAAACTGAACGTAGGGCTTTGGCTTGAACTAGTATATTTTTTTCGTGTCTTTGGGTGCTACCATCGTATTTATAGAATAGAGCGACACACATATAAATTTACTATTTAGTTGAAAAAATACCAATACCCGTGTATTTAATCGACGCCGTAGCGCGTGACCTGGCTGAAGGCAGCCGTGGCTATGGATGACACACACGTATGAGTGTCAACGGTCATTGCACGTGTGATTTGGATAAAGTTCGGAGGCCACACAAGTGTTCGATCTTGATCCAACGGTTAGAATGAATCGAGTGTCCTAGTGCTTTAAAACACTTGAAAAGTCTGTTCGTTTGAACTTATCTGTTGAATCTACCAGTTATTTAACAGTATTTTTCTCTTATAATAAATCAACGAACATTATTTTCAGTCATAATTTTAGCTTTTCAGCCAAACAAACAAGCTTAAGTCAAACCAGATACTTGTGTCTCGGGAAAAAAAACTGCACGCATTTCTTCCATCGGAAGATATCACATCCGTTCGATTTGCGGTCGACGGCTTCAGATGGGCAGATTAGCGCCTCATGGTTCCTTAGTCCACCAATTCTGGAAATTCCATATATACCCCTCCGGTCCCCGGCGCGCCAATTCGGGTCAAATGCGCTGCCAAAACAGCTACCAAAACGGCAATTACCTCTCAGTCTCAAGGTTATTACCGTAATTGAGAGCTTCTGAGCAGAAATGGTAAAAAAAAACAGCGGCCCGGCACGGAGGCGAAAGGATATGAGCTCGCGTAGGAGTGCGGCTAGGGTTTCTCCTTGTCACACTCTCCCTCCCGCCTCAAGTCCCTCGCCGCCGCCGCCGCCGCCGCCCAAAACCCTACCCTCTTCTCCCCCTTCCCTCCTTCACCTTTATTCTAATGGCAGCCCAACCCGTCCGACGAAGCTGCTAGTGCTTGAATCCACTCTCTTCATCAGGTACCTCGCGACCCTACTGAAGCCTCCCCCGCCGTCGCTGCCATGGCCACCCTCAACATGTTCGAACTCCTCGGCGCCGACGACAACGACGACCCCTCGCAGCTGATTGCCGCCGCGGAGGCGGCGGCTCAGAAAGCCGAGGCGAAGAAGTCCGCCGCAGCGCCTGCTGGGAAGGCTGCCCAGCCTGCGGCGGCCGCCAAGTTCCCGACCAAGCCCGCTCCCCCCTCGCAGACTGGTGAGTCTTGATTGTTCAGGGTGCTAGATCTGGCTCAACGGCCACTTGGGCTCCTTGCAGCTTTCGAAATGCTCCGGCTTGCAAGAGCATTTTAGTGATGTTTAGAGCATATTTCTGAATTTTTATCCATCCTTGAGGCCGCATCATTCTAGTTGCAAACTTTGGTGGTGTGTCTTGTAAAGTTGCGAGCTTTCCGCTGCTGCAAAGTGGAACTTTTACCTTTCTTCATGCCTTAATTCATATCAAGTAGTAGTTTTTATTGCCTCCATTCCCTGAAAGCACGAATATTCATTTGGACCCATTGTATTGTACATGTTTCAGTGAGAGATGCACGCGGTGGTGGTGCATCAGCTCGTGGAGGCTTTGGCCGTGGCGAACGCGGCCGTGGTAGAGGTGGACGGGGATATGGCCAGAACCGCGACTTCAGTGGTGACAATGCCAATGGCTTCCAGGGAGGTTATGGTGGCGGAGGCTATGGTGGCGGAGGCTATGGAGATGGTGCTGTAACTGGTGGAGCTGAAGGGGAAAGGGAGAGAGGCCCTCGCCCCCCATACCGTGGTGGAGGCAGACGTGGTGGTTACAGGAATGGTGAGTTTGGTGATGATTCTGAGAGGCCACCACGGAGAAACTATGAGCGCCACAGTGGGACTGGCCGTGGCTATGAGATGAAGCGTGATGGTGCAGGACGTGGGAACTGGGGCACTGCCACTGATGAGGTTCTTGCCCAGTAAGGAGACTATACTGTTTTGCTTTTAGTGTAGCATTTCTGTGACTACCTCTTGAAGGTTAATTGTACTAATGAAATTATCTGTGACTAGGGAAACAGAGGAAGCTCTGAAGGTGGAGGAGGGTGCTCCTGTTGCTGAGAAACAGGGTGAGCAGAATGATGCCCCAGCAGCGGATGAGAACAAAGATAACAAGGATTCTGCTGCAAATGAGGAGGAAGAAAAGGAAGAGGACAAGGTAACAGCTTATTTGGTTTTATCCGCTTTTAAGTCCATTTAATGCCTATGTGACAGTGTATTGTATTGTAGGCTGTAAGAGAGTGGGGTTGAGATGTTTCTCTGATGCCCTTGGTTTCGAGTCTAAGACTAGGAATTGCTCAGGGTAGAACTGTCAAATTTGGAACTCTGTTAACCAGTTTTAGTTCCTAGTACAATGATAAGTAACTTGGTTTTTTTTTTTGTGTTTATGTCTTTGGGGAAGCCAATTTTGATGTTGTTATTACTGTTTGTTAAGCACATTGTCATATCCTGTTCAGGGGGAAAATGCTATGTACCACCTTTTTTAGCCTATTTGCTAGCCCTTTCTTGTAAAGATATTGGTGCAGATTGAACTACTTCTAATATTCAGCTATGCAGGAGATGACTTTGGAGGAATATGAAAAAATAAAAGAGGAGAAGAGGAAAGCACTACTTGCATTGAAGGCTGAAGAGAGAAAAGTTGAAGTTGATAAGGATCTGCAGTCTCTGCAGCCACTTTCAAACAAGAAAGAAAATGATGAAGTTTTCATTAAGCTGGTTAGTTTCCTTGTATTTAATGCTTTGATACCTAAACTTTACAGAGCTTTGCATGAGTTTATGTATATATTTCTCTTGCTCTCTTAGGGTTCTGACAAGGATAAAAAGAAGGAAATTGCTGAGCGTGATGAGCGTGCCAAGAAGGTATGCATATCTTTCTCTTGTCTTTGTAGTTGGAAATCAAAATAGTTGCTGACATATGCGTGGTTCTCTGTGGGGATGGTGTGTTGATTCTGTATGTGATGGATTTTGTTTTACATCTCCTTAGCTTATCACTTTTCTTATTGAATGCTTGAATTGATTGAATTTGGCCCAATCCGCTTATGAATCTGCTATAGTTAATTAGCTCTGAAACTGTAATTGTGTGATTTGAGACTTCTAAGCTCTAAGTATTCTGAACCTTCAACCTTGATAATCGAACAAGGGGAAAAAGCAGGGGGCAGCCTTACTGCAATGACACATACAATCGTCAGGTCTGAGGTGTTTTTTATTATTATGTTATGTTGCTTTCTGATTAATGCTTAGTTTGGGAAAAACCTGGGTACTGACCTGATGATTGTTAAACTAGTTATAGGGACTGTAACCTGAATTAGCTCTGAAACTGTAAGCTTGTGATTTGAGACTTGTAAGTATTTTGAACCTTCAACCTTTGATACACAAATCTGAACAGTCTTACTACCCAATGACCCATAGGATTGTGTCAGTTCCATGATGTTTTTTTTTATTATTATGTTATGTTGCTTTGTGATTAATGCTTAGGCCTTGTTTGGATGTTATCGGTTTTGCATCAATCCACAAGTTTTGGGGTGGATTAGAGTGGTACTTAAACTAAATTCCACCCCGATCCACCCCAACACACGGGGATTGAGTTGAATCCAACAATATCCAAACAAGGCCTTAGTTGGGAAAAAACCTGGATGCTGATGTGATAATTGTTAAAATTTTGAGGTGCAGTCGGTGAGCATCAATGAGTTCCTGAAACCTGCTGAAGGAGAAAGGTACTATGGTGGCCGTGGTCGTGGAAGGGGTGGCCGCGGGGAGCGTGGTGGTTTTAGAGGTGGATACGGAGGGGGATACAATCGTGGCCCTGCTGCTGCTCCATCCATTGAAGATCAAGCTCAATTCCCAAGCCTTGGTGGGAAGTGAAGGGTGTGCAGTGTCACCGAGCATTGCATTGTCTGCTGTTGTCATCTTTAAATTTTGTCCGACATTAAAATTCTGTGCCACGATTTAAACGGAACAAATAATGATGTTGCATGTGGCTTTCTTTCATTATGTGGTACGTGACGTTGTATACCGGAGTTTATCAGATTTAGCCTCTAATTTTGTAGGCTAGCTTTATCATTTTGTTGAAGATCGACAATCCTAGCTTGTTTGTCACCTGCTTGCCTTCGTTTTCATCTTTGTCCAGTATGCGATATGGCTTTTTGTGTGTGATGAGGCTGTTCGTATATTTGAAAAGACATGAAAGTACTTGTGAGAGAAAAACCCTGCGCTGGGAGATTCGGGAACAGATGCTGTTTGGCGCTGCCGTGTCCTATAATATGCTTCAGGCCTTGTTTAGATCGTAATTTTTTTCAAGATGTCACATCGAATCTTTGATCGCGAAGTATTAAATATAAACAAAAATAAAAATTAATTGTATATGCATGGAGTATTAAATATAGACAAAAATAAAAACTAATTGTACAGCTGTAATTTGTGATCGCATGCATGGAATATTAAATATAGATAAAAATAAAAACTAATTGTATAATTTATCTGTAATTTGTGAGATGAATCTTTTGAGCCTACATACATTGAATTAGGTATGTTGTCCTGTGAGCAAATAGCCTGATGGAAACTGGACTACATGATAATCCTACTTGAGTTTATACAGTAAGCGTGTAGGGTCGCATGCATACATCTAAACTCTGCTACTCTATTCATTCCCTTGCATGCCTTGGGCGTTTCTTGTTGACCGTAGAACATCTGGCCGTCTCCGACGCGCAGCTTGCCAAGTAGGTGAAGTAGGGCGGAATGGTTGATCTCCATGCCACCGCACTGAAACTCCCCTCCTGACTAGTAACACGCCCGGATAGAAGATCTTGCACAGTTACATCAGGGACATCGTGCTGGGTAGCTGGTATCTGGTAGACGCTGCAGATTGTAACTGCATCGTGTGCCCTGGCCATTCTCCAAAGGCTCACAGACTTGCCTTTCTGCAGAAGACGGCTAGGACGCTCGCCAAACATGAGCAGGTGTTTCCTTGTGTAGTCTCTCAAGCAGCGCAGCACCCTGCGCCAGAACTCGGCGTTCATGTTGGCTCTCATCAAGCTCGCCACTATGTTTCCTGCCAAGAAGGAACAGTCCAGCAGCTCCGCGATCTGCATGCCCAGGGACGCGAGCTGCTCTGGTTGATCGCCGGGGTTGGCGCTTCCGAACACGAGCGACTTGAAGACGTACCAGTAGGCTTCTCTGGAGAGCGCCCTCAGTCTGAGAGCCCTGGTTGTCCCAAGAGCAGCTATCTTCTCCGACCTGCTTGTGATCACAATCTTCCCATTATTCCCCATGCTGCTCGCTGCCGAGGAGTACAGCCTTCTCCACGTCTCATCGTCCACGTCCACGTCCCCGGCGAGCTCGATGACAGCAAGTGACCTGCTGCCACTGCCATGCGAGGCAGCGGCGGCGACGTCTTGGTGCTTGACCACAGCGTTGCCTCTGAAAGCGGCGAGGTCTCCGGCGCCAAGATCCTCCACGGTGAAGACAACGATGGATGAGAAGTGGCCGCGCAGCCTCTCGTCAAGGCAGACGTGCTCGACAAGCGTGCTCTTCCCTATCTTCGCCGCGCCAACGATTGGAAGCACGCCGGGATTCTTCTCGTTGCCAGGGGCGTCTGGCCGGAGCAGGAAGTCGATGACCGTCTCCATCTCCATCTGCCGCCCGAACATCACGCTGCCAACAACCAGGTGCGTGCTGTACGGCTGCCGGCAGATGCGAGGGTATCCTTCCAAGAAGATGGTGAACTCCGCCGTGTCGCCCACCAGCGTCTCGAGGCCGTCCAGCGTCTTCTCCAGCTGCTTCGAGATCTCGGCGCCAAGCGCGGTGCCCAGCACCGGCAAGTTGAAAGGCCGGGAGAGGAGGCGCCTAGCTGAACTGAATCTAGGCAAGGCAGCCACAGGGAGGTCACCACCACTCGCATCGTCGCTGTACCTGTACCTAATGGTGTCGAGCATGTGGTGACCCTGGTACATGCCTTGTCTGAGCATCTGGAGCTGCCGGAGCATGGCCTGATTGGTGATGTGCCGCCCCTCAGCCTCCTCCACCGTGGCGTCGATCTTGAGGAGCACGCGGTGCAGCCGCCTGAGCTTGTGCTCTGTCTCTTGTGCCCTGGACCTTCTGTACCTCTGGATCGCCTTGGACAGGGCTCTGTTCAGGAGATCGCTCATGATCGCGGAGACGATGAGCTCCATTGCAACAATAATCTAATCTAAAGTAAAAGGGGAAGGTTGATGACGGCACAGTAGAGACTGGGGCATGGAGGTTGATTTTAATGGAAGGAATTGTCTCGATCGTTCATTGCAAGGATACTCTGACTCTCTGAGTGCGCTGATCTTTTGACTCAGCTCTGGAGAATGAACAACGTGGGAGTACAAGGTAAAAACGCACTACTAAAGGGCCAGAATGGCTCGCGGTTCAGCGTTGAAAAGTTTGCAAGGGTTCAGGAAGACAAAAGAATATGACACAATGGTCGCTTGATTCTGTATAAATGTTCGGAGAACTTGGAGCTAGATTGATTTGTAGGTCAGTCAAGCGTATTGAAATTTCAGTCCAAGTGAAATCGATACAATAATAATTTCGGATCTAAGTGTCAGACACGTGGGTAGAAAATGGTATAATAGCAGAGATTTTAAGGGTCTTTTGAGTTGAATTTCTAGCAAGCTACAAAACATGCCTGAATAGTTTTTTTTTAACGTAGTGGCATGAGCTCTGCCTTTCAACTAAGAGAGAAAAAAATAGTTGTATGTACAAGACAAAGCCCTCCTGGGCAGACAAACAGCTACATGGAGAAACAAACTCCAAACCTCAGGCCTTGTTCAGTACTGTAACACTTTCGTTTTTATTCGACAAATATTATCCATTCAAGGACTAATTAGGCTCAAAAGATTCGTCTCACAAATTATAGGTAAACTATGTAATTAGTTTTTATTTTCGTTTATATTTAATACTCCATGCATGCGTCGCAAGATTCGATGTGACGGGGAATCTAAAATTTTTTGTAAATTTTTTTGGGAACTAACAAGGCCTCAAAAGATGGACTCTACTCCCTCTCTACAGTGGCTCTCTACTCCTTCCAAAACATTACCTGAATAGTCAGTTCCTAATAACAGCCTCCTACACCCAAGTTGCATTCACAAAGTAAAACACCTCTAATGTGTGCTAATGCTACATACTGAATGAATGTATGTATAGAACATATACGTACAGAGCCATAATAGAGCACGACATAAAATTCATTATGGAATTCAGTCATGCCTTCCGTGTGCCGAACTGCCGATACCAGATTTGCTTGTTCCTGCGTGGTGTACGGAACAGCGACGACTCCGGCTGATCCATGCCATCAGTGCTCCCAAACGCGATCGTCTTGAAGAAGTACCAGTAGGCTTCTCAATGCAAAGGTTTCAGCTCAAGAGCCTGTGTCGTTGCAAAACCTGCAAATCTGCAATCTTCTCTGATCGACTTGTAACAATTATTTTACTGACCGGCGTGGTGCGTCGTCCCTCCCCGCCTTGAGTTTTATTGCTATCTAATAACTTCCCCGCTATGGAAAGATGACTGGGGAACATTCCCAATTATTACTCAACTATTCCCGTGAAGGCCCAAGGCCCGACCCCCACCAGGCCGGGCCAGCCTGATGGCCATATATAATAGCAGCTAAACTGTATATATCTACACATGTCACCATGATTTGATACCGAAATGAACAATTTGCCCCCCTCATGCTGTTGAACCACGCTACGCCACTGCATCTCCGCAACTGCATCAGGGAATGGAGATAGGAAAGTGTGGCTGCAATTGATTTGGTTGAGACTTTAGGATCAAATGCTATTCAGATTGATCATAAAAATGCCAAAGTAAATTGTCCAGTGTGCAGTATTGCTACAAAAACAATGTTTTCTTCTAGTCTATGGAAGTGTTTGCTCTCCTCAATGTTGACTGGAAACGGATGGAAAATTAGCAAATTTCAAGGCACGAATACAACAAATGTGCCAAACATGGCAGCAGAACCCGTCAAAGGTCTACAGAATTCAGAGATATCACAGGATCAGGCGCAAAGTAGTCCAATCTTTTGACAATGAAACTTCACTGCAAAAATTGTGAGATATCACAAGGATTCCCCCCCCCCCCCCCCCCTGTTTCATTGCATATTTAACTTCCATTTCTGTCTAAAAGGTCGATACTAAATTGCATGTTCTTCAGGATCAGCCTGACGAGAGTATTTCTCGTCCAGGAACTGTCTGGATATACCCGGAATAAAATTGCAACATCAGAAGCAAAAGGATAAAAACAATTGTGATTCCTTTCAGGCATACAGTAATGAATGGACAAATGGAGACGAAGGCAATCTTCTTAACGGCTGTATCGAACTATATCGATCATAAAGGGTGGAACTTGGCAGAGTAATAGAGAATGGCAGCACCATGTTGCACATCCTTTCTAACGCTGGGTTAAGTACGGTGCGATACATGTCAGTGCAGGCTGCTTCGATATCCAAATCAGAGCTGTTGAGCAAACATCTCAAGGTTACGGACACTAAATAAGCGAACTGTTGAGCAAACACGTCTGATTCTGACTAATACGATGCTAAAACATGACAAGAAACAGCACTGGGCAACGGAAAGTAGAGGAAGAAAGGATCTTGCTTCGCTGCTGCCAGACGAAGGCGTCGAAAGGTGCGCGGTACGGGGGCCAGCGGAGCACCGTGTGGAGGAGCAGCGCGGGCGCCCGGCGCATAAGTCGGGAAGAGAGATCAGGTGGGGAGGCACGGACCGGCGCCGCACTTGAGATCTGGGAGGAGCTCCATGGCGCCGGCGCCGGCGCCGGCCTTGCGGGCGAGCTCAAGCGCCAGGACCGCGAGGCTGGGATGAACATCTTCCGATCCGGCCAGCACCCGGCGCCGCGACCACCACCCGGCCGCTACCGCCCGCGCCCCGCGGCAGCCGACGTCGACGAAGCTCCCGGGCATCGTGGAGAAAGCAGAGGTGATCCAATTGGAAACGGGGGAGAGGGATTGATTGAGGAGAGCCCTTGCTTGCTGCTCTGAGCCGATTCCTTTCTTTTAGAGTAGAGGGAATGGGCTCAACGCATCGTCCGCTTGCAAAGCGGGCCAGCGGTGGGCAGCCCAGCCCGCGTCCGCGCGAGCCGGAAGAGAGCTCGCGAGGCACATGTGACAAATCCACGTACAGCCGCAACCAATAGTCCTCTGATTGTTTTTTTTTTCCTCTTTATATTTAGATGGTTTTATTATAAGGTACTCCCTCCATTTCAAATTGTAAGTTGTTTGACTTTTTTTACCTCAAGTTTGACCACTCGTCTTATTTAAAAAATTTGTGCAAATATAGTCAAATTTAAGTCATTCTTGAAGAACTTTTATTAATAAACCAATATACAACAAAAAAAAGTAATATTTTGTACAAAACTTTGAATAAGACGAGTGGTCAAACTTGATATTAAAAAAGTCAAACGACTTACAATTTGAGATGGATTGAGTAGTTTATAGTCTAATAACGTGATGACACATCGGCCAGGAGGAAGATAGTTAGGCTACATTAATAGTTTGGTGGATCAAATAGATTTTACCAAAATTGTTATATAGAAATATAAACTTTCAAATGAATTACCCATCTTTTAAGAAATTTAATTAAAATCCAAAAATATGGTTTAAATCCTAGAAAATTAATAGAAATGTGCTTTTACCTCAGAAAAAAATATTAAACCAGTTTTAGATATATATATTTTTTTAAAAAAAAAATCAGGCTCATTATTATGGTGCATAGGTTAGAGTTATTTAGATCTTATATACTCTCATTTTGATGCTTACTTACTAGCATACGCTCTTGCTATATGTTATAATTGCTTCTTCTTTTTTCATGCAGCACCGCTCGAGTTTAGAAGTGAGTCAGAACGAAGCAAGTGTCGATCGGTTTTGTACTTCTGTTGACTGGTACTCAACAGACAGATGCAACTTGCAAGCAAAGCAGAGAGCAGCAATAAGCGGATGCGGCTGAAATGCAAGCACTAGCACGACATTTAAGGTGCAGCTGTTAAGTCCAAAGATTACAATTTACTCTCTTCATCCTAAAAAGTAGTGTATTCTATTTAAAATTTGTCATGAATTATAGTGCATTCTTAGAATAAAAAGATAATGTCTACTTAAACAAAAATATATGATTATTTTATAAAAGAAAAGTAATTCATGTACTTGCCATATTTTATATAAGAAAACTGAGAGTCCATCCTTTAATTATGCAGACTAGAATCAGGTTTTATTAAATTAGGAAGTTAAGTGAAGAGTACATGAATATATTACACTTTCTTATTTTAACACTACGTAGCCAGCTCGAACCTAGCAATAAAACTTCCATGATTTGGAACGTTTGTGTTTTCAGTCACAAAGAGAAGGCAGTGCTACGTTTTCAGGCATCAGTGACGTGACATTTGTTGTTTTCAGTCATAGGCCTTGTTTAATTCCCAAAAAATTTTGGGTTTAGGTGGCCTTGTTTAGTTCGCAAAAATTTTCAAGATTACCCGTCACATCAAATCTTTAGTCGTATGCATGGAGCATTAAATATAGACAAAACTAAAAACTAACTGCACAGTTTACCTGTAATTTATGAGATGAATCTTTTGAGCCTAGTTACTCCGTGATTGGACAATGTTTGTCAAATAAAAACAAAATGCTACAGTAGCCAAAAACAAAAATTTTTGCAAACTAAACAAGGCAATAGTACTATAACATTTTTTTATTTGGTAAATATTGTCCAATTATAGACTAACTAGACTCAAAAGATTTATCTCGTAATTTACAGGCAAACTGTGTAATTAGTTTTTGTTTTCGTTTATATTTAAATACTTCATACATGTGCCTAAGATTCGATGTGACGGAAAATCTTAAAAAGTTTTTAGTTTTTTGGGTGAACTAAACAAGAGCATAGTCAATCGTCATCTTGGACCCGATGAAGGAGTGTTCATCCTGTACACTTCCAGTTTTTGGCTGCCATATTATATCAAATTGTACATGAATCCCGGTGGAAGAAGGGTCTCCCATGTGAACTCGTCAGCATCCTAGTGAGAAAATTTTCTTTGAAGTAATCCATATTTTAAAGACATTTTATACTAAGATAATAGATAAGTGTACCGCCCGATTCAGAAAAAAGGGAAGCCATCCCGATTATTATATAGTACGGATGATGCCATATATGTTCCACACTTCCACTTGGTACACCCAACTACCCAAGAAAAACTGAGATGCAGTTTGTGCCGTCGCTATCTGTACAAGCAATGATCCTGCCATTCAACAATTTTCTCCAGCATCTGCGGTCGAGAACTAATAGTTCAATCAGCGAGCTGTGAGGTCAAAAACGTCCTAAATCGGTAAAGTTCCTAAATCAATGTGACGATGCCAAAGCCGTGTTCGCCTTCGTCTCCGCATATGGCTGCCAATCTGCCATGTTGCATCAAGTTGGCAATGTCAAAGGCGCAGTGTGTCCTCGAGGGTCCAGAGAATGTAATTATTCGCCTGTTTGGTGGCATATTTGCAGCCGGCTGCTGCTGTTGGAATAGTGCTGTGTGGGGGATGTTTCAACCACAGCCACTGCGATTCCCCACGAGAATATCTAAAACCATGTGCTACATGAATTAACTAGTACTTAAGACTCCTTGTAGCATAGTACTACAACTTGGTATCGTAGATTATGCATCAAGGCATGTAAAGATTTGGTTATTTCGTCCAGAAAAACTTAGGAGCCAATGCGATATCCATTTTGCTGGCAAGTGACAACTGAGAAAGACATCTTTCACAGTCGCTGACTGAGAGATATGGCGGTGTACACGGGAGGTCGATTAGCGAATGACCTCGACGTGAGCCGCGTAATATTCACCTATCTTTTCAGTCTGCCAGAACTTCAACGGGATTTCACAGAGTTTCTTGTGCACGGCGTGAACATGCGGACCTGGAAATGTTCCCTGTCCCCATCATGAAATAGGCTTGCAGGTTGAGAAGCCCTCCGAGTGATGATTTCCTTTTTTTTTTTTTTGTATCATCGCTCAATCATGCAATGATTGACAAGTCAAAATTTGATCTGGAAACAAAAATTACCCTTTTCCTACTGTTTGCTAAGAGTAAAAAGTAATATTGTTCATCTGCTTCGAAAATTACAGAGCGAACTTTCAGCACATCTTTCTCCATGTCAGGTTCCAGAGACGAGCTAGACACCATGTCACCTGATCACCTCACTGCAAAAAGAAATTACAGCTAAAAACGGCACATACACACGATACGCAATAGCAGTAGCAAGACGAGCTCGCTCTTTTGCAGCTTTGCGGTTGCGGGGCTGAAGCTCAAATGATGTAGTCCGACCACTGCTGTATGAAGGAGGTGTGGTCCATGGACTCCCCTGGCATGACATCCTCCCCCTTCTTCCCGCCGATCAGCCTGGCGGGGTTCCCCACGGCGGTGCTCCTGGGCGGCACGTCGATGAGCACCACGGACCCAGCTCCGACCTTGGCGCCGGCGCCGATCCTGACGTTGCCGAGGATGGTTGCGCCGGCGCCGATGAGCACGCCGTCGCCGATCTTGGGGTGCCGGTCGCCCACCGCCTTGCCCGTGCCGCCCAGCGTGACGTGGTGGAGGATGGAGACGTTGTTGCCCACGACGGCCGTCTCCCCGATGACGACGCCCGTGGCGTGGTCGAGCAGGATGCCCCTGCCGACGGTGGCGGCCGGGTGGATGTCGACGGCGAAGACCTCGGCGACGCGGGACTGGAGCGCGAGCGCCAGCGCGCGGCGGCTCTGCGCCCACAGCACGTGCGCGACGCGGTGCGCCTGCACGGCGAGGAAGCCCTTGTAGTTGAGGAGGCAGTGCGCGAAGCCCGCGCACGCCGGGTCCCGCGACCGCGCCGCGACGAGGTCGGCGGCGGCGGCGGCGCGGACGGACGGGTGCGCCGCGAGCGTGGCCACGAAGAGGTCGTAGAGCAGCGTGGAGAGCAGCGTGGAGGAGCAGAGCTTGTTGGCGAGGTGGAAGGCGAGGGAGCGGTCCAGGGACGGGTGCGACAGCACCGTGGCGTAGAGGAACGACGCCAGCGCCGGCTCCGCGTCCGCGTCGCGCCGCGCCTCGGCCTTGATCTGGGACCAGACCCAGGACTCGTCGCCGTCAGACTCGGGGGGCGGGTACGACGGCACGATGTCCGCTTGGAGCGCCGGCGGCGGCGGGGGCGGGGGCGGGGTGCTGTGGTACACCCGCGGGGGCTGGGCTGCTGGCTCGGTGCGCAGCGGCTGGCCGGCCGTCATCCTCGAGTCGCCGTCGGTGCCTGCGTGTGTGGCCGGTGGGGTGTGCCGTGTGCGGGGATGGGATCTCCTGTGCCTGTGCGGGCGGTGTGGCTCGCGCGCAGCGCAGACTTGGGTGGTGGAGGAGGTGGAGCGGCAATATATAGCCCAAGAGCAGGAGTGGTCCAAGCGGAGCCACGTGGGCCGGCCCATCCGGAGAGCACGGGCCCGAGTTGCCGAGAGCAAGCGGAGCGTGCACGGTCACGGATGTCAAATGATCACGAATTTCACGAGGCAGGGATAAACTTGTGCTGTTTGGTTGGGCACCGCCAGCTCTTGCGTGTCGCTCCTCGTAGCCGCAACCTGCAAAGCGGTGGTCCAGGGTAGGGTGCATTCGCTTGCTATCAGTATAGAGCTGTGATTTCCCTTTTTTTTTTAAAAAAAAAGTGAAAAGTAGAACTGTGATTTTGGGAAATTCGGAATACCTCCGCACATTCGACATTCTCGGGTTCGATACCATTAGGTTTACATGGGCCGACTACGCAGGCAATTTTTGTCCAGTTGGTCTGGCCTGGGAATGGCTGTAGCCTGTAGCCTGTAGCCTGCATGCATGCCTGGAAAAGTCGGCCCACAGAGGCATATGGGATCCTTAATTCTCCTTTAATACTAGTACTATCAAACACTGCGATCAAAGAAACAGAGCTGAGAGTAACAGCATCCGCCATCCATCATCCTTGTTTCGTCAACAATTAAAACAATAGCATATGACAGTATGACACGACCAAATACGGGGTGCGTGCGCAACGCTCGTCTTTGGCACAAGCACGCTGTTTCATTCGCCGGCCGGAGGTTGCCTCTCGAAATGAATCATCAGTTGCCGGGGACGAAGTTGGTGGCGTACGCCCAGGCGTTGTTGCTGACGGGGGTCAGCGAGATGGTCGGCCAGGTTCTCAAGTGGCCCCTTGCCGGTGACGATAGCCCGGACAAAGAACCCGAGCATGGAAAACATGGCGAGCCGCCGAGCCGGCCGTTCTTGATCTCCTTCACCTTGAGCTCCGCCAACTTCTCCGGGTCGTCGGCGAGCCCCAGCGGGTCGAAGCTTCCGCCAGGGTACAACGGGTCGACCACCTCACCCACAGCGGCCCACCGTACCGGCCACCCTGTACCCCTCCACGGCCCCCATTTGGCCGATCGTCCGCGATGCGATTTATTTGCAATCGGCCAATCGCATTGCATTGTGACATCAGTCTATGAGAGCAAAATCCAAACTGCTTAGGTCGAATTGATTTTGTAGTACGTACGTGCCTGGCATGCCCAGACGGCAAGGATGCTCTGTGCGTGCACGAGGCCGGCTGGGGTTCCCCACGTAGTCGAGGCCGCCATCGCTGAAGATCTGGGCGCCGGCCTTGAACCGACGGCTACTGTGCCGTGTATTTTTTGCCGTGTGTCTGGTGAGGCAGCACACGGCAAAGCTGTCCGTTACTGCGATGGCGACCGTTACGTTGCTTTTGTGTGCCAAGTGATAAAAAGACACACGACATTAGGTTTTGTCGTGTACCCGGCGGTTGGCACACGGCAAAGATAGTCTTTAAGGTCAGCTACTATGTTGTGCACTCTTTATCGTGTGCAGCGTACGACAAAGTCTTTTGCCGTGTGTTTTGGGCATTTTGTCGTGTGCCTGAGACACACGACAAAGCTCCTGAGTCCGGTAGTGGTAGATGGCCTCGCCGAACTTGACGCCGCCGTTGCGGGCGAGCAGCTCCAGGGAAGATGCAGCCAAGCGCGCCGAGCATGGCCCACCGGTAGTGGATCACCTCCAGCTCCCTGTTCTTGGCAAACGTCTCGGGATCCGCCGACAGCCCAGCGGTATTCCAGCCGTAGTCTCCCGGGAACTCGCCAGTGAGGTAGGACGGAGGCGCTCCAGACAATGGGCCGAGGTAGAGGACGTGGTCCGGGCCGTACCATGGGCCGATAGTTATAGTCAATGATGATATAGATAGTTTACATGTTGAGATTAACTTATACTTGGGAATTAGCTTTATAAGGATCATAAAGAAAATATATATGGTGTTTTTATATTAACCTCAATGAAAAATAAAAAGTATCTTGTATAATTGTAGATGCATAATAAATACATATTGGTTTATAATGACTTATTTTGGAAATAGATTAAGAGACCATAATTTTTTTACTATCATCACACATAAAAGAGCACATTTTTTTAGGGGACTCTCCATCTATAAAAACCATTCGATCTATACATCGTACTATATGAGTCCTCTGTCATACGTGATGTTACTCATCTTCTATAGCAACGTTCAATCCTATATAAGCCCTCTGTCATCCGTGATTTACATGTAAGATGGACGACTTATATTCAATCTCAAATACGTCTAATGGTACATCTATAATCCCATATTCACTATAAGTCCCGTTTATTTTAAGTTGAGTTAAGTATGACTTTTATCCTTGACGTGCACCATCTCTTTTTCACGTTTATTCTATGTACATGAATCAAGTACGACTTTTATCATGAACCTACAACATCTTTTTTTGTCTTTGGACTCATCTATGATTCGAATCTAGGTGTGAGAGATCATGCGATACAAATCTAACGCACAATTATATAAAGACCTCACCGTCTGCATTATCAGGGCACTCCCAATGCTAAAAACTACATGTAGTTTCTATACTTATTAATTTCAATAGACACTATATATAAAAACTATGGTATAATTTCTATAGAATAATTTTTTATCCAATCACATTCATTCTCTCTCTCCATTTTCAACCAATCATATTACTTCATGTCTTGGATCTCGTGTAGACATGGTTTCTAACTTACATCCGGTTTCTATGATTTTTGCTCTCGCTCTTCAATAACTAACTCGTCACATCAGCAAAATGCTTAGGTAGCACTGCAATTAATGTCTATAGAGACTATGATGGTTTCTGCATTGGAAGTGCCCTCATGTATTCACAGTACGCATATGGACCTCGGTTCACTGTTCTATGCGGGGCGCATAATTACAACGGTTTGCTATACATGACGTTGTGTTAAGCTATCCAGACCTCTGAAAAAATATTTCCTATATATGATTATAAGCCAAAAAACAAAATTACATTCCTAATTGGGATGGGTGATCATAGTGCAAAGCTCAATCATCTAAAACAAAATTACAATAATAAACTATATATTATAAATTTTTTGGATAAATATGTATTTCTACTATTTATTCAATCATACATTTTGTTTGTTTTGTGAGTCGATTGGTTAGGCACAATATCAAACCTGTAACCTAATCTGCCTATAACCTAGTCGGTATGCCTATTGTGGCGTTAATTAATACGTATATTAGATGTAAAACACTCATCCCATATACGTTAGCTAGGGTCGTGTCATAAATATTGATTGCAACAAACCTAATCATTACTAAGTGAATTCTCCGTGCGTTGCTGCGGAACTTTTTTAAAAATAAATCATTATATATATAGTATTATTATACGGTATTCAATGTATTATGTATGTAAAATGTACACATATGAATTTGACTTACATGTATTTTATTGTATTAGATCTAGTAAAGAATTGCTAAGCTAATAGAACAAAAACTAATGTTTGGTTACATTATAGAGGAATTAATGGGTGATGAAACAAATAGTATATGTACATGACTTGTATGTTAATAGAATAAAGATTTAAAGTATTTCACATGATATATATGACATGATCATTTTTTGTAATTAATATGGGATGACATGGATTTAGTGGGAAATGATATGGACACCTTGCATGAAGAGATAGAATATTTAGTGGGTCACTTAGTGGAGAATGATGCGGACACCTTGGATGAAGAGAGAATTCATCTAGTGGGGTTTAGCTTTATAAGAGTTATAGATTTGTGGTATGGCCCAAACGAGTACGTTTGTTGCAATTCTAATTGGGATGGGTGCTAGATCTCTAATTGTTATGACAACTGCAACCCTAAGAAGTATGCGTGGAAGTATGAAAAAGGATAAGATTGGGGCAGCACGAGCCGTTTAAAAATATTTCAAGTCAATTTGCAACCATATATGCAGTTGGGGTATCTTAACGAACAAATGATTTAAACATTGTTCAACATGACCCTATTTCCATTGCATTTGGAAAAGGTTTTAGAAACATTGCACATAAAAATATTGTTGTACCCTCTTGCAACATTGGATATATTGTTGTACCCTCTTACAACATTGCAACGTATGGTACATGAATTGAACCGTAGAAGATTTCATTGCCGGTACCTGACGATTGCGCATGGAATGTTTTTGCATAAAACATGCGTACCACAAGTGCATGTGTACTGCCACTCCATTCTAAATTATAAGTCATTCTAAAAATTTTAGAGAGTCTAAGCATTTTCAAATTTGACCAAAAATATAGAAAGAAATATAAAGATTTATGTCATAAAATAGGTGCACTATGAAAATATAACTAACAAAGAATCTAATGACACTTGGTTGGTACCAAAAAAACATTATTATTTTGCTATATAAATTTGGTCAAAAATTTTGACTCTCCAAGATTCTTGAAATGATTTATAATTTAGGACGGAGGGAGTACTAAGGCCTTGTTTAGTTCCGAAAAAATTTTGAATTTCGCTACTGTAGCACTTTCGTTTTTATTTGACAAATATTGTCCAATCATAAACTAACTAGGATTAAAAGATTCGTCTCGTGATTTACAGACAAACTGTGTAATTAGTTTTTGTTTTCGTTTATATTTAATGCTTCATGCATGTGCCGCAAAATTCGATGTGACGGGGAATCTTGAATTTTTTTTTGGATTTTGGGATAAACTAAACAAGGCCTAAGTATACAGCATGCCAGTAAAAGTGTTTCAGGCTATAATTGTGGTCAGGAAGAGCAGGGCGCGGATGGTGGACAGACGACACCAGTACACCACGACGCACGGCAGAGGAGGCACCGCTAGCCACAGCGGAAGCAAGAATATCGGGCCGGGCACCTTCGTTTTATGGTCGGAAATCGACAGTAAGCTAGGGAACTAGCGGACGCCGGGCGCCGCTAGTATATGGTAGTAGTTGGTAAACAACACCGTGAGAACTGAGAAATCTGCTAGCTAGCTAGCTAGCGGATTCGCAATAGTGACAAGCGACGCGAATCTTACCACGACGGTGGACACTTGGACAGGCATCGCGCGAAGTTCAGTGGACATGAGGCTCCCAAGTCTCAGCCGAACCGCACAGAATGAAGAGCATCTAATCTGATCAGATCACCGAGATGTGTCTGCTAGCGCTAGCAAAAAACATAAATTGTGAAGGGGTACCTTCGCACTATGCATATGCGATGAAATTTGCCATCTGATCTGATGCGGTGTGTTTTTTTAGGAAACCTGATGCCGTGAATTAGTCCTCTGGCCTGTGTCCGTATAGCACCTTTGGAGGCTTTGGACACATGCATGTGAGGCCGTCAATCTAGCCTTGTGGGCTTGTGAACTTCATCGTTTTGCATCGATCACATCTGGCGCTTTCCAGTGCAGGCACCGTACTTCCTTATGTTTTTCTATACGTACCTGCTGCGTGTACAGTAATCCAAATAATTCGTCTACTCGATCGGATGCTGCTGTTCACATTTCACATGGTGTTTCTCGATCTTGAAAGAAAGACCGCAAATAAGATGTTTGTCTCTTGCCACTTCGCTTCAAATAAATAAGTATTTTCTCCATACCAAAAAGTCGTTTAGAACATAATTATATTTACTAAAAAGTGATTAATTATGAGGTATTTTTTATATCTGCTCCTATTAAATATTAGTGCTCTCCAGACGAGAAAGTTTCCCAACTCATCTAGGCAAAACGCGTCCATGTACGGGGTCATGCAACTTTACCGACTTGTTTCGCGAAAATGGAGTCATTGCCCAGAACAATCTCCTTTCCGGGTATGGAGAGCAACTCTGATGTGTATGTCGGTTTCTTATTTCATTGTAATTTAGTTTTCTTTGAAACTACAATATTGAACATATTTTATACTAAAATTGTAACTTTAGTTCCTTGTAGTTTATGTAGACATAGTCTGCGATTTTCCAAGAGTAAAAGATCCATTTGACAAAATCACAAACTTGAACAAATCTGATCGATGTTGACACAAAGATAATTAATAATTTAGAATTATTTCTATAATCAGATAAGGATAAAAAAATTGATATGTTACGATACAAAGACAAATATCAAATATAAAATTTAAAATTTACATGTACTGGTTAATTGTACAAGTTATCTTAAAAATTTAGACGCCTGAAATATAGGAGAAGTAATAAAATAAAATAAAATTAGCATTATTCATTCATTCTCTTATTTTGTACCAACGTGTCTGATGCATCTAAAATCTATTGTGCATGCCACTAACTAGAGAGGGGTGGGGGTGGGTGGGGGGGGGGTGGTATATAACCAGCATATTAACTTTGGATGAGAATTTGTTCTTCGTTGGTGTGATAAGGTGGAATCTTAAGCCAATATGGAACATGGTCTTATTCTACGTTCTCGGAACTTTGTTGCCAAACGAGAAATGGAAATAATGTGCAACCTCGTTCCAAACGTAATGGGAACTCAATCCGGCCGAAGGTGAGAAAAAGGGCTAAACAACCTCGTATCCTCGCTTTCTCACTATATGAAATTTGATTCTATGACATGTGGTTGTGTAACAGTTGACGTGCTACAGTGGAACATGCATTACCAAAGTGAAACATGCTCCATGTCATATGAATATCATTACAATTATATTAGGTACACGTTTCATCTCTTGAACGAACGATATGAATGAAGATATCCCTTTGTACCATAGCTTTGAAAATAATGTTCTACTCCCTTTGTCCTGCTATAATTGTTGTTGTGGCAGTGCATTTAAATGTCTACATTCATGATATTGTTTGGTGCATCTGGACACAAGCAATGTCAAAATTTCGAGAATCTTTGCTGCACTTGGTAACAAGCTAAAATGTCAATTATAGACAGGATGGAGAGAGTATAATGTTTCACGTCCAGTTCCTTTCCTGTCGTTTCGAGAATATTAGCTAAAGGGCGGAATAAGGCCAGTCTCAGTGGGGGTTTCACCAGGATGTCATGCACATTTATTAGAGTGTCATGTCAGCAAAACTGCACTTTTTGCATGAAACGAAGAGGAGAGAGAAGGAAGTAGTTTCACCATGGTGAAACTCCGCTGGCGTTGTTTCCCACGCGGTGAAACATGATGAAATCCCTAGTCCCTACTGAGGACTAAATCGTTTCACCATCTTGCATGTGATCCAATCATTTTGCAGTAATTAAATGCTTTGCCCAGCCTAGGAAACATCAAAGTGAAACTCATGCATTGTGGAGGTTGTTTCATTGTTCGTTTCATTGATGCTTTGTCAGCAGATTTGTTTTGGAAACAGTGCATTGAAATGGTCCATTGAGATTGGTGAAACGACTAGGAGCTCTTTCCTAGAGCGGGACTCCACATGACGCGATGTTTCAAGCTTTTGCATGCAAACATGGACAAATGGAGATGGTGCGCTCTTATGTGAGATCCACGCATGTATAACACTAGAATGCGAATAATCCTGATTCCCGGAATTAAGAACAAATTGCTAGCTGGTCGAATTTGGACCGAAAGAGAACCTATAGAACGCAAAAAAATTGACGGAGGAACTAATAAAGCATTGTCTGGTCTTGTTTAGTTTTAAAATTTTTACAAAATTGTCTAATCATAGATTAATTAAGTTTAAAAGATTTATCTCACCAATTACAAATAAACCGTGTAATTAGTTATTTCTTTTATTTATATTTAATATTTTATATATTTGCTGTAAGATTTGATGTGACGAAAAATATAAAAAAATTTGTAAAATTTTTTTTAAGAACATGAAGAGAAAAGGGAGGCGAAAACAGAGGACCGCGTTCTGATGGCTCAAAACAGTGAGGCAGGACCACAAACTGACCGACCTTGGCGGCCAGCAGCCACCTCCGGGGGAGATTCTCCGCATCCGCCGAATATCCGCTACAGGACACCCCCCCCCAGGAAACGTGAACAAATATCGTGGCAGTACACGACCTTCGCGCGGAACTGCCAAATCTGGTGCCATAAGCACGACAGCATTCCCCTGGAGCACCACACAATTTCGCCACGAACAGTATAGCAGAGACTGCTGTACAAATGAGCTAGCTTCAGTTTTGTGCGTGCATGTTTGGATCAAAAAGAAAAGAGGAAGCCGTCCGATTATTTTCACTTGGTTCACGCAGCGTGAGGTGAGCCATTCTTATACCTTTCAAAAACCAGACCAGTTTTGGTAAACACGGTACAGAGAAGTTTCTTTCGATCGACTCAATCAAGAAGCCAAAAAAAAAATGATCAATGGGCACGTAAATCGCTGAACCACGAAGTGGCCTCAGACTCAGATACGGAAATGCGAGAGCGACTCGACCACGGCTCCCCGGGACGGACCGGGGGATTGGATATTCCCTCGCCCCCATGCAGGAGCCAAGCATCTCCGGATCCTTCTCAACAAGCCGCTGCCGACTGACTCGCGCCTTCCTCCTTTTCCACCAAACCAGAAGCCGCATCCCGCGCACGGCGCGCCGCCACCGCCACGCGACCGCGAACCAGACCAGAAGCGGGCGCCACGCGTGGTTTCTCGAGGGAGTTTGGCGAGTCGCATCGGTCCGCCGCGCCGAATCTACACCCGCCGCCCCCGCGCCAAACTTGACGCGGCCGATGGATGAACCGGAACACCACCGAGACCGACCGAGACCGGCTCGCTATTCTTAGGCATCTCCGTAATATTCCCTCGGCATCTTCCCGCGCCCCCGGCCCCGACTCCCGTATATAAGGCCGCCTCCACCGCGGCTCCCCCAGCCATCGATCCACCGCAAACAAGCTCGACGACACAAAGCAGCTAGCATCGTAGCCAGCCAGCCGCCCTAAAAACCAGCCAGCTAAACCCATGGCCGGGATCGTGGTGGTGTTCGACTTCGACAAGACGATCATCGACGTGGACAGCGACAACTGGGTGGTCGACAACCTGGGCTTCACCGAGCTGTTCGAGCGCCTCCTCCCCACCATGCCCTGGAACACGCTCATGGACACCATGATGGGTGAGCTCCACGCGGCCGGCAAGACCCTGGGCGACGTCGCCGAGGTGCTGAGGGCGGCGCCCATCGACCCGCGCGTGCCCGCCGCCATCAAGGCCGCGTACGCGCTGGGCTGCGACCTGCGCGTGCTCAGCGACGCCAACGCCTTCTTCATCGAGACCGTCCTGGAGCACCACGGCATCCGTGGCTGCTTCTCCCAGATCAACACCAACCCCAGCCACGTCGACGCCGACGGCCGCCTCCGCATCGGGCCCTACCACGCCGCCCCGCACGGCTGCGGCGTCGGCACCTGCCCGCCCAACATGTGCAAGGGCCTGGTGCTCGACCGCATCCTCCGCGAGGCGGCCGCCGGGACGACCGGGAGGTCGACGAAGCGCGTCATCTACCTCGGCGACGGCCGCGGCGACTACTGCCCGTCGCTGCGGCTGGCCCGGGAGGACTTCATGATGCCGCGCAGGGGTTACCCCGTGTGGGACCTCATCCGCGAGGACCCCGCGCGGGTGCAGGCGGAGGTGCACCCGTGGGCCGACGGCGCCGACCTGGAGGAGACGCTGCTGCGCCTCGTCGGGAGGGCGCTCGTGGAGGAGGCCGCGCTGCCGCCGCCGCTCGACTGCAAGCTCGAGTCCACCATGCCCGTTGCCGCGCAGGACGGCGGCATGCCCATCATGCCGCTCGGCGTCAAGAACTGATGCCGTCTTGTCTCTGGTTGAGAATCTGATATTATTGCCGGTTCGGGTTCGTTGTGAGAGCTCGAGCAAGTGCGGGCGAGGCACGGCGTACGATACGATGGATTAATAGTAGCGTTTGTTAACTGTATTATTGACTAATTTTGTGTGCGTGTGGTGTATTCCCTCCGGATCGAGCCTGTCACTGCTGAATTGGCTATGGCTCGTTGTATCTTCTTTGCTACCGACAAAAGATAAAATTAATGGATGAAATCCCTTACGATTTACGACAAGCAAAATTCATGCGCGTGCTTCCCTGTTAGGCAGGGCACTACAATCTGTAGCCACAATTACGCAATTAGCGGCGAAATTCATTCAAATTTAGTTGCGATCAAGCGTGCGTGATATTTGTATGCTTCTGCCATACATTTTGAAAGGCTAGCGTGCTCTATGCCAGTTAAATTTTTTTGAGAATTCTATGCCAGTGAAATTGTGGTCTTATTTCGAATCGCACTAGCAGCACTAGGGAATCTGTCTGCACCGATCTCCGAGCTTGTTGCGCGCCACAAGCCACAAAAGACAGGTAACCTGTCGCGCATCATATACCCCGTGAAACTGAAAGAGATGTCCGCCGCAGATCTGCGTTTCATCAAATTTCAGGTACATATTCCTAGGATATGCTCTGACATATCCGCGTGAAAGCAATTGAACTGAACCAGAGTCACGGACTCTCCCCGTCTCCCACTGTCCATCGTCGGATACACGCGCGCCAAGTCCCATCTGATTTGTGTCACATGCACCCGTCCCATATAACTACTATTTTCGATTTTTGTGTGATTTAGTTTATAAAAAAAATATTCAATATTTATGTTTTTAAATAAATTTGTTAAATAACTAGTTAAAGATTTTTCTAACGATACTCCCTTTATACTTAAAAAGAAAATCGTTTTGGACAAAGTTTGGATCAAACATGAATAACTTTTAAGTTGTTGAGTTTAAAAATATGAAAACTATACAAATAGATTTGTCTTAAAAAATACTTTCATAACATATATATATATATATATATATATATATATATATATATATATATGTTAGACACCACTTTCTGTTAAATATTTTTACAAAAAACAAGGAGTTAAAGTTAGGCTTTAGAAACTATGTCCCTGTCCTAAATGACTTTCTCGGTAAATACGGAGGGAGTACTAACTATACTCTAACTATGTATAATAAATATTAATATTTTTAATATATATTTAGCCAAAGTTGTTTCTTTTTTTGTGACTAGCCAAAATTGTTTCTTAAGAAACACAAATAACAGTTATTTTGGGATAGAGTACGTTCTCTCTCAAACATAACAGTAGAAATCAAAGTTTCTAAATTTGAACAAATAACACAAAATAATAATATATGTGGTGCGTAACAAATATCGGTAGATTAGTCGTGATATGTATTTTATGTATTTTTATATTCAATTGGAAATTCAAATGTTGAAACTATTTTTCTAAAAGATTAGTTATTTTGAATTGAGAGTGTCGATGTTGACTGAGAGCAACCAAGACTTGTATGTTTTTTCTATTTCCAAGGCCTCAGTCAATCGAGGAAATATTTTAAGTTTGCATGGAGAGTTGCAGGATGATCCATGCTATGGTCTACAGGATTTATCTTGGTTTGTGTCCTCCAATTCATATTTGCCGCAATTTCAAATTTTAGGAGGCTGTATTATATACAAATAATTCTAACTAAGGAACAGAAAGGTAGATCATGATTTTTGAAAAAAAAATGAAATTGGTTTTACACTTCTTCCGAGTTAAAACAAAATTTATATTGATAATCAGTTTCTAGAAACAATATTTGGATTTTATTTTGAAAAAAATATTTCAACAACTTTTTTTGAAAATTCAAATTTTCTCTCTAAAGTATCGCAAAAGTCCGATTTATCATTGTCATAGCTAACTTGACATCACGTAGGACGGCTGAAGTGGCACCACATCAACTAAAATCACCTCAGTACTGCTCAGGGAGGTAAATCAAATGGTTTAAATAATTGGATGTGTCTAAAAAACTGGTTTTCTAATTAACAGGGTTCAATCAAACTTATGCAGTAGTTGAGATCAATGAACCTTTTTCTTCAAAAAATGGGGCTTCCGACAAAAATGAAATTTAGACCGACTAGTGAATCAGCCTTGGACGGGTCTAAGAAATTATTTGAGACTTGGGCCTGGGCCGGTCTTATTGGTCCTTTGGGCCAGTCACACTCACGGCGCGCACACAACACGCGCCCCCCGACCTCCCCACGGCCACGAGACAGCCACCTCCCGACCTCCCTGTGTGCCCCCAGAGCTCCGAGAAGCCATCCCCCCAAATCGGCCTACGCTTCCACGCCCTCCTCCACGAGGTGAGGAAACCCTAGCGACCGACCATGGCGCTGCTCCCGCGCACCGCGCGGCTGGCCCTCCTCTCCACTCCGCGGGCCTACTCCGCCGCCGCTGCTGCGGGCGCCTCCTCGACGTCCCCAGCGCCATACGGGGGCGCGCCCCCGCCGGCGATGTCGAAGACGGCCGAGTTCGTGGTCTCCAAGGTGGACGACCTGATGAACTGGGCGCGTAAGGGCTCGATCTGGCCCATGACCTTCGGGCTCGCCTGCTGCGCGGTGGAGATGATGCACGCCGGCGCGTCCCGCTACGACTTCGACCGGTTCGGCGTCATCTTCCGTCCCTCGCCGCGCCAGTCCGATTGCATGATCGTCGCCGGCACGCTCACCAACAAGATGGCTCCAGCCCTCCGCAAGTCAGTAACACATTCCTCGTCTCGATTGGTTAGGCCGATTTTAGATTTCGATTTGGGGGGGTCCTTAGATCTCACAAAGGATCTAGGTAGGGGAATATGAAGCAATATATTTCTATCTTTGCACCGAAGAAATATGATCCAGAGAATTAGATTTTTACTACTGATTGGCCATAGCGTCTGTAGAAACCATGTTGTGCTCAGATCATTATATGGAGAATTTTCAGTTTGCTCCCACGAACAACATGTTCTTGAAGTAGGATATGGGTCTTTGATTTGACAACCAGCTACATAGACTTGGTTATCTGCAAGTTTTCTAAAAATGATTATAATTTGTATCAACAAGTTTTGAGGATAATTGTAATGTAATCGATCAATTTGCATTGTGCGGACAACCAGCCACACTTGTGAGGCTATTTGTATAGGGATTTGACTTAATACTGAGCTTCTGTTAATCCAAACCCACCATTTTTCTTGTTTAAGTATTGTCTTCTGGAGTAATTGTTATAGTATAGTATGTGACCTTACCTTGCATATCATACCAATCAACATTGGTAATTTCTTGGTATAAATTTGCATAGGAGACCTGTTGTTTGAGTTGCGCCTTTCTAGGATGTGTGGTTATGATGTTGTGTTTCTTCTCTTTAGCAGGTTGAGCAAACTATTGAAGTTCAAACATAAACTTAGGCCTTGTTTAGTTCTGAATTTTTTTTGTTTTTGGTACTGTTGCACTTCGTTTTTATTTGGCAATTATTGTCTAGCTAGGCTCAAAAGATTCATCTCGCAATTTACAGGTAAACTGTGCAATTAGTTTTGTTTTTGTCTATATTTAATGCTCCATGCATGCCGCAAGATTCGATGTGACGGGGAATCTTGAAAAGTTTTTGGTTTTTGGGGTGAACTAAACAAGGCCTTAGTTCATTTCTATATCGTTTGTATTGTTTTCTGTGCTAAGATGTTTTGGAGAATTAAATTCTAATCTTTTACTGGTTTTGCAATTCTTGTTAGTACTAACTGTAGATGCTGAAACACAGGAGTGCTCTAGCAAACCCAGCATCATTTTTGGATGCTAGCTTACCATTGCATTCATTAGTTAAACCTTTTAAATTTGATCACTTTTCAATGTATAAGTCTTTAGGACCATGTCTAAGTAACAGATAAAGTTGCCACTCAAAGTACTTTTACGGCACCACTCTTTTAAGAACCTTAATAAGCTCTCTGGTTGGATAAAGGTTTCGTTACAACCGAAGGGGCCAGTCTCTTTCAAATAGCATTGATGATTTTGGTCATGGTCAGCATGACATCTTTATTCGACCAGAGGTAGTAATAATACATTGATAAAAATTCTGTAGTAAAAGATGTTGGAAAAACATGCTCTGTATGACTTTATTTGCGGACACTGACAATATTAGGAAAATAAGTAAGCTTGCATTGACTGGCTAGCTGCATTATCTGCATGGATTGACTATCCATTTTGCTTGCTGAAACATAAAAATATCAAAATTATAGGAATGGAGGAAAGAGGCTTTGCTTGGTATCCTTAAATTACAAATCTGGATTGTATACTATAGTGACTTTCTTTAAGCTTTACGTGCTTCTAATAATATTCCTTATTTGTCTCTTCTTTTGTTGAGACGTGTGTGTGAACATATTTTAAATTTGTTATTTGCAGGGTTTATGACCAAATGCCTGAGCCTAGATGGGTTATTTCAATGGGCAGCTGTGCCAACGGTGGTGGATACTACCATTACTCCTACTCTGTTGTACGTGGATGTGACCGTATAGTCCCTGTGGACATCTACGTCCCTGGGTGCCCACCAACTGCTGAGGCACTACTGTACGGTGTTCTTCAGCTCCAAAAGAAGATCAACAGGCGTAAGGATTTCCTTCACTGGTGGACCAAGTGAAGCATGCTTCTGCTGTTGCTCGCTCCCTATATTTCTTTGCATTTGACCTACTTATCTCATCTGAAATAAGGACAGACTTTGCTCAGATTTGCAAATTTGTTGTGCCTGGAAGGATGTATGTCCAGGTTGTTTGATGAGCATAGAGCTCTGTACTTGAAGTCAGTTCGCCTGTAATGGACACCATACCTGCCGTGAATCTGTTTTTAAGCTTCCATTGTAATACAGCAATACACCAGATGCCTGTTAATGGGTATCTTCTCCCTACCATTGGGTTTATATACAGGCTTACATGTCTTGTCTTTTATCATCAGATGCCTAACTAATGAATGGTACTGCATATTTTTCTTCCGATCTGCAAGTCCTGTATTGAGAAATTGTATTGTTTTCGGAAGCACTGCAGAAACTTAAAGGTGTATAATTGAACTTGAAATGACATGTGGTGCCAGGGCTACATGTACAGGCAGATAACGTGTCAAGTGCACTTTTTTCGAGCTATTTTTGAAATTGACATAATCTCATTATCATAGTTTTCTTGAACTATTTGAGACTTAATTTCAAAAACTAAAGCTCAATGTGTCGAACTGAAATCAAAACTAATTCATCTTTGTTCTAAAAGGAAAACCAAAAGTTAATCAAAATTAATTCATCTTTATATTCTAAAAGAAAAACTGAGTTCAATCAGAACATTTTCTCAAAAAAATAAAAAAAAAAGGTTCATTCAAAACATAATTTAAATAAACAAGACATATATGTCATTGGGATGTTACTTCTCAAGACAAACTCAATGAGGTCGCTAATCTGTATGGGAACCGTGCTATTACAGGGGTTTGATTTGATTTACCAATGAAAAGTCGTAAGCCTAATGGAGTCCACCTGGACAAAGCAGGTCCTAACCTCCCCTCCAAGACAAGTACGGCGCTAATAAGCCTGCTATAAAACAGCCCTGTCCCTTACCGTCCCCTCGCAGCCGTCTTTCCCAAGTTCCAACTCGTGTCCTCACCTCGGATCTCTCCATCCCTTCGGTCCAAACCGCCGATCACAATCACAAGGTAAACTCAAAGAATCCATCACATCATCCTGGAATCCGCGCTTCCCGACCGCCGGAATTTTCTCTTTACCTTTATAATTTCTTCTTCTAACCCGCATTGCCGCGTTCCGAACCGTGAGCTAGCACCAGCACCAGCGGCGGCGGCACATTCCATGGCGGCGCTGGGGTCGAAGCTGGCGCAGCTGCAGTCCAAGGCGTGCGAGGCGACGAGGATGGTGGCCAAGCACGGAGGCTCGTACCACAAGACGCTCATGGAGAAGAACAAGCACTACGTCGTCGACCCTCCCACCATCGAGAAGTGCCGGGAGCTCTCCAAGCAGCTCTTCTACACCCGACTCGCCAGGTCAGTGCTCCTTCACGTCCCCGTGCCACCAACTCTGAGAGGAAAGAGGAGGAGGATGTAAATGCCAGAATCTCAGTATATCAAATTTTCAGCTTTTAGATGGGAGATTTGGCCGTTGTGATGAATCTGAAGTTGTTCCTTTAGAATATGGTAGCTTGTCGTTGTCGATTGCCTCCTGAGGTGTGAGGGGCCGAGGGGGCATGTATGGGTTGGGTCTGACCGTTTGAGTTCCAATGCAAAAGCACCATGATCGTTTGGTGACATTATATAATTGTGCAGTGCTGGGTAGACAATCAGGAATTCCACAATCCGCCTAACCCTTGGGATGTGCTGATTTAGTTGCACTGTAGCATCCAAAACTTTATGATTCAGGTGGTTATTCTGTGATGTCACAATTTGCATATTGCTATCACAGTAAGCATAGAGGAAGGATTTGGATATCTGTGTTTGGATGAATCATGCCTCTTCCAACTCCCTCTCTTTTGCTGCAACACTGGGCATCTACTAGGTTGTTCATAATGCTTGAGTCAATGCATGTGCTACAAGAAATCTGTCTGAATTTCTGAAATTCTTATCAAGTAACCAATCATATTGAATTGTTGGAGCTTGGAGGAAACGCCTTTGCAGGGTGGTGTGCATTGTTAATTTGTTAGCTTGTAGATCGGATGGGAGGTTTAGTGATGAAATTGGAATTCAACATTGTTAATATGGACTTATGGGAAGCCTCTTTAGGGTTGCAGCAAACCTATATGGATCCACCAAGTATTGTTTAGGTTTTTGTATTGATAAGAGCCCAAAGTGCTTATTAGATGCCTTGAAGTATTCTTATCTGATGAAATTATATGATTAGGCCATGTTAGGTTAGAGTTAGACGCAGTTGATTGGCTCCATCACACAAATAGACATTAAGAATTTCAGAGGCTATCTAATCATCGTGACGTGATAATTTAGTGGCACAAAAAAAGTTTAGGATTTCTTGTCTTTTAACTAATGTGATGTGAATTCTTGTTTCTGTGGCACACAGTCTGCATTTGGCTATTACAAAACAAATGCTAATCATGGCGCCTGCCACATTGAGATTGATCAATCATGTTTATTGCCTCTTGTTTGAATTACATCTGCTGAACTAATAGAAGATTTGGTGTGCTTGCTTGTTTATTTAGGGTAACAATTGCCTGTCTGTTAAACTTTTTATGACAACAGAAATATCTTGTATTACTCCTGTCAAATTATTTATTGTTGTCTGCTAACTAGTTGGTAAACCCATGCTGAGTTATATATGAACCATATGTTTTGATATAAATGTTGGATGACTAGAATATCTTTAAAATATATTAAAAGGCTCACTTGCTAGTTAAATTCTAAGAATTGGACCAAGATGGTGGACGCCACGACAGTCGGTGGAATTCACATACACGTATTGGGGAACCTGGCAATATTGATTTCTGGATGTATATATCCTGAATTTATGTTAATGGCTATTCGTAAACAAAAGTAAACAATAAATGAAGCTTATTGCTGCATTTTAGACAATTTTCACAACACACGATTTGATAAATATGCATTTTATATATTGTGCTCTCGTCAGAAATTTTAACACTTGATTTATGTGTTTCTTGCAGCCTTCCTGGTCGTTATGAGTCATTCTGGAAAGAGCTTGATGGTGCGAAGCTCCTGTGGAAGAACAGAAGCAATCTGAAGGTTGAGGATGCTGGTGTTGCTGCGATGTTTGGCATCGAGTTGTATGCGTGGTTCTGCCTAGGTGAGATCGCCGGTAGAGGATTTACTGTCACGGGCTACCATGTCTGAAACCTGAATGCCTGCCTTACCTCTAGGGCTCTAGCATTAGCAATCCACATTTGCCGACGAATATTATGGAATCGGTGTAGGTGATGCAACATTTTGGTATTCGGAACTATAGTACTATTGAATCTTGATGCTGTGGAACTATATTAATCTCGGTGGACGAGAAATGATGAGCTAATAATTTACTGTATATCCTGCCCTTTCTGGAATATTTCCCGGGCGTTCTCTGGCATGCCTTGCGCCCGTGTTCCGTCAGTCGTCCAAGCGGGATTGCATTGCATGCGCCAGGTCCCCGCGCCCCCCGATGCGGTCGTGTATTTGTGTCCTACTAGAGTACTCTACTGGCACTTGCAACTTTGGTGAACAAATCGTGAGCTCGGAAATGCCTCCGCGTTGAGAGATACTAAACACCACCGACGCTTGCTTTGCTGACCGGACTGCAATTGCTGAGATGCCAGAACAGAGAAGCACCATCTTCGGACTAAATTCTGTCGTCTGCAGTTGCTGAGATACCAGAGCAGAGCACTATCTTGTTTTGATGATAGCGGAGGGTACGGTTTTAAAGGAAACTGAAGTTTAATAAACACAAGGGGTGTTTCAAATTAAAACAAAGCCAGTAGCATTCATATCATAACTGAAAACTTACACCAGGCGTAGTATATAATTGGAAAACATTTTAAACGCATGCTGCACAAGAAGAATTTCCATCGGCCATCTTTTGCACGTCCGGCCTGCCTCTTCACCGGTCTACCACTTCGCGCCATCGTGCCCTCATGGCGTCGCCCGACGCTCTTCCGCTACGATTCCTCCTCGTCGTCCTCGTCACCTTCACCGCTGACGCCACCCACCGACCAAAAACGCTGCACATCCCCGTCGTCCACCGAGGCGCAGTCTTCCCATCCCGGCGCGGCGCACCACCGGGCAGCCTTCGCCGCTGCCGCCATGCCGCTCCTTTCACCGCGCAGGTGGCCTCCTTCCACTCGATCGCCGCCGACGACGACGACCGGCTCCGCTCCCCCGTCATGTCGGGTGTCCCCTTCGACAGCGGCGAGTACTTCGCGGTCATCAACGTCGGCGACCCGCCCACGCGCGCGCTCGTCGTCATCGACACTGGCAGCGACCTCATCTGGCTCCAGTGCGTGCCGTGCCGCCACTGCTACCGCCAGGTGACCCCGCTTTACGACCCGCGGAGCTCCAGCACGCACAGGCGGATCCCCTGCGCCTCGCCGCGGTGCCGCGACGTCCTCCGCTACCCCGGCTGCGACGCCCGCACCGGGGGCTGCGTGTACATGGTTGTGTACGGCGACGGCTCCGCGTCCAGCGGCGACCTTGCCACCGACAGGCTCGTCTTCCCCGACGACACGCACGTCCACAACGTCACGCTCGGATGCGGCCACGACAACGTGGGGCTGCTGGAGTCCGCGGCCGGGCTGCTCGGCGTCGGCCGGGGCCAGCTCTCCTTCCCGACGCAGCTGGCGCCGGCGTACGGGCACGTCTTCTCGTACTGCCTCGGCGACCGCTTGTCCCGCGCGCAGAACGGCTCCTCGTACCTTGTGTTCGGCCGCACGCCGGAGCCACCGTCCACGGCGTTCACCCCGCTGCGGACGAACCCGCGGCGGCCCAGCCTCTACTACGTGGACATGGTCGGCTTCAGCGTCGGCGGCGAGCGCGTGACCGGATTCTCCAACGCCAGCCTCGCGCTGAACCCGGCGACCGGGCGAGGGGGCATCGTGGTAGACTCCGGCACGGCCATTTCACGGTTCGCACGGGACGCGTACGCGGCGGTGCGCGACGCCTTCGACTCGCACGCGGCAGCGGCCGGGACGATGCGGAAGCTGGCCACCAAATTCTCGGTGTTCGACGCGTGCTACGACCTCCGCGGGAACGGTGCGCCCGCGGCTGCTGTTCGCGTGCCCAGCATCGTGCTGCACTTCGCCGGTGGTGCGGACATGGCGCTGCCTCAGGCGAACTACCTCATCCCCGTGCAGGGCGGGGATCGCCGGACGTATTTCTGCCTCGGGCTCCAGGCGGCGGATGATGGCCTCAACGTGCTCGGCAACGTCCAGCAACAAGGATTCGGTCTTGTGTTCGATGTCGAGAGGGGAAGGATCGGTTTCACGCCAAACGGATGTTCAGTTTAGTGATCAGAAACGAGGACTGATTCAAAAGGGATTACTAATGTGCCGCATGGAGAAGTTTTAGGTATTAGCTGATGTTGTGATTATACATGTTATATAAAATTGTGGTTTGCCGGTTTTCGTTGGGAAATCAAGGAGTAATGTGTTTGCCTATTTGAAAGAACGGATCTGGCAGAGAATTCAAGGATGGAAGGAGAGGTTATTGAAGCTGTGGCTCAGGCTATTCCAGTTTTTGCAATGGGACGTTTTGACATCACAAAGGAAATGTGCACTCAGATCAGTTCTATGATAGCTCGATTCTGGTGTTATATTCAAGATAAAGAAGGGAGTATGCATTGGGTGAGCTGGGAGAAGTTGGTTAGCACGAAAGCTGAAGGTGGTTTGTTTGTTTTTTTTTTAGGAAACGGTGGTTTCGGTTTTAGGGACCTCCATGCCTTTAATATGGCGATGCTCGCTAAACAACCCTGGAGACTTCTACAGAATCCAACATCACTCTGTGGTCGTCTTCTGAAATCTAAGTACTTCCCGAACGCAAGTGTCCTGGAGGCACAGGCGAAACCGGGCTGCTCTTATACTTGGAGAAGCATAAGCTTGGGAATAGAAACTTTGAAAGAAGGAATTGTCTGGTGTGTGGGTAACGGTCGCAGCATAAAAGTATGGGATGATCCGTGGGTGCCAAGGGGCGTCACTAGAAAGCCAATCACGCCGAGAGGAAGGAATTTGATCCGTACTGTCCACTGAGGACTGGGATGTCGAGTTACTGATCCAAACTTTTTGGGAGGAAGATGTTCAGGTAATCAGAACAATATTCAGTCCATGCAGAGATGAATGATGTAGTAGGCTGGCATTTTGATCCGAAGGGATGTTTCTCTGTGAAGTCGGCATACAGAGTTCACCGTGCAACTGTAGTCAGTAAACAAAAAAGACAACAGGGCACGGGTTCGGGAGATAGCAGTGCTGAAACTCGATTTTGGAATGATTTGTGGAATCTTGATTGTCAGCCGAAGGTGAAGCATTTTCTTCGGAGACTAAGCCACAATACTTTAGCTCTGAGGAAAGTTCTTCAGACTTCAGAGGAGGGGAAAGCTGGACACACGTTGCTGCATGTGCGGCAGGCTAGATGAAGATTGTGGCCACCTGTTGTTCAAATACAAAGAAGTGAAGGTCTGGCGTGAACTGAATTTAGAATAAGTGCGATGCAGATTAGCTGAAGCCCAGTCGGCACGACAAATGATGGAGATGATTTTGAAGATGAAAGGGAAAGAACAACTCACAGTAGTCATGCTGCTATGGCTATGGTGGGGAGAGCGAAACAAGTGGAGAGAAGAAGGGAGGAGACGAACTGCAGTAGACTTGGCTTATGTTGCTGCTTTCTAAGCTGATCTTGCAGTGAAAACTGATGGCCAGCTGTTGTCGGAAAGCCGTCAGAGATCGCACTGGCAAAACCAATGACAGGAGAACTGAGGCCTATATTAAAAGAATAATACACGTTAAACGGTCTATATTAAAATATAAATAAACACAACTAAAAGAATACATAAGGATCTGTTTAAATCCAGTGTTGGCAATACTATTTTGTCACGGGACGACATGAAACTAACAGTTTTTTTTTTTACGAAACTTACAGCTAGTACCTGCTAATCCAATTCCTAATTCCTAATCCAGCTAACATGACCATAGCTAACGTTGGCAGCTTGGCACACTGCCGCTCAAGCAACGAGGCCGACGTACTCGAGTTCCACGGAGCCCAGCCACAGCTTCCCCCTCCTCTCCGCCACGTCGCTCAGTGTGACACCCTTGGCCGCCGTAAGCTCCTCGACCTCCACCCCTTGGTTGTCCAGGCGGACGCCGACCAGGTGCTTCGCGGGAGCCGTCGCCGGCGTCACGTCCAGCCGCTGCTTTTCCTGGTTGAGCGCCACCCAGTACCCACCCTTGCCGTCCCGCCTCACGTTGTCCGGGTACCCCGGCAGGTCCGCCAGCAGCTCGTACTGTCCCGCCCTGGCGCCACGGAGGAAGTACCTGAACGCCTGGCACGGCACGGTGTGCGCGACCACGACCTGCGCGCCGTCGCGGCTGACGGCCACGCCGTTCGGGTACGGCAGGCCGGCCTTGAGCACGGTGACGCTCTTCGTCTTGGCGTCGTACTTGAGCAGCCGCCCCGTCGCGTCCGCGTTCATCATGATCTCCGTGTTGAACCTCCTCGGGTACGTGCTGCTCGAGTCGGTGAAGTAGACGTCGCCGGTGGCCTGGTGGACGTCGAGGCCGTTGACGAAGTTGAACGGGACGCCGCCCGCGCCGGTCGCCAGCACCTCGGCCTCGCCGCCGCCCGGGCCGACCTTCATGAGCCCCAAGTAGGCGTCGGCGATGTAGACGTCGCCGGTCTTGAAGTGGAACTGGAGGCCCAGGGGCCGGCCGCACATGCTCTCGGTCTCGGCCGACGGCACCACTCCGGCCGTGCACAGGGGTATCTTCCTGTAGTTGGCGCTGTGCGCGAACGTGGTCCAGCCGACGGCGCTGCCGCCCCACTTGAGGACGCGGCCGTCCGAGACGCCGGCGTAGGGCCCCTCGCCCTTGCCGTCGAAGGCGAGGCTCTCGGCGCCGCTGACGCCGCCGGGTAAAGGGAGGTGGAAGCTCCAGCGCGTGTCGGTCGTCTTGACCTGCGCGGCGGCGGCGCCCGGCGTGGCGAAAAGGGCTAGGACGACGACGGCGGCGGCGAGGAGCCACGTCGCCAGATTGACCTGTCGTCGCCGCATGCTGTGCAGTGCGTCGTCACCCGATTAGCTACTAGCTTCCTCGCGATGTTCGCTCTCCGACGGCGGGCAGGGTGCGGTCTCGCAATCTCGTGCAGCGTGTGCTGGATTTGTCGTGTGTTTCTGATGTGCCTCTCACCGCGCCGAGGGCTCGCGTTTTATGGCCCTGGAAGCTGCCCGCCTTCGGACTCGGCCGCTCTTGGCGGGAGATTTCGTTTACGAGCCGGACTGCCGATCACGAGACGGCCCTGTTGGTGTTGGGATTTTGGAAGCTGGCTCGGACACGCGGTTTGTACCTATTCGGACCCAAACGAGGTGCGTGTTTCTCTCTTTGGATCCGGAGGCTCGTGGGCGTACGGGCGTCCAAGATCTGTGCGTCAGTTCGCCGATGCCTGACAGGGACCATGGCGGCAGGGCCTCGTCGCGTACAAGCTGGTTGTGGCCTCGTGGGACTTCAGATTGATCGACGAGAACGCAGACAAAAAGAACGACAATTCGGCTGTTGCGCAAGCGACGAACGAGAACTGTCTTACCTACGCACTCAACACTTGTAGTCGAAAGTTGCCATTACCGTGCTTCCTCGCACGGAAAATTTGAAAAAATATTTAAAAAGGATATATCAAAATCGTCATCACAACTCAATACACTCTCTTGGTCTTGGATCTCCAGCACCACGCATCATGATCACAAGGTTTCAAGTGTAGTAATGCGCGGTACACTCCAGTGATAGTGACAGGTCGGGCCGCCACCACTGGTGGATCCCGTGCGCGGTCTTGAAGTCCGGCGACGGCCCGCGGTTCACCGTCAGCACGGCAGACGGGAACAGGTGCAGCGGCTCGCAGCCGCTTCCACCCTTCCCAATGCCCAGCAGCAGGTCCTTCACCGAGTTCCTCGTCGCCAGCCTCCCCACGCCGCCGGCCCCGATGGCCTCCATCTTCCTGCGGTGGTCGAAGTACCCCACGTACTCGGCGCTGATCGGGTCCGCAGGGTTCACGAACAGGTTCGGCACCCAGGCCGCCATCGCCGCGAACGCCGCGTCGTGCACAGCACCGCCGCCGCCGCCTCGCTTCAGGACGGCCGCCACGCCTGCCGTGACGAAGCTGTTGGCGATGCGGATGCCCTGCCTCAGCCGCCGGTCCCCGATCCGCTCCACCGGCGCCGACACGAACGGCGCGTTGAAGAGGAACGTGGGCAGGGCGGGGGCGCCCGCCCTGACCAGGGTCTTGGCGCCTAGCGTCGCGATGGCCGAGCCCAGCGAGTGGCCCGCCAGCCAGACGCGGTCGTGCTGCCCGGCCGCCGTCGCCAGAGTGTCGTGGATCGCCTGCATGGCGGCGCGGAACCGGGACTTGCCTTCCAGCCCGTTGCGGACCAGCTGCAGGTCCAGCTCCAGGTCCCGCTTTGCCGAGCCCTTCTTGGCGATGGTCCCGCGGAAGGCGACGACGTAGTGCGGGGCGCTGGCGGCGGCCGTCGGGTCCAGGAGGTGGAGCGGCGGCTGGAACGCGTAGACGGCGCCGAAGATGGAGCCGTCGGCGGCGTCGATGAGCACCTGCCGCAGCTCGAAGTGGAAGAAGCTCCACCACGCCGGCGCGCGGGCGTCGGGACCCTGCCGGTTGCACTGCCGGTCGCGCTCTAGGACGTACACGCCCTGCACAAGACTTGCCATGACGGATCGCCGGTGGTGAGGGCAGTTCCTGGCCGGAGCAACGCCGACAAATACAGGTAAGCAATTCATATGATACACCTTACTCTCAGAAAGAAAACATGACACATTCGTAATGACAAAACTCAGTAGCATATCAAAGCGTAGGAGATACATCTAAATTTTGCAGGTTCCAGTTTCACTGCGATCGGCTTGATCATTCAGGATTCAAGAACTAGGAGAAAGTAAATACTCGATTCATAGTCGTATAGGCCACAATCTTTCAAGCAGAAGTAGAAATTTATTAAGCTGATGCTGCATTGCTGCTCACTACAGTTGTTCTGACTTTCAACTTGAAAGGTTCGAATGATTTTCGAGGTTCAACAAAAAAAGGTAAGCAACTCACCAGTTCACGTATGTCAAATACGTTGGCCCTGAAACTTCAAAGAGGTCCTTCTGTGACGTCATTTTTGGTTCTCCTTGTTCTGATCCTCCTGTACAAGAAAGGTAGACGATAGAGAGGTTCAGGCGCAACCAGAGCAGCAAAAGCCTCTAAACCCAAGGTAATCTTCAGAGTTCTTTCAGAAACACAGATGGATAAATCAATCACATATTCCCACAAGATTTCGAAATACCCCTTACCCCTTGATGCTTCATCCTACTGACTTGACCTATAAATCCACATTCTATAGGGATATATTCATATCGTCAGGACACTGCCGCTGACACATAAATCAACATTCTCTAGGGATATATCCATATCCTCAGGACACTGCCTCTCTATCCACATCAATAGTGTCTTTTGTTCTCATCGGACATTCTAAACAATTCGTGAATCGGCACCATATCTACAGGGCTTGAGACACAAACCATAGATTCAAGATGCAGCACAGCAAGCACATTTCTGAAGAATCAGCAGAGGGAAACAGATTAAAATGAACTAGGAAATTACCAGAGATATGCCTTCTTCAGCTGTGGAGCATCTCCTCATTCCATTATGGACTCTGCAAGTCTCGGACCCTGCCGCGGAGCTGTAGCCGAATATGTTGGGCAACGACTTTCAGGTCAACGAAAGGACAATTCTATTTTAAAGCCACGATGAAAGAGTTGAAACAAATAATTTAAGATCCTCTAGCACGACCGAACAGAGCACCGTACAATGGGGAGATGCAATTGGAAGAGTTGGGCAAATTTTTTTTTGCTGGTGTAGTGCTGCTGACTCGATCGGAATTTCAAGAAATAAGACCGAGCTTTAGGAAAGAACTCATAGAGGACAGAACGACTTGTGAGCATGAAGCGCCGAAGTCTTCCCATTTATAAAGTTGGGAGGATCATTCACAAGTGGGATAAATGATATGAACTCACCACATGCCAAGATATCTTATGCATAATTCCATGTCATTAATTTTGGGTACCTTCTTTCCCTAAGCAGCCAAGTATAGATGTGAGCAATTGATGGAATATAATTATATATAATATTGCTGGATGTTTAGATGGGTTCTATTAATCCTCCTCTGAACAGGATATTTAGATGATTTTTTTTAATGCCGTGGACGCCTAGAGGGATATTTTTGCTGAAAAAGACACAGTATGAGGCAATTTTGCTTACAGATTTGTCATAATCTAATAAATGTGTCTTCTGTGAATTATGGAGCGTTGCTGTTCTGTACCAACGCGGTTGGCAGAACCATCACTGATGAGTGGAAGCAAAAGTTTGTTGCATGGTAGTTTGAAACTTTGAATTCTTTCAACAATCTATACCTGGGTAAAGTTTATTTTGCCCTTGAGGGCACGTGCCCTCACTCTCCTACCCATTGGCTCTATACCTGGTCGATAACTACTGTATGAGTTACAGAACTACTACAATCTGGAGAGCGCCAAATAGATTGCACTCATCTGCTGAAATTATTATTCAAAGCGCATGGATCTTATAGAAGTTAGTAAGTCATTTTAGCTTTCGGAGATTGGAGATACGTGACCAAAGATTTCCATTTTGTGTTCCTCCTCACATTTTTGTGTAATTGTTTCCCCGTCCCTTTTATTTTGCTTTTCATTCCTAAAGTGTTCTACTACCTATCTATTTCATTCATCCGTCTCAAAATAAATAAACTCATAAAATCCTAAAAAGCCAAACTTTAAAGTGAAGAGTAACAATATTTATGATACCAAATAAATAGATTATGAAAACATATATTTATTTGATGTTCTAAATGTTGGGGCCTTTTTTTTCTATAAATTTAATTAAACTTAAAATAATACACGGATGACATCAAGCAACTATGAAGATCAAAATGGCAAGGGGATACGGGATAGCAATTCTATACCAATAACTTTTTTTTTTGCGATGAAAGAAGAATTATATTAGATAATAGCTGGGTACATGAATACATTACAAGCACTCTAGATTACACAAATATCTACAAAAAATCATCTAAATTATACCAAGTTGTGAATAGCTCCAGATCTTAAAACCAAACCTATACGACGCTTTGCAGTATGGATGACCGCACAGGCAAACACTCGGCAAAAGGCCTGAGAACAGATGCCCAACGAACGACGACCAACATTCATGTAGGCGGAGTTGAGAAACTTCTTCTTTTCGGGTGTCTTTCTTCTTCTTCTTCTTCTTCTTCTTCTTTCCGCCACCGAAGAATGAGAAAAACTGATCTAAAACTTTTTCTCCCTAGTCATTCATTATGGCCAGATCTAACCACGATAAAACAGAGAAGAGACCAGAGAAAATTATTCCATGGTGGTGACACCATCTCCGTCTTGATGCTGCCGTCCGGAAATAAAAGTCTCCATGTCGTCAAATCGATGAGGATATCGACGTTGTAGTTGTTGTCTGCATCTTCAACGGAGCCACCATGGAGAAAATGGTTCCAACCTACCATCTCACCATCACTGGAAAAAAGGAGGAAAAAATAAATTACCAAAACCAAAAAACTTGAAATGGAGACTCCCTAACCCTAAAGACTCGATCTAGTGAAAAAACTTATTAAAAATGATGGATCCCACTTTCTTCCTCCGCCACCAAGGTTGAAGCAGCAGCGGCGTTGAGACGCTTGGTGCCCGCGGCGGGTATTCGACCGACCTATCCCCACCTCTTTTTATTCTATACCAACAACCGAGGATTGTCTATTAGTGTCTTTTAAAGACGAGGAGGCAGAACAGAATTCTGATTTACCTAAGGAGCCAAGTACTAATCAAAGTAGAAGGGGTAAGCAGACGGAGGTGGTGGTTACCAATGAGACAATAGTTGATCACCGGCCGTGCTAAACACCAACATGACAACATGCCCAAATAGGCAATCTAGTGAATTGAAGAGTTTGTTAGTACTTCCTCCGGTCCATTTTATTTGGCGCACACGCATATCAAAATTTAAATTTTAAAAACTTTGACCATTAATTAGACTAATAATTATTAACTATTATAACACAAACTTTATATAATTAGATTTGTAAGGAATTATATTGTCCAATGATTATAAGTTTATAAGTATAGGTAATATAATATAAAGTAAATAAATGGTCAAAATGCAATCTAGGAGACCGTGTCATTTTTCCATGAGCCAGATAAAATGGACCGAAGCGAGTATAATACAAAGATTGTCCTGATTCTAGGAGTGAAATTATACATACGACAGACACAAATACTAATATTATTGGAGCAAATTCATGTATAAGTGGTGGTGATATGGAAACTGAATATCATGTCTAAGAAGTTGCATGTAGTTTGCTTTCAGCCTATAAGCAATCCAATCTACTGAGCACCCAACATATTTAAAAATTCATCCCACCAAATCAACAATTAAGGAAGCGAGTAGGGTTAGATCTTAGCGCAAACCAGTTAGGGGACAACCAAAATGAACAGAAAGAGAGGAATGGACATGCTATTCAAACGCCTCGTATTATGAAATTGTCGTTTGTATTAACCCTTTTATCTTGAAGGGTACATCAAGAGTGGCAATGACTACCATAAAGATGAAGCCCTTGTGAGCTATAAGGAGCTTCTTGATGTTGGATGATTCATGGACTCTAGGTACTTCTAGTTTTTTACAATAATAAATAATATTTCTATGTGGTCCTAACCAGTGTTTGATTTCTTAAATTCCTATCTTATCTTTTTTCGCTTTTCCTAGATTGTTGCCGCTAGCTAGTAGAATATACATTGTTTTTTTTCTAGCATGTATTATTTTTTACTTGACCAATATGGTTTCCAACTCAATGTGGTTCCAGTTTGAGAATAAATTGAGTTTAAGTGTTTTTCATACAATCTAATTGACAAAAAGTCAAAAACCCTACACATCTATTTTCTTATTGTAATCTTGTCCTAGATAAAAAGTCTAAAACCCTACACATTTATTTTCTTATTGTAATTTTGTCCTAGATGAAAAACTATTTTTAGTGATTTACTTAATATAGACTATTTTAGTGAATTAATTTCAGTATAGTTTTCTTGTACGACAGAAGTGTTGTATTTGAATATGAATATAATGGGCAAATTATGTATTAGAAATCCCATTCACATTACCACTTTATTATGGATATTAGAAAGTCATCTTGTATCTCATTATTTTTTTGTGTGTGATACCTTTCAAATGGTACTGCTAGTGAGATTTTATTTGTTGTTAAGGTAGTTGTTTGATATGGTTTCCGTGTTGGTATTCAAAGGTTGATGGATACAGAGAAACCTTACATTCTGTTTGAAATGACTATCTTTATATCAGTAGACCTTTGTATGATGACTTTTTTGTTAGATATTACTCTGTAGTCCCTTGAAAGGGAGCATGTGGGTGTTCCTTTGTAGATGTTTCTTTTGAACAATATTTGATTATGTGGATATATGATCAAGAAAGGCATAATATGATTTATAACATATTACAATAATTATATCCATACATTTCATTTACGTTTTTTTTGTTTTCCCCAATATTCATTTCCGTGGACAAAAATAGCTTCTTCTATCATCTAGTTGGTGTTTATAGAGCCCCGCGGTGGACCCTTCAATGAATACACACTATATCACCTATGTCACAACAGGAAATATTTGAAATCAGCAATAGAGTAGCTGCTGTCCCTCATGTTTTTTGCACACAATAGTAACACTAGAGACACAACTAATCAAAATAACAATAATAAACAAGCTGATTAGTGAGATTAGGCAACATTCTTTGGATTGTCATTTATTCAGTTAGTGTACATGTTATGCTATTGGTCATACCAATTTTTTAGAGGGGCTTAAAGTTTCATTTAATCTTACAAATTAAACTCTTTGCCTTGTCCGTTCGGGCTAAATCGATATCATTTGTTTATTGTTTGGCAAATTTTGCCTTTTATGATCAACCCATAAGCCATGAACGGAATGAGACACATGGCCTGGTTAGATTGGTTAATTGACCATATAGGCCTTGTAAGGTGTATTGGATGGTGTTAAATGCTATTCATTTACATACATTGTGGACAAGTCTTAGGAGGATTTTTTTCTTGATGCATTGATTTTTTTCATGAAATTTTGAGCTTTGGTCAAAGCTATATTGCTTGCAACCTGCTTTAAATAACCTTTGAGGTAGTTACAGGCTTATTGTTACTAGTAGAGGGGAGTCGTCGAGGGGTGGATGAGCGGGTGTGTGTAGTTAGGATTAAGAGGTAGTGATTTGCCTAATGGATGCATCCGAAACCCGATACTAAACTCGTTTATGTCTCACTAGGTCTAAAAGCCACGGGTTTCAAATCCTAACTGCTTGACTCTCATTCATCGTGTAGCCGTGCCTAGGGTCCGTTTCCGCATAGCGCTAGCTCAGCTCCTCTCCCGCGTAGGCATATGCCATTACATCTTCTCCAAGAATTCCGTGTGGTGATTGAGCGCACCGTGTCCGTGTGATCCTTTTTGCTTGAGCTTATCAACCACGAAACAACGTTTCATCAACATCGGCCGCAGAAACGATAAGCCGAACAAAGCACATGTTTATGCAAGCACATGTTCCCCAATTGCCCTTTACATAAAACTTGCCCTTTCCATAAAACGCAGAGCAACATGTTCCTTAATACAATGATGGCTTCCTTCCTAGTTATAGTACTTCTAGTAAGTTCTTTTGCGAGCCGCCTGAGTTACACCGATGAATATGAGGACATGAGCGTTGATGAAATCCTCCACACCTACAACCTCTCCGCAGCTTGCTGCTTGGAGTTGGGCGCCACCCATAGCTCCGCGAACTTCACCTTGGAGATGCTCTCCAGCACCTCATACGGCGTGATGTCCCCAATCACTACCACCTTCTTGTTCTCCAAATCTACTTCGAACGATGTCACACCTGCGCAAAAAGACAGGACAGGTTAATTGAGACTTTGTTTTTTTTTCCCCCTTTTCTTGAGACTGAGGGAGACATCGCTCTTGGGGCAGGTGAGCTCTCTGTATAGTACCAAGGCCTTTTTTTCTCTTCAGAAAACAGAGCAGCCAGCCAGCATCGACAAGTGTAACCGAAGCAGGAGCCAGAAATGTGCCCATTCCGGCATTCTTTATGGCGCCCGGCAATGGGATGGGCCGCCGGAGTGGCGGAGGCCGTGGCCGTGCACCACCAAATCTCGACTGCCTGTCTCACGCAAAGTTCTCCTTTCCAGAATCCAGAAAAGGCAGGCAGGCAGGCAGGCACCACCAATGCACCACACACAAGCAGCGGAGCCGGACATACACATGTGCACAGTGCAAGCATGTGCCGGGGCCAGGGGCGCCATGCCTGCCCAGTGCCCAGGCCCAGCCGATACGACACGACGCCAACTCACGGGCAATGGGTGATCACTGGAGCTGCAGGCCCTGATCTCTAGTACAGTAGTACTATATATTCTTCACTCTCTCTGTACCATGCATGCTTAGCGTGACGAATGACTGATGTCTGACGATCCATGTTCACTGTTCGGCGCCAGCCAACAACACCAGGGCCTTGGTTAATTCCACAAGTTGATAGGTGAGATAATTTTTTTAAATCTAATTAGTTCATAAGACACTAATTAACAAATAAAACAAAAATATTACGATAATCAAATTCAAAAACTTTTTTTTAGAACTAAACAAGTTCCAAGAGCGTGAAGAGACGATTATTTTTACAAGGAAATATTACTGTAGTGGGGGCGAGCACAAAGGTCAACCATGGCCGCGTTTTTCTTGCTGCATGCGTCTGGCGATCTTGACCCGGGTGGTGTCATGTCCCGTCGCTGCTCTTGCTGCTCGCATCCCAAGGTACACCCCTACTGTAGTAGGAGTACGTGCTATTCTATTTCCTACTGGCTACTACTACGACGACGGGGAAAAACTGTTGCTCTATAGGAGTACTCCTAGATGTGTGCCATCTTCCTCGCCCAAGACCCCAAGCGATTAACATTCGCTTCACTAACACGAAATGCAATAACGCATCGAGTTTACTGCTTTGTTTTCTCGATGCGTTTCCTTTCCTCAGATTGGCATGCGTGGCCGGCCAGGAGAAATTGGTCTCCCAGAATTAAGCACCGCTGATCTTATCTTACACTACCGAAGGCAGTCTGTTAACTCCCTTCAGGAAACTATATCACGAAGTGAAGTGAAGTGAGAATGCTGGTAAATGTGAGAAAGTTTGACTGTTAGCTGTGTGGGCATAGCCGATAAGTTGTGTGAACCTGTAGCTTAGTAGGCCTGCCGTGTGGCAAATAAAACACATGCCATCTTTTTAACCATGATCTGGTATGAAAGGATTCTGAGCACAGATGGACAGACCCAGAAGTGGGCAAGGAAGGATCAGTTGTCATACCGTCCATCTTGGAGATGTGCTTCTGGACTTTCTTGGCGCATCCATAGCAGTGCATCGACACCTTGAGCTCCACAGTCTGCATCAAACAGAGCACGCAAGACAAATTAATGATGCAACATGGAACATAATTAATCACGGAAAGGTAGGCAAAACTGAGCAGAGGTTAACATGTTCTGCTGCAGTGCAGAGGTATCTGATGAAACACTGTCTCAAGGTAGATAGATTTTTTTCCCCAGATAATGGTCTCAAGGTACCTTTGGCTCTAGATGGAAAGCAAGAGTCTTGGCAGCTCCATCGACGAAGTCCCTGAGCTTGACGAGCTCCTCCAGCTGGCTGCTCACCAGGGCCTTCCGCTCGTCCTCGTCTTCCTCCTCCTCCACGGAATGTATGCAGGCGCAGGCGTTGGAGCACAGGGACAGCGAGAAGCAGTCGAGCACCTTGTCCAGGCCCAGCTTCTTCGTCCGCCCCATCCTCTCTCTGGCTGTCAGCAACTGAAGCTTCCAAGTTATATAAACACCAGGGCCTGCAGGCTGGAAAGAGCAAAGCACCCTTCCGAAAAGCCAGAGGCTTTTGCGTTTCCCTCTCAAGATTGGCCGGGATCTAATCTACTGGCTATATGCACATCTAGCTAGCTCTCAAGCTCTGCATGAGAAGAGACAAGTTTATATGCGAGCTGAGCAAGCAGCAGGACGGCCTACCAAAGTAATGGGGGGCAAGCCGGCAAAGAGATCGAGGACGAGGAGCATATATGTACACTGTACTGTAAGCAGGAGCGTCGTTGAAGTGGGGGTGTGTGCTGCTTGAAAGCTCAAAGCAGCAGCAGCAGCAGCTTCCAAGAAGTGGATTTAAATTTGTTGGGGTGCGTTCATGGACGACGAGCAGACAAGATGGGAAGGCTCTCCATGTGGCAATGTGCTACCTTATTGGCGCCGGTGGAATAATCATGCCTGCCTTCGAGAAACACATTGCGGTGTTATGTAGAAGATGTATGTAACAAACACTAGATAATGCATACGTCGATACAAAAGGTTAGCAATATAATACACCCAATCATGCACACCAATGAATAATAATGCCTGGCCTTTCGTTCGCTATTATTCAAGTAATTAAGTTGCAGCAAATGAAACTTGCTGGTACGACGACGTCAGGGCCGGCTCACAAGTTGCCACATACGTGCCTTTCACTTGTGCACATCATCAGTGGATATGCTGTAATAGGGGCAGTAGTATATGTATGCATATTGTGGGTCTCTAATTTGGTGAGTAATACGTGTCAACGTAAGCTGAGCAGCAAGAAGTAAGAGGGCATCGGTTTATAACCATATAAAACCATATCCGCTCTTGGCCCTGCGCCGGCGAGAGGACAGATCTCAAATTCGGTCGAGGAATATGAAATTCCCCGTATGTCGTGTCGCCTTCCGAAGACGTACGTATATGTATACCACAGCGGTTGTAGCCTCGATCGGTACGTCACGACTTTTGCAAGCGACGACGACCATTTGTTTAACCTTTGGTCGATACTCTATAGTATCATTATGCGTTGTACCTAGTAAACTGTAACCAAACATTGAATCATCAACTGATAAATCTATGCCAGTTTGCCACCAAAGACTCGTCTGGTCGATGCAAACTGTTTGCGTACTATATAGGTCCCTTGTTATTGCAGAGATACGCAACGTGAGTAGTGTTCTTTTGATTACTAATAACCATATAATCGCACCATCACTACTCTTGTGCTGCTGTCACCTTTCTGCTTGCCGAAAGTGCATTGCACATCGGCTTCATGTGACAGGATCCGAATGCGCCTGCGTCCAATTAGGAGTGCCAATGACTAATCAATAGCTTAGCCACCAGTGTCTTTCTTTGGCCCATGAAACGTTCCTCTTCTGTAAAATAAAACAAGGCACTCAGTTCTCTTGCGTAGTACAGTACTCCCTTGCATACTGACCGAGAGATAAATATAAAAATAAAAATCTTAAACATGCCTATCTGTGGTGTCACTTATCACCCTTTACTTGCCGAAAGCGCAATGAGCACCCAGCTTCATGTAGTATGTGATAGGATCCGACGAATGTGCCCACATCCAATCCCAATTAGGAACGGGGTCGAGTATGTAATCAATAGCTAATGTTTGTTGTTACATGCGGCATCTCCATCGCTCCAGCTTTGGTTAACAGTGGCGAGGGAATATGGTGGTGGGCCTTTGGACGATTGAACTGTCTCTGTGCATCTAATCTATCTACTCCTATCTGCTGAAAGGTTCATAGGCGAGTCGCCAAGGGGAAGGGGGCAGACATGGCCGGTGGGCCCGGCACGGAATTATTGGATCATCAGTTGGATGGACAGCGGCAGGCCATATGGTGCCGTACGCTTGTCTTGCGAGGATTGGCTGGCTGCATGTCATCTGTGACCTGCCCCCCTCTGCAAATTGCAACGCCGACAGAGAGAAACGATCGATGCAAATCAGGCAGAGATCGACGACGTTAAGCACACATTTACAGTCGGTCTAAGCAAACGTGTGAGTACTAGTAGAAAGGAAACACGAGACGTCTGAGACGCAATAGTGTCGTGTGCCGAGCAATGTGCAGATATGGCAAGTCCCAAGTGATCCGTGCCATGCTAATATTCATGCATGCTTTTATGCCATACTAGGGGAAGGTATGGGCACTTTCTTTGCTAAGAATAGCCATCATTCTTCTCTTATGAAAGCTTCCGCACGTCCAGGCCCATTCAGGACAAGAATCACACTACTGCTGCATACTATGCGAGTAAAATCATGCATGGCTATCATGTTTCTAGGAAGGAGTACGATAGGATGCTGCTTGTATGATCCAGCTCACGGGTTCAGGTGGCCTTCCTTGCCATGTACAGGTACAGCCACTAGCCACTAGCCAGAGGGCAACGTGAGGATGTTTCGCGGGTGGGGGCGTGGGGCGGCAAACCAACCAATGTATGGCTGCTGGAGCAAAGGGACCTCAAGTGGGCACTCCACCACTTCCGGGAGAGGTTTTCGCTCTTTGCGCCGGGCATGAATTTGAGACGACAACAGAGAACACACTGGCGCTCCAGCAACCTCCCCGGCTGCTCATAGCAGAGCAACTGAAAGCCCCTGAATGCCAATGGTAATACTAACACACTATCGACCGTACAAGAAAACAGTAGCTTTCGCAATTACTGCATCCACTTCAAATTGTAAGTCATTTTTGCTTTAAAAAATATTTTTAACCAAGTTTATAGAAATATATATATAAAACCATCAAGATTCCTTAAATATACATGAAACAGCTACACTCATTCATTTATGAATGTTCGAGGCCATATACTTATATTCCTTATAATCTGAAAAAAAAATATGAAATGTATTGTAACAGTGTAATTATTTGATATTGTAGATGGTAATATATTTTCTATAAATTTAACCAAAGTTAAATAAGTTGGACTTAGACCAAAACTAAAATGATTTGCAATTTGAAATGGAGGGGTAACAAGTCATTTCAAAGTTCTCACTACACACACCTTCATGGGAAATTTAAAGCAAAGTCGAGAGCAGAGAAGCTGAGCAATAGTTACCAGAAGTAATGAAGTTACCACTGAATGAGCAAGACCTACCACAAATAACCACTGAACAGCTGAGCAAGTGTTCCCACAAGTAAATGGCTGAGATCCAAATCTACATATTTCCAGAATGTATAAACAGATAGTATACTTTTTACTCTTTTTTTTCTAGCAACCACTAAAGAACTGAAAGTGACTAAAAGAATGAGATTCTCATCAACCCGTGCAACCACTGAAGAACTGAAAGTGGCTAAGCTATTGATGAGTCATTGGCACTTTTGGAGCCTGTTCGCTTGAGCTTATCTGCCAAATCTGCGTCATTTAGCAGTGTTTTTCTCTCACAAAAAATAAGCAAACAGTACTTCCAGCCGTGCTTTTTCTGCCAAGGACACTGAAACAGCGAAACCAATGTATAATGTTTATAATTTTTAAAGGAAAATTGCCATATTATAAGAAGTTCATATGTCAAATTCCAAGAAAAGACCAAATCTCATTGAAGTTCTGAAAGAGAAAAAAATCACCACAAATAGTGATCTTTCATTTTTTTTCACTATTGATGATCTAGCAACCACTGAAGAACAGAAAGCGACTAAAAGAATGAGATTCTCATCAACCCGTGTAGACACACAGCAACAAAATAAGAACATTGAAACGGCAAAAGCAATGTGTAATGTTTACAATTTTTAAAAGAAAATTACCATATCCTAAGAAGTTCATATGTCAAATTCCAAGAAAAGACTAAATCACATTCTGAAATTCTGAAAAAGAAAAAATTACCACAAATAGTGATCTTTCATATTTTTCACTGTTGATGAATACTATTTTTAGCTTGCTGTCAACTCCACCATAACCTCCAAAGGAGGGCTTGAGTACCAACATTTCACTAATACAGTTTCTAAGCGGAATGCAAAAAACTATATGAGGGGTACAACTCATGATCAGAAAACAAGTGTGCTTACCTAGTACCTGGTGAACGAGACAGAGAGAAAAATTCGTAGCTTTACAAGGAAGCAGGACTTGGTCTTGAGAAAGAACTAAACCATTCAGCAAAATGACAATAAACTGCACATTCTGTACTGATAAATGGTCTAGTGAATCCATTTGAACTATGAAACTTTTCTCAAGGCAAAGCTTATCTTTGAGTATCTAAAAAAATGTAAGTCACGTCAATCTTTACACTGGTGTCAGCACATGGATCATAAACCTAATATATTCCAAAGGTCTTTGAACTTACCTGCGAGTTCTGTTTTGAAGATTAATAAACTCATGACATTTAACCTCTGCTGTAAATTGAGGAATCAGAAAAAGAAGATAACAAGAGATTTTGGAATAAAGTGAGAATGACCATTTAAATAAAATAATTGTTTGAATACAAAGAGAAAAAAAAGAAAAGGACATTAGTTGGTTCCACCTGGTATTCTTTGATAAGTCAGTACCATAGGATCTTGAGAAGTTAGTGAAATAGGATATTTCTTTACACCATGGTCACTTCAATGAAATGAAATAAACTTCAAAAAATGGGTATGTATTCTTGCTTTTGCTGGGTCATATCATTAAGAACAATAGTACTATCAATTCTAGAAAGAATATTGTAATATAATTGGCAGATAATGCATACATGAAAAAACACAACTTTAATGACTCGTAATGGGAACACAGCAGAAGCAAGTTAGTTGAGAATCTTAAGTTGTTATTATCGGCATTAGCTACTAAACAAAGAGTTCTCAAAGAAAATACATATCACGATCATACTGAAGTAAACTAAAATATTTATCATCAACCTAATCAAGGAACTAGGATAATTTCCAGTATCATGTTCAGAATTCAGAGGATAAACTTTGTTAAAATATCATACAATACAACTAGCCATAAATACTTGATGCTTTGGATATATACCTACAAATATGTGAGTATGATACCTAAAACTGTAATACACAGGATAGAGCTTAAATTTACCTTGGCGATGTTAATGAAGATGCAAGTTCAGAATGTTAGAGACAATTACTACCACAATAAGGTGGGTTGATTGCTCCTTCCTGAACCCCAGTAGCACCAGTCAGTATCGGTGGCCTACTTTCACTAGAATAAACACAAAATAGGGGTTAGAGGTAAGTGTAGGACCATACAAGAAATAGGAGAGTGCAATCCATTTATAATTAGTGCCACAACTAAGTAGTAGTGCTGGTTATATATGAAGCATCAGAACCAAAATGAGCCAGCTAAGTGCACCACTAAAGAAAATACCAATAAGAATTTGTCAATTACTCGAGCTATTTAGAAAAGTAAAAAAGTTCCAAAAATTCTACAAGAAAATACCAATGGTGAATGCATAGTTCTTCCATAAGATTTGTAGAAATTAAGTCATGAATACCAAGTCATTAGTCCCATTTCAGAATTGCCACCACGCCATTGATGCACAAATTCCACAAGAACCACAGCATCAGAAGTCAAACCAGGTCCCCTAGGATGAAGGCCACTAAACATGATAACTCCATGGTAAATGCAGTAAAATATTACCATAAAGTATTTGCAGAACTACAATTTGAAACATACATGTGCAATTGAAAATGAAAGGATAGTGGGGGAAAAATGAAACAAAACCGCATATAGTTTAATGATAAAAATTTTCAACACCTCAGGTAGGGTGGGTTAAAACTTGGTATCAGACTCATCCTAGAATGGTTAAAATTAGTTCGTCTGTTGATACACACTTAAGTAGAAAATTGTAAATCAAACCATTACTATTTTCACATCCACTCAATCAAGTGCAAGTATCAGCACCATTAAGAAGAAAGGTCCTTCAAATGATTTGATTACTTGATAGTTTTATGGTATGCATATAACTTTATGTATAATATTTTGATAGGCAAACCTGGCAATTTTGTTGTAGTGTTACTGGAACCTGGGTCATCAACCTGGGTCATCAAGCATTGAGCCTCTTGCTCCTGTATTGCCAAGAACAAGGCTACCACCATCAAGAAAATAAGTCCTCTCCACTTCGTTCATACCATCATGCCCTGTTACTGCTGATACCACTACGAAACTGTTTGATTCAGGAGGTACAGTAGCCTCACCATCACCAGATAAACTTACCAGTGTTGTTTGTGGATGAGATTGAATTTTGTTGGTACTCATAACTTTCTGAACAAATATCTTAGCAGACGCCCTTGGTTTGGGTAGGATTGGTTGTTGAACATATTTTTGCTGATAAACTGCATTACAAGGCTGAGTACATTGTCGTTGATCAGATGATCTAGTAGAGTAAAAGGGTGGTGGAGCTGAAATTGTGTTTGATCCAAAGATTTGCTTGCAGGGAAGGGTATGTTCATGCTGCATGCCTTATGAACAGCTGACAAGTAGAGTTTATTGAATGTTACACAATGTGTTTTCTCTCTTTGCATAAAAGGTAATTCTTGATGGGGTGATCTAGTAGCAAAGTAAAAGGGTGGTGGAGCTGAACTTGTGTTTGATCCAAAGATTGGATTGCAAGGAAGGTTTTGTTCATGCTACAAACTTCTCCGAGAGGAGTTCTTTTCCGCACCTGCATTGTACGAAACCTCTGCATCTTGTGATTAGGAATACGATTTGTTGAAACATAGGCAGCCTCACTATTAGTGGTAAATCCAGCTAACATTGTATTTTCGAAGGGCACAAGTGGAGAGAAGAAAATGGAACTCCACTTACACATTATTTTGTGCTGAAGAGATTCTAGAAGTTGTCCGGCGAGATTGGTTGGTTCTAGAGCCTCTCTCTCTATACATATTTCTTTCATCATTGTAGCCTTTAGCATTGCCATAATATGAATGAAATTATGTCTGCTTTATATTTTCAACGCACTTGGTGTCATAGTAGGATTTGCATCCTTGAAAATAATCATTGTCAACACTCTGCATGATGCTCGCATTGTCATGCTTATTATCATGGAAATTTATTTCATTAAACAGATCATGCGCCCAAACTGCCTCTTCTTTAGGATCCCATATCTTTTGACCACCAAAAATTTGTCTGAATCAATGGCATGGATATATATTAGGAATCTAAAAACATGTGGTTTACTTCATTGTGGTTTTGATGACAATGAATAGCAATTAAATGCCAATTTATATGTTGAAACTCTCATGCAACAACTCAAACAGCCCCTTGCCATGTGGGCTTTCTATCTACACAGTTGTAAACAATGTAAGCGCCACTTATTTGGTCCTCCACAAGAGTGAATAGTATGCTCACTGTAGAACATAGAGTGCTTCCAGTAATATACCATCATAATTTTATAAATAACAGGTTTAATTTGAAAATCGAAGCTGCAACAATATCGCTTTATCACTGCTTACTATATTATTCAGCCTACACTACTGCTCCGATAAACAAGAGAATAAGAAGCGATGAGACAAGGCGCAAACCTTTGGTAACCACGGCTGCCGTCTTCCTAGCCCTGAAAGCGAATGTTGTGCTAGCAGAAGACGCCTGCCGTCAGCATGGCGTAGGGCTCAGTGTCACTAGCCTTCTTCGGTTCCTCTCCGCTTCCTCCTCTTCATCCCCTTCCACTGCTGCCTCATCGTCCTCGTACTTCCTTTCGTTCGCCGCCGGAGAATTCACTACTCCAGTCTCTCCACCCGCAACTCTTGCCTCGGACTTGTCACACACGTCGTCCTCGTATTCCACATCCTCTTCCTCAGTGTCGTGCACCTCCTCGTCATCATACAACTCAACGGTTCCCTACCCGTCGAAGTCGTCGTCGGACTCGGAGCCTAACACCGTGGACGACGCGCGGCGAACCCCTCCTGCTCCCACCGCCGCCCACTTCCTCCTCCTCCTTGTCGTCGCTCGCCGCCCCGCGATGCCTCACCGTGGAGAGGTCGCTCTCGTACTCCTCTGTCCCCTCCTCGCACACCTTCTCTGCTTGGGCCATGGGTGGGATCGATCGAGGGTTTAGCCAATTATATTGGATGAGAATGCTAGGGTTTATGCCAATTTGAGGGAATCTAGCAGGTTCGAGAGGTTCTCTAGGCTCCTGCCTGCTGATTTGCCGCCACACATTCGCCTAGTCGCCCTTTTGGCCTCGCTGGGAGTGCTGAATGCTGATTAATCGATTTTACTTTGTACCGACTGTCGAGGGGTTGTTCCGTAGCGTACCGTTCGTGTTTTCGGAACGGGAACGTGTATTCCCTCCGTCTCAAAAAAACATATAAATCTTTGTTTTTAGGAGTCAAAGATTCTTAACTTTGACTAAATATAAATAAAAATATATTGATATTTATGATGTGTAATGAGTATAATTAGATTAGTTATTAAATATAGTTTCATAATAAACCTAATTAGAGATTTAAACGTAAAAAATATGATTTATAAATTTGGTCAAACTTAAAGATTCTTTGACTCTTTAGAAATCGAGATTTACATGTTTTTTGGAATGGAGGGAGTAATATGGAAATAGGAACATTCGTGTTTGTGGAATGTAAATGTTGCCGGAACGTGGAACATAGGAACGGGAACAGGGTCATGTTCCCATTCTGGGTTGTTCAAATGCTAGAGTAATCAGACACTGCTAGGTGGGTCCCAGCAATGACAGTATACTGGTTCTTCTGGACAAAGAGAGGCCAGAGCAACTCCAGATTGAAACTGTCGAATATTTGGAATGCAATATCCTTTTAGCGATTCAACGGCCTATTCTTCTGCAATAGCAAACTGGTACAAGCAAATCTATGAGGTTCATTGTGACCTCCAAAGTCCAAAGCTAAACTGGTTTATACACAAACGCTAGCTACCTATATATCCCCATCCACATCGCTATTTCCCTTACAAAAGACCTGAAGCCACAATTCAGCAGATGCAAGCTCCACAACTAACCACACCCAATCCACCGCTCGTAGCTCTGAATCTTCTCCGTCCTGTACCTGTGCCAAAAGGACTCCCGATGCTTGCCTGCCTGCCTGCTACTCAATATCTACAGCTAATGACCTATACCTCCTAAAAGACTGTCCCTGGACGCTATCTATACTTCACCGTCTTCCTTGCTTCTAGATCTCTGGAGCGCGTCTCATGCGTATTCGAGCAAAAAAGATCTCTGTAGCGCGTACCGGCACGCCGTGATGGCTTCCTTCACCGTGAGGAACACCCACTCCTCCCCTATGATGTCGTTGATGTACCCAGACAACACCAGCTTCTCTGTCACCTCCAGCCTGGGGTTCGTCAGCGCTATCTGCAATGAGCAACCATTTGTTATTAATTTGGATTAAAATTGGGGCACTAGTTTGGAATGAAACTGGTTATTACCTTGATCCCTTTACGTTCAAGGCTCTTGTGAACCTCTACTAGCATTCCAAGCCCCGTGTTGTCGATTGAAGTCACACCTGCAATGTTCAGGCCAGTGTCACCAGCCGGTGGACTGAACTTGTGTTGGGGAAAAAAACCCTGAAATGGTACAAGGACATACCACCAAGATCAAGGACCACGTATTGCAAATCTTGCCTGTCAAGCTTGCTGGCGTTCTCCTCATCTTCCACCCATCTTAAAATCCTGTGATGGTGATGCAAGGCAGATTACCATCTATCTCTTCACATGAAAAGACGACTAATGATCTGTGGTACAGATAGATGAGTGCTCACCTTTCTCGCAAGTAACCTGCATTGACGAAATATATCGGAGACCCCAGCTGCAAAACAAGGACATTGGGGATGTTCCTCGCGTTCGGGTATTGCCTGACGTCGCGGAAGAGCTCGCCTCCCGCCATGCTTCCGAGCTTGCTGGTGCTAGGTCTCGCCACATGCAGCAGTGTCCTGACCACTGACAAGCCTACCTGCACGTGCACAGCACAGATGACGCCACATCAAGATCAACCACAGTACCACCGGCACCGGCTAGCAAGCAGAGTGAGAGAGCAGTGGCAGGGCAGGGGGACGCTACCGATGCACTGAGGCCGATGACCATGGTGAAGAAGATGACGCCGATGAAGGCGACCATGCAGATGCAGAAGTCGAACTTGTCCACCCGGTACAGGTGGCAGAACTCCTTGACCTTGATGAGCCCGATCATGGCGACGACGATGATGGAGGAGAGCGCCACCAGCGGGGTGTACTTGAAGAGCGGGGCCAGGAACAGCAGCACCAGCATGATGCACACCGACATCACCACGTTGGATATCGGCGTCCGGCACCCGGCGTGGAAGTTCACCGCCGACTTGGAGAACGGCCCTGATCGATCGATGATATGCATGCATCCCACAAGATTATTGCTACGTACTTGGTCAGATAAGATAAGGTTAGCATCGACAAGAACACAAAGATTATTGTCACCTGTGGTGAGGTAGCAAGAAGTGAAGGACCCAGCAATGTTCATGATGCCGAATGCGATCATCTCCTTGTTCCCGTCGATCTGCTCGTTCTTTATCAGCGCCAGGCTCCGCCCGACGGCGATTCCTTCCTGAGAGCCATGCGTCGACACAGGCTGGTGAGAAACACTTGCCATGCCGCAAAAATTGGCAGATAATAAACAAAATTCCATGGCTAAGAGATGAGAGAGGAAACATGTTCGTACTGCTAGTGCCAGGATCGCAGACAAGAAACCTGCTTTCACCGCCGTATTGACGTGCTTGCCTGTAAACGTCAGCTGTGAAATAGACAGCGGGTTGATCCCTTTCTTCAGATCGCCAACCTGCGTCGTCGTCATCACAAAAACAAGTAATTAATTTAGCCACCGAACAGTCGCATATATATGCAGTAAGCATCATGCACTGGGCTCTGAAAGTCTGGTTCTGTCTGGCCATGGACGGGCTTACTATTGGGATGCCATGCTCGTTTCCTTTGACGAGGAAGGCGAAGATGCCGCCGATGACCACGACCATGAAAGGCGCAATGGCCGACACCCAGAACAGATTTGGTTTTTTCTTCCTCTGAAAAAAGGTTGCTGAATCAGCTCGCAGACAAGGGGGAAAGTAATGTTACTTGACAACCAGGATTGGATACTCTGAATCCTCACTTACCAAGTGCTTGCTTGACAACAAGAGCAGGAGGAAGCATATGCCAAGAACTGCACTCTCCCACTTCCACTGGACAAATGAAAAAGGAGACACATTTAGGCCTTGTTTAGTTCCAAAAAGTTTTTAGATTTTGATAATGTAGCACTTTCGTTTGTATTTGACAATTATATACAACTATAGACTAAGTAGATTTAAAAGATTCGTCTCGTAAATTACAAACGAACTGTGCAATAGTTTTTGTTTTCGTCTATATTTTCTGCTCCATGCATGTGCCACAAGATTCGATATGACGGGAAATCTTGAAAAAATTTTAGATTTTAGGGTGATCTAAACAAGACCTTAGGGCCTATTTGGTTCTAATGGCTAAAAGTGACTAAAGGTCATTAAACAAGTTTAACAGAAACCAAATTATCCCTAATAAATGCACAAATTAGGGTAGGGATGGACCGGCAACCCGAGTCCACTGGACACTTTGGACAACTTTAATTACTCCTGAGGTACTAATGTGACTAAACTATTTTAATCTCCTTTTAGTCAATTTGCTCTAAACTTTAGCAGAAGGAAACCAAACAGGCCCTTAGACGGTTACATTTCAGGATCTTACACGTGCAGTTTCCACTCAAATCATTTGTGGTCCTCAGAAAAGATCAAAGGAAACTTCTACACGTAAGCTTTAAACATATGGAGATCCTGATGCACTATGGGCACGGATCATCACACGCTTTATATGACTGACCGTAGGTGGCCAATGTCATCAGATCCAAATCCAAGTATAGTCGATACGAATTTCAAAACACTACAAGAGAATGTAGAAAAACAAGCATGATATGTCGCCATGTCGTCGGCATCTGCTCGGTGCACGCAAGAACTACTGCAGAGCTTGTGGGGCCTGCTCATCAATGATCTTGGTCTTTTGTTAGTAGTAGTACTATTTAACATCCATAGTACTATTTAACATCCACTTTCAGAACTGCAGGGCTCGTCTCGTCCGTCATTAAGATATAGATAGAGTATGCTCCTCTTGTTCTGAAAGTGTTTTGTCCTGAGACAGTCTATTGGTTCAGTTTGAGAAAACTCTGGCTTTTTAAAGGAAAAAAAAGGAAATACTAGTGAATATTTTGCGCAAATAAAATATTTATTAGTATGTACGAAAAATTGAAGTTGGTTTTTCCCCTTGATTGATTGAGTCTTAGGGCCTATTTGGTTCACTCTCACTAAAGTTTAGACACTTTTAGTCACCAAAATACCAAACACTCCCTCTAAAAGGGCCACTAAAGTTTAGTGGATTTAGTAGATAAGGGGCTGCTAAAAGTGACTAAAGTGCAAATATTACAAGAGATACCCCTTATTAAATCCACCCCGCTTGCATTAATTAAGGGTAATATGATCTTTGTTTAGTACTTTAGTGGTCTTTAGTGAATAGAACTAAACAAGGTGCTACTAAACTTTAGTAAGATCACTAAACTTTAGTAGGATCACTAAAGGAACCAAACATGCCCTTACTCGTCGGAGAAGTTACTGTGAGCGGTTAAGAGCAACTTCCATCCACGGCACGTCTCATGACCTAGACAGTTACGCCTCTCAGCATGCGGTTGCATGCAAGTATTTCTCCAATACGTATTGGCATTTGAATTTTTAACCCCGAGCGAAAAGGGCAAAATTGCCCAAAAGAACCGAGAAAAATCAGGCAAGAACTGAGAGGCGAAGGAGAAGCCAACTTCTACTCCTATGCTATGGAAATAATGGAAGGTGCGGCAGAGGATAAGAGAAATATGTGCTTGCATTGATTGTCTCAGACGACACACTCACCTCGTGCCTGTAAAGGAAGATGGAGCGCATGACGGAGATGATGTCTGTCTTGGACGTGAAGTGCTTCATCCCCAGCATCCCCTTGAGCTGCTGCATAATGATGATCGCCGCCGTGCCGCCCATGAACCCGGTGATCGTCGACCGCGACAGGAAATCCACTATCAGCCCTAACCTTAATTCACCAGACAATAAGACAAGCATGATGAAATTCGATCGATCGTGTGTCCTTCTTATAGCTACTGAAATTTTCGGCTAGTTAGTTAGTTAGTTATTAGTACTTATTAACCAAATAAAGGCAAACCTATATGAATATATACGAACCTAAAGACTCCTAGTGCGGTCTGGAAGACGCCGGTGAAGAAGGCGGCGGTGTAGAAGAGCTGCAGGTACAGCTGCGGGTTCTCTTCCGACGTGACATCCGCCTCGATGATGGACGCAAGCAGCAGCGACGCCGCCGCCACCGTGCCCACCGCCAGGTTGTTGGAGCTCCCGAACACGGCGTACAGCAGCGGCGGCACGAAACTGGAATCTAGTAGCACAAAGACACACCAAGAAAAAATTGAAATCGTCAATGCGAACGTACGTGTGCAGCTAGGCAGAAAAAAGAAATGCAGAGAAAAAGATGCATGCATGCATGGCATGGCACGCGCGCGCATACAGAGGCCGATGATGGGCGGGAGTTTGGCGAGCTTGGCGTAGCTGATGCCCTGCGGGATGGCGAGGCTGGCGATGGTGACGCCGGCGAGGAGGTCGTACTTGAACTTGTCGGCGCTGTACCTGGGCACCCACTCCAGGGCCGGCACGAAGTACTTGAGCGCGCCCCACGCCCGCGCGGCGGGCGGGAGCGAACCGAAGCCCCGGAACGGGTCGTCGGGGAAGAACGTCTCCGCCAGGCCCGTCCGGAGCGCCTGCACGAACGGCTGGCGCGCCGACAGGTTCACCCTGTGCTCCTCCGCCGCCGCCGCCGCCGTGGAGGGGCGGTCGCCATCGCCGGCCGCCGTCCCCATGCAGTCGTCGTCGGCCTGGAGGGGGAGGGAGCGAGGCAGGGGGCTGCTGGCCGGATCAGATCACGGGGGTGACGGATCGACGACGACGTACGCGCGCGGACGAGCGAACCGTCCGGGAGGGAGGGAGGGAGGGGGAGGGAGTGCGGAGTGCCCCCTCTCGCTCCGTTGTGCGGTCAGTATCTGCTCCCACAGTCTCCTCACACGTATGCCTAAATTAAGCAGCAGGTTACTGGCGGCCTCTGGCGGGCAACAGTGAGGTGCGGGCGGTTTCCATTGGATTTATCTCGACGCGGGCCGATCGAGTGGGGTTCGGGCGCGCTCGTCGCGAGCCAGCTTGCCCGGTGTTGTTTGCATGCGTGCAACCGATGAGGCGGTTTTTATAGAGCACCAGAGAGAGGCGGGAAGACGTGGGGGAGAGCGCGCGGCGGCGGGATGGGCAGGGCAGGCAGGCAGTTGACGCTTTTGCGCGGATTGGCTCGAGACTCCGGGCTCCGGCTGGGGTGCTGGAACGCTGCCGGCATGAGTATGACGAGTCGATGAGACAAGCCACGATTCGGAGGTGCCCAAACCGAAGCAGTGCGTGGAGCCGTTGGATGCTGCCGGCCGCCGGGCCACCGTTTAGATCAACGTTCCTTTCTTCTAGGAAGGAACAATTATATTTTTTTGAGCAAATTGGGCAGGTGCTCTGGCTTGTTTAGTTCTAAAAATTTTTGCAAAATCGACACGGTAACACTTTCGTTTGTATTTGATAAATATTATCCAATCATGGACTGACTAGGCTCAAAAGATTCGTATCGTCAATTCCGACCAAACTGTGCAATTAGTTTTTATTTTCGTATATATTTAATACTCTATGCATGCGTCTAAAGATTCGATGTAACGGGGAATCTGAAAAGTTTTGCAAAATTTTTTGGGAACTATCTAGGAATATGTCCTTCTACGAATATATATATGTTTTTTTCCTTTTACTCACCCTAGCAACGATTTATTCTAAGACGTGTATGATTTGTTAGTCTAGTCTCAGTGGAGGTTTCGTGTCCTAGTTTGTTAACACACTCATCATATTTTGAAAACATTATAGAGAAATAAAACTCTCTCTACTTGTATTAATATTTTATCATCTCTCTTTATTAATACAGTGTTATATTAGCATAACTACGACTAACATTATAGCTAACTAATTATTACCTGGAAGTTAGCTAGCTAATTAATAGATTCGGTGAGACATTTGAAACTCTCAAAGTATATTTTCATTTTATTGCTTCCTAACCTCTTGAAGACATGTAATTTTTGCGACTCATCAAGAGTTGGAAACGAAGCCGAGCAAGTTTCATCTTCATGAAACCTATATGTTTCATCTTTTCTTAAATAAAAGTATTGTAATATCCTCATAAATGTTTATATGGCATCTTGTTAAAATGTGGATAAAAGTTCTATCGAGAATGGTCTAAGGCAGTCCTAACCATAAAACTACCAGGTAGTTTCTATAGGTGCCACTTCACAAATAAATCATGGATATAAACTAATAGTAGTATCTAGGCACTTTCAGACATAATTTAGTCCAAAAAAACACCAGCGATTTTGTTATGTGTGATCTACTCACAACAATAATAGCATACTCGATGAACATAATGATCATAATAGAAAAAGTACCAAATTTCACAAAGCTCAGTGGGTACTGTAGTATATATCCGTCGGCAAGACTTGTGTCATAGAAACCGACAATGTCATTCCCACTAGTTGACATAGTGGGCTGGTCGTTGTCGTGGACCTTAGTCGATGCAGGGATATATACGCCATGTGGTCCCGCAAATAGCCATCATATAGTGGATGTTTACGAGGTTGTCAGAAAGAAGACGTCGTTGAGCAGTCACTAAGAAGAAGACATCACAGAGCGTAGCATGGCCACCAAGAAGTAGAGGTTCCAGACAACCGAGTACAAGAGCAGTCACGCGATGAAGTACGCTCCCCAAAAAAAACTAATCACAAACACACCTGAGCAGGTATCTTATAGACGGGTGGGTTTCGGAGGCCTGGTCTTCTAACCGTCTATGCTCATAGAGGCTAGAATGAGGAAACTAGAAAACAACAGAATAACAATGGTGCACCTTCTTATAGATGTGGGAGGTGGAAGACGAAGGGTAGAGGACGATGAACCTAGACACATGAAGCACTCATCGACTACTAGCATCCGCGCAGCCATAAATATAGGAGTTACTAAATTCATCCATCAACCACAACTAATTCACCATTATAATAATCAGCTAAAGTGGCACAACCAGACCATCCGCACCATGCTTGGATTGTGCAACCCAACCGCTATGTGCCCCTCTTAACTTCACAAGTCCACAAATTCCTATGTGGGACTTAAGACTCTATTGCACAACATTTAGTATATGCCTTATAATTTATCTATATCTATATCTACCTTATAATTTATCTATATCTATGTCTACATGGATATCTATATCTATATTTATACCTATATCTATACTAATAATAAATAGGTAAAATTTTCGGCCATTTTTTTGTCCATCGGCTCCTAAGTCCTAACTACCGGACTTTCTTCTTCCCGGACTTAAATGACCCGTGCTCTTTGGAGTTTGAATATATCGCGTCTAGCGATGATCTATCTAGAAGAGTTTCGATTCCAATATAATATGTATTGGATCGTGTTATGCATATCTCATAAATCAAAACCAGGTAGGTGCCCTCCATCTGCATATATATGGATATAACATGCAAAGATATGTGCATGGTCTTGACACTAAAGTCCGATCCATCCTTGTCGCAAAAAAAAAAGTCTGATCCATCCTATATAGATATACTTACGTAAAAGTAGTATATATCGACTCAAATATATTAACATATTACTCCTTCTGTTTCCTTTATTTAAGCCTTGTGTATAGAGACCAAGAAGCATGAATGATTCACGTCTTTTCAATAAATCATTGTGGTCCAATTAATCTAATTAATGTGCATGCCTGCATGCAATCAAGGAGCAGCCAAGATAGAGCAGGTCCTGCATGGAGACGTGTGCATACACCCAAGGAATAACCAGGGTGCATGTAAGATATAACTATAATTACAGCCAGTCACCTCAAGATGATGGAGATAATTAGAAAAAAAAAACTTTTGATAAATGATTGAGAAAAATGGACGGAAGGATTACTACATGACGCCAAGCTTTTAAGCTCTGTATCAAGCTAAGTTTTGTATGCAACTCTATCGAGGACTCTAAACCTATCCCTAATCCGAAATCAAATAGAATTCCTCCAGTGATCCTGTCTCTAATTAAATCTAAACAGAAACGTGATCCATATATTTAGGGGTGAAAGTGGTGCGGATAATTCTCCGAACCGGTCCGATCCGAATTCGAATTTTGAGGATATAGAGAAGAACTTTTAACATCCGTGCGGATACGGATAATCCGAATCCGATTATCTGCGGATACGGGGTAGGATATGGAATAGGTAAAATCCGGCGGATATGGATTATTCGCAAATTTTATGCGGATTATCCGATGTTTAAAATAGGATATCCGAAGGTTTCTCTTCCAAGACTAAAGAATTTAGAATTTTCAAAAGTTTGTTAGTTGAGGACTTTTATTTTATGAGGTGGTTGTTTAATGTTCTAATTTTTAAATTAAGAAATTTGCTAGATGCTATTATTTATTGGCTAATAACTTATTATTTTTTGGTGAAGATATCATGTTAAGTGTTAATTATTAGTGTGAGAGCAACAATATGGAATGCAGTGCAAGATTATTATCTATTGCCTATTCTTGTTCTGTACTAAATAAATTCTTCACAAGCATATAATTCTCTATGTATGCACATGTTACTCGACTATTAAAATCCGTCTCCGATCCGTTTCCGCTCCATATCCGTACCAGTTCCGACTACCGAAAAAAACCGTATCCACATCCACATCCGTGTATTATCCGCTCCGCACCGAATCCGACAAAGAAAAGCGGATTAGGATATGGAAAAAACATTATCCGCACCGATCCGATCCGTTTTCATCCCTACATATATTCTCAGCGCGGGAGTGACACTGTCATAGCCAACGAAGCCGTTGAGGCGCCGTTGAGGGCGGCGTGGTACATGTTGGAGGGTCTCCTCCGTCACCATTTTGCCCGCCAGGGACCAGGCAGACGTGTAGTAGTCATCGGGGGTCTCCGTCTCCCGCACGTGCGCACCCCGGCATTTCGTCCACCGCCTTGCGGAACCCAGCGACGACGCCGAGTCCGGCAGCAGGTCATGTGGCTAGTTCCACGATTGGTCCACCGCGGCTTCTTCAGCAGCGGCATTCGATCGACACCGCCCACCACCCGTCAAGCGACCGTAACACCTTTCCTTCACCGGCGCCTCTAGCCTATGCCATGTGTTCCATGATAACGCAGCGTGGTGCTGGTCGTTGTTAGTACACGGAACGCCTTCACTGCTGGCGTGAAAACGCTGCTGGCCTCCGGGCCGGTGTTGAGCGGCGGCAGCTCGAAGATGTCAACGTGATCGATCTGCAGGCCTGGGACTGGGATGGACTCCCTGCAAATCTCTGCGGCTGCATGCACACACGAATACGTACGATTCACATAAGCTGGCTAAGGCAAGAGCCAAGCAATGAATCTCTAGCGTGAATACATGCTCGAATACATGTTTTAATAAATAAAGGATATTTCAATTTCTAACTCCAAATACAAATCATATACGTACGTGTTCTATTAAACAAAAGACTGAAGATCGACGAACAAGACTCGGTCTGAGGCAAGAGAAATGTGACCAAGCTCCAGAAACGATCGACCACATCCTCGCCAAGTGTCCATTCACCAGCGAAGTTTGGTTCCACGTCCTACAGGCTCTCCGACGGCCGCTACCCGCATCGGCTGCAACTACACGCTTGTGGTGGCGCAGACTCAGGACAGTGTTCCGAGGCAATCAGCATGCAGGCTTGGACACACTCTTCGCCCTCGTCGTCTTGGCAGGTGTGGAAGGAACGGAACGCGCGCTGCTTTCGAGACTCAACAGCCTCCATCAACGACTTGCTGCTAGTCATCAAGGCCGAGGCCGACCGGTGGATCATGGCGGAGCAGCTAACCTGACAGGGCTGACACAGGGTGCTGGAGCGGACGCGGTTTTTTTTTTTTCCATATGCCCTCGCTTTATACCTAGGCCTTGTTTAGTTCCAAAATATTTTGCAAAATCGATACTGTAGCTTTTTCGTTTGTATTTGACAAATATTATCCAATCATAGACTAACTAGGCTCAAAAGATTCGTCTCGTCAATTTCAACCAAACTGTATAATTAGTTTTTATTTTTATCTATATTTAATACTCTCTGTATGTGTCTAAAGATTCGATGTGACGGGGAATCTGAAAAATTTTGCAAAATTTTTTGGGAACTAAACAAGGCCCTATTGGATTCGCATTGAGAAGCGTGCAAACACATATCTCAAAGCAGATTCGCATTGAGATGTGTGTTTGCACACTTCTCAAAGCGAATCCAATGGGTAGGAGAGTGAGGGCACATGCCTTCAAGGGCAAAGAAAACTTTACCTTAAGTAAGCTTAGGTCTTGTTTAGTTCACCTCGAAATCCAAAAAATTTTCAAGATTTCCTGTCACATCGAATCTTGCGGCACATGCATGAAGCATTAAATATAGACGAAAACAAAAACTAATTACACAGTTTGACTGTAAATCGCGAGACGAATTTTTTGACCCTAGTTAGTCTATGATTAGACAATATTTACCACAAACAAACGAAACTGCTACAAAAATTTTACATCTAAACAAGGCCTTAGTGGGTTTGGAGTGTGTTGGAAAAATGTAACCCTCAGCAAAACACTAACGCCGGGAGCGGCACTCTTGGTGCTTCACGAAAATCTTTTCCTTCTAATACAATGATACACACATATTCAAGAAAAAAAGAAAGATATTTAAATATTGAAAAATAAAATGTATCTCTATAATCGTGATGAGGGCTAACTCTTGTTGAATTTAATCAAAGATTAAAATTACAGATTTTTATAGGTCCTATATTTATTAACTATAACATATGGGTAATAAAAATTAAAGTTATGATTTATGTTCTAAATATTTGTGTGCTTTATGATAGAAAGATAAAAGTCAAGTTTGTACTTTAATTCGATATATATGGTCAATGGTATATTATCATATTCATGTCAACAATAACTTATATTATGGATGTTATGGACATTACAAAATAATAAATTATAACTTTTATGTTTTTGTATCATATCTATATCTGTACCTTTAATAATAAAACCGGTGATTGTGTCACGTTAGAACTCTTCATCAATGTTGATGACATAACACGACATTGATGAAGAGTGATACTATTGAAGTTTTATATGCTTGAAACAAGTTTTTTAAAGATAAAACTAAACTACATACTATTTCCAAACCTTATAAACAGGGACACTAAACTATCGAACTTTATGAGTCTTCCACCTGTACCGACATTGTGGAGCATCTCCAAATGTGTTCTATTTTTTTCTCCTAAAAATATATAGTTTTGCAACTCCTAGAAAGATATTAGGAGGAAAAAATAAGGTCATCTCCGAAAGTTCTCAATAATTCACTCCTAAAATATAAAAGACAAATTTATCAACGATCCTATACTATTTTAAAACTATCGTAACAAGTTTTATATATTATTTCTCTTTCATACATTTGCATCATGGACCTTTTTCTATTTCTTTTTTTTTCACACCATTCCACTTTTAGATTGATCCACGAATATGCACAGGAAAGCAGTATCTGCGCGACCATGATTACACACAAAGTTATACGCGCGAGGGGGAAGGATTTTCCAAGTGCATAAAATTTAGTTGTATGGATTAGAAGTTGTTAGAGAGGTGGCTTTTCTCATCTTGTTAAAAACCAAAGATTTGGAAGGAAAATAGGGTACTTTTGGAGATGTTATGAGACGGAAATTTGACAGCAGAAACTCTAATGCAACGAATGTTTTAAGAGAAAGTTTTAAGCGTTTTATTATTAGGCCACTAAAAGGCACTGCGTTCCTAACAAAGCCCCTAAAGAGATGACTAGCTCAGTCGTATGCCCAGAGCAAAACCTCGGCGTCGACGAGGAGTCCTGTATCAATCATGGACATCCCCGTTCGATGCGTCCATATCCATAGATGCACCATCAGCTAGCTAGCCAATCAACCGACGCAGAGCTCAGCTGAATGATCATCCGCTGGCGGCGGCGGTGGTGCAGCAGATCTGCCCGACGAAACCATGTGCGCTACACAGCAGATGTGTGGAAAACCCGAAACGCGCGCGCGTACCCGATGCAAAAACGAGCGCGGTTGGTGAGCACGTCACAGTGGAGGTCGTGTTGGATTGGGCGAGCGCGAGTCCACGCTCGCTTCCGCGGCCATCAGCCCCAGCACGCACATGTCCCCACGAACGAACACCGCCGCGCAGGCGCACCGTCGGCTCCGCACCTGGCCCGTCGGTCTGCCGCCACCGCGCACCGCGCACGCTCTCGGGGCGTCCGCTTCTGGGGAAGTGGTTTTCGGAGGCAGGCGGATCGTGCCCGTGCAGAACCAACGCCGCGAGGCCGGTAGACGCCAACAATGGCACGACGCGCCCCGTTCATTCGTCGCTTTTTCACCGTGCCGGCCGCGACCCGCGAGACAAATGCCATATCGTCAGCTGGTGGTTGTGAATTTGACAGCACGAGTACAAAGTGAGTGTGGGGTTAGGTGGCGCGTGCTGTTCTTATTTCCAAATTCCAAGCATCTTTGGACGTATCATGGAGGACGCGGCGACACCCGCGCGCGGCCATGTATATCAGCTGCAAGCCTGCAACAGATTCTGTCGTCTGACTCTGTATACGTACACACATACATACTGCTGTATCCACAAGAGCGCTGAGGGCACTTGAGAGTACTCGCGTGCAAATGCGATTCAAAGCCTGTTCGATAGTCTAAATTCATGGTTAAAAATACTGTCTGTTGACTTATCATGAGAGAAAAACACTGCATTGGTTTAAATGACACTTGTCTATGGACAGATGAGGCTAATATTAACGCTGCCTGCATTGGTAAAGCCCTAAGGCCTTCCCCAATTCACTAGCGTGACTGGGAGTCTCACCTTCCATGTCGTCAGCTTATGTCCATATCAGTGAAAGTGGTAGCTCCGCAGTGTGTTAGAACCTCTTGCCGATCGTCTGATCTAACATGGAGCAAAAGCTCACATCAAAACCCATGTTGTGGCCTCGGAGCAACTGAACGAGAGGTTTGATCATGCGTTATTCTAGGACGATAGCAGCCTTTTGACGCCCACCGCAGAGCTAAGGATAAAGTTGAAGATGTTGCCTCCGTTGGAAATTCTATGCCATGAAACCATCAATTCAGATGTAGGTGGCTGAGACCACCAGTTCTGGTGCTCGCATTGGGCATGCCCTGAACGAGAGGCTTGGTCACGCATTATTCCACGATGATGGCAGCATTTTGATGCCACTGCAGGGATAAGAATAAAGTTGAAAATATTGTATGCATTGGGAGTTTTGTGCCTTGAGACCGTCAGTTCTAGGTGCTCGCATTAGGCGTGCCCTAATCTCAGCCGCAAGCGCCGTCGTTGTTTCAGTTAGCACTGCAGCACTGCTTCCTCCATCATAGAAATAATGCAATTCTAGCTTTTCTGTAATCTATATTAGATTTAACCAAATCTGCATAAAATTGATATTTATAGTATCTAAATAATTATTATTAGATTCACTGTCTCTATATACGTGTGTGTTGATACTACTTTTTATAAACGTAGAAAAGTATGACTCCAAACCTAAATTTACGAGCTCGACTGACTGCACTACTGCAGTCCACAAAATATCATACAATCTTGCCCCTGTGCCTAGTAGCAACTTGCTAGCAACTACACTGAAGTAGTGTCCTTGACTGAAGCTTGGGCTGCTGCTTTTGATACCAGTAGTATTAACAGAAATAGTTTCAAAGTAGTATTAACAGAAAATAACTGGTAAACTGCACTGTAATATTCAGATCTATCCAACAGAAATATTCGCCCCTGATCATGCATTTCTTTATAACGCCAACCTGAATAAATTCCGGAAATTAAGAAATGTAGTAACTTGTAACACTATAGTATCAATATCAACTGACAACTATGCCTCATGTATTTCCGTTTGTCTATAAATGGAAATGGGTTTTTGAGCTCGTGTTGAAAAAAAAACTGACAACTATGCGATCTGCGTCGTAGTGCAGTGGTCTTGCACTATCTAAAAGTTGACAAGGTAAATATTTCTGCTATCATGCTGAATCATGACACCACTTCGTCACCTGAAGCTGAATAAATTGGCTTCTGGTATCACAAAAAGCCGTTGTTTATGGTTGGAGTGGTGCAATTTCTCCCGGTCGGATGGAAAGAACTTGGCTCTCCAAAATAAACGGGCTCCCAATTTCTTCTGCCCTGTCCTCTCGTTCCAAATAGAGCCATATGTAATTTGTTGAAAATGGCCGTCCTTTCTCGTTTCCCATCCAAAGATTCAACCACTACTCACGCAGAGCCCTTGCAAGATTCAGCCACTGATCGGCTGCAGTCTTTCCGACACTACTAGCTGCAACTGCTGCTATCTCCACAGCACGTAACGTGGGATTTATAGAAAAATATTAAGCAAAGCAATTAATGAAGCACTATAACGCGCTTGCTTGTGGAGTTGTGGTAGGAGGGTGATGCGTGTGCTCGTTGTGTCATGGTGAAAAGACAGGCATGTAAAACATTGATACGTTTGCAAAGAGACTCTTGACTTTTCAGCCATGGCTAGCTTGTCATGGATGTTATTCCCTAACATCATTTAGGCCTTGTTCAGTTCCCAAAAACTTTTGTTTTTGGGTCTTGTAGCATTTTTATTTTTATTTTACAAATATTATCCAATCATGAAGTAACTAAACTTAAAAGATTCATCTCGTAATTTACAGTTGAACTGTGTAATTAGTTTTTGTTTTCATTATATCTAATGTTTCATGCATGTGCCGCAAGATGTGACGGGGAATCTTGAAAATTTTTGGATAGTTTTTGGGAACTAAACAAGGCCTTATTCCCATGTGGCCATGATCCAGATTTTCAAACTCTCTTTCCAGCTTAGCAGGACACTAGCTATATCTTAATGTTTCTCTGGGAACATAATGGAATCCAGAATGATGTCTATTTAGTTTGGCTCGAGTTAGCAATGGCTAGACAATCTATGCCAGTATGCCACGACCACGAACGCCGTGATCGTGGTTCACAGCCTCTTTGTTCCTGCTTCAAGACTTTCACCCACCATGCAGGTGGATAGGGCTGGGGATCTGATGCATGACGACCACGGATCCATCTTGTTCTTGTTCAACGAAGAATAGGGCATTTTCAACCATTAGCAGGGCAATTGTGGGAATAATGCTAAAAGGGATGCAGCACTTTCCTCGAATCTGACACATCACTTCCAAATCATCGCATAAAGCTAGTTGAAATATGCCGGAATGCACTCATTATTAGCCACCGCCGAATGATGCCTCCCTCGGGTGAAATATGCCGGAATGCACTCATAATTAGCCACTCGACTGTCACGCGTAACGACGGCATATGATTCGGGAGAGCAAGTAGAATCCGCCACCTTTTGGGTAATCACATGTCGAAATAGATGATTTGCAACTTTTATCAACCATCGTACTGCAGAATCATCACAGTGTTAAATATATGCTACCATGCATCCGGGTTATCCTTTGAATTTGGGTGTTTTACTCCATGCTCCTTTTGTTCTAAATTACAAGTTGTCGTGATTTTATCTTAAGTTAAATTTATCTAACTTTAGTTAAGTTCACAAAAATTATCATCTACAGTATTAAAGTCTACTTTTAAATTGTTCATGGTATATCGAATAAGAGATTTTTACTTGTAGGCCCTACAAATTGTTTTTTTCCCTTGTATGGCCTTTTTTTGAACTTCCTTGTATGCCCCTCAAACGAACTTTCATTCCTTTTATGGTTTTTCATCCGTTTTCAGCATTTAACGGTGTTAAATGGAAGGTAAAAGGACCATAATGCTTTGGTGTGAAAAAAAATCGCAAAGTTTGGTTTGTTTCTTATATATTTTGAGTAATAGTAAACAAATAAATTGAATTTAAACATTGTAAAAGTACATATTTGGATCACAGTAAATATTTAGACAGTATCAGAACAATACAGTATGTGCTAAAAAAATTCGTTTATACAAGAAACAAACCAAACTCAGTCAGTCAGTTTCTAGAAGTGCATTCATTTACCCTGGTTCAGGGCATGTTTGGTTCTAACGTGGATGGAGTTGCGTGGTTAGTGCTTGCAAACATCCGATTTCGGTCGCCCGAGGCCAGGATCGCATGCCTGGGAGGCCACGAACTAAAGTAGGCTCTTAGTCACTGAATACGCGTATATATCGAATTTCTAGAACCGGCAGTTAAGTAGTATATTGTTACACCTAACTCGTGACTAACTTGCATACTTAATTACCCATGCAATGCTGAAAATGGTGATAACTAGCTTTAGAGCCTTGACTAAGGGGGTGTTTGAGTTTTATAAATAATCTATATTTAATACTTTATATATATGTACAAATATTTAATGTGACAGTCGATAAACTTTGCTTGGGCTAACCAAACAGGGCCTAATACTTGTATCAACAAAGCAGAACCAAACGGGGCCTAATACTTGTATCAACAAAGCAGAGGTCTGTCAAAAGGCACACAAAAGACCGCTCAGGAAGATTGTCGGGCAAATGGCTGTTTATTCTCTTCCTATTTCCTACCATGAAAGAAAAGCAGAACTGCCATGTTTGGCCGCTCAGCCAGGAAAGCACAAACCCTGTATTTCAAGTACTACGCAATAGAGTGATCCGAATATAATGTTGTAGCTTACGGAGCAAAATTCCCTCCACCAAGCACGTTAATATAAGCAGTGCGTGATCTGAGACTTAGAGTGTGCTAATGCAACTGCCCTGCCATGCCATGCCAAACCAGACAAAGGACACAAAAGGGCATATCAGGTGCACCTGCACGAGGTAGCGATGGTTAGCAACTTTACGCAGACTGGTGATAGTCGGCTACTCTCTCCATCCCAAATTCTAAGTCATTTCAAGAATTTTGGAGAGACAAAGTATTTTCAGGTTTGACCAAAATTATAGAGAAAAATACTAAGATTTGTAACATAAAGTGAGTATACTATGAAAATCTAATTAAGGAATAATCTAATAATACTTAGTTAATATCATAATAATTATTATTTTATCATATAAATTTGGTCAAACTTAGAAAAGTTTGACTCTTCAAAATTCTTGGAATGACTTACAATTTGGATGGAGGGAGTAATAGAAAAAGCGTAGAGCACCGGTTCAGTTCACAGCAACAAACACGGTTCACACCCACCGCGAGATGTTTGGTGGAATGACCTAGTACCAGAAGATGTCGAGCGCAAATATATGTGAAGGCAGGCTCAATCTTGCACTGCAATTTTGAAGACGGGTTTTGCAGATTTGAACAAGTGCCTTGAAGCCGTTCTCACTCATCAGATCTGAGCAGAGTAGTATGTAGGACATGAATCTTTTAAATTAAAAAAAAAGTCCTTCATACATCCAAAAAAGGGAAGGCCTTCAAACAAGATGGGCCATTTTCCCAATCCAGCCCATCTCTGCTCTGTCTCTGTGGGCTCAACGGCGTTTGGGAAATCTGGTGGTTAAGCCCAATTTTTACTTTTTAGCCTTTGTTTTGAAAAAAAATCACATTTAGCCCCCTCTAGAACTTAAACTCATGTTTGGACCCAGTGAATCGGCGCCAGGACTCGTGGCTCCGAGATTACACATCTCGGCACCACAGATCTTGGCTCCGAGGTGGTTACTCGCGTACAAAGTGGCAGCATATATGACGATGATGTGGCTGGTACCTCGGAGCCACAGATCTTGGCGCCGACCTCGGAGCCACAGATCTTGGCGCCGAGCTCGGAGCCAAGATCTGTGGCTCCGAGCTCTGATTTAAGAATCACCCCCTCAGTTTCGCTGCCCGACCGTGATCTTATTGTTATACCTCCTTCTCGGGTTCTTGCTCTCCTCTATCCGCCCAATCTCTACTAATCCATAAATTTAGGCTTAAAAACTTGGATTTGATCCGTAGATCTTTGCTAGCAAGGTAATCTCAGTTCTCTTCTTATTTTTTACGTATTGATTTGGTATATATTACTTGTATTTTACAACCCTAAATATATTTAGTTTTGACAGTGGTTATAGCTTTTCTACGCTTTAGCATTCTACCGTTACACACAGTGGTCACACACAGCATCCATGTACGAAAAGATGAGGCCAAAAGGTTGGACGTCGATGGATCGGCCCCGAGAACAACGTGAGCCATCGAATCTCTCTGATCGCTGAATGCAGATCATTACTTTTTTTCCCCCCTTTGTTAGATTAGATTAGATCAGCAGACTTTTAAAACTTGAAAGGCTGGACAGCGACCGAGACGGGCCCCAGCAAGAGCGTGATCCACCGATCCTCTCTGATCGCGGATCCTGCTTTTCTGTGCGATCAGAGGCGTCCATGGAACATCATGTCAAGTCGCTGAAACGGTAGAGGTAGACGCATCGGCTCTTGTCCTCGTCACCGACCGTCAGCTTCTTGCGGCCTTTGCCTGCCGCCCCGTGTAGAAAACCCTGGTCCATGTCGTCGTCGTCGTCCTTATGAATGGCACCACGCCACAAATCCCGTCATGCCACACAGCTTTCATGTCGCCGATGCCCTCCACGCCAGAGCATTAACATCATTCCTGGTTAGTTAATGCTCGGCGAATCAAGCATTCAGTGGCTGCTGTCTGTAATGATCCTGCCTGGAACCAATAATCACGACGCGACCAGTGGTCGTCTGCCGCGTTCGTCCTATGATGATGATCCAATCGAATCAGTCTCTTCATAAATTCAGGAGCTCTTTTTTTTTTTGGTCTGCCAGAGGTACTACTCCAAATACGCAAGAGGTGATCCTGGTTGTGCCAGTACTTAGCTGGCGTACACGAAACGGGTTACCCGATGACGGGATTATCCGCGTGATCGTTTGATTTTGAACCATGGCGAGCTTGGAGTACGGAGTCAAACACGTCCAAAATTCAGAATTTATCAGGAGAAAAGCCAAAAAAAAATCATGAGCCGCGACGTACGCTCTCCACGTACGGAGAGAGCCACTGGCCCAGCGACACGTCTCACTGCGCGGGCACGTCGTGTCTCCCAGATGGAGAGGCGCTGGCCGCGGCGGAGAGCCAGATCAGCCACAACAGATGGTGATCCCCATCCCGGGGAGAGAGCTCGCTCTGGGCGGATGCATGCGTGCATGACTCTTTGCTTCAACTCAAGCAGTGCCGTGCGCCGTCGTCACGGTCAGGTGGCGCGTAGACGTAGAGTAATCCCTTCACGGCACTGCTTGCCACCGGCAGCTCCAGGCGCAGGCGCGTGGGGCGGCGGTTCCTGTCGGGCTCGGGATCAATTTCAGGTAAAAAGTCTCGTGGAACTTGTTCACTTGAAAAGTCTCAGACAAAGTCGTAAAATATCTCTATGCGATCATACCAATACATCAAGATTATCCATCTATAGTTTCTCAACGATGTCTATATTGATACCAATGTGTGTTGATTCTAGTTGTGTGGATATTTACGTCATAGTACTATCTTATGCATCTCAAATCACAAGACGTGTGACTTTTTTTTATCTCAAGTTTGATCACTCATTTTATTCAAAAAGTTTATACAAACACAGTTAAATTTAAGTCATTTTTGGAGAACTTTTATTAGTAAACCAAGCCACGACAAAAGAAGTGATATTTTGTACAATTTTTTTAATAAGACGAGTGGTCAAACTTAGTGTTAAAAGGGTCAAATGTCTTATAATTTGAAATGAATTAAGGACTATGTTGAAAAAGTCGAATACATTGAGAAAATGCACATTCTATAGTGCAATTTTCAAAAATTCGATCATGTACCTTGACAACAATTAGAAGGAAATTTAACACCTGTCTTATAATTTTTTTATCTAGCAAAAAAGGTGAGTGTGCCACTGCACACCCTCCATTTTTCTAACGAGATGGTATATTGGTACATTGCTCTTTTTCTTTCTTCCCTACCTCCACACTCTGACTCGAACTCAAGCACATTAGCAATAGTGGGTGTGCTTTTGCAGCTGTGTATTGTGGCTGTAAAAGAAGAGCTAAGATCTATGATAAGGTCGGAGTACCATCCATGGTTCATCAACATTGGCATTGTTGCCACTGTCTCGCTGCCCTATATATAGTTGGTTCAATCGCCCCTCATCTCGAGGTCCAAACATTCCTAAAGATGTTCGGGTAGTCGAAACAAGTTTTTAATCGCCAACCAGCGCAAAAACTACTAATAGGTTAGTGTGGGCTTAATTGATTGTCTTGCACATTTCACAATGTATCTTTCTCTTACAACATAACATTCAGGACTTCTTCCTATCGTCTCCCATCCATACTCTCTTTGCCCCACAATATTTGTTGTTTTGGCATAACATTTAAGCATCTAGATTCATAGGGGAGTCCATGCATCTGTTTGATGCACCTCATTGAAGGCTACAATGACTACTGAGTGAGTATGTATTAACTACCTATTGCTAGCTCACATTGTTGGAAATATCCTAACCCAACATCACACTAAGCTTTGTTAAAGAGGGCACTTGGTGGAGCTTCAGGTTCTCCACATGCTCTCATAGCCGTCCAAACCTCTGTTTAAATAAATGTGGACAACTTCGCCTGGCTCCATGTGCGAAGCGTCAAAGCCACATAAAATGCGTCTCATAGGAATTGGGTGAATTGTGAAGTGAAAATAATTAACTTATGGCCACTCCTCGTGGAGGCTTGTGCGGGGTAGAAGTCAATACCCCTATCATTTGGCTTTTCTCTAGTTGCTATGATATGACAAGAAGGCGCGACAGAGAGCGTGATGGAGAGCTGAAATATGGGTTGGCAAGATGGCTGCATTGGGATGGCATGGGGACACAGTAAAGATGGCAACATGGCACGGAGGGAGGGTGCAAATAGAGGCGACAAGGATAAGGCGGCACACGTGGGGTGAAGGTGTGAAGAAGACGTGACGAGGTGAAAATTAAATAGAAATAAGAGGGGAACAATAAAATGACGAAAAAAAGAATAAAAAGTATTATGAATATTTCATTCTTTTCTACTACCAGAAAAATCTGTCTTACCGAATGTTTTTTCTAAATACTAGAGCTGTTTCACGAGGGTTAACGTTAAGGCCTGGTTCAGTTCGCGAAAATTTTTAGATTTTGCTACTGTAGTATTTTTGTCTTTAGTTGATAATTATTGTTCAATCATAGATTAACTAGGATCAAAAAATTCATCTCGCAAATTACAGATAAATTGTACAATTAGTTATCTTTTTTATATATATTTAATACTTCATACATGTGTCGTAAGATTCGATGTGACGAAAAATTTTAAAAAAATTTGAGAACTAAACAAGGCCTAGCCTCAGCTCAGCAGACAGCAGTACACGTCCATACGCCCTGTCCACACGAACCTTTTTTTTTACAACAAGTCCACACGAACGTTGATAAGGCCAAAATGACAGTCGCGGTCCACTAGGCCCTATCCACGTCAGCCGAATCCTCCAGAAACCGTGTGCCCCCCGCAGCAGTTTAAATACCCTCCTCCCAACCTTCCCTGCCGAATCGCAGTCACTGCTCTGAAGTCCGAACCCCTTCATACCCATCGTCTCGTCTCCGATTTCCCCAAATTCAGGCCGCAGGCGCTACAGGATCCAGGCACCACGCGGTCGGCGGCTGCCGCCTCGTCGTCCCGCCCGCTCGATTGGGGTCGCGTGTGCGATAGGAAGTTCGTCATACGCCTCGCGGTTTTTCTAGTCTCTGTTTTGATTTCTATGCGCCCAATGTTTTGTCCGATTGATCGATCTTCTTAGGTACGTGAGATCGTGTCGATTGCTCGTGAGTGCGCGTAGATGATGATCGCTCGATAATGTCTGATTGTTTAGATCTGTGACTATTTGCGCGACTTGATTGTGCCGACTGATTGTTTCATCTATCGTGTTAGCTGTATTAAATGTTGAATCCCTTAATTGCTTTGAAACCACTGCATGTGCTTGATTAATCTGTTTTGTACTGACAGCTTTTGGTGCCTATTTGTGAATTGTGATGAGATTGAACATTCTGCTGCTTGTGTGTAATCTTCTATGCATGGTTAATGGTTGACTAGTACTTCTCTGGTGCGTGGGGATGATGGTTTTCAAGATGCCTATCAGCTATTGGTGGACTAGAATTTAACATTTCCCTGTGCGGAAGTAGTCCCCTATGTTGTGTCGAAAGCAGCACACTCTGTGGTAACCAATATTGCTGCATATATTTTCCGTCCAAAAAAATATTTGTTGCATATGCATACTTTCCTTTTTCATCTCTCCTTGTGGCACAATACTACATCGATTGAAGAGAAGTATCACTCAATTTTAGCACTTTATGGGGGAACCTATCATCTTCTGGATGAATTCCACTATGTGCCCCAGCCATACACAGATGAGAATGGGAACTGGGAAGGAGCAGTTTGTGGACTACTGGCAGGCTATTGATTTCTGTATTCTTTGGGAAAGAATTGGGAAGGGCATTTTTCTTATACAGGTTGTGTAACCACTGGTGATATGAGATGATCTCTATTCGCTTGGGAAGTAGAGATAGGTTAAATTTCAGGTCTGAATGGTGAAACCTTAAATAAAGTCTTAGGATGCTGTGTGAAAGAAGCATTGCTGGTTTCCTCGAAGGTATGTCTGATCAAAGAATCGATGGACTGAAAATCACTTATGGATAGAAGTGCTTATTAACTAAAGATTTTGAAGATGAAGCTGATGTCTGCTGGAGGTAGGCTTCCTTGAAATCTAACGTCTAAATAACCTTTAAGAGCATAACAACGTGCACGAGTGGTACATGCTAACACGTCAAAACCTTGTCATGAAAGAATTGTGTTTCTTTCTTTCTTCCATTTCCTGGCATTTGATGCTATGATGTGTTCCTCTTGCCAGAGAATGGTGTGGACAACGCGGTAAATTTGGTGCAGATGGATGCTGTGTTCAAATTGATTGGAGTTCTCTGGATGGATGCCTATCGAGTAGTATAATTCCTCTCTCAGCTCACTGTCCAGATAATTAGTGCTATCTGTGACTGTTGGGTAATCAGATTGTCGAGATTTTACTGGTTGGAGCTGTCCGGCATTGCTTTCATCTTTTGTCAATATGCCCGGTCTTCGGCAGCATGTGGCGTTCCAGAACTGTGCGCAGTGGTTTCCTCGAATTTAGGACCTCCGACTGCATTCTGTATTGAGAACAATCCTGCTAAATGCATGATATTTGCAGGTATTGTGTTGTGTTTGCAACGTGATAGCTTGTACCGTAAAAAAAGATCAAGATGGGCGCCTTGGACCTACACCTTGAGTTTGCTTCTGCTCAACATGGACAAGCCAAGCTAAATGTGGAGGAATATGCCAAGGGCTCTTTGCTGTCTGATGGAAACTACAATACAGAGAAGATCAATGGTTCAAATCCTGATGAGTATGAGAAATTTCAGAAAGGGATAATGCAGTATGGGTATGTGTTTCACTTCTCTTTTGGTTGCCTTCTGCAGTTGGCATCTACTTAGAGCATTGACTTACTCAATAAACTCCATGCTATCAATTAACACATTTGAATGGCAGGTGTCCACATTATAGAAGGAGATGCCGCATAAGAGCTCCTTGCTGCAATGAAGTTTTTGATTGCCGACACTGCCACAATGAAACTAAGGTACCGATTTTAGAGTTTTCATTGCAGCAGAGAAGTTTTTAGAATACTGAGTTATGACATCTTGTGTCCAGTTGTTCTCTTTGTTTCATTGAGGTGCCAGTAATCATTTTTCTTCATGAGATTTAACTTGATGCCATTTGTATTGGTGTGTAATCTTAGCAATAGTGAAAATTCTGAAAACAAAATTGTCATACATGATATGGTAAATTTTTATTATGATAGTAGGTAGCTTAGCTCTTGGTTTCTGTTCTAGATACTGTTGGTACTTTTGTAGACTAGTAGTTTGATGCTGCTAACATTTCATCCACACCTGTCAGAACTTGTAACTCTGTCCAAAATCTATAGTAAGTTATCTTATTTGACATGTTTTTGTTTATATATTGCATATGTTGTCTTCCCTTGAACATCTTTACATTCTATTGTACGCATGAGTGTGCCCATTATTATTTTTGAACTTATGGGCCCATCTTAAATATTGGAAATTTAAAATGTATGTACTTCTATTAACAGAATTCCATTAAAATTGATAAAATGAAGAGGCATGAACTTCCACGCCATGAAGTGCAGCAGGTATGTTTGGCTCCTATGCCTACTGCCCTTTTACTTGTGTGATACTTTATCATTGAACTTAGTTGACGTCTTCAATTTTATCTGTCATCAGGTTGTATGCTCATTGTGTGGCACTGAACAGGAGGTGTGTGACTGAACCTTTACTAATATACTTTCGCCAAACGCTATATGTGTTTCACCTATATCATCATGGTTCCTTGTCTGCTGACAGGTACAACAAGTATGCATCAATTGTGGTGTTTGCATGGGGAAGTACTTCTGTGGATTGTGCAAACTCTTTGACGATGATGTTAGTAATAGAAAGCTTGATATTGTATCTCCTGTGTTTGCTTTTTGTAAGCGTTGGAGTATGCCTTGCTAAAGGTTCTTTTTGTGATTTTAGGTCTCTAAACAGCAGTATCACTGCAACGGATGTGGAATATGCAGGTGCGTATGTGATAACTTTCCAAGTAGACATGGTCTGGATGCAGAGTATGGAAAATAATACTTAAATTTTGGCTACATTTGCAGAATTGGAGGGAGGGAGAATTTCTTCCACTGTTCAAAATGCGGTAATGCTTCATTCCTGCTGTGTCTTACATTTCATTTTTTAAGGCAATAAAGCTAATGTTTATACTGTCATTTTATGGTGCTTATATATTTGATCATTCTCTGTACTTGTTTGGACTAAGTGTTCCTCTGCATGCATTTGCCATTAATCCTATGATGAGACATGCATGTTTGTGCATATGTAAGGCTACATGAATATAGCTTTCCAGTTACAGTTTGCGTCTTCATAGTTTGTAGATTACTAGCTGGACAATGCTGTAGAATAATTTGGAAAATAGAAGGTACACATCCTAAATAGCATGGGTAGGCTGGCCAAATGACAAGGGCCATTACATGAGAATCATGTGCTGGATCCTGGATGTATTGCACTACAGTAAAACATAGGAGGAGGTCCGTTGTGAATATGTGTGGTCCATGAACTTAGTGGCCCTAGTGGCAGGTCTGCCACTGCTAAAATTTACTTGGCTAACCAGCGCTTCATTTTACTATTTACTTATTCCTAACCCTTATATTATTATGTAGTTCTGCATTGTTCTGATTTATAGGAAATTTTTGGAAAATGCTATAGCTTATCTCTGCTTATCTGTTTCATGTAGGATGTTGCTATTCAATTGCTCTGAAGAATAGTCATGCATGTGTTGAAGGGGCGATGCATCATGACTGTCCAATCTGCTTTGAGGTTGGTGCTCTGTTATTTTCTTATATTCAAGATATTGCTGATCTGATCATGTTTTCGTTTAATTGTTTATTACAGCCTGTTCTCATATTTTCCTGCTGACCTGTTTCGTGAATTTCAGTACTTGTTCGAGTCGACGAATGATGTTTCTGTCCTGCCTTGTGGTCATACCATTCATGTAAAGTGCCTCAAAGAAATGGAGGAGCACTGCCAGTAAGCTGGTTCTTCCTGTCCCTTTAGTATGCCTTAGTTACCAGTGACTAGGTTTTGATAGCTATAAATCTCCAGGTTTGCATGCCCCCTTTGCTCCAAGTCGGTTTGTGACATGTCGAAGGCATGGGAGAGACTCGACATGGAGCTGGCAACTCTGTCTGACTCCTGTGATGATAAAATGGTAATTTTCTTTTCTGAGAACAGAAGCTGAAAAGAAAGTAGTTAGTTCCAGTCTATCTAGTAGTAAATATGTGTTTGGTGTGGCCATTAACTATGTTCCCTCATTACTGCAATACTGATGGTGTGCTAAGTATAGTTTGAACTGGAGGAGCAATCTGTTTTGAACATTGCTAACTGGATTTTGTTCCCATGTAGGTCCGCATATTATGCAACGACTGCGGGGCTATATCAGATGTGCAGTTCCATTTGATTGCGCACAAGTGCCAGAATTGCAAGTCATACAACACCCGCCAGATCTGAAGTAAGAATTGCAAGTCACACGACACCGTGAGATCTGAAGTAACAAAGCCTTGTGGGGTTTCTGCATTCTTCAAGAAGCGTGATGGCTCCTTCCCGTGAGCTGGTGAGCACTGGGATATCTGGCAAGACTCCACTGGGTCCTGCGGAGGCAAACAGCTCGAGATTATTTGTCTGCTGCTAGCTGCCATCCTTCATTATACATCTTATTAGCCTACTAGGTCCTCTTGCCCCTTCACTCCTGTCGCTTTGTGATTCTAGTGTGATAATGTTATATTTCCTGTTGCTTGAAGATTGTAGCATCGGAGTTCGTAGATGAGATAATTGTTCAAGCTTTGTAGCTGGAATTGATTCATGAAGGTGCCTTTGTTGAGCAAGGAAGAGAGGCCTTGGTTGCGGGTAGCTACTGGCTAGGCAAGCTTTGTAGATGTGCACCTGTGGTTGGTTGTACGGCAAACCGGATCTCCTATTTCCCGTGTTTTATAGTGTTCTTGTGTTATTTTACTCCCTCCGGCCCAATAAAGTCCAAATATTGAAGGTGCAACTATGTTTTTTTGTTTAGTGTCACGTTTGAAGTGTTTTCTCTTGGTTGAATTAATACGCATGGAAGTAATTAGATGCATTCAAGCAAATGGAACTTAAAAGTATCTATAGCGTTCTGAAGTAGTATCCCGGTAAAGTTGTTATATTAGGCTGCAGTACTGTTGTATCCCAATAAAACTGTTATATTAGGGGCATTGTGTTTTTTTCCCTCCAACAATCTCCTATACCTCTTTTTTTTTTCTTCATCTCCTCTCAAATCTTCTCTTAAATAAAAGGAGAGCTGCATCTCCTAATAGTGTAGGAACATCCTAACCATTACTTTTCAACAATCCTTTCTACTACACACATGTATAAATATTAGTATTACAAACTTTGTTAAAAATAAATAGATTAGTTAACTTGCACGAATGTAACCTTTGCACAAATATCATAGGGAGTCTCTCGGAAAGATAAACATGAATAATGAATCCTTCTTGGAATCGATGTTGCCGGCGGCCGGAGTGCCAGAGCTGTCAGTGTCTTCAGGATGGACTCGGACGGTCGCACGTTGCTGTGCGATAGTGCGATCTGCAACGCAACGCAAAGACGCCGCAAGTTCATCGGCCATCACTGCGTACTGTAGTACGTACTACTCCGTACTACCAGTTACCAGCATTGGATTCCATGCCATAGCCCGTAAAGAGTGCAGTAGGCCCATAGCCGCGCGGCCTGCCAAGCATACGGTACGCAGCTGGTCCGGCCGGGCCGAGCGAGGAGCGCGGGGCCGGCAGCGGCAGGCCTGCCCGCCTGCCGTCGTCCTCTGTGAAATTATTTGTGTTGGCGGCTTTAACTCGACAAGCCGCTGGAGCTGGAGCATTCTGGACTCTGGAGTCGTGTCACATACCGGACGTGGACGAGTGGTTAATGTAATTGCTCGTTAACGGGAAATTAGTGGTTAACTTGAACAACAGTTTCAAATCGGAGCCTAAAATGTTTCTTTTTACTTTTTCAGCCCGCTGGGTGCGAACTAGTAAAAGAAACGTGATGGAGGTGTCACGTGGGTGACGGCGGTGGTTCCGACGTGCGCGATGGCGCGGCACGACGCCGCGCGCCCAGCTCGATAGTGTGAGAGCCCCCCTAGAGATTAGTGGGAGGAAAGAAAGAAAGAGAGAGAGAGAGAGAAAGGGTGGATCAAGAAAAATCTCTAGTTTCTTTTTCTTTGATAGAGACTGATTTTCTCAATTGAGAAAAAGAAAATATTAGGAAAAAGAATTGAAATCGAAATCTGTTGCAGTTTAGAAGAAAGGTTTTTAACACTTGTTTCTTTTAAAATCTTCAATTCAATCTTCTCTGTTCTTAGTTATTATAAGAGAAATAGTCACTTATATTTGAATCTGGTACAGATGTCCGAGGCCTTGAGTTGTAAAGGGGTCGATTGAAGCAGCGTATATTGTCGACTACAAAGCCTTAAATTATGTTTAAAAAGGGGTCTCCGACCAAGGACCTTACTGACAGAGTATGATGGTGAGCTCGTCGACGAACATAAGAGTATTTTAAAAAATGCAATAATATAAAAATGAAAAATGGAGAACAAAAGGCACAAACTGGACTTAAACAAAACAGTAATAATATATTGATGGCGAAGAGCTACTAGTTTGACAGCAGCCAAAATGGAGCTCAACAAATCACGAAAATTGGCTCGGCCGGCCGTTGCACTGACTGGCCAAACCTGGACAACCACCTCTCCTTTCAGCAAAAACTTGAACGAGAGGCATTTCCATTTTTTCCCCTTCCTTTGTTTCCCCCCTCACTCTCCCAGTAGTCCCTAAAGTTGAAGGCAGCAGAAAAAAGAAATCTTGCGGGCAATATTATACTACCACTACTACTTTGCCACGGCATTAAACAAATCCTGATCAAAGATTTCGAGCAGGATCCAGAATCATCATGACCTCCTCGTCCGCCTCCTCGATGTACCCCTTCCTGCACTCGCTGCTGCAGAAAGCCTTCTCTCCCCTGCACACACAAGACGTTCCGTCAAAATCCAAGAACTTGAACAGCTAGAAAAAACATGTCGCACACGTATTGCTTGCTGCGTTCAAGCTCTAGCGAGAATTAAAAACGTTGATGAAAACTAGCTCAAACTCACAGGTAGATGAAGATGTCCTTGTTCTCCTGCAGCCTCTTCATGCAGCAGCAGCACCTGCCGGACGCGACGCTAGCGGTTGCCGCCGCCGACGACGAGGACGTGGACGGCAGCAGCTGGTCGCTGAACGGCTCAATGCTGAAAATCACCTCCCTGCAGCGGCCACCTACGTCGCCGCCCCTGCGCACCGCCTCCACCGTCTCGCCGGCGAGGAAGTGCGTGGTCCTCGGGTTGGCCCCGCGCGAGATGACGCAAGTGTACTCCTCACAGTCGGCGTACGGGTACTCGTTCACCTCATCCACCCTTGCGGCGACGCCGCCGGCCGACGACGCAGGGGCAGCAGCAGCCGCCTTGTTCCCGCACACCGGCGCCGCCGCCGCCTTGGGCAGCGCCAGGTCGAGGAACGGCTTGATGGAGTCGAGGAACGAGCTCCTGCCGCCGAAGTGCATGGAACAACCGGTCTCGTCGTCGGCGGTGAGGGCGTCGACGAGGCCGAGGCCGACCCTCGGCGGGCTGGACCGGAGGTGGTTCTTCAAGTCCAGCGGGGAGGTCGGGCTCCAGACCGAGTCGGCGTCCACGGCATTGCTCACTCCTCCCCCCTTGCTGCTGCTCAGCCTCACGAACAGGCCCGGGACACGGAAGAACCCGACGGCCGTGGGGGCGGTGGCGCTCCGGTGGCCACTGGATTCCACCATGGCGGTCGAGCGGTAACCGTTGCCGTTCTCCCAAGCGCTGATGAGGACGAGAGCAGGATGCGCCTGAAAACGGTCACCACGTTTGTCGGTTGGTTTAGTTGCATTGAATCATTTGTAATAAGATGGATGGATCAATGCGTATTATTGGAAAGCAAAGAAAAGGTGGACTGAAATTGAGCTTTTGCTTTTTCTGTCATCAAGTCAAAGTTGCAGAAAAAAAGAGAAAGGGGTAATGATTGTCTATACGCGCATCAAAAAAAGCACAGAAAAAAACAGAAACGTAAAGGCAAGTGATTCAAAAGAGCGAGATGAATGAGATCAGCAAAAAGGAAGACTCACTTGAACAAGTCATTGGACCGAGCTAGACCAGGGACCGAAAAAATGAACACTCACTTGAAACTCTTGTCATTAATAAGTGCAACAACACCCGCAGAATCACCATGGCAAAGAGTAGGGTGTTTCCCAAATCCTCCGATACTATCCCATCGGCGAATTCGTCCCCAACATTCAGAACAAACAGGTCGCCTCAATGAGAACTTGGAATGCAGAAATCGAACTCAATAGCTCCACCAGAGGAAAGCGGCATTACATCCCAACCAAAAACCATATGAGCACGACAAATCAATCACCTACTTACTACACAAGTCTCGCTAATCCACAACAGAAGCAATCCAATCCCCCACGCCCACAGCCGCGTATAAGCAAGCACATGCCAGGGAAGACGAGGATGAGCAGCGGCGTACCTCGTCGACCGGGCGCGGATCGGCGTGCTGGCTCTCGGTCTCGGGGGTGTGGGCGGGGCGCGGCGGGTCTCTTTCTCTTGGCCTTGGGCCAACGGGGAGCTGCTGCTTAGAGGAGGAGGAGGAGAATGAGGCTTCCGCAGCACACTGCTTCTGGCTCAAGGCTTGCTCCGGCCGCGCGCCGGTGGGGCCGCTCCCCAAGTCTGAAGTCTGGCGGCTGGTGGGGTTTCGTGCGCGGGGCGCGCGGTGGTGGTGTCACAATGTGTGGACTGCCGCGCCGGGAGGGGCACGCGTTGCATGAAGGAGCAACGGGCGAGTGCGCTGGCGTCTCCACGTCTCACCACCTCTCCACTCTGAGACCCTCGGCAGGGTTTTTTTTTTCACTCAAAAAAGCCGTAGGCAACGTTATAAAAGGCCTTGTTTAGTTCAAAAAATTTTGCAAAAATAGAAATAGTAGTACTTTCATTTGTATTTGATAAATATTGTCCAATCATGAACTAACTAGGCTTAAAAGATTCGTCTCGTCAATTTCGACCAAACTTGCAATTAGTTTTTATTTTCGTCTATATTTAATACTTCATGCATGTGTCTAAAGATTTGATATGACGGAGAATCTGAAAAATTTTACAAATTTTTTTTGTGGCGTATGCATGGAGCATTAAATATAGATAAAAAAATAACTAATTATACAATTTGTTTGTAATTTACGAGACAAATCTTTTAAGTCTTAGTCTATGATGAACAATATTTGTCAAATACAAACAAAGTGTTACGTTTTGCAAAAAAAAAATGAACTAAACTAGGCCTTAATCTAGCTCAATTATCATCACGCGCTACGACAAGTGACACCTCAATGGTAATCCAATAATTCCAGTGAGATGGTCCAACCAGAAACGTGTCGTCATCATGTGCTTATGCAGCATTGTCTTGATGAGCTTTTGGAATTTGGAGCCGCATTGTAAAATGCCTTTGCTCGTCGAGTCGTGTCGTATTTAGGCCAGTTCCCAAATTCTTGACAAAATGAAAACATTTTCATTTGTATTTAATAAATATTAATTAATTATAGACTAACTAAGTTTAAATGATTTGTCTTGCAAATTATAGTTAAATTATGTAATTACTTATTTTTTATTTAAATTTAATATTTTATATATGTGCCGTAAAATTCAATATAAAAATATGAAAAAAATTAAAAAAAATTAGGAACTCAACACAGGCCCTAGTACAGTACTAGCTCAGATCATCTTTTTTTTACAGGGCCGTTCCAAGATAATTTTGCAAAATTTTTCATATTTCCTGTCACATCGAATCTTTAGACCCATACATAGAGTATTAAATATAAGAAAATAAAAATTAATTGCACAGTTTGGTCAGAATTGACGAGACGAATCTTTTAAGCCTAGTTAGTCCATGATTAGACAATATTTGTCAAATACAAACGAAAGTGCTACAATATCGATTTCCTAAAAATTTCCGGAACTAAACAAGCCCAAGTAGCTCAGATTATCGTTGAACGTTGCCAATTTTTACTAGTACTTGTCTGCTCTCATTCTTTTTGAGCATCAACAAAAAAAAAAGCACTCTCATTTACTACTCTCTCTATCTACGAATAAATGCACATCTCGTCTCCTAAGAAGTCAAAAAAATTTAAGTTTGAATAAGTGCAGCATTTTTTTAAGTATAAAATATACTTTCATAATATATTTATTTGTATATACAAATATTGATATTATTGGATATATTTCTAGTAAACTTAAAAAATTTAGCTCCTCGAAAAGTGAGATGTGCATTTATTTGTGAACGGAGGAAATAAGTGCTGCTACAACTGCTACACTGCAGTTCCTCTCTCTAACTGTCTTGTTTAGACTAAAAAGTTTTCAAGATTTTCTGTCATATCAAATCTTACATATAAAATATTAAATATAAATAAAAGAATATCTAATTGCACAGTTTGCCTATAATTTGTGAGACGAATCTTTTGAGCCTAGTTAGTCTATGATTAGATAATATTTGTCAAATACAAACAAAAATGCTACACTGGCCAAATTCAAAATCTTTTCAGAACTAAACAATGTCTTAGTCAATGATTCTTTTTGTTCGGCTACTTAGGCCTAGTTTAGTTTAAAATTTTTTGAGAAATCGGCACTGTAACATTTTCGTTTGTATTTAACAAATATTATCAAATTATAAATTAATTAAGTTAAAAAATTCGTTCCGTCAATTCCAACCAAAGTACATGTTTGACCGCTGCTGTAAAAACGTTGAAACGGACACGCATCACACATGAAGGGTGGTTCTTGTCGTTTTGTGCGCCAAGAGACATCCGTGGTACGACGCGTGTATGGCTGTGCTCCTATCCACCGGAGCATCCATCGTACTGGACGATGGAGGGACCTGCTAGGTTTGCCTTTGCGCCTTTTGCCTTTTCTTTTCTCCACCTTTGAAAAGCGACGGCACATGATACTCTGTCCGCTGGGCCACCATCGTTGGGTGGACCCAATTACATGCGGGCCCACGACTCAGTTATTGCGATTTTTTTATGTTCGGCTACTGTAGCCACCACCGTCGGTTGGACCCAATTACATGCGGCCCATGACTCAGGCCGTGTTTAGTTCCTCAACCAAAACATTTCGTTAGTCAATTTCGACCAAATTGTGTAATTAGTCTTTATTTTCATCTATATTTAATACTCCATGCATACGTCTAAAGATTCGATGTGACGTGGAATCTTGAAAAGTTTTGGGTTTTTGGGAGGAAGTAAACAAGGCCTCAGTTGTTGCAAAAAATTGTGTTCAGCTATAGCATTTTTATTTGTATTCGTGATTATTATCTAATTATAAATTAATTAGGTTTAGATAATTTATCTTATAAATTACAGACAAACTGTATAATTAGTTATTTTTTTATCTATATTTAATGCTCTATACATGTATCCAAAGATTTTATGTAATAAGAAATCTTGAAAATTTTTAAGTCTATAATTAAACAATAATTACAAATATAAATAAAAATACTACAGCATCATTCAAAAACTTTTACATATATAAACCAGGCCTTACACGTTCAGTAGTGAAAAAATTATACGTACTACTGTGTCGCACAAAGTCCTGTCTGTCGGCGCTCTCTCTGGTCTGGTGAGATGGATGATGCAGTGCTTTCGGCCATCGTCGGCTCGTCGCCCGCCCTAATATATTGAGACTGACACGGTAGGTGTCAAATATGGTGATTAAAATTAGTAACCCTAGTGAGCTTTTGTCACAGGTCATGGGGGGCAGGTGTCACCTCCCGAGCCGTCGTTATCCTAAATCCTAATCCTATCGTTAGCCGAGGTGAGCACTGAGCAGCAGCAGCAGCCACCTCTTGCTCTGCGTTAAACCTCCCTCGTGCGGTACGAACTATTGATTAGGCTGAGTGTTAATTAACCCGCTCATGCACCGTCGTTAACCACGAGAAATTCCTGGCTTGGGCCTCTCATCTTTTGCGCTTTAGGCCAGTCTCAATGCATGTTTCATGAGAGTGTCATGTACATTAAATAGGGTGTCACATAAGCAAAATTGCTGAGTTGACATGATCATTAAATGAAGGAGTTTCATCAGATGAGAGAGGAGTTTCATTCCCATAAAACTTGCTCGGTTATCTAGTTTATAGTCTTGGTAACTGTGTCATGAAACTATGCATTGAGACGGATCAGATTGTTTACTTGTTTTCGTAAACTTTTTTTTTCTCTCAGAGTCAGATCGGACGGCTGCTGCATGTGCTTCGCTTTGCTTCGATGATGGGTGTTTGTGCCTTTTTTACAGGGCGCCGAGTGATTGTGGCGCCTGCGGGGGACAGCCAGTGGTGATTCACCCTCTGCCCAAAAATAAAATTTGTATCTGCCGGCCCAGAAGGCCAGAATCCCAGAGGGCGCGCGGCGTGGCTCCAGAGCGAGTTTCATTGCATCCTCTGACGCTGCGGTCCCGGACTCCCGGTGCATCAGCATAGCATGCGATGCAGTGCATTTGTTTGCGAACTGTGTGATGCACCATCAACATCAAAGCTCGTGTGCAGTGTGCTGCAAGATTTCAAAGACTTTTGTCAGGTTTCAGATGCTGTCACGAGCTCGCGGTTCGCCTTTCTTTTCTAGTCAAATTATCAAAATTAACCAAATTTACCATATTAAATACTCATAAGTATTATCAGATTCGTCATGACTCATGAAATTCTTAGAGTCATACATATATAGTACGTATATGAGCTAGTCATACATATTCATACCTTTTTTTTCCCTACAAATTTATTGAAAGCTAAGACTATTTAACTATGATCAGATCTAGTAATAGCTGCATGGAACTACCACGCACAGTGTGCAGTATGACTATTATGTGTACGTATCTACTACTCCAAGGTTGCGGTTTGACTGGACTCTCTTGCAACATCTGCAGAACAAATATACAGTCTTCTACCATCGCTTCGAAGTACGTACAGTGGTCGATGGAGTATTTTTATCGTGAGGCTGTCCAAGTTACGCAGGCTATAACATCAGAACGCAGCTGACTGTCTGGCTGCGAGCCATCTGCATGCTAATCAGCTAATGTGCAGTGGTCGATGGAGTGGATCGGAGCCTCTGGCCTTGTTTAGTTTCCTATAAATTTTGCAAAATTTTTCAGATTCCCCGTCACATCGAATATTTAGACGTATGCATGAAGTATTAAATATAGATGAAAATAAAAACTAATTACACAGTTTGATCGAAATTGACGAGACGAATCTTTTGAACATAGTTAGTCCATGATTGGACAATATTTGTCAAATACAAACGAAATTGTTATTGTTCACATTTTGCAAAAATTTTTGGAACTAAACAAGGCCTAACATATAATAACGATAATATAATCTGGGTCATTGCCTCACTCGTGCAAAGTGTGGCAAGCAAAACTCCAGTAGCTTGCGGCGTTAGGACGTCCACGGCTACATGCCTGATCTTGTGTACAATTAACAGAAACCAACAACGGCTCTTGTGGAATAATGGAAGCTAGCAGCTAGCTACAGACCATGATTTCTTGTCCTTCAAGCCGAGGAGAGCATATGCTGGCACCCACTAAACACCGGCCCTGTCTTTGGGTCCAAGAAGAACCGCCTGACGTGCTTTCCAATCCGTTATCCGTGCAGCCCACTCGAAACATTATGGCCGATGTGAAAATTTTCCATACCTTAGCACTTTCGTTTGTTTGTGACAAATATTATCTAATCTTAGACTAACTAGTATCAAAAGATTCGTCTCGCGATTTACAACTAAATTGTGCAATTAGTTTTTGTTTTCATCTATATTTAATGCTTCATACATGTGCCGTAAAATTTGATGTGACGGAGAATCTTGAAAACTTTTTGGTTTTTGGAGTGAACTAAACAAGGGCCTTGTTTAGTTCCGAAAAGTGGAAACTTTTCGGTACTGTAGCACTTTCGTTTGTTTGTAGGATCAAAAGATTTATCTTGTGATTTACAGCTAAACTGTGTAATTAGTTTTTGTTTTCGTCTATATTTAATGTTTCATGCATGTGCCACAAGATTCGATGTGACGAGAAATCTTGAAAACTTTTTGGTTTTCAGGGTGAACTAAACAAGGCCCAGGCCTAAGCCTTGTTGAGTTCCTAAAGAATTTTACAAAACTTTTCATATTTTCCAACACATCAAATCTTACGACACATGTATGGACCACTAAATATAGATACAAATAATAATTAATTACACAATTTGCCTGTAATTTGTGATACGAATCTTTTAAGCCTATTTAGACCTTGTTTAGCTCACCCCCAAAACCAAAATTTTTCAAGATTTCTGGTCACATCGAATCTTGCGACACATGCATGGAGCATTAAATATAGATGAAAACAAAAACTAATTGCATAGTTTGCTCATTAAACGCGTGACAAATCTTTTAAGCCTAGTTACTCCATAATTGGACAATGTTTGTCAAATAAAAATGAAAGTGTTACAGTGTCGAAATCCAAAAAAATTGGATCTAAAACAAGGCCTTAGTCTATGATTGAACAATATTTGTCTTGTACAAACGAAAGTGCTACAATGCCCATTTCCCAAAATATTTTGGAACTAAACAAGACCTTAGATATAAGCCTTAAAAAATTTCAAGATTCTCCATCACATCGAATCTTTGGACGTATCCATAAAGTATTAAATATAGACGAAAACAAAAACAAATTGCATAGTTTACCTGTAATTTGCGAGATAAATTTTTTGAGACTAGTTAGTCTATGACTGGACAATAATAATAAAATACAAATGACAATGTTACAGTAGCCAAAACCAAACGTTTTCGTGAACTAAACAAGACCATAATTGCTTACCATTTTTGGTAGTCCTGCCATCTTGAGAGATCTCGACTTGCAAGATTTTGCACAGGATGATCGCATACTTCTCCCTTGATCAAGATACTGGACTCGCCGCCTTGCATTTTGAGGCCTTGTTTAGTTTTTTTTTTTGCAAAATAGATATCGTAGCACTTTCGTTTGTATTTGATAAATATTGTGTAATTATGGACTAACTAGGCTTAAAAGATTCATCTCGTAAATTACAGAAAAACTGTACAATTAGTTATTATTTTTATCAATATTTAATGAATCATGCATACATCGTAAGATTCGATGTGACAGAGAATCTTAATTTTTTTTATAAAACTTTTTGAAAACTAAACAAGGCGTAACAATCTTGGCCGAAGCATACACCATGCACAAGAAGTTTTAGGGAGAAATCAGTTTCTTTGCCTCTAAGGACATATGTCCTATCATAAAATTCGCTCTGAGATTGTGTTCAGTAGGAGAGAAATAATTTGTGAGGACCCGAGGAGGAGTCAGGGGCCTGACCGCATGAGGCCCACGGCCTAGTTCTTCCAATATGACAAGTTCGGCACAAGCCTTTCAGCCCATGATGCAGGTTTACATCAACAGGCCTATCCAAAAGAGGTCCAAGCCTTTTCAGCCACGCTCGAGAGACAGAATTGCTCTATTTCGAAAGCGTGTTGCTTCTTTTCTTTTTTCTTTTTTTTTTTGTGTGGAGGCTGGTCTCACTGTTTTATCTGTGACAAGTTTTTTTTATTGACAAGACTGTGGCAAGTTAAGGTGTTTAGCAGAACTCTCTAGCCGTGGGTAAAACAACTCTGTGGCTTCTCTCATGAATCATATTTCTTTTCGAGCTAAAGTTGTTTAAAAGAAACTCTTACCTGAACAGTTTTGTCATATAAATAGCTAAGAGATGAAAAATGTCCAAGATGTTCCTGGCTCTCTGTTTTGTTGTAATATTTTGTATGTTTGCATATGTTTTTATATTTGAGTGCATATGAAATAAAAAAATATTAACAAACAATAATCAGTGCCTTGTTTATATAGCAGAGTCATGGCCCACCGAGCTAGTAGAGGCATGTTAACAGAAAGTACGCATATCAACATCGTATATCATGTACAAACCAAATATACATGCTCTAAGGTCGTTAAGGAATTTGTCTATATTCCCATTATTAGATTATATTCTGAAGTTGATGTATCACTTGCATTTGTGAAGAAATATGCTTTCTTATAAGGCCACATAATTAGGATTGTTATCGCATTTATGAAAATATTTATTTATGCATGGGTCTCACTAGAAACAACATTAGGAAGCCAACTGGGTTTGCTATTCTTTTTTTTTTGCGAGGAGGGTTTGCTATTCTAGGGTGTTTAAGGTTTACGTTAGTGATCCATTTGAACACTTAGGACACATGCATGTAATAAGAATATAAGACTTTGATCCTTCTTAGTTAAATTAAGACATAACTTCCTTTCAGATGAAGCAAAGTGTTCTAGCTTTCAATGAAGTAAAAATTGAGGGTCCCATGTTTCCATTTGCACTTTTCAAATTAGTGTATAATTGAAATTCTCACAAAACATAATAAGTTCTTTATATGGGTCATCATCTATTCACCAAAACCCACTAATAGGATTTATGCACTTATAGGGTTAAAATCGATTGTACATCGAGGACTCTACGTCAAGGTTTGTGAAGAAAGGTCTAAGGCAACCTTGAGTTGAAGAGGCCTAAAGTGGCTAAGACTTTTGGATGTTGAAGAAAGAGGATGGGAGTCCTTGCCACTTATATAATTGAGGGGTAGAGTAATAAAGGAGGGCAAGAAAGAGAGAGTTCCTACTCGCTGACCAGTGTTCAAGAGAGCCCCTTGGATGAGCGCCATGGCGTACATGATTCTTATACGGTGGATAAAATGCTTAATAACATTGATTAATGTATGCTAATAACACGGTTGAGCTTATCTAAACATCTAGTTGAGAATTCCATTTTATACGGTGCCCTTAGGGGATTTAACATCTTCAATGTAAGGATTCCATTTTAACTTTTTATTAGTTGAGAAGCTATCATGAGAAGTTCCTTATCATTGGATTATGCGGTGTTTTCATGCCTTTGGGCACACCTTGTGTGAATGATTGGAAGGTCATATTTTAGTGTGGGTGAGGTCTATAACTATGTAATTATGAACCATATGGATTGGTAAATAATGTCATTTTGGGCTCCCATACCATAAATACAATGTATATTTATTTTATGGCTTCATATAATTAGTAGGCAACAACTTATTTACGGATGTGCGGCGTACTTCCCACACTCTCTCTCACGGTCTCTCCTCACACACATGCCCACCTTCCTTCCTCGATGGTCGTCCTGCACCCCAACTCCAGTGACTCCCTGGCGACCACACCCGCGCCTCATCGCGCCATGGATGGCTTCGGGCAGATCCGACAGCGTCCATGGTCGATGGTCGTCCTGCACCCCAACTCCAGCGACTGATCCGGCGATGGGGACGCTGTCAAGGTGGGTCCTCCTCCTCCTCCTCCAGGATGTGCGAGTTAGGGTTCTGGCGAGCTTCTCTTCTCCCTCTTTCTCTCCTCATCTCCCTCTTGGCTTCTCCAACTCTAGCAGACTTAGAAGAGATGAGTTTTGGGGAGGAAGGCTGGCCATGTAGTGGAAGTGGCCGAGCTAGGTCCGAGGTAGGGGAGCTCCATAGTCGTGGTAGGGTGAGGGTCGCTGGATATAACAAGGATGAAGAAGAGGAAGGGGTGGCGTGAGGATTGAGACGGCCTTGCACCGCGCCGTTGCCACATCCTAATCAGAGGGTGTTTGGTTGGGGGTGTTAAAGTTTAACATGTACTATAGTATTTTTGTTTTATTTAAAAATTACTGTCTAATGATAGACTAATTAGACTTAAAAGATTCGTCACATAAATTACTCTCTAGCTGTGTTTTTAGTTTCTTAGGCTTTGTTTAGTTTTCAATTTTTTTTGCTTTGGTCTACTGTAGCATTTTCGTTTTTATTTGACAAATATTGTTTAATCATGGACTAACTAGACTCAGAAGATTCATCTCGCAATTTATAGACAAACTGTGTAATTAGTTTTTGTTTTCGTCTATATTTAATGCTCCATACATGTGTCGTAAGATTTGATGTGACAAAGAATTTTGAAAAAAATTTGGTTGTTGAGGTGAACTAAATAAAGCCTTAAATAGTATGTATTTAGTACTTCATGTATATGTCCAAACATTCGATGTGACGGATGTTAAAAAAACAAGACCAAGGCCTTGTTTAGATGTGAAAATATTTTGAATTTCGCTACTGTAGCACTTTCGTTTGTTTGTGACAAATATTGTCCAATCATAGACTAACAAGGATCAAAAGTTTTTTCTCGCGATTTACATGCAAACTATGTAATTAGTTTTTGTTTTTGTGATAAATATTATCCAATCATAGACTAACTAGGATCAAAATATAGGCCTTGTTTACTTCCACCCAAAAAGCCAAATTTTTTCAAGATTCCCCATCACATCGAATATTTAGACGCATGCATGGAGTATTAAATATAGATGAAAAATAAAAACTAATTACACAGTTTGATCGAAATTGATGAGACGAATCTTTTAAGGCCTAGTTAATTACCAAACGAGAGTGCTACGATATAGCGATTTTTTTCACTTCACCTTAACACGGCCATGTATGCTCTCAATTTCATAAGTCCGTTGTACTTTTTGAAAAAGGACAAACATTTAATTGGCATACATCATGCTCCCAGTATGCAGTCTCAGTACATTGGGCTACAGTGTCGCGGTGAGCCCCACGGAGGAACGGGCGACCTGCCCCAAACTCGCCGGATTCTTACCGGTCCCGGCCAGCCCACCTCGCCGAACAACTCCACCAACCACGAACCTGAAACCCTAGCTGCGCCGATGAGCGACGACGCGGCGGCCGCCGCGTCCCCCTCGCCGTCGACCTCCCCCTCTCCATCCTCTGCTTCCTCATCAGGCGCCTCCCCGTCGCCTTCCTCCCCGCGCACCAAGCGCCGCCGCACCGACCGGTACGCTCTCGGTTTCGAGTTCGCCCCGCGACTCGCGCCCTACGAGCTCCCTGAGGATCCGCTCTCCGACAAGCCCAAGCGCTCGGGGCCCAAGTGGACGGAGCGCTCCACCTTCGCCCTCCTCGACGCCTGGGGCGACAGCTTCGTCCGCGCGGGGCGTAGCATCATCCGCGCCGACGAGTGGCTCGAGGTCGCTCGCCGCGTGTGCGCCGCCGCGGACCGTCCCGCGGGGTACTTCTCCGATTCGCAGTGCCGCAACCGAGTGGACACGCTTAGGAAGAAGTTTAAGAAGGAGAGGGAGAGAGCGCGTCTTGCCAATCGCCGTTCCGGACTCTCCCCATCCAAATGGGTCTACTACGACAAGATGGTGTCAATTCTGTGCCCGTCCCCACTGCCGCTGCCGCTCCCGGCCCCGCCTCCGCCTCCGCCGCAACTGCCTCTCCAGTTGTTGCCTCTGGCCGCAAAGCGCCGCCGTGATAGGCAGCCATCGCGGTGCTTTCAGTGGGGGATGAAAGCTCCTGAGCGTCTTCTTGGTGGTGGCGGGGACGTCGTAGGTCCCAGGGTTTCAGGGTCTGGTGCGGAATTGGGTGAACGTGAACCGCAGAAAAATAATGCTGTTGAATTGAATCGGAATGGGTTCGTGGCTCTCACAGAGTCAATTCAGAAGTTTGAGGAGGTTTTTGCGAGGATGGAGCGTAGCAAGAGGCAGCAAATGTTGGAGGTGGAGCAAATGAGGAGGGATTTGCATAGGGACCTTGATGCAAAGTGGAGGGAGATTTTGGAGAAGGCGCAAGTGGAGATTGCTCGTCTCAGTAATGAGGATGGGGATGAGGGTGATTCGGACGAAGATGGGGATGTTGGTGATGATAAGAGATTGGAGGATGATGGCGCTGAGCAAAACAATGGTGCCATGGATGCTTCTCCTTAGCATTCAACCTAGAGGCTTTCAGAATGAGGTTGGTTCACTTATCTCAGCAGCTTATGCTAAATGCAATATTTTGGTAAATAAAGTGCCAGGTCATTTTTATTGTAACCTTTATGTTTTATCATTACATTTTGATGCCTGAGTAAACTAAAACCGAACCATCCTTTTATGTGTCTGGAATGTTAATTCGACTAAAGTAAAGCTACGTCATCCTTTTTTGTGTCTGGAAGGGCAATTTGGGATGGATTTCGGCCCTTATATCTGTACTCCCATCATCCCATGTCTGCTTACAAAGTCATCATGCAGCACCCTTGAACCTTGATAACTCGCCATTTAGAGTAATGTTGGGACTCACATTTTTTTACATTGTATTTTGGTGGTGTTTTGTTACTCCTTTTTGCACTGTAGATAGTACGCAACATCTTCCGATGCCGTTATTTCGTGTTTGGTTTTAAGTAGCTGTAATCAGCTTACGGCGGTATCAGATGCCACACTATTTAAGATCATTCCCGCCCATGATCGAGCGTTATAGGTTCCGGCCAGATATACCCCTCCCTATCGGCTGAACCAAACAAATCAGGCTAGTAGCGATATCCATTCCCGATACGGACGTGACCGGCCAAAGGGCCTCTAGTCCAGTTGTTTATAGGAACCCGGCAGCACTCCTTAGGTCCTGGGTTCGACTCCCCGTGGGAGCGAATTTTCAGGCTAAGATTAAAAAAATCCCCTCGTCTGTCCCATGCCAAAGCACAGGTCTAAGGCCCGGTCCCGGTCGTTGGTCGTTCTCACATGGGCTACGGTGCCGCTGTGTATGGGTGGGGCAGGGGTTTGGGGGTTTTCTTGACCTGCGTGAGAAGGTCTTCTTCTTAATGCAATGCCCGGGGGCTGTCTTACCCCCCGCAGGTCGAGTTTTTATACGGACATGACCGTTCCCTTTACCTTTCCATTGACAGTGCTTCAACCAAACAGAACCTTTGTGTTTAAATTCTCTCAGAAGGGAGACTGTAGATGTTAGAATTGCCATGGAAATTAATAGAACACACAACTAGAATTCTTCAAATTTCAAATGATTGTCAATTAGTCTCTTAAATCTATGATTAGCTTTTTATGAGATTGAGATCGTGTGCCACTTGATGGCAACATATGCTAAATTAGATCCGTATTGTTATTACTTAAGTATCTATGATCATGCATTTTTTTTGCTGAAGTATTCAAATTCTGCCCTCAAAGATATTGTTGTGCCACTTGAACTTGTGTTGATGCTTTGATTGATAGGTTCAATATGGTTCAGTTACGTGCTAGAACAACCATGGGTCCTGTATTACAAGCTTGTTACACTTGAATCTGAAAGTTCTCAAGTCTACTGGAATATGTGATTTCTTTGGTCAAATCAAGTTCATGTATAATTTACTTACCTTCTCAAAAGATTACAAGTTGAAATGTCATCATCTGTACTATCCAAGCTGTCATATCTGTGAGTTTCATTTGGCATGACACTGGTTGCCTTTTTTTTTATTGATGTCTGTTTTAAGTATTTGTGGTGGAAAGAGGGATGGGTGCTACTCCCTCTGTTCCAATTTATAAGTCACTTTAGCTTGCTCCTAAACTATCTAAACTTGACCAAGTTTATAGAAAAATGCATCAACATCTAGACACCAATGCAGTTACATTAAATTCTCCCTGAAATGTCTTGATAGTGCATTTATTTGATCCTGTAGATGTTAGAAATATTTTTCTAAAACTTGGTCAAAATTGGAGAAGTTTGACTTATGACAAAGATAAAATGACCTATAATTTGGAGCAAAGAGATAAGTTTCAAGGTCACAAAAAAAGAGAGATCAGTTTCAATGTAGTCATAAGCTGCTGTGATATAATGCAAAAGATTGGAAATGTCTGCTTGAACTTATGTTGAGAATCAGAAATGTTTCTGAGTGCAGAGGAGCCTCATTCTCTATTTTGTGCAGTGACTGGGCTGTCAATTATGCTGAAACAAAGTTTTGCTTAGTAATTCGGCTTTCGGTTGATATATTTTGCTACCTTAAACTTGTTAAAATATTTTGCCTGCTGTTAAAAATGGGTTGTGTTCATGAATCCTTTGTACTCTTGGCCTGTTTGGTTCAAAACTAGGACACAAGTTTCCTGTATTGTTTAAAATTTGGTTATTTCGTAAGGGCATGGCTGAGACATCCTCTTGAATGCACATCTTCATGGGTGTCTCCCAAACATTATCTGTTCTGTATCAAGCTTTATAGTTCAAGTTGGCAAACACTTGTGAGTCGTGACTTTTTATGGTAGTTGCTTCTTACTTTTTCCTTATCTGTAAGACGAAATATCTGTTCTACGTGGTTGACATATAACTAGTTGAGTTGGCTACTGCCCTTTGGCTTTTCCTGGGTTCGATTATGTTTGCATCTATGAGATGATGGGAGATGTAAACTGTGGATTTTCATCAAATGGTTCATGGATTGCTTGCGGTTTGAAATCACAGTCCAATAACTTCTCTGTGGTCTTTTATGTTGTATAGATGCTAGAAAATATTGTCATGAAAATCCACATCCACATTCTTTTTGTTAGGACCTCGAATATTTTTTAACCTGTGGTTGTCCAAGTAGTTAGTTCCCTGGAATGTGTGCCTATTTTGTTGTCTTGTAAATTTCATGTTGCAAGTTGGGACATGACTGATGACTTGTATTTGTTGTTTCAGGAACAAAATTGGGGTTTTCATGTCGATAGATGAAGCCACATGTTAGACAGGTGGTTATGATTAACTCTGTAGGTGCAGATATTAGGATTGTGAGTACCCAAATCCCAAGAGAAAGGAATTAGCAGGGAATATATCTGCAACAACCAGCGCAGATTGTTGTATAATTCTCATATGTGCAGCGCAGATTGTTGTATAATTCTGATGTGTTTCTTTTTTTTCAGCAATGCTAAGCAAAACATTATTGCTCTTTTAGTTACTGTATATGGTTATTTGCTTACTGACATGTGATTTCAAGATAGTAAAATGTTCACTGTACTTGGTTATAACTGCTGCATTTTACTTCTATTTTTTGGAACTGAGATTTCCTGGCTATTTACTTCTCTTTTTTTTTTTGGAACTGAGACTTCCCCAACGGTTGCATGCTCTTTTGGTGAAGACCTTTTTCTCACACCGTGATTAGGAACTACTCCCTGAATGAGGGAGTAGTTCATATGTCAAAGACAAATGTTTGCATATTTTCAATTTTGACTAAATTTATAGAAATAGAAAATAGTATTAACATTTGTGTTTCTGAATACTTGGAAATATATGATGTGATTAATCTAATAAATCGAAAATATATGATGTGATTAATCGAAAATATATATTTGATCAAAGATTGATTGATTTCTTGAAGCGTGAGATTAGCATTTATTTAGGTCCGTTTTAGTAAGAGTTTTATGTAAATTTTATTTGTATTTAATAGGCTGCTATATAAGTGTTTTTGATGACATGACAATGTTGGTAAAAAAGAGAGAAAAGTGAGTTTTATCTAGAAACTTTTTTTGGTGGGATTATCAACTCTTATGAATAAAATTAAATGCCTATAAAACTACAAAATGAAACTATACATTTAAGATGGATGGTTCATCCTTACTTGTTTTATTTCATTTCTTTTACACGATGTGACAGTCACGAAACTCTCCCAAATTTCGTTTCACCCTTTCTCAACTTCATTGTCACCCTTTCTCTTTCGTAAAATTTCGAGAATAGGGGGAGAGGTGAAACGTGCTTGTACTACTTGCAAGATGCAAGTGGTCAGTCCTACCACGACAACACCAGGTGGTCTCCGTCCCTTAGCACGGCAACGTCGTCGACCTCGGCGCCGTCGACGGTGAGCACCCGCCTCGCCGCCTTCCCGAACTTCGCCTCGGCGACTTTCATCAGCTCTTGCAGCGAATCCGGAAGGAGCACGAGCTTCCCCGCTGCACGGCTCCGATGCTTCTCGGCGCCATCGCTGGGGAAGCTATCATGAATGACCACTCGTAGTCCGCGGTGTCGACGCGGCGACATGCAGGGAGCGGTCTCTTCGTGTTGCTCGGTGCCAAAGCTGGGATTCTGATTCTGGCTTGGAACCATCCTGGCGCCGCTATCACCGTTCTGATGCTGCTTCTGAAAAATGGCCCCGATCTGAAGCTCATCCTGGGCAAACAAGACAACTGTTACACACCAAGTTTCAGAGTTCACACAGTGCAAGTTTCGACTTTTTTTTTTTGCCCCCACGGTAGTTACCATGCTTGTTTTGGAAAGGATTTCCTCGAAAAGCTGCGCATCCGCTGCAACTTCTTCCTTGAGAGACTTGAGGTGCTGAACAAAATTGGCGTAAACGGTGTTGGCATCTGCAGTGTTGGAACGGAGGATCTGCAGAAGACGGGTGTGGCTGATGCACACGGCCTGCGTGAGCCTGCTGCTACGGACGGTGAACGGCTGCGGGACGCCCAAAATGACGCCCATTTCCCCTGCCATGCCGTGTGCCCCCATCTTCATCACCAGCTGAAAGAGGGCACCACACCACAGCTGAGTGATCAAAAGCTCTCGCTGGCACAACAAGAATCAAGAAAGCGACTGCAGTTTCGTGACTGAGTTCACGTTACTGAGAGCAGAGAAAGGAAAGAAATTGACACTCGATATCACTCATGACGTTCAGCGATTGAATGGCTTGCCTTCTCTGTTCCGTCAGCAGCAGTCGCTAACACGTCCTGTTGTAAGCAAGCAGAAGGAACGGGATAAGGTTACAGACAGAGTCGTACAGTACGTGTGAAAATTGAAATACTGTGTGCTTACCACTGCGCCGGACACGATGATGTAGCAGTCTGTCGAGGTCACCTTCTGGAGGACAATGTCAGCGTTTGGAGGGAAATACTCTGCCCTCATCTCTGAAACCTGCATGCATCCCGTGATTGTTTCATTTGGGCCAGTCAGTAGTACACGGCCACTGGCTCAGTCAGAGGCAGAGCACGGTGGTCAGGTCACTGGAGCCATGGATCAGATCGAGTGCGTGCGAATGCTATGTACCAGCTGCAGGACGAGGTCGTTGGAGACTCCCTGAAACAGGTAGCAGCGCTGGACCGAGTCCCTGAAGAGGTGGTGCGCGACCCGGGACCTGAGCGCCGCGGGCAGGTCGGACAGCAGCTGCTGCTGGATCACCTCCCCGGTGCTGAACCTGAGCTGCGCGCTCGCCATCATCTGCGCTCTCAGCTCCGGCGGCAGCCGGTTCGCGCTCACGAACGCCGAGACGCGCCGCACCACGTCCCTCATCTCGAAGGTGTTGGTGGCGGCGTGGACGACGAGGCTGGTCATGTTGCCGATGATGTATGAGGTGAGGCCGATGTTGAAGAGCATGTAGCAGGTGGCGAACACCATCTCGCCGGGGTTCACGGCGTGCACGTCGCCGTACCCGACGGTGGCGAGCGTGGCGGTGGACCAGTACACCGCGTACGTGTAGCTGACCCAGACGCTGCGGCCCCGGAAGTCGCGCACCTGGCTGCCGAGCCAGGTGTGCGCTGCCGAGTCCTCGTCCTCGTCCCCGTGCCCGTGGTGGTGGAACGCCATCCACAGGAAGATGCACGCCGACGAGTGCACCGCCAGCAACGTCACGCCGCAGAGTTTGATGAGCCTGGTGTAGAAATAGTCCAACCGTATGTCCTTCTCCAACCTGCAGGAATACATATATAGGAAGAGATAGACATGTAGATTTATACTGCACAAAGGCATATGCATGGAGAAGAGATCAGCATGGCGTAGGTACCTCGCAAAGAGCTTACTGACGCGCTGTAGTCTCCACAGCCGGAGAAGATTGAGGTATCTGAATCCAGTGCTCCTGCCGCTCACCAGCCGGTAGATTACGTGGAACGGGATCGTCGAGGCCACGTCCATTGCGAACGATGGCCGTGTGAGGTACCTGGTGAGAAATGAGGGCACCGTGCACGTACGCATGCGTGTTTTTTTTTTTATTTGGCGTACAGTTTGTAAGTGCATAAGATATTAAGATTGATGGTCGATCAGTTAATTGACTAGGTAATACTAATTAATACTACCTGGTCGCGATCTTCCTGCGGTCGTCGACGAAGAGATTGACGGATCTGTGGAAGTATGCGACGAAGAAGGAGACGGCGATGTCGACGGCGAAGAACACGTCGACGATCAGGTCCACGACGAGAAGCGGCGTGGTGGCGGCCTTCTCGAGAGCCAGCTCGAACGGCGACGACCACGCTGAGTACAGCACCAGCACGATCAGGGACGCCTGCCACCACCTGATGATCGATACATATATACACCCTGGCAGGCATCAGATTACTACGCATGATGATAATGTATATATATGTATGGCGTGTCCGTCCGGTATATATATGCATGCACAGCACAGCTGCCATGTCATGTGCATGCGCATGCGCAGCAACTGTCGACCACACCTGTAACGGCAGTCGCAAGGGTTGATGGTGTTGTTCCCGACGGAAGGTGAGGAGACCTCGCCGAGCGCCGGGAGAAGGTTGCTCGACAGTGTCCAGCTTCCTGTCTCTGGCCCTGCTCTTCTTCTTGCCATTCTGCCTGCTGCTGGCAACTCCTTTGGCAGCAAAAGCTAGCTTGCCCTGCTAGCTGTGACCTCTGAGATCGGCACAGGTAGAAGGAGAGAAAACCACACCGAACGACATGAATCGGTAGAGTGTTTATAGTAGTAGCTAGCCACTAGTATTATTGGGCGATCAGCGATGGATGCACGAAACGAAAGCAATGGAAGGGAACAGTGCCGCATTTCTGTATGTCGTCGAAATAATTCAGCTATTTTAGCGACGGCGCAGATCATGGTCTGACTAGAACACGGCGATAATGTTTGTTTGTAACAATGATTGCGTCCAGGCGAGTTAAAGGCAAGCCGTAGGCGGTTTATCCAGATAACTTGTCTCGTTCTAGGCTTGACTGACTAGCGAGTTCTAAATTCTAATGCATGCTTGCTTTAGAGAGTCACTAGAGATAAGTCGAGATCGAAGAATCTACTATAGTTCTTTCGCTCCTCGAGAAGACACCCGAACTTCTCAAGAAACAGAAGTATTCCTAAACATACTACTTTCTCCATCCTAAATTTCAAGGCATTACAAAAATCTTGAAGAGTCAAAATATGTTAAGTTTGATCAAAATTATTAAAAAAAATATAAAGATTTACAAGATCAAGTAGATATATTATAAAAATATATTTAATAAAAAACCTAATGATATTTAGTTGGTAGCATAAATACTATTATTTTATTATATAAATTTAGTCAACTTAGATATTTTGACTCTTCAAAATTTTTAGAATAAACTATAATTTGGAACCGAGGAAGTAGTTCTTACCGCACGAGGGGGGTTTAACGCAGAGCTAGAGGTGGCTGCTGCTGCTCACCTCGGCTAAGAGCAACTCCAGCCCAAGTCTCTAAATTAAGTCTTTAAAACTTTTATTTACAAGCTATGATAAAAAAAGTAGGGACTCAAATTAAGACCCAACTCCAATGAAAAAAAAAACAGACTAAGTCCTTATTTCACATATTCTTGTCTTAATTTATAGGTAAGGAGAGGAAAATGGGTGGGATCCATTGGATAGGGGGTTCTAGATGTGAGGGGCTGAAACTATAATTTGGAAGGGTATGGAAAATGGGAGCCCAAGTAGGAGGTGGGTTGGAGTTGATTTTTTTGATCAAGTCCCTCTAGATTTAGAATAGGGACTTGTTTAGGAGATGGGCTGGAGTTGCTCTAACGATACGATTAGGATCGCTAAAATAGCTAAATTATTGTTACAAACAAACATTATCGCCGTGTTCTAGTCATGATTCATGAACGCCCTGCGGGCTGCACTGGCATGTATGTACTCCCTCCATCTTGCACTCCTGGGTTATAACTCTATTGTTTAGGGGTTGTTTGGTTGCTAGTTACAGTTAGCCACACTTTAACTTAGACAAGTTTAATCAAGTTAGCAAGTGCTTGGTTGACAACTAAGTTTAGACATGATTCTTTTGAGCTCTATATGTCATAGAGTTAAAAAATGTGACAAAATTCATTTAGACATAGCAAAATGTGGCAAACAATTTACTAGCCACATTTTTTGTGGATTGCCTAAAGTTAGTTGTGGTAGACTATGACCATTAACCAAACATCCTCATGTGCATCTAATCCACCTTTGGGGTCTACCCCGCATGGGATCTAAAGCATATTGGGTCAGGCCACATAGAATTGAAAGTAGAGTTGGTTTTCTCACAAGCCATCTCGACCGAGTGCAAAGAGGTTGCCTTTGGTTACTTCCGAGGCATTTTCGTCGTTCTCACCTTCCGTCTCTCACCCATTCATCACCACCGCATCTGTTCTCACGCGTGCCTGCACCACCTCCTGCACCGTCACTCGGGCACGTGAGGCCAAGGCCGTCGCCACTCACGCTAGCCATTCATGCTCGCCGTTGAGGCCAAGGCTGTCGTCGCGCCAAGGTGAGTCTAACCGTGATGCAGACATGTCCTGAGGAAGGTCTGTTCAGGGGCGAGTCTCGGTGGCGCCACTGCAAACGACAGAACATCGCCGATAGCATCCCACCCTTAACTGGTGCTTGTCCTTGCTAGCATCTTCATGGCATCGTGAGGCCAAGGTGGGCACATCTGCGTTCGCCATGGACAGGGGAGAAAAAAGACTCCTAAAAGACTTATGCCAAACAAGAGTTCGAAGACCGCTACTTGCTACTAGCAACGAGATCTAATATCCACTAAAAGAACATCGGCTAAAAGAACTCTCCAAGGGACGTAGATTTATTATTCTTCATTGTCAGAACAGAGTTTTGGAGATTGTTGTAGAACAGGTCTAAAGAAGAGGTCGAAATCACTGCATCGAAAACCAACCAATTGCTTCCAATGATGAACACATCAACTGACAAGAACTTAAGAGAAGGTGTATCGTCAACGCTAGATCAAACGTCGATCATCGAGGTAGGGAGAGACAACTAGAGAGACGTTATACCAAACCACCACCTCATTGATGACACTAGTAACCAAACCTTGAAAAAAATAATACAAACAAAACCTAAGTCTATAAAGAGATCGCGTCTCCGCTCCTCTAGCCATTGACGGCTCGTGGTTATAAGAGAGGAAGGGCACCGAGCTAGGGCACGGTGGAGAGCCAAGACGGTGGCGGGTGCTTTTTTTTTTCATGCGCCTTGTTATAACACTTCAAAATTTTTAATTTTGGATTGTTATTAGAAAACAATAAATTAAATAAGGATTTAAAATTTTTCTAAAATATTACAAGATTTTTTATTAATTATTGTTATTATAAAATGAGAAAAAAATGTGAAATTTTAAACTTTCATAAAGTTAAGTGATGAGTGTTTTTTTTGATGTTGTGTGCTTTGTGCCCTAGCCTTGTTTAGCTTGTCTCAGAAAAATGAATTTCAAAATTTCTAGCGAGCACGTTTAGGTCCGGTTTTCGAAAAAATAAAACTCCAAAAGTCATATTTGAAAACTAATTTATAATTGAGTTGAAAAATAATTTAAAAATGAGTTTTTAACAAGATATGCTTTGTTTCCAAAAGTAGTAAGGAAAACAAGCTCCTAAATAATCTCAAATTAGGAATTCAAAAAGGGTTTTGAAATTTGGTTTAGTAAAATAGTTTAGAAATCATGTTTATATAAAAAAAAAGGGTTTTCTTTCTCTCTGGGCCGTCCCCTTCTTCCCCGGCCCAACTCCTTTCCCCCCCCCTCTCTCTTGCCGCGTGTGCCGCCAGCTCGCCCGCGCACCAGCCAGGCCGCGGCCCAGCCCCCACGCGCCTGCCTCCGATACCCCGCACCCGCCCGCTGACAGGTGGGCCCCGCGAGTGGGACCCACCTGTCATCCCTAACCCCCGACTGTTTCGGAAACAGCCGCAACCACCGGCTCCGACGTCTGCGCTGCGCGCGTTGCGAGGATCGCCGAGCCGCCCTAGCCTATTTAAAGACCATCGGCTGCACCCCGCGCCCCTTTGGGAACCCTAGCTGCATCTCCCGAGCCCTAGCCACGCCGCGCCGCCGCCATTGCAGCCGCCGTCGAGTGGAGCTCCGCGCCACCGTCGTTCTCACGAGTCCGCGGGTCCGCGACAACGAGAACACTTGCCGAGCTTCGCAACGAGGTGAGGATCGCGCCGGTGCCTTTCTCTCCCTCCCTCCCCCTCTCTGCCGCGCGAACGAGCTCGCCGTAGTTCCACCGCCGCCGCCGAACCGCCCCTCCCCGCGGCCCGTCCTCCCCGGCTTCTCTCTCACGTAGCCAACACGCGCATCGAGATCGCCTCGACGTGCGCATCACGCCGGTGCCCTCTGCGCGATTCCCCGAGCCCCGTAGCGCCGCCACGGCGAGCCAGGGCACCGCGGCCATGGCGCCGCCGCCGCGGACCACGCCGCTGTCGCGCGCGATCCCGCCCAGCCCCCCCGGTCCACGGTGGACCGGTGGACCCAGCGCCCCCACCTCGGTCCACAGCACGCGCCGTGGACCCAACCAGTGCCGCAGCGCCACGTGGCCAGTCAAGCCGACCGCCCACGTTGACCTTGGCTTTTTTGCAAAAAGACCCTGCAGATTTTGGAAATAGACCCGCAGTCCACAACCGTTCAAAACTAATTAGGTTTAGGCCCTGTTTTTAACAGTTGGAACCCTGGCGTCGTTAGTATTTATTTATTTAGTCCAAAATTCCTTTAAAATTCAGTTATTAATTATTTAAAATACGAAAAATAGTTCTGCTTTATCACAGTTTTGCCACTAACCTAGTTTTGGCCATAGAATCCGCGTTTTAATTCCGATTGAGCCCGTTCTTGTCGCGTTAGTTTTGTATCGACGTAAACTACGCGTTAGCCATGACTTTTTTCCATGTTTGGTACTTTACATTCTTCACCATGAATATAAAATGATTAATGTCTAACTAAATGCCCTTTTAATCTATAAAAACAATTTATGTTTATAACTTTGGTTTTTCATAAACAAATATTAATGTTATTAATACCAACATAAATGCCTTTTTAGTTGTGATCTACTTAATCTAATCTTAGTCCATAAATGCCTTGTTTAACTTATGTTACCAATTCCTTATTTTCTAACTATAAATAATAAAGTGATATAAATAATGTTAAATGTTTTATGACTAAAATTTAATCATGAATTTTACCATTCTTTATAAAGTGGTTACTCAACTATGTATCCACCATCTCTTTTCATCAAATAAAATACAACGAGCGTGTAGTTTGTCTTCTTCGTTAAGTTGTATGCCTCAATAGTCGCCTTCTTCGTTACACTTCGAACCTCGAAAGTCGTGTCCATTTAACGATAGCTCCGTTCTCAATCGGTCTCGCGTTGTCTCGATCGTAACAACAAGCCGTGTCGTTTAGTGCGCTCTTTCTAAGCTTTTCTTTTGATTGATGCTTGTTCTTAGTTGTGATTGTTGTTTGTCTGTTTGTGTTGCTTGTTTGCTTCGAGTAGAAGAAGCATGGTTCGTCAACAATGAAGACCAGGAGCTAAGGACCGACGATCGAAGCGGAAGTTCGAGATAAGAAGGAAGAAGCTAAAGAATTCTGAGTAGATATACACTGGAAATTAAGGCAAGTGCAGACACCGTTTGATCATTTTGAACCTACTCATTAATGTCATTTACTTTACATGCATGTGTCCAATGAATGCAAACCCTAAGGACATGACTAGTTTTACTTACCATTCCTTGTTCACCTGGGGTTATGTATATGGGTAGTCTAGGCTATATTAGGTTTGCTTAGTTGCTCTACTCATCTTATACACATGCTTAAACAAGAATTACTCTCTACTTAACTTGATGCTTAAACTGTGCTGAACCTTTGGTCACTGCGGTGATGGCGATGTTGGATGCTTACGAGCATCGTGATGATGGTGGTGACAGGGGGAGCGGGTACTGTTGGTGGTCCGGTTTGCCGGGCGTACCCGTCTCTGCTCTCCGTAAGGACTTAGTCAGGGAGCGGCCCTCTGGGACTTACAGTGCAGCTCCAAGCTATATGGCTCTGGCTTGACTAATTAGCAGGACCTCCACTAGTAGGGTGTTACTTTCCGGGTAGGCGTGAGGAAGTAACTTGGGTAATGAATATTAAGTTAGCGGCTGCTCGGTACGCCATGGCTATGGGTATCGACTGTCGAGCGCCCCGGCGAAAACTTACGAGTGGCATCCTATTAGTTGAACCCTGTGAAAGGTCTCGTAGTGAGACCCTGCCTGCTCACCTTGGCAGTGTTTTGGGGAGTCATGACCCCGGGCAAATGGAAATCACGACTTGGAGTGAACGTGCACACCTCTGCAGAGTGTAAAACTGATATATCAGTCGTGCTCACGGTCACGAGCGGCCCAGACCCTCACTTGATGAGCAAATTCGATTCACTGGTTACTCGAAGATGGAACTTGGCGAGGTTGCTACCTCGTGTTTTGGCGGAATGGCTATTCCGTGTTGGCAGGATTGCTATCCTGTGTTAATAATTGGGGTTAATCCCTGGACTACTATAAATATTAGGATAGTCATTTAAAAAGATGCTAATTACTACTTACACTAATTAAGGGTTGGGTTTATGCTACTCATAATTAGTAATAGGTTGTTCTAATAATAGTCATAATTAAAAGTGATCAACTAAAATGCTACTGCAGTCAAACCAAGTCAGCTTTACCTTGTTTTAAGCCTTGCATGTCATTACTTTCCGTCTGTGCTTGCTGAGTTCGACATGAACTCACCCTTGCTATTTTCCCCCACACCCCTAGTGTGTAGTAAAGTGCTGCTCAGAAGAAGGATAAATATGTCATGGAGTTTTCTAAAAGCTTATGAGAAGTGCTTGGCGTACGGAGCCCCCAGTCAACTGTCCCTGAGAAGAATGGAGCCTAAGAAGTTCTAGCTACTGTTTCCGCGTACTCTGATGTTTTGTAAGTGTTATTATAAATATGTTTTCCGCTATATATAACATTGATTCTGATAATTCTATTCTTTTGTTATATGTGTGGACTTCCTGGGCACACATATGACGACTCTGGTCTTATTTTAAAAGCCAGGGTGTGACAGGAATGGTATCAAAGCAATGTTGACTGTATGACGTATGCCTAGATAGCACTGGTCGATTTCTAAAGCTTATTTTGCTATAAAACTATTTTCTTATACCTTGACCCTTGATTCTGACTTTTTCCTCCCCCTTGTCATTTTGTATCCCCTCCTTGAATAGCCTTTGAGCTATTTCTATTTATCTTATTGGTTTTTGTTTAGTTGTTTACTTAAGTTTTCAAAACTTGCTTTATTTCTAAATTTGATAGCCCTTTATCATCTCAGACTTACCTTTTACGATGACCACCACTGTTGAAGAAGCACGTGTAGTATCGTTGATGTGATGCGTGCTTGTTTTGCTTGGTTTGTTGTTTGTGTGGTGTCTTTGTTCTAGTGTTTTGAAGGAGGCCTAGAAGAAGTTGTTTGAGGGTTAGCTCGATCTTTGCTAAGTGGGGTAGTGATCTCTCTTATCCTATCCATCTATTGTCAATTTTGATCCTCTCCACCTATTTTCTCTCACTCCATATCCTACTCTTTGTCCATACTACTCTAGCTCATTTTACTATTGCCCAATGTCAGATGGTCGACACCAGTGATGACGTCAAAGGAATTAATACCCGTCATCAGAATCAACAAATGACTTCTGCAACACAATTGAGCAGTGAAGAGATGATAGCTTGGCAATCCCAAATCCTAGAAATGGCAGCTAATCAGATGGCTAGACTCCAAAATCTTTGACAGTACAAGCCTTAGTTCTCCAAGGTGACATTGAAGAAACTTACATCAAATGTCAGGAAGACCCAACTATGCTACCCTTGTCCCCAGTAAACAAGGAGAAGCCCTTGTTTACACAGGATCAAGTACTAAGTGGAGTAGAACCACAGAAAGATTCTCAGCTACCTTCAGAGAAGACCATGACCAAAACTCAGGAAGGAGCAATGAAGAGACAAGTAATAGAAGCCTGGAGGAACATGAAAGCTATGAAATATGGTATTAATGAGGCACTTGGGATTCAAGAGCCGTGTCACTGTTGTAGACATTATGGTTTGCCTTGTATTGAGAACAAGTCAAGCGAAGGAAAGGTAGAGGTACCCTAGGATCAACAAACTGAAGGTAACAAGAAAAGGAAAGCAATCTCCCTAGAGCCACTGTTAAGTGTTGAGCCACTGTTATGTGTGGACTTCTTGGGCACACATATGACGACTCTGGTCTTATTTTAAAAGCCAGGGTGTGACACTTGTTTGGTGCATAGTCAAATAGTAAGGCCTTATGTGTCGAGTAGTTCTTTATCAGGCATGAACTCAGTAGTCGCCACTTGGCCCTAGCAAGGGTGACGAGTGGTTGTTAATAAATAAATAAATAAATAAATAAACATAGAAAAAATGTGCTTTAATCCACGTGCTGCTGATTGTTGGGCTGGTTGAAATAGTGTTTGTCTGGCCTAGATATTTTCTTTTCTTAGAGGGCCTTGGGCCAAATACTTTCACATACGAGGTACAGGCCACAAGAGTCTAGCCTAGCTATGACTATGAATGCTCCAAGTTAATCGTGCAACGGTGCGAGGCATTCAAGAGAGTATAAAGCCCACTGAATCTAACATATACTCTTAATCTTGTATACCTGATGTCCCCTCACATAACATTGTAGATGAATAGTCGCCCCTCACAAAACACTATTCCAAGAACGGTGCAGCTACCAGCACTCTCCGATCTATAGCCTCATCTTCGACTATACACGTATCCATGCTTCCAGAAACTCCAGTTCCTCTCTCTCCCTTTCCTCTCCTCTCCCACAACTTCCACTATGGCATCTGCTTCCCTTATACAGCTACACACAATCAAGAGGACCACGACACCTCAGCTACTGTTACACTCTAGCATTTTTGTCCTTTTCTTTCCTATTTGTTTTCGATTCGTCCTTCTCGATTTTTTTCTCGACTACAATCCTGGGAACCTAGGTTATCTGCTAAATTAATAATGTTATGGGATGCCTAAGACTCCAGAGTAAATGGCATACTAGAGACAATACATAGGAGATGTCATGTCTTTTGCTAAATATTTTGAATGGAGAACTTTACATAGGAGATGTCGTGTCTATGAGTATTTTCGCTTGAGCTTATTTATTGAATCTGCTAGCCATTCAATAGTATTTTTTTCTTATAATAAATCAGCAAACAATACTTTCAGTCGCGAGAAGTCTATGATTTTGTCGTTTTGTGTTCCCTTACTCAAGATTAGGGATGAAAATGGATCGGATATGGACGGATATCACTAATATCAAATTTGTTCATATTTATGGTCGGATTCGGATTCGAATACGGATAATGTCAATCATGTCGGATAAGATACAATTGGATGTCGACATCATAAATATACGATTTAAGTATTCGGATACGGATACGGTATCGAATGTTGAATATTCGGACTCGAATACGGACACATCTGAACCCCTCTAAACGAACTTGATCTCGAATATGGTCGGAAAATATCCCTACCATTTTCTTCAGTACTCATCCCTATGACACCCCTGTGACTATCTATCAAAGTACCGCAGCGAAGCGCGGATGGCCGACTAGTACTATTATATACTAATATGCACTTTGCAGTTTGCACAGAAATTGCTAAGAGCTGGGGGGAAAACACGGGAATGGCTAGATCGAGCACGACGTGTGTGATAAGTAGTTTTAAAGTCCTTGATTGTGGAATGCCAAGGGATGATCACATATTCGGCGATCACCTTATTTTGTGACATTATTAGCATTTGCACAGCGCCGGCAAACTCTCTCTACATAATCAACAAAGAATACACGAGCTGATGAAATCAACAATAAGCGGCAGACACCGTTCGTTGCTGGACAATCAGCGGAAGAGGCACATGACGAAGACCGCTGCGAGGACGAGGAAGTGGTCTATCCCTTGGTCGAGGGCCATTCCCATTCCTGAAAAAAAAAAGGAGAGAAAAAAAAAACATCACACACCAAAATCCACTAGGTCGATCAGTACTCCAACAGGTCTTCAACTAGCATAACCGCGGCACACAGGTTAAACAAACGATTAAGCCTGTCATTTAGACACTTCTGATTGATATGCACGGTAAAAGCGCGCGGATGCACACTGACCTTCCACGGCGAACTTGCCGGCGACCGACATGATGGGCGACGCGGCCGCGGCGCCCAGGCACAGCAGCGCGGCGGCCAGGAAGGAGACGAGAGCAAGGGCTTGTGGCCTCATGGCGCGCGGTGTTGCTCGTCGCGAAATATAGCCAGAAACGCGCGATGTTCTTCGATGTTTTGGTTGCCGATCGATGCAGCGGCCTGCCTGCACACGCGCGTCGGTTTATGTAGAGGGACGGCAATCTGACAGGACTGCCCGAGTTTTGAGTGTGTCCATCAGGGTCGGCACGTTGGAGTACGTTGTATATTGAAATAACGCATGCTGTCTGAGCTGTGTTAGAAATATGATCAATGTAATCACTCGTGTTAGGAAACCATCAAAGATATGATTTGGCCGTATCAATGTACTCCTTTCGTATAGAATTTAAATGTCGTTATGAATATGTTTTGAGTTAAACATTGAAAATATAAATCACCGATAATTTTTAGATTGTTCAGTTTGCAAATGTGAAAAATATATAAATAGATTTGTCTTGAAAAATATTTTCATTAAAATATAATGTCATTTAGGACAGTGACACATTCTCTAAAACAAAACTTTTACTTCTTATTTTTATAAAAATATTTAGGAAAAAATGATATATGGGGGGAGTATATGGAATGTGTTGTATCAAATCTGTTATAATCTGGCCAAATCAAATATATCTTGATTGTTGCTTAAGCCACGATTGGGTCGTTTCTATCCTATATAAACAAAGTTGCGGCTTCCTAGGAGAGGTGTGAACACCTCCTAAACTTTGCTGGTTTCTCACAAGCTGCACTGCCAATCGGCAAAGTCAACTGGATGCCATGCTGGGGCACGTCCATGCCACAGGTTCCCCGTGAGTTGCGCCGTGCCAAAATAATTTTCCCTCCATCTCAAAATATATTAATTTCTAGATCGCTGCTGTCCACAAGCTGAAACAACTGGTTCCGTTCCATGATCCCTAGTACTGATAGCTTGGAAAGTCTGTTACCGGGTAATAAACATGTTACGTCCTACTACTCTTTTCATTTGATTTTCTATTCCTAACGACATCTTCCGTGAGTTTACTTATGGTCTGGTTCTTGCGGCACCGGTGTGAGGCCTTGAGGTGTGAGGCCAATTAGCTCGTGAAAACAAGTGGGACTCGTCTCAACAAGGACGTAAGATGCTGGCAAGCAACCGAAACCTCGAGGATGTATCTTGGTGATCATCTCTTTGCTTTGTGTTGATCTGATCAATATCATTCTTAGAATAACATTCATAGCTACCTTGTTAGTGTGGTAGTTGTTTGCATAGCATGTGTAGTTTTCGTGCTTTTGTTGCAGTTGTAAATAGCTTTTAGTTGCTCTTGTTAGTAGCTTTTGTTAGTTGTAGCTCTCTAGCTTGTAGTAGTAGCTTGCTTGTTTGTGCAAAATCAACCTAGAGACTAAGCTAATAGACTTGTGTAGGAGGTTTGCGTTGTGTGAAATAGAGCTAGAGCAAGTAGCTGCTATTAGTGTCATATCTTGTACTAATCAACTTGATCTAGTTAATTATGAGTTAGTAAGAAAATTTTATAGATCATTCATCCCACTCTAGCCATCTAGATTCTATCACACTCGCAACGAGATCTAATATCCACTAAGGCCTCATTCGGTTGGGGTTGGAAATGATTCCTAGCCGAGTTTCCTTGAATAGTTTAAACAACGTCGGATTAGTTCTTACCAAAAACGGTCCAGAAAGGAGACAAACGAATAGGGCCTAAAAGAACATTGGTTAGAGAAACCCTCTAATGAACACGGACTTATTATCCTTTATCGCCAGAATAAAGTTTTAGAGATGTCCGACCTTATTGTAGAACAAAGAAGAGGCCAAAATCGCCACATCAAAAACCAATCAATTGGTTCCAATGATGAACACACTAACTGCCAAGATCTAAAAATAAAAAACATATCCGACAAATCAAACTATCATTGGCCCATCGTCGGCGCTAGATCGAACGCCACCGAGATAGCAAGAGACCTAATTCCAAAACATCGTTGCTGCCACCACCTCGCTAGAAACCAAACCCTAGAAAAATCTAATACTAAGAAAACCTAAATCTATGAAGAGGTCGGGTCCTAGCTCCTCGAGCCACGTACACAATAACAATTGGGAGAGAAGAAGGAGACCACGGTGGCACCGCGGAGAGCCAAGGCGGCGGCGGCGGTTGCTTTCTTCGTGCACCTTATTTGGTGTCTAGTTAATGCTCGACCCTTACTTATGTTGCCGAGTAGTTCTTCATGTTGCGTGAATTTAGTAGTCGGTACCCTCGACATGGTACCGTGCGGTTGTTGTTACCGAATTTATTATTTTGATTATTATTTTCAATAATGAATAAATAAAAAGATAGAAAAAATTGTGCTTCAACCCACGTGCCGCTGATAGTCAAGCTGATTGAAACTGTGTTTACTTGGCCCAGATATTTTCGGCCCGAATACATTCTCATGCGTGGTATACAGGCCATAAGAGCCTAGCCCAGCTATGACTAATGAATGCTCCAGGTCAATCGTGCAACCGTGCGAAGGCGTGGATGAGAGTATAAAGATCAGCGAGCACGACGTCTGTGGTAAACTGTTTTATTTCAAGTCCATTGTTGAATCTTAAGGGATGATCACATATTCGGCGATCACCTTATTTTGCGACATTATTATTAGCATTTGTACAGCGCCGGCAAACTCTCTACATAATCAAAGAATACACGAACTGGTCAAATCAATCAGCGCCGGACACCGTTCACGATCAGCGGAAGAGGCACATGACGAAGACCGCTGCGAGAACGAGCAAGTGGTCTATCCCTTGCTCGAGCGCCATTCCCATTCCTGAAAAAGAAAAAAAAAATCACACACCAAAATCCACTAGGTCGACCAGTACTCCAACAAGTCTTCAACAAGCACAACCGCGGCACACAGATTTAATTAAACAAACGATTAAGCCTTTTAATTAAACACTACTGGTTGATTGTGCGGTAAAGCCGGATGCACACTGACCTTCCACGGCGAGCTTTCCGGCGACCGACACGGGCGAGGCAGCCGCCACAACCGCCGCCGCGCACAGGCACAGCAGCGCGGCCGCCAGGAACGAGACGAGAGCAAGAGCTCGTGGCCTCATGGCGGTGTTGCCCGTCGCGAAGTAGCTAGACAGAAACGGCTGCAGGCAGCTGCAGCAACCAGCGCGCCACGTAACGCGACCGGCTTCTTCGACTTGGGTGTTTTGGTTGCCGATTTCGATCGATTGCAGCGGCCGGCACACGCGCGTCGTCGGTTTATATAGAGGGGGGGGGGGGGGGGGGGGGGGGCGAGGGCGAGGTGCGGCGATCTGACTTTGGCTCGCCAGCCTCTTCTGACTATCGTGTCCGGTTCCGGTCACGTTGTAGTTTCTTGGTGTGCCACCCTGCACCCGTTTCCGCGCCGCAAGATTTGCGGAGGCGGGCGCACCAACGGCGGGGATGTGCCGGACGGCCCGAGCATTGAGTGCGTCCATATCAGGGTCGGCACGACGGCACCAGCCAAATTTGAATCGGTGTTTTTCGATGTTGCGAGGTTGGTGTGCGTAGTATATTGCATATTCAAATGACGCACGCTGTCTAATGTGATGGATGTAATCTCTCATGTTAGAAAACAATCAAAGATATGATTTGGTCGTATCATGTAAAACCTGTTATATTTATAGATTAATCTGGCCAAATCATATCTTGATTTTGTTATTTTTAATTTATAAAATTTGGCCACATCAAATCTGTTAGAATTGTTGTACCCATCCTATATAAACAATGAGTTTGTTCGTTTAAATTTATCTGCCGAATCTTTCAATAATTCAGCAGTGTTTTTTCTCTTATAATAAATCATCGAACAGTACTTTGGTGGTTTCTCGTGATCTGGACTGCCAATCGGCAAGTCAACTGGATGCTACGCTGCGGTGTCAAAAATAATATGCCCTCCATCCCAAGTTAAAATACGGAGTAAATTTCTAGAGTAGTGGTAGCAAGGAAATGAAACGTCTGCAACTCTGCATTGCTGCTGCCCACACGCTGAACAGTTGGTTCCGTTTCATGAATCCCTAGTGCTAGTAGCTTGGTCAGACGATCTACCAGATAATAAACATGTTATGTGTCTTACTACCCTTTTCATTTCTCTATATTCCAGTCTAGTACTACTCCTTGATTTCCTTTCCTTAAGGACACCCATATCTTTATTTATTAGTATTCCATAAACGATCTGTACAGTAGCAAAAGAATTCTGGTCTAATTTGCTCGACACAAGTCCACGGCTCGTTCGCTCTTGGTCGAGTCGTTAGGCGGGTCAAACAATCAAATTACTTGTCCCAGACTGAAAATTCAAACTAGTACACTTTTTTTTTATCGGAAACGAACAAAATCCGTGGCCAGCGTCCGCTGGCTGAGCCCATGCCAAATTAAAGCCAGAAAGTCCCAGCCTGCAGATGGCAGCCCACATGCCCATCGATCCCTCCTCCACGGCCCACGTAGAGCGATTCTCAATTCTCAGGTCCCCAGCCCACAGGAACAGTGTGCCTAGTAGTAGCAGTAGGATTTTATTAATTAATAATAATAACAACGATAAGATAAGATCAGCGAGGGAGACTGGCGCCGGAGAGTAATAATCACGGGCGGGAACCGCGATGCGTGATTCGCTGCCCAAAAAAGCGGAACCGTACCGTAACGGGGGGGCAGCAGGGGACGGCACAACCATCCGATCCATCCAACCAATGAACCAACCCAATCCAAACCACAACTCGAGTCCGGGAGCCAGTGGACCGAGTGTGGTCAGTGGTCACACACGCGCGCGAGAGAGAGAGCGAAGAGATCCGTGGATCAGCCCCACCCCGGGTCTCGCCATCATGGCATTCAAAGTGCAACGGGGGAGGGGGGAAGCCCCACGGTTCCATGCGTGTACGCGCCCGCCTCATTATTGCCCCCGTCCCGTTTCCCTATCCGCCTCTCACGTGCGGCAGCGGGGGAAACACCGGCCCAGTCCGAGCCCCGGAGCCCCGGACCGGCCGTCGTATTTACTCCCGCGTGCAAGTCTCTCTGTACGTAGACGGAGCGAGAATTTATTGCCGTATAGTGGTTTAGCAGAATGCAAGTCTCCTAAACCTAATTTTAACTTCTTATTTTTATAATAATATTTATCAAAAAATATATATGTATATCTTTATAAAAATATTTTTCAAGACAAATATATTTATATGATTTTCAAGTTTTTCAAACTAAACAATTTAAAAGTTATTTATGATTTATATTCTAAATATTTGATCTCAAACTTTATCCAAAACAACTTTCTTTACGGGTATAAAGGGTGTATGACATATGTGTACATTTCTATGTACACTCCTTCTGTCTCGTACATAGTATTATTTGTTGCCCACAAAAACTTCCCCAAACGACTTTTGAGTTAGGTATAAGTATTTTTTTATATATTTTAACAAAAAGGAGAGAAAGCTAGCTCCTCTTACACACATTATGAGATCACGTTAGAGTGTCATGTGGATCCAATCAAACTAAAGACCATTCCTAAAGTTAACACTATTGGCATGTTGACATAGGCTAGTAGTAACTCTTATTGTTGCAGCTGCCCTCACAATAACGAATAATTCAATTTGAATAATTTTTATTATAGAACATATAAAGTACTCTCCACAAATTTATATTCTTTATGAAGTTAGGCTAACTTTCATAGTTTCATTTACATACGCTATGAGAAAAATACACAACTACAAAGTACATTTATAGATGCATCCTCTTTCATTTGCAGAGGCGGTGTACAAGTATCTTCCCCAACAATGTTGTTTCAAAACTCTGGTGATCTAATAACAAACCCACTTCTAAAGTAACACAGCCGAACCATAAACAAACAGTCCATCAAACTAATTAATTTATTCTCTTCGTAAAGAAACACTGACACCTATGCTCTCTCTCCCTTGATCCCATCTCAAAACCATGTCACTCACTCTCTCTCTCTCTCTCTCTCTCTCTCTCTCTCCACACATTGACACCTCCTTTTTGCAGGGTGTTGCACCCTATCTTCTCTTCCCCGGCTACCACATCCGGTCTTCTCTTTCTATCGATCCCTCTCCCTCGTCTCACTATATCAAAGGGAGGACTTGGTGGGTTAGTGCATAGAAAGCCAAGTCTTAATGTATAAATACCAGGTGTTGTAGATTTTACCCTTAACAACGTAGATCAGTGTTTTGTACACAAGGAGACAAAGGGCTAGCACATGAAATGTAAATGTATACAAGTTCAGGTACAAGGTACCATACATCTAGTAGAGAATTTATCTCTTAATCTATATGCTCGAGGTTTAAGGGGTGCTATTGATGTTTGTCTAGAGATCTAGCTACATATGATGAGCCACTGATGAGGGGCTTCATGACCCACCTTATATATAATTTGATGGTAGGGTTATTGAAGCGCCCCTGGTAAACCAGGAACTCAAATGTGATACAATACTAGTCCCACGAGGCTAGTAACACATTTATTACATCAGATAAGTTTCAGCGCAGTAGTCTTGGAAAGCGTGGACAAGGAAGGCACGCTATAATAATAAGACACCAAAATACAACACAGGTCCAAAGGACCCAGAAACAAACGATATCGCCATCGAACATCTGACGAGTCCCAATGCCACAGGCTTAGTTGGGTGCAGACACGACCTTACTCGAACGCCACTTCGGAATCGAAGTCCGGATCTTCCTCTGTTTAATAAAGCAAGGGTGAGTACAAAGTACTCAGCAAATCCAACTTTACCCTACGGAAGGGGATAACAGTATATATGCATATGGATAAATCAAGGATGAGGCTTAGTTTTATTTGCATAAAGCTATCTTTTTACACATGCAAGGTTTCATTTCACAAATACTGTTGTAAAAGACCTCTTTTTCCACATATGATAGTATTTCTAAAAATGGGGGTTTGATCACAATTTTAAGTGTTGTTGAACCCTTGTTCCCACAACACCATGGCAGTCAACCATTTATTTCCAAAATCACACTCTCTCACATGTTTTCACTCATACCATCCCATCTAGTTGTTGAAACCAAACCATAACCCGTCCGAGACCGCGGACACGGCTATCCAGATAGATTTACACTCTGCAGAGGTTGTACACTTTTCCCACAAGTAGGATACCATAACTTACACCGTCGTGCAAGCACAGATCCATCAAAGTCATTACCCTCCATAGCTAAGTAATGGCGCTCACCACGGGAACACTAAGGCCACATCTCATGATACCACAATAATTCACAAAGCTCTTTTCATATATTTCCACAATTTCACATACATCACTTAGTGTCCCGTTGCACACCTGCCTCCAGGTGATTGCCATACTAACTAGAGGGATTTAGACTAAGTCTTTCCCATGCAAGGCGAGTGGTTGTACGATAAATGAGTTAGGCAAGATGAATCATCAACTCAGTCCTTAATCGAGACAAGGCGGATATCTTCTCGCTTAACCCCGCAAGGTATAAGCCACAACACCAGGGCATCTCCAAAAGAGATCCCATCCGCCCCATCTCTATAGTAATCACATCTATAACTTGTTCATTAACCCTTTCATAATACCCACAATTTATTTTCACCACTCACACCATTTACTTTTAAAATCATTATATTTGAGAAAATATAGCGATGAGTATCCAGGATGAGTAACAAGTCCTAAGCATACTAAATAATAATATTTCTGTCATAGCATATTATTTGTTCCTAGGTTCGAACAAGACAATTACCGGGTAATATCAATTCAAGGATGGCTATTCAACAGGTTTTAACTAAGCAGCAAAAATACTTCGTACATATATCGTACATGCAATATTTAAAATGGCTTCTACGAGTTGTGTTTAAAAATAGGATCAATATGCATCAAAGGGGATCGGTTGGACTTGCCTCCGTCGGCGTCCTCAGCAAACTCTTGCTGACAGTCCGAGTCCTCGGCGTCAAACTCGCGGTACTCGTCTCCAACGTTCTCGTTTTCCGGCTCGTTCACTCCGTCAGCTAAAATACGTGACGAACGACACAGACAACAGGCACAGATAAATAATCATATAAATTCAAATGAGCTCCAAAAATCATGAAATTAATATGGGAGGTAGATCATGATTTTAGATGAATTTAGGAAAAAGAATTATTAAAATCAGAGTTAGCATGTGGCATTTGTGAAATGGCCGGAATTTAATCATGCGAAAAAGGCTAACGATGATTAAGGAATGGATGCTTCACGTGGGCATTTGTTTGGCTGGTAGTGCATGTTGCATGCATGCATGTACTATTTGGAGTTAATGCTTGGCCCACACATGCATGGTTAGAGAGAAATTAGCAGGGGTCATTAGAACTCTTCTGTATGTCATGGTTCTATTCGTGGAGTTCTTGGCAGTGAACCGGTACACACAAATACATGAAAAAATACAGAAAAATACTACAGAAAGACAGAGAAGAGTAAGGAGATGCTCATGAGCTGCTCACCTCGTCTTGCGACGACAGTCGAGCTCGGCTTGTGCGTATGGCCGTATACGGTATACGCGAAGTGAGAGCGAGCGAGTGAGTGAGTGAGTGAACGTGTTTCTCGGGTGGTGAGAGTGAGCACCCGAGGCTGGCTTTTTATAGCCAGAGGAGTGAGGTTATGCCTCTGGTGCTCAGCTTCGTGCCATTAGAATTGCTACTGTAGTGCATGGCTACACAGGACGACAGGACGGTGGACGGTGCCTAATTTTCATGCAAATGGCAATGTCTCATTTGCATGCACGGTGCGTGCAAATGGACGGTGCCTAATCACCATGTCCTTTGCATGCAGGTGCATGCAAATGGACGGTGGCATGCTTGTCCTGCATGCATGCATGAGATACATATTCGTGTAGGTGCACTGCTATGTTTTCTCGCATGTAAGCTTGCTGGTACTTGCTATCTTTTTGTACAGCAAAAGAGGCGTGGGAAAAGGCAAGAGGTGGGGCCCGCATGCCGCGGTGCGCGCGCGAGCGAGTGCGCTCGGCGAGGGGGCCGGGCGTGAGTGCGCTGCGGCGCTGATGGTGGTGGGGTCGGCGCACGCGCCGTTGCCGGGTATCGGGCAGAGCGAGCGAGCAAGAGGGATAAGTAGCGGACATATGATGCTCATGCCATGCGGTGCAGGTTATATTTAAAGATGGATAATTAGAATGGATGGAAAAAGAATTAGATGGAGATACTATAGAGCTCAAATGATTTATAGTTTTTGAAATGTATTTTGAAAATAATTTTTTTAATGCGAGTGATTTTTGAATGTGAATTTTTGGGATGTTACAGTTATAGATAAATTCCTCATCATTTTACACATGGGTTTTCTAGTTTGTTAAAGAAAATATACTCGGATTCTACCTCAACTGTACAAATATAACTTGGCTTCTAAGGCTTCGTAGTTGATAGTTTGCTTTTCAAGTTGTTAGTATACGCCTGTTTGTATTGGACTCTCCTTTGACGGCCTCAGTCCGCCCATTCTAGTTGGGTTCTTTTATAGGTGGCTAGGATAACCGTGTACCAACATACAACAATAACTGTCATGTACATCGATGACATGGTGACCTAGATGAAGCTCATCCTCGACACAAATGTGTGGTGGGTGCGCAGAGGCCATCGGTGAGGTCATCGAGTTAGTTCCTTTGCTCCCTCCTCTTGTTCTCATTAAACTACATCGACAAGATTAATGTTTACACCGTTACCCTAAGGTTGGCATTTAGCATTGCTCTGTTCCTTCCTTCTCATCATACTTGTCACTAGTCACCCTAAGATGTTCCATGACCAATGGTCATGTGGTTGCCTCTTTGTCTCTTGTAAAATGCCCCAAGAGGTACGTATATGCATGGAGTCAAAGCATTAACCAAATATTTAGACATTGTTGGACACTAGCTCCACGAATAGCACCTCTGTTAAAGAAGAAGAATAAGAGTGTGTCATAAGTTTCTTTTTCAAGACTAGAGGATGCCTTGAAAGAAATAATTGTTTGTTCACCTTAAAATCATTATTAGTGTGTAGAATGTGCAGTAGAAAGTCCTTTTTGTAAAAGAAAAGAAAGAAATAAAGGCTGCAACCCCTGCAAAATATATGCATCTGAATGTATATATGGTACTACTAATTAAATTTGTTTTCCTTTTTCTATTTTTCTCTTTTTTTCTGCGGACTCTTTTCAGTCTGACGGTTCAACATCAGGTAAAAGATGAACTTCTACGTATAACGCACATCCGGTCAGGGCCTTGTTTAGTTTCCAAAAAATTTTGCAAAATTTTTCAGATTCCCTGTCACATCGAATCTTTAGACACATGCATTAAGTACTAAATATAGACAAAAATAAAAACTAATTGCACAGTTTGGTCGGAATTGACGAGACAAATCTTTTGAGCCTAGTTAGTCCATGATTGGACAATATTTGTCAAATACAAATGAAAGAGCTACCGTGTCCATTTTGCAAATTTTTTTGAAACTAAGGCCCTGTTTAGTTTCCTACCCAAAATTTTTTCATCCATCCCATCAAATCTTTAGACACATGTATGGAACATTAAATGTACATAAAAAAATAAACTAATTACACAGTTTGGTTTAAAATCGCGAGATGAATCTTTTAAGCCTAGTTACTCCATGATTAGCCTTAAGTGCTACAGTAACCCACATGTGTTAATGACAGATTAATTATGCTTAATAGATTTATCTTGCAGTTTTCTGACGAGCTATGTAATTTGTTTTTTTATTAGTATCTAAAAACCTCTCATGACATCCTTCCGACATATCCGATGTGACACCCAAAAAATTTTCATCTCTAATCTAAACAGGGCCAACAAGGGCCCAGGTGGAATCGATCGTTCGTTTTCCAGGTTGGCCAGCCTTGTTTACTTCCAAAAAAATTTGCAAAATAGGAATAGTAGCACTTTCGTTTGTATTTGACAAATATTATTCAATTATGGACTAACTAGACTTAAAAGATTCGTCTCGTCAATTTCGACCAATCTGTGCAATTAGTTTTTATTTTCATCTATATTTAATACTCTATGCATACGTCTAAAGATTCGATGTGACGGGGAATCTGAAAAATTTTGAAAAATTTTTGGGGAACTAAACAAGGCCCAAATTCCTGTCCCCCAAAGGCCAAAACAGAGAGGCTCCCGGTCCCTGCTGCCGTTACATGCAGACGTAGCGTAGCGTGGTATCGTTGGCCAATCAATTCCGCAATGAAACCAGTGGTTTCATTCAGCCCGGCCTGGTCCATCCACCCGGTCAAACGCCACCAGGTGGCGCGCGTGACTGGCTCTGGCCGACGCTACTAGTAGGCTACTAGCACTGCCTGCGCAGTGCGCTGCGCACGGAACAGACCGGCCTCTCCTGCGCAAGGCAAACATGTTTTCCCTGATCGGCAAAGGACGGCGAGACGCGAGATCTAACGGCAGATTCCGGCCGTACCCCGGCGACGACAGCCCTCTGGGCCCGCCGCCGGCGCCTCCCAAATCCAACGGCTGGAGACGCCCCTCCCGAGGTGGTCCCCGGAGGACAGGCGCACGTGCCTGGCTGCCAGCCACGAGCCACGGCGTGGGGGCGGGCGGGGCGACTTGTCCAATCAGGTGTACGCGGGCGCACGCGGTGGCTGACGGGTGGAGCCGTACAACCGCTGGGGTAAGCCTGTCAGAGGAGGGCCCCAGCGCTGGGGCGGGGCTGGAGGGTGGCATGGGTGGCGGGAGCCACAGCCACGGGCCACGCCGCACGGGTACGTGTACGCCCGGCCGGCCGCCGCAGACCGCAGCGTGCGCTCCTCGTCGGTCCTGAGAGAGCCTGAGACAGACAGGCCGGCCAATGAGACGACGAGAGCTCAAAAGATGGGTCTAATCTCCTCGCACACGAAAAAAAAGGGCGCGGCGGCCGGCGTAGACGCGCGCACGGGTGTGGCCGTGGCCGTCGTAACCTCATCATCATCGCTCTCGCGCCAGTCGACGCCTCTAGCAAAAGCTCCTTTTTTGACTGATGAATCTTTCGAGATTTGCAAAGCGTTTCTTCGGTTAGTCCTAGACCATGATCGCTGCAAATGATGCTGCTTGTGAAGCAGCAGCTGGACGTGCTGGTGCTCGTCCCCCGTGCGGTCCACGTAAATCGCGACCCCGTTCGCTTCGCCACGGCCCATGGGCCACAGCCAACCTCCTTCTCTTAATTAGTACTCCTTCCTCTCAAAAAAAAAGTACTCCTGTACTTTCATTGGATATCATAGCTGCAAGAAGCTCGGGTCGTCACCAAAGATACTTTTGCATTCCATAAGGGCACTCATAATGCAGACTCTATTATAAAGTCTTAAGTTATTTGTTACCTCGAACAATGTGGACTTAGAGTCTAAATAAGGTCTTGTTTCGTTCCAAAAATTTTTACAAAATCGACACTGTAGCACTTTCGTTTGTATTTGACAAAAATTGTCAAATCATAGACTAACTAAGCTCAAAAGATTCGTCTCGTCAATTTCGACCAAACTGTGCAATTAGTTTTTATTTTCATCTATATTTAATACTCCATGCATGCGTCTAAAGATTCGATGTGACGGGAAATCTGAAAAATTTTGCAAAATTTTTTGGGAACTAAACAAGGCCTAAGACTTGGAGTGTTATTTTTTCTTACTCTTTCTTCAATAAATATGCTGTCACATCAGCAAAATACCATAAATAATATGTAATTAAGTGTCTTGGACTCTGTGATAGAGTCTTGTATTATGAGTGCACTAACCACTATAGGTAGTTTACTTCAGACATTGATCGATGGTGGATCTAGCAGTGGGTCGGATGGGGCTTGACGACTTCTGTTCTCAGTTCTCACATTTGCAGCCACCAGCTTGTGTTAGGGGGAAAAAGTGATCCATGGTTACTAGGCAGGTGGTACCTTCGATCTCAAGCAAAAAGCGCACCATTGTTCATTCCGTGGCTTTTTCGAGTTTCTTCCCTTCCGGTTATTGCCGACGGACTAATGTGTGTATTTTAAGCACTACTCCCTCCGTCTACGAAAGAGTCAATTTCTAGAGTTGTCCTAAGCCAAACTTTTTAAACTTTGACCAAATTTCTAGAAAAAAATGCTAAGATTTATAGTATCAAATTAGTATTATTAGATTCATCATAGAATATATTTTCATATAATGTGTATTTTATATTATAGATGTTGTTACTCTTTTCTATAAAGTTAGTCAAACTTTAAAAAATTTGACTGGCACGGATCTTAGGAATTGATTCTTTCGGGGACGGAGGGAGTATTACGTAACAAACAAAATGACCGTATTTAAGTACTACAGATGTGTTTAGTTCTCCATAAAATACAAAATGTCAAAAACCAATTAATTTGGAATAATGAAATACAAAATGTTAAAGTTTTTAAGGTTATGTTTAGTTTCATCCAAAATACAAAATTTATTGCCCATATTTGGGCCTCTTGAGTCTTTTTTGAACTTTTTTTGGCCTCTTGAGACCAAAATCTAAATATAGAATACCTACTTTTTGTCAAAAAAAAATTTATTTGTTGTTTAGTTCCATTATATAAAATGATGAACTAAAACCCAGATTTTTTTCAAGGAAAGAAAAACTAGACACCCCTATTTCTCCTAGCTGTTAAGTCGTGGCAGGATGTACTGTTGGCTGATTTATTATGAGAGAAAAACACTATTGAATGACTGATAGATTCGTTTAATAAGCTCAAGCGAACAAGCGTGATCTCAAAAACATATGCTTCTTCCGTTTTAAACTATAATATATTTTAATCTTTTAGGTACATTGTTTTACTTATATTTTTAGAGATGGTATGTATGTAAGTGTATAGTAAAGCTACATATCCAAAAACATATAAATATTTTAGAGCTTGTTGAGTTAGACAAGATTCCATCCAGGAATCATTCCAGCCCACAGACAAATAATCCGGCTAGGAATCGTTTGAAGGCATGGTTCCTGTGAACCGAACATACCATTAAATGTTTCTTGCTAGAGGCAATTTTCAATGGACCAAAGAAGGAACAAACGTGACAAACATGATATGCTACTTGCAACCGGTGAAATGAAAAAAAAAAAACAACGTCTGTTCAGGTTGAGAAATTCACTAGCACAGCATATTATCACTTAGCCAAATAAACTACTACCAAAAATTCTTTTCATAACATAGGACACATGTGCACTCGCCGAACACACACCATCTATATAAAATGCATCCGGAAAACTAGACCAGTATATATTGTGACCTTAATTATCGAGATAGATTTCATGACCACCAACTCCCTTCATAATACTCCCTTCATCCCATAAAAGTGCAATTCTCATTTCCTGATAAGTCAATCATTTTTAACTTTAACCTAAAATTAAGAAATTATTATTTACAATTCATAATTAATATCATTAGATTAATCATTAAATATATTTTCAAGAAACTTCTTCTAAGATATCAATGTTGTTAATATTTTTCTATAAATTTAATTAAATTTAAGAATATTTGACCTGCACAAAACTCATAGCGACACTCTTTTTTTATGGAGAAAGCAAAATATAAGTCACTTATCTTAAACAATACTCTAGTGACCATGTTTATGAAAAAACCAACATCTACAACATCAAATAACATTCAATAAATTCTGCATGAAATATGTCTTGATCGTGAATCTACATAAACTTGTATATGTTAACATAGACAAAGATAAAATATTACTCCTACTAATAATAGGGCCTTCATGTTAGCACCTATGACATGCTTAATGAAAAAAGATAAATTCTAAAATTTTTCATAATAACTAGAAAACATATAGCCTTTAATTCATTAGACTCTAATCATCACGACCAACAATAACCATCAGATCTATTATGTTTTATAAAAAAGTTATCAACTCTGCTATTATGAAAGATAATCTTAAATAACCACCTAAACTTATATTTAAATTATCCACGTCTACCATTATTAAATATAGTTTGAAATAATCCTCTAAATTTATATATAATTTAGGCACACCAGCCATTGTGAAAGGTAATTTTAGATCTAAATTACCCTCCATAAGCATTGTGAAAATTAGTTTAAAGTGACATACTAAATTTGCATCTAAATTATTCATCTATAATATTAATTGACCTATACTATTGTGAAAGATACTGCAAAATAACCCCTAAATTAATATCTAAAATACACACATGTGTCATTACGAAGTATAATTTTGAACACCTTTAATTTGTATCTTATTATCTACCTATAAGATCCTAAATATAAAGTCGAATGCACCTCAAATTGATGTCTAAATACTAATATAAACCATTATATAAAATAGTTCAATAGTCATAAAATACATTATATAGATATATATACATATATAAATTATACACTTCCCCCTAATTTAAATTATTTTTAGCATAATGCTATGTGTCACCACATAGACCAAGTATATGCATACACTTGGACAAATGTTGGTTTAGGGTGTGTGTGGCTGCTCCATAATGACCAAGTAAATATGCATACGTTATCTCAATATTTCATGTTAATATATTTTGTAAGTATTTGGTTTTAATAAGTTTATAATTTTCGACTAAAGGATTATGTCATATCAATATTGACACTTTATTTCTAAGAGCTCCATGTTCTTTAAAACAGCGCTAACAAAATAAATTCTTAACCACAACAAAATTAACGTTTCGAGCGCCAAGGGTTCAAGCTGGAATGGCAATTTATGCCATTGTAGTAATTAAGAGTGTAGCTTAGGGGACTATAACCAATTTTATTCAAGGATGCAATAAACAGTAGAGTTTCAACTTAATATATGAATACAAATTTCGCAACAAGTGAAAGCTAATACTTGGAAAAGGGTGAAACAAGTACTTATATTATTAGATTTCAACTAAATACATGTTACTCTAGTGGGAAAAAAAAGGAGAAGTGCTATAAATTCTAAATAGAGGGTTTCACATTAATTTTCACGAGCCATGCAAAGGAGGATAAAATCCAAAAGTTCTTTTTAAGAAAATAGAAGATACATAACTATCTCTTGTAGGACATACTACTAAAAAATTGCAATATATGATTTTTTTTCATAAAATATAAAAAGAAGAGTTGCTAAACAATAGACACAAAGAGTTTTAACATAACTTTAAGGATAAAGTGAGCAATATTCAGCTATTAACTGATTTGTAAACGGAGTACAATTCAAATCGTCATGCGTTGCTGGCAGTGCCGCCGATCAAACAAACACACACTCGGCTGCCGGCGTATAACGGGACCTTATCCATTCTCACGGCCTCGCCATCATAACACACGCTCGGCTAACACCGGAAAGGTGGCACGGCGCAGCGTCGACCGCACGCACGCACGCACCACTCCGGATCGGATCTACCAGCTCAGACTCGCGCTACGGGCGTTAAAGACAAAAAACCCCTCATCGAAGCAACGCGGCCCACGCGTCCGCCTCCCTCCACGCCCGCCAGGGATCCCGCACGCTCGGACCGCGACCCCGAATTCCCCAAACTGCCCATGCGACCATCCATGCCCGTGGGTGGTGTAGAGTGGCGCGCGGATTGACGAGCCCCCCCGGAGGCCGCGCCCGCCGGCACGTGACCCCGCCTCGAGCAGAGCACCGCCTGCCCCCGATCGGGGCGGCCCCCGCCGTCGGATCAGATCGGGATTAACCTCGCCGCGGCCCGCGGATAAGCGCCGTGGTTTAGAATACTATAATCCCCCTCGGCACTCGGGCTAATTAGGGCAGCGATTCGCGATGAGGGCAAAACACCGCAGGGGCAAGGGGGCAGGGCTGGGCAGGGGGGGCACATGCCATGTGACGTGACCCCACCACCACTCCCTTCCCTCACCTACAGCTGTTAATTTGCTCCCCGTCTCCTCCCCTCCTCTCCCTCTCTCTCTCTTTTGCACTGTTGCTTCTTTCTTCCTGCCGCTTCTCTCTCTAGGTATAGCAGCCCATTCCCTCCACACTCCCCACCTCCCCTCCCTCCGGACCTCCACTCACCACCATCTCCTCCTCCCCACCGCCTCGTCGGTCGGCTCCTCCCCCGTCGCCGACCCGCTTCTTTAATGGTTTTAAGGTAGCGCGATAGCTAGTTCATGGAATCACCGGGGCTGGTCGCTGTAGTGGCACTCTTCGTCGCCGTCGTGGCGGCGGTCGCCGCCGACGACGCTCAGCTGCTGGAGCAGTTCAAGGAGGCCGTGCCGAGCCAGAGCCAGGCCGCGGACTTCCGCGGGTGGAGCGCCAGCGACGGCGCCTGCAAGTTCCCTGGCGCCGGCTGCAGGGGCGGTCGGCTCACGTCGCTGTCGCTCGCCGCCGTCCCGCTCAATGCCGACTTCCGGGCCGTCGAGGCCACCCTGCTGCAGCTGGGCAGCCTCGAGACGCTCAGCCTGCGCGGCGCCAACGTCAGCGGCGCGCTGGCCGCCGTGCCCAGGTGTGGGGCCAAGCTGCAGTCGCTCGACCTGTCAGGGAATGCCGGCCTGAGGGGTTCCGTCGCCGACGTCGACGCGCTGGCCGCTGCCTGCGCCGGCCTTAGCGCCCTGAACCTCTCCGGCTGTTCGGTTGGTGGGCCGAGGTCTGCCGGCGCTGTCGCCTCCGGATTTGCCCGGCTGGACGCTCTCGACCTGTCCGACAACAAGATCTCCGGCGATGGCGACCTCCGCTGGATGGTGGGCGCCGGCGTCGGCGCAGTCCGCCGTCTGGACCTCTCCGGGAACAAGATCTCTGCGCTCCCGGAGTTCAACAACTGCTCTGGGCTGGAGTACCTCGACCTCTCCGGCAACCTCATCGCCGGCGAGGTAGCCGGCGGGATTCTTGCTGACTGCCGTGGCCTGAGAACGCTCAACCTCTCAGGCAACCACCTGGTCGGCCCGTTCCCGCCGGACGTCGCCGCCCTCACCTCGCTCGCCGCACTCAACCTGTCAAACAACAACTTCTCCAGCGAGCTCCCCGCCGACGCTTTCACCGAGCTACAGCAGCTCAAGGCGCTCTCCCTCTCCTTCAACCACTTCAACGGCACCATTCCGGACTCCTTGGCAGCGCTGCCGGAGCTCGACGTGCTGGACCTCAGCTCCAACTCCTTCTCCGGCACCATCCCTTCGTCCATCTGCCAAGGCCCCAACTCCAGCCTCCGCATGTTGTACCTCCAGAACAACTACCTCTCCGGCGCCATCCCGGAGTCAATCTCCAACTGCACCAGGCTCCAATCTCTCGACCTCAGCCTCAACAACATCAACGGCACCCTCCCCGCATCCCTCGGAAAGCTCGGGGAGCTCCGGGACCTCATTCTGTGGCAGAACTTGCTGGTGGGAGAGATTCCGGCGTCACTGGAAAGTTTGGACAAGCTCGAGCATCTCATCCTCGACTACAACGGGCTCACTGGTGGCATCCCGCCGGAACTCTCCAAGTGCAAGGATCTCAACTGGATATCCTTGGCGAGCAACCAGCTGTCAGGTCCGATCCCTGCTTGGCTTGGGCAGCTCAGCAACCTGGCCATCTTGAAGCTGAGCAACAATTCCTTCTCGGGGCCAATACCAGCTGAGCTCGGCAACTGCCAGAGCTTGGTCTGGCTGGACCTGAACAGCAACCAGCTTAACGGGTCAATACCGGCGGAACTGGCAAAACAGTCTGGGAAGATGAACGTCGGCCTTGTCATTGGGCGGCCGTATGTCTATCTTCGCAATGACGAGCTGAGCAGTGAGTGCCATGGCAAGGGGAGCTTGCTAGAGTTCACCAGCATCCGACCTGAAGAGCTCAGTCGGATGCCGAGCAAGAAGCTGTGCAACTTCACTAGGGTGTACATGGGGAGCACAGAGTATACCTTCAATAAGAATGGATCCATGATATTTCTGGATTTGTCATTTAATCAGCTCGACTCAGAGATCCCGAAGGAGCTTGGGAACATGTTCTACCTCATGATCATGAATCTTGGGCACAACTTACTGTCTGGTGTCATTCCACCTGAACTAGCTGGTGCCAAGAAGCTTGCAGTACTCGACCTGTCACACAACCAGTTGGAGGGCCCTATTCCCAACTCTTTCTCGACCTTGTCCTTGTCGGAGATCAACCTTTCAAATAATCAGCTGAATGGTTCAATTCCAGAGCTCGGTTCGCTGTTCACATTCCCGAAGATTTCATATGAGAATAACTCTGGTCTTTGTGGCTTCCCACTGTTGCCATGTGGACACAATGCAGGCTCAAGTTCTTCTAATGACCGCCGATCCCACCGGAACCAGGCTTCACTCGCAGGTAGTGTTGCAATGGGACTCTTGTTCTCGCTGTTTTGTATAGTTGGTATTGTCATCATAGCCATTGAGTGCAAGAAGCGGAAGCAGATCAATGAAGAGGCAAATACCTCTCGTGACATATACATTGATAGCCGGTCACATTCTGGGACTATGAATTCCAACAATTGGAGACTCTCTGGTACTAATGCCCTCAGCGTCAACCTTGCTGCATTCGAGAAGCCACTGCAGAAACTCACCTTTAATGATCTTATTGTGGCCACGAATGGCTTCCACAATGATAGCCTAATTGGGTCTGGTGGTTTTGGGGATGTCTATAAGGCCCAGCTCAAGGATGGAAAGGTTGTTGCAATCAAGAAGCTTATACATGTGAGTGGCCAGGGTGACCGGGAGTTCACTGCAGAAATGGAGACGATTGGGAGGATCAAACATCGCAACCTTGTTCCGCTCCTTGGCTACTGCAAGTGTGGTGAGGAGCGGCTGTTGGTTTATGATTACATGAGTTATGGCAGCTTGGAAGATGTGTTGCACGACCGAAAAAAGGTCGGGATTAAGCTAAATTGGGCAACAAGAAAAAAGATCGCCATTGGTGCTGCAAGGGGATTGGCATACCTCCACCACAACTGTATTCCACACATCATCCATCGAGACATGAAGTCAAGCAATGTGCTTATCGATGAGCAATTAGAGGCAAGGGTATCTGATTTTGGTATGGCAAGGATGATGAGCGTGGTGGACACCCACCTGAGTGTGTCCACTCTCGCCGGCACTCCAGGTTATGTGCCACCAGAGTACTACCAGAGCTTCAGATGCACCACCAAGGGCGATGTGTATAGCTATGGTGTTGTATTGCTCGAGCTGCTCACTGGGAAACCGCCTACAGACTCAACTGACTTCGGTGAGGACAACAATCTTGTAGGATGGGTCAAACAACACTCAAAGTCGAAGGTCACAGATGTGTTTGATCCTGAACTGGTGAAGGAGGATCCAGCCTTGGAGGTCGAGCTACTGGAGCACCTAAAAATTGCTTGCTTATGCTTGCATGACATGCCATCAAAGCGTCCGACAATGCTGAAAGTCATGGCAATGTTCAAGGAGTTGCAGGCCAGTTCGGCGGTGGACTCAAAGACTTCCGAATGCACAGGTGCCATGGATGATGCATGCTTCGGAGATGTGGAGATGACGACCCTGAAAGAAGACAAGGAGGAGAAGGACTAGCAAAGGTCACCGACACGCGAGAAACTGCCCAGGGGTTAGTAGTGGCAGCTACACGGCCAGTCAGAGGCAAAATGCCCGTAGGAATCAGTTGGTCAGGATACCATTTGAAGTCTCTTCTTGAGCTTAGCATTCCCTTCTGATGGTACAAGACACAAGTTTTCCCTCATAGCTTCGTCAGTTGAAGATGTTATGTACCTATGGGAGTAGGTTGATTTTTCTTTTCTTCTTTTTTTTTCAAGCTTTGTTCATCTCTTCTCGTCACACTTCAGTAAGAGCTGTGTATGTACATATATAAAATGGTGATTTTTCTTCGGTGCGAAATCCACTTTGTCCCATTTCTTATTGTCAAATATTACCTTCCTTTTTGATCAACGATGTTGCAAATTGTACCATCATCAATGTACATACATAGATATACATAATTGCAGATGCAGCAACAGCAAGCATGATGGAAATGGCGTCCAGATCTGAGAAGCAAGCGGTGAAGCAACACCATGCGAAGGGTGGAAGTGCAAGAGTACACTGGACTGGCCAAGCAAGATGAACAGCAAAAGGCCACCAAGGGGAGGGGCCAGTCAAGCAAGACGCTGACACAGCTCCTGTTTCCATGTGAGGTAGTAACCCTGGCTCCGCATGGCTTTGCAAGTGCAGGACCAGGTGCAGTTACACACACCCACAAGAGGACGCACTCACGCTGCACAAGCACTTTCTTTTATTTTATTTCCCCCCCGCCTGGGGGCCGTTGCTTGCTTTGTCTTCAATCATCAACATTCAAGGGGAGGAGCTCAGCTGAGCAGAGCCTTTAGCTGGTCAAAGGTTCCCCTAAGCATTTTTTTGTCCTCTCTGACTATACTAATCACTTGGGTAACATGGCTCCTAATCTTATTATAACCATCCTCTGTATTATAGTTGCATGGTGCTGTGTCCGATGCGTGGCGTTGCTAAACTACTGATCTCTGTCCAGCAAGCAAGTGGCACACTGGCGTGCGCGCAGATTCCCTCAGATTTCAAGTGAGCTAGCATTCAAATGCGTGGTGCTCTTGGCTTCAAGATTTGAGCTTGCGTTGTGTTGTTTTCTCACTGTCTACTTGGATGATTAGTGGACAGTAGGTTAGTAGCTGTCCGACATGGTGAAAGGCCACTAAGTTACTAAACTCTCATAAAATTTTATATCTTTACATGTACTCCCCCTCCGTCAAAAAAAAAACAACAACAACAACAATTATTGCTTGTTAAGGAGTCAGTCAGTCTCAATGTGATTAAAATTTATACCAAAAAAACACTAACATTCATGACACCAAAGAGCATCATCAGTAGATTAATCATATGATATATTTTCGTAGTAAACATATCTGGAGATATAAAAGTTAACATAATCTTTTATAAATTTAGTCAAACTTAAGAAAGTTTGATTTGATTTGAATTTAGAATTTTATCCTTTTTTTGTACGGGTGGAGTAGTATATTGTGCATAGTAGGCAAGAATTTTATTTTACCCTTCCTGGACTCAAAGAGGTTCCATGTAGTTTGTCCATGACTTCATGGCAACAATGAAGAAGACGCACAATGACACAACACAAAGTCTGCAAAAGCTACATAGGCCTTTGGTGACATTGACAAACTGTGCCTCATGGATGGAGTCTCTGACATCGCCACAAGGGTGTGGCCCCCCTTCATGCTCTGGTCGATCACTGGCTTGAGTCGCCTCACCCAAGTGCCATCATCATTTTCCCCTCCCCGGAATAGTGGCAGGCAGCACTACCACGATACCCACCGCCACCGTGCGTTTTTTTTTGACAACAACACCGTGCGGTTTGATGGCTTCCCACTTTCACAGCCATAGGGGTGCTAGTAGTACTTGATAATATTTTACACAAACAATTGTCTTCTAACGTGGAGAGTAATTTTTTTAGGAATACAGAAACTAATTATAGGTAACTGCCAAATTTAAGACATATCCTCTAGGAAAGTAAAAGAGATGAGGATTAATTTTAGGTGCATGCAAGTATCCTCTAACAAACTAAAAGAGATGATGTGCATACGCCTTTTGCCAGCGTCCTTTGACATGTCTAAAAGTATTAAGAAACTATATAAGACGTTTCTTTTTATGAAATGACATGTAAGATATATTTCTTAGTAAAGTTAATGTACGGTATAATAAAGTTAGAATTTTGGCTTGTTTTCTTACAATTCATGACTACACGATCCACACGTATGTTCTAAAAAACATATATAAGCTGAGCCCAAAAATTTATAAAAAAGAAGTGTTTGGCAAAGACTTACCACTTTTTTTATTGCTAGTATGTGAACCATGCATGGGCTAAAATCTTAGAAGATGTAAACATTAAAAGTTTGTGTTGATTATATACGACTACCAAAAACTTACTTATCTTTATGCTCTCTCTTGACCATTCGTTAACACATTATTGATATATAGGTGTTCTATAAGGCAACGTATCATATGCAACCCAACTTCGTGTGCAACCTATGCAACCACCAATTAAGACCACAGGATCTAGATCCAACGTCTGATGTTTTTTTCACTTAAACCCCTCCACCTATGGATTTAAATCTAACCCGTGTGTATCAAGATGGGAGGGTTTAAGTGAAAAAAACCTCAGACGTTAGATCTAGATCATGTGGTCTTAATTGGTGGTTGCATAGGTTGCACACGAAGCTGGGTTGCACAAGATACATTCCCGTTCTATAATGTCTATTTGTCTCGAAACCATCATGCGATTTGATCATCAACACAAATGACACTTGATTCGATCTTCTATGAATGATATGATCCACTTCATTGCTTCACATGACCTTATTGGTTCATCGATCATAGCTTTGATTGCTCTTCAACTTTGCCTTGGTCCATCTACACAAAGCCCTCTCTATTCACGGTTCACCGCCTTGACGTTCCATTCGAGTCTCTAACTTGTCCTTCACAATTGCAACATGGTCCTTTGCAGCCAGGCCTTGCCTTGATCTTCTCGACCTAGCCATATCAGACAATGACATGTCTCATATTCAATGAGCACCTTCAACTACACTAGTTAAGCACTTTCATCATGCATAAGCCATCTCTCCACCATGACTATGATGTCTTGCTCAATCTAGTGTATGTGGACTAAGTACCTGTTCATCTCACATGAAACATATTGGTCCACCTAAATTTGTCGCTCAATTACCAAAATCAAACTGGAACTTTCACTAACAACGTTTCCATTTCCACTTGAGAAACATTGTTAAAGGAATCCTAGCTCCAAACGACGAACTCAAGCTCCCAACTTCGTGGGATAAGCATGTGCTAGGTGAAGCGGAATATGATCCATGAAGAAGCTTGCCAAAGTCACACACATATAGACTCGCAGAGGTGCTGTTGCGCCAAGCAAAGACCAGAGTAGGCGACAAGTGTCTTGGTCAGACTCAGGGTGTTTTTGTTGGACTCGGTATATCGAATATTCTGTCCCGCTTGAATAGTTACGAAACCTAGTCGAAAGGCAGGGCAAAATGACCAATGTCATATAATTTTTTTTTGTGCCCTTCAAAACGTTTTGCCATGGATACTGAATGTTTCATTGTGTATGTGTTTACATCTCTGACTCGATTTTGACCCCTAACAACAAGAATTTGCAACACTTTTGCCACACACTTTTTTTGTCCTGTTTAAGTGGAGATAATACCGGCATTATTATTTCTCAACTCCTCCAAACTCCATCGCGTGGAACATGGATCCTAGCACCACGTTGACAGAAGAAAATTGACTACCGACCACAAAATTTATTTTGCGCGGCAAGCCTGTTTAGGCTGACTATACAGTTCATCAAGGGCACACACAAAATTTGTAAAAGAGATTTCGGAGATCAAGTGCAAAGATGGGCATCTTAAGTTACTGATCCGTCAAGTTGAAAAAAAAACTACTACAATATTCTCTCCATTCTAAATTATAAGATATTTTGATTTTTCTAAACATACATATTAAAAATAATATATTTAGAAAAACAAAAACATGTTATAATTTAGAACAGAGCTATTAACATTTAGATTTTTTAAAAATTAACATTTAGTAAATTCATCCAACTTGGAGTTCCAAGAAAACCATATCGAGTATTGGATTGGCCATGGCACTTCAGGCCAGTGGCGGATCCAAAAACAAAGCATAGGGGGTGCTAAATAACAGAGGCTAATGGACTGAATCTCTATCGTGGGGGGCTAATGGGCCTCATAGCCTTTTTATGTGTTTTTTATGAAACAATTCTCCACTGCTATTGAGCTTCGCCCCGTGCTACAGCCCGGGCAGCACGGGCCGTACATCCGCCCCTGCTTCAGGCAATCTTTGGGGAGAAATGTGCGGAAAAGACCGCCACCCTTTTCTTTCTTTGAATTCTGCCGAAAAACCGCGCCACCTTCCTCGGCCTGATTCTAGCAGTGCTTGCTACTCAAATCCGGGGATCAAGTTTACATGAGCATTATATTAAGCTTTGCTTTGCGCGCGCAGGATATTTTTGGCCAGGCCGCAGTTGGCATACATGTAGTTCGTTGTTGTTATTTTCTCTCTCTTCAAATCTGCTGCAGATGTGTCATGCCATCACTATCAGGGTGTCCTTAATGTCAACTTGCAAATAACTAGGTACATGAGACTTAAAAAGAATAAAAAACACATAAGTTGAGAGTTATGTGAGCTGAGAGAGAATTGTTTCTAAGAAATCATGCTAAATTAGCTATTTAGGAGTCGCTAGTTATTTGATCTCTGCTTTTAATAGCCAATAAAATTATTTCTAAACTACTAGTTATTTTAAAATCATCCATAATGCCAGTAGGCTGTCTCCAATAGGAGATCCATTTGAGAACCCAAACCTAAAATAGGTCTTCAACACAATACCTATAGCCTCCAACAGAGTACTCGTACACAAAAACTATTTTCGGTGTCAGGAGAGCCATAACCCAAATTTGGGTATCCTCTCTCCTCGAGACTCATTTGCAGATAGTGTTGTCTTTTATTTTATCAGCTGAATCTGTCAATCATCCAACAATATTTTTCTCTCACAACAAATCAGTCAACAATATTGTTTTGCCAAACCAACAAGGCAGCCAGACATGGGCCCAGTGGAGGACCCTAGTAGTAGGGTGGTGCAAGTGTGCTTGGGGCGTGGCCGAGGCCGAATGCCTCCACGGCTCCACCTTTCTGCTGCCAGAGGAGGGCATGTAAGGTCATCCAGGGACGAGGGTTATGATAACAGTGACTTTGGTGCAGCTGAGCGAGTGACCGATCTAGCAGTAGTAGGCTCGTAGCATGGGTACGTGAAATCCTGCCGGACAAAATCGCAGCTTGCATTGCCGAATGCTGAACCGAAGAAGCCTCCGATGCCGATGCCACCACAACACTAGAGCACCTCTCTCTCTCTCTCTGTGTGTGTCCCGAAAGGTGACGGGTTGTTCGTGCCGGCTACTACTATGCGGCATGCGTTTCATTTACCACACCGTGCTGTTTCATGAATGCGGGCTCTGCCCATGAATGCGGTGAGGAACGAGTACCCTGTAGGGCTGTAGCCGATGTTGAATGGGTACCTCTGCCTCCGCCTCTGCCTTGCACTTGCACCCATCACCTGCCAAAAGCTCCCTCATCGTCCCAAATTCATCTGGCTGGCATGCTGGGTGCTTGTTCGACCGATCTAATGATGCAGGAGTGGTCGCACAAACGGACAAGGCTCGCAGAGCAGAGTGCCGGGCCGTCTCTCTCTCTCTCTCTCTCTCTCTCTCTCTCTCTCTCTCTCTCTCTCTCGGACGCCGATCTTCCATCAACAGAAACCAGAAAAACAAGACACGTGTCGCTTCAGCTAGGGGGGGGGGGGTCACTTTAATCGTGGCTGGGTCTTCTCTTCCGTTCCGTGGTTAGGAGGTGAAAATAATATTTTTATTTTTATTTGGTAATTATTGTCCAACTATGTACTAACTAGGTTTAAAAGATTCGTCTCGCAAATTATAAACACGCTGAGCAATTAGTTATTTTTTATCTATATTTAATATTTCATGCATATGCCGTAAGATTCGATATGACGTGGAATCTTAAAAAAATTTAGTTTGAATATTTCAAAGTCTAATTAGTTTATAGTTGGACAATAATTTCTAAATAAAAATAAAAATACTATAATATAAAAAAAAATTCACCTCAAGGCGACAATGACCAAGAACTCTGCAGTGTGCCGCACGGTGGAGCAAGATGCCGCTCGATATCTGGGCACAGAGCTAGCTAGCACTTCGTCTACCACTCCCGTTTTGTCTCGCCTATTTTTCCCCATGCATACCAATGGACTTGCAAATCATTGCAGATCGATCTCCCGAAAAGCACAAGCACCAGCAATCATAGCGTAGCTGAGCCCTAGGCGCGCGGGCGCGATTGCAATTGCAATCGCAATCTCTTTGCCATCAGTGGCTGCTTGACCGAGAAACGCCCCCACAGTCTTGGACTGTTTCCGACGCTCCTCCTGCTACTATAGCATCGTACCAGCCGCATGCACATGCAGATGCAGATGCATTGCAGCGCTGGCTACGATCGAGCCTAGCCTAGGACGCGAGGGGGGAGGTGTAGCGCACGTCTGCTACGGCCAGCCAGGTGCACTGTGCCGCGTACCGCCGCATGTTCATGTCATGTACACACACACTGATCTCTCGATGGTGATGGCACACCGCACACGGGCAGTAGCTAGCCGGCCACCCACCCGCACGGCCCATCGCTAGGCGCGCATGCATGCATGCATGCCTGCCTGCCCCGGCCGCGGCGGACGCGCGTCGCGGCCGGCCGTAACCCGCGGCGCGCTCGGCGGATCGGGCCGAGATCATCTCGATCGGCACATGGGGCCCGCGCGCGATGGCATCGGCACCGGCCGTGGCGTGCAGACGCTGAGACGCCAACACCACCGCCTGACCGCCGTCCCCGGCCGGCACAGTCGCCCGTCCGACCGGCCGAGCCCTCGATCGAACGCGTTGTATACCGCCTTTTTTCACGGACAACGTACCGGGCGGTGGTTGCCTGTAGCAGCACTTTGCCGCACGTACGATGGAGTCGCTTTCGTTTCGTCGGTCTTTCGATGCACGCACACTGCGGGGCCCAATGCAAAGCGGCGTTGGTGGTGGCACATAACTACATAAGTGATCGACTGATCGAGTCACTCGTGCCAGCAGCAACAGACGTGTGCGCCAACGATGTGTCGCCGTCTTGCTGCTGCAATTATATTGGTTGCTCCGTTGCACCAGCTAGCGGTGGTGAAGTTTACCGTTCAGACATGTGTATAGGCTGGCTCGCTAGCCGCCCATCATGCGGTCAAAGACTCAAAGGTATCACACCTTACATATATCCTGGCCTTGTTTAGTTCCTAAAATTTTTCAAGATTTCTTATTACATTAATTTTTACGTACATATATAATGTATTAAATATAGATAAAAAATAAATAATTATATAATTTATCTATAATTTATAGGACGAATATTTTGAGTCTATTGGTTTATGATTGGGCAATAGTTGTTAAATATAAACAAAAATGCTACAGTAAACAAAATTTAAAAATTTTCGCGAACTAAACAAGGCCTAAGCTGTGATGCAAGGCAATTAATAGATCACATCGAATTGACCTGCATATATCTCTCTGTTACGTGCTAGCTGGTTCAGGGATGATTGAAACCAGAGCCAGCATAATGTATGTGCAATGAGCTCCCAAACAACAATCAAAGGAACAGCTGAACAGCTGGACCTGGAAGTGAACGACGTGAGACATATGTATACTACTGCTACGTGTGAAGGCTCAAGGCTGAGATCGGGGCAGAACGAGCTATATATATGCAAGGTGGCTGGATTCAGCTCAAATGATAAGGCCTGTACCAACCAAATGATCACTTCCAAAAGCCTAGTACCTTGTAACCGATCCGTTTTTCTTCCTGATTCCGGAGCCAATTTTTAAAACGGATCAACTTTTGAACGAGCATATTATCTTTTTTTTTTAAAAAAAGGAAGAAGAAATGTTTACTGACTAAGCAAGCGTACAAAATAAACTAGTCCCCAACTAAACCACCATCCACATGCTTTGCCAATTTTATTATTTTGGTCAACATAGAAGGTCTACTTTATCAAAGGCCACAAGTTGTGGCTTGACAGATTTGCACCACCTCTCAGTCTGATCCATCACTACTGCATGCTATGGGATCCAAAATGCATGCACACGCTTTCTTTTGACAAAATTGGATCTTGAAGTGACAGGAGGCGTGGATATGCATCCTAAGATTATTGCTTGCAACCGGTGACATCGACCTTTTTACTCCAGTGGCGAGGAAAAACCAACCAAATGATAGGTTTCTTTTTATTTCAGCAATGCTGTGAATCGCACCGCGGCATAAGGTTGGTTACTCTGTTTTTTTACCTATCAAATGGAATGTTTGACATATACATAGAGTACTAAATATAAACTATTTACAGAACTAAAAACACAACTAGATAGTAATTTATGAGACAAATCTTTTAAACCTAATTAGTCTATGATTAAACATTAATTGTCAAATAAAACGAAATATGTACAATACCTGTTAAATTTTAACACCTACAACCAATCACCTCTCCTAAGCTTCAGTTGAGTTCCACATCACCAACGCCCAGTTTTATTTTCGGTACGGCTGCCAAATTTTAAGACTTTCGGTCTCGGTGCTTATGTTTGGTGAAGATTTGCTCCGAATCCTGATTTGTTTACCGTACGGATATTTTATATTTACTCATGGAAGCCCCATCCTCTGCCTGTTGCTTTTGGCAGGATGAGAAGGTCAATGTGCAGCCTCAAATCATGCATGTGTTTCCTCATCTTCCTTTCGAAGACCCCATGTTCTTCTTGTGGCTAACGCCTGATTAGTTCACCCCAAAATCAAAAACTTTTCAAGACTTCTCGTCACATCGAATCTTACGGCACATGCGGATCATTAAATATAGATAAAACTAAAAACTAATTGTACAGTTTGCCTGTAAATCACGAGACGAGTCTTTTAAATCTAGTAACTATATTAGTGAACAATGTTTGTCAAATAAAAACAAAAGTGCTATAATATACAGAAACAAAAAATTTTGGGAACTAAACAAGGCCTAAGCGTTACTGTGCAATTTCTACTGCTCACGTAATCACGTACGTGTGAGGTGTAGAAGTGCACAAAAGCAAGAAGATTATTTCAAACATCAGAACAAAAAAAAACCCAAAAGAAAAGTGGAAAAAGACACCAAATATTAATCCATATCCCAAAAGATCTGTCCCCTTGGTACTTTCTCCAATTGGAAGCTAAGGAAGCAAAGAGCTGGAATCAGGGCAATTCGCAAACGATCATGAAAGCCGCTGCTGCCCCCCAACCCAATCAATCAGCTCTCCTACATGCATGCATAAGGAAAGAGCCGAGAATAGCGACATCCACCGAACGAGACGACGGAACGGTGCGACGTTGCCATCGAACCCAACCGTGCGGTCAGCGCGATCCGCCCCCGGGCCACGGGCCACGGCCAGCCGGCGCCCCACCACGCGCACCAGCGGCCACATGCATCCAATTGGAGCCGATTCCTCTGTCATGCGGTTGGTTGGCTCGTTGGCTGGCTTCCAAACCCATCGTGTCGCGTCCCCGCCCGGCCGCCGCCGCGCTGGCTGGGCTGGGCATGGCTCGGCGCTCGGCAGGCAGCCAGCTCGGCAAGCCCCGTCCCCGTCCCCGTCCCCGTCCCGTCACACAGAAGAATCGACCGGAACCAAACGTAAACGTCGCGCGCTACGTTACGTGCCCCGGCGGCCGGCTCTGCCTTTTGCCGCCCGCCGGCCCTGATAGCGAGCCGCCGGTGGCGCGCGTTTTCGGCCGATGGCTGGCGCTTTCAGGGGTGGGGGCGGGGTGGTGCTCACGTGGGCGCAAGCGGCGGTCCAGGCCAGAGGCCCGCTGGCGATCGACCACCAGCGGGCTCCGCCTTCCCCGGCAACGGAGATTTGGGGGAGTGCCAACGCCAGAAGCCAACGGGGTTTTAAATGCCCCGCCCGTGCGCGCCAAGTGGCCCGTTCCCTCCAACAGCTGTCCTTAACGACCAGCCCCTGTACATGCAGCCAAACGGGAAGCCGTTGGGTTCTTCTGCGCCGAGGCCTCCTGTGCGCCAGTTTCTGCCGTAGCGTCTGCTGGGCTATTCCCCCCCCGCTGCCGATTACCATTCTACTGTTATGGGTCGATGCGCGTAATACGATAGCGTAAACAAACTTTTGCCCCAAACATATCAATGTGAATTTGTTCTAGTAATAGTAGGAACTAGCTATGCTTCATACTGAACATTCTAGTCACGTGTTTCCGTTTCTCTCTGATCTCAACCGAAACATTCAGAGTCATTATTAAACGAGGAGAACCAAAGGCAAACTGTAGTTTAGTCACACGCATGTATATATTAGTGGAGAGCTCGGCGCCGTCAAGATGATCTTTTAATTAATTATTACTAGTTCGATGCATCAGCGCTCGCCTAACGGTTGCTCCGCCGAATAGTTGGAGTATTAGTACGTACGCGTCATCTTCTTCTTGCAGCACGCACTCTATGATGGAAAAGGCCAATGAAGGGATCATACAGATATTGTTGTTTAGTACTACTGCTCATTATTCCAATTCCATACATGCATGTACTTCAAAAGCGGGAAAAAATGATCGAAGGTTGGCATGATTAACAACTGGTGTAGGCGCAGCCCTACTTAACAATTGTTAGACTACCTTATCAAACAAAAAAAAACAATTGTTAAACTGTTGCCTCTTCTCTGTTAACGGTAGCATACATCTTTTGGTAATCATTTTTCAATTCTATCGTGCATATCATACTGTCACTGGCCTTTCTCCCTTTCTGCGAGTGGAGAGTGGCGCTTTTGAAAATCCAGTCACAAGAGACAAACAATCATGGGCTAAGAATGGGGCGCAATTGATTACAGTAGAGTACACGCACGCAACAGGACAGGACAAAGAGCCCACATTTCGGCCAATCTCTTTAGACTTTTCCCTCTTTGTGCAATTCCAACTTTTCACTATCATAATGCCATAATTAGGTCCTACTATGTACTATGTAATCCCACTAAAGTACTCCTAGTATGCTAGTAGTAGCAGTGGTACCTCGTCTTCTCGTGAGGCAAGGAAAAAGGATCCGAGAACATTCATGGACTCCAGCTTTTGGTGGCGGCCAAGTCATTTCACCGAATTAGCTTGCCCAGCAACTGGCAATACGGTGACGAGCAGATTAGGAGAGCAACCGGGGTGGATCAAAATCAAATCACACGAGGTCCAGGGCCAGGGCCAGGGCCCAGGGGCCACGCTAGCTAATCTCACACGGATTTCTAGGCAGCTGCTACATAAGACAGGCATGCACTGGACAGAACGGTTGACGCATGCAGGACCGGAGCCTCTCGCCTCGGTCCATGCATCTCGCTCGGTTTGGCCTTTGGCAGGTCGCGGTCGTGTACAGGTGGGACGCTGCCATCGACGTCGCCGTCGAGGGCGCACGCGGCCCCAACGGAAAGCGCCGTTGCCGCGGCATCCCGGTACAGCCGTCCCCGTCGCGTGCGTGCCGCCCCCCGGCCGGCGTGCGCGCGCCAGCCATACATATAAGGAGCAGGAGGAGTACATCGCCCCACTGGGGACGGTCAGTCAGATCACTGCTCACACCGCGACCGACCGCCGGCCGGCCCCTGCTCTTGTACGTACGCACGCACGTACTGCCGGGAGCGACGTGTGGCCAGCCGTGTCCGTTGGACGGACTCGGCATCGGATCAGATGGATGGGCAGTGAGGTGACCGGACGCGGACGGAATGGACGACGACGACGACGACGACGGAGTACGAACGCCACTGTGCTGCCAGTGTTAACGCTACTCCGTGATGATGCTTTGGCCAGTTGGGCCTGGATGGAGGCCCCTAGCGATCGGGTGGCAACGGCGGCATCAAGTGCGTCAACACCCCCTGTACTAGTTGCCCGTGCGTGGGTGTGGTTACCGGTCCCTCTCCCGGACGTACGAGATTGCAGTTGGGCATGATGGAGATGCAAATGGGGTCGTTTGTCTTGTTTGCCTGTTCGCCGAGGAACCGTGGGGGACTCGTTTGATTATTTGAGAGCTGTGTGTGCACATATGATGATGCACGGGCCGATATGATGCGTGTGCATGCATGACAGATGACAGACGAACTTTGCGTTACTGGTGGTGGTCTGATAGATGGACGCAGACTCCCCTCCTCCCGTCCCGTCCCGTTGCAATCAATCAGGCCAAGATGCATTGGCCGATGGGTTTGGATCATTGTATGCCACCTGATGTCCTGGTGCCTGAAAGCGAGCGGCGGCACTAGTATGTGGCGATCAGGGTCACAACTCACAACTCGTGTTCTGGAATCTGTGTTCCTCCTCCTGACTGTGGAGAGATACTACAATCATACAATCCGCAGTTCCACACCGGCACTAGTCTTCATTCAGTTCTTCCTTGTGCTGATCATTGGTTCCACCTGTACGCCCAGAGTTTGGCCATCCCGTGGCACATCACACTCCAATTACACCACGCTACAGCAGCAGCATCAGCACGGTGGCCTGACAAGCAGGTGACTGCACCTGCATCATCTGCACTTGGTCTGCTGCTTGTCGTTACGAAGAGCTGAGCAGTGCCCCTGGAGTGGAGCGACGAGTCTATAGGACTGAGGGCTACTGACGACACGAGATAAACAAAACAAAACTACTATTGCCCCCTACCAATCTGATGATACCAACGACTGAACAACTCACATGTCGCGCCTAGTATAAAATTACTCTCTCTTGCCCGGCATCGGCAGGCTTCAGCCCCTTTCTTCACAACGATAGAGAAGTCTGACGGTGCGATTCCCAGACGGCAATGCCGGATCACATGGCGAGAGCGCGAGACGAAGGGGAAAGCCCAGCGCATGCGGCAGCCCGCAGCCCAGGTAATTGCGTGCGCCCAGCTGTATGTGCTTGTGCACTGGCACTGACCTCGATCTGCCATCGCCCTTGCATGGCAATGGCATGGCCTCTTGCCCTCTTACCAGAGGCCTCTGAGGACCGAATGGCTTCTCTCGGTGGTGTGGTGTCAGCTTGCACGCGGGACAAGCGCTGAAGGGCGCACTAGGATATTGTTTTCGTCGCGTGACGCGCCCGCAGATCGATTCCCTCCACTGTCTGATACATGTACTCTTTGATGCCAATATGCCATGCGTACATCATACGGAATACTGCCCCTGTTCTGAGACGTGGAAGTTTCGGCGTCGGCTCGCAACAGGTCTGCAGCTGCAGCCCCGTCATGCTGCTGCTCTCCTAGTCTCGTCAGATGAGGAGGGATGCACACGTGAATTGGTTCGTTATTAGCTGAGAATTGGAGAGGCGCTTGAACCCCGCCATACCATGTGCTGACACGACAGGAACCTACTAAGGACACTTCCATTGGGGCCTTGTTTAGTTCCCAAAAATTTTGCAAAATTTTTCAGATTCCCCGTCACATGAATCTTTAGACGTACGCATGGAGTATTAAATATAGATAAAAATAAAAACTAATTGCACAGTTTAGTCGGAATTGACGAGACGAATCTTTTGAGCCTAGTTAGTCCATGATTTAACAATATTTGTCAAATACAAACGAAATTGCTACAGTGCTCATTTTGCCAAAAATTTTGGAACTAAACAAGGCCCATGTTCTTGAATGATAACTTCATTTAGGATTGATATCCCATGAAATAAGGTCCTGTTTAGATTGTAGATAAAAAAATTTTTGGATGTCACATCGGATGTGTCGGAAGGATGTCGGGAGGGGTTTTTAAAAACTAATAAAAAAACAAATTACATAGCTCGTCAGGAAATTAATCTGTCATTAGCATATGTGGGTTACTGTAGCACTTAAGGCTAATCATGAAGTAACTAGACTTAAAAGTTTCGTCTCGCAATTTTCAACTAAACTGTGTAATTAGTTTATTTTTTTATCTACATTTAATGTTCCATGCATGTGTCCCAAGATTCGATGGGATGGATAAGAAAATTTTAGGTGAGGAACTAAACGGGGCCTAAGTTTTTTCCGTAGAGTCTAAAAAACAAAATTCAGAGTAGAGAGTTATGACAGTTTTTATGTGGTGATCTAGCTAGGTTGTTTTGTCCAACTACGGATCACTTCCATATTTGTGTGAAACTTTTACTCCCTCCATATCTAAATAAAACAATTTATGCAATCTATGTAAGTCATGAGTGTGCGCTCGTGTATATGAGCGTTTGCGTCTGTAACTAAGTCTCGCAAAAAAAAGTTTAACTAACTTTATAGAAAAATGTAACAACATTTATGAATTAAAATGAGCATATTATAAAAATGTATTCTATGATAGGTCTAATGATACTAATTTGATGCCATCAATCTTAATAGATTTTTTTCTAGAAGTTTAATTAAAGTTTAAAATTTTGACTTAAGATAACTCTATAAATCTATTTATTGAAAGGTCAGAACGAGTACATATTACATATTTAACGACAAGTTTTATGTTAGGTACAAAAAAATTCCACAACAGTTACATTTTTTTAGTGTAACATCAAGTGTGTGCGCGCGCGTAGGGGGGGTGATATATACTCACATTTGGAATGGGTAACGTTGCATTGCATTGTAACATCTATTTGAGTTGAAGGCCCCAGTAGATCTAATCATGGGTCACTTGACTCGACTAGTGCACTAGGTAGGGTTGAGCAGTGATATTCTACATTAACCAAGAAAATCCCAAAAATAGACCGGTCGAACACATCCATCAGGCGGGTGAGAGCCAAAGAAAATTGATACATCCTCACCCCTTTGGATATGATTCAGACCAGCAAAACAAATGTCAGTTCTTAACAAGCCAGAAAGCTAATTCGGGTAGACTCGTTTACAAGCTCTGGCTCACTCATTGGGCTCGTGAGCCAGGTATAAAAAAACACATAGTATATACGCATTTATTTAAAATTGAGAATATTAATGATACAAAACTAACTAACCATAAACCTTAAATGAAACAAGTTTAGGAACCTATAAATATGATTGAAAGTTTGTGGATCTAAAAGCCAATCTCAATGGGTGTTCCATGAAATTTTATGGGCATTAAGTACGCTGACATGTCACTATACTAATGAAGAGAGATGATGAAACTTTTATGGTTAAAACTCTTTTGTGTTGTTTATAAAATATGAGTGAGTTAGAAAATAGGACATGAAATCCTCGCTGAGACTATTGAGACTACCCTAAGTGATACCACTTGACAAGTTCACACTTCACAGAGCCGCTTATGTTTTTACTCAATAAGTTAATATGTGTTGACATATATACAAGTACAACAATATACTATAGTAGTACATCATACGTACGCGGTCCATACTCCATACTATACATAATGAATCCAGGATCCATTATTATCCATACATGCATTTAAATAGAAGGAAGAGCCATAAATACCATGTTTAGAGGGTCCAATTCCAACCACCAACTAATTATAAAATGAAAAATAAAGTTATACTCCTCGCAAAAAATAAAATAAAAAACAAAGTTATACAAAAAAAATATATAACGGCTTTGACTCGTTAGGCTCAAACGTCAGTTAAAGGCAGCTGACTCATTAACTAGACGAGCTAAAATAAGGCGAGCGCCCTAGCTAGTACTCATATAAGAAGTGGGAGACCAGCCCACGGGCCACGGGAGAGACAATGTCGTCGTGGATCTGGAGGCCCACCGGTCGGTACAGTACTGTGCGCGCACGTAGGCATCGAGCCACCGTGGGAAGAAATGTCTGTCTGGTCACTAAACGCGCCGCGTGCGCAAGGGTACGTTACGTGACGCTGCGATGCGTGTAGCCATCCGTCCCGAACCCCCGATCCCCATCCAATTGTCCGAGCCACGTGCAGGCCGAAAGAGACGTGTCGACAACTTGACACGGTACGCATCGATGCGTTTAGACTTTTGTGCACGCAAATACCGAGCACGTACGTGTCGGGACTCTCGCGTGAGCCGGTCCCTGTTCATGACTTCATGTCGACTGTTTACGACGTGCAATTCAAACGGCCGCCATCACTGTGATGCAGATATACTGTACTGTACGTACTACGTACATTTTCTTTGCTCGACATGCAGGTAGGTAGCTTCAGGAGTACGTACATCAGCACCCTTCTCTGCGAGAAACCAAGTGCAACGAGTATCAATTAATTGGCCCGCGCTAATACTAACAGTGTTTTTGGATGGTGTGCATGATGCAACAGCAGGAAGCTGATCCGCAGCTTCGCCATAGCTCTCTGATTGGCAGGTAGTGTAGTTCATCAGTTCCTGCGCTAAATTAAACCAGCCGCACATGCGCCTCCCGTCCGCGAACCTTAATTTGATCGTCTGGTCAAATCCAGCAACAACTCCTTAATTCACAGCTGGCCTCTAGGTAGCCAGCACAAGGTTTCGATTCAAAACGAAGCCCGTCGTCTCTGATCCATGCATTGTGCTCCAGAGTTTTCTTTGATTCGTTAGCTGTGAGTTGTGACTATGCACAATATGATACGACAACGCAACTGCTAACACATTCATTATACATGTATGTGTCCGTGCCCTAATTAACAATCATGAGGATCTGATTTTTTTTAATATAGTACTCTTGTACGGGAGTATAAGCACCGCGTTTGTAGTTATGACTAAAAATAATATTCGTTGATTTTTTGTAAATAAAGGTTCGATTCAGCTTAAGATAACGACATAACGTGGCCTCACAGGTGCCCGAGGGGACAGGCGCCGATAGAGCTGGCGCTGGCAACGCGTCCGGCCGGAACCACACGTGCGGCGGAGCTCGCCGTCGCCGGCCGTCTGGACTGGACACCGGGCCAGACCGGATGATGCCATGGAGGCACGCGCGCGCGCGCGCTTAGGTTGACGGAAACAATTGATTGGGGAATCTCGCGTCCTCGCGGTGGGTGTCGTCCTGCACGCCGCACCCGCACGCATCGGGTGCCCTGTCTGCCTGCCTCGGTGGGCACGACGCACGAGCTGCCTGCCCCGGCGTTGCTGGACCGGACGAGGGGCGCGCGGCTCGGCCCGCGAGGTTGGTTAGATTATCAACCCGTCCGTGACGCACGGCACAGCACGGCCGGTGGTGTGTCTGCGTGTACGACGCCGCCGCGCGCGGCCTCCAGGCTCCAGGAAAGGCCACCAGCGCCCTCGTGCGACGTCGCGCGAGAACAGGTGGCGCCGTGGTACGGGCGGATCACAGACACGAGCCCCGCGCGGCGCAGGGATGCCGATGCGGATGCCGGTCATGTGTGCGCCGTGCCGTGTCGAGGGCGCGCGCGTGCGGCAATGCGGCTTGCACGAGGTCGCAGGCTGGCGTGCGCGGCGAGGACACGCAAAGGACGACGCTGAGGACAGGCAAGCTGCTGAGGACAGTGGACAGCAAGGGCTCTCGCGTTGGCAGCAGGTCGGGAGCATGGAAAAGTGGATCGGCGACGTACCATATTGGAGTCCGTACCGGTGGGAGAGCCTGGAGGTGGCGTTAATTTTTGGTCTCGTACGCAGCAGTACTTTTGAGAGATTTACGCGGTGGCAGTTTGGGGTGTTCCCGCGAGTTGTGTGGGGGCAACAGGCTCATTCAGGCAGGTGTGCGATTCGGATGAACAGTGCATAAGCTAATGCTGACATTGAGACTTGAGTTGTCATTTCGGAGTTGTTTGGCATTTGCCACTTGGCACATAGTGATATTTGATTTTACTCCTACAATTTTACGGTACTGCGAGTCTGGGATCTTAACCCAAAGTAACTATGAATATGATCCGAAGCAGTGCAGCATGTGGAAGCAGTTTTCTCGGGCACCCGTTTCCTGCGCTCCGTTTCGGCTTGGCCAGATGAGCAATGGCCGTTTCCTGCAGCATGTTGCTTATTTATGGGATGTTTAGAACTGCTTTGCTCCATGTTTTTTTTAGCTCCACTCCACGTTTTTTAGTTAAACGGTTTCAGCTCCACGCATTCAGTTCGAGAAAAAAGGGTGGAGTTGTGAGAGCACCTAAGACGCACTCAGTTCGAGAAAAAAAAGTGGAGTTATGAGAGCACCTAAAGATGTACTCTACAACTCTAGTTTTTTGTGGAAGAAGTTTGTGGTGGAGAGTTTGTGAAGCAGTCCCAAACACCTCCTTACATTACCAATTCCAAATCAAAATACATGAGAAAATCTGTGTGCTCTTGCAAATCGGCCGTTTGAACCACAGTATTTCTTACAGTTAAATATAGAACTAGATTTTTCTGACACGTAGACCTCACGACTCATGTCCGTGGTTTGATATGAGCACTGTCAATGTATAGTCTCTTTCAGCCTGAATTTGACTTAGCCATGAACCAAACATAATCTTTTTTGGAATAAAATTTGGCACTGCCTTAAGTCCATAGTTTTTTTCTTTGTTCAGGTAGCCTAAAACCATATCTTTTTTTTTCTTTTTGAGGTAGCCTAGGGTCGGTCTCAAAATAAATTAATTTCCATAATCACTATAAGTCAAATTATCTTAAATTAAACTAACTTTATTGGAAAGATTAACAATACTTACGACACCTAATAAGTATATTATAAAATATATTATATTATGTATCTAGTAATATTAATTCGGTATGTAAATATTAATACACTTTTTATAAATTTGATTGAATTCAAAATTAGTTTGAGTTTGAATGACTTTAAAAGTTGATTTAACTTGGATGAGGGAGTGTGTTTGGTCAAGGATATGCAGCATCGCAAACAAATATGGTCATGCATCTCTGTTGGGCTACTTGCGCTAGTACACACATTATTATGTTACCCGTGATACGGCCCAGTATTCCTATTGATTCCTTATATGAGCCCAGTACTGCTATTGATTACGTGAGCCCAGTACTGCTATTTAAGGACCTACAACAGAAACCGGAACTTGGCAAGAAAAAATCGGGTCGACATGGTCATACCAAAACAGCCCAAAGACTACCCACTTTCTTGTGGCCTGTACTTGCATGCTGAGACTGATTGGGGCTAAAATTTATCATGCTAAGGATTTGACAAGCCAAAATTAGATAAAAAATTTATGATGAATTTGGCAAGCTAAATATAAGAGGTTGGTAAGTTTTGATAACAAACCAATCAATACCCAAATTTATGGATTAACAAATTTTGGAAGCCAACCAATCAGGCCCGTTGATGGAACGCACTTCACTGACCATATCCAGCAGGTCGCTCAGGTTTTGGACTGTTGGTTGATCCGGACCGTACAGATTCCGAGCTGAGTTGGTGAAAAATACTGTGCTGATCGCTTGTGGTTGAACACTTGAATACTATCTATTTCCGCCTTTCGATCCGTTGACAATAACAAAGCTAATAATGAAACCATTGACGTCAGAGTACAACATATGATTCATATTATTACAGACAAGAAGGATGGAAATACGAAGTTGTATAAATCGAACGAATATACTGACCGCACAATTTGCGCCAATCCCAATATAGGTAGTTAATTACTATGGGAACACAGTCAACTTCTAGTTGACTGTTCCAGTACATTTGTAGAACAATCAGCGCCTAGCTGATCATTCGCATTTTGGCAGTGCATTAACTGTATCTTACCACGCCGCTTCACAAACTTGTCCTCATAGCTGCTATATACACACACCAGCTAGCTTATCACGAGAAACAATGGGCTCGATCGAACCCCAGAGTTTAGATTTGGTACTTTCCGCATCGGCGGACCCATTATTAAGCTTCCATGGATTAATTACCGTGATCACATTGAGCTGGAACCGTTGGAAGCGTCGTCGTGCTTCTCGGCATCGACAAGTTCTTGAAGCCTCTCCATGAGCACGTCGAAGTCGTCGTCCGACTTGAGGAGGCTGATCCTCGTGTACCTGCTGCTCGCCTCATATTGGACGCCGGTGCGCGAGATGATATTCGCCTTCAGCAGCGCCTCGTAGCAGTCTCCGTCTTCCTCCCTCTCGCACTTCACCCACGCGTAGGCTGTTTTGTTCAATCACCGGCAGTTAGTGCAGTCGTCTGCATGCAAGTGATAATTTCGATCGGATTCCATTCCAATCTCCAAATGTAACCTCACCTGGGGATGGCTGTCTGACCCTGTTGAAGTAGGTGCAGTACTCGGGCATGATCTTCTGCAGCGAGATGCGGCGGGACCGCGACACGACGGCGCTCAGCCTGAGCCACCTGCTGCGCATCACGCCGTGCCCGAAGCCGAAGATGTCGTCCTCGCCGTGCAGGTTGGCCAGCATGAACCTGACGATCCCCAGCATCCGCAGCTGGGTGTCCCGGGACGCACCCATGTTGCTGTTCGACAGGTAGTCTAACGCCCGCTCGGCCACCTTGTCATCCCTGATCAGCGCCCATCTGCAGTGTGCAATGCAATGCAACGCAACGCAACGCAACGCAACGCAACGCGCAGGATGATGAGAGGGGTGTGTGTGTTGTGTGTTAGTGTCACTAGCTCTGCATGCCCACGCACAAGAACTGCACATACCCGAATCTGCTGCCAGCATGGCCGGAAGGCTTGGAGATGGTGAACATCATGATGTCCTCGTCGGCGGCCGCAGGGATGTGGGTGAAGTGCGGCCAGTAGTAGGCGTGGTCGACGATGGCCGCCGCCGAGCTGCAGAGGACGGGCTTGCGGAGCATGGCGTCCGGGTTGTTTGGCGACGTGACGAACTCGATGAAGCCGTCGGTGGAGTTGGTCCGTGACGCGTTGGTCCACAAGGCCGTGGTTCCGGCCCACCTGTACTCGCGGCCGTCGAACATGGAGGTTTGCGATCTGTACGACTGCACGGTATTATATATGGATTCAGCACAAGAAATGATAACGGGCAGTGTGTGGGTGGGCATCATGGATGATTGGAAAAGGCTGGCTGACCGACCGGGTAATACGGCGCGGCCGCGACCACTCTGGACGGCGGCGAGGCGGCCGTGGCGTCCGGGGACAGCGCGTGCACCAGCGCGTTGATGAGCTGCAGGGAGCCGCTGGCGAAGACCAGGTGCTTGTCGTCTGCGACGGCGTTGCCTACGGCCCTGTGCAGGCGCCGGATCTGGCGCTCCAGCTCCACGGACTGGAAGCGGCCGGTGGTGGTGTAGCTCATGCGGTGCCACCCGGAGAACACCACGGCGCTGGCCGCCGCGTGACGCCGCCAGTACGGCTCCAAGAACAACGGGTTCCCGCTGCCACAACCAACACGACCGTCAGTCACCACATGGTTAATTAGCACCAAAGACCAAACAAACGGCACGCCCTGGGCCCGGGACTGTGAGCGCTCCTCGCTCCACTGCCAGTTGGGTGGGTGATTTTTTTTAGTATCGTAATCATGAATTAACTAGGTTTAAAAGATTCGTCTCGCGATTTACAAACGAACTGTGCAATTAGTTTTTATTTTCGTTTATATTTAATGCTTCATGCATGTACCGCAACATTCGATGTGACGAGAATTTTGAAAAACTTTTTAGGTTTTGAAGAAACTAAATAAGGCCTTAGATCTGCTGGTACCAATAAATACTCGTCTTTTTTAAAGAAAAATGCATTCTCGATTGGAGAAATCAAATTATTTAAACTTTGATCAAAATTATATTATTAGCATTTTAATATAAAATAAGTATCATTATATTTAACCAAATTATATATAAAATGTATATATTAGGATGCTGAACTGGTCGATAAATCTTAACACTACTCATAAATTTGGTTAAGCGCTTATTTGTTTGAGCTTATTTGCCGAATTTGCTAACTATTCTGTAGTATTTTTCTCTAATAATCAATAAACAGTACATTCAGCTATGATTTTATAGCCAAACTCTAAACTCGTTCGACTCACGCGGATCTATAATCGCATCTTGAACGGACAGAGTACCTAGCTAATTACTAGAAATTATTTGCATCTATTCACCGGCGGGAGGAAGCAGGAAGGAGGAACTAACAGTTTTTTTTAATCGGCGCAAAAAAGGATAGTAATTGGTGGCCGACAATTGTGACATGCAAAGATTTCTTTTCTGCTTTGGACATGACATGTCACCCAATTGTAAAGAGCATTTTAAGACTTTCCAAAACCCACTCATAATCTTAATTTCTTTTAAGATTAAAACAATATCTCAATTCTCAATCTTTCTGTACTTGAGAAAATCAACCTAAGAGCATCTCTAATAGTTCAAAAAAAAGCAATAGATAAATCACTTGAAAAACTCATCGATTTACCAATTGTTTTTTTTTTTGCAACTTGCTCTTGTAAATTTGCATTAGGTACCCTTTTAACCTTTTTATTCCTCGCCTCGTTCTTTCACCTTCTGATAGATACACACCGATTTTGACCAACAACACGTTTTCAAAACTCAGCCAAATCCGGGTGTCGCCGTTTAGGCCTCTATCAGCCGAAAAGAGACTGGAGAGGGCGGCTGGGGCTTTATAATTCGAGATGAAGATGGTGATATGATCACAGCCTAAGGCTTTGTTTACTTCCACCCAAAAATCTATTTTTTAAGATTCACCGTCACATCGAATCTTTAGACGCATGCATGAAGTATTAAATATAGATAAAAATAAAAACTAATTGCACGGTTTGGTCGAAATTTACGAAACGAATCTTTTGAGCTAGTTAGTCCATAGTTGGACAATAATTACCACAAACAAACGAAAGTGCTACAGTATCGCGAAAATTTTCCCTTCATAAACTAAACACGGGTCGACTGTCTCATGTTCTTAATCCGTTCCAAGCTGAAGTAGTGGCATGTTTACAAGGGTTGGCAGCGATTGATTTGGGTATAACCAGAGTCCACCTGGAAACTGATGCCTTGCAAGTCCAGCAAGCAGTAGAGTCACAGCGCTGGGACCTTTCCCTGGCCATAGGACGGAGGTCTGATAAGCGAAACCAAGGAGCTAGTGTACCTGAATTGTGTTGAGTTGAGTTTGCTATCAAGGCAGTTCCTTGCTCATGTTACAAAGTGGCGCATCATGAATTAGCTCCACTAGGGTGTGTGTGTTCTGTGGATGATGATCCTATCATGACTCATCTCTCAGCTAGTATTCTGAACATTGTTGCTGCCGAATGTGCAGACCCTTAATGGGAAAAAAACTCACAAACTCAGGACTAAAAAGTGCTATTCAAACTATTTAACCAACTGAGCTACAGAGTTAGACTGCTAGAGGCATTTTCGTCTTAATAGTAGTACTACTCAATAGTAGTCTAGTAATTAGAAATAGTAGCAAGACTGGAGTAATAGTTAAACATGTTGTTTGGTTGGTTTATTATTTTGATGTGAACCTGGTCAGAATGGTATAGCAGTGTGTTAGTTTTTGTTTTTTTTGACGGATGATACAAACGATGCTATCGGAACAGATTCAAACCATCCGTGAGCTGATCACGCTCGATAGGCACCCGTAGGCCGTAGCCGATCATCCTCGCATCCAGCAATAGCCCCTTGTCATAATGTCATGTAACTATAAAATTGTAGGATAGTTTTTATAATTAGGCCTTGTTAGTTCACCTAAAAAAACTTTTCAAGATTTCTGGTCACATCAAATCTTGCGGCACATGTACAAAGTATTAAATATAATAAAAATCAAAATTAAGGCCTTGTTTAGTTCACCCCAAAACCAAAAAAATTTCAAGATTCTCCGTCACATCGAATCTTGCAACACATGCATGGAGCATTAAATATAGATGAAAAAACAAAAACTAATTGCACAGTTTGTCTGTAAATCGCGAGACGAATCTTTTAAGCCTAGTTACTTCATAATTGGACAATGTTTGTCAAATAAAAACGAAAATGCTATAGTGTCAAAATCCAAAAACTTTTTGGATCTAAAAAGGCTTAATTACACAGTTTACTTGTAAATCGCAAGATGAATCTTTTGAATCCAATTAGTCTATGGTTGAACAATAATTGCCAAATAAAAACAAAAATGCTACGGTACCCAAAACCAAAAAAAAAATTTCAGAACTAAACAAGACCTTACTAAATAATCTAAGACTGCACATAAAAACCATATTTCTATGAATGAATTCTTCAGGTTATTTTTTTTCCGGTTCCTCTATCTTCTCTCTTAACATCTATCTATCATAGATATCTCTATCTTCATCTCGGGTAGACATAGTTTTAAATTATTTTTTCTCTCTCTCTCCTCTTTAATTCTAATACAATATTACTTTTCCATGTAAGTATTTATTAAAACTGTTCTATACATATATCATTTTTTCTTATATTTTTTAAAAATAAGATATCAAAGTTGTGTTTTAGAGACCGTGTCACTGTGCTAAACGACTTCTACATCCTATACGAAGAGAGTATTTTGGTAAGTTGGACAATCAGTTAGGGTGAAGTTCGACTTTCAGCACCCATAGTCTATAATCCGCTCGTTCCTGGATTACGGGATTATGGTAATTGAGAATTTTAATTATCATAATTCATCATATAATTAATTGATCAAAATTTGATTATATAATCTGATTATTATAGTCAGAAGGGTATCAAAAAAGGCAAAAAGGAGAGAGAAAAAACTGCTTTCCCGTTATCACTACTCGACCAATCAAAGAAGGTAATCGTTAATTCCCCCCTTTTGCGTTGACGCTAGGTATAAGGTTGCCGTGGTGGAACCAAACAACACCTAACTTGTTTCAAGCTCACATAATACTCAGAACAGGCAAGAAATTATGCGCCTCTACTTGCCATCATGGACACGAGACTGCTCGAGTGCTCGGCCAGCTGAAACAAGCAAGACAAGCACAAGCTAGCAGAAGCAGGAGCACGCGAAAATATACCTGTCGGCGTCGGCGGTGCAGTTGGGCGTGCGAAGGGAGCAGTCCGGCCCCGCGAAGCAGCTGTTGCACTCGCACCCGGGCCTCCCGTCCTCGCCGGCGACGCCATCGAGGAACACCTGCCCGTGGCCCGAGCACTCCACGGCGGCCACCGCCTCGGCCTCCCTGGCCGCCTGCAGAGACCAGGTGAGCCCGCAGCTGCTGCCACCGCCGTCGTCGTCACGGAGCAGCGGCCGGGACGGCGAGAGCAAGAAGTGGTGCGCGAGGAAGATGGCGTTGAGGAGCAGCGATGAGTAGAGGAGGCCGATCGCGAGGCCGCCGGCAGGGCCTCGTGTTGCATGCGGCCGTGCACCTGCCAGCTCCATTATTGAAGTGTCTCTGCTCTGGTTTCTCAAAACCAAGGGTAGTACATATTTAACATAGTGCTGATGCTGACTGGTGAACCCGTGGTACTGTCAACTTGGGGGCATAATGATCCGAGCTCGGATCGTCAGCAATTCGTCATGCCCCTAAATAAAGTACCTGTACAAAACTCTACCATACGCAGATATCATTTTCTAGACAGGCACCTAAGAACCGCTACTATTCTTTTTTTTTGGGCCTGAGTATCAGGGCAAAAATAACTATTTACACTGTTTATCTGTAATTTACAAGATAAATCTTTTGAACCTAGTTAATTCATAGTTAGATAATTGTTAAATGCAGAGGAAAGTGTTATAGTGTCAAATAGTCTAGAAAGCTAACGTATAAAACTATTGAAGAGGAAAACTATTGAATCAGGATCTGAACGCTGGGTTGATACTGGACGCAAGGTATCGCAAAAAAGACCCGGACGTATCGCTTGCAATGTCATAGACTCATGGTTCGATGTTATACTGGAGATTTTTTATTAAAAAAAATCTGGAGAAGAGTTGTTTTCGAAAAAAAAACTGGAGAAGAGTTGTTTTCTGACGGATATCCTTGTGTTTGTGATCTGGAAACCTAATATACTATAGAGTATGTCTTCGTTAGTTGTCAGTGTGACTATTTTTTTTTAGAAAAGAGAATATATTGATATCCTAGCTTTTGTATGGATCGATGTATATGGCTATTCAATATTATATTACAGTTAATTGTTGTACCATATAACCATGCACGAGTTAGGATGACAATGTCTCCTTAATAAAAAACAGGTGGGGCCGTCATCCTCTTGGTCACGTTTTTTTAATTCTCCATAGAATACAAAATACAAAATGTTAAGTACTTTGGAATGATTAAATGCAAAATGTTAATTTTTTTCATGGGTGCTTTTATTTCCATCCAAAATACCAATTTTTTTCCGATATTTTTAATTCCATCCAAAATCTAAATGAAGAATAGCCACTTTTTTGTCAAAATTTTTATAGGATATTTAGTTCAATTATACAAAATGTATCCAAAAACTTAATTTTTTTTGGGATGAAAGGGGAATTATCCCCATAATCCCGAAGCCATGGAGACCATAGGGTGGGTGGCAATTGGCATCGATCAGTACGTGACGTTAATCGTCCTTTTATGTTCATGGCTGCAACAACTTTTATGGACGAATCTGCTGGGTTGTTAGGGTTGTTAGGGTTGTTAGCCTGTTTCATCGACGCTCTGTTAACATCTACTAGTACTCTCTTCCCAATTCCCAAGGCATGGTACAGGCCGGGGACTAATATATACACCGATCACCATCACATGTATTTCTTCATTAGATAAATATAAAACAGATTTAAAAATACAACTCACCTGCTTGCAGCTTTGATTTGTTTATTTACAAGTCTATTAACTGGGAGATCAAATTCAAACAAAAAAAATAATACATTTCTTTTTTTATTCCCGGTCGGAATTGTTTTATTATGCTTTTCACTCAGATGTCTAACCAGGCATGCCAAATCCAGGAATACAATTTCTCTTTCGGTAATGATGTGGAGCGGGCGTCCGGCGCTCCCGCAACCGTCCGGACGCGCCGTATGTGGGCTTTCAGGCCGTTTCGGACCGGTTTCGGAGCGTGGGCGGCCCACTTCATTCGCGTCTTCATTCCTGGACGGTTTCCCCACTCCCACTCATCCGACACGCCCCATTCCGACAACCGCAGTCGCGAGCGCATCCACCGCATCGCGCGCGGCGCCTCCACCGCGCCTCCCGTCTCCAGCGCGTCGCCGACCGTGGGCGCGCGGCTGGCCTCGAGTGCGCGGCCAGCCTCGAGCGCGCGGCCAGCCTCCACCTCGGCGCGACGCCACCGCGCCATCCGCCCACCGTGCCGATCTACACCGCGACGCTCGTCTCCACCGCGCCGGCCGTGTTCACCGCGGCGCTCGTCTCCACCGCGCCTCCAACCTTCCAGCGTGCCGCGCCGTACGCCCCCACCATGGCGTCTGCGTGCTGCCCTTTGCCGTGAAGGTACGAAGCCCGTTGCGTGGTCCACTCCGATCCTCTCAGCGTCGACCATCGCATCCTCGCCCCCGTGAGGAATCGCATTCGCGCGGCCCGCTCTTCACAAGGATTGCGACGGTTACTCGTCTCCCCCAACCCTAGCAGCGCAGGTAACACTCAGTGCTCCTTCTAATCACTTGCTGAAGCTAGATTTAGGCGAAAGTGTGCCATGGCTCCCCTTGCTGCGGGAGAAATTGGGGAGAAATTAGAGCTACTACTCTACTCACGCTTGACTGCATGTATGCATGTCTCATATTGTTGCACTTCTTCCTGAGTTAGCTATATTCACTCCTAGGTATGCATGTCATGTACAAATTATTACCCGAATTATTATAGATTTTTGTTTTTGTTTTTGTTGAGACCTTCACATATTTGATTGACTTTTGTATTAGTTATGAGATATTTTTCATGTAGTTAAATTGTGCTGACATTACATAGCGCTTGAATTAGTTGTTGTTCATGATTATGATGAAATTGACCCCCTCTTCATCCTAATCCTACCTCCGCCACTGCTTATAATCCATACCTGTTATGTATTTCTCCTTGTCATCGGCTTCTCATCGGTAACTGTTGTTTGTTTTTTTAGCGATGCATACCAGATCAGGCCTAAATGCTTCACCCGGCAGAGTTGATTCGCCTAGCAGCAGCGATGATGAGGCAGATGCTGGGCGGGATGCTGGGCGGGGTCGTGGTCGCCAACGTCAGGCAGTGAGGAAGATTTCCAACACTAGGGCCCGAGCGGCTGTTGCAGTGAGCAGGGCTCGAACGACTGTTGTAGTGGGCAGAGACAAGGGCAACACCGCTAAGAAGGCAGGTCAAGCATCTTCGAGCAATCCACGAGCCAACCTCTCGGTGAAAAAATCTCCAATGAAGAATGTCAACAAGCAGCAAGGTATGATTATTGTGTAATGTTTGGATTTGTGATCAGTCGCCCATGCTCTATATAATTTCTGGATCTGTCACAATAATCAACTTTTGAACATGTTTCATTAACCATTATTTCTTTGTTTCACCATGACATTACCAGTGTTTCATACCTTTTTGTACATATATATTTTGCAACAATCAACAACATGGCATCTATATATTGGCATGTTTCATTTTTTACAATTTACAATGTGATTTGTACAGAGCATGTATGTTGTCCACCTGTGTGTTTGATACATGTATCACCTTGTGTGTATTTTTTAAAGTGTTACAAACTATATACCCCAATTTTTGGATTTAATTTTAATATGTTGTTTTCTCTATCTTTTTTTACACAGCAATTAATGTTTCCAAAACCAAAAGCAGTGGCGATGCCTTCAAAACCAGATTTTCGTTGCACAGGATCCGTGACTGCAAGTTCAATCAGGAACAAATAGGTTGGATAAATGAGGCTGGTTTAGGTGCTTTACTTGGCATGTCTGACTTTTCCGTGCTTGTGAATCTTGTTGCATGGATCATGAAGCACATTGACCCTGATTTGAGAGAGTTTAGGCGCAAAGATAAAGTTATCGTATTTGACAAGCAGCTTATTTGCAACATTCTTGGTGTGCCAAGTGGAGATGAGCCTGTTAAGCTTACTTGCAATGCGGATGAATATGAAGCATTCCTAAAGATTTGTGAGCCTTTTATGGTTGGAGTGCGAGGAAAATTGTCCTAATGCATTGATGTGTTGAAAACAGCTAATGACAAGACCACTTTTCTGAGGGCATTCATGTTGCTTGCCTTGGGGTCTGTACTCTGCCCAGGCACAGACAATGCCATCACCCCACGACACTTGCACAACTTAAAGGATGTCTCTCTAATTAGATCATTTGATTGGACTGGGCACATTCTTGATAATTTGATGAATGAAGTCCGAAAGTACCAATCCTTTTCAAAACAAGATGAAGGTGCTACCGAATGTCCTTACCTTGGCTCTTGCCTTGTGGTTTTTGCGGTATGTTCATTATCCCTTCTATGTTGTACCCATCCGTATTTCCATTGCAATGACTTTGCTGATCTGTTTCAATGGTACTACCTTATATGTTGCATTAGCTATCTATATATGTTTGATTACATAAGTTTGCACATACTGCAGCCGCGATTTCCTAATGTTGGGCCTTCATGATTTTTTGTACCATTTGTAATGTAGATTGCATACATGGACTGTCTTCACATACCTGCTGACCGGGCTACTCACAAAATCAACTATTCTGTCCCACGCATTTGCCATGTCACCAAGAAAGACTTTGAATTCATTTCAAATGTTGACAGGAGTAGGGTTCAGCTTAATGCATATGGGCAGCAACCTGTGAGTTTGATGTTTTTTTCCATCTTCATTCATCTTTAGTCATTCCTTTTAGCCATTGCATTATTTATTTCTTTGTTATAATATATCTTCATTCATTGTTAGTTCCGAAAGAAAAGCCCCTATCCTATCCCAGTTCCCATGACTGGTTACACTCCGTCTCCATTGTCTGGACAAGATGAAGATCCAGTGCAGCCAAGCCTTAATGACTGGATGGATTCCCAAGGCACTTCCTCCCGCCATCCAGATGGTACTCATGCGGTTTCCATTGAGGTGATTTTGTCAAAACAAACTTGAAAATTCCAGACATGTTGCACAATGTGCATTCATATGTTGCACTGTACTTTTCCCAATGTTTCATTCTCTCCACTTCATATATTGCATTATTTATTGCAGTCTCTTCCTGAAGAATACCAAGTTCTATTGGCGGAGCATAATTCTTTGTTGGAGAGAGATTTTGATGAGGTTGCAAATACAATGAAAGAGCAAGGAAAGGCGATTATGGCAAAGCGTGGTGCTGAGTTGGCTTCTAAATTTATTCATTTGAACAAACGTTTGAATGATGTTGCTGATATGTCAAATAAGATGAGCCACCTAAAGAAACCTACCAATGACAATGTCAACATGCATCCTCCACCAGATCCAACACGTTCAGCTGCTGTGTCCCCCAAAAAACCATCTAACCCATTAGAGAGTACAACACATGCAAGTACTTCTAGTGCAGCAATCGCACCGGAGGAGAGTACAAAAGTTCCATTTCCTTCCCCTCCACCAATTGCACCGGATGTGAGTAGAAAAGGTCCAGTTCCTTCATCTCCACTAATCCCACCAGCAGATAGCACTAAATATGCAGTTCCTTCCCCTCCACTGATCTTACCAGATGAGAGTACTAAAGGTCCAATTCCTTCCCCTCTAGCAATCCCAGCAAAGGATATCAGAAAAGATCCAGTTCCTTGCAAGCCATCAAGCCCTTCCGCTTCATATATAGATCCTTATATAGATGATATCCCTTCATTTGACCTATTCCAACCTGAGGACCCAGAGTACAAAGATGTCTGTGGAGAAAGATCAAGAAGCCCTACGCCTACCGGTAAACACTCCTAATCTGTATATGTGTTCAAATGTGGCTTATTTTTCCCTTTTTTTCTATACCCATTGCAATAACTTTCCTAATCTGTTTCATTTGTACCATCTCATGTGTTGCAGTATATCTGCCTATATGTTTCAGTATTTATATTTTCTAAATACTGCAGCCTTGATTTCATATTGTTTCATTAGTACTAGCTTATGTGTTGCAACAACCATTCATATATGTTTCAGTGATACTACCAAATGTGTTGCAGTATATCTGTCTATATGTTTTATTAGTTATATTTTCTAAATACTGCAGCCTTGATTTCATATTGTTTCATTAGTACTGGCTTATGTGTTGCAACTACCATTCATATATGTTTCAGTGATACTACCAAATGTGTTGCAGTATATCTGTCTATATGTTTTAGGATACTTGTTTCCATATACTTTATCCCATACTTTTTGTGTCTAGCATACACAACCGTTGATGCTTCCAAGGACAATCAACCAGGCTCAAGCACAATTGATAAAAGGAATAGAAAGAAGAGGAAAAGAATTGATGTTGGGCTTGGGCCGAAGCAAACAAGACCGAAGAGTGATGATGCTGATATCAAAGAAATTTGGAACAACTTTTTAGCTAAAAGAGCCTTCGATCAGGGATTCCAGTTAGAGGGTGAATGCCAACCGTGAGTTTACCCACTCCCCACTCCTCATATCTTCGATCAGGGGATACAACTTTGAATTGTCCTACACTTTGTGCGCTGTTTAATGTGCTACCCATATTTTGTTGCACCAGGCTTGTTTACTTCTTGTGAATGTAGTATGCATGTGTTGAAACTAGCTATTTTTTTTGTTTCTATACTTCATTCATACTTGTTGAAACAAGCTTATTTTGGTGTAGCACTTCGCTCATCTTTCTTGTAGTAAGTTTTGATTATATCTCCTTTCCTTTTTCTACAAGGCCACCTTTCGTTGAGATTGATCACTTTCACATTACGTACGATGAGTTCTATGATTCCTTCAAGGCAAGGGGATTGGTTGGTAACAATGTAATGGCTTTGTGGAGTTATGAGTTCAATCTTGACCAGCTTCAAATGCTTAAAGAGAATAAAACAAGAGATATTAAATTTGCTTTCCCCCAGTTGGCCACGGTAATGATACAATACCTGTGACTTTCTATTTCTAAATGAATTCCTCGAACTCATCTTTTATTTAGCTTTTTTCATTTCTTATTTTTCCAACCTTTTTTTTGTGTGTGTGCTGCACAGTCATTCTTGAGTGTGGATCCAGCTTCTTTCAGTAATGATGGGACTCTCAAGAAAATTTACACCAAGATAAATGAAACATGGACTATCGCCAAGATGGATCTGGTACGTGAGGTGTACATACATTGTTTCGTTCCAATGAGAAAGGCCATCAACGAAGCAAGATACACTCATTTCAAATGTTTCCATACATGTTGCACAATGTGCATTCATATGTTGCACTGTACTTTTCCCAATGTTTCATTCTCTCCACTTCATATATTGCATTGTCATTTGCTACATGTGTCAATGACTGAAAGGTGTTTGCAGATGTTCTTTCCGATAATTTTTCAAGACCACTGGGTGCTTCTTTGTGTTAGTATGTTCATGAAGCAAATTGCCTTCTTTGACTCTTTAAGCGCCTCTAAGGAGATCTCATGTTTGAAGTGTGCCCAGAACTTGGTAAGTGGATCGGTGGATTCCTTGCTGTTCATTCTGCTTTTGTTAAAATAAATCTCGATTTCATGTTGCATCATTCTTTCTTTAGATGTTGAAGTAGCTCTTGATTCTGGGTTGCATTTGTATTCCTGAATTGTTTCATTTATTTTCAGATTCAGAATTTTGCAGCCACCACACTGAAACATGGGGTACTCAGAACTGATGTGTCTCGTTCTGAGTGGATCTACCCCGAGGGATATCCTAAACAAAAGAATGTGTATGTTGCACTTTTAGCATGTCCTTCCTAGTCATCATTGCCTAATGATTTGTATGTTCACATGTTTTATTTTCCTTTTTCTTTAAAAGGTATGACTGCGGGATATTTACAATGGTTTATATGGATGCATGGGATGGCAAGAAGATTGTGGATCCATCACTTGTGAAAGTATGTGTTTTGATTCTAAAATATTCTTATTTTTATAAATCTTATTTTTTGTCTCTAAATATGCTTGCTCAGTCTTGCTTTGCTTTCTTTTTTTCATTATGTCTCTGCCTAGGATTCGGTGCTAGACTTCAGGAAGCATGCTGCTGCACTACTCCTTGGATCAGAACACAATGTGGTTAAGCTAGATGAATTTGTGAAGAAGTACAATGCCAGGAAGACCTGATGAAGTTGACGCTATGTAGATAGGAGGTGTTAGGAGAGCGATGTGCCATGAAACATCATATTTCTTGTAATATGGAGTTGATTCATGATACACTACGTTATCTATCGGTCCATGCTTGTTAATGTTTGTTCAGTGTTGCTGTAATTTGAGATGTAACAGAAGTTGATAACTGTTTCCTTGGAGAATTACAGATGTAACAGTGTTGAACCATTGCTGTTTCACTAGAGTAATTCAGATGTAACAATAGTGCTACTATGCTGTTGCAATAGAAGATTTCAGATGTAACAGTGTTGAACCATTGCTGTTTCACTAGAGTAATTCAGATGTAACAATAGTGCTACTATGCTGTTGCAATAGAAGATTTCAGATGTAACAGTGTTTAACCATTGCTGTTTCACTAGAGTAATTCAGATGTAACAATAGTGCTACTATGCTGTTGCAATAGAAGATTACATATGTAACAATGTTCAACCTTTGCTGTTTCACTAGAGTAATTCAGATGTAACAATAGTGCTACTATGCTGTTGCAATAGAAGATTACATATGTAAGAGTGTTCAACCTTTGCTGTTTCACTAGAGTAATTCCGATGTAACAATAGTGCTACCATACTGTTGCAATAGAAGATTACATATGTAACAGTGTTCAACATTTTGAATGTACACAGTAGATACAACTGTTTCATTAGGATATCTTCATATGTAACTGTATTGAAACTTTGCTGTTTCAGTAGAGTAACTCAGATGTAACATTAGTACTGCCCATTTGAAATGAGTGCCCTTGCTTCGTTGATGGCCTTTCTCATTGGAACGAAACAATGTATATACACCTCACGTACCAGATCCATCTTGGCGATAGTCCATGTTTCATTTATCTTGGTGTAAATTTTCTTGAGAGTCCCATCATTACTGAAAGAAGCTGGATCCACACTCAAGAATGACTGTGCAGCACACACACAAAAAAAGGTTGGAAAAATAAGAAATGAAAAAAGCTAAATAAAAGATGAGTTCGAGGAATTCATTTAGAAATAGAAAGTCACAGGTATTGTATCATTACCGTGGCCAACTGGGGGAAAGCAAATTTAATATCTCTTGTTTTATTCTCTTTAAGCATTTGAAGCTGGTCAAGATTGAACTCATAACTCCACAAAGCCATTACATTGTTACCAACCAATCCCCTTGCCTTGAAGGAATCATAGAACTCATCGTACGTAATGTGAAAGTGATCAATCTCAACGAAAGGTGGCCTTGTAGAAAAAGGAAAGGAGATATAATCAAAACTTACTACAAGAAAGATGAGCGAAGTGCTACACCAAAAGAAGCTTCAGTTCGTATATAAAACTAAATTGGTTTATAATTTATAAATCAATGAGTGCCTCATATATACACTTATTTTTGTTCAAGGAATATAAATCTACAGCTTTAACTCTGTGTCCCTTAGGTGCATTGCTGCCGATAAGAACTTGCACGTCTCCACACCGTGGCCTTCTTCGTGGCATACCAAGCACACCGACTCTTTGGCTTTGTCTTTCTTAGCGTTGGACTTGTTCTTCTTTATTGCTTTTTCTTTCACTTGTTGTACAATGGTCTTCTTACGGTCAACCTTGTTCCTAGGCCTCCCTTGTGGATCTTTTGCTGGAGGGTTCTTGAACTTTGTTTGTTTCACCCCTCTCTCCACCTCCTTTGCACCCTCAACTACATTTGGGGGATCATTTTGTCTTGAAATCAATGCTTTCGTGGTTTTCTTCACCTTTTCCCTCAAATGATTGATCCCTTGTGAACCCACCATGTACTCTTCTGGACCCACACAAGCATCAGCAGCTAGCTGTGTCATTTTCCTACACAATGCATTGTACCTCAGCTTATTTGTCGCTGGAACACCAAACACTGGTTCAGGACCTGACAAATGTTGAGGAACTTTCAGCGTAGCTTCTTCAGACCACCTGTGCAGCAGATACTTCTGTGGTACATGTTGCACATCAAGTGTAGTAAAGACTTTCAGGATGTGAGGACATAGGAGACCATCTTGGTCAAACATGTTGCAAGAGCAAGTGTATGTTTCAGACCCCTGATTCGCAGCAACATTGTATGTTTTCAATGTCACCTCACCTTCCTTGTATACTCATTTCAACACCTACAACATAAGTACAAAATAGGGGTACCATCAATTTACAAAGTCACCCAGAATTATTGTTTCAATGGACTCTAGATTCTGTTTCACTAGTAATGAATAGCATGTTTCAGTATTTTTGTAAAAGAGAACATCTATGTATGCTGCAACAGAAATGTGCAGTCTGTATGTACACCTTACCTGCACTGTCATTTGGCTTCCCTCTTTAGCAATCGAATCTATAGTTAATGCCGTGGAATCACGCAGCAACTCTTGAAACTTGAAGAAAATACTTCTAGTGTAGAACTTAGATACTTGCTTCTCAATTTGAGACCTCCCCCACAGCGGTGGATTTGTCGTTTCACCTTTTGCTGCTTCTCGATACTCCTTCTCAATCCTTATTTCCATTATGTACTCATATTGGGTAAGGAACTGCAACACTGAGTCCTGTGGGTGCACCATTGTCTTGAATAATGCATTCATACTCTCAGATCTTCCTGTTGTGCTTGTGAAGGGAAAGAAGCATTTCTTGAAATATGCAGGTGCCCACATAGACTTGGTTGAAGACATGTTCTGAAAATGATCATTGCTATGCATATCATACTTCACCCCTATGTTATGCCACAACGTCTCAAACTCCTCTGGAGACTCGATGAAGTTGATGCAATAGTCAAACTCATCTGCAAATTCTGGGTTGTTTCTAATTAACCAACCAAACTTCTCACAAGCTTTGCTGACCACATGAAACTTGCAGCACCTATGTGTTGTAGAAGGGAATACCTGTGCTATTGCAGCTTTCATGGCCCTATCCTGGTCAGTCATGATGTTGGTTGGTGCTATTCCACCCATTGCATCCTTGAGCGTTTGAAGCACCCACACAAATGTTTCAGTAGTCTCATCCGGAAGCAGAGCACAACCTAGTAGGATGCTTTGGGCATGATTGTTGATCCCAACAATTGGTGCAAAGGGCATGTTGTACCGGTTAGTGCAGAACGTCGTGTCAAAGAATATGCAATTCCTGAAGCACTTGTACAACTCCCTTGATCTGCCATCAACCCAAAACAACCCCCTTACAGCATTCTCAGCATCTAGCTTGATAGCATAGAAGAAGCTAGGGCTCTCGGCTTGCAACTTCTGAAAATACTCTAGGACAGCATCCATGTCTCTGTACCGTAGTCCTGCCCTCAAGTGTGTCCTCATATTAGAGACATCCTTACTATTGAAGGTTAGGTTTCCCACGCCTCCATGGAAGTCTCCTAGCACTGCCATGATTTGCATGGTGGATATGTTTCGATGGTGCAGTGTCTTCAATAGCTCATAATCTGCCCATGATATTCGTCTGTGCGACCGCAGCTGCATTACCCTGCCCTTTATCTTCACCAAAGGGTGTGTATGCTCTGCTTGAAACACCACAACCCTCCACCTTCCGTTACGTAGACCCACAGCCATATGTGCCTTACAATCTGCCTTCTTTAACGTGCTTCGTTTCCTTGTTGCAGTGGTCATTACTGCTGTTGCACTCTTCTTCTTGGATGTAGCTGCTGCCGATGATGATGCATTACTCGATGCACTTTCTTCCTTTTCACCAGGTGTAATCCTTGCATGCGAACATTCAAACTCCTTCCTTATCAATTGTTTAGTCACACGACTACTTCTTGATGAGCCTATCCTGATACTGAATCCCATCTTGAATGCATAAGCGTTGTACACCCTCCTTGCTTCATCTATTGTATCAAACTCCATCCCTTCAAATGGAACAATTGGTTGGGAGCTAACAACGTCCTGTTCTTCTTCATACACCAACTCGTCATCAGTTATCTCCACATCAACACCCTCAAACGACTGAACTGCTACCCCGTTAGAAAGACTCTGATCAAGAATAGGGTCAATGGAACCCTATGTTACAAATACATTGTCAGATTACACACGCAGTCAACAACAGATAATTATTTTGAAGGAAATAAACAATTTTAGTTAGAGTTTACTAGAAACATACTTCTGAAACATGGGCAGCCCTGTTAGCGCTTGAAGTTGCAACAATCTGGTGATGTACACTAACAGAATCGTCATCAACCTCCTGCTCGTTTCAAAGTGTCATCATAGAACACACAGCAGAACACACAGACAACCAAAATTCTTGTTGCAGTGGACTCTGGTAAATATTTGAGTACTATTGTAACACAAGTTTCAGTAGCAAAACAGAGGATCTAATTACATGCTGATTGGGTTGATTTGAAGAAGAAGGGTTTGTCTCCACCATCTCCTTGCCCCTGGTGATTGCAACAACATGCACTCCGTCCCTTGAGCCCCGGTTTGAGCCTTCCTTGCGCCCGTCTACCCATAGATCTGTCTCACGGCCCTCAACAATCGTCGTGGGACGGCAGCCCGTGGGGATATTGGCGTTGGCCAGCAGATGAGACATGAAGTGGCGAAGGCGACAGAGGAACGAGGTGTGCCAGCGCGGGGAGGACCTCTGCGGAGGGGAACACGGAGGAGGGGAACGGCGGCGCGGGGGATGGCTTCGCGGGACGGCGGCGCGGCGGGATGGCTGCGCGGGGCCGCACGCGAGCGCGCCGCGAGTTGGGGCCGCACGCTCGCACGCGAGTCTGTCCGGATTGGTTGGGTCTCTTGTCCGGATCGGTATGGTTGGGTGTTTGCGTCCGGACACACACCTACGAGCCGGACGTCCGGGCGCTAGGTGGACCGTTTCTCTTTGCGTACATGACACTAATGTCCAACTGAACATATTGTTAGTGCCAGTCTCCATCATCCCACAGAAAGATCTTGGAGAGCGAGCTTTCGTAAGGGATTGCCTCTGTTGGCACGTCCTTTTGCTATCAATCGCTGGTACATCTTGTCCCAGTTATTTGTCATATATGATATATGTAGGGATCTTTAAGTGCTACAATATCCATAAAAAAACTAGTCTTTTAATTTTATTTGAAGTCAAATTATATTATGCTACGAAGTCAATTCAAGAATTAGAAATACCGTTACTCTAGGCTCCTATAGCACCATCCTGCGGCACCTCTTACTATGGGGATCCTATTACGATGACCGTTACTCTAAGCTCCTATAGCACAATTGCCGTTGGTCCCCATCCTCTCATGCGTAAGCATCGCCGGTGGACGAGTTTTGAGGGCCTTTAGTCGTCCAATTTAGTAGTTGTTATTAAGGTTTAAATTAAACAAATTGTGCTATGTGGACTATTGGTGGTATCGCCTTCATCGATTTCTCACCAGATTTTACTTCTTGTAGAGAAACCAGTCGAATGCATATTTGCTTTGTAATTCTAAAAAAAAAGAATCCAGCCCAACATTCTTCACATCGTTTTTTTTTTCTTTTTAGGGTTGATGCAATTGGTAGAGGTGGTTGTGTTTCTGTTTTCATCTTTGTGTTACTGACTCGCTGGTTTGTAATCTTGTGATGGCTTGAAAGTCAAGGACTTCTTGCTTTAGCATGACTAGTCCTTATGATCAATTTCGATAACAAGATAGACGATGCTTTTTCGACGCGTCACACGTCTAGAGAAATTCTTGTGGCGATAGATAGCATGGCCTTTCCAAGGTCTGGGGGCCATTGGTGTGGATGAAAAGAGAGTGATGTTCTAATCTAATTATAATTGTTGATGTCGCTATCAATGATATGGATTGGAGGTGAATAATCATTAGAGGCTCTAGATTTACTTTAATGTATTTTTTATTGTTCAAAGATTTAGATATAAACAGTAATTGGACTTCGAATTTACTAGAATCCCTCTCCTCTCGCGAAAGAAATCTGATCGAGTACTTCAATTACGTGATTTCCTTTATAAAATTTACCATGGATTCTTCGTTCTCACTAGAAGGCAAGACAAGCCACACGTTCCCATCACTCGAGCACTCCACAGGGATATGGCTGAATCTTGCCTTCTAGCGAGAGCGACCGTGCATGACAGATGAAGGAATCGCCGTCAATTTTTTTAGGGCCCCGTATAGTTGTAGAAATTTTTGCAAAATAACTTTTGTAGCACTTTCGTTTGTATTTAATAATTATTATTTAATCATGACAGACTCAAAAAAATCGTCTCATAAATCACAGACAAACTGTGTAATTAGTTACTTTTTTATCTATATTTAATACTCCATGCATGATGCAAGATTTGATGTGATGAGGAATCTTAAAAAAAAATTATAAAAATTTTGGAAACTAAACAACCCTTAGAAAAATGAAAAATATCCGGCCTCTCACACTCAGGAATCGCCGTCTACTGGGCGAAACATTTTGCTATCAGGCTGCTGTCATCGCTCACGCATCTCTTCCAGATTCCAGAATCAAGATTACGTATAAGGGGGGGTTGAAGAATTATGGTCAGTTTTCTTCTGTCGAAAGACACAGTAGAAACTGACGAATTTCCAAAAAAACAAAAAGGGTCAGGCGCATGAAGCCACTGGCCGGACAGTGCTAGTGCGGCATCGTTGTGCATGGCCTATCCAACAAAGATTTCATTTCTTTTTGTCTAATCCCTTTTCCCCATAATTAATTGTCTAAATCTAAAAACCAGAAATATAAGGCATATCCGAACACCGTACCGAATTTCGTCACCAAAATGGTTCGAAATGAAATGTTTATGGGCTACAGAGCTGTAGAACTCGCCGAAACTGCAAAGTTTATATGAATTTTATCTGACCATATGAACTTTTTTGAACTCGCCGAAACTGCAATGTTTATGGGTAAATTGCCTTCTTTATCCACACTCTAGCGTTGCATGTCTTCAGAAAAATCACATATGACTTGGATGGATGCACATATTGTATTATTGTGTAATAAACATTTAAAAGGTGGACGAGATATATAGATTTTTAGTTCATCTCTGAAAATAATTAATATATACTACAACAGTTAGATGACTTAGATCTAGAAGAGATGGCGTCAAACGTAGGAGTGGAAAGCTACAAAGTTGTCAGATCTCTGGAATTTATGCTCTATACCATAATTTATTTTGCACGGCCGTTTGTTTCTGCATGGCCCAACGATTCGACAACCCAAACTAGCAGAGTGATGCGGCCCATATGTGCTGCCTGATACTGTTATCACTGAAGCACCTCTTACCACCCCACAGCTTGGAAAGCAAGACTTTCACTGGCCAAGGCCCAGTGGCCTTGAGGAGCTCAAAGCCTCCTGTAGTAGAAGAAGAAGTTGCTCAAAAAAACTAAACTAAACTATGAGGTACTTGTGTCGATGTTTTTCAAATTATTTTACGTCTGTATAGTTCTGCTCGTGCATTGTCCTCCTCCAATTCCAGATCTTAATTTATTTGGCCCCCGCTGTTTTTCTTGCTCGAAGTGCTCTTGGTGCTGTCGTCCGGCATGTTGGCTGGAGTCCATCACTTGGAGATCAATTACCATAACATGGAGCTCGAATCAGGAGCAGAGCATCGTCGTCGTAGTTCTCGGCGTTGACAAGATCCGTAACCTTCTCCATGAGGGCTTCGAAGTCGTCATCCGACTTGAGGAGGCTCACCCTTGTGTGTACCGGCTGCGCTAGCGTTGTAGCCAGCGCCGGAACGCGTGATGATCTTGGCCTTCAGCATCGCCTCGTAGCAGTCGTCGTCTTCCTCCCTCTTGCACTTCACCCATGTAACAGGGCTGCAGATTCACAGAAAGCCCTTGTTTAATTGCATCCAAATCTAAATTTTTTTTCAAGATTCTCCGTCATATCTACTACACATGCATAAAGCATTAAATATAAATAAAAAATAACTAATTGCATAACTTATCTGTAATTTGTGAGGCAATTTTTTTTAAATCTAATTAGTCCATAATTAAACAATAATTATCAAATATAAACGAAAATACTATAGTGTCAAAATAAATAAAAAAATCTTAGATCTAATCAAGGCCCGAAGATGTCCTCCTTGCCGTGCAGGTTGGCCAGCATGACCTTGACGATCCCCAGCATCCGCAGCTGGGTGTCCCGGGACGCGCCCATGATGCTCTTCTCAGCATGTAGGTACTTTCTCAGCTATGAAAATCTTCCTGAGCGGAACTGGGCCGTGCCATTGGCGCTTTTTCAAGGATGCTTGGTAAATTGGGCTGACATCAGGCCCGCCCGTGAGCCCGTGACGTGTTAGAAGACTTTTGGTGTTGTGCCCTAATCTTTCGGCCCCATTTTTCTACACGACGTATCATCCATGCACCTCCTCCCTGAGCCCAGGGCCTGGTGGCCTTTCAGAAGCTTCTATAAACATAGAGGCTCCTAGTCCTAGAAAGCACAGAACTTTTCCTAAAAAAAGAAGGCGCATAATTACGATCCAAAAACTCAAGATATTTCCACCGTCTTTTCTGCAATTCAGCTCTTGGCATTTCTTTCACGAAAGCAATGTGATGGCCTGATGGGACGGAGCACAGAATTGTCTCTGAAGTTCTTCGTCCCTGTTCAATTCTTGCTGTTTGTTCTTATTACACTGGCCCCTGCTCGGATTCTTGTTCGGTGGGTCGAAGTGTTTCTGAGGTCTATGACGATGAACCTTATCGTGTGATGAATTTGATGCCACTCCAATCATGGAATAATAATCTACATGCCACTAAGCCCACTGGCCACTGTATTACAATATAGAAAACAAAAACGGTGGGTATAAGATTTTTTTTCTATATTTTAGTAATTAAATATTACAAAAAATAATTAAAAATAACAAATTTTGTGTTTGACTAAATTCAAAACAATATTATAATATAGAAAACGGAAACCATCGGTACATGATTTTTTTTCGTTCGATTCCATCCCTTCTGCTACTGAAGCTTCTTCCATCGCTGTCAGTGTGCCTGCTGAACACTGATGCGCTTTTCGGTCGCTCTCGGTTCATCATTGCTGTGTTCAGATCTCGCGTACAGTATGGTGGATGGATGGGAACCCAGCAGCTTGTCATGGTGTGCAAAAGATCGCAGATGTCGCTGTCGCCACCAGTGATCAGCACCTACTTCTTCAGCAGGCGAAGAAAGGAAGTGAACTATTTTCTCGACGCTTTTGACAATCCCTAGAATGATTTTAACCACTAGTGGCCACATGTAGGCAAGATAGATCATCTCAGCACATGCTTTGAAACCGGAAAAGATCTCGATCGAGCGCGGTGCCTTTGCCCTTCTTTACCCGATCTTGTTCCACTGCCACCAGACGCAGCAAAGGCAACGGTATTCAGTACCAGTAGGTTCTCAGTTCTCTGGCCAGAGAAGAAGGGCTTCAGTCTTTCAGTTGCAGAGCATTTTCTTCTCGAGCTACGCGAATCAAAACACTCCGCTTTAATTATTTTATGGCTTTTATATGCTTCGCCGGAGAACATCTATGGACTCTAGGCGAGCATGCATAATTCGCCCGATCATGCAAAAACTATAAAGAATGTGTCGATGATCTATCGAAACATCTTCTAGCTAGGCGAGCATAATTTGGGGACCATCTATAGATCGGGTGGGGAAAAAGAAGCTCGGTTTGCTGAAAAAAGCAGCGGTGCCAATCGCTGATGGCTTCAGCGGAATCCGGCAAGTGGCGGTGGCGACATGGCTGGCGGAGAGGCGGCCAGAGGACCATCCATGCATGCTGTGCTATGCTAGTGTAGTAGTGTGGTAGGAGCACTCCGTATGCGGCGACGGTTGCGGTAGAGAATTGGTAGGATCTCAATCTCCCTTTTTCCCGTGTTTCCAAGCGGATGGTGCAGGAGATTTTGCGAAAAGCTTTCAGCTCGGCATGTTGCAGGGGGGCAACATGATATGGTGAGGCAATCAGAACAATTCTCGGTAGGGTCTTTCGGCCATGTATAGCCATCGATTTAGATACGATATTATGCCTTTGCATTATTGCATATGTACGTCTCCCGTTTCAAGAAAAGCTTCATCAGAAGGAGCCTGATGTACTCCTCAGTATTTGATCGAGTGGCATTCGCAAGACGGAAGAGGAGACCACAAGTCCACAAATGTTCAAGGACGGCCGCAACAAAAAAAAAAAAAAAAAACCCTACTGTACTACGGAAGTACTGTATACCGTTGCCTTTGCTCTGGTGTCTGCACAAAGTCCGACCTACGATACAAGTACTCGTAGAGCTAGTACCTAGTAGTTGGTCGTTCTTATCGTCCGTCGCCACGCACCGCTCCTGCCCCGGCCCGTCAGCTCTGACTTTGGCATTCCACCACGAGAGCACCACCCCACCAACCGTCTGATACTCTGATGTGATCCACGCACGCATGCTGCAGCACACGGCCTCTCGTCGCGTCTCGCGTGCAACATTTTTCTTCTCGACGGCAGCAGGTTAATATGAAAACCCGCCGGAGAAAAGCCGACCGTTTCTTTCAAAAAAAAAAAAAAAGCCGACCGTCACCAAAACGCTGCTTGTGCCTGGGAGGCAGGAAAGGATGTGACTTTGTGAGTCCAGGGCGCCCCTCCGAGTTGGAGCGTCACCAACGATTCTCAGATATCTAGTCTAACAAGAATTCTATTGATAAGGAGAGAGATTAAGTAGTTAGCAACTTTTCTAGTCTAGTATGATCTCCTAAAAACACATCTTTTAGAACTCATGTTACTTTTCACTAGCATGTTTATTTTTTATTATTTCTATGTCTCATTTAGTTAGCTATTTGTGAATTATCATTGCGGATGCCCTTAGGTCAGTCTTAATAGAGATTTTATGTCTTAGTTTCCAACATATTTATACTCTCTCCGTCTACGAAATAGTCAATTTCTAGAGTTGTCTTAAGTCAAACTTTTAAACTTTGACCAAATTTCTAGAAAAAATATTGAGATTTATGGTATCAAATTAGTATCATTATATTTTTCATAAAATATATTTTCATATGATATGCATATTATGTCATATATGTTGTTACTCTTTTCTATAAAGTTAGTCAAATTTAAAAAAAAATTGACTGACACAGATTTTATAAATTGATTCTTTCGTGGACGGATGAAGTATTTTAAAAACAGTACATTAGAGTTTCATCGTCTTGGTAAAACTATCTCTATTTTTATGAAATTTTTATCATCTTTCTTTATCAATAAAGGACCACTTAACTCTATGAAATTTTTATTGAGAGATCGGTCTTAGAGCCGGAAGCTGCCAAAACTCTCGGCCGCGTCTCTATACGTTGACTTGGCGATCCACATCGGCGGCGACACGTTTTGGGCACGCCCGACGTGACGTCCCTCCCGCTGATCTTTTCGTTACTAACAATGGCCCGGGCCGAACACCGGCCACGCCAAGTTGTTGTCGCCACTCGCCATATGAGCTGGGGAGGTTATCCTAGCAGTACATCTAACACTGTAATGTAAGGCCCGCGAAAGCTTTTCTCTTGAAAGTGATGGTTCATTGTCGGCTCTTTTTTTTCCTCAAGGACGGAAGAGCCAATCGCCAAATGTCAACTTTTTCTAAGTTTAACTAAACGTAAGTAATTAAAATACTACTCCGTTGCACAACTCGATAAGATACACGGGAAACACGGTCTTCCGAATGTCATTATGAAGAAACTGATGTTTGCTTCTCGACGATGTGCTTCAAAAAACACACCAAACACACGCACGTAAAAGCCTCAAATTGTCAGCGACTCCGCGCGCGTCACGCGCAGCGCGGACGCTAATGAGCATGATCGGCAGACCAAGTGTATGTGAAACACAAATCAGAGTGATCATCATATCCTGGTCAATGTCAACTGTGGCCATAAAAGTCAGTATATGTGACGAGATACAGACCATTATCATGCATGCTGCTAAACTCCTGGTCCAGTACGTGTGGGTGTGCACCAAAGTCGCTGCTACCTGGTCAATGTCAACCATCTGTTCATTTATTTCTTATAATTAAATGAAAGATGTATTTTCAGATGAGATAAGATTGACAAATGTGACGTGGATTACAAATGAAGAAATATGTATTTTCAGATGAGATAAGATTGGCAAATAATGTGACGTGGATTTGACGAGGCAAGTATCTTTATTTTTTTTGTTCTTTAATGGCAATATCCCAAATATCAAAGTTGAGAGTAGGGACTGGGAAAAAAAAATTAGGAGGCGCTAAATAAAAGCGGTACAGCGACTTAGCCCTACTTACGACCCCTCACAATAGACAAATATGATAGTTTAAAATAATCTTACATTGAAAACATCGAAGAACAATGAAAAGCACAAATACATCATGAAAAATAAAGGATGCAATTTATTCATACCGAAAGGCCAAATTAGGAAACTAATAGATGGTGTGTGACGTTTGCACACATTATTCATCTGAAGACTTGTGCTCTCATTAGTATGTGGGGTTGAGCTACTTGAACTTGAAAAATAGTTGCACAAAGTTGTTTTCAACATACTAAAAATCTAAAAATTACAATCTATCATGAGTTCATGACAATCAGACAATCAAACATTCAATCATCCCATCACAAACTTAGTTTCACATAAAACAAATCACCTGCTTGCCTGGAGCCCCTGCAGACTGCGGCTTGCCACCGCCGATAGATGCCGATGGCCAATGGATTGGGGAAGAGCACGATGGATGGCAGGGATAGGGTTTCTTTTGTTAGCCGAACATTGAGCCTAGACTGGATAATACTCTGCCTCTATAGATATAGCCCGATTAGCAAAAAAAAGGTCAACCAGATGTTAACTCCTCGTACATCTGCTGCAGAAAATTCAAGCAGCACCTCAGGGAGCTTCACGTGCCCCAGCCCACTGTTGCCTCCATGAGAGATTTTATAAAGTAAAGATAAGCGTGTACAAGACATTTTGTGATGGGATACTTCATCGGTTAAAAATATAAGACATTTTGATTTTTTTTTTATATATACTAGATATATGCCCGCCCTTTATACACATGCCACTATTTTTTAAACTGAACATCAGTAATCAAACATAAACACGTGAACTCCGAGAAATTTGTGTCGGTTGTGGACACATGGGTTCAATGTTCGCATAAGAAGTGAGTAGGACGTGGACACGTGAGCTCCAAATAGAATATGATTCATATTGAACATGGGCACGGTGAGCAAGGACCATGACTTGGTATCACCAGTTAGATGGTGATGTTACAATCTTTTTAGGTGAAAGAGATAGAGATAGAGAAAAGATATATAGATTTCACCGCATATCTAGATAGGTTTATATCTAGATGTATATAGTAAAATTTATATATCTTAAAATTCAAAATGATTTATAATTCGAAACAGATAGTACTAAATAATATTACTAGCTCGTACATGCTAGCTTTGAGGAGGTGCAACTTTGAACATTATTGCTTTTGCTAATACAATGTATAGTTATACAAATAGCTAGAGATTATATAAGTAAAGATAAGCGTGTACACATATTTTTTTTATATGTTGAAATTGTATATTATGAAAACTATTTGGTAGTCTAATACTCCCTCCGGCTTAAAAAAAGGAATACAATTTTAGAATGTCAAGTTTGACCAAATTTATATAAAATTACTAATATTTATCGTATTAAATATGTACCCTTAGATTCGTCATGAAACATACTTTCATAATAATATATTTATTTGTCATAATAAAATGCACCTAAAATTACAATTTTTTTTGGTCGGAGGTAGTAAATTCCATGAGTTTGATATGATTCATCAAAACATCAAATGTTTGTCAAATAAGAAAGTACCATGGCTTTTCCTTGGAGACTGCAGAAAAGGTACATATGGGAAGAATCTACAAAAGGCCACAGCTGCGTGATGAGATTGCTCGAGAGACCGGGAGTAAAACACCGACACGGAGACAGGAGTTTCAAAAGATAAAAACACACACACGATACAGACAAACAGACCTCCCTTCCGATGTCACATTTTCCCCGTTTCCAAGCATGTGCTGCTGTTCGGTGTCGTAGTGGATCGCACCGCCACGCACAATGAGAACACGCCACGTGTTTGTGGACAGGCTACGGAAGAGACGTGTCTGGATGTTCGCGTGGGTAACGCGGGCCACAGAGCTATTGCTGCCCCCTCATCCCCACACGGTATCTGGTGTGTGGGCGGCTCCACACTAACGAGCCACGGTGGATTTTAAATTAAATAAACATAATCACGAATCTCGTGTAGGTATATTTGAAGTGATTTTGTGGTTAAGTATTTGACCCATGATGGGTGAGCAAATAATAACCTCACTGGCATGGCATATTCTTCTTTCTGTAATATAGATAGTAGAAATAGGTTGTAATAGTCCAAGTCTTGTCTTTTTTTTTTGTTATCGTGACATCTCTGTTCCGAACGATACAAAACCTTTACTAATTTCCTCTGATGTCTTTGCAATGAAGATGAATTCGAATTTGGCTATGTATGGGTGACTTTGTTATCATTGGTGGAGCCAGAATTTCACAGCTGGGAAAATACTATTGGTATCTTTAAGTACTTTTAATTTTTCGAATTTCTAACTAATTAATTGACGAAGGTTTTTTTTATGAAACGTAGTGCGGACATTTTGGTAAGTAAGGTTGTGCCTGGAGTCTCTCATCTCATCACGTGTTCTTTTTGCCGCCGCCACCACCGGTGCTGGCGTTGACACTTTTTGTCTCCTCTGCGACTGAACAGCTCAAGCGCCGACAGAAAATGAGCGGCCACGACCGAGGAGCCGCTCAGTGGGGGCATGCACCCTCCGCAGCTGTCACAGCCGCTCCGTTCCGTTGCTTGATAATTTTCCGGAATGCACCCTCCGCTCCGTAAGCTAACGAGAGTTGAATAAGGTCCTGTTTGGTCCAGGGTGTTAAACTTTAACACATATCACATCGAATATTTGGATATATATATATATATTAAATATAAATTATTTAATAAATTAAAAATATAGTAAGAGAATAATTTGTAAGACAAATCTTTTAAACTTAATTAGTATATGATTAGAAGCTAATTATCAAATAAAATAAAAATATTATACTACCTGTTAAACTTTAAAACCCTGACCAAACACCCATATACTAGCCAACAATTAACATAAATTCACTTCACTGAGCACTACTACTCAATGTGAGCAACCATACCATACCATACCATGGCGAAGAACATGTTGTTTAGTTCCAAAATTTTTTGTAAAATAGGAATAGTAGCACTTTCATTTGTATTTGATAAATATTGTTCAATCATAAACTAACTAGGCTCAAAAGATTCATCTCGTCAATTCCGACCAAACTGTGTAATTAGTTTTTATTTTTGTCTATATTTAATACTCCATGCATACGTCTAAAGATTTAATGTGACAGAAAATCTAAAAAATTTTACAAAATTTTTGGAACTAAACAAGGCCCCAAGATTGATGCTCGAAGCTGACCCACAAAACAGTCCTCACGGTTCTTTTTTATGGCACAAACCTTCAGCACGAAGTAACCATGGTTAACGTGCCACCTCAGGCTCTCAGCCGCACTGGGATGAGTACACAGTTTGACCACGCGTTCTCAGAATTATGGAAAATTAGAGGGGGCAGCCGCAAAACCTCGCTCAACCGACTCTATTTATACGGCACCCCGTCCTGATCCGCGAAGCACAAACAACACTCGCTTCGCTGTAATCTCGCTTCGCTGTAATCGCGTCAGGCTGCTCATTCATCAGGGAGAGGGGGAAAAAACAGAGGGGAAAAAAAATTCAATTGGGAACAGCGAAGAACTAGTTTATCAAAGAAAGAAGAATAACTTCTATAAGAAAGATCGCCAAATTCCCGATTCATCTTCTTCGCTCGGGTTTCAGAGACATAACGCGCGGCAATTTAGCCAAGATGGTGGCGATCGAGAACAACCAGAGCCAGGTCCAAGTGGCGGTGGCGGCGGAGGCGGTGCCGGTGCCGGTGCCGGGGCCGCGGATCCCCAGGGAGGCGCGGAGCCTGCTGCACGAGCTGGCGGCGGCGTGGGCGGACGTGGCGGACTGCCGCGCGCTGGAGGTCGTGCCGCTCAAGGGTGCCATGACCAACGAGGTCTACCAGGTGCGCTGGCTCACCGGCCCTGCCGCTGCCGGCGAGAAGGAGGAGCCTAGGAGGGAGAGGGAGGTGAGGAAGGTGCTCGTGCGGATTTACGGCGACGGCGTCGACCTTTTCTTCGACCGCGAGGACGAGGTGCGCACCTTCGAGTGCATGTCCCGCCATGGCCAGGGTCCCCGCCTCCTCGGCCGCTTCCCCAACGGCCGCGTCGAGGAGTTCATCCACGCAAGGGTACCTACTCGTTACCGCCTCTAAGCAAAACTTACCTGCCGTGAAATTATATAGACTTACTTATACAAGAGTAGGAATTCAAGCTTCGTTTTCCCTCCTCTGTTCATCTGCATCCTTATGGAACTCTTAACAGCTTCCTCCCAGAATTTAGGGATTTTCATGCACTTTTACTTTTCTTAGAGGATCGATTCTTCTCTTACTTTTACTTCTTTCGGATTCTACTAGTTGAAATTGATGCTAAGATAAGGCCATGGGAGGCAGTACAGGTTCTTGTGTGCACTTATTTAATGATCTCATCTAGTAGCAGTTATACTGGTTTGCACATAAAACCGCCGCTTTTCTTGATACTTTCTGAGATTCTATCGATATGGGGCCTACTAATTTAATGCAGCGCGGTTCTCCTTCTTTGAATTTTCTGCCGTGGGAATCTAGCATTCTATGACTTTCCACCGTTCTAAAGCGTCAAGTCTTTATCAGCCAGTGAACTGTCTCATTTTACAATTAATAACAGGTGTTTATTTTCCACGCGAATCAGGAGTATTTTATATCAGTCGATATCTGTGTTGCTTTGATAATTCCCTGTCCTTGAAACAAGCTTGGTGATGCAGAGTCGGCAATTAAAGATGATGTGTAGTACTTCTAAAAAAATGATAAAAACAAGGGACCGTAGTATGTTGGTTTTGTCAATTAGATTAGAGTGCACAGCCACTGTCCATACGACAAGAGGAAACGTCTCTCACGGGAGAACCACAAGTTTTAGTCAATGAATTGGACTTGCGGTAGATGACTAAGTAGGCAAAGGTGGAACTGGTGGCAAAGTAAGTTCAGCAATAATAAGTTTCAGGCCTTATGCATGGTCCAAAAACTAGAAGTACCATAGCACTTTCTGGATTCTTGTTTACCTTTTTATTTGTGTCGTTGTCGAGAAAAGAGCATCTTATGCTGGTTTCTTGGCTTGGTGAAAATGGGTGATATGATATATGATGCAACTGTCATGAAAAGTTTTCTGCTTGAGTTTCCGAGTGAGAAAATATGTTATTGGACTGTCGAATTGATTAGTCACTTCACATGCTAATGTTTTTTTTTTTCTCCATCGAAGGCCATCCTCCATTTCCATTTTGTATCACACACATGCTAATGTGATCACTTCTTTCAGACATTGTCAGCTGCCGACCTTCGTGATCCGGAAATTTCAGCTCTTGTGGCGTCTAAACTGAGAGAATTCCACAACCTTGACATGCCTGGTCCCAAATCTGTGCTCATTTGGGACAGACTGAGGTAAGTTCTTTATAGCTAAATAATTGTTGTATGAAGCACTGTCTTATGTAAAGTTATAAATACGGGACTGAAGTCTGAACCTTCTCACATAAATTTAGGAACTGGCTCAGAACTGCCAAGAACTTGTGCCCATCTGAAGAAGCCAAGGAATTTCGGTTGGACAGTCTGGAGAACGAGATTACTGCATTGGAGAATGAGTGTTCAGGTGATTACCAATGGATTGGTTTCTGTCACAATGATCTTCAGTATGGCAATATCATGATTGATGAAGAGACCAACGTGCTGACCATCATTGTAAGTGACACATCCACATCCTACCAACTGTGCTTCAAATATTCTTTTTGGTGTCTGAAATATCAGTAATGTGCCTATAATGTGGATACATCTATGAAATGGGAATATCTTGAACATGGGTAGGTAGGAAGAGTTCTATTCTATTAAGAAACACATACTGCCTTATGCAAAGTAGGAATCGTTGGAGCTGTTGTGTCATTTTTGGTATACCGTGTAGGGTTGCATTTCACATTTGTTAGCGTGTGTTTGTTGTGTTCCCTCCAACCCGGACATACGAAGTTGTCACACGCCTCTGGCCTCTGCTAAAGCAAGAGTTTTAGTTTTGGAGACTACTACTATGTGAAGATTTATGCTTTCTGTTCTTAGTGTTTTTGCTTCGTACCAACCTTTCATAACAGTGTCGTCTCTCACAGGATTTTGAGTATGCAAGCTTCAACCCGGTTGCATATGACATTGCTAACCATTTCTGTGAGATGGCAGCAGACTATCATTCATCAAAGCCTCATATACTGGACTACAGCAGATATCCAGGTATTGCATTACTAAGAGAACTGCTGATGCATGGACTGTTATTTTTCTTTTCTTCTTTAATTTAGTTGGCAGAATCTTGGTTCAGTTTTCTGCCTTGCTCATGTGCTATTCTATTCTGCATGACAGATGTTGATGAGCAGAAGCGCTTCGTTAAGACCTACCTGAACATTTCTGGTAATTCAAAGCAAAAGTATTCCTTTTCACTACGGGTTTGGTTTGCCTAGTGGATTGTATTTTGTAAACCATATCTCCTAATTTCTTGTTTCATATTACTACCTTTCAGGTGAGGAACCGGATGCAGAAGTTGTGGAGAACCTGCTCCAACGCATTGATAAGTACATGCTCGCCAGCCATCTAGTATGGGGCCTCTGGGGAATAATTTCGGTGAGCTCATGCGTCATGATTCTATTCTTTCCCTATAAAACTGAAATCACTGGTGTTTTCTAACTTCCATCTTGTGCAGGACCACGTTAACGACATTGACTTTGACTACAAGGAGTATGCGAGGCAGAGATTCGAGCAGTACTGGCAGAAGAAGTCTGCAATCTTAACATCTTGAACATGTGTATAAACACCCGTGGCCTCAGGAGCTCCCTGAGGGCCTGTGCTGCACACAGAAAGTTGTGCAATGTCACTGACACAGAGAGAAGCTGTGAAAGAAGCAACACTGACGACAACGATGAATAATCCCGTTTTGGGATCGGGAAGTTATTTCTCCGCAACTCAATGAGCTCCAGCCTTCAGGCTTCAGCTTCAGAAATGAAGAAGCTATGGGGATTTGGCTGTCCGTTTATAGTACGAGGGCAATTAAGATAAAGATCCAGTCCGGGGTTGCGTGTTGTATGTTTAGTTTGGCTAGCACTGCCGAGAGCCGTGGTGCTGTTGTGGTGTCCATAGTTTCTATATGCTTGATGTTAATGTGCTGGAGAATTTGGCTTTGTGCTTGAGGAGTCCTTAGCTTTGGGACAACGCATCCTCTGTATACTAGGTAGATGTATATAAACATAAAACAGCTATGGGAATTTGGCTTTGTACTTATTTTTTCTCGAGCAGGCTGGATAGCCTGTATTTCATTAAAAAGGCAAATTTGGCTTTGTAGTTTGTACTTGTTCTAGCTCAAAAGGGTCGATCAAGTGCGGTTTTCTATTGACAAGCAATGTAGATCCATGAAACCCTCAACAAGTTCTAGCTCAATTAGACACCATTTCACTGCCCAAACTAATCATCTTTGTGCCAAAACTGTAGTAACCCAAACTAATAAAACCCCTCTCAAACCTGATATTCTACTCAGCCAATCCCCAAACCAATTCACCAAGTTCGGTATCGATTCAACTACATTTGAGCCTCACGAGTTTGAGGAGGACCATATATGAGCCACCAAATTTGAACAGATTCACTTCTCTTTGTTGCTCTCTTATCTCAGGTTGTGTTGTCTGCGTGATTGTGTGTTCTGCCCCTCTCACCAAATGCCAACCACAATTGAGGCAAAAAGGAGGATGTGTATCTCTTCCAAGGAGTAATCTTGTGATCTGCAGTGGATTATTTATTTGCTCAATCATCTTCCACCTCAAGAGACAGCCCAACATGAATCACGGCAAAACAAGCAAACGCCACCCTGGTGGACTGCGCCGGCCCGCCCGTGCCTCTCGTGTACACTCTCGAACCCGCCCCCCCGGTTTGCCACTTCTCTGGGCCGCGAGATCTACAACGCGCCTCTTCCAGTTCCGGCCCACTCACTGGTGGGAGTTAGCCCGCGAGCCCGTGCAGGGCACTCGAAGCACGCCGCCGTTCGTCTCCGGAAACCGGGCACAGTGAGCGTCGAAGTCGCAGCAGCGGTGGGAATGACCGGCGCCCGCATCGACGGCTGCGTCTTCCACCAGGTAACCTCGCTGAAATCTTTGGCTCCTACTAGATACATCTATGCAGTACAGCCTAGATATGGCAGAAAACCAGTCCCTGATTGGTCCACTATTTTGCAACGTTCGATACTTCTGTTTTGGGAACAACAGCCAACCCGGCACCTCAGCAGGATGCTCGATCCCACTGCTTGAATATCTCCATTCTCCAGCGACTTTAGTCGGAATGACTTTAAAGCTAATCAGCTCCACAGTAACATAACAAAACAGGGATAAGTTAAGTTGACATGAACATTTGCTGCAGGGATAGCATAGATGAACGAAAAATTACAGTGGAATTGAAACTGCACAATGTCACAATCTGTGTGAACTGTGAAGTATTTACGGTATCCAACATTTTAATTACAGTTACACCCTTAGGTTACAAAGGAAAATATTTTTCCACACATGAGGTACACCATACTCAAAACGGGGGAGGGGGGGACAGCAAAATACAAGACGTTTGGTTTCAAAATATGGTCAGAGATTTTTTTTTTTTTTCCACATATGAGGTACACAGTACTCAAGGGCAGCAAAACGCATGACATCTGATTTCAAAATATGGTCAGAGCATGGATAAAATGTACAGGACTACCTACTTCCAATTGCTGGTCTCAGAAAAATAGAGGCACAGGCTGGGCAGGACTAAGTCGTAACTTGTCAATTCTTCCTTGGATACTTGAGAAAAGCATAAAGTCTGTTTTGTTATATGTCCAAGTACCTTGAACTTTAATTTAGTCCAAGGTTGTATATTCCAGAAGTACTATCTTCCTCGAAGGAGAGCTGTTCCTCAACCTCTGCATCGGTGAAGGTAAGAGCTCTCTGCAGTTTTTTTGAAGAGAAAACCTCAACATCAGCCATGTACACAGCAATCACAGGGCGGTGATCTGATAGCCTGAGATCAACTGTCTTATATGACAGTAACCTCATACCCTTACCATGGGAAAGAATTCGGTCACACCTATACATAGTTAGAAGAGAGAGTTTGCTGTTAGTACACGCCACTAGTAACTTTAGATATACAAACATAACTTCAATAACGACAATTTCATTAATAAAAAAAAACTAGCAGGGTGCAAAATATATAGAACAAAAATATACCATGCAGGTGTTCTCCTTCCAGATTTGTGATCATCACTTATGTACTTTTCTGAGTTAACCTTGTATTTATACGTTGGAGGAAAGTTGATGACCCCTTCGGTCCATCCTTCAAATAGATGCCCCTTCTTCAGCTCTACTTTCAGCTATCATTATAGAGAATGGAAAGGTGAGCTAGAACTTATGACTAACGTGCATTTTGCAATATGATGATAAAACATAAAAGCCTACCTGATCTTTCCCAAACAATTCATTCCAGTCCTGCTTGGAGATGAGTTCATGTGTCTTCTCATATGGTAAATTGAGCCTATAGTTGAGATCACCTAGCCATACAATCCTTCTGAAGCATTCAAGAAATATCAAATCTTAGATGAAACAAGCTATAACTGCAACACGTCACCAAATCTAGCTAGCATGAACTAAACTGGTAAACTACAATATAATTTCTAATTCTCTACAACCCTCGACCACATGCTCTTGCTTTGCCCCCTCAATGAAAGCAAAGGTTCTAATAGCATTGCAATATTCAAGAATGGCTGAACATAGTACTTTGTTCCTGTCAACTATTAAAATAAGTAGCAGATGAACCGCTAAAAAGTAGATGTAACCAGAAATGATACAGAATCTATTACTTACTCATGGTCATATATCGTCTTAGGCATGTTGACTCTGGAAACTGGATTAAATATTGTCCTTCGGTGGATTTCTTGAACATCAGCATTCCTTTTTAGTTCATCTCCTTCCTTCTCTCCAGAGGTCAGGTGACAACATATAAAGCAAAAGTGTGTTTGGTATATGGACATGCTTACTGATATTGATCCCTGAAGCATGCCAATGTAAGAAGAGGTTAGCATACCCTTTTCCAAATGTAGCATTGGTGTATTGATGGAAAGTAAATGCAAGTGATATGAGACAGGAAAGACTGGAAGATAATGGGTGCTAAAACATAAGTATTCTACAAAACGCCAGTTGTTGTTTACTGTAGTTTAGATAAGTGACTGCAAGCCAGCTGACAAATACTTATAAAGTGCATGCATTTGAAACTCAGTTTTCAAACAGCAGAGTTTCTTTAATTGAACCAAAAGGGATCTGAGAGTATTGTGGCTTATAAAAACTTGCCTTATTACCAATGTAGCCCATAGCACCGACCCCTACAGTTGATACTTTCAGACTCTGAATGTGCTTGCGGAGGCTTCTTCGTACCCATATTGATAGGTACACTCCAACCATCTGCTTGCTTATTATCCTTACAAAGTATGGTCTTTTCCTTTTAACTGCTGCACAGTTAATGTTAAAATCAGGAACTTCCTCTGCAAATGGATCAGAATCTCCATTTACTGACTTGAAAGACAAATACGATCTTAATGCCTTTCCTGAAGCAAATGACTTTGTGCTGTCAGGAAGACACTGGGCCAACATATCCAATGGTGGTTCAGGCCAAATCATTCCAAGCCTCTCTGAGTTACTGAATGTTTTAGTTAATAGCTTCTGGCAGATCTTCTCTTCCAAATTAGATTCTTTAAAACTTAGGTTATTGGATCTGTCAAAAGTCTTCATTGAAGGCAACCTGCTGAACTCATCTTGTAAAATTGTTTCAGGTGCATCAGTGGGATGTTCACATTTGTTACCATGAATGCCATCAACAGAATCGGCCAAATCTTGTTCGTTCAATGGGTGCACCTCCCCATCACTTTCACTATCAGACTCACTAATAAGTTCATCTTCCATCACAAAAGCATCATCAGATGGCTTGAATCTTGATGGAGAAGGAGGATCGCTGTGACATTTGTATTTGGGTTTATCTGGGCTGATCTTATTCAATGTTTCACGAATAATATGCTCCCACATTGCAACAGGGCGGTTGTCTTCAGCACCAAATATATTCCCAGCATTTAGTGGAACAATTTCTTGAAATCTGAAAGACAATCAAATGCACTTGTTAAAGAAAGCAAAAGAAACAACAGTTACATTATAACATATAAAAATAATAGCATCTTGTAACATATGGGACAAAACATTTTATGGAGATGAGTGAAGGCATATGACAGCTAAAGATTTGATTTCCATTGTATTTAATATGACTTGTTGAGGGATTCTGTAATTTACCCAAGAACATATATATCAGCTGGCTCCTCCATATCCAACCATTCTTGAATATCCAAGTCATTATGTGGAAGCCTGCCTGCAACATTCCATGTTCCAGCACAAATCCTGCATCAAGCCAACATCAATCTTAAGGAACGTAATGAACCTATAGTCATTTATTTGGTCCCAGATGCAGTAGCGATACTGGTTTATGTTTGTGGTAGGCAAGATCTATGAACAAACTAGTAGTAATTCAAGTAACCAGAAAAAAATTGTCGAGAAACAGTCTGGTAGATCCAAAATTTGTCTAAGGGGAGCAATACATACCTGAGTTCCCTGACATCAATATACTGAGCACGAAGGGTCTCTGACTTGCGCCTTCTATGAAGCCCACCGGGAGCCATCCCCAGTTGGTTTCCTACAATATTTGATAGATTGTATCAGTGCATATGGAAAGGTTTTTGCACCTTCTTGCAAGTGTATATTTTTACTGTTTTATTAATGCATAAGTGTGTATGCTTCAAAGGCGCTTTAGAGATACTTATCTGAATTAGTGACACAACAGACAGCAGTAGATCTTAGTTTGTCAGTGTGCTGCATGCATTGGCAATCTAACAGCTTACAAGGTGCTTAAAAACTTACTGTAAGGACGGAAAAAACTAAGGAAACCCTTTTTTTCTTTTTTCTTTTTAAATGAAAATATGCTTACTATGGTATTTGTTTTTTTTATCAAATACGCTGGAGAGCTGTGTATCTTTATATTATATAGAGGAAAAAAAGGGCCCTATTACATTGCCAGGACTATACATGAGAAGATTGGAAACACTTTACAACACGATTGCTTGAAAATACTTTTAGTGACCAAACAGCAAGGAAAAGACTCATCCAAAAGCTCCTACCCTATCCAGTCCGACAGCATGAAGTTTATTAGCTCCGGATAGGCACCAAAGCTCATAGAAGGCGTATGGTATTTGTTTCAAAATCAGCACAAGATCCAAACCTCCCCCAAAAGGAGAGCCAATCTAACGCAATGTAGCTTTGGCTAAGGGGGTGTTTGGCACGGCTCCTCACTAGGGGCTTCTCTGTTTTTTTAGTCAAAATGGCTTCTCCAGCAAAACTTTGACAGGACTCCAAGAGCTAAAGCCGGAGCCGGAGAGAAGCCCTGCGCTAACATCAACCAATACTTTGAAAGCTTGAAACCACCGCCAACAAAGTAAAGTGCAGCATTATACTCCCTGTTTTCCCTTTTCAAAAGTTACCCGCTTTTTGTAAGCAGCCATGTGCGCTGCAACTGTATTTCGTGCAATCAGATTCGGACCCTCCTTTTCTTTTATGTTCCTTTTATAATTCGTCTAAAAAAAAGGGCAGGATACAAAAATAGAGTGGGAGATCTTATCGTTTTGAAAACCACGAGGAATAACTGGTAGTTCATCGAAATAGACGCCCATTTTTTGTTTCATTTCTGAGAAAGGAAGGAATATACCAAGGCGAAAGGAATGGCTTAGGAACACAACACGACGAGGAACAAAATAACCATAGAATCGACTCATTATGTCAAGTTTCTATGAGTAAATGTGAAGTCGTTTTCCAAGCTCTTGGGATCGACTTCCCCAACTTTTGATTTTTTTACCCCCAAAGCCAAAACAAACTGGATCATGATGGAGGAAGAAATCGTGCAGTTACATTACATACAAGTAAGCACCAGTGAAAGGGAAAGAGTCGGCCCCTATTGGTTGGAAGCAGAGGTAGCATTTGACTAATTGTTCAGGTCAGTTCTTTTTCCATACCACAAAACAATGAAGCATGGCAAGAAAGATGTAATATCAGATCAATCTTGGCAACACCACGCGTGAACAGCGGGAGACAGAATCAAGGACGAAGCATTTGTCCGATTCATCATTTATGAAAGGGGAAACGGAATTTTTCAGTTCGCCTTTGTCATCATGGGAAGATGCTGATTTAGAGACCGAACTAAGCAAGCAATCAAACAGGTCATGTGCAAAAGCCAAAAGGGATAAATAAATGATGAAGGCAGGAGCCTGAGTCGGCTTGGAAGTGCGGAGTGTATCGCCCACCTTCATACTCGACTTCGCTATCGGTGTCGTCGCCGGTGGTGTCGCCCTCGTCGGCGCTGAAGTCGGACTCCGGCGACCTGATGTTGAGCCACTTCCGCAGCACGGTCCTGGGCCACAGCTGCGTGTCCGGACAACACCAAAGCAAACGCCACTCGAGTTAAGCACCACCACCACCACCACGAAACAAACAGGAGCAGCAACAAAAGCAAAAGCACCGATGTCCTACTCACCTGCCTCTGTTTCCTCCCCTTGCGCCGCATCCGCTGCGCGCCGCCGGGGTGGGTCGCCGCCGCGACGGCCTCCATTTCCTGGCGCTCGGAGCCGCCGCGGGCGAGGGGATGCAATGGCCGGGGCGGCGCGCGCGCCCGCGCGGACGAGGACGAGGATGACGGCGCGGCGGCTGCCATCGTTGGCCGCTAGCTACAGCGGTCAGTTGGCGGCTGCGGGTACCTTTGCTTGGGAGCACAGCTAAAGATCTGCCTGCGGGCTGCGGCTGTAGCGTTCGTGGTATCTCCCTGCCGCGCTTCCCTTCCCTGGCTTTGTTCTTGTTCAGGAAAAAAAACCGGTGGCGACGCCGCGTTGTTTATATTGGCCTGGCGCTTGGCTGATGAGAGCTCCTGTTGTGGACTCTGGACTCTGGAGGCGAAACGGACGCACACCCACGCCGAGCGACACTGACCAGAGCTTCTTGTTATCATTGCCCACCGCGCGACGGATAATAAAGGGGCCGCAGCTGGTGGTAGAAAATCACGGTCACCTGCCGCGTGCTCCGACGAGGCGCCACGTGGCGCAGGCGGGCCACCGAGGTCTCCACGCCGACCAACCAACCAGCTGCGCGCCTGTGCCACTGGATGCACTAGCACCGGCGGCGGTGAGATGTGAGATGGATGCTGTGTGGTGTGCCGACCGGCGTACCAACTTGCCCGGAGTCACGGTCGCACTCGCACCTGCGTCCAGTAAACGCTGCGGTCACGACGAAGCTGCCCGCCAGATCCGGGGGCCGGGGCGCGCCGGAGCCGTAGCCCGTAGCTCCCCGCGTCGCTCTTGGACGATTTTGGCTGGCCTTGGAACCGATGGATGGATGGATGGATGGACGACCGCATTCTGGACGTATTTGCCGACAAGGCGAGGCGAGACTCTCCGTGTAATTTTCGGCATGGCATGGCCGACGACGCCGATCGCCATGCGGTAACAACTAGTAGTGGTAGCAGGCATTGACACAGTGATGATGCCGAAGCAGATCTGCATGGGCGAGCACGCACACAATCGCAAATCGCCTCGATTTGCGCCTGTCTCGTCGGCTCGTCGCCTGTAGGAGTAGCTTGACAGCGAGCCTGCCCTTGGTTTATTTACTTTTTTTTTTCCAAACAACATTAAAAGGAAATGGGGGAAAAGGAGCGCGCCTGAATTGAGCGGGACAAGGCTGCGGGACAACGGAAGGCATACAGTAGGTTGTGATAAAGCGTAAACCGATGCTGTTTGTTCGAATACGTCAACCTGCAGTGTTTTGATGCAGAGGCGTCGAACTGACTAACCGAGTGGTGCTGTCAGATCAGAGTCAGCAGGCGATTGTTAGTGCTAATATTTTTCCTTTTTTGGCCTCTCGTTTGCACAACCTCTCTGTCATTTCTGTTCACGGATTTCTCGTGCTTCGTTGGCTCTTGACACTTTACGTGCGATTTCGGCAAGTCCAAAAGACCCGGAGCCTCGGCAAATTTTAATACTGCATCACGATGAACGTGTGCTTCAGATAGTTAATTTGGCCGCTGCTACTACTACTAGTACGTATCTTATCTACTCAACGTGTGTAGTAGTAGTGTAATAGGGTTCGTTATCTGCTCCATAAAGCTGAAGAATCCCCTCGAACGTCGTAAACAACAGGCAGCCAGGCAATCAGAACGGCTAATCTACCCAAATCGACCTGTCAAAGGACTGTCAGCAACTATCAATCATCTTAGTTGAACTCGACCTAATAAGCTTTTTTTTCAGAGAGGAAGAAGAGACTTGTTGTAGCTTTTGTCCTTTATATGGCTATGATATGATTGACCCTGAACTAAGGCGGTTGATTGCAATGGTTTCTAGATCCTTCTGCTGCTCCTATTTTATGTTTAGCATTTGTTTTCTTTGTTGGCATTAGGTGTACTTTGACTCCTTTTTATGTTCTGGGACGCAGTAAGCTACGTACAGTTTGGTGGGGAGTTGCCAACTTTATTTATGGATGCCACTGAGATTTGTTGAGAATTTTTTTTAAAGAAAAATCTGGCCGACTTAGGGTACTCCAAGTCTAATATGACAATCTAATTCCACAGAAGGAGGAGAAAAATGGATTAAATACGTTGGGGCACTACACGTTTGCTTACGAAATTGTTGCAAGAGGATGCCAGACAATGGTCATGTACAGTTGTATATATGTTTTCTTTCTAGTGCAGTGGACTGTGTGGTCATCATGATTACTATCAAATACTCCGTATCACCCAAAAATTTAGTATTTTTATTCTTTTCTTTTGTTTGTATATGGCCTGAGTAATAACATTGCGATCAATCCTGTGATTTGACATACACTAATTTTCGATGGAACACAACCTGGTCTCTGTGAGACAATGGGATCCTACTAAATCTGCTGACAGGGGAGCAAACCTGTCAACGTGGCACTCCTCCTACCTTTCGAAATGGAACAATCGGACAAACCACGTTCTGCTGTCCTGGATACTGAAAAAAAAAGGTTCTGTCCAATTCATGCCCCCCTTTTCAAATACTGAAATACGACACCAGTACACCACCCGTCTTCTCCATTGTGGTTGCACATGAAAGCATACGAGGGCCATGTTGGTCGTTCGGGAATGTCTGGTCCGCCCAAGCGCTGCATTATTGAGCACCTGACCTGACATCACTTCACTGTTCATCCATTCCATTGGTTTTTCCAAAAGGAAATCATTAACATGTTTAACTAGCACTATCAGTATTTCATGTTCTGCAGCTGTCATTGCCTGATTTTTTTTCTTAACAAGTTTGTCAGGCGACTAGCTAGCCAAAAGCCGCCACACGTACAAGCTAGTCGACGGGATCCAAAGCTGGTGCGTACAACCGCTTCGTTGCGGATCGGACGAGGGGAGCATCATTACAAAACACGGCCTGTGGATGAAGCACTGTACGTGTCTTTCACCTCGAGGATCGGACTCACGTCGTTTTTACCGCTTTTTTATCCGCTCACAGATCGCGACATGCCGGTGCGCTGCGTCCGTCCATCCGCTGCCGCCGCCGCCGCTCTGCGCACGGCCATTTCTTCTTCTTCTTCTTCTTCTTTTTGCGACGATTCAGAGCGCGAGCTTGGTGTTTGGGCACCATGGAATGGAACCCGGGCAGCATCTGCAGTTCAGCACGGACGAGCTTGTGTGTGTGTGTGTGTGTGGCGTTGGTTCGCTGGGACACCAATGGCAGATGGCCGTGTCGCGTTTCTGTTCCAGACTTTCTCTGCACATGGCCGACCGGTATTCGAGTTCGAGTGGCGAGGCTCGCCGCTGCTGGTAGGTAGCCTGGTACTGGTACGCATCGTCATGTATCGCGACTCCGCGAGAACCTGTGGCGGGGGCGCGGACACGAAGCCACGGACGACGCCGACTTGATCCATCACCCGATGTCTGTTCTGTGACGTACTACGAGTCTGCGTACAAGTACAGCTACGGGGTCAGATTATGTTATCTTCAGATGGAGGTGGTGGTACTGGTACGTGCGTCGTTGCACGGCTGGTGGAGGCTGGTTGCATCACGAGTGCTGAGGCCGACGCGGATGACAAGGTGGGCGTGAGCGTCCGTGATATTGACCTCCATCCTCTCCAGTCTCTCCAGATCTCAAGTTTACCATGCAATGCAATGCAACACACGTTAAGCTGGCGCTGTGGCCTCATATCTTTTCTTTTTGGCAGACGTAGCACCAAAAAAAGGCCAAAACCACACAAAAAACTCAAAAATCTGAGGTGGAGCGCGACGCGCTGATAGTGACTTGGCCACTGACGGAGAACTGGTGGCCGTGCTCTTGACGCCATTCAAGTGGGACTGTGCGTGAGCAGAAAGCGCATTGCTCTAGGACTCAAATTTTTTTTAATAGATTTTCTTTTTAGCAAAAGAATTCATATATTTGGTATTTTTCTATATTTATTTTATAAATTTTTGCTTTTGAGTACTTTGAATCAATATTGAATTATCAATATTAGCTATATGTATTAGTGTACTGGATTAAGCGAGTAAAAAACTTTTTTCGCTATGTTATTTAGCCCTCTCTCTTGATCCGTTTCTGGATACAACACCGAGAAAGCGTCTCACCCTCACTGGACTGCCCTTTCCCCTTTTGGCGCCTTTGTGCTTGTACGGTTACATGCACAAGGCATCTTGGGACGTTCCAGAGGATAGGCGAAATGCGCCTCCAACGACGGAAGAGGACCTCTCTGTGATCTGATTATCTGAACACTGACCTCTCGTCCTTGGACTCGGAAGCGGAAGATATTTTTGTTTCTCGTTTACAAGGATTTATTGAGTTTTTTAGGAAAAGCGAAAAATAGAAACAGAAACAAACAAATATGAAGATAAAATTTAGCGACTCTAGTCATTTTAGGATAACGATTTCTGACGATGTTATAATGAAATGCAATGCAACTTGCACAAGTGGCCGTGGAGCTTATTTTTCAACGGTCCAGATCCTCTTGATATCCCACGCTCCTGTCATCGGTTTGAAAACTTGTATGGGTAGCAAAGTATATTTGTCAGTTTGAAAAATTAGTTAAACATGTTTGAAGACTTGGCTAATCATTTCCAAGTATGGTGTTATATAAACGTTCTTATTACTATGCATTATTGAGCGACCAATATCAATATATACGGTGATATGGGTGTTTGTATGCCGTATTTATTTTTCAATGGTGTGCTAGTAGTTTATACAAAAGATAACCGGAAGCATATACCAAAGCCTTTGTGTCATGGTTTTGGCTCACTTTTTTTCCTCATTGGATGGACGCTATAGAAGAAGAGGAATGCCAGAACCTTCAACGCGAGGGTGACACTGGCGGCAAAGTTGGTCTAGCAGATCGCGGATAAATGCAACGATTGGTGCATGACGGGGTACAACAACTAATTAATGTTGCTACCGTATCTAAGAGCAAGGCTAATAATTTAGTCTGCTGCTGGCTGCAAGAGTATGCCATGTCATATATAGTCAGTTTTACCAGCCAACTCATATTATGGTTTAGTTATTTAGCTAGCTGTAGCATTTAATGATCACATGTGTATACAATCTAAAAGTAACGTGAAGCTGAAAAGAAACGCTAGCTTCTCGCTAGCAACCGGCTGGGAAAAGACGTTTTCTCCTCGTACATTGTGTTGCAGTCGGCGAGGAGTTTACCGCCCGCTCCAAATTCTCTCTCTTTACGTGGCTGGTTTTCCGATGACGTGGATCCTCCTCGCCGGCAGAAAGACGATTACTATACCTGCTCTAAAACAGTTTGTAATAAACAATCTTCTTCTGGTTAATGAAAAAAATGTCGCAGCATGATCGGGGAAAAAGTTTATACGGAAGATTAAAAAAAGGCTGGAAACGATTTAACCCTCTTCCCATTGTTCTTAACCATTTCCATCCCTGGTACGTGCTGCCGATCCGTGCAGCGCAGCGAGGGACAGACAGACAGATCAGTGAGGGAGCATGACTAATTATTAGATCATTATACGCCTATAATAAGAACAGTACCAATATTACTAATTAGATAGTACAAATTTCATAGGAGGACTATGGCCTAGGCCTTGTTTAGTTCCTAAAAAATTTTGCAAAATTTTTCAGATTCCCCGTCACATCGAATCTTTAGACACATGCATGAAGTACTAAATATAGATAAAAATAAAAACTAATTGCACAGTTTGGTCGGAATTGACGAGACAAATCTTTTGAGCCTAGTTAGTCTATGATTGGACAATATTTGTCAAATACAAACGAAAAAGCTACAGTGTCCATTTTACAAAATATTTTGGAACTAAACAAGGCCCTAGCTTGATCTTAGCCAAACTCCGCCCTTAGAACGGATCGGGCGGACGCGTTGAGCTCACGCGGCGCCGCCGTGGGGCATGTGGACAAGAATATGATGAGTTGCATCTGACTCTTTAAGGGCAACGTATTATATGCAACTCAGCTTCGTGTGCAACCTATGCAACCACCAATTAAGGCCACAGGATCTAGATCCAACGTCTGAAGTTTTTTTCGTTTAAACCCCTCCACCTGTGGATTTAAATCTAACTCATATGTATTCAGATGGGAGGGTTTAAGTGAAAAAAATCTCAGACGTTGGATCTATATCATGTGGCCTTAATTGGTGGTTGCATAGGTTGCACACGAAGCTGAGTTGCACAGGATACGTTCCTTGAGGCCTTGTTTAGTTCCCACCAAAATCTAAAAAGTTTTTCAAGATTTCTCGTCACATCGAATCTTGCGGCACATGCATGAAGCACTAAATATAGACGAAAATAAAAACTAATTACACAGTTTGCTTATAAATCACGAGACGAACCTTTTGTTTCTTGTTAGTTTATGATTAGATAATATTTACCACAAATAAACGAAAATGTTACGGTAGCAAAATTCAAAAAAATTTCACATATAAACAAGGCCTGAGTTCCGCGTGATCTAGCTTTAAATGAAAAAACCTGGCAGGCACTCGATCGAGTCGAGTGGTGATCTAGCTTTAAATGAAAAAACCTGGCAGGCACTCGATCGAGTCGAGTGGCTCAGAGGACGCGCCTCGGTTGGCAGAAACGTATTTTTCTCTTGCAATGTCCACAGAAGGCAGCAGTTAAAAAAACACACGCTTCCAGCCGTTGACATATCAAAATTCACTTCAATTAGGCCTTGTTTAGTTCACCTAAAAACAAAAAAATTTCAAGATTTTACGTCATATCCAATCTTACGACACATACATAGAGTATTAAATATAGATAAAAATAAAAAATAATTGTACAATTTAGCTGTAAATCGCGAGATAAATCTTTTGAGCCTAATTCCTCTATGATTGGACAATATTTATCAAATAAAAACGAAAATATTATAGCACCTAAAACCAAAAAAATTTCTGAAGTAAACAAGGCCTGGGTTCCATGCATTCAGCATGCAGTGTAGTATTTTCCTTCGAATGTAGGCCTCGATTAGTTTGCGAATTTTTTTGATTCGGCTACTATAGTATTTTCGTTTTTATTTGACAACTGTTGTTTATCATGCACTATCTAGATTCAAAAGATCCATCTCGTAAATTACAGAGGAACTATACAATTAATTATTTTTAAATTTATATTTAATACTTGGTACATGCTAAAATTTAATGTAATAAGAAATCTTACAAATTTTGAAAACTAAATAAGATTCGATGGGTTGGCTAGATTAGCAGCTAGGCTTGCTCAGCGAGGTGCAAGAGACGCCCTTGGCCTTGGCTCCTAGATAGATACGGAAAGTTTCTTTGTTTTCTCGTAGCCTGGCTGGCACACGATGCGTCGATGCGTGCCTCAGCGCGTGAAAGAGCAAAGTCGGTTTGCTTCGCTAAGTGAGCTCATAAATCCATTCTTTACCACTATAGGCCAACGCCAACCTAAACCTAGCCTTTAGGAGGAACCGAACTTAAGATAGGAATAGATTCCCACTAATCAAAGGATCATTCATGTGAGGAGCAATGTTAGAGCATCCCAGCAGCATTTTAATATAACTCTGCCAATAAGATGATATTGAGGTAGTTCTAATATCATTTTTTAGATTTATTAGGAGAGATGCTTCAAAAGAAATCTAATAATGGCCTTGTTCAGTTCTTTTTTTTTTATACAAAATTGACATTGTAGCACTTTCGTTTGTATTTGATAAATGTTGTCCAATCATAAACTAACTAGACTCAAAAGATTTGTCTCGTAAATTATATATAAACTGTATAATTAGTTATACTTAGTGCTTCATGCAAGTGCCAATGCGACGGGAAATTTAAAAAATTTTGCAAAATATCTTGAGAACTAAACAAGGCCAATATATCCCAATATATCAGACATATACTTGTCACAATATATTATCTTTATATGTTTTTTTTTCTTTCCCTCTCTCTCCCATGTGGTGTCTTCCCCGTCTCGCAGAACCAAACATCAATCCGCTCCCAGCCGTGGCACGCGCTCGGCTCCTCCGCCCCTCCCCGAATGTGGCACCCTCTCCGCTCCTCCACCCTCGGTCGTGATCCAGCCACTAGATAAACCTTATAGGGAACCAAGTTACAAGCGCTTTTGCTATCTATCACTTGTCCTGTTTTGGTTTCTTCAATTGTCCTATTTTGGTTTCTTCAAGTGTAAGGCCTCTTTGATCCACTAATACTAACAGTTAAAAAGCTACTCAATTGTTAGTTACTAATTAGTAAGCCTATTTGGGTTCACCTACCCATAGGTGGATGGATAGTTGGTCAAAGATATATATAAACTACTAGTATATCTTCAACAACTAATAAAATGGTTAGCACCTCAGCTTGCTAATAGTTAGCAGAACTGTTTGGATCTCTTGTTTTAGCATGCTGCTAACACATTTGAACTACTTTTGCGACGTGTGTGATGGAGAGAGGGAGCCAGTCCCCGCTAACTTGTCCACACCAACATCAAGGCAGTAGCTTTGTTGTTCGTGCTTTTTTTTCTTTGATTTGAGGAAACTTTGTTGTAGTACGTGCTGAACATGCAATCAGCATCTCCTCTCAGACACTCGGAGCCCAACCTGGCTTGCGAGATCCAAAATTCAAGAGTTTAGTATGACTTTGAGCCCAGTTGGCCCGTAAAGGGAGCGTGAATGCAAAGTGCGAGCAGCGAGCCCGTCGATTGCATTCCACCTCTCGCGTTATCACTTTTTCTGTATCCTTCTCGAATGTGCCTGTATGTGTACGTGTCTGTGAACGTATCTTTAACTTTATTAATGCAAGGTATATTTGATAAAAAAAGGGAGTAGGGCTCCGGCCCCTCCTATTTCCAAAAGAGATTTTTTTTTGGAATGCCTGCGCGGTGATTGCGAAAGCAGAGTCAAACTTGGTGAGGAGCGCGTGTGGCTCATTGTCATCTGTCGAAGAGAGACGGTGTCGAATCTGCCACTTATTCAGTGAATAATGTTTTCTCCTGAGATTGATTCCAAATGTACCAGAGACCAAGAATTTGTTCATCAAATGACAGAAAAATAGCCCTAGTTTCTTCTGTCGAATTTCCACATAGCAGTTCAGATGATAACGCAGTGGATTCATTCCAAAGTCCAAACTGAACGGGTGGATATTCCCCACAAGTATTTAGCCCGTAGCATCTGCTCGGACTTATTCGGCACAAGGTAAAAAAAAAAAAAAAAAAATTTGGACCGCCATACATAGTGGCTGGCTATATGATGTAGTCTAATCTCAGTCTCACGCTGACTGACAAGCAACACTTATTCCTAACCACGAGCAAACTGCAAACGAGAAGCAGTGATTAGCAACCACGGCATGATCGCTTCAGCACTTGGGCCTCCCGGCGAGCATGAACGCCTTGAACACGAGCTTCCGGGGCGAGGTGGGCGCGCCGCCCCACTCCTGCTCCACACGCTTCAGCGCGTCCCTCGTGACCGCCTCCAGGTCCACGCCCTTGGCCCTCGCCGTGGTCACGACGGAGCCGGTGTTCAGGAACCCGACCAGGTCCTCCAGCGTCATCTCCACCTCGATGTCCACGTCGGCGGGCGCGCCCTCGGCGCCCACCCCGACGGGCTCGAACGGGAACGGCAGGTGCCGGTACCGCTCCATGGCCAGCACCGCCCGCGGGTCCTGGTACGGCCGCAGCGCCGGGTAGAGCTGGCCGTGCAGCGCGCCCTCGAACGGGTGGATCTCGTAGTTGTAGCCCCACACGGCGAGCACGCCGCCGGGCTTCCTCAGGGCGCGGTTCACCACGGCGTAGAAGAGCGGGATGTCGAACCAGTGGATGGAGGTGGCCACCACCACCAGGTCCAGCGAGCCCTCGCCGCCGACCAGGGACACCAGCTCGTCCTCCGTGAGGTGCTCCGGGGTGTGGAGGTACCGCACCTTCGGGTGCGCGGCGGCGTGCCGGAGCTGGCCCTCGCTCACGTCCGTCGCCACCACGCTCTCGTAGTGCTCCGCCATCTGAGATTTTTTTCCCCCAAGATGTTCGTTTCAGAATTTGATTAATCAGATCGAACGGTGTAGCAGCTACTGAACATTTGATGGAAAGCTTACGCTGATGGCGGCCTGGCCGGTGCCGCACCCGGCGTCCCAGGCGCGCTGGTGCCCCGCGGTGAGGCCGGCCAGCATGGAGAACCACTCCTTGGGGTACTGCGGACGCTTCTTGGCGTACGTCTCCGACGGCTTCTCGTAGAGCCCCGCCATTCTTTCTTGCTTCAACTATCCCGGTATCCCCTGCCGATCAAGTGCGGATTGCAGGATCTGATCTGATGGAATTTATAGCCACAGAAGTGGTCAAAGTCGTAGCCAAGTCAAAGTAGTCATATGATCCCATTCAAAAGAGGAACTTTGCATTATCCACTGATGAATCACATATATTGACTCAAACTGCAACATCACATGGCTTCAGAATCCTGTGCAGCACCAGAAATCGGATACACCATGAGATGATTTTCCACATGGTATCAGGAAAGCAAGGACAGGCTGCCCAGAGCAATCAAGGCCTAGTTCCAAAAAAATTTTGTAAAATTTTCTAGATTCTTCGTCATATCAGAATCTTTAGATGTACACAGTTTACATATAATTTAGGAGACGAATATTTTGAGCCTAGTTAGTCCATGATTGGACAATATTTGTCAAATACAAATAAAAGCTACAGTGTCCATTTTGCAAAAAAAAAAAAAGGAACTAAACAAGGCCCTGGTAAAAACAAGAACTACACCAAATCTAAAGTCTGTAGGTTGTGGAAACTTGGGTTAACATAAGGAGATCCATCAAATTTGAAACCTGTATACCGTGGAATAACTCAATAAAGTTAATCAACGTGAGGTCGGTCAGTTGCTTACTCTAACTTGTCTGCCCAGATACACCTCTTCTGCTTGACCAATGTGTCTCCTTCGCTCTGATAGCGAACTGAGCTGAACATTACAAGATGCTTCAACAGGTACTGATGGGAATACCGATGATGCTAAAAATGTACTAGTGCGTATAAAATGTTGAATCATCTACAAGACACCTTCATCTTTATTCCAAATGTACAACGAACTGTCAACTCTTGGTCTCACCATTGATAACAAGAACATCACTACATCAGATGTAAATTGTAATACAAGTACTCAATCAAAGATTACTAAACACCAAGGTAATTTCATGCAAGAAAAATCAGAACTCCTGAGTTTTGTTAGGAGGGATTTAAGACTGGCACAACATGGCAGGAGATCAGTTTTGACCTTGAAAAGAGTATTGCAGCTCTACACAAGCGATGAAGAATCAAAGACATCTGCTCACCAGTGCAGGTTGTAATCAGTGTGATCTGTTGCTTTAGATATAAAAATAAGGCCTGCAGAAAAGCAGACATTGCAATTGATAACTTAGACACTAGTGTATAGGTGATAATGTTGTATTCAAAGTCTTATTTCTTAATCATCGATGACCCTGATGGCAGCCACAAAAAGATACATGTATATTAGAAAGAAAAAAAAAAGATATACCTGCAGGTTACATATGAGCTCTCTTCAGCAATACATGTCCACTTGTCAGTGAATCTTTGTATGTAGGAGTCACTTGAACACATTACAAATTATCATCTTCTCTGCAAAATACTAGTTCCTTTTCCTGGAGAAATCTGATGATGCAGCTTTGAACCCTCTGGTGTTCCCAGTGGCGCACCCATGCAGGAACAGTTATCAACTGTATAGAGCTCCCATTTCTTTATAGCACACTTCTCTAAAGCAGAGGCCAATCTTGGGTCTTCTACATCAGGATAAGACCCATCTGGAGTAACAAGCACTGCTCCAGTATATGATAGCCCAGCAGCCTGTGCTGCACCATGATAATGGAACAGACCCCAGCTGAAATCCTCCGCAACGTCAACAATTGTCCAAAATTCTTTGGAAATCACACCATTATCCAACACACTGAAGTAAAATGTACCAGGAGTGCTAGCCCTTCTCACACGATACCTCCTGCGCCTCCAAACCAGCTTCCCTTCCAGGGTTTTGACCTGGAAAACCGGCTCATACCAAAATGAACCTTTGGCTTTCCCTCTATAGAATAACTGGTACTGACATGGGAATTGATCATATGCTGGATTTTGTCCAGCTGCCACTCGCCAACTCCATTCCATGCTGTCCAGCCAACCGACAAATAGATCTTCCGCGATTTCATGGCTTAGTTTTTGTTCTCTGAACATGGTCAGTGGCATCACATTCGGTTTACTGGGTATCTCAGCATTGAGGTCAAGGCAATTGTTCTTCTGCAAAACACAGAGGGAAAAAGCCTCCAGATACGGACTTTCATATGATGCAATACAGCGATAGTTGCAGACTTGATCAGTCGGAGAACAGGAATTCAAACACTGAAGGGCCTTCCTACAGTTAGGGTCAAACAGACAATTAAGTATCTGAGGACCACAGTTCTTTATCATACAACTCAGGGTAGAAAGACCTTTTGCCCTTAGATTTTGCAGCATAGAAACCGGCCTTATGTATGCATTTACGACAACAAGCAAGCAAAATCTAATGTCATCTGAATTGTGTCTTTCCCAAGCATTAGATATGGTCTTCATAACTTCAGCTGATTCCTTTACGCCACTTGGTTTTCCAATACTTGCTAGCTTTCCAAACATGTCCTGCTCTCCAGTGTATTGAACAAATGTGCCACCTAGTTTGTTTACTAAAGACGGAGATGACTGAAAGCAAATTACATTAGAAATGTGTTTGCTGTTGTTCATAAGCCATTGAACAGCATCCTGATTTGTTATTGCAACATTGACTAGCATATCACAGTGTGACAGTAACTCTTTCCTAAGACTATCATGATCAATCAAGTTGTCTGTGAAGACAAGCATTTCAAATCCTTCATCGACCCACTTCAGCCTATCAGCCTAAAAGAAACAAACCAATAAATGCACGTTGAAGGAAGGAAACTGATATAGTCAAATAATTTATATTAAAAATGAACATTAAACTGATTCATTTCCTCTTCAGAACATTTATTTTGTAAAGTGTAGTATCTCGGTAAGCATCAATGTTTTAAATAGCGGGCTATAGAAAATAGCGTCTTCCTGTCCCAGACGCTATTTGCGCTATAGCCCCGCTATAGCGGCTGCTGTACACAGCAGCGTGCTGTAGCTATCCACGCTATAGCGACGCTATAGCAGCGCTATAACGCGCTATTTATTTGGAAACAGGCAAAATATACAATAGACAGCAACAAGTTCAAACAACCATCATATTTTACAATTACAAATCACAAATCACAGGTGTTTCACAGTTTAATACATAACTCATAAGCATAATGCATTACTGCATAGTGCATAACCACAAGTGCATAACCGCCTTTTTTTTTTCTTGTCAGCAGATAAACAACAATAGCGCGCAAATAGCGGCGCTATAGCGTAAAAATGAGGTATAGCTTCGCGTCGACTTATTCTGGCCGCTATAGCGGCGCTATAACGCGAAAATAGCGGGCTATTTAAAACATCGGTAAGCATGTAAAATACAGAATGAGAACGTGAACCACATAATAACTTCATCAAAACATCAATAAACAGGTAAGAAATGCAGTGCACATATAAGGGTGTGTGATCGGGTAGGTTGACCAAACCATATAATTGAGAAAATAATACTAACAATCGATGCAAAGATTATAGACATTGTTACTACATCAGCAATGCTGAAAAGGGAAAAAATATCTGTTTGTTTTCACAGATGCTAATACTACTAGTTGGACGAAAAAAAAACTGTAAGTATCATCAGTCTAGCAGATACTAAAATCCTAGCATGAGCAGAACAAATTCAAATATCCGGCTATTCCAAATTAACACACACAGTGACAGTGTGACACAGTACGACGTTGGACTGATGGGTTGAGAGAGGCAGCGTACCGTATGGCGCATGACCTCTTCCCAGGGCGTATCCTTAATCGGGCTAATGCTACCTTCTCCAACCACGGCGACGATTCGTACGGTTGCCACTGGAGACGTGGCACGGCCAGCGACGTCGCCCCTTGGCTCCGCGGGAAGCGCGGGCGGGGGGCCGGGAGAGCAAGAACAGGCCACGTTACAGCCACCGCGCCAGCGGAAAGTGGCGGTGTGAGGTGGGGAGAGCACTGGAGATGTTCCAGGGAGGCCGCGCCGGGAGAGCTGGAGAAGGCAAGAAGCGGCGGTGGCGGAAGCCGAGGCGCAGGAGGGGAGAGCGGTCGCCATGGCAGGACGTGGGCGTGGGCGTGGGCGTGGCCGCGTCGCAGCCGTGGCAGAAGCGGGCGGCTGGGCCTCGAGCCTTCGAGTTCAAGGACCCTTCTTCCTTCCTGGGTCCCGGGCAGGATCCTTACGATGAAAAATGGACGGTCCAGATAAATCCTAACGGAAAATTGTAGGCTGTCTAGTTTTGCCAAAAAAAAAAGAAACAAAAGAATTCCAAAAGTCCCGCCCGATAATGCAGTTTTCCTCTCCCCATTCGATTGTGAAACCGCAGGAATTCTCTAATCCGCCGCCTCCAAATTGAAATCTCTCTCTCCCGGGCTTCCGGCTCGCCATCTCCTCTCCGCTGGAAAACCGGCCACCGCCATGGAGACGAGACTCTTCCTCGCCCTCCAGTGCGTGCAGTGCGCCACCATGCAGGTGCGCAACTTGCGCCGCTGCCGCAGCCGAACCTCTGCGCAGAAACCCCCATTGCAACTGATCCTGTTCCGTTTCTCGGATTCGCTTTGGTCTCAGGTGAAGCAGCAGAAGAAGAGCAGCAACAAGTGGGTCTGCGTGGTGTGCAACCAGCGCCAGTCCGTGCTCCACGTCCACGCCCGGGGCTACCGCGCTGCCGATCTCCGCCGCTTCGTCCAGGACGCCAACCTTGCCCGCGGCCGCCGGGAGTTCGCGCCGTTGGCCGAGCCCGACGTGGACTGGGATCCGGCGGCAGTTGAGGAGGAGGGAGATGTGTTCCCCTTCCCCATCGAGAAGAGGCAGACGGAGTGGTCCGAGTACCTGGACGATGCGGGGGAGCCGGGTAATGGTTGTGGTGGCCTGGGCGCCGATGCTTCAGATGGAGGTATGCAGTGCTCGACATACGACATGTGTTCGATGTAACGCCGCAGTTCATATTTCAGATTCTGTGTGTTCTGTTGACAAATGTTTTTTTATGGGATTGAGAGTGGGTGTTCTGTTGGATGATTGATCTTGTGCAACTACTGTGGTTATTTGTTCCACTGCAGTGCAATTGAGTTTGTGCGATTATTGTCCCTAAAACTCTTAAAACCATTACAGTTACATGTTTATTTGGTAAGGTAATGTGGCTGTGGCTTTGTAGAGCCAGCTGCAAACTTGTATTATACAGTCGTGGTTCAAAGGCCGAACTGAGGTCTCACTAAGCTGAAACAGCATACTTGTATCGTTAGTGAGTAAGGTTTTGCAGTCTTATATGTCTTGAATTATTGGAGCAAGCTATCATTATCATTAAGATGGCACCTCTAAATGTTTCCAATTATGAGGTGTAGGGACCTTTTATCTTAGCTTACATCCATGTTTGTATGGCTAGGTCATCAACTCATCATTGTCCAGGAAACCAGACAGTAGTCCAAGTTTTTAAGACAGTAACCTCACTCCCACATTTAATTGTTCGATAGAAATTACTCACATCTGCCATTATGAAACATTTTACTTCTAATTTGTGCTTTACATATCCAAATGAGACCGCATATTTGAGTGTTATAAGCTGGCTGTCTTTGTAATTCATTAATTATCAAGTTTTGAACATGTGATGGCCAAAATTGTGATGCACTGTCTAACTGTTTCCCCATCGAAATATAGAATCAGGTGAAGGAATTGAGGTGATAACTGAACTGCCTCAGAAAAGACCTAAAGTTAGGCCTCTCAAAGCCCAATCAGATGTAGTAGGAAAGAGAACCAAGCTGTCAACACATCCCACTTTATATAATAAGAGGCAGCAAATCAAGCAAGGATCAAGTCCCCACTGTGCAACTGCTACTGCTGAAGGTAACATGCAAACCTTAATGACACATCAGACACTTGATAATTTCGAGTTAGAACACTTCTTATTTCGTTGATAAAAAAACTTATTCGAGGGAGAATTGCAAGACCTGAAAGAATAATACTCTTGTTCTGTGCAGTGCAAAGATCGAAATCAAGCCTTTTTGGTGAGAGGAAAGGGTCTGATACATATGGGTTGCACTGGACTGAACATGACGAATCTGCCTCTACTGAGGCCACTACTGATGTAGTGGTGGAAGATGAGGTGCACCCTGATTTCATCTAGTCTCATATTGGATTGAAATGCCAAATGCTTTGTGTTTTGGTAGTGGGTAGTTTGACAGAGACAAATTGTGCTGCTGGCAACACCTTGTTAAGACAAGGATGTGCAGTCCTTGGTATCTGAGGCTGAGGGGAAGAAAATGTGCTGTTCCCAAGATGTTATCCTGTATGTTGGGGTGCTTTATAGTAGATTGTGTTGTAAGAACAAAAGCTGAATGCAAAATAGGATAATCATCAACTTTCTGAAACTATAATTTTATATCATTGAATCTCTTCCACGTCAGGCTTTTCTAACTAGACCCCCATCTTTCAAATTTCAGATCATATATTTCTGCAATAATAGCCTTACCAGAACTAGAGATCTTAAAGAATGTTTTTATCCTTGTCTGTAGTCTCAGTGACACTTTTATATGTCAAGTATGAGTTCAGCCACCTGAGACTCAATTAACAAAGTATTACACCACTCCACTCAATTTTCCCATATCATGAAACTGCAAACTTGTAGATATTGGCTACATTTTATTATTAGAAAACTTCTTTTTATCATCCCCTCGATGAGGCATTTTAAAAAATGGAGAGCCCTTTATTGTAATACTCTAAAACCATAATAACTTCTAAATTAATTAGCCAAATTGCTGCATAATTCTTATCGGAAGCCTCTAGCGAAATTTGTTGCAACTTGCTCACTTCTATACCTTCATAGTCCAGCTTATATAATACAAAAGAGGACAATGGATCATTATGTTACGGCAGTGAATGATTGCTACATATAAGTGCAGAATCACACACTTTTGGTGATTTCTGTTTTGTTAAAAGCAGAAAGGAATGGCTTTATCTCTTTCAATCGGGCCCCGGTTCCTTTTTTTCATCATTAACCAACCCTCTTTTGCATGTCATAATGTATAATCCAATGGAAGCGCGCATAGTTTCTCTTAACTTGGCAGCGCTATGCCTGTCCTGAGCCCTACCAGTTCATCAGTTTAATAGATCATCTCATTTGTGTATCGTGGCCCTCTATACCCCAGTGATACATTCTTTGCTGAACTTCAGATTTTTATAGACGTCACGTTGTGGGCATGTTCAGGCCGTTCCGTTGTTAGACCGTAGGGCATTTTGGTGGACATCAGCTTCGTGCCAACAACTGGATGCCATCAAAGTATTTAAACGCAGCCTCATCCATTGACACTGCACGCTGGCAAGCACAAAGCCGTGGCTTTGCGTGTTGGCGTGCTTTGAATCGCGCCTTTAAAGCAAGCAAGCGCCGACAGCTCCGGCGAGCCGTCGGCATATATTCCCCCTTCCATGCTCGCTCCACCGTGGCCTTGTTTAGTTCACCCTGAAAACTAAAAAATTTTCAAGATTCTCCGTCACATCGAATCTTGTGGCACATGCATGAAACATTAAATATAGACGAAAACAAAAACTAATTACACAATTTAGTTGTAAATCACGAGACGAATCTTTTGATCCTAGTTAGTCCATGATTAGATTTGTCACGAACAAACAAAAGTGCTAGGTACCGACTAAACAAGGCCCGTGTCGCCTCCCGTACCGTAGCCGTAGGCATCGCGACGGCGACGTCTCAGCTGCATTTCCTTGCGTCACATCACATGATGGTAGTACCCGCCATGTATTTTCATGTGCTTGTTCTGTTGTTCACGGTCGCCGGAGCATGGAGCCAGAAAACCGTATACGGCCTTCTCTCGGCGTCGCCACGCGATCCAGGGTGGATTTGGTGGTAGCGCATTCCAAATATCTCTACTCCTACGTACTACTAGTCTGACCCATGTGAATCTCGAAAATGGCGGCTCTCTAGTGGCAGAATCGCAGCGTTCCCGTGGACCCGGTTCTGGGTGCTTCCACAGAAATGTCACAAGCTCGGGAATGTGAGGTGGCTGAGGAAATTTCTTGTTTCTGTTCTGCATCAAGTTAGAGTCACTGGACCATGTGGCACAGCTAGCACAACAGCGAACAGCGGTGAGCCGAAGACAGTAGTATGGGTCACAGCATGCAGTAGTAGATCTTGATGACTGACTGTTGGTACCTACGTACTCCGTATAATTCTGTGAGATCTGAGCTACCGAGTGATTAATATCTCCGTCCACTGTGACTGTCCTGCAGCCGAAATGACGAATCCGCAACGCGCATCCGTGCAAACAGTACGAAATTACGAATATAATCGTTTGCTACTGAGTTTGCATGCTACGTGTTACCCTGCTTGCTACCAATTCATGATCATGCAAAACTCTATGTTTGGAATCGGGATCAAAATTTAAAAACCTGCCTTTCAAATAACGGTGTGATGAATGGGCAACTGTCACTTTTTCCTCTTTTTGATGAGTACCAAGGCCTTGTTTAGTTCCGAAAAGATTTCGGATTTCGGTACTGTAGCAATTTCGTTTGTTTGTGACAAATATTATTCAATTATGGACTAACTAGGATCAAAAGATTCGTCTCGCGATTTCCAGTTAAACTGTGTAATTAGTTTTTGCTTTCGTCTATATTTAATGTTTCATACATGTGCCGTAAGATTCGATATGACGAGAAATCTTGAAAACTTTTTGCTTTTTGGGTGAACTAAACAAGGCCCAACTGGCTGCTCGAAGAACAGCTGTGATGGTCCAGCGCTATCTGGCTCTGGCTTTCTTCTGGGTACCCACAGAACTGTATTCGGGTCAAAGTACTGAGCCACTGAGGAAGATAAATCACCACCGTTGAAAAAACAGAAAGACCGCAGGTAATCATACGGCCCTTCACTTGATATTGCCGTAGGACAAAAGCACGGGACGGGTAGAATCAATAGGCGCGGTACACAGTCACGGTGCCGCACCATAGCGACATGGCGCTATCGGTGCCAGGCCCCTCTCCATTATTTACAGCACCGCACAAAGTAACCGTGGCCTCGTGTCGTGTCTGCCTCGTGTAGCAGGTAGCTAGCAGCACTCTCCCGGTACGGTATATAATCGCCAATGCAAGGATCATAGCTGTGGTAGTACCGTCTCGTCGTAGTTATCTCACTGCAGCAACCGTGGATCATGCATGCATGGGTCGTGGACCGTCGTTCCCTGTTAAAGCTCAGCCGGTGCCAGTGTGTGTACCACGTAGCAGAGCTTGCCAGCGAGCCCTAGCTAGTCCCGTCCCTGTTGGGTCGGTGGTTGGCTGGCATGGCCTGGCCCTTGGTCACCCGGACGGCGTAATTATTGGACACGTAACACGTTTTTTTTTAGAAAAAAAGGTAACACGTTAACCTGTCAAATGTCAATCACTAAGGGATGGTTGTGGTTGGTTAAGCTCGTCGCCATCGTCTGCTTCATATGCTCACCGGCTGTCCAATTCGATCCCAGCATGCATGCTTCTTACTTCCATTGCCGCCGCTAGCTACCTGCTTTTTGCGGATTTTTCTTTTGTGCTGGGCGTGATGGTGACTGGACGTTACACGCACTCATTATCCCTGTCCTGGCTGATGCTTTTGCATTACCGTTAGGACGTCCGTCCGTCCGTGCGCGACGAGGTGCACGCGCCACCGACTGTGCGCACTCACTGTCTTGCCGGATAGCAATGGAGCCAGCCTGCTCTGTGTACTTAACAACAGTACAATACCTTGTTAAAACGTGTTGAGACGACTAATAAGCTTCCTTGGTGTACCACTGTCAGCTTCGCGTCTTCATCTTGTTCGTTTGGTTGATGCCATAGCAGAAAATATTATTATCTAATTTATTATTAAAAAAACTGTTAATTAGCCGATATATTTGATTGATAAGGTCAAGCGACCAAGGTTGCCTACATATTTTCGATCGCTTGCCCTTTGCCTGCTTGCAAACACGCCGGGATGTCATGTGCTGCTGTTTGCTAGCTAGAAGACGGACAAGACTACTGTCTTGTTTAGTTCACCCTAAAAACCAAAAAGTTTTCAAGATTTCTCGTCACATCGAATCTTATAGCACATGCATGAAACATTAAATATAGACGAAAATAAAAACTAATTACACAGTTTAGCTGTAAATCACGAGACGAATCTTTTGATCTTAGTTAGTCTATGATTATATAATATTTGTCACAAACAAAAAAAAGTGCTACAGTCCCGAAAACTTTTCACTTTTCGAAACTAAACAAGGCCTACCTGACTGGAAGAGAATCTTCTGGCCGCCTCGCGGTTACCGCGAACAGCAGTCAACCACAGTCCACACTCTGACACTCCACAGGGACAGGAGTAGCAGCGGTCAAAATTAGTAGCTTCTCGGACTGGTAAATCCTAATCCAAAGCGCGGATTATATTAAGATGCTAACCTGAGCATCCCGCGCAGGGAAACGACCCCGCGGCACCCGGCTCCCGCGCTTTTCGGCTTTTCGCACCGGACGCGACCACGCATGGGCCTCGCTGACACGCGGTCCCGCGGGGCCGTGGTTGCTCGTCGGGCCCACCGTCGGTTCGCCCATATACCGCCCCGGGTGGGGACGACTCGGGCTAGCTCGTCTGCAAAAGGCGACGCCCCGCAGCGTTCCGAAACGTAGTTCACGCTGCCCGTACCTACCCTCATCACTGACATGCGGTCCCAGGTTTTCCTGGGCCTTCTGCTCGGTGTCCTTGAATGGGTCGGTAGTAGTGGATAAGACTGTGTCGCCGTGCGGGACCCGTGCGCTGGCTCGCGCGCGCTCCCTGTCTCTCCCTCTCTCTCTCTCTCTCCCCGGCCTTTTTTGTCGAGCTAGCCTGAGCAGCTGAGCTAGTGAGAGCTCACTCCACCTGCAGACCTCCACTTGACGCTCCCCGCCAGCTACTACTCCAACCAACAAAATACCTCCGTCTCCGCCTCTCCCATGGATTGGAGGTTGGGGGCGTGACCGCGTGAGTGAAGGAAGGGTAGGTAGGTCGCTGGATAGGGACAGGGAGACGGCGGGAGGCGTTTCGCCGAGCAGTTGGCGTGCTTCCTCCACTCCACAGGCCGACCGACGCGCGCCCCGCTCCGCGCCGCTGTTTCAGGTTAATTTCCGAGCTACATTCGTCGCTTATGTCCGCGCTGATTACGGGCTAGATTGCGGCGTTAGCGCTTGATTTCGTGGCTTTGCGTGGAGCTGTGCTCGATTGGCCAGATCCGTGTGCGAGCTGAGTGCGTCCCTCTTGGTGCTTTTCTTCTCTTTCTGCTGGTCCGAGACTCTGAGCTAGTGAGCTTTGATTGCTCGGGGGTCGGGAGTCGGGGTCTGAGTGCCGTTTTCGCCTTTTCGGCCACTGCATTTCGGCGACTCTCAGCTACATTTGGACGCCTTGCTTCTCCTCTAACGATCTTTTCAGCTTCGTTTTTTTACCACTTCGGAAGCTAATGCTGTAAGCTTGTTAGACGACTAATGCTCCGTTTAGCGAGATTACGGTTATGCAAACATTTTTCTTCTATTTTTATTTTACAAAAACAGAGTCGGTTGTGGTATACTGGTATAGATCTGTGGACTGATGGAAGCTCCTCTATTTACAGGTTCTACAATTCCAGTGTTGAGTGCTTTAGGCTACTATGGGCAAGTCACCGGGGAAGTGGATCAAATCGGTGCTTTTGGGGAAGAAATCTACCAAGTCAGGTTCTACCAAGGTGAATGAATCGGTAAGTACTTCCATAAATTTGAATTTACTCTTTGCTTTAGTTTCCCCCGAGGATTTGCAGTTCATTTGTGCAATCCTTGTTTAGATTACCCCATGTACGCACTGAAGCTAGCTTTTGGAATTCTACTTAGTGTTTACTTCTCAGAAGTAGTTACTATTTTTGTGCAATTCTTGTCGGTAGCTGTTTTTCTATGGTCAAACTTTGAGGTTAATGCCACTTGTCCATAACCTGAATGCACACAAGGGCATCCGGTTTATATTTTCAGTTGCAGAGGTTGAAATTCCCGTTACTAGTTACTGTTTCTTACTGGATGACTCTAAAAACGTGCAAACTGACGCATGTCCTTGTGTTTTCCTTTTTTTTCTCCTTTATCCATATTGTATATTTTGTTTCTTCCTTCCCCTTTCCCTGACCTTTGAACCATATTTTTTTTAGAAGGCTGATAACAACAGATATTCAACTGGGGAGGACCGCACATTATCTGAGAATTCTCCTGTGATTTCTGAGCCGGTACTAGTTAACATCCACAAGAATGTAGCTGTCAATGTGATGGCTGAAAATGTCAGTGATAGGGAAGCGCGACAAGATCTGCAGAACCAAAGTATTGTTGAGCCCAAATCATCGTCTCCTAGTCAGCTGGGAGAAGACCAAGCTGCAGCAAAGGCACAGGCAGCCTTTCGTGGTTACCTGGTAATAGTTTTTTCCCCAAAAAACTGGTTTAATATTGTTTCAGCAACTCTCTGATGCATCTGCAGCATTCTGCAGTGTTACTCATTGTTTCACTGAATCATTATGTGGAACCACTCGTGTTGTTTTTTTTAATGGATTTTTTTTAAGAAAGGACGGCAAAAGCTTTGTCGCGATTTCTGTTAGACAGAATTTTTTTGGAATGGAAATGGTAGTGCAAATCTTTAATAAATTGATGAGCTGAGTGGTTGACTTGATTGTACCTCATCATTGGTCATTGGTCATTGTTAACTACTATTACCTTGGCAGATTACAGAAGCGCCCATCGCAGTGTCCCAGACACCGATTTGATGGCTATATTCACATTTCTGCATTTTGACTTGAACCCTGCATATCATAAAACTATTTATTGTACAATTTTTTGCGTAATTGAGATGCCATCCTGCAATGTATTCATTTCAAGTTCAAGTACTGTAGTCTGTAGGTCTGTAGCACAGACTAATGTTGCGATATTTCTAGTGCAGGCACGAAGGTCATTCCGTACATTAAAAGGTATCATAAGACTTCAGGCACTGATTCGAGGGCATCTTGTAAGGAGGCAGGCTGTATCAACCCTTCGTACAACATGGTTGATTGTGAAGTTTCAGGCTCTTGTTCGTGGAAGAAATGTTAGACTCTCTGGTGGTCACACACAATTCAATGTGAAGCTTGGGCAGCATAACTTTGGGGTAAGTTTCTTTGTTGAGCACAAATTTACATTTTGTTTGCATCATTACTCTTCTTTTAAGTCAGCGTGGTGTTTGTTGCATATGGTTCTATGCAACATTGCTGTTTAATATCCTTCTATGAAATTTTGAAGAAAAAAAATAAAATATGTTGCTTGTACTTTTCAGGGTGTTGGATCATCTGATGCATGGAAAGAGAAGCTGTCTTCAAATGCTTATGTTCGGAAGGTATTATTTTTTTTTCAAATATTACTAATGTACTAATGGATTGGTTATATAATATCCAAGAAAAAACGACATTTGTCTTGTTCCTTTTTTTTTATAATAAGGGCATCAGCAACGTTTATTACCCACCAAGGCAACACGGGTTGGACCTATGTCTGTGGCCATGTCTAATAAAAAACCAATGTCATTCAACCACCAGCTCCTTCCACCCGTGTCATGGGCATCTACTGCACCAGGGGGAGAGATACAGTGGAAGAGATATTACATGTTTTGTATTGTTATTATTTATGAACCTGTAGCAGCACTATTGTTGGTTTGAACTACTATCTACACTCACAATGGCAATCTGGACAATAAGCTTCCTTATTACCCTTTTCTGCAACATTGTGGCCTCCCTAAGAAATGTAAAATGTTAGCAATCCGTTGCATTCCATTTACATCCCCTTTACATATTCCAAGGTTGTTCTAACTCATCTTCATATTCTGCAGCTTCTGTCTTCACCAATTGTGCTAGAACCTCTTCACTTCCAATATGACAAGAGGGATCCCAATTCAACCTACAACTGGTTTGAGAGATGGACCATAGGATGCATCTGGAAACCTGCTTTTCAACCCAAAAGAGTTGCTGATGGGAAACCACTGGTAAAGAAGGCTAGTTATGCAATGGAAACTGAATCAGCCAAGTTAAAGCGCAACATTCGGAAGGGTTCTGCTGCTGTCGCTGGGAGTTTCCATACATCTGGTGAATCTGATAAAGTAAAGCGGAATCCAAAGAAAATCTCTAGCTTCCCTGCTGATTCAGTACCAGATAGCCAGTTATCTGAACTTGAAAAGGTTAAAAGGAACCTCAGGAAGGTAACTGATTCGATGGCTGAAGCCTCAAAGATATCTAGTTCCAGGGTTGATTCCTCGAAGGTATGTGATTCTACAGCTGATGTCCCAAAGGAATCTAATCCTGTGGTAGAAATCTCAAAGACACCTAGTCTCATGAATGGGATCTCTGACCATCAAGGTATTCAATGTGAGAATACACGTGAGGCTTCATTTCCTCTTGAAACTCAAGAATACTCTGACAGTGATCATCTGTTACGATATTCAAATATGGATAGCTTGGACTTGGTACCTGGTTTGAAAAGTGACCGGGAAATTCAGCTGGATTCGGTTTCTGTAGGAGAAAATGTTGATGATCCCATTGTTGTTGCTCCAGCAGTTGAAGAAATGCCACTGCAAAACATTGATATTGAAGACAATGTTTTGTGGAAGAAAGAGGAAGCAAGGTCCAAGGAAGAGAACCTGTCTAATGGAAGCCTTAGAACTAGCAAGAGGAAGTCTTCATTCCCCAACAAATCAGAATATGTAGAAAATGGGACTCACGCTACTCCTGTTCAGCCAAGGCAGCCAAGCTATATGGCTGCGACGGAGTCCGCAAAGGCGAAACTGCGAGCCCAGAATTCACCAAGGCTGGATTCTGATTCATCAGCAGAGAAGAATGGTTTCACCCGACGCCACTCTCTTCCTTCCAGCACAAAGAGTAAGTTTGAACTCACTCGCTCTCTTTACTGACACATACAAGGAAGTGAGAGGGATGGTGTAAAAAAAGAAATGACCTGTATTTTCAACTTTCAAGTGATACAATTCTGCAAATGATAAGAATTTAAAAGAAGTGTTTCTCAACTGACTACAAGTTAATAGTCTTTTAAATTCGGCTTATTGATTTATGGTATTCATTTTGCCATCATGTTCAGAAAGAATTTATCTTGAATAGTTTGGAATATTAAACCGAAATGTCTGGACTAACAACCTTTCTTTTCTTTTTTGGACATTCCTTCTCTCTCTCTCTCTCTTTTTTTTACATCGGCAGGTAGAGCAATCAAAGCTGAGTGGAAGCGCTGAAGAGGCAACCAATCTTCCACTTGAATTGAATTGTGCAATGCTCTGAAACTTAGCTGGATGAACTCGATGATCTTGCCCCTTTTAAGTCTCCTGCGATGTAAAGAGAGATATTCTTGTTGTATTGAACAACCTTGTGAAGTTGTGATTCTGGTTCAGTTTGTCGTAGGTTCATGTGCAACCACTAGTGCCTTGTGTCATTGTATATTGCACGATTCTTGTTGAAGGAACTATGCCTGTGTAAGCTGATGTTAGGACTGCATTAACTGAATAACATCATCCAGTTGGCCTTGCTGTTAACTTCAGTGTTTGAGACGAACCATCAATTATGAGAAAATTAAAAAATTTACAATTAGCCATAACAGAACAGTGGTTTCTAGAACAGTTTTCTTAAACAGAAATGTCTTACATAGATAACAAAATTCACCCCAAAAAGCTTTTTCCTAACAGGTTGTACTCCACTACTCCTATATGCATATGTTTGTAATAGTGAATATATGTAGGTGTATAAAATTGTCTGTGATTTAACCGTGCTTTTAGAAAAAAAAAGGGCTAAAATTCCTTAACAGCTGGTTAATTTTTGCTGTTTGAAGATTAAACAAAAATCTACTGTAGCCCCCCTACCTGTGCAAACTGCAATTTTCGCTTTGCCATTCCCCATTACTTCTCACATACTCTGATAAAACATATTTTGTCCATTACATAAAAAGAAAATTTTATATACTTTGACTAATAATTAGTCAAATTGTATATAAAGTCAGGACATAAATTTCAAATTAAGATGATTGTATTCAAAAGGCCTGTCATGGTATTTATTAATTTTTTGAGCAAATAGCCAAATATTGTTAGAGAAATTAAAGATCAAAATCTATTTTATGTGACTTTTCTTTTGTTGCAAATGCCTAATTACTACTTCCTCCGTACGAAAAAGACTGCACATATTGTTCTTCAAAAGGTCAATCAATTTTAAACGTAGCTACACATCTATAAAAAGGTAATAATATTTATGATACCATATAATCATGTAATATATTTGTATAGCAAATGTATTGGGAAATATAGGGAGGTAGGGACGGGGCCTAAACGCCCCTCGCCAGCGCGACGGCCGTAAGACTAAAGACCCGCAACCGCGATTGCATTGCCCGCAAGACGGTGCTTCCCGCCGATAGCCTGGCGTTCGGCTCAAAGGTACAAGCGCAGACACAACGGCGCAACGCGAGCGCGCGCTCTGGAACTAACCAAGAAGAGGGGAGGGGCAAGGAGCAGAGCAAGAAGCCAAGAAGATGGCGGCCGCTGCCTCCGTCCCGGACGGCGTCTCCTCCTGCGGGAGCACCAACATGCGCCGCGCCGACCACCTCCCTCAGCTCCCGATCCCGCTGCCCTGCATTGGCGAGCCCGCCGCCGCCTCCCGCGTCTCGCCGGGCTCCTCCCCGGCCCGCTCCGAGGCCTCGCGGGGCGCCCCTTGCTACAACGCCGACGCCGAGCCGGTTCCAGAGGCGTCGAACACCGCCGCCGCCGATCACTACCGATGCTCATCCAAACTTCCCACAGCCTCCCGCCTACCTTCGCCGACGGAGCCCCACCTGCCTGCTGACCTCGCGCGCCTCCTCAAGACCCGACCGCTCCACGCCCTCCTCTCTAACGCGTCCACCTACCGCGCCGCACGCCACCTATTCGACGTGGTGCCCCGCCCGACAGCTGCCCTGTGCTGCGCTTTCCTCTCTGGTCTCTCAAAGCTCTCGCTACACCAGGAGTTCATCGAGGTCGTCTCCTCGCTGCACCGCAGGGGCGGTGCTATCCCGTCAGGCTGCATCCCGCTTGTCCTAAAGTCCTGTGCGCAGTCGGCAGCGTCCTGCCAGGGCAGTCAGACGCATTGCCATGCCCTTGTGCGTGGGATGCTAGGAGATGTGTTCGTGCAGACTGCTCTGGTCGATTTCTACGCCAAGAATGGGGACATGGACTCAGCTTTGATGGCCTTCAAGGAAATGCCGGTGAAGGATCCAATACCGATGAATTGTTTGATCACTGGGTACTCCAAATCAGGGGATGTGGAGGAGGCAAGGAGGCTTTTCGATAGTATGCCGAGAAGGACATCTGCTTCCTGGAATTCGATGATTGCCTGCTATGCGCATGGTGGAGAGTTCCGCGAAGCATTGACATTGTTTGATCAGATGTTGCGCGAGGGTGCAAGTCCAAATGCTATCACTATTACAACGGTGTTCTCCATTTGCGCCAAGACTGGTGATCTTGATACTGGAAGGCGGGCAAGGGCGTGGATTAGGGAGGAGGATTTGCAGAACGTGATAGTCCACACTGCTTTGATGGAAATGTACGTCAAGTGCCGTGCTATCGACGAGGCACGTCACGAGTTTGATCGGATGCCACGAAGGGATGTCGTAGCATGGAGCACCATGATTGCTGGTTATTCACAAAATGGGAGACCACATGAATCTCTTGAGCTCTTTGAGAGGATGAAGGCAACCAATTGCAAGCCAAATGAAGTTACTCTTGTTGGTGTATTGTCTGCTTGTGCTCAGCTGGGTTCTGATGAACTTGGAGAACAGATTGGTAACTATATCGAGAGTCAGACACTGCCACTAACCAGCTATCTTGGATCTGCTCTGATTGATATGTACACCAAGTGCGGGCATGTTGCCAGAGCTCGCAGTGTCTTCAACCGGATGGAACAGAAGGTGGTCGTTACTTGGAACTCCATGATCAGAGGCCTAGCACTGAACGGTTTTGCAGAAGATGCGATCGCCTTGTACAGAAAGATGGTAGGAGATGGGATTCAGCCCAATGAGGTCACCTTTGTCGCGCTATTGACAGCATGCACCCATGCTGGCTTGGTAGACAAAGGCATAGCATTCTTCGAAGAGATGAAGAAGAAGCAACATGTCTCTCCTCAAGTTGAGCACTGTGCTTGCATAGTGGACCTCCTCTGCAAGTCTGGCAGGCTGTGGGAAGCCTACAAGTTCATCTGTGACATGGAAGTTGAACCGAACGCAGTGATCTGGAGCACGCTGCTCAGCGCCTGCAGAGCCCACGCGGACGTTGAGCTTGCCAAGCTCGCCGCAGGCAAGCTTGTGGCACTGGAGCCCAATAACTCGTCGATCTACGTTCTCCTCTCCAATATCTATGCTGACGCAGGGCTCTGGGGCGATGTTAGGGAGATCAGAGACCTGATGAGGAGCAAGAACTTGCAGAAGCTGTCTGCCTACAGTTGGATCGAGCTAGACGGTGAGGTGCACAGGTTCCTGGTACAGGATACGTATCACCCGAGGTCAGCTGAGATTTACAACGTCGTCGATGGTCTGGGCTTGCAGCTGGAGAGGACTAGTCCTGATCATGAATTAATTTCAGAGGTTTGATGATCAAATTACTATCTTGTCAATTACAAAACTTTCTCGCCAAATGTCAATGCAATTTGTGCTCTGTAGTACAACAATTGTAGAAGCATATAAGAGGTGAAATGCATCATACTTTTTCTTTTTGTTTTCTTTCATGGAGGTTTTATGCCTTGTGTATTTTTTTTTTAACAAAAACTTAGAGGAATATATCAAATGATTTTATTATTGGGCCTTTGCCAAGTTTAGGCCCAGCCCGTTAAGAACTTTACTTAGCAGTTAGCACCTTGGTATCTCAAACACGAGAGAGACGGCCAGAGCACCAGATTCCGTTCCCCTGAACCCGATCGAGATGGAGTCGGAAGCTGACAGGGCGGCGGCGCCGGCGCCGGCGCCAGCAGTCGCCGCGGAGACCAGCGACGACGCCATCCAGGAGGAGTCTCCAGCGACGGCCCCTTCCTCAGACGGGAAGCCCGGATCAGGGGCGGCGCCGGAGCTGGAGGTGCAGCTGTTCCGGCGCGGGCGTCCGGTGGCCGTCTTCCGGTCGCAGCTGGGCGGGTATACGCAGGACCAGCTGGAGGTGGGCGACATCCTGGAGCAGCACGGCCTCAAGTCCGTCTTCGCCTTCGACCCCGCCGCCCGCAAACGCGGCGTCGCCATCCGCTTCAACCCCCGCAACGGCCGCTCCCTCCTCACCTACGCCCCTGGCTCCACGATCTTCCTAGACGGCGAGCCCAAGGTAATATTAGAAGCAGCACGCACAAACACCACCACACATCAATTTCGCCTCACCTTACTTGTTCCTTGATTTAGCAATTGATTAGCATACCTTCGCCTATATAAGGTCTGAGTATGACAAATACCCAATTTTCTCCTCATATGATGCGTTTGTATGTTTGATGATGGTTTAGGATTCTTTGCTGAAGCCCATCACGAAGATGGTGATTGGGGTGGCTGCTATGACTGTGGTAGCAGCAGTGCTACTGAAGGAGGCCAAGATGCCAGAGTGGCTTCAGTCATCTAAGCTGGGCACCGTGAGCTTCCCACCATGGGTGCTGGCTTGCATGGTCATCGTGTTCCTGAGGCTTCGGAAGAGAACCAAGGATGTCATGAAGAAGTTTGGCTGGGTCTCATGAGGTAGCAACAGTTTTACCTTTATTTTGAAGAAATCTGAGTATACTTAAAGGCAAAGACAGAGGCAAAAGTAGTTGCCGTCAGAACTCTATGTCACTCTCAAAATTCAAGTTAATTGAATTGTAATAATTGCAGTCTATATTCTAATAGGAGGTGAAAACTTCCTTCTCAACGTTTTAAAAGTGTGAATGTGTGATATACAGTTCTGTACATCTCTTCTAAATTACTAGCACAGTTATCAGTGGTGGTGGCATGTGCTGTTATTTGATCTCTAGTAGTACAAAGCAATACTCGTTCCCTTTTAAAATAAAGAGGAAAATTAAGTTTCTCCATTGTGGTATAATATATTTTAAAACTTATGCTCTTAATATTAAGAATTAGGGCCTCGCTGGATAGGTAGGTTCCTAGAGCAACCTCCTTGGCTCTGTTCCTAATATTAGCGAGGGATTAGGGCATTACTTATGACTCTTGCCTAAAAAGCCATAGCAGAAAGTACTGATTGTGGATTTATTGTAAAAAAAATATATTGAATGACAGACAGTCCATCTCTGTGTTTTTGAACTAAATTAAGTTGTACTAAAAATTCTTTAAGGGATGATCAACTCTAATAGCTTAGCTAAAACTAGTTGCTAAATTCTATTATTTAGTCATTTTGTAAACTAGAAAACTTTTTAAAAAAGAAGACATTTACAACAACCTTGCTATTTTATAGTCATATAGCTTGTGGTTAGCTATATATGGTCACCGAAAATTAAAGGATAGCCAACTTCTATTTTATTAAATTAGATAGCACAGGTGTTGAATCTTACTTTTTACTATACAATTTCTAAAATAGCCTCCACAAGAAGAACAATCAAGCAGTTATAGTTGCTCTAAGGCCGGTCTCGGTGGGAGTTTCATGCTAGTTTCTAACACTCTCATATGTTGAAAACAGTGCAAAATAGTTTCATTCCCATAAAACTCTATATGCTCCCGTGAAACTTTTATCATCTCTTTCTTTCTAAATACAATGACATATCTGTATATTTAATGTCCATAAGATTCTATAAAACTCTCACTGATACTGACCTAAGTAATTGATGGCTATCACACTACTAATCTGTTACTTCCAATCAGCCATCAAAATATTACACCCCTACATGTAACACGGGGCATCCAATTATGTTCGTAGAGTTAATGCATTGGAAAGAGGTCTTGATTCGTGTAGTGTTGTTGTAAAATTTCTCCTAGGCCTTGTTTAGTTCACCCCAAAAAGTAAAAAGTTTTCAAGATTCTCTGTCACATCGAATCTTGCGGCACATGCATGAAGCATTAAATATAGACGAAAGCAAAAACTAATTACACAATTTAGTTGGAAATCGCGAGACAAATCTTTTGATCCTAGTTAGTCTACAATTGGATAATATTTGTCACAAACAAACGAAAGTGCTACAGTACTGAAATCCGAAATCTTTTCGGAACTAAACAAGGCCCTAGTACATAAGGTGTACCATCTCTAATTCAAAGACTAAAAAATTTATTTAATTCTTTCTCAACGCTAGTATTACTATATCAATGCACGTATGTATAGGGAGAGCATGTCTTTTTTATTATAGAAAAGTAAAAAGTGTTTACACTTTATATATTAGGACAGTGGAGGTAGTACGTAAGCAATGTTTGATTTTCTCTCCTTAAATCTATGTTCTTTGGCTGATAAGCTATGATTGAAAGTATTTGTTATGAGAAAAAAATACTGCTGAATGACTAGCAAATTCGGTAGATAAGCTCAAGCAAACAATTATTCCTGGTCATTGCTCTTTAATTATCCAGGTCATCTTTTTTAGATGCCAGAAATCCTTTGTGTGTCTCATATTCTTTTTGCATATGATCAAATATGCTCCTAATAGTTAAAAAAGAAACCCTCCTAACATTTACGATGAGTTAGGACATTACTATTGAGTAATGGTGCTGAGTTTTTTTTTACAAACTTTACTATTATTATTATACTACTAGTTTTATGCATGCCGTACATTATTCTAATAATCCTCCCCACATTTACTTGATATCTAGGCCTAACACTACATAAGCTCTTGTGTCTAGCTTGTTGCTTACCTGAGACTATAAAAGTCGAGCTCTTCTTACTTTTCTCTACATCGGCATTTACTTGGCAATAATATTATTATTGTACCTACTCTTATATTAATATAAACATGTTATGCAATGGGCTATCCTTGATGAATGTCATCACAACTTTGTACATTTAATATAAATCAAGTCCATCTGTATGAATTTTTTAAAACATCATCGGTGGGGTGAGAGCCTCGCTTGAATAGTTTTCCATTGATTTTGGTGAGCCCGTGGACAGAGGGTGCATAAGCTCCTAAAGGGTTAGGAGACCCACTATCATTGAAGTTACATTCTTAGGCCTTGTCTAGTTTGCGAAAAAAAGTTAGGTGTAGCACATTTGGGCACATTTATAACTATAACAATTAGTATTCAATTATAGACTAATTAGGCTTAAAAGATTTGTCGCATAAAATATATGTAAACCGTGTAATTCCACTGTCATTGAAGTTACATTCTTAGGCCTTGTCTAGTTCGCAAAAAAAATAGGTGTAGCACATTTATAACTATAGCAATTAGTATTCAATTATAGACTAATTAGGCTTAAAAGATCTATCTCACAAAATATATGTAAACTGTGTAATTCCACGGTCATTGAAGTTACATTCTTAGGCCTTGTCTAGTTCGCGAAAAAAGTTTTAGGTCTAGCACATTTGTAAGTATAGCAATTAGTATTTAATTATAGATTAATTAGATTTAAAAGATTTATCTCATAAAATATATACAAATCATGTAATTAATTATTTTTTAATCTATATTTAATGTTTCATATGGGAAAGAGCGAAAACCCTCAAACCCTAATCCTTTCGTCCCCCATGGCGGACGCTGACGCCCCGCCGCCAACGCCGCCTCCGGAGGTAGTAGCTCCCGAGAAGCATCCCGCGCCCGTTGATTCAGCCGTCTCCGCGCTGCAGAAGGAGGCCGCGACGGCCGAAGTCGATAACAAGCGGAAGCTGGAGGAGGTCAGCGCCGACGCGGAGGCGAACGGCACCGGCGAGGAGGGTGCCAAGCACCCGCGCGTGGACGGCGAGCCCGACGCCGCCACAGGGGTTGAGCAACAGAACGATGGGTCCTCCGTGAATGTGGAGGAGCCCGCAGCCGCGGAGGATAAGCTTGCTCTTGCTCCGACCGATGGCGCAGCGATGGATGGTGATGACGATGGCACGGCCGCTCCTGCTCCGGATTCGCAGGCGGGTTCTGATGAGAAGCCGCTTGAAGCAGCAGCTGAAGCTCCACAGCAGGAACGTGTTGCAGTTGCAGAAGCTGCTGCACAGGAGATTTCTCGTACGATCGAAGTGCCCAACAGCAAGGTCGGTGTCCTTATTGGAAAAGCTGGCGAGACAATCAGGAACTTGCAAAAGAGCTCGGGTGCATGGATCCAAATCGCTAAGCACGCCGATGTGGACTCAAATGCCCTGACAAGGTCGGTTTTACTAGTTGGAAAACCTGGAAGCGTTGATAAAGCTGAGCAGCTTATTGAGAGTGTCATAGCTGAGGCTGAAGCTGCTAGAGGATTTGGAAGTGGACAGTCTGGATCAGAGCAATTTGATATGGCAGTTCCCAATAACAAGATCGGTCTCATTATCGGAAAAAGGGGTGAGACAATTAAAGACTTGCAGCTCAAATCTGGTGCTCGTATTGAGTTCATACCCAAAATTCCTCTAGAGGGTGTTACATCGACGGGAAGAATTGTACGTGTTACTGGGAATAAGCAGCAGATTGAAGTCGCAAAGGATTTGATCAAGCAAGCTGTGAATCAGACATTTCCAAAGCATACAAACCAGTCTGGCAGATATGGTCCACAAGGTTACCGCCCTCAGGGTCGTGGTGCAGGTTCTCAGTGGTGATTTTTAATTTAAGCTGTACTAAAAGTTCTCTACAGGATGTTAACTATATTAGCTATTGATGGTTATGAGTTATGACACTGTGTTTATATGTTCCTTTCTTTCCAATTTACCATCAAAATATTACATTGCCGCCTGTAAAATTTGGCCTTCTTATTTCGACCTTGTGATTTAGACTACGTAAATATCTGTATATGTGGCTTCATCAAAGCCAAAGTCAAAATAAAATACATCATCCTCCACTGGGAACTACAAAACCCGCCACCCAAAAAAAACCTACAATTAGTCTGCACTAGTAAGGATTAAGCCAAACAGGTTTAGCTGTCCTGTTTGATGCTGATTTGTTGTGAGAGAAAAACATTGTTTATATGCCTTGTGGCATGATTGTCCTCAGGTTTTTGTTAGGCTGCCCCAGCATGTGCTTTTGCTTTTATGGTTTATGCAGATGATCAAAATGACAGATCAGCTAATACGCTTGCATTTGTATATAATATATCCTACTGTCTTACATATTTGTATCGAGCTTTGTATGTTATTTTTATTAATAATCAGATGAAGTTGGGAAGATTTGATTGAAGCGTCAATATTGCCACCTATAAATGTGAATGGATCGTCAAAATTGAATTTAAGACAATTCACCAAACAGATAAAATATCACTAGTAATCCCTACAGGAGCACTCTCCATCCTTTGAAGATTATACCTATTTCCTAGTATTTCATTATAATCTCCTTGTTCAAGACCTTGGGCCAAACAGATAAAAGATCACCAGTAATCCCTACATGAGCACTCCCCACCCTTGAAATGATGAAACCTATTCCTATCTCTCATTACAATTTCCCTGTTGAAGACCTTAGATATCAATTTGGTGTAATCATGGCAGTCCCTGCATACTCTTAGGTTCTTCACAATCCTAATTTCCACATCTTCTGGCAAGGCGATCAACCCAAAGGCCAGTGCTAGCTTCTCACTGTGCAAGGAGATGGCGCCTTCTTTCTCCTCTTCCTCAATATCAAACAAAACCTCTCTGGTGTTCGCAGTGTACCCTTGCAGTCTCAGCCTCCGATTCATCTCTGCAAGCATCAGCTCGATCTCACTGTATCTTGGGTGTGACTTGCTTCCAGCAAAGAACTCGTGTACCTTGCCATCAACCTCAATAGTGCTCCACCCAGGCACCTTCTTCACTCCCTTGGCCTTCATCATGCCTCGAACCCTGGAGACGCCCTTCCAATTCTGTGATTCCGCATAGATGTTGGACAGCAGGACATGAGCTGCATCATTTTCAGACTCAATTGCCAAGAGCTTGTCTAATGCATATTCGCCCAAGTCAACTCTGTTATGAATCCTAGAAGCATTGAGTAGAGCTCCCCACACACCTTCATGTGGCTCCATTGACATGGCATTGATGAAATTAATGGCATCGTCTAGACGCCCAGCTCGACCATAGAGATCAACCATGCAGCCATAGTGTTCTGGCCAAGGATCAACTCCATACTTGACCATCGAGTCAAAACATGCTCGTCCCTCGTCTACCAACCCAGCAATAGAGCATCCACCGAGCACTGCGACAAAGCTGACACCGTTAGGCTGTATTCCTGCACTCACCATGCGCTTGAACAGCTGAAGGCACTCGACGCCCATGCCGTTCATCGCAAGGCCGCTAACCGCACTTGTCCAGGTATAAACATTCCTTTCAGCCATGCTCTCAAACACCTCCATCGCTGTCACCACCGCACCACACTTGGAATACATATCAACTAACGCGGTGCCAAGCTTGACCGACATCTGCATCCCTCGACTGCGCACGTACCAGTGTACCCACTTACCACGGTCCAATGCGCCTATCTGGGCACAGGCAGTGAGCACAGAGACCAGCGTCGCCTCACCAACGGTGGTGCCAGCACTTAGCATTTCGTCGAACAGCCTCAGCGCCTCCCTCGACCTGCCCACGTGCACGTACCCGGCGATCATGGCGTTCCACGCGACGTGGTCCCGCTGCGGCATTCCGTCGAACAGGCCGCGCGCGGCGTCCACGTCTCCGCCTGCAGCGAGCGCGCCCACCATCGCCGTGACGCACACAACGTCCGGGCACGCGATCTCCGCGAACGCAGCCCGTGCGGCGGCCACGTCCCCGAGCGCGGCGTACATGGAGAGCACCCCGCTCTGGACGTGCGGGTCCGCCGCGTGGCCCCAGCGGACGGCGGCCCCGTGCGCGGACACCGCCTGCAGCCTCGCGGCGCACACGGCGGGCCTTTCTTCCGCCGCCGAGGCCGCCAGGGCGGCGGCGGCGCGGACGAGGAAGTTGAGGGAGTAGTGGTCGGGCGGGAGCGGGAGGTCCCGGAAGGCGGCGAACGCGAGGCCCGGCCGCGGCCCGCGGGCGAGCGCGCGGAGGAGCGCGTTGTGGGCGAGCAGCGTGGCGGGGCGCCGCGGGAGCACGAGGCGCGCGTAGGGGAGGAGGTGGTTGGAGGAGGCGAGCGAGGCGAGGAAGGCGGCGAGGCGGCCCGAGACGAGGAGGTGCGCGTGGAGCGCGCGGAGGTGGGAGTGGGACGGGAGCAGCGCGGTTGGGTCACGGAGACGGAGCAGCGGTGGCATTGGGTTGGTGGAGTTGGACTGGTGCATGCTCGTTTGGTGGTCGGACTCGGACCCGTCGGGTGCCCCGTGCGGCCGCCCGTGCCTTGTCGTTTTGAAGTGCGGTGAGGATTGGGCCGGCCGATGGGAAATGGGCTGCCGGCCTGCTATGGAGAGCTGCTGTCTGTGTCTCCGCTCGACGTCCTCCAAGCGCGTCCGAACGTCGCTGCAGCAGTGCAAGCTCGTGCCGCCGGCGACGGGTCCGTTTCACGGCGTGGCCCGTGGGAGCCGGGAGGTGGTCTGGTCTGGCGCGCGACGTGCGGCGGCGCAAAGTTTGGCCGGCGCGCTGTGTGTCCCACGCCTACGTCCCATCCATCGTCGTACTACACCAGCCTGGATGAGAGCTGTGGATCGATCGTTGCCCACCATTGGCAGCGTGATTTGGTGCCGAAATCCTGTGAGCTTGCGTTCATGCACAGCACAGGCGGAGGTGGCACATGATATGAGCAGGTGAAGTCCCAGATCCAGGGGCGTGATTGTTCCTGTGGCACGCTGCTGAAACAACAGTGAAATCCGGTGCATGACCGGACAAGGCTCTGCAGGGCTTAGATTGTCCATTTCACATTCCAAACTGCGGAAAGATCTAGCCCGTAGATTGTTCCTTTTCTTGTATTTATTAAACAAAAAAAAGGTCATGGAAAACATGCATCGAGGTTTCAGGGGGGGAAAAAGAAAGTTGACAGACATGCACAAAAGAGCAAGAAGGGCAAAGCAGATGCTCTCTGAATCCCTGTCACCCTGCAAGATCAAAAAAATTGAATGGGCAAACTGCACTGAGAGCTTGCAAGGGCTGCCACCTATACATCCACAGGACAGAAACACCACTGACATGAGTCCGACAAAGTTGTTTGCTTGTCGGGTTAGGCTAGTCTCAATGCATGTTTCATTAGAGTGTCATGCACATTAAATAGGGTGTCACATAAGCAAAATTGTTGATTTGGCAGTGTTATTAAATGAAAGAGTTTCATCATATGAGAGAGGAGTTTCATCCCCATAAAACTCATATGGCTCGGTTACCTAGTCTATAGTCTTGGTAACTGTGACATGAAACTATGCATTAAGACTGGCCTTAGCCCACTCGAAATGCATCTCTGAACCAAACGGTATAGTACACACAAGTACAGTAAACATGCTATGTCCTCATCCAAAACGAAAGAACCGATCCCCATGACAGATTGCATTGTATAAAACTGATGTATTATATCGCAAGTTCTAATATCAATATTTCTGATTTTGCTTAAATAGACAAAACACTGCACAGAACTACAATGTCCTCTTTTACAAACATATATGCTGTATGTAACGCCATTTTAACTTGTGAGCATCAAGACTTGAGTTTGATTCATACCAACAAGATAACATGAGCTGTTGTAAAGATAAAAGGAGAACAGCCTGGGGGCAGACTCTGCAAGATCAATCCACAGGATGGCACCTGCTATCTTTGCAGGCGTTGCCATCGCCAAACCAACCAACCGCAGCTTCTTTGACAGAGAACCATCTGCATCCGGTGACGGTGACGCGCGCTTGAAGAGAGCGGCGGTAAACGGGAGGCCGGCCGAGAGCCTTTGGCAAAGGAGCGATGCGCAGCGCTGCTGCTATTCGAGGCAAAAATGCCATGGCCTCAAAGCGAGTTTCACCGGAGCACTCATTCGGGCCTTTTTCCCATAAATGGTGGAGCAAGAGAAACCTGATGCCACTGTACATGTACCCACCCATCTCTCCGTTGCTTCCTCCGCAATTAACTTCTTTATTCTTGCCTTCGCCTTATCGGCTTCACAGGAATGGCAGTGCGTTGCTGGAAGCTGAGGCGAATTCTCTTCTCTCTTTTAAAAAAAAAATATATTCCAAGGAGAAAATGACGTCGAACCTGAAAGGACACACACATACACACACTGATGATGTATCGAGATGGTATACATTCAAGACAGGGACAGATGGAAAATACTGCTTCAAAATTCATCTAATTCAGGAAGAGAGTCCACAGGGTCGTGTGTAATTACCAGCAGAAAGATCCCCGTTTGTCACTGGGGTAGTGGGGTTGTAAACGGTACAGATCATTCAGTCTGGAAAAGAACAGGTAGATAACTAGAATATCATCATGTGTAAAAACATAATTCATAACAGTGCATGCTGCTAGAAGAATTTATCGCTGAAGAACAGCGAATTACCAGCCCGATAAGCTATGCCAAAGCTCATGTATCATTTGCTGGAATTGTCTCCCAATAATCTTTTTCCAAAGTGTAATTCCTCTGATCATGAACGAAAGGAGAAGAGGAAAGAAATGCTACTCTGCTTTCAACTGTAGGGGCACATGCCTTGGTCATTTTACTGCTGAGCATGCTGCCGGATGTCTCATACTAACAAGATATCACGGGCAGAACAAATGGTTGCACAAGAGAGGAACACAGCCCGTTAGACACGGGTTGATTTCACACCTCATTTGAGACATCCGTGACAGCGACACCCGAGTTCAGTTCAGACCGACAATGGGACAGATAATGACATAAACAGCCTCTTTGCCCTCAAAAAACAACAAAACAGAGGAGTGCCTTTTCTGCAGATATGGCTCAAGGTCACTAGAAAGATTAAAAGTTCATGAGATTATATGCCTGATTCTTCTTTGAGTCATTAATGTGACCATATGTCGAGCTTCAGACGTTCATCCAGTCAACAAGATAAAGTTAAGATAGCAAAAGGTCATATATTTAGCAAATATTCTGAATTGCACTTTCACTATTGTTATAGTACAACAGATAAACAAAACAATAAAGGACTTTATTAGGTTGAGAAAAGATGAATCAAGGTGCGGAAAGATATTTGGTCTAAGTAATCATTTTACTTTACATATATTTCCACATATGAATATGGTCAATTCGCTGCCATTGTTCACTCAAAGGAAAAGAACTGCACACATTTCAGCTCCAAGAAAAAGGGGTCCTGCACATAAAGGAAGTTCAAATGTCCAGTCCAGGTAATAAGAATGGGAATGCAACTAGCTTTAATCCAGCATGGGCATTTTGGGCAATCTCAAAGGCTCTGCTAAGCTAAAACATGCGTGAAAAAGTTTGCACGGTCCCTGGCTTCTGTCTATGTCTATATAAGACAGCTACAGTGCTTTCAGAAACCTTACAGACTCAGATTGGGTAAGACATTTGGAGTGTTCTTCAGGTCCCTCCATTATGATCTCTTGGCCAACCATCTACCATGTTCTTGAAGAAACAGTTCCCTTGTATGTAGCTATGATAGTGGCCTACCTATCCATACAATGGTGGAAGCTATTCACCCCAGAGCAGTGCTCTGGTATCAACAAGTTTGTGGCAAAGTTTTCCATTCCTTTACTCTCTTTCCAGATCCTCTCTACAAACAATCCTTACAACATGAACCTAAAGCTCATATTCTCAGACATCCTACAGAAATCGCTCTCCTTACTGGGGTTTGCAGTTATCTCTAAAGCATGTTGCAAGGAGAAGTTTGATTGGCTGATTACAGGGTTTTCTTTATCAACACTGCCAAATACCTTGATTGTTGGAATCCCATTGCTGAAAGGAATGTATGGGGATGAAGCTGTGAAGCTGCTAAGTCAGATAGTTGCCTTACAAAGCCTAATTTGGTACACACTTCTGCTGTTTCTGTTTGAGTTTCGGGCTGCTAGAGGAATGGCTATCACAACATCATCTGAAACTACAAGTAAGAACCTCTTTGCTGCATCTTTTAATATTGACATCTGAATTTGCTTCTGCTATTCAAGTTTGGCAGGCATATGATTTAAAAGATTTTTTTGTCAGTTATTCCCTTTTTTTGGTCTTAATCTCAATGTCGGACAAAATTAAACAGGTTATACTCATCAACATTGGTCTGAAGATGTTATAGATCTCACTACCTCTGTTGTTCCTTCTGTGAGAACTAGATCTTACTAACTCAAATAAATGAAGCGGAGTAGATGACCAAATGATAAGTGCGCTTGAATGAAAATAACCATGCTAAGATGATATATGATTCAATTCTGGAATGTTCTATCAGGCGACTGTGCTCTTCCAAATATACCATAACCAAGCAGCGAGCACGTAGCTAGTAATATGACACTGCCTGTCTCGGGCAAAAGTAAATGTTCATTTGTAAAGTGAAATACTATTCTAGCTGCATAAGTCCTATCTGTGTACGCTGCAACCATAATATGATGAAATACATGGAGCTCTCCTTCATTTATTTACTGAAAAGAGAATAGGCAGGAAGGTCTACCTATTTGATTTTACAGAAAAAAATTAAAGAAAACAGACAGAAGGGTCCTTATCTGCAGCCAGAAGCCATCCTTCATATAACAGTTCATAACCCCTCAAAAAAAAGAACAGTTCATAATCTTGCAGTTATTTTACCTATTATATACATTTACATGTCAGATTGAAAAACTATCTCAAAACAGTTTCAGATATAGAAGGGGCATTGTGAAGTGATACAGGTCACAAAAAATGGCCATGAAAATATCATTATGTCTAGCGATTTATTAGAGTAATATACTTAAGACTTGTATACTGTAATAGAGCTCATCTTTTATCATAGTATATGTGTCTTAAACATTTTGCCGACTTTTCTCAATTATCCCATGCTTAAATGTACATTTTGGACTTTTGGTGTGCACCTATAAAGCAAGTATTTCAACTTATCTTCTGAGGTTTTAACTTAATGCGAGAATTAGTTGAACAATACTTATCCCATGTCATTTTTCAAAGATGAAGCAGAATCAGGGACTACAGGACCTATGCAGCAAAGACACGAAGAGGGACAAGAAAAAAGAGTATCGGCAAGATGTTATGGTGCTTTTCAGTTTTTACTGGTGGTCGGTAAGAAGCTAGTGACAAATCCCAACATGTATGCAAGCCTAATCGGCCTAATCTGGGCACTGATCAGCTTCAGGTACGAACACGAGTTTATGAACTGAGTTTACGCTGTTAATTTGGGATGCAGAAAGTCATCTTGTGCTACGGCATAACATATCCTGCAGGTGGCGAATACAGTTACCATCAATTGTTAACAATTCCATAAGAATACTTTCAGATGGAGGGCTAGGGATGGCAATGTTCAGCTTAGGTGCGAATTTGTTGCAGACTACAAGTAGCATATATGCAGATAAATTTAGGCCTTCTGACTATTTTCTATTGCAGGACTTTTCACTGCCCTACAAACTAAAATTGTGGCCTGTGGGACCAAAAAAATGCTACTATCACTAGGCATCAGATTCTTCCTAGGACCAGCCTTGATGGTGGTCTCTTCCTATGCAATCGGGATGCGTGGAACTTTGCTGAAGGTGGCCATAATACAGGTACATTCTAGTACTTTTCAATTTTTCTTCTATATCATCCATTCTAGTTGACAACAAAAGTAGTGGGGAGTTCAACGATGAACATGACGCTTGACTTGCCAAGACTCTGTGCAGGCAGCTCTACCTCAAGGAATAGTGCCATTTGTGTTTGCCAAAGAGTACAATGTGCATGCAGATATTCTGAGCACTGCGTGAGTACATCTTACTCCTATGATTATTAAGATTAAGAAGCTATACGTGGTGAAAGAACTAACTGAGATCTCTCTCATCCGGCAGGATAATTCTCGGAATGATAGTTGCGGTTCCGGTGGCCCTGGGTTACTACTTTGTCATGGATCATCCCAGACTCTAACCACCCCGCATTTGCAGAAAGGATTAGAAATTCAAATATTTTCATATCGCTGACGTGCTTGTGATATATTTGTGTGGATGCTGTATAGATCCGTGTTAGTTTACCCAAGCTAATGATAAAAACCAGCTGCTTGGATCCGTGAATTCTCTGCCCAGTACTTAATTAATAAATGCAAAACAAGGAAGGAAGCGGAGCAAAGAAAATTCACCTTCCGTGCCGTGTTCAGCACAGGCATTCTGTCGAGCAGATGGCGCGCCTGCTCTAGAGTCCTGAATCTCTACTCCTTGCAGCCTTGCGCGGTTGCGCCCAACCCTGCGCTGCATTCGGACTCTCTCTGGATCAACTTTGCGCCATGGCATGATCGCAGTGCCTGGAGCGTGTGCTCTTCCTGCGTTCATATTACCTGCATCACAATCTGAAGTCTGAACGCCGAATTCGTTCCGAGCTGACGCACAGCAATGGTCAGATGGAAAATACACTGCAGAAGCCTCCGAAGCCTAGCCTAGCGTTTTTTTTTTTTTTGAGTGGATAGCGTCTCTTTTGTTCAGTCGTACCCAAATCGAGCGTGCAGCACACACCTCGGCCAGAGAACTCGGAGGCCCAGTTGTTATGCGGGCTCGCGGTGATAAAAATTCGGCGCACAAAAAATAAATCCAAATTATATAAAAAAAATCTAAAATCTAAAGTACATAATATTCTATCAAGATTCGTCTATCATCTTCTTCACTAATGGCTTCCCTCGAACATCGTAATTAAAATGCAGTCTCTACGCTAAATTCAACGACCAAGCCAAAAATATTAGACATGTCACTGGATCCAACGCTTCGGAACAATTCCAAAACGTATTTGAATCGATGATAGAATATCAGCAGTTGTATCATTGGAGTACAATATAAGATGTAAATTCATTACCTTGAAACTTTGATTTTTTTTCCCACGACCATTCACGATGAGATCAATAATCTGAAGTAGCTGTTCTCCTTGGGAACGCCCTAAAGCACCCCCTCCGTTGATAAAGGAGGCAGATTGACTGTCGCCTGATAAAATTGACACCTGCAATATCTAATTTTATCAAAAAAAATTATTTGAACTAAACCTAAGCAACTAGAAATAAATTTGTGAGGAAAGAATAGGTCCTCTCTCCTTTTATCTCCGGTAGATACACCCCCTAGGACTAGGAGTGACGGAAACGGCAGCGGTAGCGAGGAGGAGACGTTTCCTAGGCGGCGCTACCCCGGCCGCAGAAGGCACTTGATTACAGATGGCAACAGATAAAATTCGCTGAGTTTTGTTAGCCCAAATTTATGTCTATGAATATAAAATTTATCTGCTAAAAAATTTATGGCCCATGACAGATTTAATTTAGTGCTCAGATCTGTGCCCATCGGAGTAAAAAAAAACATAGAAATCATATGTTAGAACATAAAATTGTATTCATTCTTCTTATTTTTCACTTGAATAGACATATCATCTTACATATGTCTTTGAAGGTAGTAGTTTAGTAGAAAAATTTAGTATATTATGTACTGATATGATTTCTTCACTATGATGGATCGAGTTTTAAAAACCCATGGATTTATGGATTTGGGTACTACATCTCCAGACCCATGCCCACAAAACCATTAGGTCTGGACTTTTGCTCATTAACAAACCTATGGATAAAAAAAAATTGACCCATACTTTTACACTAATAAAGTAAAAAACCATTAGATTTTGGGTTTCAGGTACCCATTATCGTCTTGACACTTGATATCTATCTTTTTTCCCATTGCATCCTTTGTATTTTCTAGCATTTTAGAATATTAGCTTCTAGATAGCTACGAAAAATGTACGGTTACAGTGCATATTTTCTTCTCGTATTTTTTGCAGCCTTGCAAGCATGTTAGTTGAAAATTTTAAATTTACATTTATACTAGTAATGTTGTCATTGGTCATTCATTTACATCATTACATGTGCAGATCATGGAGCGTCAACTACTATGGTGTGAATACCAAAGAAAGAGAAGATATATAACATCTTTCTGTTTGAACTTATCAGCCAGAATCAGCCATACTTTTTCGGTCACAAACAGTATTTTCCTCTCATAACAAATCAGAATCAAACGATCCAGTGAGCAGGGTGTATAAGACACTGGTCTCCTCAAACAATCAAACCCTTGGGTCTCCAGAGTGTAGTGGCTACAAAAAAAAGATATACATGAAATCCAATTTCAATGTTGGTTTTGCCAAAAGAGGAAATATTTTGAAAATAAAGAGAAAATAAAATAAAATTTGAAAGATATGGATAACATGAAGTCCACGCCGGGTCCCTGCTGGGCGTCACCAACCCTTTCTCCAAGAAGAAATGCACGAGCCGTGCGCCCTCCAGTTCTCGAGCCCCCCTTCTTTCTCTCCAAGAAAAAGACAACGAACAACCCGGCGGGAGAAGATCTAAGCCGTCCATCTCACAACCGGCACCATCCAGCGGCTCCCCGTGCCCCGCCTCAATAATAAGATGCTCTCTCCTCTTCTTCCTTTGTCCCCCTGCAAAACCCCACACCACCACCGCATTTCTTCAGGCTCCTGTCCCCGCCGCCGCCGTCGCCGTCCGGTCCTCTCTGGCAGAACCCCTCCTTCCTCTCGCCATGGGTCCAGGCCTCTACTCCGACATCGGCAAGAAGGCCAGGGGTCAGGACGAGCGCTTGTTTTCCATCTTTTTTTTTCTTCGGCTTTCTCTTGTCCGGATTTCTGGGGTTTTGCTGGGGATGGATGTAGTGGTATCTTCGTTTGTGATTTGTGAAGGAGTTATACTGTTTTTCTGATGTTTTTGTCTGTTGTATTCGCAGATCTCCTGAGCAAGGACTTCCATACGGACCAGAAGTTTATCCTCACTACCTACAGCTCCAATGGAACCGTGAGTATCTCTGGTTTCTTCTCGCTCTTACTGGTCTCTCGCGCTACTCTTGGTTTGCATGCTATGATTGTTAATGTGGTCGTTTCAGTGGTTTTGAATTGAATTCTTGATGATTGAGTAAGGTGTTAGGTATGAGATGCTGGTGTTTAGCGGGATTGGGGAGGGTTTAGTTTATCCGTAAGACCAGATTGGGGCTGTCTGTGTTACTGGTATTATTTAGTTTGGTGTGCTGGTAAGGTTTTGGTTTGGTTAGGAATAATTGTGAATCGAAGAAGATCTGTGATCGATGAGTGTTAGAATTTCTGGATACTTGATTTGGGTTCGTTTTTTAAATGGACGGTGGAAGATGATTACGGTTAATATCTGATTAGTTGGTGAATGCTGATGAGTTCTAGCTTGTTTTGGAAAATTTGAATGTATTGAGGTGTTTCTGATGGGTGGTTGTAAGAGGATTGTGATGATGGAAGTATGGTCAATATTTAATGAGTTGGTGAAATGCTGGAGCCTTTATGGTTAAGCTGTGCTATTCTAGTACTGCTGTGTCATGTGAGACAGTGAGAGTGCCTGTTTGTTCTGCAAACCAATTGAGATTTCTGTTGTCCTACCTATACTGGTTCAATTTTGCCATCTGTAGTTGCTGCATGTTAGCATGCAGGCTCTGTGATAAGTTCATATTTGGGTTAAAATGTTTTATTGAGTGTCTGAAGTGAATTTGCAGTTACAGTTTTGTTTTACTTTGCATCATACATCTATACTCGTCCTTTACTTTTAATCTGTAACTGCAATTGTTATAAGTACAATAGAATTTCAGTAGACCAATTGAGAGTGGTACCTTGGAGGCTTGAGCCTGTTTATATGTCGATGTTGCATCTGTAGTCATAAATACAATAGAATTCCAGTTGACCAATCGAGAGTGGTACTGGTATCCTTGAAGGAAGGCTTGAGCCTGTTTATATGTCGATGTTGACATCTGTAGTTCATTACTGTGTGCAACACGTTTTTTTGGTTAAAGAGTTATTTTGTTAAAATTGTCACAGTGATGTGAATATGGAAACATTTGCATGATTTTGCCTTTGTTTGCATGCACATATTGTTTTCATACTTACCACTGATGATGTAAATATGATCTTACACCTTTTCCTTTCTGATATTTATGACTGTAGGTGATAACAGCTTCGAGCACAAAGAAAAATGAGTCCATCTTTAGTGAGATCCAGGCCCAGCTGAAGCAGAAGAATGTCACGGTGGATGTGAAAGCAAATTCAGACTCTCTGGTAAGTTTCTTCTGAATTTGTTCCTGTCTTATTCAAGCCTGATTATGTTAAGGTTCTTGTTTAACTGCCTGAAATCAAATAAATTGTTCTATGCATATGGTTGATTTTCTATTTGTTTTCTTCAGCTCTTAACTACAGTCACAGTTGAGGAACTTGGGGTACCAGGCTTGAAAAAGACAATGACCATTCCTTTTCCACATCGAGGCTTTGGGAAGGTATGCTTCATGTTTTCCAGATTGTTTGAACCAGTATTTCATAGATTATTTTTATTGACTATCTACCTTGTGGTAGCAGTTTGAAATCCAGTACTTGCATGATTATGCTGGTATCAGCGCCAGTGCTGGCATGAACGCAAAACCTTTGGTTAATCTTTCTGCTGTATTTGGCAACAAAGCTATTGCTGCCGGTGCTGATGTTGCATATGATACTGCTACTCGGGATTTCACCAAGTACAATGCTGGGTTGAGTTTCACCAATGCAGATCTCATTGCTGCTGTGACCTTGTAAGTGGTTTCTACTCGCTAGTCCTTAGTAAATCCTTCGACAGACTGGTAGACATGTCTTAAATGTTTTATGCTTTCTTTTTAACTTCTGGTTGGGTAGTTATCTTCTTCAATGATTTTTACATCAGTGCACCATGCATGAACTTCATGGACTTTTGGTGTGCAAAGTGATTTAATTGCTAACACTCCTTCAGGAACAACAAAGGGGAGAGCCTCACTGCGTCATACTACCACATTGTGAACACAGAGAAGAACACAGCTGTTGGTGCGGAGGTGACCCACAACTTCTCAACCAAGGGGAGCACAGTCACCTTTGGGACGCAGCACGCCCTGGACCCTACCACCACTGTGAAGGCGCGCTACAGCAGCAATGGAATGGCCAGCGCCCTCATCCAGCACGAGTGGAGACCCAAGTCATTCTTCACCCTATCCACCGAGGTTGACATCGACGCGTCTGGTGTCAAGAAGTCCCCGAAGGTTGGGCTGTCACTGGTTCTCAAGCCCTGATGATGATGTCGATCTCTTTGGTCCTAGGACAGTTAGGTTCCCGTATCAGTACTTGAGGTCGAGTGAAATAATTCTGAACCTCAGTTCTCTTTCGCCAACTTGGTGTCATCCTGAAATTTCATAGTCTCCCTAGCTGGTTTTAGATGCTGAGAACTGAATCAGCAAACGAGAATATCACTTCGTTGGCATCTTGGAGAATATCACTTCGTTGGCATCTTGTCTAAAGCTTGGTATCTTCACCTTCACAGTTATCTTTTCAATGTGTTAAAGTTTGGTTCGTCCGATATATCATTTCTGCCTACGGTTGCCATGCTATGAATGTAGAATCACCTAAAGTTATGTTGGGGTGGTAAAATACATATATTGACCCATGATGACAATTCAAATTTATTTTACACATATATACAGTTGTGCATGATCTTACATAGCTCCAAAATAGTGGACGAAGCTAAATTAATGGGCAATGTGCCTGCAAACGATGGGTAGTTCTGGATATATTGAATGTTCAATGGTACTCCTATTAGATGATCCTTTCGGTACGGTAAGTGCTTCCATAGCTTACGATGTTGAACTTTGCTGCTCGGCAGCAGCGGCAGCACCAGCCTCCAACAGTTGACCATTCCGAAGCGTCATCTCCTAGCATTATGCTTTCTTCTAGCTTCGTTTGGAAAAGGCGGATTGCTCAAGTAATTTCAGATTTAGTTCAAATGTGAACTGAATCCTAGGATCTGGATTTCAACCTGCACAATCCAAACATTCTTAAAGAGCTATACTGGGTACCTGTTTAGTCTTTTAGCCGTTATACTTTTAGCAGTTATACACCACTCGCAGCCCGCCAAGTCTATGAAGACACCTCCCAGATTTTGTAATCTTGACCCTCAGCAGCAACAATCCAGTTCTGGGGACCATTTGGCTCAAAATGTTCCGATCCAATTTTCATTGTTAGCTTCTCATCAATTTCAGCTGCATATAAACTCCTGTCTGCCTTTAGTATCTTGATCTGTAAGTGTTATATCACATGGGAAACAATTCAAGCGTAAGACATGAAAATAGGATACATGGGGAAGCAACGGTTGTTTAGTTGCATTTTACCTTGCTGCGGCAATGAATCTTTAGACGTTGTCGGATGGAAATAAATTTAGCAATCTCTGGTTGTAAGTGTGAAAATATGTGATCATAGAAGACTGCAGGAGTGCCGGGGTGTGTCAGAATGTAGGCGTATCCTTGCAATTCCATACCATAGGGGAATCTCCAATGACCCTACAGAGATGCCAGAAACAGTGTGAGGCTGATGCAGTAAAAACATGCAGGTTTCTGACAATTTCTGCATCACAAGTTTGATAATGAATCAAGAGATTGGACTTCAATATTTAAAAGAGTTTAACGACGACGATCAGAAACATTTATTTCTTTTAGAACTAGAAATACACAATTTGAATCAATAAGGAGCAAGCATCCAAAGTCTTGCCATTATTGAGAATAAATGCACCAGAACAATCAGGCTATTCAACATGCAGGTCTATGCATTTCTTGCTACTTGAATGCAAATACAACTAGAAATATGGCAAATTGCGCAGAGTGCTGAGAAATGGCAGTTTTGAGATTTGGATACATTGTGATTCTGAGTTGTACCTGAGTAGAACCAGTATCATGATTCTCTATAAATGTGACTGCTCTTGAAGGCCACCAACCCAATACTCCAGGGGGTTTCCCTTTTTCATCAGACAAGCGCCAATACTCTGATCTTTCAAGCGCCTGTATAGGAAAATATAAATTCCATATTACACACGCAGGAAAAAATGCAAGTGCAAAAGGTCAAACAACTATAATGCAATAGCATCCTTCACAAAGGATGGGAAATGCTGGTCATTCCATTCTTAATAAATATTAGATGTGTTGGTCTTACAAGTAAACAAATTCACAACAGATAATCAACATTCAGGGACCATCAGACTCTTAGCTATGCAAGATGCAAATTAAAGTCAATCAACAGAACAATTATTTCATGGACTCTTATTTCATATGTCGCATCTGGCATAACAGTTGTACAGCATTACATGCTTGTAGATTAGTATTGAAGCGTGGATTATAAAATTAAAGTACCCTCCTCATAAATAAAAAAGTTAAAAGACATGATGTTATGACTTAATCAAATACACATGTAACCTACTTTATAATACAAAAAATATATATTCCAGATGATTACTATAATACTGGCCAAGGAATTTGGAGCTACCTACATCACCCGAAAGCCAGATTCAATTTTCCGGTAGATAGGAGGTGAAAATCTTTGAGGGTTCCAGGTACCAGAACAAGTAAGCCCTATGAGAATGTGCAATCTTGAGCTGCTGTTTAAATGATGTTTTGAGCTCTTGTCACCAATTAGACATTACTTGAAGTTTGAAACAGAAATGACATGTTACTACCAGGATTGTTTTGAACTCTTGCTGCTAATTAGATGCTAATGGAACATTGAAACAGAACTGAAGAGTACTGACTCCCAGCCAGGGTACACAACTTTTTAGAACACTTTGAACTCGGCCCATAAAAACTGCCATATAACATTTATATTTAAAAACTGTAAGATGCAATCGTACCGCATGAAGTATTCCTTTAGTTGTAACATCAAATGCGCCAGCAGTTCCATTTGTAGCATTTATCCAATCAACAATTCTCTGTCTGTGGGCATCCTGATTGTAGTCCATTTCACCATAAGTATAGCTGAGGGAGTCCCAGTACTCTCCTACTGCAAAGTATGGTTCACTTGCTTCCAAATAGTCTTTGACATATCCACCCCAGAAACCACGAACGAAGTCAAGTCTCCATCCATCGTAGCCGACTTCCTTTCTGCAAGCAGAACAGGCATGAATAAACACATGATATGCTGACATTTTGTGTAACACTCGAGTCCATCAATATACAACTTACAACCCAATTCATCCCGTCCAGCTATGAAACATATAGGAAAATTTCCTCACATGCCACTGGGTAAACTAAAATCACTCATATACTGGGAGCCCACATGTCAAGGACACATCGATCAATCGATGGTTTATGAGAGATTGTGTTTTCTCAGTTGCATGTAAGGAAATTCCCCAAACATATACTAACAACATTTCAGAGATTGTGTTTTCTCAGTTGCATATAAGGAAATTCCCCAAACATATACTAACAACATTAGAACCCGTAAGCTACTGCCCCCATATTAGAGCATCTCCAAGAGACTATATCTTTTCTAATTTACACAAATAGAGATTTTGGTGAAAAAATGATCTCCAACAGCCTCTATTCCGGATTTCTCACTAGCCAAAAATAGAGAATGAGAATGGCTCTCTAGACTACACACAAGATATAGAAAACCTGTTGGAGAATATAGAGATATAGAAAACGGGTTTTACTCAAATGATGATTTAAAGAGTAGATTTTAGAAAGGCTCTTGGAGATGCTCTTAGAGTACCACATGTCCTGCTCCCCAAAAAAAGAATAGATAATGTGTGGGTGTGTGTTGTAAGGGTGCTGGACCTTCTTTCTTCTTGATACACAGCTCCTGCGTGTTCGAGGAAAAAAAAAGAGAAAAAATAGATAATTTCCTGCGTGTTCAAGGACTGCTACTGACATTATATATATATATATATATATATATATATAGAGAGAGAGAGAGAGAGTTTTGACTTGTGGTGTAGAATAATATTCTACACCTAGGGTGTAGAATAGTGCTGCCGTGTATATATATATATTGAGAATGAAACTAAAATGTCCCAATGGCTGAGGTACTTTACTAAAAAGCAAGCACAACACAATTTCATAAATTTACTGGATCTCCTAACAAAATTGTTAGTGTGAACTCTTCCCCTGTATTCAACCCCCTCGGGTCCTGCTCTCAGGCCCCTTCGGGACTGCCTATTAGTCATTAACTATCTGGCCCTTTGGCCCTTGTACTCTCTCTATATATGTAACCCCTCTCGTGTAATCTATTCATTATGGAATACTAATCCTACTTACATGGTATCGGCCATCCGATAGATAATTTCCTATCCAATTTGTTACAGGAGCTAAGCTGGGGACAGTGTGCAATATGCATTAACAAAAAATATTCCAGCTTTCAAAAGAAAATCATTCCTATCTCACACTACAAAATGCAAGTTGGGTCCACAAACGTGGAACTATACGGATACTGCATCAAAGGATACTTGCATACATAATGCATGCAGTGCAACCAAAAAAACTAGACCCAAATTCACCTCAGCGAGGACTTAAACCTGGGTGGTCTCAGTGGTCTGGGCATACATACACCCTCGGCCAACTGAACTAGCTCAGCTTCCTAGTGCAACGAACAATGAAGCATGAGCAATGGCAATAAGCTATCACCAAGAATGACAGAATAACTGACCTCATCCAGCAAAGCCATTCTTTAAGATCATTCCTCACGAACTCTTGGGAGTGATCAATGTTTGGTGCTGCATGAAAATTATCTCCACTGCTCTTGTTTCCTCTTCCCTGCAGGAACAAGAGTTTTATCCCCAACACAAAATGGAAATTATATTCTCATAATTGCTATTGCTAAGTGAAATAAAATGGAAAGGAATGGGAGTACTATCCTGAACATGTTTGTTTATGCAACTAAGTATGGGTGTTAGTATGAACATTTGCTGTTAATACTAAATATATGCAAGTACAAAGGTTCAACAAGTCCAATTAGCATTACATATTGGTGAATCGAAACTAGTTTATGTGAAGGAACAAGGACCAATTGTATGTGTTCATGTTGCTAGAAATTACTGCTGGGCCAATGGACCAATAAGAGAATAAAATTTAGAGTTAAGTAGGGAGTTGACAGGGATTGCATCTAATGCACCTGTGAATTTGTAATATCTATGGGCTATGGTGTACTGTCAATATCGGCTTGACTGATGCCTAACGTTAAATTCTAGGAACCATTGAGTTCAAGTGGGAATTTAACCATATGTTTAATAACCATACTGGTAGTTCAACTAGTGAGTTACCCATTTCATTGGATAGATAGTCAGACCATCAGTGTGGGAAAGAAAACAGTAAACTTAATATTAGCCAAAAGAGTGGCAAAAAATCATGGGAGCCTTAAATTTGCATACAAATCTAACAGACATCCACTTCCTAGCTTGGTGTTTGGCTGTACAGAGCAGTAGGGCACTTCCTTAGTTCCTTCACGGTTCACCTAATTACATGTCCCATCTTTGAACATGTGTACAGTCTGGACTAGTGTTGCTTGTGCAGTGTGAAACCAGCATGTTCAAATGTGTTTACACCCAATGAGAGCAAATTAGTATTAAAGGTTTTTAAACCTAATCAGTTTTTTTTTTACCTTTTTTCCCGGCAAAACTGCTGATCTAGTGCAGTTTCCTAACACTGTTTATACCATTGAATATTTTTTATATATCCAATGACAATCATATGCTAAGCCCTCTAATAAATATATTTTGGAAAAGAAAAGGTGATACCTGGAAATGTGGATCATCAGCAACAACTGCTCGATCATCCCAGTTCATACGGCCACCAAAAATATTCCAGACACCATTGTTGTTCTGAAACTGAGCACACCTATGATTTAGAACAGCATCACCAAGAACCTTGATGCCAGCTTCATGGAAAATCTTCACAAGTTCCTTCAGCTCATCCATGGACCCATATCTGAAATATTGGTTTACCATATTAACGAATGACATCAGCTTGTAAGATGATTTAATAATATATACTTATTAAGAACTGGATTTCTTAAGGCTCACACATTTCCTTCTGAAGATCATAGACTTCTATGCAAGTTAAACACAAAAATATCAATCATTTTCCAAGGTCAGCCAGAGTCTAGTAAATTGAGCAATTGATGGCAGGACCAAGCAACTTTATTGTCCCCAACTGCAAACATGCTTCTATACAGAAAATTGTAGCAAAACCTTCAGAACTCTACACACCAGACACCAGAGAATAGTGTTTAGCCCCTAGGCAGTCTTCACAAAATGCCCAAAAGTTTTCTAGAGTCTAGACCAAGCTAATGAAAAAGGTTATATTCCCCAAACTTCTAGCCAGAATGAATAAATAATAATCCCCACAGGAAACAATATCATGCCAGTTTTTGCACTTATCTAAGTAAGAAACTATGGTTTTGCATAGTCAGTATGGTTTCACATATTCAGTATGTCAAATAGCCACAAGTTTCTAGCTTGGACAATAATAAATGCATTATAGGCTATTGCACTGAGAACTAAAAAAAACGTATCTACATGATGACTTCAAATGTCAACAATTTGAATGTTGCACAGAACTGCAGTTGGACATGATAGGTGAGTTTTGTTAAATTCAATTTACTTATTAGGACCATGCTCAAATCAAGGTTAAGGTGGCTCTTGCCATTTGTACAGTAAACCCAGTATAAGAGATCTATAACATATATTCAATGGATGATTTTGCATGTATGTAAAAACTATACCGGGAGTTTAGATTATATAGATCCCTTGGCATGTATCCTTCAGGTGACACAGAATCAGTTGGTGGTGGTGACCAGACAATGGTGAAACCCAGGGACGACAACTCCTTGGCCTTTGTACCAAGCTCAACATACCATTTCCCTGACTTATGAGATTCCCAGTTAAATCCTTGGCACAATATCTCAAAACCAGATCCAGTGCCAGAACATGCTGGCTTTGCGCTTAATGTGTCATCGAGGTGTACAGACTCATCATCTACGGAATCAATAGTGGGGCTCCTGAAAATGCTATAAGCTTCTGCTGCAAGCCTTTCGATTTCTTGTAGGATGTCCTCTTGAAGAACTTTATTCTTAGCTTTCTGACCTCTTCTAGATGATAGGCCAACCACCAGATTTCTTATATCACCGATTAAGCCATCAGCCTGTGAAGACTTATCCTCTACTTTCTGTTCCTCAGCCTTGTCGGGATCCTGAGTGCTACCATGCTGACCCACTCTTGTAAGTGGCACACAGAAATCAGATCCATTCTCAAGATTTCTCAACCAAGTATACTCATCAAGTTTGAGCACAAAAAACAAACAAGAATACTCTGCATCTAGTGAGAATGAAATCGAGTTTCCTGCTCCATCAGCTTTTTGCTGCAACCAGAGAGAACATGTGTGAGGAGTGTTAAACTGATTTCAAATCAGATCAAGTCACTGAATCATCAAAAATAAATACATAAAGCTCTACAAAATGGAAAACACAACAAGAACATATCAAAAGAAAAGAAAACTTGCATGGAGCATTCAGGTGTGCATTTTGTTGAGAGATGACCATTGTAAGGAGCTGATCCTCAGTTAACAAAAAAAAAAGTCCTAGGAAGGCACCCCAATGAATGCAGAACACACACAAATAAGGAAGAGTTGTACAAACGCACAACTGTTAATGTTTATTAAATGTAAGTTTCAAATCCCTACGCATTTTAAAATTTTCCTAAGGATTTAACCAACATACTGTCCCTCACAAATTTCATGGGGAAAAAGACTACATCCTTATGTTCTTCCTAGTAAAGGGGACCATAAATAACTGAGGAAACAAAAGAATAGGCAAAGTAATGTACTAATGTTAAGGTGCAAATTTTCTTCAAGATAGGAAAAACGCAAGCTTGTGGTGAGTGGGACAGGGGGCAATAATGATAGAGTAGGGAACTAAGGAAGGTTAAAATGAATAAAGTTTTAAATTAGAGATTCATATAATTCAAAAGTACGAGTGGTATTTCTTCTTTGGAGTAAAGTTGAAATCATGAAGCCCAAAAAATACAAGCCTTAGAAAACAGGGTAGGTGTGGTGGGGTGCGAGTGTGTTTGGGTCTATGTATGACTCCTTTTTTCTTCTATTAATACAATGATATGCAGCTCTCCTGCATTTTCGAGAAAAAAAATACAAGTAGGCTTCATGTAATCCCAATTCAAAGCTCTGCTGCTTGTTAACTATTATCAAGTCAAATTACTATTTTCTTTTATAGGCATTATATAAACTTGATGCAGTCCATTTCAGCCTTTGCCATCTACCATTCCAAGAGCTTAACTTCAAGGACATACCTGCAGCAAGGTCTGAAGAGCTTTCTGTCGGAAGATTTTCGTTGTCGGTGGATGTGGTTCTGGTGGGATCTCCCATGTCATATTATTGTCTTTGCAAACCCCCCAATGAATGACAACATCGCCAGAAATATCAGTGTCAAATTCCACAAGTCTTTTATGTGTTTCAATGTCTCTCCTCACAGTGACAGTAACAAGATTCTGAACATACTCTGATTTTAGGATGGGGTATTCCTCATAGAACCCTGATATATGTTTGCCACTCAAACCTGTATCCTGAGGTGAAGTGTTTTGTGGCTGAGAACTAGATGCTTCAGATTTCTTCAATGCATGCCCCAAATCTCCTGAGAATTAAGACAAATATATTACAAAACTTTCCTAAAGGCACAAAGAGGTTAGAATTCTTAAACTTTTTAGAACAGATAGTCATGTAATTCCATGATTTTGCTTCTTAATACTCCCTCCGTCCGCAAAAGAATGTAATTATGGGATCTGTGCCGGTCAATGTAGTTCAAGTTTGACCAAGTTTATAGTAAATACTATTAGCAATTATGTCTCCAAGTAAATTTATTATGAAAATATATTCTATAGCAAATCTAATGGTATTTATTTTGCATCTTGAATGTTAGTATTTTTATATAAATTTAGTCAAAGTTCAAACTGCTTGACTCCTCGAAAAGTGAGAATTGCATTCTTTTGAGGACGGAGGTAGTATAATGATACGCAGTTATCCTATGTGTTCAAGAAAAAAAATGTAATTCCATGAGAATATTAGAGTTATGACTTGAGGAGCAAAACAAATTCACCAGTGTACACAACGCTAGTTCCCAGGGAAACAAAAGGCAGAACAACAAATTTACATGTTAGGAACTTTGTAACAGTTTCTTGATATGTAATTGTTCAAAAGTGCACTGGTTTGTGGATTTGTACTACTGCAATCCCAAGCTTGCATCTTACTGTTCTATAAACTCAGAGATGAATTAAATGCTATTATCTTTCTTAAAAGAAACCGATGCTCTAACGTGGAGCATGCATTTAGCGCATCAGTGATGAAACATGCCATAAGTATGAAAATATTAAATAATGTAGAACATTGTAGAATGAAATAAATCGACAATGGAACGCTATTCCTTTACAGATAACTAGCTACATTTCAAAATCTCTTGTGTAACAGTATAATATTCCAAATTCCAAAATATCAGAATGTACACATCACTATGATCCAAAAAAATGTAATTGTTAATGAAATTCTTAACAACCTGGCCAGATATCAATATCTTGTTTTCCTCCACCATTGAAGGATCCATTTAAGGGTATTCTGAAATCCCCGCCCTTATGCTGAAACCATGCACCTGTTTCCTCTTCCTAGCAAAGCAACAATATCCGAGACATTCAAATTTTACCCCAAGTAAACAAACTCACAACAAAGAAAAAAAAGTATATAATATAAAGGAACATGGGGCAAGTGGTCAGTATTGCCTTTTTGTGTAGATATATATGTCATGTACTCATGTTTACATGCTACCAATTTGTTTGGGGACTACTACAGTGTTTGAAAAAAGAAATACAGTTTTAGGATCGTTTAGCTACTGTTTCAATTGGCACAACATCAAAGCACCACATCATCTAGAAAATAACATAGGAAGCTATGCAATGGTGTAAAGTTGAAACCTTTAGAACAAAGTTGACAGCAGCGATTGGAATGTCTTTATCAAATTTGATTTGCACTTCATAAAGGAGCTGTCCTTCTGAATTGGGCAAAATCTCCAATGGTGTTTCAATTGCATAGTCCTGAAAATTAAGATATTGTTCAGCTATTGAAAGCTAAGTGAGCAAATTTAACAGCTAAATGATAATGAAGGCATTAGCTTTTGATTATCTCAGATATCAATATAAACTTGGAGGAGGTTCCTTGCATGTTTTGTATCATAGTGCAAGTGACAGATAGCTGCAAGCTATATGAAGTGCTTGTAACAGTTTTCACAAGAGTATAACCTTGATTGCAACTGAACCGGGTGGTCTCATTTCTGAAGGAGGCTGATCCCATTCTCTGCAAAGATATCGACAACACAAGATAAGACGAAATAGTTCATTAAACATGGTCTGAGAAAGGTACAATCTGTAGTAAAAAACAGTAACCAATTATTTCATTTCCTTCTCTAGGAAACAGAATGTAAATGCCTTATTTCTAAAACAAGTTTCAATATGGGAAAAAGAAACGACAAGTTATGCCAGATACGCCTCAGGCAAATTCCTTGTTTAAGTAATGTACACAAAGTCGAGATATCAAGACAATTCCAAAGGAGCCCGAGCAAAAAGGTATAGCAACTACTAATCTAAAATACAATAATGCAATCTTCTCCTTCAAAGTTGTCCTACATGATATGAATCCAAGGCTCGTGCTTAGAAGTTATTCCAAATTCCAAATAAAACAAACAAGATATTTAAGGTGCGCACAATTGGATTACGTAGAAACAGCCCGAAACTGAAAACGCTCCAACGCCAACCCCTCGTCCAATGACACACGCAAAAAAAATGATTGTAAAGTTTCACGCCTTCCAGGGTAGCATACAAGCAAACATCAGACCCTGCCTGTTAATCATTTTCAATTGAAGTGGTTCACGGTTTCCCCTAATGTACCCTAAACTAGATTCGAAAGTGCTTCATCCACCATTCCACGGCTATTCAAGCATTGGACCACGAGCTACTTGGATGCAGCAAGCTAGAACGCACTAAAATGTGGGCACACTTGCCTGTCTGACCCCACTATTGATTCCATCTGTTGCACTTAGGTCTTGTTAAGTTTCCAAAAAATTTCAAGATTCTCCGTTGAAGCATTAAATATAGATAAAAGAAATAACTAATTGCACAGTTTACCTGTAAACCAAAACTTTTACTCAACTGAACAAGGCCTTAGTAATGCAAAAATCGTCGTTCGTCATCCACAGTTACCCATCGCCATGAGCAAAATATAAAATAAAAGGGCGTCGAAGAAGATCAAATATTACCTTCCATACTCATCATCGTACGAGACACCCCAGTGCAATACCCACTTCCCCGCCACATTACATCCGACAACGACCTTGCACTTGCCTTCGGCGTCCGGCTCCGCGTCCACCCTCACCCACGCCTTCCCTTCCACCTGGGTTTCACCACAGAGCTGAAGCATCAGCAACACCCCCAGCCCAAAAAACGAAGAAATACACACGGACGCCATCTCAGCACAGATCACGCAGCGCGTCAGGGGTAGAGAAAGCTACAGCTTGGCATCGGCGCAGGGGGAACGTCTCGGAGAAGGCCGCTCCAGCGTCCTCGTCAGTACCAGCCACCGGCGTCTCCGCGGCCCCGGCTCGGGCCACGACGCTGCCGCCGAGCCTCACGCGCCCGTGCTGCGCGGCACGGCACCGCCCGGTCCGCGGCCGCGCGGCGAACACCTGCAGGAAGGCGCTCCCGAGGAGCCCCGCCCTCGCCGGCGGCGCCGCGCCCGGGATCGCACGAATGCACCAGCTCCCCACCGACATGGGTAGCTCTCTCTCTCTCTCTCTCTCTGAGTCCGGGTGAGTGCGTGTGAAGGAGCGGAAGCGAATGAGGTAACGAGAACGGTAGGAAGAGGGAGAAGGGGGAAAAGCGAAGCGAGATGAGTCGGAAATAAGAAATGGCCCCGCAAAAGGTGCGAGATATCCACGGCGGCAGGAAAAGCAAAAGGGTCGGCCGGGAAGATTGTTTCGCGGGCCCACCCGTCTGGGGGCGATAGCGAGGGCCGTGAGGGAACCGCGAGGGTCCCGCGCGGGGGCAGGGCAAAAGTTAATTACTATTTTGGGATCCCGGGGCCTCGGTTAGCGGTACTAATTAATTACCCTATATTACCGGGCGTGTGGAAGACAAAAAGGGCCGCGCCCGTGCGTGGGGTCGTCGTTCCTGGTGCCACGTGTCTTGACGGATCGCTAACGCTGATCCCGCTGTAGTTGCTCCTCCGTGTGGGTGTGGGTGTGGCCTGTCAGCCTGTGGCCGCTCGCCCCCTCTAGCCCGGCCGAGCCGAACGGGCGTGCGCCATCGACATGCGACCCCTTGACGAGCAACGACAGCCACAGAGCCCGTCCGGGTCCGGGAGGACTGGAGGTACCAGCTCACTGGGGCGACAGCACCACACCACACGCCGCCGCCGCCCACCTCCCTCCCGTTACTCGTGGGATGCTAGTAACGTGCGGCCAGCCCGCGGCTTCCGCGGTGGCCCGCCGGTTGAGGCTGCCCGGGCGTGCGCGGCCAGCGCCGCGTTTACGCCGACGCTGCGTCGCTGCTTCTGCGTCGGACGGCGCCGGCACTCCAAGCTCTCCGGTACAGTGAGCGCAAACCTCCGCTTTCGTTTCGAAGTTCCTGTTTCTCCCCCCGCAATTCCTGTAAGGTCTGACTGTTGGAGCCGTTTCATCTTCTTGCTATCGCGGCAGCTCCACTGCAACCCTTTGGCGGATCTCCTGGGGCCGGACGTTGAACCCAGCGGCTCACGCTCACAGTACGTTTTTTTTTTCTCCTGTTGATTGACACTATGCAACTATGGCCTTGTTTAGTTCCCTCTAAAAAGCAAAAAGTTTTCAAGAATCTCCATCACATCGAATCTTTCAGTACATGCATGAAACATTAAATATAGACGAAAATAAAAACTAATTGTACAGTTTACCTGTAAATCACGAGACAAATCTTTTTGCCACAAACAAATGAAAGTGCTACAGTAGCAAAATCCAAAATCTTTTCGCATCTAAACAAGGCCTATGTGTGTTCGACTGCTGGCACTGGTTAGGTGTTCGGAGAATTGTGAATTGAGATTATAGATGGGCCGTGCGCTGGTCTTGAAGATGCCACGCACAATTTGTGTATGATTGAACCGTCGAAAAATAACCCCAATTTCTTCATTGTGCAATTTGTCCGAACAAGGATATCTATTTGCAGTTTTGCACAGATAGACTGTACTTAAAATATGCTGCTTCATTGTTCAACCTATCTATGTACTTGTTTTAATGGATTTGGGTGTGTCATGGTACAGTTGTTGCATAGAGTTGTGTCTCTACTGAGGGATTGAAATGGCAACGGAGTTTGGATATTTTTAGTGCATACCATCAAAGCTTTTATGATTTGAGAGTTTAAAGTTTGTATCCATCTAGGGAAAAAAAGAAAAAAAAAACTAGTGCAGATTTTGACACTTTATTAGCTTTGATTTTTCATTGCAGGAGTACAGCTCCAATTACAGAAAAGGGGAAACTGAGGTCTTGGGTCGGTCCAAATGGGCAGTACTACCGTGAGCTGCCTTGCCCCAGCTGTAGGGGTAGAGGTTACACTCCATGCAAGGAGTGCGGAATAGATAGATCAAGTTTGGACTGCCCTATGTGCAATGGCAAGGTGAACCTTCCAGATATCTTGTGAGTCATCATGGAGGAGAAAAATATAATCCTCTACATGTAAATTTCGTGAACTTACAAATTCGTGCTATGCATTTGTATCAGGGGATTCGAATGTGTCTACAGTGTAGTGGAGAGCGTGTGATATGGCAGGAATCTGTTGATGAACAGCCATGGGAGAAAGTTCGGTCAAGGTACCCTTTTCTACTATATTTGTTATGTTCACCTTGGCCCTTGTGATTTGCTTTTTCTCTCATCAGATAGACTGCATATTGTTTTCCTGAAAATCTTCAAGGTTTAACTGAAACCGCACTATGGCTTTGAATTGTTGAACCCATCAGCATTCAAGTGTTTTTAGTAACTGTTACTGATGTCTGAAGTAACATTACGTGATACGGTTCTTATACACAGCAAATTGAAAGATATCCTTTTGGATTCCTGTCATGCTGTGCATACAATGGTCAAGAAAATATTCCTGTGCATACGGTGTCATACCTCCTTTTTGTATTTGCAGTTCTCCCCTGAAAGTAAAAGAAGATGACGAAGTTGACAAGTTAGAGATTAATATCAACAAGCCCAAAAGATCAAAGCGTACTTATGCATCACCCTCTCCGGAAGTTGCCATGAAGATTAGCCAGTCTTTAAGAGTAAGTAATATTATCTACACATATGTACACATGCGACTGGACCTTGTCATCCATTATTTATATGGGTCTACAAAACTTATATGCACCACTAACACAGAAGTACTTAACTAAATCCCTATACACCTGATAACCTGATTACAATTAACAATTTACCCCTGTTCCTTTTCTTTGATACTAAAACATTTCAGCTCTGCGAACTTGCTTTGTAATTGTTTTCTTTTCTTGTGACTTTTAAATAGTCCTAATATTAATTGCAGAGTCTAAATGCTCAAACAGGATTGTTTACTAAGCACATGAAGATTATACACCAAGACCCCGAATTGCGTGCTCAAAGAGTTGCTGCAATCAAGGTAAAATGCCATGCAAAGTATTTCATTGGTATGTTGTTATTAAATGCAGTAGTTGATCTGGGCATGTTCTTTTTTCCCAAATGCTATTGAACATGAAGAAAACAAAAGGTACTGCTGTTGCAAGAAAGCGTGCTTCAGAAATTCAAAAGGCATTCTTCAGTGATCCTGAGAACCGGCTCAAGAGAAGCATTGCCATGAAAGGTTAATGAATAATGATATCTTACCTTTAACTCAGAAGACGCATATCAAAATTAATTAAGTCTCCCCCAATTTGACTTCTAACAGCTAGAACCTACTTGTTGTCCTTACATTCTTGATTACCGTTTAGCCTTGTACATATATACTCCTTCCAGTATCAATAAGTGATGTTTTTTTATGTCGGATGGTCCTCAAAATGTATAATATGGAGTTGCTTTATTAGCACCAGAATTACCCACAGTTTTATATTGCCTTTCTTTTTCTTACTGGATTGTTTTAGTTTTCATCAAATTTATTTAGACTTGACATTTGATGAGCAACATTGCAACCTGATGCTTTGCAGGGGTGAAATTTTACTGCAGCAAATGTGGACAAGAAGGACATAGAAGCTTTTATTGCCCTACAGTGAGGAAAGGTTCAACTAGGCTGCGGTTCAGGTGCCGGTTGTGTGGAGGAGAAGGGCATAATAGTCGAACATGTGGAAAACCAAAGTCCGAGAAGGAGCACCAACAACAACCTCGGCACTGCAGCCGATGTGGTGAAAGGGGACACAACCGGCGTAACTGCCCCACATCCACTGATGTGGGCATTGGTGCTTCAGGTTATGTGGTCAACAAAGTTAATGGTTCTAATTCAGCTGTTTATTCATGTAGTATCTGCTTAGAAAAGGGGCATAACAAACGAACATGCCCGAAAAGAAAGGCTACCCTAGTAAATGAAAAGTGTGAGTAGTTAAAGTTGCATACTAATCGAGAGCAATCATGTGAAAGACCTGCTATATATTAGTTTCCCACACATCCTGTCAGTGCAGTTTCCTAATAATTTTTCCCACAAAGGATCAGAAATGTTCTTTGGATTTGGCTCTTGAAAGAAAGGGAAACAATTTTCTAAACTGACATAAAAATGTTAAAAATGGATTCTGAATATGAACCAAACTTTGTTTTCCTAGAACAGTGGAATGTACTCCGTAGAAACCAAATGTCAAGTGATGAAAAGGAAACCTGTTCTACAGAAGTAGGCTTTAACTTGGTTGGTATTCTGTCCTCATTGCATAATTTGAGCCATAATCATAACTCTGGCATATTTGCAATGCTACTCTAAAGTCATCCTCTGACTATTGTTATTATATGACACTCTTTTGAAATCCCCTGTTATCAGTAGTCAGAGGATGAAAACAACAGAGATACTTTGTTTTGTCAGAGGATTTGTAGTGAATACTTTGTTTTGTAGGGGGTTCAACATGAGGACAGCTTATGAAAACAACAGAAATAATGTCAGAACAGACTAAACAATCTTGTGTTTCACTTTGTTACCTGCTAGCTCCACAAAATCTGTATCTTCTTTTAGCGGCAATGCTTGCCGCCTGCTGTGGACTTCCTTCCATAGTTCCATTGGTGATAATTGTGCTCTGTGTGAAATCATATTTTTGTTAGTAGGCAGCCTAGGATTTCTGTTCATCCCATTCTTAACTATTAACATGAAACAATGTTCTCTGTAAGAGTTGTGCAGCCACTTCTTGATGTCAGTGTGAGGACTGACATCTGAAAGCTCTATGCTTATTTACTTCTATAGCTGATCAACCTTATGCCATAATTTGTTTCCTGGTACTGTGGAGACAGTAATGATTTAATGCACTGGTCACTGATGATCAGGTCGTAATTCAGTCGTTGACTGCGAGTTTATCTTACTCTCTTTTTTTAAAGATATTTATCGTTGCATCTTGTTTTGGAGTATGGAGATGTCGGTTTGTTGTGTTTGGAGTTGGAGAAAAGTGAGGCTTGCTCAGCTGATTGAAGTGGGAGGTGTAATTATACATCTAACCGCTTAAGTTCAAGTCCTCTTCGACTCAAATTTGGATGCCTATTGTTTTCTTAATGAAAAAACCGCCACGTTCGTTGCCTTTTTTTGTTTGGGGTTGGATGAGAAATGCATGCTGTATAGTACTGTACTTTATTACAGGAAAGAGCCATGGCATGGCGAGAGGCACGTTTCGAGGTGAAAAACCTATGCTGACAGAGCCATGGCTTGGCAAGAGGCAAGTTTGGAGGTGAAAAACCTGTGCTACCATGTGTGTCTAGATGTCGTTGTGCTTATCTGCGCTGTCCGCTGTGGATGCAGATCAGATCGGGGGGGGTCGACTGATCGAGGCTTTCTTGTGCTGCTCACCACCTCCAGTTTGCTTTGCTTTTCTATTGTCTCGAGTTTCAGCCCACCATTTGCCTCGGCAACTAAACCCTTGCTTGCACGGGACAGTACGATTGGATAATGGATACAGCTGCTTACCTCAACCTGGCTGGGACAGTACGATTGGATAATGGATACAACTGCTTTACCAACTACTTTACATTTGAGCTGTGAATTTGATGCAGCATAATGCAGCACTGCGATTGTGAGGCTCGGAACCGGGATTCTGTAGAAAACGATGCTTGCTATATCTGGAGAGGCTACCCAACCGACGACGATTCCAACGTGTTATCAAGCGACCTGCATGAGCTTCACAGCTCTCAGAGGCTCACAACGTGTTATCAGTGCAGCATTGTGCAATTTTTTTTTTTATGCGATCTCAGCTCCAAGGAGCGTGCTGCAAACGCAATGCACGCATGTCCAGCAGATTGTTCCGATATACACGAGCCAAATGTGAATCACATCCCACAGGTTCAGTTGACTACAATCATCGTCACACCTGGTGATCCGAACGCCCACGGCCCACGAGCTGCTCAGCGCGCCCTCACTGACTTCTGGGTGTGCCCACGCCCTACTGCCCACAGGAGGAATTTAGAAATTTGCTACTATTAAATCTGAACTAAGTTACTAGAATACTACAGCATTATACAAATAGGTTTCGTCATGTTATCATTATCAAACTTAGTTTACCCACTGGAATACGTATTCGAATCAATTTTGGCAAATATTAACATGGTATGACCGTTTTGCCCCTATTCGAATTGATTTATCCCTAATTTCCCCATTAGGTTACGGGTTGCTGGTGCTGGCGGAGTGTCGCCCTGCTGCTGCTGACAATGAAAATAACTGATAAATAGAAGCAATTGTATCAAATGACATTCTAGCGAGGAACCAAGTTTTATAATAACATCAACATACAAAAAGAGTTATCCACAAACCCCTAAATAAGTTATTTCTTGTGGATTATCTATAAAACCGCAAAAAATAAATCTATTTACGAGTTCACAGACAATCCATCTTGCATCCCTAAACACGATTTAAGGGGCTATTTTGATACCAAGAAAATTTAATCAAATTTAGCCCTAAGAGCCTATCCAAGAGTTTTAGCTTACTCTCTAAATCATCGTTTAGAGAGTCATTTTCATAAAAAAATCATTTTCAATTTATCTACCCTAATAATGCACCAAGTTTTTCTTTTCTATCTCCACACCAAAAAAAGGTCCCCCGCTGAGGAGCTCTTTCTTTATCCACCCAGAAAAGTGTACCCAGAAATACAACATCTTCAAAATGGACTGTCTAGATTTAATTTCAGCATTCTCTCTTCTTATTCACTCAAATCCAAGGGCCAAGATTACTTGTATCAACCTCCTCAGCCTCTCCCATCCGCCCCAACAAAAACTCAAAGACACTTGCCGCCGCCGCTAATCACGTGCTCGACCGCTCCATCCATCGCGCCTGACGCTGCTAATCCCGACGCTCGCCTCTGCCGCGGCAGCGAGCAAGCTTGGTGACGGTGGCTGCCGTGCTCCCGCGCAGCAGTCTCCTCCCCGTCACTGCCGCGGCGGCCGGCGTGCTATCTGCTGTGGCGCTGTCTTCGTCGTGATCTTGGAGGACGAAGGGCTCCTGCTGCTCACGGTACGCAAAAATCTACTAATCACACCATTGCCGAGCGAGATCATTGTGGGTCAGGGATCCACACGTTCGGTGGTTGGTGGAGTCTCAGGCATCCACACGTTCGGCGGCCGGTGCGGCAGTGCAGATCAGGTGCATGCAGACCTCCACCCTTTTACCATTGTCGCACATCGTCGGTGCTGCTTGCTGCCCCTGTTCATCTATAGTGCTTAGGCGTCTCTTCTTCAGAGTCATTGCGTTTTGATTCTACAAATTTCAAACCAAAACGTTGGAGCCATGTCTTGTCAATTGGTGTTAAAAGGGGCAATTCAATTTGTTTTCTCTCTTGTCTTTGCAAGGACTTACATACTAAATAAATGAAAAAAATGAAAGACTAAACGACTGAATTGGGTGTACAACTGAAATAAAAAATATGTATATGATCTAAGTTATATATATATATATATATATATATATATATATATATATATATATATATATATATATATATATATATATATATACTACTATTATTAATATTGTTGTGGCTGAATGACTGAATTGGGTGTACAATTAAAATAAAAAAGGATCTCACATATACATTGCACCGCCTCTCAAAGCATGTTTCTTTTTCTAGTGATGCTTTGTTGTCATTCCTGAGTCCTCACTCTATTCTCAAAACGACTAACATATATATGATTTTTTACATTATTACTTACCAGTCCTCCACGGAAAATGGGAACACCAAGAGAGGGACGCATTGCGCTCAACGATGTAACAAACATACATACTCTAGGTACGTACATATACACATATTGCAATGAGATATATATACAATGCCATAAATAAGAATCATGTATGTCCACAGCTTGCAACGAAGAACAACTCAAGAGAGAGAGAAAGAATAGAAAACAACGTGTGTACCGTGCTAGAAAAAGGGCTCAAAAAACGGACGAGGAACAGGAGGAGATGGATACGAGGCAGCGTGAGTATTGTGCTCGCCGAAAGGCTGAAACAAGTGTACTTTCATATGCACCGGATCAACTAGGTGCATGATCTTCACTATTCTTGCGTGGTATAAGAATATGATGTTTATTTTTGTTCATGGGTCCGCACTATTTACTTCAACCGCGCTGAAATATCCACAGACTATGACTGTTGGAGGAACGTATTCAACTTATGGGACACCTTCCTCAGCCATATATAACTATACTAAATATAAATCATTTCAATCTCGCTATGAAATTGACAAATCCTATATGGAACGACAAAATCTTTGTCTGGCGTTGTGAATTCAAAAAAAAATCATCCTAGAAGCTTATTTTGATTTTTTTATCTTTCTTATCAAATAGTCATTTGATTTTATCTACAACAAGCAAACACTTCCTCTCTTCTTCTATAGGAAATTACAAGATATGATTTTATTGTGCCTTGTTATATATTAGCATTTTCTAAAATTGAATGTGACTTAAACTATCGAAAAAATGGTTTTTAGTTCTTTTTAAGTACACCCTAGAATAAAACCGTGGCGTGCCACGGGCATTATACTAGTATATTTTCACTCTCCAACAATTTCTCTAGACCTTGCTTGCACTCTAGGGAGTCATTCTTGTCTTTCATCTTTGGCTAGCAAGAAATTTGGGAAGATGGGTATATTTGGATAACAAATTAAATAGCCATTTGAGGGTTTTTTCATCAAAATCTTTATTCCTATCCATTAGAAAGATACCTAAACATGGAACTAATAGATAAACTAATTTATTACCCAAGTCTACAACTAGTTAACTGACCTCAACTAATTTAGATTAATTTTTAGCTAATTAATAACTAACTCTACCCTAGACCATTTTTGGATTAAAGGATTCTCAAAGAATTTTTGAAAGAATTAATTGCAAAGGAAAGGAATCACATCATAGTGTCTGGAATGAAGAAAAGTGTAGTTTATTTTCAAAAGAAAAGGAAGGAAACTGTAGACGCAAAACATATGAAATAAAATATCCACTCCAACATAAAAGAAAGAATATTTGCTCTCTATTTCTTGCTATGTTTGCTCACTTTCCTATGCTTTTTTTCTTCCATTACAAACAACTCAAATTATTCATTTCTATGCTTGAAATTCTAAAGTTTTTTACTATCATTTATCTTATTTTTTGTGTGTTCTCAATTTTATTTTGTATTCTTCTTGTTCAAGCATGCCCTAAAATCATTTACCGGACTCAAATTCCAATGAAACCTGAGTTTCGTACTAGCAAAACGTCCAAATTTCTCGTTGGGCACGTCCCCACCACCCAGTGGCACGCGGTCCACCCACCATCACAAAAGCCACCACCGCCCATCTGGTCATCTAGATCCAGCGACCCCACCTGTCACAGTGGCACGTCCGTCCTCCTCTCCTCCGCTCTCCCCAAGCCCAAAACTGCACGCTGCACGGCCACTTCGCATCGCCTCACGTCACGCACTCACGCCTTCTTCAAATTTAAAGGCCAAAAACCGGATCACATCGATCAAATCAAAATAAATAAAAAAAATCGAATCCATCCATCCAGCACCTCCGTCCGTGAGCTCCCCTGCTTCTCTGGATTTCCTTTCGCTGCCCCCCAGACTCCTCGTGCGCCTCGCGGGTCGCGACCAGACGACGACAAGCGGCGAGAGGGGCCGATCGCGATCGGGCAGCCATGTCGACGTCGCGGAGGCGGACACTCCTCAAGGTCATCGTCCTCGGCGACAGCGGGTCAGCCCATTGCTCCCTCCCCCCTCCTCCCTCCCCCAACCCGGCTCCCCCGTCCCTCCCTCGGATCCGCCCGCACGTGGATTTCCCGGGTCGCTGTTGTGATTTCCAGGGAAGCTTTGGCGGTTCGATTTGGACGCGGTTGCTGCGACCTCTGTGTTTCCCTCTGTCCCTTTGGTCTGATTTCGTCCGGTGTGATCTCTGCAGGGTCGGGAAGACGTCGCTGATGAACCAGTATCCTTGACTTGATTAGCCTCAGCGTGTCGCGTTTTGGTAATTAGGCCCCGTTTCATTTCCGTGCAGTCGGTCCCTCTCCATTTCGTGTGAATTGCTTTTTGCCCCATGGATCAACTTACGCCATAGTGCTCGGAAGGCTGCAAATTTGCAGCTCCTATCGATAATCTGTGGCATTTTATAGACATATGAGTTTCATCCGTTGAGCTGTAAGAACGCATCTCTTTAGTTTTGGGGTATGGAATTTCGGATTACCGTGAGCTCACACTGTTTACCTGCATTCTCATTCCTTGTGCTGTGTGTGAGCGGGACCTGTGATTTTGTGAATCTCGTTCTGAAAGCTCTGGTACATTCGAACGTCGTGCTTATTGCAGTACGAGGATTAAAGTTAAGATGATGTAAATGCAAGAAGAATCAAGTATCTTGACATATATAATCTATCTGAAATGTTGGACGGCTTTTTGTACTTTGGGTGCTTTGATATTCCTGACTTCCAGCTAGATATGTCCACAAAAAGTTCAGTCAGCAGTACAAAGCTACAATTGGTGCAGATTTCGTCACAAAGGAGGTTCTCATCGAAGACAGGCTAGTCACGTTGCAGGTGAGGGTCCACCTGAGCTGGTGAGCTGTCAAAGAGAAGGAAGTGACTGTTGTTCATGTTGTTGTTGTCATGTTGCTTTGATGCTAGATCTGGGACACCGCGGGACAGGAGAGGTTCCAAAGTCTCGGGGTTGCATTCTACAGAGGGGCAGATTGTTGTGTGCTCGTATATGATGTCAACTCTAACAGGTCATTTGATACACTCAACACATGGCATGATGAGTTCCTCAACCAAGTAAGAAATATTATCTTACAAATTGTTGAGATTTTAGTCATGGCTGTAGATATCAACTGTACTAGTTTTGAAGGAAAAAAGATAGGTAGCTGAAGGAAAAAAGATAGGTAGCAACTGTAGTGCATTTCATCATTTATCATATTGATATCATTGTACTAGCTGACAGCTTGATGTGATGTTGATTTCATAAAGCTTGAGCATGCTCACATATGTGCACTTTTTTTTATAGATGTCTGGAAATATATTGAGTTTAGCCTTGCCAGCTGTCGTAACCAAATATGTTCGCTTATGAACTAAGAATTTGCAGCATATGTTCAACTCGTTTGATATTGCCATCTTTTCTGTGTCAATATGCTCATTCTCAATCTACCATGTTTTCAACACTTGCAAGCTGTAAGAAGCCAAGAAGCCATATCAAGGGTTTATCATCGGTCTATGCTGAATAAGTATATGTGAACAGGAAATAAATAATGATATATTTGGCTAAAATTGGATTTGCCTAGCACATAGTTACACCCTGTCCATAGTTGCGGAGTTAGACACCCTGGACAGGAGTTGCTGGACTAGACAAGGGGTGCTGGATTGATTGGAAATGGATTGAGTTGTGATTTTTAAGCTTATATTTCTCTTAGGGATTCACCAGCAAGGCCGGTGCTGCAGCCCCGACAGCACCAGTCCTTACTCCTCCCCTCCCTGTCCATGTCTTTTGATTACTTGATTTCGGTGTGTTCAGGGCTTCAGGCAGAAACATAATTTTCGCTTACTGTTACTTTGGCAGTTCATTTTGTTCTTGATCCTGCTAATAATAGCAAACCATTCTTGAGGAGAGAGATTTCACTATTTCTAGTAACCAAGATTGTAACCGGCATGTGACAATTATATAGCCTCCCTGCTATGATAGTGCTTTTGTTTATTTTAGGATTTAGGATTTGTAATGAGCACTTCAGAAATTTTGATTGGAAGTATGAGGCTATGAGCACAGTTTATATATAATATAAAATTTTCGAGGAAAGCAATTGTATGATTCTTAGATTTTCTTAAGTTCTGAGTGGGGAGGGAGGGTCAAGGAGTAGTGGCTTCCGCCCTAGCTCATAACTAGCAAACATATAAATGCTTGATTTGTTGTGTTGATGTAAATCAGAAGTGTTGATAAGTGACTATTGAGGTCCAAATGTCTAACTGTTACTAGGATGAAATGATTATAGAATTGTAGTCTACATGTCTAATGCCATATTAGTACAGATATGTTCTATTTTCCTATAAGAGTTGTGTATGTCCAGTCAGCAATTTATGAATGCAAGTTAAAATAAAGCAACTGAGTCAGAATATAATCTTTTCTATCTATAATGCATGATCCAAACTGATTCTGCTCAACTACTACAAAAACTTAGGTAATTCCACAACTCATAATATGCTGCATGCTTATTCATAATGATATAGTATGTGCACAGTTCATGTAATGATGTAATAACAAAGCTACTGTTTCTGTTATTACCTTTGTTGGCTGTCAAGGAATTCTTAGAAATTTATGCGTACACAAATAATGTAAATTAGTCTTTAATCCATTTTTGCTGTGTTTGTTGAATGGACTATTTGGTAAACAGCATTATGCTTTAGCATTTTTGTCTGGAGATCGATTTTGTTGAAATATTTTTTTCTCAAACGCACAGGAGAGCTGTGTATCATTATATTAAAAAGAAAAACAGAGAAGGGCCCTTACAAACACACACACACACGCACCAACACCAAAAATCATGCTACTAACAATCTGACTCGCCTGTGACAAAGGATGAAATGACCCAACCAAAGCAAACACACTACACCGTCACAAGGGTGAGGAGGTAGGAGATACCTCTAGCCCCATCCAAACCCCCAAAAAAATAACTCCTCTCCAGTGAGCAGTGTGACTGTAGCCAAGTTTGGAGAAACTCCATCAAACACACTTATTACGATGAATCCACAAGGTCCAAGCACCAATGATGATTTTGTTGTAATATAGTAATCTATTAATACTATAGCATCTGTATCTCTTATAACAGTTTGTAGTATCGTGACAACATTACTTGACATAGTTGTCCTTATTTCTTTTCAGGCTAGCCCATCAGATCCTAAAACTTTTCCCTTCATCTTACTCGGTAATAAGATTGATGTAGATGGTGGAAAAAGCAGAGTGGTTAGTATTGTTTATAATGTGGTGATTGCAACTTCTGTCTCTTGATATGTCACTGCCTGATTAATATGTTTCCACACAGGTTTCTGATAAGAAAGCAATGGAGTGGTGTGCTTCTAAAGGCAATATCCCTTATTTTGAAACTTCTGCAAAAGAGGACTACAATGTTGACAATGCTTTCCTGACTGTTGCCAAGCTTGCTCTAGAGCATGAGCGTGATCAGGACATGTGAGTAAAATTTATCATCCTCAGTTTGTTGTATTGTATGGTAGGAAGCCCATTCACTGCTTGGGGTAAAGATTCCCTTGTTAATATATGTGACCTGCCCATGCTCTTGTTGTGCTTATTTGATCATATTCTTTTTAACTAAACTTGTTAGTTCTTTCTTGATTGAATATGTCATAAGCTCTTATGTTGTGCAGCATTTTTAAATCCATTATGTTAATTGCTACTTTTCTTTAATCTCTCAGCTATTATTTGTAGAATGACTTTTCTTTAGATGATTTTTAGATATTCTGTAATCTTTATATGCATGATTTGGACGTACTATTTAATGTGGTTTTATTCTTTTTCCCAGTTTCTAATAAATGTTGCAGGTTTTTATTTGTTAATAAATAAGGTTCTTGATGTGCATGGCAAACCTTTGATATTGTCTTAGCAATATTTATGTTATTGATGTTGAAAAACTTCTGTCTGAAAGGAAAGGTCATCATAATGCATCTACACTAAAGGAAGCTACCTCTGTGAACATGTTGCCATTTTGAGTAACTACGAGTCTGGCCCATACTGGTTTGTTCTCTGATGAAAAAATGTCATAGATATCTAGTAGCTTTTGATGAAGGAATAAAGAACCTACTTTGGCCAGTAATTAATGTCATGATCCTTCACATATCTGAAAAACAATGCTTATAACAGGTAAACTTTGTAGTAGGCTAGAACTACATTAGTCAAGGATGCAGCGGTACGGTCCTAAACTGTATTAGTGCTTTGTTAGTTACTTGGTTTAAACTTGTGATGATTTGTGTCTACTAGTAAATGCTTCCACATGTGTTTTTACTATGTTCCATTACATTATTTCAGAAAGATTAAACTGCCCCTGCTGCTACTTACTGCTAATTTTCCCACTTCGATTATTTACACCCTTCTTTTTGCTGCTCTTCAGTTACTTCCAGAGTGTCACGGATCCTGTCCCAGAGACTGAGCAGAGAAGCGGATGTGCATGCTAGTAGTTAGTCATCATCCTTGTCCCTTGCAGATTTTGCTTATTGATTTCGGCATACTTTTCCAGCGATGCCGGGCAGGCATTCTTATCAAATGTTGCTGGGCAGGCATTTTTTTTTTCATTTTTCGCAACTGTACACTAATGTTCCAACTGTCCAACTCTGTTTTTTCTATCCAATTGTAAGATAGTTAGTGACCATGGTTTTTTTGTACACGGTGTACTGATGTGGTGGCCAGCCCTTTTTCTTGGTTTGGGCAATAAGAATACACAGGTGTAGACTATTCAGGATGTGGGCTGTGAAAGGTCAAACTCTAGACTCAATTGCTGTATTAGTGCGGCTGTCCCTTGTTGGTGTGCAAGTGCAATGCGGTAGGCTTTATTGGTGTTCGGTGTTCCTTGCCCTGCATCTGCATGACCATGCACGTTTCTAACTGTCAGTCTGTCTCTGCATATGCAGAATGGCAATTGCTTGTGGATGTTTGGCAAGTCAGTCTGTAGAGCTGCCGATTGCAAAAGCTAGTTGCATTCCTAACCTTGTTTCAACCAGCGGCTCTTGAATCGCGGTTGGGCTGTTGGGTTGACCTTCCCGGATCCTGCTGTGCCGGTGGCGAGAAGGTTCAGAAACTGGAATTTTCGCCTTGAAGGATTATTCTCCTCGTCATCATCCTTGTATTCTCGTCCTCGTGCTTTATTATGCTCAGCATCCCGGCACGCCTCTGCATCGCCATGTGTAAACTCTTACATGGCATGCTATGACAGCGAGACATGTACCCTGTAGTATAGGCAGGAGCAACAAAGCCCACAATTCAGTCGACGAAGCATCGCTGGTGAAAGCCATCGGTAGCGCGCAAATGCAGTGTATTGAGCTTAAGAAGGAGAAGGGTAATGCCGAGCCTGAGCGTCTCATATGCGCACGTGCTTGGATGGATGGCCGGGGAGACCAATCCTTGACTTGTAACGGCAGGCATCCGAGTCAGATCGCAGGACTCGAATGGACCATGTAGGCAGAAGAAGGCTACACTTAAACAGCCTGCCCACAAGAGAAATTGTCTGTGAGCCGCCGCGTGCTTGTTTGGCGAGAGAGATGCCATTTACTTGATGACAGTAAAGGCTGTTATTGACGCTAGAAGACAGAGTCACGCACACGAGCACGTCACGTACTTATGTGGGCGAAGGCAACTCTTAGGTTTAGTTTCCAAAAGTTTTCAAGATTTTTTTCGCAGCGAATTTTTTATGTATGTATGGAATATTAAATATAATGAAAATAAAAATTAATTGAGCCTAGTTTGTTTAGTTCACTCCAAAAATCAAAAACTTTTCAAGATTTCATGTTACGTCGAATATTGTGGTACATGTATGGAGCATTAAATATAAACGAAAACAAAAATTAATCGCACGGTTTGCCTGTAAATCGTGAGATGAATCTTTTGAGCCTAGCTAGTCCATGATTAGACAATATTTGTCAAATAAAAACGAAAATGCTACTGTACCCAAAACCAAAAAAAAATTCAGAACTAAACAAGACCCATGATTAAACAATAATTATCAAATATAAATAAAAATACTACAGTAGCCAAAGCTAAAAAAAAATATCACAAACAAGGCCTTATTTCGAAGAATCTTGGTCTGTTTCCGGGCAGGTTCTGAACAAGAGCGTGCAGTGATCGATGCTTTGTAGGTGCAGATCGATTGCTGCAGTGGATTGCGTGAAACAGCCACCGATAGGGACGCCAAAGGCATTGTCTTTCGAATCACGTCATTCGTGCCTATATATTTACCGATCAGAAAGGGATCACGCCATCACGATGCTCACGTACCAAACCAGTGCAAGGCAGCGGCAGTAATCCACAAACTGGCTGGCCCTGTCCAGCAGTTCGGCAACAGAGCACCTGCTGCGAACTCCTGCCTGGCTGCCGAGTTGCAGCTAATGCGCATCGACGTCTTTGGTCGTCTGTGTGCTCTGTATTGGTATCGGTGTTTAGTTGCAGAAAAATTTTAGGTTTAGTTAGTGTAGCATCCGGGAGTATTGAACGTACTTCGCATCTCTGTACAGAAAGACTTTAACTGAAACCCGGCAGCCAGATGACCATACAGCAGTACAGTAGAAGTAGAACTCCCATGTTTCTGAATGATGCTGTAGAAACTTCCACGTAGCCAGTGTACCCGTAGCCTGCGAATAGGCTAACGGCACGGGCATGGCGCACCCAGTCCTGTTCAGCCCCGGGTGGCCGCTTGGCTGATGCTGGCCACAGAAACAGGGGACCGCACGCACGCGCGTGGCCGTCGCAAAGGAGTACTGCAGGTCGTAGCAGGCCAGCAGGCAGCGCTCCACAAGCCACAAGCCCACAAGGTCAACGGAACGATATGTTGAGCCATGCCCTCGTCCATTCGAACCGCGCCGTGGGCAAATGGCAGGTGTTTCCATGTTGGTGGCCGCCGCAACAGCTGACCGGGTTCCAGCTGGGCAGGCAGGCACCAGCGCCACGTGGACTCTCCATTCCTCTCTGCGCCGGGGCACGTCAACCATGGCTAGGCCTTGTTAGTTCTAACAAATTTTGCAAAATTTTTCATATTAATCGTCACATCGAGGCCTTGTTTAGTTCCGAAAAAAATTCAAATTTCGCTACCGTAGCACTTTCGTTTTTATTTGACAAATATTATCTAATCATGAACTAACTAGGATCAAAAGATTCGTCTCGTGATTTACATACAAACTGTGTAATTAGTTTTTGTTTTCGTCTATATTTAATGCTTTATGCATATGCCGCAAGATTAGATGTGACAGGGAATCTTGAAAACTTTTTGGATTTCGGGGTGAACTAAACAAGGCCCGAATCTTGCGCCACATATATTAAACATTAAATATAAATAAAAATAATAATTAATTTCGCAATTTATCTTTAATTTGCGAGACGAATCTTTTGACCCTAGTTAATTCATGATTGAACAATATTTGTTAAATACAAACGAAAATGCTACAGTGTCCATTTTGCAAAAAAAGAATAAAACCCTAGATCAAAATGTTCTTTTTAGATTTTAATACTGTAGCACTTTCGTTTATATTTGGTAATTATTGTACAACCATAAACTAACTAGTCTCAAAAGATTGGTCTTGCAAATTATAGACAAATTGTGCAATTAATTATTTTTTATCTATTTTAATGCTCTATGCATGTGTCTTAAGATTCAATGTGACGAGGAATGTTAAAAAGTTTGAATTTTGGGACAAACTAAACAAGGCCCAACTATGAATTTGAGAACGAAGTAGGATAAAATAAGCATGTCATTGATATAAAGATGGATCATCCTAATTTATGTTTGGTCACACGAATTGGTCGTCCATAACAGTTTTCTTAAAAGCATCTTTAAGGTTTCTAAAACCCACTCTTAATCCTAATCTTTTTAGCTAGATTAAAAAAACTCTTCAACAACTTTGTACCTCAACTCTAAATCCTTCTTTCTAAGTAAGGGGTATTTGAGACTAACCACTTCACGTTTTTTTAGCTTCGCTCCATGTCTCTTAGATGAGCAAGTTCAGCTCCACTTAACTCTCCAGAAAAAGAATAAAGTTGGAGCACCTAAAGGGGTGCTCTGCAAACTCCACATTTTTTCATGAAGCTCCTCCACAGTAGAGTTTATAGAGTAGAGTTTGTGGATAAGTTCCAAACACACCTTGACTTGAGATTGATGAGGAAAAAAGACTAGGCACTAGCAAGGTTGGCCCATAGGGGACTCCCCCCTAAGGAGGGTTCATTGGAGTAGTGTGCCCTACCAGTCGCTTAGTGCCGATGAAAGCTAGTCGGTAGTCTACCTTGGGGTATACCCACGGTAGTAGTTTATCGGCAGACAGGTGCGCAAGCTACGAACTCGATGGTGACGCAAGACACAGACAAGGATTTTATCGAGGTTCGGCTGCCGTGTGGGCGTAGTACCTACGTCCTGCGTCTGATTGTATTGGATTGTGTTGAGTTGAGATGTGTATGACCTATCCTCTAGGGGACCTCTACCCCTCCTTACATATCCTAAAGGGATAGAGTTACAAGCAAAGTATCCTATTTGGTACAATATCTAGTAGCCTTGCGGCCCATGTCAGCCCATGAGGGTATAGGGGTTTATACCCCCACAGCTAGTCCCCGAGCACCATGTATTGTGATGTAACATGCCGTCTTGAGCTTCTTCGACCAGTGAAGCTTGACGTCTTCGATAAGCACGAAAGTCGTCCAAATAGTTGCAACGGTATTTTAACCAACTCAAAAGACAGTTGATCAACATCGACATCGAAGAAGCAGGTTGTTCGAAGAATGCATGGTGCTCTTAATCAAAAAAGATTTCTTTCCTGATGAAGTGTGTCCACTTTACTTTTCTGAAAAGTATAGACCTCAAAAAAGCAAGCATATTCACCGCAAGGTGAAGTGTAGCCACTTAGTCCCCAAGCCTGGTAGTAGGTGACGTAGGCACGTGGTGCCAGGGTCTAAAGAGAAAAAACCACATAGAAAATCTGATACTGAAATACATCGCCAGATGCATCGTACCGATGTAGCTCCCGAGCTTGCTGGAAGGCGAAGTATGAGTCTTGTAGCATGGTCTAAAAAATTAAAATTATCCAGTACAATTCATATGTAACTGAGAAAAGCAATCCCCAAGCTGTGGTTGGAGAGTAATCGAAGCAAGTTCCGAGCACAGCGCAGGGAGTGATTGATGAGTCCCCGAGCACGGTTGGAAACGTAATCGTGCTCGGTGGTCAGCACAGTCCCCGAGCACGGCATAGAGACTGGTCGACCAGTCCACGAGCATAGTTAGGAACGTAAACGTGCTCGATGGTCGGCACAGTCCCCGAGCACGGCGTAGGAACTGGTGGCCAAGTCTCCGAGCGTGGTTGGGAACGTAAACGTGCTCGGTGGTCAGCACAGTTTTCGAGCACAGCATAGAGACTAGTCGACAAGTCCCCGAGCGTGGTTGGGAACGTAAACGTGCTCGCAGGTCGGAGCAGTCTCTGAGCACAGCGTAGGGAATAGTCGACGAGTCCCCGAACGTAGCTTGTTGACTGGACCAAACTCCTAAAAAATAAATATGAAGAATAGGTAGTACATGATGTATAAATAAATTCTAGATAAAAAATCAACACTGAGATAAGTTTTAGATTTTTTGTTATAAAATTAGCACGAGTAGTTAATTCATTCTAGAGCTTGTACCAGCTCTGGTCTAGCCAACAATCAGCATGAGGTGCGCAACCTAGACACGCGTAGGATTGTCAGCCTCGCCACAGAGCTACTGCCGACCACCCGGAACGTAGAGAGCGGATCTCATGCACTTGTAGGGAGGAGTCGTAGACAATGCCGACTCTGGAAAAATCGTGTAGGAGAAAAAACTAGTCGACTAACCACGAAGTTGTTTTGAAGGATAATAATAAAAAATATTATGTCAAAAATAAATAAAATATTAGAAGTGTACTTATCTTTGTACGAAAGTCTAGTCGGTGGTAATAAAATTGTCTGGCCCTCGAGCTTTTTGACTTGTTGTCATGACAGTGGTCGCAGTTGTCGTAGCGCCGTTCTTCGGGCGATTATTATTACGACTCGTGGTCAGAGCAAGTAGGCCAAACAACTTGATTGATATCCCGAGCAGGTCGGTGTCGTCGATCTGCCTCCCTTTGTAGCAGAGAAATGGCGAGTCGGCGTGGTCGGAGACGTTGCTGGTGTGGTCAAAACCGTAGCCAGCGTGGTTGGAGCCGAAGCCGACGTCGGTGAAGAAGTGATCGGCACAGATCGAATCTACGCCTCCTTCGCGGTCGTGGTGGTGAAGCTGTTGAAGCCGTCGATGAACGTGAAGTCGCCCGCTATGGCCGCGAAGTCGGGGATGATGGCCATCTGGTTCGTCTGAAGAGCTGTACGCACACCCCCTACCTGGCGCGCCACTGTCGATGAAAGCTAGTCGGCAGTCTACCTTGGGGTATACCCATGGTAGTAGTTTATCGGCAGACAAGCTACGAACTCGATGGTGACGCAAGACACAGACAAGGTTTTTATCCAGGTTTGGCCACCGTGCGGGCGTAATACCTACATCCTGTATCTGATTGTATTGTGTTGAGTTGAGATGAATTATCTAGGGGTCCCTTGCCTCTCCTTATATAGTCCAGAGGGCTGGGTTACAGATCTGAAAACAATCATAGTCGGTTACAATTGCCATAAATAATAGGATATCAATTTCTATTCTAACCGACTAGAATCTGGCTTGATCTCCACGTCTTGTTTCTTTGCGTGAAACTTCGAGCAGTTGGATTAAGCCTCGGACTGTCTCGTAATGGGTCAAACCTCCTGGCCCAAGTCCTGCCGTAAGGGTATAGGGGTCTATAACCCCCACTTAGCCCCATCTATCTTCGAGCATTCAGCGACTTAACACTAGGTATGTTTCTCTGCTACTAGTGTGCCTCTTTGTGTTACCACTTCCTTCTATGTCACCACTTCTTGAACCTTCTCACGTCCCCCACATCATTGCTGGTAGGGCCTCCTCATGCTGCCAAGCGACACAGTGCCACTTCTTAAACCGTCATGCTCAGCAAATCCTTCCATTTGCGCTCGTGTCCGTAGCCACGTAGAGATGATGCAAGACAACGTTCATGTTGTAGGGAAGAGGTGGGATGGGATGAGATGGCTCTAGAATGAGAGATGTTTGGTTTGGAGGGCTACTGGGTGTGAGAATGTTCCACATGAAAATATTTCTATGAGATACACAGGTTCACTCTGTCCCTAAAAATTTCAAGAATGTGGACACCCCTAGGTGGGATGTGCGGCTCACTGGTGAGAAAGAAACGAAAGAAGAGGAGCTGTGTTGATCACGAACAGGGTCATATCATAGGTGAGGGCTCCGATCACGGCCGCCGGCCACCTCAGGCCACGCGAGGGGAGGGCGAGCATGCGAAGCTCGGTGGTTGTGCGGCGGTTGCGGATGAAGGAGATATGGAGAGGGTGAAGAAAAAAATAAAAAATAAACTAACTAATGGGCCCGGCTAATTTCATTTTTGATGTCTTTGGGCCAAACATACGTCTCTTAATCAAGCACCAAAAGAAAGTCCACCTCTTCGTATCTCGGAACATCCTCGGAACCAAACACGACACAAAATCAGGAAATAATGTTTCCATTGCTCTTGAGTGAACTGGTGCGCAGAGTAGGGTGACATTGTTTAGTTCACCTAAAAAACAAAAAATAAAAATAAAATTTTTCGTTACATCAAATCTTGCGGCATATGAATAAAGCATTAAATGTAGATAAAAATAAATACTAATTACACAGTTTGTCTATAAATCACGAAACGAAACTTTTAAGCCTATTGGACAATATTTGTCAAATAAAAACGAAAATGCTATAATGTCAAAATAAAAAAAAATCTAAACAAGACCTAGGTGATTACATGCCGTTCCTTCAATGTCAAAAAAACAGTCTAGCCGCCTTCTACATTATTACAGGATAAATACTATATGCATGTGGTACTGTTTGTAATAATTTTCGAACGCGACGTAATAACGTTCTACTACGCCTAGTCAGGTAAAGGCTCCTCCCGCTCCCTTTCACCCGCTACGCACGCACGTTGCGTACGGTTCCCCAAATTGGCAGGCAGCGACCGCGAGCGCGAGCGCGACGGCAACAAATCAACGATTCCCAACGGGGCGGCTGTTGGCTCCACGCCTCCACCCCCCCGCCCGCGCCGAAACTTCTCCCGCGTGCCCAGGAAGGCCGGTGCGAAGCCCACGCCCGCGCGCCATGTCGCCGTCGCGCCCCCTGCCCCGCGCGCGCGCGCGCGCCCACGCAACCAAAATCCAACGACGACGGCGTCTGAGAATCTCAGCTCGCTCATCGCCCGTCGCCCGTGCTATAAAAGCGAGCGCTTCGGCGCGCATCTGACTACAGTTACTCGCAGCTGGCCCCCCGGTTGGCGGCCCATGCACATGGCGCTGTCGTCCCGCAGCTCGTTCGCCGCCGCCGACGTCCTCCTCCCAGCAGCCATGGCGTATCGTCAGCCGTGCAGCGGCGGCGGCGGCGGCCCTGCTACCTCCAGCTACTTCGGTTCTCGGCCCGCGGCCCCTTTTTTCCCGTTCGGTACGGCGGCGCAGCTGGACGTCTTCGAGTGCCTGTCGGACGAAGGCGGCGCCGTCCCGGCACCACCGGCAGCTGTACCTGGTGCGTTCGCGACGCCGCCGCCGCCGCTGCCGCTTATGCCGGCCGAGCGCGTCGTCCCGGACGCTGCTGCAGGCTATAGTAGTCATGCTAGGTGAGTTTCATGTCCAGACTCCAGACTCGTGTTTCCAGCAGAGACGTGGTGCACTTTTGTTCGAAAAAAAGAAAACAAAAACAACAACACTTCTGCTGCCTTTTCTCGTGAGCCAAAACGTGCACGTATATCATCAACTGGTTCGTGAACCTGGACGACGTGTATTTCCAGGAGTGCGGCGGCGGCGGCGGCGGGTGAGGGGCCGCCGAGGAGGACGGACAGAATTGCGTTCCGGGTGAGGTCGGACGACGAGGAGGTACTCGATGACGGCTACAAATGGAGGAAGTACGGCAAGAAGTCCGTCAAGAACAGCCCGAATCCGAGGTAAATTTTTACAGTATTTCGTAGTTTGTGGCGCAAAGTGCTACTTTAACACTGATAGTTTAATTTGTAAATCCAAAAGTGAGAGATGAATGATCATGAACTAATTAACAACGATGTGTACTACATATGCATGCTGGGGACTGAACCTTGCAACGACTTGAATTGATTTGCAGGAACTACTACCGGTGCTCGACGGAGGGCTGCAGCGTCAAGAAAAGGGTAGAGCGAGACAAGGACGACCAGAGATATGTGGTGACCATGTACGAGGGAGTGCACAACCATGTGAGTCCTGGTACCATCTATTACGCCACCCAGGACGCCGCCTCCGGACGCTTCTTCGTCGCCGGGATGCATCAGCCAGGCCACTGATCAACCAACCAGAGATCAGAGCATGTTATTAAGTAATTATTAGTGTAAGAGATAGATACACACTGCACACTGACTATCTTTAGGGTAGAGACAAACCTACTCAAGATATATAGAAACTGACGTGACATGTCGCTTATAGCTTGTCATATCTCTCTCTATCGGTCCCTTCTGGTTTAACGTGGGGCTAGATGATTTTGTGCTGCTACTAGGAGGCTAATTTTAAGAGGAAAATGGTATATGTGTTCATTTGAAATGTGCTACAAAACAAATGCAATTTTCACTTTTTTTACGAGCCATACAGTTAGTTAAGTTTGATCAGATCTATACAAAGAGATATTAACATTTATGACACTGAATAAGTATCATCAAATCAATCATAGAATATATTCACATAGTATATTTATTCCGAGTCACAAATGTTAAGAATATTTTCTATAAAACATAGTGAAACTTAAGAAAAGATTGATGATCAATCCAAACCCATAATTGCATCTTGTTTGGGACCGAAGTAGTATAAGATAAATTCCAAGTTTACAAGATGAAAAAAAGACGATTCAATTACACTAAAAATATGATTTATAAAATAAATCTAGTGTCATAATTAAATTTTAGTCTTGTTTGCTAGAGCTTCGACTCTAAATTCTCGTGGGACATGGAATCTAATTAATTATAGTTAAAATAAAGTGGTGGTATATGTTTATGATCAATATTATAAATGTATAATGGACCGCAGCTCTATTTGTTGACGTTGTGTCTATAGCTTTAAAAAAATGTAACTTTCCATTTTTTTAGCAAAATGTAACATAAGTACCAAATCCCCGGCTGTTCTTGAGATTAAAGAAGTCATCATGAACCTAGCGGGCATATGTCCACAAACTGAAAAGAATAGTTGGTCAAAATGCAAGCACACATAATGAGTGACTCGAACTCGAGTGACAAGCATTGGCCATAAGAAACATAGCTTAATTTTCTAACCTTGGCATGTTATAAATAGCTTGGTTCTCGAGCAACTCCAACAGATATGCTATTTATGCTATTTTTATTTTTTTAAAGCAAAAATTAAAGTCCAACAGGTATGCTATCTGGTTTGCTAAAATAGGTAGTTTGGTATTCTTAAATTTTAGCTTGTCATGTATAGCATGTCGTCCTCATTAGCTATCTTATACAAAAGTTGTTGTGAAATCCTATGCTTTGTGTGAGTTTTTTATTTTACACAATAGCTAAATCTTGTAGTTTAGAATATAATTTTACCTAGTCTCTTGGAGATGCTCGGCATCTAGGCCACTAGGCATAAGAAGCAAAAACAGCACTTGGGATATTAACAGTAGAACCTGCATGGCTTTATCTAATTGTAAGTTATGTATAGAAATTTTCACTCGGCAAGCTAGTAGAAGCTATCTTTAATTATATATAAAAAAAGCCACCTGATGAAATCAATAGGGTATAAAAATGCTTAACACGGTTTTGTAAGTGTGCCAATAGACCAAGGAAAAACAAATTAATAGATATTACGACATACTAGAAAACAGAAACAAAGGGCGCTCAGGTACAAATTTGCACGCATAGAGGGTGCAATGCAAGTTTCATTTTTTTTGATTATCTGATTGATTTAAAACTTGCTAAAATAAGCTAAATATTATGTTCTTTTAGAAATACAATCACCCTAATGAACACGTAAGACAAACTAGGCAGTAGATTTTGATATTAGCAAATTTAATAAAAAAAATAGCATAGTTTTTTCTCCAATAATATTGTTTTTTTTTTAAAAAGCAGTTGAGAACTTAAATGTAGTCGACAGATGTGCCACTTAAATAATTTAGTAAAATATTAAAGTAAGTGGCAAGTAACTAATTGGCTCTTTATCTAAAAAAAATGAAACTTTATCTAAAAAAAGTAACTAATTGGCTGACAAGAAAACACAATTGGATATCCACTTCAAGCTTATTCGCTGGTCTAAAAGGCTATAGATGAGAATCCTATTCACTGATTTATTATAAAATAAGAGAAAAATACTATTAGCTAACGCACAAATAAATACGGTTTATTAGATAAACGAACAGGCTCTTTGTATCCATAAGCATAGATGCATGGCCAGCACCGACAGTTCGAGCAGGAAAAGGGAATGCAGGATCGTGTTGCATGCAGGCTGAAGATATGCAGGCCCAGCGAGCGACGCTAGTGTGCGAGAATTTGTGCACGCACGCAGCTCAAAGTCTCTACAAAGACCGAACGAACATTCACGAACCTTCCAGGACGTTCTGGAAAGTTGGCGTGTGAGGACAGGAGGATCGTTTTCCCCTTTCTGCGCCTGTCCGCGAACAAGCACGGCGGCGGCGTCCCGCGCTTTCGCTTCCGCTGCGGCTGGCTGCGGCCTGAACAAACTAACGAGAATACTACCTGCACGGCCGCGGCGCACGGGCCATCGCGCCACCAGCTGCCACTCGTTGTCGTTGAGCAAGGCTAAGGCCCTGTTTAAACAGTTTGAGGATGAAAATTTTTTGCGCGTCACATCGAATATGTCGGAAGGATGTCGGGAAGAGTTTTTAGAAACTAATAAAAAAATAAATTACATAGTTAGTCAGGAAACTGTAAGACAAATCTATTAAGTAGCATATGTCACTTAAGGCTAATCATGGAGTAACTAGGCTTAAAAAATTCATCTCGCGATTTTCAATCAAACTGTGTAATTAGTTTATTGTTTATCTACATTTAATGTTCCATACATGTGTCCAAAGATTCGATGGGATGGATGAAAAAATTTTGAGTGAGTAACTAAACAGGACCAATAATGGCTAATAATGCAGCTGCTTTAACTTTTTTATATTTTTTTAACTAACTCATATAATAATTATTCACTATTAATACATGATGCACTTGTCTCTCTCACAAAATTTCTTAGTTCATGTGTCTAAGCTCCTAAGCTGACTATAAGTTTACAATCTACTTTTTCTATTTCTCCTCTTTTATTTTCTCCACCTCAACATTTAGTTGCCTTATAGACAAGAGACAGTTACTATACTTGCTGATCGAGTCTTCCTCCGGATCTGGGGGCAGCAATCGGTCCTTGGTGCGTTTGGGATAGGGAAATTTAGGCCCCATATGTTTTTGCTCCCTACACCATCAGGATCATGGCGGTGTGGTGCAAGTGCTGCTCTGTCCGCTTAAACTTATCTGTCGAATCTGTCAATCATTTAGTAATATTTTTTCTTTATAGCAAATTAGTGAACAGTATTTTTAGTCATTACTTATCAGTCAGTGAACATAGCGGCATCGCAGGTGCATGTGATCCGAGCTTTTTCACCTCCAGATGTGGCCTTTCAAAGTTTCAACTGATTTCATGGTTCTGCATTAGGATTGGCTTTTTAGTTATTTCCCACAACATGCCATCGTTATGGGTGGGTTCTTGCAGATTTGCCATTCCTAGCCTGCATATCATAGTGACTCATATGGTCCCACATGTCATTGACACACACAGGGTTGGCACACTTAAGGGTGGCAAATAAATAATTATTAATCTTTTGTTTGATCTGAGTGTCCTCCTTTTGCTGGCTATTTAGGCCTTGTTTAGTTCGCAAAGGATTTTAAGATTCTCCGTCACATCGAATCTTTGGTCGCATGCATGAAGCATTAAATATAGACGAAAATAAAAACTAACTGCACAGTTTACCTGTAATTTGTGAGATAAATCTTTTGAGCCTAGTTACTCCGTGATTAGATAATGTTTGTCAAATAAAAACGAAATGCTACAGTAGCCAAAAACAAAAAAAATTGCGAACTGAACAAGGCCTTAGTATTTACCGAGTACTTTTTTCAGATACGACACCGCAAACATGAGCTCTCAACACCTCTGTCGATTTCCCCTTCCTGTCAGTGCAATTATTTGTTTAGTTTTCTCATCTTTTACTACTGAACCATTTGTTTCACTTCACTACCACTTTGTTTAAGAATTCAGATACAATAATGCTATACAACACCCATATGTTTCAGCAACAAAAAACACATGGTTTTTTCTATGTCTATGACTTTAGAGCCCGCATCCAATTCCTCCCTCTCTCCCTCCTTCCAGACGTGCCTCCCTCCCTTTCTCCTTCCCGACTGCCTCCTCCCTCTCGATGCGACTCCCTCCCCCGACACCGGCGAGCACCCAGCACCCACGCTTGGCGACGGCGCACCTCCCCACAACGGCAACGGCGGGCGCATGCCTCCCAACATCCATGCCCGATGCGCTTCCCAGCACCCGTGCCCAGCGCGCCTCCAAGCGGCCGCGCTCGTCGGCACCGGCCATGGCAGCAGAGGTGGCGACGGTTTCGTCGGCGGATCCGACCATAGTATTCCTCTCCTCTTCTTCCTCCGTGATTTGTGATTTGTCCTTCCATAGAAAAATTGTTTTATGTGATCTGTGATTTGTGATTGTCTCGAGGAAGAAGAAGGCTAGAGGCTGAAGGTAGAAGAAAGGTGGAGGTTGTTGTATCTTCATCCTATAGTCAAAAAATTATGTGTGGAAAGTGTATGAAACACATGGATGCTAGATAGACAGACTCGATGGTGGTGGCGTGATGCAGGCCAAGGCCTTTTGTAAGAAGCTCACGAAGTTTGTGAAGGAGTTCCGCTTGGATCCAATGATTAACGTAAAGGAAGCCAATGCGAATGGCGCGATGGTACGCCAACATGACCAATTAGAGAATATAAAAGCATCTCTAACAATTCCTCATTATGAACCTTCATCTCCCCATAAAACTGTAATATTGAGGGAGATGATCACTTTTTCTTTCTCCAACAATTCTCTAATATGGCTCTCATTTTTTTAGTGGCCACCAAAAAACCACTCATCTCCCCTCAAATGAAGGGGGAGTTGCATCTTTCCCAATAGCTTGGACCCACCATAACTGTCTCTTCATCCGGTCAAGTCCATGCTAGATGCAAGAGGAAGGAGGTGGTTGCCATTGGGCCTCAGTGTTGCCGAGCTTGCCACCCATGACTGTGCTCAAGATGTTCATATTCATGGCCACGCTCGAGAGCTCCACGGCGAGCCTACGTCGGCGTCCAATGCCTGCAGATCTCGTGGAGAGAGACGAGAGATGTAGGCCTCGGTTCGGAGCGTACGCTGTCAGATCTTGGACACCATGGCCGGGGGGGAACGGGTGGAGGAGAAAAAGTATGGTGGGAAGAGATAGGGAGCGGCCTTCGAGCTCTAGCGGTCATACCCAACGGAGAGGGAGGAGACGAGGAGCGGTGGGTGGCACTGTGCGACGAGGAGATGTGGTCCTGCACGAGAAGATGAAAGAAAAAGAGAAAAAAGAAAATAAATAAATTATTAGTGATAGGTAGGTCTCACATATTGGAGGAGATTATTAGTGATCTGCTGTAGCACCTTCTCCAATAAATTTACAAAATGATATTGGCTACTCCAATACCATCTTATTGAGGGATTTGTATTGAGAAGCTGTTAAAGATGCTCTAGGTTGCTAGAGGCATGAAAGATTGGGGCGACATTGTAACTTGGGCAGCCTTCTTGCTCCTTGTCGTTTGATGATGCTTATTATTCTCTCTTTCTAGAGAATCAAGCAAGTGGTGTGCTAATTGTTGTAAAATATATAGACTTAATCCTAGAAGAAAAGGAGAACGAATTCTAATTCTAGTTCGTTTGTATATAGGCTCTTACTAAAATTCTTAGACCTTGACAGAACTATATACGTGGGAGCTCTATGTTGTAATTATCAATATTCAGATAAATAAAGAATAGTCTCTCTGTGCTGTGTCTATTTATTCCTCTACTTTTATTTACTATGCTGATCATGAGAGACATGTTTTATAACACTAATAACGTGCTGCGAGTAATGCAAAACAGTAAAATGAAATGAATCATCGATCATAGTCTGATACTTATACAGGAGGAGAGAAAGTTCGAGGATAGTCGCGGAAACGTCTGAGGACGTGCGAACCTGCGAGCGTGTTTTGGCCGTTCGAGCAATGCCTAATATAGCGAACCAGCTCCGATTATGCCGTTGGTATGATATGTTCCTTACAAGATATTTGTAATAATAACAAATACAAAAGCACATACATAAACAATTCACGGGCCTTCGGCAACCTTGCAGGCCGGTTTCTCGTCGGCGGCGGTGGAGGCGGCGTCCGGGCACACGAAGAACAAGTAGAAGCCCGCGAGGATGGTCACCGCGGCCATCGACCACACGACGGCGGCGACAGGCGCAGGCATCAACGGGGCAACTCTGCCGGAGAACATCACCGTCAGGGTGGTCGTCAAGGCCCATACGGCCGCCTTCACCGGCAACCTCCTGGGCGATCCCGGCGGCAGTCTCTCGAACACACGAAGCAGGTGGAAGAGAAGGACGACGCAGAAGAAGCAGACGGTGACAAACAGTATGGACCGGGGGTCGTGTCTCGAGCGGTAGATGGCTACGACGCTGTTGAGCCCGAGGAAGGACAGGGCGACGACGGCCGACGCGCAGGATGGCGACGACGAGCCATCGGAGGCGGCTCCGGTGGGAGTGGTGGGGTTGTTGTCTTGGGCGCAAGGAGGAGGATTCAGGGAGAGCCTGAGCTCACTCTTCACGAGCGGTTTGCCATAGTCCATGAAGTATCCCTGGCGCCCAGCAGGCTTGCTTGCTTCGCGCGAGTTCTTACCAGCAGCTGGACATCCATTTTATATACAGAGTTGGGCGAGAGTTTGTTGCTTGCAGACAAGCCTATCAAGGAGGTCACCACGAAATTTCGCTTCCACTGTGCTCTAGAGCTTCGTCTTGCAGACAAACCATCAAGGACACCACCACGAAATTTCACTTTCCATTGTGTTCGACAGTTTCTGCTTGCCGACAAACCATCAAGAAGGTCACATGAAATTTCTCTTCCACTGGGCTCGGTATTCGCCACGCTTTTGTCCATGTCGTCCCAAGCAATTTCCATGGCATTCTGATCTGTGCACAAAGAGAAGACTTGTCCTTAAGTCGTCGCTCACCGTTATTCAGTGGCGGATCCAGGTACAGGTGTGGGGCCATTTTCAGAAGTGCATTTAATCTTTTTTTAAAAAAAAAATTGTAATTGTATATAGTAATTATGTTAATTGTTCAAAATCAACAAGCATGGCCCCACAGGTTTTGGATCGTGACGTACGTGAAAGTGTACTTCCGCGTTGATTTGCTGTTTGCATATGTATCAACAAAAAAAACTCAATCATATGTGTATACGTATGAGTTAATACATGGCACATAAACCCTAATAGAAATAGATAAGAGGAAGAATTAGAAGGGTTCAAAGAGCACAGCTCATCGCGTTAATGCTAAATCCTAAGTGAGTTGCTTCTTATGCTTATGGATCTTTGATTTGATTAGAACACTCACAATGCAAGATTTTATTACAGAGTCTAAGACAATTAATTACATATTATTTATAATATTTTGCTGATGTAGCAGCATATTTATTGAAGAAAGAGGTAGAAAAAATAAGACGTCAAGTCTTATTTAGACTCTAAGTCCATATTATTTGAGGTAATAAATAAATTTAGACTTTATGATAGAGTCTGCATTGTGAATGCCTATCACCTAAAAATATTTTACCAATCATATGTGTACATGTATGAGTTAATACATGTTGCGGGAGTGGCAAATAGCCCCAGCCTGTATTCTCCACTTGATGACTGAACATTGTAATCCTGGTGTTATTTGATCAATAGAAGCTCCTTGTCGCAAAAAAAAAAATGTGTACATGTATGAGTTAATACATGCACATAGCCCTAACATAAATAAATAAGAGGAAGAGATAGGAGAAGGGCTCAAAGCACAATTGTCAGTCGTATGCGCATGATCAGTTGATCACTAGTTTTATCAATATTTATGTTTAAAATTAAAGTAATAGCATTTCTTCATCTCATACCTCTTTTTTTCTCTCTCTCTCTCCTCCGTTCAACTGCCCCTTTCTAAGCCTCTTGGTTTCATCCGCCCCCTTCTCTCTCTATCCCCTTCCTTCCTGGGACTTCATCCGTTCCTGACTTCTATGCCTCTTGGTGTCACTCACATCCGTCCTTGACTCCCATTCTTCGAGGCTCTTCTCCAGCAACTATGGGAGTATTTGGTTGCCTAGCCAGGCTTGTGGAATGCAACTTGGACTTATTTGGTTGGCTGGATAGCCTGTTATCCAGGCTTCAGCAAACCCAAATCAAAGGATTTGGGTGGCTTGCTGGAAACGGCCGGTTCGGCCGTTCTCCGCAAGCCTGGCTTGGCTAGTCCCTACTGTCGCATCTGCTCACCTTCTCCTCCCTTCTTTCTTCCTCCAGACACTTCTTCCTCGACGGCGAGAGGGCGCTGCTCTCCCACACCGCCGAGAGGGCACGCCGCTCCCCAATTTTGTCGAGAGGGCGCGCGGCTCCCACACGTCGCCAGGGCACGCTCACGCTACTCCCCCAAGCCGCTGGCAGGGCTCCTCCTCCCCAACGTCCCTCAACGGCGCCGGTGGTGTGGCGGAGGACTCTCCCCAAGGTCCAGCTTCCCCCGCGATCCAGACGACCCCGTCTGCCTCGGCCTGCGCCTCCCGCTACAAGAGTTTGCCCGCCGCCAGCGCTACGGTCCCAGCGAGCCCCCTCCACTCATCTCTGCGGCGCGGAGATCCTGTCCCTGTCCTTGTGCCCTGGACCGAGAGGAGCCAGGCGGCGGCATTTGGAATTGGACATGGAGGCTGCTGCGTTCGTGGGTTTGGGTACTGGTGCGGGCGCGGGCCTGACCAGGTGGCAGGCGACAGCGGTGGCAGCGGTGGCCGGGTGGGTGTGTGCGGCCTCCTTCTTCGACCTCACGCGCTGGACGTGCGCGCTCGTCCAGCTGTGGGTCACGCGCCGGGTGCATGCCGAGACGGCGGCCATCCTCAGGTTCTAGGTCCGTCTGTCCCCTTCGCGTCAATCTCTCCGGCGGTGTGGCGGCGGCGAACTCGGCGGCACGGAGGTGCTCCTCGAAGGCCTCGAGGACGTCGTGGATGCAGTCGTGCTGCGGGGAGCACTCCCACCGCGACCAGAAGTTGCCGTAGCACTCGAAGCACAGGCACCCGACGGTCGGCGGGTGGCCGCGCACTCGGCGACGCGTGCCGCCGCCGCACGCTTGCTGCTGCTTCGGTGTGCACAGTGGTGCCTCGATCCATGCTGGAGATGTTGCAGTGGCCATGGCGAAGGTATTGTGTTTGACAAAATGTGTCAACGGGGTAAACTTACCAGTGTTAGGATAGGGTGATTCTATACAAGTCAAAGCTAGCAACCAAACAAACGAAAACTTAGCCAGGCTTCAGCAATCACTCCAACCAAACAAGTGGGTATTGGCTTGTGTCAATCTGGTTAAGTATGACCTGGCTCAAAAAGCTAGCCAGGCTTGGAATAGAACACGAACCAAACAAACCCTATAATAACAGACTGTAAGTAGACTAAATTCCTGACATAGAAAAGAAAATGAGAGAGAAAAAAGCAAAATGTAAACTTACAATCGGCTTAAACATAAGAATCGTATGTAAGAGAGACAAGTAGATCATGTATTAATGTTGAAGAGAAAACTACTATATATGTGGGCTGAGAGGTACTCCTAATTTATATTAAAATACAATACATTCTATATAATGGCTATATTTCGATTTGACAATGTTTGTTAAAAAGAAAATCATAATTTAAGGAGAAACTCTACCATTAGAATAATCTATAGGTACATGGGTCATTTGAGTGTTCCTTAAGTTATCTTAAAATTTATAAAACACACTGTATTACAGGACAAAGAGAGTAGGATGCAAGGGCCAACAGCAAGTTATATTATTAGCTTTGCTTTAGTGTTAAAATTTTAAGTTGCAAACCTCCCACACCGCTCATGCTTCGGCCTGACTATCCGAGTTGCGACTCTGTGCTCTTAGGCATGCCTTCTATCTTTTTTAACCTCACAATAGATGCAACAATAGCTACTTATTTAAGGTGTAAATCTCTAATCAATTTCTTACACGTGATTAATCCTTTATTGCACAATAGATCAGCCTTTAAATATCTAGTTTTAAGTTTATTTGTACAAAGTAGCCTTCAATCGTACTCAATCATCTCTAGTAGTGAATCTTAGTAAGGTCATGTTTAGTTCCCACTCGAAAATTTTTGGCACTATCACATCAAATAAGTAAATATAGATTAAAAATAACTAATTTCATAGTTTGCATGTATTTACGAGATGAATTTTTTAAGTTTAATTAGTCTATAAATTAAAAATTAATTGCTATAATTATAAATGTACTACAATACCTAATTTTTTCGCGAACTAAAGAAAGCCATTTGCTAAAAAGTTTAAGATGTGAACAAGAGGTTATTGATTTAGGGTCCGACTTTTTACATGGGCTCCATGTATCTAGTGAAACCGGTCTTCACAAAGCAGCAGGTAATCGTATTCCAAAAATTTCTGCAATTTTGTTGTGTGAATGTGAGATTTTTAACTGTAGGATCCAACCTTTTGATGCGGGGCCCACTTCTATACCTAGACACAACAATCTACACAAAAATAGTGACTAGTCACTGAATCATCTCTTATAACTTTTAGTTAATTTTGCTAAAATTTTAAGATATGAAGGGAAAATTTTAATTTTAGAGTCCGAATTTTGACACGGGTTTCTCATATATATTTAGTCGACCAATCAAGACAAAACTAGTGGACAGTCATGTTGACTAGCCACTAACAAAGTTTACTTATTTTTTCTAAAATTTTAAGGTGTGAATGTAGACTTTTAATTTCTTTGCTTCAGCTTTTGATATATAATTATCAGGTAGTTATAATAGCTTTTTATTATTGGACATATATTAGATGGACTTTGGGACTTAAAAGTGCAAAATAATGCACGGGATGTTTGCTATTATTAAAATGCAGGAGCAGGAGTATCAGCATAGGTGGGCCGTGTATCTTAAAAAGGCGACAACCGAGAAACCCAGGAACAAAACATGCATGGATTGTGTTGGCCCACAATGGCACACCATCTCGAGCCGAGCACGCAGTACCAATGATGCGCCTCACAGCATTCAAATTCAAACTGGCCGCTCCCGAGTCGCGACTCCGGAGTGCGGAGCCTCGCCACTTATCTTGATATTGTTCTTTCATGGTCTGTCGTGTGATTGTCAGCAACTTTCTCTATCTCTAAATAACTATCATTATTGGTGTACATACCCTAAATTTAACTCAATTTATAAAAAAAATATATGTAACATTTACATATCTAAATAAATTTATTTAAAAACTAGATTCAAAATTTTCTCATAACATTAATTATATACTATAAATATTAGTTTCCTATAGAATGAAAAATACGAAATGCTAACTACTTTAAAATGATGAAATGCAAAATACCAAAAAATTTCAAGGTTATGTTTATTTTCATCTAAAATGCAAAATTTATTGCTATCATTATAGCCTCTTTAGGTTTTTTGGGCTTTCTTCGGCCTCTTGAGGCTAAAATCCAAAATAGAGAATGATAACTATTTAGTTAAAAATTTATATGATATTTAGTTTTACTATGCAAAATAATGAATCAAAACTTAAAATTTTAAGATAAAAAGGGAACTAAACAAATATCCGATCGTATGTTTAATTCCCTTTTTATGGATTAATTTGGGTTTTATGTTTTTATGGGAAATAATTTTGATTCATTATTTCTGGTCGGATATGAGAGAAAACGGATCGGATACGGACGGATATCACCGATATCATATTTGTTTTCATATTTCTAGTCGGATTCGGATTCGAATACGGATAATGTCAATCATGTCGGATAAGATATGATTAGATGTCGACATCATAAATATACGATTTAAGTATTCGGATACGGATACGGTATCGGATGTTGAATATTCGGACTCGGATACGGACAGATCTTAACCTCTCTAAACGAATTCGGTCTCGAATACGGTTGGAAGAAAAATATCTGTACCGTTTTCATCCGTATTTCCAATCAAAAGTGATCCTATGCCCACGCACAAAACAACGCTAGAGGCTAGAGTTAGATATTTCTTTTTTTTTTAAAAAAAATGACCGCTTGCTAAAACCTGCCATCATGGAGCCACGACACGAGCAGCCATCGCGTGGCGTGACACGAGGGACGTGGCGACGTGCCGCGTGCTAAGGGAAAATAACATTCGTTAATTTGTTGTGAAAAAAATACTATTAAATATCTGACAATTTTAGCGCATAAGTTTAAGTGAACAGAGAAATCGTACTCTTACGCATCTCCTACCATAGTGCCATGAAATTTTAGTCTATTTTGTTTTAACCTAAAAACTTTTCACTCTATTATGTTTAGATATATAGAGTATTTAATATAAATTAAAAAATATTAATTATACATTTTATATAGATTTTATCTTTTAAACCTAATTAATCTATTATTAAATATTAATTGCTATAATTATAAATATGTTACAGTACCGAAAACTTTCTTTTTTCGCAAACTAAGGCCTTGTTTAGTTTTTAAAAAATTTTATTTCGTCCCATCGCATCGAATCTTTGGACGCATACGTGGAATATTAAATATAGATAAAAATAATTAATTAAATAATTTATATATAATTTACAAGACATTTTTAAGACTAATTAGTTCATAATTAGACACTAATTATTAAATAACAACAAAAATACTATAGTAGCTATATCCAAAAATTTAAACAAACTAAGGCCTTGTTTAGTTCCCAAAAAAGTTTAAGATTCCCCGTCACATCGAATCTTGCGGCACATGCATGGAGTATTAAATTTAGACGAAAACAAAAATTAATTACATAGTTTGCCTGTAAATCACGAGATAATCTTTTAACTCTAATTAGTCTATGATTGGACAATATTTGTCACAAATAAATAAAAGTGCTACAGTACCGAAATCTAAAATTTTTACCAACTAAACAAGGCCTAAAGAAGACCTTTTGTCCGCGGACGATGAAAAAAAGGAATGCGCAAAAATTTTCAAGATTCCCCGTCACATCGAATCTTTGATCGCATGCATGAAGCATTAAATATAGACGAAAATAAAAACTAACTGCACAGTTTACCTGTAATTTGTGAGATGAATCTTTTGAGCCTAGTTACTCTATGATTGAACAATGTTTGTCAAATAAAAACGAAATGCTACAGTACCCAAAAACAAAAATTTTTGCGAACTAAACAAGGCGGTGTTGCAACCTCAGGGCCACCTACTCGCCCTACTCCCTGATGTTGACTCACACCTATAGCAGCATCCGTCGAAAATGACACTGACGACAAAGTCGCGTGGAACATGCAAGGTTGCATGACATCATCAGCATATTTATCTGGCAAAAAAAAGGTTAAGCGTCCGTGATGACTGATGATTCATGTCAACAGGCACAATTGGTATAGTCATGCCTTGTTTAGTTCGCCAGAAATTTTGAGTTTGGTCACTATAGTACTTTTATTTGTATTTGAGAATTGTTGTTTAACTATGAATTAAATAGATTCAAAAGATTCGTCTCATAAATTATACGCAAACTATACAATTATATTATATATATATATATTTAATATTTAATATTTAATATAGACGTTTAAAAATTCGATAGGATAAGAAATTTTAAAAGGTTTTGGAAACTAAACAAGGCCATTGTTTACAAATCTCAGGGAGATGCACGATTTGTTTCCAGTAACGCTCTTTGATTGATGGATGTATCCTGGTCCCGCGCAGTTTCAGCATCAATGTTTCCTAGTACAATGTGCACAGAAACGAGCGGGAGTAAATAAATGGCTCGAATTCAAATCCATCTATTCATATTATTCTTTTCCATTTTCAAAAGCTCTCGTCTGGGACTGCACCACGACCACACAGTTTAACTGACCAAAACAAATGCCAAAGGCATATGTACGGAGTAGAACACAAAAACAGCTCAGGCCTTGTTTAGTTCCGAAAAGTGAAAAGTTTTCGGTATTGTAGCACTTTCGTTTGTTTGTGACAAATATTATCTAATCATGGACTAACTAGGATCAAAAGTTTCGTCTCGTGATTTACAGCTAAACTGTGTAATTAGTTTTTGTTTTCGTCTATATTTAATGTTTCATGCATGTGCCACAAGATTCAATGTGACGGGAAATCTTGAAAACTTTTTGGTTCTCAGGGTGAACTAAACAAAGCCTCAGTTTGGAATTGCCCCCCCCCCCTCCAACTTCCAAATTACTGTATTATCAACGCACTCCCATCAACCATCCAACAACCAACCCTCACCCATCCTTCCGTTTCATGATTCACGTGACGGGAATTCTTTCCATCCAGCTTTGCTTCTACTACTGAGATCCCAAATCCAGCTCACAAACAAAGCACCGAGCCAACGCTGCGCGCCGCGCCCCACCGAAGCAGAGCGCATCCGCATCGCCCCACGCGGGCGCGCCCAGTGGAATACCAGTAGCGACAACAAAACAAAACGCACCACCAAAGCAACGCATCCCCCCGCTCCGCTCCCCCTTGTCTGTGTCTGTGCGCCTTCCCCACGTCGCCGGCCGCGCCGCCCTCTTCAAATCGCCTCCTGGAAATCCCCCGACCCATCCCAAAGCCCAAGCGCCGCTAGCTATGTCGTCTCGCTTCCCCCACCACCACGGCGGCGGCGGCGACCACCCGCGCGGGGGCGACGCGGGCGACGCCGCCCTCGCCCGCGACATCGTCACGCTCCACAAGGCGCTTTCCCTAGACCCCTCCGCCCGCCGCCGCCGCTCCCTACCGCTCCCCTCCCCATCCCCCGCCGCCACCGAGCAGCCGCGCAACAAGCCCCGGCTCAAGCCCTCCTTCTCCTCCTCCTCCTCGTCGTCGCGCAAGCTCCTGCCGTCCACCGTCAACTCCTCCACCGCTTCCACTTCCTCTTCCTCTTCCTCAACCTCTTCCTTCTGGAAGAAGTCCCTGACCGCCATCTCGCACCTGGGCCGCCGCCGCCTCGACTGCGCGTTCGCGCTGCACGTGCACTCCGTCGACGGCCTCCCCGCCGCGCTCGACGGGTCCGCGGTCTCCGTCCAGTTCCGCCGGATGTCCGTGTCCGCCTCCACCCGCTCCGTCCCGGCCGCCCTCGGCGCCGCCGCCTTCGAGGAGGCGCTCACGCTGCGCTCCCCGGTCTACTTCTCCCGCGGCGCGAAGGCCGTGGTCAAGTACGAGCCCCGCGCCTTTGCTGTCTCCGTCGCCGCCTCCACTCTCGAGCTCGGTAAGCACGAGGTCGACCTCACCCGCCTGCTCCCGCTCTCCTTCGACGATCTCGAGGACGGCGGCGACTCCGGCTTCGGCAAGTGGAGCACCAGCTTCCGGCTGTCCGGCCCCGCCCGCGGCGCGCGTCTTAACGTAACCTTCTCTTGCTCGCTCCTCGCGGGCGGCGCCGCCGCCAGCGAGCAGCACAAGGCCGGGGAAGTGGCGGGGCTGCGGCGCGGGTCCATGGCGCGGCCGGTGTCGGTGCAGGCGCCGACGCCTGTGCCGGCGCGGAGCAGGGACGTCAGGGTGCTGCACGAGGTGCTGCCCAGCTTGAGGTCTGCCAGGTCGCTTCCTTTTGTTGGTGACGGAGCTCCTGATGCGAGGAAAGAGGAGGTGGCAGCACTGGACTGCACGGAGGAGGGGTCTCCGGAGGCAAAGCACTGCACGTCGGTAGAGGTTAAGAAGGGGGACTCGGTGCGTCAAGATGGCGATTGGGGCACGGTGGACTTCAATGTTGTTGAGCATGGAGTTGAGGTTGCTTCAGATGACCCACCAAGGCTCAAACATGCGGAAACCAGCAATGCTGCTGATCAAAATGAGGATTCAGGGTTTCAAATTGACGAAGAGGGATCATTCAAGCCTGTGCTAATAAGTGGCGATGTCGCTGATCTTGCTGAAGATCAGACTGTTGGAGTGAAGACTGAGGTGGCAGTCAGTGATGTTGCTGTTGAAAAGGAGAATGTGGAAGACAAACAGGATGGAATAGTCAAAGCCGCTTCACTGCCTAGTGCTGCTCTTGAAGCAGAGGATCAGTTTGGAGCAGATGCGGAACTGGAGGACCTGGAATGTATTTTGAACGAGCTCTCAGTTGCTGAGCCAGAGGAATTTGAATCACCAGCTGTAGAAGATAAGCATTCTAGGCGATTGAGCTGCACAGGTGTGACTGATAGTTACAAGTCTGCCAGTAGGAAGGGCAGATCGCACAGCATGGATGTTTCAACAGATTCTGTTGCTAATGAGTTCTTGGATATGCTTGGAATAGAGCATAGCCCATTTGGGCAACCCTCAGATAGTGATTCCGAGTCACCAAGAGAACGACTTTGGAAGCAGTTTGAAAAGGAAGCGCTAGCATCTGGCAACGCTATTCTTGGTTTGGACTTTGACCATGGAATTGAAGGACCTACTTGTGAGGATGTTGTGGAGGATTTCGATCTCTCTGCAATGATACATGAGGCTGAGCTCGAGCTTCAGAATGGAAGCCAACCCATTGATACCAAATTTCGAGCTAAGTCGCTGGAAGACGAAGAAACTGAGGCCTTAATGCGTCAATTTGGGCTAAACGAGAAGTCCTTCCAATCTTCTCCTCCTGAAAGTAGAAGTGGGTTTGGTAGCCCCATTAACCTCCCACCTGAGCAGCCCCTGGAGCTACCACCATTGGCTGAAGGTTTAGGTCCATTTATTCAGACCAAAGATGGAGGATTTCTGCGATCAATGAACCCAGCCCTGTTCAAAAATGCAAAGAACAACTGCAGCTTGGTTATGCAGGCTTCTTCTCCGATTGTACTGCCAGCAGAGATGGGATCTGGGATTATGGATATACTGCATGGTCTGGCATCAGTTGGAATTGAGAAGTTATCAATGCAGGCAAACAAACTTATGCCCTTGGAAGATGTTAATGGTAAAATGATGCAGCAGATTGCTTGGGAAGCTGCTCCAGCTCTGGAGTCTGGCGAAAGGTTTGTTATCTTCCTTTTCATGCTAGTTTGTGCTTTTTCCTACTTTGGCCTTGTTTAGTTCACCCTGAAAACCAAAAAGTTTTCAAGATTCCCCGTCACATCGAATCTTGCGGCACATGCATGAAGCATTAAATATAGACGAAAACAAAAACTAATTACACAGTTTGCCTGTAAATCACGAGACGAATCTTTCGACCCTAGTTAGTCTATGATTAAACAATATTTGTCACAAACAAACGAAAGTGCTACAGTAGCGAAATCCAAAATATTTTCACATCTAAACAAGGCCATTATTATCCTATGCCTTGCTTAAAGTTTTTTTCTCTTTTATCAATGTAGATATGATGCATTGGACTATCATAGCATCGATGCTTTGGTAGGAGGGGGTGGAAATGCTCCCTCTGGTAAGAAGAAGAAGGGCAGGTGTGCTGAACTTTCATCCTTGGGTGGGGAGAATGCTTCAGAATATGTTTCACTTGAGGACCTTGCACCATTAGCTATGGAAAAGATTGAAGCTCTTTCCATTGAGGGTTTGAGGATACAATCTGGCATGTCAGAAGAAGATGCACCCTCCAATATCAGTGCAAAGCCTATTGGGGAATTTTCATCTCTGCAAGGAAAATGTGCAGAGAGTACCTTGTCTCTTGGTTTAGAGGGAACTGCTGGTTTGCAGCTTCTGGATGTTAAGCAAAGTGGAGAAGAAGTTGATGGATTAATGGGCTTGTCAATCACTCTGGATGAGTGGATGAGGCTTGATTCTGGGGTAGTGGACGAAGAAGAACAGTACAGTGACCGGACATCGAAGATACTTGCTGCTCACCATGCAAAATCCATGGAGTTAGTTGCCGAAAACCGGAATGGAGACAGAAAGAGTAGGAGATCTGGTAGAAGATGGGGCTTGTTAGGGAATAACTTTACAGTAGCTCTCATGGTTCAACTGCGTGACCCACTACGCAACTACGAGCCAGTGGGCACACCAATGCTTGCATTAATCCAAGTTGAAAGGGTTTTTGTACCCCCAAAGCCCAAAATCTACAGTACTGTCTTAGACAAACCCAACAGCGAGCAGGATGATGAGGAACCCAAAACCGAAGAGGTTCCAGATAAGGCATTGGTCACGGAAGAGAAGGCTGAGGAGTTAGAGGATCCCATTCCCCAATTCAAGGTTACAGAAGTGCATGTCGCTGGTTTCAAGAGCGAACCTGAGAAGACGAAACCATGGGGCAATCAAACGCAGCAGCAGTCTGGCTCTAGATGGTTGCTTGCAGCTGGCATGGGCAAGGGAAACAAGCATCCTCTGATGAAATCCAAAGCTATCGTGAAGCCAACCAAAGAGGCAGCTGGTCAGGCAGGAGACACCCTCTGGAGCATTTCTTCACGTGTTCATGGAGCAGGGACCAGGTGGGGCGAGCTAACAGGAAACAAGAATCATTCACGTAACCCAAATATCGTGCTTCAAAAGGACAAGAGATTTCGGTGATGGCTTGGCGATTCAGTAGCTAGTGCCAGGGAGGTTTGTCTATCTCATTAGAAGGGAGCTTACTTATCTGCAATTGGACCTCGCTGGGAATGTTCCTAGTGGATTGTGAAATCATGTACATTGAGTTCTCTTGCATAGGATCAGTTTGTGTTTGGTGTTCCTTCCGAACTGTCATGAGAACCGTACAGAGAAACTGGCGTTTCTCTTGTCACAATTAGAGCGGCTTCTGCCTCTGAAGGTGCAACGCTGTCTTCCTTTGCAGGCTGCCATAGCCATCATACATCTCTTGTTATCTTGTTAATCATTTGTCCATACTTTGGTAGTTTGGTGTGCTCATCTTATATCAGTTTCTGCTGTGTATAACAGTATAAGATGAGCACAACAAACTGTGAGATCAGTTTGTTCAGATTTACCTTGTCACTATTTCCATCGTTTTCCCCCTACAGGAACATGAATGCCGGCCTGCCGCAGAATGCTAGACTGATAAGGGACCCCTGAGATCTTTAAACCCTCTTTTTCACCATCGCATGAATTACTTCTCATCTCCTTTTACCGTTTCATGAATCACCATCTTTTACAGATTGGCAGAGTTGCATCATGGAGCTTTCAGGGCAGGTTAGGCAGCAGCGTAGGTTAGCAAGAGTTCATGGACGCCCCGTGGCTGTGATGATTCTATCTACGAGGGAGAGGGACCCCATGATTCCAACAAAAGCTTCGTTGGTTGGACGTTGGACGCAAACTTGTCGAAGGAATTTGCGGGTCTCGATCGACAGCTCATCAAATCATCATTCGGCACAGGGGCAAAAGACGCTGGAATCTGTTATCGTGATCTCATCCAGGGGGCACTTGATTATTGTCCATCGAAACGACGAAACCAGAGAAGCAGGTAACGGAGCCCTCGTTTTTGACAGGAAACGTTCTACCTGGATTTCTTGTGTTCAATTTTTGTGTGCACAACTTTTTTTTTTAATCCTTGTGTGCACAACTTGAGCAGCGTAAGCAGTTCATGCCATGCCATTTCGTCCTGTTTTATCGCAAGCCCAGCTGCCCAATCCAAACTACGGTGCACCGGAAGTCTCGAACAAAAGCTGGTAGGTGGTAGTTGCGTTCGTTGGTCAGTTCTCTGCTGCGCTGCGCATTTGAGGCCATGACCCGAGTGGCTCGGCCGCTGCTTTCTCGTTTACTGTCTGCCTGGCTGGTGTGGTAGCTGGTAGCCGTGAGCATCTTGATAGGAGGGTGACATTTTCAGCTTGCAGAGCTGCAAGCAAGGGTAGCCATCAGCCAGCATGGTATTTTACCACTTCCTGTTATCTGAAAACCAAGAAATGAGGTATTTTAATCTCGTTCAAAAGCCGGAGACAGCCACAGCCTCGACCTTTTTCCGGATCCTGAAAGGTGTCAAAGACAATAAGAACCTTTCCGGGATCCTAATATAATCCGTGGAAAATTCAAAGGGTGTTAAGTACTGTAGTATAGCTCCAGCCTCCATGAGAATTCCAATCTGTTCTCTGTTCTTACAGTTTCGGCGACCATCTCCCAGAATCAAATTAATGTGGATTGAAATGGACGGCACGCCCGCCACAGGGACGCGGCGGTGGTTGCACTTGCACTTGCGCGACGCTGCCATCATCGCATCGCGGTGGGCGGTGGCGGTTGATTTCTTACCTTCTCCGCCAGCCACTTTTCCCCCACGGCGTACCAGTGAAAGAGTGAGGCGTACACCGAAAAGGCGAAAACCAGTAGGAACCCATGAGGCCATGAGCTAGCGGTCGGGCTTGAACGGACACCGACACGTACCTACCAGTCCGTCCGCGCGCCTGTTTTCCTCTAGCCGTTTCAAACTCCCGTCGTCGCATCGCCAGAACAGCAAGCATCATGTCTGGTTTATTATACTCCAAAAACGTACTCGATCTTGTGGATCGTGCGTTGCGTTGCGTTCGTTCGTTCGCTCGCGTGCGCATGTTGTGGCAAGCACGGCCTGCAGCTGTTGAAAAACCCGGGAGCTAGTGCTGAGACAGTGGGACGGCAATTGCTGCAACCATGTACATGCTGGGCTGCTGGCCGATGCCCTTGCCTACTACTACCTCACGTCTGGACCAAGAAAACCGTGGCGAAAGCGGAATGGGTAGCGGGTGGACCGGTAGTGGTGAAAACGTACCTGCACGACCTTGGCAACTACACCGATAGTAACTGTATGTACACGCCGGCCGGGTTCCATCACAACAGGTTGCTGGCGGCAGCACCGGATTTTTGTACAGGGCAGAGGAGTCCTGTACCTGCCGTGCAACTGCTGTCGGTCTTTGTTCACTGTTCCGCCATCCAACGAGCGAAACTGACGTGCCGCATTTGAGCTGGAAGGATGAGGATGCGGCCAATATTTTCATCCGCACCGGGGTCCATGACAGGCGAGTACCGCGCGCACAGGCACAGCTGAGCTGATCGAGCCGTGGAGACGACGAGTTGTCTTACGACGCGTGCTAGGCTCATTTGCTGCATTGCTGCAATGCAAGCAAGCAAGCCGTCATAATCATGCGCTTTCCCATCGAAATGCTCGAGATATCAGGAATTGATCGGGAGGAGTAGTTTGATTACGCCGTTTTCAGTAAACTAGCTTAAACTTACCCCGTTGATTAGTTAGATTATGTTTTGTTGATGTTTCTTATTTCTGCATTTCCAGAATACATACACGACGAGATGTAGTACATGTACAGCCCACTGTCAAAAAGTCCATCATACGTACTAAAAACGGGATGTCATGCACATGTGGTCCACGAGAATAAGAACTAGTTCGTCGCGCCCTGATAAGCTCCAATATTTATTTCCTTTGTGGAAGGATGGTAAGTTGCACAAATGACACATGGATCACAGCTACTACGCAGCACGATTACGCAGTATCAGAAAGATACAGATACACGGATACGGTATTTTTTCTTAAAAAAGCTGGTACACGGATGTGTTAGTATTTTTTGATATAAATAAACAATGATACATATTAAATTTTCAATACATTACTGTATAGTGCATACATTACAATGATACACCAAATTCACCAATAACAGTTCACTGTCCATATAATATGATAAATTGACAAATAAGCAACATATTTATAATTGCTTAAAATAAATAAAAATGTGCATACTCCGGGGATACGTATCGGCGGCATATCCTTCGTGTATCCGTATCCATGATATGCGTAGGATCACAGGATCAATTCTTACAGCAGCATCGCGGCTAAACGAGCGCCGTTGCCATCTCGGGTTCTATGATTAAACAGTCATAGCAGCTGCACAAAATGCACATATATGGCGGCACGGCGTACTCCCTCGATAGCAAATTATAAGTCATTCTAAAAATTTTAGAGAGTGCTTGCATGAGGCCAGCACTCCGTGCTCAGTTTGGTGCTTGCATGAGGCCATCCTCAGTGCAATTTTCATAGCCTAGTTTCTAACACATCCATATTTTGAAAACAGTGTAGGAGAGTTTCATCCCCATAAAACTCTTTTTACTCCCATAAACTCTTATCATCTCTCTCTTCATTAATATGGTGTCACATCAATAAATTTAATATCCATAAAACTCTAATGAAATCCCATTTAAACTGGCCTGAGAGTCAAGCTATCATCTATATCTGCCCTAAGATAAATAACATTTATGGTACCAACTAAGTGTCATTAGGTTGTTCATTACCTCCGTCCACAAAAGAATCGATTTTTAGAATCCGTGTTAGTCAAACTTTTTTAAGTTTGACTAACTTTATAGAAAAGAGTAACAACATCTATGACACAAAAATATCATCATATAAAATATATTCTATGATGCATCTAATGATACCATCAATTTTAGCATTTGTTTCTAGAAATTTGGTCAAAAATTTAAAAAGTTTGACTCAAGACAACTCTAGAAATTGATTCTTTCGTAGACGGAGGGAGTATATTTTTATAGTATACATATTTGATGTAATAAATATTTATAATTCTTCTTATAATTTTGGTTAAATTTAAAATACTTTGACCATCTAAATTTTTTAAAATGAATTATAATTTAGAGGAATAGAGGGAATAGAAAGGAGTACCCGAATACCCGGTAACCTGGCATAAGTAAACCGAGTTCGTGTTAGTCCTAGCCATAGCTTGGCGACCGGGAAGCAAAGCCAAGGGTGCATGTACGTACGCATATATATTTGAGAGATTTAATTGTATGGCTCTAAAAAAATGTCTCTTCTTTGTATGGTTTTTTTTTAATTTCTTTTTATGGCCCTCAAACAAACTTTCATTTTTTCTACGGTCTTTTGTCCGTTTTCAGTATTTAACGGTGTTAAGTGGAGGATAAAAGGACCATAATGCCCTTGGCGTCAAATTTTTTTCGTAATGTTTGGTTTGTTTCTTGTATATTTTGAGTAATAGTAAATAAATAAATTGATAATTTAGACACTATAACAATACATATTTGGATCACAATTAGACAACATCACAATACACTTATACAAGAAACAAACCAAACTTTGTGAAAAATTTTTCATTCCAGGGGTATTATGGTCTTTTTACCCTCCATTTAACACCATTAAGTGCTGAAAACGGACGGAAAACCATAGAAGGAATGAAAATTCGTTTAAGGGCCATAGAATGAAGTTCAAAAAAAAAGAAGTCATATAAGGAAGAAACATTTTTTTGAAGGAAGTTCAAAATCTCTCGTTTGACTGATAAGCCATGGCAGAAAGTACTGTCGGCTGATTTATTGTGAGAGAAAAACACTGCTGAATGGCTGCCAGATTTGGCTGATAAGCTCAAGCGAACCAGTGTATATCATGCAAACGCAGATAAAGACCTTGTTTAGTTTAAAAATTTTTACAAAATGAATATTGTAGTATTTTTGTTTGTATTTGACAAATATTATACAATCACGAACTAACTTGGTTTAAAAGATTCATCTCGTAAATTACAGATAAACTCTGTAATTATTTATTTCTTTTATCTATATTTAATGTTATATATATATATGTGTTTTAAGATTCGTTGTGACAGCAAATATGAAAAATTTTACATTTTTTTTTAAACTAAACAAGGCCAAAACCACAGCATGGAGGAGGCTCTCATCGCAGGATCCGGGTATACGAGTACGGCGGTGGCGGCATCACCTTTCCAGGTCGCCGCCACTCCTGCTCCCTCCGCCGAAAGCCATCCATTTTTTCCATCGACCCACCAAAAATGACGACACGCTGCCTAACTGTCGGCCAGGTGGCCCCCGCGGTCTCCCCCCAGCTCCCAGCGGCCAGTCCATCCACCCGGCTGCTGCCCCGCTGTCCAGTGTCCAGTCACTCCTCCCCCACGCACCTGTCATCCTAACGACCTTCCAAACCCGCCCAGTCAGAGAGAGAGAGAGAGAGAGAGCACTTCCCTCACGGCTCAACGGCACAGGTAAACACGGTCAGAATCGAAGTCAGATCACCTGCCGTGACGCCGACTCTGATCTCGCGAGGAATCACCCGATTAATCATATAAATAAAATCGTATCATATCAAATCATATTTTTTAAGACATCATATCAAACCATATTTTTTTATACAAAATCAAATAAACATAATTATCAAAACATATTTTTTATAAAGGAATCAAATAAAAATAATTTTATATCGAAATTGTGGATCTTTGACGGGATCTACAATTTTTTTAATTTTGATTTTTTTATTTAAAGTTATTAAGATGTAGAAAAAGTTAATAACATATTAGAGTATTTTAAAATTTTCACATCTGCAATCTATTAGAGTCAAAATCTAACGGAAATGATGTAGAAAGCAAAAGAAAGTTCAGACCCAAGGTTTTTCTAATGGTCTATTGGGAATTATAATTTTTTATAACGGTGCACATGGAAATGGAAAATCTCATAATCTTTTTTTTTTCAAAAAACTCATAATCTAATCCCTCCCTCCCGTTTCCAAGCCCAGCAGCCTTTTTCTTCTTCCCCGTCGCCGTCGCGCTCGCCTTTGATCCCCTCCACCTCCTGTTCTGTTCCTACCGCACCCATTCCCCAACTTTCTCCGCGCCCCTTGCTTTTGGAAGTGCCGCGCGCGTGCAGGTGCAGCCGCGCTGGTGCGCTCGTGGTGACGACCCGATCGCACGTTGGCGCGCGCGGGCGGCGCAGATTATTCCCCATTTTTCTAATTGCGTTACATGACAGTCACGCCCGGCTGGCTTCGCCTGGCTGTGGCTCCCCTTCCCTCGCCCCCACCCCCTCCTCGCTCGCTCGCGCTCTCTCTCTCCTCCTGTCGTGCCCGCGGTCGCGTCGCCCTCCACCACCACCACCACCCCACCAGCCTACCCGCCTCCGCGTCGCTGCTGCTGGTGCCACCGCCGTGCGCCTCCACCACGCGCGCCGCGCGTGCGCGTTCCCGGAGGCGGATCGCGGCTGCCGCTGAGGCGATCGGCGATCAGCGAGCGACCCAGGGGAGGAGATCGCCCGTCGGCGCCGCCGCTGCCGCCGCCGACCGAGCCGCGACTCCTCCCGTCCGGTCCCATCGCAGCTCCAGTCTGGGCCCGTCCCTCGAGGCAGGGCGGGGCGGCTCGATCGCCCGCAGATGAAACATGGTGCGTCGCTGGCTCTCGTGTTTCTGATTGTTTGTTGTGACGCTGATGTGTCCGACTGCGAGTTTGTCTTCTTCCGTTGGCGTCTGTTTTTGGCTGGGTTTGGAGGAGTATTCTGTGGTTTTGCAACTCGTGTTTGGGGGAAAGTGAAGTGAGATTGGAGTTGGCCTTTTCCGGAATTTGGAGCTTTCAATTCAATTTATTGAAGCCACGAACTGGTTCGATTTCTCTGGTACATTTGTTGGATAAGCTGAATTCTAGTTTTCTCGTGCAAAAGCAGAATGTAGCCACCACAAGTAGCTCATTTGTGCAGGCAGTTCGGATCATGTCGACACTAGCTCAACTTACTGGGTATATGTAGGAGTTGAATGAAGTAAAATTCAGTTAACTCTGGGGGATTAGATGAACTGTATAAGGCCCTAATTTGCTCCTGGTTTAGTTTCAGGATAGAAATGGACATTGCTGTAATTAGCTACACATTACATGTGATCGGACCTGGATTATTATTATATAAGAAACCTGAAGTGTAGTCGATAGACATGTTGTGCTCTGTGAAACCCACTGACCTTTTGCAGTCCATTGGGGTGCAATAATTTGATACGCATGTATGCTAATCTGTTGATCCACCTGGAATGCAATTTGACATGCTAAATTTGTTGCTTGTCACATTTTGCAGGCTTCGATGTCAAACATTGTCATAGGTTCTCATGTATGGGTGGAAGATAAAGATTTGTCCTGGGTTGATGGTGAGGTATTCCGAATTGATGGTCAAAATGCCCATGTTCGCACAACCAAGGGGAAGACGGTATGTGTTGCCCTGCTGCTGAAGTCTGTCACATCCCTGTTTAGTTTGTTTTTTGAGTTCTTCATAATTTTAGAATTCAGTTTCTGGCTCAGAGTGCTTACAATGTACTTTACTGTGTAGCAGCTTTGTTCTCATACATACTGTGTAGTGACTTGTGTTGGAAAAAAACAGTAGCACCCTATGTATTGCCAGGAAAATTTTGAAAACATTGATGAATAATGTAAATTGTCGATACCTATGAGTATTCTTTTTGTCTACCTAGCTAGTAATTCCTGCTTGCAGCTGCGTAACTACATAATGTCTTGAACAACATTAACTGATACCTCTCCGATAGATTGTGCTGCATCCACCTTTTAGGGAGAAAGAGGGGCGAGGGGGTTGGGGGGAAGGTTTCTCATGTCTTTGTCCACTTTCAAAGGTAGCAGCTAAAAAACACTGGAAATAACAAGCACATTTGATTATGCAAGCACCTTGGATGCTGAAAAACTGCTCTTGCAATATGGTGACTCATCAAAAGCACTGGAATGCTGTATACAGAAGCAGCATAACCAGTTTATAACCTTATATCTGGATTAGATGGGTGAGAGATTTCAAGACTGCAGTACGTGAAAAGGTACCCTAAAATATTGACAGGGAAAATGACATGCGTTAGCCACTCGGACACTGTACAGGTTTTGGAGTTCAGGTATCCATTTTATTGAAGACACTAAAACTTAACATTTAAAGTAACTGCAAGAGTGTAATGCTTTTGTTTTGATGAATCATGATTGACGCCAGATCCCTGTTCTCCAGATGCACGTGCCATTTCATCATATGTCAATGTAATAGGAGCAACCTTTGTGATTAGCAGTCTGCCTTTTTTGTTGACTACCCAGAGAGGCAGGAGCCCCAGGAAGTTAGGCAAGATGGTACCAAACACACAGGCTAGTAGAGAGTATAGTGCCTAAGCATCAGACATATCTTTTTCTTTAAACAATTACCAGTTGATTCACATGCACGCCAGACTCGCAAGTGTGTCACTATCACACACTTATGAATAGATCACTGAAAGAACTTGCATTTGTGTAACTCTACCGCACTGCATACCTTGGCTCCTCTTCCAGAGCAGTGAAACACTGATTATTATTGTGTATACTGTCTTTTTCTGGGCAAGACATGTGCAAAGATTTAGTAACTTCAGTTCATCACTAAGAAAAGCATAAAAGTGATTAAGAACACTACCATATGTACACTGGGGAATTTAAATGTGTTATGCCCCTTTTTTAAAAAAATGTGTTATGCCCTCCATTTATTTTTGTAAGGAATATTAGGATTGGAGAAGTGTTTCAAGGTATATTTTGATTATTAGTTTCTCTTACAATTATCATCAATTGCAAACCAATGTCTTGCTAAAACATATGTGAAATATGGATCTATTGACGTATCTTTCGTGCACTATACATACATATATTCTTACTCTTCTTAATATAATGATACGCATGTAAAAGGGTGTGTGTATGTGTGTGGCTGTATGGGGTTTCTAAACCCACTCCTTTACTCTTCTATGCAGCTCTCCTGCGTGTCCGAGAAAAAATATATATTCTTACTAATTAATGGTCCAAATTTACAATGTTTGACTTTTTAAAATTTTACTACACCCTACATTTTCAAATGGAAGGAGCAGTATTCAGTTTATGAGTTAATACTACATTGATACCATTGACATGTCAGTTTCCTTGTATCATTGCTGCTATACTGAAGTTCCTTTTTTTTTTTCTCTCATGAAACTGGTTATGCCTTTGCTTGTGTAATTAGGTCACTGCAAATATATCGGATATACACCCTAAAGACACAGAAGCACCACCTGATGGGGTGGATGACATGACAAGGTTATCATACTTGCATGAGCCTGGTGTTTTAGATAACCTGGCTGTCAGATATGCGAAAAATATCATTTATGTGAGTGATGCTTTATTACTTTATGGGAAACACAATTTTTATGTGAGTCAATTTTGTCTAATGCTCTTCTCTTGACTTCCCAGACCTACACTGGTAACATTCTGATTGCAATAAATCCATTCCAAAGGCTACCTAATCTGGTTGATGCCCGTACTATGGAAAAATACAAAGGTGCAAATCTTGGTGACCTAGATCCTCATGTATTTGCAATAGCTGACGTCTCCTACAGGTGAATGTTTATACTACTACCATTTAATGTAATTCATCAACTGCCAAGTGGGGGTGCCCCTATATTGATGGTACCATTTTGTGTTCATTTGAATAAGGAAACAGGCAAATGATAAATGAAGGAAAGAGTAACTCCATTTTGGTCAGTGGTGAAAGTGGTGCTGGTAAGACTGAAACTACGAAATTGTTGATGAGATATCTTGCATTTCTGGGTGGGCGATCCGGAACAGGAGAGAGGACAGTTGAACAGCAAGTTTTAGAAGTAAGTTAGAAATTTTCTCAACATTTCTTGCTGATGAAAACAAATGGTCCATTTGTCAAGACGATATGAAGGTCTTGTAAACTAGTAATTCAATTTGTAGATATCGTTTCCAATTTCCTCTACTTACTTATCTTTTGGATCCAGTCTAATCCAGTCCTTGAAGCCTTTGGGAATGCGAAAACTGTTCGGAACAACAACTCAAGGTAATTCCTTTTTCATGGATATCATAAACAGAACTCAGAAGATGTTCAACATGTCTGGTTGTAGACTTAAAGTGCAAAGCCTTGGTGGTAATACCAATAAGATGATTAGATGAAAATACTAAACCCTGGTGGTAGTACCTATTGTCTTGCATAACTGAGAGTATAATGAGATCACAATATCTGTACTAACTTAATTTACAGTTGAGTTTTTTTGGTGCATGAAACTAGATGGTATCAGAACCAAAGATCTTGTACTAGAGACAGTTCTAATGAAATCAATTTGCTTTCTCCCTCTGAGTCCTATGAGTCCTCACTCTTGGTGACCTAGGCATGTGAGGGAGGGTTAAAGTCTCAACAGCTAATTCATCGATTTTACAAGAATCCAAGTAATCAAAGGTATGGGCAACATCTGCGGTAACTGTGTTTGTTGAAGGCATGGTATATTATACAACGGAGATTATGACAAGGTGCCAAGGTGGCAATATTTCAATTCAAGACCTCAATTTGAAAGCTTGAAGTTTTGTAGCAACTGTTTAGTTTGGTGGCTGACATAATATCTAACTCAGAGCAGTTGCAGCAAGTCGGCAATTGACCGAAAAGGCTCATGTCGATATCACTTTAGGAAATCTTATAGCAGCTCTGGTGAAAACAAAATTACAAATTTATGTGGCATACTTAACCCTTTTCTGGTCACCGCAGTCACAAGTCAAACAAGCCTGTTGATTGATTTAACCGTGGTAATTTTAGACAACTACCTCCATTCCAAATTATAAGTCACTTTAGCTTTGTCCTAAGTCAAACTTTTCTAGCTTTGATCAAGTTTTTAGAGAAGTATATTAACTTTAATGAAACTAATTTGACGGTAGATGTTGGTGGATTTTTCTGTAAACTTGGTCAAAGTTTGAGAACTTTGACTTAGGACAAAACTAAAGTAACCTATACTTTGGAATGGAGGGAGTACAGCCGTTACATATTCTGTTAGAGGTCAAAATATTCCTAGCTCATCTGTTCTGTATCTTATATAAAACGAAATTTATATAAACTATCATTTTTTCCTCCGGTATTAAACAATGGTTCTGACTTGTTAACCTTTTCTGTCCATGTGGTGAAGTCGATTTGGTAAATTTGTTGAAATCCAGTTTGACAAGAGCGGTAAGATATCTGGTGCTGCCATTAGAACTTACTTGCTTGAGAGATCTCGGGTTTGCCAAATTAATAGTCCAGAGAGGAACTACCATTGCTTTTACTTCCTATGTGCAGCACCATCAGAGGTAAAGTTTTTTCCCAACCTTGGTGTAACTATTTGTTTCAGATCTTCTATCCAAGCTAGTTACATTTGCCATTTTTCTATGGAAAATGTGTGGCTGCAGGATCTTAAGAAGTATAAGCTTGGGGACCCATCGTCGTTTCACTATCTCAACCAGTCAGCTTGTATTAAAGTTGATGGAATCAATGATGCTGAGGAATACCTTGCAACAAGAAATGCAATGGACACTGTTGGCATCACTGATCAAGAACAGGTTTAAAAAATTCCTCCTATTTCAGTTTAGTAAGGAATTGTTCTTCCAGGGTGGATAAAGGAGATAGACAGTAAGTAATTCCTTTTTCTTAAATGGCATGACTGTTTACAGGAAGCTATATTCCGGGTTGTTGCTGCTGTGCTTCATCTTGGAAACATAAATTTTGCAAAAGGGAGAGAGGTAGATTCATCCATAATAAAGGATGACAAATCTAGATTCCATCTTAATACAGCAGGAGAGCTCTTAATGTATGACTAGTGTTTTCTGTTCTCCACTTCTCTTCACAACTTCAATGTTATATAGTATGTATTTATAATCCATGTTACACTTGGAATGACCATTACAGGTGTGATTGTGAGAAGTTGGAGAATGCCTTGATAAATAGGGAAATTAATACACCAGAAGGAGTGATTACCACAACAGTTGGTCCGAATTCTGCTACTATTAGCCGGGATGGTTTAGCAAAGCAGATATACTCTCGATTATTTGACTGGTAATAGACTTCACAATATATTCCTTACTAATTAAGTAGTTGTTTTCTAAGTGCATACACTTATACCATTGCAGGCTTGTAAACAGAATAAATGCATCGATAGGACAAGATCCAGACTCTAACAAACTGATTGGGGTACTTGACATATATGGCTTCGAAAGTTTTAAAACCAACAGGTAATTAATTAGTTCTAAAAAGAGCAGCAAATTTGTATTCTAGAAGACCTTTCTGGGGGGGGGGTGCTTACTCCTACTTTTATGTGACTGTAACAACAGTTTTGAACAACTGTGCATCAATTTTACCAATGAAAAACTCCAGCAACATTTTAATCAGGTATTGTGGAACTCATATTTTGGCAGAACTTTTCTTTTTATTGCTTGCATGAGCCAATTAATCTCGGTGCTTGTTATTTAGAATGTCTTCAAAATGGAACAAGAGGAATACACAAGGGAGCAAATTAATTGGAGTTACATAGAGTTTGTTGACAATCAAGATGTACTTGACCTGATTGAAAAGGTATGAGTTGGTTACTACATAAGATGCATTGCATTGAACCTCGCCTCAGGAAAAAAACGATGCATTGCCTTTGCGGTTACTAAGGTATTGATTTACTAAGATTAGTCTATTCCCAGCCTAGCTGTATTGCATAGGGATACAATGCCCTACACATGACAGTAATCGACACACTTGTGCTCTTGACTTCTTGCTGTTTATTTCTGCTAAAGATTCTGATTTGGATTACTTAGGCTAACCTAGGAGGGTAGCAATATAGTATTGCATACATGGGCCTCATGGGCTAATACTCACTCCTATACTCCAACACCCCCCGCAGTCCGAACTACCGTCGCAACGGAGTTTACAGACTGGACACGAAAGAAGTACAACACATGAGCCCCCCACCGACGCAACTAGCCACTGGTGATGTTGAGGCTGGAGCGGAACTCAGTGAAGGTCGAGGACGGGAGACCCTTGGTGAAGATGTCGACGAACTGGGAGGTGGCGGGTTGGGGAAAGCACTCACGCCCACCGGCATGCCCAGCCCGGCCGCGGCGCCCCCCGGCGTGCCCAGTCCGGCAGTGGTGACGATGGGCATGCCCAGTCCGGCCGCGGTGACGGCGGCCATCACAGCATTGGCATCGGCGGCCTCCACTGCGCCATCCTCGGCGCCCAGAGTCAGGTCGCCCACGTGTACGCCATCGGCACCCGCACCTGGAGCCGTGGCCGGGGCTTCCGTGGCCAGGGCCACTGTGCCTGGTGTGGCCGCGGCCAGGGGGACCGCGCCTGGAGCGCAGTGCCCAGAGCCGCCGCACCTGGGGGTCGCGCGCCCAGGGCCCCGCCGCCAGGAGAAGTCGAGCGGCGGCGGCGGCGCCAGCGGGAGGAGTGGCGTCTGTTGGAGAAGCGGCGGCGGCTGCAGCTTGCGCCCACGTGTAGCTGGGAAGAGGGGGAAAGGAGTGGAAGTAGGTGGGAGGAGGAGGAGGAGGGCGGCCAGCCATGGCTGCCTGGCAGGTGGCTGCAGGTGGCTGGCGGCTGGGGAGGGAGGAGGGAGACGAAAACCTAAACCTAGCTTGATACCATGCTAAAGATTCTGATTTGGATTACTTAGGCTAACCCTAGGAGGGTAGCAATATAGTATGGCAGACATGGGCCTCATCGGCCAATACCCACTCCTATATATTGAGTTGCATGCACCAACCAGTTCAACCCAAAAGCTTAAGCTGATGGGGAGAGGTGGGCAATTCACTTATATTCCAACACTTCCCCTCACGTGGAGGCTCCCTCAGGCCTCAGACGTGGAATAGGAGCGAGCAACAATTATTTTATTTAATTGCGCTAACCAGGATTCGAACTCAACCATATTGAGTTGCATGCACCAACCAGTTCAACCCAAAAGCTTCTTGATGAAGCCTGGTCACTTATATTCCAACACTATACTCCAACAATTTCTATCTATTTCCACCTATTATCCTTTATATTCTTATGTTGAGCTATCATTTTTCTGTGTCCAGAAACCAGGTGGCATTATTGCACTTCTTGATGAAGCCTGGTGAGTTTACATGTATCATATTTTCATTTGACCAAGCTATATTTCTATGCTTATGTATGCCTGGTGATGAGAGCTGAAATTGTTTAGATGCTTCCAGTAGGACTGTTTGTAGTTGGTGCATTTCCAGATCCTACTTTACGAATTTTACTGAATTGAACATCCAGTGTCCACTTCCAAATTAATTGTTTCACATATTAATCAAGGATTTTCATTCTTGCATCAGTTTTGTGAATACATGCGTCTAACAACAGTTATCTTCTTTTGTGCTGAAATGCATCCATCAGCATGTTTCCAAAGTCCACACATGAGACATTGTCTCAGAAGCTGTACGAAAAGTTCAAGAACCACAAAAGATTTACCAAGCCAAAGCTTTCTCGTACTGCATTTACAATTCAACATTATGCTGGAGATGTAAGTATTTCCTACTGGTGTTTGAGAAAAAAAAACATGCCGTTCAGTGTTCATGTTTTTGCCTGAGTATCGTTTTCCTTCTTTATTCCCTAGGTAACATATCAGTCTGATCAATTCCTGGACAAGAACAAGGACTATGTGGTAGCAGAGCATCAAGAATTACTTAATGCTTCTAAGTGCTCTTTTGTATCAGGGTTATTTCCACCAGCAACAGAAGAGAACACAAAATCATCAAAATCATCAATTGCAACTCGCTTTAAGGTAATATTTCTACAATATTTAATTTGTGCTGTATAAACCATTGCCATCTCCATACTACTGATTATCTTTTCTCTATAATCTATAAGTTGGGAATAGTAGATTGTATTGGATTGAGTCTCATCGGCTGATTATACACAGTATATAGGACTAACACCTCACATTGGTAGGCAATGTGGTACCACAACTCAATCTTACAGATGTGGTGGGCTGGTTGGCTGTGCAGCCCAACTCAGGCCCATATACACATATACGTCTTAACACTTTCTACAATCATTTTAGTGCAGAAAAATAAATCTGTTTAGTGGACTTTATAATGTTTTGTACTTTAGACGCTGTTGCTTTGATACTTAATTGAACTTTAGGAGCCTATTTGACAATATCAAAGAACAGGTATTCAATTTCCCAGTAAAGAAGTCCTGACATGTGTGTGTGGCAGTGTGGGTTGTATGCTTTGTAATCTTTTGAATGCAATGCTATACACCTCTCCTGCATATTCGAGAAAAAAGAATGGGGATCTCATGACATTTGCTTTGCTGTTAGCGTTTCTGTGTATTTGATTCTGATTACTGAATGTAATTTGCAGGTGCAACTTCACGAGCTCATGGAGACTTTGAGCTCTACAGAGCCACATTACATCAGATGTATAAAACCAAATAGTGTCCTTAAGCCTGGCATTTTTGAGAATACCAATGTTCTGCAGCAGCTTCGATGCTCTGTAAGGAAAATATCCCACACATCTTTGCCAAATTTCTAGATGCTCATTTTATGGTGCAGTTCGCTAATGATGCCATCCTAATAGGGTGTTCTTGAAGCCATTAGAATCAGCTGTGCTGGTTATCCCACAAGGAAACAATTTCATGATTTTCTACATCGCTTTCGTGTTCTTGCTCCTGAAATTTTGAAAGAGAAGTAAGTATCATTGTTCTACAATGGAATGCCCTCCCACCCCCCCATTTCTATTCTGTAATTATGACCATGTTCTTTTCTGATAGAAATGATGAAAAAGTCTCCTGTCAAAAGATTTTGGACAAAATGGGACTACAGGGTTATCAGGTGAAAAACACTTTACTTACCAATCTCCTTAGCATGTACCAATATGGACAGGTTTCTCCTCTTCACAACTTTTAAAAAATGATAGTGCATAAAGTCTGAGAAGTTATTCCTTGGGCAGGTCTTGTGAGTTCGGATAGGCATGTTGTTTGGGTTTCAGTAGGGCTCTAGGGTATGTTATGTTCTAAGATGGCAAGTTCAATTGATTCGAGTTAAAAGACATTTTATTGTTGTATGTAGACCACATAAATTACCAAAAAGATTCAAAGAATAAGGCACTGAGTTCACTGGAATGGGTAGAACTTAAAATCCTGGTTAATCACCAGCTTACCACAAAGAACTCATGAGTCTTTAAGCAGTGGCGGACCCAAGAACTCCATGTCTGGTGAAGGTCTAACTTTGTACTGTGATGGAGGCCCCTAGTGCCCGGGCTCAGGTGCCGCCATGCAGGGTCACCAGGCCCTAGGTCTGCCCCTGGCTTTTTTTTTCCGAGAACATGCGTGACATGTATTTCATTAAGAAGAAAAGGAAAGTTCAAGTACAGCCTGCGGTAATCCAAAGATTACTGAAACACACCAAACTCACAGGAAGTCCAAAGTTGAGATTACATTAAGACATGAAAAGCAGTCAACAGCCCTAAACACGTAGGGCGTCGACAGCTCCCAGGACCCTGAAACCTGCAGCTATCCACATAGACACCTCTTGAAGGATGGTCTGCCCCTGGCTTTAAATATAGCATTGGTTCTTGGTGGGGTTCATTGTGGTTGGAGTGGAGTAACGGTGTTTGTAAAAGATGTAATGATTGTGGTTTAGGCAGTGGCTACTGCCAGGCATTTTGTAACCTTTGTTTCGCTTTCTTGTTTAAGATTATTTCTTCATACATTTGAGTCACAAAATATTTTATCTTAGTATCATATAAAATTGTATGCTAAGTTTATATACTCATTGCTCTCATTCTGTAAAATATGTTCTGAGCAACAGATAGGAATAACTAAGGTATTCCTGAGGGCTGGTCAAATGGCTGAACTGGATGCCAGAAGAACAGAGATGAGAAACAATGCAGCAAGAGGTGTTCAGAGTCAATTCCGTACTCATGTTGCTCGTGAACAGTTCCTAGTACTACGGGACGCATCAATTTGTTTGCAATCTTTAGTTAGAGGTAAACTCTTTCTGTATAGCACTTGATGTAAAATGCCTGCTCATGGCCATAGTGGAGCCTTGTACATATACTAAGATCTATATTTTCAATTACAGCAAGATTGGCTTGTAAGCAACATGAATTACTGAGACAACAAGCAGCAGCTTTGAGAATTCAGAAAAATGCCCGATGGTATTTTGCCTGGAAAACTTATTACCAACTGCGGTTGTCAGCCATTACATTGCAGGCTGGGCTAAGGGCCATGGCAGCTCGTAATGAATTCACCTTTAGAAAGAGAAATAAAGCTTCAGTCCATATCCAGGTAGGTTAGCAGTTCTTACAGCAATTTGCTGCTATTTTTACTATTATACTGCAGATGGATAGATGTTGCTATACGTGTTCTTGTAAATTTTTTTTTTTTGCTTCTTTTTTTGACCATCAATATGAGACTTCTTTCCTGCAGTCCCAGTGGCGATGCCACAGAGATTACTCAAATTATATGAAGTTGAGGAGAGCTGCACTAACATATCAGTGTGCTTGGCGAAGAAGGGTTGCTAGGAAGGAGCTGAGGAAGCTCAGAATGGTACTTGAGCAACTATTATGGTATTCATTCTGTAAAATTTACTCTAAGCTTGTTATGGGTTGCGTGTTTCCTAGGCTGCAAGAGATACACAGGCTCTAAAGGTGGCCAAAGAGAAACTTGAGGAACGTGTGGAAGAGCTAACAAGCCGCCTGGACCGAGAGAAGAAACTAAGGGTCAATACTTGGTCTTGAACAATGTTTAAATACTTGTTATATGTGCCTATTCTTTGAACCAAGAAGTACATCATGTTGCATCCTGTATTGGCACATGTTGCAACTACAGTTTTCATCCTTATAGACATAGCATCTATGGATCGTACTCATGTATATTCAATTTACAGGTTGATTTGGAGAAGTCCAAAGCAGAAGAAGTTTCCAAATTGAAAGAAGCTCTTCAGGAGATGGAGCAGCGAGTAGAAGAAGTCAAAGCGATGCAGGAACAAGAATCAGCAAAAAAGGCTGTTGAAGAAGCTCTAGCTCAAGAAAGAGAAAAGATCAGTTTATTGACTACTGAAATTGAGGGCCTAAAGGTATGTTCATCCATAATATTCTGCTTTGTTTTTATTGAGTTGCATGCACCAACCAGTTCAACCCAAAAGCTTAAGCTGATGGGGAGAGGTGAGCAATTCACTTATATTCCAACATTTTCAACTGATCTACAAACAGAAGGATTCAAACAAGGACTTATTCTGTTTTATCAAATGGATAATCTTAAGTTCATACAGTCAATAGTATGCTAACATAACATTTCTCTTAGAATTTAATTAACTTGTACCCTTGTTCACAAAAAAAGTTGTACCCTAAACTTAGCATGTTAGGCAGTGCTCAGAATGTTTGACAGTGGGTGCATGCTATTATTACAGGCTCTGCTAGTAGCTGAACGAGAGGAGAATGATGTAGCAAAGAAAGCACATGCTAATGCTCTAGAAACAAATGAAGAGTTAAATAAGAAAGTCAGTGATGCAGATGAAAAGATCAAACAATTTAGTGATACTGTACAGAGGTTTGTTGCTTAATTTTCTGAACTTCGAGACATTATTTCTTGACTCTTATACAGAGCTGGTCCACATGCATTTAGTATTCAGGTTCTAGCAGTGTTGGAATGGAAATTGTTATAGCAGCGGCATTAGCAGTCAAACATATCCACTATCCTAGTGGAGTCCAAAATTTTTTTGCTGCCAAAATGAGATTTGAACTTAGAACTGTCTAGATTTGGGGAAAAAAAATCTTACCTATGTTGAAGGGATATTCCCTTGTCATTGTTGTTTAAGGAGCCATGATTAGAGATTCATATATATTTCAACATACATGCTCATGCATAGAATGGTACAACCACATAAATTTCCCTGTTCATATATTATTTCATGTGACAGTTGGATTTTATATGCAAGATACAGAATTTATTCATTTGGGACCAAGAATTGAACCAATCTGACTGTTGCAGGTCTAGAATTTTATTTGCAGGGGTACTACACAATGTAGTGATTTAAAACGATTGGGGTCTTGTTAATTTAAACAACTGAGAGGTTGTATTGCCTTTCCTAGATTCACTCCGTAGGTTCCAATTGCTCCGGAAGTTGTCAGTTTCTGAATCTGATAGGTGGTAAAGTTCTGCATTTTAGGCATTACTCTGATAATTCAAAGTTTCCTTTTCTCTATCGGCACAGACTAGAAGGGACTGTAAGAGAACACGAGGCCCTTTTACTAACCGAAAGACAACAAAATGAAGCAGCTAATGCTGCACTTGCTGAATCTCAAGCAAGAAATGAAGTATTGGTAAGCAAGCTTGAAGATGCTGTGAAACAAAATGATCTCCTCCATGAAGCTGCTCAAAGGTTAGTGTTTATTCCAGAAAGTAATGTGGCAAACTCTGCAAATTGTAGCATCATCAATAATCCCTAATTTGCATATTTATAATGCCATAACTATTCTTTAAGAACAAATAATGGCCTAATAACACAGTGACATTAATTATTGTTAGCTGTACAGATTTAATCTTGTTTCTTTTCATCCTTCTATATGTGTTCCATATAGTTTGCATCTTGTTGTTGAATGCAGATTTGAAGAAGCTACGAAAAATTTGGAATCTTCACTGACATTTGAGAAGCAACGACATGAGGCAAATTTGATACAATTAGCTGAAGCACGAGAAAAGATTGAAGAACTTCAAAGAGAAGTTGGGGACACTGATGAAAAATCCACCCTGCTTCAGACTAGTATACAAAGGTTTTTCTTTTCTTTTCTTCCCTTTTGCAAGAGTTCTAACCTCCTGTGATAATGCATTGAGTTTTTTGAGCAAATTTGTCATGTGATGTTTCCTTTGAAACTATATATTTAATATTTTAATAAAACTCTGAGAATTCCTTTTTACCTTTGTGGGGACACATCAAGAGAGAGCATGCTGTAAGAAAATAATATCAAGAAAATACAAAAGATACTTTTTGAGTCAATAAACTAAAAATATACAATGTATGGATCTATTTGCATGGAGAAGGGGAAGGGATTAACCCCTCACTTTTTGTGAGACTAATAGTTGTTTCTTTCTTTGATTTGTGGACATAGCCTTGAAGAAAGGTTAAGAGAGAAGGATGCTCTATTGATAACAGAGAGACTAGAAAGTGAAGCAACTAAGAAATCTCTCAATGAATCTGAGGATAGAAACCAGGACTTAGTAATGAAAATTGAAGTTACTGAGAAAGACATTGCTCACTTCCAAGAAACTGTCCAAAGGTCTGTTGCTTAATGTTTAACTTGCCCTATTTTTATGCTTGAGGGCGGTTCATTTCTGTTTTGTGTCCTTATTCTGCAGTCATGATCTTGCTGTTAATAAATCAATCTACATGTCACTAGCCTCTTAGCTTATCTTTTGTTCCCCATTGGTTTAGACATGAAGAAAATATGGCAGCACTGGAAACTTCGTTGAGATCTGAAAGGCAGCAAAATGATGCAATCGTGAAACAACTAGCTGAATCCCAGGGGGAAGTAGGAGAGTTACAAAGGAAGCTTGAAGATGCTTGTGCCAGAAATAGTCTTCTTCAAGATTCTTTACAGAGGTTCCATTCTTACCTTAACCTTAAATCGGTATCCAGTGTGATGTCTAGTTGCCTAGTTATCCTTCTGTCAAAATCACACATCATGTTAGTGAACTCATATGGATAAGTACTTTTTGCCCTGTAAGTCTATAATCTATTCCTTTTCCAGGATAAACATTTTGCTAAATAATTTTAAGAAAAATCAAGAAATAAGTGCAGCAGTTACAAAAATATTATGAGTTAGATAGATAGATGAAGAATAACTTAAAAAAGGGAATATATTGAACATGGTTACATTTGCAATGTTGCATGCTCGATTAGATTGTCACACAGAACATGATTACCTTAGTTAAAAAAAACTAGTTTGTGTGTTTTTTCTTTCTCGCTCTTGGATGCTTGTTGCATGCACGCTTTTCATGTCTCACCTGTACAGGTTTTGTCTTCCTTTCCTGTAACTCTCTTTTTCTTCTTTCCTTTTATAATAATAAAATAAATTGCACAGTAGGGGATGCCTGTACTGTATCATTAGTTTTTAAATTAGATTTGGTACATTAGAGGCTATGGCACCAACTTCTGTTCAAAGCATACAATAGCTGTTCGAAACTTCAAATGGTATGGATAAGTTCCAGTTTTTCTCTCCCTTCCATGTGCATAAAGGCTACTCTTCATGCTGTTTTAATGTTTTCTTGCCTCTAACTTTGATCCTAGGTGCCATCTGGGATTAGAAACAAATAGACCAGAATGAAATATTACAAAGAAATAGCCAGGAACCAGTTCCCGTTCTGATTCTAGTTGGCCTCTGTTCTATTCTAGCATGCCATATCTTCCGTTTTGCATTATTTTCCTCAAGGCTTTCCTGTTTCTTCTTTAAGTTTTGGATAAAAATAAATACACCAGTGAAATAGTACTAAGAACTAGAAGTTCTAATTGTAGTTTCGTCTGTTCTATTCTTGTTTGCCATATCTCCTATTCTCCATTATTTTCCTCAAGGCTTTCTCGTTTCCATTGTTGTTTAAGTAGAAGTTTTGTGTTTGCATCATCTTGCATATGTGTTAGCATCAACATTCCTTTAAAATTAGCCCAAAGCTATTTCCGAACCAACGGGTACCACTTGTCCTGTTGGCTTTTCCACCCTTTCTTCTTGTCTCTAACTCTCTATCACTGTGGAGTAAAGCTTGAAACACCAGTAAAATTCTCTTTCAAAGGAACAAAAGTGAAGAATTCCAAAAAAGCACTTAATAGCACTGAAAAGAGAAAATTTTAAGTTGATTATGGAAGTCAAAGGCACTGCCAAAAAGATGTCAATTATTTAGTTCCCTAATATATGGTCATCTAGTGGCATATTTTTTGTGTGTGTTGAAGAATTGCAGCATCATGATAAATTGATAATACCTGTTACCAACTGCGAAATGACGAAAATGAAGTGGCAATAAAAGAATAAGAACTAGCTGAGGTTCAAAAGAAACAATATATATGGCAAGGAGAATCATAGATCCCGATAAGAAAACAAAGTTGTGAATCGCTGTGTTTTTGATGGAGCTAACCCAAGCTTACCAACCTCCATCTCAGCCTTTAGGGAGGAGTTACTACAGTGGTCGCTTGCTGGGGCTCAAGGGGTTTCTTTTCTCCTTGCCCAAGCACCAGCAGCCTCTTAATTGAGGGTCTGTTGTTTCCTGGTCAAGTCTTAGCAAATCTTTTTTAGCTAGTTAGATCTTTTGTTTTGTATATATGGGCGGGTTACAGGCCCTTTACTCTGTAACATTTTGGGGCTCTTTACCCTTTTTTATCTTCTTAATATATTGATGCGCACCTCTCCTGCGCGTTCGAGAAAAAAAAAATTGGTGTACCAGCTACTGTAAGCTTGTCAAGTTTACACTACTCATTCTTGATGATCTAGAACTACTTTAGCTTTAACCAGAGGAGAATCAAGTTATCTTTCTTTTTTTGTTAGAGATCCCAATGTCGTTTTTAGTAAATTTTTTGTGAGGCCTTTTGAGTAGTCACATTGTATTCTTTCTCAATACACCTTAGACTTGAAGAAGATGCTACTACAAGAGAGGCTTTAATGGTAACTGAAAGGAAAGAAACTGAAGTGACAAAAAAGACACTAACTGAAGCTCTGGATCAAATCGAGGAATTAGTCAAAGAAGTTGAGTGTGCTAACCACAGTGTGCATCAGCTTCAAGATAGTATACAGAGGTACTGCAACATAGCAGTCATTTATGGTACCTAATTTTATTTCTTAGATTTTTACCATTTTTATCCATGAACGTAGACTGGAACAAACTGCAGTTGCAAGAGAAGCAACTTTACTAACAGAACGTCAGGAAAAAGATGCAACATCAAAAGCATTAGCAGAGGCACAAGGGAGGATCGAAGGTTTACTGAAGGAAATTTATTCTGCTAATAGAAAAACCGATCAACTTCAAAGTACTATAGAAAGGTTTGTTGTTTTTATTACCGGAAAATCACTTACGTACCCTGTGTTTACCTCCATTTGCAAACATCCTGTTGCATGGGGGCTCATTACAGCTATTGAGTGCTCATGTACTCTTGTAATCTTCCTCACTTTCAACTTTGGGTGTTGTCAGTGGCCATGCCTAATTTGGAGTAGATGCTGTTGCAGCTATTAGCCCATTGTTATTGTAGAATAGTTGGAGTGGAAGAAAACTATGTGAATATAAGATGATGATGATGTCATTGTTCTGTGGCTAGTGGATGACCCGTCGACCCTTCTGTACAATGAGTCAGGACTGGTTGAGATTAAGTGGAATAGTAAATTAAGGAAGCCATGTTCACGAATTCTGTAGAACCCAATTCCCAATTCTTATGTGTTGACACAGGAGATGTTAAGTAATTGCTCACTTGTTGAATGGGTGTACTTGAAAAATACTTGCCATTTGATGACACCTGGTTTGATTGTCTATTTGATCATCAAATTTATGAATCGTAGCTGTTGTAATCTGATCCTGAACGTAGGTTAGAAGAGGGTGCAACAACAACGGATGCTCTTTACTTAGCAGAAAGAAAAGAACATGATCAAACGAAGAAATCACTCTCTGAAGCTCAAGAAACAAACAAGGAGTTACAAAAAAAAATTGTGGAAGCTGAGAAAAACATAGATCAGCTTCTGGAGAATGTGGAAAGGTCCGTTTTTGTTTTGCTAACTCTATTTGGTAGTTTGTCATAACTAGCAGCTAAACTGAATTATTGTGCACTAAACAGTACTATAAAGATCCACTCGTATCATTTTTAACCTTCTGAGCTAACACTGGTTTCCTGAATTTCACTCAATAATATAGACTTGAAAAAGATGCAACTACGAGAGAGTCTTTACTGCTTACAACAATGCAAAGCTATGATGACACCACAAAATTGCTGCTTGAATCTCAAGAGAAAAACCGAGAGTTAGTGCACAAAGTAGAGGAGTCAGATAGCAAAATTGTTCTGCTTGAAGATTCAGTAAAAAGGTTTAATTTCTTTTCTTACAAGTACTGTTAAATTCAAACCAACTTTACACTAAGTTTAACACTTCTCTTCTTTACACATAGACTCGAAGAAATTACTGCAGATAAAGATTCTTTATTGGCTATAGAAAGACATGAAAACAGTGAAACCAAGAAAGAATTAGCTGGTTCTCAGAAAAAGATTGCGGAATTGCTAACTGAAGTGCAAGATACTCGTGCAAATATTGCAGAACTTGAGGACTCGGTTAGGAGGTCTGTAACTTCTCCTTATAGGGATGGGTCATCCTTCTCTATTCTGACTTCAGTTCACTAACCTTATTTTATCTTCAATTGCATAACACGACAATGTGTTCCAATCCATGTGCATAGACTCGAAGGAAATTTGGCAGTAACTGAAGCTTTATTGCTAACTGAAAAGGAACAGAATGCTTCCACCTTAAAATTACTTGCAGAAGCACAATTGAGAATTGAAGAATTAATAAAAAAACTTGAAGGTTCAGATAGAAAATCTGATAGCCTTCAGGATACAATAACAAGGTCAGATTGATTTCTTTCTTTCCCCTGTTTTCTTGGGTAGTTTGAAGAATTTTCCACTTTGTTCATGCGTCAGTAAGATCACAGAATGGCAAATCTTCAAATGATCTCCATAATAGTGGAAAAAAAAACAACAATCCCCCCCCCCCTTTTTTCTGTTTGTAATGGTTGGGAATCTTTACTGCATGCATTGTTTTTCTGAGGTCATCCTCATATTTCTTTTGTATAGTCGAGATCATATACCCCAACTAAACATTGATCTTTGTCAATTTATGACTTAGTACTGATTTTCCCCCCCCCTTTCCCATTCAGACTTGAACAAGATGTCACTGCCAAAGAGGCACTATTGCTTACAGAAAAGCAGGCACACGAGGAAACAAGGAAGACTCTCACTGAAACTCAGGAAAAGAGTGAAGAACTTCTGAAGAAAATTCATGATAGTGATAAACATATTCTTCAGCTTCAGTTTACTATACAGAGGTCCATTATTGTTCCTAGGTTTACTTGTTCCAACGTATGAACTTACGCTAGATTGCAGATAGTCAAATTTGCACCTGAATTTTTTTTGTCTAGGGCACTAATTATTTGCAGAACAGTTCCCATCCCTCAAATACTTGACATATAGTCTTATTTTCTTTTACAAAAACAGGCTTGAGGAAACTACAGTTGCAAATGAGAATTTGCTGTTGAGGGAGAGGGAGCAGAATGACACAACAACAAAAGCACACAATGAAAGTCAAGAAAAATATGAAGAATTACTAACCAAATTTATTGATGTTGACAGGAAAATCGACCTTCTTCAAGATACCATAGAAAGGTATGTGATCTGCCCTTTCTTATTGGGGTCTTGTTGGTGCTTGCATGTCATGGCAATGCATATAGTTGTGAGATTCTAATGCTTCATTCCATTCCTTCAATTCAGGCTTGGAGAAAATACAACAACAAAGGATTCTCTGTTGCTATCAGAGAGACATGAAAAGGATGCTATTAAGAAAACACTTACTGAGGCCGAGGAGAAAAATGAAGAGTTACTGATGAAAGTTGAAGATGCTAATGAAAAAATAGGACACCTTCAAACTACGATAAATACGTGTGTACCTTCTCTGATGCTTTGTCAATGGTTTATCCATACTTATTCAGAAGGTGGTGGTGGGGGTATGTGTGTGCTGAGGGGTGGGGGGTGGGGACTGTAGCAATACAAAAAAAAAACTGTACCTTGCCTAATGATTTTACAATGTTTTATACATATTCACACCTCCCATCATGTGCGCATGCGTGTCCATAAGCCCATCATTTGCTATATTGAATTATAAAATTGTTCCTGAACAAAACAGGCTTGAAGATAATGTAGCCGCAAAAGATGTTTCTTTAGAAGCTGCAATGAAGGAAAATGATGCAATCAGGAAATCTCTTACTGAAGCTCAAGAGAGAAATGATGAATTACTCAAGAAAATTAGTGATAGTGAATACAGGATCCATTTACTTCAAGACACGGTACAAAAGTAAGTATTGCCATTCTCTACTTATCTTTCTGAAATTGCCATATGCTGGTATTATTGTTTTGAAATCTAATACTTTCTTCTCTGAAACAGGCTTCAAGTAGATGCAATATCGAGATTGTCTTCTTTTGTAATGGAAAAACAAGAAAGTGATGCTGCAAAGAGAGCTGTTACTGAAGCTCATGAAAGAAATGAAGATTTACTGAAGAGAAATGAGGACCTCCTCAAGAGGAATGATGATTTAATTAAGAAAATTGAAGACTCTAGTAAAATTGTCACTCAACTTCAGGAAGCTCTACAAAGGTGTGCACTTCCATACTTCATGTTCCATTATCTCAAATAGATGTACCAGGTACTTTTGTATGTCACTACGAACTCCAACCAAATAATTCTTACTCATCCTTCCATGAATAGACTTGAAGGAAAAGCATCCAACTTAGAGGCTGAGAACCAAATTCTTCGTCAACAAGCAACTTCAACTCCACCATCTACTGCTAAATCTCCAGCTTCACGCTTAAAGATCTCAAGGATCCATGTAAAGTCTCCCTTTAAGTACATTCTTTAAATATACTTTGCGTAGTCATTCAACACTTAAAATTGGAATTGATGCTTATTTTACAGAGAAGTCCAGAGAATGGCCATATTTTCAATGGTGACATTAGGCAAACTGAAATGAAACCCTCAACTGGCACATCAGAAGCAATAACCTCAGCCGTGAGTTTAACCATATAGCTGCATAACACAAATGTGAAGGATATCTCAAAAAAATGAGCTGTTAAATTATGCGTTTGAAATATGTTTATAGGCCAATGTTCCTGACTTGGGCGACCAAAAAGATTTTGAACATGGAGAAAAACTGCAAAGAATACCAAAACAGAAATATCAGGTATGGTAAATACTGTTTGTTGAATTTAACTCTTAATTTTATTGTTGTATTGATAGTTTTTTTTATTCTTTTTGAAGCCTTCCCATCACCAGCAGCCCCAGGACGATCAGCAGTGGTTACTCACTTGTATTTCACAATATCTTGGATTTTCTGGGAGCAAACCTGTTGCAGCTCTCCTTATATACCAATGCTTTCTCCATTGGAAATCATTTGAAGCCATGAAGACAAGTGTCTTTGACAACGTTTTGCATGCTATAAACTCAGCCACAGAGGTTCCCACCACTTAGTTTGATCTTTATTTTTAATTATTTCATCATATTCTGTTTAAGAACCATTGCTGCTGATGGAGCACTACTTCTACTTTGATGAAAATAACTACATAATTTTTTAGTCAAATCTTTCAGTAATCTGAACATAGAACCACATCCATTCAACATGTAAATGAAGTAAAGATGGGTGATATTGGAGCCCACATGTGCAAAACTGAAAAGGGAAATAAGTTACATGCCAACTTTTGCAATCCCTTTTTTCTCCATCTATTTGTTATATCGCATACAAGACAGCATCATGCTATTGTACTAGAATTTGGCTAATTGTCCTTTTTATTTTCTTCCCTTAAAGGCTCAAAATGACATGAGAACATTGGCGTATTGGTTGTCCAACTTATCTACATTAACAGTTCTCCTTCAACGGTCATTCAAAACTACTAGGACGGCAATCTCAACTCCGCAAAGGAGAAGATTTTCATCGGAGAGGATCTTTCATGGAAATCAAACTTCAAATGCTGGGCTTGCTTATCTCAGTGGTCAATCAGTTGTTGGATCTGCTGGATTGCCCCAAGTTGAAGCAAAATATCCTGCTTTGCTATTCAAACAGCAGCTCGTGGATCTAATTGAAAAGGTTTATGGCATGATAAGTGACAGCGTGAAGAAGGAGCTAAATCCTTTGCTTGAATTGTGTATACAGGTACTGCTACCTGAAAAATGAATATTGGTTCAAACTTTTTATCCCCATTGAATGATGTCTAAACACAAAACTTGTCAGGATCCACGAACTTCTCATTCAAGTATCGCAAAAGGCAATCTTAATGGCATGGGTCAACAGAACCAACTCACACATTGGCTGGGCATAGTGAAAATCCTCACTAGCTACTTGGATGTACTGAGGGCAAATCATGTAAGTGCTAAACTATTATTGACCTGTCCCCTGTGGCATCCATTAGTAAAATGTTCTGAATGTATCTGTCTTACTCTATCAAATTTGCAGGTTCCATCAATTCTGGTGCATAAACTTTTCACTCAAATATTCTCACTGATTGATGTTCAACTATTTAACCGGTAAACATTTTGTCCTTGTTATGATGTTATCTTGTCTTGATATATGTAATGTTTCTCTAAGATATTTGCTTTGAAACTAGATTACTTTTGCGTCGCGAGTGCTGTTCTTTTAGTAATGGGGAATATGTGAGAGCTGGACTAGCTGAACTAAAACATTGGTCCGACAATGCTACAAGAGAGGTTGATTACATACCTGTTTTGCGATGGTTTTCCCCAAATGTCATTGGCTTATATGTTATATGTTTCACACAGTTTGCAGGTTCAGCGTGGGAGGCATTGAAGCATATTAGACAAGCTGTCGATTTCCTGGTGCGGCAACACTTACTTTAGTACTACCTCCAGTCACTAAAATATGACATTTTAGACACAAAAATAGGTGAATATAATGTTTCAGGCACAAAAATAGGTAGAGAACAAGTCATTTATACTGTCTGAAATGTGATACTTACTTGACTGGTGGTAGTACTAGATAAAATTTTCTAATATTATTTCAGTTGATAATTTTCTAATCATAAATACATTGATCCCTCCTACTCTTTTATCAGGTGATTTCTCTTAAGCCAATGAGAACATTAAGAGAGATACGCACTGATGTGTGCCCTGTAAGTAGTTTTCTTGACCAAGTTTCTTCTGCTGCTTATCTTTTCGCTTATGGTTGTACTTGTATTTTTATTGTCTCTTTAGGCCCTCAGCATACAACAGCTAGAGCGAATAGTTAGTATGTACTGGGATGATGTGAATGGTACAAACACTATTTCAGCAGAGGTAAGTTGGTCAGTTTCCCTAATATAGTTTATGATGTTTTGCTACATTTGGTTTGTGTTCTTTTCTTTAATATAGTTTATGATCTATAGTTTACATCAAGCTTGAAATCTGCGGTACGTGAGGAATCAAATATGGCCACAAGTTTTTCTATACTGCTAGATGATGATTCCAGGTTTGTTATGCGTGAAAAATGTTATCCACATTATTTTTAAAAGAAATCTATTACTACTGATATTTAATGGTTTCCCTCATTCAATCCTTAATGCAGTATACCTTTTTCACTTGATGATATTACAAAGACATTGCCAGTCATTGAGGTGGCTGATGATGACTTTCTGCCATTTGTCCATGAAAACCCAAGCTTTGCGTTTTTATTGCAAAGAGGGGAGTAGTCAATTTTTTCTCACCCACCTGTGGATAAGTCAGGATTCCTGCCTAGGATGTACAGTACGCGTGATTCTTTCTGTACCAGGTAGCAAGGCATTAAAGATTAGATGCTAGGTGAGCTTTATAGGCTTCTGGGTTTTATTGATTTGTTTATTGATTGTATATTTGTATTCAGGTTTTCCTTGCCATTTTTCTCTCTCTTTGTAGTCATTTTTTGGGCTTGTATACTAGGGGCTAAGGGCAGAAGGCCCTTCCCTGTAAGCATAGTAGCACAAGGTTTTGCTGTAGGTAGGGAAAGCTGTACATGTGTTGTAAAGGATTATAAAAGGGGGGGAAAGTAGCGTTATCCTGCTGGTGTGTAGTGATGGCTTTGTGGTTCGTGTGTTGCTTACCTTTGATCATGTATTATTAGTTCGTCATATATTATTTATTGAATTAGTGTACTGCACACCAGTTCCATTGTGCATAACTTACACACTGAAGACTTTGTTCTGGGATGCCAGTCTTAATGAGTAATCTGTTACGGTACAGAAATGTCATGTTTACTTCCAGATCTTCTGTACTGAACACAAATAATTACCGATTGGTTTTGTTTTTTGTCTTTGTTCCCTGATGCGGTGTAATAGAGATAATTATTTATTTGACAGAGAATTATCTGTTTGGCACTGAAACAAATCAGTCTTCCTTCCAAGGCATTAGAAAATTTGAACTTCCTTATCTGGCACTGAATTGAATTTTTTTTTTTCGTAAATGGCATTGCTATCCGTTTGGGCCAGTAGCAGTGTCAAGTGGCTGGTAAAATGACATAAATGTCCTTGGTTGTAGCAGAAGTTCATGGTGCCAAATGGGAAAGAATAAATGGACAGGTTGTCAAATAAGGAAATAATAAATATCGCAATATACTTGTGAACTAAAACATGAGATTTTAGTAATTGAAGTCTGCAAATAAATAAATAATTTCAAATTCTAAGGTGACAGTTCAAGGCACGCCTTCCACATAGGGATAATGACTTCCTCATATCCTAATCCTTTTTGCTTGGTTGGATTTGTAGCGGATTGGATATCGTGTGAATTCGGATGCGAATACGAATTTTTTAGATGTCGGAAATAGTACAGATTTGGGCCGGTGTTGGAGCATAAGTGGACTTTTTTAAGTCGAATAATATGTGCTTACATGTTTTTTATGATAAAAAACAATTTATTAACCAAAGTCATAAGGCGGCAGGACAAGTTGAAATAATCACCATCAATCCATCACTCCAATTTAGGAGATCACAAAATTAATACAAATTCTCAGTTTGGATTTAAGAGTATAAAACAAGCATGTAAAGTAAAAGAAATAAATATTCTTAATTAAGCAAAACTTTGCCTTCACTCCTTGTCGTGTATTAGTCCTCCACTTTGGTAGATGATAATTATTTTGTTGCTTGTAATTTCAATGTCCTGACTTAAAATATGCAATACCGTGATGCTAGGAGGCACAGGCTTGCATATACATATAGCCACCCATCAAGAAATAGTGAAATAGGCAATCAGCCAATCACGGGATTATCATTTTATCTTTGTGTAAAGATACTTAAATTAGTGTATAATATAGTTGATGCGTTTTTGCTTGTGGGCTACATATTGCCGACGGATATGCATTATCCGATAAATTCACGTTTAATTATCGCATAAACTATAACCGTTAGCAATATATAGCTCACAAGCAAAATCACATCAACTATTAATTTATTATATACTAATTTAAGTGTCTTTACACAAAGATGAAATGGTAATCCTGTGATTGGCTGATCGCCTATTTCACTATCCCTTGATTGGTGGCTATATTTATATGCAAAGCCTGTGCCTCATAGCATCACTGTATTACATATTTTAAGTTTGTACATTGAAATTACAGGCAACAAAATAATTATCTAACAAAGTGGAGGACTAATACACGACAAAGAGTGAAGGCGAAGTTTTGCTTAATTAAGAATATTTATTTCTTTTACTTTACATGCTTGTTTTATACTCTTAAATCCAAACTAAGAACCGACCTCACTAAATTACGGACGTTCACCCATATCAAATCAAACGATCAATTTCAGACATACCTTATTTGGAAAAAAAATCCCCTCTTTCTCTTTTTGGCAACCAGCCGCACATGCCTTCTTCCGCACTTCTACATTCATGTGCGCTTTTTAAGGATGACTGTAGAAAAAGAGAAATATTCATTTCAAAATACTATAACTTCTGAACTGCGTATTTTTTTAATTTCGTCTGCACTGATGTGTTCTACACGACAAGACGAACAAAACTAGACCCCACTTGCACATGTTTCGAAGATTTTTTTTTTCTGCTACCAATTTATGTATATTAACTTACATCATATAACTTATGTCATGAAAGTTATAAAATATAACTTATGCGAAAAAACTTAAAATCTTAAGAGTTATAGAACACCTTTTATGTATAAAAAGTCATTAAACACAAAGGAACAAATTAACTAACTTGTGCCAAAACTGCAAACACAAAAATCATTAACAGACACATGAATAAACCAAATTCTAGAAACACAAAAATTATGAAACACAACTTATATAAAGTTAGATATATATAAGTTATATTTAAAACTTATAAGTTATATAACTTGATGAATGGCTTAGATGTAAAGTTAGGTGTATAAGTTATATTCAAAAGTCAAAACTTAAATGTACAAATTAGTATCACAACATATTAGTAAAAATATGCTAAGTTATATGTTATAAGTTATTCTTATAAGTTATAGCCTATAAATTATATGTTATTCTATAATACACATAAATTGCTAATAAAATAAAAATTCTTCGAAACATATATAAGTGGGGTCTAGCTTTGTTCGTCTCGTCGCATAGAACACAGTGATGCAAACGCAAATAAAAATATATACACTATTCAGAAGTTATAACATTTTGAAATAAATGTTTTGTTTTTTTCGACATGACATCAGGGATGACGTCAACAAAAGGGAGGGAGTTAAGCTCTATCGTTTGTTGTTGGATGGTTCGCTGGGAAAAGAAAAGGAAGTGGGAACGGAAAAGGAAAGGAGAAGACACGGTCGGATTGTTCGCTGGGAAAGAAAACTCTGAACGACCGGGAAAGTGGAATTGGGACTAAGAACTTATATTAATTTTGTGGTCTCCTAAATTGGAGTGGTGGATTGAAAGTGATTTTTTCGACTTGTATTGCCGCCTTATGACTTTGGTTAATGAATTGTTTTTTATCATAAAAAGACAACATGTAAACACATATTATCCGACTTAAAAAAGTTTGCTTCCGCTCCGACACCGGTCCAAATCCGTACCATTTTCGACATCCTAAAAAATTTATATTCGCATCCGAATCCACATGATATCCGCTCGGAATCCGACCAAGCAAAAAAAGATTAGGATATGGAGAAGTCATTATCTGACCCGATCCTTTTTCATTCCTATCTAACGCAAAAAAAAAAAACCTATTTAATATTTATGAAACTCTTATAAAATCTCCGTTATCATTGGACTAAGGGAGCTCATTGGCATAGCTCGTCTTAGCTCGTCGGCATACAGCATGTCCTCCGGTTTGAGCAGCTTGTCGTGCACCTTTCTGTGCGAGGTTCCGGCATTCTTGCACTTAGGTCTGGGCGTTTGGTCTGACCGAACCGAACCGATCGGTTCCTCGGTCATTTTGAAAGTTCGGTCATCAAAAAACAAGGACCGATCGGTTAGTTGAAAAAATAAAGACCGAGCAATTTCGGTCTCGGTTAGTTCGGTTCGGTCTCGGTCATGACCGAACTAACCGGACTAGCAGATTTGTATCAAATTTCAGCAGCATGTTTGTACAAAATAATACAAATATTTTGGTTCTCCTTATTCAAATACTAACTATAGCAACATCTCACAACTCACAAGTCACAAATTCACTATGACACAACAAAAACAACACACAATCAAGTCTTAAAAAGATAAAAAAAATAGTTTAGGACTCCCAACAGAGAATTTCGGTTAGTTCGGTTAACCGACACTTATACCCGAACTAACCGTATAAAGTTCGGTTAGTTGGAAGCAGGGACCGAATTTATGACCGAAAAGTTCGGTCTCGGTCAGTTCGGTCTCGGTCTCGGTCAGTTCGGTTCGGTCTTCGGTCTTCGGTTAATTATGCCCAGAGTGACTTGCACTATTGTCCCTCCGCCCGCTGTAGCTGATTGCTAGGCCTTGTTTAGCTCCAAAAATTTTACAAAATATGAATAATACCACTTTTGTTTGTATTTGACAAATATTATCTAATCATAGACTAACTAGACTCAAAAGATTCGTCTCGTCAATTCTGACCAAACTGTGTAATTAGTTTTTATTTTTGTCTATATTTAATACTTCATGCATTTGTCTAAAGATTTGATGTGACGGAGAATATGAAAAATTTGGCAAAATTTTTTAGAACTAAACAAAGGCCAGTGTCACGCCGAGCTACGGTCTGTTCCGTGCGGCCCCTTCTCCCACGGTCTTCTTAAGAGAAACCAGCGGTCTTGAGGAGTCACCGATTACACGTAGCCTTCCTTCCCTGTAAAATGTGTAGAGAAAAGGCTAATGACATGTCATCACGGGGTAGCAATTCAAAATATATTACCGTCTGAGGCATTAGAAAACGAGAAGAACACAGTTTCTCTCAATAATTACCATATAAAAACGAAAAAATTATCTATTTACCATATCAAATTTTCTAGGGCTACCAAGCAACAATACAAGCACAACATATATATGAGGTATAGAAACTGCAAGTGTTGAGAAGCAAACCAAAGGAGCAATGAATTTTTTTTCCCGAGATTCGGCCGGTAACCTACATCTCTGTTGAGACGGATCACAAGTTCACTGCTTCACTTAGAATGTCAGTAGAACACTAGGGACCTCTCCAAACCCCGATAGATTTCACTATAGTTTCCCTTGGCGAATCTCCTGGGGATGAGTACAGAGCCCCTCATAATAGCCAAAGACTTGAGTCATCGACAATCACAGAGATATTCTCCACGGTTCAGCACCAAGCTGGTTAGGTGACATTAATCACCAAAATTAACAAAAAAAAGATCCACAATCATAAAAATTATCTAGTGCCACCGGATGAAACCACAAATGCACATGGTAGGGTTTCCAATCCCTCACTGGCATTCCTCAAGCTCTCAAGGTCAACACTTAGAGCATTCAAATTCTCTCCTTAGAGTTAGCACAAAGCTTAGGCGGAGGTGGGGGCGGAGGACGTCCCAAGTTTTTTTTTATCTAAATTGCACCAATGGGGAATGGAGGGAGAAGAGGAAAGGGTGGGAGGCGCTGGACATACCCAGCCGGCCACAGTAGTGTTGGCAATGGGTAAATCCCCATCGGGTATGAACTCCCCAGACCCATCCCCGTGACAACAATATGACACCATGGGTATCCCCATATAGAGTGATGGGTGGGAGAATTTCCCCAGACCCATACCCGGGTGGGTAAATTAGACCCAGCGGGTCACCCATACCCGCCAAACATCAGCAATTCACAAGCACCAGTCACGTAGTAGCAATTCACAAGCATCGTCATATAGCCATTCACAAACATCGTCACATAGCCACCTCACCATATACCTAGCAAATACCAACATAATAATTTCTGCTACAACCACTAGTCACAACCACCATAATAGTTCATTGTCCATACAAATTACGTAGTAGAGAGTAGTACTTTGCTAGCACTACATAGGGTTTCAGTGTATGGGCTGCCGGTGGACTGGTGGCTGGTGGGGTTCTTTAGTTTTGGGTTGGGTATTTTTCACCCATGGGTAAATGGGTATGAGGACTACTAGAACGTCCCCATACCCACGTACCCAATGGGTAAAAGGTTTGCTCCGTTTGTGTACCCATGGGTACTGGTTTCACTCTATATTAATACCCTAATAGAGTAAATACCCATCGGGTCGCGGGTCGCGGGCCCCCATTGACATCTTTAGGCCACAGCTCCCTCAACGGCGCCCCAACAGTCGGCTCCCTTTAATCTCTTGACCCACGGGCCCAGCACCAACGGTAAGAAACACAGCGCCAGCAAAAATGGCGCATTCAACCCGCCTGTAGTTTCCTCAACGAAAAGAAAAAGTTTGTGTAACATAGCATTTTCGTTTGTATTTGATAATTATTATTCAACTATAAACTAATTAGATTTAAAAGATTCATCTCATGATTTAAAGTGTGTAATTAGTTTTTGTTTTTGTCTATATTTAATACTCTATACATGTGTAGGGAATCTTGATTTTTTTTAATTTTTAGTGTAACTAAGGCCTTGTTTAGATCCAAAAGCTTTTTAAATTTGGATACTGTAACAATTTTGTTTGTATTTGGCAATTATTGTCCAATAATAGACTAACTTGGTTCAAAAGGTTAATCTCGCAAATTATAGACAAACTATACAATTAATTATTTTTTTATCTATATTTAATATTATATATATATATGTCGTAAGATTTGATGGGATAGGAACCTTAAATTTTTTTGAGTTTTATGTGCAACTAAACAAGCCCTAAACAGTAAACAATGCCCAAATCACGTAGGCATACCGAGGCACCAACGACAGCGGGCCAGCCCATCAAATCAAACGCGCTGGTCCACCGTCTTTTTTTTGTTTTTTATTTTTGTAGCCTTTTTCTTTCATAGATTCTCTCAAATATATTTCTGCAAAAATGTTTTTAAAAAATAGACTCTCGGCTTGACACCATCATCATTAACACCAGGTTACACAACATAACACCAGCCCTATTGACACCAAAATTATTGCACCAACACATGCGTGAGCTAGCGTGACGTGTGTGTTTGGTTTATTCTAGCCAAACTAAGACACGCTAGCCCAAACCTGTCTCTAGTAAGCTAAGATTTATTTGTTTGGTTGCATGTGCTGCGGAGCCTAACTAGGATAAATTCGTGTTTGGTTGAGTGGCTTGGTTTGTATACAGTCACCTCTCCCTGAAGAGGGTGAGTTTACCTTCCTTTTAAAGCATTCTCTCGAGCATCTTGACGACGGCATCTTGAACGCGGAAGTTGAACGCCAGGGCCGGTCGCCATCACACCCGCTTGTGCCCGGCTGGCAACGGCTCAACTGGCCACGGCTCAATACCGCTGCCTCCCCGACAGTTACCACTTCGTCCGTCGCGCCGCCTCCCCCGCGAAGGCGTCCGCTCCGATGGCAACCGCCGGCCTCAGCCCACCACGGCCGTCCCTGCCTCCCGCCATGGAGGACGAGGATGACGGGACAAGAGATGCAGCGCCCGCCAGCACTACCTCTTCGACGACCAACGTGTCGGCCACTGCCCCCTCGACGGCCACCTCTTGGTCAGTGGCCTCCTCGACGACCACCTCTTTGCCGGCAACAGCCGCGACGTTGCACAGGGAGCCGAGGCGGCGGACGGGACGGGAGAGGAGCGGGTTGGCGAGGAGGAGGAGCCCGTCAGCGAGGAGGAGGGCCTAGGTCCCGGCGGGATCGGCGGCGGCGTGCTGTTGGGAATCGCGAGGGGCCGCGGATTTGGGGGCGGCGGGGAAGGGAGAGGAAGGGGAAGGGCAGGAGCAGGGAGGAGACGGGGAGGACGACTCTCAGTGGAGCAGGAGCAGGGAGGAGACGGGCAAGAGCAGGGAGGAGACAGGAGCAGGGAGGAGACGGGCAAGAGCAGGGAGGAGACAGGGAGGAGCGGGGAGGACGACTCTCGGCGGAGGGAGGAGACGGGGAGGAGTGGTGATGGAAACTCAGCCAAGAGCTGGCCCTGGCCTGGCTAGGATCGAACGACCGATTTGGCCGTTCAATCCTAGCCAGGCTCCAGGCGTACGGCTGGCTCTGGTTAGCCAGACCCCAGGTCCAGTACAGCCAACCAAACATCTAAAAACTGACCCAAATAAGCCATGGCTAAACCGGGCCGCCAACTAAACACACCCTATCTTGCCGCCGTTATCATTGACGCCAATCCCAGCACCATAGATCTTGCGCTAAGCTGTTAACATATACTGTCTTGGCATTTGAAATGAAACAAGTCTGTTCTTCCGATGTACATAACACAACTTGACTGCATCACTGCAGTGAGCTAAAAAATGGGCGTCCTAACCAGCTGGACTGCAGTGAAGAAGTGTTATGTACTTCGAAACAATAGTAGTTGTATTAAAAAAACCGAACAAACTAGTGTAGCCAAACAAACAAGGCCATGTTACATAGGATTAAAGGAAATTTCACCGAAACCAAGTAACCGAACCAAAAACAAACCTATTTAACCAAAAAGGTTAGTTATCCAAAATTCTCTTGATCTATTCAATGAACACTTTGGGGTTATTCAAATGATCTACGATTTATAAGGCTTGTAGATTATGTTAACCGATTTAACCAAAATTCTGTAATATTATATTAAGGTTTTGTTTGTTTCCACTTACTAAATTTTAGCTAGCTAAACTTTAGTCACTTTAGGCCTTGTTTACTTCCAAAAAATTTTGCAAAATAGAAATAGTAGCACTTTCGTTTGTATTTGATAAATATTGTCCAATTATAGCTAGGCTCAAAAGATTCGTCTCGTCAATTCTGACCAAACTGTACAATTAGTTTTTATTTTCATCTATATTTAATACTTCATGCATACGTCTAAAGATTCGATATGACGGGAAATCTGAAAAAATTTGTAAATTTTTTGGGGAACTAAACAAGGCCTAGTAGTAGCTAAAATTCCAAACACATTGACTAAAAAGAGTTAAAATAGTTTAGTTCCATTAGTCACTCAAAAGTAACTAATTAAAATTTAGCAAGAGGAACCCAAACAGACCCTAACACTAATACAATTGTCCATTTGTATATTTAAGTATCCCTATATGAGACTTCATTTGTTAGAAGCATTCTTTGTAGCATTTTTTAATTTTCTTTTATTGCTTGATGCATTTATTGTTTGCCGTTTTTTTATATATAAATGTGCTGTCACATTATATCCTACAGAAGGATAATAAGTATTGCATTTAGCCTATTTAACCAAATCGATATTGGCTGGTTGAGTCTTTTTAACAGTAAATTCGGTTAACATTATACCAAAAACCAAAACTCTGCACGACCGATTTCACCAAATGCCCAGGCCTACGTATGATACAACAGGCCTAGACCAGCCAGGCTCTAGCAACAACACAACCTAAAGGATGAAAATATATATCTTTGGAGAATGATGAACTTGACGGCTCTTTCTGTTCCTTGGTTTTCATGACAGTTACCCATGAAAAGCCTATTGCATATGAACTATTGCAATAACAGACTAGCAAAAGGTTCGAACTTTGTTTCATCATCTTCCATTGCAGCTCTAGCACTCTAATACGATCACAGAATGAATGACATAATTATAGGGATGGCTCAAGTAATCCTTCTCAATTGCCACTATCATTATACTAGGATAATGGCTACTTGGACTTAGTTGGTTTCTTTTTCTTTTTTTGCCGCAATTCATCATTACTTGCGAGATATGATTCAGCTATAACACTCTCCTGGGCCTCATTCTTTCTAAATTCCTTTGCCTTTTTCTGCAAATAGATAATAAATTTATGATAAGTGGCCGTGTTAATTGAAAATTACCAATACTCCTGAACAAGTTATTGATAAAGCCATGAGGGCCATTGGTATAACAAAGCACAAAACAACAGCAAGTTACCTTTAATGACTTTGCTATATCAGCTATCTCACTGTTGTCACTGGCATTCTTGTCAGATTCAGATGGACCTGCAGTGTTCTCCTGCAACAAATAACAAAGAATGTTTTAATCATGAATGCAAGAGGAGAAGCGCAACAATACTTAAAAAGGGAAGTTATTCTAACCTTTGGAGGAACAAATGCAGCCTCTCTCTTTCTTTTGTTCTCTTCAGCTCTCCCAGATTGCTTCTCCAGCTTCTCTTGCCATTTCTTTGCTGATTTCTTTTTGTCACTCATGAAATACTCACCATTCTCAAGTTCAAGATCAATCTACAAAATACAGAATGATAATCAATCCAGAGCACAATATGCAAAAGGAGAATATCAAAAAATATATGCACCTTCAACTTCTACACCCATGCAAACAAAGTCCATAAATGGCTCACTCCAAATTCAAGTAGCATACTAGAAAGAGCACTAATCTTATACAAAGAAAAAAATATGAATGAATTATTCGTGTGCATGGACAACTAACTTAAGCCTTAAGTTACAGGGCAGGATTGGTAACCACTAATCATCACTAACTGGCTTAAGTAACAATAACATGCAGATGAAAGATAATTTTAACTTTACCTTGCTAGGCTGTTGAGGCGGTGGAAAGGGTGTGTATGGTTTCTTCTCCTTAGTTTGAGGCTTCTTCTGCTTGACATTCTTCCTGAAAAATAAAAAAGGGGTGGTAATCAGATGAACACAATGTACTTGATACTGAAACTCTAAAAGAAATATGATGCATGTCCTTACTTCTTGAACTTTGGGAGAAATCTATCCCAGCTTTCAGTGGCTAGAGCAGGATTTTTTGCTAGCTCACGTTTGATTAGTAGTTCCTATATAGTTAAACAGTAACAATAAGCACCCAATAATACATTTCTTGTGAACATCCCCTCAAAATAACATCAAGGAAGGGTGAAACCAATCACCTTGATGTGGTACACTGGATGCTTTACATTCTTCATGCAATCCTCTACAATCCTTCTCACTTGTTTCAGTCCCCTTCCCCTATAGTTTCCCATGGCTGCAACAGTATTTCCCTTTCATTGGGAAAGACAACAGCAATAATAAATACTGTCAAAGGGAGGAAATCTAAAATGTAGATATAAAGGTAAGAAATTATGAAAACCTGCACTAAGATGTAGCAGCCAGTCAAAATCTCAATAGCCTGTAGAACATGAAATAATGTGTAAGCAACAAAGGGATCTATGAATTTTCTGAGTTTACAGAACTAATAAAGGAGCCACCCATAGGAATGAGAACAATTTTTACCTTGAGTGTAGACAAGTTAGGGCCTAAAAGCCGTTCCCTCCTTTTAACAAACCGTTCCTGCAGATAGCATTATAAATAGACTGGAGGATGAGTAAATAAAGTTCAAACAGTGAGGAAGGGCACTAAATCTCTAATTAGATTTAGCATATTTTCGTATGGTCAGTTGGTCACTCCTGTTATATATAATACTAATACCAACAAAAAAACATAGGATGTAGGTTGCCAAATCAATGTCTACAGACATATTTAGGCAACAGCCAACAGAGTATCGTGCAGATAACAATGTTTATGTAGAACTAGAAAATCCAGCTGACGATGGGATAAAGAACCCTGGGCCTAACAAACAGGGAAAATATAGAACTATGGTATAACCAAACATGACTCTCAGCAGTCAGGAGAAAGGATAATCAAGATGTACCAACTTAGTACTATCACAAAATGAAATGAAAAAAAAAAATATCACTTCAAATTTGAAAAACGTCTTGGAAAATAACAAATAATGGCACAAGGTTTTGAGGTCCATTATTTTACCTATCGAATTATGCAAATTACAAGAATGGTCTTTGCACCAAGAAATATATCATAGCACGTAAAGAAGCACCTCATGATGTTGAGTAAATTGAAGTCTAATCTTCAAAAAAGAGATCTGAAATCAAACTTAAGCAATGAAAAGGTGTCCTACCTTATTTCTCACAAGACCACCAATCTTAATAATATCACAGTTCATCTCATCGTCAAGAATTTTGATTGCCTGCAAAAATAAGTAGTAGTACGACCATGACAAAACTGCAGATTAATCTCAATTCCACTCAGACCGTGAGGCTGCCACCTCAAAGTGCAAAAACAAGGTCCGCACAGTACCTTGATACCTGAATACACAAGGGATCATATCATACCTGAGGTGCAGGGACGCTCCTGGACAATAGCTTAATCAGTTCTCTGGCCTTGACAATAATGAAGGGGTCCCTTGTCTTCCTGGTGGTCGAAACAGTCATGGATCCCTCCACCTACACACACAGCAAGGGAGGCTTCAGATCATTTGGTTACCACATAATAATCTCGCCACACGATAGCAATTTTAAAAAAAGGCTGATAACTCATCACGTACCAAATTGAGCTCGCACGAGATCCCGTACTCCTTCAATGCGCCCTTCACGAGCGGCCACGCCTCCTGCAGGTACTTCTCTGCACCCAAACCAACAAATAACACCTCACGAATTCGCCTCCAATAAACTCAAATCGCATGCGTTCAATCGCGAAAATCGCGGTAGGCAGGACGGGCTCAGGAACAGATGCTTGCCTCGGTACTGCGGAAAGAGGGTGGAGAAGGAGCTGACTTCGAGCATGCCGCCCTCGTTCCAGGCAGGGTCGAACTTCTCGATCTTCCAGCGGTCGATGTTGGGGTCCTCGTCCCACGGCTTGGGCTTGTCGTGCTTCCCCTTCCGCCGCCAGTTCCTTCCCTCTGCCGCCTCGGCATCCTCCGCCACCGCCGCCGCGGCGTTCGCTTCGTCCTCCGACGCCATGGCTGAGAAGAAAGAGGGGCTAGTGCCGGCTGGACCTTCGAGGAACTGGAGCAGGAAGATGAGGTGATGAGGCTAGGGTCGCCGTACAGATTAGGGTTGATTAGGGTGCCGCCGGCAGGTAGAAGAGAACGGGGATGGCCGGGCGACTGGGAGAGGGGCTTTGGGGGTTTTCGGGTGCGCGTTATTATGTTTTGGGTTCGGTGGGCTTTGGTGGCGGCCCATCGTATCGTGTATGAATCAGTGACGGGCCGGGCAGCCCCATTGGCCCAGCCTATGGACAAGGATCTGCCGCTGTACCCAAAAAAAAAACATATGAACAAGGTTAACCACTCCTACCACAGCTTGCAAAACAGTTGCAGAGGGCGAAAAGGAGGCGACGACAGATTCCGGTGGCGATTTTGTCGGCTCCTTTCCTCTTTAGTGACCAGTTTGGTACTAAAAAGGGAGGATGGTCGAGGAATCACTGCGCGGATGTATACAGATTAGGATCGAGTTTTCCTAGGTCTAGGGTTTGCTCGTTGCCGGTAGAAGGTGGAGCTAGGGTTAGTCGAGGAGACAGCGAACCTCTGTGTCTTGTCTTTCTAGGCGTCGTCGGTGAGGCAGAAGTGGAAGCGGCGGCATGGAATAAATCCTCCTGACCTCTTCCTCACCCCGGTGGCGATCTACTTTGGCGCTAATGACGAGGTCAGGGAGTCTTGTACAAGAGTCTAGGCTGGTAAGTCTTCGTCTCTGGCAGATGGAGATGTTACCGGCCTTTTCGGTCAAGAGGGCAAAGCTAGTTGTGGGTGTTGGGATGCTCGTCGGGTAGATATGGCTTGTCCTTTCCTCGGCGGCAGCGGTCGTTAACAGCGAGCTCAGATCCAAGAGCTGGAGGGGTTGGGGCGCTGCCCCGGTCGATGGGCGGCCGCCGATGGCTTCATCTACTTCAAATCTGATCAAAGCCACTGTGTGAAGGGGCTTCTCCAGTTCACGATGCTCGTCTTCTTCTCCGACAATGATGGCCGGCGACGAGTAGGTTGACTCCTGCAGGTTCATGAACAATCCAGGGCTTGGGCTTGTCGTGCTTCCCCTATTATAATTTCGTTTGACGAAGGAAAATTTAAAATCCTCAAAAAAAGTAAACTCAAATCCTGAATATCCTTTAGAATAGGCAAGATGTTTGAACGCTGGTTGTCCCCTTCATGTCAAAGTTTGATCAGTTCATGGCAATCCGACTCCAACCACACTTTCTGTATGCCTTGCCACCATCAATCCATCCTTGCGGGCTATGGCTTCCATGCTTATTAGGGCATCAAGGCAAGGCAGTGACTATACCACTTAACTCCTCCATGTATGAAGGCACCAATTGTACTTGTACGTCTATATGTACGCTGCCTCTCAACCTGTTAGTTTTAATAGTAAGGTAAATCAATCTGATCTACAATTGTAAATTTAGACATAGTTGGAGGTCAATTTGACCTCTAATTACAGGATACTTTTTTTACCATCCTTTGTTTTATATATCTTTCAAGATTGCATGGCTGAGTTCAAGGGAAGCAAAATTAGTTTCAAGAGACATATTAGGAGTGACGTCTTACGTTTAATACAATTGAGTAATCTTAACTGGCAATGTTTTCAAAATTTTATATGTGTTTCTTTTAGAGCTCTCAAGCTTGTAAGTCTTCGCTCCTCACCAATATATTAATCATAAACTCCACGCTCAGAAGTACTCCTTCTGTCCCTTTATTAGAGTTATTTTGGCTTCTGATAAGTGACAGCAGAAATTAAATGGATGTGAACAAATAGATTGGTCAAGTACACAACACAAGCTGTGAGTATGGCTGTATGGACACAAGTACACGGTGCCACAGAGGGAGTACATATTAGAACATCTTTCTGTCTAAATTAATCATTATAATGTTTTGCTGAAAGTTAAAAACCAATTGTGAGCTAAAATTGTACCAATACAATTGAAATGCTCAATAGCCTAAAAAAACTGTAGGTTTCATACTTGTGATTTTATGATCCCATACATGATGTCAGTCGAAGCTCTATACCAATGAGCTATGTAAACTTCTCCATTTTATCTTCCAAACGAAAATGTAGATCTAATATGTTAAGTTGTGCAATATCTTTGCTGTTAGCTACTAACGGAAGATGAGAAATACAAATGTGAATATATTGAATTATATCTTTTAGCTTCTACTATTTTTACTATACTACCGGAATTACCTATAGTCTATTAAATTGATGAACCATTAACTTTCAAAATATTGACATAAACCAATGCCACAACCATCCTTGTCATTGCTTCCTCAATTTTAAGATATATCCATAAGTACTTCAATGAAATTCTTTTTCGTCTGGTTACTTTTTATGTTTTTCTTAGTTCAGACTAAACTAGTCCCTCCACAAGAGATGTGGACTGGTTTGCTCCAACGGCGCATGGGCTGGATCCAACAATAGAGCATGGCAATGTCACGCATAGTTTCTAGTTGAGACAAGGATTTACTCCTCCGTCCCGGAATAATAATCATATTTGAAATAGAAGAAAAAAAATCAATGTTTATATATAAATTTTATATACAAGTTTAGAACATATATACAACTTGTACCAATAAATTTGAACTCAAAGAAGATAAATATAAAGTAAGAGAAATTAATAGTCAAAATATATTTGGTTTGACTTTTTCATGCTCGGAATTCGGACGAGTATCTTTGACCATCTTGCGCCGTTTTATCTTTGATCATCTTCCGTCGTTTCAGGTCGATCACGATGACGGTGATATTGTCCTTGCTCCCTTTCCTCAGAGCTAGCCTCACAAGATATGCCGCGGCTGCTTGTGAAGCAGGGTCGCTTATTGTCGGTTCACCACCTTCACTGAAACATGTGCCGTCATTTTTCTCGTGCCACCGGAGGATCTTTAGGCGAGCAGCTTTGCATGCGTCCTCATTTGAGATGACATCCCACAGCCCATCGCTAGCTAGAATCAGGCAGTCGTCGCCATTTGTGCGAGGAACGACTCTGACTTCTGGCTTTGGAATGATAAATGGTTTTATGTATCTGTCCCCTGCATTGCCAATCGAAATTATATCAACTCCTGATGAAGCTTTTTTTTAAGAATCACATCCGTATTAAGTACTGTGCTACAGGAAGCATAGCTTCACACTATTCCCTGCAGCTGTTATTAGTGTTGGTCCTGATAATTTGTAGTTAAAACCTACACCCAACTAGTTTAAATTTAATTAGATTTGTAGAATATAGTATTAATATTTATATATAAAAGTAAGTTTACTATGAAGATATATTACGTAGTATCATGAATATTAATACTTTATATATATATATAGATTAATTGGCTTCTCGAACACGGGAAGAGAGATATTTTACTCAAATAAAATAACCAACTATTTTATCACCAAATCATATATACTAATACAAAACAAAATATGGTAGCCCATTGGCCTCGTCCACCAACCTACACTAGGCGCACACGCAAAAATATGCTCTCATATTTAATTAGTCTCTACTATAATTCATTCAACAGAATATGCTTGGTCCACTAAAAAACACCCCCGCTGAGAGCCTCAACCATTGTGTACCCAAAAAACACACAGGATTTTGTTTTCATCAAAATCAACGTCTCAAAACAAAGTATGGCTTCAAATTTTATAGCCACACTTGTCTAAGGCTATAACTATGACAAATTATGGCAGAGAACCAAACAACACCTATGTTTTTTTTTCAAATGAAGCGTCTCTTTATTTTATCTCAGATGGTAAATATCAGATCGAGCATCCTCGAAATGAATAATTAATTTGAGAACATGTAACATAAAAGCTGGTTAATTTGTGAGCTCATAAGCTATGTTCAGCAGAAACTGTCTCATGCACAAATATTGCACCGCCTGGGTTACTACTGCACTAGTTAAGCCCAATATTCCACAAATTGGGTCTAGCAAAACCTGTATTTTGAATAAAAAAATTATAAGCATATATAATAAACTATAGGAATAAAGTTTAGGTTTCCATCCTGTTCTGTAAACATAAATAAAGGCGAATCAGGGGGCAAGTAGCCCCTCAGTGGAGGTGAATTTTCCGCTAAATTTTATAAAGTTCAAACAATTTTTTAAAATTAACATCGTCGGCTCCGTTAACATAAAAGAAATCAACTTCCTAACTCTGTCCCTCTCTATTCGATTTGCGGGCATACATGAAGCAATTCACATACGGCGCTGCTAGCGCCCGGACGTCCGGCATCAACAGCGCGTCCGGACGCTGGGCTCTCCACTCACACACCACATAGAGAAAAAAAGAAAAGTCAACTCACCCTACGTGGAGGACTACCCTCGTCCGCTCCCCCGCACAAGGAGCCTGTCCCCCCCCCCCCCCCCACGAGCACGGGATCCGCCCTGCCCCTCACTTCGCCGCCCCCTAGCACATCTGCCCGCGGCCAAACTCGTACCCATAGAAACCGACTCCCGCACCGTGCCCGCACAGAGAAAAACGACCACCATGTGCACAGATCTATCTGTCCACAAACTCTGCAACCTAGCACCTCTCACCCTACCATCAACTCACCACCATAGTCTGTCCTCTAGCTGCAACAATGAAAAAAGGCTATTGCAAAATATTGAAGGACATCTAAAATGCAAAAAAAAACTGCTAAAACAAACGGAAAAAGCTATTAAAACATCGAAAAAACATCAAATGCAACAAAACAAAAATATGTAACTGCGACATAAAAAAAAGTCTACTGCAACATTAAAAAACATCTACTGCAACATCGGGTGAAAATCTGCTGCAATATTTAGAAAAAGCTATTACAACATCTCAAGCACTACTAATGCAACATCAGAAAAAACGCCTGTTGCAACAAAAAAAATCTACTGCAACATTGAGAGAGAATCTGCTGCAACAATGAGAAAAAGCTATTACAACATCTCAAGCACTAATAATGCAACATTAGAAAAAACATCTGTTGCAACAAAAAAATTTACTGCAACATCGGAGGAGAATTTGCTGCAACAAAGGAAAAAAGCAAAAATGAAACATCTCGAAGAATTGCTCTGCAACATCAGAGAAACACCTGTTGCAGCAACAAAAAAAAGATACTGTTGCAACATTCCACATCATCTGTTGCAACACCGAAAATGAATTATTACAAAACAACGAGATCTGACTCGCTGGAACACTAGCTACCACCAAACCCTTGGATCCAGAAGGGGAAGAAGAAGAAGAGGAGGAGAAGGAGGCGCAGGAAGAGAGCAGATCTAGATCTAGTGGGAGAGAGGAGGGGGAGAAAGACCTCAGATCTAGATCCCTCTATAACTACCTCGTCGGAGCCACGTCGTCGTCCTCATCTCCAGAGACATGGAGGTCACAGTGCACGAGGATGAGAGAGCAGGGAGGGAAGGGAGGCGTGCGGGCTCACTGGAAGGAGGAGGAGGAGGAGGAGGAGAAAGGTTCAGATCTAGATCCTGAGGAGGAGGATTAGACCTTAGATCCAGATCCCTCCACGACGTACCTCATCGGAGCCGCCGCCGTCGTCCTAGTCTCCATTGGAAGTGCGGGATCTAAGTCGCAGAGAGAGGGGCATGTATGGAGGTCACGGAGGAGCGAGGGAACGAGGAAGGGAGCACGGGAGGGCGGGCGTGCAGCGAGCTCGTATGCGTGGTGTCTCTGCTCTGGAGATGGTCTAAAGAGCAGGGAGGAAAACAGGCGGAGAAGAAGAAGTGCGAGACAGAAAGCGGAGAAAAAGCGAGTACGAGAGAAAACGGGTCCGTTCCGACCGCGGGCTACGAAGCGGTGCGTGCGGAGCAGACGGACGCCCGGTCTATAGCATTACCGATTCACATACCGATTGACCGTGACATAGCAAGTACGCCTTCGACTCGATGACCATGCCAGTTGACGACATGTCCTCCTGCCGCCTCAATCCTTGCGCGCTCGTCTTGCCTGTCGGGCTGAACCAGCAAAAAAACATAGTATAAGGATGTATTTGGTAGAAACTGTTAAAGTTTAACATGAATATTTTTGTTTTATTTGATAATTAATGTTTAATCATGAACTAATTAGACTTAAAAGATATATTTTGTAAATTTTCGCTAGTTGTGTTTTTATAGTTTCTTAAATAATTTATATTTAATACTTTATGCATGTATCAAAATATGATGAGAGTTAAAGTTTAACAAGACAAACCCAACAGAGCTTAAGACGCATGCAGTTTCACCGTTGCTGAAATGCTGCAAAAACGACTTAACTAGCAGTGGATTGGTGGGCTTAAGGTCTTGTTTAGATAAAAAAAATTTGGATTTTGATATTGTAGCATTTTTGTTTTTATTTGACAAACATTGTTCAATCATAAAATAACTAGGCTTAAAAGATTTGCCTCCCGATTCACAGACAAACTATGCAATTAATTTTTGTTTTTATCTATATTTAATACTCTATGCATGCAACCTAAGATTCGGTGTGATGGAGAATCTTGAAAAGTTTTTGGTTTTTGATGTGAACTAAAACAAAGACACATGCAGTTTCACAGTTACTAATGCTGCATATATATAGCGGATGTTTGGTTTGGGTTGTTAAAGTTTACTGTAGTATTTTTGTCTTATTTGACAATTAGTGTCTAATCATAGACTAATTAGACTCAAAAGATTCGTATCGCAAATTACTCTCAAGCTGTATTTTTAGTTTAATAAATAATTTATATTTAGTACTTCATATATATGTCTAAATATTTAATGTAACGGACGGTAACTTTAACCATTGAAACCAACGAGCAGTGGATTCGTGTACGTGCTTTGTGATCGACGGACAGAGCCATGGGCTCCTTCCCGCGGCAGAGCACCACGCGTGAATCTCCGCAGTTGGCAACTATGACATGGGAAGAGCAGACAAGCGCCACAACGGCGGTGGAGCCGACGTCGTGAGCGGCCACTGGTTCGTATCGGGCCTCGCTGACGCCACCGGCGAGCATGAACCTGCTTGCTTCCCCGGACACCTCGTCATCCACCCTCTGGAAACACTCGCAAAACGCCTTCTCCCAGAGCTCCTGGATGCCCCCCAGCTCCCCCGATAGCCCCCTCGCGGCCGCGGCTCTGCCCAGCGCCTCCCTCAGCACGACGTGGATCCTGTCCCCGCAGTAGTTGGCCACCTAGGCCTTGTTTAGTTCCGAAAAGTGAAAACTTTTCGGAACTGTAGCACTTTCGTTTGTTTGTGACAAATATTATCCAATCATGCACTAACTAGGATCAAAAGATTCGTCTCGTGATTTTCAGCTAAACTGTGTAATTAGTTTTTATTTTCGTCTATATTTAATGTTTCATGCATGTGCCACAAGATTCGATGTGACAGGTAATCTTGAAAACTTTTTGGTTTTCAGATGGAACTAAACAAGGCCCTACAGTATATAGGAGTAGCAGACAAACACCACCGGTCACCGGAGAGTTAACGACGACGACGACTGATATTGGCTTGAATGCATGCATGCATGCTTGAGCTGCAGAGCAGCAGGCCGGACCTCGGAACCGCCGTGCCCGTCGTACACGCCGAACAGGTGCATGGCGGCGGAGGCGTCGTCGACGCCGGCCCGCCCGAGCGCGTCCAGCTTCCGCGCGCTCGCAAGCATCCGCACCGGCACGTCGGCGAAGGGCGGCACGGCGGCGCACGCGTCCTCCATCGCGTTGCGGCGGCCGCGCGTAGTGGCGCGACCCCACAACGGCACGCACTCGCTGAGGTCGTACACGCTCCTCCGCCTGCCGCCGGCGCGGCCACTACCGTCAGGCTCGGCCCCAACACCGGCGCGTCCCGCCGCCGCCACCGGGCACGCGGCCGCGTCGTCGCCGGCGCGAGCCGTCGCCATCGCAGAACGTAACGGCCCTGCCGAAAGGAAGCCGAACTGCTCCAACGAGGCAACGACCGCTCCCGCTCCCCGCTCTCGCTCCCGACAGGTGCGAGTGCGACAGACCGAGAGAGGGAAAGGGGAGCCCGAGCCGGGTGGGCGCGGGAGCTCGTCGAACTGGATGGACCTCGGTCTCGGGTCCAGGAAATTGATTGTAGCTTTGGTACAGTATAAATACAGAGGGGAACACGCCGCACCAGGGCCCTGCGTACCGTGCTTTCTTTGTGATGTTGCCCTCTCACCTCTCAGCCTGTCACGGCAATCGGAACGTGGACGAACACACAACACAGATAACGGCGGAAAGATTAGGCGTGAAGGAATGATGACCCAGCTACAAGTAACTAATAACCCTAGAAGATATATATTTTAGTTTATATATATATATATATTAGAAAAGACAAATTAATTTATTTTTAGAAGTTGTCATGTCCCCAGCAGCCAGCTGCCTATATGGCATGGCCATGTCGGATGCTGGCATGGCGGGCTCATACGATCGCTTTGTTAGTTTCAGGACCTAGCTAGATAGAGATGCTCTAAAAATATAAAGACACACATTCTACTCTATTAGAAAATATATGTCCGCATGTTCCTGCGGGTGAAAGACAAATTAATTTGTCATAATACACATACTTTTAGATATTTTTGTAATTGAAAGACTAATGAGTTTATTTTATACGGGATTTTTGTTTGCTATACCACACTTCTGCACACATTCTTTTGTTGTAAATTAGGCTTAGACCTAAACTGTAGTGCAAATAATTAGCTAGTTAATAGCTAAAAATATATTAACTACATTAGTTAGCTAACTATAAGCAAGGATCTGTCTGGATCCACTTGCTAATAGGTGGCTGAATGTGTATGTGAACTATCAGCATATCTTCACCAACTATTGTATTCCCTTTATTCAAAATTATAAGTCATTTTAGATTTTCTAGGTACGCAGTTTTTGGTATGCATTTAGATATGCTTTATTTCTAGATACATTGCTTTTAATATGTATCTAAAGTCAGAACGACTTTTTACAACGTGGAACAGAGGGAGTACTAATTGTCAACACATTCACTTTCCAATAGTTAGCGGGTTTATTAGCGGACATGTTTGGATCCTCACATGCTAATATTGGAAGCTTTGCTTTAATTGTTGACATCATTAAGATGGTTCGCTTGCAAAACTTTTAAAAAACAATGCCACATCTAAGTGTGAGCATGTATCCATTTATGTCTTTTATCTCATCAATATTATATCTAGATTGAATTACTATAACCCTACATAGTGAATGGCATAGCTCACATTGCTTTTTGATATAAGATTACCCCCTCACGACCATGCTAATGGTCATCTCTCGGGTTAGAAACAATTGGCTTAATTTGCTTACAATAAACAAGATGTCATGCCTCGTGGTGCTAGACAATTGCATAAGTGACCCAATGATCTTGGAGTATCTCAATTGATCCCTTGTTATTTGTGGGGTTTTCTTTAGCAACACATCATGGTCAGGTTTGAATGATATATGTGCATTAATGGATTATTTCTTTTGTTCAACGAACCTATTGTAATAACACTAGCATTTAAGTGGTCAAATTGGCTTACTTTTAATCAGATAACATGCAAGAATTTGAATTTGTACACCTTACTAGTGAACATCGGATGATACTTTGGTTAACATGATAACCTCATCCTATGATACGATATGTTGTATGATTCGACCCAACTCCATCAACGTTGTTCATTACCTTCACCACCGGTTGTATCTAGCGGCTGCAACAAGGATGGTGTCATCCAATATATATGGCCTCTTTGCATGGGATTGAAAAGTTTGGATGAAATTTCTATTCCTCTTGCGTCCAATTTTGGGTACCCGATGAGCGTGCTCCCCATGGCTCCTCCTCACCAATGCTCTTCCTTACCACTATGCCCTGTTGGTGGTTGTTCCTCACCGGCATGCCTGCTCCTCCAGCATGCCCGCTCGTGCTCCCTACCGTTCCTCCTCACCGGCATGCTCGCTCCTGCTCTTAGTCGCAATCCTTCACCAGCGTGGACACTCCTGCTCATTGCTAAACCTACTCCCCGTCGTCTCAACTATGTATTAAGGTAACCAGCTCATTTCCGATTGCACTTGCGGGGTCTGATTCCATGATAGAAATTTGGGCCTAATGTATCTAGTAAAAGGCTTTGCTCGATGACTTATACGTTGATACTAATGATATTGTTGAACCCTTAAACAGGAATATAGATGTGAGGCCCTTCTCCCAAAATTTTTAGGTAGTTTGACCTGATCATTTTTTTGTACTTTTTATTCACATATGACTAGATGGATAAAATAAACTAAATCTTTGCCAAGAACACATTTTGTCAACGCATAATTTAATCCTCAAAAGAGGGGGATGACAAGGGGAATCATACTCGTCCTTGGCTATGAGCAATATTGACAAGGTAATTGAATAAGCATAATTCAATTCACATCTTTCCATTCTATTTGGATCTAATTATATTCAATCATCATCATGGCGCACACAAGAATTATACCTAGTTCTTGTCTATAACCAATATTTTTTTCTCGAATATACAAAAGATTTGTGCATCTTTGTATTTAAGAAGAAGAAGTTTTTACAACGCACACAGGCGCGCTATGGATGATAATGTATACAAAAGGCACAGCCTCCCTAGCCTGATTACACATGGCGATTACTCACGGACTAAATCTCCTAGGTGGCGCGCTCCCGTCTCTATCCAAAGGTTGGTGATTTGCTTGATCATGGCGAGGAGTTGCGCACTGGTGGCCACTTCATTCCAGAATAATCTTGCGTTCCTTTCTTTCCACAGCTCCCAGGCCACGAGCGCGAAGAGGGTGTCAGCGCCCTTCCTTTTCTCTTCGTGCCATCTCTATCTCCACCGCTCCCACCAGTCGACGATGGAGCCCCCCCCCCCCACCTGAGTGGTGTCGGCCCCCAGCACCGTCAGAATGGACCACTAGCAAGCAAATCACTTAAAGTCACATCCTTCAACTCAGGTTGGAACTAACTATATGTTCACTCTTCATAATGGCCCACAAAGACTATGGCAAGTACTAAAAAAGATTAAGAACCATGGACACAGGGGGTAAATTAAGTGAACTAACGACTATCGTCCTTATTATATGAAACTCTATAGCCTAATGTAGGATTTCAACCAAATTAATACTTTTTTACTCCCACTTTATGTTGCAACTAGTAGAGGCACATACCAGGAAGTTATCTGAAGAAGCATAATTATGTCGCTTCATTATGTAAGCCGGTGTAGAGAGATGATGTTATATAATCAAGGGCAGATGGGTACCATACATAGTCATCGTGGTTATGTCTTTCCTCCTATTTTGGCGTTTATAAAATATAAACTTGTTCTTTGACATATTGTATGGTATTGAAGATTGTATCTGTATGGTCTTTTTCAATATGGTATTAAGTTTCATTTCAATAAATACCATCAAAATGCAATATCATTGTCGGATGAAAGAACATTCCATTGGTGAAGACATGACCATCGATGCTGGATCAAACTTTTTACCAACATTAATCAATTACTAACCACTGTCGGATTGCACCTCTAATCGGTGGCAACCAAACGCTCATCACGGCCATATTGCACCACTAACAGGTGGTGATCCAACCATCATCAACATCGTTGGATCATACTATCAATAAACCACGATCACCAACGCTAGATAAAACTATGAGCCGAAGGGGATCACGACGTCCTCACAACCGGATAAACACAGAAAATCAACGGTGACCATGGCATCCTTACAAGCCGGATTAGATAGCGAATCGATGGTGACAATGGCGTCCTCATAGTCGGATCAAATCCCAAATTGGTGGTGACCTTGGCATCCTCATAGCTAGATCAAACTTCAAACTAGTGGTGATAATGTATTATTGCTGCTAGTTTCAAATTAGCGGTGATGGCTTGGTCATCGCCACTGATGTCACCGCCAAGGGCCAAAACCAATGATGATGGGGGTTCCAACTCAGTGGTGAAGACCTTTCAACCATCTCTGAGCCTTGCTCTCTCACAATCTTCATGCGGACCCTAGTTTGAAAGTATTACTCTACTAATTGTCATTCAATTATCAAACCAAATTTAGGGCTTTCAGTCATCCTGGATGATCCCTCCGTTAGTCGTAGTATGAAAATAACTCCAATAAAAAACATCAGTCAGGCTTGGGGTAAGAAAATTTTTCCTCAGTATTTTCCTATCTAGTTCCTACCCACCAAGTGTTGCAGGCTGATCCAAGCACACGAGACTTGGGTCAGACCTTTTGGTCAAAGCTAAATCTTAGAGCACATTTGGTTAACATGATTATGTTTATTTTTAAGCAAAGTTAAGTAGAATAGAGTTGATATTTAAGCAACCTAATTCACATATCATCTAGGACACACCTTGACTAAATTTAGGCTCCACCTGTAACATTGTTTGGGTGAGGAATGGTCAGATTCTAGGATGAGCTCATTAAAAAGTCACCCTTGCATGCTTGTTGAACAAAGCTCATGTGGTCATCTTCTTGGGCAAAAGCAGCTGCGATGGGGGGATAGAGCATTGGTTACAAGGCGGCCGAGTCGGGCAAGGAAGAAGGGGGAGGATGGCTATGCGACAGCTGAAAGAAGATAAAGTATAAGGGAGGCTATTTGATCGATAGGTGGGCTTAGATGATGGTGGTTAACGGATGTGTCATCCTATTTGTTTCCATCCCTTCTACCAAATAAGAAAATGAAACCATTTTAACCCTCCAACCAAATATGAGTATGGAATCGCCTTGAAATATGGAATATAATCACATTCTTCCTCGTGCCTAAACCAAACACACCTAAGGTTAATCCGTATTACCTAAAGATTGTGACTACAAAATACAAAAACTCAGTCGGGGTTCTCCTTTTGCACTCCAAAATTTGTTGGTTTGTCCCTCCACATGGTGGATAAAATTGAACCCAACAAAAACAGCCCAAGCCCAATGCTTGTGCACTATTGATCTTGTCTTCAAATCAATGGTTGAGATTGCTTCTTGGGGATACACATAACCCAAACCCTAGTCTCCATTCTCTGTGAGAGAGAGCTGTTGTTCCTGCTGAGAGAGAGGAGAGCAGAACACACACACACCACAACGTGAGAAGAGAAAAAGAAGAAGGAGAAGCAAAATCTGCCTAGATTTTGTGGTTGTAAATCGACCATCTTCAAGCTGGTGATTGGAGGCTTGAACGTGGTTGGATTGGCACCAAACTTGATGAGCTTGTTCCTCACTTAGAGTACTTTGATCTCTGCAATTTCAAAACAGAGCAGTTTTGGTAGATGATTTGTTTGGGTGGTAAAACAATGTCCGATTGAGCTGAAATTTGGTCAGTGGTTAGGGGGACTTGTGGATTTACTTGTCTACCAAAATTTGTGCATAGTGAAGCTGTAGTTTGGGAGATATGAACTGATTACCGAGAGAGACATAGTCTATGACTTCTCTATTTGTCTGTTGTTATTCCTCTTGTTAGAAGGTTGTGGTTGTAGTTGATGCCAAGTTGTAACTTGATGAATATGTTGCTGCTAGTGTAATCCTCTAGAGAAGACTTCTTGTACCCATTATTGATTATAATGGAAGTTTGGAGCTTGGAGTGGACCGGTTGGTCCGTGGTTTTTACTCCTCACCTTGAGGAGGTTTTCCACATAAATCGTTGTGTCTATTGTGCATGTGATTGTTTATTTCCGTTGCTAATCTGATGGTAGATGTTGTCCTCATGATTCATCACAAGTTGAGGGTGTATTAGTTGTGCATTGTATTTGCCCTTTTATCCCAACAAAATTGACAAAGTCCGTCTCTAAGCTAAAGACTCTCATCACTTACACTTCCTCAGGATTCAAAACCATGATTTTAGAAACTACAGATTTTATTGTATCCAAACACCCAACAATTTTTAAAAACCGAAGCATTTTCAAAAACTATGGTATTTTTCCAATACTTTGAATACTTTGTATCTAACCATGGCCTAAACAGATAAGAACACTTACCAGATGCCGAACTGCAATAATGACCGGGCCTCAAAATAGTTAGAGCGATAAGGACACTCACTACTACAGAATTGGTTTGTAAGAGCCAAGGGGTTTTCACTGTAAGGGCGGCTGGTGATGCAACCGCCCTTATAGTGCATTTTCCATCAGCACTAGGCTAGTTAATCACGAGCCGCCCTTACAAATAGCACAGTAAGAGCGGCTGGTAACACGAGCCGCCCTTACAAATGATTGCATTTGTAAGGGCTGTTGTTGATCCAGCCGCCCTTACTGTGGGATTTGTAAGGGCGGTTCGTGATCCAGCCGCCCTTACAAACTTATTTCTAAGGGCGGTTGGTGATTCAGCCGCCCTTACAAATCACGACTATATATATGGCTGCATCCTTCTTCCTCCTCGGGTCACTCACTCCAACCCGAGGAGATAAGGTTGGGAGGCCTTGGGCACCTCCTAAAAATTGCTCTAGTGAGGGGAGGAGGTTTTGGTCTCAAAAACTATCATGGGGAGCTTAGAAAAGGTAAGAAAATGCTATTCCAACACTTTAATTAAAGTTTTAGTGGTTGGTTAGTGAGTAATTTGAGTTTTGCTTTTCTCTCTCTTCCATGGTGCTTGAGCTTTGTATGGAGCAAATTAGACCCTTGTTCTTAAGCTATTAGTTGGAATTAGTTAGAGATATGAGCTTGCCCTCTTTATTGGTCGTTCTTGCTTGATTTTAGTGGTGATATATTTCACTCTATCATGTATGTTCATCTAGTTCTAGATCTAGGATTTGCTTTTTAATTTTTTTATTTATGGTTCATGAAATTAGAATGGTTTGGATATGAAAAATTGTTGGTAAAATAATAATTGTTTCTAATTGTTGACAATGGAACTATATATAAGTTTATTTATATAATTATAATTTAATAATTGTTGCTAATTATTGTTGATTGGTAAAATAATACTTGTTTCTAATTTCTTTTCTAAATATAGTTTCATTAATACCCAACTAATTAATATATAAGTTAATATTTTCTAAAATAATACTTGTTTTATGTATTTTGTATTTCCGTTTTGTTGCTAATTGTGGCTAATTGGTAAAATAAAACTTGTTTCTAATTTCTTTTCCAAATATTTAGTTTCATTAATAGCCAACTAATTAATATATAAGTTAATATTTTATAAAATAATGCTTGTTTTATGTATTTTGTATTTTCATTTTGTTGCTAATTGTTGCTAATTGGTAAAATAATATTTGTTGCTTATTTCTTTTCTAAATATTTAGTTTTATTAATAACCAACTAAATAATTATCCTCTACCATGAGTATATACACAATTAATGTCTAGTTTGTATTTTTTCTTCATTAATTTATTTTTTTATGTATTTTATATTTTTGTTTTGTTTTAAAAGACGGAGTACAGGAACTCTTGGATGTATGGTTGGTCAAGGATTGATGAAGGTTTTCGCGATGAGGTGGATAAATTTATTGAAGCCGCAGAGAAGCATGCATTAACGTTGACACATTATAAGGATACAATTATTTGTCCCTGCAAAGATTGCAAGAACCTTATGGCATTTGCAGATCTGAATACCATTAGATCACATCTGATTATGCGAGGATTTGTTCCGAACTACACAGTGTGGACTCATCATGGCGAAACAACGGTTATTGATGATGGCAACTTTGATCTAGGAGATGCCGCCGAAGCCGAGAGGTATATGCACCAATACACAACTGAGCTTGAAGAAGAAATGGGCTATGACTATGGCAATGGACAAGGTGGTCAGTACTTTGGCAATCAAGATGGTGCTAATGATGCTGGTGATGTCAGCACTGATGGAGGAGCACGCGAGGGGGATGAAGATGACTTTGACAATTTAGAGGACATGATTCGGGCGATTGGACCAGAAATATTACTGCGGAATAAAGGTGTAGAAAATGTAGAGAGGGTGAAAAAAGCATCGATGGAGACTGTGTACAGTGTTGAGAAGGGTTGTCCGACCCATTGGACACTGCTCCGTTTTGTGCTTGAGCTACTCATCTTGAAGGCAAAGTACGGCTGGTCTGACTGCAGTTTCAATGATCTGTTGGGTCTCTTATCATGGGTGTTGCCACAGCCAAACTTAGTTCCCACCAACACATATCATGCGAGGAAGGTTATAAGTCCATTATCAATGGGTGTTGAGAAAATAGATGCATGCCCCAACCACTGTATCCTTTTTCGTGGTGATACGTTCAAAGATCTAGACAAATGTCCGCGGTGTGGGGCCAGCCGGTACAAGAACAATGACCTTTACAGTGGTGGAGAATCCTCCACCGGGAACAAGAGGAACAAGAAGGGGGCAAAAAAGGTGGTACAAGAATCTCAACCACTAGAGGACACTACATTAGGCAACGATGCAAAGAAGAGAAAAATTCCCGCCTTGGTAATATGGTACCTGCCAGTGACCGACCGCTTGAGGCGTATCTTCATGAACCCTAAGGAAGCAGCGCTCATGACATGGTGGGACATTGAGCGCAACGTCGATGACGATGTCATTGCACACCCGGCCGATGCTAGTCAGTGGCAGGACTTCGATATGAACAACCCGTTGTTCAGCTCGGACCCAAGGAATGTACGATTCGCCTTGAGCACCGATGGAATGAATCCCTTCAATGAGAGGAACAGTGACCACAGCACTTGGCCAGTGATCTTGAGCATGTACAACATCCCAACATGGTTGTGTCAGAAGAGAAAGTACCTTTTCCTCACTGTTCTAGTTTCTGGCCCTCGACAACCAGGCTTCGATATGGACGTGTTCCTCGAGCCTGTGATGCAAGAATTCGAGAAACTGTGGAGGACTGGGGAGCTGATGTATGATGCATTACGACACGAGACCTTCACATTAAGGGCAATAATAATTGTGACTATCAACGATCACCCAACGTTGTTTGCCTTGTCTGGACAGTTCAAAGGCAAGATGGGATGCTTGGTCTGTCTGGATGATACTAGGTGGGTGTTCCTAGATGGATCCAAGAAGAGTGTTTACATCGGTAATCGCCGTTTCTTAAAGGAAGGTCACAGGTACCGCAGTAAACTATAATTAAAGTACTTTGGCAACATCCTAGAGTACGAAGAACGACCTCCAGAGAGACGTCATGATGGAAAATATGTGTATGAAATGGTGAAAACCATACGCGTCATCTATGGAAAGAAGAAAATGGATGGAACGACTAGAGATAGAAGCACACCTCCTATCGAAGGGGTACCTTTTAAGAAACAATCGATCTTCTTTCAGTATCTGCCATATTGGCCGCAATTGGAGGTCCCCCATGCCATTGATTCTATGCACGTTCAAAAGAATGTCTTCGAGAGTCTCATTGCTACATTGATGGACACACCCAAGTCAAAGGATGGACTGAAAGCACGAAGGGACATGGAGCAACTAAAGGTGATGCTAGAGCTTCAACCAGTACGCCAGGATACAAAGGCCATTTTACCATCCGGAAAAAACTTCGAATACAAAGTTGTTATAACTCATCAAGATATACGTTTCATACATAGGCCATTTTACCATCCGGAAAAGTTTTGGTAGACTATATCCACAAAATCTTGAATCTCACATAGACTTCATGAAACAATACGCGAGACTTGTGGATTTCGAACTACACATTCATAAAACTTTCTCCAATGGAAAAATGGTCTATATATCAAATGTAGATATTGATGAGTGGAACAAACTTGGTATTCAAGACTTTTCATGTTGGGGCCGTCTAGGGTGTCGAAACTCGCACGTTGCTATCAAAATTTCGAAATTCAAGATTCGAGCGGTCCAAACTTAGTCAAATGAAAAGTTGACCATTACAAGAAATGTAGATCTTGATGTAATTGACAAACTTTGTATTTATGATTTTTCTAGTTGAGACCGTCTAGGGTTCGGTCAACGAGCCTTTCTGTTAAAATTCTATAGTTGACTTGGTCAAACGTGGTCGAACGAGGCACTAAATGACCCCATATGAAAAACTTTTGAATACAAGAGTGTTAGAACTCATCAAAACCTATATTTCATACATGGACCATTTCATCATCTGAAAAAGCTTCGGTAAACTATGTTAACATGTTCTCAAAACCCAAGACTTGACTTGGTCAAACGTGGTCAAACGAGGCACTTAATGACCTCAGCCGGAAAACCTTTGAATACAAAGTTGTTATAACTCATCAAGATATACTTTTCATACATAGGCCATTCTACCATCCGGAAAAGTTTTGGTAGACTATATGCACAAAATCTTGAATCTCACATAGACTTCATGAAACAATACGCGAGACTTGTGGATTTCGAACTACACATTCATAAAACTTTCTCCAATGGAAAAATGGTCTATACATCAAATGTAGATATTGATGAGTGGAACAAACTTGGTATTCATGACTTTTCATGTTGGGGCCATCTAGGGTGTCGAAACTCGCACGTTGCTATCAAAATTTCAAAATTCAAGATTCGAGCGATACAAACTCAGTCAAATGAAAAGTTGACCACTACAAGAAATGTAGATCTTGATGTGATTGACAAACTTTATATTTATGATTTTTCAAGTTGAGACCGTCTAAGGTTCGGTCAAAGAGCCTTTTTGTTAAAATCCAATAGTTGACTTGGTCAAACGTGGTCGAACGAGGCACTAAATGACCCCTTATGAAAAACTTTTGAATATAAGAGTGTTAGAACTCATCAAAACCTACATTTCATACATGGACCATTTCATCATCTGAGAAAGCTTCGGTAAACTATGTTCACATGTTCTAAAAACCCAAGACTTGACTTGGTCAAACGTGGTCAAACGAGGCACTTAATGACCTCAGCCTGAAAACCTTTGAATACAAAGTTGTTATAACTCATCAAGATATACATTTCATACATAGGCCATTTTACCATCTGGAAAAGTTATCTACTCCAAGCTATGCTTTTTAGTATATACGTCTCATATTTTGGCCGTGCTCTACTATATATTATTATACATATTAGTACAAACTTGGTAAGATTAGGTTTGACTAATTTCTATTTTTATTATAAATAAATATGTCTCCAAGATATATATTATTATAGATATTAACTATCTAATACGTCTCATATGTTAGTTCTGATTCAAAGGTGGAGTATGTTTGAATCGTAGTATATTCGTTTGAATGCTGCACTATATCAGTTTCTACTGTGAAACATGCAAAGTTTTCAGTTTCTACTGTGAAAGATGCAAAGTTTTCAGTTACAAGATGCAAAGTTTTCAGTTACTAGATGCAAAGTTTTCAGTTACTAGATGCAAAGTTTTCAGTTACTAGATGCAAAGTTTTCAGTTACTATATGCAAAGTTTTCTATTACTAGATGCAAAGTTTTCAGTTACTAGATGCAAAGTTTTGAGTTACTAGATGTATGTTTCAATTTTTTATCAATTATACATTGTTGTGACCTGAATTATCAGTCTGGGAAACATCACAATAAAACTGTTGCATTGTGGAGGGTGTTTCAATGTTTGTTTCATGGAGGCTTTGTTAGCAAATTTGTTTGGGAAACTGTGCAATGACACCATGCACTCAGACTGGCCTAAGGGCGGCTTGATCAGGAACCGCCCCTAGAAATGTATTTGTAAGGGCGGCTCACTCACCAGCCGCCCTTACAAATGAATCGGGTCTTGGGCGCATTACTCTCTGTTGACGCCGGCAGGCTGCCCGACTCCGCCGCCGGCCACCCCGTGCGCTCCTCTCCCTCCAGCCCGGCGGCCCTCCTCCCTCCTCCGTCCTCACTGGCGGCCCTCCACCCTCCTCCCCGCTGCTGGCGCCCGTGCTCGCGCGTGCCGGCGCCCCACGGCGTCTAGGGTTTCGAGATCCGCCACGCCTGCACCTCCCAAACCCTCCCGCCGAAGGAATCGAAGCAGCGCCTCGTCTGTTTGCGGCGGCAGTCGCACTTCCTCGGCCGCGCAGCGCAGTCGCGCCACCACCCCCTCCTCGCCGTCCCGCCCCGCCCAGACCAGGCATCACGCCGGCCGCTCACTCCGCCCACCTGTGGACCGGAGCCGAGGGTCGCGTCCTCGGAGGCCGACGTCCGCTGGAAGTCCGCCGCAGCTGGGGCCCCTGCTCCTCCTTCTTCACTGTGCGCGTCTTTCTTCGGATTATTCAACTTCTTGGTATGTTGCTGCTGTAGATATTTCCCCTGCCTCCGTGAGGGATTCTTTTGTTCTGGTTTGCTGTGATTTGATATTGGTGCCTTCGTGCCCAGGTTTGTTCCAGATTTGGTCGTCTGGAGGTCTGAGACGCTGTCTATTTGTGCTGCTTGGGCTTCATTGTCGTCCACGCTGTCTACGTGATTCTGGGTATGTCTCTGCTGCATATATTCTTTCCTGACTCCTAGAGGTCACGCAATGATTCATCACAATCATAATCATCACACAATATATTATGCAATGTATACCTATTTACATATGGTTCAATTTCAAGTGATGTGTTCTTGCGGCTTTTTTATATTTTTAATACCATACTGAGATATTGCCCAGGTTTACTGTTGGTGTAGGAAGAGTCTCAATAACGTACCGAGATATGAAAAAAAGAGAATCTTCTGTGGGAATTGTTAACCCTCCTTCAATTTGTATTGCTTATTTAACTGCTGGGAATTGCAGTGCTATTTTCAGTCTTCAGTAACTGAATTAATTTCTGTGAAACTGATCAGTGCATTAGTTTTTGCATCCACTAATTTTTGTGAAACTGATCAATGCATTAGTTTTTGCATCCACTAATTCTTAGCTGTCATAGAATCTTGTTGCTGCAAAAATGCAAAAAGGAAAAGAAAAGTTTTGTTCAATAAAAAAATAACTAGCACGTTGCAACTTGCTGCAATCCAAAATAAGTTCAGATACAGTACTGGATAGTGGTCCATTGTAGTTAATTGCTCAATTGCATCTCGGTTTTTATGAATATGAGATAGGCCGGAGCCCGGAGGTCTAATTAAGAAGCAAATATCCACATCCTAACTCTGGTTGAAAAGGATTATTATTGGTGTTGAAACTTAAGCTTTCTTCAGACATGTTTCTTAACTGGCTGCGATTTGGTTTATGATTTTTGTTTGTGGTTGCCGGTAGGTTATCCTATTCTATCTTCTCTTTGGCAGCATGGATGAATCAATGCCCCTTGCTGTGTTGAGCCTGCAGGACAGCAAGGATGTCTTTTACCACTGCTACATTTCATACTCTACTAATACTACTAGCTGCTACCATGCTCTTCTCTTCCCTTTCCTCTCCTATCCTCTCCTCTTCTTTGTTTTGCCAATGATGGATTTGTCTAAATCCATAGATAATATGGGATATGAGCTGATGATCAATAACTTGTGAGGGACTTGGCATCATCACAACAGCCGCCCCTACTTTACCTTGACTCTTATTTGTTATGATGTCGTGGCGCTCCAAGTTTATGATCAAATGATGATTGACATATTTCTGAGGCCACTATTTGGACCATATCTGCCAAGTCTCCCCTCTACTTTCTCCTTTGTTTTGCCGATGATGAAATTATCCAACTGCATACATTAATTTAGAATATGAGCTGATGATCTAGACATGTTTCTGAGGCCACTATTTATGTAGTTCATCACTCTCCTGTCCTCTACTTTGTTTTGCCCACTCTTCCCTCTCATGTCCTTTACTTTGTTTTGCCGATGATGAAATAGAGCAACTCTCCAATACTCTCCACTGCTTTCCTCTCCTACTACTGTCCAACTCTCCTCTCCTCTTCTAGTACTAAAATCTCTACTACTATTGTACTCTCTTCTCTCTACTGTATCTATATATCTTTATTTGTTAACTGAGCCTGTGATGCTTCTTTATTTGTTAACTGAGCATATTGCCACTGCCTATGATGATCATATGCCAATTTTGAACACTTTGAGGACATTTTACCTGAAATGAGCACATCAATTTTTGGAGCTGGGTATATAGATCCTTTTTTGATCTCTTCATCAATTTTTAATGAACCCAAGCGCTGGAAACTTGATGGTGAAGAACTAGCTGCTGGAAAAACCGTTGAGGAGAAAGAGGCGATCCGGAAAGA